>NC_069658.1:67757500-70257500 GCF_027244095.1 Hemicordylus capensis
ACAAGGGACCATCTTATTTATTTGTACGTTATTAATTTTTCTGTGTAAGCCACTTTGAAAATTTTGTTGAAGAGCAGTATATAAATATTTGTTGTCATCGTCATAGTAGTAGTAGGCAGCCAGAACCTTCTGTCTCTGCCTGGAGACAACCAGTCATAATACTTTGTAACTATCCCTCCAAAACTCTGCAGCACACAAATTTTACCTCAGATTTGGCTGTAAGAGGTTGCTACCTTTTAACCCCTGCAGAGCCTGGAGGGCACCCAGAACAAACTAAAGAAAACAAACCACAATATAATGGGAAGGCGTGAATCCTTCACATCTTTTCCCCCACTTGTTTTAAAGTGGAACACTTATCCTCACAGGGACAAGGGTGCAGTGCTTGACTTGGAATTTGCAAGTTAAACAACCTCCCTGCTGTGCTAGATTTCTATTTGCAGGTAATTTTTAACCTCAAGGCATACAAAAGGGAAGAGAGCTGGTCTTGTGGTAGCACGCATGACTTATCCCTTTAGCTCACCAGGGTCCACCCTGGTTGCATATGAATGGGAGACTAGAAGTGTGAGCACTGTAAGATACTCCCCTTAAGGGATGGATCCGCTCTGGGAAGAACAGAAGGTTCCAAGCTCCCTCCCTGGCATCTCCAAGACAGGGCTGAGAGAGATTCCTGCCTGCAACCTTAGAGAAGCCGCTGCCAGTCTTACTGAGCTAGATAGACAGAGGCGTATCTAGCGTGTGGCAGGTATGGCACATGCCCTGGGTGCCACTTGAAGGTGGGCACACTGCTTCCAGCGACGGAAGCATCCTTCCGGGCAGCTCATTGTGCGGGGCCCTGGCATGGCATGGAGACATGGAAAGGGGTTCTCCGGCGCAGGTGGAGGCAGCAGGTGGGCTCTTCGGTGGTGGAGCACTCCTTGCATGGACCGCAGGGAGTGACCCAGGTGAGGGAAGGGGCTGCTGTGGCTGCTGCTTGAGCAGTTTGGGGTTCCCCTGGTCGAGTATAGGTCCTTTAACTGCCACCAGCCGTCCTCAGAATGGAGGCACTGTGTTGTGAGTAGCCAGAGAGACAATCAGACCCTGCGTAAGCACAGGCAAGTTGTGCCTCCTCCCTACTCTCCTCGAGGACTTCTTCTTTTGGAAGAGACGCAAGCCCAGTTCTAGAGAGGGGCATCCTGAGCCCTGTCAGAGTGTTTTGTGAGGTGGTTGGTTCTCCTCCTCCTCCTCCTCTGGCCTTTTGGCTCCTCCAGCCTTTTAAAAAGAAAGTGGATTTCATGGGGAGGAAACCCGGAGAGGGGAAAGCACCATGAGTCAAATGCACCCCTACACACATCAAGAGAGCTGCTCACCGCCAGTCAGCGGGGCAAGGAGGATTGAGAGTCAGAACTACTTGCCGATGGATTCAGAGGCGTGTGAGGAGAAGTGCATGGTGGCGCCCTATGCTTACTACCCTGTGTGACTGAGCTGAGGCGGGGTGGGGGGGTGATGCCACTGTGGGGCGCAGTGGGGGAAGGGGAGGCTTGGGGTGCAGCAGTGTGAAGGCCAGGGGTGAGTTCAGCTACTAGGGTTCACACACCCCTCTGCCATGCTAACGGGCGGCCAAGTGCTGTAGGGATGCTGGACTAGAAAGGAAGCCACTCTCAAAGAAACAAGAGTGAGGGTCTCTCTGGTAGAGGACAGGGTTAGGAGTGTTGTGGCTCCAGTGGCCACCCTTCCTTTGCTTCCCTCCCCTCACTTTGTCTCAAAATAGCTGCACCCCAGGTGCAAGTTCAACAAGCGAAGCTTGCGCCAGAATAGCAGGAGAGAGACCTCAGACTATACTGCCAAAGCACGAGTAGTGGCACATGAGCACTTTCGGACTGCGTCAGCGAGCCAGGCTGTGGCATCATTGGTGTTCCTTGCTTGCATCTGCCTGGGGAGGGGGCAGAGGGGATAGGGGAAAGAGAGAGGGGAAAGAAACTGAATGCCCCAGAAGGGTGAGGAGGGGGAAATGAGCAGCATAACCCGGGGGGGTGAAGAAAGGTGGTGGCACCAGGTGGCAAAGAGGCCCATAGAGTGGTACCATTGGTGAGGGAGGTTGTTAACTGTCACCCCTGCACACATTCTCACACCAATGCCTGAGGCAACCACCTCACACTGCCTCATGGAGGGGCCACCCTTGCCCGCATATCAAAACCAGACCTGAGGCAGGCAGATAAAAAGATCCCTGATCATCTGTCCAGAGCATTGTATCTTCTTCAAATAAGTAAGAAAAAATGAAGTCCCATCCCATTCTGCCCATTTGTTTTGCATATACTGACTGGTATATCATATAATGGTCTGTTACCTTCATATAACCATTACTGCACAGAAAAAGCCTTTGCTTATCTCCAGGCTCTTTCCCTTGCTTTTAATTAAACCTCCAATTTACACCTTGCATTGTCCATATTAGGGCTGCAAGCTTTAATCAATTTAATCAGTGAAACTTTTATTGATTAATGGGGAGGAAATTTTCACCTGTGAGGCAGAAAGTTAAGGATATTTCTTGAAGCTGCTTTTTATTTTAGTATATTACAGTAATAGGGAATTGATAAGTAAATATTAAACATGGCCTTTCATTCTAACAATAACTAGTTTATTTTGTTTATTAAACAGTAAGTTCTTTCACTTCTTCAGTATCTCAGAATGACTCTGTGGTAATATGTAAATAACACTTAAATGTAATTAAGTGAAAAATTAAAGGTTTAAAAGGCAGTTGATTAACCAACTATAATCAGCTGATAGCCCTAATATAATAGTGTGAAATTGTATATACTTGTACCATCTGAAAACCACCTCATTTTCACAAAGGATGTACACTTAAGTATAAAGATATTTAGAGAGCAGTTTCATAAAATACTAAATCATGAACCTGTATCTGAAATGGACATAAATAATAGGGTTGTGCATTTTGTATTTTTTGTGTTTCAATTTGGACCGAATCCGAAACACCCCCAATTCAGATTTTGCAGATGAGAGAATGGGTTCATGGTTTGTCATTCAAAATCTCATATGCTACCAGAGAATCTACACTCAGAACACCTCAGAAACAACAAAACCCAGTACCCCATGAGTCAGCAACCCATGTGGGTGGTTGGCACCCTCTGTGCAATACACCACCACTCATTCTCAGCCACCCCAGCAACCACACACACACACCCCAGTCCAGTTATGGGGCTGCTGAAACCTCCATTGTTCCCTATGGGAAAAAAACTTTAAAAAACCATAAACTTCAGAAATCAATTTAAAATCAGGCCTTTGTCTAACCCCTTTGCAATCTGGGTTGTGGGCATGCACCCCTTAGAGCGCTACCACCCAATCCACTGTTTTGACCCCCTAAAGCCCCCTTTCTGCCCCAAATCTCCCACAAAGACATGCAAACTTCAACAATTAATTAAAAAATCAACCCTTTGGCCAATCCCTTTGGAATCTGGGTGGTCAGCAGGCACCCCCCTGAAGCCCCCTTTCTGCCCCAAATAACATCAAAATCACAGATCAACAACAGCAGAGCTTTGCAAAGAACCAAGCAGGTTTCCAAAGGTCAAGCACATCCACATCCCCCCCCAAATGCATATGATCTACACACAACAGCGTGAAACAACAACAATGAAATGCACACTGCCCAATGGACCCCCTCCCAATGCAGGGTAATGGCAACAGTCAGCAAAATGCAAGCAAGCAAGCACGATATCACAGATGCAGCAGACTAGGGTCAGTGCATCAATGTGCCCTGTCCTCCCCCCCCCCACCCCAAGCATTCTTCATCCACAGACAACAGACACAGCTAGGGATTTGGCCATAAAAGCAGGTTAATAAGGAAAGGTGCAGAACAACATTCTGCCAGTTGAACAGCAAAGTTTGGCCTCCCTCTCACCTATACAAGTAGAAGAGTGATGCTGATGGCACACAATTTTTGGCGGATCTCTTTTACATTTCTGCAACAGAAAAAAAGAGCCAGTGTGGTCTAGTGGTTAGAGTGCTGGACTAGGACCGGGGAGACCTGAGTTCAAATCCCCACTTGGCCATGAAACTTGCTGGGTGACTCCGGGCCAGTCACTTCTCTTTCAGCCTAACCTACTTCACAGGGTTGTTGTGAGGAGAAATTTAAGTATGTAGTACACTGCTCTGGGCTCCTTGGAGGAAGAGCTGGAAATAAAATGTAAATAAATAAAATAAATAAAAATAAACAGATGCCTGTGGCACCAGCAGCACAACTTATTGAGTAGATGCAAGCAAATTGCAATCCAGTTGCCCACTCTAAGCCTGTAGGCTGCTGGGCAGAGAATACTAATTTTAAAAAAGAAAAAGAAAACTTTGGATTGGGGAAAAAGACAAAATTGTGTTTTAAAACCATGAGGCTATACTAACCATCTACTAGTACTAGCTAATGGGGATCCCTCCCACAGAACCCCTGTTTAAACTTCTTCTAAACTAAACAGCACACAACTTTGTAAATTAATTAACCCAAGAATCGTGTGTGTGTGTGTGTGTGTGTGTGTGTGTGTAAATGGGGGTACACTCACCTGTGTGTCCACATTATGTGTCCAGTTGCCCACTTCTGTCTGTATGGTCTCTGAGACTACTACTCTTCAATCTTCTTCTCAGTCTTCAGGTTTGGGGGGCTGGGGTGGCTGACCAGGTGGCCACCAGCCAGTGGCCACAGACACAGCAGCAGGCACAGGCAGGCAGTGATTCTCTCAAGGGGGTGAGAAAAAATTCTTCTCAGGAACAAAAAAAAGCAATGTAGCAGATAAATCCATTCCCAGGCTGGCAGGCCAGGCTCAGGCTGTCAGCCTGGCAACAAGACAGGCATGACATCATGAAAATTTGAGTTGAGACATGCAATGCAAACTAGTTCTTTCTCTCTCTCTCTTGAATGAGGCAGAAAGGCAAAAATGGAGACTGAACTGAGTAACTAACTTGTTGAATGAATTGAACCAAACTCCCTCCTTCAATTCCCCCACACACACCCTTGCCACTTCTTCAACATTCTCAAAGCAAGCAGCATAGATTGGATGCTCAGGGTATTGTTAAGTTGGCAATGGCTACTTTTTCAAGTTAATCAGAATTTCTTCATACACAATTGCATTACTAAGTCATTCATGCCAAAGGAAATGTCTGGCTTCAGGGAAGCTATGCCTGCTTTTTGCATATCTTATCTTCTGCTAAGCCTTTTGACAAACACTCAGTGCCTCAGATAGGCTGGTTGCATGCAATGCTGAAATGGAGGTCTGAAGTTTTTCCAAAGAACAAAACATTCAGGTCCAAAATAGGTTCAATTCAATTCAATTACAAAAAAATAAATAAATCATTTTTTATTCTCTCATTTCGATTTGTGTATAAAATGTTTGAAAATGCCATTTTCGGACACAAAATGTTTTGTGGCTGAATCAAAATGCACTAATAAATAGCATTTTGAAGCAGAAGCACTAGATAGCATCCAGCTATCCACCCCCCCACCCCCCGCTAGTTCTTGTTCTGCTATCTCAGAAATATTATGACATTTCTGTTTTATTGTCACTATGGAAAACATCTGTATGATAACTTAGTATGCCTAAGGTTTGGCCAGTTTGACATTACTTGCTACTGTTTTAAAGGACCCCAAATCAGTTTTAGAAATTTACAGAATGAGGGGGGGTGTCTGTGTCTGTGTCTCTTTGACAAATACCAGTATTTTGGGGTTGCACAAAATGGCACCATTCTCCATGATTTAGTGCAAATGCACCAAGCTACAGGCTAAGGCTAATAGCCTTCATAAACTTTTCACCCCCTACTACCTCAGCCCCATGGCACAGACTGGTCATTAGCACAGGCAAAGTTTGGTAACATGCCCTGAGATCAAAGATACAAAGACTGCAGGTGGGTGTTACGAATGGCTCCTTTTGGAGTAAAGTCATCTGACAGACCCTCAAAGAAAAACTATCTTGAGCGGGAAGACTCCTGCAGGAGATAACACTTTGAGTTCTCAGCAGAAGATGAGCAAATATATTGACATTCCCCCCCCCCTTAGTAAAGAAATTGTTTGGTATAGATAAGCGGCAGAGCTTAACTTATCCATAACAGATTTGCATTCTTGCACCTGGGACACCCACGTTTTTGAGGACATGAGCAAACAGAACCATTTCACCACCCATGCATTGCTTGAACTTGTCTTTTGCCTCCTCACACCAGAGGAGCTGCACTGATTAGCTGCACCTCAACAATGAGACCTTGGGTTGGGGCAGTATAAAAATGTGCTAAATAAATAAATAGATAGATAGATAATGAATGAATGAATGAATGATCCCTTTGTTCTGTGACAAACTCCCTACTCTGCAGGGAGGGATGGCCGCTTGATTGGCTCAGACACTGGCCCAGGACATGATTTGGGGTATATTTTCTCTGATCAGGCCACATGGAATCAGAAACTGACTCACTACCGAATCTCATAAGGTGAGCTGCAGCTTCTGCCCCTTGTCTTCCCCTTCTTGCCTCGCCCTGCACTCTACTCTCGAGAAGGCTCTGGGCCGAACTTTGCACACCAAATGTGCTAGGAAGGATAGGTAACACTTCCTTCTCTTTTCCGGGCTCCCTCACCTTTCTGCCTCCCTCTTTGCTCCTCCTTTTCAGGCACTTCTGGTAAAGAGCTCTAATGGAACTCTCAGTTTCTTTTTATAAAACACTAGCCAATTTATTGAAATTCCTAACCAAAACTCCCTTTGCTTTCTTCAGTTCCCTATTGCTTTCTGTAATTCCATTCTGTTATTCCTATTAATTTTACTTAAATAAAGTTTGGAAACTATAATCCAGTCTCATCCTTTGAACATCTTCCCATGCACCTAACTTGTTTAAATTGGATATTGTGTCAGAACTGCACCAGAATTTGAGCTAATTTCCCCATGCAAGAAAAAGCATAGCTGAGGTGTCTAGCCAGCACCCCCATGCAGTTTTGGGACAGTGTGTCAATGTGTGCATGTGCATACATGTGTGTTCAGTTTCATCCTGTGTGCTCTATACAGTGGGTGGGTCTCTCTTTTTCCCATAAAGTAAAAGGTAAAGTTGTGCTATCGAGTCAGTGTCAACTCCTGGCGACCACAGAGCCCTGTTGTCTTTGGTAGAATACAGGAGGGGTTTACCATTGCCTCCTCCTGCACAGTATGAGATGATGCCTTTCAGCATCTTCCTATATCGCTGCTGCCTGATATAGGTCTTTCCCATAGTCTGGGAAACATACCAGTGGGGATTTGATCCAGCAACCTCTTGCTCCCTGGGCAAGTTACTTCCCTGCTGCGCCATTAAGTGGCTTCTTTCTGTCATACACACACAGAATATGTGCTGTAGGTTCTGCCTTCATGGAATGCTCCAGTTGAAATGACAAAATCTTCACCGTTCTGCTTAGCATTTCACAAGCGCCAGCCTCTTGCTTTCTTATATAATACTGATATATTCATGTCTAAAGTAGGGATGGACACCCTGTTGCCAGTGCTGAGAGTTTTTCCTTATTAAATCGTAGAATTGCAGTGCTCAAGTGATTCATGTTTCAGATTAAGTATGGAACATTTTTTGGTGGAGGCTGCATCTGACAAAGGGTTTTCTGGCTCACTTGTATTCAGGCTTCATAGAGATTGCTTGCTTTCAGAATCCAGCTTTGGAAAATAGATTCTGAACTTCTGGAATCCAGTAATTATACAAGTATGAGCCTTGTCTCTCTATTCCTTCCTAGGGCACAGAAAGTTTACTTCTTAACCAGGTTTAGAAATAGCTTCTCTTTCTTTGTTTGAATGCCTAATGACTCTGATTTCCTAATTAATAAATCTCTTAATGCTATGCATAATGTGGTTATGGATTTAAACCATTGGTGCATATCCACAAGCATCAAGTGCTTTGCTATGTTTTACTGATAAACAAATATTTGGGGTTTATAGGAGAAACTGAACCAATAATCTTAAATGCCTTTAAGGCTAGAAGAAAGCCTATTTGTCACTGTACCAAGTGATATCAACTTTTGTATGAGTTTTTTGTATTTTAGGCGAGAACCATCTCAAGGTGTAGACACAAAGAGGCTAGGGAAGAAACCTTCCCCTTGGTTCCAGGTTCCCCCACATATAGTCATTTTGGATACTGTACAATTTAGAAATGTATTTCTCCATTCAATTATCTCCCCCAACTAGTGTCAGTATCCTTTTTAAAGTACATTTTAAATATATTTTATGGCTTTAAAAATGTCTTCCACTGTCTTTTATGGCTAGCTGCCATAAACCAAATAATAATAATAAATTCAGCCTCTGTAGACATCTGTCAGTCAAAAGATTATGCCAAGGTTCGCCAGTTTTGCATTAACTTTTTGCCTTGCATGCATTCTCTCATTTAAATGAAACATCCTTTGGATTGTTTCAGAATGACAAACAAAGCAATTCCTACCGGCACACTACTTAAGTTTCAGTAAGGCATTTTATTTAGTTGGCAGATGATATTACAGTTTCAATCAGTTGTAAGGGCTCTGTCAGTGATTGCAATTCACTGTTTTGAAGTGAACCATAAACTTATAGCTCACATCTGGAGCTCTGTGTAATGTAGTGAAGAAAGACACTGCTAATAGAAATATAGTTATTTTTGTTTTTTAAACAGCTGCCATCACTCTATCTGGGAGCACGGTAACAAAGTTTGTTTTAGATCAATTCTTTCTCTTTCAAATTTACTTTTCTATTTGAAGGCATTTGAAATATTATAGTGGACAAAAGAACAGATGGTAGAAGGTGCACAATCTCTGAACATGAAAGGAATGTTTGTCGAAAGATTCTTTTCAGTTTTCTTCTAAACCTTCCTGTGTAACACTTGTTCATAGGCAAATATTAAGTATTTTTCAGAACAAGGTGCATCTTAGTATACACTCTGTTAAATTTGTTTTTTAAAAGTCACACAAATACCTAAATGCCACACTCCAGGAATTTTTTGCCACAAATATAAATCCCAGGTATCCCACATAAATAGCCTCACTAACTTCTTCATTAGATCTTTGTTCCCCTTAACCTATTGCCTAGGGAGATTAACATTGTTGTTTAATTTATTCATTACAATAAAAATATTTGCTGAATAATCTCTGCAAAAATGCAGGCATGGAAATGATGCTTAAGCCATTTTATCCTAGAGTGCGTACACAATAGTTTGATCGTATGCTTAGACATATCATGCGAGTCTGTTCCCTGAAGGGAAAGTCATATAGGATGGGTTCCAGTGTAAGTAATTGCAAATCTAAATCCATGCTTTTTGCAGATAGAGAGGCTTTGGAATTCTTTGCTTCGGCAAAACTTGTTAAGTTTCCTTAGAGAAAGAAAACAAATTCAAACAATAAAAGAGGCTCAAATGCAAGAAATATAATTTCCAAACACAAAGAGAACAATCCAGCAATTTGCTCTGTGCTTGGAGCATAAAACTGTAGAGGCCTTTGTGAATGCAAATCATCCTTGAGAACTCTGTATGCAGTATTGTTGGCACCCACATTCAATCCCCAACGGGTATGAAGAACTTCCCTACTGAATTAAACTCTATTCACACATTATGTTCAACACAAGTGCAGTGGTATACTTTCTAACTGAACCCTGTGATTTCAGAGAGCCTGTATCAAGGTTCCCTTTTTAAATGAATGCATGTACAATCATTCACACAAAAACATGTTCATGTGTATAAACACCTGTACAGACATACAACGTAATATCTAAAAGGGCTTTAGACTTCATTGACTGACATGATGTGCATGCTAACAGCTTAGGACTCTGTAAGAATCTGAATCACACCAGCCCCTGACATGACCAGAGCCCCTTACACATCTCTTAAGTACATTCAACAAATACAAGGGGGAGCAGCAGCACAGCACCTATGTGTATTTGTTTATATGACTAAAGAGAGCACCCTTCTCCTTCCAAGCATTTAAATGAATGCACTTAAGTTGGAGGCAGAACCTGCTTTCACAGAATCTGCTTTCTCATCACAAATTTAACATTTGTTTTTAAAAATGTATTTTAACTGTGCACTGTTTTAATTATATTGTTTTTGGGGATTATTTTAATGAAAAGAGGTATTGAAAATGAATGCAGTGATATCATTATAAAACATGCTGTTGAAATGTCCCTCTGGGGCACCAAAACGTTAGCCCACTTCCACCTCAAACTTTCATGCATCCACCATCTTGAATGAGAGTGGATGATATCATCACCAAATATTAGGTGTGCCTATATGGCACTACAACTTTACCAAATTTGGTCCAAGCATTGCAAGGTTGTTGTGGGGAACACACACACACACAGAGAGAGAGAGAGAGAGAGAGAGGTGATCTCATAAGGCCACTTCCCATGAGGAAAGTAGACTAAAAACAGTCTATTGAAATGCATGGGGCATGATAAGCATGATAACTGTATTAAATTCGATCCAATTTGGTCCAGACATTACAGAGTTGGGGTGGGGGGACATATACACCCAGCTGCCATCTTGAAATGGGTTCTAGAATTCATTTATGGGATATAAATTTAACGTCCTTTATAATTTTCAGTGCAAATCTGTTAGGCAGCTCACAAGTCATTTCTTGATTGATTGATTGATTGATTGATTGATTGCAATTTTCTTATATACTGCCTCCTCCAAAGACTCCAGGCGGTGGACAACAACACCACCAATAACAATTAAAAATAAATATAAATAAATAAATAGAAGTTGAATCAATAAATAATAAAATAAAGGGCAAATACCTGGAGAAACAGGTAGGTCTTAAGAAGGGCCTTAAAAGCAGCTAAGGAAGGGGCTGAATGAATCCGGGGGGGAAGAGTGTTCCAAAGAAGAGGGGCAGCCTCAGAGAAGGCCCTTTTATGGGCCCAGGCACCATGCATTACACCAGGGCCCAGGGCACTAAGGAGGGCCAGCTGAGAAGACCTCACAGGATGGGATACAACCAGCCAAGAGAGGCAATCCCAGAGATATATAGGTGCTAAGCCCATAAGGGTTTTGTAGGTGAGAACCAGCACTTTGAATTGGACCGGAAGTGAACAAGCAACCAGTGCAGCAAACATAAAAGAGGTGTGACACTATCAAATCTACAGCCACACATAAGGAGGCGGGCCACTGCATTCTGGACTAGCTGAAGCTTCCGAATCATTTTCAAAGGCAACCCTAGATAGAGCACATTACAGTAATCCAAACAAGAGGTAACAAAGGCATGAGACTGTTGCCAGGGCCTGTCAGTCAACAAAAGGCTGTAACTTGCAAACCAGCCAAAGCTGAGCAAAGGCACCCCTGGCCATGGCCTCCACCTGCTGTTCAAGCAGGAGCCACGAGTCCAGAAGGACCCCCAGATCATGAACCGTCTCTCTCATCTCCATCTCAAAAGTTCATGCATCTGTCATCTTGAATCAAAGTGAATGGCACTGTCACAAAATACTCCATTGAGATATCCCATGTGACACTACAACTGTACCAAATTTGGTCCAAATCAGTCCAGGCATTGCAAAGTTGTTAGGGGGACATACACATACACAGCAAGGTAATCTCATAAGACTTCTTCCCAAGAGGAAATTAGGCTAAAAACAAACATATCTGCTCCAGGCATATGCTTAATGTAACATGTAGTTTGGCCTTCATTGTCAATATTAAACTAAAACTAATGTCTGTAGTCAACTCTGAATGTCCCTGTAATGTGATATTCTACTACTAACTCCACATCTGAGTTAGTAGAATAGTAATAGTAGTAGTGACTCTCCATCTGAGAAATAAGAGAGTGGTCACATGTTCTTTTCATGTTAGGACCTGAAGCAGTAGCAAACAACTGTAGAGTGACCAGCAGAATGTCTCACAGCAGGAGAAGGAGAACTTGAACAGCATTCCTCACAAACTCAAGTATGTAGTGCACCGCTCTGGGCTCCTTGGAGGAAGAGCGGGATATACATGTAATAATAATAATAATAATAATAATAATAATAGTCTACTTACAGCACCAACATTGTATAATAAATCAAATTCATGGGGCGGGCAGGGGGGCACTAGGGCTGAAGGCTAATATTCTTCCACAAAATAACAAACATCTTTTGACATCTTAAAGACTTACAGATATATTGTATCATAACTTTTCATTGACTACCTCCCACACCATCAGAAGCATCGAGAGAAATTTTTACAATGGAAAAATAGACTTGTGCGAGTCCTTTAGGAGAACATATTGGCCCAGTTCACATGTACAGTTTAACTGCAGTTAAAGCTAACAGAATCTGTAACTGTAGTATGTTCAAACTCAGGAAACCCCTTTTTAGCCTCTAAAGTTAACTTCAGTTTTCCCTGACAACCTCCAATTGGGACCTGAGATTTTCTCCATGGCTCGCCACCGATAACTGCAGTTATGCCGCTGAAGTTTAATGCCTGAATGCTGACTCGCCCATAACTGTGCTTAAGCACTTCAGTCTGATAGCAATCACCTCTCAGAGATTCAGCACCACCCCCACATCCTTCCCTCTCTTCTTGTTCTGTCATGAAATTTAAAAAGACACAAACCTCCTACTAATTCCTGCTGCAAGGCACTATAAAGTCTTTTCTTTCCCAGTAAAGTAAAAAATCATTATTACTATTTCCGTTGTGTTTGTTTCAATAAGAAGTGTGGAGCCCCCACACACACACCTCTAAAAGCAAGCCACACATCTACAGCTGCAAGCCTATGCACTCTTACTTAAGAGGAAGCCCATTGAACTAAATCATTTACTTCTGAGTAATCCCAGCAAGCCTGCAAACTGCTTTCAAAACTCAGGGAAATGGCTATTTGTTTATGATGAACATACAAAATGTTAAGCCTTTGAAGGTAAAACTTTGAAGGTACTATAAAAGGGGGAATTGTGGCCAATTGCCGCCACTTTGCTGATGTGGTGATGCTTTGCCCACAGCCAGGCTGAAAAACTTGCCGGGAGGTCTTGGAACAGGAGTTTTGCCGGCCACAGTTAGTTGTACATCTGTGGCACAAATTGGAGTTTGGAATTCTAACTCCATTTGGTGCTAACTCCAGTTAGTTTGTACATGTGAATCCAGCCATTGACTCCATTCAATCCAACATAGCATCCACTGGTTCTTTGGGACATAGAACCATTTTCTCATTCCTTTTGTTATGTAAACCACTTTGTGAATGTCCTGTTGAAAAGCAGTATATAAATATTGTTAATAATAATCCAGGCTCATGCTAAATTCTTAGTTCTATGACACAAAAATAGTGGCTGACATCTCTACCAACTGTTATTCTATGTGAAGGGAAGAAGCATCCCAGCAGCAGACCACTTCCTTAGCTCTGCAGAGCTGAAAGTTCAGGGAAGGGGAGATAAGTGAAAATCCTCCCACCCACCCCACACACAATCAGCTCTGTGGAACTAAGGTACGTAGCAGGCACATAGCTAGGGGAGAGTGAGCTCGTGTTTGCCCCTCTCCCTGGTGATGCCTCGCGCATGCCAGCTACAGTCCCTGCAAGTGACATCACATTCATGGGGCATGGCCAGTAGGGATGTGCACAAATGGAAAACTGGGATTTGATTCAAATGTCCATCCAAATGCATGGTTTTGATTTGAATTTGAATCCAGTCGGCCCGAAACAGGCCAGTTTGATTCGGATCGGTTTCGATCTGGATCACTCCGGATCAATCCGACCTGTTTTCTAAGATTAAATCCAATTGTGGGGGGGAGCCTTCTTTCATCATTTAAAAAAAGAAAGAGGCACAGAGACAGTACCTTGAAGTCCAAAGAGAGCAGCAGTGAGGAGGTAGTGACTTGACCCACCATCCCTCTGTGGCCTGCTGGCCACTGATTTAAAAAATTAGAGGTGTGGAGGCATCTTTGAACCATTCCTCAGAACAGTAACTCCAGCCTGTGCAGTGGCAGGGGTGAACATAGGAAGCTGCCATATACTGTGTCAGACATTGCTCCATCTAGCTCAGTATTGTCTTCACAGACTAGTAGCAGCTTCTCCAAGGATGCAGGCAGGAATCTCTCTCAAATTATCTTGGAGATGCCAGGGAGGGAACTTGGAAGCTTCTGCTCTTCCTAAAGCAGCTCCATCACCTGTGAGGAATATCTTACTGTGCTCACACTTCTAGTCTCCCATTCAAATACAACCTGGGTGGACCCTGCTTAGCTAAGGGGACAAGTCATGCTTGCTACCACAAGAACAGCGACCCGACCTGCCATCCCTCCCCACAGTCTGCCAGCTGCTCACCTGGCCTCTGCGTACATGCATGCTCTGGACTTTTTCTTTAAATGGCTCTGCACATGCATACAGAGACCAGGTGAGGCAATTTGGATCACTGCCTCCCTGCTGCTGCATGGTTCAAAGACACCTCTGTGACTCTTGTTTATAAAATCAGTAGCCAGCTGGTGTCATGGCTCAGACCTCTGACTCAGAAGAGTCAGAGGAGGAACAGGAGGACTCAGTTGGGAGTGCAGGCTCAGAGGCACAGCAACAGGCAGGGAGAACAGACTCTGGAGCTGAGGAATCAGGACAGCTGCCAAACATGAGAGCTGAGGAGGCTGATCAGGAGGAGGTGGGAATTTCACCTGTCTTGAGAAGACATCTCAAGAGGAAGGCTCAGTGGGAGACGCACAGGATATCACAGGAGAGGAAGTAGAAGTGCTGACTCAGGAAAGCCTGATTGGCTGCCGGTTATCTTGAGCCCTATATTAAGCAGTCTGTTAGTTGCACAGATTGCTGTTAGCAACTTTCACTTACTGCAGACTGTGTTCCTATTTAGAATTCCTCAACCTTTTGAGTTCCAGTTTGCCCTTGTTCTGTTCTTTCTCTGTTGTTTCTTGTTCCATTAATTCCTTGCTCTAGTGTCCTTTGTTCTATTCATTCCTTGCTCTGTTGTTTTCTTTTCAGTTATTACTCAGTTATCATAGAGGCAGATACCTAGTTTAGTTCAGGAGACTTTATTTGTTTACTACTATTTTTCTTTGTGAGTCTTTCATTTTCCTTTGTGCAGTTTTGCTGCTACTTTCTGTTTAACTCACAGGGGGAGAGCTGAAGGGGTTTTAAATCATGTTGGGTTAGCCGAGCTAACAGATTTATGACAGGTGGTCACAGGGGTTGCCACCAACCCACTGCTGTGCTCTCTGCATTTCAAAAGGTACTGTCTCGGTGCCTTGGTGTCTCTTTCTTTTTAAAAAACTATTAAAGGATGCTCTCCTTCTTCTCCCATAGGATTTAAACTTAGAACAGGTTGAATCAATTTGGATTGGTTCTATTCAAATCAAAGAGGTGATTTGATTCAGATTCAAATCACTCGAATCTCCCAGATTCAAGTCAAATTGATTCGTATTCAAATTGATTCACACATCCCTAATGGCCAGCATCCAGAAGGGCTGGTGTGGTCCTCCAGAGCTCATATCCCAGCCTGCTTCATTGTCAGAGGGGTAATTTTTGTTCTCTCTCTCTCACTTCAATTTATTTTTTTTTAATTTTTTAATTTTTTAATTTTTTAATTTTTATTTTTTTATTTTTTTATTTTTTTTGTTCCCTGGGAAATATGTCCTCCAGAGCTCATTTCCCAGCTGGCTTCATTGGTGGCTGGGTGTTTTTGTTGTTTCTCCCCTTGCTCGGAAGTGAAGAGGGGATGGGGGGGAATACCCAGCTGACAATGAAGCCTTCTGGCAAATGAGGCTGCTGGAGTTCAGGGCAAGGGGTGAGCCAGGCAGCAGCCAGGAGTTGGGCAGCTTGGGTTCTTTGAACCCATCCACGCCATTGAAGCTCTGCCTCTGTAAAGTAGTGTGCTACAAAGATGCTTCTTCCATCCATATGTCCACATGGTTAGTGGGGATGTCAGCCAGTGTTTGCTGTGCTTTCCCTGTGTAATTTTGGTTTTGGGTTTTTGTGTGTGTGTGTTTTGCAGGGTGGGGGGACAAAGTTAGGAACTGTAGAATGTCAGTATTTGTAAAATTAAAACTGTCAGATGTCAGTATTTGTAAAATTAACCTGTGGCTGGGATGTGGAGCAGAAGAAACAAATGAATTAAAAATGTGGAATAAATGGCACTGAATAATTAAGGTGCTCTCTGAACATTTCTTCCTGATTAATGACTAACTGGGAGGAGTTGATGGCCTCTGACTGAACCTTGGACCATTAGCCTCAGAGGAATTCTTTTCCCCAGTAATTGCTATGTGCAAAGATAAATTACGTTTATAATAGTAAAAAATGTATAATGGCTTATGGAATCGTTCATTTCCAAGGTTCCTTCCCCTAGTGTTTGTGGATGTCGTGCTGTGGGGTTGAATCTGTATGCCCTTCATAGGACTCCTTAAACTGTGATTGAGACTGCTTGTGTACAGTTTAAAGGACAGGGGAGCCCTCTTGGGAGGTGCCAGCCGATTCTCAAAATTCCAGAATGTGGCTTTCTCCTACCTGGGTCCTCTTGTCTGCTGGCTCCACTGAGTCACTGGAGAAGAAGCAACTCCACCAGGGAATAGCCAGCCCTTCAAACTGCAACGTCCATTGTGCTTAAAGGCTATGGGGGAACAGAAATTGCCTTTGGAGGAAGGGTGCACATCCTTCAAGCCCAGCTCTGGCCCTTACTTTTAAATGCAGTAGCTTTTAAACTGTAGAAGGAAATACTCTCACCCACAGTGTAAAGTAGCAGGGTAAAACAGGTGTGCCTCCACGGGCCACTTCCATGGAGACCAATGCATGAGGACCATGTGAACAGGCCATCTGGTGCATTGCATTGGGATGGGCATCTGGACATGCACTCTACATAAACAGAAAAATAGTTAACACTTGTATTCTGATCTGTTTGGGATTGACTTCTAAACACAAATAGGGTATTTAAGAGAATGCCTTCTTCATCATAAACACCACCACTTGTTGAGTGGGGATAGTCTATGGAGGTCTGTCTATACAGTTGCCACCAGCTCATTGGTGATGACTTGGGACCAGGCCTTCTCCATACTTGCCCCAGGGCCATGGAACGCACTTCCTGCTGGAATAAGAGCATCGCCATCTCTGACAACCTTTAAAAAGACATTGAAGACACACCTTTTTAGTTTTAAATTGTTTTTACGTGTTTTGTGGTTTTAATTTTTTCTGTTTATTTTATTGCTTTTACCTCCTAAACCACCTAGAGATATGAATTTTGGCAGTAAAGAAATGCAAAAGAAGGAAGGAAGATAATGGAGCTTGGTATGCTGAACCACATTAAGCCACAATGCACTTCAAAACTGTCATGGTCTATTCTACAGGACTTGTTGCTCAAAAGCATAGTGAGGTGATGTTGGTATATTTATATACTGTTTCCCAAAATGCTGAAATTTGGGACTCTGATGGACAGAGAACTGGAACACCTGTGGGCAAGTGGGAGGTACTGTCAGACTCAGGGTGATTTGCAGACATGTCAGTGTTCAAAAATCTGATTAAAAAAAAAACTAAGGGGAGCAAAAAACCCCAAACTGCCCCATGTTAAATGGGATGGAATGTTAATGAGTCCAGACAGTTAACAGTTAACAGTCAAACAGGCCATGTTAAAGTTAAATGGCAGCTAAGATGCACCATAGGCCAAACAAGTTAAATGGCCAGCCTGGCGCTTCTCAGCTGAGAGATCTGTAGCCATTCAACTTCCAAATTTCCCCCAGCGGCACTGCACAAGCCATTAAAAAGTTAAATGGCCAGCAAGCAGCTTCTCAGCTGAGAGATGGCTAGTTGGCCATTGAACCTGGGTTCTAGAGGAATGCTGGAACTCTGATGGAATTCAGACACGACAGCAAGGAGCTCACTTGGAGGTTCCCTGCTCTCTGTGTTTTCTCAAGGTTCCCTGCTACTGTGTCTGAACTCGTTCTGATAATGCCCGACAGAGGGCATCTCAAGTCCAACATGCCTGTCAGACTGACATGACTGCACAGACCTAGTAATTAATTATTGCAGGATTTCTTAACCTTGGGCCTACAGATGTTGGACTACAACTCCCATCATCCCCAGATATGGCCTTTGTGGCTGAGGATGATGGGAGTTGTAGTCCAAAAACACCTGGGGGCCATAATCTATAAAAGACCCAGGTGATTGTTTTGCTTAGTGTGCAAACTGCTGGTTTTCTTTAGACTAAGGAGAAATATCCTCACCAGGAATAAGTTTGGATCTTAGTATAGATGCAGTCATACCCATAAAAGCATCAAGAACTCCCCACACATATGCATTTAAATGCCACATGTATATCAGAGTCAGTGGATCAGGGGCAAAGTCACTAATAGGCCTGACTTCAATGAACTATTGTGGCAGTGAGTTCCATAGGATTTCTTTTTGAATTTAACACTTTCTGGTTTTTAGTTTCATAGGAATGTCACCTTGCTCTTTATTGGAAGAGGTGAAGCATAAATACTGGAATGACCTTCTCAAAACTATTCATAGTTGTATATGTCTATTTAATGGCCTGTCTTATTAATCTCCATCCAGAGGTCTTCCCATTCTTCTTATTTTCAACATGTTTCTGTCTAACCCTTCTATTTCACTTAGATCTTTTATGAGATAGACTGACTATAAGTGGAGTATTGTGCCCTATTGATCGTTTCTTTTAATAAGTTCAGCATGATGCCATTTTTAATGCAGAAACAGGACATTCTAGATCCATTTCCCTATCTGCTATCCTGCTATGAACATTTGTATAAATTTGTCCAGTTCAGCATATTGCTAATATATGTACTCCATTTAAAAACGTTAAAATGGTAGCAGCTATATTTATTATCTGAGTTGTCAGTGCGGCATTTTGAGTTAATATATTTGTACTGGTGCACTTTATTTACAAGATTGATTTTAAAGTATATTCTAATTTGGTTGTCAATCAGTTTATTTAATTGTCATCTCGTTGCCTTTGATTGACAATCAGTTGCCTTTGATTGTCAATCAGTTTACTTGTGTGTTTCATTTGTGTATGATTGTTTTGTATGAAGTATATTGTGAGCATAATATTTAAGATGTTGCTTGCTGTGGTTTTTCACAGGCATCACAGTAAAAAAAAAATAGAGAATTTGTAAGCTTCTCTCTCACATGAATGTAAAACAACAAAGTAAATTGTGCAACAAGTTACACTGGTTATGATCGTGTATGCCGTTGTAATATATATGTTTTAGAACACTAATCATACCGTCTTGGGCTCCAGTTAGCAGCAGCAAGCTTTCTGGCAAAAGAGAGAGCAAGACTCACTGTAGAAGTAATTACATGTTGCTTAACCCATCAGTGGAAGCTCATACAGTAGCTTCACTTCTATTCAGTTTAAAATGTGTTCTCTCTCTTTTGAAAATATATAGATGGTAGATAGGGCAACAACATCCCTACTATGTTAGTCATTTCTAAGTCCATTTGAAACTTACGTTTTCATGGGTCAACTATTCTCACAGATTTTAATGGGGCTCAGCCATTAACTAGTTTGGAAGTTGCTCATAGTCTCTAGAACCTAGTTAAATGTTTATTTTTGAATCAATTTTTACTTTTAAATTAGAGACTTACCCAATTCTAGCCTCTTTCAAACATTATAGACTATGCATGGGGCATTGGAGAGAGCAGCAGGCTCTTCTCCACTAGAATATGCCCATAAGCTCTTCACCACATCCGCAAACCTTCATTCATCAAGCACATTGAGACCCTGCTGCACTTTTGAAAGGGGCTTCTAATCTCTATTCAGCCAGGTTTAAATATGATACAGAAATGAAATATGGTCAGACAAGCCCAAAGGTAGGCAAGGACCTCAGGCAGAAGTTAGGCAGCCTAGAGGCAGAAATCAGACCAGCTGAAAGGTCAGTGGTCTGGTGGCCAGTAGAGGGACAGAGTGCAAGTTGCACAGAGTGAAGGCGGATCGGGAGCTTTGTATCAGAATCCTCTGCTGTCACCTGATTTCTAGGGTGAGGGGGATTATGGGTTGGTATGTGAATGTCCAAGCTGGAAGTGTCTGCAATTTCTTCTTCTGACCAGAGCCTGTGTGGTGCAGTGAGTGGAAGACAGTGCCTGCTCCGTTCCTCGGAGCTCCTGGATTGAAACCAGCAGTGCCTGGCAAATATAAATCAAGGATATACTAACACACCAGTTGAAGTTTCCATTTAAGAGACTTCCACATTCCATCTAGAGGTTGACAGGAGCATGAGGCTTCTCTTGTTTTAGAGGTGGAACGCTAAAAGTGCCCATGCAAGTCAACAAGCCTCAAGTCAAGGTCAACAGCCTAGAGACCAATTTGTATGCATTACAGCTCCTTACTTCAATTAATCTGAAAAGTAAACTGAGTGATACATATAATTCTGTCCTCACTGTTTCAAATGATGTTTGCTCGTATTCAAGAATCAAGCAAGAGCTGTGCAACAAAACTCCCTTTTTTTAGAGAGAGAGAGAGAGAGAGAGAGAGAGAGAGAGAGAGAGAGAGAGAGAGAGAAGTTAGCTTCAACATCCTCCTGAGTCCCTCAGCTGCTACTGCATGCTGAAATCACAAGCACTTTCTGTATGGGATAATATGAATCAATGAGGGTATTCTCACAATCAGTGGAAAGCAGGCTAAGGGAGCTTAGCCCGCTTCCCATGGATCGTGGGAACCACCAGGCTCACAGGCAAGCCCGTTTCCCCCAAAGCGGGTCACCCGCTTAACTCCCCCTCCCCTTAGCCCAGGTTAGCGGAGTGAACGCTCCGCGAACCTGGGTTTTTTGGTCATATATTGCCGCGGTGTGGCTCTGCGCTATGGCAACACATGAGGAGACCCCCAGCTGAAAGGCTGCAAGCAGCCTCCCAAGCTCGGGGATCTCTCCAGCATGCCCTGCGCACTCACGGGGGGGATCCTGGAACTTCCAGGGGGCACATGGCCCCTGCTCCCCACAGCTCCTGCTGACTCTTTGACAGAGCCAGCAGTCATGTGGGTGGCCAATCCAGCCACCCAGGGCTGCCTTCTGCTCGTCTGTGGGGAGAGCGGGCTAAGCCCGCTCTCCCCCTAACCCCGCAACGGTGAGTCTCACTGATCGTGAGACTCGCCTCAACCTCTTATTTAGTAGAGAAACCCAGTTTGATGACAATGGAGCTCATAGGAGATCTGGAGGCAATTACTTAAGGACAAAAGAACAAGTAAAAGTAAAAGAACAGGTAAAGATTTATTTGAAGAAGTTACAAACGTAGATGGAAAAACCTGCATCCTGTACTAGTTGGCTCATACTGGAAGGAAGAAGAAGAAACAGAGAGAACTCAGAAGAGGGAGTGCCTTAAGAGTATTAGTCTACCAAAAGCAAGAGACTTGGACAGAGATACATGAAAGAGAGAACAAGGAGGCAGTCCTACACTCTCTAAGGTAAATTGTGCTGTCAAGTCAGTGTTGACTCCTAGCAACCAGAGGTGCTCTTATCGCTGGATTTGAGGGCCCCCAGCTCCTGGGGTCCAAGGCCTCCACAGCTCCTGGGGGCCCCCAGATCCTCTTTAGTCTGTCCTGGGTGATGTGGTTGCCCGGTGGAGCATGATTATTCTTAATTTGGAGGGGAGGGGGCCTTCCAAGGCCTTTAGGTCCAGGCTCCAATATTACCTAGGTGCACCTCTGCTGGCGACCACAGAGCCCTGTGGTTGTCTATGGTAGAATACAAGAGGGGTTTACCATTGCCATCTCCCATGCATTATGAGATGATGCCTTTCAGCAATTTCCTATATCGCTGCTGCGCGATATAGATGATTCCCAGAGTCTGGGAAATATACCAGCGGGGATTCAAACTGCCAACCTCTGGCTTGATAGTCAAGTCATTTCCCCGCTGCACCATTAGGTGGCTTCCCCCTACACTCTCTACCTCTACTCCTATTGCCCCTAGTGGTCAGTAGAAGGTTTGTTTGTTTGTTTGTTTGTTTGTTTGTTTGTTTGTTTGTTTGTTTGTTTGTTATACTGCCTTACCCAGATGGCTCTAGACAGTTAACAAATATAAAAACAGATTACAAAAATAAATAACCATTAAAACCAGTTTAAAATAATTTACTCACTAAAGGCCAGGCTTTAAAGATATGTTTTAATGGCTCTTTTAAAGGCTGCTAAAACTCTTAAGGCTCTAATAGCCATAGGATTGAATTTTGAGGGCAATCCTTTGGGAAATACTTAAGAAGTAATCCATCGACAGACATCTACTTTCCCTTATCCAGAAGTTGTATACAAACACTACTCTAAGAGTGAGATGTAACTGACAAGAGCTGCTCTTGAAAATGATTGCCACCTACAAAGGGGTTAAGCGGGGATGTTTCATGGCACCCTCTTTATTCATTTTTTTTATATCAACTCGGTGGTGACAAGCTTAATTAACCCAAATTTCCAACCACCTAAAATTGCAGGGACTAATATTCCCATACTTTTGTATGCAGACGATGTGGCAGTCATTTTGCGAACACCAATTGGTCTTAAAAGAGCTGTGAGAGCTATAATCCAATATTGTAAAGAGAACAGGTTGGTTATTAACTTTCACAAAGCGAAAATCATGATGGTTCCAAAAAAGAATAAGATTGCAAAAATGGATTGTTGAGGGAAATAGACTTGAGCAGGTGTTAAACTTAAAATATCTTGGAGTACTTTTTTCATTCCATGGGGATCTGGAAGTCTCATATTGAGTACATTATGCAAATAGCACTAAAGTCGTCAATGGCCATTAAAAGGTTCTCCTTAACGAAAGGAGAAATAATTCCAGAAGCTCTTTGAGGCCAAAACTCTGGCCCAAATTCTATATGGGGGCACAAGTGGGGATTTATATTAATCGAAATGTCATAGAGATGGTCCAGACTAAATCCTTAGGGTCTATTTTCTCTGCCCCCTGAGTCCAGTGCAGCACTCTGACTGGAGACTAGGATCACCAAAATTGAGGTAAGGGCTTGGAGGCACATAATTAACTATTGGCTTAAGATGCAGATTTTCCCAACTAAACATAGGAACATAGGAAGCTGCCATATACTGAGTCAGACCATTGGTCTATATAGCTCAGTATTGTCTTCACAGACTGGCAGCAGCTTCTCCAAGGTTGCAGGCAGGAATCTCTCTCAGCCCTATCTTAGAGAAGCCAGGGAGGGAACTTGGAAATCTTCCCAGAGCAGCTCCACCCCCTGAGGGGAATATCTTACAGTGCTCACACATCTAGTCTCCCATTCATATGCAACCAGGGCAGACCCTGCTTAGCTAAGGGGACAAGTCATGCTTGCTACCACAAGACCAGCTCTCCTCTCTTAATTTAGTTATTTCTCTCAAATTAGCACTTGTCCAAATGGAAATCTGAAATTGCAAAGCAGTTACTTTCATATGGTCTTTCAACAGAATTCCTCACTTCTTTAGGATATGATATTTATTTATTTATTTATTTATTTATTGTATTGTATTGTATTGTATTGTATTGTATTGTATTGTATTGGGAACTGGTGAACTATCTAACAACGCTTTTTTTCTGGGTTGCAGAAGGAGTTCTTTAGGGTAAAAATAATGTTCTCCTTTCTGCCCTCCTGCAGGGTAGGTACTCCAGAGTGTCATCAGTGGAGTGAACTTGTCCATGCAGGTCAGAGAAGATAGAAACCATACAGCATGTATTGCTGTATTGTCCCTTTTATATGGATTTCCATAGAAAGTATATCACCCCTCTATTGTTGACGTATCTGGGTCGACTGGAGGGGTTTTACATTCCGTTACTACTTTTAGATACAAATCAATTTACAACCTGGATGGTAGCTAAGTTCTATGTAGCAACTGGGGAAATATGACAACAAATGACTCAGTCATGATCCAGTTGGTTGTAATACTTTTGTTTTTGTTGCTGTTCTAAAATTTTGCACTTGATCTTTGATTATAAAATAAAGACAATGATGAATATCCATAGGGAGCACATTCCAGAGCCCAGGAGAAGCTACAAAAAATGCCTGACCCCAAGTTGCCTCCAGACAAGCTGGCAGCACCTGGAGACAGACCTCTCCTGATGACTTAAAGGTGTGGTGGGGATCATACTGAAGAAGGGGCTTCCCCAGGTAACCCAGTACTAAGCCATTTGGGGCTTTAGAGTAGTACTCAGCCATTACTACCAGTGCTGGGAGGTACTGAGTAGTACTAAGCCATTAGTAGTACTAAGCCATTTAGGGCTTTAGAGTAGGGATGTGCAAATCGATTCGGGTACAAAACGATTTGTACCCAAATCTACCTGTTTCAGGCAATTTGTGGACAAAACAAATTGCCCCTGTGCTAGCTGGCCAGATTCGGACCCAAAACGAATCAGGGGTGATTTGCTTTGAGTACAAATCAAATTTTAAAAAAATAGATTCGTGCACATTCCTACTTTAGAGGTAATTACCAGCAATTTGTATTTTGCCTGGCAACATAATAAGGCATAATACAGTCTCTCTGAGAAACCCCAGAGACCAATCCGGCTGCTGCATTTTGAACTAACTGAAGTTTCCCAATGACATACAAAGGCAACCCAATGTACAGCACATTGCAGTAGTCATGCCTGGCAGTTACCAGTGAGTGCACCACAGTTTTGAGATAATTATCTTCATGTATTGACACAACTTTCATATCAACCAAAATTGATAGAAAGCGCTTCTGGCCATAGCCTCCATCTGAGACATCAGAAGCATTCCCACACTAAGTACCTGTTTCATTAGGGCAAGTGTAACCCCGTCCAGAACAGGAAGTTCTATTTCATCCCTCAAATTATGCTCACCAGTAGTACCTCTGTCTTGTTTGGATTCAACTTCAGCTTATTATCCCTCATCCATCCCATTACTGCCTGAAGGCAGGCATTTAGGGGAGCTATGCCATTTCCTGATGATGATGACATGGAGAAATAGATTAGGGTGTTATCAGCATATTTATAAAAGCCTGCTTCAAAACTCCTGGTGATCTCACTCAGTGGTTTCATGTAGATGCTAAAAAGCATGGGGGATATGATGGAGCCCTGTGGGACACCATACAATGGCTCTCATTTCACAGATCAACTGTCCCCAAGTGTCATCTGAAATCCGCCCAAGAAATAGGAACAGAACCACTGCAAAGCAGTATCCCCTATTCCTAAACTCATCAGATGATTCAGAAGAATACCATGGTCAATGGTATCAAAAGCCACAGAGAGATCCAAAAGAACCAGCAGAGTCACACTCTCTGCATCAGTTCTTTGGTAAGGATCATCCATCAGGCTGACCAAAGCTCTGCCAACCCCATAGTGTGCTCTAAAGCCAGTTTGAAATGGGTCTAGAACGCACCGGCTCAACTTTGGCCCCCCAGGTGTTTTTGGACTACAACTCCAGTTATCCCCAGCCACAGTGGCTAATTGCCAGGGATTATGGGAGTTGTAGGCCAACATCTGAAGGAGGGCCCAAGTTGAGCAGCCCTGGTCTAGATAATCAGTATCCTCCAAAACTAGCTGGGGTTGATCAGCCACCACCCTCTCAATCACCTTGCCCAACTAATGGCCTATAATTATCCATCCCTGAGGGCTCTAGGGCAGGCTTCTTAAATAAAGATCTTACAGCTGTCTCCTTCAAACTTGGAGGCATCCTGCCCTCCCCCCGTGAAACATTTATGAAGTCAACAAGGCCAACTCTAACAGCCTCCCTACTAGATTATGTCAGCCATGTTGGGCATGGGTCGGATGCAGAGGACAGGTTGTAAGCTGGACACCTCCAAAAAACTTGTCCATATCCTCAAGAGTTACAAATTGAAACTGATCCATTCTTATCAAACTAGAAGAGTTACTGGACACCCCTACCACTAGACTGCAGTAACAATAGATTCCAAGTTGGCCCAAATCCAAGAGATATTATCCACAAAATATTATTAAAGGCATCACAGTGGGTTGATGAAGACTCCAAATTCAAGTTCAGAGAGGAGGGAACCTGAGTCAGTCTCTTCACAATTCAGAACAATTCCACCTGACGTGAACTTGCGGATGTGCAGAATAGAATTGCTTGTTTGCTGCACGTATTGCCACAGTATACGCCTTCAATTGGGCTTTGTATCTTGTCAGATTGGCGTTGAGTTCTCTTCCACTTGCACTCCAGTCTTCTCCCTTGCTGCTTCAGTAGCTGTTCTGTATACCACAGAGTCCATTTCGACATGGAACAGAGAGGATGCTTATGGGCAATTGTGTCTACTGCCCTGGTAAGTTCCCTATTCCAAGTCTCCACCAGGACATCAACAGAATAACTGGTAGAACCAACTCTGAAACCTTCAAAGGCCTCTTGGAATCCTCTGGGATCCAATAGTCTTCTCAGGCAGACCATCCTAATAGGTTCTGCACCCCTACAAAGGTGGATTGTGGCCATGAAACCAACCTTTAAAAGATGGTGGCCTGTCCATGGCAATGGAGACATTCTAGGAGTCCCCACCCATGGAACACTATCCTGATCTGAGCAAAAAACCAAATCAAGGGTGTTACCAGCTGTATGTGTTGACCCTAAAACAATTGGGATAGGTCAGGGGTGGGGAACCTTGGCACTCCAGCTGTTGTTGAACTACAACTCCCATCACCCCCAGCCACAATTATTGTGGCTGGGGATGATGGGAGTTGTAGTTCAACAACAGCTGGAGTGCCAAGGTTCCCCACCCCTGAGATAGGTCAATAGCTGTCATGGCCACTATGAACACCTTAGCTGTACCAGACAAGCTAGTCCCAAAGTGAACATTGAAGTCCCCCAACATCAAAAGCCTGGGTGACTCTAACATCAACTCTGCAACCAGTTCCATCAACTCAGTTAGGGACTACTTTGGGAAGCAGGTGTCATGGCTCACACCTCTGAATCAGAGGAGGAACGGGAGGACTCGGTTGGGGGTACAAGCTCAGAGGCGCAGCAGCAGGATTTGGCTGAAAGAACAGACTCTGGAGCTGAGTTGGAACAGCTGGCAGACATGAGGGCTGAGGAGACTGATCAGGAGGAAGCTGGAATTTCACCTGTGTTAAGAAGACATCTCAAGAGAAAGGCTCAGTGGGAGACAAGCAGGTGCAAGATCTCACAGGAGAGGAAATAGAAGTGCTGAGTCAGGAAAGCCTGATTGGCTGCCAGTTATCTTGAGCCCTATATTAAGCAGACTGTTGTTGGCACAGATTACTGTCAGCAACTTTGCCTTTTTTTCGCAGACAGTTCCTCATAATTGTACTTTCTCAATCTTCCCTGTTTCAGCCTGTCCTTGTTCTGTTCTTCCTTGCTCCGTTATTTCAGTTATTACTCGGTTATTGTAGAGGGGGGTACCTAGTTTAGGTTCAAGGGATTTTCTTTTGTTTATAATACTTTATCTTGAGAGTCATTCTTTGCTTTTGTTCGTGCAGCTAAGCTGCTTCTCTTAGCTACAGAACTTTATTTTGACTTGCACAAATAGAGCTGAAGGGATCGTAAATCCTGTCAGGTCAGCCGTGCCAACAGATTTAAAACAGCAGGGTGCTCAGTATACTAGCAGTATCTCAAATCTATCCCTGGTCCCCAAGCTAAAGTATACATACTCAATATAGGCTAGCTATTTCACAGGGATTCTAGTAAGGGAGATTATTCTTATGGATCACAACCATTCCACCCCTTCCCCAAGCCTGCTCCACCACAGAGTACCCAGCAGAGAGAAGCTGAGCTCAAACTGGGCCACTAGCCTCCCCCAGCCAGGTCTCCATTATATAAGCCACTTCAACTCCCTTATTCACAATCAAATAATGGATGCTTTCAGTCTTATTTTGAAACAATCTGGCATTGCAGAGGAGCATGGTCAGATTATGTGGGGAATTGGAACTCTCTGAGGCCTGGGAGCTGACAGGACAGCCCGAAGGGGAAACAGCTATTAAATTTCTGATTTCCCTTCCCCTGTAACTGCCATTCTGCCAACAGCAAATCTTCTATTTACCACCACTGCTGAAATAGCTGCTCCGGACCCCCAAAGGTTATACCCTGTGGTATATTCCCTCATTTGTACAAGATGTGGTGACAGCCAACAACCTGGATGGCTTTAAGAGGGATTTGGATAGCTTCATGGAGGAGAGATCTATCAATGGCTACTAGTTGGAGGGCTATAGGCCACCTCCAGCCTCAGAGACAGGAGGCCTCTGAGTACCAGTTGCAGGGAAGTAACAGCAGGAGAGAGGGCATGCCCTCCACTCCTGTCTGTAGGCTAGGGGTGCGCACAGAACCATGGAGCTGCGGTCCGGCACTGGGGTGAGGGGTTCCTTTAAGGGCGGGGGAGGGTTTACTTACCCCTCCCACCGCTTTCCAAACTCAGGCACATGAATTTATTTTAGTAATCGGGGTGGCAGGGTATCTCAATGTGTGCGCGTGCAAAAGGCTTCTTAAAGCCTTTTGCAGGCTGCAGAAGCCCTGCGGGGGAAGGGGCGGCAGGGATGTATCCTGCCTCCCCGATTACTAAGAGAAATACATGCGCCTGAGTTTGGAAAGCGGTGGGAGGGGTAAGTAAACCCTCCCCCACCCTTAAAGGAACACCCCACCCCAATCCACTCAAACCCAAACCACCCTTGTCCGGACCGGTCCGGAGGCCTGTAGAATGGCCTCCAGACCGATCCGGGCAATTCACTATTGTAGGCTTCCAGCGGCATCTGGTGGGCCACTGTGTGAAACAGGAGGCTGGACTAGATGGGCCTTGGGCCTGATCCAGCAGGGCTATTCTTATGTTCCGATCCCAAACACATAATTATAGCCAGCCCAGCACCACCAAGTAAGAGCTACAGGGCATTCTTGCTCTCTACAGCAATGGCTGCTGTTTGCCTCCCTTCAAAGCTGGAGAAAAAGCCATGCCTCCACCAGCAGGTGTAACACATCCAGTCTAGTTAATGGGAGGCAGCAAAAGATAGGCAACCAAAAAAGGTAAACTGAAGATAAATCTTCCTCCCACAGCCAGCATGAACATACAACTGGATGGCAAAACGTTCGGCCTCACCTCCTCTTGAGTTATTGGTGTTGAAAGTCGATGTCTATGGAGTCTCATCTCCAACACTTCCTAATAGCTGTTCCCTTTAACTGAGCCTTTCCTCTTACTGTCTGTCCCCCCACCTCTGCTACTTCCACAATACATTAATCTGCTCACCACTTTATTTGGGTCTATAATTTGCAAGGGATAGATGCAAACAAATATTAAGACACATTACCCTAATCAAATACATCAGTTCTTTTTTGTACATGTATACATTCCTGAAGTCTCTGTGCTGCATCCTTTTAGGCAAGTATTTATTTTATTTTATAGAGATTTTGAGATTTTTAAAAAATGTACAACAAATCTACTGCATTTGTTTCAAGGAAAAACTTATCATATTCTGCCTCTGTAGCACATTTAAATGGTCAACAGAACAACGTAAGATGCATATATGGACCTTGTCTCTGTTGTTTACTTCCTTATAGCGCAATAAATACTGCATCATTCAAAACTAAGATAACAGAGTCATCTTGTGTCTTAGAAAGTTATTTACAGATGCACAGAGGTTTTCCAGTGTATTCTGTTAATGCTTCTTCCTTTATAGTTAAATGCTAATGACAGAGTGAAATCCCAAGAGTCTGTATGCACCACTGATTATTTCAAATACATTGGTTTTGAAATCAGGACTCACACCTGAAAACAGAACATATACAGCCCATCGAACGGAAGAAAGATGACATTAGGTAGGCCTTGGAAATCTAGTTTTAGGTTGTCTCTAGCAGAGAGAGAGAGAGAGAGAGAGAGAGAGAGAGAGAGCCTTGCCTATACCAAGTGTAATGTTGCAATGCTTGTATAAAAAGGAAATTGCACAGTGACTAGTAACAATTTCATTATTGAGTGCAATCATGCCATAAGGTAATGAATAAAACTCAACATTCCCTCAGACTCTGCAGCAAAAAGATAAAGGATAAGTTTCGTATTTGCAGTAGTTCTGCATATAATCAGTCGAGTATTGCACAGCATAACAACAACTCAAACTTCTCCACTCTTAGATCCCACAGATTGGTTCTTAAAACATTTTTGACTGATTTTCTGATAATAATATTTCACTTTTGTTTTCACTGGGATTAGAACCAGTTTTACAAGCTTTATTCAGTAAGTGCTGCAGCAGATCGAACAGTTAGTTCCTCTTTCTAAGGAAATGCATACCTGATGAAATAGATCTTAGAAATGATAGAAAAATCATTTAATTAACATAGGACTGCAATAAATCAGATAAATTAAATAGATATTAACAATAACACGTGTACCATAAATGCACAAACCTCTTTCTTTTGAATTCTGCATATTATCTTTAGAATGAGAAAACATATAATTATCTTAATACTATTGATTGTACACTTGCTATCCCCATGATATATTAAATGCTTAGTTCAATAAACTAAATATATGTAATAGGATGTTTTATTAATGTGCTTGCAAAAGGGAAGTAAAAGAACAGTTTTACATTTGTAGGTTTTCAACTTCAAATATTATTCATTTTACTGTATGATAATGATATATGGTAGATTTGAGTAATAATCATACATTTGAATCTGAGGAATATCTTCTGCTTTTCTTGGGTGTTATATTAATTTGGAATTATTGATCTGATTACTGAATGTTTAAAATCTGTTGAGAACAATAACAGTAAAATATTATGATTAATTCAGAATTTCTGCTATTAAAAAACTCCAAAATGTATCCCCAAGGGAACACAGTGTGTGTAGACAATACACAGTGTGTAGACAACTGTGTATTGTCTACACAGTCTGTGTAGACAATACACAGAGTAAAAGGTAGTGCATTCAGCTCATTTAAGTAGCAGTATTACGCATGCAAAATTTGATATCTGTCGGTAATTGCAAAGTATGATATCCAAAACATCTTTTTTAAAAACTACAAAAATCATTTAAATTTTCACTGAGCATATTCTGGTGTAAAAAGTAGTACATTCAATTTCAGTGGCAGGATTGTGTATGCAAAATTTGGTGTCTGTAGGTGACTGGGAAGTATGACTTTATTTTGCAGTCATACATGCATACAAACCAATTCATCAAAACATATAATAGATGTTTTTTGTGCAGGGTTACATTTTCATTCATGCAGGATTACATTTAATCAGAACAGTTGACCTGATTCCCTGATCTAGTGTATCTTCTCCATCCATCTCATTTTAGGCATGAGATGGAGCCCATTGCAAGGAGTAGGCTGAGTCAACAGCCTAATGGCATCCAGATAAACTCTGTTTTAGAAGAATGAACTAAGACCACACTGTTACGAGTGACCTACCTAAATTACAAAAATAAATGTTTATAACTATCTTATCTGCAGTCACTGAACTTGTTGCAAACAATGGAGTCCTCCATGGATTGCTGAAATTGCTGAATGCTACTGAATCTCACTGCTTATATACTTCTCAGCTTAATAGATACCAGCAGTGAGATTCAATAGCATCTTATAAACATTTTATGGAACCTTGCATAGATTTTATGTATGGAACCTTCTCCATTCAAAGCAAATGCTCTGCCCCTGTGCTGCAGTCCTTAGCCTTCGTGGGGTGAAGGCAGAGGCCACCAGGGGCCCTCAGGGGCCAACCCAGGTCAAAAGGGACCCATGGAGGGATGTTTTCCAAAGGGCCCCTGAAACGTGGAGCTTGCCCTGGAAGATCCAGTCAGGATTTCCAACATCTCATCTACTTTGAACTTTATGGGAGCAGGTGGAGGTAAGGACTGGGTGTGTTTTGTCTCATAGGGGTAGAGCACTTGCTTTGTATGGAGAAGGTTCCAGGTTCAGTCCCCAGAATCTTCAAGTAGGGCTGTCGTGAATGCCTGTCTGCATTGCCAGGGTCTGCATTGCCAATCAGTATATAGACCAAGGCTGCACAACTTCAGCCCTCCAGCTGTTTTTGAACAACAACTCCCATCATTCCCAGCCATAGTGACCATTGCCCTCAGAGGTGATGGGAGATGTAGTCCAACAACTGCAGAAGTGCCAAAGCTCTGCAGCTCTGTACTAGATGCACCCATGCTCTGGAGGCAGCTCCCTATTTAATCTTATGCAGTGGGCAAAGGGGTCTCAGGGATCAGCAGCACTCTTTTGAGGGCTTTGGGCCCTCCGCTGCTTCTAATCTGATGTCTCTTTTAATTGATTTTGAAAGCACCTGTGGAGGCAGGATTGTTTGGGGGCTCACACGATGTGGAGAGGAAGTGTATCTCTTGACTCCATGGCTATTTTTCCATCTTAAAAAATCCAAGTTGTTGTTTGTCTCATCAGGGAAAACCTATGGCGTGCTCTCTGTGTGTGTGTGTCTCTAATGGGGAAAATAGCACCTTGTGGGCAGGCAGGGCCAGACTGGGGGCACTGAGAGGGCAGTGGAATGTATGTGGGGAGGGCGCCGGGTTTTGAGCAGAATGGGTAATTAAGGGTGGGAGTATCCACTGCTGCCAAGTGCAGCAGAGCACAGGGGTGCCCTGCTGATGGGGCGCACCAGGAATATGCCCTGTTGCCCTGTGGGCCAGTCCAAGCCTGTGGGCAGGGCTGACGAACCAGGAAAATGGCCCAAGGAGAAAGGGTTAAGCCCCTCTCTTGCAGCATTATCTTTCCAGTCCCACTCCCCACCCCAAAAACTAACCTGAAAAAACCAGCAACTTCTTTACGCCGGATAGATGACATCATAGCACTATATCATAGTGATTAAATTTGAAACAAGGCATTGGAAATGTGAACAGCACCCTGCTGTCAGTGTAGGGAGTAACTACGGTGTTACAACACGGGAAGTGTAGAAGCACACTTCAGAGATGCGTCCTGACCCCGTTGCAGGGTCTAATCTGGAAAGCCCCCAGATGAAGACAATCCTCCATCCTTCGCCTGGGCCTTTTCTCCTCTCTTCTTTCTGCACACCTCTGCCAAGTGTCTTTGTGGAGGCATCCGACAGTGACCCAGCAAGTGTCACCATCAACTCTTGCCCATGCATCCTTGAACTTCACAAAATGAAAGAGCAACAAACAGCACGTTGATCCATCTTGTTTATGTATTCATTATTTCTCTATGTAAAACCACTTTGGAAAAGTTTGTTGAAAAGTGGTATATAAATATTTGTTGTTGATGATGCTATGGAATGTAAAAAAGCAAATGTCCTGCCCACCAAGGAGAACAAATCATAATATCTGCAATGTGGCAGCTTTCAGGCAAGATATGAAGAGAAGGTATAGGAGTGCCATGCAGCTGGGCCAGAGATGGAATGTGTTCCACAAAGCAGAAGTGGGCCACAAAAGATGGGGGCAGCCTTGGTAGTGATATTGGGGTCCTTCTCAGAAGCCTGATTAGCAAATAACTTTGCCAGGCCCTGCCCAAAGTGCAGCTTCTCAAAGGACAATCATGCCCAAGAGAAAATATGTCCGAGGTAAGCTATCTAAATCAGCACCTTGGTTCTGCCTCAGGCTGCGTCCTCTCCCCCTAAACAGCCGTTACTTCCATAGCAAGAAGCAGGAAGACCTGAAGCCTGTTGGTTGCTGCTACTGCTGCTACTGAGCCTTTGGCTGTTGGCAGGTATCATTTGCTGGCTTTCCTCATCTGCCATCTGCTCTCCTCTCTTGCCCTATAAGAAAAATGAAACTTTACCCTGGGAGAGGAAGTCCTGCCTCTTTCCCCCCTGAGACCAACTTTGCATTCTGGGATGGTTTCTGGTGGCCACAGCAAGTCCCATATTCAGTTGCCATTTGGGGGCAGGTTGGACTTTAATATATCTAAAACACTTCTTGATCACTTCTCATATCTCAGTAGCCTTATTCACATGTTATATTCATCCCTTGTACAATGAGTGTACAGTGTACACAGATAAAGTGTACATAGGTACAATTCATGCATTATGTTGGAAACAGTTACAGCAGTACAGTTCCTATTGTTACCTTGCATTTGAGGGGCCTGAACCGAGGTTCATTTTAAAAATGAAGGCAAGGTACAGTCACTCACACAAGGTGCAGTCATTCCGAAAAACATGTATGAAACATCTGTACAAACTTGTACAACAAGTGTTGTTCTCCTCTTGGAGGAGAGCTGGTCTTGTGGTAGCAAGCATGACTTGTCCCCTTTGCTAAGCAGGGTCCACCCTGGTTGCATATGAAAGGGAGACTAGAAGTGTGAGCACTGTAAGATATTCCCTTCAGGGGATGGAGTCGCTCTGGGAAGAGCAGAAGGTTTCAAGTTCCCTCCCTGGCTTCTCCAAGATAGGGCTGAAAGAGATTCCTGCCTACAACCTTGGAGAAGCCACTACCAGTCTGTGCATACAATACTGAGCTAGATGGACTTATGGAGGCTATTTACATGATGATAGAAAATCGGGCTAGCCTCAGCTAGCCCAATTTTCTACCATCGTGAGAACCACCAGGCTCAGTTGTGAGCCCGGTGGTTCTTAAGTGGGTCACCCGCTTAAGCACCCCTGCCCTAAGCCCAGGTTAGCAGAGAGAGAGGGCTCCGCTAACCCGGGCTTTCTGATCGTGAATTGCTGCAGAAACTCATGAGTAGACCTCCGACCGGGAGGCTGAAAAGCAGCCTCCTGGCTCGAGGGTCTCTCCAGCATGCCCTGCATGCTCACGCAGGGCATACTGGAGCTTCCGGGGGCTGCGCAGCCCCCAATCCTCCCAGCCCCCACCGGCTCTGTAATGGAGCCAGCAGCCGCTTCGGCCGCCCGGAGCAGACTGCTGCTCATGTGCGGGGAGAGCGGGCTAAGCCCTCTCTCCCCACTAACCTTCTCCAAGCTCTTCTCACTAATCGTGAGAAGAGCCTCATGGTCTGACTCAGTATATGGCAGCTTCCTATGTTCCTAACACAAAGTCTGAACAGGGCTACAGAAACAATGCAATTCCATAGGGTGTGCAACCACTGTTTATCATTATTAGGAAAAGTTGTAAGCCCACATTATGGAGTAGATCCTAATTACAAAGTAGTATAATGGGGGGGGGGGGCATAACAAAAATGCAAGGAGGAATGCCATGGGATATTGGCAGGTGAGAAGGCAGAAACAGAGGATTGAGGATTACGAATTAAGGTATACAGAAACAAAGGTGGCACAATCCAGCCCAGGAGCAACTCCAGAATTCGGAAGGATTCTCCTTAGCTGTGCTGTCATCACGGACATCCGCAAGACTTTTTCGGAACAGGTGGGCAAACCAGCAATCCTATACCCCCCCCCTCCCTGGGAGTATGCCCTGTTGAATTCAATGGGAACTGGCTCAAGGGGGGAAGCAACTGCCCACTTGCCCGCCCCCCAATGCCCATGGCTGTCACTGCCCACATCAACTCCTCCTGCCCCTCCTCAGCTGTTGGCCACAGAGCAGGCAAGTGGGTAGTGGATGTAGCTCCTAGCCATGACTGCTTGCTACCATCACTTCCTCACACATTTGGTGGGCAATAATAAATCGGCATCAGCAAGAAAGAGCAGCTGCTCCTTGTGTGACTGCCAGTGGTGAAGGAAGAAGAGGGCGGAAGAGCAGGCCCACCAAGCCCGTCACCCCGTCTACTCCCAGTGTGTGAGAGGGCAGGCAGCAGTAGGTGAGGAGTTAGCAATGGGCCTTCTCAAGTGCTGCTGCCTACCTGGTGATACTGACCTCTATGCTGGCCTCGGTCTAATCCTAACCCAATTCCTGTTGGGTCTTAAAGACTTGAAGCAGTCACTGTATTTATCCTTCAAACCTTTTTTAAAAAAAAATTTCTACAACCCTGGAACTTTAGTAACAAAACATGCTTAATTTAAATATGAAAGCCAGTATTCTCCACAGTCTTGAAGACATGCTTCATTTCACAGCACAACTGCTGCTACGTAGTAAATGAGTATCCTTATTCATATACATCACACAGCATGCTGTTCATAAATAATGAAAAACACAGATTTAAAACTTTTTTTTTTTGCTTTGATATATGGATATCCTACTTCTGTGCATAGATATGAAAAGCCAAACACTGGCCCCATTTGCACTTAATGGCAAATCGCGGATAGACACACCTGAGGTAAATTTTTGGAACCGTGAATCGTATCACAGATGTTCGTCCAACTGTAGCCCGGCAACCTCCAGTTTCAGAATAGGGGAGCCTGCCGAGGCCACATCCCAGGAAGCTCCACAATGCTCACGTCGCCAGACTGTGGGCAAGGCGTCAGAACGTCTGCAGGGTGGTGGACACTGGCCACAAACTTCAAGGGGGCGTGCCGAGCATGATTGTGCCTTTTCGGAATGGGCCGCCTGCCCTTGGCAGGGAAAGGGTATTTAAAGCCAATTAATTTAGCCTTTTAAAGCCCTTCTCCTGACAGCAACTGCACCGCTTCCCTTATAAGGTCCCCACACCCAAACAGTCTTGCATAAGCACAATTCCTGGCAATGGAGGGGGGATGCAGGGGGGGACTGTTATTCCGGGAAGGGATCATGATGACTTCCTGTGAGGGAATATGTATAGGAGGGAGGGCAATGGATCCTCGGGCCTGGTCCACTGTGACCAAGGATGCACTGCTGAATCACTATTATCTCAAGGGGCCCAGAGCAGCTTTGTCTTGTGGACCTGTGTGAGACCAGCAGGCGATATGAAGCCTTGGGACAGACCAACTGTAAGCACTAGGAGATTGGCCTTCCTTTACCTGATGAACAAAGCTATACTTTCTGCGTATGGCACTTCGGGCTCACGTCAAGCCCCAGTTCCGAATCCAGCTTCAACAGCCATTCCTGAATCCAGATCTGGAGTGTGTGGAGTGTGTGTCCAGGGTTCCTGAGGTCAGGTACTCCTCTGGTGGTATGTGTGTGATCCAAAAGGGACCTGGGTCTCCTCAGCGACAGCATGGGCCGCAACAGGCAGTGCCACCCGCAGCCCTAGGCCAGGACTCAGAGGGAGAAGCCAGTAAAGGAAGGAAGTTCATTCAAGGGAAGTAGGGAACCGGTTATATAGCTGCGGCTGGCTGGCTTGCCTGGAACCACGCTGCAGTTGTGTAGCCCTTTCTGCTTCTAGTTCGCACTTGCTGTACTGAGCAATCAAATCACAGGACCATTGGCTGCAGGAGGGCAGAGAGGCGGGACTGGGAAGGACAAAAGATGTTCCGCAGTTGTAAGCAAAGCTCTATTTTTCGGAGAGCAAGAGGGAGGGAAAATGCCTCATCCTTCACTTGCAAACTGCAGGAGCCTCCCAGTTGAGCCTTCTCTGCTCAAGGTGCCAAACACCCTGCAATGTGACCCCTTAGAAGGTTTCTATTTCCAGGAGGTGGAATGACTCAATCGACTGTCTCTTTCTCTGCCTACTGGAGACCAGAAAGGAAGTTGGCACACGTGCCATGATGGGCAGAGCCAGCCTAGCATTGCTGCCGGGAAGCCGATTGGATGGCACGCACAGCTTTCCCTCCCCCTGGCTTATTTGCAGTCTGCTTGCTTCCCGCCCCCAGATCTTCTTCCTTCTGGTGCCATGTGCTGGCAGCCAACCCACGGCCATGTTGCAAACTCTCTCTGAATGACATACAGCAACAAAAATTTCAAAACAGAATGATCTGCTTGTGTGCTTGTGTGATCAGCTTGTGATCAACTTTTGTGTGCGCCCTTAATTCGCTCGGAATGTAAGCAGCAGCAGGAGGCATCAGTTCAATTAGTCATTTCCTCTTGGAGTTGGGTTGGGCTGGGCAGATTCTCCAAAATTTGCTGCCCATAGGCAATTTTCTGCCATAGGCAGGTGACTACTTTTCCTATCCGTTAAGCCACCCCTGTGCGTGTCCCACCTTTCCCCCTTAATCTGAGAGTTAGCTGAGGACCCTCTCAAACCTGGAACTAGCCCTGCTGACAATCTTATGAAAAGCAAGGGTCTTCAAAGATCAGTAAATTAGGTAGTGATTTCTTCCATCTAATATTTTCCCATGTATCAGGCAACCCTTTGTGCAGCCAACTTTGATATTTGCTGATGCTCTTTAGGTATAAAGAACTGACTTACAACATTTTTCAGATGAAGGTCACCGACGTTGGCTAGGCTGAAGCACAATAGTAATGTCGTTTTCTTAATCTTCTAGAAGCCTTTTCTTCCAAGCATTACAGTTTCATCCCTCATTTCTTTTGTCTCATTTCACATCTCCTCTTATGGCTGCTTTAATATGCTTATTCGCCAATATCTCACTTCAACGGCTCCAATTCACTTACTGTAGGTAATTAGCTCAGTTTTCTGATCTCCTGTCATCTGCAGTGCAGCCTGTTCAGTATGTTCTGCTTGCTGGAGTGTGCATGTGGGTTTTTGTTTTTTTTTAAATACTTTTATCTCCTCCTTAGTTAGAAACAAAAAGAGACATGGTAGAATCGAGGGACTGTGTGACACAACCTGCTTGTCAGTTAGTTCCTGTTTGAACTCAGTCTGTCCTTTCCTTTCTTGTTTTTGGCATATGCTGGTGGGTGGAGATCTTAGTCTATGCTAATGCTTGCAGGTATTGCAACCAGGTGTGCCAGCAGATGAATAATTGCTTCTTTGTAGGAGAGCAGATCTCCTTAGTCATGGGTCTTGCTCTTGTCATAAGAAGATCCTTGCTGGATTAGACCCAAGGCCTGTCTAGTCCAGCATCCTGTTTTCCACAGTTGCCCACTAGATGTCTCTGAAAAGCCCACAAGCAGGAGATGAAGGCATGCTCCCTCCCCTGCAACTGGTATTTGGAAGCATCCCATCTCTAAACCTGGAGGAAACCTATAGCCATCCAGATCAGCAGAAATTCTTGTCCACCATAAATTTGTCTATTCCCCTTGTAAAGTCATTCAAGCAGATGGCCATCATCACATTCTGTGGCAACAAATTCCATAGACTAATTATGTGCTGTATTTCTTTTTCTTTGTTCTAAGTATCCTGATTAACAGTTTCAGTCAGCACTTATGGGGCCTTCTGCACTCTCCTGTTCTCATAGGTCCAACCCACACTGGGGGCTGTAATTCACTTTCTCCTAGCACCCCCTGCAAAAGGCTGTCACTCACCCCCAATCCTTTGGGTCCAGCTACTGGGATCTTTTACTTGTAATTTGACTGGATCTTCCTTAACTCCCAATGAAACCAAACCCTCACTTCACTTCCTGACTCCAATTGATTAGTAGTAATTTAGACCTGGTGAATGCCTTTTGTAAGAACCAGATCTCCAAAACAAAGGAGATGCTCTTTAAGCTGGTGACTGAATAAAGAGAGAGATGCTTTTGAGAAGATATACGCCCCTCCCAAGAAAACAGAAATCACAAAAGCAAACAAATGTAATGGTTGCTAAAGGTGCTATGTGAAACCCATCATAATACAAATTGAAAGTAAGCTCTAATATTTAATCTATTGAGCTTTGGTTTATTTAAGAAATTTATACCTCAATTTAGGGTAAATGTAAAATGTGCCATCAAGTCAATTTTGACTCCTGGAGCCCACAGAGCCCTGTAATTTTCTTTTGGTAGAATACAGAAGGGATTTACCCTTGCCTCCTCCCACGCAGTATGAGATGATGCCTTTCAGCAGCTTCCTATATTGCTACTGCCCGATATAGGCATTTCCCATAGTCTGGGAAACATAGCAGGGATTCGAACCGGCAACCTTCTGCTTGTTAGTCAAGCATTTCCCCTAGGGTACCAGTATGGAAAACAGGGCAGGCCTCTTGTACCTTTAAGAGATGCACAGAAGAGCAAATTTCAGCAGGTGTGACCTTTCTTTCCCCTGCATAACAAGCTGTACTTGCTGAAATATATGGTAGCCCTACCTCAACTTCCCTTATAGTCTATAGGGAAAAAATCACATATAAATCCATAAAACCATCCAAAGTTCATTAAAAATGCACTAAACAGCAGATAAAAACTTAGCTGATCAAGCACACATTTAAGAGACTAAACAGCACAAAAATGTTTGAGGCTTCTGTTTTAAAATGGGGAAAGAGGTAGGCAGGCTAATCTCTCTGGGGTGGCTCCAAAACCATGGAGCCACCGCCAAAAAGAGCTTTTTCTCTAGAGCATGCCAACCAAATTTCTCCCAAAGAAATATTAGCCCTATTCAGGTGTTATGCTGAACAAGTGTACAGAGCTCTCTATGCTTGTGCATCTTTTTGTGTGAATGACTGTACCTGCATTCATGTAAAAAATGAACCTGGGTACAGACCCCTCAAATGCATGGTACAGATCGGAAATGTAATGTGTACCTGTGTTCAGCATAACATTTAAATGACTGGACCTGTGTTCAGACCTGCAGCTCTGTACACTGTACACTTGTTATACAAGTGTTGGATTTAACATGTGAATGGGACTATTATGATCAACATATGTACAATCTGTGTACAGCATATGCACATACAGTTATTCACACCTTATGCTCAACGTATGTACAGTAGTGCATATCCTATCTGTACCATGCATTTGAAGGGGCTTGTACCCAGGTTCACTTTTGAAATGAATGCATGTACAGACATTCACACAAAAGCATGGACTTGTGTTCAGACACCTATACAACATAATGAGCCCTTTTTCACTATCCATGAGAAGGACGGTGGGCGGGCGGGGTGGAAGGTTCACTAACCTTACCTTTCTTGCAGATGATCATTGAAGGAGCTGGGTGCATGGATCACACACCCAGATGATCCTCTGCTGCTCCAAGTGTTGTCCTCAGGGGCGTAACTACCATTAGGCAAGGGGAGGCGGCTGCCTGGGGGCCCCCACGCCTCGAGGGGCCCCCCAGAGGCAAGTCACATGTGAAGTGAGTGTGTGTGTATCAGCGAGGGGCCCATTTTAAAATTTTGTCTCTGGGCCCACTCAAGCCTTGTTACGCCCCTGGTTGTCCTGGCCCCCAGAAATACCACAATTCACTGTGTGAGTGCACGGTACATTCTGGGTATCACCCCAGTGACCAGCAGGTGACCAGCAGGTGCTGGCAGATGATCTGAAAAATGGGGTAAAAGGAGTGCTCACTCCCTTAACCCCATTTAAGAGGCTGGACTCTTTGGCGGGCTTGCCGCCAAAGCATCACTGGGATCCGGCGCAATCACGTCAGTTCTTACAATCTTAAGACTGGGCTTGGCTTTCTTAGCCTGCTTTTGGCTGAGCTTAAGAACAGCCTCAATGTCTGGATAGGGCTATTTTCTCCAACATATCAACTAGGAATGGCTCACAATTTTCCCCATAGAAGAAAAGCCTCGTATATATTTTAAATATATTTTAAAATAGAGGTTTCATTTTTAATGAAATTTTTTACGTCTGCTAAAGCTTCCTTCTTCTGCCTTTAAAAAAAAATTAATTTAAAAGAAACTAAAAAACTCCAGATTATTCTGTTACTGGCTGAGATTTGTGTTACAAGTAACAGTAGCACCATCTGTTGGCCAAATGAAATTTAAAGGGGAAAGTTCTTTGTTCTGTTGAGATTAAAATTTTCTTTTGTCCTAGTCAAGAGCATAGCAAGGTTGAAGTGGGCCCTGGGGCAAGAAATAAAAATAGGCTGCTGGGCCCCTGCCTTCTTCTTCCCCCCACCATTTGCTAGCTGAAGTATATATATATATGGATACGTGAAAAAGAAAACATTTTCAGCATGCCCTTTCTCTCACTATGAAAATAATATCACACAACCGCCACACTTGGTTCAAGAGCAAGCAGCTTGCCAACAAGTCAAGGAGGCGGGAGGGGAGAATGAAGAGTGGGCTGTTTCCCAACCAGATGGCCTCTCCCATTGGCCCAGAGGCATTTGTTCGCCCCTTGTTTGGTTATAGCTATGCCCCTCATCCCAGTATAAGCCACTTCACACATGAAACTTCTTTATTATTAGATAGAAAACATTTTGTGAATCTTCTTTCCATAAAACTGGAGAAGTAATATGATGGTGAATCATATGAGTTAAACAGCTAAGTGGGACTGGCCAGTGCACACTGCCAGCTTTACTCACAATGGCAAACATAGGTTTGTTGCTGTGTAACATGGGAAGTGGCTAAATCAGTGATTGTGTGTTCTTTTGCCAAATCCTTTTAAAAAAACCAAAAGCTACTACTATTGTGTGTAGTATCAACAGTGTTAGAAGTGCACTTGTCACCTAAGCATTGAAGTTTTCATTTCTGGAATGCAGCAGGGAGTTATGCAACGTCATTAAAAAACGGACCAAGGTACAGCAAAAAGCCTCTGCTGCCCTTAAAAGACTGAGAGAACTTTGCCTCGCATCTAAACGATAGTAACCAATTGACCAGATAAACATGCCTAGGGAGGGAGTTGTATCCACAGAAAAGGTCCTCTCTCCAATAGCCACTCTGCTAATCCTCAAAGGCACCCAGAAAGGGTCTCTGACAAAGATACCGCCAGCTTCATTCATTCAAGACAAGTTGGCCCTTCAGATGCCCCAGTTCCAGGCTGGTCAAGGCTTTAAAAGCCAAAACCGCACAGAGATGAAAGTTTGGAGCGGTGTACAAATTTGATAGATAGATTAATTAAAACCAGCACCTTGGACTGAACTAGAGAAAGAACTGGAGTGGAGATCTTTCCATCCCAGTTAACAGTCTACAGTAGTTTGGGCTCAGTTGTCATTTGTGCATGATTTTCAAGGGAGTACCACGTCATGGATCTCAGCAGCTGCCAATATCAACGCAGGTGCTAGGTGACTGCTGTTGGATCTGGAAGCTGACAAAACATGCAGGTGGGGCCAGCCAGGTTGGAGGAGTGCAGGCAGCCCAGGGACTTTAAAAGCCACAGCAGAGCAGGAAATGTAATGCAATGGGAGAAAGACACAAAGGGAGCAGCAGAGGTAGCAGAGAGCAAACTGGTGATGGAAAGAGTTGGAAGGAGGCAATGAGAGAGATCTGGAAAGGGACGGGGAGAGGAAATTTGGGAAAAGATGATGAAGGAGACAGAGGGAACAGTGGGAGATAGCATGGAAAAGAGCCAGAGAGAGGGAATGGCTTGAACTGAAAGTGAGAAGAGCCAGCAAACACCAGAGCCAAGGGGAAGAGTAGCCTCAAGCTGGCCCACTGTTCTTGTTGCTTGTCATGGCAGAGCTTGTTCTTGTCCAGTGTGAGCCATCTTTAACCCATCTCTCCCCATCTGGTCTGGGTGGGCTGAAATCCCAGCTTACACCGCTACCCCAAGAGAAAATCAGGTTACTTACCTGTAACAGTAATTCTTGAAGTGGCCCATTGTCCATTCACACTAGGGATGTCTGCATGTGTGCAGATCACATCTCAGAACCTTCTAGAGCTTAGATATGATTTTTGGTGGTAACCCTGCCCCCTTATAGCCATACTTGAGGCACTTACACACCCAACTCCCTCTGCCTCTGATCACCACAATAATACCTACTAGAGGAGATCGCTGCAGTAGAGAAGAGGGAGGGTTGTGTGAATGGACAAAGAACCACTTCAAGAATGACTGTTAGAGTTAAGTAACCTGACATCCTTTATACTGGTCTGACTGTCATTCACACTAGGGAGATTAGCAAGCTACTCACCTGAATGGTGGGTGAAGTGGGCATCTATGATAGGACTGTATTCAGGATTACTGTTCCAAATTGGAAGTGACTTTAAGACCTGGTATCCAGTGCATAGTACTGGATACCATAGCAGTCCTCTCCATGTTGCTGCCCTGCATATAGCATCCAGTGGAACCTCTTGGAGGAAAGCAGTGGGAGTCACCATGGCCCTTGTTGAATGGGACTGGAGGGTCTGAGGTGAAGTCTTATTTGAAAGGGTATATGCCAGCTTAATTGCAGAAGTGATCTAAGCCAAGAGGCATTAGCAGGAGACTTGCTTCCCCTTGTTTGATCCTGCAAAGAACACATAGAGGGCTGTGGCTTGTCTGAAGGAGTGTGTTTGGTGGAGAAAGAAGAATAATGCATGTTAAACATCGAGGCTGTGCCTGGGCCATTCCTCCTCAGAGGATGGCATGGGGGAAAACACTGGTAGAAAAATGTCTTGCGAAGCATGGTATTGGGGAACAGCTTTGTGTAAATATGTAGCATCTAAATGGAGGAGTACCTTGTCCGGTTGGAAGGGTCTGCTCCAAGGGGATGGAGGTTTGCTACTAGGTGGGCCGACATGATAGCTAAGAATGCAGTCTTGAAGGTAAGGTATATCAGAGGACATGTGGCCATGGGTTTGAATGGCTTACATATCAGCAGACTAGCTTCAAATGGGGGGGGAGTCTAGGAGTCGGAGGGAACATGTAGATCAATCCTTTGAAAAAATATTTAACATAGTTATTTTAACTATGGGGTCCACAGAGAATATGTGAACATGTGTGGTGAAGGCTGAGATAGCAGTTAAATGAGCTTTCAACAAGGCAATAGACAACCCCAATTTCTTCAGGTATGACAGGTAAGAAAGTACAAACTCAACTGAAACTGCTTCGGGACTAACCCACTTTGAGTTGGCGAAATTCATAAAGTGTTTCCATTTTGTTGTGTAGGAAGGAAGATCTTGTGGAAGGCTTCTGGGATGCTTTGGTGACATTTAGGATTTCTTGTTCCTGTATTCCTGGAGGGACCCCTGAGCCCGGGAGGCTGCTTGCAGCCTCCCGGTTGGGGGGTCTACTCATCTGTCGCTGTGCACTGTGGTGACACACGAGCAATGAAATGGAGTTGAGCATTCACTCAATTAACCTCATTTAAAGGGAGGGTGTTTTAGGCAGGCTAGCACCTTGGGAGCACCGGGTTTGCCCATGAGCCCGATCGTTCCCACAATCCACAGAAAGTGGGCTAAGCTCCCTTAGCCCGCTTTCTGTTGATCATGGGAATAGCCTCAATGAGTGTGTCATGCCATGCAGCCCTGGTAATTTGAGAAATGCAGTTGAAGACTACCTGTTGCATAGATCCATTTCCAAAGAAGTACAACTTTCTCCCATCTTGGTCTGCTGGAGTGAACAGCAGTTTTTGCTTGGTGCCCTGTTGAGAAGATTTCACTAGGATGGAATTGGTTTAGGTGTTTAAATAAGTAAGGGGCATTATTATGATGGACCCTGTATAAATTCCCCAATATTTTGGAAATTGGGTGGATCAAAGCAGGTTTTCCGCACATGCCTTTCACAACTTCTGAGACTGTGGGCAAGAGAGATAAGGATACTTGAGTTGTGGTCATGGACTGAATAAGGTCCAATAAAGTCTTTTGTTTCCTGTGTGGCTTGCTGGGTTTTGAGACCTTAAGAAGACACCATCCAGAGAACTTGCATTTTAGGTGGTATAGAAATATGTTAAACAAACAAACAAACAAGCAAGCAAACAAACCAACCTTTGAATTTGGTCTCAATACAGGCAATAGTCATCAGCAGGGGGAGTTGTCTTATCATCCCCCATCAAATTACTCAAATGGGTGGAGTCTGGAGGGTGTTCTAATTCCATTTGTACTGAAGGTTTCTTCATCTCATATTATCCTGCTGGAACTTCCGATGGTGTGGCATTATTGCCTGATGAGTGCAATTCTAGTGTGGCCTGAACTGGAGTCAGTTTCTGTTTGGGACAGATATCTTTTCTCTTTAGTTTTGGGTTCCATTTGGAACTCTGATCCATTTTGCTTTTGATTGCAACAGATGTGGAGGTCTTAGTAGCGTGACTAGATGGCAGTGACCTTGACATAGAGTGGGATTGGTAACATCTGGGACTGTTTCTATAATGAGTTGCTTTTCCAGTCATCAGGTCCCCAGTAGCTGTACACCTGAAATGATACAAACTGAATTTTGTCTCAACCAGCATGTATTCCACTCTGGGTTTATGGAATTCCATGTTGTAGTGATCAGGGCAGATATCTGTATTCCAGAGAATACTGACATCTCATCTGCTCCCAGTATTTCATGGGGCATCTTCTATCATAGTCTCTGACGCATCTCTATCCCCCTAGGGGAATTCAGCTCATCAGAGTGCCATGATTCCTGGTCCGGATCTGGCTCAGGTTCCCAATCTGGCAGCATCAGGAATCAGGACTCCATTCCCCTTCCATGTCGACATCAAAGTTGGGGGGCACCTCCTTGTCTGAGCCTTATGGAGGGGGGTGTAGCCACCAATACTGTTGCCATCTTAGGATTCTGGGGTGGTGGACGGCTTTTCTTTCTTTAACTTGCCCTGGTTCCAAGAAAGCCCTTATTTTCTTTTGAGGCTGCAGACCATGCCCCGAGGCCAACCAGGCTGTTTTTGGTACTGACTGGGTCGCTTGCTCCCTTGATAGCAGTAGCAAAAGGCCCAGTTTGGGTAGAGGCAGGGTAATCTAGGATGGGCATTAAAGAGTCCAACTGCTCCATGCTTATAGAGCTAGTAAGATGCTCTTTAATGCCAAGGTGGATGGGCTTGTCTTGCAGGATATAATTAGTGCATAGAGACCTTTCCCAAAGGAGAGCACAGTCTTGAGGCTCAATTTCTGCAGGCCTGCTTAGTAAAGGCCAGGCAGAATTTACACTGATCAACTCTCTACACCTCTCCGAAACAAGCGAGGCACTCCAAGTGGGTATCCAAGGAGGGGAGTTTTCCAGAGCATAATTTGCAGTGTTTAGAAGTGAATCTAGCAGCCATAGGCTGCATTGGACGAGGAAGAAGGAGGACACGGGGGGGGGGGCGGGACTGGAGGAATTAAAAACACTAACAGAGATTAATATTTTCTGATTAGGTCAGAAAAATACTGATAGAGCCGGGCATACAATACTGATAGTGCCTAAAGTACGGCTATAAGGAGGCAGGGTTACTGCCAAAATCACATCTAAGTTCTAGAAAGTTCTGAGATGTGATATGTGCATGCACAGACCTCCCTAGTGTGAATGACAATCAGACCACTAGAAAGAACACCAAGACCGCATCCTGTGTGGAATGAGCAGGAGAGGGAGGGAAGAGGGAGAGAAGGTGAAGGTGTCTGCTTGTACTGAAAAATAGTTAGCATTTCTAGACATTAAAAAAAATAGCTTGAGCTCTAGTAAGTGGAGGTACCTAATATTTCCACACACATTTCCTTCACCTCATTTGGCAACAGCCTCATCAATTATTATCCCATGAGAGAAAGACCAAAGCAAGGTGGAGACATAAGATAAGCGAGGTGGAGACATAAGGATTTGAGGGAATTATTGCACTGACATCCTGAGTCTCTGTATGAAGTCAGATAAAGGAAGTGTAGTTTCCCCAAGAAGGGATACAGCTGGTGCACCAGCACCTTATCTTTTTACACCTTGGAATCAACATTGTAACAGATACAAATCTTAGAAGATAATCAATAAATCTACAGAACTCACAATATTTTAAACACTACTACTACATTTAAAAAATGTTTATTTCATTTCATATATTTAAATATAATCTATTTGAACAAAATAAAATGTGTAAATCATTTACATTTTGCTGACTCTCTAAAATAAATATTTTTATTTAAAATACTATTTAAAGCCATTGAATGTAATAGGAATGCAATCTTTTCAAGATATTTGCATAGTTGTGTTCTTTTTAAAAATACATTCACTGATATGACAAATGTGCAAAAATCTGGCACTGAGCAGCAACATAGAAATGCATATTGGTAGATTGCAAAGGTTAAAAACTTAATGATCACACAGAGCCTAAACACTCCGACTCTGTCTGCTTGTACTGAAAAATAGTTAGCATTTCTAGACATTAAAAAAAAATAGCTTGACATGCTTTTTGGGATGAAATCTTCAAATTAATGGCTGACATGATGAGGAAAATTACTCAAAGCAGTCACATTGGAATTAAAAGGAGAAGTTAGACTTTGCCTAACTTGTCCATTTAATTTCAATGAGATTACTTTGAGTTATTTTCCTCACCATGTCAGTCATTGTTTGCAAGCCTGCACCAGATGTGCTTTAGCTCATTGATTTCTACAAAAAAGATGTGTATAACTGAGCAAAGAATTGCAGTCAACTGGTTGTAACTTAAGGACAAACAACATGTGACATTAAATGCATCAGTGTGTAGTTGCAGACTTAGGTTTACTCATTAGTAGCAGCCACATGGGGCTTTGAGTCAGATGGAGACTCCAGTGCAGAGGTAGGGAGTATATCCCTTTGCCTCTAAGCTCTTTTCCTGCCAAAAACTCCCCCTGCAGCTGCTATTTAACCACAAAAGTGTGATTGTTGCAAACTACTTCCAGGGTTGAATAGCCACTTCAAAGTAGCAGTTTTCAGTAAGAAAATAATGCAGAGATAAGGATTTAAATACTTCCTAGCTGCACTGATCCAAATTGCAGTTCTGCGTGGCTGCTTGTGAATTAATTAAGCCTTTACATGCTGATGCCTTGAACATCACAAGTAGGTTGGCGCTAAACGAAATGGATGTGCACCAGATCAATGAGAGGTACTGTATTCCTCACCAGTCTAAAGAGAGAACTTCAAAAGCAAACTACAATGTGCTGAAAAGGGCTGTTATGCAGATAAACAAATCACCTTTTAAACTACATGCATGTGCATGCATGGGCTTTTTGGATTGTGGTCAAAATCTTTAAGGCATTTTGTTTCACAGAAGTTCTTACACATCATTAATACAATTACTTGCATAAAATGACAAAAAAATTTTACCATTTCATTATATTTTGTAACATTTCTAAAATTGTCAACAGCTTATGTGTTTTAGTATAATAATCCAACATACAAATATAAACCATGGACATTGAGGACACTGTTTTTTTACCCTGTGGATGTCTTTGCAGTATAAAGGCACATACAGTAATGTTATTTAGTTTGCACTGAACATTGAGAGAAGAGGTTATGATTCATTTATAAATTGTTTGCTTTTAAGCCATCAAAATGTTATATCCAAACAGCAAAACTTTTGAACTGAATGAGCTTGTAAAGAAGGAGCAGGAACATATGCTTATCCATGAGCTTAGTCTGTGTGTCCTATATCCTAGCTCATGCACACTTTCTGTATGATGATCTTAGGCTGGCATGATGTAGGGATTACTCAGAGTAGTCCCTTTGTAATCAAAAGGGCAAGTTATGCCTAAACTGTCCTTTTATTTTCAGTGGGACTACTTGGAGTTATTTTTATCTTGCCAGCCATTCACTCAGCACCCTTCTACTGCTGAGAATCCCCCAGATCAGAAAATTAATAACTTTCTGATATACTTGTAAGAGCAGGCAAGCAACCCCCTCTAAGCACACCAATCTCTCTGCTAACTCAGATAACACTGTTTGTGACATTTTTTGCACAACAAGGTGCTTTGTAAATATGCTGTAAGTTGTCCCATCTCACTTTTAAAAGAAACAGTAGGGAGATAGAGGAAAGGTAGAAGTCAAGCCTGCAACTATCCTAGTTTTTATGAACATGTTTCATTTGAAGCCTACAAGTCTCAATTCTGTGGTGCTTATACTTAGTATGTTCATATTACGGAGAATCTGCAGTCTGGTGGATGCTGAGATTGACATGTGAATGCAAGTGGCCAATTAGCTCAAAATCAAGGCAAAAAGGAGGAGATGAAAATATGAATAATTTATAAACTAAAAACTCAGTCAGGTCAACCTGTGAGTTATGTAAACATTAAGCTGTATTTATTGTTTGAGAAACAGAGTTCAGAACTTACAGTACTTTGAGCTTATGGTTTGCTAGCTACTGTTGCATATTTTGCTAATTCATAGAAAATGTGAGAATCTTAAACAAGTGAAATTAATCCTTGAGGCTGTTCACACAAGCAGTCATGCCTGGGTTTGCCTGTGTGAAGCGCTGGGATCAGACAGGCTGAGCACATAGAGTTGGGCTCCTAGAGCGCCTGACTCAGGGGGGAATCCTCCAATGCACCATGCTCGTCACATGGTGCATTGTGGGATATCCAGAGGCCAGGCATCCTTCCTCTGTGCTGCTACACTGCTCGCTGCATTGTCACTTGTCTGAGTGTGGCAAGCAGGGCTTAAAGCTGGATCATGTGGGGGAAGGCAAGAGTAATCCTGCCTCCCCGCCACCTGCCCCATCCCTCCCTGTCCCCAAGAGGTAGTATGCACAACCTCCTTAAGTAGCTAATCCCCTCCAGATCATTGAAGTCCATTGACAAATCCAGTTTAAACATTCCGGAGCACGTGGGCGGCTAGTGGAATTGTGACTCCATCTAATCACATGGAGCCACTAACAGCATGAATCAATGCTTCTCCATGGAGTCTGTATATGTGGCTGTCGTGATTTTCGCAATAGCAGTAACCATAAGTAGTCATTTCACAATAAGTGCCTTCATGTGTTCCCCACAGTGTCATGAGCTTGTTGGTGGCCCATGCACTCCTACGGCCAACTGCATAGGGCGCCACCGAGAGCCAGAACCAGAAACAGAATTAAATGAGGCTCCTCAGCTCAGTCTATGCTTGACCAGGTGATCAGAGAGGTTAAAAAAGGACTAGTTCACATTCTGCAATGTTCCATGTAATTTTGCCTGATGAAAACTGGTTTCACATGCCTGAAATAAACCAGCTGTATTTTTGCATTAAAAACATTAACTGGGTGCTTAAGAAGTGCTCTAGTGCTGGTATCATTCATACTCATTGAGTACAGCTGCAATGCCAGATATTATGACAAGATTTTTTAAAGCCACCCCTTGAGTACTACAAGTTTCTCTGAAAGTGTTAGCTAATTGTCCATCATATTACAAATATACAGAAGTTTCTGTCTCATCTTTCTTCTCTGAAGTTGCAATCTTCTCTGCACTTTGAGTTGGTGGAGGATTATATAAGAAAAATGCTGCAACATTAAATAAAATGGAAATTACTTTGGCAGTTGCACCTGTAAAAGAGAAGAGGGAGATTTTTATTTGATTGTTTATTATATTGACAGAGCACTTTTATCTTTAAAAGAAAACCTTGAAGCAGTTCATAAGAACATAATTAAGAATTCAAATTCAAATATCAGTTTAACCCATAAACATACCCTGGCTGACATCCTGGCTAATGTTGTGAGCATGCTTCAAACAACAGTGCACACTAGTGCTCGTCCCACACCTCCAATGCACGGTTACTCTTGCACAAGAGTTCAGTTATTCTGGAGTTCTCCCCCCACTCCAGAAGCACTTTCTTACAGGAGAAACATGTCCTTGGCCCTCAGAGGTGTTTCTGCTCTAACAGAACACTTCTGGAGTGCAGGGAGAGCTCTGAAATAATTGTACTCTGGCACAAGAGCTCCCATCTTCAGAAGCATGGGGATTAGCACTGCATACATGCAGCATTAGTCAGAATATCCCCAAGAAAACACTGGCTAAAAGTAGGAATAGTAGCAGTAACAACATAATCTCAAAACACAAACAAGTGTGCCCTTATCTTTTAACCCCACCAATCAAAATTTGACCTCTGATTACAACTGGCCTACCAATTGACCCTCTAAGGTTTTGGCTTATCAATTAAACCAAATAAATGGAAGTTTCAAAATAATTAGGACTGCAAGATTTAATCTGTTTTCTCAGCAGATTAATCAAGATTTAATTAATTAATCAGTGTGGTCAGTTTTAATCAGTGAACTTAAATTTTGGGTGAGAAACAGAGCAACTTTAGGACTAATTTGGTTCTGGTGAGTTATGATAAGAAATATAAAAGAAATTATTAAAGAAGAAGAAATTAAATGTGGTCTTTCCTTATAGTAATTAATGATAAGTTTTTGTACATTGTACTGTACATTTATCTCACACTTCCTTGCATATCTAAAAATATGCCTATATTGAGATTTTGGTAATATTAAAATTGTTTTGAATTAATCAATTTAGACATTAAATCAACTAAGGCTGCATTCCTATGTGCACTTACGTGTAAAAAAGACACATTGGCTGGGCTAAAACATAGCACGGAAGCACGGGTCCAGTGGACTCGCGGATCCATACACCCCTCCCCCATCTGCATTCAGACATTGGGGAGAGGTGGAGGAGCTGACTATGTGGGCTTCCTTCTTGAAAGAAGGACAGCCTGCACAGCCAATCAGACCAGAGGGAGGGAGGAGCTTCCCCCCTCAGCTCCAGTCCTGTCAGGCCCAAACTGTGGTGCCAGCATTCGGATGTAGCACTGGCTTTGCAGTAATGGAGTCTGCACCAGCACAACTCCTCTCTGACTGAAGTTTCAGAGTGGAGTTTGGCGAGGGAAACTGCTGGTTGCTTCCCCCCACAAATTCCATTTCCCCTATTTCAAACTTTTGGATTAGGAAACCAGAGGTGAAAGACCTCTGGTTTCCTATTTTGGCTGAACTTGGCCATTGAATTCAGTGTGACCTACTTCTGAGGAAATATTCTTAGGATTGAGTTGCACAAGTTCTTTAATTCACTGACAGCTTTAAAAATTACACAAACAGTGCCTGCTAGTTTCCCACTTTCCTTCAGATGCCTCCATTAGATTGACTGTCTTCTATTTTTGACTCAGTGCATTTGGCACTGCCAAAATTCATCCTGAATTTTCATCATGTCATTCCGCTAGCTGTTGGGAAAGTCAGAATGCCCTTCCCGACCAATGAAAATCAGAAAGTTTTGAAGTTCTGAATTTGCATCCAGTCTGCTTAGAATACCGGACAAATGGAAATAAAAAGGTTAATAATTATAACAATAGGTTCACTGTGCCTCCCTCTGCTCTCATATTTCCATCCATTTGCAATGAAAATTTCCAGACCATTACCATGCTGTATATAGGGCACTGAATTATTTAATGCTAATGAGAGATACTTACTTAAACCAACTAACATATAGGCCATCATTCTGTTGTTATAGATCCAGCAAGATCCTCTATCTCCACATTTATCTATTGACCACAAAGTACATGTATAGTCTATTGCAACACCATACAAGATTGGTCCAGGAATAGTACCTATAAAAGATGAAGTGGTGCAAAATTAACTGACGATGCAACTCAGACAGTTGAGATCTTCCATTGTATCAATGGTGTTCAGCGATTTCAGTTGCACTATATGGGGAGGATTCAGGAGAGAGACACTTTCCCATTCTCTAGAAGCCCTCCCATTTCCTAATATAAAGCAATAAAGACCTCAGATTTTTATGCTGGCAGCCAGCACGAAACCTATGTGCTTTCACACTTTATACAAGAGAGCAAGAGTGAAAGAGAGTGAGCAGGGATGTAGCTATAATTGAGCTGATGGGTTCAAAGAATCCAGGCCCCTCAGTTACTGAGGAGCCCCTAGCTACCCAGGTTTGGTAGCTTTGTGTGCTCCCAATTTTCAGTTGTGTGGAAGCAAGGTAAGAGGAAAACCTGGATAGAAGCTGCCCAGGTTTTTCTCCTACCTTTCTTCCACACAACTGAAAACTGGGAGCACACACAGCTATCAAACCTGGGTAGAACACAGTTTTTTAATGTGGGAATTTATTTATTTATTTATTTAAAATATTTCTATACCACCCAAAACATGCATCTCTGAGGAATGACCTTACTGAAGAAAGACAGACAGACAGACAGACAGACAGACAGACAGACAGACAGTCTTAACAAGGATGGGTAATTTTAAAAAGATGTTTTTTTCTCCACCCACCTCATGAAGGTTCTCCTGCCTACAAGCTGTAGGAAGCACAAGTCTCCAGTACTAGGCTAGTTGGAGCCCTGGACAGGAGCAATTGGTTAAGGGCTGTGCATACACCACAACATTTTGTTGTGAACCCTATTAGTTTACTGATGCGTTATGCCTTTAAAGTTCATGTGACAATTTTCACTAAAGACAGATACAATGTGATACAATACTTGCACTGGAACAATCTTTTCTTTGACAAAGTTCTAACCAGCTATTTATTTATTAAAATATTCTTGAAATTAGTTATAGGTTGAAGAAAAACTAATGATGGCACACATCAAACATGATCCAACCATACTTTTTTCTCACAATCCACTCTGGAAAGGGAGAGATCAACATTTGCTTATGGCACACATTGATCTTTCACTTTCTGTGGTGGTCCCTGCAATTCTGACCATTGTTCATATTTAAGTAAAAATAAATGGCATACCTAAAATTCGTACAAACAGCATTTGAACACCCATAGCAAATGCACGATGCCTTTCTGGTACACACCTACAAATCAAAGTTAAAGTTGAAGGAAGTGTCAATATAACATTCCAGTCTGGTATTTCCTTTGTAATTTTAAATTCAATTTCTATTACTCTTTCCTCAGATTACAGAAAGAATATGCAACCTCTTAAAATATCAGGAAGCTAAAATTGTCTCTTGTAAACAAGATAATGAATTTTAATAACAAATCCATAAAAATTGTTTATGTTTACTTCCAGCTTTTAAGGGAGAAAAGTAAGGAAAGAAACTACGGAGATGAAATTGTGTTTAATGACTTTTACCATATCAAAGAAGACTTTGGCTTTTTTCACGATAGTTCAAAAAAAAACAGACATACAGGGCTGATTTGGACATCACGCAGAACCTTGGTTAAAGTCAAGCTCCATGTGACATCCTTCAGTTTCAGAAGGATGCACTCCCCACTCCCACTCTTGTGAGTCTACATCATCCTATCTAATGTAACATTGCTTTTAAATTTTATTTTATTTTAATTTTGTTCTAATGTGTGTTGTTTCATTGTGAACCACCCAGACATGAATTTTAGGCAGTATATAGGGGCATGCTAAATAAATAATAATAAATATCTACATTAGGATAAGCTGAGATTGGTTGTGACATCCGAACTGACTTATCTTGGCTTATTCTGACCTACTTAATTCAGAGAATCTGAGATCTGAACCTGAGGGCTGAAGTGAGTTTCAGAATGTAACACTCCAACTTTACAACAGTCATGATGAAGCACATGTGAGTTATCGCTTTTGGAATCTTCCCGATGGATCTACTGCACATGCACATTACCCATTAGTGTGAAGACACAACGAGGCTGTTCACACGAGCAGCCCTACCCAGGCTTGCACAGTCCTACCAGGGTAGGGCTGCTTATGTGGAGCACTGAGATAGGACCCGATCCCGGCGCTCCCCACCAGATTGCACAAGCATTTTCCCCAGGCTATTAACAAGGTAGAAGGATACAAGCATGCCCTTCTACCCCTGTACTCAGTCGTGTGTCTGCTTGGGCTTCCTGCCATAGAGTGCTGGCAGTGGGGAAATCCTCCAATGCACCACGATCCTCACACAGTACATTGTGGGATTTCTGGAGGCCAGGTTGCATTTCCCCAGCCTCCAGATGGCTGTGTGGCTGCCGGTAGCACGGCTCTTGTGGGCACTTGAGCCGTGTGGCCATAGGACAAAACAGGATCATCTGGAGAAAGTTAGGTGTCATCCTGCCTCCTCCCACCAGCCTCCCCACCTTGCTTACAAGGTCATGTGAACGACTTTTCTAGCTCACAACAAAAATCTAGTGGCAGCACAGAAACAAGGTGAGCAAAGGAGCCACTTCAGAGCACCTTTTACCCTCCCAAATTTCAAGCCAAAGGTTCTCACAGGTGAACTTTCAACTCAGTCCTATGATAAACTAAAACAACACAAGGCCACTAAATACTATGTGAAAAACCTGCCTGAAATATCAGCAATGCATGTTTTCAAAAGCTAGGCTATCACCACAAACTGAAATTTTCTACAAGGAAACTGGATATCGAACTTTTGTTCAGTTTTGTTTTCAGACACAATCCACAAACTAGAGAATTATGCAACTAATTTTTTAATTAATCACAGCAATTTCACTCCCTCCCCATACCAAAGGGCAGTTTTGAATCAAAACTGGTTTGTGATGTGGTATGGAGTGGGTGTGGGTGTGTGTGTGTGCATGTGTTCAGTTGTTCAAAGAAGAAAAGTCAAGAGTCTTGCTGGTATACACAATCATATCTTTAGGAACTCTCTGGGTTGTGGATAAACAACACTGCACAGAACTATATAACTATATTCATGCTGCTAGAGGGGCATTAATATGGTGTTTCTTGAACAGCAGCTCCACACACATGTGATATGGCAAACTGCTTGGAAAGTGAGAGGAATTTCAAAAGCAGAGTGTGGTATGGCATGGAGAGCATGCTGTTCAAAAGGAAAACATCAAAATTCCACTAGGCATGCCCAGACACTTGGACCACTCCTTCAGCAGTCCTTGTAGTCCTAGCCTATATTATTTTATCCTTTGTTGGAGCTACTTAAGAACTTTGCTCAACCATTTATAAATGTCAAAACAAATTTACTATCAGTTACATGTATACATATTTTGGTATATGACCATTCTACTTGAAAACATTTTAAAAGTCTGCTTAGGACTGTTGCGTAGTTCCTCCTCCCATTACAGATACCCTGGGGAGAAAATATTTCTTTAGAAATAAATCCATTTAAAATTGTAGCTAGCCCAACTATTCTCCCTTCTGCCCAAACCAAAATAACAGTTCTGTCCTGCCATGCAGTAGGGAAACAGAGTACTATCTATTTATCTATCTATCTAAATGAAAAACCATCAAGGAAATTCAGAACATTGTACAAGGCTCTCCAAATAACAGAAGCTGCTTAAACATTACCTGAAAATGGCCACAGTGGTTGGTGTAACTGCCATAAAAGTAGAAACAACAGCAAAAAAGAAGACACCAAGGAATACAGGTAGGGCTGAACACTTGGATGGACATTTCCCAACAGTGGCTCCCTGAGTGAGATTGGCAATCTGTATTTTTTCATTCACAATGCAGGAACAGTTGCTGTATGCCTAGAAATAGTGCATATAAAAAGATCAGTGTGACAAAATAAGTTATTGGGAGAAATAAAAATAAAATATCTACTATTAGATGCTGGATAGCAAAGTACTTAACCAGTTACAGTACAGAAAAAGGTACATGCAGCAAAATATAATTGTTTTAGCAATTCATACAGTTTCTTGGAGTACATACTAGTTCAGCTCTGTGACATGCAGCACCTAGCAACCAACTGTGGATGTAAATTCCTATCCATGTACCCAACGAGCTGGCCAAGGGGAAACCTGGAGGTGAGCCACTGCATCCACAACACCTGTGGCCAGGAGCTGGTACCCAAGCCCTGCCCCTCCTCCACCCCTTCCTAAGGAAGCTCAGAGCCAAGCCTGCACTGGGTCTGGTGGAGTGCTGACAGTTTGCTGAGGAAAGGGCCCAGGAAAGGACATATCCAGAGGGGCTGTAAGAGAATATGCCTGAGTTAAATCTGGAAAGCATGTGAGGTAGTGTGGACTCATACACATGCTCAGTAAATAGAGATGCTGCAAATCACCTGGCTTCCAGCATTCTTTTTGTATCCCAGGCCACCCTTTGACATGGAGCTGCCCCCTTGTGGGAAGGAAGAAATGACAGCATCTAGATCTGTAAAGTAAAGGTAAAGTGTGCCGTCGAGTCGGTGTCGACTCCTGGCGACCACAGAGCCCTGTGGTTGTCTTTGGTAGAATACAGGAGTGGTTTACCATTGCCTCCTCCCATGCAGTATGAGATGATGCCTTTCAGCATCTTCCTATATAGCTGCTGCCCGATATAGGTGTTTCCCATCGTCTAGAAAACATACCAGCGGGGATTCGAACCGGCAACCTCTGGCTTGGTAGTTAAGCCATCTGTATCAACCATGAAAACATGTCTCTGCATTAGGATCTTCCCTGCTGGATTGGGGTGAGGGTCTCTATGCACTGGTGGAGCTACCATAGTGCGAAAGTGTTCAAAGTGCACGGGCCTCTGCCTCCAAGGAGCCGCTGCCTCTCCTCCCCCTCCCCCCCACGCATTTCAAAGGCAGGCAGGCAGTACTTGTCTTGGGCATCCCCCACTCTCCACCTCCGCTGCAGGGCTGCCGCCCCCACCCATCCCATCTCTGATGATTACCATTTACCAACCCTCAGCGCCAGCCTAACTAGCTAAAATACAGGTGCCAAAGCAGCGCAGCCCAGGAGCGGCTCTTCCCTGCAGGAAAGAGCCGCTCCTGGGCTGCATTGCAAAAGCAGCGCTAATGAATATCTCGCCATCTGGTGTTCTCTGACTATTGTTCCCTGGCCTCCCGAGGCGAGAGGCAGAGAGCTGAGAGAGCCCAGGAGCTGCATGGGCGCTCTTGAGGCGGCGGAGCCACCAGAAAGCCCACAGCCTCAGGTCTCTCCCCTCCCGCCCTTGCGCGGGAATCGCCAGGCTGGGCGGGAACGAGGCTCCTGAAGGAAGGTTTTCTGATGTCGTGAGTCTTTTCCATGCTCAGAGAGCCGCAGCGAGGTGACCGCCGCCTGCTGCTCGCACAAACTGGGCGCAAAAGTTTTAAAGACGCTCAGCTGACATGCTCTTTGCTTCCGTGCCTTTTCCTTGAAGCTGGACAAGCACCAGCCAGAGGGCTCCAGCTTCGCGTGTGGAGGGGTGGTGGTGGTGGAAAACAGAGGAGCAGCGCCTGCCAGTCAGCAGGAAAGGATGGTTACTCGGACCAAGTAATGTCAACACGTAAGTTCCCTCTCAGCACTGCGCTTCTCGACTGGATGGGAAGGAACAAGCTCTCCTTTTCCTTTTCTTTCTCTCCCCCCCCTGCCCCCCTCAAGCCCTGTGAATGCCTTTCTGATGCCAGCCCCTTTAGCAGTTAAAGTTTAACTGTAACTGAAACTCCCGAATGGAGCCTCAAGGCTCCCTTCCTCAACAACTGAACTGACTCAGAAAAGATCAAAAAGGCTTGCTTGCATTCATTAAAATGTAGCACAGCCTAGGCAGGTTTTAGTAGAAAGCTTCCCTCTGCATCACAATTAACGTGGCATATACTGGTTTGCAATATGCATACTGGGGAAGCAGTGTGTGTGTACACACAAAGGGGGAAGAAGAACAAAAGTGACCGCTCTTTTTATCCGGGGATGATGAGGTCAGTTTGATTTTACTGACAACTATTGATGTATGTGGAGCAATTGCAGGGCAGTTCCCTGCATCTGCTGACACTTCGCAGGAAAAACAATTATGTTAACTGGCTAAAACATTAGTCCTTTTGCAAATCTTGGGGCTTAAGCACTTAACTTCAGCTAAGCTACTACTCACTGCCAGACCATGCCCCCAGCATCTGACATCAGAAGTGGGGGGCGGGGTTAGCGGGGGCGCCCGCTGCAGCCGCACACGGGCCGCTGGCGGGCTAGCTACGCCCCTGTCTCTATGTGAATATTTCTCTTTCTTTTAAATCCTACGCACTGCACTTTAGTTCATGATCACTTGCACTTACATATTTCAACAGAGAGCATTATGGATATGACTGCCTTAGAATGTGTTTAAATGTAAACATGATATCTGATGAAGTATCCAGAGATTATTATAAAGTTCTCTCTTACTCTGAAGTTCCCAGGGTTCTCAGAATTCTCAAAGAACCAGGTATGTTCAAAGAGAAAATGATAATTTCATGAACAAATGGTGTGCCATTCTTAATAAATGTTCACAGCATTTGGTGGTACTAATAGTGAAAATATCATAGATGACCTATTCAGTAACAACTTGAGATAGAAAAACGGATGGACAACCCTTCAACACAAACAGATCAGAGGTTGTAAAGACTGGATAAGGAATTAACACATTTTCAGGAAGAGCTTAAAGCATTTAAACATAATTAAAATGTTAGATGAATCAGATTGTGTGAATAAGAAGGCTTATGAAAAGAACAAAGAAAGTATCATTTTCTAGTCAGGAAATTTTTTCACTTCCTCGAATACAGAATGGGATTCTTCAACGGGGAATAGCAGTGACCATGAAGGCAAAGAACCACATTCCACTTCTTTCTTCTTAGGACAATCCAGGGAAGACACATGTGGGATTTTATCACACATGGGCAGAAAGAGAACTATAGAAGACAGAAACATGCAGAGGTTCTCCAGAAGGAGACTTTTTAGTCAGCCTCTCCGAAAGAATTCTCACTGTACAAGGCATGATTATTCTCAATAAAGGTATCTCTTTTGTTCCTTGTCCCACCGTGACCCAGTTCAAACAAGATTGGATGTATTCTGTTTCTTTAGGAAAATAAAGATGCAACGATATTTTAAAAATTGAGTGTCGTTACAGGGATTCTTCGATGCGATTTTGGTCACATTCATACTTCATTCCCACTGGACCAGTTGATCCGGCTACAAAGGTCTATAGTATATAGTCATTCAGGATCTTAAGGAACTAAAGCATATGCCTGCCTATGCATGGCACAATTTTAGTCAGGATTACCCGGCACCCCACCATTGTCAAAGGAGCAGATAAAGGGGGTGCCGTAGTTGTAATGAATCAGGACGACTATAGGCAGGAGGTAATTTCACAACTTTCAGAAAGTACTTCATATATATCATGCTCCTAGAACCCTAATAAAGGGAAACAGAATGAAATTAAAATGCTTTTGGGGAATGGTTTAATTTAGATTATATTTCATCTTTGGAGTACTGTACGTTTTTATTTAATATGAGACCACATGTTCATTTTTTTAAAATCTGTTACCAAAGATACACAAAGGTATTATTCCTCCACTTGATCACCCTATTGCATCTGGGAATGAATCAGTTTTAGAACATTTATCCTAGTTTATTATTTCGTGAAATCATTTGTTTTTCTCATCCCTTCATGTGTTTGGGATTCCTCCAATTTTATTAATATACTAAACCAATGAACATGAATTCAAAGGTCCCCAACTTACATATGGGTTGTGTTCCCAAAGTTTGTTTGTGTGATGTTCATAACTTGGAATGCATATGATTCCCAAGAGCGACAACTTGTTTGTATGTGCAGGCTGGGGTTTGTAAGTTGAGGGCTTTCTTAATGTAATATGTTATGGAGTTTGTTTGTATGAATGATGTTTGTAGGTTAAGTAAAGATAAAGTGTGCCGTCAAGCCAGTTTCGACTCCTGGCACCCACAGAGCCCTGTGGTTTTCTTTTGGTAGAATACACGAAGGGTTTACCATTGCTTCCTGCCGCGCAGTATGAGATGATGCCTTTCAGCATCTTCCTATATTGCTGCTGCCCGATATAGTACCAGCGGGGATTCAAACCATCAACCTTCTACTTGTTAGTCAAGCATTTCCCCGCTGCACCACTTAAGGTGACTAGGATGTTTGTAATTTGGGGAGTGTTTGTATACCAATATCCCACAGGACCAAGCTTTAGAGATATTGGAGGACACTGTTCAAAAATGCACAGATAAACATCCATTCATTTTCTATTATCTTTCACCAAGTTGGCTCTTCAAAAGAATTTTTTTTTTAACAAGAAATACTATTGGCAAACTACAAGTGTAGCTATGGGGTGCCCTATGGCCCTGAAAACAGCATTATATTTATGGCACTCATTTTGGTGTAAATGGTATAATCTGTGCTTATGTAATTTATGTGATTAGTTTTGCACCACAGTAAATTGATTGATTGATAGATATATGGCAGCTTTTGAAAAGGAGTATGTTTTCTCCTTGAATAATCCCTTTTTTTCCTACGTTAAAGGACAGTGAAGATATACTGATGGTATTTATTTATTTTTCTGATTTGGCAAGGGGGAAAGGATTTGCTGATGGAATTTCATGACTAGATTAATTCCAGGAGTGAAAATTTAGAATTTGATTTACAACACACTGAGAAAGAAGTGGATTTTACTGAACCTACTGGTGATCAAAAATAAGGATAGTCCTTACACCTCTATATAAAAAGCCCACAGATAAAAACACATTTCTTAGGTTTGATAGCTTGCATCCTCATACCTTAAAACATAACTTACCTTTTGGACAATATTAAGTTTGAGTTCATTTGATGTATATGTATATGTAAAAAAAAAATCTATGTGGGTAAAACAATTACAGTAGACAAGATATGCATTGAAGGAAGTTTGGGCAATATAGGAAATGTTAGAAGGGGCCCCTTTAGTAGATCATCTTTTGGAGGAAAAACATAAAACTTGGAAATAAGGTGTTGGGCCCTAGAGCAGGGAGATGAGGATGAAAAGACTCTTCTGATGGAAATAAAATGGATTCTAAAATAACAACTTTAGTATCTCAAGGTCTTACTGAAGATTTACACTGATACAAACCTATGTCCAGATATATTTTCATGATATACTACGAAGGGAGGATAAGTTTTGGTAGTGGTAAGTTTATACAGGATGGTCTCTCTGCAGTGAGGGGCATGGAATTTAAAATTTTGTTTTGTTCAGAATGAGTGTTTTATTAGGGTATTTAGGCTTCAGCTATGACAGTTGTTTGACATTTGAGATTTGTGGAGAGGTTGGCTGGCTTTAGCCTCTTTTTAAAACGTCTTTTAAGTTTTGAAAGGCAGGCATGGGCTTAAATACAATTCTTATATTATGCTAGTTTGTGGAGATTTATTTATGTAGTTATTATATGTTACTTTGACATTAGTGAGCTTGTTTTGTGAGTAGGTGTAATTATCTTGTTAAATGTAGGAGGTAATTCATTTAGGTATATCCCCTTATATAAGAATGCAATTTTTGTTCATTTATAGTTTGGGAGAATAGCAAACCTGGGCAGAGTTAGTAAAATGTATAAAAGTTTGGATCATGATATATTTGGAATTAGTATTGAATTTCATGTTTAGATCATTTTGACAAGGTTTTCCAAATATTGTGTGATCTGTTAAGAGCTTTTTATGTGTTGTCCTTTGTATTTGGATTTTACTGTTTCATTCCTATAATGAGCAATAATGAGTATAATTGCTCTTTATTGTTTTTGTTCTTGTTCTAATGCCCTTGACAAACAATTTTATCTAAAACGCATTGGGCCTACTAAAGATAATCACAATGCATCTGAGGGTCCCCTCTCTTTTTTGTTTCCTTATTCCAAGAACAGATTTATGTAATGCATCTTGTCTTGCATTTGTCTCCGATGTTGTTTAAGATCTACATGAAACCGCTGGGAGAGATCATCAGGAGATTTGGTGCAGGGTGCTATCAGTATGCTGATGACACTCAAATCTATTTCTCCATGTCAGCATCATCGGGAGAAGGCGTAACCTGCCTGGAGTTGGTGATGGGCTGGATGAGGGATAACAAACTGAGACTGAATCCAGATGAGACGGGGGTACTCATTGTGCGGGATCGGAACTCAAGAGACAATTTTGATCTGCCTGTCCTGGAAGGGGTCACACTTCCCCAGAAGGAACAGGTACGCAGTCTAGGTGTGCTTCTGGATCCGAGCCTCTCCCTGGTCTCCCAGGTTGAGGCAGTGGCCAGAAGTGCCTTCTATCAGCTTTGGCTAATACGCCAGTTGAGTCAGGTTCTTAAGGTGAACTACCTCAAAACAGTGGTACCTCTTCTGGTAACCTCCAGACAGGATTACTGCAATGTGCTCTATGTGGGGCTGCCCTTGAATGTAGTCTGGAAACTACAGTTGGTCCAGAATGTGGCAGCCAGGTTGGTCTCTGGGTCATCTCGGAGACAACAAATAACTCCTGTACAGAAGGTGCTACACTGGCTGCCGATATTTTTCCAGGCAAAATAAAAGGTTCTGGTTATAACCTATAAAGCCCTAAACATCTTGGGCCTTGGGTATTTAAGAGAACGCCTTCTTCGTCATGAACCCCACCACCCACTGAGATCTGCTGGAGGGGTTCATCTGCAGTTTCCACTGGCTCGTCTGGTGGCTTTTCAGGGACGGGCCTTCTCCGCTGCTACCCAGAGGCTTTGGAATGAGCTCCCAAGTGAAATAAGAGCCTCCCCATCTCTGGACTTTTAAAAAAGTCTTTAAAGACGCATCTGTTCACCCAGGCTTTTAATTAATATTGTTTTAATGCTATTTTAAAATATTCTTTTAAAAAATTTAAATTGTTGTAATGTTTTAAACTTTTCATTTTTGTTTTAACTAATGTTTTACTTTGTTTTTATTTTGTTGTAAACTGCCCAGAGATGTAAGTTTTGGGCGGTATAAAAATATGATAGATAGATAGATAGATAGATAGATAGATAGATAGATAGATAGATAGATAGATAGATCTGAATGGATTTGTGACTCAGGCAAAGATATTGATATCCTGCTAAAAGTAAGTGTTTTGAAGTCCCAATTGTCCCACCAGTGGAAGTTAAAAGTGCTTAACTTCCTAGAAACTTCTGGAAAGCAAAAATCACAAAGCAATTCAAGACAGAGCAATGGACAGAACAGAATAAAATCACTAAATGTGAGCAATTAATACTATGTTAACTGCAAGCCCACGAACCACATGCATATAAGGCAGTGTAGAACTTCAGCTTTTCAGTCATGCTGAATATCTACTAGTGTGTCGGCGTGGAATGTTTAGAATCACCAAAGGATAAAGGAACCACATTGCCTCCTTCAATGGCTACCTGGGGCTGACTCTCCTTGATGAGGGGAGAAAAGCCCAGGGAGTCAGTCCATGCAACTACTGTCTTGAAGAGTTTGAGGAAAGTAGGAGGATAGCTGCCTCCTCCTCCCTTCATTTTCCAGGTAAGTGACAATGATCTGAGAGACTAATTATGTAGGAGGCACTCTTTCGAGCCAACTGCTGCCACCTGAAGACATGCCCATGCCCATGCCCTTGCTCCCAACAAAGCACATCAGGAGCAGAAGGTCATGTCCTGCAAGGGTGCAGGACTTACCAAAGCACGGCCTTCCTCCCAACTCTACCACATTTGGCTTTACCATGGCCGGAAGTGGGAACCTACAATCTACGAGGTTACTGGGACATGTTCTGACAGGGCAGGATCTCCTTGTCACACAGACTCCATTTTGAATGATGATCTGAGACTTATGCAGCAAAGAATTTGAAGCTGCTCCCCTCACCCCACACACAAACACCTGTTCTTGGGACATGGTCTCCCCCCTCTCCACTCTCTTCCTCCTAGCTGTGTCTTTCTCCAGTAAATATGGACATATTTTCCTCCAGTAAATATGGACTGTTGCTCCCTCCTCTCACTCCTTCTGCACTTAGCCAGGAAGACCATTCTGAGCCCATTACTGTCAAGCATTCATCCAGAAGATGTAGGAAGTGGGAGAAGATATTGGACAGGATCTGGGATGTTGGTGATGGGAGAGGGGCTGGCATAGGAACGTTGGAGAGGGAAGGAGCTAAGTTGCTATGGAGGAGAAGGTAGAGGGCAATTGCAGCTTTCCATCAATCATATCCCATCTGCCCAATTTATCAGCCATTTTGTTTGTTGGGGAATAATGCCATAAAAAGCAATTGAGTAATGAAAGTTATCTTGTGTGTGTGGTGGGGGTGGGGTGAGTTAATAGGTCCTTGATTTTTTGGAAAACTCTATAGCCCCTTTATTAAATTTGCAAGTAGACCAACTACACCAGCTTGGATAGGTGTCCTAAAGATCCTCCTATGAAATTATTTTTGCACAGTTTGGAGAAGCTGATAAGCAAACTCTATTAGAGAAGCCATTCCTAATGATAGTAATCCTAATTTCAGATATTATCATACCCATTAATTGAAATGTTAAAACTGTTGGTATATTTTTGGACATCTATCACTCAAAAACTATCCAAAAAGCCTGGGTTAGGCTGCATGTGTGAAGAGTTGGGAGTGACTTAGCTCCTAGCACTGCCCCCTCACCAAGCCCCACTTTTTAACCCAGCATTTGCAGTTAAAAAGTGGGCAATCACTGCTGGGTTAAATGGCTTCCCCCTCGGCCTGCCTCCATTTCCAGCAGCGAGCTGGGGGGGGGGGAGGAGTGGCCATGCTGAGCGCAGTGGTTATTCTAATGAGAGCAGCTGCAACGCTCATGCCCTGGGGCACCCTGGGATGTGGGGAGGGGAGTCCTCCCGCTCTCAGTGTCTCTCTCCACTGCACCACTGCTCGTGTGGGCACATGGTGGGGCAGAGGGGAGGACGGTGACTGCTCAGCTGCCGGGGAAGGCAGGCAACCTCCTGCCTTCCCCACAGCCACACACCCTCCCCAGCGAGGCTGTGTGAAAGACATCAATGAGTACATTTCAATGAGTATATTGAAAGACATCAATATACATTTAAAAACAGCACATAATTATTTTCAGGAAAGAATCTATAGAATACTTTAACATCCAGAACACAGACCTAAGGTAAATTGTACCTCAGTTCATGCAGTGAAATAACAATACCTTTACATTTCTGTGGGGCAGTTTGACCACTGATCCCCTACATCCTGCAAAACATGGAGAAAAATACTGGACTTCATCAGTGCCACAGACTGGTGAATAGTATGACCGCATGCATTTGCAATCAGCATTACATGGTGCAATCAAGTTTGAAAATGTGCCTGTCCTGAAACAGAAAAGTAAAAATGAAACGAAGTAAAAAATATGCAATGTTCTGTATTCCCTAAGAAAATATTCTGAAAAATACATGCATAGTGTTCAAATATTCAGTGGAATAAACATGCACAAAGTCAAACAACAACATATTTATTATCTATATAGATTGGAGGTAGGAATATCAAAGGCTAAATTTGCTCCTTCATAAGTTAGCACCAGAGATTTTGAAAAAAATAAAATAAAATAAACCCTGACCAAATGTTGGTTCAAGTTCTGGTGCCCCTGAACAACTGTTAGCATTGCATGGTCTAACTCTTACACTGAGCTAGCCCATTGGTCCATCTTACATAAGAACAGCCCTGCTGGATCAGGCCCAAGGCCCATCCAGTCCAGCATCCTGTTTCACAGCATCCTGTTTCACACAGTGGCCCACCAGATGCCCCTAAGAAGCCCACAGGCAAAAGGTGAGGGCATCTTGCCCAGTGTTCTCTGCTCTGCCAGCAACTCTCCAAGGCCTCAAACTGGGTCTTTATCAGTCCAACTGTACAAGTTCCTTTTAACTGAAGATGCTAAAGATCAAACCTTCTGCACACAAACCATGCACTCCATCATATCCATCACTGGCCTATCCTCCAATGGCCAGTGATGGCTATTGGAGGATAATTAGCCATAAACTACCTAAGCCAGATAGATAATGACATTAAAATGGTTGCTCCAGTAGAAAGAGAACACAACAGCAAGAGATTCACATGTGCCCTGTCTGAAAGATAGGCCGTGTCATGATGGTGCTGATAATCTGCTGGATGGGTCATATTTTTTTGATGATAGGACTGATCAGCTGTTAAGTGACACAAGCATAATCAGCAGAGTGTCTATCCATGAGTACTAAATGTATGGGATTTCTTCACTCATAGGCCTTACAGTGTGTACAAATCTGCATACAGAAACCTGTGCATCTGGGCATGCATTGTTCCCACTGGATCAGGGCACATATCGATAACTGTTCCTCCGCATGAAAGTTTGGAAACTTTACAATAAATTGCTCCTCTGGTGAATGAAAATCACCATGTTGAAATGTTATTTTCTATTACTGCCTGTCAGCCTTCAGTGTTGGTGAGTCTTCTCAGATTTTTTTAAAAAATGATTTTATGTTCATTTCCCCCCCTCTCTTAATGTCTTTATTTATCCTTAAATCAGACACATGATCTTATAGATATTATAGGCTTAATCATTCACTACATTTCTGATTTGGCATCAAAATATTAGTATTGTGGAGGGGAAGGCAATTTCCCCTGCGTGTTTTGTACACTGCGTGTTCCTCAGCAAAAAAAGGATGGGAGGACAAGACAAAGACAAAGTAGGGGAGGTCTCCCACAATTCATCACTGTAATGCTTTGTGCACAAACACAGAAAGTAACACAAATAACTGAATGCATTTCTGAACACACACATCTCAACTGCCCTCAGTTCCTCCATCAGAAGAGTGACGGCTTCCACACGGCTTTATTTTTATGTGGGAGGTTTCTGTCCATTAACAATATTTCTATTTATATTATTTATTTATTTTATTTTAAACATTATTTAAGGAGGCAACTGATGCTTTAAAATACACTTACCCATTATATGTTTCAGATACACCTGCAAAGGGTTCATTCCCACAGTTGGCAAACAGAAACACCATATTTAGTACAAATGCCACTGTACAAGTAGCAATAATAAACTTGATTATGTTTTTGCAACTCAGTTTGAACCTGGAAACTATAACACCACTTATAATTTGGCCAATTGCTGCTCCTGGGATTAATACAAGTCCTGGAAGAAAATAAAGCAACAAGAGTTATCAAATAAACAATTAAAGAGAAGGTAACACATTTTACTGTAACAGGCTTCACTAAAATTACTGTATTTTGTATGCCAAATTATCCCTAAACAAGTGAATTTTGGCCCGTTAAATAACGGGCGCTAGTAACAGGCGCTCCGGCCCCCCGCCACCATTCCCCCCCCCCCACTGACAGCCTGCATGCCGCGGCCAGTCTCCCGGCTGGGCAAGGGCCCCAAGGTCTCCGCGGCCGCCGCCGCCCGCCCTCCCTCCCAGCTGCTGAGACCTCCTTACCCGAGTACGCCTGCGTCAGTCGGGCGATAAAAGTTCCTATTTAGAGAAGGAGAGAGGAGCTCGCAAGCAGAGCTCCTCTCTCTGAAAAGCCTCTTCCCGAACTGGCGCTTTGGGCGCAAAGGACGCCTATTGCGTCCTTTGCATCCATAGCGCCAGTTCGGGCAGTGACTTTGCACAGAGAGGAGCTCTGCTTGCGAGCTCCTCTCTCCTTCTCTAAATAGGAACTTTTCTCGCCCGACTGACACGGGCGTACTCTGGTAAGGAGGTCTCGGCAGCTGGGAGGGCGGGCGGGCGGTTGGCGGCGGCCGCGGGGGCAATTACATGGGCCAATTTGGCCCTTAATCATGGGGGGGGGTTGGTTCAAAAAGGAGGACTCGGGCAGCTGGGAGGGCGGGCGGGCATTGGCGGCGGCGGGAGCAATTTATTGCTACGACGATGGGGACATCAACCGTCGTTTGGGGCACTTCAGCTACTTTGGCCAACATGGCCGCCCGTGTCTGGGCGGCCGTATCTTTCTCGGCGGTTCTGGGCATGCGCTCTGCGCATGCCCAGAACTGCCCAAAAAGACACGGGCGGCATGGGATCACACACAGGGGTTTTATTATAGAGGATAATTATTAAATCCACCTTTCACAGTTGACATATATGCCTCAAACTACTTCACTTTCAGACATGCTTTACAAGCCTGTTCTTACTGGATATCATCAGTCAGTTCACACAACTGGAGACTAAGTGGTCCAGCACTTGATGGGCACACAGAAGATCCAACATTCTATACTCAGCCCTACCTGACACCCTGTAGAACTATTACTAGTCAGAGCAGACCATACTTAGCTAGGTGGATCAATGGTCCAATTATGCATATGGTAGCTTCTTAGTTCCTATGGATTGTTTCATGGAATTGTGTGTGTGTGAATCATATGTCACGCACCAATGAACCAGAGGCTAGGTCTATAATCACTACTGTGCTTTCTCTTATAGCTGACATGCTTTCTCATTCATTACTAGCATCACTGTTTCAAGTACTGCAAAGCAGATTTATTATTTATTTATTATTAAAACATTTTTATACACAGTTGGCAGAAGATTCTCAGTTTTCTGGAAGACAACTGCAAGGGTCTGGCCCTCCACTCACAATAAAGTAACGTAAAGCTGTGCCGTCGAGTCGGTGTTGACTCCTGGCAACCACAGAGCCATGTGGTTTTCTTTGGGAGAATACAGGAGGGGCTTACCATTGCCATCTACCACACGGCATGACATGATGCCTTTCAGCATCTTCCTATATCGCTGCTGCCCGATATAGATGTTTCCCATAGTCTGGGAAACATACCGGTGGGGATTTGAACCGGCAACCTCTTGATCGCCAGGCAAGTTATTTCTCCGCTGCGCCATTAGGTGCACCCCTAAAAATTTTTATAAACCTGAGATCTAAAGATAATCAGAACAACAATGACAAAGGCACAGTAATTGCCTGGTAGGGGCTGACATGACCAACACAAGGAAAGATCTTTCCTTTTCATGTATTTAAGCTCTGATGGTGGGGGGGGGGGAGTCTGTTGCTGAGAATACTGTACTTTGGAAGATCAATACAGTTCAACCATATACAGGAGGACCTCATTATCCAAGGGGGTTCCGGTCCCACATATTACAGTGGATAACAAAACCACAGATAAGCCATTGAATCTATGGAAACATGGGGGTTAGGTTCCTAGACTTCCCAAAATGGCTCACAATCTAAAATGAAAACTAAGGTAGACACCAACAACTACCACTGGAGGGTTGCTATGCTGGAGTTGGGTAGGGCCAGTTGCTTTCCTACTAAAAAGAAGAGAATCACCACTTTAAAAAGTGCCTCTTTGCTCAGTTAGCAGGGAAATTTGTGAAGAAAATATACAAGACTTGCATTTGTGAACCGGCTCACCAAAGCCTGACCTACAAGCATTGAAAGCCAGTCCAGGAAGAGACCCAGAATTTCCTTCATTCTCCAGGCTTGAGGGGCGCTAAGATGCAGCCCACAGCTCCCCTGATTCAATAGCTGCCTGATAGCCAACCACTCTTTTTTGGCTTTCAGATGTCTCCTGAAGACACACCTGTTTTGCTGGACTTGGGCCAGCTTGAAGGGGGATTTCCTCTTCTTTTGAGTCCTATTCATTCATTAGAGAAAGGGCACACATTGCAAGCCATGACCCCCAAATTGTCTATGAATACAGCATGTGCCTGAGAAGATACACACTGGGGCCATTCACATGACTGCGTGTGCAGGAGCGGGGATGAGGCTGGTCCAATTCACCTTCCCCCTAGATGATCGCTGAAATGTTGCTGGGAGCACGGACTGCAGTGTGCAGCGCAGCACTCCAGAGTCCGAGACGACTCGTCCCAGTCACCAGATATCCCATAAGGCACCACACAACCCCAGGAAACAAGCGCTCTAGGAGCCCATCTCTGTGTCCACTGGGGCTGATCGCAGCCCCAGTGAACAAATGACATGGGAGCCTGGATTAAGGGCTCACTAAAGCCTTTAACCCTGGCTAAAAGCCCCGTTAAAAAGCTGGGCCAGGCATTGCTGCCCCACTGGGACTGGGCACTAATGCAGGCTGGCTTCCCTAGCCTGGGATAGGGTGCACGTGAGAACAGCCTCTCTGTGTGCCTTTCTCGTTACTCACAGTGCTGCACTCTATACTCATGGAGAGATTCTCTCCATTACTGTAAACACTGGGTGCCTGGCATTCCTAATTACAGGATAGGATCTCTTCCCTGAATACAGTGAGGCTGTTCTCACGCACACCCTATCCCAGGCTAGGGAAGCCCAGCCTGGGTTAGGTTGTGTGTGTGAACTGCCGGGATCAGGCCTGATGCCGGAGGGGCAGCACCACTTAGGGTATGTTGCATGGTAGATTGTGGGATATCCAGAGGCTGGGATGGAGCTCTGCACTGCGCCACACAGCACAGAGGCATGCAAAACCCAAAAAACCCTGGTTCGGCTTGTATCGGACTCGAGCCAAACCAGGTTCAGTTCAGTTTTGTGCACAATAGCTGAGCCCAGTTTGGTTCAAATTTGAACCGGTTCGGGTCCAACGTGGGGGGGGGAGATAGGGGCAGTTAAATTGTTTTTAAACAAGAATGACTTACCACTGCTGGTCAATGACTGAATAAAATTAGCTTCTCCTTACCACTGCCAAGGGCTGCGGCAGCTGGGGTGTGTGTGTGTCCCTCTGGGGGTTGGCAAATGACCACTGTGCATGTGCAGCGACCAAAAAAAATGGCCACTGCATATGCACAGAAGGCCGAAACAGCCCCGAAATGGGCCCGGGGAGAGGACAGCGGGGGTGGGGGAGTGGGAATTGCCAGAGACCTCGCCCTGCAGCACCCACCAAGGCCGCTGCAACCCTCAGTGGCAATGTCATTCATTTTTAATACAATTTTACTGTCCCCCACTACCCTCGAGCCAGACTCAAACTAGCCCGGCTGGTTTGGCTTGACCTTGAGTCAAACTGGGCCCAGCCATACTTGAGCCTTCGAGCTGAACCGGTTCGAGGTTGAGCCAGCTCGTACACCTCTAATGCAGCACATGTCCTCTGGGAGTGTAATCTCCACTCTCAGTAACATTTCAGCAATCGTCTGGGAGGAAGGTGAGTTGGAGCAGCCTTCCCCACCCCCACTTGCCCACCCGCTGCCTGCCCAGTCATGCGAAGGGCCCCAGTGTTTAGTGTCCAAGCTTGGTACAATGCCTGAAGAGGGCTTTTGTTTCTCTGGCATCAGTCTTAGTCTGGGAATGTTTTTAGCCTATTAATATTATAGGGAATTTAATACACTTTATAGTTGTATTGGAATGCAATGGAATCCATTCGCCAGCGTGGTGTAGTGGTTAGAGTGCTGGACTAGGACCAGGGAGACCCGAGTTCAAATCCCCATTCAGCCATGAAACTAGCTGGGTGACTCTGGGCCAGTCACTTCTCTCTCAGTCCTAACCTACTTCACAGGGTAGTTGTGAGGAGAAACTTAAGTATGTAGTACACCGCTCTGGGCTCCTTGGAGGAACAGCGGGATATAAAATGTAAAATAAATAAATAATTTCGGTCATTAACCAGACAAAAATACAACACAAGAGATAAGTAGTTCCAGCAATTATGATTCTGCCAGCACTTTCTTACAAAACACCATTTACAATATAACAATATAAGGCTATTGCCACGATCACTGGAAAGCGGGCTAAGGGAGCTTAACCCGCTTTCCAGGGATCGTGGGAACCAGCGGGCTCGCAGGCAGCTAGCCCACCTAATCTTCCCTCCACTTAAATAAGGTTAACAGAGCGAGCTCTCCATTAACCTCATTTGGTTGCTCGTGTGTCACCGCGGTGCATGGCGACACACGAGTAGACACCCGACTGGGAGGCTGCAAGCAGCTTCCTGGGCTCGGAGGTCGCTCCAGGATGCCCCGTGCACTCACGCGGGGCATCCTGGAACTTCTGGGGGCCACACAACCCTGATCCCCGCAGACCCTGCTGGCTCCGTGGCGGAGCCGGCAGTCATGTGGGTGGCTGATCCAGCTGCCCAGGGCTGCCTTTCGATCATCTGCGGGGAGAATGGGCTAAGCCCAGTCTCCCTGCAGACCCGGAAGAAGCTCTTCTCATCGATCGACACTCATGATTTTACCAACTGATTCCTTACACAGCTTTGAATGTGTAAGGAAACATTAATACCTTGGTGGAAACATTAATATCACTGTCAGACAAAAGGAGAGACACATAAAAGGCCAATGGCCTACCTGGGAGTCTAGACAAAATAGGTGACAAAAGTGCTAGCTGAATATCTTTATAAAATAAACAGTGAAGCAACATATGATCAACTGTCTCAACCACTGACTGACACGGGCATAACCTTTGAACAGGGGCGTAGCTAGCCCGCCGGTGGTCCGTGTGCGGCCGTGGTGGGCGCCCCGATAGCCCCACCCCCTGCATCTGACATCAGACATGGGGGGCGTGGTCTGGCTCCCGAACGGAGCCTTGAGGCTCAGTTCGGGAGAAGTAGCTTAACTGCTGAAGGGGCCATGCGGCCCCTTCGGCAGTTAGACCAAGGCTGGTGCTGCGTTCGCAGTGCAGCCCAGGAGTGGCTCTTCCCTGCAGGGAAGAGCCGCTTCTGGCTGCGTTGCGAACGCAGCACCAGTCTTAGCTCCTGAAGGGGCCTGGCAGCCCCTTCAGGAGCTAGTTAGGCTGGCACAGCGTTCGCAGCACCAGCCAGGAGCAACTCTTCCCTGCCTTTGCAGGGAAGAGCCGCTCATGGCTGGCACTGCAAACACAGTGCCAGCCTTTGTTTAGCTCTCGAAGGGGCTGCACAGCCCTCGCTCGGGAGCTAAACTCCCGCCCCCCGCGTCTGACGTCAGACGCGGGGGCGTGTCAGGGCCGCTAATGGCGGCTCCTGATTGGGCACGGCTTGGGTTCTTTGAACCCGTTCACCCAATTATAGCTAAGCCCCTGCCTTTGAGCAAAAGGAGTACCGAGATAGCAACCCTCTAAGAGAGCTGAGGGCAGCGCATTCAAGCGTGCAAAGGCAAATGCCCTTATACTCGTATTGTATTTTATGCTCTTAAGACTGATTTTGTTAGTTGCTGTGGGAAGAAATGTAAAAAGCGTCACACAACTCAAAGAAACAAACAAATTCCCAGCTGGTCCTGGTATGTGCAGTGCAATTCTAAGCATGTATGCTCAACAAGAAAGTCCGCTGAGATCAATAGGACTTAATCCCAAAAAGTATACTTAGGACCACCATCTTAGTATTCATTATTTTAAATATTTTAACTTTTAAAAAAGTGCCCAAGAAAGCTAATATTCCTGATCAAGTTTTAACCCGTTCCTGTTATGAAATAAAAGCAGTTCAACAAATTATGTTTTTTGGTTTTAAAAAATTAAATAATTACCTGCTAAGGTAGCTGAATAACTAGGTGTATATCCAAACTGCTGTTCTATAAATTTGGGCAAGAATGTGGCAAAGCTAGTGGCAACTGAAGATTCCAGCGCAGAACCAATTACAAGACACATCAATACAGGATTTCTCAGCAGCCTCTAGAAAGAGGAAATAAATTACTTGAATTCTCAAAACACTCAATGATGCTATAATAATGAACATATTTGATACTGCATATATCACAGGAATGTGCTCTTTTCTATAATTCCTCTTATGTTCTTGCACATATGTACTAGTTTGGTTATCAGATTGACTCTTTTCATAGCTTCACTTTTTGCTACACGATTTGTTATATCGAACTGTAAGTTCTTGGCATCTGAAAAAACAGCATCAAGTTGTAGAGAGGAACTTGAAGAAATTCCAAGCTAGTCCCATAATGTACTGTAATGGAAAACACTTTTCTCCATTTTCTTCTAGGTGAACAGCAGGAACATTGAGGTGTCTCTGTGTGTCCCTACAACTGTTCCCGATTTGGATCATATTGGTCCAGGCATTGCAAAGTTGATAGCGGGAATGGACACACAGACACACACGCAGAATGCCGGGTGATCTCATAAGCCTACTGAAAAGTAGGCTTAAAAAAGATAAAACTGTTTACTCATTGATTAGGGGCAAAAAGCCTTGCCAATGCAATACTTTGGAAATAACTCTGCAGGCCAAATAATCTACAGCTCTCTAGGAATTATGTATTCCAGACCAATGCATTTATACTGTCTGCTGCTCAAAAGCAACAGAAGAGCAATAAGCTGCTAAGAAGACATTCGCTGCATGATATGCAATTTGCCCAATCAGTTTGCATGGTAGGTTTTCACTATTACAGTGAGGAAAAACTGATCAGCAACTCAGAGTCGTATCCTGATTTGCTCATTTGCAGGAGTTGTTCTATTCATGCTAGAGGGCAGCGTTTTAGCCAATTCCCTCTTTCCTCTATCCCAATAGTGGCCGGTATGAGAAGGGTTGGGGACAGAAAACGGGTTGCAGTTGCAGCTTGTTCTCACTCTTCTCACCCTGCCCCAGCTGCCTTGCCTCTCTTGCCTCACCATGCTGTGGTGTTAACTTGAGGTGCAGGGACTAGCCTGTGTGTCTCAGATTAACGCCATGGCGGGGGCGATGTAAGAGGGAGCAAGGCAGCTGGGGTGGAGCCCAAAGGGCGAGAACAAGCCACAATTGCTGCTCTTCTCCCACTCCCCCAGCCCCACCCATACCAGCCACCAATGGCAGAGGTGCACCTAGGTAATTTTGGAGCCTGGACTTAAAGGCCTTTGGAAAGCCCCTCCACCCACCCATCCCCTGCAAATTAAGTATCATCATGATCAGCCACATGGCCACACCACCCGGGACAGACTAAAGAGGATTTGGCGGGCCCCAGGGGCTGTGGAGCCCCTGGACTTCGGCCCCGAAGTCCAGGGGTAAGAGCGCCTCTGACCACTGGTACCAATAGGCCAAAAGAAACAAATGAGAAAGATGCCCAAGGTGCTATAAAAATAATTACAAACTTGTATTCATTCATATGAAAATCTATTCATTTGAAAATGCTACCTTACATGTTCCAAGTGGAAAACGCTTCCTCAGAAACAAGTCAAAGAGGTAATATATTTTCATACCAAAAAATTAATAAATCTGTATTATCCTAATAGCAACTGGGGGGGTGGGGTCTTTCCCCATTTTTTTATTCTGAATGGTAAAAATAGCCCATCCTTACCCAAGCAGAAGTTCCTTCTGTTCATGGAAAAACTTAAAATAAAACCCCCCAAAGAGCCATTACTGTCCATTTTACCAATCCAAGTGGCTGGTCTGCCAGTTCTCCCTTGCTGAATTTATACATTAGTAAATAAGCATATCTTCTTTTTTTGAAGAAAAAATGGAAGTCTCAAGTACTTTCTACTCCCTATGCAAAAAGGCTACTCTTGATACTTCTTGCCACTTAGGAAATTAGGGAACAAAAGAACAATATTAGGAGCTAATAATCAATAGCAGTACATTAGCAAACATCTTAATTACTGGCAGCATTTCATTTCATTTTGAAAATGTAGAAATAAAATTATTATTTATGATAAATGAACTCATCTTTGTTCCTTTCCATTTTTCTCAATTATTTGTTCCAGTTTCCCAAAGCTTCACAACTGGAAAAACTAAAAGCAGTACAAAACTAAAAGCAATACATATTGCTTTGGATACATTGCTTAGATTACCCAGAGAGTCATTGGAAAGTCTTTCATGCTCTTCCCAAGATCCCCGTATTCCTTATTCCTGTCACTTCCACTGTGATGTGCTTCAGAAATCTTTTCAGCTTTTATTTTGCTTGTACCTACAAACAAAATTCATATTTAAAACGCAGCAAAGTTTGGACTTGTAACAAAAGGGCAGGAATAACAGCTCTTCACCATGATGAATCGGCAAAGAGTTAGGAGAAGTACAGAAGTGCTTTTCAGTTGACTGCACCAAAAGTTAAAACAGAAGTTTCAGAGACCATAAGATTTATTGCTGCCACAACCATAGAAAAACAGGGGTTTGAAGCTTCTGTTGATTAGACACCTCGGTTCCAATACTTAGCATTCTATGTCACACTTGTGAGCCATGAAGGCTAAAAGGTATGGCTAAAAATTAAAGCAAGATGTCAAATTTCTTTGGGGGGGAACCCTCATAGTTATAAAATAGGGATACTGAAGCCATGTGCAGCCTACATGTTCCAGTTTCTTTTCACACCAGAGCTTTAGGAGTTACAATGACATATCCAAGTCTCTAACCACTCAGAGCTACACCACCATCCTACTTTAATCTCCTTACCTGGCAGATGTTTTGGAAAATATGAAAATGGTACTATCAAAAGCCAAACACAGAAACAGCATACAACAAATGATATCCACCAGGCTCCAACCCAACGTGGATCTTCTGGATCGATGTATAAACTAGAAAGATTAATTCAGCAAGTACAATCTTAATTCAGTTAACTGAGCCAACTGACTGTATACCTAGCCAAGTTATTCTGCTTGATGCACTTTGGGCTTATATGTTTCATTGTTACACCTTATGCCCCTTGTTATGCTAACAGTTATATAAATAGTAGGAGTTTTGAAGCTTTGGTGGACAAATTGGAGCCAATGCATATTGTCCCAATTCATCCTGATTTGACCTGATTCACTCCGAATGAAGACACCAAGAGGTTTGAGGCTGATTGGTTTTATTCAATATATCTCCAGTTTGGTCGCTTCAGGCCATCCCTCTTCCCTCACACCTCACCACTCCCCCGACTCCTGAATATACGCGTTAGATCAGGCAGAGGGCAGGAGACAGGCTGGATGTATTTAATCTTGTTTCCGGCAGGAAAAGAGCAGTAGCTGTGGCAAAGACTTCACTTTCTTAAATGCTTCTGCAGACAATTTTTCCATCTTTAATTATCCTGCATTTCTGGGGAACGAAGGGTTCTTGGGAATTTTAGTCTTTTCTAGGGCTGCGGCCAGTGCCTCATCCAATAAGTATGTTCAGGGCTCAGGGGAGTAGTGGAGAGAGGCCAAAGGTTGACCCTGATTCAAAGGAACCCCTTGAAATCAGGTCAGAGGGTTGGAAATCTTTACAAGCATCAAATTGGTAACACCTCTAAAGTGGTTCCCAAATCTGATTGGCATAGCTTTGTGTAGCTCTGACAAACATTCTTGTACAATCAGCTGGGGCACTGACTGTGTTTTAAAATGCTGAAGGCAGTTACTAATTGATGCAGCTAGGCATAATTTTCCCCACTGTTGACAGAAAACAAAATCTGTGCACCAGTTTTTTCAAGACCACCTCCACTTGTGACCAAAAATCAGTTTCCCAACTCTAGTTCATCATCAGACTAGACAAGCAGAGCTATTATTGGGAACCAGAAAATTATTTCTCACTTTACTACTACTACTGCTGCTGCTGCTGCTGCTACTACAATATTTATATACCGCTTGTCAACCAAAGTTCTCAAAGTGGTTTACATAGAAAAATAAATAATACATAAAGAAGATGGTCCCCTGTCCCCAAAGGGCTCACAAGCTAAAAAGAAACATGAGGCACATTTCAGCAACAGCCACTGGAGGGATGCTGTCCTGGGGTGGGATAGGGTCATTCTTTTTAAGAAACCTGGAATTGTAAGAGTTAGCATTATGAAAGGAAGAAAAAGGAAGTGTCTTACCTTATATGATGATTGAAATCAACATAGATATTAAGCAACTGCCCTCCTAACACATAGCCAATAGCAGGACCCAATAATGCCATGGAATAACCAATTCCTGCAGAGAGAGGAGATGATAGGTTTATGTCTTAAGCCAAACGTGCGTGTAGTTGAGAAGACAAATGTATGTTTACCACATATGGATTCCATGGAAGTTCTTTCCAGACATTCAGATTACATAGACTGAATGTGCGGAAGAGAGCAGGATCACTGTGGCACGGCCCATGCACAATCACCAGACTATGCACATGCCCTACATAACTACAGCTCTACACACATGTCATGCACAGGTCACAGGCACAGCCTGCTGCCACAATCCTACTTAGCCCTACAGACATTTACTCAGTGCTTTAAATTTCTAGAAAAGGCTAAGGAAAAGCAATGCTAAATATTCATGAGGTGCTCAAAAGCCTAGATTCAAAGAAGCCTAGATCCTTTGACTCATGGATCCAAAGATAAGTTGCCAAGGCCTGCCTTGATATAAAAAGGCAACAAGACCTGCTGTGATTCCTTTGCTGTGAGGGAGGTGCCAGCAAATGATTCACAACTGCCATGCTCCCTGAATATAAGTGAATATTCCAGCATACTTGCTTGCATGTATTTGTCTGACAGTGGAAACAGTCACCCAAAAATGGCTGGATGGGGAGATCTGTGCCACATTCCCCAATAGGACTTGCACACACAGACACAAGGGCTCAGGATTCATGGATCAATCCCCACACATGCATACTCAGGGCAATCAAAAATGTTCCCTCCCTGCTCAGCAGCAACTGGCAGGACAGAACAGCAGCCAGCAGAAAGCAGCTGGCCAGTGGGAAAGTGTGTATATGGTCTAGGGTTGACTTTCACCAATTCAACCCTACCTACCACTGCACACCTCAGGGCACAATAACCTCTAAAACAATGAAGGGGCGGGGATAGGGTTGGGAAGGAGGGAGATGAAGAGACAGCTCCTCTCTGTTGGAGATGGAGTTCCAGTGCATCGACCTTTTACACCTACTATCCTAATGACCACTAGGGGCATTGCGAGTAGAGGTAGTGAGTGAGGGTCTCCTTACCTGTCTCTACTTTATGACCCCAAGACTGACTCTTCAGCACTTCCTGCGCTGAGTCACAATCCTTCCCTTCCTCCTGAAGAGCAGATGGAAACATCTCTCTCTCTCCTTACCTATTCATTATGTAGTCCTTTTGATTAGTTTCAGGTCTCTCCTTTCCAAGTGTACTTAACCAATAAATACTTGGTATTTAGTTCTACAAGGATCTCCATGCGTTTTCTCTAAATAGCTGCAACAACTAAACCATCCTCTACTACCCACTCTGTAACTGGAGTGTGTGCCCATTCCTTAGTGCTCTGCTGTTTTACCCACTGGGGTAAAAATTAACAACCTCTAACACTCTCCAGAAACCAAACCTGTAGCATCTCACTCTGCAATGCCCCATCTTTAAGCCAGCAGTGATGCTGGTTTCTGGAGAGGGGAGGTGGGCAGCAGCTGCTCTCCTTCTTCTGCATCCAGGTTCTCTGCTCTCTCTCTCACTGCTTGGCGTACCCTTCAGCCAGAACTAAAGTCAGACCTGCCTGACTTGGCACTGGTGCCAGTGTAACAGAGAAGGGAACAGCTGCTGCACCAGCTCCTCCTCCCGAGGCTAGTCTGAAATGTGCTGTGGGTTTGTCTGTTTGCTGGGGGGAGCTCTAGTTGCACATGTAGGGGAGATTAGTGTGTGATGCACCATATGCCCCATGGGGGGGGGGGTCGCTCCCGATGTTCCCTCACTCAGATGGCATGTCTTGGGCCAGGTCTGACAGACTGGCAGTCTCTCAGACAGGGATCTTCCTGGATATGTCAGGGATTGGACTTGGGACTTCCTGCAGGCAAAGCACGCACTCTCTTACGGGGATGATATAGAGATATTCTGGGAGATAATTAAAGGCATAATTGAATTGCTGCCATGGTAGCTTAAGATACTAACATGAGTCTGTGCAAGCAGGAGAGGCAGCAATGGCTATTTAGCAGGAGTTTAACATTGGGCTCCCACCTCCCAGTCTGGACAGATGACAAGGAGTAACTGAAATCGGATCCTGATGTTTCTAGAAGCATAATGCCATCGGGAATATCAATCCTACTCAGCAAATGATGCGATAATTGTTAAAATTTGCAAACAAATACAGTTAAAATTGAATTGCTGACACGTTATCAGATTCAGCTTGCTTCTGCAAAGTCATTAAATACTGGGGTGTCATCAAAAAGTAAATGAACAGAACTCACAGGAGATGCTATGCACAAACTTTCTGAGCCAATGCATAACCAAGATAAATGGCAATTTCAAGAAATAAAGTTGAGCTGAGCTTACCTATATAAACTGAAGCTGTGTGTTTGGGGACACTATCATCAATAAAGGCTGTTCCCAGAGTGTAAAGCGGAGTTCCACCTGCTCCCATTAACAGCTGTCCCAGCAGAAAAACATAGAAGTAGTTGGAGAGTGAAGATCTGGAGCCAGTAGTGCATGTGGCATTAAGGCCTTCATTAAGAGGTGCTGGGCAGGTTTCTAGAAATACAGACATCATTGAGTAAATCTAATCAATTTTTTTAAGACAGGGGTGCACAACTCAAATGCCCCAGTGGGCCAGAACCAACCACAACCTGGCACCCAGGGCCCGAGGTCAACATTCAGTGAATTATGACATTAAAATTATTAAGAACGTTAATGGAAGCAACTATTAGTTACTTATGGATCTGTTCCCCTGTCAAGGAACCCACAATTTTAACCAAGGAAAGTGCCCATAAAATAGGCCCTATCTCTTCTCAGTCAGTGGAGCACCTGGAGTACATGCCAGCCCCAAATAAATACCAAGTCCTCTCCTCCTCTTCCTCAGTCACAGTTGCTTTTAAGCGCCAACCCTAAGCATGCAGTCCTAGAGCTCTTCATGGGTCCTGCTGTTCATGGTTCCTACTGTAGGATACTCCTATCTTAGGGCCAGCAAAGAAGTTCCTGTGGGCCAGATCTGGCCCCCAGGCCTTATGTTGTGCAGGCATGTTTTAAAGAAAGGATAGAGAAAGTGTTCTGCCTCTGTGTCAACTCCTCCTGGCACTATGAATTATCACAAGCCCCCATTTGAATTTTAACAGAACTCTGTGATTGCACTTAACACTGGAGATGTTAAAGAGCAGCTTTTAAACCTACAGGTGCTTAGGGGCATCCTGCTTAGAATGGCATTTCCCTTAAAAGAAAAGAGCGGTGTTCAAAACACACTGGCCAACATGTTCCAGTCTAACGCAATCTATACTCATCTACCGTGCTGCTGGGGACTCCTAACAAAGCATCAGCCATCTTGCACTTCTGAGCAAGAGCACAAATACTAGTGTGCCTGCACTCCAGAAGCTCTACTTAGATCAGAAGCATGTTGCTTGACCATGAGCAGTGCGTTTTCAATCCAACTAGTGCTTCCAACATGTGAGTACACTGATTTAAGTACCTGCTCTGTTGCACGAAAGTGCATGACAGTCAGCGCTTTGTTAGGAGCCCACAGCAGCATGGGTAGGTTGGAACCTCCTTCATTAGTCTGCAGAACATGTGGGCCAGTGTGCCCTCAGAAAAGCCAAAACAAAAAAGGTGACAACAAGCACAGAAAAACTAACGAGAGCCAATCAAGTCAAAACAAGTGCAGGGCAAACCCGGCCATGCAGCGACCTGAAGTGAGCTGCCTAGGGAGATGTCTTTTGGAAGAGGGAATCTGGGGTATCCTGTCAACACCCCACCCACTCACCTGGTTACACTCCTGCTTCAACAGTCACTGAGAAGGAGTGAGGCTGCTGCCCGATTCTTTGAGCAACACTCAGTTTTCTCCCACTTCCACTCCCTTCTCTTACTCCTTTCCAAATTCAGTGCAGCAGGAGGAAGAGGAAGAGGTGCAGCTATTCACCTGCCTGATGACTGGCTGCAACATGACTCTGCCAGGTAAGAGGTGGGAGATGAAGGACAAGAGGGTGGCAGTATTTGGCTCCTGCTTTAGCACAGAGGGAAATGACTTGACTAGCAAGCCAGAGGTTGCCAGTTCAAATCCCCACTGGTATGTTTCCCAGACTATGGGATACACCTATATCGGGCAGCAGCAATATAGGAAGATGCTGAAAGGAATAATCTCATACTGTGTGGGAGATGGCAATGGTAAACCCCTCTGGATTCTACCTGTGGTCGCCAGGAGTCGACATCAACTCCAGAGCACATTTTACCTTTTAGGTAACAAAATATCTTGGGTCACTACTAAGGACCAAATGAGATATGATACAAACATGTTGTTTGGCTGACATTTTTGTGTATTAGTGTGTTAGTAAATATCAGTTGTGGGGAGTGGGGAGCACTTGAACAGGGGGCCCATTTTCACTGATTTCCCCTTCCGTCTGAAATACATGGTGGCACCTACAAATATGTCTCTGAGGGTCACACAACCCACAGAGACATTTTTTAGGTGCCACAGAGAGCTTCAGAGGGAAGGGAATATTGGTGAAGATTGTGTCCCCTCCCCACATGCACATCTACATGCTTTAGTCTGGATAAGTCCAGACTAACGAAGTGCAACACACGCACTTCATTAGTCTGGATGTCAGCTACTATAATTATATACAACTGTAAGATTTAATTTTGAGCCACCTTTGTGCATCAAATATCATAGATTTATGAAGCACATTTGACACTGTACTTCAAACCATTAATTGTGCTAATGTAACCATTACTCCATGTAGATCACTCTATTTTCATGCTGAGATAGTTAAACGTTTTTTAGAACACTGTTGACTTACAAAATAGGAGAATAGTTGTGTTTGTACCACAGAACAACAACAAAAAACACAGCAGGCAAAACAATGATCTCATTGGACAACTAACGTTTGAAATATTGAAGGTAAGCTTTTAATAATACAAAGTCCTATTTCAAACAACAGCATAAGATCCAGTTGCACACTACTAAGATAATCACCACCACCACCAGAGGGAGCTCCTATTTAATGTATTACTATCATTATCCATCTATCTATCTATCTATCTATCTATCTATCTATCTATCTATCAAATTTATATACTGCCCAAATTTTGTCTTTGGGCGGTTAACAGTTAGATAAAGCAATTTTAAAACAATTAGAACACATAAAATTTAAAATAATTCAACAATTTAAAATCAACCAGAAAATTAATACCTACAAATTTATGACTACTAAACTACTAAATGACTTATGACTACTAAACTCATTCAGAAAAACAATGTTTGCTTCACTAGAGGATTGTTGGGTTTTTAAAAAAAAAAATAAGCCCCCTTTTAATCAGAAGTCCCTTTAATAAGCATTTTTAAAACTAAAATCCATATATATAGATTTTGCCTACAGTCATAAACTCCTGATATCTTCCATTATATCTATTTGACCACATAATGAATGTATCTTAGCAAAGTAAAACTTTGCATTTACTTATACCATGCCCATTGTTATGGAAGGCAAAGGGGGAGTCTGGATTCTGCAAGACAGACAAGGAAGAAGTAGGGTGCCGAACAAGAGGGTGCGGTACTCTGTGTGTCAACAGCCAGTCAGGAGAGTACTGCAGTTCAGGTGCAGAGGACAGCCTGTAGTAATCCCTGCTTATAGAACAGTCCAGTCTCAGTGATTCAGCTAAGATGTTCAGATAATTCCAGCTCACGGGGTTCAGTGATTCTGCTTAGTGAAGTGGACATTGCTCCAGTATCACATGAGTAATTGCAAGTGCAGGGGTTTGAGTGCCAAAACAGGCACCCATCTGGGTGAGGCTTTAGAGAGGAGAGAGTAGACTGTGCCACCACACTGCCACATAAGAAGACACACACACACTTAAAAGCAGAGACTATTTATTCATTCTTACTTCTAGGGTTTCCTAAGAAAACTGTCAAGGTAGGAAATTTCAAGAACAGCTTACGAATAATCTTTAAATGCATCCTACACAGAGCTAATTGTGTCAGTACTTGATGTTACAAAGGCATGGATGACAGTTGCTGGATTCCTGTTCTCCAAGAGCATTTGCAAACAATGCATTGGGCGTAGTTGACAAAAAGCATGCCTTGAGCACAGCCATTATCTTGGATTTGCAGCAGCAATGCCTTTCTCAGCAGCATTGTCACACTCTGTTCCTGGTCTTTAGGGCAAGCAAAACCCCATCTATCACAGGCCCATCCACTAGATCATAGGAATTTTTTCCATAGCATCTGGTAGGGGTGTGCACGAATCAAAATCTTTTAATTAGATTTATGGTTTTAAATTTTTAATGTTGGTTTTACACGATTTCAATGTTAATGATTTTAACGTTTAAATGATTTTAACTGTTTAATTGATTAAGTTTTGATTTTAATTGTCTTTATTTTGAAGTAAACTGCCCTGAGCCATTTTTGGAAGGGCAGTATATCAATCAAATAAATAAAATAAAAATAAATAAAACCTGCAATTCAAATTGAATTTGGTTTCGGCTGGTCATGTGCTGCAACAGGAGCTGTGCGGCTCCCAGTGGCCAGCCTACTTAAATGACCCCTCCCAAACAAGGTTAGTGGAGCGCACACTCCGCTAACCCTGTTTTTCTGATTGTGTGTCTGCCGCGAGTGCTTGCAGCCACGGCAGACACACTTGGAGAGAGGGCACCCCAGGAATGCACCACGCGCTCACGTAGTGCATTACTGGGGCTCCAGGGGCGGCGTGCCACGCGATGGTGCTTCCCTTCACCAAACCCCCGGAGTTGCCGGGCGAGGCGCAGGTGGGTGGCAGGAGAGCTGCCACTCATCTGTGCCACCCATCCACCCATGCAGGGAAACCCCTCCGGATAGCCTGCGGGGAAGGAAACGTAAACCCTCCTTCCCCGCAGCTAACCCTGGCAGCTCTCCTCATTGATTGTGAGGAGAGCTTCATTGTTTTAATATGTTGGAACTAGTCCAAATGGTGGAACTGAAATTCAGGTGAAATGAGCATTTTTTTACAGTGGTACCATTCACCCTTCCTACTCTCACTCATGCTCTTTTTTCCTCTGCCTACTTAGTCCTGGGAATCATCTGCTGCCTACTCCAAAACATTCTAAAGAGCATGAGCTTCTAAATAGCAGCTTATCAAGCTAACATGCACTCCATTTATACCTCCAAAATCCACAGCAGACAACTGCCAGACCAAAAAAACGTGATCACAGATGACTGTTATTTATACTGGTGAGTTTAACATGAGTGGACGATACGTCAGGGAAACAGTTTCAAAGGCTGCAATCCTATGCACACTTTTCTGTAGGTATCAACTGAACCTGCTGGCTGGGATCCAGATGAACATTCTGCTGGCAAAAGAGTGTTTTCCATTGTGCAAGGTGCAAGAGCAAGGAGGGAGAGCCCTCTGCAGCTGCCTGTGACTTCTGAAAATAAGTCCCAGAAGGTCCTGCAACCATTGGGACTTATTTATTTGTAATTATTCATTAGATTGCACTGCATTGATAAAATGTTGGGGCTGGGGGTGGTTAAGAAACTTTGGATTGTGTTCAGATTCTGACATACTTCTGGAGCATCCCTTAATCATGAGAGAGGGCTGAATTGCCCCTCCACATGCGCTCCCAATGCCTGTTTAAACAGTCCTCCCGCACGGTTAAGGAATGGCCCAAGAGTGTGTCAGGATATCCCACAGTGACATGCAAGCTCATCCAGATCATGTGTGCAAATGTATGTCTCGTCTAAATCAGCTTCCTTTCTTCCTTTTGTTAAACAGAAAACAATATTGCCTTTCCAGGCAGCACTTTTAAGTGCTATTGGTCTTCGCAGAATTTGGTGCTCACCATTTTCTTTCCCAGGATGCACCAATGTATCCTGGGAAGGCAAATGGTGAAAGACAGCTCCTTTGAAGGCCAGAAGTGCTTAAAGTGCCTACAGATGGCATAGTTTATCAGTAAAACCAAAAGAACCATCATCAAAAGAACCTCAGCCTTTGCACCTGGGTAAAGTGGCCCTATGTTTGGGCCCCGCTCAGAGCAGACCAGAATGCCTATGCCTTATAACCATGAGATTTAGCAATCTGTTATATCCCCACTAATAATCTATTTCAATACTGTACTCATTAAGTCAACTTGTAATAAAGAGAGTTTACTCATTAACTCCACTTGTGATAAAGAGCAACAAGTTTCTAGTTGCTTTTACAGACTTTCTTTTTTCTGAGAATGATTATACAATTTCATAATAATCCACTTGCAATAAAAACAGAGGAGGGGGGAGGGAGAGGGAAAACACTAAAATCTTACATGAATCTCCTCACCAGCAATGAGCCCTTTCTCACAATTGAGTTAGAGGGCTTGAGGGTGGGCAGTGGGAAAGGCAGCAGAAGCTCAGCTTCCCTGCAGACGAGCAACATGGAGTTGCTGGGCTTGAGAATCGTGCACCCAGATGGTCCGTGGCTGCCATGGGCAGCATGGAGGTGAAGGGGCTGGGACGGGTTATCCTGGCCTCCAGAAATCCCACAATGCACTGTGCAAGTGCAGCAGACCATATCACAGCAGTGGACCAACCTTCTACACAGGTTTTCCTCTTACCTTGCTTCCATACAAGCAAAAATCGGGAGCACACACACCTCCCAAGCCTAGGTAGAACACAGTTTGTGATTGTGTGAATGACCTCAATGTGTACAGGTGAAACTCGGAAAATTAGAATATCGTGCAAAAGTCCATTAATTTCAGTAATGCAAATTAAAAGGTAAAACTGATATATGAGACAGACGCATTACATGCAAAGCGAGATAAGTCAAGCCTTAATTTGTTATAATTGTGATGATCATAGCGTACAGCTCATGAAAACCGCAAATCCACAATCCCAGAAAATTAGAATATTACATGGAACCAAGAAGACAAGGATTGTAGAATAGAACAATATCAGACCTCTGAAAAGTATACAGTGTACTGTGCTTGATTGGCCAGCAAACTCTATAGAGAATCTATGGGGCATTGCCAAGAGAAGGATGAGAGACATGAGACCAAACAATGCAGAAGAGCTGAAGGCTGCTAATGAAGCATCCTGGTCTTCCATAATACCTCATCAGTGCCACAGGCTGATACCATCCATGCCATGCCGCATTGAGGCAGTAATTGCTGCAAAAGGGGCCCAGACCAAGTACTGAATACATATGCATGCTTATACTTTTCAGAGGTCCAATATTGTTCTATTCTACACTCCACTAACTGCGCTCCACTAACCTTGTTTGGGAGGGGTCATTTAAGCAGGCTGGCTGCTGGGAGCCGCACAGCTCCTGTTGCAGCACATGACCAGCCGAAACCAAATTCAATTTGAATAGCAGGTCTTATTTATTTTTATTTTATTTATTTATACTTTGCATGTAATGTGTCTGTCTCATATATCGGTTTCACCTTTTAATTTGCATTACTGAAATTAATGGACTTTTGCACGATATTCTAATTTTCCGAGTTTCACCTGTATCTCCGACATTAAGAACATCCCTGAAATTAAAGGGGCAAGGGAGTGTCCTTTTAGTTAAGATGAGTAGGGGGGGAAGCTTCTGCTATTATAAGCTTTTTTGGAGACACCCTGATCCCAATATTAAACCCAGAGTTATCAACCCAGAATTATAGGGAATCCAGGCCTGTGTCTGATTCCATTTTATTAAGGGATCAATTAATGCCTGAATTCAGATGAACTGACCAGGGCATGACACCCAGGTCTCATGACTGCCTCTGGTAACTGATTTGTGAATGCAGGGGTAATCTAGCATTGTTTATCAGTGTTTGTGAAACTCACAAGAGACACAATGGGTCAGGCTCGATTACATGTCTCACACGCATCCAAATGCTAAAATTAACTTGCTCTCAGGTAATCCCTTACCTCTGCTAACAGGATGCTTATCATGATGTCACCTATATTGTTCTGCCTTACTCAAATGTATTGATTAACTAGCCTCAAACTTGCACCCCTTTTGCTGTGACTTTAAACATTCTTCTTAGAATCACATAGATGTACACAAGAAGTAATTTAATTGCTGTATAACACATATAGCTTGGCTTCTTCCTTCTTTCCTAATTCCGTTGACTTTTAACATTTTTGGGGACAAGGCGGCCTAATATCCTGAACTAATATCTATAATTAAAAGACAATGGACATCAAAGGAAGAAGCAAGTATAACAATGGAGCTCACCGAACAGAGAGCCAGCAAGCTTTGCCTACCAGCAGATCTTTGCTCAAGAGAGATCCCAGAGTTTGCTGTTCAAGCTGCAGGGCTACAGCAGGAACTCTTTCCATGGACAGGAACAGTCAGTGACCTCCGCAGCGAATGAGAAGTCAAGACTACCAAGCCATGGTAGTACCTGAAAGCATGGTGTTATAGTGTTTATAGCACTTTAGTGTATTATAGCACTTTCACAGTCTTTGATGGGTGGTATTGTTACTTAATGTCCAATGAGTCTGCAATTGCGTTACTAGGGAAATAATATTTCAAGTGAACATGCTCTTACTATTATAGTAGTTACGCCACAAAGCAAACATGTCATACTTCTCAGAGGAAGTATGATTAAAACATCACTGTTAATCTGTTTTATAAATAGCTGTTTTTATTCTAAGTACAGATTAACAGTAATATTTTAGCCATAGTTCCTCATAAGAAGCAAAGGACAGGAAATAGGAGAAGTTCTTGGTGAGAAGATGAAACACTGCCAGAGCTGATTAATGTGGGATGGTTTCTGTTGGGAGATTTTTAATCTTGTTGTGGATTGAGTTGCATGTAAAACATCAGACATGTTGTAACCCGCCCTAAGTAAGTGTGTGTGTGTGTGTGTGTGTGTGTGTGTATAAACAAATCTTTATCTGATCCTGGAAAGTTCTGAGGCATTATTTGCCAAGACATATGCTCAATGGTCACAGTACCAATAAGCATGCATACATTTGTTTTGCTGAGAAGTGTGTGCGTGTGCGCGCGCGTGTGTGCCAGTTTCTGCTTCCGCAGTTCCTTTCCATTAAACTCTCAAACCACACTTAAAACTGAAAAGCAGTTTGTGGGAGCTTCTGAAAGGGAAACGGATCATATATGTCAAGAAGCAGGGCCACTGTTGCTTGTAAGAATGTAGCACCCATTGGATAGAATGCTTTAAATTGTTTTACTTGTTGAATTCAACTATTTTGAAACAAACACTGAAGTGTGTCCTTTATAAACTGCTGAATAATCAGAAAATTCAGAATTTTCAGTGGGAAGACAGTTGTGCTCTTAGTTAACTTTCCCTTAGTTATGTTCTCTGTTATTATGGGGATTTCAAACAGTAATTACTAAAAAATCACTAGATTGATGTTTTTCAAACCAGCAAAAGGCTCTGATATAAGCTCCTACCTGAGTATTGTTTCAGTTGCTATAGTTAAGAAGTAAATAAACAGACTGATAAAGAGTAAGAGAACAATTATAATGATAAAATTACAAATATAAAATGCAAACACTGATTGATATATGGGACAAATGTATGTTAGAATGATTAAAAAAATTAACTAGCTTACCAAATGGCAATACTAAAAGGAATATACAATGAATGCCAATTCAGCTTGCTCATAATGACCTGATTCAATTTTCCAATTAAATGCTATAGCAACAAAACTAGGGGCTGATAAAACAGATTTTTTAAAAAGGACAATACATGCAGGCTGTGCCAAATGTTGCTGGCTTCTTTAGCATTATCACTCATTTTGGCATAACAATTGACTAATGCTGCAATGTGCTACTTTTTCAGCAGCAAAAGCAACAAGAATACCGACCACCAAAGGAAAAGGAGTGTTGCCTCTAAAGCGTGCACAATTTTTGAGGTCTGCTAAGTTCATTTTAGATCCCACACAGATTGATCAGAAAAGTCCCACTCTGAATTCATGTGCACACACAATGGGGCCATTCACACAACTAGGAGGGCAGAGGTGTAGGGGGGGCAGGCTGGTCCAACTCACCTTCCTCCCAAGATGATTGCTGAAATGTTGCTGGGAGCACGGACTGCACTCCCAGATGATCCACGCTGTGTGCTGCAGCGCAGAGCTCTGAAGGCTGGGATGACATGCCCAGGACTCCTGATATCCCACAATGCACAACGCAATGTGCAATGTGTCCATTGCACATTGGGCATACACGATCCCAGAGCCCAGGTAAAGGGTGTGCTTGCAGCTCTAACCCCGGCTAAAAACCAGGTTCAGAAGCTGGGCTAGGCAGCACTGCCCTGCCAGGATCATGCCCAATCCCAGTGGTTCCCACAGGCAGCCTAACCCAGGCTGGGATTCCCTAGCCTGGGTTAGGCTGTGTGTGAGAACCGCCTCGCTGCCTCGATACTGCCACCCAGAACAAAACTCATTCCGCACATAGATGAAGAAATTTAGAGAGAATACCGAAAAGAAGCAAAGCAATGGCATAGGTAAAGGGTTTTTCACCATTGTTTCCTTAAGAGTATAAGAAAACCACCTAGAGCCATCTAGAAAGAGCATAAAAGCTACAGATCTGTACACAAGTACAGTCATTCACATGTTATCTTGAACGGAGGTACAGCAATACATTCCCCATCTGTACCATGCATTTAAAGGGCCTGTATCCAAGTTCATTTTTAAATGAACCCAGGTACAGTCATTCACACAAATATGTGTATAAATGTACAGACATCTGTACACTTGTACAGCATAATGTCTGAATCGGGTTAAAGAAAGCCAATGAGGATTTGTGGGGAGGGAGTCGCCTTAAGTGGTGCAGCGGGGAAATGCTTGACTAACAAGCAGAAGGTTGTCAGTTCGACTCCCTGCTGGTACTATATTGGGCAACAGCAATATAGGAAGATGCTGAAAGGCATCATCTCATACTGTGCGGGAGCAGGCAATAGAAAACCCCTCCTGAATTCTACCAAAGAAAACCACAGGGCTCTGTCGGTGCCAGGAGTTGAAATTGACTTGACGGTATACTTTAACTTCAGTAGATCTTAGCAAGGAGGAGGAGTATGTATATAAATGTAAGAGATAGAGGAGCGGAATAGAAAGTAAAACCAAAAGTGAACAGAATATATTCATGCAGTCTTGAGAAAACCTTTTTCCAAATGTATCCTCCATCATAGAAGGGGAACACCTAACATGACAGCAGGCCATAAAAGAGACCCCATTTGGGAATATTTAAAAGAAGTTCCTATACTTGTGGATAAGACAGAGCTGTGTGTGAGATGCAAACAGTGCAATGAAGAAATGCAAGGCCTGATTGCCCAAATGAAATAGCATTATGAGATGTGTACACCTATTTTAGTGTACCTCTACCTTCTAAAAATTAAACCCACATCTATCCTTGAGTATGTATTAAGGTTTTTTCAGACAAGAATGTACTTTTACTGGAAAATAATGATTAAATAGAAGACTAATGATTTAAATTGTGATTAAAATGATTAAAATTGAGCCCTTCTGTGAAGTGATTTAACTCATGATTGAAATCATGGTTTAAATTGAATCAACCTTGATGTGAAGCATGCTTATTCATGTGCTGAGACTGACGACTATTACTACTGCTGCTGTTGCTACTACTACAACAAATATTTATATACTGCTTTTCAACAAACATTCTCAAAGAGGTTACATAGAAAATAATAATAATAAATCTTGCCTACTGTGGGTGCCACTTTTTTAGATGAATCAATGGACAAATTATCAACATTTATCAGCAGCAATAGCATTGTCTAAATGTTTAGCTGAATAAAGGCAATAGAGTAAGGAAATGTGTTATTTAGACATGCCACCACCGCCAACTCAGTGACACTTATTCTCAAAAATATTTAAAAGCCAATACAAATTGATATTTTCTTTGTTTCCCGGAGCACAACAAAAGGTAATGGCCTTTATAGCTGATTCCCTCACAAACACAAAGATTCTAATGTTTGCTTAACTAAACTTTATTCAGACACTCCATTTTTCTGCTTCTCTTTTCCCACCCTTTCTTTTCTGACTCCACCCCGCCCCTAACACACACACTGTCTCTACAGGATCCCCACAGGGACACATTTCTAATTAACAAAACATAAAAGATTGCTAAATAGAATACAACAATTATGCTGCAGGCAGGCTGATTTGTTGTTGTTTAAAATAATTAATTAATTAATTAATTATCATTATCATTACATTATTGTTTATTCAATTGCTATACCACCCTTCCAAAAATGGCTCAGGGCAGTTTACACAAAGAAATAACAAACAAATAAGATGGAACTCTGTCCCCAAAGGGCTCACTAGATTGAAAAGAAACATAAGATAGACCCCAGCTACAGTCACTGGAAGTACTGTGCTGGGGGTGGATGGGGCCAGTTACTCTCCCCCTGCTAAATAAAGAGAATCACCACGTTAAAAGGTGCCTCTTCGCCAAGTTAGCAGGGGTTTATTCATTCATTATTCATTTTTTAAAGGTCCCCAAGCACTTTACCTAGCAAAAGGAATAAGAAAATTGTTCACTGTCCCAAAAGGGCTCAGAATCTGAAAGAAACACAAAGAAGACACCCAACAGATGCTGAATTGGACTGCATATGGACAGTTGCTATCTCTGTGGTAAATATAAACAAGCCACCACTATAAAAGTTAACTTTCCCAAGTTAGTAGGCCTTTTGATCTACTAAGGGCTAATTGTTAACTTTCAAAGTCCACCATCTCATTCTTTTGACCTCAACTTTCAACTTCTACTATACTAGAAGTGGAAAACACACCTTGCCTATGGTATTAAATGATTGACAAATTGTGCATAATGCTTCCTGAATCATTTCATAACTTTTGTTATGAAATGATTCAGGAAACATTGTGCACACTTTAGCCTAAAAGCATTCTGTTGTGACAGATCCTGCTTCCTGTCCCCAGGAACTTAAGTCTCTGGGACAAGTTTTGCCACTCACCACCATAACCGTGTCCTAAACAGCAACCACTTTACTTCATTATGTAGAATTCAGCAAAAACCATTAAAAATTGAGCTGGCCCACATTTGCAGAGCCCCATCCCTTCATTTGCATTGCCCTGAAATTGTCTTGCATAAGCACAATTTGTTGGTCATTCCAGAGTGTTACATTAGAGCATGACTGAATCCAAACTACCATTTGTATGAGAAAAGATAAGTAAAGAATCTCTTGCTGTGTACTGCAACTATTTAACTAAACAGAGTCTTAAATTCATTGGCCAAATATTGGCATTCTTTATCAAGTTAGTTAGTAGATGTTCATATAAAAATGATGCTGAATGGGGCTGAAAGGTGGTACACTGCAGCCCTGAACCAAGACTTTTGGGGAGAGCGCCAGTGGAGGGACAGTGGTGAGGCACGTAAGGGCACCCTCTCTGCCCTTTAGAGGATCCCCCCGCCTCCAAGCCTCCAAACCGGCTCAAACGCCAGACTTTCGAACCGGTTCAGCTCTCCAGAAAAGGAGCACCAAACCAGTTCGTGCACATCCTTAGTCCCTTCTCCCCTTCAACACTGGTTTCATCCATTTGGATATACAGCTTGGGAAACCGGAGGTGAAGGGACTTCCGGTTTCCCAAGTCGTATGTCAGAATTCAGTGCCTGTCTTTTCAAGCAATATCAGCTCCTTTAGCTGCTACTGCTGCTTCTCTGCTGAATTGTCCCCATCTTCTGCTTTCTGTGCTGACTCTTCTCTGAAATCATCAGCAAACTCTCTAGCCAAAAGCTAACCCCTTTTTAAACACCTCTAGCCAAAAATCTTTCTCAGCAGATGGGTCACCTCAGGTACCCTTTTTGATTCAGAGTGGAGTGTGGGTTCAGATTAGAGTTTGGGCTCCTCCAACTCTGGTTCTGCGGCACCAGAGTTACATCCGAATGCCAGAACTGCAATTTCAGACACATGGAACTGGGGTTGAGGGAGGACGCTCCTCCCTCACTCCGGCCCAACTGGCTGTGTAGGCTGTCCTTCTATCAAGAAGAAAGCCTGCAAGGCCAGTTCCCCCGTATCTCTGCAGTCTCGCTGACTGCAGAGAGACTCCCGAGCATCCAAAAGCAGATGGGAGAGCGGGGGGGGGGGGTCCACTGGACCCACAGTTCTGCATTATATCTGAACGGGGTCAATAGGGGAAGAAGCTGAAGAAGAGAACTGACAGAGCCCAAGGCCCAGTAGGTGGTGTCACTGACTCAGGCAAGCATCTGCTCAGCTGAATTCTGTGAGGAGTGGGAAACTCATGTCCAGAGTGGAAGACAAGGAAGGCTGCATGGAAGACTCAAACCCAACTCTGCATGTCAAATTAGGACAGAGTAAGGGTAGAACAGGGAATTGGCTGGGGGAATCTTTCTGAGGTAAATAGCATAGGGGTAAGAGTAATCAGGCCTCAATATTGGTTAGAGAAAGGATCCATATCAGATACAGATTACCTTTAGTGGGGCGGCTCCCCCATGAGGCACGATAAGGTGGCAGTCTTAGGCATACCTGCACCATGGGGAAGGAAGTGCAAGCACCCTGCCTCACCCCATAGACATCACCCACCTGCCCACTATTACCACCCTATCCTCCTTGCTGCCCTCCATGTGTTTTCCCTCACACCTGGAGCCTGGAGCTCATATTGCCCCACCATCCTTGCTAGACCCATCTCATACTTCATCAAGCTGAGACACTACCCCTTATTATTTTAGCGCTTTTTCAGTGACAATGAAGCAAAGCCAACCACTGCAAAGAACTTGAACTGTAAACAGACCAGAGCAGAGTGTGCTGAGGGTGAGACCAGTGCAGGGGTATGTGGAATGGCATTTGGGCTTGTTGACATGTGGGTTGCGGTCAGCAAAGAGGGTGGGGCAATATCATTGCCGGATCTGGTTACAGAGGCAGGGCTGGGGAGAGAGGAGGGAAGAGAGCTGGTCTTGTGGTAGCAAGCATGAATTGTCCTCTTTGCTAAGCAGGGTCTGCCCCTGGTTTGTTTTCAAATGGGAGACGTGTGCACACTGTAAGATATTCCCCTCAGGGGATGGGGCTGCTCTGGGAGGAGCATCTGCATGCCTGCATGCAGTAAGTTCCAAGTTTCCTCCCTGGAATCTCCAAGATAGGGTTGAGACTCCTGCCTGCAACCTTGGAGAAGACACTGACAGTCTGTGTAGACAATACTGAGCTAGATGGACCAATGGTCTGATTTGGTATAAGGCAGTTTCCTATATTCCTGTGAAGAGAGGCATGTTCTCTTTGCCTCTAGTGTACAAGAGCATGAGCCGCCCCTGACCTTTACCTTAAACCTTTTTTTTTAAGTGTTCATGCAACAGTAACAAGCAAACTAAGTATCTATATCACCAACACATTCTCATTCTTGTATATCACAAACTTATTTCTCTCTGGTTCAGTTCATCCATGTCTCCGCCTGTCTAAACCACCCCACATGTACAAACATCACCATCTATCCTCCCTGGGATGGAACCTCCAAGTAAGCAACATAAAAAAGATATATTGTTTGAAGATAATCAATACATGTAGATCATATAAATCCTTCCTGTGTTTCATATGTATCTTGGAACTATACTTTTAAAAACAACTTTTAAAGATACCTAAAATGCAAATTTAAAAAAAGAGAGCTTACCATCTAATTTCTCTCCATATGTATACTTCCCACTAAAAAAATGTGGAAAAGAAAATACAAGTGATCCTAATCCTATCAGGAAAGATGCCAAAGCCAGCCATCTTGGTTTGTGCCCTCTTTCACCGAAGAAAGACACGAAAAGGCATAAGACACAGAATGAGATGTCATAGCCAGTAGAGATTACACCAGTGAGGGTGCTTCTCAGTTCATATCGCTTCTCAATTGTAGAAATGCTCACATTTACTAATCCATTTACCACAATACCTAGAAGAAAAGAGACAAACAATTAAAAATTCAGATTACATTTTTATAAACGAAAATTTATTCCTGTATCTGCTAGATAACTTTTTGTCCTTCAAAATGTCAATACTATTGCTCAAGGTGGTCAGTTATTGTGAAAGAAACATTAACATGAGCCAAAAGACATACTGAAAGTAGAAGTAATCTGAGCTGGGAAATGTTATTTTAGCATGCTTGCACTATATAATCTGCAAGTGTGATAGCTTGCAGTTAAAGCAGTCAGTAAAATAAGCTGATCAGCTGAATAGCTGCTGCTTCATTGTAGCTTGGGCCTAGTTTTAATCTTACCTTTTGATTTGTTATAAGGCAATATTACCAGATTGATTTCAGTTCAATATTTTGTTTGAAAGCATCTTCACGTAGCAAGAACCGGTATTTACCATCTCAAGGGTAGTAAATATTTGTTCAGTAATACAGTCACATTCAAACAACAGCTCACCACACAATTCCTCACCGGCCATGTTTTTGGGCTTGCAATACTGCAAATTACTAAACTCATTCATCAGTTAAATGGCTTCTGTTTCATTTGATATATCCATAACTGTCTGACTTTGCCCATAAAGGGACCAAAAATGGATCAATTGCTCCTATACAGTGAAGCTTTTAATGCAAGTCAAGCAACCAGTGTTATTGCTTTTCAAGTCAGAATCATTCCAACAAGAAGCCTTGAGCAACCAACAAAATGTCATGCAAAATGTTAAGTATTGGCAATAGTAACTTGTCAATCTGTTTGGTACTTGCCTACTTCTATATGGTAATTCCCAAAGATATAGATCAGTTACACTTGTATTTGGTTAGGCATAGCCAAATGTCAGTTCTTCACCTAATGGGTAGAACTTGTTTTTCAAGCCTTCCGCCCACTAATATCTCACAAGCTGTAAAGATATTGGTCATGATTCCCACATGATTAAAAAAAATGATTGTGTATTTTCACTTCCCCAACACAGCGTTCTTGTAAAAAAAACCCATGCGTAATATACAAATATAGGGTTTTTACATTACACATTGCAAAATTGCCACAAATTTAAATAATCATTATAGAAATAATCATTATATGTATTTGACTAAGACATCAAAACTACTTTGAATATCAAAGGTTTTTCTAAGACTGAATTTAAATTATATAATAGGACATCCTGCTTCTGAAGTTTGGTTTCACATTGCATGTATAACTGAGTCCATTGCTGAAGTTTACTTTTCCATTGCCTTCAGATTTAGGGCTGTAACTCTATGCACATTTACCTGGGAGTAAGCCCCTCTGAACATGAAAAGAATTAGGCTACACATCCATTTCCCAAGCCTTCTGAAAGAACTGGAGTATTGCATCCTACTCCTACAATTGTCTGTGTGATCATGCATCAGCACAAACCTGAGCAGATGCTTTTTGTACACATTGAAGGGATTAGCAATAGAAGCAGCACCCCCCCTGCCCCACCTCCCAATATGCCTGACCAATTTCTGAGTATACAAGTGATATGTTCAGTAACATGGTACAATGCAGCCAACAAATCTTGGATGTCATAATATACTCTCAGGCAATGAACAGTGACTCACAAGCATCAAGAAACATTTGCCTCCTTCGCCCTAAAGTGGCATACATCTCTTCCGAGGCACTGACACAAAATACCAGGATATGTGAATCAGAGAAAGCAGAAGTTGCCTGCAGTTTAGTAAAAGAACTAGTTGGTAACTTAGACTATGACAATGTCCTTGACCACAGGGACCTCCAAAACTAGGTCACTCGGTGGAGAATCTAAAATCTTCCAGACTACAACCGGCTAACTGACTTTATGGCAAAGGCAGAAGTGGGAAGCATGGCACCAAGAGATAGAATAAATGAGTTTCAACATAACATCATCAGTTTTAACATAACATCATTCCACAGGAGGCAAGATTTGAGTTCAGCACCCTCACCGCAGTAGAGAAGGATGGAAGAGAAGAGGAAGCTCCAGTCCTCACCACCACCTCAAAACAAGAAGAGATGATAGAAGGAAAGCTCAAGTTCCACCTAACCCAAAGAAAAACGTCCCCAAAGCTCTCTTTCCTCTCTTGGAAAAATGAGAGAGAAGTGGGCTACACTCTCAGAATCCAACTCCATATCTGTGCTGTGACTGATGTTTCCCATGGCTCCATCCCACACTCCATCCACTAAATCACCTAGGACAGGCCAATGAAGTGGAGACAGACAACATTGACATTCAAAGTAAACTATAAACTTGCCCTATAAACCCCTATTTTTAATTTTTTTTATTTAACACATTTGTATACTGCCAAAAACGCAAGTCTCTGGGAGGTTTACAACAAAACCAACACAAAAAGATTGAAACATTTCAACAATTAAAATTTAAAACGTTACAACTATTAAAAACACAATTAAAACAATATCTAATTAAAAGCCTGGGTGAACAAATGCATCTTGACTGCCCTTTAAAAAGTTGTAAGAGATGGGGAGGCTCTTATTTCAGCAGGAAGTGTGTTCCAAAGCCTCAGGGCAGCAACGGAGAAGGCCTGTCCACAAGTAACCACCAGACAATCCAGTGGCAACTGCAGATGAACCTCTCCAGATGATTTCAATGGGCGGTGTGGTTCATAGCGAAGAAAATGTTATCTTAAATACCCTGGGCCCAAACTGTTTAGGGCTTTATAGGTTATAACCAAAACCTTGTACTTTGTCCAGAAATTTATCAGCAGCCAGTGTAGATCTTTTAAGATAGGAGTGATATGGTCTCTCCTAGATGACCCAGAGACCAACCTGGCTGCCGCATTCTGGACTAACTGCAGTTTCCGGACTACATACAAAGGCAGCCCCACATAGAGTGCATTGCAGTAGTCAAGTCTGGAGGTGACCAGCAGATGTAATACTGCGCTAAGGCCATTTATCTCAAGAAACAGATGCAGCTGCCGTATCAGCCTAAGCTGATAAAAGGCACCTCTGGCCACTGCCTCAACCTGGGACCACAGGGAGAGGTTTGCATCCAGAAGCACCCCCAGACTGCATATCTGTTCCTTCTGGGGAAGTGTGACCCCATCAAGAAAAGGCAGATCAAAATCATCTCCCGAGTTCCAACCCTGCACAATAAGTACCTCCGTCTTATCTGGATTCAGCCTCAGCCTGTTACCTCTCATCCAACCCATCACTGCCTCCAGGCAAGCATTTAGGGAGGTTGTGCCTTCTCTTGATGATGTTGACATGTAGATGTTAAACAACATCAGAGACAATATGGAGCCCTGAGGGACACCATATCGAAGTTCAGTTTTGGAAGAATAACAGTCTCTGAGGGACACCATCTGGAATCTGCCCAAGATGTAAGAGTGGAACCACTGCAAAGCAGTGCCTCCCACCACCGACCCCCACAGATGCTCCAGAAGGATACTATAGTCGATAGTATCAAAAGTCACTGAGAGGTCCAAAAGGACCAACAGTCACACTTCCTTTGTCAATTCCCAGTTGATCATCCATCAGGCCAACTAAGGAAGTCTCCACCCTATAGCCCACCCGAAAGCCAGTCTGAAACAGGTCTAGATAAACAGTTTCATCCAAGACTGCCTGGAGTTGGGAGGCCACCACCCTCTCAATTACCTTGCCCAACCACGGAAGATTGGAGACAGGACTATAGTTGCTCAACTCTGAAGAATCCAAGGCAGGCTTCTTCAGAAGTGGTCTAATAATTGCCTCCTTAAGGCAAGGTGGCATCCTGCCCTCCCTCAGAGAAGCATTTATGATCTGTACTAAGCCTTCTACAACAACCTCCCTGCCAGATAGTATTAGCCATGTCAGGCAAGGGTCAAGAGAACAGGTGTTGGCTGCATCACTCCAAACAACTTGTCCACATCCTCACGAGTCACAGACTGAAACTGATCCAGCCTAACCACATAAGAGGAGTCGCTGGACACCTCCATAAGAACATAAGAACAGCCCAGCTGGATAAGGCCCAAGGCCCATCTAGTCTAGTATCCTGTTTCACACAGTGGCCCACCAGATGCTGCTGGAAGCCTACAAGCAGGAGTTAGCATGCCCTCTCTCCTGCTGTTACTCCCCTGCAACTGGTACTCAGAGGCACTCTGATGTACAGGCAACTAGTACTCAGAGTTACTCCCCTGCAACTGGTACTCTGATTCAGACACTGCAATAATTGTGGGGTCTAAATCCAAGTCGGCCCAAACACGAGAGATTTTATCCACACAAAAATCATTAAACACATTGCAGTGGGTAATAGATGGTTCCAAATTCTGATTCCAGGGAGGAAGGGCACATACTAGCCCTCTCACAACCCTAAACAACTCCACTGGACGCGAACTTGCAGGCGCAATACAGGCTGAAAAGAATTGCTTCTTTGCCATCATATTGCCAGAGCATATCAAATGTGCTCTATGTTGTAATCTATCAGATTCGAGTTGAGTCTTCCTCCACTTGCGCTCCAGTCGCCTACCTCGCTGCTTCAGCCCCCGGTGTTCTTCCGTATACCAAGGGGCCGATTTTGAAGCGGGTCAGAGAGGTGCAATCATGTCTACCGTCCTGGTGAGTTTGCTGTTCCAGTTCTCACCAGGGCATCAACAGGATCACCAGCAGAGCCAACACTAAATCCCTCCAAGACTTCTTGGAACTCTATGGGATCCAATAACCTTCTCAGGCAGACCATTCTAATGGGCCCCTCACCCCTGCGAAGGTGAGGTGTGACTGTGAGTCCAACCTTAACCAGATGGTGGTCTGTCCATGACAATGGGGAAATCATAGGAGTCCCCACCCACTGAACACCACCCTTATCAGAGTGAAAGAGCAGATCAAGCATGTGACCTGCAATGTGCATCGGTCCTGAGACCCTTTGGGATAGGCCCATAGTTGTCATGGCCGCTATGAACTCCTGAGCCGCCCCAGACAAACTGGTCCAAAGTGGACAATGAAGTCCACCAGCACCACAAGCCTGGGAGACTCCAACGCGAGTTCCACTACCAAGTCCATCAGCTCAGTTAGGAACTCCATCGGGTAGCAGGGTGATCAGTACACCAACAGAAGTCCCAGTCTACCCTGGTCCACAAACTTAGGTGCACATATTCAATATGGTCAGCCACTTCCACAGGGATCCTGGTCAGGAAGAGGTTATTCTTATAGACCACAGACACTCCACCTCCTTGCCCAGGTCCCCGCACCTGCTCCTCCACAGAGTACCCTGGAAGGAGATGCTAGGACCAGACTGGGCCACCAGCCTCCCCCAACCAAGTCTCTGTAATACATACCAGGTCTGCCCCTTCATCCAGAATCAAATCATGGATGGTTTCTGACTCATTGTGGACAGACCTGGCTTTCAGATTTACATATAAAGTGTGGATTCAAATCAGTGATCATCAATACAAGACTGGGGAGACTGTTACTCTGAACCAATTAACCCTGTCATGTAAACAGAGGGACAAGCTCCTGTACATCATGAGAGAATTTTGACAGTTGCAGCTTGTGAAGTAGAAGCTGCAGGGGGAAAGTTGCACTTGTCAACATTCCCTTTTTTCTACATAACTAAAAGAGATACAGAATCTCTGGCCTTGGTTATTACCCTAATTAAGAAAGAGCATAAGCATATGGCAAACAAGGCTGGCTTCAAAGGCTGGCACTGTCAGGCCACTGTGCTTTGGGAGGGTCCACTGGTGCCATCTCGACCAGCTGTCACCAAGGAGCAGTAGCTATCACTGCTAGCGGGAGAGCATCCGGGAGTTGGGGGCCTTCTTGGCAGATGGGTCTCCTCTGTGCTGCTCCTGTGACCAGCGGATGGCAGCTTAAGGGAGCAGCCACCTCCTCTCAGCCGTCCCCCTATGTGGTGGTGGGGACTGGGCCCAGCTGTATCCCCTAGAAATCAAGCAAATGAGTTCCAGGATCAAAGCTCAACAACCCCTCCACCGGCGTACTTATCCGAGCGGCGCCCGAGGCCTGGGTCCGGCTCCTTACAGCTGCTCACTTGGGCGGGAAAGCGCTGGCCGCATTCAGGTCAGGTGCCCTCTCTCTCTTGGGGGAGCTCCGTGGGAAGGACTGGGCCTACTGCGCCAATCCCGACCCCCAGGCGCACCCGAGAGAAAGCAGATGCGCCGGCAGAGGCTCCTTGCAGCCTCGTCCACTTGCTCGCGCTGCTTCTTCAATGGGTGCGGCGCGCGGGAACTGGGTTTGGAGGACGGGCCGCGCAGCAGGCGAGCGAGCGGGCGGAGGCAACGACGGCTCCTCCAGCAACCATTCCCACTAGGTTGCCATGGGGTAGAGGCGGCTGCCGGGAGAGTGCTTGCTTGCAAGCATCCATCCTCAGGGAGGGAGGATTGGGCCCCGCCGGGGGAGCGAGGCGGGCGGGCCTGCCGCCAAGCTGCGCGCCCCCCGCAAGCCGAGAACCGGCTCTCGGGACGGACGGCGCCTATATTTGAAGCACAGGCAGGTGGGAGCAGCGGCGCAGCAAACCCTTAAGAGGCGCGAGAGCCGCTTCCTCCCTCCGCCGGGCAGTCGATGATGACCCACAACCGACCGCCCCCCAAGCCCCGCGCGCCTTTCTCTCCGACTGCCCCCCTCCCCGCCTCCCGCGAGCTCCTTTTACCAGGTTACCATGCAGCTCTGGAGTCTAGCGAGATCCGCGGATAGATGGGGCTGGCTGGGGTGGGAGGAGGCGCCCCCATGCAAGCCTGTCTGTCCTCCTCCTCCTGTGCTTGTTGAGATGAACGGATGGCCGCCGAGGGGCATTCCTCCTCCGGCTCCTCCTGGCGCTGCTGCCGCCGCCTCCCCGGGCTGGTTTGAGGTGGCTCCCCATCCCGCGCGACCCCCGCCCAGGAACCAGGCGCCTTTTAAGGAGAGCGCCGCCTTCCGGACAGGGGCTCCTTACCTTGGAAGACGGAGAGGAGGCTGTAGAAGCACAAGAAGCCCTTGGCGCTGTTGCAGCACTGCAGGGCAGCGGGCACGAACCAGCCCCACCCGCATTGCCCCTCGCTCTCGTCGAAGGTGGGCGAGGTGGGGACTTCTCGGGGGCCGGCCGAGGGTCTCCGCTCGGCTCCGTGCGTCGTTGGGCTGGGAGGCTCGAAAGCCGGGTTGACGACGCCATTTTTCTTCATGGCACGGCAGAGCCACCGGTCCCGTCGCAACACCTGGAGCACCTGCTGTTGGTTCTACCAGCGGCCGCCCAGAGGCTGGCGGGGCTGGGTGGCCCGAGAAGGAGGGACAGAGGAAAGGCGGCGGGGGAGGGGGGGTTGGTTCCTTTTTGGTTTGCGGCTTGGAAAGACAGCCTCAGATTTAAGTGTCTAGTCTAAGGACATCCTCCTGGCGGAGAATGAAAATGAAGAGGTGGGAACTCTTTGAGGAGATGTCAAGCGTGGCTGCTGAAGAGTGTGCCTACTTGCATTACCAGTTTGCCGGCTCACATGGCAAATAATCCTGCTCATCTACGCGTGAGTAACAGCACTGAGGAAGTATTAGTGTCACAGTTAGCTGCCATCGGACAGGAGCAGGACGACTTTCTTTAGTGTCCCCACCTCACCCCTTCCTCAAATAATATGGAAAGGAGGGATAGAAGGGCGCCAGTAGGGGTCACCAGTGACCATGCTTTCTGGGCAGTACCTTGCTTTGGAGCTGCTTCTGTGCCCACAAGATCTCTTTCCTTGAAATCATAAAAAGAACATTTGCATTGTCTCTCTGTCTCTGTGTGTTCAGCACTTTATATGTAGTGTTTTTACAAAAATATCATTGGGCATGTCATTTAAAACATATACAGTCTGTGACCATGTTAAATTGTATTTCAATATAACACTGTCATTTACGGCAAAAAGAACTGTTGAAATAATTTAATTATTAGTTCAGGGCATCTCACAATGGTCTGGAATGTTGCAGACAAACTGTTCTGTGACAGTTGAATGACAGTTGTTCATTGACTCCATGGCTATGAGGTTGGCTCAGACCAAAATTAAGGCATGGCCTCACACTATAGTTACATCCTTTAGTGAGGGGCTTATGCTATGGATACTCCCATTGATTTCAGTAGAATTAATTAGTAGGATTGCTCGCTAAGGAAATGGCCATTCATTGTGTACAATTATAAACATGGGGTTCTTTTTCCACTCTTGTAATTACACGAGTTATTTTTTACCATCAAATTGTGTTAGGACTGGAGGATCAAATAATGTATTTTTTATTCTTCGATTCTGTAAAAATATCTCTGAACCTGGAAAACAAGTAAATGTAGGTAAAGGTAATTTCTTGCCTATATCACTGTACAAACATAAAAATTGTCTGCAGAAGTGCACTCCTACATGTTGTAAAGAAAATGAGGGATTTGTGTGTGGTGTCATCTCAGTGCTGCTGTTGGATTTTTGGTGGGACGGGGGTTGTGTGTGTGTTTTGGTAGGGTGATTTTCTTGCAATTTTTGGAGTTCCTATCACAATTTAGCAGCATCCTTTCAGATGTGTAGTGCTAACGTCTCACTTTCTGAAATGATTTGAAGGTGTGGCTATGTAACATACTGGTGAACTCTGCTTGTCTCCATTACCTGGCCATCCCTCTATTGGTATCTGTGCTAAAATGCCATCCTCCTCCTAGACTTAAAACAGTAGCAACTCCTTATGTCCTTTAAAGGTTAAAAAAAAAGTTGTAAACTTAACCTGGTATTTTTCAGTATAATGTTACAGCTTCCCGGGCTCAGGCATCTCTCCAGGCTGCCCCGCGTGCTCATGCGGGGCATCCTGGAACTTTCGGGGGCACCGCGGCCCCCGCCGGCTCCATGCCGCCCAGGGCTGCCTTCAAATACCCTTACAGCTCCTCTCCCTGATCGTGAGACTCGCCTCATTGCATGAAACTGCATGTAAGAACACCTCAGTGGTAATTTATATCAGGAAAAAGCAGCTTCAGGAAAGGGATTTTCATAAGAGAAGCTGTGAAAGAAAGTGCTTAATCCTTTCTGCATCTATGGCTTTTCCACTGTATTTCTCTCCCAGCTCCCCGACTCCCTAATTTTGTTTTAAGATTGATGTCCAGGAAAGCCTAGGTCAAAAGATGGCAAGACAGCCCTCTTTAAAAAGTGAAACTGACAAGGCTGTCCTTCCATCAGCTCTGCAAGATTCTGCCAGCCTCTTGTGGGAACAGGGAGACAGCAAGCAAAGTTTCCCTGGCGGCAGTAGCACCTAGTAAAAACTCAAGAATTGCAGGCAGAATTATTTTCCCCCTCCTTTATAAGAGCAGGTAATCTTTGCAGAGAAAGAAGTAGCCTGCTAAGAATTCCCTAGAAGGAGAAAGTGTTCTAGGTAAATTCTGGGAACTATTTACTCAGCATAATAATAGTTACTGATGAAAGTGACTCACTGCATGAGAATGAATTATGTATGACACTCTCAATGGACAGGAGAAACATGCATACTCTAGCAAAGAAGATACCTGTGGTTGTCCCCCTCCACTTTTCACCTCCTTTTTCACTAGGTGAGGCTGAACTATTTTTATATGCAACAAGATAGTCAGTACTAATCTGCACTGCAATAACTGGCATGTTTACTTAGAAGTGAGTCCCACTGACTTGGGATTCAATGGGATCCTAGTAAATATGCATAGGATTTCAGCCTTAAGTCCCACTGACAATAGACCTTAGTCATTAGTATTATTAGCTGGATCAAAATCCAAAGCCTCAATTATCTGTATACACAATTAACTCCCATTAAAAGCACTGGGGCTTAAGCAAACCCAAACTCTGATGCATTGTGGCCAAACAAATTTGCTATTTTCTATATTTACAGTTTAAGAAAATGCTTTACTTGTTCAGTCTCATTTACCTGCAACTTCTAAAAGAGGTCTTCACTTAATATGTTCTAGCATTAAATATTTGTCTCCTAAGACAATTTAATATGATACACTTTCATTGGAAAGCTAGGCAACAAAATGCAGTATTATAGGGATTTTCCCTGCTTATTTGCATATTTTTGACAACTGGTTTTGTAACTGTTCTAGCTAACACTTTCGTCAGCCAAAAAAAAAAAAAAAGACATGAGTTGTAATACATTTTCCTGAGCAAATATTTGTATTATATGCTGAGTCACAATACTTCTCATGTGAATGTCAAGAACTATGTTTTTCAAACATGGCCCTACTGCCAAGAGAATATCCCAGCACTGCTTCAAGTGCAGATGTTTGGCTGCAGTGGACAATTTTGTCTAGCATTAAAACAAACTGTCCCTGGATTGTTTCTCAAATGTGGCTGCCACAAAAAGGCTCTTTGTCTACTTGTACAAACTCAGCAGATGCATTTCATGAAACTAATCCAACATTCTTTAATACCTGCTCCAACCTTCAGATCTGAAGAAAAGAGGTACCTATGAAATGTAGGCAGGGTGTAAGGTTATCTTTTTGCTGACAGAGGATTCATTTATCAGACAGATGCATACCTGTCAGCAATTCATCAGAAACCGATTTTCCAGGAAGTAGTGGTGGAGATTACTGTGCCTGTTAAACTTCTGCTGGTCCCACAGCTTTTGAAGGCATGCTGTTCTACAGTCTCACTTTCTTCATGCACCCATCTTTTTCCTTGGTTGTTCAGCCCCAGTCTTCTTCCTCTAAATATTGGGGGCAACACTGGTGCCCAAGGCACTGCAGAGAAAGAGGATTAGGGTTGAAAGACAAAGCTGAAGTAAGTGTGAGTTCATGGAGGCTAACTGGTAAGAAAGCACATGTAAGACTATATAACATGTTTATTGTTCACATTGGGCTAAAATTAAAATGGAACCTTAACATGTAGTTTGCATGCTTACTGGCGTATGAGTAAATTTCTGAACACCTTAGCTCTTATCTCAAACCAGATTTTTGTTTATCCTAGAAATTTCTTGCTTTTTGAAAAGGAAATTCATTGGATTACATGTGGGAGAGATTAACTTCAGTGTGGCTCTGTAATATTTTACATCTGTGCTCTCAGGTATTGAAATGGTGCCACAATATACTGCTTATCACGCATGCCACATCATGCCACACACTAAAAAGGCATCACAATATGCCACATGCAGATTGGTGCTGCTACACACAAGCATGCCACACATCACATCTCACATGCAAACATACTGCAGCCAGCAATAGCATGCCACAAACACTGAAACATGCCATATACAAACATTGCAGTAGCATGCAAATCTGCTGCATCATGTCAAATGTCACAGATGCCATATGTCAAATGTACACCATATTGTACAAACATAATGGTAGTCGTAATACATCATGCACAGACACATAGCAACAGCCAACACCGGGTGAGGGACTTAGCATATAGGTGTCTATATACCAATACCAGAAGCTTCCGAGCGAAGATGGGTGAGCTGGAATGCTTAATTACTAATTAAAACATAGATGTAGTGGGTGTAAGTGGTGGAACAATGAGAACCAGTGGGACACGGTTATTCCTGGATATAAACGCTACAGAAGGGACAGGAAAGGGAGGATTGGGGGAGGAGTGGCACTGTATATCAAAGAAGGGATAGATTCCAACAAGCTAGAAAACCTAGGTGGACTGGAGTCCTCCAAGGAATCATTATGGGTAACTTTACGAGGACTGAAAGGAAATATGTTACTAGGGATGAGCTATCGCCCTCTGGATCAAAACGCTGAGAGTGACCTGGAGTTGAAGAAGCAAATAAGAGAGGCATCAAAGAGAGACAGGGCAGTAATAATGAGTGACTTCAACTACACACACATAGACTGGGTAAATTCACATTCAGGTAATGACAGAGAGGCCATATTTCTAGACATGCTAAATGACTGTCTCTTAGAACAGTTAGTCTTGGAACCAACTAGAGGGATGGCGACCTTGGACTTAATCCTGAGTGGTGCCCAGGACCTGGTGCGAGATGTCAGAGTTGCAGAACCAATTGGTAGCATTGACCATAGTGTGATCCAATTCAGCATATTTGCAAGTGGAGAATTGTTAAGGAAGTACAACACAGATGTGTTGGACTTCAGAAGAGGAAACCTCAAAAAGGAAGGGACTGGTAAAAAGGAAGTTGAGAGGGAAAATCAGGGGGGTCAAATCATTCCAGAAAGCATGGAACTTATTTAAAACCACAGTACTAGAAGCTCAGTTGGAATGTATACAAAGGAGGGGGGAAGGTACTACCAAGTTTAGGAGGATGCCAGTGTGGCTAACAAGCAGAGTCAGGGAAGCTATAAAAGGAAAGGAGACTTCCTTAAGAAAATGGGAGTCCTGACCAAATGAAGAGAACAGGAAGGAACATAAACACTGGCAAAGGAAATGCAAGGAGACAATAAGGGATGCAAAAAGAAAGTTTAAAGTCTGAAAGGGAATAACAAAAACTTCTTGAAATATATCAGAAGTAGAAAACCTGTCAGGGAGGCAGTTGGCCCTTTGATGAGGAGGGAGTGAAAGGGATTATTAAGGAGGTTAAGGAGATTGCAGAGAAGCTGAATGAGTTCTTTGCATCTGTTTTCATGGCTGAGGATACTGACCATATACCATCTCCAGAATTGAGTTTTTCAGGTTTAGTGGCTGAAATACTGGGCCATTTTGAGGTGACAAGGGAAGATGTTCTAAACTGTCCTGAAAAACGAAAAATTAACAAATCACCAGGACCAGATGGCATCCACCCAAGAGTTCTGAAGTAATTGCTGATCACTTAGCAAAAATATGTAACTTGTCCCTACAATCAGGCTCTGTATCAGAGGACTGGAAAGTAGCTAATGTAACTCTGATTTTCTAAAAGGGATCCAGGGTAACAAGGAATCTGGGAAATTACAGGCTGGTCAGCTTAACTTTGGTGCCAGGTAAACTGATAGAAAGCATACTTAAGGACAAAAACATATAGAAGAAAAGGCCTTGCTGAATGAAGGGGAACCAGCATGGCTTCTGCAAGGGAAAGTAGTGCCTCGCTAAAATTCCCAGAGAGTGTCAACAGATGTGGACAAAAGTCATCCAGTTGACATAATATACTTGGATTTCCAAAAAAACTTTTTACAAAGTTCCCCACCAAAGGCTCTTGAGTAAACTTAGCAGTAATGGGATACGAGGACAGGTTCATGTGTGGATCAGTAACTGGTTGAAGGACAGAAAACAGAGTGTAGGAATAACTGGGCATTTTTCACAATGGAGGGAAGTAGGAAGTGGGGTCCCCCAGGGATCAGTACCGGGACCAGTGCTCTTTAACTTGTTCATAAATGATTTAGAAGTTGGGGTAAGCAGCAAAGTGGCCATATTTGCAGATGACACTAAACTATTTAGGGTAGTGAAATCCAAAACAGCTTGTGAGGAGATGCAAAAAGATATCTCCAAACTGGGGGAGTGGGCAACAAAATGGCAAATGCAGTTCAGTGTAAGCAAGTGTAAAGTGATGCATATTGGGGCAAAAAAAAAAACCCCACCCAATTTCACATATACACTGATGGGATCTGAGCTGTCGGTGACTGACCAGGAGAGAGATCTTGGGGTTGTGGTGGACAGCTAATTGAAAGTGTCGATTCAGTGTGCGGCAGCTGTGAAAAAGGCTAATTCCATGCTAGGAGTCATTAGGAAGGGGATTGAAAATAAAAATGCTAATATTATAATACCCTTATACAAATTATGGTGTGGCCACATCTGGAATACTACATACAGCTTTGCTCACCATATCTTAAGGATATTGTAGAACTGGAAAAGGTGCAGAAGAGGGCAACCAAGATGATCAGTGGCCTGGAGTACCTTCCTTATGAGGCTAGGCTACAGCATCTGGTACTCTTTACCTTGGAAAAGAGTCAACTAAGGAGAGACATGATGGAGGTGTATAAAATTATGCATAGAGTGGAGAGGGTGGACAGAGAGAAATTTTTCTCTCACACACACAACACTAGAACCAGGGGTCATCCCCCGAAACTGAAGGTTGGGAAATTTAGGACCGACAAGAGGAAGTACTTTTTTACACAGCGCGTAATTAATCTGTGGAATTCTTTGCCATGGAATGTGGTGATGGCAATTGGATTGGATGGCTTTAAAAGGGGCTTAGACAAATTCATGGAGGACAGGTCTATCAATGGCTACTAGTCTAGTGGCCACCTCCAGCCTCAGAGGCACAGTGCCTCTCAACACCAGTTGCAGGGGAGCAACAGCAAGAGAGCGGGCATGCACATACCTCTTACCTGTGGGCTCCCTAGAGGCATCTGGCAGGCCACTCTGTGAAACAGGATGCTGGACTAGATAAGCCTTGGGTCTGATCCAGCAGGGCTGTTCTTATGTTCTTATATCATACACCAGGGCTGCTTAACTTCGGCCATGATCCCGGCACTTCACATGAGCAGCCCTACCCCAGTAAGGCTATGCAAGCCCGGGTAGGCTGCTCATGTGAACAGCCTCATGGTCTTAATGTTATCATGAATAGCATATTTAGGTTCCGTAATGATAGAATGCTGAAAAACCCAGCTACCTTAACTATACAGGCAAATCTCAGGTTTGTATGATTACACTTAACCCAATCCCCATTTGCCACAATTTCTCACGATAGAACAGACAGATTCTAAACCAGTAATGCAACTGAGTTTAGACTTCCTATCTAGCATTCACCTTCTGTCATGTTACTTCCCCACATTTCAGCTGGGGGCAGCTAGTAACTTTCCAGCTGCACCATGGGCTAAGATATCTCAACATTTTTCGTACCTCTTAAACTCATTTGTAAATCCCACTTCTCAATCCTGTTCTATCATTTAATTAACCTGTTTATTTCTCTCCAGTACCTCTGAACCCTAGACCACAACACTCATTTTTCAGAACCTCTGCCAAATGTTTAGCAAGACCTTAACTCCTCCTTCTCCGCTGAAAGGCTCTTCTTCCCTAATTCCTGTGTTACCACAATGCAATAACATTTTTACCTTGCTTCCTTTCCATAGTGTGGTCAGGTTTATAGCTAAGAATGGTTTATGCCCTATGATGTGATTACTGTATTGCATAACCCAATCCAGTCCATCCCCATTATTAAATAATTTGAAAACTGATTAAAGTTTCATTACTGCTAGACTTCATTCTTCCTCAGATAAGATCTAATTAAAGATGATTATCACACTAATATGTGATAATATGATGCACACAATTGTTCAAATCTAGGTTTAATATGGGTTACCAATGTTAGCACAATTGTGTGAACCCACTCCAAGGCAGGAATCTCAGATTCATTTGGTCTGTGTTCACACAATCATACTAATGTCAGTAACCCACAGTAAACCTAGATCTGAACAACTGTATGAACCAGGCCACTGTATATTTGCATAGGGGGCGGATGTTTACATAGGGTAACTACTGTTTACTTGGGGCTAGCTCCAGGTTTTGTGGATCTCCAAACAGAAGACCATCAGTAACCACCACCACCTAACTTCAAGGCTATTCACATGAGACAGTCTGACCCAGACTACGGCAGCCCAGCCTGGGTTAGGCTGCTCATGTGCAGAGCCATGATCGGGGCTGTCCCAGCGCTGGTGCCTCACCGAACCCTACTTTTGACCCTGGCTTTTAGCAAGTGTTAAGGGCATGAGTGAGTCATCACGGTGCTGGGGTCATGTGTATGCTCAGGCTGCATGCAGTCCGAGCATACACAGAGTTGGCGCCTAGAGTGCCCGACTCCTGGGGGGATCCCCCAATGCACCACACTCGTTATGTGGGGCATTTAAGGATTCCCAGAGGCCAGGAAAATGAGTCCCAGCCTCCAGCAATCTGTGCTGCTCCATGTGGGCACACAGTGGTGCACTGGAGATGTGGCAAAGGATCATCTGCGGGGAAAGTAGGTAAAACCTTGCCTTCCCTTCTGCTTTCCCGCCAGCCCTCTCAGTCGTCTGCATAGCCTCTTTATCTTTAATTGACCGAATCTTCCAGTTGACTTCAGCACTTCTTAGGTAAGAAGTGACTTACGCTTCTCAGGTAAGTCATGCACACTGAACGTTACTGGAAGATAAGCAAAAACAACCACAAGTCATGGGGCATGATAAAAGCTAACACATTTATTACCGCATAAACTTTTGTGGACTACAGTCCAGTTCATCAGATGAAGTCCATGAAATCTTCTCCTGCAAATAGTTTCATTGCTGCTTGTGAAAAGTGGAGTACTCAGCATTACACTTAAAACTGCTGATTCATTGGCACACTCTGTACAGGTCACTTATAATGCACATAGAGTGTTTCCGTGAGCTGTGGACAGAGAGTTGTTCAATGCTGGGCAGGACCCACCTGCAAGTACTTCAGCTGCTTAACAATTAGATCAGATGTTAATGTATAAACTGCTTTTCCTCAAATCCAAACAGTGACAACAATTCATGCAGGACATACAGAGTAACAATAATATATATCCACTAGCTGGGCTGGGCACAGCACATCTGTGCCTCCAGCCGGTCCATCCACCGCCACTGCCTTTTTCTCCCCCCCCCCCCGCTTCTCCCCCCACCAGCTTCTCCCACACACACATTTTCATGCTGGCGTGCCAGCTAGCCCACTTCTTTTCCCTCCCCTTCTCCACCCCCACCCCCGGCGCTTTCTGGCTGGTGGGCCTGCCAGATAGCCAGCCCGCCACCTCTTCCTCCCACCTGCCTGCCAACTCCCGGCAGCAGCCGCCTTCTCCTGCCGGCTGGGCCAGGCCAGCCCACCGGCCGCCTGCTGCTGCTCCTGGTAGCTGGGCCAGCCCACCACCTCCTCCTGCTCCCACTGGCAGGGATGGCCTACTGCCGACTGGCATCCCTATTCTCTCCCCCATCCCCATCGCTATCCTATCCAGCAGCTGCTTGCAAACTCTCGCAAGAGCTGGCACACATGAGATTAGCAACGGGTACGTTTAAAAGAATTCTATATAAAGAAGATATTTTCATTCTGATCAATATATCAACATGTCACGGCCAGGTAGTAACCATCCCTGTAAGTAAGGTAGCAGAGTCGGGGGGAAACAAGCACACCAACCTCTTGCTTATTCCACCTTTTGGACTTTAATGCTGCTACCAAGTGAAAGTATTTATTCCCTGGCTGCCTCCCCCAAACAGTCTGAGTCTCTTTATCTCTGAGTGTGGTGTGGTAGGGTGGGAAACAAAACTCAGGGACCACAAAAATCTTGAACAAAGTTATGTCTTTACTTTAAAAAAAAAAAACCCAACCCCAACATATATTCTTAGAAAGTTTTCAGATTTTAAAAAAAACAAGACAAAACAGATGAGCAAAGGATACAAATCAAAGTAAGATAAACACATCCAGCTGTACTGTCTAAAATGTTTCCCTAATCAGTCTCACCACTTTCTCTGTCTCTCCAGCAACTTTTGTACCCCCAGACCACAATAAAAACAGGACATACTTAGTTGGAGTAAAATAGGGCCACTTTATTCATGTACAGCAGAATAAGACTTGCAACAAGTTACCTAACTAACCAGAGTGCGGGTACTCCTCCTGTGTGGGACTGCCTCCTAGGGAGGGCCGTCCCACACACGGCGAAGGCCTGAGTACTGATTCGGTCAGGCAGCATGTCCTGACCTCTCACTGCAAGGCTTTCGCCCACTGGTGGTGGTGGTAGAACCTGACCCACCCCCAACCCAAGCTGCTGAACTCTGAGTTGGTGAGTCGAACCACCACCACCCCAAGCAGGGGCCATTCTGAACCCTCTGGGCTGCAAAAACCCTGATGGGCTGTTCCTTGTCCCCACCTCCACCCAAAATGGCCCTCCAGCTGAACACCATTAATCAATCTACCTACCCAACACCCACACTCTCCTGCCACAAAAGTGGGGCAAACTTCTGTTTAGCCCTGCTTACCCTACCCCACTAGCACTTCCTGAATACCTCGTTGCAAGTCCCGGAGGAACAGCTCATTCCCCCGATCAGTCAAATGTACACCATCCCCCCTGTACCCAAATGTCAGGGAGCTGGATAACCCTTCCGCCCAAGGCAGTGACTGCTCTCCCAATCGCCCTGTTTACTGTCTTGCATGCCCTATTGAAGCACAGTGGGAGGCCCTGGCCCTTCCAGCTCAGCCATGGAAGCAGGTTGAACCAAACCAACAACTGGTCCAGCCACCGTGTGGTCAAGCCAAGCAAATCTTTGATTGTCTGCAGTATCAGGGCCTTGCCCTGTAGCAAACCAATGTCATTGACCCCCAGGTGAATAACTAGCACATGTGGTGTCCCCCAGGCAATGGTGTACTCATCCAGGAGTGGAAGGAAAAGGTTCCACAGCATTCTTCTATGCCCTCGCCAGTCAACCTCCGCCTCTCCAGCAAAGCCCAACTGGGTGCCCATGCTGAGCTCTTGTCTGCTGAGCTCTCCGACTGGCCCCAAACACATAGCTGTGACCATAGATGAGTACATAGACCAGAGGGGAAGGAAGCTGCAAACAGTCTGTAAAACCAAAGCAGGTTAGCACCTCCATCTGAGATGTCCACCCCTCACTGCCACAGTGGGCATATGTATTGGCAGCAGGCAGAAGAACGCCACCACCCCAGTTCCCAGATACGAGCCTCAGGCAGCCCCACAGCCGCTGAAAAAGCAGCCACGATCCGGAAGGAGTGGGTTCCATATTCCGCCAGGTCAAGGCCAGCCCTGCACCATGGACCAGAATTGGAAATGAGTAAGGGGTGATGAGTCTGCATGGCGGAATAGTGGACCATCGCCCTCCCCTCGCAGTTCCAGGTAAGTGCTCACTGCTCGCACTGGGCACAAGCCCAGAGTAGACCCCTTTGCAAGGGTGATTGTGGTGCCCCTGCCCCATTGATCGGTTTTTGCTTTCCGCAAGCGCAGCTCCACCATGTGCCCTTCTAGGTGGATGTCCTCGTGTCACAGGGTCCAAGCTGACATGTTAAACCTGGAAGTGGCGACCAGTTCGCTGATCCGCAGTGCCTCAAAGAAGGCTACCGGGGTGGCTGCCTTAAGCAGCTGGACTTCAAAGTTGGAAAAACAGATAGCATTAAAGTGTGGCATTAGCTGTTGTAAGGTTGCAGGGGGAAATTGAACTCTTGGATCCAGGAGAGGCCCACCCCTCCACCGTCCTGTGCACACAACAGTCAGCTGTGGAATCCACTTGCCCCCCTAGCTTAGCCTGGAAGGCAAGAGCAGATAGCCTGCTGCCAATGGATCCCGGCACTAAGCCCTGTCTGTGCAGGTGGACAGAATAGTGCAGCACATGCTCCACCGGGAGAGGCCATGAATTGCCCAATCCAGATGCCACCCTGAATGCACGGAACTCATGTACTGCCACCGAGTACAATGCTCTTGTGCTAGGTACCAAGGACAGGCGAATGGCCTCCTCGACCTCTAGCCTCCAAGGCTCAATGGGTGGGTGGAAAAGACTTCGGGGAGTTCCCTGGCTGTTGGTGAGAGGGTCCAAAAGAGCTCCTCCTGCATCCAAGACAGTGTGTCCACGATGCTATGATCCAACCCAGGCACATGTCATGCAGCAAACAATGTTGTGCCACAAGCATTGTAGTGTGAAACACTGCGCCAGGCGCATCACTCAGGGGACTCCTGGAAGTCCCTGGGTTGATCATGTGCACTGTCGCCATGTTATTGCACCAGAACTGAACAGCACCAGATCTGTGAACTCCCTGGACCAAATGTGCACCACCTCTAGGCCGGGAAGAACTCCAGGAACGACTGATCATGTGTGACGGCGTTTACTTCCCACTCCACAGGCCACCTGGCTGCTCACCATCGCCCCTGAAAGCACAGGCCAAAACCCTGCCCACCTGCTGCGTCCGATTGAACTTGTAGCTCGGCCTCCAGCAAAAAGTGTAACTGACCCAAACAAGAATCAGGTAGCCATTTCAAAACATAACTAACAGAACACAAAAGGAAAATAAATGAACACAACATTTTGTGTTCTGTTACAGTTTAATCTCAGTCCTTCACACAGTATGACAATCTCAGTATAAGTAAGAGAGAACAGAGTTAAACTAGGGTTCAGTGTGGAGCTTCCAGTGTTAAAGCCCTGCTAACCTGCTAGTCACCCCTGCTAACTTGGCCACCCCTGCTAACTTGGCAAAGAGGCACATTTTTAACGTGATGATTCTCTTTATTTAGCAGGGGGAGAGTAACTGGCCCTATCCACCCCCAGCACAGTACCTCCAGTGACTGTTGCTGGTGTCTATCTGATGTTTCTTTTTATATTGTGAGCCCTTTGGGGACAGGGATCCATCTTATTTATTTATTATTTCGCTGTGTAAACCGCCCTGAGCCTTTTTTTGGAAGGGTGGTATAGCAATCGAACAAACAAACAACAAACAAAGCCTCTACACCCTGCATTGACTCCCTTTTGAGTTTTCCAAGGCTGTCACCACCACCAGTTTCCAGGCAGGTTGGCCACCTGTTCCACCCTGAACCTTCAAAACAGTCAAGGGAATAATCAGATATACAAGATAGATATTTCCCAGAGTCTAAAGGAAATCCTCAAAATCCATGAGCCTTCATGCAGCATGTAACCAAGCAGTATGCAGGTAAGGCAAGCACAGTATAAAGCCCAGCACAGTCCATTGTTACTGTTTTTAAAAGTTAAAAAAAAGGAAAAAAAAGCTTAGTTTATTACAGTAAAATAAAATGTACAGGCAGATTAAGATCAAGGTTTTAAAAAATAGTAGAGAAACCTCCAGGCATTCTTTCTTACTTCATGATTTGGGTGTTATAGAATGAGGAAGTCATTACCTTAGTTGCAAAAGGTTGATTCAGGATCTCAGCCCTAAAATCATGATTGTAACCTTTGTCCCAGTGGGCAACAAAGGAATATGATTTATGTTCAGGCACAACAAAGCCTGATCTCAAAGCTCTGAGTTCCTTCTCTTGAAAGAGAACCAAGAACGAACTTGAATGTCTCCATTTCTTTTCTTAAAGGGAAAACATAAAAAAGAAACTTTTTATACTTGGGAAATATGGTTTGTCCAGGTGTCTGACACCTCAGAGAGAAAGCAACCAGAGATACTGTATCCTTAGCTAACAAGATTGTCTGATTATGTGAAGTACTGGGAACCGAGTAAGATGGCTTCAGCCATTATTCAATAAGGCGGGTCTCACGATCAGTGAGACCCGCTTTGAAAGGGTTTGCGGGGAGATCGGCCACCCACACGACTGCTGGCTCCATCACGGAGCCGGCGGGGGCTTGGGAGTTTGAGAGCCGTGTGGCCCAAAGAAGTTCCAGCATGCCCTGCACGAGTGCACAGAGCACGCTGGAGAAACCCCCGAGCGGGGAGGCTGTTTTTTAGCCTCCCGGTCGGGGGTGTCCTTGTGAGTTGCCAAGGCACGGAGCCGCGCAACAGCAGCACATGACCCATTAACCCAGTTAGTTCCACTAACCTGGGCTAAGGGAAGGGCTTCTCAAGCAGGTTAGCCGCTTGTAAACCACCAGGCTCACCTGCGAGCCCGATGGTTTACACGAGCAGCAAAAATTGGGCTAGGAGAGCCTAGCCTGATTTTTGCTGGTTGTGAGAAAAGCCTCAATGTTACAGCAGTAGAGGAGACAAAAGGGGAAATAAGCAGGACTCCATTTGTATTCATGACAAATTCATTTAATGTCTCTCAAGATGACCATCATTATCTAAGTGGCCAGGTGTGAAAGGTACAGGAAGAGTGTCTGTGTCTGACTTCAGTGAAATTGAGTCTTTTAAGCCACAGAAACCAAAATGAATACTCTGACCATAGATCTAAAGGGAAGTCTTCGTCTACATACAGCATTTTTAAAAGTCCAAGACATTCTGAATAGAAATAATAAAAACTACTTTCTACTTCCTTTAACGTGGTGACTCTTACCTAGGACACCTCTTCCCATGTGCTGTGCATTGTGTTCATATTAGACTCTAAAGGCAAAAGTTATTAGAGAGGGCAACACACAAACCTTGCTCAGGCATTCAAAAAATAAATAAATGCCACCGAACACAACTGCTTAAAGGTTGTAGGCAGTTGTAAAGGACATCCACCATCTCCCTCCCCCACCCCCCGCAAATGTCAACCATTTCCCTCAGCTTGCTGCTCACAGATAGAGCAGCATTTGTGTGAATAGGAAAGCCCTGTAACTATGATGGCAGGCACTTCTGTGATTGGCAGCCCGGATCATCCTAGGCTGCCAGTCATGAAAGCACCTGTCATCATGGTTACAGGGCTTCCCTCTTCACACAAATGCTGCTCTTTCCATGATGTGTACACTGAGGGAGAAAATTGACATGTGAGACTTCGGACCTCCTTTAGCAACTGTAATCTTGTTCAGTAGTGTTATTTTGCATGCCTGAACAGGAGGACTACAGACAAGCCTTCTTCAGAAAGTAGGCTAAAATGGGGGCAAAATACATTAATGCTTTTATTACATAAATGTATTACATAAATGTTACTTAAAACAGCTTGTATGTGCTCATGACATGTTTGTTCCTCATCATATTATCTAAAAGCACTAGCAGCTCCCACCAGAATATGCAGTGCTGCCATGGAAACCATATGAAGAAATGTAGTGTATGCATTGTAGAGCACAAGGACAATATAGGGTAGGGCTGTGTAAAGATCAAAGATGCGATTTGGAATCTTCCCCAGAGTTTCAGAGAGGAAAATACAATTCAGTTCGCTGCTTGTGTTTTGATTTGACCTAACTGGGAGACTTGTTTTGATTCAAAGATGATAATGGGAATTACTAAAATGCCTATAAATATTTCGTTATATGAAAGAATGAAATGAAAATTGTAGGAATGGTAGCTACTTCAGAAGGCATGAAGCCTGCCAATTGCAAACAAATGAGTACATGGAATTTGCCTCACTATTATTGTTTTTTTGTTTTAAAGCAGAATAAGATGAAAATTGCAAGGATTGTATCCTCTTCTGAGGTCATGTTGCAGGCAAATACAGAGATATCTGTGCATACAGATTTTTAAAATTTGATATTTCCCATTTATTTTGTTGTTTTTAAAGTTCTTCAGAAAGCTTTTATTCAATTTATCTGATTTGGATGGCTACTGTTTTGGCTCCAAACAAAAGCAAATCTGTCTGAATTGCTCTTCTTCAATTTGAATCCAAGTCTACCTCAGATGCATTTCACTGCCCTACCACAGGGAGGTGATTTCAAACTCCACATATGATAAAAGTGAAGTCCCGATTATGCCTAGTTGAACTCAAGTGGAATAAAATAATAGACGTATCACGCTAGAAAGTTAGAGGACTGCAGGTCAAGCTGGACATCACATGTGAGACTTGATAGCTCTCTACCCTCTTTTTCCCTGACCTTAAATTGCTGCTTCTCCTCCAAAACTGTTATTACCCAGGAACGGGGGTGGGGGTGTGACAGGGTGACATATTGTGCAAGAGTATGTCAACCTAGTGATGTTGCATTTGCATAAGTTGCAAAAACACAAAATCTGCACAAATTGTGTTATGCAAGCATAAATCCATTACTTCCCATGGGCTGTGTAATGTAATTTGCCCACATTTAGCATCTGTGCAACTCATTACTAGCCTGATCTACTCTTGCTCCGTTATTACTTTTAATATTTACACTAGGAGATGTTAATTTTAGGGTTAGAAACTGGAAATGCACTTTTCTTTTATGAAAATTTAAGAATAGTACCCAACATACTGCACATCATCTTGTGGGTGTTGTGCACACCACAGGAATTGCTGTGAACATACAAAACTGCATTCATGCAGTTTTGTTACATTGCTCTTGCACTAATGCATATAATTGCCCAAACACAGCTGCACGATAGGCAACCATCATTTTCAAAAGCCATTCATCATGTCAACAATTTATTGCATTTGCACAATAGCAATCTTACACAACTACATGAACACAGTTTTACAAGCAGTCAGCAATTTCCATGGTACCCAATGCCCACAAGGTGCTGTGCCATACCCTGGCCAATTTTTATAAGAATTTTGCTTTTAAAACTGTCTTGAAAGCCAGTCAAGGCATTATGGGGGAGCAGGCAGGTTTCCCTATTATCTTTAAAATACCACATAAGCTTTCATATGCATGTGCATTTATTCTGCTTTCTACTACACAAATGAATTCAAGCCATTCATGGAGCATTTTCATGATTGTTTTTTAAAGGTTTAATAAAAACAGTTATGAAACTGCTCCATGGATAGCTTGACAAAAGTATTGGCTTCTCACAAGCATTAGCCACAAGACAGCAACATAAATGTATCTGTAGACTCTGCCTACTTCTTCATTCTAGAAGGAGGAATTAGGATTTCCCAGACAGAAACAGGAAGAGTGCCAGAAACCTGCAGAAAGCACTTTACTGCAACAGGATGGAAAACATGACTGAAAAGATACAGGGTGGAGAACATGATTAAAAATAGGGTGTGAAATCATAGCTCATGACCATAATTCATTGACAAATGTAGTGTGATGCAATTTGTACTAAATTAGTATATCAGAAACAACGTAGCTAGTTTCTAAATATTACATGTATAGGAATTCATAAAGTGGGCATAAAATATACAAGTTAAAAAATTTGTTTGTTTTTGTTTTTGTTTTTTTTTAAAAAAAGGATAAGAAATGAGTAGAAATACTGCCCAAATATTTACATGTTGCTTTTTTGAACTAGTTTTTTAAAAAACATGGGGAAAATGCCATATTTTTGCCAGTTCAATGCACTGACATTATTCTACTTTCTAAGGTCAAAATGAGCTATATTACAGCAACTTGTGTGTGGTGAAATTGCATCTATAAGTCCAGAGCAAGTACAGTACACTGATCCTCATTGTGTCTGCTCAGATGTGCTGTAGGGCAGAGCCCGTTCATTTCAATGAGTCTTGTGCATGAGAACTTTGCAGTTGATTATATCGGGTAGAAAATGCAGATCCTTCCAAATTGTAAAGAGATAGTTAATACAGTTCTGTGGGGAACATTTTTAGTACCTGATATGGTCTATAAATGTTATGCAGTCTATAGCAAAAGGTTACATCTTGTTTGAGGGTAAACCTGATCCCCAAGATCCATTTAATCTGTTATATTCCAACCCATCTACAGGTGAAACTCGGAAAATTAGAATATCGTGCAAAAGTCCATTAATTTCAGTAATGCAAATTAAAAGGTGAAACTGATATATGAGACAGACGCATTACATGCAAAGCGAGATAAGTCAAGCCTTAATTTGTTATAATTGTGATGAGCATGGCGTACAGCTCATGAAAACCCCAAATCCACAATCCCAGAAAATTAGAATATTACATGGAACCAAGAAGACAAGGATTGTAGAATAGAACAATATCTGTCTCATATATCAGTTTCACCTTTTAATTTGCATTACTGAAATTAATGGATTTTTGCACGATATTCTAATTTTCCGAGTTTCACCTGTATGACTAAATATGACTTTTTGAACTCTTGAACACTATGACTTGAACTCTATGACTAAACCCTTGAACTCTATGACTAAATTGTTGTTTCCCTTATAGAAGAAGTCTGTGTTTATGAATATAATAAATCCTCTCCAGACATTCAAACCATGGAGAGTGAATTGCGGCGGGGGGGGGGGGGGCTTGGTCACAACTTCTGCTCCCAACCTCCAAACTGTCTGCACAGTCCAACAGATTCTGCAAATGCAGTTGGGAACCCTGCTATTGCAAACAGTGTAGTAACTGTGTTTGTAGGTCAAGATGGGGCTCTCCGCTGACATACACATACACTCCAGGAGCTTTGAAAAGGACTTAAAGTGAGTTAGGTTCACCTTCCCAGAAGTACTGAAAGACCAGTGTGCCTTAAGAAGAAGAAAGGAGGTGCCCAGACCAGTGAGCTCTTCTCCTCAGCTCCTGAAAAGACCAAGAGCCTGAGATAACAATGCTTTTTATCTTATGTAATGTCTTTGTTCTGTAATATTGTAAATCGCTTTGGGTGCCGTTGTCAAGGCAGAAAGGCGGTATTAAATAAATAAATAAATAAATAAATAAATAAATAAATAAATAAATGTTCCCTTGGGGAGGCTATAGTTGAAGACAGCCCATGGGAAGAACTTGGTCTCTCTGATCAGCTCCAGGATTATATCAGTCTGGTCCTTTCCTGGGTGCCAAATGACTATGACTTTAAAATACTTCCCATATTTGGGATATAAAAATAAATTATTAGCTCATAATATTCTGCCTAGTCTGGTAGGTCTGCTCCTGCTCTCTGTTTTACTATTTATGAAGGGAACTTATCTGAACTTTTTAGTATATCCTTATTTTTTTTAAAAAAACAACCAGAAATAAAAAGAAGGTTGACAATCCTACATAAATCCACTTTGGCAATCTTTTCATTTAATACTTTAAAAAGGCGGGGGGAGGGAGAAATAAGGATAAGAATTGAACAACTGCAGCAAATCCTATACATGTTTACTATTTTCCACTAGTCCACTATTTTCAGGTGAGGCTAACTCCCAGAAACGTTCATAGGCCTACAGCCTAAATCACCTTAAATCTAAGCACGCATTTCATCTGTGTTCTTCTTCTTGATTTAGCAGCTATGTGAGTCAAGCAAGCATATGTAAATGAAAGGCATGGCAGATGTGTTTCACTGATTGCAGAGTACAAAGTTATTACTGAGCATAATTGCTTGTAAAGGATGAAAGACTGGTGTTCATTTGCAACTTCATATCAGTGACTAACAATCTTGGTCTCATTACTGGCAATGTTGACAAATAACTACAGGTGAAACTCGGAAAATAAGAATATCGTGCAAAAGTCCATTAATTTCAGTAATGCAAATTAAAAGGTGAAACTGATATATGAGACAGACGCATTACATGCAAAGCGAGATAAGTCAAGCCTTAATTTGTTATAATTGTGATGATCATGGCGTACAGCTCATGAAAACCCCAAATCCACAATCCCAGAAAATTAGAATATTACATGGAACCAAGAAGACAAGGATTGAAGAATAGAACAATATCGGGCCTCTGAAAAGTATAAGCATGCATATGTATTCAGTACTTAGATTGGTCCCCTTTTGCAGCAATTACTGCCTCAATGCGGCGTGGCATGGATGCTATCAGCCTGTGGCACTGATGAGGTGTTACGGAAGACCAGGATGCTTCATTAGCGGCCTTCAGCTCTTCTGCATTGTTTGGTCTCATGTCTCTCATCCTTCTCTTGGCAATGCCCCATAGATTCTCTATGGGGTCAGGTCAGGCAAGTTTGCTGGCCAATCAAGCACAGTACACTGTATACTTTTCAGAGGTCCGATATTGTTCTGTTCTACAATCCTTGTCTTCTTGGTTCCATGTAATATTCTAATTTTCTGGGATTGTGGATTTGGGGTTTTCATGAGCTGTACGCCATGATCATCACAATTATAACAAATTAAGGCTTGACTTATCTCGCTTTGCATGTAATGCGTCTGTCTCATATATCAGTTTCACCTTTTAATTTGCATTACTGAAATTAATGGACTTTTGCACGATATACTTATTTTCCGAGTTTCACCTGTATATAGGAGGCTGCACTCCTACTGCCCCTAAGCACAGCAACAGTGCTGTAAGTTGGCAGCGTGTCACAAAAGACTTACTTAATGCAATATAGTGGCATTGGGCAAACACAGATGCAGGTGGAGAAGACTGTGATGCAAGCAGGATTGGTGCTGTCTTCTATGCAGCAATTTATGGGTATTTCAGCCACATAGAGCTACCTACAGTAGCACAACCTGGCACACCTAACATTGGGTCATCCCTTTGTACAATGGGATTTTAAATTGGCAAACAGCAACAGCAAGGTAGACTTGCCCAACTTGCCAACCATAGAAACTAGGTGCTGCTGTAAGTATTTTTGTGTAATCCAAACTGTATGCTCCTGAAGCTCTCTGTTCTAATGGTTCAGGGATGGGAGTCCATCTCATAGGGACTAGGGATGTGCAAAAAATTTCGGGCACAGAATGATCTGGGCCCGAAATGAGCAATTTCGGGTGATTCAGGGCTGAACCAAATCACCCCGATGTCCCCCAATATTTTTTGGGCCCGAGCCAAATCACCCAAATTTCGGGCCCGAAAAATTCGGGTGATTCGGTTCATGGTTGATTTGGGGGGATTTTTTGAAGTTTTAGTGACTTTGGGGCAGTTCGGGGGCATCGCATGGGATCTGGGCAAAAGGAGTGGGGTGGAGTGGTAGTGCCTAATGGGTGCAGGCTACCACCCCAATTTCAGGGGGGTGGGCAAAGGGGTGATTTTTGGGGAATTTCTGAAGTTTTCATGTCTTTGGGGCAGATTGGGGCAGAAAGTGGGGCCTGGGGCAGAATAGTGGGTTGGGTTGGTAGTGCCTAATGGGTGGAGGCTACCACCCCAATTTCAGGGGGATTGGACAAAGGGCTGATTTTTTGAGAATTTTTGAAGTTTTAGTGACTTTGGGGCAGTTTGGGGGAAGAAAGTGGACCTGCCCCAAAAGAGTGGGGTGGGATGGTAGTGCCTAATGGTTAGAGGCTACCACCCCAATTTCAGGGGGATTGGGCAGAGGGCTGATTTTGGGGGAAAATTTGAAGTTTTGGTGACTTTGGGGCAGATTGGGGGCAGAAAATGGATCTGCCCCAAAGGAGTGGGGTGGGCTGGTAGATAGTGCCTAATGGGTGGAGGCTACCACCCATCCCCAATTTCAGAGTGATTGGGAAGAGGGGTGAATTTTGGTGAATTTCTGAGGTTTGTCTTCATAAGGTGAAGTGTGCTAAATTGATTACTTCCTCATATTCATAGTAATAGAGAGTGTGAAAAAGTGAAAGTGGGGTCATGAGAGTTGTTTAATTGAAAAAAATCTCATTTGCTACGATAGAATGAGAATTCACACTCAGAAAAAACTTCTATTTTTGTTGTTATTTTTAAAGCACATGTAGGAGCAGAATCAGGATCAGGAACACAACTATGCAGGGAACAAGTTTTATCTTTTCCTTTTGAACTGCAGTGCTGGCAAAAACATGCTCCTGATACTCATATTAGCCCCAAGAGAGCATTTTCATTGGCCATAATTTAAGTTTCTCTTGTATGACCAATAGGGATTTAAGGGACATGATTCTGCTCCAGAACCACAGAGCAGGAAGAAAGTGTTAAATAAGTCCGTCCTGTGAGTCATAGGCCTAATTCTGAGCACTTCAATGGCCACTACTTAACTTAAAACCCAGAAATGAAAGGTCAATGTACATGTGCAATGTATTGAATAGTATATCCCACTTTTCTCTAAAATGATCCTATTTATGAAGGTTGGACTTGAAGGCCCTACTCTAAATGTTACCACTTGGAGAAGTGAGCTAGATGGCAATCGGAGTTAGGAGCCCTGTTCAGAAAACATTCCTCCACATTGAATGTATGAGAATGGAGCAGGATTGCTCCGGTTGGCCATGCCCCCTCCTCACCACCTCCCATGCTACCCATGCTAATGCATCTGCTGACTATGCCCTTGTTCAGCACTTCTCTGAAAAAGGCCAAGCTGTGTCCATGGAGAGCTTATCAACATGGTTTGGAACCCCAGCCAATTGAAGATGCAGCTCTTGATTGCATCAACTCTTAACACCAGCAACCCTATTGACCACTAGGGGCATTAGGAGTACAGATAGCCAGTAAGGGCATCCCCCCTTGAACCATGCTTTCTCTACCCTGATTCCCTTTTGCGAGACTGATACTTAGGTTTCATTCTCTCACCTGGAGAGAGACTTCTTTCTTCTCCCCTCCCCCTACTTCCTGTATGTAGCTAGCAAAGAGGCATGGTAGGTCTTATCTATCTCCCTGAAGGATTTCCTAAATAAACTACTTTATTTGGAACTTTAATTCCATGTCTCCAAACAATATTAATTAGCAGTGCTCCCTTACTTGTGCACTTTCGCTTTAGCTGGGGCAGATAAAGAAATCGCCCCTCCTGAGCTCGCCAACACAGATTACATGGATAAGCCCTCCGCAGCTACACTTCAGCCCCTCTCAGTTAAATGCACTGCCACCATGACCACTGGATACATCCATGTCAAGGCATATGGCTAGTAGTCATGATCCTGCTCTGCTTCACATATTCACTGTATACAGGGCAGGAGTGTTTCGTGAACAAGGCTAAGGCCTTTTTAGCCCCAGTTGTGGAATTCTCTCTGTAGGAATGCTTATCTACTCTGAGCCCAACTTTATATCCTTTTGGCTCTATGGGAAATCATTTGTTTTTCTGAGTTGTTAATGAATAATTTATTTATTTATTGCTGCTTCTAGTTCTATCTTGACACTTTTAATTATGTTGGCGGCGTAACTTGCATTTTCTTAAATACAACTTGTATCCAGTCATTCCCCTACACATTAGAGGCAGAACACAAAAGATCAACTAGTGCTCCTGGATACAAGTTTCTTTCACTTTAACTCCTGAGAAAGCTTTAGAAAGCTATCATTATAGTTCAATAAAAGATATTCTTAATTATATAGGTGGAGTGCCTGTATAGTTAAGTTGGATGAGTCAACTGGCGTTCCACCATCATAAGCCCTAAATGTTCTAAATGCTAAGTGAACATTCCCTACCAGCCCAACATTGAGCTGAAGGGCCAATGTAAAGTGTGGGCATGTAGATATGGAGCCTAATTTGTAAGCAAGCATAATATGCAAGAGTATACAAAGCCTTTTCGGCTTACTTACATGGTTGAAGTGCCTTCACTCTCATTTTAAGCTGAAAGGTTCTTTAACCACGGAATCTATTCTTGCCTCTAGTAACCTATGCTTGTCTGAGAAATAACTCCTTCAAAAAGGAAAAAATTGAGTCAGGTTTTGTTTTGCTTTTTAAACTGAAGTAATATTCAATCTTATTTCCTGGAATTCCCCGGACAGCACAGCATGTTCAGATTTCTGCTTCTCCAGCCATAGAATTGAACCTGGCTTAGTTGACATGTAGTGACTGCAAGGAAGTAACTGACCAATAAATGCAAGAATCTCAAATATAACTCTGGCTCCTTTTGACTTTCTACTGCACAGAACGTGTCCAAGTATTAAGTATTTTCTATGCTGCCATGTGATAAAATTGGAATTTCCAGCCAGGGTGACATCCAACTGAATCTGTGCAGTGGAAAGAATTGACAACTGAAAATGAGATTCCTGCCAAACTGCTGAGAGAAAGAGAAAGAAAGAGAAAGAGAATGTATGTAGATGGAAAGTGGTGCTTCCTTGACTGTTGATTTCTTTATTTCTATGGGGGATGTTGCTGGCTGTATATACAACATGCGTGTCGTTCCATATTTTTTTACCATGAATAGCCCTCAAATCTGGGTGAGTGGAGGAAGGTAGAACAAAAACCGCTAGGTTTTGCTGTGTGGAATGCGTGAGTAGCTCCTGTGTACATAAGATTTCAGGATATAGGCACTAAAGAATGGGTTTCTGTGGGATATGTAAGTGGTGCAAAAAGCCTCTGTGGTGGTGGGGTTACTCCCTCTCCTTCTCCTCCCATTTCTAGCCCCTCAACACTGTTGCTATGACCACCTCAAGCTCTCTCTCTCTCTTCTCTACTTCCCCCTTCTCCTACCCTTGCTGTGCTCCCAGGTTTCCCACAGGTTCTCTCTCTTTCCCCTCCTCCTCCTCCCCGTTCTCTTGCCAAGGCTGTGCTCACCAGTCTCTCTCTCTCTTCTACCAGCTCCTCCTCTTCCTGTCTTTGCTGCTTGTGTCTCCCACATGCACTCTCTCTTAGGCTTCCAAATAGGGCAAAGGGCTGATTTCTTAGGAATTTTTGAGGTTTACACATCTTTAAGATTTTTCCCCCATAGGGAATAATGGAGGTTTTAGCAGCCCCATAACTGCACCTGGGGGGCACTGGGGTGGCCCAAAGCGAGTGGTGGTGTAGTGCACAGAGGGTGCCAACCACCCCCCTGGATTGCTAACCCATTGGGGTACTGGGCTTTGTTGTTTCTGAGGTGTTGAGTTTAGATCTACTGGTAGCAAATGAGATTTTTAATGAAAAACCATGAATCCACTCTCATATGCTACTAGAGAATCTACTCTCAGAACACCACTAGAACAATAAAACCCTGTTCTTCATGGGTTGGCAACCCATGTGGGTGGTTGGCACTCTATGTACACTAAACAACTACTTGCTCTGGGCCACCCCAGTGCCCCTCAAGTGGAGTTATGGGACTGCAGAAACCTCCATTATACCCTATAAGGAAAATCTGAAAGACGCGCAACTTCATTAATTCTTTAAAAATCAGCCTTTTTCCAAATTCCTCTCAACAAATTGTGGTAGCTTCCTTGTACCAACTGGGCACTACCACTAACCACACTCCACTCTGGGCCACCCCTCCCCCACCCCCGATGTAAAGCTATACTTTTCCTGAAACCTCCATCATACCCTATGGGGAAAATCTGAAAGACGAGCAAACTCCAAAAATGCACCAAAAACCAGCAGTTTGTCCAATTCCTTTGAAATTTTTGTGGTAGCTTCCACTCATTGGGCACTATAACCCCCACCCACTCTTTTGACCATGTGACCCATTTTAAAAATCTGAATTAATTCAGATTCGGATTTGGATTAATTCGGATACAAAACAAAACGGGAAGGCTTAATTTGGACAAAATACAAAATGGGGTTGATTTGGATTTGGTACAAATCGAAACAGAAAAAATACAAAATGTGCAACCTTACTCTCTTTCTCTTTACTCCTGCCAAGAGAGTGAGCAAGAGAAGCATGCCAGTCTGGCAGTTTGTATACATCCCACACTCTCTATGGATTTTATAAAGTGTGGGACTCCACCGATCTTGCCATCACAAGCGTTCCAGTCTAGAGGACCTCGGAGAGAGAAAGAACACTATGGCCACATCGGGACGTAAAACAAAACTGTAGTTGAAGGGGCCTCTAGTTTAAATTTGTGTACATTTGAATGCGTGCAACTGTAGTTTTGCCTGAAAATGGACCCATGGTTTTCCACCTCAAACTCCAATTTGCACCTTCAGTTTATAGTGAGTTTCACCACCTGTACCTCCAGTTCTGCGGTGCCAGCATTATGTCTGAATGCAGCACCTCAATCTCGCTGTCTGGCAGCCGGAGTTAAGGGAGGAAGCTCCTCCCTCACTCCAGATGCTACTGGCCTCCAGGGCTGTCCTTCAATCAAGAGAGAAGCCCAGGCAGCCAGTTCCCCCTCCTCTCTGCAGTCTCACTGATTGCAGAGAGGGAGCTCTCCATTTTGTCCAAATTTGGATGGGACAGTGGGGGGAGTGGAATCGTGTGAATGTGGCCAAAGTTACCTCACACATTTGCAAGTAGATGCAGATGATCCATTTGATGTGGTAATTGAGCCACAAAGGGAAACTACAGGGAGGTGGCTTCATCTCATTCATTATATGTAAACAGTTGCCTGAAATAATCCAGCCTGCGTGTTTTATGCAAATCTTCTATTTCTCATTCACATAATTTCTGAAATTAGGAGTGTATTTTTAGGTTCACAGCAAATAGTATTACACAAGTAAATTTCATATGTTTTAATGGAAGTTAATTCCTGTAACTTTGCTTAGGTTTGCGGCATTGCAATCAAATACTTACAATCCCCTTAAAATTTGTGATTGCATCATTCCTGAATCTCAACCCTCAAAATGAAGAAATAATCCTTAGTTCCTTTGCCAGTTCACCTACATGTTTCCAGTCCATCAAACCATCACTATCTCTAGCCTCTAAAATCTCTTTCCCCCCAATAAGCTTCAGCATTGTACACTTCTTCCAGTGCCTCGTGCCCATCTGCCTAGCAAATCACCTATATTTTTGCATGCTCTCCCCCTTACCCCTGCAGCCATTGGCAGTTGGCACAGTATCCTACATCATAAATGAAGGTCCCTTTGCTCTTAGGAACAGCTTTTTCAGCTGCAGGGAGGAGGATGAGAAGGGGCCACTTAGAAGGAGAGAACTACTTCTTGGTGCCTCTGTGTGTTATATACATCATTGTGGAAGCTACCCATTGTGTTTGCTAACTTGGATACCTCCAAACATTTGGGACAAGCATTCTCAGTTACGATTCTAAATATTTCATGGCAACAATGTGTATAATTTCAAGCTGAATTCTCATCACTTGTTTTCCTTGATGTTGTTAATGAAACTGCTCTTGAAATATTGGCAAACCACCCCGACAAACTTTTGGGCTTGAGTGGGGAATCAGCAACTCTGGAGTGAGCAGTCCACTACATAATAAATGTGTACAACACTCCGGTCTTGGAAATGACTGACAGAGAACTGAAGTCAAACACAATCAGGTTTATTTAGGATTTAGGGGTACAGAAACGAAATCTTGATTAGCAAGCAACACAATATTAACTAACAAAACTAACCAGACTAATATTAATAGTACTAAACTGAGACTCACCAAGAGGCATTTTGGCTTGAGATCTGAATTAAATCCACTCAAGCCTGACAAGGGAAAAGGACTCAGAGAACAGCCTCAGACTTTAAAGAGAGCAGGAAGAGAGAGAAGCAAGAGATTTCAGAGCAGAAATTAGTATACCCAATTCTTTCCACTGGTGGGCTCGAATGTTGCTTGGTCCCTCGATACTGAGGGACTTCTCTCTCCAGGAACAAGCAGAGAAGTGGGATGCAGGAGTGGGGACCTGTGTGCCACTTGCAGGTCAGGAAGTCAGGAAAAGTCCAAAGGAGGCCTGATCTCGGGAGACCAGGTTCCTGATGCAGCCAAGCATACTGCGCAGATTGGGCCTGGAAGCAGGGCTGATCTGGAGGCAAAAGGCAGGATGGGGCACAAGAGCCAAGGCACAGCAGGATGATATAGCTGGTGCCCATGCACACAAAGCGGGTGAATCCAGAGAGGAGACACACTGCTTGATGATCTCGAGGACAGAAATAGGCAACATCTTGCCTTGGGGCCAAATGTTGACCACACCTTTCTGCTGAAAAGTGTGACTTTCGTGATAGACAAAGGAATACATTTTGTCCTGTTCAAACTTCAGTAGGTATGCTCTAACAGCACAATGGGGGGAATAGGTTTGAGAAAAGTGTGCAGGATGGAGTGAATGGGCGCATTAAGGTTTATCTCATGGTTAGGAAGACCTTGATAGATGACTGAAATGTGTTAAAAAGCACACCTCCTGAACCTCGAACCAACCATTGTTTCTTGTTAGAGAGATGAGACTGTTATCTCTTATCTGTTCTTCCTGTGGTAAGCTGGGAGGCTACTCCAATGTGCCAACAGAGGGGAGTACTTGGCTATCTCTGCTTGAGAAATAACTCTTCATTAAGTCATGTCTGCTTTAGCATCCTCACCTGATCTTAAACAGAGAGGAGAACATGGAGGTTACCCACCCCCACCCCACCTTCAGTTGCATGTTAGACTTGATCTGGGATTATCTTCCCCATGTTACCTGCTAAGTGACTTACCCTTGGGAGTCAGCCTGTGTAAGCAAATGGTTAGGCCACAATCCCTTAAGTCCAGAGTCAATAAATAAATAAAACTACAAGCCGCTAAATCAGATGTAGGGTGCTGCAGGGAGCCCCCAAACAGACCATCTTCATAACAATGTATAGATAGTTATGTAGAATTATGCTAGCTTTGTGATAGTAGTGATGCATAAAGTACTTGGCTAACTCGCAAGTTTATAAAGATCCAGAAATAAGAAACAATATATTAATTTGTAACAGTGAAATACTTGGCTGAATCGCAAGCTTATAATGATCTAGAGATAAGAAACAATATACTAATTTGTAATAGCTCATTTCTGTAACCCTATGAGCCATGTGATCTTGACAAATTAAGAAACTTAGGTAGTGCTTACAAACAGTATGTATGGAGGAATGCATGAGTGAGCAACATCAAGTGTGCCCCAGCCCCACTCTCTCTAGAACACGAACAATGTTGGGAAAGATGCCAAAGGCCTGAAGAATCGGTGAAAACCGGGGAGAACTGCCAAAGACATTGTAAAGGAGAAAGAACTAGGAATAGAACAAAAAGATGAGTACATCTTGTGATCACGGAAATAGAAGTGGACTGCAGATGTACTAGCTGGTGTGGAAACATCATTGCATGTATGCATCTTCATTCCTTGCATTAGAGCAGCGTTAGTCAGGTTGCCAACCAGTAATGGGGAGTAAAACCAAACCTGAACCCCAAAACCCATTCAGAGGGGTTTCTTACCAAAACTGAACTTGAACCAGAAATCTTCTGCTTGCCTTGAACCTGAACTGAACCCCTAATACAAAGAAATAGTAACTGGTTCAAAACCAGTTCATTCAGGGCCAGCCTTAGGGGTGGACAGCTGGGCAATTACCCAGGGCACCCACCTGAAGGGGGCGCTGAGCTGAGCTGAGCCTGGTGGCTTGCTGGTTGGTGAGCATACTGTCTGCAGTGAGCTAAGGAGAAAGAGAGGAGATGACCGAAGAAGAAGCTGCAGAAGGCCTGTGAGTCTTCAGTGGGATCCAGCTCATTGGAGCAGGAGAGCACTGACAGCAAAGCAGCACATTATTGAGAGGTAATTCTGGGCCCTTTTCATGGGCATTGCTGAGAAGCCTGGGGACAGCAGGGGCTGTTGCACTAATAGGTTTTGCAGCACTGCACAAGCGACACAACCTGGCAACAGTGATAAACTAATATTGGCGGGGGTGGGGGAGAGAGAGACCAAAGCCACTCACTCAGGGCATTATTTATCCGAGGGGCAGCCCTGGGTTCTTCAGTCAGGCACTCAGGGGGTTCTTTTGAGGAGTAGTAAGGGTTCCTGTCTGTTCCAATTATATTTGGATAAACCATATTTCCCAGCAAGGCACTTGAAAAAAAGAGAAAGAGGAACAGGAGAGACTGGCCGGCACAAAGCTTACTCGGCCAATTTTGCTCGCAGTAGCAGTGCCAGTGCCCTGGTTCTGGTATGAAGAAAAAAAGAAGGGAGGTCTCCCTTCCTCCCCACCACCACCACCACCACCACCACCACCACCACCACCACCACCCTGGAACATTACATAGCAGCTCAGTTGGACAAAAAGTTTAATGGCCCATAGGCAATGTCATTTTCTCTGGGGCTACTGGCACTGCAGTAGCCCTTGGGGAACAATTTCCCCCAAGGATGACTAGCACATCCTAGCACCCTGTTATGGGTGCCAGAGTACTGTTGGGGAAGAGAGACATAACTCTTGTTCTCTCTTCCTATTGCAACATCAGAGTGTCGCTGCCACCGCTGCCTTAGCTAAGCCAGGTTACAAGGGGATGGGTTTGGAATTGGGGGGCTGGACAGAAAAGAGGGGGAGTGATTCCTATTTTCCCCCTAAAGCAGTTTGGCTCATTTAAGTTTGATCCAAGCTAATAGCCCTGTGCAAAACTTCAGCTCTGAATATGCCAAATTTCTACCTAGCCTCCTTGGTGCAGTGTGGAGGCAACCCTTTCCACTACTCACCTCTGTGCGCTGCTGTGCTTTTCCGGGCCTGGTGGGCCCCTTAAAAAGAAATGAAGACTTACTGGGCCCCAGCAATGTCCGGGAAAGCACATGGAGAGCACTGGGTGGGGGTGTGGACTCCACGTCCTAGTGCTCCCCATGCATCTTCCACATTGTCCCTGGAGTGTGCAGGACTCAGTTTCTCTTTCAGGGGCCGCACCAGCAGAGGAGGCAGCACAGCACTGCACAGAAGTGAGCGGTCAGAACAGTTGTCTCTATGCAGTGCCCAGGTGGCTGCAACCAATATTTGGCTTTGGGTATCTGAAGTCGAAGCTTTTCACCAGCCAACAAGCTAGGGGGAACTCACCGATCTCTACCTAGGACACAGACCCTTCTATACTACTGTTAATGACACGGGAGGTTCTCAAGGTCTAAGAGCTAGTGACTCCTTGGTTCCTTTGACTAAAGGCCTCCAAATATTTTCCTCAAGCTTCTGCCTCTTCTACCTGCTCTTCCCTCAGATTCCTCTATCCAATTCTATTGCCTATTCTATCCCTTTCCTTCAGCCACCCAACCTTTCTCTATCCTGCCTCCTTAGACTTCCTCCCAATCAAATTTCTAATCCTTATCCTGACTCACACAGTTTCTCCTCCATAGGCCCTGTGTCAAATATTGATCTCAGCCAAATTTACATTTTCTTTCATCATCAGAATTAAACTGTGACCATTTTGTTGTCTGCAGCTTTTCTCCCTAGCAGTTAATATTTGTGGCAATTATTTAGTACCATGCCAACTCAAAAGAGAGTAGTCCTCTACTTTTCTACCCAGATTAACGCACAGATGTCCGATCAAATATTTTTGATAGACCTGTGCAAATATCTGGCAGCAAATAGCTGAAACGGAATAATCAGCCCTGCTGGCGCTGTGCAGAAGTGACTGCTGCCACCATTCACGTGCACACAGCATGGTGTTGTTCCTCACATCGTTGGAGGCCCTCAAAGAAAAACAGAGCCCTAGAGCGGCGTGGCAATATCTGGGAATGTGTGCAGGGAAAGCTGAGCATTGGAGTCCTTTCTAGCACGCTCCACTTTACAATGCTTCCGTGTGTCACTGGGGCTCTCTGGGTATGCTTCTCATTGAGGAGCTCCACCAGTGCAGGGAACAGCACAACACTGTGCACAGGTGAGTAGAGGGAACAGTCACCCTAGTATGGTACCAGCAGGGCTGTGTGGACTGTTTGGCTTCAGCTATTTAGAGCTGAATATTTGCACAGAATTACTGATCAGGATTGTTCTGCTACTTCTGCCCTGAGCTCCGTGTTTGCATGGAGCCTACATATGCACACTCTGACATGTTAGGCTCCTGTATATGCCATCAAAGGCCCTATATTTTCCAGGCATTGGATGTGTTTAGGTATATATATATGGGGTCCAGGAAAATATCACACGAGAGTGCATGGAGACTGAGGATGGGGCAAGAAAGAATGAAAGTGAGAATGAAAGTTGACACTCACTGAAAGTGTCAGTATGCGGCAGCTGTGAAAAAAGGCATATTCCATGCTAAGGATCATCAGACAGGGGTTTAAAATAAAGATGCAAATATTATAATACCCTTATACAAATCTATGGTGCAGCCACATTGGGAGTACTGCATGCAGTTCTGGTCACCATATCTTAAGGACATTGTAAAACTGGAAAAGGTACAGGAGAGGGCAGTGAAAATGATAAGGGGCCTGGAGCACCTTCCTTATGAGGCAAGGCATCTGGGGCTTTTTTGTTTGGAAAGGAGGCAACTACGGGGAGACATGATAGAGATGTATAAAATTATGCATGGAGTAGGAAGAGTAGACACAGAGAAACTAGAACCAGGGGTCATCCCATTAAACTGATGGCCAGGAAATTTAGGACCAACAAAAAGAAATACTTTCCCACCCAGCACATAATTAAACTACAGAATTATCTGCCACAGGATGCGGTGATGGCCACTAGCTTGGATGGCTTTAAAAAGGGCCTTGGACAAAATTCATGGAGGTCTAACAATGGCTACTACTAGTTGATAGCTATAGACCACCTCCAGCCTCGGAGGCAAAATGCCTCTAAATGCCAGTTGCAGGGGGGGAGCAGCAGGAGAGAGGGCATGCCACCTTTTTCTTGTGGGCTTCACAGAGGTGGACCACTGTGGGAAACGGATGTTGGACTGGATAGGCCTTGGGCCTGAACCAGTTGGGTGGTTGTAATTAAAGCAGTCAGACTCCTTCATATTTCCATTTGGTACAAATGCATGCCTGAACAATGATGAGATTGAGTAAATTCACTCAGCAGTTTTCCCCTAGATCACTTTCTAATACACCTGTAAGAGCAGGCAAACAATATGGGACCAGTTCAAATGAACATTAGGAGAGGAGAGCTGGTCTTGTGGTAGCAAGCATGACTTATCCCCATAGCTAAGCAGGGTCTGCCCTGGTTGCATCTGAATGGGAGACTTGATGTGCGAGCACTGTCAGATATTCCCCTCAGGGGATGAAGCTGCTCTGGGAAGAGCAGAAGGTTTCAAGTTCCCTCCCTAGCATCTCCAGGATAGGGCTGAGAGAGATTACTGCCTGCAACCTTGGAGAAGCCGCTGCCAGTCTGTGAAGACAATACTGAGCTAGATAGACCAATGGTCTGACTCAGTATATGGCAGTTTCCTATGTTCCTAACATGGACACCTACACATGATTACTGGCACTGCGGTGAGAATGCACTCATCCCAACATCACTAAAGAACCTGCTGACATGATCTCAGCATGTTCTGTAATCATATGTGAAGGGTGTTCATCAGAATCGCCCCTTTACAAGCACTACAATATGCAGGGTTTTGTAGTACATGTACAGGGGCAATTCCAATAAGTGATTAAGGATATAGCAAGACCACATTGCCACATCCTTTACTGATGTCAGGACAGGTGCGTTCTCACTGTGGCTGAATTTATAACATGTAAGGGTCCATGTTCATTTGAACCAGGTCCATTAAGGAACACTGTAGGTAACTAATCTCTCTGCTCATAAAAAGCATTATTCTTTCATCTGAGACATGAGATGCTACCTAAATATGCCTAAGTTGCTCTTCCCTACTAAAACAACAACAGTGGAATACAGAGAAATAAATCCCCCAGTGCACGGCACTCATTGTACAGTGCATTTGGGAATTCCAGGAGGCCATGACTCATTGTCCCAGCCTCCGGCGAGCAGCACTACAGTGGCACACCCAAAGGCAAATTGATGATTGTCTGGGGGAGAGGTAGGTCCATCCCTGCCTCCCCTTCCCCTTGTTGGTCATGAGAATAGCCTTATTTCCCCACTTTTAAGAAGTGCTCCATTTAAGTCACATTTAAATGACCATCAACATTCACAGGTACACATCTGAGTTTTGGTGTATTTTGAAACTTCATCTGGGATTGCCACTATTCATATCTAATTTATGGGCTAATTTATTTCATTTTCAGGTGTAAATAGTAGGGTTGTGCATTGGCTGCTTCAATTGCAAGAAATCTGTAACGTGTGCACACATGCATCCGTGTACAGGAAGCCACTCTCCGCATAGCCATCTCCATGCAGTTCCTCAGATTTCTTGGGCTCAGAATTGCACAAAGATGGCCATGCTGGATGTGGCCACCTCCACATTCCACGGAGGTAGGGGTGCTACAAACCTATCCAGAACAGAATGTCCAATGCACATCTCTAATAAATAAAACAGTGATGATTCTCTGTCTGACACTACCTTGTTTCTATAGATCCATTATCTCAAAATTGCATGTAGGGGTGTGCCTGAAGCATGCTTTGAGCACTTTTGGATAAATGGGACAGATAACCTTAAGGAAAAGGAGAACAGGTCCTTGCCTGGTTTCCACCACCCCATTCTGCTTCCTGCTGGGGCAACATGCATCCCAGAAAGCCCTCGCATGACAACACTATGCACATGGCACTCACACATGCCTGGACACCATGTGTGTGCTGGCACGGCATTGGGGGTTTGGGGGATGTACACCACCCCAGTAGGAAGCAGAACGGGGCAGCAGAGACCAGGTGCTCTCCTTTTCCTTAAAATTATCTGCCCCATTTACCTAAAAGTGCTCAAACCGCAGTTCAGGTATATCCCTAGTCACCACAAAGGTATTGCAAGACAGAGCAGCAATAGGCCATTTCTCTGGAGTATTGGCAAAATGATTATAATCATGTTTTCTACTTTGAATTAGTAGTGATACAGTGTACCATGTTTGTAAGGCATACATGGTGGTGGCCTCCCAGCTCCATACAGTCTTGGAGGAATCTGACTATCTAGATCCATTTCAAACTGGCTTCCGGACTGGCTATGGGGTGGAGACTGCCTTGGTCGGCCTGATGGATGATCTCCAACTGGGAATTGACAGAGGAAGTGTGACTCTGTTGGTCCTTTTGGACCTCTCGGCGGCTTTCAATACTATCAACCATAGTATCCTTCTGGAGCATCTGAGGGGGTTGGGAGTGAGAGGCACTGCTCTGCAGTGGTTCCGTTCCTACCTCTCGGGCAGGTTCCAGATGGTGTCCTTTGGAGACTGTTGTTCTTCAAAATCTCAACTTTTGTATGCTGTCCCTCAGTGCTCCGTATTGTCTCCGATGTTGTTTAACATCTACATGAAACCGCTGGGAGAGATCATCAGGAGATTTGGTGCTGGGTACTATCAGTATGCTGATGACACCTAAATCTATTTCTCCATGTCAGCATCATCGGGAGAGGGCATAACTTCCCTAAATGCCTGCCTGAAGGTGGTAATGGGCTGGATGAGGGATAACAAACTGAGATTGAATCCAGATAAGATGGAGGTACTCATTGTGTGGGGTTGAAACTTGAGAGACGATCTTGATCTGCCTGTTCTGGATGGGGTCACACTTCCCCAGAAGGAACAGGTACGCAGTCTAGGGGTACTTCTGGATCCAAGTGTCTCCCTGGTGTGGCCAGAGGTGCCTTCTATCAGAGGCGGTGGCCAGAGGTGCCTCCTATCAGCTTTGGCTGATACACCAGCTGCGTCCATTTCTTGAGACAGACAGCCTCAAAACAGAGGTACATCTGGTAACCTCCAGACTCAATGCGCTCTATGTGGGGCTGCCCTTGTACGTAGTCCAGAAACTACAGTTGGTCCAGAATGTGGCAGCCAGGTTGGTCCCTGGGTCATCTAGGAGAGACCATATTTCTCCATTATTGAAGGAGTTGCACTGGCTGCCGATATGTTTCTGGGCAAAATACAAGGTGCTCGTCATCACCTATAAAGCCCTAAACAGCATGGGCCCTGGGTATTTAAGAGAACATCTTCTTCGTCATGAAGCCCACCGCCCATTGAGATAATCAGGAGAGATCTGTCTGCATTTGCCACTGGCTCGTCTGGTGGCTACTCAGGGACAGGCCTTCTCCGTTGCTGCCCCGAGGCGTTGGAATGCGCTCCCTAGTGAAATAAGAGCCTCCCCATCTCTGATAATTTTTAAAATCTTTAAAGACACATCTATTCACCCAGACTTTTAACTAATATTGTTTTGATTGTTTAAATGTTATTTTTAGAATATTGTTTTAAAAAAATTAAATTGTGTTTTAAATTTCTTGTTTTGTTTTTAACTAATGTTTTACCTATGTTTTTATCTTCTTGTAAACCACCCAGAGATGTAAGTTTTGGGCAGTATAAAAATCTGTTAGATTTAATAAATAAATAAATGTTACACAACAGAGGCACTGCCAAAGTAGTTGACTACATGTCAATCAACTACACAGAATTACAAGATTCAACCATATCAGCAACTCACTAGAAAGGCTTTCACACATACAGTGAAGCCCAAAAGATAACTACTATTATGTAATTTTGTTCTTTCTACCAAGTCAATGTACTGAAATGAAGAAAAACCAGACGCGGTCAATTAGCTCAAAATCAAGCAAAAAAGGGGAGATGAAAGCATAAGTAATTTAGGATAATTTATAAATTTAAAACTCAGTTGGGTCAATCTGTGAGCTATATGAACATTAATCCATATTTATCATTTGAGAAACAGAGGATGAACAAACTTATATTACTTTGAGCTTGGTTAACTAGCCAGAGCCATTATATATTTTGCTGAAAATACTATGAGAACTTTAAACTACTAAAATGAACTTTTAAAGTAGGTAATGCCCTCCAATCCATTTCAGTCTGGTGGCAAACCCAGTTAGACATTCAGAATATACTGGCTGCTGGTAGTTGCATGGGATTTCATGGAGCCACTAACAGCATGAATCAGTGCCAGCACATGAGCCTGTACATATGGCTGTCATGATTTACACAATAGCAGTGGTCATGTGTCACAGCCCCATGGGAAAGGATTATTTCATATTAAGTGCCTCTATCTCATGTGCCCCACGGGGTCATAAGCTTTGCTGGCAGCCTACCTACTCCTACAGCCAATTGCACAGGGAGTTGCTGAGAACCAGAAGCAGGCACAATTAAACGAGGCTCCTAAACTCAGTATATGCTTGATATGCTAACCAGAAAGGTTAAATAAGAGAGCTACTTCACGTTCTGCAATATTCCATATTATTTTGCCTGGTGAAAAATTGTTTCACATGACTGAAATAAACCTGACAAGCTGTATTTATTTTAAAAACATGAACTGGTTGCTCAAGAAGTGCTGGTATCATTCATTTCAGCAGGCACAACTGCCATGCTAGCTGCTATTACAAGTTCTTTCAAAGCTGTCCCTTGAGTCTTAGATTTGTCTGCAAGTTTCTCTGAAAGTTTTAGCTGTTTGTTCATCATGTTATACAGCAGTTTCCATTTCATCTCTCTCCTGTGAAGCTGCAGTTTGAGTTGGTGGAGGGTTATAGAAGACAAGTGCTACAACAGTAAATATAATTGTATTTATTTTGGCAACTGCACCTGTAAAAGAGAGGGAGAGGAGCTGTATGTTTATTTCTTTATTATATTTAAATAACACTTATCTTAACAAGAAAAACTCAACACAGTTCAAAATGATCAACATAATTAAGAAGTTACAGTTCAGAGATCAATATAACTCATACACATACAAAGTATATGTAAGCTGCCCCGAGCAGTATTGTACTGGAGGGACGGGTTATAAATATTTTAAATTAAATAAATAAATAAATAAATAAATAAATAAATAATATAGACAATAGCAGTAACAAAATAATCTCAAAATACAAACAAGTGTGCCCTTCTCTTTCAGACTTGTCAATCAAAAGTTGCCCTCACTGCTTGCAACTGGCCCACCAATTGATCCACTAGTTTAGCTGATTATCAGTTAAAACCAATTCAATGGAAGTTTCAAAATAATTAGAACTGCGAGATTTAATCAGTTTCATCAGTAGATTAATCTGATTTAATTGATTAATCAATGTGGATTTAATTGATTAATCAGTTTGTTCCATTTTAATTTTAATCAGTAAGCTCAAGTTTTGATTGAAAATAAAGGAATAATGGGACTACTTTGGTTCTGGTTTACAGTAATAAGGGATAGAAAAGAAATTATTTTTTAAAGATGTTATATATGATTTCCCCCCACAATAATTAATATGAACTTTTAAATAAATAAATCTATTCATTAGTAAAATTCAGACATTAAATCAATTAAGACTACATTCCTATGCACACATGGAAGACAGACATAGGACATGTCTGCATGCTATTTTCTCCTTCCATGTGATTAAAAGGCTGACATGTGGAGTGCCCACTCATTGTCATCCTTTTCCACAGATGTCCCAATGCCCTCCTGGAGCATCCCTTTATAGCACTGGGTGTGTGTGTGTCTTTTAATGGCCATGCTACACACACTCCAAATACAGTAGTAGTTTAAACTATTATTTGGAATGCGTGTAGACCTCTACATTTGCATTCAGTTTGCACAGAACACCAAATGGAAATCAAAAGTTTAATTATAAACACAGCTGAACTTTCTTCCCCATATTTCCATCAATTTTTATTTTGAAGAGTTTGCAATTAAATTATTCAAACCAATTAAATTATTTTGCATATAAGATATTAACTTATCTAATGTTAATGTGTGGCACTTACTTATAGTTACTAACATATATGCCATTCTTTTGTTGTCATAGGTCCAACATGATCCCCTAACTCCACATGTATCTACTGACCATAAAGTACATGTTTCGTCTATTGCAACACCAAACACTATTGGTCCAGGGATAGTACCTATAAAAGACGGAGTGTTGCAAAATTACTTCAAAATGCAACTCAAGACAGTACTTGGCAAACATTCAGAGAAGGCTGTTTTGTGGTGGCAAGAGAGAAAAACATGAAGATGGGACACAGAAGGGACAAAGTACATTTATGGGTGGACAGACTGAGCTACATATTAGATTTCTGAAACAGAAAGTGGGGCAGAGGCAAGCCACTTACCCTGCCCCCCCCCATGCACCGCCCCATGCTCCCCCACCTCAAGCTGTGCTTGCCTCAACTTTTTTTGCAGATAAAATCTCTCACATTTGGGCTGAGCTGGATTCCATAGTTACTGAAGAATCTACTGTGGTTTCCAGCAACTTCTCTTATGGGATTAGATTGGGTCATTTTCCGTTTGAGACATGTGAGGAAGTGGACAAACTGCTTCGGACTGTGCATCCTACAACCTGTTCTCTTGACCCTTGCCCAGCTTGGCTTATCTCATCTGATAATCATATTATCAGAGAGGGTCTGGTAAATATTATAAATGCTTCTCTGAGGGAGGGCAGGATGCCTCCTTGTCTTAAGGAGGCTATTATTAGACCACCTTTGAAGAAAGCTGCACTTGATCCCTTGGAGTTAGCTGTTTCTAATCTTCCATGGTTGGGCAAGGTGACTGAGCGGGTGGTGGCATCTCAGCTCCAGGCAGTTTTGGATGATGCAGATTATCTAGACCTATTTCAAACCGTGTGGACTATGGGGTTGAGACTGCCTTGGTCGGCCTAATGGATGACCAATCGACAGAGGGAGATGGATGGCCATTGACAAAGGGACTGTGACTGCTGATCCTTTTGGATCTCTGCAGCTTTCAATACCATCGACCACGGTATCCTTCTGGACCACCTGAAGGAGATGGGATTGGGTGGCACTGTTTTACAGTGTTTCCGCTCCTACCTCTCTGGTAGATTACAGATTGTGTCGCTTGGAGACTGTTGCTCTGCAAAGTGAGAATTGAAGTGTGGAGTTCCACAAGGCTCCATACTGTCTCCAAAGCTCTTTAACATCTACATGAAACTGCTAGGAGAGACCACCAGGAGGTTTGGTGTAGGGTGTTATCAATATGCTGATGACACCCAGATCTATTTCTCCATGTTGAAAATCATCAGAAAATGGCATTTCTTCCCAAAATGCCTGCTTGGAGGTGGTAACAGGCTGGATGAGGGATAGCTTACTGAAGTTCAATCCAAATAAGACAGAGGTTCTGACTGAGGGGAGTTGGGACCTGAGAGGTGATTTAGATCTGCCTGTTTTGGATGGGGTTACACTCCCCCTGAAAGATCAGGTATGTAGCTTGGGAGTGCTCCTTGACCCTAAGCTCTCCCTGGTATCTCAGGTTGAGGCAGCAGCCAGGAGTGCTTTTTATCAGCTTTATCTGATATGTCAGTTATATCCATTTCTAGAGGTAAGTCACCTTAAAACAGTGGTACATTTGCTGGTAACCTCCAGACTTGACTACTGTAATGTGCACTATGTTGGGCTGCCTTTGTATGATATCTGGCAACTACAATTGGTACAGAATGTGGCAGCCAGAATGGTTTCTTGGACAACACGAAGGGACCAAATAACACCGGTTTTGAAAGAACTGCACTGGCTGCCGATATGTTTCTGGGTGAAATACAAAGTGCTGGTTCTTACCTATAAAGCCCTTAACGGCTTGGGTCCAGTGTATTTAAGAGAGTGCTCCTTTGACATGAACCCTGCTGCCTGTTATGATTTTCTGGAGAGATTTATTTTTAATTTATCATATTTTTATACTGCCTGATATGTAAATCTCTAGGCAGTGTACAAATCCCAACATTAAAAATCACAGGTTAAAATACATAAAACATGATAAAAACTATATAAAATGAATTATTAAAATCCTAATTAAAAGCTTGCAACAGGACAGTCTTGAGGGTCTTCCTGAAAACAAACAGAGAAGGAGATGTTTTAATTTCAGCAGGGAGCATATTCCAAAAGCCCTGGGGCAGTCACAGATAAAGCCCGGTCCTAAGTCTCCACCAGACGAGCTGGTGGCAAATGTAACTGGACCTCTCCAGAAGATCGTAAAAGGCAGGGGGGTTCATGACGGAGGCACTCTCTTAAATAGCCTGGTCCCAAGCCGTTAAGAGCTTTATAGGTAATAACCAGACTTTGTATTTCACCTGGAAACATAACCTGATGCAGATCAGGTTACGATTGCCACCAGCTCGTCTGGTGGTGACTCGGGACTGGGCTTTCTCTGTGGCTGCCCCAGGGCTTTGGTATATGCTCCCTGCTGAAATAAGAGCAGGAAGACCCTCAAGACTCTCTTGTTCTCACAAGCTTTTAATTAGAATTAATTTTAATAATTTGAATTTGTTTAATAACTGTTTCATACTATTGTTTTTATTGTGTTCCATGTATTTTATTCTGTGTTTTTCTAATATCTTAAATTTTGTACACCACCTAGAGATGTACATATCAGATGGTATAAAAATATGATAAATAAATAACAAACAATGGCATAATTCCATGCTTTAGCAAAATATTAGATTGACTATCACATATAGAAAACAAACACCAAAACCCTGCAATATGAAAATATTTTAATATTTAGAAGTATGTTCTAGGTCCTCTTGTTACCTATGCATGGTGTACTTTCTCTCAAACAAGAAAAATAGGTTGTTTACCTGTAACACGTGATCTTTAGGCGATCCGAGATCATTCACAACATGAGTAATACGCCTGCACAGTAGCCCCATGGAAGGACTTCATAGCTCCTCTAGGTGCTCTGAAGTTCTGCCCTTCATGCGTGGCGCACACTTGGTATCTTGGGCAGCAGAGCACCTGCAACTCAGCTTGGTTGACCACGAGAGGCCTTTTGTTTGCTGGAAGCATTGATTGTAAGTGACTAGACATAACATCCAGGCAGTGGGGAGGCTGGGCAGGTGTTGTCAACGATCCCAGATCACCTGCTAAAGGTAAACAACCTGTTTATCTTTATGGTGATCCGGGGTCATTCCCAACATGGGTGATTAACGAGCTCACCAAAGAGGTGGCAGGGTACAAGGATGTTATTAAAGAACTTTCTTTAAAACTGCCCATCTGAAATTAGCCTCAGCCGCTGTTCAGATATCAATTGCATAGTTCTTTATGAATGGTAGGTTAGAAGACCATATGACTGCTTTACAAATGACCATAATACTAATTCCAGACATATGTGCACAGAGATAGTTATAGCCCTGGTGGGATGGGCTTTAATAGTTGGAGGAGGTTTTAGTCCTTGAAGGTAACAAATAGTCTCTTTGTCTTCCTGAAGCCTTTAGTTCTGTCCATACAGATAAGAAGGGCTCTACCGACATCCATAGATTGATCATTCCAGAACAGAGATAGCCTGGCCAGCCTTGTCAATAGATATAGGCAATCATGGTCGCATTGTCTAGTAATACCTGAATTATGCAATTTCTTATCATGGGCAGAAAGGATTTTAGACCTAGGAAGATCGTGACAAGTTCCAGGAAGCTGATATGGAGAGCTGACTGTTTGAAATTCCACAGGCCCCAAGCATGTAGGTTCAGGCAATGAACCCCCTAACCTTTGTGAGAGGTTAACCTTTGATCCATTGTCACCGTGACAGTAGGAACTGGGTACTGGAAAGGAACACCCTCAGAGAGATACTTCTTTCGAGTTCACCACTGAAGAGACTTTAATACAGGTTGAGGGATGATCAGCCATAGATGCTGACTGTCCACATTCAATTTGAACACCGACAGAAACCACATTTGAAGCCGCTTTAGCCTTAGTCTGGTGTATTTTACCATGGCTGTGCAAGACACCATTAAACCTAAGGATATGGTTTTTGCTCTCTGTCTTGGATTGGTTCTGAAGGCATAGATCAGGTTTACAATTAATAGCTGACTCTTTTCAAGTCCGTATCGAGGAGGCCCCCTATATAGGAAATGTATTTTTCAGGTTGGAGGATGGATTTCTTCCAGTTGACCTGGATACCAAGGTCTTGGAACAATGTCAAAATGCACTGGACATGGTAATTTAGGGAGTCTTTTATTGTGGAAGTCACTAGCCAGTCGTCCACATACGGGAAGATGGAGACACACTGCCTGTCATTGGGCAATGACAGCAATCATGCACTTTGTGAAAACACAAGGTGTGGTGGAGAGACCAAAGGGCGAATGGTATATTGGTAGGCTAGTTGTCCTAAGGTGAAACATAAATTTTTCTGTGTTTGAGGTCAATACCAATATGAAAATAAGTGTCTTTCAAGTCCAAAGTCATGAGCCATTCTTCTGCTAGTAGGGGAAGGATGCCTTGTAAAGTGACCATTAATTTTTTTTTTTTTTTTGATGGATGGATTTGTTGAGCCAGCATAAGTCTAGGATTGGATGGAGGCCTCCATCTCTTTTGGGAACTTGAATATACCTGGAGTAAAACCCCTTCTTTTGTTCTTTTAGAGGGACTTGTTCTGTCGCTCCTTTCTATAAGATATCTTTTACTTCTTCTCTTAAAGTAGGAGTTGAATGGGTGTATTTTATCTCCAAGAAGTTAGGGATAGTGGTGAATTTGATTGCATATCCAGTGAAAATGATACTTACTATCCAAGCATTGGATGTGATGCAACACCAGGTTGGAGGGAAAGGGGCAAGTCTGGTGGAAGAGGGGACTGTAGGAACAAGTGATTGGAAGGGGGTGGTCAAAGATGCTGTTTTGACTGGTCCTTTAAAAAAATTCTGTTTCTGTGTTTTTTAAAATTATTATCATCATATTTTATATCCCGCTCTTCCTCCAAGGAGCCAAGAGCAGTGTACTACATATTTAAGTTTCTCCCCACAACAACCCTGTGAAGTAGGTTAGGCTGAGATAGAAGTGACTGGTCCAGAGTCACCCAGCAAGTATTATGGCTGAATGGGGATTTGAACTCAGGTGTCCCTGGTCCTAGTCCAACCCTCTAACCACTACACCATGCTGGCCATAGGAACGTCTGGGATTGTACTGGAAAAGGAATGGGAGGTTTTTGATTTTTCCTTCATGTCCAATTAAAGACTTGTAGTTTGTAGCCAAGCATGGAATTGAAGTGATATAGCTCCTTCTAGTGAGCATGATTCTGTTTCAGTCAGAAGTTTCATTGTGCTCAGATGCTGGTGGGTTATATTCACTGATATGGATATAACGTCTTTAAACTTAGATTTCAGAGTTAGATTTGGGGGCTTTTACAAAGTGAGGAGTTCCTTCTCCTTCTCCTGATCATGACCCTGTGAAGTAGAATTAGTTTTGAGGTTTTTCAACTTCCACAGTCTGAATTTGTCATAGTTGTGTGGTAAGGAAGGAGATGGCCTGACATAACGATCTCTAAATTTGCCAAATCTGCAAATATAGACAGGACTCCTGGGGAACTCCAGTAGTCCATACGTTTCCTATAGGAGCAATAGGCAGAAGTAGAATAGTGATTATCTCTCCTTCCAAGGATAAATAGATATGTAGGATGGAGAGGAGGATAGTGTTACTCTAGCAGGACATGCTGATGAGGTTTTTGGAATTGGTACTAGACCTGAGCCCAGGTCCTCATCAACATCCAAACCATGTAGAAGAAACCATTTGAAGGTGGAGCCAGATAGTGTATTATTGATAGAACCCAAAACCGATTCTATATCCTGTAACAGAGGAAGATCTTTGGACACTGAAGGTGTAGAAGAAAAGTTGATGCTGGAACTGGAAGTAAACCTAGCACTCTTTGCATCCATGGTATGGGCTTCAGGCCACATTGTGGAGGTGCTGACAACAATGGGTATTGTAGGTACTGAAGTAGCCAATGTTGAAGGCTCAGTAGAAGAATGAGTTGTCATCAATACTGGTGTCTGTGTCAGTGTCAGCTTAGGTATCAGTATCGGTGTCTATAACAACAAAAAATATTTATATACCGCTTTTCAACAAAAGGTTCCAAAGTGGTTTACATAGAGACATAATGAATAAATAAAATGGATCCCTGTCCCCAAAGGGCTCACAATCTAAAATTAGCTTCGTGGTTGGTGTTGGCATTGATGCCGGGGAAGAGGTTGGAGTCAAAATTACATTCAAAATCTCTAGAGAAGAGGAGGCATTAGATGGGATGTACTGAACCATGAAAGGAGAAAGGGTATGAGGAGAGCTGGTCTTGTGGTAGCAAGCATGACTTATCCCCATAGCTAAGCAGGGTCTGCCCTGGTTGCATCTGAATGGGAGACTTGATGTGTGGGCACTGCAAGATATTCCCCTCAGGGGATGAAGCTGCTCTGGGAAGAGCAGAAGGTTTCAAGTTCCCTCCCTGGATTCTCCAAGATAGGGCTGAGAGAGATTACTGCCTGCAACCTTGGAGAAGCCGCTGCCAGTCTGTGAAGACAATACTGAGCTAGATAGACCAATGGTCTAACTCAGTATATGGCAGTTTCCTATGTTCCTATGATCTCGAACCTCCAAAGAGCTTTCCATGAATAAGGTGTCTGAGGTCAGTGGTTGAACTGAGGTCAAGAGTTTGATGTTTGTCCCCCGCGATTGTCAACAATAATGAGTGGGTTGATATAGATGATGGACAATTTGAAGTCTCCGATGTCAGGGTCATCGACCTTAGGATCAATGCCGAGGAAGAGGTCTTTTTTTGCATTTAGAAGCTGAGCACGATCAGGGATCTTCTGATGTTTCCACTTCTTATGGTACTCGTGATGTCCTTCCTGGAGACATTGTGGGGCTTCTTATAAAGCTCGTTAGAAAGCTCCGGGCTGACACGTTGGGTATGGGAGGCTCTCTCAGTTGAACGTCTCAACACTGACGTTGACTTTGAGTGTCGATGACTGGACAAGATCAAAGCCATAGACACTGATGGTAACAGGAACTCAGCTTAGGCAATGGAGGACCTAACACTTTTTTGTATAAAGCAGCTCTAAGACACAATTCTCTACTTTTTCTGGTCTGTTTAGCAAAAGAGAGGCAAATCTTACATGTCCAGATGATATGATCTTCTCCCAAACCAAGCAAACACTGGTCATGTTTGTTCAACAATGGGAGAGTCCACCTGCAAGATGAACACTTTTAAAAAGCGTCCATGAGTCCAACATGATAGGAAAGAGAGGAGTCAAGAGCAGTCCGAGTCCAAGTCTTAGAATCTAAACCAATTTTCTTTGAATTTCCACAGGAACCGAGACGAAAACGAGAGACAAACTTTGAGGCACACACTGAGGCAGTCGAAAAAGAAATGAGCAACAGGTGCTCCATCACCCAAGATATTGAGCGTGTTCTGTGTGCAAAGAACAGAGCTTCAGAGAAGCTATGAAATCCTTCTGTGGGGCTAATGCGTAAGAACTAATGACAACACATATTAACCATGATCCAAAAGGACTGCAACCACACAGATTTTCCCCAGTCAGCTATGTACATGGAAAAGCTGCTTTTGAAAACGAAACACTCTGATCCTTCATTTATTGTAGATAACTCTGGGATTATCCATTATTATACCATTTTTACTGAAGTAAAAATAAAAGGCATACCCAGAATTCGTATAAACAGCATTAGAACACCCATAGCAAATGATCGAAGCCTTTCTGGTACGCACCTGTAACCCAAAGTTAAGAATGAAGGAAATGTCACCAATGTAACTTTCAAATCTAGTATTTCTTTTGTACATTTTACTTATGCTTCTAACCATTCTTTGGATTACAAAAAGAATATGCAACTTTTAAAAATATCAGTAAGCTAATGTATTGTAAGCAAGATAATCAAGTTCAGCAATGTACCTATAAATTGTTCTATGCTTCTAGATTTTAATGAAATAATGGAACATTCTGGATAATGGCTAAACAGTATTGCTGGGGAAAATAGAAACATCCTGGTTTCATGTTCCCACAGGGATTTAAGACAGATTCTTTGAAAAGCATCCCCCTATGTCACATTGCAAGCTGCTTTGGAGAGTGAGAGGAATTTCAAAAGGAGAGTGTGATGTGGCATGGGGAACTGGTGTTCAAATGAAAAACATCAGAAGTCTCACAAAGTATGCCTAAACACTACACCTAAAGTTGCACTTATTTCAAGTTGCCAGCCTCTATCATTTTATCTTATAATGAGGCTACTTAGGATTTTTTTCAACCATTTATAAAGATTAAAACAACTTTACCATCAGTTGCACTTATGCATACTTTTATATGACCTTCTCACTTCAACACATTTGTTAGATTTTGCTCAAAGCTGTTGTGTAGCATAACAGTTACTTCCTTCTATAACAACTATTCCTGAGAGAAAATACTTCATTAGAAATTAAATCCAGTTGAAATCATAATCAGCCCAACTATCCTATAGACCTTTAACACCAAAGTTTATTTGTTGTGACTTGAAATGTAGTAGGAAAACAAAAGAGAGGAGAAAAGAAAAACCTTTTTAAAAAATTAAGTGAAAAACTATGAAGGAAATTTAGAACATTTTACAGGGTTCTATAAATAGCAGGAACCACATGAGTATTACCTAAGAATAGCCACAGTTGTAGGTGTACCTGCCATAAACGTAAAAAATACAGCAAAAAAGAAGAAGCCAATGAACACAGGAAGGACTTTACACTTGGATTTACATCTCTCATCCTTGGCTCCATGAGTGATATTTTTAATTTGATGTTTTGGATTCACAATACAGGAACAGTTAGTATACACCTATAAATAGAGTACATAAAAATATTAGTATAAAATACGTGAAAAATAGAAAATGTATCCAATATTAGATATTGGATAACAAAGTACTTAACCAGTTACAGCATAAAAAAACCTACTTTCAGGACACAATCCTTTTACCAGTCCTGAAATTTCCTTGGAGTACATACTCATCCTGATCCAACTCCAGCTGTTCACATACAACACTTAGCAACTAAATGCAGATATGAATTCTCATCTTTATCAAGAGACACATCAGCTTAGCTCAAGGGCAGCTAGATGAGCATGTGCATGCGCAGCTGCATTAGCAATGGACGCCTGTTTCTACATGAGGATCTTCCTCACTGGATTGGGGTGAGGGTCTCTATATGGATATTTCTTTGATTTAAAATCATAATAGCAGCACTTCAGTTCATAAACCCTTGCACTTATTTCAATTCAGACTTAAAGTAAATTGTGCTATAAAATGACAATACCTTTACATTCCTCTGAGGTAGTCTTATATATGATGCAGCACATCCTGCATAACATGGAGAAAAATACTGTACTTCATCTGTACCACACACTGGGGAATAATATGATTCTAAGCATCTGCAATCAGCATTACATGGTGCAGACAAGTTTGTTAATGTACCTGTCCTGAAACAGAAATATTAAAATGAAATGAACTGAACATACACAATTTTGTGTACTCCCTAGAAAAATATTCTGAATCATTAACAGCTATAAAATATATGCACAGTATTCATATATTCAGTAGAATACACTTGCAGGAATTCAAACCATGTCATATATTACCATCTTTATAAAGAGAAGGTGGGAAAGCAATGGTTGAATTTGCTCCTTCAATGTTAGCACCAGAGATTTTGAAGGGGAACCTCTGCCTTCCTGAGCCATTGTTAGAATTTCATATGGAAATACAAAGCTGCTACCTTATACCAAGTCAGAACATTAGTCCACCTTCCTCTGTGTCCTCTGCTCTGACTGGCAACAATGCTCCAAAGCCTTAGACTGGGTCTTTATCAGCCCAACTGTCCAAGATTCTTTTAAGTGAAGATGCCAAAGGTCAAACCTGGAACCTTCTGCACACAATCCATGCACTCCATCACATCCATCATTGGTCCATCCTCCAATGGAATCAAATTGTTAGCTATAAATGACCTAAGCCTGACACATAATATCAAAATGGTGGGCTGGGTCCGCAAGGGACATGAGTGGTAGGGTAGTATGGTGGGGGTGTATGTGTGAAGCACAGCTGTGTGGGCAATGGCAGCAAAGGAGCACAAAGCCAAAGGAGGTGGGAATGGTGATAACAGGCAGGTGTGATAATACCTGTGGGGGGGGTGAGGTGTCCACACTCACCACCCCAGGCTGCACTCACCATCTGAGGCCATTGTCTCATATGGCTGACCTGTCTTAGATGTATGGGATTTCTCCTCCCATAACAGCCACTTAACATACAGTATGGCCTATCTGTGGATCTGAGCATGTATTGCTCTTACTGGAGCAGGGCACATATTGATAGCAGTTCCTCTATATCAAAGTCCAGAAACTTTGCAACTAATTGCTATTCTTCTGCTGTATAAAATTCACAATGATGAAATATTTTCTATTACAGTACTGTGTGTCAGCATTCAGTGCTGTTGTTTTCAGATGGTGGGGGAAAGGATATATCCTCCCCCCACCATTAATTTCTTTATTTAATTTTAAATCAAACACATGATCTGGCAGATTTTATGAGCTTAACCATTCACCATACTTAGGATTTGCCATCAAAATGGTGGTATTGGCTAAAAGCCCCATGTGGGCTATTTTCACATCATTATTATCAGAGTTTTCTGTAAAGCAGAGCTCTCGGTAGACTTACATTAAGATATTACATATTTTTAAAAGGTTAGAATACATTTGTCGTCACTATATTCCCTGACTAGACCAATTTTTCTCAAAGCAAAAAATGCATTTAAGATATTGAGTTCAAGTTGTTTTAAAGTATTTGCTGACAACCATACAAAAAAACTCAAGACAGATATGCACACATGACTGAGCCCATAACCAGGAATGTTTATATTGTATTAAACACACAATGAAGTCTTTCACACAACCAAAAACTGAGTAGGACAAAACTTGTTTTGGCTGTGTGAATGAACTCAATGAAGTACAGTAGATTCAACATAACTATTTCAAGATTATAGGAATGCTCACACCATCAAACAAAACCTTTGCCTCACAAAGCCTAAAACTGAAAGGTCAAATACGAAGAAAGATGGCTAAAACCTTTACATAAATAGAACTTAGTTACATAAAGGTTTTACAGAGATTTCTTGGTTCATGGTCTCTCATGAGGCCAGAGAAAGTGGTGTTGCTTTTAATTAATTCCCGGTTCTTCCAAGGAAATACAACCCAACCATATTTTATCTAGTGGCTTTTTCATTTTGCTACATCCCTTAAAAAAGGAAAGGAAATGATCACAAACAGAGGTTGTGCACATGACAGAATCACCACTGGGCGGTGGGAGGGCGAGCAGGGACGCAGGCTCCTGCTTGCCTTCCCACACACAATCTCCCTCCCCAATTCCCTCCACCACTCACCGTGGCACATGAGTGGCACTGTGACAAGCAGCAGAGCAGGGAACAAGAGGAGGAAGTCCTCCGGCATTGCTCAATGCACTATGCCAGGAGCATGGTGCATTGAGAGATCCTCCCTCAGCCAGGCACCCTTGCTGACTGGCTTGGTGTATGCCTATGCTGCGTGCAGCCCAGGCATACACACAACACCAGTGCCAGGGTTAAGGGCATGCTCGTACACTTAACCCTGGCTAAAGGCTGGGGCAACAAGTAGGGTTAGGCAGGTTAGGAGTGCCAGGATGGGGAGCGATCCCAGCACTCCAAATGAGCAGCCTAATGCAGGCTGGGCTGCCCTATGCTGCTCATGAAAATAGCCTTATAGTGTTTGAGGTATGCAGGTATCTTAATCATTTATGGACTTCATGTGTAGTAAAGTGTGCTGTCAAGTTGATTTCGACTCCTGGCGCCCACAGAGCCCTGTGGTTTTCTTTGATAGAATATTGCGGGGGGGTGTACCATTGCCTCCTCCTGTGCAGTATGAGATGATGCCTTTCAGCCTCTTCCTATATTGCTGCTGCCCGATATAGTACCAGCAGGGATTAAAACTGGCAACCTTCTACTTGTCAGTCAAGCATTTCCCCATTGCGCCACCTAGGTTCATGGATATCAATCAGATCTTCCTCATTCCCTCCCCCCCTTTATTTTGTTCCACTCCTATCTTAAAGTGTGTCATTTCTTTCTCCCGTCTACTCTCTGGTGTGTCTCTGCATGTGACAAAGATTCCATCTTTGTATGCTCATACTGAGTCCACATGTGTTGCTTACTGTCTTGCCCTTTATCTATGACATAACTTTTATTACATGTCAGCATTTATCCACTGTTCATCTGCACCTTATATAATCATTGGTTTCCTTGTTGCATTACTGTTGCCTTTTGCCAGATTGTTCTGTTTTGTTAGAGAGAGCACCCTCACTGCATCCCTTGGCTCTGGGTCTGGATCTCTGGTCAATCAGTTGTAGTACAGAACTTGTTTCTGTTGCTGCTGTCTCCTTAGTTCACCAAAGGGTGCCCCTGTGAATCCTGGCTGTAATGGCCTCTCACTTGTTAAAAGTATATTAGTTTGTCTACTCATTAACATTTGTGCTGGGCTTGATGTCAGGCACTGAAATAGTGCTTGATATGGATCTGCACCTGGAGTTTTGGCTTTTCTTAAGAGTTTCTTAGCTGCTTCCACTGCTGATTCTATCCTGGTATTATATTGAGAATATCCAGATGATTCAGTGATATCAACATCTCAATTCTTGATGAATTTCCAGAATTCCATCACAATGAACTGAGGCCTGTAATCCTAATACTCACTGTTTGATATCACATAGCATGCAAAATGTGCTTTTATCTTATGTATGACTGTTTTGGCTGAAATATAAGGGACTCCAAAACTGGAAAAGAAATGAACAATGGTCACATATTCATTGTCTATCCAGCGATGGCATATTCCTTGTCCGTCCAGACCTCTTTTTACCCAAGGTCTTTCTGGAGCGATGATTACAAGTATTTATATACTGCTTTTCATTTTTTAAAAAAAGTAGTCCATGAAATGGTTTACACAGAAAAAGGAATGAGAAAATGGTTCATGATCTCAGTTTGCTGAGAAATGTTAATAAAAGTGGTTGGCCATCCCCAGAAATCTCAGGACTCCCTAGATAGGGTCTTAGTATGTCTGGAAGAACTCTTACTTGTTCTGGGACTACCTTCATGCCCCGCAAGGTCAGTAAATGTTCAAGGTATACTTCACTGACACTCAGTATGCATTTGTCCTGATTCAAGTTGATATTCTTCTCCTCTTTACATCTCTTCATAAATGCTATTAGTTTGAGATCACAATCTTGCCACTCTTTCTCTAGGTTTTCACCCTTTCCTGCTATCAGATCATCATCAGCTGTTGTATGGACGTCAGGCCATATACTTGTGTCGGCCTCTTTTGAAATAGCTTAGAGGCCAGACAGATGTTCAATAGCATCTTCCAGACAGTGGTATCACCCACATAGTCTAGATAGTAAGTAATTTCAAAGTTTCAAAATTAGATAATATCTGAACTCCCAACAATATGTTTTAAATTGCCAATATATTTTAAACCATTACTGTATTGATTATATCTGTTCCTTACAACTAGCAATAGCACTTACATTTATATACCGCTCTTTAGCCGGAGCTCTCTAAGCGGTTTACAATGATTTAGCATATTGCCCCCAACATTCTGGGTACTCATTTTACCGACCTCGGAAGAATGGAAGGCTGAGTCAACCGTGAGCCCCTGGTCAGGATCGAACTTGTAACCTTCTGGTCTCTCTAGAGCGGGTATTCCATAGATGGAGGGCCACCACTGAAAAGGCTCCAAAGATTATTTTAAGGATGAGGCAGGTATGTGTCAAGGGAGCAGCTCCTTCAGATAGACTGGTCCTAAGCTGTTTAGAGCTTTATAGGTCAACACCAGCATTCTGAATGGGGCCCAGAAACAGACTGGTAACCAGTCCCAGCAAGCAGCCTAGCTGCACTGTTCTGCACCAACTGAAGTGTACAGGATGTCTTCAAATGTAGTCCCATGTACAATGTATTGCAATAATCCAGGCAGAAGGTTACCAGTGCATGGATGACTTTTGTCAAATTATCTCTGTCCAGATAGGGTTAATCTGCAGCTGACAAAAAGCACTCTGTGCCTCTGAGGCTACTTGAGCCTCAAGTGACAGAGATGGATTTATAAGGACTCCAAACTATGAACCTGCTCCTTCAGAAGAAGTGCAATTCCGTCTAGAGCAAGTTGAGCATCACCTAACCAGACACCTACCAACCACCTATTAACAGCACTTCCATCTTGTCTGGATGGAGCTGCAGTTTGTTGGCCCTCATCCAACCCATTACCAAGTCCAAGCAATGGTTCAGGACAGCCACCAACTCACCTGCATTTGATGAGAAGAAGAGATAAAGCTGAGTGTCATCAGGCACTCCTTCCCCCTGAACAACCTCTCCCAGAAGTTTCATATAGATGTTGAAAAGCATGCGGGGGAGGGGGGGAAACAGAATCCCAAGGAGCCCCAAAATTTCAACAATGCAGAACAATAGTCTCCCAGCACCACCTTCTGGAGATGGTCATCCACTTATTTGTTTAATTTATATACCACCCATTCTATAGTGGCTCAGGGAAGTTTTCATTAAAAATGTAAACCATTTAAAATTCCAGCATACAATTTAAAAGTTAAAATATTAACACAAAACTCATTTTAAGACCATTTAAAACCAGTTAAATATTATTCAAAGCCAGGCTGAAAAAATTGATCTTTACGGATCTCTTCAAGGCCTCCAAAAATGATAAACATCTTATGCGGAGCATGTTCCACAAACTAGGGGTGACAACTGAGAAAGCTCAATCCCAAGCTGCCACCAGATGAACTGGTGGAATTTGAGGACAGACTTCTCCGGATGATCTTAATGCATGGTTAGGATTTTACAGAGAAAGGTGCAATCTCAGGTAACCCAGGCCTAAGCCATCCAGGGCTTTAAGAGCAATAACAAGCACTTTATATTTTGCCTAAAAACATACTGGCAGTCAGTGCAACTATTTAAGAACATGAATAACGTGGTCTACCCAAGCTACCCCAGAGACCAATCTGGCTACCACATTTTGGACAAACTGAAGTTTCTGAATTAAGTACAAAGGCATCCCTACATGGAATGCATGCAGTAGTCCCGCCTGGGGGTTGCCAACAGATGCACCAATGTGTTGAGATCATCCTCTTCAAGGAGCAGGCTGAGCAGAACCAGCGTAAAGCAGTGCCTCCAACTCCCAGTTCACACAATCTTCATAGAAGAATACTATGGTCAAAAGGCATCAAAAGCCACTGAGAGGTCCGAGATAACTAAGAGTGATGCACTTCCCTACCTTTGTCACATCAAAAGTCATCCCACAGGTTGACCACGGCAGTCTCCATACCAAAATCAGGCCTGAAACCTGATTGAAATGGGTCAAGATAATAAATACCCAGGAGTGCCTGGAGTTAACTAGCAACTACCACTCAGTCACCTTGTCCAAGAATGGTATATTGGCCACTGGGCTAAAATTACTGAAGTCCTCTGGATCAAGTCCTGGCTTTTTCAGAAGGGACAAAACCACCATCTCTTTCACAAATACCAATAGCTGGACATCCCATTATTACAATTTTACTACTATGTTGGCATAATTTGGATAAGACACCAAAATATTTTGGGCTATCTCTGAGATGCTACAATAATGAAAAGGGGACATAACAAGCAAGAAAAGCCCTAGATATGTTGCAGCAAACACTTGGAGTACAGAAATAATTATTGGAAAGTAATGTCAAGGGCATTACTTTTCCATAATGGTCAGGGGCGTAACAAGGCTGGAGTGGGCCCAGAGACAAAATTTTAAAATGGGCCCCTCGCTAAGACAAACACACACGTTTCACAATATATAGTCATGTGACTTGCCTCTGGGGGGCCCCTCGAGGTGTGGGGGCCCCCAGGCAGCCGCCTCCCCTTGTAGTTACGCCCCTGATAATGGTATGACCCATTCTTGCTGTGTTATTCCCAAAGGAAAGAGAACTGCCATGGGAAGATCATCAAATTACAGAAATGTTTAGAATATAAAGCAGTAAGAAGGACTTACTAAGCAAGTATACTTAACTATGGGAAATAAGTGAGAGTTTTGCTTAAATTTTAAGATATCACAAACTGTGTTCCCTGTAAGAGGGATACCCAGATGTTGTTGACTACAATTCCCATAATCCCCAGCTGCAGTGACATCTGCCTGGGGGTTATGGAAATTGTAGTCAACAACATCAGGGAATCCCTCTTACAGGGAACACTGATCACAAACATTTTGTATGTACATAAAACAGTTTTCTAATTTCCCATCCCTTCCTCCATCCAGTACAAAGTTCTACTTCTTACATTTAAAGCTTTCCTCAGTCTGGTTCCTCCTATTGTTTCTCAATATAACCATGCCTTTGTCTTTTGTTCCTCCAACTCCAGTATCCTCAACTGTCCTGCTCGCTTTAAATGACTCCACCATTCTCTTTTGCTGTCTCTTATTCCTCCTGCTTCCTAGAGCACGTATGTGGTGCCACTTCTCTTTCCTCCTTCAAATCCTTCCCCAAAATTAAAATGTTCCATGAAGCTTTTGATCTAGCACAGGGGGTTGCAACAGGGGGTACTAACTAGTACACCTAAGGGTACTCAGAGCCCTTGTGCCTCCACCCCTTCTCCACACACTAAAAATCTCTGTGTGGTACCTGAGCTGAAGATTTGTAACAGAAAATATACACATGTTTAAATAGGTTGGAAACCTCTGATCTAACCCATTCTCATCTCCATCTCAAATGAAGCCTCGTTTATGCAAGTGCGTCTGTTCAGATCCATCCCTATTTACTCTTATCATTCCAAAGAATCTCTCAGCTCTTTTTTGTTACCTTTGTCTCTTACTTCTCTCCCCTCTTGCCTTCCTTAGTGTACAGAATCATACTGTAATGCAATATGTAATGCATCATACTGCATGGTGGTCTTTTGCTTATGATACTCTGTAAAGAACCAAATACCTTAGAAATATTATTACTATGAACATTACTTAATAAGGGAAATCATGTTTTAAATTTTACTTACCCATTATATGTTTCAGATACACCTGCAAAGGGTTCATTTCCACATTTAGCAAACAGAAACACCATATTTAGTAAAAGTGCCACTGAACAATTAGCGATAATAAACTTAATTACATTTTTGCAACTCAATTCAAGCTTGGAAACCAAGGTTCCACTTATCATTAGGCCTATTGATGATCCTGGAACTAATACAAGCCCTAGAAGAAAACAAGGCAACAACAGTTATCAAATAAATAGTCAAAGAAAATATGTAAAGTGAAAGCCTGTTACTTTTAAGGGTATTTTGCATGTTATCTCTAAATAATTATTAAAACCATCTTTAACAGTTTACATATTTGTCTCAAACAATTTAATTTTTACTTCCACATGCTTTACAGGTCTGCTTTTCCTGGATATCACTAGCAAGTTTGCACAGTTTGGTTTCTAAGCAATACAGAGCACATGCCTTGCACATAGAAAGTCCCAAGCTCAATACTTTGAATTTTCAGGTAGGGAAAGACCAGTCTGAAATCCCACAGAAATTTTAGCACTCAGAGTAGACACTACTGAGCTAGAGAGATCAATGGTCTGATTCGGTATAAGGTAGCTTCCTATGTTCCAATGGATTATTTAATGGAATTGTGTATATGTGAATCAGATGTCACACAGAAAAAAGCCAGAGGTTAGGTATATAGTCACATCTGCACTTCCCCTCTTGCTGGTATGCTATCTCATTCACTACCACCATCACTGTTTCCTGTATCACAGAGTAGAGAGCAACTGTTAACTGGCTTGCTAGCAGACAACTGCTGGGGGTTGACAACTCTCCTAAAAACAGGCAATAACCAGAGATCTTAGGGGCGGGCAATCAGAGCACTAACTACATAGGCGGAGTTCCCCCCCCCCAAAGAGTTCATTCAATAACCATTACCTAGTAGGGTCTAACTAAAGGTTCATATGATTAGTTGTACAATTGTTCATGGCCAACGTAAGAGACATTCTCTTCTTTTAATGTATTTAAGCTCTGATCAGGGAATTTTTTTAAAGCCATAGGGGCCAACAAATCACCAGTGCTTCTAATGAGTTCCAGACTAAGGCTGCACTGGTACTGGTGTGGGTGCAAGTGTGAGACTTTGTGGGCGGGTGCTGGAATTTCAACTCCCTCCTCTTGCCCAAAAAAGCCCTCTTTGTCACCTGATAATATGTCCCTGAAGGCAACACACAGTACTTCCTGGAGAAGGGAAGTTTGCTGAAATTTGCCCCCACTGCTGAGCCAGAAATATAGCCGAGTTAGTTGAACTTTTCAACAGCATCAGTGCTTCATTACTCTGGATGTCAGCCATTAAGTCTGCAGCTGAAAACCCTTAAGATCAATTGACAGAACCATACAAAGGTCAAAACAGGTTTTACGCCAATGTGTGGATTTTCTCACAAGTCCAACACACACTGTCAGTTTGCTCACCATATCAGGAATGTAGCAAGGCTGGAGTGGGCCCTAGGACAAAAAGTGAAAATGGGCCTCCCCGCTCCACCTCCCCATCTTCTTTGTCAGAGAAGTGGGAGGAAAAGAGCAAAGAGCAAGCTGTCACCCAGCCAGCAGGGGCTTCCTTCCTTTGGGGGCTCAGGGATATTTTGTTCCCCACCTTGTTCAATTGTAGTTATTGCCCTGCACTATATGTATGTTCAAACTGGAGATGTGCAAAGCTTTACTGACTGAACAAGCAGCCCAGTTTGTGGTGTTATATCTTTAAAATATTGTGGAAAACATGAGGTGTATTTAGGAAATTAATGCTGGGCCATAAGCAAATTTGTTCGTGGAGAGCTGAAGTTGTGAGTTACAGAAGGATGGGGACCAGATTACTGGAGCAGATCCACAGATCAATTCCAAGATAAACTTGCTTGCAGGCCAGAGTTGAATCAAGAAGTATGACCAGAGGGAGCAGGGATTAAGATGAGGATGCAGAGAAGGAAGCCAATTGGGAGATCTGAAGTAGAATACTGATGGATTGGTAGGCAAGTTCCTGAACAAGTCTAGAAAGCCACAAAAGCAAGGCCTGAAAAAGTCGGCATGCTTCTAAAGCTTGACCTGCAAGTATTTAGAGCCAGCTTGGGAAGAGCCCCACAACTTCATTCATTCTGTAGTCTTGAGTGCTCACTGGTGATATTAAGGTATTTGGGCGAATTGTTGCCAATTTTTTTTTTTTAGCATCTTTCTTTCTTTCATCACAGTTCCCCTAACCCCACTTCCCTTAGACCAACCGTGCATTTGCCAACTGTGGGGTTTTGCCGGAACGGAGCCCTCACAATTGGTGAGGGATAACTGTACTTGTCATGTTCTGTGTCCACTCTGTAAGGGTTAAAAATGTTGCTACCTCTGACAAGCAGCTCTGAGGGGAAAGTTTGCAGCTGCAGAGTTTTGGAGGAAAAGTTGTAAATTGTTACTATTGGTTGTCTCCAGGCAGAGAAAGAAGGTTCTAGCTACCTGAGGTAACAAACGCTCTCATCGGCCAAGGTATCTCTTTAGAATTGAATAAAAGGGAGACAGTATTACCCGGGGCGGGGGGAGGAGAGTGAGAGGAGAGCTGTGGGAGAGAAGAGCTCTGTTAGACTGTTTGCTGCCGAGCGTTGTGTGAGCTCGAAGGCTAGAACACTATCAGAATAAAGATCAGGCTGAAACTGCTAGGGAAGTTAACACTGAGGGAGCTGGTCTTACTGAAGCCTGCTAGGCCTTGTGACAGAAAGCTAGCAAATTTGCTTGTTTGTATTTTTTAATTTTTGTACTCTTGCCAGTCTACTACAGGAATCTACTGTACCTATATTTAATTTTTGCATTCCTGAAACCTTTCAATCACAAGTAAACCTGTTCTTGTGTTTAATATATTTTATGGGGTTTCTATCAGTTATTTTAGTCCCACCTCATGCCTTCCTGCCCCTTTTACCACTCTACTAAGTTTTGGTCTTGTTTTTCACAGACAGAGGGTTAATGACTGTAAGCCTAAGCAGTAATGCAGGTTTAACCATCTTTTTAGTGGCAGTGAATGGTTAGGCTAAGCCCTCACAGCTAGAAACGCTGGGTGCCCAGCATTCCTAATGATGGTGAGAGGATCTGCCCCGAGTACAGCATTTACTTCAGATATGTGCTCTTATACCCAGGTGAGGCTTCCAAGCTTGGTATAACACCTGGACAGGACTCTCCAGAAGCTATTTTAATCTGGCAAGACTTTTTGTCTATTAATTATTATGGGAATATATTGCTGATGGGTTTTTTGTTGATGCTTTTTTGTGTTGATGAATATGTTGTTGATGTTTGTGTTTTATGCTCTTAAACTGATTTTGTTAGTTGGTTTGGGAAAATATACAACAAGCCTCTAAAAAGAGCAGTACTCAACTCAAACAAATAAATAAACCACCCAGTGGTCCTGGTATGTGCAGCACATAGGCAAGTTTACTAAAAAAAAAAAGTATGAGACCAATGGAACTTGTTTCCTAAGAAGTGTGGTTAGGTAAGTGTGAATCTTACTATTCACGGAGGCTGTTCTCACGTGCAGGCAAAAATGGGCTAACGAAGCCAAGCCCAGTTTTGCCTATGTGTGAGAACCACCGGGATTGTGCCCAATCCCAGTGGCGCCTCAGCAGCAAACCCTTCGAAGCCACCCTCTTAAATGGGGTTAAGAAAGCAAGCGCTCTCTTAATCCCATTTTTATATTAGTCTGCCAGCCACAGCTGCGCTGGCAGGCTGTGGGGCTCCGGGCCGGTTCCGGGGAGGGGGGATGCCCATAATGCACTGTGCATTCACATGGTGCAGCATGGAGTTCCAGCAACGCATCCCGGCATCCCAACCCTCCGAGCTACCGGCAGCAGCCAGTAATTGTCTGAGTGGGCGATCCACCTGCCCATCTAACAGAAACAGATCGTCTAACAGAAACGGCTCACTTACTTTAAATATTCTAGCTACCTTTCTATGAACAAATGCTCAAGAAATCTGATATTCCCAATTCAGTTTTACCTTATTCATGTTATTAAATACAAGTAACAAACTAGATATATTTTTGTAAAATAACTAAATAAATACCTGCTAAAGTAGCTGAATAACTAGCTGAATATCCAAACTGATGTTCTATATATTTGGGCAAGAAAGTTGCAAAGCCAGTGACTTGTATACTTTCTAATGAAGCAGCTATTATAAGACTCATGAACACAGGGTTCTTCAGCAGCCTCTAAAAAGAGGAAGAAATGATATGAATTCTCTATACAGTTAATGATGCTTTTGTAATAAACATATTTGGTATTGCAAATATCACAGAAATTCTCTCTACTCTAATGGTTCTTACATCTGTAACCATGCTTGCTGGGAGCTGTGGCCTATGCACACGTGGCTCAAAACACCAACTTGCTCAGGAGACTACAGTCTGAAGCTAAGGGGAATTCCTTTGTTATTAGAGGAAGCTTTCCCCCCCTACATAGCTAATTCTACTACTGAGGAGAGCAGGCAACTATCCACCTGGCAGACAGACTCCAGGATTATTAGCACTAATCCTGCAGTAATGAATAATCTTCTGGATCAGTTCCTAAGAGTGAAATATTACCTTAGACTACTCCAGAGAAGTAAACAGAATCAGAAACAAAGGATTTTTGAAAAGAAAGGAGGGAAATTGTAATATGTACAAAGCAAATGCGAAAGCATACTATTTGGCACTAGGGATGTGCAAAATGTTTGATGTCAAAATATTGTTATGCTAAATGGACTGTTTTGAGCTTGAAACAAAACACCCTTTAAATAAAGGTCCTGTTTCAAGATCAGAACAAAATTACCCTTATTTGATTTGAAACATTTTGATGCTTTGAGCTACATTTTGGAAGGGTTTTCCACTTGCCGATTGGTTTTCTGGCACTGGCTTCTGATTGGCTTGTGATCTCTTTGCTTCTTCGTTTGCTTGTTATACAAATCAAGTGTTGTCATGGGTAACTGTGCCTCCATTGGCTGGGGGGAGGGAGAAGGGAATTTCAAAATGTATTCAAAGGAACTGGGAGGCAGAGAGAGTCCTTATAGTTTGACTCTCTTAAAGAGGATATATCAGGAGAGGAGGAAGAGAGGTTTGATTTTGTGGTGTGTGTTTTTCAGGACTGAGTATAATATACTGTGATATTGTTGCTATAACTCTGGTTTTACTGAATCTCAGACTGAAAAAAAGGAAGAATTTGGGTGCCTGCCTTCCTTGAGTTGTGGTTTGGTTTTTTTGTGAGACAGTGTTGTGGCAAAAAATGGACAGTGGCAGCTCTTTGTGTGTATAAAATATATTTTGGTGATTGCTCTGATAAGCTCCATGCCTAGCCTTGAGACTAACTTGTGCTTCAATCACTGTTCTGAAACCCACATTGCAACGTGTACGCCATCAAAATGTGGCTGAAGTTGCTCTAGTCGAGCTTATGGCTAGCCCTACTGCTAAGGGTGCTGCTGTACAATGCTAGGCAGTAAGGAGTCATAAGTGTGTGTGTGTGTGTGTGTGTGTGTGTGTGTGTGTGTGTGAGAGAGAGAGAGAGAGAGCAACTTGTGCCAATGATTTTACTGCGGCACAGGCACTGTGGCTGGCAGTAGATTCTGGGTCAGTGATCCTTTTTGGCCATTTTTGGATTATGTTTGAAATGTGTGTTCTGTGTTAGGAGGGACAGATTCCCTTTTACTGTGTGCTTCTGCAGTGTTTTTCAAGGCAGGGTTGCAAAATCCATTGCATATTATTATTATTATTATTATTATTATTAATAATAATAATAATAATAATAATAATAATAATTCCTCGATTTCTATACCACCCTTCCAAAAATGGCTCAGGGCGGTTTACACAGAGAAATAACAAGTAAATAAGATGGATCCCTGTACCCAAAGGGCTCACAATCTAAAAAGAAACATAAAATAGACACCAGCAACAGTCATTGGAGGTACTGTACTTGGGGTGGATAGGGCCAGTTACTTTCCCCCTGCTAAATAAAGAGAATCACATTAAAAGGTGCCTCTCTGCCAAGTTAGCAGGGATCAATTGCAATGCAAGTTGTGTGTGCGCTCTGAGTGCAACTTGTTCCGGCCATAGGAAACAATGGGGAAACTCAAAATTCCCCATTGTTCCCCATGAGTAGCTCATAGGGACACCAAAGTGGTTTGTGGGCAAACAGGAGATTTTAAACAAATGTTTAATCTTGCCCCCAAATGCCCATAGGATCAGTGGCTCACCTGGGTCCAAAATCAGCCCAGACCTATAGGGCTTCAGAGGCCCCCCCCCCCCGCACTGCAGCGAGCCCCCCCCCCCCTCAATTTTTTAAAGATACCTCACCCTGGTGCTGCTCCTGCCTCCTAAGGGGCTTCCAAACGATCTGGGGGGCCTCGCCAGAGCCCCACCACTGTATTGCAGCCCTGTGCCCACCGCCGCCCCACCTTACCAATAGTTCCTATCCACCGCTGGGGGTTGGGCTGCGTGGGAAGTGAGCCAAGAGGAGCAGGCTACCTCCCATGGCAGCAGTGGCATGTGGAGTTCTCCCCACTCCCCGGGCAGCATGCGGGCTTCTCTCTGGCTGGCGTGCCTGTGCAGTTTGAGTATGGAGAGCGTTGTATGCTGTTACATCATGGCATGCAACACTCGCCATACTCAAACTGGTCAGAGAGAAGCCTGCATGCTGGCCAGGGAGTGGGGAGAATCCGGCGCGCCGCTGCCGCCATGGAGGGGGGGTGGCCTGCTCCGCTTGGCTCACCCCCATCCCCCAACCAAGATAGGAAATATGGATGCGGTGGGGCAGCGGCTGGCGCAGCGTGATGGCTGCACTGTCCAGCAGCAGCGGGGCTCTAGCGAGGCCCCCCAGATCATGTGGAGGCTCATCAAGAGGCCACAGACCTGGTCCCCAAGGTCCGTGCCTAACTGTGCCTGTGCGTAGGATCCTATGGGGATTTGGGGAAAGGTTAAATGTGTTAATCGCCTGCTTGCCCCTTTCTTTTGTGGGTTGGGTGGTAGGTAGAACCCATCATGCCCTACCACACAACCCACTCAGGTGTCCCTAGGAGCTATCCATGGGGAACACTGGCATGGTTTGAGTTCCCCCATTGTTCCCGATGGCCGAAACACTCAAAACATTTTGAGTTTTATTCAGCTGAAACAACCGGTTTGACCACTGTTCTGATGAAATGTTTTGGCCATCTGTGTTTTGTTTCATACTCAAAAAACCCCACAATGTTTCCTGCACATCCCTATTTGGCATTAATTGTGCTAATGGGGATGAAGTTGGAGCTCAGGGACAGATGGGGGAGGCATTGCTGTGTGAAGCTTTGTAGCTGGCTTGTGGCATGCCTGCAAGATGCCCAGGGGACACTCACCAGTGACAGGTGGAAAGCAGAAACAGGATTGAGTTTCCTGTGAATGCAGAGAACAGCATTGTGGCAGAGATGCCGCTGGACTTTATAAAATAGTGGCAGCAGAATGGAGGTGCAAAGACTTGACTTGATGGTGGCAGTTCCCATGGGGGGAGGGGCTGGCATCCTCTCAATGATGCAACCTCTCACAATAATGCAGCATTTCCACTGAGTTAAGTCAAAGAAAGCAACCATCAAGGAAAGGAATATAGGCAACTTCAGCAGCAGGTATGCTTTCAGAGGTGAGCAGGGCTGGAGGAACCAGACCCAAGGAGCTCAGGGTAGATTTGACCCTGAGAGTCTGAGACACATAAAAGGGCTACATGGGAATCCAGAAGGATGCTAGTAGGCACTTAAGGCTCACAAATTCTCACAACTAGCTACAAGTCACATATGCAGAAATTAAACAGTAATTTCTGTTTAATTTAATAGCCTGTGAGTTCAGAGCCAGGAGTGATTGATTACCAGGCAAGGGTGGAGCCACCATTGGGTGAATGGGTTCAAAGAACCTGGGCTGCTGCGCCTCGCGGACCCAGACATGCTCCCCGCATCTGTCATCAGACATGGGGGGCATTATTTTGCTCCCTAACAGGGCCCCAGGGCCCCATTTGGGACTGAAATTAGCCCACGCTGCATTGGCAGCACAACCAGAGAGACTCTCCCTGCCTTTTAAAGGCAAGAAGAGACACTCCTAGACTCACTGCCAATGCAGCGGAGCTGATCTCGCTTCCAAACGGGCGCCACATGGTCCTGTTTTGGAGGCCACACCCACGTGCCTGATGTATGACTTGGGGCCGTGGTTAGTCGGTCCCCTGCACCTGACATCAGACACTGGGGGGGGGGGCAGGCAGGGGGCCACGGCGGTGGCCAAACACGGGACACCGCTAGCTCCCTCCATGCATGTTACCTGGTTTTAAATACTAGTACTATTTTAAACATTTCCTTCCAAATACTGCCCCCTAATGCATACCATTAACAGTGCATCAGAGTGTGAACTGTGTTCATGTCACCTGAGCAACATTTTGAGTTACTACAATTTTCCCTTCTTGGACAGGAAGAAGGGAAAGCTCTATTGTTGAAAACTATGATCAGGGAATTGCTGACTGTTCACTGGCTGCCTTAGCCAGAATGCTCAAGACATACTTTCTCAAGGGTTGCATCCTAACTTGTTCAACCAACAGAAGGCACTTCTATTTATGTAGTGGAGGGGAGCAATTTTAGTCAATTTATTCATCCCTCTGAAGCCCCTTGTACTCCTTCCAAATCTACTCCTGAGGTTTGGGGGATCCTCCAGAACAGGATGCTACATGGCATGAGGCTGCAGCAGGGAGAACTGGTGATAATAGCCCCTCCTTGCCTGAACAGAAGAGCCTTCTGTTCATGGAACAACTTCAGATAAAAGTCCAAAAGGACCCATTACTGTGCTTTTTATGAAGCCAGTTGTCTGAATGTTTACCAACTCTCCCTTGCTGAATTTTTACATTAGAAAATAAATGTACTTATGCTATTTACTAAAACTAATTATGGATATATATGTTAGTAAATAATGTATTTACTGCTTGTTAGTAAATATGCAGGTTTAAAAAACTGAAATCTCAAATACTTTCTTCTCCCAGTGCTTCTTGGAACTTCCTACCACTTGGGGAAGTAGGAAAGACAAAACAGTATTATGAACTAATGACTTGTGGTGGCTAGTAAGCAGCCTATTTATTGCCAAGGTTTTGTTTCATTTTGAAAAAGGAACATTGGTACTTACCGTGAAGGTTTCTTTTTGCTGGTGTAGAAGAGGTCACCCAACGTGGGATTACATCCCTCCACGTGCTTCAGGAGGCAGGAAGTAAGCTTAATTGAAGATCTTTTAACCCAACCCCTGTGGGTGGAGACTCTCAGTTACTTGAACAGCTCTAGATTCAGAAAAAACATTAACATAAATGCCATAACAAGGTGAAGATCTCGGACCAATACAGCATATGCCCAGAAAAAAAATGACCGAGACATGGATAATACAGATGAGCAGAAACAAAGAAGGAGACCAGATGCCCCCTCCCTAGGGCAGCAGATCCAGCCGCCATACAATCCCAGGTGGGCATTGGGTGACCTCTTCTACACCAGCATGAAGAAACCTTCACAGTGAGTACCAATGTTCCTTTCTCAACTGGTGTAGGAAGTCACCCAACGTGGGACAAAGCACAGCATACAACCACGGGTGGGAACCAAGCCCAGGCTGGATCTATTGCACAGGAAGGACCCGTTGCGGAACCCTACGGCCAAATGTCGCCCTGGCTATAGCATGCTCGTCCAGCTTGTAGTGCTTGGAAAACATGAACGGAGACTTCCAAGTGGCCGCCTTACAAATCTCTTCCAAAGAAGCCGGAGTTGACAATGCTGCCAAGGTAGCCGCAGGCCTCATGGAGTGGGCCATGACATGTCCTGGTGCTGGAAGATGCTGGGAATCATATGCTGAAGCAATGCAGGCCCGAACCCAACCTGCTATCATGGCCGCTGACGCCTTCATCCACATCTTGGATGACGGAAAGGAGATGAACAATGCATCAGTCTTACGAAAACTATCTGTCCTGTCCAAGTATATCCTAAATGCTCTCCGCACATCCAGCCTGTGCCATTCCTTTTTCCGCAGGTCTGCGTGGCTCAGGACAAAAAGAAGGTAAGTAAATGTCAGCTGACCGACTGAATGGCGAATTGACCTTGGGCACGAAGGAAGGATCTCGGAGAAAATACACAAGTTCTCTCATGGAGAGAGCCTGCAACTCAGACACCCTTCTGGCCGATGTTATTGCCACGAGAAAAAACCCCTTCCAGCTCGGGATCTTGAGCGGTATGGAGCATAGGGGCTTGAACAGTGGGAACTGCAATCCTCGAAGAACGATATGCAGGCCCCATGACTGAAAGCAATGACTCACCAGCAGTGAGAGCTGAGCGGCCCCCCTCAGGAATTTTTGCAGCAGCAGGTGTTTAGCTTGGTAAGACCACTGTTGCAGAAACATTTGCACCAGGCAAGCCGCCTAACACTTAAGCGTGTTTGCCTTCAATCCCATCGAGAGGCCTTCTTGTAGAAAATCTAGCAGATGGCACAGCATGCACCGGTCCGGCTGCAGGGAACTCCTAGCTGCCCAGCGTAAGAAACTACACTATTGGTAGATCCAATTCGTTGAAGCCTTCCTGGAAGCCAAAATGGTGTCTATTACCCCTGAAAACAGACACTCCTTTCTCAGGAGGAACCTCTTAGCCTCCACACAGTCAACTGCAACCAGGCAGGGTCCAAATGGAAGATTGGGCCTTGAGAAAGCAGGTCTGCCCAACTTGGCAGACAAACCGGATCTCTTTCTGCTAATGCCACGATCTCCAAGAACCACGGTCTCCTGGGCCAGAAGGGTGTCACCAGTATCAGCCTGAGACATTCAAAGTTTCCGTAGACAACGAGAAAGCAGCAGTACAGGTGGAAACGCGTACAGAAGACATGGTGGCCACAGCACTGACAGAGCATCCGTTGCTTCCACCCCGTGTGTAGCAAACCATGAGAAGAATCTGCTCAGCTTGGTGCTTTGTGAGGAGGCGAATAGATCTATCAAAGGGGACCACCAGGTGCTTCATCAGCCACTCAAACACCTATGGATGCAGACTTCACTCCGCTGGATCAATCTCTTGGTGGCTCAGCCAGTCCACCTGTAAATTGGACACCCCGCTCACATGATGGGCTACAATACACTGCAGATGGATTTCTGCCCAATTCAGCAACTCCACTGCCTGTTGATGACGGGACTTGGACTTCATCCCCCCTTGTTGGTTTGTGTGTTCCTTTGTGGAAGTATTGTCCATGCATACCAGCACGTTCTTGCCCTGTACTAGAGGGTGGAAGCACCTCAGGGCCAGGAAGACGGCCCGAAGCTCCAATCAGTTGATTCTGTGACAGGTTTCCGCCTCCACCCAATGACCCTGCATTTTCCGGTTCTGGCAGTGAGTCCCCCAACCGAGCAGGCTGGCATCCATGAACACCAACACCCTGTCCGGTTCCACAAAGGGCTTCCACTTGCTGAGATTTTCTCAAAAGGTCCACCAGGAGAGCGACTCTAGAAGCAGTTCTGAAACTGCTATCTGCTTGTCAAGTCTGAGAGCAATACTTTGCTGAAAGGGGAGAAAAGCCCATTGCAGTTGGCGCAGATGAAGCCTGGCCCAGGGCACTGAGTCCATGGCCGCCACCATAAATCCCAAAAGTCTTGCCAGAGTAAGCATGCTCACCGAAGCTTTTGCCAACACTGCCCTCGCCAGGGATGTGATAATGTCCATCTTGTCCTGAGGTAAGTAGAATCGTCCACTATCACTCCCAAATGCCGGGGTCTCAGAGTGGGTGTCAGATGGCTCTTGCCCTCGTTTATCAGGAATCCTGGTTGCCAGAACCAGGACCTTCATAAAGACCCGAGGTGCTGAGGATAGCCCGACTGGCAGTTCCCAGTACTGGTAGTGCATTTCCATGCAGCAGAAGCAGAGTAGTGGACAACTGTCGGGGTGAATGGGGATATGGAGGTAGGCATCCTGAATGTCTATTGATGCCAGGTAATCCCCTGCCTTTAGGGCTTCTGAGATAGACCAAAGAGTCTCCATCCTGGACTTCTTTCTGACAACATACTTGTTGACTGGCTTTAGGTTCAAGACAGCCCTTGCCGATCCGTCCTCCTTCGGTACCGTGAAAATTACTGAATAGACTCCCTTGCCCTTTTGGGGCTGGGAAACCTGCTCTATGGCTTCTATGTCCAGTAGATGCTGGATAACCTATCCTCAGCACCTCGGGTCTTCACAAAGGTCCTGGTTCCCCTGGTAGCCCTCTTGAGGAGACAGGGGGTTCATCTTTATTGCTACTTGGATTACTTGCTCATCAGGGCAAGTACAGAGGGAGAAGTCCAAGCAGCACTACAGAAAACTATGTTGGCACTTCACAACCACAGATTCCTGATAAATGAGGGCAAGAGCCATCTGACACCCACTCTGAGACGCCGGCATTTGGGAGTGATAGTGGACATTGCAGAGTGTCGATTCTACTTAGCAGTAGCCCCTTGTGTTTTCCCATATTCTTTGACCTTGGCGTGAGCAAAAACCTGTCCCTTGGGTGACTGGAAAGCTCTATCCTGTATCCCTGGCATACAATGGAGAGAACCCATCTGTATGAAATGGATTCTTTCCAGGCGGGCCCGAAGTCCAACAGGCAGGCCCCCACCTTGTTGCTTTGATTGTCAGAACTACTGCTTGGGGCCCCTAGCCTGGATCCCAAAAGACTGACAGTTCTGTGAAGTGAACCCATCTGCCCTGGCCCCTGGCCCTGCTCCACTGTGGTGTAAACTGTATGAAAGTTTGCTTCTGCCAGAACCGGGGCCTAAAGACCCTGAATGGCTGCGCTGGCTTGCAAGAAAAACCCTTGTCCTCCCTCCTGTGAGCGGATGGTAAGGCTTTGCACTTGTCCTTAGTTTTCACTAAGACATCCTTCAGGGCCTCATCACCAAAGAACTCCACCCCACCCCCCATGTAGAGTACAGATGCCAGGTTGGCTTTAGACGTGTTGTCCACCTTCCAGTATTTTAGCCAAATATTGCCTCTGGCCAGAACGCCAGCGCTGACCGCACAGACTGAGAAACGAACACTGTCCAGCGTAGCATCCGCTGAGAAGGCTGCCTTTCTTTGCAGGCGGAGCAACTTACATCTCATCCTAGCCGGGTCAGTTGGTGGATCATTAAGAAGTTTGTCTATCCACAGCACTGACACTCTGGAAACCAGGGGAGCTGTAGTATCAGTTCTAATGCCCATTGCTGTGGACTCGCGAGCCCTGCGCAGCGCAGCTTCCACCTTCTTGTCTGCCGGGTCTTTGAGTGTAGAGTCACCATCTCTGGGGACCACTGCACCACAGGAGTGCTCCAAATGATGCATCTGTGAGGGGTACTTTGAGCAAATCTAATGTCTCTTCTTCAAAGTTATAAAGCCTATTAGCCAGCGCAGAGACCCATTTAGACGTGGAAATGGAGGTCCACTCTTCCTTAATTGTGTTAGTGCAACCCTCTGGCATCACTGTCTTGGTCTGTGGGGTTGAAAGTTTAGGCAGAACCAGCGAGCCCTTAGATACCATTGTGCCCTGGTCAGTAGGAGCCAGTTTTAGACCCAGCGCAGCTACAGATTGGTTGATAAGAGGCTGGAAGTCCTCCATCAGGGACAGTCTCTGGTTATACATATTAGAAATAGGGTCCTCTGGCAGCTCACCTTCCTCTGCAGACGACGACTCAGAAACTGGTCCACTCTGCCCTCATGGGGGCTAAAATGGTCAGGGGAATTCTCCCTGGAGTCCTTGGATGACCTAACCTCCTTACTCCTTTTAGGGTTATGTATGACCCCTGAACTTTTATGCTTCTTGAGACAGGGAGCCGCTGCTTGCGAGTCTGAGAAAGAGGAGGCGTCCCTGGACCTCTTGCAAGAGTGGGAAGATTACTGCCCCTTCAAGGCAGCAGCCAGGGATTGCTGGACAGCCTCCTGTATCCATCCCTTCAAGACCGCAGGATTGGGTGGGTCCACCAGACCACCCCCCCTTGGCCATCTCATCCTGAGGAGGGGAACCATGATTTGGGGGTTCCAAGAGTACATAGGAGTCCTTATCCCTGCCCCCCAGGGGGAAGATCAGGTCTCACCACTGCTTGCTGCGTGGCGCTCCCGGGTTGCTGTTGCTGCTCCCGCATTGCCTCTGTATGTTCCCCCTGTGTTTTGCGGCTCTTTGCCCTCTGAGTCCGTCTGGTTCTGAGGGGGCCAGCCAGCTTGCTGCTTTATAAGCAGTAGCCTGCATGCTGGGGATGGAGCTCCCCCCTCGGTGTGTTGGGAGGCCAGAGAAAGAAGGGGTGGAGGAGGGGAAGAAGCCTCCATGATTTCCCTCTCGTTGGTCCCGTCTGAGGACCTTCTGGCAGCCTCCGGGGAAGCTAACAGGCATCCCTGATCCAGGAGCCTGTGCCTCCTATACCTCTTCCTTTGCCCCAACATGTGGGAGGTCCGGTGGCGTTATTTGTGCCCGGAATCCCAGCGCTCCTCTCCAGGCCAATTTTCGAGGGTGGAGGTAAGTTGCTGTGGTCCACTGGTGCCAGCAAGGCTCCCTTCTTCTGCTGCCATCGTCGCAGTTTGTCTTCAGCTCTCCCATGGTTTTGGTGGGAAGAGCTGGTGCCGGGCATGTCCCTCCCTGAAGGCCAGGATGCCAGGGGTTCTCTTTTCGAACATCGGCCGATGGGAGAATAAGTGGAGGGCACTGGAAGCAGGGAAGACTCCAGAGGAGGAGAGGCAGTGAGAGAATAGAAGAGGGAACAAACAGAAATAAAATAAGAATTTATTTATTTTTTGAATAGTGAGAGATGGGAGCCAATAGGAGAGTGGGGTAAAAAGAGAAGGCAGGAGGTGAAGAAGTCGGGGAGTAGGCTGGACCAAAGGGAAAAGACAAAGACTAAAATAGAAAAGTGAAATCAAACAAGAGACAAAGGAACGAGCTGAAGCAAGTGTGACTCTCTGGAGCACAGGCAGGAAGTAAACTGAGGGGATCCGCCCACTTCAATTAAGTTTACTTCCTGCCTCCTGGAGCATGTGGAGCGATGTAATCCCACGTTGAGTGACTTCCTACCGGGGTGTAACTATAATAGGGAAAAGGGAGACAGTTGTCTTGGGGCCCACTGCCTTGCTGCCCCCCCCGAGGCAAGTCACATGACTGACTCCCCCAGCCGCGCAGCCTCCCAGGCTTCTTTCAGTTGCATTCATCCTCCGAAATTGATGTGAGTGTTAAGATCTGGAGCTACCAGAACAGCATGTCTTTCTCTAGTACCATTAAATGACTTGCATTGTCCACAATTTACAAAACATTTTTAAAAATAATTTAGGATGATGTTCTGTTGTGGCACATTACATACATACACACACACACACACACACACACATACACACACACATATATATACAGCCTCATTTAAGATTTCTTTACTTCATAAGCTGAGCTTCGGGGGGGGGGGGCGGAGGGCATTTTAAAATTTTGTCTCTGGGCCCACTCCAACCTTGCTACGCCCCTGCTTCCTACACCAGCTGAGAATGTAAAAATAAAACATACTGATACATGTATCCTCATTTCCTTGTGTTTTTTTCAATTATTTTGAGAAATCCTCAATTATTTTGAGGAATTATCACTAGAATACTGATCCTGCTTTCCACAGTTGCTAACAACCCTAGGACACAGGAAATATGAGCCCTGGATGGGTTCATATAACATGCAACTGGATACATTTCATTCAACCTAGGTTTGTTTGCTTGTCTGAACTAATGCTGGCAGCCAACAAACCTAGATTTGTTCCAGGACATCAAGCCAAAATTTGAACTCTAGGATTGAAGGTAGTTTGTGAGCCCACAATCTAAGTTGAAACTAAGTTTGTTCCAGCAACACCACAAGCCTAGAGCAACTATGAAACAACGAAGCAGCAAGCACTTTTTGCCACCACTTGCTCAAAGTTTTCTGCTCCTTTCTTGTCTGCCTGGCTACAGATGAGGTCATTCCTACTGCCTATCTCACTCAACACACTTGCATGCAAAGAAATTGTTGTATTCTAGCTAGTAATCTAATGTTGTATTATTGAGAAGTTTATCCCAGTGGGGATCCTGTAGAGTGTATGTGTGTGTTGGAGCAGAGTGGGGGGACAGGTGGACTCAGAAAGAAAAAGAGAGGGAATGGAGAAAACGGAATTGCTTATAAATAAACCTTTAGTTAAAAATACGTAAGATTACTTTGTGTCTGAGGGAAACAGCTATAAAACATTTGGTGATGAGATTTTGAACCAGCTAAAGTGTGTGAAGCCTACAAAGCTTGTGAATAGGGTTGCACGTTTTGTATTTTTTCTGTTTCGATTTGTACCAAGTCCAAATCAACCCCATTTTGTATTTTGTCCAAATTAAGCCTTCCGAATCACCCGTTTTTGTTGTTGTTTATTTACGATCTTAGATCAAATATCAATATACACAGAATATACACAATAAAAAGAGAAAACAATAATGGAAATAAAATCTAAAATGTCATCAAATATATAAAATCAGGAATCTTTGACAGTAACCGATTGCTGTGCTCTAGCTTCTTTTGTATCCGAATTAATCCAAATCTGAATTAATGCAGATTTTAAAAATGGGTCACATGGTCAAAAGAGTGGGTGGGGGTTATAGTGCCCAATGAGTGGAAGCTACCACAAAAATTTCAAAGGAATTGGACAAATTACTGGTTTTTGGTGCATTTTTAAAGTTTGCTCGTCTTTCAGATTTTCCCCATAGGGTATGATGGAGGTTTCAGGAAAAGTATAGCTTTACATCGGGGGTGGGGGAGGGGTGGCCCAGAGTGGAGTGTGGTTGGTGGTAGTGCCCAGTTGGTACAAGGAAGCTGCCACAATTTGTTGAGAGGAATTTGGCAAAGGGCTGATTTTTAAAGAATTAATGAAGTTACGCATCTTTCAGATTTTCATCATAGGGTATAATGGAGGTTTCTGCAGTCCCATAACTCCACTTGAGGGGCACTGGGGTGGCCCAGAGCAAGTAGTGGTGTAGTGCACATAGGGTGCCAACCACCCACATGGGTTGCCAACCCATGAAGAACAGGGTTTTATTGTTCTAGAGGTGTTCTGAGAGTAGATTCTCTAGTAGCATACGAGAGTGGATAGATGGTTTTTCATTAAAAATCTCATTTGCTACCAGAAAATCTAAACACAACACCTCAGAAACAACAAAGCCCAGTACCCCAATGGGTTAGCAATCCAGGAGGGTGGTTGGCACCCTCTGTGCACTACACCACTACTTGCTCTGGGCCACCCCAGTACCCCCCAGGTGGAGTTATGGGGCTGCTGAAGCCTCCATTATTCCCTATGGGGGGAAATCTTAAAGACGCGTAAACCTCAAAAATTCCTAATAAATCAGCCCTTTGCCCTATTTGGAATCTGCATGCACCACCCTTGGGGCACTGCCACCCAACCCACTGTTTTGCCCCTGAAGCCCCACATAAACAAGTTGAAAGAGTGAAGAGAATGATGAACAACGACGACACTTAATTTTTTGAGTTATTTGAGAATTTTGCAGCAGCTGTGAGCCTGTCCCTGTGGCACTAGCACAGCAGCACAACCCATTTGTGGGTTCAAGCAATCTTTCAATAAAAATACTCCCTCCCCATGGAACAGTGACCACAGGTCATTTGAGATACCAAGACAGACCAATGAACTGCCTTGGTACTATGGAACAGCTTCAGATGTTCATTTAACTGAAGTGGAGTGAGCCGTAGCCCAAACAAATCAGCCTACTGTTCAGAATTGCTGAGATTTATCATCACTGCATTTAAGAAAGTGCAAAACCATGGATCATGGTTACAAGGAAGAGAGAAGCAACTAAGATTCCTGGCGATGTCAATAGATTGACAGGGTATTCCCCACCCCCTCCTTTTGTCTCCTGTAGTCCCATGTGGATGAACTGTCCCCGCAATGGCAAAAGTTGTGAACCACTGGCTTAGACATCATGTCCCACCAAATGACATTGTAGCTTAAATTACATTAGACTGCTCAACTTGGGCAACAAAACTTAGACACCACTATAACTCATAAAAATCAGAAGAAAAACAAAATAGCTCTTCAAAGACCCCTGAACAAGTCAAAAGATTCTTTCTAAACCTTTGGAAAGAAAAACCTGTGTAATTTCAGAACTTTCCTAACCAGCTTCTCGAAAAGCTTCTCCACACAATTTATACCATGGCTTTTAGCAAGAGCTTTGGAATTTCATTGAGCTCCCAAGCATATTTGGGTATTTTTGTCTCAAAATGCTGCCTTCCAAATCCCTTTGCAAGGTCGGTTTGCATTTCAATCACACTGAATACAACACATACTTAACTAAATCATTCATACTCAACAGCTTTTTGCATATCTTATCTTCTGCTAATCACTCAGTGCCTCAGCTGGAGTGGAGAGAGTCAGAGAAGTCAATTTCAATTGCCATGCTTTTCCAAAGAACAAAGCATTCTGTCCGAAACACAGTCATTTTGATTTGGAAACAAAAATCTCTGTGTGTGTTTTAAATTTTGTTCTGGTTACAAAACCTCCAAAATTGCCATTTTGGGGCACAAAACATTTTGTACCCAAATCGAAATGCACAAGCCTACTTTGTGAATGTTCCTAAAACCTAATTTTATTGCATTACTGGGCCTACATTCCTGAAAAGCTTTCTACTATTGCTGCTGATTGTTTCTCCAGCTTCCTGACCTGCATAACCTCTGAAGGTACTTTTTCCTTCCCAAACACTCTGTTGTTCACTTGATGCCCACTGCAGCATGGCTCGGATCCTACCACCACCCTTCTTCCTGTCCACCCCAGAAGAACCTGCTCTTCCCTAGAAACAATGGAGGTCCTATTTCTGCAATTACCTCCTAATTGCATATTAGGAGGTAATGCAGATACATACAGATGCCTAATTTTACTCTAGCGGAAGGCTTTGGCCTTGAAGGCCAAAGAATATTTGATCATTTGCCCTTTCCTGCCAACTTGGAAGGGGATACCAATTCTTATGAAGCTGCTCTTCAAGCCTTAGATGATCATTTCAACCCTACATTTCAATGTGACTGCTGAACATTTCAAGTTCTATTCTAGATTCCAACTGCCTACATCAGATCCGCACTTGCAGCCTTCAGACATCCACCCATGGGAATATGGAGGTTCCCCTACTGCCATAAATGGATACTTCACAGCTATCTTGGAATACAAAGGACATACTGCAGAAGCAAAAGTGTATGTGTCACAAAAAGGAGTCTCCATATTGGGCTGGAGACATCAGAAAGATCTACTGATGGTGTTAGACCCAAATAACACGGAACCGATATTATAGATTATTGCTGATTCCTTGGAGATTTTTGCTGATACTCCTGGCACTGCCATATATTTCAAACAAAATCCACATAAAGGCAAATGCAATGCCTGTATGACACAAAGTGAGGAACATACCCATAACATTGCACCAACCACTTAGAGAGGAGCTCTTAAGACTGCAACATCCTGACATCATAAAGCCTGTTGATTCAGCAGAATGGGCCTCTCCCATTGTTCTTGTGCGGAAATCAAATGGTACACTTTGAATGTGCATAGATTTAAGAGATGTGAATTTCAACATGGTAGTGGATTGTCATCCATTACCCAATAGCAATGAAATGCTGCTTACTCTGAAAGAGGCTTCAGTGTTCACAACTCTGGACTTAATCTCTGACCTATCATCAAATTCCTCTGCTAAAGCGTTCTTGCAAATACACAGCCTTCATTACCCTGGGGGTCTTTTAGAATACAAAAGACTGCCCTTCTGATTAGCCTCCGGAACTTTGGTATTTCAAAGAATGATGCATGCAATTTTGGGGAATATGGGTGGCATCACTTTCAGGATGACATTTTGGTATATGGCAAAACCATTGAGGATCATGATGTTAAACTGACAGAAAACTTCGACAACATGGACTTACTATCTCTGCAGAGAAAAGTCAGTTTTGCACACTCGGTGATGTATTTGGGACACACAGTATCTCAGAGTGGTGTACATCCCAAAACAGAATTGGTGAAAGCTATTCTGGAAGCACCAGAGCCACACTGCACTTGGATCATTTTGTTGGACTCTGTATTACTTTAAATTTGTTAGACAATTTGTCTCCATTGAGTCTGTTTTTTAAAATGTAGCATTTAATTGGGATGCATCCTGCCAGGCTAGTTTTCAGACTATCAAATAGGCCATTGCTGAAAGCCCTGCTCTCACTTCTTTTGACACCAACAGACATACTATTGTGGGTCACATACTGATGCTTCTGAATATGGTTTGGATGTTCTCTTGATCCAGCAAAAAGTGGACAGGGAAATTACAGTTGCTTTTGCCTTGAGTGTTGACTGCTTCAGAGAAGATGGATTCTGTCATTGAGGCAAATGTCTCTTTTTACTTGTGTGGCAGAAAATTCACTTTATGGTCAGATCATAAATACTTAGCTGCTTTATTTACTACTCTGGGATCAAGTCAAGCGACCCCAAGAATAACCAAATTGATCACCACACTTATGGATTGTGATTCCCAGGTGGAATAACTTCCAGGTCTTTAGAATACAATTGCAGATTGTTTATCTTGACTTCCACTTCCAGGCCAAGAAGAGAACCCAGAAGAAGAGGACAGAGTACTAATTGATCAAATCTTCTGAATGGAAAGCAGCCCTCAGTGCTGATCACGAGCTTACTGGACTTAAACCTTACATCACTAATGGATCACCATGCAAAAGCAAGGTACCTGAACATCTTCAATCAAACACATATGTAGCAAGTGAGCTCTCTCTTCTCAGGACTGATCATTTGGTGGTGCCAACCTCCTTACCAGCAAAAATGATCAAATTGCCCATGAATGTCACTTGGGCATGAGCTTGACTAAAAGGCAAATCAGAGAAGGTTTTTGGTGGCCAGGTATGTACACACACACACACACACACACACACACACACAGAAAATGAAATTCAGCACTAAATGACTTGTGCTGTTTCTGACAAATCGCAGAAGACTTTTACCACTCCCTTAACTCCAGTAATGGATCCCAATGATCCCTGGGAAAAGCTTGCTTTGGATATAATGGGGCCTTTTGATAACCAACCTGCAAACCAAAGATTTGTTATAGTGATGGTGGATTACTATTTCAGATTGCCAGACATTTCATTTGATGACAACATTACTACAAAAAAGGCGATCTAGTTTTTGTGAGGGAAGGACTTTTTAAAGAACTAATGACTGACAATGGGTCATAGCTTACCTCATTTGAAATGGAGCAATACTTGCACAACACAAGACAATTTCCTTGCACCATCCCCAAGGGAATGGCTTAGTGGAAAGAATGAGCAGGTTAGTGAAGGAAGATTCTGAACTGTCTACCACGCAACAACCACCTTGGAACAAGGCACTCAATGAAACTATTTACTTATCAAACTACTCTTCATTCTGCTACATTCAAATAAATAACCTTTTGAACAGCTGAGATTATACAAAGCTACCAGCAAAGTTACCCAATGGCAACAACTGATAGGACTTTCCATGCCATCTCACCATGCAGATATTTGTGATCAGGTAAGGGAGAAGCAACAATAACACACATTGCATTTGGATCAGAAATGGGGTGTGAAACAGCTAACAGTTCAGGTGGAGGACTTTGGGTATGGTTGCTTTATAAAGTGAGAAAGGAATGTTCCCAATATTCTGGACCAAAACAAATTATTGAAATACAAGGAGAGCCTGTCATATTGGATCTTGCCTCCAGTTCTGACCTCACAGAAGAGGCTGATGAAAGTGATGGACAATTCCTGTACCAGAAAAAATACATAACTAACAGCTCCTGTGCCAGAGAACCCAAGAATTAGGGATAATGTGCATGACGAGACCACCTAAAAGACTTCAAGACTTTGTCACTGAATTTTAAATTAACAATTCTGGATGTTATGAAGGGGAGCGATGTGTTCTATCTAGTAATCTTTTGTGCTGTGTTGTCTCGGTCGGGATCCTGTAGAGAGTTGGGCGGGGTGGAGTCAGAAAAAGGAGGGAAAAGAGAAGAAGAAAATGGAATTGTTTCTGAATAAACCTTTAGTTACATCTACATAAGATTTGTATCTGAGGGAAGTAGCTATAAAAATATATAACAATCAAGGGCATCAACCCTTTGAAACAAAGGTATCATAGAAGGGATTCAGAAACAAATTGTAACATTTTTTTTTCTAAATTCACAAACTTTGAGCAAGATCCAGATTATAGGTGTGTGAGAGGAAGAATTCACACAATGGGAGTGGGATGATTTTTGGCAGTCCTACCTTCTTTCTGTTGCCCCAACTAAGGGCTGGGCAACCCTCAGGGACATAGTTTTGGGCAGTTTAGTTGACAGTAGAAAGAGAGGATCACCAAAAGTCACACACCCCCTCGTGTTGTATGAATTCTTCCCCTAAAGCAGCAGTGGTCTGTATTCTACTCATTTTAAAAACACACACACAAAAAACAGTCAAGGCATGGCAACACTGCATTACTTGCACATTCCATTCAGAAATGTGACAAGATATACAACAGGGAAAACCAAAAACAATTTAAAACCACTAAAGGTATTGCTTTGGAGTTACTGCTTAGATTACCCAGAGAGCCACTGGAAAGTCTTTAATGTTCATCCCAAGATCTTTGCATTCAGTACTTGTGTCACTTCCTTGATGATGTGTTTCAGAAATCCTGTCAGCTCTTATTTTGCGTGTACCTACAAACAAAATTCATATCCAAAAAGCAGCAGAATTTGTATTTGTAACAAAAAGGCATGGACAACAACCCTACAACACAATGAATGGGTGAAGTTTTAGATCAGCAGTGTTTTTCTGTAGACTGCACCAAATATTAAACTATATAGAAGTCACAGGGACCAGAAGATTTATTGCTGCCACCACCACCACCACCACAGAAAAATGGTGTTTTGAGGCTTCTGGTTATTAGACATCTTGACTAAAATTAAAGCCAGATGCTCAGACATCTTTTAAGAAAAAACCTACATTAGCTTAAATAGGGATACTGAAGCTACATGTAACCTACAGGCTATAGATTCATTCTCATGATCAAAATTAGGATAATAGCAGTTCCCAGCCAAGGTAGGAAAGGTATCCGCACTCCCAACTGGCAGTCAAGTGCTGGCAAAGACCAAGGTAGGAGGAGCAGAGAGTGATCTTGTGGCAACTGGGACCTGGATAGGATGGGTGTGACCAACCCACTTTCTGTCCCCAGCATTTTATTGGCCGTGGACTACTATCCAACACAACCACTTTTCCCTCTTCTTGCCCTGACCTTTGCAAACCCCTGACTGACAATTAAGAGCATGCACAGCTCTCCTATCCTGGCTGGGAACTCCTTCTACCCCATTTAGGGTTGTAGGAACAACCCCTTTATGTTCCAATCTCCTTTCATACTAGAACCTTTGGAGTTGCAATGAGGCATCCAACCACTCAGGAGTACACCATCACCCTACTTCTTACCTGGCAGATGTTTTGGAAAATATGAAAACGGTGCTACTAAAAGCCATGTACCGAAACAGCATACAACAAATGATATCCACCAGGCTCCAACCCAACGTGGGTCATCTGGATCAATGTCTACACTAGGAAGATATTAATTTAGCAAGCACAATTTTAATATAGATATGTCAATTGAGAGAATACCTAGACAAGTTATTCTGCTTGATCAATTATGCATTTTTGACTTATCATATTGTTGCCCTTTGTTAACATGAATAAAAACAGGTTGCTTACCTGTAACAGGTGATCTGGTAGTGGTTCCATACATTCATAAGGACTGGGTTCTGCGCCTGCGCAGACCATACTTCGGATAGAATTCTCTAGCTTCTCGCAACGCCCAACCGCCAGCAGTGCGTGGCTACAGTACCCTTAAACAGCGGTTAGGCGTCTCCTTTCCTCAGTTTTTTGGTGATAAGCCATTCATTCAGTTTGACTGAGGACGACCGGCCTTTAGATGCAGAGCAGATGTTACTGCAATGACGTCTCACAGGTTAGCACCGTAGCTTATTCTTTCCTTTCCCCATACATGCAGCGGGGATGGACGGGCGGGTCTTATGAATGTATGGAACCACTACCAGATCACCTGTTACAGGTAAGCAACCTGTTTATCTGGATAGTGGTTCCAACATCCATAAGGACTGGGTGAATCACAAGCTGCAGAGTTTGGTGGTGGGTGCATAAAGCTATGGTAGGATCCTTTTCAAAACCGTCCTTTCAAATTCAGCCGCAGATGCCAACCTACTGTCCAAGGCGTAATGTTTGATAAATGTTTGGTGCGATGCCCCCGTGGCAGCCAAACAGATGTCCTGAAACCTGATGCCCGACAGGTGCACTGCAGAGGCTGTGTATGCCCTGGTGGAGTAAGCCCATATCTTAGCAGGCGGAGCGACCTTCTGCAAATCATAAGCCATCTTTATTAGCTCTACCAACCAATATGCCAATTTTTGGCGCAATGAAGGTTGGCCTTTGTGCCGGCCCTTCTCACAGACAAATAGGAGTCTTGTTTTATGGCTTTGACATGTGGCTTTTAGATAGTAAAGCAGAGCCCTTCTCACATCTAGAGAATGCATTGCCCTGTCCAGCTGCGTTTCTGGATCTTTAAAGAAGGTTGGTAAGACTATATTCATATTGAGGTGGAAATCAGAGATGACCTTCAGTCTAAAGTCTGGATCCAAAAGCATTACCACACGGTCTGGGTAAATCATGGTATATGGTTCATCTACCCATAGGGCCCCAAGTTCACTAACCCTCCTTGCCGTGGTTATCGACACTAAGAACAGGGTTTTCAAAGTTGTTAATTTTAATGATGCTGTGGCCATGGGTTCAAAAGGCCCCTCTGTAAGTGCCCCTAGGACTAGTGAAAGGCTCCATTTCTCAGCAGGTTGTCGAACAGGTGGGTATAGATTATTCATCCCTCTGAAGAAGTCCTTACATTTAGGGTGTGTGAAAACAGTCTTGCCATCCCACCCCGCGTGCCTGGATGACAAAGCGGCCATGTGGACCGCTAGATACATTGGCTAGATACATTAGCCAATCCCGCTCTCTTTAATGAGATGCAATAAAGCAGTACCTCCTTAAATTGAGATTCTTTTGGTCGAAAATAATGCTCCCGAGCACAGGAGCAAAATCTCTGCCATTTTGCCTTGTAGTTCTCTCTCGTAGACCACCTATGAGTGTTCAAAAGGATCTTCTTCAGAAGCCTGTCCTCCAAGCTGTTAGATTGAGTATTGACAGGTTGGGGTGAAGGATCTAGCCCTGACTCTGTGTTAGCTGATCCTTCCACTTGGGGAGACGTATGTATGTCCCCTTTTGAAAGTTTGTGTAGCAGCGTGAACCAGAGCTGACGAGGCCACCACAGAGCTATCACGATTGCTCGTGTTCGTTCCTGGAGGAGTTTGGCCACAATTCTGGGAAGGAGCGGTGTTGGTGGATATATGTAGAAGAAGCCCCTTGTTCATTTATATTGAAAGGCATCGCCCTTGGAATGCCTGCCTAGACCCATCCTGGAGCAGTAAACATTGCATTTCCTGTTGTTTTCTGTCGCAAATAGATCTACTTCTGGTCGCCCCCAGGTCAGAAATAGTTCCTGAAGGATCTCTGTGTGCAGTTCCAACTCGTGTTGATGCAACACAACTTCTCTGCTCAACGCATTCGCCAAGCAGTTTAGGGTGCCTTTGATATGTATTGCCTGCAAGTGGAGACCCCTCAGAATACAACAGTTCCATATCTGCAGGCTGAGATTGCACAGTCCGCGTGACACGGTACCCCCCTGTTTGTTCACACAGGCTATTGCTGTGGTGTTGTCCATCTGCAACTGGACTATTGTGTTTTGTAGGCTGTTTTGAAAAGTGAGTAAAGCCTTGTACGTAGCCAGTAGTTCCAGGAAGTTGATATGCATGAGAGCCTCCTTCTGATTCCATAGGCCCTGAGCTTTTCTGTTCCCCATGTGGGGCCCCCAGCCCCGCATGGATGTGTCCATCGTCAGGGTGCAAGACGGCAACAGTGTCTTGAATGGCACCCCTTTTAAGAGATGAGCCCCCTTCATCCACCAACGTAACGACAACAGTACCTTCCGTGGTAGTATGAGTCGCTTGGTCTGCGGTTCTTGGCTTGGACAGAAAAAACGGAGGAACCACAGTTGCAAACTGCGCATTCTGAGCTTTGCATAAGGCACTGTGGTGGTGAATGAGGCCATCAGGCCCAGAAGAACCTGAATTGTTCTCGCCTTCTGTTGTGGTGTCGTCTGGAATTGATGCACTAGGGCGCATATGCAATGGTACCGCTCTTCCGGTAGATACGCCATCTGTCGAAGCATATCTAGTCATGCTCCGATGTACTGCAGGCTCCGCGCCGGAGTTAGATGAAATTTTTTCCAGTTGCTCTGGATCCCTAACTCGCTTAGCAAGGACTTCACAACCTCTATGTCGGAGAGTAATTGCTCCCTGGTTTTGGCCACGATCTTTATTGAGAGGCAAGCGGTTGAATAGGTTCTCCTTCCCAACACATCCAGCTTGCACCCTTCTTTGTCCGTTGGAGTCGAATGATGCTTATCCCCATTTGAGGCTGTAGCATAGTCTATCACCAAGGAGTTTGGTGTGGGGTGCCTAATCAAATACTCGTTTTCCTCCTCCTGAACACGGTATAAGACTTCCAACCGTTTGGAGGTAGGCGTCAAGGTCTGGAGCACCTCCCAAGCAGACTTTGCTGCCCATGAGATATGAGGTAACATTGGCAGATAAACTGGTTGTAACCCCGCCGATTTTGCTGATTTCTTCTTTGATGTCGAGGTATGTGTCGCAGTCGAAGCAGCTAACACGGCATCTTTTGATGATGCTGCCTCTGAGAGTTGTTTATTATTATTATTATTATTAACATTTATATCTCGCTCTTCTTCCAAGGAGCCCAGAGCGGTGTACTACATATTTGAGTTTCTCTTTCACAACAACCCTGTGAAGTAGGTTAGGCTGAGAGAGAAGTGACTGGCCCAGAGTCACCCAGCTAGTTTCATGGCTGAATGGGGATTTGAACTCGGGTCTCCCCGGTCCTAGTCCAGCACTCTAACCACTACACCACGCTGGCTTTAGACTGCATCATAGCAGGTCTCAACTCTGAGGGCCCTTGTTGTTTAGGCTGCAATGCCTGTTCCATTAAAGCCACTTTAAGACAAGCAGCTCAGTTCTTTAGAGTCTGCTTATTGAAGGTAGAGCAGACGGGGCAACATGAAAGATTATGGGCCTCTCCTAAACAGAATAGGCAAAGTTCATGCCCGTCTGTAGAAGAGATTTTCCCACGACAGTCACGGCACCTTTTGAAGGTGGTTTTTCTCTGGGCTTTTCCTTGCTTGAACTCATAGGAAAGCCAAATAAGTCAAAATAAGTGGTGGTAGTTTTCCAAAGAGATATCCGTGAGTGTTCAGAGTCGTTAGCTAGAAAAGTCCGTCGTCCATTCAGAGTCGTTCGCCAGGGAAGTCCGTCGTCCGTTCCGAGTCTATTTTCCTTTTTAAAAAAACAAAAAACTATCAGATAGTCTTACAAGGGTTGTCCGATAAGGTCTGTCAAAATCCGTGCCAGTCGATATCTAGTAATCGTCTGAAGAGCAAAGTTTCCCGAAGATGTGATCGCTTAGGCAGTCAACAAGAAACTCAGGAAAGGAGACGCCTAACCGCCGTTTAAGGGTACTGCAGCCATGCGCTGCCGGTGGTTGGGCATCGCGAGGAGCTAGAGAATTCTATCTGAAGTATGGTCTGCGCAGGCGCAGAACCCAGTCCTTATGGATGTTGGAACTACTATCCAAATTTATATAAATACATAGATGTACTCCTATATCACCTGCTGTGGCAATGACTAGGTTTTAAAGTTCTAAAAGCAGTTAGCAAAAGATTCCATGGGATATTATTTTACCACTTTATAGCAGAGGTGGGTGGCGGGGGTGTCTGTGAAATAGTTATTTGACCAAGACAGCCCAACCCAAATCCATCGCTGATCTGGGATCCAAACTCAGATTTCCCAACTCCAATTCAACATCAGACTAGATGGTAAGAACTTATTTCTTATCCACTATCCAACAAGGAAGCCACCTAATGGGGGAAATGACTTGATTAGGAAGCCAGAGGTTGACAGTTTGAATCCCCACTGATATGTTTCCCAGACTATGGGAAACACCTGTATCTGGCAGCAGTGATATAGGAAGATACTGAAAGGCATTGTCTCATACTGTGAGAGAGATGGCAATGGTAAGCCCCTCCTGTATTCTACCAAAGACAACCACAGGGCTCTGTGGTTGCCAGGAGTCGACACTGACTTGACAGCACACTTTACTTTACACCCACCAAGGACCAATAAATTGTTCACCATATTCACACTGTAAGAGACATGGCTTACTAGAATTCCTTTTAAGACACCTGGGCTTGCATTATGAATATAAAAAAGTCCCTTGCCTTCCCGGATGTTTGAAATCAACATAGATTCTAAGCATCTGGCCTCCTAACACATAGCCAATAGCAGGACCCAATGATGACATGGCATAAGAAATTCCTGCAGAGAAGAGAAATAAGTTTGTATTTCAAACATAAAATGCACATTTTTCTCATTTGGACTGCATGGAAGATGTCTACAGACACTTAAAGCATATAGACTGAATGCGTGGAAGAGAACAGGATCACTGCGGCAAACCTCATGCATGTTCATTGACTGTGTACAAGCCCTACATGACTATATACTGCTTTTTGCTAAGTTCCTGATCCCGCAACTCTACAACAGTGTAGATTATGTGCAAAGTTGATTAGGGGCATGGCCTGCCACCACAATCTTACTCCCACATTACATATTCAAAGTGCTTTAAATGTCTGTAAAGAAAAGCCATGTTGAGCATTTATGATATATCAAGAAAGAAAATATATGTTCATCACATAGAAATAGTCAGAAGAAATTACCTTGGGTGTGCCCAGAGAGCTGGGCAATGAGAAAGCATAACATCTTTTCAAGCAACGTAAAGGTGTTTCCCACCTACCAGTCATGCCCTGCTCACCTCCCCAACACAGAAGCTACTCCACATTTACATTTATTTAAGTTACTTATATCCTGCCTTTCCCTGCTAAACAGGTACAAGGCGGCATACAACACTTTAAAAGAGTAAAAACAACATTAAATCTGTGACTCAAGTTAAATATGCAAAACTATTAAAAATAATATAAAAGCAGATGTGTCACAGTAATAAGTTACAAACTAAAAAACCATGTGAAAGTAAAAAGTCTTCAACTGTTGTTGTTTTTTTAAAACAATGAAAGAGGGAACCTAATACATCTCCCTGGGGAGAGAGTTCCACAGCTGTAGCATCACCACAAAGAAAGCCCTGTCTTTGGTACCCATCAGGCATATTCCAGTTTGAGGTACGTGGGTTCACAGGGGAGTAAGCAGTTCTCCCTGAATTGGGCCCAGAAGCAAATGGGAGGCCAGCAAAATTGGCACAATATACACTAGGTGTAATATGGGCTCTTCATCTGGTCCCAACCAACATCTGAGCTGGAGAATTCTTCATTAATTGAAGTATTCGAATTGTTTTCAGAGGCAACCCCACACAGAATGCATTGCATTGCAGTAGTCAAGCCTGGATGCAACAAGATCATAAGTCAATGAAACTAGAGATGTGCATGGAACCGGCGGGGCCAGTTCAAAGGCGGGGGGGGATAACTTGGGGGAGGGTCCACTTACCCCCACCACCACATTTCCCCCACTGGCGCTTACTGGAAAACCAGTCCGGTGGGGTGGCAGCATAACTCCCTGCCACCCCATCCACTCCTTGGAAGTGACTGGAAGTGGTGCGTGCACTACATGTATGCTGCCTATTATTATTACTATTTATTGCGGCGGCGGGTGCTACTACTACTACTACAAATAAAATTTATTTCATTCTGACCATAAAACAATACTTAAACCTAAAAACAAAACTAAAAATCATGAATTCAATCAAATTGCACAACAAATTCCAGAAAATACATACAATATAATTAATTACTAGCTGGCCCTGCACAGAACATCTGCACCCTAGTTTTCCATCTCTTACCCCTCCCGGACAATTTGGCTCCCTGTGCTGCCTCCCCCCATCCCCTCCTTAAGCCACCCCCTGCCATCCGGGATGGCAGCGGAGGTGGTGAAACCTCCCACTCCCCTGCACAACTCAACTCCCCCCAACTCACTCCCTCACCTCACCTCTCCCCCACAACTCACTCCCTCACTCTCCCCGCTCCACACACACACACAAAGACAAGGAGCAGGAGTGTCAGCAGTTACACCTGCTACGGTAATCAACAAATGGGGAAAACGGGGGTGGAGGCCTGGACAGGGACAGTTCTACCAAAACGAGAATTGGTAGTTCCAGTGCATTTCCTTGAATGCTTGCTTGCACATATATCTGACAACAGGAACCTATGAAAATGGCTGGGTGGAGAAATTTGTACCCTGCACATACCATGACTTACATGCACAGAATGCATAGATAAATCCCCACACATGCATGCTTAGAGCAGCTGCAACCACCTGCCATCTGCAGTAGCTGGCAGAACAGAGCAGAGCAGCAGAGAGAGCAGGCCTCAATGTGGCCTAATACACTTCCTCTTGGCCATTCAATGCTATTCCCCCTGGATGGATAAGGTTGGGCTGTGCAGAGATGAAGAGGCAGCTCTTCTGCAAAGCCCAAATCTTAAACTTTCCACTCCCACCTGAGAGCCCAACCATGCCCCATTTCTGAGCCAAGTAGGGATGCTGGTTTTCAGAGAAAGACAACGTTACAGCTGCACCCTTTATCCTGCATCCAAGTTCACCACCTGTTAGAAGAAGTCAGCCTGCACCCCCTCACTTTCTCTCCCCACAACCACAGTACATCTATGATCTGGTCCTAGAGCATGGGAATACAATCAGTATGATTTGGCCTTCCTGGCACCCCAGAGAAAAGGTAAGAATCGCAAAGGGCTAAGAATGGTCCTACATATGTGACAGTAGCCTAAGGAAATAGCTAGCTGAATAAGAAAGACTAAGAGTTACTCTGGACTGATAAGGGTATTGGCAATGAGTCAGAATCTCTGCCTGAAGGAGTATCCAGATCTGGCAACAATGCAAGTTCTCTGGGAGTATTCAAGGTCAGCACACCTCCTTCCTTCATGGAAGCAGGTCCCAGAGAGTATCTGACCATTAGCCAACAAAAGACTGAGTATCTGCCTGGCAACAACATGAATGCACAGGAGGGTATTGCCAGCCCTAATTCAATCAAGTCTTTTGTTTTCAGCTACTGATGGTCATTTCCAACATGGATACCCACCAAACCATGCATGCGAGGGGGATGGGGTGTGTATGTGCATGCACCATCCTGCACAAAATGCATGCTTTCCCCCTATCCCATGAACACCTCCACACACCTCAAGTCCAGATACAGACTCTGGTCAGATGGTTCTTCACTTCAATCTGTTTCCTTCCAATGAATCTGTTTCTGCTAGGGGTCAGGTGACCTTAAGCTGCCTACCCACCACACCTGAGATTGCTATATGCACTTAATTTAAGCAAATGGCCCCACACAGATCAAAAGTAGTCACAGGACACAACTATGCACCCCCTTTCTCACTGCTTCCAAGACCCCTCAGACAAAGTTGCTCTGACCCAAATGGCGCTGGTACAGAGGAGAGAAGCACACTGCTTCTCTGCCCAAAGCTAGGTCAAAGTGTGCTGCAGGATTTTGGGTTTTCTGAGGGGAATTGTGGGAAGGAGTGGTGTATGGTGCACTATGGGGACCACAGGGTGGGGAATGGGTGGTGGGTCACCACACTGCCTTCGGCATGGGGAGTGAAGGAGCTTGGGTAAGGCCTGACTGATTGGCAGTGTTTTAGATAAAGAGTTTTAGATAAAGATCTTTTCCAGTCCTAGCTAGATATGCCAGGAATTAGGCCTAGGGCCTTCTGCATGCTAAGCATGTGCTCTGAACAGTGGCATCATGGAGATCTTCTGGAAGGCAATTTGAGGCATAATTAAATAGCAGCTGAGGATGCCTAAGATACTAACAAATATTTGTCTTCGTAACATGAATCTGTGCAAGCAGGAGAGAAGCAATGGTGGTTTTAATGGGAGTATAGCACTGGATTCCCACCTCGCAGTCTGGACAGATGGCAACTGAATCTGACTAAATTTCTCTAGGTTTATTAATTATTTATCGTGTATATGCTACCAAATATGTGTATCTCTAGGGAGTGATGCAATAAAGTATATCAGCCCTACTCAGCCAATAACAAGCTAAATGCTAAAGTTTTCAGAGTTAGAAGCTCTCAGTTGCAACTTGCCCTGCTGCAAAGTCATTAAATACTGGGATGTTATTGTAAAGTAAATGAACAGAAATCACAGGAGATGCTGTGCACAAACACATAACTAAGATAAATGGCAATTTCAAGAAATAAAGGTGAACTGAGCTTACCTATATAAATTGAAGCTGTGTGTTTTGGGACACTATCATCAATGAAAACTGTTCCCAGAGTGTAAAGGGGAGTTCCTCCTGCTCCCATTATCAGCTGTCCCAGAAGAAAAACATAGAAGAATCTGGAGAGTGTGGAGCTGGATTCGGCAGTGCACGACATGTTATGTGCTCTAGGATGAAATGTTCTGCAGGTGTCTAAAAATAGAGGCACTGTTCTGTAAATGTAATCTATTCTTTTAAGGACAGACAAAATGCTCTTCTGACTCTGTTTCTACTCCTCCTCTTACTAAGAATGATGGCAAGTCCCCAATTGTTCAAGCTTTCACAAAACCCAATAACTCACATGTAACACTGAAGAAATTATCAAATAAGACAATACTAAAATGAATATACAATGAATGCTAATTCAGCCTGTTCATAATGACTCGATTAAACTACAATTAAATGCTATAGCAACAAAACTAGGGATTGATTAAACAGGCACTTAAAAATTACACAGAGCAATAAATTTTTGCTGTGCCAAACGTTGCTAGCTTCTTCAACATGAATTTATCACTCACTTTGGCACAACTTTTGACTGATGGTACAATGTGCTGCTTTTTCAGCAGCATCACTAACCACCAAAATGAAAGGAACAAACCAATGCTCTAGATAAAGGGTTTTTCACCATTATTTGCTTAAGAGCAGCCCTGCTGGATCAGACCAAGAGTCCATCTAGTCTAGCATCTGGCTTCCCACAGTGCCCAATCAGAGGCTTCTGGGAAACTTTTTTCTCCAAGGTAAATTTCCTAGATCACCAATCTTTTGGGCATCTCAGATGAGCAGCCCATGACATCAAATGCAGCATCTAAGTAATGCTTCTCTTTGCCTCTGTGGATACCCTCAGTTTGGTTCTAGCTCCCACAGGGAAAGGTAAGAACAGAAGAAAAAACACATCATGTGACAGTAATAGCAATTAAACATTTCAATGTGTTATCATTGTGCAAATATATGCAGATGTCCAATGTTTCGTTACATTATCAGGTTAGTGCATAAAAGTAACTTGGCCTAGAGACAAAACCCAAGGTGTGGAACATGCTTCCTCATACTCATGCCAATTTAGTAGATCAATAGACAAATTGCCTACATTTATCAGCAGTAATAATATTCTCTAAATTGGGGTAGGTAACCTTGGCTCTCCAGGGGTTGCTTAATTACAAATCCCATCTAGGGATGTGCAGAACCAGCTTGATCGTGAACTGGTCTACCGTGAACTGGTTGGTTTGAGTGGTTCAGTTGTGAAACACTTCAAACTGGTTCATCGAACCAACCGGTCTAGCCATTCAGTTCAAACTGGAACAGCAGTTTGGTCTGAATTCAGACTGAACCACGCCGAACAGTCCATGCACACCCCTACTCCCATCTTTCCCAGCTGAATAAAGGCAACAGAGTATGGAAAATGTGTAATCTAGACCAAGGCCAACTCAGTAACATGTATTCTCACAAACATTTAAAAGCCAACACAAATTGACAATTTCTTTGTTTCCCAGAGCATAATATACTATTCACATGAGCAGCCCTACTGGGATTTTGCACAGCCCTCTGTGTAGTCTGAGGTTCCCTCCTGGGCTTTTATCCAGGTAAAAGGGCATGCGTGCACCCTTTTCCCGGGGTTCCCAGTTGTATGAGTGTGCGGGCTTCAGGCAGTGCGAGCACACACAGAGCCAGGCAGCAAAAGCTCCCACACTCCTGGCACAGTGCACTGAGGGATGAGAGAGGACTTCCTTCTCCGGTTCCCCGTTCTGCTGCTTGCTGCAGCACAGCTTGTGTGCTGAGGGAGCAGAAGAGGCTTCACACTTCATTTGATCATGTGTGGGGAGGCAGGTAGGAGCCTGCCTCCTTGCCAGCATTTTCAATTGTGCGAATGACCTTATTGTACACTGCAGGCAGGCTGCTTTAGTAATATTATTAATAATATTTTTCTACCACTTTTCAACAACAAAAAATGTATATAGCAAAAGGAATAAGGAAATGGTTCCCTGTCTGAAAATGGTTCTAAAAAGACACCACCAATAGCCACTGGAGGGGTGCTATGTTGTGTTGAATAGGAACAGTTGCTACCCTGCTGCTAAATATATGAGCCACCACTTTAAAAGATACCTCTTTGCAAAGTTGGCAGGGTTCACAATTTACTCAGGCTAATTGTAAACTTTCAAAGTCCACTATCTTGTTCTTTTGACTTAACTTTCAACTTCTTTTATACAAGAAGTGGAGAAAACAAATCTTGCCTATGGTATTTATTTATTGAGAAAATGCGTACAATACATATTGAATCAGAATGGGATCATTTCATAACTAAAATCATTCTGTTGTGACAGGACCTGCTCCCCGTCCCCAGGAAATTCAGTCTCACTGAAGCCACTTTACTTCATTATGTAGAACTCAGCAAGAGCTAAGAATGTGCCAAAATGGGATTTGGCTTCCAAATTGCCAGTACAATCCCTTTAAAAATGAGGACTGCCACTGCCTCTTTAACAAGGAGGAGAGCAGGTCCATACCTGCTCCTCCCCAGCTTGCCGCCACTTCTGTAGTACCAGTGATCCTCCTGGATAGCTTCACAGGTCAGTGGGGGGTCTCCCAGCTGCCCCTGCACAATGCTGGCACGCACATGGCCTCCATGCACGCACGTAGCCACTTCCTGGCGGGTGTCATGTTGAACACCTATCCTGCAGCATCATGACAGGGCAATGTGGGTGAAAAAACAGCCACCACCATTACTCTGTTTTTAAAAGATATATATTTATACACATGGTAATGAATGGTTTTCCAAAACTGAACCTCATTCATAACCATTCAACATTTTGTCCAATTTCCAAATGAATGTTCCAATGAACAGAAATTAGTTCAGTTTGGTGCAACTTTCATTCAACCTGAATATTGCTATGTACTCTCCACTTCCTCAAGAGGTTAGAAGCGTTAATTTATTCTGGATGAGAACACTCTGGAGATTTAGGACATCTCTCTAAGAGTAAGAGAGCAACTTCAAAAGCCCCAGGCTGCACCTACAGTTTCAGCTCTAGCACTCTCTCTCGCTCTCTCTCAATACCAAACTCCCATTTCTCTCTCCCTCTCTCTCTCTCTCTCTCACACACACACACATACACACACACACACTCTCTCTCACACACACACAAACACACACACTTCTGATCCTCAGTGAGAGGCTGTCCACCCATTCAAACAAACAGAGAGGTCCCCCAATTATCAGTGAGCACTGGCTCCCATAAGCACTGGCTCCCACAAACAATAATAAACAATGATATCAGCCTAAGAAAGGAACGGCCAGTCACACCAGCCCTTAACAACACTTTGAAAATACAGTAATTACTTCATGGCAACAATCTTACACTGAGAATAGGTTAATTTCCTTACATAAGATAGAAATGTGCACGGAACCAGCGGGGGGGGGGGCGGTGGCGGCTTTAAGGGTGGGGAAGGATGCACTCCCCCGCTGGCCATGTTTCCCCCTCTGGCACGCGATTCCCTAGAAGCCTGTCGGGGCGGCAGCATACCTCCCTGCTGCCCCGTCCCATCGTTGACCGGATATAACCAGAAGTACTAGCTGCACCTGCACACATCATTATAGCTCATTTTGGAAAGAGCCATTGTTGGAAAGTTACACTTCAGACTCTTACATCTGTATAGGAGAATAATGCTGTGTTGCTGTTGTCACTAGGTGTCACTTGACACCTAGTCATTTGACTCTGATTTTAGGAAGATCAATGCTTTGGTCTACATTGCTGTATTCTATCAATAGGTGGGGCGTTTTCCTGTTAGTTTTTTGCTTTCAAATGCTAATACTATACTCTGCAGTGCTATGTTCTGAACAGCAGCAAAAATAAGTGTATGTGCATTATTCCCGTCTAGCGAGGATGTACACTGGAAAACAGCACTCATCCATCAAACCTGAATAAACAACAGAAAAAGACAAGTTGACTGTATAAATTCATACTGGGTTTCATATCTATATATTGAACCCATATCTTTAAAAACAACTTTTAAAGAAATGTAAAGTAGTGGTGGTGATTTATTTTTTTTTAAGAAGAGCTTACCATCAAATCTCTCTCCATATATATATTTCCCACTAAAAAAATGTGGAAAGGAAAACACAAGTGATCCTAATCCTATCAGGAAAGATGCCAAAGCCAGCCATCGTGGTTTGTGCCCTCTTGCACCGAAGAAAGACACGAAAAGGCATAAGACACAGAATGAAATGTCATAGCCGGCAGAGATTACACCACTGAGGAAGCTGTTCATTTCAAAGCGCTTCTCAATAGTGGAAATGCTCACATTCACTAGTCCATTTACCACAATGCCTAGAAGAAAAAGACATATAATTAGACAATCAAATTATGTTTTTGTAAATGAAAATTTATTCCTGAGGAGTATCATTCCTCAAAGGTGGTCAATTCTTGTGAAAGAAACATTAACATGAGCCAAAACATACATACTGAAAACAGAGGTAGCCTGAGCTGGAAAATGTTACTGTATTTTATGCATTTGTTACTAGATGCAATTAAAGCATCCAGTAACAAAAAGCTAGTCAGTACGCAAATACTGAATAGTTGCTACTTCACTGTAGCTTTGTCCCAATTCCCTTTTGACTTGTTAAAAGGTCTGATTAAGGCAATATTACCAGATTGATTTCAGGTGGACATTTTGTTTGAAAGTGCCACCACTGATTATGGTATATATTAGGTCACTATATTAGGTCATATTCAAACAACAGCTCATCACTAGCCATGTTTTTGGGCTTGCTATATGTTACTAAAATTCATTCACTTATATGGCTTCTGTTTCTTTCAATACATCCATAATCAACGTGAATATTTTTTAAAAAATATAAGTTTAACATATATAAATAACGTACTAAATTTAAATTCTCATTTTAAAAAATTATACGGTTAAAATTAAATCAGAGATATGATACACCAACATGTACAGTCCCCTACAAATGAATTAATTACTAACACACATATTGAGTTACCTAGGAATCAAAGATGGGTGCAGAGGCGTATCTAGGGAAAATAGCGCCTAGGGCAAGCACTGAAATTGCGCCCCCTGTCCAAATATCTCACACCCATCTTTCAGATAACTTTACTATAATATCAGCTGAAAAATACAAGTCAAGCTCGTTAATCTTTTAAAATTTCAAAAACTATTTAGCAGTGGATGTAACCAGACCAAAAAATGCTGGAAAACTACGAATTTCAGTATGCTGGGGCTCATGAAATACCCAAATACTATCTGGAGGTGTACTTGGAAAACTAAACAGAAGTGCCTGTCTAATTCTCTACTATACATTGTAGCATCACTATTATATAAGTTTTAAAAATAAATGGAGAATTTGACTTTTCCCAGATACTCTGAAAATAATTAAATGATATGCAGAGTAAACTGTGTCACTGCTTGGAATATATTCTAGTATTTCAGAAAGACAGTTAAAATGAGAGAAAGAGAGCAAGAAACTTCCAGTGGGCCTTAATACTAAGGATTTCACACTGATTCAAAGACAAATTCACCATTAATAGCCATATTATTAAGACACCACATTTAACTCACTTATCATAAGAAGCAAAGTAAGAGCAAATGAATACAATCCTAGCTCATAAGTTTCAGCTCAGTATTCACAAGCCCTGATTCTCTGTACATAGTGCCAAACTGAATATGTGTACAGTGTCTTATATTATATTAAATTATTTTTTTTTTTACCTGTAGCCCCTTCAGGGTGCTTCCTATAGGCCAGGGGGGGTGTGTCTTCAAAGGTTACCCCTCCCACTACTGGCCTCTAGGGCCTTGCAGAGACCATTTGAGCATGTGCAGTGGCCATTTTTTAAAGTAATTGTGGTTTTTTTTAAAATGGCCACTGAAAACAAAATGGCCACCACGCATGCTCAAATTGCCTCTGCGAGGCCTGGCATGGCCTAGGGCCTCACAGAGGCCATTTGAGCATGTGCAGTGGCCATTTTGTTTTTGGTGGCCATTTTTGTTTTTTTAAAAATAATTTTAAGAATTTGCGCCCCCTTCAAGTGGCACCCAGGGCATGTGCCCTGCCTGCCCTACCCTAGATATGTCCCCGGATGGGTGTTCTTTTCAGTTTCATTTCATAAAAATGGCCCTAGTTTGCCAGCTACCCAGCAACTACCAGCTCTTGCTTTTGCAAAGTTCTGGGCTTTCACTATCTGTTTCTAAGAAGACTAAACTCAAACGTGGAAAGATATGAGTTAGACAGTAGGGCAGTTGTTTGCAGTGAAGTTGGAGCAAGGTAGAAACTTAGGACAAAGATACAATACAGGGAAAGAGGTGGAGTAGAAAAACAGTGGAATGAAAACTATTCATTCCTATTCAGTACACAGCTTCTTATATTCCCCACACTAGAGGAATATTGTCACAGCTTCTGGGTGCAAGAATCACCATTTCTGGGAATACTTTGAAGAAATGCCTTCCCTGGTTAAAAAGGAAAATCTGTCAAGTGTAAGCAGTGCCACAATGAGATGCTGGGCAACTTGACACAAATAATGAATAAAACTATCCATTGCATTAAAAAAAAGAAAGAATTATGCACTATTTCTTAAACTAGTAAAAATCAAGTTATCTAAAAGTTACTTAAAGTATGCCCTCCTAAATACTGTAAGTACTCTAAATTCATATGTTTTAGTGATCAGATTTGCACCATTGTTTAAGAAATATATGAGGTAGCTGTGAGAAACTTGATTTAAAATCAATGATTTAAACTGTGGCTTTCTCTTGAATTAAATTGCCTTGATTTAATCAACCCATTACTACTACTGCTACTACAAATATTTATATACTACTTGTCAACAAAAGTTCTCAAAGCGGTTTGCATAGGGGGGAAAAAATAAGATGGTCCCATCCTCAAAGGGTTCACAATCTAAAAAAGAAATAACCACCAATAGCCCCTAGAAACCACTGTGCTGGGGTTGGATAGGGTCAGTTGTTCTCCCCCTGCTAAAATATAAGAGGTATCTCTGTTCAGTTAGCAGGGACCAACATATGTACACAGTGCATGTGAGATACCAATGGGCTGAAGGCCTGAAAAACAAGTCCCACCCATTAACCTAAGTGATTTTCAGAGTTGGCACAAGGCTATGCTCAGCCAATTGTAATTCTAACTGATCTAACATTGTTAGGTAGTTGCCTGCTAGGCATGTGCACGAAACGTTTCGGAGGCCATTGTAAAGGCCTCCGAAACATTTCGGGCCGTTTCGGCACCAGCGGGGGTAGCGCTTTAAGGGCGGGGGAGGGTGTACTCACCCCTCCCGCCGCATTTCCCCCGCCGGCGCGCTGTCAGTTTTAAGCCCCTCGGGGCGGCAGCGTTCCTCCCTGCTGCCCCGTTTCTGCCATCGGCTGGAAGTCATGAGTGCGTGTGCGCCCATCGTGCGCGCATGCACACACGACGGGCGCACGCGCAACTTCCGGCCACTTCCTGCCGATGGCAGAAACGGGGCGGCAGGGAGGAACGCTGCCGCCCCAAGGGGCTTAAAACCAATAGCGCGCCGGTGGGGGAAATGCAGCGGGAGGGGTGAGTACACCCTCCCCCGCCCTTAAAGCACTACCCCCGCCGGCGCCGAAGACCTTCGTGCACATCCCTATTGCCTGCTTCTATGTGGTTGCTTCTATAGATCAGTTAGGATTGCCAAGTTACTACTGCCAACATTTAATACTTTTCAGAAAACTTTACAGATTATTTATTTATTTAAAATATTTCTAGACTGCCTGAAACTTGCATCTCTGGGCGGTTTACAATTAAAATCATTTAAAACATTAAATCAATCAACAATTAAAAATCAGTAAAAAGATTAAAAACATTTAAAATCCAGTATTAAAATTATTTAAAACTATAAATCGAATTAAAAGCCTGGGTGAATAAATGTGTCTTCAGTGCCGTTTTAAAAGTTGCCAGAGATGGGGAGGCTCTTATTTCAACAGGGAGCGCATTTCAAAGTCCAGGGGCTGCAACGAAGGCCCGTTCCTGAGTACCCTCCAGATGAGTTGGCGGCAGCTGCAGGCGAACCTCTCCAGATGATCTTAGCAGGCAGTGGGGCTCATGGTGAAGAAGACATTCTCTTAAAAACCCAGGGCCTAAGCTGTTTAGGACTTTATAGGTAATGACCAGCACCTTGTATTTTGCCCAGAAACGTTGCTCAAGGCTTCTCGTTGGAATGATACTGACTGACTTCAAAAGCAATAACACTGGGGCTGGTTACTTAAGGAGAGTTGACTTGCACTAAAGCCTTGCTGTATAGGTGCAAGTGCTCCATCTTTGGGCCCTTTATGGAGCAAGTTATTGACAACAGGGGTGTAGCTATAATTGAGCAGATGGGTTCAAAGAACCTGGGCCCCCAAGCTCCTGAGGGCTCCCCCCAGCTCCACCCCTCCCTATTTTCTTCATTATCTCCCTCACTCTGAAGGGCTGCTGGAGAAAGGGGCAAACATGGGTCCCCTCTCCCCTAGCTATGCTTCTGACTGACAGGGTGATTAGCTGCTGCTGAGCAGGGATGTAGAATTCATGGGGAGGTGGGGCTCAAGCCACCCTCTGGATTCCCTGGGGAGGCAATGCCCCCGCCCCCCGCCTGCCAAGCAGCACCAGCAAGCTCTCATGCTCAAGTTCATCAGTCAGTTGAACAACACAATCAGTCCTGTGCTGTCTTTGTAGCAACTCAGCAAGTTCTTAGAAGGCACAGCTCCCTCTCCGGGCTCTTTCACGCTATGATTCTCCAATTAGAAGTAGTATAACAAGGACACGTGCTCTGCCCAAAGCGACCCCATTCCCTAAGGGGAATATCTTAACACTGCTCACATGTGGCCTCCCATTCAAATGCAAACCAGGATGGACCTTGCTTAGCAAAGGGGACAAGTCATGCTTGCTACCACAAGACCTCTCCCCCCCATGTGCCCCATGCAGACCCTGGGAAACTGAGACGTCTACACCCTTACTGCTGAGGACCTTCTTAGTTGGGTGGATCTCCTCTGTGCCACCACCAACCAATGCCAAGCATTGGCCCTGCTCCTATCCTGATTATAGCCTCTGCTGCTCAGCTGCCCTCTGGCGTAGGAAAGCACTGGTCGCAATTGCAGTGCTTTCCCATTCATTTGCCCCCTCTCCCAATGGGTGGCCCTGGGAGGTGGATGGCGCCTGCTGCGGTCAATCCCCAACCACACACTTTGCAGAGAGAAGGCCGGTATGCCTGGCAGGTGCTCCTTGCAGGCTCCTTCCCAGCTCAGTCTCCTGAGCTGAATGAAGAAAGCTACAAGGCACCCTTTTCTTCTCTGCAGCGTGGCGGGAAAAACAGCCCGCAATACAATACCCCTTCCCTCTCTACTCTATTTCTGTGATGAAGGATGCATGCATATGAACCAGAACCAGGCGTGTTAGATCAGTGCAAAAAACAAACCCCGGGGGGGGGGCATTTTCAATAAGCAAGCCAGAGGTTGCTGGTTCGAATCCCCACCGATATGTTCCCTAGACTATGGGAAACACCTACATCGGGCAGCAGCGATATAGGAAGATGCTGAAAGGCATCATCTCATACTGTGCAGGAGGAGGCAAGGGTAACCCCCTCCTGTATCCTTCCAAATACAACCACAGGGCTCTGTGGGGGCCAGGAGTCGACAGCGACTTGAGAAGGCCCACTTTACCTTTACCACTGCATGAAGGGGGGGGGGACGTCTTTGATCAGGCTATTATCACACAACTTTGAAGAGGATGGATGCGGGGAGGGGGCGCTCTCTAGATCCCGCCCTTTCGGTGGTGGTGGTGGTCGTGTATCGATGCCTGAGGCAATCCTGCCTCCCCAGGGCGGCTCCCCGTCCCGCGGCCGCCACCAGCGAAAGAAAAGGCGCCTTTTTAGGACAGCGCCGTCTTCCGGGGAAGGGGCTCTTCTCTCTCGCGTCTCACCTTGCAAAACTGAGAGGAGGCTGTAAAAGAACAAGTAGCCTTCGGGGGTGTTGCAAACCTGCAGGGCTGGGGGCGCGAACTTGCAGCACTGCTCGTCCGGGTCAAAGCTGGGCCGCTCAAGGCCGGGGGCTGAGGGTCTCTGCCGAGCTCCGTGCGTTGGGCTGGGAGGCTCGAAAGCCGGGTTGTCGACGCCATTTTCCTTCATGGCACTGCCGGGCGCCGCCAACGCTCCTGTGGCAACACCGGGAGCACGTGCTGGTTCTACAAGGCCAGCACCTGCCGCAGCCCAGGGCCTGGCGGGGCTGGAGGGTCGCCAAGGAAAGAGGGAGAGAGAGAGAGAGAGTTGCCTTTTGGGTTGGTTTGCAAAGAGAGGGGACCCAGTGTTAAGCCGCTAGACGTATACGCCTGGCCGAGGATTACAATAAAGGATGGGAATTAAATAAACTTTGTGCGGATGTCCATCGTGGCTGCTTAAAAGTGTGCCTCCAGTGGGATTAGCACTCTGCTTGCTGTCACATAATCCTTCTGCTGCGTGAATAAAAGCGAGCCTTCCACCCCCGCCCGCCCGCCCTCGCGTCCCCCAATAATGCATTGCACAAGAAGAGCAAAAGAACCAGTAGGTGTCACCAATGCCCGTGCTAAATTTTGTGTTCAATACCTACCTAGCCTTGAATCTGTTTCTGTACACATACGATTTCTTTCCTTGAAATCATTTTTTTTTAAAGTGTTGCCAAGGTTTGTTTGGATTTTTCCCTTTAAGCAGTTATGTCAGTGTATGTTTAAGAACAGTGGGGAGGTCGTTTTAAACACAATATGTGACCCTGTCAAATTATATTTCAGACATGTTCAGCTTCATTCATGGCAAATAGAACTGCTGGATGTTAGCAATTATTAGAGCACAAATCCTTCCTATAATCATCTGGAATGTTGCAGACAAAGTGTATTGTGACAGTTAAGAATGACAGTTGATCAGTGACTCCATGGTAACCAGGTTGTTTCAGAACAAAATGAAATAACCTCATACTACAGAGTTATATCTTTCAGCTGATCCTGAAGTATAAATGCTGCAGCACTTATTACTTTAAAACTGCAATCCTCCTCACACTTGCTGGGGAGTAAGATCCATGGGAACCAGTGGAACTTGCTAATGAACTGCCCAGGGATTTATTTATTTTTTTGTATGGGGCGGTATATAAATGTACTTACTTACTTACTAAGTAAATAAATGTTTATTTGTTTACATAGCAAGAACCTTACATGCATTACAGATTCACCCACTGATTTCAAATGAATTAACTGAAGTCAGATGAATGACCAGCAGAATAAATGACTATTGAATGTATTTTTTAATGTATACTCCACTTCTTAAATGCAGTGCTCTCCAATGTGGCCTACAAACGCTAATTGAAAACATTTTTAAAAGCCCATTAAAATTTTAAAATGTAACATTTTAAAAGGCACAGCAACCCAATTTATAAAAGTAACAGCAGCTAAAATATCATATTAAAAGCTGAGCAGATAACTGAAAGCAAGTTAGCTAATTATGTCCAAAGGCTTATCTAATAGGGGGAGTGTTCAGCTGCTTTTTGAACTTGAATAAGGACTCAGTCTGTCGACTCTCCCAGGGAGAATGTTCCATAGACATGGCACTATTACTGAAAAAGCTCTCTCATTTTCCTCCATACAAACTGAAGACTGACTGACTACAGAGCAGGGCTCATGAAGTAAGCTCCAGCAGGTTAATATGTTTTATATACATATGGGGTTCTTTTTCCCCAGTGCTCTTCTAATTACATACAAGTCGTCCCCTTCAATCAAGTGTTGTCAGGGCTTATCTGACCTTGTGAGTCTCTTCCAATTTTTCTGAATCTCAAGAACAGGTAATGGTAGGGTTTAATTTGCCTAGTACAATCCTATAATTGTCTGCAGGAGACCAGTAGTGAACTCCTACTTGTGTGTAGTCTGGAAAAAGCAATAGCATCACCATATTTTTAATCTCCTTTTGTAACATATTCCCACACTTTTTACGCAATGGTTTCTCTGTCTTCAGAAGGAATATAAAAGGCATGTAGGCACTCCAAACAAGCCTCCAGACAGTATAAAAATAAGAGTATATTCTGAAGATTTTAACAGAGATCAGTTATGTCTTAGCCCAGTTTAATTGACCCCTGCTAACTTGGCAAAGAGGCACCTTTTAACATGGTGATGGGGGGGGAGAGCAACTGGCCCTGTCCACCCCCAGCACAGTATCTCCAGTGACTGTTACTGGTGTCTATCTGATGTTTCTTTTTAGATTGTGAGCCCTTTGGGGACAGGGTTCCATCTTATTTGTTTGTTATTTCTCTGTGTAAACCGCCCTGAGCCATTTTTGGAAGGGTGGTATAGAAATCGAATAAATAAATAATAATAATTGTTGTTGTTGTTGTTGTTACTTTGTTGAATTCACAACCCAACTGGTTAACATCACATATACAATAATGAAAGCTAGTGTGGTGTAATGGTTAAAGTGTCAGATTAACACCGGAATTCAGTCCTCACTCAGCTATGAAGCTGATCTGAAGCTTGGTAGTCTTGGTCTACTCACTCTCAGCCTAACCTATCCAACAGGGTTATTGTGAGAATATAATGAGGATGGGGAGAGAAGAATATATGCTGCCTGACCTTTTTGGAGGAAGGGTGGAATAAAATGTAAAAATAGAATTTCCCCTCTTTGTCCATATTGATTAGTCCAGAATAATTTACCACCTACTGGTTTTATATACAAACAGCAAATGAGGTGGTAAAGCTGTTCCTGGACTGAATCACTTTAGAGTATAAACAGGGTTAACTAAGAACTTGCTTTAAAAAATCTTCATGTATACAACAAAACCTGTTTTCCCTGTGGATACCACTTGTTCACGCATGTATTTATTCCAAAGAATCCAGATTATGCTTTTTCCAAACTACTGCATTTCTATTTTGTTTTGATTTCTAAGTATCATTCCAGTTTTTTGAAGGGCTGGTCTCTTGCAATCTTTGAAATTTCCATCCCAATCATAGCAGAATCCTTTCAAATGTGAACCGATATCATGCTAATGGCTCACTTTCTGAAATAGTGTGAAGATGTGGCTTATTTACTAACATCCAATGATTTGTTTCATTTCTAAGATAAGTTTAGTGCAGTACATTTTAATTGTAAAACTATGCAACAGGTTGATAGATGGAGGACACAAGGGAAAAGGAGATAAGATTGGGGATAAACAGGCAGTGGGGAAATTGTCTTCTCATTCGGGAGTTATTCGTACTTGGCTTCAGGCTTCGGGGTAAATGTTGAGCGAAGCCACTTTGAAGTACTCCCGTGGCATTGAGGAAAGCAGCCCCTCCCCTCTGCACTCGATTTTCTTTTGAAACAAGTCCACATGGCATGCTCCGTGTTTTCCTTCTAGCCAATGGAGGGTGGGAGAGAGAGAGCTCCTGCAGAGATAGATTTGCATTTCTGAAGAGAGCATGCCTCTTATCATGCTAATGACTCTATGTCAGTGCCTCTCCCATTTGCTCCAGCATTTTCAGAAAAAGTAGCTTAAAACAAGCATTTTTAAAACAAGAACACACACACACTCTCTTCTGAAGGAGATTTGGGGCAGAAGCCCTGTGTGTAAAACCTCTGGGTAACAAACACAAGTCAGCAAGAGAAAGGAGGCAGCAGGTAAATTCTCAGACTTAGGGTTGACATTTCCAACAGGTTGGTTCTGTTTCAAAATAAATTAAATATTTAGAATTTACAGAGTAAATCTGATGTTTTGCTACTGTCTAAATAAATAATTATTTTCTTGGGCTTTCTTTTGATTACAGTTGCACAAGACTGGACTCGGGCTGAAGTCAGATAAATCTTGCATGAGATTGACTGTCAAAATTTAAACTGGTTGTCCAATTTCAAAAAACAGATGTAAGTTTTTGTTAAAAACACATAGAATTGCATTCTGGAGCTTAAAGAAAGCTATGTGGGAGGTTGGTTGTCAGAATTCAGAGAATTCAGACAATATTCTATTAAACATTGGTATTGTATTGACCACATCATCAGTCTTGGCTCCTGACCCTAGTGATAGAGCAAAAGGAGCAGGAGAAAGTGTGAGATTATAGGAACATAGGAAGCTGCCATATACTGAGTCAGACCATTGGTCAGTATTGCCTACACAGACTGACAGCAGTTTCTCCAAGGCTGCAGGCAGGATTCTCTCTCAGCCCTATCTTGGAGAAGCCAGGAAGGGAATTTGAAACCTTCTGCTCTTCCCAGAGCGGCTCTATCCCCTGAATATCTTAACAGTGCTCACATGTGGTCTCCCATTCAAATGCAACCAGGGCAGACCCTGCTTAGCTAAGGGGACAAGTCATGCCTGCGACCACAAGACAAGCTCTCCTCCCTATAGAATGCATTTGCTGCTTACTTATATAGTGCTCAGGTTGCAACGTTTTCCAGACTTCTTACACTGCTACACTATCTTCAGTGAACCTGTTTACTCTGTCTTCCCAACCAACAATGACAATGATTGTTTTCCAGTATCTGCCTCCTGTTTTTGGTAGGAAATGAGCCAGACTCAAGGTTCTTCTCGGGTTCCACTCAGGAGTTTAGGGATCCCCAGACAGTCAGGCACAGCAATGGTCCCATGGCAAACCTACGCAAAGTGTACCCAAGAACTCTAGTTTCCAAGAGCACCAGGGCAGTCCAGTACAGGTCTCCCTGCATCAGTCCCGTGACAGCAACACTGAAAGTTCAGTGACTCTGAACCCCACAGTTCAGTGTTCTCCAACCTGGGACTCGGCAATCCAGGGATTCAGCTTAGAGGAGGAAGGGTGTGAGTACACGAGGAATACTCAGCCATGTAGGCTTCTGGAACAGTAGCAGGAAGCAACAAAGAAGATTCCAAGAAACCTTTCACACATGTATCTGGGGGCACAAGTCCTTTTATAAGAGTTTATCTTCTGCAAAATCCCAAAGGTGGGAAAACTTTAGGTACAAAGGTCGTCCAAGGGACCTGACTTGAGGAGGGTATGTGTACAGCAGTGGCTATTCAGAGGAAAAATTAAAAGGGTCTATCCTGTCAGATCTGGAGAGCTGACTTGGGACTTGATTTTGATTGCATTCAGGGGTGCTAAGGCAGTTTAAAGGCTCTCCAGCCTCCAGTTAGAGTCAGGAATTCTAATTAAGAATGCACATGATTCAGTGTGGGTGTGTCACTTCTTCCTAGACAGCTTTTGCACAGGTTCAGTCTTTGCATGACAGCACTCTTGGTCTAAAGAGACACCCATTTCTTCTTTGGCAGCAAGTACCTGTCCATGCTCTGGTTCCATTGCTTTCTGTAGAAAGCCAGAAAGAAGTGGGTGATGGGAAAGGAGAAGATACTCTCTGCTAACTTGCTTTCCATACTGTAGACAAGTTTATAGATTGATGATTTGATGTCCCTTTATTAAAGAGTTTGCAAATTGCATTTCTACCTGACTTCATCCCTCCAGTGGCTGTTCCTGATGTCTGACTTATGTTTCTTTTTTAGATTGTGAGCCCTTTGGGGACAGGGAGCCATTTTTATTTATTTATTTATTTATATCTATGTAATTGGGGAATTTTTGTTGAAAAGCAGTATATAAATATTCGTCGTATTTGTATTCGTATTCAGTTGTCAAGATCTTCCCATTTTTTTTGCCTTCCCTTTCTTGGAACAGGGAGTTTCCAGGTAGGTCACACCCACCGAAAGGTACTAGATGTCAATCACAAACAACCAAGAATACTCGGGCACCATAAAGGCCAACTCATTTATTAGAGCATAAGTTTTGATGGACACCAGTCCATGAAAGCTTCCACCACAAAGAATATGTAAGTCTCTAAAGAGATAAATAAAACTCCATTGCTGCTTGTGAGAAGCGATGTACTTTTAAAATTGCATCTGCCTGCTATTTCAGTGACATACTCTAGGGAGGTCAGTATTACTGTACATGGAGTGCTTCCAGTCAGGGGCGTAGGTATAATTGAGCGAAAGGATTCAAAAAACACGGGCCCCCAGCTCCTGAGGGCCCTCTAGCTCCATCCCACCCTATTTTCTTCATTATCTCCCTCACTCTGGGGGGCCACCAGAGTGAGGGATGAACATGGGTCCCCTCTTCCCTAGCTACGCCCCTGCTTCAAGTGTGTTGTGGGCAGAAAGATTTTCACCGTTGGGCAGAACCCTCTCAGTAACCTAGCTCAATAACAGCTACATTAGATGTTAATGTATATGCTGGTTTTCCACAAAATAATTGTAGGAAAAACAGCACACAATCACAAAACACAACAGCAGTAACAATGCATGTGAAAATATAACAGCATCATATAGACAGACATTCCCATTCTAATCAATATGACAATCATAACTATCTCAGTATAAATATGCAAGCAAAAATAATTAGAAACCAGTTAAGCTAGGGCTGAGAATTCAGAGTAAAAGCAGGGGATGAAGTACATGTATACCTTTTATTATTTAGCTGTAGCTTAAAACTTGTGGTATTGCAACACTGCTGACTGCTCATCACATCTTTCACCCTCATGGCCTAGAACCTTTCTGTACTAGCACTATTTTCCACCAGAAGATGCAGTGTTGCCATGGAAACCATATGATGAAATGTGCTGCATGTTATTGCAAATCATGAGGGTACTGTAGCCCTATTCACATGTTACATTTAATGCACATATATTTGTAAAGTGTAGATACATACAGATCTGTGTGCATGTACATTTATTCACACATTCCATTCATGTTATACACAGTAGTACACTTCCTATCTGTACCCTGCATTTGAGGGAGACTTGTCCACTTTTAATGAATTCATGTTCAGTGATTCAGACCCAAAAATGTATATATGACCCCTGGTAACAGAGCAAAGAGGCATCTTTTTAACATGGCGATTCTCTTATATTTAGCACAGGAAGAGCAACTGTGCCTATCCAGCCCCAGCACACGATTTTTCTACCTGCTGTCTACCTTGTGTTTCATTTTAGATTGTGAGCCCTTTGGGGACAGGGTATCACCTTCTTTCCTTTTCTTTGTAAACTGCTCTGTGACATTCTTGTTGTTGAAAAGCAGCATATAAATATCCATCATAATAATAATATGTATAGTCACATATATGGACAAAAAAAAAGTAATGTCAGAATAGGGCTTATATAAAGGTGATTTCAAATAACACCTGCATAAAAATAGTTAAGTTCAGCTTGGCTCTACCTGAACTAAAATAGGATGAAATATAAGATACATCAAGATAAAGGTCTGAGGGCCAAGGTAGACATGACATGGAAGATCTATAGTTGTTTTTGATTACACAACTGTGGCTTGGGCTACTGCACAGAGAGCTGCTATACCCTCCTCTGTGCCATTTCCCTGAATTACTCCTTCCTCAAAGCTACTTTGAGCTGCAGCAGGGGAGTGGGGGGAATACACTATTTTGGCAGGGTGGCTTTAACCCCAGCCTTGCCTTGGTAGCCAACCTTGCCTTGGTAGCCAGAAAATCAAGCATATATGAGATGAAGAGTCTTCCTTGTTCAAGAGAGATAGCCATGCTACAGGATTTAAGAAAGTCTCTTTGCTTCTGTGTTATTGCTGTGCGAGAAATGAAAGATATTTCATTTAGTAAAAAATTAAGAAGAGTGTGCAGGGCTGTCAGGGCATGACAAGCAGGGCGACCACCCTGGGCCCCACTTGTTCAAGCCCCTTTAGAATTAATTGGAAGGGGCCCCCGCACTGGCTGATTTGCCCCAGGCCCCATGTGGAGAACATGATTTAAAATTGTATATGAAATCATAACCCATGGCCATCATTTCTTCCCACAAATGTAGTGTGATGCAATTTGTACTCTCATTAGCATATTAAAACAACTTACTTAGTTTCCAAATACTGTATGGCACTTATAGGGATTCATAAAGAGGGCATTAAAAACTCATTAGAAAAAAAATCTAGACAGAATTTTTATTATTATTATTTTAGAATAGGTAATGAGATAAACATATTTGTCAGCTACTTGAACTTTTTTTTTAATATGGAGGAAAAAATCCCATATTTTTGCCAGTCCAAATGACTTGAATTACTCAACGTAGTCCCATTGAGAATAAAATGACATCAGGCATTATTTAACTTGTCCTTTTAATTTCAATGGGACTACTCTGAGTAATTTTTTCATTGTGTCAGCCACTGATATTATTTTACCTTCTAAGGTCCCAGTGAGCTAAAGTACAGCGGTCTATATAAGACAAATCTCTGTTTCTCTAAGTTCAGAGCAAATACAATGATCCTCATTATGCCTGCTTAGATGTGCTGTAGGACAGAGATTCATTTCAGTGGGGTTGGTGCATTAACATCACATGGATTGTACCCTAATCCCAGGTATTTAATGCAGGTATGGGTATCAAATGTAAGCCCTTCCAAATTGTACAGAGATAGTTCATCCAATACTGTGGGAAACATTCTTTGTACTTCCTTCTGAGTAAAAGGATGAAAATCAATATTTACATTTTGTCTGAAGGTAACCTCCACCTCCAAGAGCCATCTGTGCACAGGAAGAAAACCACATGTAGTACTTTATGTACAGCAGGCTTCCCCAAACTGCGGCCCTCCAGATGTTGCTGAACTACAACTCCCAGGATACCCAGCCACAGTAAATTCTGGACATCTGGAGGGCCGCAGTTTGGGGAAGCCTGATGTACAGTAAAAGAGGAGGATGCTGGGATCAGGCTCCAGTATAAAAGAACAAAAGTGATTAAGCAAACGTGTTGTATTGCTTTACACTTAATATGTTTGAATCTTCAGAGACAAGTGATGTGTTTCTGAGAATAATGTGTTGGCACTCTGCTTGACATAAATCAAAGGCACAGCCGAAATCATCAAGTTAATACAGAAGTGTACAGCAAGATGGGGATTTTAATCAGAAAGACTGCAGGTCATCTGCTATAATCCAGCCCATCTGCCAATAAATTAGATCTAAATGTTCAGGAAAATTTCACTCTTTATGAATGCCAAGAAGCTCACATTTTGAATCTTTTGACTTAAATGGTAGCTTTCCTTGCATAAGAAGTCTGTGTTTATGGATATCATACACCTTCTCCGGACATTCAAAGCATAGAGAGCGAATGGGGTGGGGTGAATCTCCTCAGCAAGCTGTGCCCCCCAGCCTGCACATGGTCATGACACTATCTCCACAATTGCGTAAACTCTGTACATGCCATTGGGAACCCTGCTTTAGAGAATGTTGTATATGTAGGTCAAGATGTGGTTCCCCCACCCCTGACAGACAGACAGACAGACACACACACAGACACACAGTGCTCTGAAAAGGAATAAGCGAAGTTTCTTGACCAGGGACTATGATGGGGGGGTGCGCAGGGAGTACATCGTACCTGGGCCCAGGGTCCAAAAGGGGCCCCGGGAGCCAAAGTATTAACTGTAACCTATATTACACGTTATTGCAACGGTTCATAGCTTATCTACATGTCAAAGTAGATAAGGGACCACATGTCAATTTTTCCTTCTTACTCTAAAAGTTTCCCTTCACTCCTTCCCCTGTCATTCCCAATCTCAACGTTTTTCTTCTCCCTGGCATGCAGAACACTCCAGGGAACAGTTTTTCCTTCTCCCTGCTTCTCTTCTTATCAAGATAAGAATCCCTGCAGCAGGTTTGCTAAAGACAAGTGACCGGAGCAAATTGTATGTTCTGCTCACTATCTGTTTTCCCTTTTCCCCTCGCAGCATACCTTTTACCTCTGTCCTTTATTCACTGGTCCCTGACCTTAAGTTTTCCATTCTCTGTTGCAAAGAGTTCACCAGGGAGCAGTCCTGCCTTCTACTCTCTGTACCTTTGCCTTTTCTCCTTCCCTCCATCTTCTTAGCTGGCGGGAAGGGTGGCAGCAGAAACCAATGGTCACAGAGAATGTTACCTAGCTTGGCAAGAACTAGAAAGGCTCCTGCTGTCTGGGACAGGAGTTGACACCATCTTAGAAGCGTCAATCAAAACTGAAGCTGTGAAATGGTACGATCTTTTAAAGCACATCATCGATGTTGTACTCTTCTTGGGAGAACATGGTCTGGCATTTACTGGTTCATCCCATCGAATTGGTGATTCAAACAATGGACACTTTTTAGGACTTATTGAACTGCTCTCCAGGTGGGACCCCATCCTTCAGGAACATGTGCTAAGTGTAGAGGAGTCACAGAAAAGGCGTGAGCGGCTTCAAGTTCATTATTTGTCCCCTGACTCCCAAAGTGAATTTATTGCAAAATGCTCAAATCTTGTGAAACAACACATTTTGCTGGAGAGGCAATCTGCAAAGTACTTCGCAGTAATAATAGATGCCACACCAGATTCTTCCCATATTGAACATACAACATTTCTTTTGAGATACGTACTTTTAAAAGAAACGCAGTATGAGATTCAAGAAAGATTTCTCAAGTTTGCAGATTGTATCAACAAAAGGGGAAGAAATTGCTCAGTTGATAACTGATACATTGAAAGAACATGCTATTCCTCTCAGTGATTGTAGAGCATAAGCCTACGATAATGGGACAAATATGGCTGGAAAATAAAACGGTGAACAAGCAAAAATACAAGAACAATGCTCAACAGCAATTTTTTCACCTTGTGGTTGTCACACACTCAACTTATGTGGAAATAATGCTGCTGAATGCATACCTGAAGCAATAACCTTTCCCGGAACAATTCAAACTGTGTACCACCTGTTCAGTTCCAATCCTAAGCGGTGGAATTACTACAAAACCGTACTGGTTGTTCTCTTCATGGTATGTCTGGAACAAGATGGTCAGATCGTGTTGACTAATCGTGAGACCCGGCTCCATGTGTATGAATATAAGAAGTGTATAAAATCCTACATGTGCGTTTAAGGGACAAAGGGGATCATACCACTAAACCTCCTCACCATATCTTCCGCCATGCCACTACAGTGTCACATCATCCAAGACATATATTTGTTCACTTTAAAAAATCCAAAAACCTCTATTGTGTGGGAAGGCCCATTTATGTGGCCATTTCAGGGTGCTGGCAAGGGGAAAGATGAGCAAGGTGTATCAGGACACGTCCAGCCACTGGCTGGCTGGTCCATGGGGAGGACATGGATGAGGATGGGCCATGTGAAGAACTTGGTGTCTCTGGTCTGCTCCTGGATTCTATCAGTCTGGCCTTTTCCTGGATGCCAAAGGACTATAACTTCAAAGTCCTTCCCATACTTGCAATATGAGAAGTTATTAGCTCATAATATTCTTTCTAGTCTGATGGGTCTGCTCCTTCTCTCTGTTTTACTATCTATGAAAGGAAAATGATTTGAACATTTTTATAGTTTGTGTTTATTAAAAAGACAATAGAATGGAAATAAGCAGAAGTTTGATGATCTTACATAAATCCTCTGGAGATCTTTTCATGTCATACTAAAACAGGGAGAAGAAAACATAATAATGAATGAACCACTTGTCCACTTTAGGTTAAACTCAAGTAAACAGATCATAGTCAATTGGACTTACAGAAAATCCTATGAATATTTACTCAGAAGTAAGTCCACTATTTTCAGTGGGGCTAACTCCCAGAAATGTGCATAGGGTTGCACCCTAAATCGCCTTAAATCTAAGCAGGATGTTTTCACTGTGTTCTTGATTTAGTAGCTAAATTCCACACATGATTTACGCAAGCACATTTGAATGATAGGAATGGAAAATGTATTTCTACTGACTGCAGAGTATAAGCTTACTGTGTATAATTGTATATAAACAATGAAAAGCTGGCACCATTGGCAGTTTCATATCAGTGATGACCCTGATCCCATGAGTGGCAAGGTTGACCAATAGCTGTTTAGGATGCTGCACTAAGCACAGCAACAGTGTTGTAGGTTAGTGCTGTGATACCAGAGACTTTCTAGATGCAGTATAGAGTCCTGGTGCAAAGCCAGTGCAGATCTGAGCGGAGAGGGCTGTGGATGGTGCTGTCTTTTATGCAGCAATCTATGTGTGTTTCAGCCACATAGAACTACCTACACTGGCATAACCTGGCACACCTAACACTGGGTAATCCCTTTGTACAATGGGATTTTAAACTGAGCAACAGCAACAGCAGGATAGATCTGTCCTACTTGCCATCTATAGAAACAGGGTGCTGCTGTAAGTATTTGTATGTAATCTACTCTGTATGCTCTTCCAGCTCTCCAGTTCAGGGGTGGGAGTCCACCTCCTTCACCTCTTAGGGCCAAACTACATGTGACATACAATGAGCAATCTACTTGTGACATCCTTCACATTTGAGCCAAGCTACATTTTGCATTTAATTTGGCCCTGTATTTTTTTAAAGTTACATAGCAGCGGCAGGAGTGGGGTTCAGGATCAAGGCCACAAGCATTCAGTGGAGGATTTGAAATGCTTGCCTGCTGCGTATCAGGGACCCCCTCGACCAGGACTCTGGAGAAGGAGCCCACAACCAGAGTCAAAAAGCCCTGCACTACTCAGCTCTACCTCTTATGGATCTACCTCGGCTGTTGGGCAAGATTGCTCCCAGGGAGGACTATATTCCAGAGGCCAGTCCCCACTGGGGAACTAGCAGTGTGACCAACAGACCCCTTCCTCTGGGAATATTGTCATCATAGATTCCAGGCCCAATTGCAGCAACAACAGTACAGCACTTGACTGGCAGTCTGCAAACTGGCTCAGGAAGTGTCTTCTCAGGAGGTGGAGAGGTCACTTCAAGATGAGGAGACAGGAGCAGCAAACACCACTGTGGGGAATAAGGCTGAATAATATCAGTTGGAGGTTTCAGGGTTCCTGCTTAGCTACCTCAGTTTCAGCCATCTGTTGCCAGTGCAACAATCTTTGCGGACTCTGCTTTCTGACCTTTTCTCTTGCTCCAGGTTCTTTGAGCCCTTCTTTCTTCCTACCCTATGTCCCCATCTGGCATCCACTTGGACTGTGCCGGTCCTGGCTTGCAGTGACCAGCTTCCCATCGGTGGAACCTGGACACTGTGTTGCTAGTTCTGAAAGAAATCTTGCCCCTGAAGGTCATATCATATTAGTCCCAGAAAGGAAGCTTCCCTGATCTGGCCAATACCAATTTGTGGGGAGGTGGATGGTTTTTCCCCAGACTGCAGTGAGGGAAGAAATAGTTAAATGTGCGCCCTCCAATGCTAATGCACCTGCTGAGTGCTGGTCATGCCCCAGGGTCACTGCATGTTCAGCATTTGTCTAAAAAGGGACCCAACTGTATCCATAAATTACCTATCAACATGATTTGTAGCCTCAGAAATCAGGATTCCAAATCCCATGGATAAGCTCTGCTAAAGGCAGGGCCACCAAGGGCATGGCCACCAGCTATATCAACTTCACAAGGTATGGTTAGCAGCCATGATCCTGCTCCACTGCACACATTTGCTAAGAGGGAGGCATTTTGAGATGAAGGCTATAGCCTTTTCAGCAGTGGAGCTGCAGTCGAAGAGCAAAATCAACAGATGCTCCTGGATTCTAGGCTCCTTTGCTTTAATTGAAGAGGCGGCTTTGGAAAGTAGGTCATCATTATAGTTGAATAAAAGATACCCTTTTCTTAATTATACAGGCACAGGAATGCCTGCATAGTTAAGGTGGATGGATAGGTTAATCACTATTCCACCATTATAAGCCCTGAGGAAGATACTTGCTGCTAAATTGAACATTCCCTACCCAACGTTGAGATGAAAGAGCAATGCAAAGTGTGGGTGCATGGACATGGAGCCTAATTGGTAAGTGAGCATAATGTACAAGATTTTACAGCTTACATGGGACAGAAATAGAGGTATGTTCCTTCTTACAATTTCCATGCTTTGAGGGGCATGACTAAAAAAACTGAAGTGCCTTAACTCTCATTTTAAGCTGAAGGTTTTTAGCTTACCTTCTCAGTGAAGAAGGTTTATAAGATTATCATGTATCTCAGGGAGGTCATTCACACAATCAAAAACTGAGGCTGTTCTCACACACAGCCTAACCCAGGCTAGGGAAGCCCAGCCTGGGTTAGGCTGTGCATGAGAACCACCAGGATCAGGCCTGATCCCAGCAGGGCAGCACCGCCTGGCCCAGCTTTTTACCCAGGCTTTTAGCTGGGGTCAAGGGCGTGAGCTCACCCTTAACAGGATTGTGTGTTCACTCGGGCTGCATTCAGCCCATGTGAACACAGAGATGGGTGCCTAGAGCTCCCGTCTCCCAGGGGATCCTATTAATGCACCGCACTCATGGTGTGATGCATTGTGGGATATTCGGAGACCAGGACACATTATCCCTACCTCCGGAGCTCTGCACTGCGTGGCACAGCATGGATCATCGGGAAGTGCGGTCCATGCTCCCAGCAACATTTCTGCTATCATCTGGGGGGAAGGTAAATTGGACCAGCCTACCACCACCACCACCACGTTTGAACGGCCCCACTGTGTTTTACCCACATTTGAGAACTGTTTGTGCTCCCAGTTTTCAGTTGTGTGGAAGCAAGGTAGGAGGGAAATCTAGGTAGAAGTGATTTTGTGGAAGCAAGGTAGGAGGAAAAGCTACCTAGGCTTTCCTCCAACCTTGCTTCAACACAACCGAAAATTGGGAGCACACACAGCTCCCAAACCTGGGTAGAACATATTTTTTGATTGTGTGAATGACCTGTCTGTCTGTCTGTCTGTCCATGTCCCCACCCTCATTTCCTTTTGTGTTTACAGTTAATCAGTGAGCCAGGTCTCACAATCAGTGAGACCCAGTTTGCGAAGTTGAGAGGGGAGAGCAGGCTAAGCCCACTCTCCCTGCACACGAGCAAGCAGGAGCCCTGAGCAGCCGGATTGGCCACCCACACGATTGCCGGCTCAGTGACGGAGTCGGCGGGGGTCTGGGGGGAGCGGGGGCCATGAGGCCCCCAGAAGCTCCAGTATGCCCTGCGTGAGTGCACAGGGCATACTGGGGAGACCCCTGGAGCCAGGAGGCAGCTTTTCGCCTCCCCTCCGGGGATATACTCATTGGTAGCCACGGCACGGAGCTGCGCCGCGGCTACTCACGATCGGAAAGCCCGGGTTTGCAGAGCACTCGCTCCACAAACCCAGGCTAAGGGGAGGGCTAAAAAAGCGGGCTAGCCACTTGTGAGCCACTGAGCTCGCCTGCGAGCCCGGTGGTTTACATGATCAGCCAAAATCGGGCTAGGCTCTCCTAGCCCGATTTTGGCTGATTGTGAGAATAGCCCCAGTGTTTACTGATACAAACCAAATTTATAATAAAGTACACAGGAAGGGCTCCTAGGGAATTCTGACAGGGATATTTTTATTTTGGTCCACCATCTTATAACAGGACAGCAGCCACTCAGTTGATTAGTGACATTCCTTTTGAACTCATGTGTTTACAGTTAAATATGAACTAAATTTATAGTACATGGGAGGGAATTTATGCTTGCTGCTAGTAAATTTTGCCCACCTGAGTAAGAGATCCTTCAAAGTGTTTAATAGGATAAGACTGTCAGAATTATGATTATTTTTTTAGTTGAGTAACATTCAGTCTTATTTCCTGGAATTCCCCAGACAACACATTGTAATCGATTTTCTGCTTTTCTAGCCATTACATTGAACCTGGTTCAGGGTTAGCAGCAAGTGAATGACCATGTTGATAGGACTGCCTTGGGGATGATTGGTCAACACCCCCAGTTTGGGTGAATGGTAGGGTTGTGGGTTTTGATTTTTGTGGGTTTTGTTTTTGGCCTGAATCCAGAACACCCCCATTTTGTTCTTTGTTCTAAATCAGCCACCCCAAAACATCCCAATTTTGTTCTTTGTACGAAACTGCAAAATCCAAATCCGAAATGTTTTGGATTTTTAAAAAATGGTGCAGGGGCAAAACTAGTAGGTGGGGTGGTAGTTCCCAATGAGTGGAAGCTACCACCCAAATTTCAGAGGAATTGGGCAAAGGGCTGACGCTCTTTAAGTGTAAACGGAGCCAGTGCTCCGTTCTGCCCAACAGCCCCCATGGCTGGGAATCGCCTCCGCCACTTACCTGGCTCCCACAGAGGCGAGCCCCCGCCAGAGGCCAGGTGAGTGGCAGAGGCGATTCTCCATGCTGGGTGGCATGGAGCGCCGGCTCTATTTACACTTAAAGAAGCCGCCCGCTGCCCCTGGCCCTGGAGGCGCATTCATGGCCCGTGCCTGGCCCAGAGTGAGTGGTGGTGTAGAGCAGATAGGGTGCCAAACACCCCCATGGGTTTCTAACCCATGGGGTACTGGGTTCTGTTGTTTCTGAGATGTTTGAAGTGTAGATTCTCTGTTAGCATATGAGAGTGGATTCATGGTTTGTCGTTAAAAATCTCATATGCTACCAGAGAATCTACACTCAGAACACCTCAGAAACAACAGAACCCAGGGGCGTAGCTATAATTGGGTGAACGGGTTCAAAGAACCCGAGCCGTGCCCAATCAGGAGCCGCCATTCGCGGTCGTGACACGCCCCCTGCGTCTGACATCAGACGCGGGGGCGGTAGTTTAGCTCCTGAGCGGGGGCCGTGCAGCCCCTTTGAGAGCTAAACAAAGGCTGGCGCAAAGGCAGGGAAGAGTCGCTCCTGGCTGGTGCTGCGAACGCAGCGCCAGCCTAACTAGCTCCTGAAGGGGCCGCCCGGCCCCTTCAGGAGCTAAGACTGGTGCTGCATTCGCAACGCAGCCCAGAAGCGGCTCTTCCCTGCAGGGAAGAGCCACTCCTGGGCTGCGCTGCGAACGCAGCACCAGCCTTTGTTTAACTACCGAAGGGGCCGCATGGCCCCTTCAGCAGTTAAGCTGCTTTTCCCGAACGGAGCCTCAAGGCTCCGTTCGGAAGCCAGACCACGCCCCCCGCGTCTGACGTCAGACGCGTGGGCATGGCTATCCCCTGCGTCTGACGTCAGACGCGGGGGCAGGGCTATCGGGGCGCCCGCCGCAGCCGCACACGGGCCACCAGCGGGCTAGCTATGCCCCTGACAGAACCCAGCACTCCATGGGTTAGCAACCCATGGGGGTGGTTGGCACCCTATGTGCACTATACCACCACTCGCTCCTGGGTATCCAGTGCCCCCCAGGTGGAGTTATGGGTCTGCTGAAACCTCCATTATTCCCTGGGGGGGGATCTTAAAGACACGTAAACTTCAACAATTCCTAAGAAATCAGCCCTTTGCCTTATTCCTTTAGAATCTGGGTTGTGGCAGGCACCCCTAGGGGCACTGCCACCCAACCCACTGTTTTGCCCCTCAGGCCCCCTTTCTGCCCCAAATCTGCCCCAAAGACATGTAAACTTCAGAAATTCTTTAAAGATCGGCCCCTTTGGAATCTGGGTGGCGGCAGGCACCCATTGGGGCACTACCACCTGACTTAATCTTCTGCCCCCAAAGCCCCCTTTCTGCCCTGAATCTGCCCCAAATAACATCAATATCACACATCATCATCAACAACAGCAGAGCTTTGCAAAGAACCAGGAAAATTTTCAAAGGTCATGCACATCCGCATCCTACCCAGAAATACAATTGATCTGCACACAACAGTGTGAAACAAAAACAATGAAATGCACACTGCACCGCGCAGTGTGTACACTGCCCCACTGGCTAATGAGGGTAAATTTTACCCTTAAATTTGCTTAAAAAGAATAAGGAGGCAATTGCCAGCAGATCGATTAGTCCATGCTTTCGCTGGCCAATCTGCAGGCTGGAAGGGCCGGAAATTCAAACAGATGTCAAAACTCAAAATGGAGACTGAAGGAGAAAGACTTTTAATAAAGTTCTAAAACAGCCGAAACAACGAAACATTTTGTATCCGAAACAGGGACGTTTTGTTTCAGCTACAAAATTTTATGAACATTGCGTGTTTTGTTTCAGCTACAAAACAGCCCAAATGGCCTGTTTTGGGCACAAGACATTTTGTATCTGAAATGAAACGCACACCCCTAGAATGTGGGGAATTTAGTTCAAAAGGGGAACAGTTCCAAGCAGTTTTAGTTTGTCCAAGCATCTGAACTCAAGAAAATTGGCTTAAGAGAGATGTTCTAATTAACAAAAGGAGTTTATTGTAAGAAAAACAAATAAAAGCCATAAGACTAGGTTACTAGGCAGTTCTAGCATAAAAGTAATACAAATATGTTTAAAGACAGACTATTGTAAGGCACATTTAGCTTAAAGTTCCAAATTATGTGTAAATCCCCAGGCAGGCTAGAAAGAGTTACTTTAAGATTGGGCAGGGGGGAAGGTTTCAGAAATAAGAGAAAGGGATAGATTTAGCCCTGAAGGAGCTGGGCAAGAGGCTATTAGGGATGTGCAAACAGGTTCAATGTCAAACGTGTTCAACATCGAACCTGTTTGGTTCGACCGTTCGGGGTTGAACTGAACCATCCTCTGTTCAGTCTGACCCCAGACCGAACCAAGGGGGAGGGGTTTGAGAGGGTGCCAGACTGAACTGGCCCAGTCTGGTCCAAGTCTGGTCCAGACTCGAACTGAACCAGACCAGCCAGTTCCGTGCACACACCTAGAGGCTGTATCACTTGTCCTCACAAAGATCCGACTTGGGCAGCTGGAGACTAGCATCCGTCCAGGGAGGTGAAGTGAAAAACAGGAGAGTTGAAGGAGTTAGTGGGGTTGCTCACGAGGAAAGTTCCAGCATGAGGTCAGCTGGATAGATTGTCAGGGGGACTGATCTAAAACCAGGCACAATGAGCTGAACCTTGGCGTGAGGGCAGCAAATTGGCCAGACAGGTAGTGATTTCAGCTCACGTGGCCCCAATGGAGAGGGGAACACCAAGGTGGTCTGCTGGAGTTCTTGTTGCAATGAAGTCCCCAGTGTAAAGCACAAGGGGAGCATGAAGATGGTCTTGCTGAAGTCCTGGTTGCAGTCTGATGGAGTCCCAAGATATAGGACAAGGGAGCACTTGTAGCAGTGGAGTCCCAAGTGTATAATACACAAGGAAGCACACTGAGTCATGGGGTTAGGTATATCACAATACATGCCTTGGGGGCACATGGCTGTTGTCATGCTCTGCTGAATAGGGGAATGCAGACAGGCTTTTTCAGAATGCATTGTGTCCTTCCTGGGTAGGAAGATAAATGTGAATCGCCTATTGAATGCAAGGCCGGTTCTATTGAAAACTAGGGTATGCAGGTGCATCCAAAGAGTATCCTGCCCTGGGGCTGATTCTCCCATTAATTCTATCAGAAGTTTCAGTGTGCACCTTTTCAAGTTTACATCACTGACTCCTCCCTATTGTGAGGGAGGCTGCTGCTGCACTTGTCTCTATCTGCTTTCCCTTCCTGGCCTAATTGCTTCATTAGCATCAGGTGTTATCTCTCTTGCGAGAGGATGAGGGGAGTTTAGATTTCATTCCAAGGCCGAAATGACCTCAAATGCCAGACACTCACAGTAACTAGTTCTGAAGCCTGCTTAGCTGCGCCCCCCTCATAGAAAGAGGGAGTGTGAATCTAATCCCCTTTCCAATTTGTGGTGCTTGTAGCCAAATCTTGGGTGACCAGCCCACTGCCAACGAAGCAACTTGTCCCCATGTATAACATAGACTGGGAACTCACTTTGCGGTGCAGCTCCTGAGCATAACCAAAGTGCAATCTCCAAGCCTGGACATGCAGCTGCAACCAACCAACCCCTTCTAACTTGTCAAAGAGACACCTTTTAATGTGGTGATTCTCTTTATTTAGCAGGGGGAGAGTAACTGGCCCTATCCACCCCCAGCACAGTACCCCCAGTGACTGTTGCTGGTGTCTATCTTATGTTTCTTTTCAGATTGTGAGCCCTTTGGGGACAGGGAGCCATCTTATTTGTTTATTTCTCTGTGTAAATCGCCCTGAGCCATTTTTGGAAGGGTGGTATAGAAATTGAATGAATGAATGAATAAATAAATAAATAACCAGGGAGGCCTCTGGGAGTGGGCAGAATAAGCTCAGCTGGTAACAGACCAATAGATGTGAAACAGTTTTGAGTATGGTTCTAGCTCCTGTTGGCATTCTACTGGGCATAATACTGTATGTTCCAAATATTGTCTTATTTCACAAAAGCCTATTTGAACAACAAGAGAGATTGTTTACAAATAATTTTAATTAATTCAACAGCCTGTATAAGAAGTTATCTTCACAGTTCATAAAGTTCCTTTCAAACCTGCTAAACCAATAGCTTAAGGAACTTTCATAATTTTCTATGATGGCTGTTATAAAAGTGGAATTTCCAACCAGTACCAACTGAATCAGTGCAGAGAGAAAACAGAAAATCATCCCACACCATTCCAAGTAGATTCACTGTGGTAATTGAGCAAGTGAAGGGAAATTCCCTCCAGGGTGAGGGTTGGGTTTTTTTGGGGGGGGGGTTTCGGGGGGAGTGTCAGGAGAAATAAGGTGAGAGCAACTAAGTGAATGGTTATTCAAGTAAATTGGCATGTCACTGATAAATGGCAAGATCAGAACTTACATCCTGCAATAGTTATGAAATCTGGGATGAAGCAAGTCATGCCACACATCATAAAGCATTCATATTTCTAGTAACTTTACACACAAAAATTAAAGAAATTACTGGATGGTGGCTTCATCTTACCGGTTTTCAAATAAGTAGTTGCCTTTAAATGATCCAGCCTGTGTGCTTTATGCAAATCTATTTCTCATTCAAATCATGATTGAAATTAGGATGTATTCTTACATTTACAGCAAATGGTCTTACACAAGTAAGTTCCATGTTTCAGTGGAAACTGCTTCCTGTAAGTAGGTTTGCAGGACTGTATTGCAATCAAACACAATTTCCTTTAAATTTGTGATTACAACATTCCTGAATGTCACTCCTCCGAGAAGGAAATAAATATCTCATTTTTCTCAACCAGTTTCAGCACAGTACCTTTCTTCCAGTGTCCAGTGCCCATCAGCTAGCAAATTAATCCTTTCTGCCAGCAACAGGGACTATTTATTTTATGTATAGCTTAACTTTTAACTTTAAAGCAATGAGTTCATTGTGTCTTCAATAATATGTCATGTGTCAATCTTTTTGTAGTGGCAACTCATTAGATAGCCAAACTGCCACTGTGTTGACCTGTACTGTTTTCCTCTGGCATCGTAGCTGCTAAGATATAAATAATAATAATAATCCTCAAGTCCAAACTCAATGGCAGGAACACCATACAAGCCATAAACACCTGGGCTATACCTGTTATCAGATACACTGCAGGAATAATAGACTGGACCCAGGCAGAGCTAGAGACGCTAGATCGTAAGACCAGGAAAATAATGACCATCAATCATGCTCTGCACCCCCCGCAGTGATGTAGATAGGCTATACCTCCCTCGCAGCTCAGGTGGAAGAGGAATGCTGCAAGTCCATCAAACAGTAGAGGAGGAGAAAAGAGGACTTGAAGAATATATCAAGGACAGTGAAGAAGATGCACTTCAAATGGTCAATAATGAGAAACTATTCCACACCAATGAAACAAAGCAGGCCTACAAGAAAGAACAAGTCAAGAACCGAGCAGAAAAATGGAAAAATAGGGCCCTGCATGGTCAATATTTGCACAATATAAATGGAAAATCAGACATCACCAAGACCTGGCAATGGCTTAAGAATGGCAACTTGAAGAAAGAAACTGAGGGTTTAACACTGGGGCTGCACAAGAACAGGCACTAAGAACAAATGCAATAAGAGCAAAAGTGGAAAAATCCACAACAAACAGCAAGTGCCACCTTTGTAAAGAAGCAGATGAAACCATGGACCACCTAATCAGCTGTTGTAACAAGATCGCACAGACTGACTACAAACAAAGGCATGACAAAGTAGCCGGGATGATACACTGGAACATCTGCAAAAAATACAAGCTACCTGTAGCCAAAAATTGTTGGGACCATAAAATTGAAAAAGTTGAAGAAAATGAAGATGTAAAAATATTATGGGACTTCTGACTACAAACAGACAAACATCTGCCACACAATACACCGGATATAACTGTAGTTGAGAAGAAAGAAAAACAAGTCAAAATAATCGACATAGCAATACCAGGGGATAGCAGAATAGAAGAAAAAGAAACAGAAAAAATCACCAAATACAAAGATCTACAAATTGAAATTGAAAGGCTGTGGCAGAAAAAGACCCAAATAATCCCAGTGGTAATTGGCACCCTGGGTGCAGTCCCAAAAGACCTTGAAGAGCACCTCAACACCATTGGGGCCACAGAAATCACCATCAGCCAATTACAAAAAGCAGCTTTACTGGGAACAGCCTATATTCTGCGACGATATCTATAACCATTGACAATAAAATTCTGGCATCCCAGGTCCTTGGGAAGGACTCGATGTCTGGATAAAACAAACCAGTCAAAAACACCTGTGTGAATAAAGAATAATAATGTGTTTGCTAACTTGGATCCCTACAGCTTCCTGGGATAATAATTCTCAGTTAAGATTCAAAGTGTTTCATGATAACAATGGGGCTATTCACACGCACAGGCAAAACTGGGTTAAGGAAGCCCAGTCTGGTTTTGCTGGCACATGTGAACCGCCAGGAGCCATGTGGCTCCCGGCTGCAGTGCAGTGACAAACCCACTGAGGGAGCCCATTGCTTAGCCATGGTTTGGGGCGTAAGGCCGCCCTTAAACTGGGCTTAGTGCTCATGTGTCGGTTAGGGTTGCTGCACGGTGCTGCGTGGCTCCGCGTGGCACCTACATGTGTGTCGCCTCCTGACCTGCGCTGGGAGGATCCCAATAATGCAGAGCGATCTTGCTGTGAGAATAGGGGTTCCAGAGGTTGCAAAGATGTGTCCCAGCCCCTGACCCGCCACACTGCCAGCAGTAGCGAGCAATCATCTGGGTGGGCGATCTGCCCACCCATGAAGGAGCCGTTGGTTGTCTGCTGGGGAGGTAAGCATTTTGGGTCTTCCTCCCCTGCAGATCGGAGCACTTTCTCACTGATCATGAGAAGGGCAGGGGCTCAGTGTTTAATTTGAAGATGTCTTCTTACCACTCTCATTTTCCCTAGGTTATTGAACATCTATACTGCCCCTCACCTTCCGGGACAGGTAAGGGTTTAGAACATTCAGAGTTGAGATATACGCCATCACCCTACTGAAAACAGTGGCCTCAGAAGCGAAATTGTCTTTAATTAATATTTTAAATACCCCCCTCAAAGGAGGGCTGTGCCACTGGAAAGGCAAGCAGGCAGCCATGTTCCACTTTTCTGTTTCATGTTGCCACCGTCTTTCCTTTTCTCAGTCCTCCAGCAGCTCTTGCTGGCTGTCTAAGAAACTACATCCCTAATGCTCCAAACCACAGTTTTAAAAGCAGCTGCTCAAAATGTGGGAGGGAAATTATGCATAAAACCAAAATCTGTCACCAACAGCCTAAGAGAATGCTTGGAAAGAAGACGTGCTGGAAAAGGTGGTATGGAAGGAAAGAAAGGTGGGGAGGGGGGTCAAAGAAAGAATAAGTGCAGAGAAAGGAGGAGGAGAGGACTTATCCAGGCAAAAGAAAGACTAACATATCATATAACCAGTCCAGAGGGGATGGAAAGTGGCATAAAATAAACAATTGTTCCCCATTAATATGCCCATAAAAATGACTAGAGGAGAGGATGTCTCCAGGCATGAAGAAAGAAAGTGAAATAAAGGAGAGGGAGGGACAGAAAGGAGTCTAACATAAGCAGAGAGGGAGGGAGGTGACACATAAAACTATCAACTGATCCTCATTATTCCACTGAACCACAGCTGAACTGAACCACAACCTAGTATCTTTTACTTCCTTGAACAAGAACCAAAAGTGAACCCCACATCAAAAAGTGGCAATCAGCTCAAAACTGGCTGATTAATCAGGCAATCGGGGTTCTTCTGAAAGGGTTCTTCTCTGTTCCAGCTAAATTTGGAGAAACTACAGTAATGGGCCTGCCCCACCCCTACCCCACAGCAAATTAATTCTTTGGCAGGGGAATTGTCAAAGATCAGATATTTTTGGCTGCCAAAGGGTAGATTTGAGAGAAGATTTTATTTATATGAATTATCTTGAAAAAGGCAAACTTGATAGCCTGACCTCAGATATGACCCAGTGCACACATTTAAAAATAAATGATGTCTGCAGTAAGGCAATGTTGGACATACTAAGATATATATATATACACACAATGATAAATTTTCAGGAAATATTTCCTGCTGAAAAGATCATATATCATCATTCCCAGGAGAAAAAAGTGCCTGGCTTTCTACCATCTCATTGTCAGTAGTAATGGAGCAAGTGTCATCCTTTCTGCTGGTGGAAAACTATCTTGTGTCTCACAGGATTTGCAATAATGCTACGCAAGTCACATCTCCTGAATTATGCCAGTGATTCAGTGCATTATCCTGTGAGTGGGTGTGTGAAAAGCTCATGCACTTAAGGGATTCAAAATAGAGGAGAGATTTGCTCATTATTGATTCAGGGTGGGTGGAAAAAACTAACAAGACCATGTGTTTCTAGAACATGTTCCAATATTGTGTCTAAATAAAGAAACGCTACCTTTCGGAAGGTAGATCCCAGCCAAATCTACCAGCCAAAACAGGAGGGTCGGCCGCATGATTTTGTACTTCTGGATGATATGGCAGCTTGTATTTTACCATGTTAGGAATCAGAGATGACCACACCAGAGGCAGCAGAGGCTTCCCCAGGAAGTGATGGGCCACAGTCTCACAGGAGCAAAATTTCAGCTTGGAAAACCTGTTTTAACATGACAAGAAGAAGCATGACAAGTCCCTTTGAAAACCATGAGAGGGCAGGGTGAAATAAGTGCTACTCTCTTGGAGAGGCCAACTCCCTTTGCCATAAGGGAGTGGAACAGATGGTGGTGGTGAGAATACATAGGATGAATTGTCCTTGCTGACAAGCATGGATTAAATGACCCTTTCCATTGTAATTATGTCTGTTTATTTGTTCCCAACAGTTTAGTACTTCAGAACCAGATTCTGAAATTATTTTGGTGTCTTTCTTCATATAAATATCAGGTGGTCCCTCAGTACTGCTGGCCTTGTGGTAGCAAGCATGACTTGTCCCCTAAGCTAAGCAGGATCCACCCTGGTTGCATATGAATGGGAGACTAGAAGTGTGAGCACTGTAAGATATTCCCATTAGGGGATGGAGCCACTCTGGGAAGAGCAGAAGGTTCCAAGTTCCCTCCCTGGCATCTCCAAGATAGGGCTGAGAGAGATTCCTGCCTGCAACCCTGGAGAAGCTGCTGCCAGTCTGTGAAGACAGTACTTAGATAGATAGATCAAGGGTCTGACTCAGTATATGTCAGCTTCCTATGTTCCTATGTACTTGGGTGGCCCTTCTGAAAGGCACGTGTTCTAATTTGCTTACAAAATTCATAGTGGCAACCTTAGGTTGCCACTATTCTGTTGCCACTATTCTGCCAATCCATAATGGCAGAACCTTAGGTTTATAGTGTATACAGGCAATATATGTAGATATCATTCTGCTGTAGAGTTTAGAAGCAGAGAGTTGCGCGCCTTTTCTGGATGGTAGGGTATTTAGTGAGCAGTCAGAAAGCAGCAGCATATTGTACAGCAACAGCACTTCTGAGATAAAGGGACAAACAGTGGCACCTATTGGTCAAATATAGCATTGCTGGCCATGCATTAGCATTCTTACGCTGCGTTGCCGTTTACACAATCACAAGGATCCTGGTTAAAGGGTTAAGCAGGATTAGTGAGCCCAGCAGAGCTGACTGTGTGAACAGGGAATTTGAAAGCAATCCTGGTTATCTACTCTGGTTAAATGCTGGTTAACTGGAGAGGTTTGACCAGGATCACCCTGAAATTCTGCACTCACACAATCAGCTCTGCTGGACTCACTAATCTTGATTAATTTTAACCTGCTAACTGATGTCCCCTGCTAACAGACCAAAGAGGCAGCTTTTAAAAGTGCCTCTGTATTTAGCAGGGGGAGAGCAACTGGCCTATCCATCCCCAGTAGAGCATTCTAGTGGCTGTTGCTGGTGTCTATCTTATGTTTCTTTCTTAGATTGTGAGCCCTTTGGGGACAGGGAGCCATTTTATTTATGTATTCATTTATTTCATTATTTATTTATTTTTATTTCATTAGACAGTCTCAAAGAATTCTAATGAAGCATGGGGTCAAGGTCAATGTGGACTTCCAAACAGCTAAGATCTTAAGGCCTCAGCATTTGGTGAGATCAAGACTATATGATATAAGATGTGAAACTAAACCTTGCCTTGTGTGTGAAGACGGGGAAGGCACTTGCAAACAGAAAACTGTTGTTTATAAGATCACTTGGGCAGACTGTGGTGAACGTTGTGTGGGATAAACTGGAAGGCCACTGCTGGCTGGATTTAAAGAACATCTGGCAGAGTCAAAGTATGCTAATAGAAACAGACCTTGGTCAATACACATGAGAGACACACATAAAGGAATAACAATGCCACTCAAAGTTTGTATTTTGTAGATAGAACGTTGAACCCTTAAAAGAAAAATCAGAGAAGCATTGTATATTGATATATTGAGACCAAGGATTAATGGCAAAGAGGAACTTAAATAAATTATGAGATATATTGGCCTTTGAGGGTGTACTGTTTAGCTTACTCCTTTCCCCTCTCCCTCTTTGTTGGTGATGAGTTCGGGAAAGCACCCTTATCTCCCCCACCCTCCATGTTTCTCATTAACTTCAGGTGACTAGGAGAGTTTCAGCTTTTGTTATATAGGAATGCCAGTTCAAACACTATTGAATATCAAGCATTGATCATGATGTTTTACGTCAAAACGTTTGCTTTTCTTTACAGAATTTTGTTGGATTCTTTTTCTTTACAGAACTTTGTTGGATTAATTTTCTTTTAGATGCAATAAAAGGTCTACAAAGGAGATTTATTTAGAGTGTCTTCATGCGTATTTCATCACCACTAAACCAGCTATTTATTTATTTATTTATTTTATATCAATGTAAACTGCTTTGGGAACTACGGTTGAAAAGCGGAATATAAATATACGTTGTACTGTACTGCACTGCACTGTCCTGTACTGTATTGCAACTAGGATCCTTGTGATTGTATGCATGTAACCTTAAGAAGAGAGGTGTTTTCAGACAAAAATACTCCATTTTAAAACTGAAGTGCTTACTGTTTTTCTATTCAGGGTCCAGACAACATATTCTTGGCTGTTGTGCAATTCTGCAGCACCATTTCTGGCCATTTGCTGCCAATCCATGATGAGAATCATGGTCTGTGAAACTAAGTAGTCTTGATAAGGAGTCTACATTCCTTTTTACGTAGTCCAGAAACTTCCGTTGGTTCAGAATGTGGCAGCCAGGTTGGTTTCTGGGTCATCTCAGAGAGACCACTTTACTCCTTTACTGATGGAGCTACACTGGTTGCCAATAGGTTTCCCGACAAAAGACAAAGTGCTAGTTATAAGCCCTAAACGGCTTAGGCCCTGGGTATTTAAGAGAGTGTCTTCTTCACTATGAGCCCCACCGCCCACTGAGGTCATCTGAGGAGGTCCGTCTCCAGTTACTGCCAACTCATTTGGTGGCTACACAGAGACGGGCCTTCTTGGTCACTGCCCCAAGATTGTGGAATGCGCTCCCTGCTGAGATACGATGCTCCCCATCTCTGGTAATTTTTTAAAAAAACACCTGAAAACCCATCTTTTCGCCCAAGCTTTCTCAGCTTTTTAAAATTGTTTGTTTTAATTTTATGGTTGATTTTAAACTGTTGATTTGTTTTAACTGTTATATGTGTTTTAATTGTTTTGTGTTAACTGCCCAGAGATGAAAGTTTGGGTGGTATATAAGTTTGATGAATGAATGAATGAATGAATGAAACCTCAATCTGATCACAGACTGGTAGCTAATGGCCAACACATGGCCCTGCAAAATTGTGCAATGGCCAAGGCATCCTGATCTGTACACTGAGTAGAAAGGTGGTAAGAACTTCCATATGAGAATTTCTCTGCTCTGCCCTTCTTTCCACAGCAGCTCCTTGTGCCTTTGAAAAACCTATCCTGGGGGTCAGGGACTTGGGAAGAAGCAGGGGGCTGTAGGAGAGAGGGATAGCCTAAAATTAGATGGAGTCCTGGAGACAGCTTGTGCAAGTGGAGTTCAAATTATGCAAACAATTTTTACTTGTTATGGGGCAATTCCACCATCCCTCCACTTGCAGTCACCCAAACTCCATCTTGCCCTATTCCCAAGTGTTCTCTGGCCATCAAAAGAGGATTTGGGGGTTGTACGTGGAGTTGCTGTAGAAACTTCATTTTGCACACAGCAGCTAACTCAATATAGTGTTAGAATATACCAGATGAGCAGTGAGACGAGGATTTGTAATGAAGAAAACCCTTCAAGAAAAAGTAAGAAAAAACCCCTTAGTGATAGCTGTGTGTGGCATTGGTGGCTGGAGAGGGGGGGGCAGTGTTCTTCTCCATGAGCAAAAAGTCTTTTTCTCACAAATTATTGATTGATTGATTGATTGATTTGATTTGATTTGATTTCTATACCGCCCTTCCAAAAATGGCTCAGGGCAGTTTACATAGAGAAATAATAAATAAATAAGATGGATCCCTGTCCCCAAAGGGCTCACAATCTAAAAAGAAACATAAGACAGACACCAGCAACAGTCACTGGAAATACTGTGCTGGGGGTGGGTAGGGCCAGTTACTCTCCCCCTGCTAAATAAAGAGAATTACCACATTAAAAGTTGCCTCTTTGCCCAGTTAGCAGGGATGACTCCACTCTTTACATGGAAAGGAGCAAGATCATGCCAGCTGGCACCACTGCTGACCTTCACATGCTGATGGAGCAGGGCTACTGATTTGTGGAAGGTCTACAGATGTACCGCTCAATATACACAGAAACCAAATCCTCCCCTTTGCCTCAGCGCGCCCTTAACCCAGCTGCTGGGATTGTCTGGGATTGTCTGTGAGGCTGCAAGCAGCCTGAGCGCACACAGAGATGAACACCTAGATTGTCCGTCTTGTGGGTTAATCCTTCAATGCACCTTGCTCATCACACAGTGCATTGTGGGATACCCAGAGGCTGGCCTCCAGAGATCCATGCTGCTCCATGCAGTGTGAATCATGTGAGTGTTTGGCAACGTGCCCGAAGAAGAGGCCCAACGTTGTCTGAGGGGAAGGTGAGTTGGACCCTGCCTCCCCACCACCCCACCTGCCCACCCGGGCTGGTCTTTACAATGTATTTCGTCCTTGGAAGATCAGCATCACAAATACATCTATACCTTAATAGCAATGAAGAAGAAATGGCCACAAAACAAGGCACAGATTGATGAATCATAGATCTAATGTGCAAGTTGGCATAAGTATGGGAATCTCATTTCGAGAGTGAATATCCAGAACACGGAATGTCTAAACGCAGAAACTGAACATCATTCGTTCGGAATATTTTAGAGCAGCAGCTACGTAAACACATACATTTTCATAACCTTCCCAGATACAACTAGAATTATAAAATAACCTAGCTGCTGAAGAGAAGATTGGAAACAGTTCCCGGTAATAAAATCATGCCACATAGAATTAAACTAATGCCTAATATCTAGTGAAAGAAGATGGAAATCAGCATGGGTATGAGTAAAAACACAGAACAAAAAAGCCTGAGATCACAACAATGAGGCAAGCTTTCCATCTACAAAGCAATAAGAGTATGCATGCTTAGACAAATAACAGGCAGAGGCAAGGGAATAAGATTCTGCTACTTCAAAACACTTCACTTAATTAAAACACGTTACTTAGCCATATATGTGATTTGCAATGAAGAAGTAAAAGACAGCATCCAATTTGAGAAGAGTTTCTCTTCTAAAAGGTGCATTAGTTGTAGATTTATGCTGTGGGTGTGGGGGGAGGTTGTTGCTAGGAATCTAAAGTACAATTATTTGGTCAGTGCAAAGCCATGATGTGTGATGGGTATACTCCCTTCAACAGCACAATTGGGACTTAAGGCAATAAGAGTTGCCATTTCTCAACAGTCCTGTTTGTCATATTTCTAGTAGCCAAGAGATGACCATTAATCATTTACTGTGTCAATTCACTATAACATAGCAAAGCAATATTATTCACTGTCAATAGAGTGACCTCTTTTATTAACTCTTGACGCATTCTAATTCCTAAGATTTTCATCGATTAGCCTAAAACTAAAAATTAAGAAACATGTAAAAAAACAGTCAGAAAACCCAGTTGCTAAGTGGGCTGCTTTAGAAGAAAACACCTGGCAACCTTGCATCAGCCTATGCAGGCCTCCTTGGATAAGGAGTGAAGACTGCCTACTCAACAGCCAATAGCCAAAGAAGCAACTTCAGATTAATGTTCTGCTAAATCTACTGTCAAAGTCAATATAACTTGGGGCCAGGCTAGATGTGACTCTCTTGCTTTCTCAAAAAGCAGCTGCAGAGGACCTGATTTGGATCGGAGGGGCAGTATAGGGGAAGGGAAGTTCCAACTCTTTCACTTCTGCCGATTCAGCAACTTAAATTACCCATAAGTTTTTCTCTTTGTGGCTAATACAACTGAAGGAACAATTTTAATTAGGGCTGCAGCACTAGAGGAGGGGAGAGTTAGTCTCCTCACTTCCGCACAGTAACTGCTCTAAGAGGGGGGGAAATGACATCTGGACCTCCAAACCCGAAGTTCCCACATCTTGACTGGCCACCCTTCTTGGCAGCACTTGAGTGATTTATTTTAGTACTGCTTATATTAAAGTATGTTTTATATCGCTTTCAAATTTTAGTTTCTACATGGAGGCTTTAGGGATAGAACAATTTTCAAGTCTAAATGGACAAGAATAAATGAGATTGTGATTCCAATAAACTGGAAATGTGTGTTTGAGACAGAGCAGTTGTTCTTTTAGGAGTTCGCAGTTCCAAAGTCTGAAAAGGGAATAAGCAAGATACCAACCTTAGGAAAATAATTATGATTATTATAGTCACCCTTGAATTGACCTAAGCTGCTGCAACAATTGGTTCATTGTCTATAATGAACTTAGCAAACTTAGAGTAAACCTAGCAGTCATGGGATAAGGGGACAGGTTCAATTGTGGGTTGGTAATTGGTTGGACAGGAAACAGAGGGTAAGAATAAATGGACAGTTTTCACAATAGAGGGAAGTAAGAAGTGCAGTCCCCCAGGGATCTGTACTGGGGCCAGTGCTCTTTAAGTTATTAATAAATAATCTAGAAGTTGGGTTAAGCAGCAAAGTGGCCAGATTTGCAAATGACACTAAACTATTTAAGGTAGCAAAATCCAAAGCAGATTGCGAGGAGCTTCAAAAGTATCTCTCCTCTCCACATTTTGGGAGAGGTGACAGAATGGCAAATATGGTTCAGTGTAAGCAACTGTAAAGTAATGAATATTGGGGCAAAAAAACCAACTTCCCAGGAAGCGGGGGGTGGGGATACAGGAAGAGAAGATAATGGTTAAAGAGCAACTATATTAAACTGGAAACACTAGCAAGACCAACAAGTTACAAAAGATTGTTACAGCTCACAAGGAGCCAATTTGGCTTGAGTTTCTGAATTAAGTTCACTCAAGGCAGACGAGAGAAACGGATAGTTTTGGATTTTAAGAGAAATGAGAGAAAAAGAGAAGTAGAGTTTTGAGAATAGGGGTTTTATATCACCTCACTCATTCTCAGAGGAATGCTGTGAACCCTTGCAGCTCGGTCATTACCAAGAGGTTTCTCTCTTCCGAGGCAGGCAGGAAGTCGGAAGCAGGAACCCAGGAACTGCTGTGGTTATTGTGTGTGTGGGGTGTGTGTGTGTGTGTGTCTCTGCCTGGGTCATGACCCAGGCCACGCAGATGGCCAGTGTGCATGCACGGCAGTCTCCAAAATGGCCACCACCAGCACAAAGAGGCCTAGAACAAGCCAAGCACGGACTAAAATGCCCAAACTGATCTGATTGGAGACCAGGAGGAGGCCATGTGGGGATGGGGAATTGCCCTATCCCCTCCCCCATGGCAGCACCCTCTGGAGGCAGTGAGTTGTTGAAAAAAAAAATTTTTGTTAGAATCCCTGGACCGGGCGGTGGGGGGGGGGGCGAGGTTTGGCTTGAGTTTGGGTCAAACTGGGTCTGGTTCGACAGGCGAACCAGGGGTGCGCCCTTGAGCCAGTCAAGTTTGATGTTAGACTGGCTTGAACTCAAGCTGGTTTGCACATCCATACCATCAACCAGCAAATCCAAAAATGAACCAAAACCTCACAGCCAGGAGTGCTGCACAGACCAGGTTATGAAAACGGCCAGTCTGGAGGTGGAAAGTAAAGCAGGAGCAAGAGTCAAGGCAGGGCAGAATGGAGGTGCCTGTGCTGAGCTGGTGGGAAAAGATGGTGGATCCAAGAAATAACCACCTGGTGAATCCACGAGTGACCCAAGAGGTATGAGATCCACAGAAAACACACAGATTGATGGTGTCTTGACCAGTTATAGGAAAATTCTTGCCCGAGGGCATTATGCTGATCACACCTTGCAAAGGTGGACAATAGGGACAAAAGACAGAATGCAACATTGTTCTATACAAAAGTGAAGAGTGGACTTCTTGAACAAAGACTAGTGAAGGTCTGAAACACCCATGTAGGAAGAGGTGAAATGGATGCGTCAAAGACTATTTCTCATGTCTTTTGGAATATCTGGGTGTAGCTAAAATGTAAACAAGCTAGCTTCCTTCACCTTGAGCCAGGCATCAACATACTCTAAAGGAGATGGCCTGTTGCTTTCTTATCACTCTTTCCTGAGGAGGTGCTATCTTGACCTGATCTGCTGTGCCAACATAGGGAAAATACTTGTCTGATTCTTTAAAGAATAGCTCTTGATTAAATCAATCACTTCTACTCCAGCTTGTGCAGGAGATGGCAATGGTAAACCTCTCCTGGATTCTACCAAAGAAAACCACATGGCTCTGTGATCACCAGGAGTCGACACTGTCTTGACAGCACAACTTTACCTTTACTCCAGCTTCCCACCTGTGAGTAATCAGAGGTGCTCTTACCCCTGGACTTTGGGGCCAAAGTCCAGGGCCTCCACAGCCCCTGCCCCCCCCCCAATCCTCTCTAGTCTGTCCCAGGTGGTGTGGTCGCCATGCAGAGCATGATGTTGCTTAATTTGCAGGGGAGGAGGATCCTCCAAAGGCCCTTAGGTCCAGGCTCCAAAATCACCTAGGTGCACCTCTGTGAGTAATCAGGGGGTTGACAGTGCAGGGAAGTTCTCCTGCAGTCCTGAGCTTTTGAACCTGGCCTAAGAGTTTTTTCTCCCAGGCTATGTGCCAAAGTGACATGCCCTTTGAGTTAGCTACAGATGAAACAAAATTGAGATCTAACGGTCCTATGGGATAGAGAGTGCAAAGAGTGGTAACTACAGGCTGGTAGTTCCAAATGTAGAGGGGTGCTCCTCGAGGTATCCCCCAAACAGGCACTCTTTGTAACAACTAGCTTGGACGCCTTTAAGAGGTGCTTAGACAGATTCATGGAGGACAGGGCTATCAGTGGCTACTAGTCTGATGGCTATAGGCCATCTCCAGCCTCAGAGGCAAGATATCTCTAAATACCAATTGCAGGGGAGCAACAGCAAGAGAGAGGGCATGCCCTCACCTCTTGCCTGTGGGCTTCTCATCCGCATCTGGTGGGTCACTGTGGGAAACAGGATGCTGGACTAGACAGGCCTTGGGCCTGATCCAGAAAGGCTGTTATATTCTTATATATCCCAAATCTGGAGCGAAACATCTTGTCTTTCATGAGGCAGCTATTGTGCTTCAACCTTTGAACTGGAGGTTGAGAGGACCTATTCCCATAGTACCTCTGGAGAGTTTTATTTGTAGGGACTGAACTCTTTGTGCCCAGATGATGCCCATGGATATAAGGAGATGCTATATGCTTCCTACTCTATTTAAATTAAACAACCACAGCAACAATTTTTTACAGAACCATCTAGGAACTTGTTCTTCATAACACTTGTATCCTTCAACAACTTCCTTCAAGGGTTGGGGAAGAGTGGAGCTAGCCTAGCATCCTTCCTGATCGTTTGCTAATTTTAAACTGGTTTGCCTGGATAGCCCTTCACCTGCCTTTTCCAAATGAAAAATTGTGTGTGTGTGTGTGTGTGTGTGTACGTTTACAAAAATTAATAAATCATCCCACCATGCTACAGCCCTGACAAAAATTGTTAAGCTTAGAACAGAAGCCAGAAGCTTCCTTTGGAACCCACAGAAGGGAAGGAGAGCTGGTCTTGTGGTAGCAAGCATGAATTGCTCTCTTGCATTTCAAAGCTGATACTGTCATATTATTTGGTTCTGCTGTTGTTTACACCTTGTAACTGTAGTCTCCTGTCCTCTGTTAATCTGCTACACTATATTACACATGTTGTTAATGTCCTTCTGCAGCAGAGACATGGGGCCAGAAGAAGGAGAGGAAGGCAGTGGAGCCCATTTTAAAATCTCATCTCTGGGCCCACTCCAACCTTGGTACACTCCTGCTACAGTGTTTTGCCTAAAGCTACCCAGTGAGATTTAGACAGAGCAAAAATTCGAAAATAGGTGTCCCTGGTCCAAATCCAAAATACCATACTAATCTTCTATTTTACCAATATATCTCATCATCATACTTGGAGACTAAAAAGCTAGTAGGTAAACCATAATTTCTTTAACTCTCTGGTGCACATTCAAGAATTGCTTGATCCTAGACATATCAACAACATATGGAAATGTGCTCCTGCATCATTACAACTCATTTTCTTTCCTGGCTGTGTTAAATGTATATTATTTTTTTCTAGAGTCAGAAACCAGAAGGCCACTGACTTAAAAGTGTTCATTTATTTATTGTTTATTCTTATTGCATTAGCTGTGATGTTATCTCAACCCTGCTTTAAGCAAGATTCCCAACCATGCATATAGAGCCTATGCACATACAGTATGTACACATGTAGGATCTGTTCAGGTGATCAAATGAACACACATTAGTTGTGGGTGGAGCCTGCCACAACAATCCAAGTCCCATGTGTGTGCCTTGAGTTGTACATGGTTATATAATTGGAAGAGTGATGTAATCTCTACAGCCTTTTTTACACATTATGTTAAACACATGTACAACCTGAGTACAGTGTGCACATGTGCTGTTCTGTACACATGTACAGTTATCCACACATTATGTTCAGTGCACATACTGTAGTACACTTCCTATCTGCATTTGAGAGATCTGCACTGTGGAAGTTGTTTCGTTTGCTTGACCAGACCGAAGCCATCTTGTTAGCTTGATGCTAGAGCGGTTTGAGCAGATTTGCTTTGCAAGGAGAAAACAGGACAACTAGCTTGGCACAGTGCAAGCAGGAAATGGCAAGCTTGGAGTTTTGGCTTGAAATAGATTTCAGGGAAAAGGTCCCTGGAGACTTGAATAATGCTTTAGCAGACAGTGATGGGAGCTGCACTTTGCAAAACCCTGTCTGGAGCATTCTGATCATGCAGGGAAAATATGGTCTGTCACTATAAGTTCCTAGTTTTAATATACACATGTAAATGTCCAGCTAACTGCTTGAAATGTTTAAGCAACTTGAGACAATTATATAACTGCCTCTTTTGACAAGATAAGACAGTCTTCTGTACTTTGCAAGTGGTCCTTGGGGTCTGGTCAGGTCTGTGACCTGCACGGGCTCTCTCTGACCCATTTCAGCTGAAACTGTCTTTTTATCAATAAAGCAATTACTTGGATTATAATAAACACAGCGTGAAGACCATGTTTTCTTCCACAGTACCTAGGTTCATTTTTTAAATGAATGTTTTTAAACAGTTATTCACACAGAAACATCTAAATGTGCGCAGACACCTGTCTCCATGTACACTATGATGTACCTCATATTGGATATTCTAATTAAGGCAGGTTTAGATATTCTAATTAAGGCAGGTTTACCTTAGTCATTTGTACTCTTCCCAGGGGAACTTTTTGTTTCTGACTAAACAAGTCTCTAAATGTCTTGATCTCAGCCTTTATACCATGCTTGAAAAGGTTCCACTCTCACTTGTATGAGTTAAATTCCTGATGAAATGTGGCATTATCCATCTTCTAGCAGAAATTGCCCTAGCAGGTTCGATTTATCACTGAAGTAACTCAGAAGTAGAGGCTTACATGGGATGGCATAAAACACGCATACTGGACAATCTTGTAACCATATTCCTACAAACGGAGGTGAAAGAGTGATTCTTCTTAACCACAGGCAATTGGTTATCTTTTTATTTTTCCATCTTTATTTTAGGGCAAAATAACTCTTTCTCCTCCAGCTACAGAATAACCTTATAAAAGAATGAAATAGGTCCTGAAAAATCTGAAAAATAACCAGAACCAAATGATCTCTCTTTTCAGCCATATGCTATATTACACACACTCAACACAGCGCAGCCATAATTTCTGTTCTTTCACATAGCTTTATCTTGTTTAGCAGGTGTTTTAATGATTTATGAAGTCCTTCCTATACCAAATGCAGAGCAAGAGAACGCTATTGTTGTAGCTATTTCCCTTGTCAGTTTCTTGATTCATCCCACCTCTCTGCTGTATCTACATATAGATGCCTGTGTTTTTCAGGATAGCATTTTGCCAATGTGTGTTCTCAAACACATTATCTCTATTTAACAGATAATAATATTAATTAGGTTTCCCAGGCTGCAGGATAGCAGAAACCAATGCTCCAAAATCTAATTAAATCAGCTAGTTCACTGATGCAATGGCCCCAGAAACTCAATCTTCTGTACTGTGGCTTGTAGTTCTAAATCCAGATTGATACTGTCATGACTTGTTAAGTTTCACAGCCTATGAAAAGGCACAGAAGCTGCTGCCAGAAAAGGCACACTAGGCCCTTGCTTTGTTTGTTTGTTTGTTTTCTTGTTGCTATTTCCTTTCTTCTCTGTCCGTAGCTTACAATACTCTCTGCCTGCATGGTGAAAAAAATGCCTAACTTGTTCTTTTAATTTCATTGGGACTACTCTGAGTAAATTTCCTCACGCCAGCACCTGTTGAAGTTATGCACACGACCTTGCGCATGTGGGGTGGGGAGGCAGGGTTCAACCTAGCTTCCCAAAGACTCACAGCCACAAAGGCACACAAGCCGCATGCCCACACGACCAGTGCTGCTGGGAGCAACATGGATGAATCTCCGTGCTACTCCCGACAGCATGGGTAAACAGAGGCTGGGAATCGTGACATGCGCAATGCATTGGGGGATTCCTCCAAGAGACGGACACTCTAGGCACCCAACTCTGTGTGCAGCCGGGCAGGAAGCAGCCTGGCTCACACACGAGCAAGTAGCCCAGGTTTAGGGAGCACTTGCTTCCGAAAGCTCGGCTAGCAGCTGGACTAAAAAACCGGGTTAGGTGGCACTGGCCCACTGGGATCGGGCCTGATCCTGGTGGTTCTCCCTTGCAGCCTAACCCAGTCAACTCCTAACCCTAGCCTGGGTTAAGCAGTGCATGAGAACAGCCTTGTTATTTTACACAGAAGGGCTAGAATGTTTCCTATAAAAGCTCGCTTTGCTACTGCTGTCAAATCAGATCAGTTTCAACATGCATGCAATTTGCAGACTTATTAGCGGAGAACATAATGGTATGCACTAATACTCAAGTTACAAAACAGCATACACATCATAAGTTGATAAGCATAACCATAAGACTGCCAAGCCTAAGACTTGGATTAAAAATTCATAACTTCATGTCATGTAGCTGACTGGCCTGGGATCAAAAATATTGGGATGATCAGTATGATTATTTACTTTGAAATAGAGGAACACAAGCTGGAGTTTCTAATGCAGTTCTGATATACCATATTATGCTTAGAGATGGCCCATGTGTTAGGAGAACTGGTAGGGCTCAAATGAGCACTACATGTTCCAAGACAACATTCTCAGTGTGTACTACTCTGTGTCTTATGGCATCTCTGAAGTGCCTAGATGGAGATCAAGATGATTTGAACTCAGGAGAAGAGAAAAGTGGGGTGAGGAATATGACGCAGCACCAAGAAGTCAAAGCAGAGCGTGGGGGTGGGGGGAGAAATCCCAAAGGCGCTGACTGAATCAATCAGTTTATTCAACCTTGCCTGATGCATTTAACTTTTGAGCAATATGCTCTTCTTCAAAGGAAATTGGAAAAACATTTTGTGACAGCCTGGGGCCATTCACATGACCAGGTGTGCGGGAGGAAGGGCTGCCACAACTCCCCTCCCCCTCCCAGACGATCATAAAAAGGCTGCTGGGGGCGCAGATCATGCTCCCAGACAATCCACGCTGTGCCACAATACATCCTGGCCTCTGGAGATCCCACAATGCACTGCACCACAAGTGCAGTGCATTGACAGAATCCCCTGTCAGACGGGCACTCTAGGTGCCCATCTCTATGTCTCTGCAGGCTGCATGGCACACACGGAGACACACAGGCCTGGCAGCCGGGTTAAGGGAGCACTCTTAACCTTGGCTTAGAGCCAGGCTTGGGAGCGGGGTTAGGCTGGGCAGGAGCACCAGGATCTGTGTGGATCCAAGTGCTCCACACGAGCAGTGTAGTCCAGGCGAGGCTGCTCATGAGAACAGCCTCATTCTGTAACCATTCTTGTGAATACATACATACATACATACATAGCCATACATTAAAAACTCCAGTCAATATAAGAAGCCTACGTATATTAAAATGAAGTTATATGTAATCTTAGCACAACATGACATGATATATTGCTTAAAACAGTAATATAAAGTCATAAATAGTCAATGCTTTTGTCTAAAGAAGTAATAACAGCTCTTGTATCTAAACCCATTCTTCAAAATAAGTCTCATAAAAAGAAACCATTTTTTCAAATATGGTACTATATGGTACTCAGTCTAAAAGATTATCGGAAATTAATCATATACGCACAGCACTAACACACCCAGCCATCTAAAGTCTGTTCACTGGCTCAACAAACGCTCTAAAAGCCAAGAGGTGGGGGGACAGTTGAGAGACTAAAAATGAAAACATAGCAATAAAACTACTCCAGTGGCCATTGCCAGTGGCTGGTTGGCACTTCCGACAACCTTGGGCTTCTTCCTGCTCTGCTTTCCATCATCATTGCTTTATCCCTGCCCCCTCCTGCACTGGTCTTGTGTGTCCTTGAAGATATTCCTGAACCACTTGGATGTTGGTTTTGGGTATGAAAGCAGACAATTTCATTCATTTATTTGACCCAGGGTCTGTGGCCAGAGCCTTCCAACTTCCTGGAGCAAATCTTCTAACATTTTGCATATAAGGAAAGAAGTGCTTCTGTTGAGTGTTGGTCCTACAATGTGGCATGTATACTACCCTTCTGAGTGTTCTATTCAATGCATGTACAATAATAGATTTTCTATCTATACCTGCATTTGAGGGGGCTTGTACCCATGTTCACTTTTTAAATGATTGTATGTACAGTCAATCACACAAAAACATCTCCATGTTTACAGACACCTGCACAAATATATAGCTTAATGTCCGAGCAGGGCTATTGTGCATTAAATCTGACACGTCACTGCTGAAGGAAGGTGAGGCCTTTTGCTCCTTGCCAGTGACTGAAGTGGAAAATTGGGATGCACTGCTATGCTTATTCATTGGCCTCTAGAGACTAGTGCAGGCCTTCAGTAACCAATGGTGTCATATCACACTGAGGCTATTCTCACGATGGATGGAAACCGGGCTAAAGGAGCCTGGCCCGGTTTTCATCCACCGTGAGAACCAGCGGGCCCGCAGGGTGAGCCCAGTGGTTCTCTGGTGGCTATCACGCCAAAGAAGCCCTCCTCTTAACCTAGGTTAGCGGAGCGAGTGCTCCGCTAACCCGTTTTCTGGTTGTGTGCAGCCACAGCATGGCTCCGTGGCACAGTGACACTGAAACAAACCCCACAGCCCCAGGGGTATCTCCAGGATGCCCCACGCACTCATGTGGGGCATCCTGGAACTTCTGGAGACCACATGGCCCCTGATTCCCACAGCCTCCACCGGCTCCATGATGGAGCTGGCAGTCATGGGAGCAGCCAATCCGGCCGCCCAGGGCTTGGAGGCTGCTCATCTGCTAAGCCCACTCTCCCCGCAGACCCTCCGGAAGCTCTTCTCACTGATCATGGGAGAAACTTCATTGTGTTGACCGTTGGAGGTTCTGAAATATAGTATAAGCCTTATCCTAATACACGGGTTCTCAAACTTGGGTCCCAAACAATTCCCACCATCTCCAGCAATAATGGCTAAATGCATTGTGGATAAGGATGATGGGAGCTGTAGTCCAACAACAGCTAGGAACCCAAGTTTGAGAACTTCTCAGATCCATTAAAACCCTTTCCTTTTTTGCTTTCACTCAGTCTTCCTAGCATGTATGCTGTAAGGAGCAGCAGTTATTCCCTTGCTATTTAGGCACAACTCAAGGCTTGCAAGACTAGTATAATTTAGCTGTGTATTTAGCTGTATCTTTGCTCATTTCTCTTACTCACAACTGGGGACTTGGGACTTAATAGTTAAAGCATTCCCACAGAAAAAATTAAGGGCCCTGACCAACAAGCAGCAGATTTAGATAAAAAACACTCACAATGACACAAAGCTTTACGTCAGGTGCTGACCAAGGTTCTGTTGCATGAAGATCTGGTGTTGTTGTTGTTTTTAATATAATTTAAAATTTCTGAACAACAACTGTATGTTCTACTATAAGTTTGCAGGCTTGATCCAAAAGTGCCTGCCTATTGATAGCCTAAGACAGATAATCAATCTGCAATTTGATGCAAGAAAGAAAGAAAGAAAAATGTAATTTCATGCTAGAGTTTCATGCAGTCCCTTTCTCTATATATTCTGATTAAGAATCATGCTTTCTGCACATTCTACACTTAGTGGAGTGCTAAGTAAGGACTGGAAAAGAGTGACCTTGTTCAAGAATCATCCAAAAACAGCCAGGAGGTAGAAATAACAGGTTCCAGAATGGATTCAAGGTAAGATTTGGGGGTGAACATCTCTGGGTCATGTTCAAATCTCTACAAGTGTCATAGCAGTAATTTTCCCAAGTAGAAGCAGGATGGATGTGAGTAGAGACTTTTGCTATACTCCTTCTATATGGGGAAAGGAAATAATTTAGGATATCTTTGTTGGATAGTGACTACTGTATCTGGATTTTTATTAAGTAAATAGACTTGAATAAGGGCTAATAAAATAAAGTGTGCCGTTGAGTCGGTGTCAACTCCTGGCGACCACAGAGCCCTGTGGTTTTCTTTGGTAGAATACAGGAGGGGTTTATCATTGCCTCCTCCCACGCAGTATAAGATGATGCCTTTCAGCATCTTCCCATATCACTGCTGCCCAATATAGTACCAGTGGGGATTCAAACCGGCAACCTTCTGCTTGTTAGTCAAGCATTTCCCAGCACTATAAACACAGGCTGGAACTCCAGTACTCTCCACAAGATGGCATTATACCATTAAGTCTTAATAAGTTCTTCTAAAATGAAACTCAGGTATAATATGCTTAATTAATCCCTGCCTGCCTTTTTGAGAGAGAAAAGGGGGTGGGTTTAAAAAAAAAAAAAAAGCAGATCCCCTGCCAAATAAAATATTCTGGAAGATAACTCCCATTTAACAACATGATGGACATCTCTCTCTCTCTCTCTCTCTCTCTCTCTCTCTCTCTCTCTCTCTCTCTCTCTTCATGTGCCTTCTTCGATTGGGAGGTTGGCAGCCAGCAAAAGCCATAGATTGCAGTCCCTAGCATCATGGATGATATATTGTATCAATTTCTAGCAATTCTTTCAGATCATCTATCCATCTCTTCCTCCTCCTTCCTCTTGATCTTTTTCCTGCTAGCTTTCTTTCTAGCAACAGTTGTGGTATTTGATATTTTACTCTTCTGAGGATATGTCCACAATACCCCAGTTTGTGTCTCTTGATGGTATTATTTGTTTGTGTTTTTGCTTTTCGAAGTACTTCTTCATTTGTTATTCTGCTGGCCCATTTAATCTTGAGTATTAAATGGACCAGCAGATCAACAAATGAAGAAGTACTTCGAAAAGCAAAAGCTGGACATCTAAAAGCAATAATTTTATACTAGCTTAACCCACGTAGAGCATCTACGTGCTAGTACTTGATTGCTCCCCTCTCCCCAGAGCCCCCCTCACTCACAGCTTGCCTCACCTCAGAGAGCTCTCCACCCTCACCTGAGCAGCACTCCTGCTCCTCCTCCTCCATCCTGTTGCCTCCACTCCCCCCACCCCTCTTGGTCACTCCTCTATCCCTTTATTCCACCCCCCTCACCCCTCTTGGTCTCAGCTGCAGCATTGCTGGCACCTATTGGCCAAGTTGCAGCTCCCTATCCCCAGAGACCTCCCCACCCTCACCCAAGCCCTGTGTCATAAATCTGTCAGGCTGGAACGAAGCGTAACAGAGGCAGAGCAGAACAGCAAAGTCTAACAGGAATAAATTATCCAAACCAGGTCTAGTCTGAGTCAATCCAATAAATGCAACAGAGTCCAAAGCGAAATCCACAGGCAAGGTCAACACAGTCCAGGGTCCAAACACGGTCAAGGTAGTACACTATCACACCAAATTAGCTCACAGGAAATTGATCTTGCTATCAGCAGGGTAGCTATGTTACAGGCATCTCAAATAGGCTGACCCCCGGTGCTGTTAATTAAGAGTTGCTGAGTCAGCAGCTTTGCCTGTTGTTCTTTGCATGCGGCTCCTTAACTCTTGCTGTCTCTTGAACCAGCATCTCTTCACATCTGAGACCGGTCGCACCTCCTCCACAAGAGCTGCCTCATCTGGCTCTAACTCATCTTCTACTCTTTGTGCATTGGACCCACTCTCCTTTGCAACTTCTGGTCCTTGCCCACCCTCCTCTGCTGTCAGCTCTGTCTCTGCCTCCAACTCCTCCTCGGAGACTTCCAGCATGCCCATGACACTCTGCTCCTGCTTCTCTCCACAGGAGCAGCAGCAGCAGTGGGTGACCAGACCCTTCCTCACTGCCACCGCCATGGCCACTTGTTCCCCTCAGGCTGCTGACAGGCCCAGGCCCGTCCCTTGCCTGCCTGCCTGTCTCCCTCTGCCAATGGCCTCAGTAGTCCCATACAGCAGCAGTGGTTGACTGGGACCTTCCTTCCAATAGGCACCATACTCTCTAACGTGCCACCCATTATCTCATGGACCACTCTCTTACAAGAGTGCCAGTCATCAGGGCTCAAAATCATGCCAGGATGCTTTATGGAGGAAAGCAGTGGGGACAAATACCTCAGCAACTGCTTTCCAAGTCTTGATGACTGCCACCAAGTCAAAGAGTGCACCCTGTCAGCCTCTCCGCCCATGTGGACTTGTGCACCCTTGTCCATGCCCCAAAATGGTGACCCCGCTGTCCTGGGGCCACTGGAAACTGGGGGTCCCCTCTCCCACAAATCCCTATGCCAGGATATCTTCATATGGTTCAATGCCGGACCAAGCCTGGGGATTTTGAATGTGTTTAAAAGTCCAACCCAGAACCCAGTGTCTTTCCAATCTGTACATGTGGGCAGGCTCTGATATATGGGGCATCAAAATCCCCTATGGGTGCACACAAGGCTCTACAAGAAAGGGGGGTTGTAGCACTCAAGTTCAATCTTTTGCCATTGAGAGTTGGATGCCCTCCACAAGTGGAGCCCCTATGCATGAGCGTGCAGCCTTGAGGGAGACATTGGGCAGGCCCCCTTGGTCCTCCCCAGGAGACAGCCCCTCTCATGGGAGGGATAGCCAACATGAGTAGGGGCCCCCATTGCCAGGAGGGGCACAAATGGTTTGGGGAAGGGTGCTTCTGGACGGGTTTAAAGAACAGCCCCAAGCAGGGACTCTGGAGCAGGGATTCTGGAGCAGCCAAGTTCTATTTTTTTCACTGAAAGGTTGGGGAAGGGTGGCCCAGCCCCTTCCCCTTTGGAAGTTTCCGGTCCCTAGGCTTAATCATGAGCAAGGCCAGTCATCAGGGTCAGTCATGCTCCAGTCTTAGGAGAGGGAACAACTGCTGTGAAGGCAGATTCATCCAAACCAGGATGGACTGTTTGCTCACAAGAGTGCCAGGCCATGAGGGCACCCCCTTACATTTCATGAGAAGAATCATAAGATTGGAGGGGAAAGAAATGCTGAGCAAATTCAGTCATGATGCCTGGCAGCAAAAATCCCCCTTCCCAACAGACTCCCTCACGGGAGTGATAGACCACTGGGGCTCTATATCAAGCCAGTTTGTTGTGTGGAGGAAAGTCATGGGGAGGGCTTTCCTTGTCTTGGCAATTGCCGCCAAGTTGCTGTCAAAGTGTGCCTCCTGCCAGCTCCTCTACCCATGTGGACATGTGTACCCTTGCTTGCGCCCCCAAACAACAACCCCACTGTCCCAGGGTTGCTGGAAAATGGGGGTTCCCCTCTCCCACAATTCCCCGCACTGACAGATGTGCATACAGCATGATACTGGACCGAGCCCTTGAATTCTGAATGGGTTTAAAGGTCCATCCCAGTGTCTCCCCTGTCCGTGCACCCAAGCTATGGCACAAGGAGCATCTAGATCTCCTTTGAGTGCATGCAAGTCTTCACAGGGAATGGGAATGGGGAGTTTACAAAGATTCTGTTCTACCTTCTACCATGGAGAGTTGGGGGCCCTACACAAGTGGGGCCCCCTTGGGTGGGTGAGATGGCTCAATGTATGAGCTCACAGTCCGTGGGTTGACCAGTACCCTCAAAGTGAAACTGGTCTCCTTAAAAGACTGGCCTTCTCGTGTGAGGGCGAGCCCACCAGCAGCATACTACCAGTGGAGAAGGATGTCCATTGGGTCTGGATAGACTGCTTTGGTAGGATGACCCCTTGCAACATCATCCTAGGTTATGGTGGGGCAGACCCCCTCCCCCAGAATCCTTGCCCTCCCTCATCTGCATATCCACTCCTGGGAAGTCTCAATGTTGCCCTCCCATCCCAGAGTAACAGGGAAATATCCTCCCATGGGCCACTGAGCCCATCCCAAATTCATGCTTGTGCAGGACTATCAGGGTGCAGGGCTCTTTGAGGGCTGCTGATGCCATTGCTGCCAGAAGAAGCTCTGGCATGGCAGGGCAGGGCATTTAAAGGGATTTAAATGCCATTTCCCTGCCGAGGGCAGGATGTGTGCTCTGAAAATGCACGATTCCGCTTGGTACACCCCTTCAAGGTTGTGGCCAATGGTGGCTGTTCTGGTGACGTGCCATCACTTTGCCCACAGTCTGTCCATGGAGCTTTCTGGGATTAGCCTTGGCGGCCGAGAAGCAGAGAGGGGCTACCCTCTGCTAGAACTAGAGTTCTGCAGGTTGCGGTTTGACGAATGTCTGCTGCACAGTTTACAATTCCATATTGAATCCATGGGTTCGCCGACCTCCGGTTTTGTGTTACGTATGAACTGGGCCTATATAAGCAATTTTCCTAGCTATACCTCCTCCTCACAGAGTTTGGTTCCTGCCCTTTCAAATCCCTGCATACCTTCCCCTTTCTGCCAACCGTCTTTTTACCACCATCCCTACACATGCAAATTGCAATCTGCTCTGGCCTTGCCTGTTCCCGCTCTATTTCCGTGAGTCTGCAAGCCTTTTTCTAGTTCTCTGGGCTTGTCAGTCCTGATTCCTGCTGCTTTCTGCACACCTGCTTTACTTTCTGGGATGCACCCCCATCCTGCCTCTCTGACCAACCATTTTGCTTGCCTTTTGGTTTGGTATCTTAGTTTGACCCCGCAAAGAGAGCCAGGGACCCAGAGTATCAGCTTTAAGGAGCAGAATTGTATGTGTGATAAGCTATATGGGTCTTATTCTCATGCTACTTGGTCTGGATTTTCAAAACTGCTGTTTCTATCGAAAGATGCTATACAATTCCACACATCACAGTTAACAAAAGAAAAAATCACAATGGCCAGGCAAGCCCCCCAGGAGTGGGGAGGAGCCATGGGGTAGTCAAACTTCTTCTGAATTCATTTATAAAACTGGGTCTCTCATCTTGCGGTAGCTTTAGAAAGATGACCTTACAATGGAAAAAGCAGCCGGGTGAATCCAACCTGATTCATATGCAAATCAGTAGAAAGCCCACAGAATTCAGCTGACTTATGTAAGTATGAAGCGGATTCAAAGGAGAACCAGGTTAGCTGAAATGAGGTGGCCTTCAGGTTAGCTGAAATGAGGTACATTGGTACAATGTAAGGAATGCTGAGATTTTTCTTCCGCACACTCCTTTTCCTCCCAGCTCTACTTTGCACTTCTCAGATGAATTGATCTCACATACTGTTGCTGCATATGCTCCAGCAGTGCTGCTTTGTGTTTTTCATTAAAAGCCTAGGAAGAACACCCTTCTTTCTCAGTAGCCCCAGGCCAGTCCCCATTTCAGAACATCACTGTTTTGAAAACAAATGCCACCTTTCGTATAGAATATTAGAGATTAAGCTCAGTGGAGGCCCTCCAAATTATAGGTCTTGGTGCAACAGCAAAATAGCTTAGAAGAGGACCTTAAATTGGCACCTGTATGAAAGGTTGGGATGGTTTGCACTTTAAAAGCAATGTTTGTGGCTTGTTACTTAGGAGTGACCACCAGGAAACGAGGGAAGTGGTAGATGCTGCCAACAGATTGTCTGACAATTTATTAGGATTTAGAAATCCAACAAGTTTTACTGTTCAGTAATTATTGTTTATCGAACATGAGACTGTTACACTAGATTATCAGTACTCAACTCACACATATAAAAATATTTTAGCAGCTGCTAAAAAAGTTAATGCAGTCTTAGGAAGTGTTAACGAGACATTGGGGTGATTCACATTATTGCCCCGTGCAGGCAGGGAGGGTGTGGGGGGAAATCTGCTTTTACCTTCCCTTCCCCCCAGACAACCAAGCAGGTGCTCTTCAGAGTGCCTCCCATGTGACCACACAGGCAGCCGTGCTCTGTGCAGCTCCATGAAGCACGGAAGGATTCGGGGCCAGAACTTGTTCCAGCCTCTTGGTTGTTCACGCGCATTGCATTGCGGATTCCCCCCTCAGATGGGCGCTCTATGCACACAGCCCAAGGAGTCACATGATACCCAGTCGCCGGGTTAAGGGCATGAGAGTACCCTTGACCTTGGCTAAAAGCCAGGTTTGTTAAGAGAGTTAGGCGGGTGGGGAGTGGAGGGATCCTTGAGGATCCTGCTGCTTCTCATTACCAGCCTCATAGAGTCCAAGTCAGGAGAAGTAGTAGTTCCAAATTATTCTGTGCCGGTCCGACCTCACTTGGAATACTGTGTCCAGTTCTCAACATCATTTTTTGAGGAGGACATTGATAACGTGGAACAGAGAAAGGCAAAAAATGTGGTGAGGGGTCTGGAAACCCCTCACTGCATATGAGTAACAGATGAAGGAGCTGAATATATTTATCTTGGAGAAGTGAAGACTCAGGGGATTCATGATTGGCATCTTAAAATATCTGAAGAGCTGTCACATAGAAGAAGTGGACTTGTTTTCCGGTGCTCAGGACTAGAACCAACAGGCTGTCATCACAAGGAAGCAGATTTAGAGGCCATTCAGACAATCAAAAACTACCCAGGTTTGGGAGCTGCGTGTGCTCCCAATTTTCAGTTGTGTGGAGCAAGGTAGGAGGGAAAGCTGGGTAGCTTTTCCTCCTACCTTGCTTCCACACAATCACTTCTACTCAGGTTTTCCTCTTAACATGCTTCCACACAACTGAAAACTGGGAGCACACATAGCTCCCAAACCTGGATAGAACACAGTTTTTGATTGTCTGAATGACTTCACGGTGTTTGAAGTCCCAGGAGGAACACAAAAAACCCACATCTAATTGCAATTCTCATGATAAAATAGCTGCCCGAATGCAATCTTTTTGTTCCATTCAGATATAGAAGATCAATAGTCTGATTGTTATTCTTCTCACAGACCACTATACATTATTCAAATAGAATATTAAAATTAAATGCAAACTAAACCATTAACTACCTTTAAATGAATTGTGGCTTCTTTATATTGGATTTGACGACGATCCTGTTGAAGTCTTCTATTGACTTTCATTGGACCTATTAAATCCCTCTCTGTCTGTTTGCTTGATAAGAATGGGCTGAATTCAAGCAAGCTTGCACTGAAAATGTTCCTAGAAATAGTCTGCATACTACACATTTTCCACTGTAATTGTCTTTTGGCAGCATGTTTGTTAACTATTATTATTATTCTCCCTTTAAAATATTAAACCATGTCACAGGACAAAAAGAAAACAGAAATATTATTGAGACTGAGGGTGAGGAATCCATCTTCCTGTGAAGAAAAGCTCAAGTATTTGATACTTTTCAGTTTATCAGGACTCCCCTTTACTATCACCTTTCCCCCCTAGAAGTAAACAAAACTGTATATGGTGTGGAAAAACTAATTGTTCTCCCTCTCATGTAATGTAAGAATTGAGGGTCACACAATGAAATTGATTGACAGTCAATTTAGAACAGAGAAGAACAAGAACTTCTTCATAAAATGCATAACTAACTTATGACAGTTGTTGCCACAACATATGGTGATGGCCTCTGACTCAAATAGCTTTGTAAGGGGATTAGACAAATTCATGCAGGTCAGGTCTATCTCAGCTACTATTAGTCATGATAGCTAAATTGCACTTCCATTATCAGAGTCATTATATCTCTGAATAACTGTGGGGAAGGGCTGTTGACCTCATGCCTTCCTTGTAGGCTTCCAGAACCATCTGGCTGCAGAGGCATACTAAGCCACAGATCTTGGGGATGTGGTCCGTGGCCTCCTGTCTCAAGGGGGGCTCCAAATGTTCTGGGAGGCCTCCCCAGAGCCCCATCACTAGCCCATGCTCACCCCATCATTGCCCCGCACCCGCCATGCCACTGCTCCAACGCACAAGTTAAATCTCTCTTTTTAAACTTGTTTTCAGCTGCCACTGCATGACAGGGATGGTAGCATAGACGGGGGCAGACGGTAGGGTGTGCAGGCACTTGAGACGAGACCAAGGCAGGGGAGGTGGAGGCAAGAATTCCTTCCCTCAGCTTGCCTGCCTCCCAAATGACAGATGGGGCCATTTTTGGCCCATTTAGGGACTCTCTGTTTATGCATGCACAGAGGCCTGGAATGGGCTAAAAACGCGTGTGCGGAGGCCCGAAATGGGCTAAAAATGGCAATCTGTCATTTGGGAGGCAGGCAGGTTCTCCCCAGGAAGAATTGGGCTGTAAGCAATTTGTGTTACATTTTGAAGATAAAATTGCTCGCATCTGTTCTGACTTGGATGCTAAGGTTTTTGTGGTGCCAGAACTGGATGTTGCCAATGTAACGTCTGGTCTTCTCATATTGGATGGTTTTCAAACTTTGTTGCCTGAGGAGGTGGACAGGCTGCTTGGCAGACAGAGGCCTACCACGTGCATGCTCGACCCTTGCCTTTCATGGTTGGTGAAGGCTTCTAGGGAGTAACTGGGTCCATGAGTGGTGGGAGTGGTGAATGCCTCTCTAAGGCAGGGGGTGGCTCCCCTCAGCGGAAGGAGGCAATCATCGGGCCACTCCTAAAAAATCCCTCATTGGACCCAGATGACCTGAATAACTTCTGATCAGTTTCTAAACTCCCCTTCTTGGACAAGGTGTTGGAGAGTATGGTGGTGCCTCAGCTCCAGGCTGCCCTGGATGAATGTGATTACTCATATCCTTTCCAGACTGGCTTCCGGCCTGGATATGGGGTGGAGACTGCCTTGGTCTCCCTGGTGGATGACCTATGCCGGGAGATAGACTAAGGTAGTGGGACTCTGTTGATTCTCCTGGACCTCTCAGCTGCTTTTGATACTTTCGACCATGGTATCCTTCTGGGATGTCTCTCTGGGTTGGAACTTGGGGGCATGGTAATACAGTGGCTCCGCTCCTACCTTGAGGGTTGTACTCAGAAGGTGGTGCTGGGGGATGCCTGCTCCATCCTCTGGCCTTTGGTCTATGGGGTGCCACAGGGATCTATTCTGTCCCCTGTGTTGTTTAACATCTACATGAAACCTCTGGGCGAGATCATCCGTAGGTATGTAGAGCTGGGTGTCATCAGTATGCTGATGACACCCAGCTCTACCTATCTTTTAAGTCAGCAAACACTAGGGAGGCAGTGGATGCTCTGAATGATGGCTTGGAGGCTGTTCTGGACTGGATGGGAGCAAACAAATGGAAACTTAATCCAGATAAGACAGAAGTGCTAAACCTGATTATCTGAGTAGTGCGGTAAATCTGGTCTTGGACAGGGTCACACTCCCTCTGAAAGATAACATCTGCAGCTTGGGTGTGCTTCTGGACCCAACGCTGTCCAACGCTGGACCCAATGCTGAGGCAGTGTGCAAAAGCGCCTTTTACCAGCTACGGCTGGTGCACCATCTGCGACCCTACTTGGAGAAGTCGGACTTGAGCTCAGTCACTCATGCTTTGGTAACATACAGATTGGACTACTGCAATGCACTACAGGGGACTGCCCTTGAAGATGGGTTGGAAGCGTCAGCTGGTCCAGAATGCTGCTGCAAGGATGCTCATGGGTACAAGTCGCTTCACAAGTATCACACCCATCCTGTGGCAGCATCATTGGTAACCAGTCAGCTTCTGGGCTAGATTCAAGGTGCTGGCCTTGACCTTTAAAGCCCAAAGCAGCTTGGGGCCAGGGTACCTGTCGGACCACATCCGCTCATATGAATCTGCCAGGGCCCTCTGCTCGTCATCACAGGCCCTGCTCATGGCCCCGCCACTAACAGAGATCCGGTTGGCGAGGACTAGAGACAGTGCGATTTGGGTTGTGGCCCCTTGCCTTTGGAACGCCCTCCCAGAAGAGCTTCGCCATGCTTCCTCTCTCAGTGTTTTTAAAACACAACTAAAACACATCTTTTAAAAGAGGCTTTTAAATGTTTCACTTGTTGCTTCTATCTGGTAGGTTCTTGAGTCTTCAGTTTTTATATTTCTTAGCTTTTAGCTTTTTAAAGAATTTAATTTGAAATTTTAAAAGCTAATTCTGATTGTGGTTTTAGCTTGGATTTTAAACTTGTTTAATTTGGTTAATTTTATTAGTCTGTTTTCATATTATAACTATTTTATAAATGTTGTGAACTGCCCAGAGCAGTAATGTACTGGGGTGGCAGGGTATAAATATATTAATTAAATAAATAAATAGATGGTTGCTGCTCATCTGCTGGGGCAGGCAGGTGAGCTCCTGACTTCCATGCAGCCTGCCCGCCCTCCCCAGTGAGGTTGTGTGAAAGACCTCATCTGTATTATGTAGTACACTCAGGTTTGGGAGTTGTGTGTGCTCCCAATTTTTGGTTGTGTGGAAGCAAGATAGGAGGAAAACCTGGGTAGAAGTGATTGTGTAGAAACAAGGTAGAAGGAAAACTTTGGAAGCTTTTCCTCCTACCTTGCTTCCATAAAATCACTTCTATCCAGGTTTTCCTCTTACCCTACTTCCTCACAACTGAAAATTGGTAGCACACACAGCTCCCAAGTCTGGAAAGAACATAGTTTTTGACTGTGTGAATGACCTCACTATTAAGATTCAAAATTATCTGGGCCCAAAATCAACAAGATGAAGTTTAACAGAGAAAAATGTAAAGTCCTGCATTTGAGCAAGAAAAATCAAATGCACAAGTACAGGATAGGGAAGACTGGGATTGGCAGCAATGCATGTGAAAAGGATCTAGGTATCCTAGTGGACCACAGGTTGAACAAGGATCTGCAGTATGATACAGCTGCTAAAAAAGATAATGCAATTTTGGGCTGTATTATCAGAGGTATGGTGTCCAGATCATGAGAATTCATAGCTCCACTCTATTCTGAGCTGGTCAGACATCACTGAATGCTGTGTCTAGTTTAGGGCCCCACATTTTAAGAACATTAATCAACTGGAAAGGGTGGAGAGGAAGGCAACAAAGCTGGTGAAGAGTCTGGAGACCAAGTCCTATAAGGAGCAATGGAAGGAGCTTGATATGCTTAGCTCGGAGAAGAAAAGACTAAGGGGAGATATGATTGCTTTCTTCAAATATCTGAAGGTCTACCATATAGAAGCAGGAGCAGACTTCTCCCCTGATGCTCCTGAGGACAGGACTAGAACCAATGGGTTCAATTTATATGGGGGACCACTCAAAACCCAATTCAGATATTGTGTTGTATGCGTGTTTGAGTGTCTGTATACATGTACGTGTTTTCGTGTGAATGACTGATATGTGTTCATTTAAAAAGTTTCCTCAAATGCATTGTACAGATAGGAAGTGTATGGACATTTCTCGGCCTGTCTCAACTCCTGCTCACAGTGGTGAGCCTGAGTTGGAAGCTGAGGAGGTAGGACCAGTGCTGAGCCTAGGCCTGGACCATGGCACCAGGCTGGAACCAAAGCAAGTTTCAAGGCTGGCATCTCCTGTGGAGACTCCCTCAGGCAGCATTCTCAGAATCCAAGCCCACTATAGAGCTGGTCTCTCCTACACCATCACCCCGCCTCCAGGGGTGTGCAGAACCGATTCGAATCGAAGCGGCCCAGTTTGCTTGAACTGGTTTTCCCTTTACAAACATAGCCCTCGAACTGGGTCAAACTGGATCGACCGAATGGACTGGACTGCCGGCTGGCTCATGGACCGGGCGTTTGGTTCAAATTCGGTTTGAATTTGAACAGAACCACCAAACCCGGTTCCATGCACACCCAGTACACACACACCCTAGTGTCTACCCTGCTGACAAAAAGCTTGGCAGGAGCAGACAGTGGAGAATGACTGCTGGATTCCAGAGGGCTGCCTCTTTATGGCTCTTAGGCAAGAGGTGGAGCCCAGGAGGAGTAGACTGTACTTAAGGGCTCAGTCTGCTTTATGGAAGTGGCTACTCCAATTACAGGCAACATCCCTTTGTGACTCATGCGGTGACAGTTGGATACAAACCAAATTCACAGCACATGGCAGAGGGATCCTAGGGGACCCCACAGGGTTGTTGTTGGCCAATCTGACATGCTAATTCAAGATGGCTGCCACTCAACACCACTTTGTAATTCTTGCGCTGACAGTTGGATGCAAACCAAATTCTCAGCATCTGCTCTAGGTAAGAGTCACTGAGGCACTTCACATGACACGTGCGAAGCGCCTGATGGGTTTCTGTGGGGAGAGTGGGCTTAGCCACTCACAGTTGGGCGGCTGGATTGGCCTCCCACACAGCTGCCAGCTCCATCACGGAGCTGGCGGGGGCTGTGGGGATCGGGGGCTGTGCGGCCCCCAGAAGTTCCAGGATGACCCACGCGAGTGCACAGGGCATCCTGGAGAGACCCCCCGATCCCGGGAGGCTGCTTGCAGCCTCCCAGTCGGGGGCCTACACGTGTGTCACCACGTGCTGCAGTGACACATGGGCAAAGAAATGAGGTTAACGGAGCGTTCGCTCCATTAACCTCGTTTAAGGGGAGGGTGTTTTGGTGGGCTAGCTGCCTTGGGAGCACAGGGCTTGCCCGCAAGCCCAGTGGTTCCCATGATGGACAGAAAGCGGGCTAAGCAACCTTAGCCCACTTTCCGTCGATCACAGGAATGGCCTCACTATGTTAAAAGAAGTGGAAAGTAGGGTCCATTGATTCTACTTAGAACTACTTGTCTGCATTCTCTTGTGCCAGTGATGAAGGGAGCTGAAGTATGCTCAGAAAGGAAGGGCTTAGAGAATGGATTAATGGATAAGGGTATATCTTAGCAGCTCCTGTTTTGCATACACTTAACTATGTTCTTCCACAGTGAATGCACAGAATCACAGACATTACTGCCAAAGATCTGACTGATCCCCTCTTTACTTTCTGATTCTGTTTTCTGTGGTTAAAAAAATTGATCTGAAAGCATCAAGTGATTGGTGTTGGCATTTACCAAATTAAGATGAATTCTAGCATTTTCTCTGATGTCATCCATACCAGTTATCAGCGTTTTACTATATCAAGGCACCTTCAATCAAAATATTCACCACATTTGACTGACATGATAAAATCACGTTGTGGTGATTTGCCATGTCAAAGTAGTATGAAAAATTAGGCTCGAGAGGAACATCTGTGAGTTTACAGAGTGAAACATTTCATTAACTGCTTTGTGGAATCTGGGCTATTTGATCTGGCAGGTTTAGTTGGTGGTAGCCTGCTGGTTCTCTGATATAATTACTAGAAGTTTTAACATTTCTCCCATTAGGTGTTCAGGATCCTTGGGCCATCAGTTTCAGAATGCTTATATTCAGATTTTCCAAATATTATCTTCCATACTTTGTTCTGCCATCCTGGGATTTCCCTTTTCCTCACTAATAGGAGCGTAGGGAGGCTAGCAGTGACCCATAAACGGAGCAACTGCAGCCAAATGGGAGTGACCTGTAGACTTAGAGTGACCTGCAGATGTATAAATATATATTTTTTCATCTGAATAAAAACCTAAGGGGACCACTCCAAAAAATGTCCCCCATTTTTGGCAATGGGATGGAATGTTCATGAGCACAGACAGATAACAGTCAGGTTGGTACACTAAAGTAATGGAATTCTGAGGCAAGGGTGGGGAAGGAAGGCTTGGAAAAAAGAGAGCAGGAAATCTATTAGCTTGAAGAAAACTCCCTCAAGAAATCACCCTTCTGGTTCTTAGGGGAAAGGTGTGTAAAATTCTTTTGTTTCCTCACCACCCATTTCACAGCTTTGTGTTTCTGAGGGGGGAAAGGACTGAAATTTGAAAAGGAGCTGGGACTGAGCACTAGTGCCCCCCCCCCATCCCTACAACAAAACAAAACAGGCAGAGAAAGCTGTATATTAAGTAAGACCAAAGTTAGAGCTGGCACTCCAGCTAGATTTGTTTTTTCACCATGCTCAGTTGTACACCAGGAATAAACAGCAACATTCTGTTGCAGGGCCATTCTTTCTGAGAAATTATTTCTAATTGGTTTTGTCACCACTTGCCAATTAATTGACAGCTGGCCAGACCCTGATTCAGGAGACATGAAGGAGGCATCCTCTCCTGATTGGCTGACACCCTCACCACCGCAGGACACACTCACACAGGGATGTGCAACATCCGGTGTTCAGCTGGTTTGGTGGGGGAGACCTTTAAGGAGCAGAGAGGGTGCCCTTACCATCCTCCCAGAGTGTTTCCCCCACCAGTACTGTCTCAAAAATCCTTGCCACCCTGGTCAGCATCGTACTGGAAGTTGCAGGTGCATATGCGTGATGTGCGCACATGTACCAGCCACTTCCGGTATGACGCTGACTGGGGCAGCAAGGAGGTATGCTGCCACCCCGCAACAGCGATTTTGGCAACAGCACTGGCAGGGGAAACATGGTGTGTGTCTGGGTGGGGTGGGGGGGCTAAAGGCACCCTCCCTGCTCCTTAAAGATAACCACCCCACCGCTGAACCAGCCAAACACCAGACCTCTGGACCTGTTCGGCAGTCTGGAAATGGACCGCCAAACCACATCCCTAGACTCACACGACTCTCCTGGCCAATCAGGACCATAATACAAACCTATCCCCACTGCTACCTAGTGGAACTGAAATAGTCATACCAACATGCAGGCAAATTAGTAGGGACTGTAACAGGGAATATAATTCAGTAATCTGAGGACATAGCTCAAAAATGATGAAATATTTGTGATCTCCTTATTTTTTGACTTTAGCACACACCCAGCATAGTTAACTGGGCCATAAATAGGAATTTGAGCTCAAATAACTTTTACCCAGCCAAGAGGGAAAGCTGAATGGAGATATGGGAGGTGTACCATGGGCTTCTATTTACAGAAATGGCCTGGTGTACTGCAGTGCCCCTGTGTCTAAGTGCTGAGAAATTTGGGTCTGTATAATCTCTATATTTAATTCTCCTAAACATTCCCGTCGCTAATCCCATGTGTGGCAGCTCTCACGAGAGCAGCTGCCTGGGGGATAGTGACAGTGATGGGAGACAGTGGCGGTGGGAGGCCGGCCCAGCCCGGCTGCCAGTCGGCCAGGGGAGGCAGCAGCGGGCTGTCCTGGCCCTGGCCCGGCCACCATTCAGCCGGAGGCGGTGGCGGTGGGTCGGCCAGCCCGGCCGCCAGGAGGAGGAGGAGGAGGCGGCTGGCTGGCCTGGCCACTGGTCAGCCAGGGGAGGCAGTGATGGTCCTTCCTGGCCTGGCCACCAGGACAAGGAGGTGGGAGGTGGCAGCAGCGGAGAGATGACCTGGCTACCAGGACAAGGCGATCAGAGGAGGAAGTGGTGGCGGGCCAGCCTAGCCCGGCTGCCCACCAGGAGGAGGAGGCGGTGGGCCAGCCTGGCCCAGCTGCCGGGAGGAGGGGGTCGAAGTGGCGGGCCAGAAAGCGTGGGGGGGGAGAGAGGAATTGGGCTGGTGTGCCAGAAAGCGCGTGGGGCGGGGGGAGAAGCAGGCAGGGGAGCGGCTGGCTGCCGGAATGGTAGTGGTGGGTAACAGCAGTGGTGGGTGGGCCGGCCGGAGACACAGATGCTCTGCACCCAGCCCAGCTGGGTGCAGTGACCATGTTTTCTGCATGTATTTCACAATCTATATATTTAATTTTCTTAGCCGGCATGCATGCCCAGGACTTTGCAGCAGAACTCTCACGACACGCTGTGAGAGTTCCGGCACTAATAATGGAGGCGAGGTGGCCTGGCCCGGCCCAGCCTGGCTGAGTGAGGAGGGATGGGGAAAGCAGTTACTGGCGGGTGGGCTTGCAGGGGGGAGAAAGCCGGGGGGACTAGAGGCGCAGATGGTCTGTGCCTGGTTCAGCTAGTATTAACTATTACAAAAAGGATACTATGGGTAATATATACAACAATTTCTGAACCTTTCTATCAGATCAAGTATGAATTCTCAATTTCACCACAAAGTAAAAAAACCCCAAAAAACTGGCTAATAGAACCAACTTCCCTATTCCGCAGTATTCAAAAATGGAAAGAGTGTAGAAAACATTAAAAGAACTAAATCAAATATTCTAATTTGAAAACAAATATTAATAATAGTGCTTGATTTCTTTAAATACCAGTGAAGAGTCTTTTTGTTGGCTTCAAACAATCCCCTGAAAAAATCTGAAAAGCAAACATCTGAATAGGATGAAAAAGCTTAACATCCTGAACATGAACTGATCAGAAATTTAAAAGAAAATGTCGGCTGGCTTACTAAAAAAACTGCCTGTCAGGGAGATCTATGAGGTTGTGGAATAATCTCCCAAGGGATGTGATAGAAGCTTTATTGCACCGGTAATTTCAAATTAATCTGGACAGTGCACTAAAAATGTACGATCATGCATTGGCAAGCATTACTCAGAAAGTTATTTTTACAAGACCTTGCAGTTGGCCAATGCTCTATGACCTCATAGTCTATTTCCCTTGAATGTATTGTAATGCCGAGTCCACTTCAGCTATAGGGGCTAAACAAAGCACAAGTACCAAGAAACATTACTTGGGAGAGAAGTATTTAATTTTCCATTGATTGCATTCATAGTGCTCCGACATAAGCAATTATGGAACACAATTTACCTAGCATTTTTCCTGCGCAAGATCTATCGACATCAATTAGACCAGCATAAGAGCACAATAGTCATGCCTTCATACAACGGAGCTTGCCCAGGAGAACATCCAAATTGACCGTACTCATGGTCAGTTTTGAAACAGCAATAACCAAGGCAAATTTGTTTGTTTTTCCAATTTGTAGACCTCACCAGACTTCCGTCTCTGGGCGGTTTACAACAACATCAAACAGATTAAAAATGAAGACCTTAACACAATGTAAAACCACAGTCCCATTAAAAAGTTTGGGTTAAAAATTAGTTTTCTACATTACAATGTGACTTCCCATTCATCTTTCAACACAGTTATACTGCAACATCCATATTTGCTCTCATGTAAATTTTTTCTTCGTATTTATATATCTGGTTATTATGTCCTAATCCTTGTTTTCATCACCATAGTAATCTATTAGTTTCATTACTATAACAAATTCCCCAACTGTTATTTTTACATTTCAACCCCCGTTAATAAATCCAAATTCACATTGTTTTTCATATACCGCAAAAAGGGTTTCCAATCTTCTACAAGTTTTCTATATGACTATCTCTTACTAATACAGTAAGTTTTGCCATTTCTGCATATTCATATGCCTTCATCAGCCACTCTTCTTTTGCTGGAATTTCCGCAGTTCTCCATTTCTGAGCAAGAACCATTCTAGCCACCATCGTAAGATATAGGAATAAATTTCTATTTTCTTTTGAGATTTCTTCATTAATTATGCCCAATAGAATGGATTCAGGTCTCTTATGAAATACACATTTAAAAATATTTTTAAGTTCATCATAAATCATGTCCCAGAATCTCTTTACCTCTCTGCAGGACCACCACATGTGATAGAAGGACCCCTCACTATCTTTACATTTCCAGCACTTATTAGATACGTTTTTATACATTAAAGCTAGTTTCTTAAGTGTTAAATACCACCTGTACATCATTTTTATTAAATTCTCTTTTAAGTTATAACACGCTGTAAATTTAAGATCTTTCTTCCATAGCTTCTCCCAGGCCTCTAAGTTAATATTATGACCTATATCTTGTGCCCATTTTACCATTGTTGATTTTACCACTTCATCTCTTGTTTCTTCACATAATAACAAATTGTACATTTTGGTAATTAGTTTTACATCACTTTCACATAACTCTATTTCAAATTTTGATCTCTGCTCTTCAAAGCCTATTTTTGAATCTTTTTTAAAAGCCTCATTTAACTGATAATATTGAAACCAGTTGGTCACTCTATCTTTTAGTTCTTCCTCCTTTTTCAGTTCCCAGAAAAAACAAGTCTTTAGAGACTTTTAAAAAGTTGTCAGAGATGGAGAAGCTCTTATTTCAGCAGAGTCTCAGAGATGCAACAGAAAAGGCCCATCCCTTCACAGCTACCAGACAAGCCAGTGGCAACTACAGACAAACCTCTCCAGATGATCTCAGTAGGCAGTGGGCAAGCACATAGGAAGCCATCAGCGGCGTGGGTGAAACCTGCTGGTGGCGGCCCCTAGGTGCCCTAGCTACAATCCTGCATCTGACCTCAGATTCTGCATCTGACCTCAGAGGCATGGCTAGCTTGGATGGGGTGGCTCCACAGGGAGTGGTGGCCGGGTTCTTTGGACCCATCTGCACAATAGTGGTTGCACGCCTGGCAGTGGGGCTCATGGTGAAGAAGACATTCTCTTAAATACCCAGGGCCTAAGTTGCTTAGGGCTTTATAGGCTATAACCAGCACCTTGTATTTTGCCTGGAAACATATTGGTAGTCAGTGTAGCTCTTTTAGTATAGAAGTATATGGTCTTTCCAAGATGACCCAGAGACCAACCTGGCTGCTGCATTCTGTCCTAACTGCAGTTTCCGGATTATGTACAATGGCAGCCCCACAAAGAGCACATTGCAGTAGTCAAGTCCAGTATTCCCAATGACAGGGATTTCCTGATGTTATTGACTACAATTCCCATAATCCCCAGCTAAATGCCATTGCAGCTGGGGATGACAGGAGTTGTAGTCAACAACATCTGGGAATCCCTGTTACATGGAACACTGGTCAAGTCTGGAGGTTATCAGCATATATACCACTGTTCTGAGGTCATTTATCTTAAAAAAAAAAAAAGACGCAGCTCGTGTATCAGCCAAAGCGGATAGAAAGCACCTCTGGCCACTGCCTCAACCTGGAACACCAGGGAGAGGTTTGGATCCAGAAGCAACCCCAGAAGCATACCTGTTCCCTCTGGGGAAGTGTGACCCCCATACAGAGACTATCAAAATAGTCTCCCGTGTTCCAACCCCACACAAGAAGTACCTCCATCTTATCTGATTCAATCTCAGTTTGTTATCCCTTATCCAGCCATCACTGCATCCAGGCAGCCATTTAGGGAGGTTATGCCTTCTCCTGATGATGTTGACATGGAGAAATAGATTTGGGTGTCATCAGCATACAGATAACACCTTGCACCAAATCTGATGATCTCTCCCAGTGATTTCATGTAGATTTTTAAAAGCATTGGAGACAATATGGAGCCCTGGGGGACACCATATAGAAGTCCAGATTTTGAAGAGCAACAATCTCCAAAGGAAACCATCTGGAATCTGCCAGAGAGGCAGGAGTGGAACCACTGCAAAGCAGTGCCTTCCACCCCCAACCCCCTCAGACACTCCAGGAGGATGCTATGGTCGATAGTATTGAAAGCTGCCAAGAGATCCAAAAGGAGCAGTAGAGTCACACTCCCTCTGTCAATTCCGAATTGGAGATCATCCATCAGGCCGACCAAAGCAGTCTCCACCCCATAGCCTGCCTAAAAGCCAGTTTGAAATGTGTCTACGTAATCAGTTACCTCCAAGTCTGCCTAGAGCTGGAAGCCCACCTCATTTACCTCATCCAATCACAGAAGGTTGGAGATAGAGGCTTAACTCTGAGGGATCCAATGCAGGCTTCTTCATAAGAGGTCTAATGACTGCCTCCTTAAAGCAAGGAGGTGTTGGGAATTCTCTCTGGTAAGAGAAACCCTTTTTCATTATAGCAGAGTGCACAGAGGCGCAGCACAGTGGTATTTGGTTAGGCATGCGTGTATGCTGAGAGTAAAGTAACTTAGAGCCAGTTCATAGTTTCAAATCAATATACATAGTATTTATTAGAGAACTCCATTCTAGATAGGAAAGTGAGGAGATAGACTCTCTAATCTATCTATCTAGCTGGATGCAGATGGATTCTGCATCTCTGCACACATGGTGCAGAGGAGAGGAGCTTCCATGTTGCAAGGTAGAAGGAAGGGAAGAAGAAGGGAAGAGGAAGTGGCAGGAAGGAAGGAAGGAAGGAAGGAAGGAAGGAAGGAAGGAAGGAAGTCCCTGATATTAGCAATCTACATATCAAAGGGATAGTGTCAGAGCAGTAGAGAAGGGATGACCAATGTCTTGACCCTCTAGCCCTCTGACTCACTAGTCGGTCCTCCTATGTCATTGAGACAAGAGACAGCGCATAGTCCTTCACTTCCGACACCCCCTCTCGATGTCTCATGACTCAGTTCACAAGATTCATTTTCTCTCTCAGCTTTCCAAAGCAGGGTCTTGGTAGTGGCTTAGTGAGTAGATCTGCAAGCATTTCATTTGTTGGGCAGTAGATCAGCTTAATTAGTCCATCCTTTTGCAGATTTCTCACTACATGGTACTTCACATCAATATGCTTGGTACGCCTCTTTACATCTTCCTGTTTGGAGAGTTGAATGCAGCTTTGGTTGTCTTCATACAATGGTATGGGTTGTGGTACATCTATACCTAGATCCTTCAGTAGTTGACACAGCCATTGTGTCTCGTGACAGCCTTGTGCAGCTGATACATATTCTGCTTCAGTGGTTGATGACGCTGTTATGTCTTGCTTGGTGCGTGACCAGATTATGGCTCCATCTCCATAGAAAATTATGTGACCGCTGGTGGATTTCCTTTCTGTTAGGTCTCCACCCCAGTCTGCATCTACGTATGCTTCTAGTTTTAGTTCACTGTTAGCTGGCAGCTTGAGCTTAAAGTGTGCAGTACCCTTTAGATACCCTTTAGAACAAGTCTCTTATTCCTTCCGAGGTCGGTAAAATGAGTACCCAGAATGTTGGGGGGCAATATGCTAAATCATTGTAAACCGCTTAGAGAGCTTCCAGCTATAGAGCGGTATATAAATGTAAGTGCTATATTGCTATTAATTGCATTCCAGTCCTTGACTGTTGGTGATGCCGTCTTTCTGCAAAGTAAGCCAACTGCTGTACTAATATCTGGCCTAGTGGGTGTACTAATGTATAGAAGCTTACCCAATGCTTCACGATATCTATGGTTGTCAGATAGTGGCTCAGTTTGATCTTCTTGCTTTATGTAGTTCACTTCCATGGGAGTTGGTGTAGGATTCATGTCTCCCAGTCTCAGCAGGTTGATCAGTTCTTTATATTTTCTGTTCTTGGTTGATGAGGAAACTTCCATCTTTCTCTCTTTGTACTTGAAAGCCCAAGTAGTGTGCAATGTTGCCAAGTTGCTTGACTTTCACATCTCTGTTCAGATGATGCATTATTTCCTTGCTGACATCTGGATTATCATAGGCAAGAATCAAATCATCAACATACGCCAAAATGTAGGTCCACTCCTCATCTATGCATCTTGTGTACAGGCAGGGATCAGCTTCACTTCTTTTGAAGTTTGCTTGAAGCAGCATATCATTTAGTTTTGTATTCCATGCTCTGGAACACTGGTTTTAAACCATAAATGCTCTTTTGCAGTTTGCATACAAGGTCCTCTTTGCCTTTCTCTAAGAAACCTGGTGGTTGTTGCATGTAAATGTCCTCTTCTAGTTCGCCATGCAAGAATACAGTTTTCACATCTAGGTGTTCAACATGCATTCCTTTGCTAGCAGCAATACTTAACAGAGTCCTTACTGTGGTGTGTTTAACTACTGGTGCAAATGTTTCATCATAGTCTTCTCCATATTTCTGTTAATATCCTTTCACTACTAATCTGGCTTTGTAGTGCTGAATCTCACCATCAGCATTATGTTTGAGTTTGAAAACCCATTTGCATCCTATAACTTTCCTTCCTTTAGGTAACTTAGTAAGAGTCCAGGTTTTGTTTTTCTGTAGAGCCTTAAGCTCTTCAATTGCAGCTTGTTTCCACTTCTGGGCTTCTGGTTGTGGTAGCTGGGATATTTCCTCCCATGATGAGGGTTCTGGTTGTTCCGCCATTCTTGTGAGGTAGGATAGTCTCGGGGCTGGAACACCTCTGGCTGAGCACGTTGAGCACCTCACTCTCTGTGGTCCCTTCCATTATCTCAGGTGCGTCTGGTGGGTTGCTGGGGGTCTCTGTGTCAAGCGTGGTTGGATCTGGATCTGCTGTCTCCTCCTTCTCAATTCCGCTGAGATCAAGAAGCATAATCCAGTCATCAAGGTTTTTGGTCTGGTTGCTTGCTTCAGTGCAGGCCCCCTCTGAAGACGTAGCTCTTTCATTCTCATCAAAATACTCCAATCTGCTTATGGTTATTTTGTTGGTGTCAGGATCCAGAATTCTGTAGCCTTTGGATTGCGCTGAGTAGCCTACAAAAATCCCTTTTGTGGCCCTAGCCCCTAACTTAGTCCTTTTTTCCTTTGGGATGTATGAGTAAGCCATGCTTCCAAAGACACGCAGATGCGACATGGATGGCTTATGACCATGCCAAAGTCCATATGGTGTTGTTCCTACAGGCTTTGTGTGCATTCTGTTTTGTATGTATGTAGCAGTCATGATGCCTTCTCCCCAGAGTTTCTGTGGGATGTGTGCATCAGCAAGCATGCATCTTACCATGTCCAGGAGGCTTCTGTTTTTTTCTTTCTGAGATTCCATTTTGTGATGCATTGTGATGGTTTGATGCACGATTCTATGTTCTCTCAGGAACTGCTGTGTGGCGCTGGACATATATTCTCCTCCATTGTCTGTGCGCAGGACCTTTGGCTTCCGCTCAAATTTGTTGCTTGCCATGGCCATGTAGTCCTGGAGTTTCTCGAGCATCTGTGATTTCTCCTTTAGTAGAAAGACAACTGTGTATCATGGGAAATCATCGATGAATGTGAGAAAATATTTGTTATTACCTATGGTCGCTGTCAGTGGTCCAGATATATTGCTGTGGATCAGCTCCAGGGATCTTTCACTCTGCTTAGGAAATGGCTTGTTAACTGCTTTGGACTCAAGACAACAAACACAGTTAGTCACAATGTCACATGGTACAAAATCAATGCCATCAGCTAATCCCCTTTCCTTCATGTTCTGGATTGACTCATAGCTCCTGTGTCCCAAGTGTCTATGCCACAGTTGCAACCAGTTTTCATGCAAGCATGACTGAGCAAGGTTCACTTCATTGGGCTGGTATGCTTCAGGTTTGGACCAGGCTGGTCCTTCTCTATCTGTCTTTGACACAGGTTGCTCCTGCACATTGTACAGGCTATTGCATTCAGAGCCTACAAGGCAAACTTCTCCATTCTGGATAACAACACATTGTCCATTTCTACTATACAGTTCACAGCTTGTTTCTCTAGCTTGGATATTGAAAGCAAGGAGCTTGAGAAGTCAGGGATATACAAAACATCCTTCACAAAAAATTGTTTAATTGATCCACCTGGTAACTCACAATACAAAATTCCTTCACCATTCTTCTTTGCTTTAATTGTAGTATTATTGCCCAAATGAACAATCTCTTCAGGAATATCAAGTTCAGTATAGAAATCTAAATGATTTGAGATATGAACCATGGAACCAGTGTCCAGAATAAATTTTTCCATTGCCTTGCATCAGGCAAACACTGAAATTCTTATTTGAATCTGTTTCTGTAAAGTCAGCTTTCCTTGTCTGATTCTTGGGACAGTTTGCCACCTTATGGCAAAATTGGTTACACAGAAAACATCTAAAGGCATTCGTCCCAGTTGGCCTCATTCCAGGAGCAGTCTCCCTGCTGGCGGTCATGTGACCTCCCTCTCTGGATTGAGTTCCTTTGGCAACCGAGCCAGACCTTTTTGTATGCAAATGTGGGGGGCATGTGGTTTCCTCTTGCAGCATTCCCTCGCCACCTTGGGTTTCCTCTGGAATGGCCAATTGTTGCCTTAAGAGCAAAGTTATTTGCCAATTCACCTTCATATCGAGAATTCAAAACTACTTGCTTCAGCAGAGAGAGTTTCCACAGCTCTCTCAAAGGTTAGAGCGGTGTGGGTTTCCAATTGGCCAATTATATTGCTATAGCTGGGGTGCATGCTTAGGAACAGAGCTTCCAGCTTCTGATTCTCTGTAAATTCCTCCTTTGCAGCTTTAAATGAAAAAAAAAAAGTCTTGCAGCAATCCCAGATGCTCAGCAAAACAGCCTCCATCTTTATACTGCAGATTCTGCATTTTCTTTCTCAAGTTAAAGGTGTATGCCCACCCCTTTTTCATATGCAAGGAATCTAGCTTGCTTAGCATTTCCTTTGAGGTCTCAAGATCACATATGGTAGAAAGATAATTTTTACTCACAGAAGCAGCAATCAAAGCTTAAGCCTTTGCATCTTTGCCACGCCTCTTTAGTAGTTTTCTCAGCAGCTGTGCTTCCATCTGTGGGGGCATCTTCTTCAGTGACTTTCTGTAGTCCTTCAGCTTGTAATGCAAGCCTCAGTCGAGTTTGCCATTCCAAGTAATTGTCTGGGTTCAGGATAGTCAGCCTGAGCTTTCCCTCTAGATAAGTAGCCATCCTCACTGAGCTCCGTAAAAGGGCAGCTGTAGTTCAGCAATTCAAAGTGTCCATGGCTAGATCTCACTGGATCTCCTGGAACAAACCTAACTCGTTAGTTGCAGTACACGCAGCTCAAAATACAGGGCCCATAACCTGTTAGGAATTCTCTTTCGAAAAAGAAACCCTTTTCCTTATAGCAGAGTGCACAGAGGCACAACACAGCGGAATTTGGTTAGGCATGCTGAGAGTAAAGTAACTTGGAGCCAGTTCATAGTTTCAAATCAATATAAGTAGTATTTATTAGAGAACTCCATTCTAGATAGGAAAGTGAGGAGACAGAATCTCTAATCTATCTATCTAGCTGGATGCAGATGGATTCTGCCTCTCTGCACACATGGTGTAGGGGAGAAGAGCTTGCATGTTGCAAGGTAGAAGGAAGGGAAGAGGAAGGGAAGAGGAAGTGGCAGGAAGGAAGTCCCTGAGATTAGATTAGCAATCTACATATCAAAGGGATAGTGTCAGAGCAGTAGAGAAGGGATAACCATGCATGGGATTAGCCACGGGTATGCCTTAGAGAATTAAATATATAGATACTGATGCATTCACTGATCACATCCCCAGGACCTCTGCATGTTGATGTTTGTGTGAAAAGGGCAACACCAAAAGTGGGGAAGGTAATGTGGAATCCTGAAACCTCATGAGACTGTGGTGTATTAGGCTCAGTTCACACATCAATAAATCTACAGCGCAGTCCTATGCATGTTTACTCAGAAGAAAGTCCCAGTATGATCAGTGGGGTTTACTCCCATCTAAGTATGCATGGGATTGTCGCCCCAAAGAGTAGCCTTATTTATTTATTTATTTATTTATTTATTTATTTATTTATCGACATATTTATTACATTTTTATACTGCCAAAAACAGACATCTTGTGGTAGTTTGTACAAAAGTAAAAACAGTAAAACCACAGTTTAAGAAAACCAAACAATTTAAAATAGTTCAAAATAATTGTAAGGTAAAGTGTGCCGTTGAGTCAGTGTTGACTCCTGGTGACCACAGAGCCCTGTAGTTGTCTTTGGTAGAATACAGGAGGGGTTTACCATTGCCTCTTTCCATGCCAGGAGCATAGCCACCATTGGAGGACCGGGTTCAAAGAACCCTGGCCGCCGCCCCCACCCCAGTGTCCACACCTTGCAGCCCTGACATGCCCCCCGTGTCTGATGTCAGATGCGGGGGGCGTGGTTCAGTGCCCGAACAGGGCTGCGTGGCCCCATGTGGGAGTTAGGCCAGAGCTGTGTTCGCAGCATGGTCAGGAGCAGTTCTCCCTGCCTTTAAGGCAGGGAGAGCCACTCCTGGCTACACTGCAAAGGCAACACTGGCCTTGATCTAACTCCCGAATGGGGCCACACAGCCCCATTTGGAAGCTAGGCCACGCCTCCCTAGATATGGGGGTGGGGCTAACCACCCACGTCTGCTGTCAGATGTGGGGGCAGGGTGAGGGGGGCCACTGCCGCGGCTGGACAAAGGCCACTGCTGGGCTCCCTCCGCCAGTGTTCTATACAGTGTGAGATGATGCCTTTCAGCACCTTGCTATATCACTGCAGCCCGATATAGGTGTTTCCCACTTACAGCTAACCAAAGGCTTGATTAAATAAACTAGTATTTTTAAGCCCGTTATGATAACGGGCGCTAGCTTTCTCTCACGCCTTTAAGTGTTGTTTTTTTTTTTAACCTTTCTGAGACCGGGACCAGGGGCGGAGCAGAGGCCGTAGAAATCATTAAAAAAAAATGCTGCCGCAGCCGACGCCACCAACCTACCACCCTCCCTCCCAACTGCCGAGTCCACCTTACCCCGGCCCATGTCAGTCAGGCAAAGATAGTCCTTAATTTCAGAGTCAGAGAGGAGCTTGCAAATAGAGCTCCTCTCTGTGGAAAGGCTCTCCCGGAACTGGCAGTATGGACATAAAGGACGCAGTAGGCGTCCTTTGCGCCCAAAACGCCATTTCGGGAAGAGGCTTTGCAGAGAGAGGAGCTATGCTTGCGAGCTCCTCTCTGCCTCTGAAATTAATGACTATCTTTGCCCGACTGACATGGGCCGGACACCAAGGCTTTTATTAGAGAGGATGTGTATTAACACATTTTCTTTATTTATTTAGCAAATTTATATACCGCCAAAAACTCTTCTGCACTAAGTCATAATTCTGTCCCTGAAACAGGATGCTTTCATATCGATGGGTCGGATTCGGATAAGGGAGTAATTTTGAAATGAAGGCCAGATACCCATTCATTGCCTGCTGCTTGTTTTTCACCCTTTGATTTAGATAAAAGAAATATGTAGTGTCTGATACAAAAAGAAATAAAGGAGAACTCACACAACTATTTCTTATTAATGTTGCTACATTTTTAGGCACTCTTAACCTAGAGAATACCGTGGCAACTGCCTAGAAGCTGCTTCTTTCCTGTTTTCCAGCATTCAGAAAAGACTTTATTTTTAAGGCTTGTTTAGCATATGTTGGATTATTACACATGGATTATCGGGTGACTGGAAATCTCATCAGGGTGGAAAAAATGGTTCTGCAAATTCAGAGATAGGGAACCATTCTGAATTCAATACGAGGACCCTTTTTTCATCACATGCACTGTCAAAGCGCAGAACAAGCCATTACACTGCACAAGTTGTTGCTCTATTATTATTATTTTATTTTTTAAAAAATTCTAGTTCCAGTAATATATGATGAATAGAAGAGGCATTCTACAGAATAATGACACATGGATACTCAGACACTGGAGCAACATAGACACTGACAAAATGTTTTAACATTTGTGGGATGAAGAGGACATAGACTCTGGCTGGCATGCTTATGCCTTCACTGGAAATAAATTGCCTGTCTCTCTTCCAAACGTTGGACTGTTTTTGCTCTCTAAAAACGGCACGTTTCAAATGGCAGGAGCAAATGGTATTAAATAGCAATTAAGGGTGAAATGTTCTCATTGATTGCAAATGCAATGAAGAATATAAAAGATCTCAGTAACCTACAGCTATAATGTCAAGATTTAATAGAGTGGAATGTGTATTTATCTTACAGGGGCAGGGAAATATGATGCAAAGGCCTCCAAAGAGACTGCAAAAATGTTTGCAGCCTTACACAGAGGTTTGCAAATTGACTGATGGTTTTGCGGATACCTTAGATTTACTGAATTTCAAAAGTTTTGTTAGGACATGGAGGAAGGGGAGTGGCTTTCCTCAGATCAACATGGTTCATAATGGAAGGCGGTTTTCTCATCAGAAAAAAACAACATGTTTACCTCAAGTTCTCTTGTGCTCCAAATGTAGCATTACCAGACACACAGGAAGGATACTTGGCTCATCATAACACAAGCAAATTATTGCAAATAATTTGCTTAATGGGAACCATTAGCAGCTCCAATATAGAACTACGCTATACACAAAGGCTAGGTTGTCCTTTCGTAGATGACTTGTAAGATATATATATAACTTATATCTATTAAAAATCGTACACTTGCCTTTGCAAACACCCAATTGATTTACTTCTTAATTTATATCATTTTCCTCATTCCCTGGTAAAGCTACGCTGTCTGATAAACAGGTAGCAGAGCTCATGAGTATGCCAGGAGAGACATAAAGCTATTCATGCTGTCAGAAATAATATCCTGGAGTTTAAAAATGGGACTTAATTTAGACTGTGCCTACATCAATGCTGTTTGTCATTTTGCTTCTCAGGTTGCCTTTCCTTGTCTCAGCATGTTCCTGTGCTTTGCACCTTCGTAATCCCCATACACAAAAGAATAATGCAGTAGTCGCTTATATATGCCCCAGTCTAGGGTGCTTCCTCACATGTTGATTTGCTTGCATGTTAAATGGCAAGCAGGTGTATCAACATGCAACTGGATTTCCTTCTAAGATCCCCAGCTTTCTGTTTGAAGTGGCACACGGACATGGCTCAGTTGTCCACTGCAAAGAAGCCAGACCCTTTTTAATGAGGTTCTGCCTTCCCTTCAACAAAAATGAAAGCAGACCTATAAACTTGGATGAACTGCGAACATTGGCTGACACTCTGGCCGCATTCACACATCACACCAAACTGGAGGCTGCTGAATGCTGATGAAGAAAAACTTTATTTGAGTCTGGTTCAGGCCTAGTCAAATATCTAGGCAAGGCCTGTGAGTTTTGGATTTCAGTACTGCTGCAAGGGTTGCTATGGTAACATAAAGTATCAAAGTGCTGTTTGGAGGGAATTGAAGGACTTGGGGTAACATATAGACTGGAGTGTTAAGAACTGCTGGCAAATGATGATTGGTGCATACTCTCAGTGTAGTCTGTTTGACCTTTAATACAATTGGGTGACTGGCTATTTTGTATGCCCCCGATTGTGGGGAACTTTACAATCCTTACTTTGCATAATGTTGAAACTTTATTCTACTATGATTGGTTCAGACAGTGTGCTGTAAGCCCCTAATTGGTGGGCCTATGTTTGCATTAAGATCTGTAACTGTATAAAGCACTTTTGCCAAGTCTACTGGGTGTGCAGGCACCCGGCATGTCGTGATAATAACTCTTGAACCTGATGGATGGTGTGGCCTCTGCTCATTAAAATGAACTCCTGGAGATTTCTCCAACAAGGCAAACGAGCCAGAGGTTCCATATTGTGGTCATCCGAATGCGTGAAACTGTGGTTTTGTCACAAAAGCGGCCCAAGGTTTTCCAGCCAAAACTGTAATCTGAACCTTTGGTTTGTAGTGAATTTTGCTGCTCCCATTTGAGGTTTGAAGGCATCATCGTGATGTGAATTCGGTTCGTCCCTGGGTCCACCTTTTAGCCAATCAAACAGACTCAGTGGGAATCATTTAGAGGCGTTTATTGCTACTGCAGTTTAGCAATAGGTAATCAGTGAGCTTACGCTCGCAAACCGATTACAGTTTGGCTACAGGTGCATCTCACATTTATACAAACAATCTGAATGATGCTGACACCCTAGACACAGTATACGTGACAACAAAATGGTGGACTAAGTATCTAGTACGCATGCGAATGATTCAATGTTCATCTGGTGATTACTCCTTATTTGGTTACATCCTGTTTTCTTAACTGTCAGCAAAGAACAGTGAGAACCTTGTGAGAACCAAGTTTCTTAGATACAATTTAGTGGAGAGAGACAGTGACGTTGATCATGAGAGGCCGTGATGTCCCTGAGCTGGGCTGGGGTTACTTTAAGTTAGAATGAGGTTTTCTAAGTAAACATGGAGTTGCTTTGGTTTTCTAAACACATCAATCGTATTGTCCAAATTCTGCCACCACTATAACCTGGGTTTTGTGCTGTGGCTGCTACCAAAACCATAGCAAGGATGGCTCAGACTAGCCCAGAAATGTGCCAGCCATGTTTCTCACTGGCTACCTCTCCAAGCATTTGCCCCACCCCCCACTGTCTCTGCACTGTTCCAACTGTTGCCCGGCAACAGGGACACTGCATTGTGATGTCTCAAGCTTCAAATCATGTCAAAGGGAAAAGCCATATTCGGGGATGCCCACTTTCCATTGTGTCTCATGTCCCCCTCCCTTTGGCAATCTGCAGAAAAAGGGGATGGGATGGGAACTTTGTGGAGAGGTCTCCACAAATCAGGTGCTGAAGAAGTATTTGCACAAGCACATGGAGTTCCCATTGCACCACAAACCGGGCAACCGGGTTGTCTCCTAAAAAAAATAACACATGCTAGGGAAGTGATACCCGGGGTCTGGGTTGAAAGAACCCTGGAATTCCTGAGTGGCTCTGCTCTATTTTTGTACAAATTTATAGAAGGGGGTCCCAGCCTCTTCCCATTGGGTACAACCATAACCATGCAGTCTCTGGCATTACTCATGAGAAGCACCATCTCTGGGTACACCGGCAGGGGCGGAGCTACCATTGGGCGAACGGGTTCAAAGAACCCGGGCTGTGCCCAATCAGGGGCTGCGCCCCGACACGCCCCGGCGTCCCGAAAATGGCAGCTGGCGTGGCTTAAAATGGCGGCCGACACCTGCTGCGTCGGGTCCTGCCACCCTGGCACTCCGAGAGCACCGTGCAAGACAAAAGCGGGCGGGCCCTGGAGCCCGAACTCTCCACTCTGCCCCCCGCCGGGCCGCTCTTGGGGCCAGTCCACGTGCTTCATGGCCTAGCCGGAGCTCCTGCCCGGCACGTCTGACCTCGGCCCCAGGCTCTCTGCAACTCCCGAACGGAGCCTCAAGGCTCTGTTTGGGAGCCAGACCATGCCTCCCACATCTGACGTTAGACGTGGGGGCGTGGCTAGCCCCATGTCTGACGTCAGACATGGGGGGCGGGGTTAGCGGAGGCGGCCGCTGCAGCCCCACACGGGTCGGTGGTGGTCCCGCTTCGCCGGGGCTGGATCGCTAATAATGTGCGACAACACCCCTTCTCTGTTGTGAGCTGCCCAGAGAACAATGTGTTATGGGGCGGCTAACAAATAAAGTTGTTTATTTTATTATTTATTTATTTATTTATTCATTCATTCATTCATTCATTCATTCATTCATTTTCTGCTGTGAGATAATTTCCCTTAGGGGATTGATCTGTAGTTCAGTGGTAGAGCATCCGCTTGTTTACTACCTGGGAGAGACTCCTGCCCGAAAACTTGGAGAGCCACAGTATAGTCAATATTTAGCTAGATGGACCAATGGTATGACTCAGTATAAGGCAGCTTTCTATGTTTCTATATTTGCTGGTCTCATCTTCCCTCTGAGGCCTACTGTGTCTCTTGAAAATATGCCCCTGAGGGTTGAGTGACTGGGTCATATTTTTGAGAGGCAGTGAACTTCAGAGGGAGTGGGAGAATGGCAAAAATTGCCCTCTACCATAGCACCAGCATTAACCTAGAAGTCAACTGTTATTCCCAAAATGTCCTTGAACATATCCTGGACATAATGGATACCCCTACCTCTGGAAAACCTGAGTAGCCATTTGTGATAGTCTTGGATACTTCTTCTCATCATTGTGCCTTGACTTATGGAAAGGCAATTAACGTGCTATTTTACCTCTTAGGCTTACAGTAGCAATAAGGCTGGAGCAGCAAGTCATGCAATAAAACAAGTTCTAGGTAGTGAAAAGGAAATCAACAGAATCTGGCAATTTAGAGTAAATCTCTCCCTTTCATATAAATAATGGGAATCTAGGAATGAAAGAGAAAAACAACTCAACTTCTTCTTGAAGGCAAAAGGGTCCTTGAGTAAACTGTTGGTTTCAGTCATTTTGTCCTTAACCTCTTCTCCACAATGTAGGAAATCGGATATGGAGATAAAAATAAGTCTCTTAACTGGAGGAAATGAATCGTTGGCACTTATCTGAATGGACATTCTCCTCAGAAGTATGGATAGCATCCGAGAGTATTATGGGTTGCCACGACCTCCTGCTCCGAGACAGGGCCAATCAGAGAGCTTTCCTCTCCTTCCAGGAGGGAGGGGCAATCCCCTCAAGCTTCAGTCTATAACAAGCTCTCCGATGCTCCGGCTAATGCTGATTAAAAACAGAGGAAAAGGAAAAACACAACAAGGGACTCAAGCATCTGAAACGAGAAAAATAGAGAACATTAATAAACCCTAACTCAAGTAAACCCCTCGGGGAGACAAATGACCCCAGAAGGAAAGGAACCTCCCCACAGATATATAGGGGACAGAAAAAGCTGGAACCAGATGGGTAAGAAATACAGATGAACAAGCAGGCGGGTCGGATGTTATCCATACTTCTGAGGAGAATGACCATTCAGGTAAGTGCCAACGATTCATTCTTCCTCAGAAGAGGATAGCATCCAAGAGTATTATGGGACATACCATAGCCGCTGTCAACATTGGGTGGGAAGTAGTGAGTCTGGTCCTAGGTAGGGACTACCCGCTGCAAAACACACCTACCAAAGGAGGCATCGGCAGAGGCCCAATCGTGAATCTTATAGAACTTGACAAAGGTGGAGAGGGAAGCCCAAGTGGCAGCCCTACAAATGTCAGCCAAAGGAGCCATGGTAGCCAGAGCTGCGGATGAGGCCGCACTTCTATTCGAATGAGTGGTGATACCCACTGGCTCTGCCACCCCAACTGAAGTGTAGGCCAGATGAATACACTGGCATATCCAGCACGCCAGTGTAGAAGTAGACACCTTCCGTCGCAGCGAGCAATCTCTGAAAGAAACAAAAAAGCATTCGGAAACCCTAAAACTCTTGGTACGCCGCAAATAGATGCAGATTGCTCTGCGGACATCCAGAGTATGCCATTCTTTCTCTTTAGGGGAGGAAGGCTTGGGACAAAAAGAGGGGAGCACAAGTTCTTGAGACCGGTGAAACAGAGAATTAACTTTAGGAAGGTAGGTAGGGTCGGTGCGCAGAACAACGTAATCTGAAAACACCAGACATAACTCCTTCCTGACCGACAGAGCACCCAAATCAGATACCCGATGGGCCGAAGTAATAGCCACCAAAAACAAAACCTTTAGAGTGAGAAGTCTCAGCAGAACTGTCCGCAACGGCTCAAACGGAGCCTTGGTCAGAGCCCGGAGAACCAGGTTCAGATTCCACGTAGGAAAACGACGAACGGCGGGGGGGGGGGGTTAATGGACGCGGCTCCCTTAATAAACCTTTGAATATGGGGGTGCCCAGATAAGGGAGGGATACCTGGCACCTGGAGGGTGGAAGAGATGGTAAACATTTGCCGCCTGAGAGTGGCTGGCCTAAGCCCCCTGTCCAATCCGGCCTGTAAAAACCCCAGAACCTGACCAACTGTCGCTGACAAAGAGTCAGTACTCACCGATGCGCGTCAGTTCGAAAATGCCTGCCAAGTGAATTGATATACTCTGATGGTCGAGGGACACCTAGACGCAAGAATAGTGTCGTGTACTGCGGGGGAGTAACCACAGACACCGAACGAATGCCGCTCAATCTCTATGCATAGAGATTGAGCCACTGTGGATCTGGGTAGAACACCGGCCCCAGGTGGAGTAATTGAGGATGGCAGCCGAGTGACATCGGGGGTGTGAGGGACAGAGCGACCAGGTCCGAAAACCAAGGGCGTTGTGGCCAATGCGGAGCCACGAGGATGATCTCCACCCGCTGTTGCCGAACCCTGCTGACTGTCTGGGAGAGGATGGGCGGAGGGGGAAAGGTGTAGAGCAAGCCCTGGGGCCAGGGTATCAGCAGAGCATCCATGCCCTCGGCCCCCAGAGATGGATACCTGGAGTAGAAGCGGTGTACGTTGGCATTTGCTGATGTCGCGAACAAGTCCATCAGAGGGCTTCCGAACCTTCCTATGATCTTTTGAAAGACCTGCCCGTCCAGAACCCATTCCGCTTGGTCCAGCTGTGTCCGGCTGAGCCAGTCCGCTATGGTATTGGTCACACCGCTCATGTGCACCGCCTCCAGAGACCCCAGGTTCTCCTTCGCCCAATGCAAGAGAATGGAGGCCTCGCGCATCAGGGACCAAGCCTTTGTCCCCCCTTGTCGATTGACATGCGCTTTGGCCGTTGCGCTGTCAGTCGTCACCAGGACGTGGCGACCTTGAAGCAGAGGGAGAAAGTGGACAAGGGAAAAACGGATCGCTCGGAGCTCCAGCCAACTGATGGACTGGAAACATTCCTCTGGAGACCAGAGACCTTGGGCCACCTGGTGGTGACAGTGACCTCCCCACCTCTGCAGACTGGTGTCTGTTGTGACTAGCACCCGACTGAGTGGCAGAAAACTGACGCCCCTGCCTAGTGCCGGGTACAGCCACCAGTCCAGAGACTTCCGTACCCGAGAAGACAGATGGACCCTGAGCCAGGACTGACGTGCCACGAGGTCCTGGAGGGTTAGGAGAAGCCATTGGAGAGGGCGTGAGTGGAAACAGGCCCAAGGAACTATCTCTATGGTCGACACCATCGTGCCCTGCAGCTGGCTCAGACTGAGGACGTCGGACTGGGCACGAGCCCGTGCTCTCCAACAAGCAGAGGACAACTTCCGCCTGCGCTCCGGGGTCAGAGAAACTGTGCCCCTGATGGTGTCGATAATGGCCCCGAGATGCTGGATCCTGTTCAGAGGGACAAGGGAATTCTTCTGGTGATTCGCCAGGAACTCGTGAGTCTGGAGAACAGAGAGGGTCTCCCCGACATCCACCAGGATCTTCTGGGAAGATGGTGACCTGATTAAAAGGTCGTCCAAAAAGGATACAAGTGAATCCCCTTTGTCCTCAAGTGCGCCACCAGTGCTACCATAATTTTGGTGAACATCCGTGGCGCAGTTGAAAGATCGAAGGGGAGGGCCCGGTACTGAAAGTGGGCCCCGGCATAGACGAAGTGAAGAAACTTCCTGTCCTGGGGGTGAATAGGGACATGGAGGTAGGCCTCCTTCAGGTCCACTGACGACAGGAAGTCACCCCCCTGAAGAGCCATCAAAATGGAATGGAGAGTCTCCATCCGGAAACGCCTCACCCTGACGAACCGGTTTACAAATTTGAGATCTAATATGGCTCTCTGCTCCCCACTCTTCTTTGGTACCAAGAAGAGAATAGAGTAGATGCCATACCCTACTTCCTCGGGAGGAACTGGTTCGATTGCTCGGATATTGGCCAGGTGACAGATAGCCAACAGCATCAGGGCATGCTTGCACCACTTGCGGGAGCGTGGGGAGGCCAGGAACCGATCCAGGGGCTGGGAGAGGAAGTCTAACCTGTAACCTGAGACACCGTCTTGAGAACCCAGGCATCGCTGTCCATGCCTGGGCAAAAGACTGCAACCTGCCACCCACCTGATGTTCTGGAAGGCAGTCATTGTGCTGTAGATTGCTTGAAGCCAGGCTTCTGTTGCTGACCGGACTGGTGAAATCTCTGCTGAGTGTTGTCCCGAAAGGAGCCCTGAGGCTTCTTCCAGGAAGTGAACCTATCCTGTCTGTCTTGACAGGAACGAAAGGCGGATCTGAAACCCCTATAGGAAGAGGAATTAGGAACAAATTGTTTACAGTCCTGACATTGCCCCGAGACGGGCATTGCCTTTTTCTTATCTTTGCCCTCAATCAATACAGGATCCAAAGCCTCACCAAACAATTTGCCCCCTTTAAATGCAGAATTTGCCAAATTACACCTGGATTTCTGGTCCACCTTCCAATTCTTAAGCCATAAGTGACACCTAATGGTGACGTCAGAAGCCATTGCCCTGGCTGACATCTGAGTCGCGTCTAGAGAGCTATCAGCCATGAAAGCAGACGCCTTGTATAACTTGTTAAGTCCTTGCCTCAGAACAGTAAGTTCGGGCGGGACCAAGGGAAGAAGCTCCTTAACCCAGAGTACAGAAGCGCAGGCAAAAATAGAGTTGGCTATGGATGCCCGCATAGAGAGAGAGGAAGCCTCATGCGACCTGCGCAAGGCAGCATCGCATTTCTTATCATCTAGACTATGCAGGACCTCATCGCCATCCTTCGGGAGAACGGCACCAGTGACCAGAGCAGCAACTTCCGCATCCACCGGTCGCACCTGAAGCTTATCCATAACTGTCTTAGCGTTCGTGTACAAACGTTTAATCTCAGGGGGAGGACACTTGCTTTTTGTGGGCTGTTCCCACTCAGTCTGAATAATATCCAGGAAAAGCTGAGGGCAGGGCACCACCACTTCAGGCGCCTTCAAAGAGGGCAAAACGGCTGGATCACCCTCAGACTTGTTCTGGGGGGCAGGAACCACACACCCCAAACACAAGGTTTTGCGTGCTTTGTGAAGGAGAACTGGAAAGTCAGAACAAGAAAACAAGCGGTATGGGGCATGTGGTGCTGCAACCGCGTCCTCCTCATCCCCCAACAGCTCCCCCTCCTCTCTGTCAGACGCTGACTCATCAGAGCGATCGCCCTCCCCAGAAGCAACGGTGGGCTGGAGGCACGCAGGCACGGAGGCTGGTGACACAGGGCGCATGGGGATAAAACAGGCAGCCCCAGCTCCCTGACAGAGCTAACTCGGTGCGGCATACAACCGTCGCCACAGAATTTTCAGAGAGGGAGGGAGAAACCTCCCTCTCAAGGTGCGACGTCGCTGCTGCTGTATCTGCCGCCATTACCGTCAGGAGAACCCAAACCGCTTTGGGAGAAGAGCTGCAGACGGTGCACGGTACTTAAAACGTCTCCCCGACCTTCCCCTGACTGACAATCTGCCCTGATTGAGACAGCTCAGGACAGAATGGGAAACAAGAGAATAGTGTGGTAGGGAGCTTAAAGATATAGCCCAGAGCAAAGCTGAAAAGCCTCCTGCTGGAGGGAGACAGGGTGAAGACTGAAGCTTGAGAGGATTGCCCCTCCCTCCTGGAAGGAGAGGAAAGCTCTCTGATTGGCTCTGTCTAGGAGCAGGAGGTCGTGGCAACGCATAATACTCTCGGATGCTGTCCTCTTCTGATGGAGAATTTTCCTCACTAGCCATGAGCCTTACTTTTCTCTCTAAAAACATTGGCTGACATCCTAACTATCAAAAGTGAGGACACACTGAGACACTGTGTCTTCGCTGCTACAGGCTTTCCTACTCAAGCATCATGCACAGGGGGAGGTGCTCTTAAATGGGCTGGAGGCTTCCCTACTACCACAGCTAGTATGTACGGACACACACGCTACTCTGTGCCTTCCAAAAATAAGTTCCTGAGGGTCTTGCGGTCCTCGGGGACATATTTTTTGAGGGCACGGAGCATCTCCAGAGGCAGGAAAGATCAGTGAAATCACTCCCCCTGCCCACAGGTGCTACAGGATAGGGAAGTCTCCAGATGAATTAAGAACACCTTCTCTGTGTCCTCTATCACTTCATTAGGATGTCAGCCACCATCTCTCACAGGCTAGGTCTCCATGAGCTTGTGTGTGTGTGTGTAATTTTAGGATTTATCAGTTGCCTTTGCAGGGGACCCTGCCAAAGGCATCATACTGTATTTACCTGGATAGAAGACATCTCTAAATTTAAGACAACCCCCTTAAAAATAGAGGTTAAACTTAGGTTATTCCTGTATTTACCCAAAAGGAAGAGGATTCTGAATTTAAGACAACCCCCTGATTTCGTATGTCAAAGAACAGGGTGGGGAGACTAGTCTTGGATTCAGGTACAGTGCAATAAAAATATTATGGTATATATGCAATAGAACACATTCAAAACACAACGATCAGTAAAACAAGTATCAGCATTCAACAAGTAGCAACTGTTTTTGCTTACAGCACAAAATGTTGTAGCATCTAGTTCTTAAAGTAATGCTTTCATCGGCTGCTTAAATACAGTAAGAGAAATGCTCAGGCAAATCTCACTTGGGGGAGAATTCCAGAGGGTTAGTTCCATGACAGAGAAGACCTTGGTCTTTGTCCCCATGAGTGAAACATAATGGACTTAATGAGACAAAGAACCAAGCATTACCTGCAGATTAAACAAACAAACAAACAGAGGAGTTCTTATGGTTGCTATGAACATGTGTCCAATGAAATGAAACCATGTTCAGTGTGTGTCAAAAGTACTACATGTGGCTGATACAGTTTCAGACAATGGCTGAATTTTTTGTGCTCGTTTTTGGCTTTAAAAGATACCAAAATTCTTCTGGAGGGAGGGGATGAGGGGGTAGTTGATATATTACGATAATGGCCTTCTGCCCACTAAGACTTAATAATGGATAAGGCAGAGTGGGATCAATTCATTTATTTCAGAGTCAACTATCTGCCATTCGAAATGAGCTTTAAAACAAATAAAGTGGAGTATTGATGCAGTTAACCCAAGCGTAGCTATGTTCACTGATGTGAATCCTTTCCAATCCATTTACATAAGCATTCTCCTTTATGCAGCATCTTTTCTGTGAACTTGCCAATTCTCACTGAACTGTGGGGGAAAGCACTCTTTCCCTTCCACACTCCCTCGGCAATGCTCCGAAGGTTCCATTTCATTTCCAGTTTGCAGAGAACAGATCTATAACGGAAGCCATTTAGGAAGCCTTCAGTTGTTCCGTCTGCTATACTGAAGTGTCTCTCTTCTCCGATGCTTGTTAAAGAAGATTTAACATAATGAGTGGCAGCATGCTCGTTAAAATGGAGGGTGATTGGAGGATTTAAGACAAATGAGCAGAAAAGTTTCCAGCCATTCATGCTGCAGTCAGAAATACTGTTCAACAAATCCCCACAGGGACCCAAAGAGTTGGATGCGTTATTAATGAGTGTGTGTGGTTGGTGCAAAATGAGTCAAGCCGAGCTGCGGCACATTCTTGGATGCTTAAATGTCTCGTTATAGCATGTGTCAATATGGCAAGGTTATAACTACCAGGCACACAGAGACAATGACAATGACAGTAAAGATGTTCACAACAGCAGTCGTGGTGGCAATCTAAATATTTAATATGCAGGATGCTTGCTTTCTAACACTTAACATGAAATATTATCACAGCAGCATTTCACTGCGTTCTAACAATGTGTTTCTTTGCATGAAGCTCTGTATGGGGGAGAGGATTGCCCATTCCGTTTTAAATTGGAATTGCATCTGAAGGTTTCCAGAATCAACAATGACTCCACATCAAAAGGTTGTTGGGTTAAGAGAGTCCTTGGTTTTGTCTTTTGCTGAAGGTTGTAGTGTTCTCTTTCTATAATTTCTAGTATTTAAGTAGAATGTTTCTTTCCATTCAACCAGCTATAAATCAACATCGGATTGGGAGGGAAATGAAAAGTAACGTTTTGAAGGAGTTGCATATCAAAAGCAGGCATTATTACAAGCTACTGTATTATAACAAGAAATGATTATAAAATGTGTAGGATTCTGCAGCTGCAAGGGTGGTTAAACAGGAAGATTTAAAAGCTCTTAAAATATATGCACAACAGTGGCACCACTGACCACATCATTCTAACACTGAGAGACTGCAGACAATAATTGTCTTTCAGAAGCTATGTTTTTTCTGCAGATATGTGAGATAAATACACTACAATTCGTTTAGAAAAGGAACAGTATGCTATACAGTACTTGCAAATGGTACTTAGAAAACCTAGTAATGTTATGCCCATTAAAATTGCCACTTCTCTGTCAGCTCTTATAGTCATTATTTGCACTGTAATCTTCTGCGCAAGTCTGAAGCCCCATGAGACAATACCCATGAAAAATTTAAGTTCCCCTGATTAGTATCTTAAATTTAAAAATAAATTCTCTCTCTCATAATGCCTAATGGAATAAACATGATATTTAAGAAGTGGCTTTAATAGTTCTATTACTTTCAAAAAATGATCATAATACTGCAAAGGAGCAAATAAATTTGAGCAAAATATAAACATTAACACTTCATTTACTAAATTTCATACAGTAATAAGAATTTTAAAGTGAATGGCCTAGAATATATAAGCATGAGAACTGAATTCATTTATATTTTCTGTTTATCTTCTCTGTGTGTATTAATTTCACAAGAAACCTAGGAACCAGTTTTTTATATACATTATTCATTATGTTCAAAGTATGGAATCCTGCCAATAAAACTAATAATTATCTCAGGATAAATGTGCTTTAATGATATTTCAAATATAGCTACTTGAATTGCACATAAATTAGAGCAGTGTTAGGATTTGGGGGGGGGAAATGAATAAAATCTTTCAAATGCTATGACTTTAAATTAATTTATGTTGAACACAGTGGGTACCAGATTCAGTTCTGGTTGCCATGACAACAGACACTGAAAATTTAAACATCCAGTGGCAGGCTGAATTCTCCACAAAGAAAGCTCTTTCACATTAAAATTATATACTGGTGAAACATTAAACATATCTACATGAAAACTACTTTTAAAAACAGAATAGACAGTTCAATCATTTCTTCTTAAGACTGAGTATTTAGATACTGTGCTCATTTGAGTTATAGTTTCTATAAGAATTAAAGAGTGAAGAAAAACTACTTTACAAAAAGATCAAGCAGCTAATTATCAAAAGGTAATGGAGGAGAGAATCAAAATACATAAAAGACCATGCATTTTTAATCATACTTTGATCATCAGTCTATTTTGCTGGATAAGAAAGATGCTGAGCTACATTTTATTCCCATGCAAAATGAAGCCCTGTGCATTTGTAGGGCATAGGTTAAATGCACATTGCTAATCTTCCTCTCTGAATTCTGAAGCTCGATGATGCATAATAATTTCTCAGATGGTTCTTTAACAAGCTATAAAATTACTAAATTTGTGCATGAGTGTTTTGCATCTATCCATGCAATTTTTATGTATCTATGCCTCATCTGTTTCTCCAAATACGCATCTCCATTTAATCCCAAACCTGGAAATTTAGAGGCGGATAAAAGAAGCCAAACGGTAAAGAAAGTGTGTTAGTAATTGCTATTCAAACAGTATAAACAGAATATGGTGTCCTGCCTGCCCTGTTCTGTGTTCTGGGAATTTTCTTCTTTTGCTGTGCACATGGAGACGGAAGGCTGCTTTCAAAGCGTGAGATGGCATTCTTTTAACGTTTGTACATGTTAATTTAAGTGTTGCCCCATAAATAGGATCACATTAGTGCAAGACAGTCTCTTTGCATATTTATTTAAAATGCCACCTCTCTGATAGTTAAAAGTGAGAAAGATTTGATTAAATGGATTCGTTTACTGGTCATTCCATTTTTCCTCTGACAAAAGTGCTTGCAATTGTTTGCTAATGTAGCCTCCTTTCATTTTTCCATTAGTCAAGCTATTATGTGCCAGCATGCCAAGAAAAATACACTGCTGAACCAGGCTACAATGGTCAACTTGCAACATGTGAGCTGGGCAGGGACTGTGGTACACCTGGCTAAGAGCCGAAGGGCCTGTGCAGGCGCGTAACAACGATCGGGCAAGGGGAGACAGTTGTCTGGGGGCCCCACTGCCTGGAGGGGCCCCCCAGAGGCACCTCACGTGACTCCCCATTGCCCCCTGCCCAGCCCCAAGGCTCCTCAGCCACTTGCCCTGTTCGCCGTCTCCCCAGCTTGTTCTCCTGGCCGGCAATGGAGCAGCAAACACGCTGCAAAGAACTCCTTTTCTCCCGCCTCTCAGCTGATCGGCGGGTGGGCGGGGCTTCCACGGAGGTCTGGTGTAGGCCTCTGTGAATCCTGAACTCCAGTAGGGCCCAAGCAAGCCAGGAAGGAGGAGGTAGCCAGAGAGGCCTCCACTGTTCTCTGCAGCAGAAGACCCCCTGCTGCCAGGTAGAGTGTGAACTCCTTTTTGTGGTTACCTTCCCCACCCCCCCACCTGGATATATAGGCATCTGCTTGCCATAGGGCTTTGATATGGGGGGGAGGGACTGAGAAGTCTCTGAATATTTATTTTTAAACAGCTTGGAAAATTTGCTGGCTTAAAAAAAACTATCTAAAAAGTCCTATAAGTGGCTTGTTTCATGGCAGAAAATTACAAAAACTTCTGGAAGAAACAGTATTATATTTATTTTATTCATTCATTTATAAATGCACTTATGTGCAAGTTGTTTTGCAACCCAGAAGGTCTGAGTGAGAACTGTGAAGCATGTCTTCTGCTTTTATTTTATTTTATTTTTCTTGTGTGTTCACTGCTCCCCAATAACTTGCAGGGACTTCAGGGTAAATCTGGCCAACATGTGAATGCAGCACCTCTATTCCAGAGGACATGTGTGTTAAAGGGCTTTAAAAGCCTCCTGTGAAAAACCTCCTGGAATCAAACTTGACTGAATTTGTTCAGAATTCTGAGAAAACAAACATAGGCTCACCCTGCATGGTTGAAAGTCTCCTTGGCTAATCTGCAGCGAGGGGCCCATTTTAATCATTCATCTTTCTAGTGTGTTCTAGGCATTAAAAGTAAAACAAATGTATAGTACTCAATGTATATCTCTATATATTGTGACATGTGCGTGTGTGTATTCAGTGAAATGTATTTCCAGGCAGCATACTTACTTTGGAATATCAGACTTAAATCCTTGGGGGCCTGGGGTGTGCGGAGGCCCTGGACTTTGAGTGGGGGGGCCCCATTTTAAAATCTTGTCTCTGGGCCCACTCCAACCTTGCTACGCCCCTGGGCCTGTGGGCTTGGCTATGACATAGACAGGGGTGTTGTTAGAGCATGGCAAGCAGGGTGGCCATCCTGGGCCCTGCTCTCTTAACCCCCATGAAAATTAACTGGAAGGGGCCCCCACATTGGCTGATTTGCCCCAGGCCCTGCTCCTTGCCAAGCATGGGCGTACCGTTAATAAGACAAAGGGAGATGAATGTCTCCTGGCCCACAGTCTCTGGGGGCCCTCTGAGCCCCCCCCCCCCAAGGCTAGTCCTTGCCCTCTCTCCAGTCCCATAGCCAAGAGTGTGAGCTGCAATCCCCCCAAGCAGGTTCTCCGTGACTCCAGATTTCCCTTTTGTCAGTTGGGGTGGAGGAGAGTGGCTGCAGCTGCAGCAGCAGTACAGAGGCTTCTTGAGCTCCTCCCCTGCTCGGCAACTGAGTGCAGTTAGGACGGAGCTGGGACTGGGAGCTAGCAAGCTGTTCGTGACGGCTGGTGCTTCTGTGAGTGGCAGCCTTGGGCGATCCAGGTTGCTGCTCATGGAAATGCCAGCCATTATAGTTACAGTGCTTACCCCTTCGGACAAACTGTGAGCGGCCTGCAAAAGGGAGTGACAGTGGTGGGGTGGGACTTCCTCCCCACTTTCAGTGCTCTAACCATCAGCGCTGAACATCTGAAGAGGATTATGGTGTCAAGCCTTGTTCCAGCTCCAAGACAACTGGTGGAGTTTGGCATGGTTAGGCTGCCATATGAAAAGGAGGACAGTTTTCTTGTAACTTTAACAAATGCACAGAAGAGGAAATTCCCTCTTAAGGGTACAGGAGTCTTGTCCTCTTCAGTATGGCAGCCCTAGGCATGGTCAGGCAAGGAGTGGAAAACCAGAAGCAGAAGGCACACTCATAGATGGGCCAAAGTCAGATACCAGATTGTACAGACAAGAAGCAGAGGGCAAGAGGGAGGAACGACAACTGTAGACAGACTGAGGTTGATATGTGGTTGGGTGAAGCAAGGATGGATCATAGGAACATATGAAGCTGCCATATACTGAGTCAGGCCATCTAGCTCTGTATTGTCTTCACAGACTGGCAGCAGCTTCTCCAAGTTTGCAGGCAGGAATCTCTTTCAGCCCTATCTTGGAGACGCCAGGGAGGGAACTTGGAACCTAGATGCTCTTCCCAGAGCAGCTCCATCCCCTGAGGGGAATATCTTACAGAGCTCACACTTCTAGTCTCCCATTCATATGCAACCAGGGTGGACCCTACTTAGCTAAGATCAACAAAGCTAGTACAAATGATGTTGGTGAAACCAAAAAGCTGACCTGGAGACAGGGTCCTGGTACATCCCCATTGGCCTGTGGAGTCAGCTGACCGGTTTTAGACTAGGTTCAGCTGACAAAGTCAAGACCAACATTTCATCCTACAGGGCACTTCTGGATCACATAGTCTATCTCCTTGGTTTGCTGTGGAAACAGAGTGCTGGTGGCACAGCAGAAAGGGGCTGTTAGCTGGCTGCCAGAAGGCCCTGTTCAAAACACACACACCCATGCTATACACATGAGTCGGGGGAGAGGGATGCTTAGGTATATTAGAATGGCATTATTCATGCTTTGAAACCAAGCGGTGAATTTGCTGAATAGGTTACCTTTTACGGATTTGAACTGTCAGTGGGAATTATTCCAGAATTAATTGTGTTGCTTCAGTAACGACTGGAAGCCAAGCAAGAAACGGAATGATTATTTTATGCCAGCAGCAGATTGTTGTGTTTTGTGCAGTGGTGGCTACTGCTTTATAGATATCAAAACAAAAGCTGAGCCACAAAGAAGGGAATCTGCTAGAGTGAGAGCTGGGATACAGATCCACATATCTTTCATCGAAGAAAAAAGACTTGAAGGCCAGAATGACCCTCAAGTCAGAACACATTTTTCCAGAAACTGGCTAGAGCTTCCTATTTGGGGTGTACAAGGAGAAATGTACATGTAAATATCCACAATCATGGAGTATGCATCTTTTTCTACAGAAGTACTATCCATGCAACAACAACAAAAATCAGCAAGTCTAAACAAGCCCTGAAATATGCTGAATATGGATAGAATATGCAGGAATATGCAGTTAATGTAAGTATTTTCCTCAAGATTTAAATTGTATCCATGATGTACTCATTATTTTCATGTTTGGCATAAAGACATTGGCCAACGTCCAGAAGAGAGGTCCGAGGACGCAGCAGGAGAGGATGGTCTTAATGCAGCCAGAGGTTCCTCAAGCAGAAGAATGTATGCAGGGGGGGAGGGGGAGTGATCTGCCTTGCCTTCAGAAGTGCTCTGTGCCTTCCAGAAAACTCTATGCCTTCCAGAAGACTCCATACCTTCCAGCTCTCCTTGAGGGCTGTGGGACCATCAGGAAATATTTCTGGAAGACAAAAAACACTTCTGGAGCCAGGGGAGATAAGGGGAAATTCCTCCCCCTCCCACCGCACGCACAAGCTCTGCTGCTCAGGAAGCCAGGGGCATAGCAAGATTGGAGTGGGTCATGGGACAAATAGTGAAGATGGGCCCCTGCCCTCCCACCTTCCTTAATAGCAGCCTCTCTCTGTGAGGACACAGCTCTTGCTTACTGATTAAGCCTTTTCCTGTCTGTAGGCGACCAAAGATTTTCCACCCTCAACCACAGCGAGGAGGGTAGGGGTGGCGAGGATGAAGCCCTCCCCTTTAAACTTCTAAATGGAAGTGTCCCCCCCCCCTACATTAGAGGGCAAGTCTCTTCTTCTACATTAAAATGCCGCTGGGTGGAATGGGGCAGCTGGCTACAGCGGGGACTGGGAGGGTTGTGGGGTGGGGTAGAGAAAATTCCTCCTTTTTACCTTAAAGCAGTTTTACCTTAAAGCAGCTTCTGCTGCTGTGCGTAGCCTCCATGGTGGAAGAACGAGAAATGAACAATTTACTGGAGGAGTGAGGGAGAGCTCCTTCCAGCTCCCCTCGCCCTCTCAAATGAGTGCAAGCCCCACCCCAGAAGCAGCCTGTCCCCAAACAGGCTGCTTCCAGGCATGCACTCATTTGAGAGGGAGCTTGAAGGAGCTCTCCCTCACTCCTCCTCTTAACTGTTTGTTGCTTGTTCCTCCACCATGGAGGCTACACACAGCAGCGGAAGCTGCTTTAAGGTAAAATGGGGGAATGTTCTCCCCCACACACACAACCCTCCCAGTCCCCACTATAGCCAACCGCCTCATTCCGCCCAGTGGCATTTTAATGCAGAAGGGATAACTTGCCTCTCATCCCCTGCTCCCTGGAGCTGCTGCGGCAGCATTTAGAAGTTTTAAAAGGGGAGGTTTCATCCTCGCTACCTCTACCCTCCTCGCTGCTGCAGTGGGGCGGCAAGAGGCTTAAGCTCTCACCGCCATCAGCACCACCAGCAGCAGTCATAAAAGTAAAAAAGCAAACAAACTTTCCCGTCCCAAGCTCTTCCCGGATTTGCCGCCGTAGGCAATCGCCTCCATTGCCTCTGCGGTAATCCGCCTATGCCTCGGACCACTGCTTTGGTTGTCAGCCATTATTTCCTTAACTGTTCAGTCTTTCCCCCCCTTTAACCTCATTCCTTTCTGCATTGCCTCCTCATCCACTGCAGATTCCAGATATACTTGATTTGTGTTTTTCTTGAAGACAACAGCTAAATTGACTGTCTATGCAATCCATTTCAAAAGGGCCTTCCTACATGAAGGCAATAAACTTCTCAGACTTCTCAGTCACAATTAAGTCCCCCAACAGTATAATTTAGATTATACTTGTCAAACATGGATTCAGTCTTCAAGCCCTTCCAGCTATAAACCTTTCTCTGTAGTTTTTGATTAATTGATCTCATGGTTCATTTCAGGCAAAAAATTTCCTATCCCTCATCAACAGTCAAATTAAGCCTGTTTATAACAGTACATTCACTAAACCAGCCTCAAGCCCAGCTGAACATACAAATTCCATAGGCCGACCTGTGATGTTAAAACATGTGCCCCTGAATAAGCAGAGGGCCAGTTCAGACAATATCATCCACTGGCCATACCCCCATGTGATTACAACTGTGCGTACACACATTCTGCCCTTCCCACCTACTATGCAGTTCTGCTCTACATACTCATGTATGGACAGTCTGTCTGATTAGGCCATAATAATGTAGCTCTGATTTGCCAGATTAGGAGCAATTCCCTCCCATGTGAGTGTCCAGAGTGGGATGTGCATGGGCAAGGGTAGAATGTGTGTACCTTCATTTGTAATCATAGGATTGGCAAGGCCCCAGTGGATGGATGGTATCATCCAAACCATACCACAGAGCAACAGTTCAGTGTGGGAAGGCGAATGATCACCCATTCTCTCATTTGTTCAATTTCTTGAAGAAGGCTATTGTTTTCACACATCACAAAGCTAACCCAGATATTTCATCAGACTAGGGCTTACTTTCTGTTGCTGAATGCTAAAATAGTGGTACTAACTCATCTATATTTCCTGTGAAAATCAAGGTCCAAAGGAAGAGAACACAGGATCCTGGAACTAAATAGCAGCAGTCTACTAAGATGATGTCATCAAGAAAGGTTAGGATTCTTGGACCATGGCCTGCACCACCTATGTTAAGATGCATCTCACAAAGACTAGGAGGAACAACATTCCTGATATGATTTTTATGGCTGTGGAAAGGCAACGTGGCTTTGGAATCTCTATGGGTACTTCAACAAATTGCCATTCTGCAAAAGTGGAATCTACAGCTTTTAGGAATCCTGTTCAGACAAAACATAGTGTTCAGACAAAATATTCCTTTTTGTATTAAGAAACCCTTGAAATATAAGCGGCTGACAAAATGTATTATATTGACTGACATCCAGACTAACAAAGCACTGGCATGCCGGGAGAAACACTGGTGCTTCTGAAAAGTTTAACTCATCTCTACTGCTGGCTTAGCAGTAGGAACAAATTTTAATGACCAGGAAATGCTCTGTGCAGCCCAAACATATGCCTCTGAGCGTCTTGTAGCCCTGAGGGACATATTTTGAGGTGACACAGAGGGCTTCTGGAAGAAAGAAATTGAAATCCCTTCCCAAACACACTAGCACTGGTGCAGAATTAGTCTGGAACTCTTCAGAAGCACTGTTGCTACACTGATGCCTCTCCTGTTGCTTCAGTGCTTCATTAGTCAGAATGCCAGCCATTTAAAAAAAATATATGGTGCATTGCTTTATAATTTTCCGGTACCATTTCTCATTTCTGAATGATAAAGGAACTGTTCACACAGTCTGAAAATACATGTGATGATGCAGACATTTACATTCATGCCTAAGTCTTACAATTTTTTCACCTATGTTTCTCAAGCGAAGAGATTGTGGGATTCAGGCATACAGTATATGCATAATATGCTTTACATATGTTGTTGTAGGTAGAGGCCGCCTGCTTTTTTCCTGCTCCAGGCGACTTTGAAAACCACCCAAAAGGATACAGTCATTAGATGAATCAGGGATTAAGTGCCAATGATGAGTCATTCAGAGTTTTTTTAAAAAAAGATCTTGGATGAAATAATGATGTGCTGCAGTGTTGTCAACATGCAAGCATATTCTTGCTTGGCAGACCACAAAACCATTCAGTTTTGAATTAGCCTGCACCATAATGGACTTTCAAAGCAGTCAAAAGCTTTGATATATGTCACTGAAAAACAATCCACATAGGTCAAAGACTCTTCATGAAGATGTGGCCATTTTGAGGAAGTGATCATTTTGAGCCGCTGCACGGCTCCGTTTTTGAGAAGCTTAGCCAGCGCCGGCTTCCCAGCCTGGCTAGGAATATGTCTCCCTTCCCTTTTAAAGCAGGGAGATCCACTCCCGGCCGTGCTGCGAACACGACGCTGGCCAGATTTTCCTCGCAAACAGAGTGTGTGGCCCCATTTGCGAGCGAAACCATACTCCCTACGTCTGATGTCAGATGCAGGGGGTGTGCCTGAGGGGGCCGTTGGCAGCGAGCTGAACCAGGGCCGCCACTGGCCTCCCTACACCACTGTCTCTGCTTGTCTGATAAGACACTGGTCCCTATTTCCTGTTTCACCAGAGTCACTGATTGGAAGGTGGGGGGAGAATTAAGGATAGCAATCCAGTCCAGAATTCTTCTGAACTTGGAAATCAGGTCATCCCAAAGTTCTGATCCCACACCACTGTTTTCTATAAAGTTTCCAGATCTGCTTACCTCCATCAATCTGGGAAGCCAATTACTGAGGGAAGCCACCAGGCTATGAACCTGACTGCTCTGGGCACTTGATGGCGCTTGAACCCGAGTACACAACACCTATTTTGTAAAATTCCAACCCGTCTAGTCCCAACTTTGCTTCAGAAAACACTTTTCTGTCACGATTTCATTAGGTACTAGGCCCCATCTGAAAACATGTGAGCAAATTTAAAATTAAAATGAGTAGGAATGGAGATCAAGGACATTTCCTACGACTAAATAGAGGGTCCTTCTGTTTAGAAGACAAGTGGTAGACAATCACTTTTCATTTTTGCCTCTATTAGCTTGCCTCTCCCTGCCTTAAAAACAGCAAGAGATACTGCCTTCCACTGCCACATATTTAGAATATTTTGTACATGTCTTAGGAAGTATAATATATTAAATGCATTTTGAATTCACAATACAGCCTTAGCTGAAGACAGTATACCTTACTTATGACTCCAGAAGCAAGGCTGGGAGTAGAAGGGCTTCTGGAATAATTGTCAAGTCTTTCTGACTGTGTCAGATACAAATTTTATCATTTGGCCTTTTTTAATTTCACTTGTCAGAATGAAAGAGAACAGTACCTGAAGTGATCCCCAGTATGTCAGGAGTAATGGGAAGTCTGGGACCACATGTTAGCTGCTCAAAAGGAGAAAAAGAAGAAAGCAGAAAGAAATGGTGTGGCTGGAATGTAAATGTGGCTTCATTTATTCTCTTTCTGCAGTGCAGGAGACAGGAAAGGCACTTCCAGTTATTTTCACTGAGGAAAATAAAACATGTTTTACATGAGGGAAAGCATGGAGGTTAAGCAGCTTTAAGAAAAACTGCTACCAGTGTGTCAACCCCTATCAAAAATCACTTGTGTTAACAATAGCTTGTGACTATGTCGGGAAGAATTTTAACTTGCACACAGGGAAGGAGGAATTGTGCCAGTAAAACAAAAGGCTCTTTCAGGTTGGCAACTTTATCACTTTGGTGATGCTGTGCAAATAGTCCGCTGCCCAGTAGTGATGCTTATGATGACATAGGAATAGATATATGGAGGCCAAACTGTCATTCAACCACTCTATTATGCTCTAGGGAAGAGAATACTAATGTCCTCTCCTTGGTCTATACTCAATGCAACTACTGCAACTTTAGGTGGACTTGAGTTTGACTTTCAATATACTCTCTTCTGACTTTTTCTTTTCTTTTTTTCTTTTTGCACTAGCAAAGGATACCCGTAGCGGGGGCAGTGAGCAACGTATTGCTGGGGTGAAATATACCTGTTCACCTATTTAAGTCCTGTGTCAGACCTCCTTGCTCCAAATATTTTAAATACAGGAAAAGCAAGAGAAGTCTCACTCTTACTTCCTGCCAGGACCAGATGGAAGGGAGCCCAAACAGTTTTGTCCAAGTCTTAACATCTGGGTCAAATCACTAATGAAATTATGCTCTGTGCTTCACCAGTAGGGTAAAGTAGTAAGGTAGAAAGCTTGAGCTGGGCATTTCACAACATTCTAAAACAAACAAACAAAAAGCCGCAAAGAGAAGAAAAAGAAAAGGTCGGGATGGATACTATCAAGATATAGTCCAATATTCCTGCTTGGTGATATGGTTCATTCAGTATTCCTGTCTGCAACTATTCTGGTAATCCAGTGCCAGGTTTATGGCAAAAACAGGCCCAGGTCATTAGATAAAGGGCAGTCAAGTTAGCATATACTTGTGTCCAAGTGACATACATGGGTCTAAATTCCAGGAGGTTTTTCCCAGAAGCTCTGGCAAATTATAAACTAGCAAAGGACTAAGCAGAGAATGGGAAAGATAGGCAAGGTAAGAAAATGAGCTGTGGGTGGACTAGGCTGTGACATGGGATGAGCAGAAACATGGGATTAACCTTTTGGTTGCTTTGATTGGCAAGCACATGGTGACCTAATAAATCATGGGGGATTATAGTAGTTCACAAAAGGGAACTTAAATGCTCATCCTGAAACAATTTTAAGAGCAATTCACAGAGAGCCCTCACTAGTGTGAGAGCACTGCTATGTTGCGATTCCATGCTGTTGCAATGAGTGTATGAACACTGGCACAACATGGATGAAACAAATCACATGGATGTTTCCCACCTGACTGTTGTTCCAACCATGTGACTATCAAGCTGGAAAGGCACGCATGATTTGCACTGCCAGACAAAGTGTCAAAATAGACATCACAGTAGCACAGGGAAGTGGCTTCCATGTCACTATGGTATGGGTTACGGACATGTGGGATCAGTGTCTGTCTAAACATTTTGCAACTGACCAGCCTAGACTGGTAACAGTCCAGATAACTAATTCTAAACATGCTGCATATAGAATTCTAGATAACACCCATATCCCATTGATGCGCTGATCCCAAAATAACATATTTCATTTTTCAGATCTCTTGCTTTTTGTCACCACATTTGGCAAAACATAGTCATATTTCTTAATTAAAATAGTAACATAGGCAAGGAAGCCAAGAAGCAACTACAGCTGGGTGTATTTATAATCATGTTTAACAAATAGCTCAACCCAAGACTGAAACATAGGAACATAGGAAGCTGCCATATATTGAGTCAGACTATAGGTCCATCTAGCTCAGTATTGTCTACACAGATTGTCAGTGGCTTCTCCAAGGTTTCAGTCAGGAATCTTGACTCTCTCAGCCCTGTCTTGGAGAAGCCAGGGAGGGAACTTGAAACCTTCTGCTCTCCCCAGAGCGGCTCCATCCCCTGAGAGGAATATCTTACAGTGCTCACACATCAAGTCTCCCATTCACATGCAAGCAGGGCAGACCCTGCTTAGCTAAGGGGACAAGTCATGGTTGCTACCACAAGACCAGCTCTCCTCTCCTGTATGAGAGGAGACTGAAATACTGTATGCAACACAATGTCTACATTCTGGCTGCCAGGCTTACCAAAGCTGATGTCACTTCCAAAATACTGTGATTTATCCCTAAAGCTGAACATAGCTTATAACAACAATTCACATTTTCCCTCTGGTGATTCAATCATAAATCTGGGGCTTGGTTAGATGAGGAACAATAATGTTGAATGATTCGAAACCTGAGCATGAAGTGACATTATTATGCCAGCAACTCCCGGCTCCTCTTACATTTTTATCCAACTCTCACTTGACCCACATCCATGTGTTGGAACTCAATGGGGGCAAGCTGACAAAATTAAGGATAACTAAACAAGCAGTATTCAGTCTTCCTGGGAATTTCTGAATATTTAGTCTTGGGATGCTCCTGAAGTAGGGGTACCACATATCCAAGATTGGCCTGGACAATCCTGGAATTGGACATCCCATCCAGGGTGTAGGAAAGTGTCATCCTGGATATGAAATATCCAGGAATTTGATCAGGAAGATTGCTTTAATAGATTTTATCCATTTTTCTGGTGCTTCTCTTCAGGCATTGTAGCTACTTACTTACTTACTTACTTACTTACTTATTACATTTGTACACCGCCCCAAACTTTCGTCTCTGGGTGGTTAACAATAGTATAAAACAAGCTAAAATATATACAAAAAAACAATTTAACAATTTAAAATCAACCACGAATTAAAACCTTAAAATTTTAAAGACCAGAAAATGCTTGGGTGAAGAGGTGGGTTTTCAAATGCTACATGGTGTCAGTATTTTAAAAGCCGCTTACACTTTCTCTGGCATCACCAGTGCTACTGACTGGCTAGGTTGGCTCTCTATTATGGCTCAGTAAACTCCTTCTTCCTCACATTTCAAGAACATCTCTAGAGTTAGCGGGTGGTTATTGAAATGAAACGCTCCTAAATTTCCTCTGTGCAAAGAATGTTATGAGGAAAAATGGGTGCAACAGCTGCCAAGATCCACAGCTGAGCACTCTTTCCAATGACAGTCAAAAAAAGTAGGTTTTTACATTTTTGTCCCCGTCTCCCCCTTTTGATATTTGTGCCCAGGGATTCTCTCCAACACATATGGCAATCCTGTGGACCTGGAGCTATTACTGTGCCTGAACTCCAGGCTGTAACAACAGATAGGGCCACTGGTCTAGGTTTAGCTTTATTAGCATACTCTCCAGTTCACCAATGAAAACTGGCGTACACTTGTGAATGTGGACCAGATCCACTTATGGTCTGATGTGCAAGGAGGTGGCAAGGAGGTATGCTGCCACCCCGCGGGACCATTTTTAGATGAGCTTATGTATTAGTCTATATAGATAAAATATAATACAGTATATATAATAAAAAGCCATATATAATAAAAATTATAGCTTTTTAACCTTGGAATTTGGCCACTGAAATGTACTCTATACAGGAATATCTATAGAATATTTCTGTATTTTGAAATATCAAACGAATTTCTATTTTCTTTTAACATTTTAAGCTGGAATTCTCTTCTGCATGCAGTGCTGGAAGATGCAGAAATAACCTGAGAGCGATAGGCCAGAATCAGAAATGGCTATATAATTGTCAAGGATTCAGAAACAAGAAATCTCATTATCCAAGGCTGGGCCTAGCCTGGTGAGCTACCATGGACTGTGCTTTCTCAGGCCTCAGAGCCTTCTTGAGGTGCAAAAGTGAATAAGCGTATGTAACAATCCCCTCTCCAATTGGCTGGCAGGCAGGCAGTTCTGCATAGGCTAGTTCTGATATAGATCCTAGAAGCCTACCCTTCTGCTTTTCCTTGATCAATAGAGTGCTGCCTTGCTTTCTTTCTGATTGCACTTCAGGGCCTTTCTCTCTTCAGCTCAAACTGTAGCTTTATCTCCATCCGCTGACTTCAGGTGACTGACCTGATCTGGAGAGCACACCCACACCGAGGTACAATTGCCCACAGCCCGTCAGCTTGGTTCTGACAATTGACCTGGGGCCCTCTATCTGGTGCTCATTTGTCAATTCCAAAACTATTATTAGAAACAGTGGAATACTTTTTTTAAAACTTAGACTTCTATTTTGACTTTAGTTGATCTAATTATATATTACCATTTACTGAAAACGCTGTTGCCTATCCCAAGTCTTTGGAGAAAGAAACAAATCTAAATATAAATGAATAAACTGAGATTAGCTGGCTTGGTGTTTAATCTTCTGCCAGTAATATCCAGTAGCCCTTCTTTTATTTAGGGACAAACGTCCAGTGATCTAAGATACTAACATGCCGTTCAGGTAAGAACTAATCTGCCTACTTTCCATGCGACCACCATCTTAGATCGGGATGCATGACATCATCATAAACAACATCTGTCCCGAATTTGGTGCAAATTGGTGCAGGCATTGCAAAGTTGTTAGAGGGGGCCACACATGGACGGACACACACAGGGACAGCAATGCAATCGCATAAAGGTACTTCCATGCGGAAAGTAGGCTAATAAACATGGGCAATGTACACTGTGTTGGATTTAAGCACAAGCTAAATCAGCTATAGCTTAGGGGCTCACATTATAACAGGCCTCTGATTTTTTTTTTTAAAGGACTAAATTACAAGTTTTACACAATCTATTTTCATTTAAAGACATTTCTAGTGAAACTAGGCTTATTGAAAAATAGCTGGTTTTGTTAGATTACTAGTTCTTCATTGCATTGTTGCCAAGTAAAAATAAAGCTTTATTCTATTTTCATTGTCCTTTTTGTTAGATATATATGCTATGGGGCCTTTTAAGCTTGACATAGCTTAGGGCCTCTACATGTCTAATCTGGCCCTGAATGCATTATGGATACAACAAAAAATCTGTAGGACGAGGCCTGTTTTTCCTCTTAAAATGCTAAAATAAAGCAAAGTGCTATTTTAGTATAGTGTAATTTGACTGTAGGTATTGGGGTTTTTTTTAAGCATGAGGTTTTCATATTATAACAAAAGTTTAAAACAAGAATGGGGGCATGAGAGCAAAAGAAATGACATACCAGGGAACTGTACTGATTAAGAAGTATACAATTTAATTTCTTCAGGAGTATAAAACTCCAGCATGAATTAATTTACTTCACGCAGAGACCTGCTGTTCGCTCTCCTTTCCTCAATCACTGTTTACTTCATAAAATCACCACTCACCTATCTTTTTTGATTATTTAATTTCAGCTGGATTTTCCTATCGCAAGGTTGTTAGTACAGCTAAGCCTCACTCTGCACTTAATATAGAAACACATTACTCAAGGTTCTTCCAGGAGCACCGGGAATATTCTAAGTTTGAAACTCTGCTGTTTTAATAGTCTACATTCTTCCTCAGCAAAATATTGCACTGATTCTTAATGAGGTCCTCTGATAAGTTGTGGGCCTGCTTTTTCTTCCATCTCTAATAAAAATGCTTATGATCTTTCCCTTGGATTGTGGCAATGGCTCCCCTCAGACGTGTGGGACCCTATCTCCCTTGCAGTGTTTGCTAACGAAGCTGCATTTTCTGGATCTGGAATCTGTTTTCCTTAGCTTTAGCCCCCTAAAATGCTCCACAGTATAAAGACACTGAGGCTATTCTCACCACTACGTGAAAGCAGGCTAAGGGAGGTCGACCACTCGGTTGTGTAATGCAATGGGAGCCATGTGGCTCCCAGCAGCAAATCTTCAAAAATAACCCTCCCCTTAAACCAGGTTAATGGAGTGAGCGCTCTGTTAACCTGGTTTTTCTGATCGTGGGACGGGTCTCTTCTCTGCGGGGAGAGCCTGGTTAGGCTCTCCACACTGCTCGTGTGGAGAACATCACTGTGTTTGTCTTGAACTCCTACCATGCACAGTTTAATCTTCTTCTTCCCTTTTAATCTTCAGCTTCTGGGCTGTTCATGGACATCAAGCACAAAACTGTTTTTGCTTTACACTTTCTTCAGGAATGGAGTGATTGGTAGCCCGCCTGGCACAGTTCCCCACTGGCCTCAGAGCCCTCAGACTGCACTACGGTCTCCATTGTTCTTCCTGCTTTTGGTGGTCAACTTCTAAATCAGCTGTGGAAGCACCATACTACCCATCCATACATTTCACTAGTTTTTGGCATGTGAGTTGTACAGCATGTTAGCAGCAGTGGGTGTGAGGAAATGTTGTTGTAATATGTCCAGCCAGTAGGTGGCACTAGCATTTGCAAGTAGTGATCCTAATTGGAGGCAGAGTCCCTTCCTACTTCCTGTCTGTACTTCTTGTTGAACTTGTCTCTTCCTGTAACACAATCAAGTAGTCTTAGCATATAATGGCTGCCTTCCTTTGAAATCTCATGACAGTAGATTACATTTGGGGAATGTGAACACAGCAATCATGGTTCAATTTAATTTTTGCAGGGGGTGGAAAGCTCAGTATGCCAGACTTTGCCATTTCTCTGGCCATTAGCTATGAGCACACCATAAGTTAACTTACTCTGTACTTCCCTGTTAACTTATCTTGTTCCTTTAGAAAAGAACAAAGCACTATTCTAGGATTATATTGACAGTACATTTGCCAAATGTATAAGAAACAATCTGGAAAAGAATGAAGTACTATTGTATTGTGAACAGCACATGATGGGTTATAATTACCAATATTTACAGAAACAGTGAGTCAGGTTTGGCTGGGTAAAGCAAGTTTTCAGCAGGTGATTAGGAAATTTTATACCAACTATCTGACTGCACCATTGAGAGATCAATTGTTTATGTAAGGGTATTTGCCTTTAATATTTATTGTAAATGGATACTCAGTATTGCATTTGGGAGGATTCCCACCCAGGGCCAAAATAGACCTGCCTTGGCTCTTCCTCTCCCCAACCTTAACCTGCTGCTTCACCCTACTTTCATCAGGATGCTTTACACACGGGGCTTCTGCCACAAATCTCCTTCGGGAGAGAGTGTGTGAGTTCATACACCAGCCAAACATACCCCAAACTCCTGATGAGATCCTTGGACCCACTCCACACACGTCGGACTTTGTGATGCGAATTCTAGCTTATCTCAAGGTATTTCCAGATTTTTTAAATGCTTTTTTAAAGCTACTTTTTCTGAAAACACCAGAGCAAATAGGGAGAGGTGCTGACGTAGAATCATTGGCACGATAAGAGGCATGGTCACTTCAGAAATGCAGATCTTTCTCTGTATAGAACTCTTCCCCCCCCCCCCGCCATTGGCTACGAAGGAAAAAACTGACGCCTGCCGTGTGCACTTGCGAAAACGAAAGCCGAGAGCAGAGGAGAGGGGCTGCTTCCCTCGATGCTGTGAGTGTACTTCGAAGTGGCTTCGCTCAACATTTACCCCAAAGCCTGAAGCCAAGTACGCAGAGGCGTAACTATGGGGGGGCAGGGGGGGCACGTGCCCCAGGCGCCATCTTTTTTGGTCACATGGGGGGCGCCGCCATGACAAAAAAATTTTTTTTTAATTTTTTGTTAATACAAATGTTTCCTGCTCAGTGCAGCAGCGCTGCAGCAGTCAAGGGAGCGCGTCGGCGCCCCCTCCCCCATGAGCGGTCCCTTCCGCGCCGCCCGCGCCCCGCCCCCATTGCTTTGCTGGCACCTGGTGGCCAGTCAGTGGCCTGGCTTGGCGGCGGCGGCGGGCGCTTGTGAGGAAAAACCTAAGTATAATGCAGTATGTTGGGGGCGCAGGGGGCGCCATTTCAATGCTTGCCCCGGGCGCCGTTTTCCCTAGTTACGCCTCTGCAAGTACGAATAACCTCTAGGCACAAGACAGAAGAGCATATACTTTTTTAAAACACAGAGAAAGACAGAGAGAAATTTACAACAAAGGCTAGCAAGGTCTCCCGATTCCTGATGTGCAGCGAACAACTCAGGTAACTCCTGAAACACAACTCCTCTGTTCTGATAGAGCAGAAAGCTGGAGGAGAGGAGAGAGAGAGAGAGAAAAGGCAATTTTCTTGACTAAATGTCTTTGCTGCCTTCCTGGCATTGCTTGCAATTACCATGGGAAGAAAGGAACTGAGTGGTGAAGGCCTCATCATGCGCTCTCCTACAGCAAGGAAAGGGAGCCTCTTTCTGGGCCTTTGGACTGGAAGCTCTTGGCTGGAAGCTAAGAGAGAAATCACGACAAGGGCTTCAGTGCTTTGGAGAGGCCCCCCTCCCCCGCCCCCGCCCCGATGTTACAGCTCCTTAGCAGCACTTGCAGCTAATTTGGAACATGAGAGCTGCAGCTGGGAACTTACAATACTGGAAACCTTGGTCCAGGTTACATTACAGTGCATTGCAGCTGATGGTGGATGTGCAATGAGGAGGTGAGTGGCTCTCCATGTGTGCTCTTTTGAACTGTTCCCTCTGGCTTCTCCATTGGAGGACACTGTGTCCAGCAAGAAGGTGAGGAAACTACTCATGGAGTGCGAAATACATGGTGAGGTGGTTTGGTCTGGTTTTTTAAAGATTTTAAACTTTGGAAGGGGGGGGGACTGCCCCCAATCCCAGACAAATTTCAGACTGCACCTCAAAGCAGAGGACTGTCCAGAATAAAAGAGGACACATGGTCACCCTACTGTGGTCCCTATCCTGATCAGGGCCCTCAAGGTCTTAATCCTTTGACCCTGCTGTGATCCTAAACCATCAAGCCTTCCCACCCCAGGAAAAAAGATAGAATTGGCTGAAAAAGCAGGAAGATGCAAGTGAAACTACAAGGGAAACTTGCCTAGGGAGCAAGAGGTTGCTGGTTCGATTCCCATAGGCTGATATCTTTCCCAGCCTATGGGAAACACCTATATAGGGCAGCAGCGATATAGGAAGATGCTGAAAGGCATCATCTCATACTGCGTGGAAGGAGGCAATGGCAAACTCCTCCTGTATTCTATCAAAGAAAACCACAGGGCTCTGTGGTCGCCAACAAAAGTCAACACCGACTCAACGGCACAACTTTACAAAGCTTTTCAGCATTCAGTATGTAGGTTTTAGGAAAGTGATTGTTTTTCCATTATTATTTTATTTTTAAAAAGCTTTGTTGGGACTTCTGTCCAGAGACAACAGAATGGGAATTTTTGGTACTCAGTGTTATTTTTTAAATAACAAAGAAGAAATCTCATCAACAATATATTCAGAGGGGGACTATCAAAATATCTACAGGTTAGGGACGTGCCCAAATCATTTCGGCACCTCATTATAGAGGCGCCAAAATGACTTGATTTGCTGCAGTCTAATCATTTCAGGGCAGGTAAGCACTGCGCGCGCATGACAGCCATGTGCGTGCCAACACTGTGTGTGGGCTGCTGGGAGCAGCACCACAGCCGCATGACATGGCTTTTTAGAACCGACAACACCACGGCAAGAGGCGGTGGAGGACCTGCATGGCTCCTTTTAAAGCTACCACTCTCCTCCCACCCCCAGCAGCCCAAAACGCTTCATGCACGTCCCTACTACAGGTTCAGCATTTTGGCACTTTCCAATTTTCTCCAGGGCCAAATTACATATTATTAAGAGCCTTGTACATCTTTTCTCCTGATGTTTTTTAAAGCCAGAAGCAACCTCTGTGGTGTGAGTTTCAGCAGGAGAATAGGAGAGACTATATAACCCTTCTGGCCATTTTCCCACTCATCTCCCCAGCAGCTTTTCACCCAACAGGGAAACATGTTGTTCTATGCAGGGTAAAAAGCATAAGAACATAAGAGTTCTGCCAGATCATCTAGTCCAGCATCCAGTTTACTAGCAGGATAGGAAGTCCTCCTCCACTGCTACCCCCCCTGCCCCCGCAACAGATATTTAGTGGCACACTGCCTCTGGACACAAGAGCTACACGTATCCATCGATAGATGGCTCTTCCCACATTTGTCTAACCTTTTTAACACCATATAAGCTGGTGAACATCATCACATGTTGTGGTAATGAATTCTATTAATTAATGGAGTTCCCTGATCAGTGGGAACTGGAGGCTCTGCCATATTTTCTTGCGGCCGTCACATGTGAAGCTGCCTATTGGATTTCTCACAGCTTGGTTCTATGCATGCATACACAGAAGTAATTCTCATCAGTTAGTATATTTAGGAGGATAGCTCCCATCATTCATACATAACATTTTGCATTCAGTCCTCCCTCATATCTCTCTAATTGATATTGAAATCCTTTCGGCGGGTAGAAAACTGTCTTGCCCAAGCATAACTGTTGTAACTCACCTGGCACAGGACAGATGTATAAATCAAAAAGAAATACAAATATTTAAGTGTTATACTGACACATAACTTGTTAATTGTTGCCAGAAACATTCATTATTAATTAGATTTTAGTGTGCTGATAGATCTTTATGAGGGAAAACCCCATTTATGAACAAAAAAATCATTGCTGATGAATTATGTGCCTTATCTATTGGTAATTCTCTGCGAGGACATTTATTCTTGAACTTTAGAGATGCTTTTACAGCAAACAACCAGCGCAATTATGATGGATGCATCTGCTTCTCTCAGAAGATGAGACATATGAATCAAACGCCCACTCTCAAGTCATGACATCCACATAGGAATGTTGTTATTCTCTGATTACTTTCCTTTGTTTATTTGCAAAGTGGTAAAAGCAAACAACAACAACACATGTTCTTAGATATCCAAGTGCCCTCAACCTATGTCAACTAGTCACAAATTCTCTTATATGCTGAAATGAGAATCCAGGTAAGGGCAGTATAATAAAATTGTCAAAAGATCCAGTTAGCATCTTTTTCTTGCCATCTGTTGGCTTCCTAAACTTTCAAAGTCCTTGATGAAATTGTTGGGGAAATGGAGCACTGAATGAATAATTATGTGGATTAACAAAGACCTCTGGGGGGGGGGGGGAATGTAATAAAATGTCATAGGTTTTATTGTGTAACCATGTTATTGCTTCAGAGATTTCAACCGTTCAGGGTATACACTGTAATGTCTGCAATGTTTTTCCACAGATAAACTCTCATTTCTTAAGTAATTTTCCTTTTTTTAAGGTAACTTTTCTCTTTCAGTTAGTTGCAGAATGGTAGTGGTTGTGTTTGTTAATACACATTTCAAGACAGATGGTAAGCTTGAGCAATTTATTCAAAAGGAAGTGGTGAGGAGAAATGTTATAGCCTATATGCAACCATTTACCTAGTTGAGAGCATGTTAGATGTGGTGTGTCCAGTTTCTTATGATTTTTTTTTCCCCTGTATCTTATAGGGTGACATATGAAGTTGTCTTATACACCGCTCCATCTAGCTTAGTATTGCCTACACTTACTGACAGTGGCTCTTCAGGGTTTCAGATAAGTGTCTTTTCAACCCTTCCTAGAGATGCCACAGATCAAACCTAGGATTTTGAGCATCCAGGCAAGGATGTTTGAATCCAACCCTTTTCAATCATATTTTTAATGCTCATTCATATATTAAGTTATATCTGCATAGATTCTGGTCATTCCCTTTCTCCTTGTTCATGAAGTTCTTGGAATAAATTTCCCCTTAAATTTCACACAAAAATTATGCTTGCAATATCAAAGAAGCAACTTCGAAGTGTGGATTTTTTTTTTCTTATTAGAGGAACTAGTAGTTTCTCATTAGAAAAACTGTCTCCATGGCTCAGACACCTAATGGCACAGCGAGGAAGTAACTTGCCTAGGGAGCAAGAGGTTGCTGGTCCGAATCTCATAGGCTGATATGTTTCCCAGACTATGGGAAACACCTATATCGGGCAGCAGCGATATAGGAAGATGCTGAAAGGCATCATCTCATACCGCATGGGAGATGGCAATGGTAAACCCCTCCTGTATTCTACCAAAGACAATCACCTGGCACTGTGGACTCGACAACACAACTTTACTTTACTTTACTCCATGGCTCACAGGCTTTCCCTCATCATAGTGGGCCAAAACACTGTCAGATGGCAACAGGTGCTTCACATCGTGGAAAGCTTTGTCATGTTGGGCTGCCTATTTCCACTCACACGCTTGTCAATGCAGTGGTTCTGCTGCTGACGCTGAAGGAATGTGTGATAAAAGTTCAAGAGTCCCAGGAACACTTGGAGTTAGAAACACAGGAACATCATGGATTGCTTTGGCCTAGAGCAATTCCCTTCTCATCAGTGATGTAGCCAAAGAATTCAGTCTAAGAGACAACAAATACACCCTTCTCATGCTTGACATGGAGACCAGCATCAGCAAAATGACATAGTAATACTCATACCCATGTTGCAAGATACCAAATGGATCTGTAAGACATCAAGACATCATCAAAATAAGGTATGGCTCCCATTAAAATATCTTGTGTAAAACACTGCAAGATGCCAGGGACCAAACAAATCCCAAACTGGAAGCACTTTACTCTGAAAGCTCCATGATGAGTGGTGATAATCTGAGCATCAGCTGCAGCATCCACAATTAGCTGTTAATAGGACAGGTCCAATTTAGCAGAAACTGACAGCCCCAAACAGCGCGTTCCCCCCTCATGTACAAGCTGCTGGCTTCGTTCTGGCCTCCACACATGTGTGGATGCCACGGAAATGGCCTCCATGCATGCTTACTCACTCCCCCGCCTGGCCCCCTTATCATGCTAAACTGGTTCAACTGAACCACACCTGGTTCAGTTTGATCATGGACAAAAACTGCCCCAAGTTCGGTCTGCGATCAAACCAATGAACTGGTTCAAGGCGAACCAGTTTGGCACGCACTGTTTGTGCCCACCCCTACAGAAGGCAGCATGAAATGCTTGGTACTGCACTTCAACTTATAGATGCCTTCTGCTGGCACTTGATGATCCTGGTAATCAGTCAGACTAGTGAGCAGTTTCTGGGCCTGCATTTGGGGGAAATATGTTGGTATACCCGTAATGAGATGATTGAAAACACAGAGCTGTAACTGACTTCCATGACACATGGGGCATTGTGATTAGCTACTGTTGTCTTTTGCTTCTTCAGATTGGTAGAATACTGTGGACCTAGCCAGGGGTGTAGCAAGGTTGGAGTGGGCTCAGGGCCAAGATTTTAAAATGCCCCTCCCCCCGCACTGAAGCTCACATCCTAAATTGTTTTTTAAAAGGTTTTGTAAATTGTGGATGATACAAGTCATTTAACGGTACTAGGAAAAGACATGCTGTTCTTTCGGAGGATGAATACAACTGAAGGACGCCTGGGCGGGTGCACTGCTGGGGGAGTCAGTCATGTGACTTGCCTCAGGGGGGGGCAAGGCAGTGGGCCCCCAGACAACTGTCTCCCCTTGCCGTATTATAGTTACACCCCTGGACCTAGCTGAATGTGGTTGACAACATCCTCTGCGTTGTCATGAAAGGGAGATGCATGCCCAGTATATATGGTATGGCCCTGCATCCCTGATGCCGAGTGTGCCCAGCCAGAGTGAAATCTGCCTTCCCTTTTACTACACTGGAAGAAAGTCTGATTTCACTCTGGCTTGGCATACATGACTACTACAACAACTATGACTACTACAAATACATGTAGGAGTACACAGTGCAAATGCAGTGTGTTCCTTTTAAAACAGATGGGTTGGTGTGAATTCATTCTGTCTGATAAACATCATTGAGCCGGGTCTCACGATCCGTGAGACCCAGTTTCTTCGGGTGAGCGGGGAGAGCGGGCTAAGCCCACTCTCCCCGCTCACGAGCGGAGAGGGGAGCCCTGGGCGGCCGGATCGGCCGCCCACACGATTGCCGGCTCTGAGACGGAGCTGGCGGGGGAAGGGGAGCTTGAGGGGTGCGCGGCCCCCACAAGCCCCAGTATGCCCTGCGCAAGTGTGCAGGGCATACTGGGGAGACCCCCGAGCCGGGAGGCAGCTTTTCGCCTTCCGGCTGGGGGTCTACTCATGAGTAGGCGCGGCGCGGCTACTCAAGATTGTAAAAAGCAGGTTTGCAGAGCATTCGCTCCACAAACCTGCTTTTTACCAGGGGTTCCAGAGCGGGTTACCCGCTCTAGAACCACCAGGCTCGCAGCTGAGCCTGGTGGTTCTGACGATTAACAAAAATCGGGCTAGGCTCTCCTAGCCCGATTTTTGTTAATCGTGAGAATAGCCCCATTATATTTCATTACCATTTACAGACTACAATGAAACGGATTTTCAGACTGTTCTTGGATTCCCTTTAGCTTTGGTTAGAAGCCAAAAGACATATTTTTAGTTCCTGTTTCATTTGTCTTTGCCAGTTTAATGAACATCTTTAACCATTTTGCTTATGGTTTCAATGAAGAAGTTTATAGAACTGTGTATGCTGCTTATTTGTCCCAGTTAAACAGATTGTCGGTGGACATTTTTCTACACTCTTCAAAGGGATGCATGAAGTGTGTTGTTTAAATTTAATCCTATTGTAATTGAAATGGATGAAGAATCTGCATATTGCATTTTGTTAAAGCATGTGCAAACTGGCCTTGATCCAGCATTACATATACACAATACTAGGTTGGAGCATGCGTGATGAAAAGTCGCCTGTAGGAGAAGGGCTATGCGTGCATAATTCTAGACAGATAATTGGTGGAATGCCCAGTCATTTGCCTGGGAAGAGCAAAGGGCTGCAGTCAGTCCTTCCTGTGGTATTTTCCTTCCTCAGCTGTGGAAACACTTGCTCACAGGGTTGCTCATGCAGCATGGAATGAATGCATAGAAGCCAGCTTCTTATTCAGAGAGCGCACAAGGGCAGGGGGAGCGTGGAGGAAAATACGAAAGGGTTACATTTGATCACTTATATCAACACAATGCCTCATGTTTCATAACTGGCAAGATGTATTAGTTACATTTCCACATCTCATTGCCATCTGAAATTCAGCTGATGCATATGCAATATGGGACCCTCTCAGCTGAGCCCAGCTTCTGGAATTCACTCCTTGTGGATATCTATCTAATCTCTTCCCTGTTAAACTTCCTGGAGCAACGAAGAGTATTTTGTTACATAGGAACATAGGAAGCTGCGTTATACCGAGCCTTGCCATTGGTCCATCAAGCTCAGTATTGTCTACACTCTACACAGATTGGTAGCGGCTTCTCCAAGGTTGCAGGCAGGAGTCTCTCTCAGCCCTATCTTGGAGATGCCAGGGAAGGGACTTGGAACCTTCTGCATGCAAGCATGCAGATGCTCTTCCCAGAGCAGCAACATCCTAAGGGGAATATTTTATAGTGTTCGCATGTAGTCTCCCATTCAAATGCAAACCAGGGTGGACTCTGCTTAGCAAAGGGGATAATTCATGCATGCTACCACAAGACTAGCTCTCCTCCCCATCTCCTCCCAGCATCTGTTTGAAGAATCTTCAGTTTTGTTTAATTTGTTCCCCCTGGGATGATGGTTTTCATGTGGTTCTGTAGTTGACTGTATTCTGGCTATTTTTATGCTGCTCACTTTTGGCACAGTGGGGAAGTAACTTGCCTAGGGAGCAAGAGGTTGCCGGTTCAAATGCTATATTGGGCAGCAGTGATGTTGTGCCGGGCTGGCTATATCCATGACCTGCTGATTCACCTCTTATGTTCTTCCATGTGAGTCAGTGTGTGCTTGATAGTCAGGAGGCCAGCTCACATATAGGGCAAAAATATGGTGTGAACCCAAGTAATTGTGTTTAAGAACTGTACAGTTAGGAAGGGAATGCTGCTTTTGTCCTTTGCTGGCAATTCACAATATTGACAGATAGTGTGGAAAATCCCTAAAGATTCTATTTTTAGAAGTTCTTTAATTTGAACTTCAAAGCCATTTAATGCACTCTTAAGAACATCTTAATTCCTCATTTTTCCCTGGAAATGATCAACATCTAATGCCAGTCAAATTGTGAGGGGAATGTGGTTTGTGTTACTATTTTCTAAAACTATTTCTATAATGTTACTATTTCCACGTAGCCCCACATCATGTTCCAGAATACTTTTCATGCACTTAAAAGCCCATGTAACCACATTCATCATTTATTAAAGCCTGGGGAAAGGGAATCAACAATAAACAATTTATAAATGAAGTTTGCTGTAATCAGCGAAATTAGGTTTTCTTAAAAGTCCAATGTGGTGCCTGTCTTCCAAATAAACTCAGGGTAATTAGGCATGATCTAACTGGTGAGATCTTGAATTATTGATTTTTGAAAGGTTGGAGATGATGACTTTTTGATTCTGCACAGCAATATTTAAAGTCTAAGAAAGCTTCTTTGCTGCCCAGTCTGGGATTCTCTCCCATTCAGGTATCTCTCAGAGCAACTGCAGGTTAGATACTGTGTATGTTACATGGATACAAAATTCTGTAAATAAGCTGACAGTCTATATACCGTTAGGAGAATTACGGTTGGGTGCCAAGCTTGCATTGCCTTCATCGTGTTACATAAGCTACTTCCTACACGGCTATCCTCTGATACGACTTCCCTTATGCAACCTGACAGTACTGATAGGCTTGTAGTAGTAAATACATGCTGCCGATGCTTAAGGAAATTTTATTCTTATTATCATCATGTTTATTAGACTAAACGTGATGCCAGATATGTTCGCTTTCCCGGGCTGATGGGTATTAGAACAGCGGCACAAATGTTATTCCTTCTGCCTCCAGGGACTATCCTGTAGCACACATTTGGCATCTTAGAAATTTGTTTCACATGGCTGAATGAATCCAGACGCATTCTATAATGTGAAGCAACAACTTGGATAACCGTTCTATTATCGTGAGTCACGTACGGAAGGAGTCCTGTCCTGTTATTCCTCACATATGGAGTGGAGAGATAAAGCAGGATTTGCCTCCATCTCCCTGGTCAAGCAAATGGACTGTTGCAATGCCTGTGACTAGGTAGACAGAGGTGTTTTCATACTGTCTATACCAAATGCCAAAGAGTCTTTCCAAATACACTAACCTGCCAAGCTAGAGTAGTGGTTAAGAGAGTGGGCTATGAGCTACAATCCCAGGTTCCAATCTCCTTTCAGTCATGAACTCATTACTCATTAGAAGGCTGTGGAGAAGTCACTGTTCTCTTAGCCTCCCTTTGAGAGAGAGGGAGAGCCACTATTCCCTTTGAGAATACACTCTCACAACTGGGCTGGAAGGTTTCCTCTTTTTATTTCAAACTACAGGATGAATGCTTTCCCCAATGGACTATTTCAGTCCATCCCCTTCATCCCACCTGCTTGTGGCTTAGAGGGTTATTTTGAAACATTTCTAGATCTGATGGTAAAATGGAACAGGAAAGGCTATGTACGCTATTTGCCTACATGTCTCCTAATGGCGCAGTGGGCAAATGACTTGACTAGCAAGCCAGAGGTTGCTGGTTCACATCCCCACTGGTATGTTTCCCAAAGTATGGGGAAACACCTAGATCGGGCAGCAGCGATATAGGAAGATGCTGAAAGGCATCATCTCACACCGTGTGGGAGATGGCAATGGTAAACCCCTCCTGTATTCTACCAAAGATAACCACAGGGCTCTGTGGTCACCAGGAGTCAACACTGACTCAATGACACAATTTACTTTACCTCTTTGTGGGCTTTCCAGAGCCATCTGGCTAGGGGAAAGGATGCCAGACTAGATGGTCTGATTCAGCATGGATCCTCTTATGTGCCTACAGGTAACCATTCTGTTAGGATCTAAGACTTGTTCTGTGACTTTCCTGTTTTATGCATATGCCATAGCTAGGTAAACTGACTATTGTCTGGCAGACGCCACAGCTGCTGAGATGCTCCCATGCTGAGAGAGCAATATCCTTAGACCTGTTTTTCTCACTTAGGAAGGCATCTGATTGGCTGCTCCTGAACATAAAAGGTCTTTCTGAGGCCTCTAGAGGCAGGCTCCTTGTTGCTATGTATGCACAGATTTGGATGGTGAGGCTGGCAGCTGGGACCTGACACAGATTGTGGGCAAAAGAGGGGGTGGGGAAAGCCTTGAGATCTGATATTGGATGAATAAAGAATGAGGTGATAAATTAAAGATCAGGGAGAAAAGAACAGATAATGAATTGGAGTTAAGTTATCTTTTGAACAAGAAACTTTTTTGTAAAAGCATACAGGAATCTATATTATAGTTCTTTTCCTGCAGATCAGAAAGTGAGAGCATGCAGTATGGAAGGCTGTATGGTTTTGATGGAATGCATTTTCACAAAATTTATTTAGAATTATGGCCCAGGGATGGTTTTTTCCCCCCAGGCTATTGTTATGAGTCATGCTGTGCTTTTATTCAAAGCCTTCCTTTGGTTTTGGCATGGCTTGGCTACTAACAATGAATGCTAATTAATTGATAATCCAGTCCAGAAGATTCCCTTGTCCATTTGGATGATCAGCTCACTCCCAGCTGAACATAAACAGAATATCACCAAAAAAAAACCCCCAAAAACCTTGTAAGCCTATTGTACCTTTCCTCCAAAAGGAGAGAATATGTTCCTTACATCTGCCCTGGAACTTCTCAGTGCTTAGGGGAGTTGGGAGTGCAAAGCAATGCCGTTTGGTCCCACAGTCATTGTTTTCTTTGTCTTCTGTTCCCTCATTTACTGTTTAAGGAGAAGCCAGATGCTGCTGCTGTCAAATTGTTGCTGCTGCTGCTGTTATGATTATTATTATTTACATTTATATTCCACTCTTCCTCCAAGGAGCCCAGAGCGATGTACTACGGATTTAAATTTCTCCTTACAACAACCCTGTAAAGTAGGTTAGGCTGAGAGAGAAGTGACTGGCCCAGAGTCACCCAGCAAGTATCATGGCTGAATGGGGATTTGAACTCGGAAGTCCCCGGTTCTAGTCCAGCACTCTAACCACTACTAGTGGGGTGGGGGCAGAAGTGGCGGTGGGGAGGAGAAGCGGCTGGGCCTGGCACGGGCCCGCCGTGGTTAGGAAGCTGAGACTGGGGTGGGGGGGGGAGAGGTAACCGCCAGCCCCAAAGAGCGCACAGATGCTCTGTGCGGGGTCAGCTAGTAGCACCCTATTAAGTGTCGTGTTGAACTAGAGTTTTAATTCTGCTTGCAGCTAAATAAAGGAAAACCAATGCCTCAGCAGCACTAAAGGGAAGCAACCTATAACTAGCTGTTGCATCTACTGGGTCCTTAATCTGTACTGCTTAAATCAGAACATACACATACACCTAGTTTCTGAAAATAATTCTATATCCATCATTTTCTGTATTTTTAACGCTGATATTTTTGATAAAATATTCTGCTATATATCGTTGCTTATTGTATTGCCATTTTGAATCTGGTTCCTGCAATTTAAATAGTAAGTTATCTGTGCCATGTTAGACCACAGCTACCAAGTTCTTTGTGATGAGCTCTCTGACCACAGAGCATTAGAAAGCGAAGTTTTCTCTGCAGCTTCAGCTGCATTCTAGGCAAAGCACTATCTGTTTTATTTCTTCCTTAAAGGCATGAGAGCTATACCAGAAACATGCTGACAACTCTATATTTAAACTTTGAAATGGTTGATTCTGATTCTAACCAGAACCAATGTGATACAACTGATAAACAGATCTGAGTATACATCTCTGCTCAGAAATGGAACTCCCTGGCTAACCTACCTCACAGGGTTGTTTTGAGAATAAAATGGAGGAGGGGATATATACTGTACTGGGCTTTTTAGAGGAGGGATAGAATAAAAAGGTAATACATATGTAATTTACATAGCCTATTAAAGTTTGACTAAATAGAAAGGAATTAGGTAATAGTTCCTATCAAAGTACAAAACAGCCTTTGTCCTCTGTTGCTATTATTAAAAATGTAGCTAGCTACTGTAGTGGCAAACCATTAGGAACAGCAATAGAAATGAAACAAGAAATGTAATGTGTTGCTGTTAAACTGAGAAAGCAAGAATGAGCGAATAATTCAGACCAAAAAAAAAATCCCCAACCTATGCTTTCCAATGCCCCTTTCACCTCCACCATCCCCAAAGACCCATTCAAATAGATAAGCTCTGCACCATGCACTGAAGCTCGACTGATTCAAGCTATTTGAGACTAAGAAAGAAAATTAATTCCTATATTGAGGGCCCTTGAACATCATCCTGCTTTAATTTAACTGTATTCCATGGAAACTAATTATGGCTACCCAAACCTCTCTGCTGTTATGAGAGCCTCAGGTCTAGGCTGTTATTTAGCCTTACGATAAAGCAACCTATAAGGAAAACCCAGCTAATCTTACTTGTGTTTATTCCTCCATCATATGGACCCCATCTATCAAATAAGTCATATGTTTGCCACATGAGAATTCTGCACTTTCTCTTTTTGAGCAGAGGATAATCCAGGCTGCACAACTATGGCCAGCCAGCTGCTTTTGGACTACAGCTCCCCAATGGGGCCCTAACTGATTCTATCCCCTCTACTCGAGGGGTTAGACAGGGCTGCGTCTTGGCCCCGACACTGTTCAATCTCTTTATCAATGATTTGGCTCCATTTCTGGAGAGTGTGGACTCCCATGCCCCAAAGCTGGCTAACAAACGAGTGCCCATTTTACTCTATGCTGACGACGCAGCCGTGCTATCCCAGTCCAGATTAGGTTTACAAAGACTGTTGCGTGCTTTTGCCGGCTACTGCAATGATAACAAACTAACAGTTAACTACAAAAAAACAAAGGTCCTGGTTTTCTCTAAATCCAGGAAACTATATAAATGGGTAATAAATCAGAACCACATTGAGCAGGTTTACAACTATAAATATTTAGGCATATCATTTCAATATAATCTAAATTGGAAAACTCAAAGGCTGTCTTCAATTCACAAAGCCCGCAATACCCTCAGTGCCTTTTTGCGATTTTACTACTCTAAAGGGGGCCAGTTTGTTCCCATGGCACTCCAGGTATTTCGTGCTAAGATCGTGGCCCAATTACTTTTTGGAGTTCCGCTATGGATCCAGGGTGTAACAGCTGAACTGGAGAGAGTACAGTCTATTTTTCTGAGAGCAATTTTTGCAGTGCCTAGATGTGTGCCTTATTCTGCTCTATGTTTGGAATCTGGGTCTTTCTCTATTGTCTGTAAAGCCTGGGAGCTTACTTTCGCTAGATGGAGTAAACTCTGTTCTGAGATTCAGGAATTTTCTTTTTTCCAACATCTATGGGTGGATTCTTATCCTAACCCTTGGCTAACATTTGTAAATAATAAAATTATTCAACTGGGCCCTTCTCCTTCAGAACTCCTCACTTGGGAATATAATAAGGTGAAGGAAATATTATTTCTCCAGTTGCACGATATTGAACGGCAGGAACTTAGGTCTTCGGCCAATAGGACTTGCTCCCCTTTACATTTTGGGATTTTGCCACCCTGGAGAGATAGAGGTGCTAGTTATTTGACAATGCTACATTTTTCCAAATTTCGGGCTGCATTTGCCCGGGCCCGGTTCAATGTGTTGCCCTCTTCTCTTTTGGATCGGAGGTTTGCAAAAGATAATCCTGTTGCAGTTTTCTGCCCTTGTGGCGTTGGCCTTCTGGAAACTGTCACCCAAGTGTTGTTGTACTGCTCGTTGTATCGGGATGCTAGAGAAGAGCTCATTTCCCCTTTGTTACTTAAATTTCCCGGAAGGTGTGATCTCTTTTATACTTATTACTGCCTCGCGAATTCGAGCCCTGCGACTACAGCAGTTGTGGCTAAATTTTTCTATATTGCCATTAGGTTGAGGTCCCTATTAAGTGCCTAACTGCGAGAGCTGTCTGTTGTTTTTAAATAATTTATTATTATTGATTGTAATCTGTCATATTGTGTTTTAGCATTGTTTTATTGACGTACTGTGTATATTTGTTACTACCATTTTTGCTGGCCAATGGCCGTAATAAAACTGATGATAATAATGATGATGATGATGATGATGATGATGATGATGATGATGATGATGACTACAGCTCCCATCATCCCCAGCCACAGTGGCCAATAGTCAGGTGTGATGGTAGTGCAACATCTGTAGGAGGGCTGCAGTCATACAGTCCTGGGATGGGCATTACACTGTATATCCCTACAGGTGTCTGTGTACATGTTTTTGTGTGAATGACTACATGTGTTAATTTTAAAAATGAAACTGGGTACAGGCCCCCTCAGATGCAGGGTATGAATATAAATGTTAATAATGGTGTGTGCATTGAGCATATGTGAATAGTGTACAGATCTGTACATACATATACTGTACACGGATTGGATGTGTTTTGAACATAACATGTGAATAGGGCTACAGTTACAGTAGGCCAGGATTTGAGTAAACCCTTTCTGCTGCCACACTGCTTTCCCAAGCTTAAGAAGTCAAAGAGGCTATTCCCACGATCCCTGGAATGCGGGCTAAGGGAGCTTAGTTCACTTTCCAGGGATCATGGGAACCACCGGGCTCGCAGTTGAGCCCGGTGCTCCCAAGGCAGCTAGCCCATCTAATTCACCATCCCTTAAATGAGATTAATGGAGAGAGCGCTGCGTTAACCTCATTGTTTTGCTTGTGTGTCGCTGCAGCATGCGGCGACACACGAGTAGACTCCCAACTGGGAGGCTGCAAGCAGCCTCCCGGGCTCAGGGGTCTCTCCAGGATGCCCTGCAAACTTGTGCAGGGCATCTTGGAACTCCCAGGGGCCACACGGCCCCTGATCCCCGCAGCCCCCACCGGCTCCATGACGCAGCCAGCAGCCGTGTGGGAGGCCAATTCGGCTGCCCAGCTACAAGCAGCTGCTTGTCTGCGGAGAGAGCGGGCTAAGCCCACTCTTCCCGCAAGCCCAAAAGAAGCTCTTCTCACAGATTGTGAGAAGAGCTTCAAAGAGTGTTTCGACACTACAAACCACTACAGGTTTTATTACCCACTTAACATAGCTTCCTGCTAAGAATCCAGGGAAGTATAGTTTTGTAAGAGTGCTAAATATTCTCTGTTAGAGTTCTCTGGCTGTCCTCACAGACCTATGGCTACCCAGGGTTCTGTGGGGAGCGGGATTATTTTTTAAACCAGTGCAATGTGTGCTATAGAAGCTATGAAATCAAGTCTCATGCTGTGCCCTCTTCCCTGCTCCCTCGACTTGCAGCACATGCAGGGGCGTATCTAGGGTGGGGCAGGCAGGGCACGTGCCCTGGGCACCACTTGAAGGGGGCGCCATTTTTTTAAAATGGCTGCAGAAAACAAAATGGCCACCGTGCATGCTCAAATGGCCTCTGTGAGGCCCTAGACCATGCCAGGCTTCTCAGAGGCCATTTGAGCATGCACGGTGACCATTTTGTTATCAGCAGCCATTTTTAAAATATATATATATTTTAAAAACAGCCACCGCACATGTGAGGCCCTAGATGCCAGCAAGGAGAGGGGGAACCTTTGCAGACCCCCCCCCCCCATGGCCTTTAGGAAGCCACTTGAAGGGTCTGCAGGTTTTATATATATATATATATATATATATATATATATATATATATATATGTATGTCACTGTACACATATTTAGTTTGGCACTAAGTGCAGAGAATCAGGGCTTGTGAATATTGAGCTGAAGCTTATGAGCTAGGATTGTATTCATTTGCTCTTACTTGGCTTCTTGTGATAAGTGAGTTAAATGTGATGTCTTAATAATATGGCTATTAATGGTGAGTTTGTCTTTGAATCCGTGTGAAATCCTTAGTATTAAGGCCCACTGGGAGTTTCTTGCTCTCTTCTCTCATTTTAACTGTCTATCTGAAATACTAGAATATATTCCAAGCAGTGACAAAGTTTACTCTGCATATCCTTTAATTATTTTCAGATAATTATTTATTATCAGGGAAAAGCCAAATTCTCCATTTATTTTTAAAACTTATGTAATGGTGATGCTACAATGCATAGTAGAGAATTAGACTGGCACTTCTGTTTAATTTTCCAAGTACACCTCCACATAGTATTTGGGTATTTCATGAGCCCCAGCATACTGAAATTTGTAGTTTCCCAGCATTTTTTGGTCTGGCTACGTCCACTGCTAGTTTTTGAAATATTAAAAGATTAACGAGCTTGACTTGTATTTTTCAGCTGATATTATGGTAAAGTTATCTGAAAGATGGGTGTCAGATGTTTGGACAGGGGGCGCAATTTCAGTGCTTGCCCTAGGCGCTATTTTCCCTAGATACGCCTCTGAGCACATGGGTAAATACGCACATTAACTGTAAGATGAGAGGTAGCCTGCATGGATAATCATGTACGATGTCCTTTCAGATAGGATGATCACAGCTCTACTCTGTGTTTGGGGATGGGAAAGATTAATTGAACTGTACAGGGAAGAGGGAACACTGTTTTCTAACCCTTTCTTCATTTGGGCTTGGTTTATTTCAAATATTGTTGTAGAATCTCCCATGCCTAAATACCCTTCACAGATCAGGATGAAAATGATTGTCTTCTTGTTATATCTCTAATGCTGTTTCATTATATGATGCAGTACGGAAAGTAAATTGTGCAGGACAAATTATTCTTTGCTCTTAAGCATGCACATTATGATATTATTATTCATGCACACACATCTGCGACTGACTCAGACCTCCTCTTGGGAGGCTGAAGCAATAATAGACAATGACCCACACCTTTTGTTCGTGCACAGTCCATTGTTGATAAATCTACTGCTTGTCATGACTTTAAGCCCACTCAGACCTATCTGAATGAATCAGCTGGCAGTCTATTGATTTTCATTTGTTTAGAAGGCTCCTGGATTCATCATAATCCTAGAGGGGGTCATGGGAGTGGGGGAGGAGGTTGCAGAGGAGCTGCTGACATCTGGTCATGTCTAAAACATGAAAGGTTAACTGGCACATCCCAAAAGTTTATTTCCCTAAGACACTGTTGATGCAGATTATTATTAAATAGCATTTATTATGATTTCCAGTTCATTGGGTTAACAGTGAGCCTGGGGCTGAAGATGGTTTCTCTCAAACACTGGGTTTAGAGGAGCTCCGGTAATCATTCAGCTGTGCTTTGTTTGTGACCCTTATGGCTTCACTCACTATCACAAACCTGCCTTAGGCATCATTCCTTGCCATAAGATAGTTCAGGCAGATTTTCTCTGCTGTCTGAAAATGCATGCATCTTATTACTGATTCTCAAATATTTACGCTAGGACTGCCAAGGTTTTAACCAAGCCCTGTTCCTCTGCCCCTAACTGCAGCTTGATCTTCAGACATTAGCAGGTGATCTTGCTGATCTGCATACTGTGAAATGCTGCATCGGTTAATTTCTACTGGCCGTGCAGCTATCCAAGGCAGAGGAGCAGGCCAGGTAGATGTTTTTACTCACTTGCCAAGTCTATATCATAGATGCCCCACAGACATATCTAGGAATGTTTCAAAAGGAACTTCCCTTCACATGATGTTGTGGATGTCGTAATGATTTCCATATATTATCCAAGTCATCAGTAGCAGCCTGAGCAGACAGAGTGAGGCGGTGGGGGCAGTAAACAAGCTGCAGGTACGGCTCATTCCCACTTACCTCTCCCTGCCCCAGCAGCCTCATTCTGCCTCGCCTGACCTCCCCCATCACTGCATTAACCCCAGGTGTGCAAGTTGCTCGTTTATCTGGTTCCCCAACCTAGTCAAATGAGCTGCTTTTTGCTTTTGCCACCATTGGCATTTTTCTTGCAAGCAGGGATTCACTCAGGCCCATAAACAGCCAAAATCTCTTGGAGGGGGGAATCACAAACGTCAGGGGGGGCAGGTTATAGGGCAACAGCTGAAGAGTCAAGCCCGCTAACCCCTACCCACCCCCCCACCCCCCCAAGCATCTGTACATACAATCTCTTGCATGTCAGGACAAAGATTACATTAATGATAGAGGCGGGGGACCAACCCCATGGAACACTACTAGAACCCCACAGAACTGAATCTGTGTTTACTGACAGCCATTCTCCAATATTTAAATACATATAAATAAAAGTTACTGGACTAGAACTTCCATCATCCTTATTCCAACCACAACAGCCTTTGGAGATGAGGGGAGGTGTAGTACAACAATATCTGAAGACCCAAGTTTGAGGACCTCTGCAATAAGCTTTACGATGAGCAGAAATCTAAACTTGTTTTCCGTACACAAGCCTCACATTGGAGTCACTATAACACGGACTCTAAAGTGATACAAAAAACATTGGTAACCATTCAAAAATACCAAAAAGCAACAGTCTGGTTATACTCTTTTTAAGGCTCAAATGACACACACAGTTTTGAGAAGCAAACTTCTGAACTCTCCAGAATGCTTCATCAAGCAGGATGCTCATGCTAAGCCAAGCAAGCAAGGTGGGGGGGGGGGGAGTGGGGGGGCGGGCAGGGGAGAAACTGGTTATGCAGTACAGTAGGAGGCCCATAGTCTGCAAACAGTCTTAAGAGTCAGTCTTAAGATTCACTAACCAAAGTAAGCAACAGGGCCGTCCTAGTGGGGTGCAGGGCTGGGGGGCAAATCAGCATGTGCAGGACCTCCTTAACATTTCATCTGATTACAGAATCATACTGACTGATGACATACTGTGTAAATAGTGTGAGTGAGTGGGTGAGGTTTTTGGACATGTCCAACCAGCTCGGACTTGTAGTGCATTTGTAAGGGGGAAAGTTAAAAGCACATGCCACTTGCTTCACAGTTCTCACTCCGACCTTCTGGATTGCAAAGTCTTATTTTAAAGAATGTATAAAAAAAGATGTACTTTTGGTGAAGGAGGATAGAAAAATGCTTAATGTTCATTTTAGCAACTTATGAAGCTACTTTCAAGAATTTGGGGTATATTACTCCACTATAAGCTTATAAAAAAGACAATATGTATGTTATTTATATACTGTTACAAGCACAAAGCAAAATAAAATAGGAAATATAACGATTATGATGAATATTTATATACTGCTTTCAACAAAAGTTCCCAAAGTGGTTTACATAGATATAAATAAATACATAAAATGGCTTCCTGTCCCCGAAGGGCTCACAGTCTGAAAAGGAAACATAAGATAGACACCACCAACAGCCACTGGAAGGATGCTGTTCTGGGGTTGGATAGGGCCAGTTGCTCTCCCCCTGCTAAATAAAGAGAATCCAGCCACTCACCTGCCCGAATGGGCGGCGTAGCTTGTTTGCTCCAGCCCCCTCCAAGGAGCACATGGCATCGGGGAGCCCTGCTATTGGCTTCCCGGGTGCTCCCCAGGTAGGGCTTCGGCAGCGAGCGACCCAGCGCGCATGCACCGCCTCAGTCCATCTGTGGAAGGCCCCCCCCCTTCCATACCTCAGATATAGGCTGGGCTTGGCTGGTCGCTGTTTGGGGCCGGGCAGGAATTTTTTGGGTCCACACCAAATTGGCCGGAGGTGTGTGCCTTTTTTTGCCTGCCCCGGTCTATATCTGTAGTCCCTGTAGTTAGTCAGGTCCATAATCCTCCGGTCACGTTTTTGGGCAGGTACATAGGAACATAGGAAGCTGCCATATACTGAGTCAGACCATTGGTCTATCTAGCTCAGTATTGTATTCACAGACTGGCAGCGGCTTCTCCAAGGTTGCAGGCAGGAATCTCTCTCAGCCCTATCTTGGAGAAGCCAGGGAGGGAACTTGAAACTTTATGCTCTTCCCAGAGCACCTTCATCCCCTGAGGGGGATATCTTGCAGTGCTCACACCTCAAGTCTCCCATTCATATGCAACCAGGGCAGACCCTGCTTAGCTATGGGGACAAGTCATGCTTGCTACCACAAGACCAACTCTCCTCTCTGAGGCGGGAAGCAACAGCTTGAAAGCGGTGCGGTAGGGATGTGCACGGACCGGTCCGGAGGCCATGTTAGAGGCCTCCGGACCAGTCCGGATCCGGACCGGTCCGGCGCCGAGGGGGGGTCTCCCTTTAAGGGCGGGGGGGGTAGAACTTACCCCTCCCACCGCTCTTCCCCCTCCAGCGCTGTCGTTTAGAACGAAGTTTTTGGGGTGGCAGTGTTTGTCGCTGCCGCCCCTGCCCCCGTCGTTGTTAGTAAAGCCTTTGTAAGAGCTCTTAGAGAAGCACGCATGCGCGCGGCGGTGCGCGTGCCTGTTGCCAGTGCGCACGGTGGCGACAGGCACGCGCGCGCCGCCGCGCACACATGCTTCTTCTCTAAGAGCTCTTACGAAGGCTTTACTAACAACAATGGGGGCAGGGGCGGCAGCGACAAACACTGCCGCCCCAAAAACTTCGTTCTAAACGACAGCGCTGGAGGGGGAAGTTCTACACCCCCGCCCTTAAAGGGAGACCCCCCCTCGGTGCCATTCCGGACCAGTCCGGACCATGCACATCCCTACGGTGCGGCACCTTAGGTCAGTGTTTGGCATCAAGGAGGAGGAGCAGATCCCTTGAGGCCTGACAGATCAGGGATGCTGCTCAGCCCTTCTTCTCTGCAAAACAACATCCTTCTGTACGGCTGTGCAGCATCAGAGGGGTGTTGTTAGTACCAGAGACCTGGCCTTAGGTCGGCTAGGAAGGGCGGCTCCTGCTTCAAAACGAGGGTGCCGCCTGGAGCCAAGTTGCTAATGCCACTGTCGTCTAGGCCAAGGCAGCCACTCCCGGAAGGAAGGCTGTGCACTGTGGTGGGTGGAGTGCCAATCCCAGCTGACTGCCAAGTTGGCACACTAAGAACTATGTTTCAATAGATGTGGCCAATTTCACCAAAGAATCATGTGTCCATGTCGCCTTGGGTCTGGGCGCAATCACCACTTTTAAAAGGTGGTTTGTTTGTTTTTTTCAGTTGGCAGGAGAAACTCATTGAGATAGAGAACCATTTTCTCCTATGTTCTGCTATGCGAGCCATTTGGAGAACTTAGTTGCTTTAAATAAAGGCAGTATATAAATATTTTAATAATATAAGGCAAAGACATGCAGGATGGGGGGCACACACACCAGCTTAAAAATCACACACACAAACTCACACCAAGGAGAAGATGGGGAAGAAAGTGTGTGTGTGTGTGTGTGTTTGTGTGTGTGTTGGGGGGGATCTCTCACACACACATAAACACTATAGCGGGGAGACGGGGAAGAAACAAACACACTGGCTTTCAAATGCACACACACACACACACAGTTCATTCAACCTCTGCTAACTGGGCAAAGAGGCATTTTTTAATGTGGTGATTCTCTTTTATTTAGCAGAGGGAGAGTAACTGGCCCTATCCACACCCAGCACCGTACCTCCAGTGACTGTTGCTGGTGTCTACATTTCTTTTTAGATTGTGAGCCCTTTGGGGACAGGGATCCATCTTATTTGTTTATTATTTCTCTGTGTAAACCACCCTGAGCCATTTTTGGAAGGGCAGTATAGAAATCAAATAAATAAATAAATAAATAAATAAATAAATTCAGGGGAGAAAGAGAAACACAGTAACTGAAGCGAGGAGACAAATCACACACACACACACACAATACAAATACGTTTTTTATTTTCACTTGTTTTGAGGAGCCCAGATTCCATTCATCTTCTTTTCTCCTCGTGGATTCATTCTGTCTGCATTTGCATTCAGATGCAGAGCAGGGGAGGAACACAAGTGACAAAACTCCTGGAGTTTATTCACACGTGGCTTTATGCCTTGGGTTATCTGAAGAGCAAATCTGTTTAGCAGCAGCAGATTCAGGGCATTAAACGGACAGTTCACATAGTGTTGGTTCCTCTCTGCAATCCCTGGCAGATCTTTTTGCTGTGTGTTCGCACGAGCTGGTTCTGGGTTTTCCCTCCAACCAATCCTCTCAAAGGAGGAGGTGAGAGAGCTTTTGTTTTGTTTTGTTAGTTTGACAGCATTGTGGAAGAACTGCATGATGAGTTGCCAAGGGATCAAACAGCAGAAAGCTTAACCTGAGCCTACCAAATCTGATCCAAATCTTCTTCTTCTTCTTCTTCTTCTTCTTCTTCTTATTCTTATTCTTATTCTTATTATTATTATTATTTCAATTTCTATACCGCCCTTCCAAAAATGGCTCAGCGCGGTTTACACAGAGAAATAATAAATAAATAAGATGGATCCCTGTCCCCAAAGGGCTCACAATCTAAAAAGAAATGTAGACACCAGCAACAGTCACTGGAGGTACTGTGCTAGGGGTGGATAGGGCCATTTGCTCTCCCCCTGCTAAATAAAGAGAATCACCACTTTAGAAAGATGCCTCTTTTGTTCTGCTGGGTGTGTGTGTGGGGGGGGGGTCTTTGCTGATTTTTAGAATGAACTTGACTTTGTAAGTGAATGCCTTCATCACCTCATGTCCCCTCCCCCCCCACAGACACACACCCCAGAGGCAGGGAAGTTTAAAGTAGAAGCCATTGCTTTCTCCGTCATTAAGAAATGCATTAAAAATGCAGGCAAATCAGTTCAAAAGGGGGGGGGGGCCCTCAGGTTACATCAGGCTGTAGTCTCCATTCTGCATATCTAAAGCCTATGTTAAGACCCACATTTTGCAGTTTCTGCTTGCATTTAACTCAGGAATTTCTCCCTCCCCTTCCCCTGAATTCCCTCCACAGAATTTCAACAATCTGCTAAAAACCCTCCCCACCCTCCAGTGCTTACAATTGCAGATACTCAGAGCAGACCATTTCCAACAGCTGTCAAACTCCCCCTCATTGAGTTTTGAAAAATGCCGAGTTTTGAAAAACTCCACTCCACACATCAAGGGAAAGCTGTGGGGCATAACAGGCTTTTTTCAAAAGCCGCTGGAAATAGAGGATTATTTTTAAGTCGGACATAAATCGGGCTAAGTCAGATTGTGCAGCCTCGATTCGGTGGGGAAACCAGAGTTCTGTCTGTACTGGTCGCTGATAGCCCAAAGGGACTTCGAAGTAAAGGCAGCTGATATGTGGACTCACACTCTCCAAAGCCATGTGTCTAAAGCCTCCTGGAGAGCCAATTAGGGGTGGCTGCTGGTGCCTGAGAAGGCAGGGCAGGAAGGAAAGGTGATTAACCCTTCCCCCGCCTGCAGTTGGTGGCAGCAAGGGGCAGAGGCATGAGAAGTGCTGAAAACAGGTTGGCCCAGGCTGGAGGTGGGGGGAGAGAAATGAGGGGGCAGGTAAACCCTTTCTCCCTCCCCCACTGGCTATGGGCCTGGTCCACTCTCTAGCCCTGAGCATTTTTGCTTCCTCCCCTTTCCTGGGAGAGACTTTGGAGTGCCTTCCTGAGTTCCCCCCTGTAACAAAAGGATGACACCTTCTTTCCAATAAAGAAGCCAGACTCTTTGCAATCCTTGAACCCAATCTCACAGACTAGGATAGGTATATACAGTAGTGTCTCTGTCACTACTCCCCTTCTCTATCTTTAGCCCATAACACTATCCCGTGACCTTCAATACTAACTCCTGAATGTGCACTGGAGACCATTTAGTGCCATCCTCAGAGCTTTAGGCTCTAAAGGGAGACCTATGTCCCTAACTCTACAGGAGATTGCCAATTACTGCTTTGACGTCTACATTTCTATTCTTCAATAAAACTTAGCTTTTGCTTTCAAGGAAAATGTCTCGACTCCATTGCTCACTCCTGAGCATCCTAATTCTAGGGTACCCTACCCACAACCAGCTTTCCTTGTACTTGAGTCAATAAGATTGCACCCAATTTGAGTTAATTACCCACTTGAGTGAAAACATAGTCACAAAGGGTGGTAACTACCACACTTCCAAGCAGACCTCGTAACACTGCACCCTGGAATGCTTGAGGAAATGGCGAATGGACACAACACCACCATACAAATCCTGAAATGTCTTTACAACAAAAATTGGTTTTTTTTATGGTGTTGATCTCACAAATTGGGAAATGTTGAATAGGTCAAGATGCTACTTTTATTTAGATTAGCTTCTTGGCAAAAGTGCAAAAGCAAGCTAATTGGATCACTATCTAAACATCTCAAACTAACAGCCTTTATATGCCTTCGGCTTTGTTATGCTAATGAATGAACCTTGTAGCACAACAGTCGAACAGTCCTCCCTCTTGCAGGTTTTTAGATATTAGCTTGTAGAGGGAAAACAAAGCAAAAACAATAAGCAGACTTTTGAAGTCTCCAACAAATCGCTCCAATTATCTCATCTCTGTCTTTGTCGTGCCTTATTGGGTGCACACCAGAAATCAGTCAAGTGTGGAACACAAATGTCTGTGGGGGGAAATGTTAGGGTCATTCATGTCTGTGGTTCTGCAAGATCAGCAAACTCGTGAACCTCGTCGTCCACCTCAGCACCGTAACCTCAGTGACTGTGCTCCTGAGGGCTGCCTTTTCCTCAGAATGCTTACTGAGCTTTTGGGGTTCGCTCTTTCTGTCCCTAGCAAAAAAAGTAATTGGGGAGTGGATAAGGGTCGCTGGAAAAGGGATAAAGAAAAAGACTAGGCAAAAGAAGTCCATCATGCTCATGTCGCGAACCAGCTGGCGTTTCCTCTGATCTACTGCACATGCCTCTGAGGCTTTCATTCTTGCTTCTTTGAGCAGGGAGGCACAGCATGCAGCACCTGTTAGGCGCTGCTGTCCCTTTTCAGACTGAGGGGAAGATTGTGGAGGGATGGCTGCTCTCTTGCTTCTTCATATCTGAATGACATAAACAGACACACGCACACTCCTCAATGTCCATCATAAAGTCTGGTGATTTTGTCAAGTCTCTGTTGCTCAAGGAATGGTGAGTAAATTTTGTCTCAGGGCAAACTAAACATTTTGGTGACATGATCCCAGTTGGGCCATGCTGAATTAATATAAAGCTGTGGAGTGGGGAACAGCATGGCCAAGGGGAGCTGAATCCTTCCAGCCCCACCCATACTGTTTGTCCTGAAATCCCTTATCCGCTGTCCTTTTTCTCTTTGTGGGGATTGTGTCCAATCTTGAAGTCTGACTGAAAGGACAACAAACCCTGTGGAGAAACAGTTTAAGGGAGAAGATATGTCTGGAAGGAGAATGGTTCTGTTCCTCCCCTCTCTGTTGTATTTTAAATGGCTCTCTTTTATCCCTGGTTTATATACATTTATTTCTACAGGGCTCTCATTGTAAAATTGAAGAACCATGATTGGATCTCACATTTCCCAATTTTTTATGTGAAACAACAGGCTTGAGGGGGTGATCCTGAGTTGGTTTGAGATCATGGGGCTGCGGGCAGGGGATTAATGCTTTCCCACCATATGCACCCCCCAGCTGCTATTTGCCCCATTAGGAAAATCTCCCAGGTCTTTAAAAGAGTATTGGTGTTTCCTGCCTTCGGCTTTGAGTCTTTTAAATCCCTAGACCAAATGAACTTAAAAACAGAACAGTCGGCTAAGCTACGGCTTTCTCTGTACCCTTGTTTGTGTCCTCTGAGTCATGGATCCATTCTACCTGGACCAGATGCTTTGGCTATGTTAAGTTGGTATAAGCTCCTAAGAACCAATTCTTTAATCTCTGCGTAGTTCAGTTTCATCTCTGGCATCATGACTACAAGTAAACTGATACCTGATTCACATCAGTGTTTATACTATTGCACTATTAGCAAGGGGCAAAAGGCAAGAGTTAACAGCTCTGTTCCTACACTGTCAGTGAAGTGCAAGCCATCCCGTTCTGCTTCAACTGCTCTATTGAATTCTTTAATCTTTGAAATACATCCTTGAGGGGTAATGTTTCAAAAGGAGAAGTGCACCTGCTTGCATTCATGACTAAACCACAAGAAGGGAGGCAGCTCTATTCATATACAAATGAGGGAATAAAACATTTCCTGATTTATTTGCATGATTGTGGCTTGATTTTGATTTTGGAGAAAGAAAAATCAAGCCACATGAGCATGACCTCCCTTGACACCTCATCCCTAGGGATGTCAAGAACCAATGGAACTCCACCCTTCTCTTGCTCGAGAGCCTGCTGGGGCAAGAGGTGGCAAGAAATTGTGGCTTGAACGTGTGTGACCTCTCCAACTCTGAGTGGAAGATCATGTCTGAGACAGTCTCGAGCCCTTCCTGTTTGCCATGAAGAGCTTGTGCGCCGAGGCAACGACTCTGAGTCAGGCCTTACCCTCCATTCTTCTCCTTGAGAGCCCTGGCAGATCGGATGAGGACTGGGGTAGTGGAGAGGCTCTACAAGAAGTTGGGTGACTAAGAAGACCATGTTTTGGCCTGCCTGTGTGACCCAACTATGAAGGGCAAAGCCGTCTGTGTGGATAATCTGCCTGGGTGGAGGGACCTCCAGGTTGATTGAGTTAGAGAGGAGGAGCAGAGGAGGCTCAGGAACCAAGAGGAGGGTGCTGGCACATCTACTAGGGCACATTCCATGGCAGCAGTGTGGGTCCATCCCCCCACCCACTCTTTCTATTCGAGAAGCACAGCATCCCTGGCAGCACCAATACAGCCAGCAGTTCCACCTGTCTGTTCTACCTAGTATTTCAATCAGGGGTGCCTTGCCTGACTTGCGGGAGGCTCCACCAACCTGGCCCTGAGACTTCAAGCTGAGCTGACTCAACCTTGAGCTGGCTCGATTCCAAGCCAGCTCACACACCCGTACACAGCTGCAGAGGGTGAAATACCTGAGTGCAGGATATGGGTGTCTGAATATGTGAAGACTTAGCAAAACTTGACAGTGGGTTCTTTAGTGACATCTGGGTCCCTTCAGTGCTGCTGGGGCATTGCTCTTCCACAATTAGCTGGAAGTAGGTCTATTGCAGCTGTTCCTTACGGCACTTAATATAGAACTATATTACCCATTACAATCCCACAATGCCCATTCCCAGAGTAAAAGCAAAAGCGATTGGTGCATTCTCGCCCAAGCTATAGCAATCCAAAGCAAAACAGTGTGATCACTTGCTCATTATTCTTTTTTATCTTGTGTGATTAGCACACATAAACTTGCTTGCAAACATGAAATGAAAGTAAAACCACTTAAGGAAAAAGTGCTACTGAAAAGTGGTGGAGATGGGGCTGAATTGCAGGAACAAGCAAACAGCTTGTTCTTTTGTAAACGACTTAATATTAGGCAGTTTAAAATTATATATTTATATGCATTTATACATTTGTGCTTTAGGGAATAAAGCAGATGAGAATTTTAAAAAGAAAAGAAAAAGGCAAACCATGGCTGTTGAAAAGAATTAGGAGTGCAATCACATTGCAGGACATTCATTCATTCATTTGATTTTTATTTATTTATTTGATTTTTATACCGCCCTTCCAAAATGGCTCAGAGCAGTTTACAATTAAAACAAACCACTAAAACAGTAAAGAGCTAAAACAAAAATGTAAAAACAATATAACAACAATTAACAATTAAAATTTTTTTAAAACAACAATTAAACAATCGCAGTAATTAAAAACCCTGAAACCAGGTTAAAATATTAAAACCGATTTTAAAACCCTGGAAAGCCAAGCCAAACAAATACGTTTTAAGGGCTCTCCTGAAAGCTAATAGAGAATTCAAATTACAGATTTCCACAGGGAGCACATTCCACAGCCCCGGAGCAGCTATAGAGAAGGCCCGCCTCTGAGTCGCCACCAGACGAACAGGTGGTAACTGTTGATGAACCTCCTCAAATGACCTTAATGTGCAGTGGGGAGCATGCAGAAGAAGGCACTCTTTGACGAAACTCGGGCCTAAGCCATTTGGGGCTTTAAAGGTAATAACCAGCACTTTAAAGGTAATAATCATATAATGGCAGAAATATAAAAAACAGGGTTTTTCAAAGCCAATGCAATTCAGAAGAGATTCAGCCCAATTCATCCACTGAAAACCAGCAGACTGCTAGTCTGGTCCAAATCGAAGCAACCATGACTGAACTGGGCTGGTTTGCTACTGAAGCAATGCAGTCACTCTGGCCCTTCCCCCATCTCTCCAACTTTCCCCAGCCCCAATAGGTCCTTATTAGGTAGGGGCAGAAGACAGGCTGACTCTATTTTTATCTGGTAGCACTATCTTCTTTGGCATTACCTTAAAGTGACTCCTAGAAGTGGTCCCCCACCCCCTGCAGTCTTGGAAAGGCACAGAGTTTTCTGGGAATTGTAATCTTTTTCAAGGCTGTAGCCTGGAATGCAAGTGTTTGGCAACACCATCAACCAGATTATCTGTAATAAATGAATAAACTCTTTCCATTAGCAGCGTTCCACCAGGCTGCATCTGAGAGAGATGGAAGCATGGCTTGTCCCCTTTGCTAAGCAGGGTCCACCCTGGTTTGCATTTGAATGGGAGACTACATGTGTGAGTACTCTGAGATATTCCTCTTAGGGGATTGGGCCACTCTGGGAAGAGCATCTGTGTGCTTGCATTCAGAACGTTTCAAGCCTAACCTACTTCACAGGGTTGTTGTGAGGAGAAACTCAAGTATGTAGCACACCGCTCTGGGCTCCTTGGAGGGAGAGTGGGATATAAATAAATAAATAAATAGATAGATAAATAAATAAATAAATAAATAAAGTTCCCGCCCTGGCATCTCCAAGATAGGTTCCATGCTCCTGCTCCATGCTCCTGCATGCAACCTTGGAGAAACTGCTGCCAGTCTGTGTAAACAATACTGAGCTAAATGGACCAATGGTCTGACTCAGTAGGCTCCTTATTTTGGGGATTTTTTATTTCCTCTCCCATCCCTTTTCCATCATGTCTGTTATGCTGGAAGCTGTTTTATTTTATTCTGTGAATTGCCCTGAGTGCATTGACAGAAAAGATGTATATAAATTTAAATAAATGAGCTGCCTTCTTATCTGGGATCTAATGGTATCCCCCCAGCAGAAGTATTTTTAAATTAGATATTAAAATCACATATTTCCCCACAATCCATCTTTGTGGTGTTTTTTTCACATTTAGACATTATACATAGGTTTTGTGAAGTATCTCACTCTTTAGATATTAAAGTGTTCAGCATTTCAAAATCCAGGACACATTTGCCAATTTCCAGGCGCTTGTATACCAGACAAATGAGCAGAGAAAGAAGGAAAGGTCCATTATTACAAATGCAGGATAATGCAATGATCAGTACAAATAGTGAGAAGCCCTGTTCCTTTCAGTAAGTACAAGCTGAAAGGTATGCAATGGCCATTCAAAAGATTAGCATTCTGTTGAGAGATTAATTAAGGCATGGGTTAAATTGGCCATTATGGCTGGGGATGATGCAGTTCCAGTCCAACAACATGTGGAGACTCAAAGTGCAGAACTGCTGAATTAAGGTCATACAACAGCCAAATGAAGGTTACAAAGGTTACGTCACTGTTTGGGATGGTTTGGTTGGGTATTTTTTAAAGTATTTACACATTACAAAGCAGTGCAGAAAAACCAATTTTCAAGTGTGGAAATTCTCTGTACTCGTTGAATGCCTTCTAAGGACATTTTTACACATGGGTTTGTACTTAAATTGGACTGTAATGCAGACATAAAGTCCACATTGGTTAGAATGTAAATTCAGTTTCTCTTCTGCTTTCTTTCCTATATACTTTTATTTTATTGATGCATTACATTTGTGTCCTACCTTGACTTCAACAATATCTGAGTAATATACATGGATTGTTTCATTTTATTCTTACAACAGCCCTGTGAGATAAGTTAGACTGAGAGAGGCCACCTGGTGAACTGGCTGAGCATGGATTTAAATCTGATTGTTTCCAACTCACATCCAACATTTTGTTTGTTCCATTGGGGTGCACAGACAGAGGCACTCTTACCCTGGACTTTTGGGCCAATGTCTAGAACCTTCAAAGCCCCTGCCCCCCAAAATCCTCTTTAGTCTGTCCCGGGTGGTGTGGTTGCCCAGCCAAGCATGATAATGCTTACTTTGGGGGGGGGGTGGCTTCCAAAAGGCCTTTAGGTCCAGGCTCCAAATTATCTAGGTGCAACTCTTTGAGAGACAGACTTAAGGCTTGCAACATTTACTTTATTTTATATTGGAACCTCCAGATTTACTAACCACAGGAATACCCATGGACACAATCGCCTCATTTGCAGGGGCGTAGCTATAATTTTGCGAAAAGGTTCAAAGAACACAAGCCCCCAGCTCCTGAGGGTCCTCCAGCTCCCTCCCTCCCTATTTTCTTCATTGTATCCCTCACTCTAGGGGGCCGCCAGAGAAAGGGATGAACATGGGCCCCTTCTCCCCTAGCTACGCTCCTGCCCATTTGCATGTAACTAATGGACCCCCAGTTCCAGCCTCCCCTCCCCCCAGGGGTGTAGCTAGGGGAGAGGGGGCCCATGTTTGCCTTTCTATCTGGCAGCCCCTTGGAGTGAGGGAGATAATGAAAAAAATAGGGATGGATGGATCTGGGGGGCCCAGGTTCTTTGAACCCCTTCACTCAATTACAGCTACACCCCTGCCGCCCCCATGCACTTACCTATCTACATTTGGATGAAATTGACAGGAACTAAACTGCAGTCTCTGCAGGGAGACTGCAGAGAGGAGAGGGAACTGGCTGTGTGGGTTTCCTTCTGGCATGAAGGACAGCCCTGACAGCCAATCAAGCTGGAGAGCAGGAGGAACTTCCTCTCTCAGCTCTGGTTACAGCCGACACAACCAAGTTCAGAATTCAGATGTACAGCAGGTAGCTGAAAACCTCAGGAGCAGTGAAACTCACTATAGCCCAAGGTTTCAGATTGGTGTTTGGAAGGGAAACCTTGGGTCACTTTTCCGTCAGGATCAGGGTTTCACAAATTCGGATGTACAGGAAAGTCAATCTCAGGCACCTTTAACTCTGGTTTCCCATTATGTGCAAATGGGGCCAGTATGTTGGATGACTATGGGTCCACTAGGACTCCATCTGAGTAGCCCCTCCAAGTTTCTATATACTTATTTCCAGAATTTGTATCTCGACTTTCTTTTTAAAAGTCCTTTATTAGCTAACAATATACAGGGCCAAATTGGACGATGCATCTGACTGACCTCAGTCATCTTGTGATTTAGCACATGAGAGTGCACACTCTGCCCTCTACAAGCCATTCCACATTCAATAATCACGTGGGAGACAATTTAATGTCATTTAAAAATTGCATGGGGGGCGGTTTTAATGAACCTCACCCCTACATAATAATGAAAAGTGGAATGGTGCACCAGGAAGGGAGCAGGATATCATGCTCACACTCTTAAATATGTGGTGGGTGGGGCTGGTCAGAGGTATCATCCAAACCGGCCTACAAATTATTAAAACAATAAATGAAAATAATAAACCATGCACTGAAGTTATCAAAATCAACAAACTAATACAGAGAACAGCAGCAAACAAAAACCAAGGTCAGATCAACATACCCAAGGCATGCTAGAAAAGGAAATGTTTTAGCTACTTGCCATGGGGCCAAAAGACGAGCAAGCATGGGGCCAGCGGAACTTCTTTTGGCAGGACATTCCACTATTTTGGCACCACCACAGAAAAAGCCCCATCCCTTGTGTCTACCTGCTTCACATACCTCAGCAGTTGGGAAGGAGGGAGAGTGCATTCAGGGTCTCAGCAGGTGATCTTAGGGGTTGGCCAGATTCATATGAGTTGAGGCCACTCTCTAGAGCAGAGGTAGGCAGTGGCGTAACTATAGGGGGGCTGGGGGGCACGTGCCCCGGGCGCCACCCCGGCAGGTCACGTGGGGGGCACCAAAAAGTGGCTTTCCCCCCACCGCCCCCCCTGGATCGCCCGCCAAGTGTGGCGGCAGGAGTGTGGCAGCAATTCGGCGGCGGGTCGCCCACCGAGTGGCGGCGGCGGTGGGTCGCCCGCCGAGTGCGGCGGTGGCTGGTGTGGTGGCTGGCGGCATCCCATGGCCTGTGTAGCAGCAGCGTGGAGTGCAGGCAGCGATGCCGAGGTGCGCCTGCGCAGTTGGAAAGTGACGCCGGGCCGCTTGGCTCGGCATCGCTGCCCGCACTCCGCGCTGCTGCTACACAGGCCATGGGATGCCGCCAGCCACCACACCAGCCACCGCCGCACTCAGCGGGCAATCCGCCGCCGCCACTCGCGACCCCCCGCCGCCGAATCGCCGCCACCCCGCCACCGCCGAATCACCAGCCGCTGCGCCAGGCCAGGTATGTGGGGGCGGGGGGGCACCATTTCAGGGCCATAGCTTGCCCTGGGTGCCGTTTCCCCCCGGTATGCCACTGGAGGTAGGCAACCCTGGCTCTCCAGCTGCAGTTGAACTACAACTCCCATTTTCCCCAGTCACAAATTGTGGCTGGGAATTATGGGAGCTGTAGTTCAACAACAGCTGGAGAGTCAAGGTTGCCTACCCCTGCTGCATACCTGCCAACATTTTCTCATTTGGAATGCTGCTCTAGGGTGTAGCTGCTCTAGGGTGTAGGTATGCTGCTCTAGGGTGTAGGTATGCTGCTCTAGGGTGTAGCCAGGCCTGTCTTCCTTGTGTCTGAAAGTATCCCAAAAGAATGTGTTTTTTCTTCTTCCCCAAATTCAGCAGTCTTCAGTAGATGCAATATTGTGACAGAAAACTGGGCTATTATACAATCCCTCTGATCAGTATAAAACAGATTTTAAATGGCTGGAGTGAGAGCTATTCTGCTCTGAAGTGAGTGGATGTTTTATGTACAAAATAAACCAGCTGCTTTACTCTCTCACTCATGAAAGGCTCTCTGTCACATAGAAGCAAAGCTGCTTCCCTTGATCCAAAGTTTGTGAAGACTTCTCCTAATCTTTTTTTCTGTTTTAAAAAAGAGGCCAAGCTGCATGCATGTAAAGAAAAGCTGTAGAATAAATTGGGAATCTGATGCTAGCTAAAAATGCCGACCGAATACCAAGAAAATGATGACAATTAAGAGCAGAAGACCTGCCGTCTGCTTCTTTTGTAAAGTTTTGTCACTTTTCCTATATTGTGAGCCAAAACTTGGAAGAACAAAATTGAAGGAAGAAACTTCCAGAAGCCCAAAGCTTCATTTGCATGTTCTGTGGCTAGGACTATGGTTATGGCTGATCTGCAAAGCTGGCCTAGGATTAGATGTCTGAGGACTGGCTGTGGTTTAGAGTGGCCAGCTCTGACTAAAGCTATTCCTGGAAGTTTTTTCCTTATGTGATCCAATATATTTCAAAATCAAGCCATTCAAATCTCCATGATTGCTGTCACTAGTCACCTGAAGATGGATGCCTACCAATTCCTGGAGACTTCACTCCAGGCCAATCGTGGAGGATTGACAACTCTGCTCAGGGCCTCTTTACCCACTGTAGTTCCTTGCATGGCGGCCTGATCCATGGATTTCTGGGAATTGCACTTCACACTCTGAGGTACTTCCCATCCCCTTTGCAGAGATGAGGTTTCTGTAGGGAATTTTTCCCCCCTCTTCTGCTTTTTTGATAGCTTTAAAACTACAATGCAGGCTGCAATCTGGCAACCCTATAGCTGTAAAATACAACATATTTACTAGGTGAACTTTCATCTCGGCAATAAAAGGAGGGGAAAATGCGAAAAAGAAAAAAGAAAGAAAAGCAGCTTATTTGAAAGCAGTACATCTTACATTTTGATTGTTTTAAACCCTTTTCCTTACTCTCCCAGTCTTTCAGTGTTTTTTCTACTGCTCATAAATTGAGAATTTGTCTTTCAATTCTGACAACAAGTATTTTTCCTGCTTGGACAATAGCTTTTGTAGTGGTGTGTTATATTGCACAGGGTTTTGTTTTTAAATCTTCATTATCAATGCTTGATACAAGTGGACATGTTTTTCTTACCGTCTAATGATACAACATGCAGATATAGTACATATAACTATCATTTAAATACTTTACAGTTAAGTATAGTACCTAAACTTCCTAAGCTATTGTACTGGGCACGTATTTCCTGATGCTGGCTTATGAACATTATATTCCAAAAGCAAAGATAAGAGGCTGGAATGCCAAATAAAATTATGGCCATTAATTCTCACACTTCCCATTTGCACTATCTGCATCACATCAACTTTTTAAAAAAATGACTTTGCACATAATGTACTGTTATGCCTTGCATTTATTATAAAATAGTTTATCATAAGAAAACCATTTATTTCTCATGCCATAGCTTCTGCTTGAATAAATTTCAAAGCCTTTCATGTCTTGGTGAAGGAAACCTCTCTGGTCAGAAACCCTTGCCCCAAGTGCAAACCTTGATCATCCTTGTAAATATCACGGGGAGGGGAGTGCGGTTCTCAGTTGCTTTGAAAGATTTGTACGAAATCCTGACTTGATGCCAGTCACATCTTGTGAGCCGCTATGGGCACAATTCAAGGATAAATGAGGTGAGAATTCCTTCCCTCTCTTTGATGGAGGAAAATATGTGAGGCCCATTTCTCAATCAGCTACGGTAAGATTCGATTTTACATTAATTAAACACAGAGCGATTATCTGGAAGATTATAAATGAAATGCTTCAGAAAGGGAAAGGGAAATTCACAGAGGTCTAGAAAACTGAGCTCCAAGCAGCTTCTCCTTTTTGAAGTCTAAGGATTTCATAAAATTATACAAGCGCATGGTACGGAGTCCCTGACGTTGTACAATGCTACTTTTTATTCTGAAGTCACTCCAGCTGTGAATAAAGAAGGAAGCCCCGGAGAGGTTTTTCTTTCTCATTTTTAACCTTGGCCTCCTCATGTGCAGCCTTGAACTTTCCTCACAATTCCATGTATTGTTGGGTTTATTTTGTTAGAGGAAAAGATTCTGGTTAGTCTAAAGTTCCCAGTCCTTATATTTAGGGCTTTCCCCCCTAGAACTTCCCTACAGGCCAGTTCTGTAAGCAAATATATCTTGCTTATACAATGACTCTAACCTCGGTGGGTACTTGTCAAAAATTACAATGGACTGAATTATCCATATAATTAATCCCAAGACAATCCTGTGAGCTGGGTTCCCCCCTGCTTTGCTGTTGGTTCCTGCTTGCAGAATCGCCCTGGGAAACATTGCACAGCTAACCTTTCCCACTGTATCTTTTCCATATGCATATGCTGACTAGATCGATACAAAAAGCAATTGCCTGGCTGGGAAATGTTGCATCATAATCAGCTCTGTATTTCCTTATTCCCCGGCTTGCACTTTCCATTCAGTACACACTGACCTGTCCTATATTCCCTTTGATGCCTTTTTCTTCCATTCCTGCATTCATTTGCCTTCTATTCTGTTCCCTTTGTCAGTAATTAGCTCCCCCATTCTGTCTTTTGTTTCCACTTTCCATTATAATAGGCTAATGGCTGCACACATTTTCTCACAACTTCTTAAGATTCCCATTGTCTCTGTCTGAAGTCCTGTTATTCCAGAGATCTCAATCTTCCTTCCTTCCATTGCCAGATTAGCAGGAAAGGAAAGAGGGCCATGCATTATTTCCACCCCACCCCCCAAAAAGTACAGGTCACCCCCTTTCTGTTGCAGCCCTTTGTCCCTCTTGAAAATATATCCCTGAGTTGTGTGATCTTCAGGGTCATATTTTTTCGTGTTAGTCTGGATGTTGGCCAATCATTTGCTGTGCTGGTTTCATATTACTGCTACTGTTTTCTCTTCGTGGAATTGATATTGTTTTGTGAGAGTTTTGCCTCAGGAGTGGAATATACATTCATCCTAAATTATTTATGTATTACATTTCTATGCCACTTTTCCAGCTTTGAAGAGGCCTCCAAAGCAGCTCAGAACCAACCCGAAAATATAATTTAATATGAAAACCAACAATTCAAATAATAAAAACAACAATAAAAAGTACAGAATCATCACCATAAAATGATGTAGATTAATGAAGGGGGAAAGGTCATTGAACACAGAAAACTCTACTGAACAAAAGCATCTTTACAATCTGTCTCACTCATAAAAGGGAAGAGGCTAAATCATATGCCTCCTAAGAGTGGGGGTTCCAGTGCCTAGGCACCACCATCAAGAAAACCTTGTCCTATGTACCCACCAACCCCACTTCAGAAGATGCTGGGATGTGGTGGAGCAGGGCCACACAGAAGAAGATCTCAAGAAGAATAACCTTTTATTTATCACACTGATGTCAGTGTTTCTCTGAAAATCCAAGAGAGCTACTATGAGTTCCACGTGAGTTCCCAGGCAGGCCCTGCTCAGCTCTAGGAGGATCACAGGCCTGCACCTCTTTTGTTTCAACAATAAGTTTGTTTGTTTGTTTATCAATCAAACTTCTATACCACTCAAACTTTCATCTCTGGACGGTTAACATAAAACAATTAAAACACATATAAAAAGTTAAAACAATTCAACAATTTAAAGTCAACCATAAAATTAAAACATACAATTTAAAAAAGCTTGGGAAGCTTGGGTGAAAAGATGGGTTTTCAGATGTTTTTTTAAAATTGCCAGAGATGGGGAGGATCGTATCTCAACAGAGAGCACATTCCACAATCTTGGGGCAGCGACCGAGAAGGCCTGTCTCTGTGTAGCCACCAAACTAGTTGGCAGTAACTGGAGACGGACCTACTCAGATGACCTCAATGGGCAGTGGGGCTCATAGTGAAGAAGACGCTCTCTTAGTTACCCAGGGCCAAAGCCATGTGGGGCTTTATAAGTTATAACTAGCACTTTGTATTTTGCCTGGAAACCAATTGGTTATTCATTCCACAACAATACCACTTTGAAGGCAATGGTCAAGCAAAGACAAGTTAGGCTAACAAGTGCTAGGTAAGCACTACTAAGTTGGGGTTGCCAATTCAGATGAAGCTCTTCCAAGAGGTTCCCCCCTCCCCAATATTTTTCATGCTATCAAGCCATTACAATCTCTAGGACTGCTTTCAATTGTCATTTGGAGATTGGCTTTGATTTCTCGAGACTCCAGGCCAATCCTGGAGGGTTGGCCACCCTATTCGCAATGATGACACTGAGGCGCTTCACACAATTGCTGTGAAGCATCTCAATGTGCTTTCAATGCAATTTCAATGTGCATCTCAATGCAGCTGCTCGTAGCTGGGCAGCCGAATTGGCTGCCCACACAGCTGCTGGCTCCATCACGGAGCCGGTGGGAGCTATGGGGATCGGAGACCTTGCAGCCCCCAAAAGTTCCAGGATGCCCCACGCAAGCATGCGGGGCATTCTGGAGAGACCCCCGAGCCCGGGAGTCTACTCGTGTGTCGTCACGTGCTGCGGCGACACACTAGAAAAAAAAATGAGGTTAACAGAGCGCTCTCTCCGTTAACCTCATTTAAGGGGAGGGTGTTCTAGGTAGGCTAGCCCCCTTGGGAGCACCAGCCTCGGCTGCAAGCCCGGTGGTTCCCACAATCCCTGGAAAGCGAGCTAAGCTCCCTTAGCCCGCTTTCCCATGATCGTGGGAATAGCTTCACTATGTTAGGAGCTTTCTAGATTACCTCAGACCTTTCCTGGCTTTCATTTTCCTGTGATCATGCAGGGAAGCCCACTTCTTGCTTTCAGAACCATGACTGCAGTATATGAGAAGGTAGTACAATATAATTACTGAAGTGGATAGAAAAATGTCAGCCAAGCTTGGGAAGCATACCAAACAGCATACTTGTTTTTAGAATCCATGTAAGTGATTGATGTTCAAGGACTGGTGTACATTTTGAGCATTCAGTCATTAACTGCGCAAAGTGTTGCAAATCAAACTGATCAATAACATCAGTGGCCACTAGCAGAGAAGTGGTTGAGGCAGGAAAAGGCTTTGTGGAAGGTGAACTAGCTTCTGGGGCAGATATTATATTGACCATTGAGAGACTGATCTGAACAGAACACACACTCCACTTTTCAGGCCAAGGCCTCTCAGAGCAGTTTACATACAAAAAAACAACAGAATACACAGGTTTCTGGTTGCAGCTGCTGTTGGTTCTTAAAGCAGACCTGATGTAAGTAAAGGTAAAGTGTGCCATCAAGTCGATTTCAACTCCTGGCGCCCACAGAGCCCTGTGATTGTCTTTGGTAGAATACAGGAGGGGTTTTACCATTGCCATCTCCCATGAGATGATGCCTTTCATCATCTTCCTATATCGCTGCTGCCTAATATAGGTGTTTCCCATAGTCTGAAAAACATACTCGCGGGGATTCAAACCGGCAACCTTCTGCTGGTTAGTCAAGCATTTCCCTGCTGTGCCTCTTAAGTAGAGTCTAGAAAATGATCTTCAGGAAGAACACGGCAGCTGACTGAAGTACTAGGGAGGGCGGGACTTCTCCTTGACTGAGCCGCAGTTGTAAGAGCTCCACTCCGGCTGCCATCAGTTTTTTCTCCATGGCAGCACTAAGTGGAGAAAGGGCTGGGAGATTATACCCTCACTCCAGGTATTTTCTGACTACTCCAGGTAGTTTAATACTACTGAATTAAAGAGTCGTATAGATGCAATCCTGATGAAAATATATTTGCAATGAAATATATGAACAACATGCAGATTTTCTAGTTAGTAGACTAGGGGGCTATTCTCACAATTAACAAAAATCGAGCTAGGAGAGCCTAGCCCAATTTTTGTTAATCGTAAGAACCACCCCGCTCAAGTAGCCCACCCCTTAGCCCAGGTTTGCAGAACGAGTGCTCGGCAAACCTGCATGATTTGTTCGTGAGTAGCCATGGCGCAGCTCCGTGCCGTGGCTACTTGCGAGTAGACCCCGGCCAGGAGGCGAAAAGCCACGAGTGCGCAGCCACGAAAAGCCGCGAGTGCGCAGGGCATACTAGGGCTTTGGGAGGCCATGCAGCCCCCGCTCCCCCCAGCCCCCACCGGCTCCATCACGGAGCTGGCAACCATGTGGGCAGCCAATCTGGCCGCCCAGGGCTCCCTGCCCAGTTGTCTGCAGGAAGAGTGGGCTTAGCCCACTCTCCCCACAGTTTTGCAGAAAGCGGGTCTCATGGATCGTGAGACCCGCCTCTAGTTCTACAGAATCAGCAGCAAGTCAGTAATTATTTTACATGATTTTGCACATAGGAATTATAGCTATATATAACCCATGTATTGCATTTCCATGATACATGTTTTAACAGACATTTCTAATAGATGTATAATTTAAATTGGTTAGGAAATGGTTTCCCAAAATACCATAATTTTTAATGATGTAAAAACAAGAATCATGAGTGCATGGGGATCTACAGCACAGCAGGACATGCATGGATCTTTCCCTATAGATTTAAGTGTGTACTCTGTTTCTCCACTCCCCCAGCCAAAAATTCTCAAAGTATTCTGGAATCCATTGAGGGCACATAATGCAGCAACTTTGCTGAAGCTAAGTGCCTGCATGGGAGACTGCCTGGGGACCCTATGAAGGTTCTTTGAGTTCCACTGTAGAAGTTAGGCAGGGTATACTGTAAATGGAACGCAGAAGAGAAAATGAAATGCATACTGACACAGTTACCAGCACTCTGAGATGATGATGATGATGGTGATGATGATGATGATGATGATGATGATGATGATGATACGTATGTATGTATGTAAATGTGTTATAGCTATACTCTGTGTCAAAAATTGGAAGTGATATTACTCAGTTCATTCAGGCCTGATTTCACAAATGTATGTGTGCAAGTTACTAAATCTGTGAACAGCCTCCACTGAAAAGCATTGTTTCACTGTAAGCAGTAGAGCCGGAGAGCTGATCAGCAGGCAGCCATTATCAGGCTTTTGGGAGGAGAGCTGGTCTTGTGGTAGCAAGCATGACTTGTCCCTTTAGTTAAGCAGGGCCCACCCTGGTTGCATATGAATGGGAGACTACATGTGAGCACTGGAAGAGCATCTCTAGGTTCCAAGTTCTCTCCCTGGCACCTCCAAGATAGGTTTGAGAGAGAACTCCTTCCTCCCCCGGGGGAGTTCCTGGAGGCAGCGGGGGGGGCGGCGGAGGTTCCTCCTCCCCCCACTGACATTTCTCATGCCCCCTTTGGCCGCTCTTTGGCCGGTTTTTTCTAAAAAAAAAAGAAGAAAGAAATTTTGTTTACCAGATTCCCCCTCCAGGGAGGTGTGTCTGCAGAGGTTCCCCTTCCCACCCACTGGCCTTCCTTAGGACCCTTTTCACCCGGTTCAGCCGCTCTTTGGCCAGTTTTCAGCCTTCACCTGGTGGCCCAGCAGCCATTATGCAGGCTGCGCACCTGCATACATGGCCTGGGCCATGCAGAGGCCATGTGCGCAGGCATGTGGCCTGCATAATGACTGCCGGGCTGCCGGGTGAAGGCTGAAAATCGGCTGAAGAGCGGCCGAACTGGCCAAGGGCTGCATAAAGGAGGCCGGCGGGGAGAGGGGGAACCTCCATGCACCCTGTACCCCCTGAACATCGGGGGGGGTGTGTGTGTTCGGTCTGGGGCCGGAATGAACAGGGGTTGGTTTGGTTCAACTCCAAATGGTCGAACCGGTTCGACATTGAACCTGTTTGCACACCTCTAAAGAGAGCTGGGCTTGTGGTAGCAAGCATGACTTGTCCCCTTAGCTAAGCAGGGTCTGTCCTGGTTGCATATGAATGGGAGACTAGACGTTTGAGCACTGTAAGATATTCCCCTCAAGGAATGGAGCTGCTCAGGGAAGTTCCCTCCCTGGTTTCTCCAAGATTGGGCTGAGAGAAATTCCTGCCTGCAACCTTGGAGAAGCTGCTGCCAGTCTGTGAAGACAAAGAGCTAAATAGACCCATGGTCTGACTCCGTATATGGCAGCTTCATATGTTCCTGTGTTGCTATCAAGCAGGTGTCCCAGGGTAAGTCAGAAGCCAGTAAAAACTACAATTCTGCATTCAACGTCTCGGCCTGCACAGAACGTTTTCCTTATTCTTCCTGGTGAGAGGAATCAATGGATACCTAGGGAATGCTCCAAGTTGTAACCTTGAGCTTACCACATGGCATGGCAAATTCCAAATCTATAGACCTTGCAGTAGCTCCTGAGTCTTGACACTGAGGAAACAAAGGATGCACGAAAACCCGTGTCAGTTATCTATATCTGTGTCCGTTATCATTGTCCCAAATTATCTTAAAAGCCTCAAGGTATATATAAGGTCATTTGGGGAAATGATCTTATGAACTGTCTGAACATGTTTTTATGTGTACAGTATTCATAACTGGATGGCCACAACTACAAATTGCAAGCTTATGTGTTATTTAGTCAAGAGAACCCCCTTGTCTTTAAATATTCTCAATATGTCACCAGTACTGAAGTACTGTAAACAAATATTCATCAAGCAGTTGAAAGCAAGGCAAACTGGCATTAAAACTGGTCCAGTCTCTAACACTGTGCTTGTATAGTATGTGTGTGACAGCCTTTATAGGCAAGTGTAACACATAATACTGGAGACACAGAGCAAGAATCCAGGTTCTTGGCATTAAGCTTGCACCATATTTATGAACAGATAACATTTCACCCCCAAACCAAATTAAATCATTACATTAACAATAAAATCTTCACCTGCAGGCATTCAAAGCCCATTAAGCAAGCCTGAGTGGGAAATAAGGCTGTCCTTTCAAGCATTTCAAACACTGTTGATACTCCACTTTGTGTGTGTGCAATATTGATTGCTTGAGTAATGAAGGGTCTTTCCTCCTCTACAAGACTCACAGAGAATCATACTGGTACTTTGCTTCAAGGAATAATTCTGAACCATATGCTACTAAAGAACAAAGCAGATACATCACTCATGGGAGAGGAAGGAAGAAAAATATTAAAAATTAAATTAACTTGGGGGAAAACAGAAATATCACAAAGTATATTCAAAAGAAGTGAAACAAGGCTTTTAGACCAAAATTTAAAATAAGAATTGAAGCTGTTTCTTAGAGTAGAAATAAGGACAAGCAAGTCAACAACCCATACTCAGTTAATTGTTAACTGAAACACACTTTTCTGTTTGTTTTCTTCTAAGGTTGTGTCTGGACCTGTGCATTCAAGAAAGCCCATAGCACTTGAGACTGTGGGTCGGGTTGCCAGCTGAAAAAGAGGGGGTAATCCTAGTTGGCCTGCACTTGTACCTTTAACAGCATCTTGATCTGGATTCTGGACAAATGTTCAGATGAAGCTTTCCACCGCATAAAGGCATGGCTACAGTGGCCACTTAAGAAGTTGGCATCCCTACCTGTGGAAATTTCACAGGGAACCCACTTTCCTTCTAGGAATAATTTTGCAGCATTTTATGCACCCACCTTGCATGTATTAGCACTGTAATCAGGGCCAGCCATGACAGAGTTTACAACAAATGCCAATAGTGCATGTCTGTGTTTTTTGTCCTGCATAATTGGGGTATATAAGGAGGGGAGTAACTTTGCTGCAGGCAACAGAATTCCTGCTGTTTTACTCATGTGGAAGTAACTCATGTTACTTACTCAAGTAGAAGAACAATCTCCCTGTGAGTGGCACAGTGTGATAGCATTCAGCCTCTACACAAGTAAGAAAAATTCTATATCAACACTAATATTTAAAATAAGGCCAACAGGGGACAGGGAAGGATTGCGTTGTTTGTCAATAGTGATGTCACAGGCAGCACTATCCACAGGAACATAGGAAGCCACCATATACTGAGTCAGACCATTGGTCCACCTAGCTCAGTATTGTCTACACAAACTGGCAGTGGTTTCTGCAAGGTTGCAGGCAGGAGTCTTTCTCAGCCCTATCTTGGAGATGCCCGCGAGGCAACTTAGAGCCATCTACATGAAAGCATGCAGGTGCTCTTCCCAGAGCAGCCCCATCCCTTAAGGGGAATATCTTACATTTTTCACACATGTAGTTTCCCATTCAAACGCAACCAGGGTGGACCCTGCTTAGCAAAGGGGACAGGCCATGCTTCCCACCACAAGACCAGCTCTCCTCCATCCAACATGTCAGTGACATGCACACACACAATGTTCCATAAGTATTCACAGCTGCATTGAGTATACTAGCGTGTGTGTGTGTGTGTGTGTGTGTGTGTGTGTGTGTGTGTGTGTTGATGCCTTTCAGCATCTCGCTATATCGCTGCTGCCCGATATAGTACCAGCGGGGATTTGAACTGGCAACCTTCTGCTTATTAGCCAAGCATTTCCCCGCTGCACCACTTAAGGTGACCTTAGCTACTGAGTAACAATTGCACAATTACTCTGCCAGTATTGCTCTGTTTTTGTTGTCATCTTTGTGGTATTCTGGAATTACCAGTGGATAATCCAAATGTGAGTAGCCTCTGTCATTAATGACCATACAATCAGTTATCAGAAAGCATTGCCTTAGAGAGCCAGTGTGGTGTAGTGGTTAGTGTGCTGGACTAGGATGGGGAGACCCAAGTTCAAATCCCCATTCAGCCATGATACTAGCTGGGTGACTCTGGGCTAGTCACTTCTCTCTCAGCCTAACCTACTTCACAGGGTTGTTGTGAGGAGAAACCTAAGTATGTAGTACACCACTCTGGGCTCCTTGGAGGAAGAGTGGGATATAAAATGTAAAATAATAATAATTTTCCTATTAGCAGTTGCTGGAGACTAAATTGGAAATAGTGAAGACAACCATGTCTTTTCACATGACAACATGTAAACTCAATGTGCTAGTTGAAGGCAGCAGGAGTCACATTACTTTCCACAAAATGACCACTGCTCCAAAACGATGCCCTTGATCCTTTCAGACATCCATATCTATCTATCTATCTAATTTGTATATTACCCAAAACATACGTCTCTCAGCGGTTTACAATAAAATGGGTGATTTATAGTAAATGTTAGGGTTAAGCTATCATGAAGAAGCTATCATGGATTTCAGCCTCCTAACCAAAGACAATCAGAAACTTATCAAGCATATACGAACATAGGCAGCTGCCTTATCCTGGGGTCAGACTGCCGGTCCATCTTACTCAGCATGAACTGCTGGTCCATCTTACTCACTGAGGCTAAGCACACACAGAGTGGAAACTGGGCTAAGAGAGCCCAGTCCAGTTCCCACTCACTGCTCCCGCCAACAAGCCCGCTTAATTCCCCCCACCCTTAAACGAGGTTAGTGGAGTGAGTGCTTTACTAACCTTTTGTTTTGATCATGTGCGCCGCCACGGTGACGCACGAGGGGACCCACAACCGGGAGGCTACAACAAGCCTCCCAGCATTGGGGACAGGGGTGGAGCCACCATTGGGCCAACGGGTTCAAAGAACCCGGGCCGCCAACCAATCAGGGGCCACGTCTCACGGCCCCGACACGCCCCTGCATCTGATGTCAGACGCAGGGAGGCTAGTTTAGTTCCCGAGCGGGGGCCGCTCAGCCTCTTCGGGAGCTAAACAAAGGCTGGCGCTGTGTTCACAGCACCAGACAGGAGCGGCTCTTCCCTGCAAAGGAAAGGAGTTAAAAGGCTGGGCTGCGAAAGCAGCACCAGCCTTCGTTTAACTGCCGAAGGGGCCGCGTGGCCCCTTTGGCAGTTAAAGGGCAACTCTCCCATCCAGGGCCGAACGGAGTCTCAAGGCTCCGTTCAGCCAGACCACGCCCCTGCGTCTGATGTCAAACGCGAGGGTGTGGCTAGCCTCAGCACCTGATGTCAGACACGGGGGTGGGGCCAGCAGGGTCAGTGGGGCCACTGCGGCGGCTTCACACAGGCCGCCGGTGATCCCGCTCCACCGTTGATTGGGGGATCGTGTGGGCAGCCGATCCAGCCACCCAGGGCAAGCTGCCTGCTCATCTGCAGGGAGAGTGGGTCAAGCTCGCTCTCCCTGCGGAGCCCTCTTAGGCTCTCCACACTGCTCGTGTGCAGAGCCTTACTGAATGGCAGCAGCTCTCCATGATGTCAGAGAAAGTTCTTTTCCAGCCATACCTGTAGATGCCCATCTGAACCCCGGCCTTTCTGTATGCAAAGGATGTACTCTACCATTGAGCTCCAGTATCCTCTGTAGCAGTCACTACTAGGTGAACTAGTTATGTTGCATGAAATTAGGATTAGACTGTGGAGCTACCCTCCATAGGGAAGAAACTTTCAACATACTTTAATAAGATCCCTAAATTTTAGTCTAGTGCTGCAGAACAAATGAAGCCTCCCTACTAGTTTCTGCACCTGTCATAATGCCTTTCTTTCACAGTTCAACGTTTAACGGCAGGCGATTCCAGCTCCCTCCTTTTCAGTGATCACATTCAGTTAGCATATTTTCCTAAGTGATTCTGCCATCACTGGTAATTATAGCTCTGGGTGAATCTGACAACATTAACCGTTCAATTATCCTCAACTTTTTATTAATAATAATGGTAAAAGAAAACCCTACTGCTTGGCAGAATTGAAGTCAATGGAGAATTTCACAGCCCAAGTATAAATTGGAGGAGCTGATACTAATTATGAAGAAAGTCACAGGGAAGTCAAAGGGCTTTTTATTCCAATACAGATGTTAAGAATGGAGTGCTTGATGAGGACTTTGGATAGGCAACATCTGAAAATGTCACCATCATACTCTATGCCTTTAATGTAATTTGAAATGTGATCCATTGCTCAGGTTTCAGCATCATGTCTTCCCATGTATCCTCTGATGCTGTGCCTCACAATATGCATGAAGAGCATGCATTCATTTTTAGAAAACTTGATAATTTAGATCCATTCAGTACCTCTCCCCGCCCCCGCTAACTGAGCAAAGAGGCACCTTTTAAAAGTAGTGATTCTCTTTATTTAGCAGGGGGAGAGAAAATGCCCCTACCCATCCCCAGCACAGCATCCCTCCAGTGGCTGTTAATGGTGTCTATCTTATGTTTCTTTTTGAGATTGTGAGCCCTTTGGGGACAGGGAGCCATTTTATTTATTTATTTAAATCTACGTAAACCGCTTTGGGAACTTTCGTTGAAAAGCAGTATATACTGCTGGGATCATGTGTGTGTTTCGGCTGCTTGCAGTCCAAGCACACAGAGAGATGGGCACCTAGAGCATCCTTCTCACAGGGGTATTCCCCAATGCACTGTGCTTGTTGTGCGGTTCAATGGGGGATATCCGGAGGTTAGGGAAATGAATCTCAGCCTCAAATGATCCACACTGCACAGAGGAGTGCAGATCATCTGGGAGTGTGACCCATGCTCCCAGCAGCATGTTCTGGGATAGTCTGGGGGGAAGGTGAGTTTGACCCTGCCTTCCCCCACCGCAAACCAACACCACCCCGGTCCACATGATTTTGAAGATAGCCTCCATGTGTTTTCCCTTGGGGTTTTTTGGTATAGTGACTGACCAGTCATCCGCAAACTCCCACATATGCTCCCATGTAACAGAGAACCTCCTTTGTCATTGATCCTGCTGCCTAAAGTTCATTTACAGTTGCCACCAGCTTGTTTGGTGGCAACTCAGGACTAGGCCTTCTCTATGAGTTCTCCCAAGCTTTGGAATATGCTCCCTATCAAAATAAGAGCTTCTCCATCTCTGATTGCTTTTTAAAAGGTCCTCAAAGACACCTGTTTTTTTAAGCATTTAATTAAAATTAATTTTAAACTCTTTGCTTTTATTCTGTTTATATTTGTATTTTGAATTATGTATACCACCTAGAGATATGTATACCACCTAGAGATACCACCTAGAGATAGAATTATGTATACCACCTAAAGATGAGAAATAAATATGCCAAGATTATGACTCATTACATGCATGTCCATGCAATGATAAACAGCTAAGTAAGTAAGAAATAATTTATTATGGTCAGTGACCAGTCAATATACACACCAAAATATAAATCAGCATAGAACAAACCAAAATCATAAGAACATAAGAACAGCCCTGCTGGATCAGGCCCACGGCCCATCTAGTCCAGCATCCTGTTTCACACAGTGGCCCACCAGATGCTGCTGGAAGCCACAGACAGGAGTTGAGGGCGTGCCCTCTCTCCTGCCATTACTCCCCTGCAACTGGTACTCAAGGGCACCCTGCCCTTGAGGCTGGAGGTGGCCCACAGCCCTCTGACTAGTAGCCATTGATAGACCTCTCCTCCATGAAGTCATCCAAACCCCTCTTAAAGCCATCCAGGTTATTGGCTGTCACCACATCCTGTGGCAGAGAGTTCCACAAGTGGATCACGTGTTGTGTGAAAAAGTACTTCCGTTTGTTGGTCCTAGACCTCCTGGCAATCAATTTCATGGAGTGACCCCTGGTTCTAGTGTTGTGTGAGAGGGAAAAGAATCTCTCTCTCTCCACTTTCTCCATGCCATGCATGATTTTATAGACCTCTATCATGTCTCCCCGCAGACGTCTTTTTTCTAAACTAAAAAGCCCCAGGTGTTGTAGTCTTGCCTCATAAGAAAGGTGCTTTAGGCCCCTGATCATCTTGGTTGCCCTCTTCTGTACCTTCTCCAGTTCAACAATGTCCTTTTTAAGATGTGGTGACCAGAATTGTACGCAGTACTCCAAGTGTGGTCGCACCATAGTTTTGTATAAGGGCATTATAATGTTAGCCGTTTTATTTTCAATCCCCTTTCTAATGATCCCTAGCATGGAATTGGCCTTTTTCACAGCTGCCGCACATTGAGTCGACACTTTCAACCAGCTGTCAACCACAACCCCAAGATCCCTCTCCTCGTCCGTCACCGACAGCTCGGATCCCATCAACATATACTTGAAGTTGGGTTTTTTTGTCCCAATGTGCATCACTTTACACTTGCTAACACTGGACCGCATTTGCCATTTTGTCGCCCACTCCCCCAGTTTGGAGAGATCCTTTTGGAGCTGCTCACAATCCGTTTCGGATTTCACTACCCGGAAGAGTTTGGTATCATCTGCAAATTTGGCCACATCACTGCTTACCCCTGCTTCTAGATCAATTATTAATAAATTAAAAAGCACCGGTCTCAGTACAGGTCCCTGGGGGACCCCACTTCTTACTTCCCTCCATTGTGAAAACTCTCCATTTATACCTACCCTCTGTTTCCTGTCTTTCAACCAGTTAGCAATCCACACATGTACTTGTCCCCTTATCCCATGACCGCTAAGTTTCCTCAGGAGTCAAAATCAAAACAATAAAACTAGATAACAAAACATGAGGTTATAGAAAAATCTCAATTACAACTACTCAGTTGTTCCCATCTCAGTTTACAGGCTGCTGCCACACAGAATCTTGCTGTCCCCACTGTAACAACTGCATGTTGATCCATCAAGAGATAGGAGATGTAATATAATACTGTTCTGATTGACCAGGCTTATTTAAAAAAAAAAATAGTTTGATACAGATAGTACAGATGCCCCTATAATAGGCACAGTATAAAAGAACATGTAAGACAGACTCAATGTCACTCAAACCACATGGACATAACCAGTTCTTTAGCGGTATCCCCTTAAATCTGCCATCCAAAATGGCAGAAGGTAAGACATTAAACCGTGCCAGCGAAAAGGCTCTCCTCTGATTTAAGGTGGTCAAGTAGGTGAAGTATGCAGCTGGCAGGGGGAAGTTTGAAAAACCACCCAAGTACTGCTGGTTATAACCAGAATTAAATCCAATTGCTTCTCCATATCTGCCACACACTGTTCAATAATTTCTTTGGCAGCATCATGACCCAAAGTCAGTAAATATTGCGGCGAGAAGCCATATCTGCCCAAATTGTCATAAGATTGTGAGCCCTTTGGGGACAGGGGTCCATCTTATTTATTTATTTATTTATTACTCTGTGTAAACCACCCTGAGCCATTTTGGAGGGGCGGTATAGAAATCAAATAAATCAAATTAATAATAAATAAAATACATCCTTGCTTAACCCCCTTCTGCGTAGCAACAGGTTCAGACAAATAGCCTTTATTATTACACCCTACTCTCAATAAGGTGTTTTTGTATAGCATACGGATGAGGAAGAGTAATTGTGGGTCTATGGAGGTACTGGCCAATTTGCTCCAGAGTTGAGATTTAGGGATAGAATCAAAAGCGGCTTTGAAATCAATAAATGCCACATATAAGGGGAGAAATTGTTGGTATACTTTTCAATAAGTGCCTTAGAACCAGGACCTGATCTAATGTAGATCGACCAACTTGAAAGCCAGCCTGTTTATCTCTAAGGATGTTACAATGATAAACAAAATAAATGAACTATCAGAAATGAATGTAAAAGTGTATTTGTACACAATGGATTTTATTTATTATTTTATAAATTTTTGTATTAAAATGCTTTTTCATAAGTGTAATTTTAAAAATCCAACCCAATTTTCTAAGTTTTGCCAGGATATGTTAAGCTGCTTTAAGTGGTTAAGCGAGGGAATGCTTGACTAACAAATAGAAGGTTGCTGGTTTGAATTCCTGCTAGCGCTATATCGGGTAGCAGTGATATAGGAAGTTGCTGAAAGGAATCATCTCATATTACATGGGAGGAGGCAATGGTAAACCCTTCCTGTATTCTACCAAAGAAAAGCACAGGGCTCTGTGGGCACCAGGAGTCAAAATTGACTTGATGGCACACTTTACCTTTACTCATATAAAAATGTTTGCATCAATAAAGTACTCTTTACAGCAGCTTTTCAAAATCCCATATTTCTCTAACATGAGAATCTAGCTTGAAGTAGGCCTCAATTCCACATCTCCAGCATCCAAATTATGCAGGATTATTAGATTCTGGACTGGCCTTGGCCTCCATATTTCAAAATATTATTAGCATCACCTGTGAAACCATCCTATCCCCAGAATTATGCTTGATGTTACCAGCTATACCTACAGAGTAACTATGCTTTCAGTCTACTATAGATGGGGAAATATCAGCTGAAGGGAAGAAAAGGCCAAACTTAGTAATGTGATTTCACATGGTCCATTGCCACCATCCTTCTGAATCATCTTCTATCCCAATGGCTGTACTCTTTCACAGCTCCTATTCATTTCCATGGGACTTATGACAAGAGCGTAGATGTCTCTTTTGTCTCCAAAAGGTACTATCATTATTGCAATGCCCTAGAGGTCTTGACAAAAGAGGTGTCTTTTATTATAAAGCAATAGAGCTAGATACTATCTTTGCCCCAGGTTAAATACTTAAACAAATTCAAGGGACCTGCTGAATGGACGTTTGCACAATATACCTCAATTCTCAATTGCTGTACCCAAGGGCAAGTACACCAATGCAAGAATCCGCCCCCCCCCCCCCCCCCGCACCGCGTTCATCCCTTTCTAGGGTTTTTTGTTTGTTTGTTTTGTCTGTTATGTGAAATGTGGAAAAGGACAATGATTATTTCCAGTATGGTACATTGTGCTGGAGGCTGCAATGCTGCTGATCTCAATCTGAGTCTGACAGTGATTTTATAAATCACTATAGCACAGGGAACATTATAGCATTAAGTGAAAAATGTCACCAATTAAGCTGAATATATGGAATGAAACATTTAAAATGTGATGAGAACAGGACTGATTCTCCACCATCATTGTACGCTGAGTATCAAGTGCACATTCTCCAATGAAATGAAAGCATTTATCCAGCCCATCATTTTTTTCTGTTGCATGGTGGGATTCCTGACAAGCTACATTGTCTTCATCTCATGTTGTTTTTAATACCTGCATTTTAAAACCAATGCAGGCATTGCTAAGGAAAAGCCACTTACCCTACATATACAAAGACACATATTTAGCTGTGTTGAGTCAACTTTAACATAAGCTCTCTCTTTAGCTTACCATTGTCCTTCAAGTCACTCCTTAACTCTTGCACTATTCACACTGAAAACCACTTCAACAGTTCCATGACATTGGGCTGACTCGCCTGGTAACCCTGATATAAATGCTGTGTTGCACTTCATGAAAGCTGCCAGGCAGAAGTGTTTTTCCGTGATCTCCACATAGGAAGAATGTTTTCATTGGGTTGTAGAAACTAGTCAAAATGACTATTATACAACAGTAGTATGAACTCCACTGTCCTCATTGATTGATTGATTAAGTGCCGTCAAGTCGGTGTCAACTCTTAGCAACCACATAGATAGATTCTCTCCAGGATAATCTGTCTTCAACTTTGCCTTTAAGGTCTCTCAGTGGTGCATTCATTGCTGTCTTAATCAAGTCCATCCACCTTGCTGCTGGTCATCCTCTTCTTCTCTTTCCTTCAACTTTTCCCAGCATTATAGACTTCTCAAGAGAGCTGGGTCTTCACATAATGTATCCGAAGTATGATAGTTTGAGCCTGGTCATTTGTGCCTCGAGTGAAAATTCTGGATTGATTTGTTCTATGATCCATTTTGAACTATTCTTCCTCTTAACAAGAAGAAGGATGCAGTCATACCATTTGTAGTGCCTACCCTGTGACTGATAGTATGACTACATGAACTGTAGGATGTAGAGCCAAAAGGAATTTTGGGTTATCACTGCAAGACTTCATCTAAGTTTCCTGGGGTGAAACTTTTGGCAGTCTACTCCAGTTCTTAAAATATATCTGAACAGTAGAAAAGCACGCCATGCCCTTGTAAATAACCTGCAGAAATCTACAAAGTGGTTTTCCTGATGTTCTTATGAATGCAACCATACTGCAGTAAAATGGAATACATGAAACTTTCCTTAAGAAACCACATCGTTATGAATCTTAAGGTGCATTATCTAAATGGAGTGTTTTCAGCAAGCTTGGACCCACAATTCCTCATTTATAAAGAAAGCACATCAATAGAGTGAAAAGGGTTTGTACACTACCATGCATTCATTAGAATTCATTAGATGAACAGAATAATGTTCTGTTCAAACAACACTTAGCAGAGTTGTTTGAACAGGGTAAGGATGGGAAAATGGCAAAACCAGAAATGTCACCCTGTCACATTTCTAAATGGCTTCTGCAATCTTACTTCAGCATTCCTAGCTGGGCCAGAATTTTAGTCATATTTCAAATCTAGCAACTAAATCAATGAACATCCCTGTTTATATGTTCTTTGATGGTCTTTACAGCTCAAGAAGTGGTTTTGCTTTGGGCTCTTTGCAGCTTTATTCCCCATTGTACTACTTAGAAACATAGGAACATAGGAAACTGCCATATACTGAGTCAGACAATTGGTCTATTTAGCTCAATATTGTCTTCACAAACTGGCAGCAGCTTCTCCAAGGTTGCAGGTAGGAATTTCTCTCAGCCCTATCTTGGAGATGCCAGGGAGGGAACTTGAAACCTTCTGCTCTTCCCAGAGTGGCTATCTTACAGTGCTCACACTTCTAGTCTCCCATTCATATGCAACCATGGTGGACCCTGCTTAGCTAAGGGGGAAAGTCATGTTTGCTACCACAAGACCAGCTCTCTTCTCCTGTTCATCTGTCCTGTTCATCTGTTCATCTCTTCTGTTCATCTGTCCTGTTCATCTCTCTGTCACATTACCATGGTATCTTTTAGCTATTTCCTTTCTGCCCTTCTAACAGGCCCTAAAATACTGATGTTATCTTGTCTATTGGTAAGTAGATAGTTATTTTCCTTTTTAAGAATACATATTTAGGTATAACGTTAACATGTTTTTTAAAAAAACAAGTAGTCAATTCTCTTCTCTCCCCTCCCACTTCTTTTTCATTGGTTTACTGGACTAATTGATTACAATGAATAATGCCATCTAATACAATATCTCCCACTGCCCCTCCCCTGCTGTTAAAATTGAAGCTTTAATGAAAGTTTGCTTTAATTATATTACCCCACCCCTGCTGTTAACAGACTGTATAATATCTAACTGCAGCCCTCAAAATGCTCTGCTTGCGCAACTCCCGGGGAATGTTCCAGAACAGCAATCTGAAATCAACTCCCCTGCATTTAGGAGGCTAACAACATTAAGGACGCCTGCTGCTAGGGAGTTCTTGTCCTAATCTAACCTCCTTGAAATGAATGGGAGTTGCATGAGAGCAATGTGCAACTCCGGGCCACTTGGTAGATTACATTTCCCACCCCACCCCGCTGCCTGAGATACAGCTGTGTTAGAAAACATGTATACATTGCCACGTGCCCTTCCTGTCTAATTTGTTTACACATGAGAGAACTAATTTATTGCATAATGGGCTGCACATGTTAGAGCACATAGTTTTTCATCCATGAAGAGGCAGGACTCAGTATTCACACAAAATTCTTCTGGAGCGGTAGATATACACTTGTTTGTTTGTTTTATTGACAACGTTTATATCTTGCTCTTCCTCCAAGGAGCCCCAATGTACATGGCTGTGTTTACTCTCTCAACAACCGTGTGAGGCAGGTTAGGCTGAGAGAAAAGTGATTGGCCCAGAATCACCCAGTAAGACTTGTGGCAGAGGGAGGATTTGAACTCATGTCTCCCCAGTCCCAGTCCAGCTCCCTAACTGCAATGCCACACCGGCTCATTGGAAGCAAGCAAGGACGTTTCAGGAAGCTGCAACATACCCATCAAGTGAGAAGTTGAGCATTATGTCGAAGCAACAACTGCATGTCATTAAAACCCCTTTTAAAGAGATAGAGTAGCTGATTTAGGGTGTAGCTGATGCACTCAGCATCCTGCAGGCCTGGAACTCTGGGATTTTACTCTGAGTGGGGAAGAACCAACCTGGCTACTTGGAGTTGTGAATATGGCTTTTGGAAGGAAAGAGAAAGCATTTTGATTATGACGGTTAGAGATGTTCAGGATTCTCTGTGCACACTAATGGATTCCATATTAGAGCTCATTTTCTGCCTGCTCAAGAGATGGCAGCAGAGCCAGTTTCACTCTAGCCTTTTCTTTGTGGAGCTAGGTGGAGAAATAATGACTTGATCATGGCTACACAGTGGGCTTCATGGCTGAATAAGGATTTGAACCAAGTTGTTTTGCTTCCAAACCCAAAGCTCATAATATGCTTCTCAGCTAAGATTTCTTAAGAAGTCTGATCTAAATGAGAATGCTATTTCTTCCACTTCTATATTGCTTGAAACGTACACTGTGGAAAGTAGGGCTGGTGACAGGTTCTCTGGGCCCAGGCCCTTAGGAGAGGTAGGTATGGGGGACCTGTGGTATGCAAGTACCCACCCCCAGCTGCAGTTCTGCTCTTCATCTCCCCTAATCCCTGAAGGGAAAAGCCTTCAACTCCCACCAGCTAATAGTTTTCTCCCCATTGGCCAATGGGGAGGGTGGGATATGACAGAGCTGCTGTGTGAGTTAAATATACATTACATAGCTGTGGTTAATCTGACTACTATGGTCCATCCTTGAGACAAAAGATCTGGCCATACCCATCCCTTTGTCACCTTACTGCAACGTGACTATGTGGGGCTGCCCTTATTCACAAATTGCAGTTGGTTGGTACAGAGTGCAGTGGCCGGTTTACTGACTGATACCATGCACTGTGCAGTGTGTGCACACATTACATAAGTCCTCAGGGTGCTGACTTGTTTCTGGGGGCATTTTAAACTGCAGGTTGTGAACTTTAAAGCTCTTCATGGTTGTGGCCCCAGTCACTTGAAGAATCACCTTCCCCACTCACCAGTAGGGATGTGCACAGAACCAGTTCCATGCACTCCCGGGAGGGTGGGGTTGGGGTTCTTTAAGGGGCAGGGGAGGTGCTGCCTACCTTTCATGCCCAAGCTCCACTGTCCCCCCACACACACACCAGCGCGCTCATAAAAAGTGGGGATGCAGTGTCCCTCCGTGTGCCCTGGTCGTCGCCATGGAATTGTCTGATGCACTGCACGAGTGCACCGTGCGCACAGACGTTGGCCATTTCTGTGGCAACACTGACTGGGGCACAGGGAGGGACGCTGCACTCCTGTGCACTTGCTTTTTACGAGAGTGCACTAACCCCCCACCCCGAACTGACTCGAACACTGGTCCACGAAACCGGTTCAGGCAGCGCTCCTAGAATGGTGTGCCGACTGGCTCTGTGCACATCCCAACTCACTGGACAAGAACTGTTGGGATGACTCTGCTCCGCGTGCCAATGCCAGCAGAGGCTCACTTGTGCCTGTGGGCCAGGGCCTCCTTCATGATTTATGTATGTATTTATTTAAAATATTTAGCCCCACCCCTCCCATACACGACTGCCTGGGGTGGCTCACGGTTGCCCCTGCACTGTGAAACTCCCTCCCGGAGGAGATTCCATTTGTGCCTTCCTTCCCTGGTATTCCAAAGAGGACTGAAGACTGCTCTTTTCATCCAGACGTTTGGCCAGGGAGCTTATGCATGTTTTGCACAGTTTTAGGTGTGATATCAGCCCTATTCACATAGTATGTTCAATGATGTATAATCTGTGTATGGTGTATGCAAGTACAGATCTGTATGCACATAGTTATTCTGTATGTACAAGTACAGATCTGTACACACTTACAGTTAGTATGCACATAAGGAAGCTATTCTCACGATCACTGGAAAGCAGGCTAAGGGAGCATAACAGAGGTTAACGGAAGTTAATAGAGCGAGTGCTCCATTAAAAAGATCTTTTTGCTTGTGTGTCGCCGTGGTGCACAGTGACACACAAGTAGACCCGCCCCCCCCCGACTGGGAGGCTGCAAGCAGCCTCCCAGGCTTGGGGTTCTGGAGAGCTTGTGGGTCTGGAGAGCTCTCCAGAAGAGAGCTTGGAGAGACCCCCACGTTTGGGGATCTCTCCAGCCTCCCAGGCTTGGGGGTCTCTCTCACTCATGTGGGGCATCCTGGAACTTCTGGGGGCCGCTCAGCCCCCGATTCCCATTGCCCCTGCCAGCTCTGTGATGGAGCCGGCAGTCTTGTGGGCAGCTTATCTGGCCACCCAGCTACGAGCAGCTGTTCGTCTGCAGGGAGAGCGGGCTAAGCCTGCTCTCCATGCAGTTAGCCCCAAAGCTCTTCTCACTGATTGTGAGAAGAGCTTCATAATGTTATTGTAAGCCAACCAGAGACATGAATTTTATATATAAATAGGTGTATAAATATGTGAAATAAATGAATATTGACATATTATGTTGAACACAGGTACATAGGAATATAGGAACATAGGAAACTGCCATATACTAAGTCAGACCATTGGTCTATCTAGCTCAGTATTGTCTTCACAGACTGGCAGCGACGTCTCCAAGGTTGCAGGCAGGAATCTCTCTCAGCCCTATCTTGGAGAAGCCAGGGAGGGAACTTGAAACCTTCTGCTCTTCCCAGAGCGGCTTCATCCCCTGAGGGGAATATCTTGCAGTGCTCACACATCAAGTCTCCCATTCATATGCAACCAGGGCAGACCCTGCTTAGCTATGGGGACAAGTCATGCTTGCTACCACAAGACCAGCTCTCCTCTCCCAGTGATAAGTTTCCAAGAAAACAGCCCTGGAACATAGGAAACTGCCATATACTGAGTCAGGCCATTGGTCTATCTAACTCAGCATTGTCTACACAGACTGGCAGCAGCTTCTCCAAGGTTGCAAACAGGAATCTCTCTCAGTTTTATCTTGGAGAAGCCAGAGAGGGAACTTGGAACCTTCTGCTCTTCCCAGTGGCTCCATCCCCTAAGGGGAATATTTTAGAGTGCTCACACTTCTAGATTCCCATTCATATGCAACCAGGGTGGACCCTGCTTAGCTAAGGGGACAAGTCATGCTTGCTACCACAAGACCACTTCCTATCTGTATACAGCACATACTGTCATTCACACAACAACATATGTGTGCAGACACCTGAACGTATGCACAACATAATGTTTAATAGGGTTTTTATGACTGCTCTTTGATTAAGCTTTTTGGTTTTTTAAAACTAACTGAGTTTTATGATGTTTTATTGCCTATTTAATATGCTGTGTACCATCTTGGGTTGTTGTTTTTAAACAAATATCAGATTCCAAGTGTAAATAAAGCAATGATAATCAAATATGGAAAAGATAACAAATCTCTACTATTTTCTTTTCTCTATATACGCAGCTTGTGCAGCAGCTCCTTTGCCACATAGGGTCTGGTCAGATGCTGAGTGGGCTGTTGCATTGGCCTTCAGGCCTGTGTCTGACTTGGACAACCTGTGGCACCAGTCCTGATGAGAAGGGCCCATAGGAAAGTGGTAGAACACATGCTTTGATTGAAGACGGTCCCAGGTTCAATCCTTGGCATCTCCATCTTCCTTTGTTTACCATCTGTAGCCTTGCTCCATGTGTCTTTGTGAATAAGGTTCAGCAGGCATCCACTAGGAGCAGGACCTTTTTAGCAGTGACCCCAGTTTTATGAAATGTTCTCTCCAAGGAAGCTCATCAAGTGAACCCTGTAAGATATTCCCCTCAGGGGATGGGGCCACTCTGGGAAGATCATCTACATGCTTGCATGCAGAAGGTTCCAAAGTTCCCTCTCGGGCATCTCCAAGATAGGGCTGAGAGAGACTTCTGCCTGCAGCCTTGGAGAAGCTGCTGCCAGTCTGTGCAGACAATACTGAGCTAGATGGACCAATGGTCTGACTTGGTAGAAGGCAGCTTCCTGTGTTCCTAAGCTCAGATTTTATATTCTTTTAAATGCTGAGTCATCATCATCATCATCAATTTTATTATGGCCGTTGGCCAGCAGAAAATGCTGAGTCAAAATTCAACATTTTTAAAAGGTCATTACACCTATCTGACACTAATAAGTTGGTTTTTATTTTCTGTCTGCTTGATTTTTTGATAATATGTTCCAGATAATATGTTATTATTTACTGAGATCCTGTTCTTGTTTTCGACTGTTTTTTTGTTTCTTATTTTTGTCAGTTTACTTAATTTTGTTTATCCTATCTTGACATATTCAGAAGCAGGAATGGAGGAGCATAAAAAAATAACCCTAGCCTGCATTAAATGGCGCAAAGGACCCGCCCCCGAAGGGGTGCAGGTGTCCCAGACTGATGTGACTGCTAATTATGAAGCCTTGATCTCTTTACTTATCCCTTTATTGGTCAGAGGCACTCAAGCCAGGGCCGCCTCGCATGTATCTTACAATAAACCCCAGTTCGACCAGGACTGTAAAAAGGCGAAAAAAGTACTGCTACAACTCTCTGCTGACCGTAAAATAAATAATACCTTATCCATAGACATGACATTCAAACAGTATAAGGGAAGTTACAAGTCTCTGATTAGAGCCAAAAAGGAGGCCCTGAAAGAAAGATGGTGGTTAGAATTTATAATGGCCCATAACAATAAGGATGAAGCCAGTTTCTGGCACTTAGTATCCGGGGTTAATTCGTTCCCTAGACAAATTTCAATCCTGGAGGAAATATGAGTAAACCATTTCACTAAAATCTAAGTGTATCTAAAAGTACACTTAATCTCTCCATTTTGGCCCAGCATCCCCCCAGAGGAATTGCCTCCAGTTACCACTGAAGAAGTGGAGGATTTGATTGGACAGCTAAAGAGAGGCAAATCCCCAGGAAAAAATTATATCCCCACCCCACCCCGACTTTCTAAGAGCCAGTGTCAGCTTGTAGGCTCCGCTCTTGGCTTCCATGTTCACTTACATAGACCTAACAACAAATATGCCCAATGGCTGGGGACAGGCAATTGTCGTCCCAATTTACAAAAAAGGCCCATCTGATGACCTGTCAAATTACAGACCCATAAGTCTATTAAGCGTAGTTGGTAAGTTATACGCTAAACATCTAAATTCCAAATGGTTGGACTGGATAGAGAAAGAAAACATTCTAGAACAAGAACAAGCGGGGTTCAGAAAAGGAAGCTCAGTGATGGATCACTCTTTGGTCCTCCAATACTTAATAGAAAAATATGTTGGGGGCAGAAAGGCGCCGTTATATGTCGCCTTTATAGACTTTAAGAGCGCCTTTGATTCAATATCCAGGGATGCTCTCTGGGAGAAACTCGCAAACTCTTCTATTGATAAGAGATTGCTAACTCTAATATATAAACTCTATGAGAACACAAGTCTGCGAGTAAAATGTGACCATAATGGCCAATTATCCAGAGAGATCCCTGTAGGAAGGGATGTCCTGCAGGGATGCATATTAGCACCAGCTCTTTTCAATTTCTACATAAATGGCCGAATCACCCGCCTACGGCAAGTTGAAACTCATGCGCCAAAGATAGGGGATAGGTGTTTACCTATCCTCATATATGCAGATGACACGGCCTTATTGTCACAGACCAGAGTCGGCCTAAAAAGAGCGCTAAAATGCTCGAGTCTGCTCTGCAAAGAGGAATTTTTGGAAATTAATTATACCAAAACCAAAATCATGAGATTTGCAAAGAAGCAATGGATCTTTAAATGGTCTATAGGTGGAGCTAGAGTAGAGCAGGTGAAGTCTTACAGATACCTGGGGGTGGTGTTTCAGTACAATGGGGGTACTTCTATGCACACCAGTGCCGCTAAACTGAATGCCACCCGATCTTCTATGGCAATTAGGAAATTTTCCTGGGCACAAGGTGTTGGCTACATTGTGGCAGCAAATAAAGCCTTTCAGGCCAAAGTGATGCCTCAGCTGCTATATGGGGTTCAGGTTAGACTGTTAAAAGGCCTACAAGCGTTAGAAAAAGTCCAATCGGGCTTTCTGAGATCACTGTTCCACATCTTCTAGTGCAATGGTGATTCTCCCTTCTTCTCTTCCTTTTTTCCTCTTCTGTTTTTCTTTCTTTCTTTCCCCTTCCTCTTCTTTCTTGGGTGGGGTGGGGGTGGGGGGCAATTTGGGCATGTTGTTGCAAAATATAAAATGTTATAAAATGTTTAAAAACATTAAATTAAAAAAATACAGTTGGAGACTGAGCTTTTGAAATTGGAGACTAGGGCCTGGCTTCTTATAATCCTGTATTGGATTAAGACTTATCTTTACCCGGTAGGACGTATACCCAACCTCCTTGCCGCTACCCCACAACCCCGTTGATGTAAGGCAGTTGAGGAGAGATTCGGGAGGCTTTTACCCAGCACAATTGTTAGAGTACGGCGAGTCAACGAGCCTAGTTAAACAAAGGCTCAGGGACATAAACTTTCAGGAGGAAAGGGCCTCTATAAATAGGCCTCCACAACTGCTAAGCGCTAAGAAAGATTGGGCCATAGCCTCTTATTTTTACACAATCTATTCACCAAAACTTTGCTGGGCTCACCTGAATGCCCTACCCTCAGCGATGTTATCAGGGAAATTTGAGAGAAAACCCTATGATGAGAGACTATGCCCTTGCGGATCTGCTCCTGAAACATTGAAGCATTCACTGTTACATTGCCCGCTTTATATCTCTGAAAGAGATTAATTTTTATCCCAGTACCTGAAAGGTCTCAAAAGCCACTCGGAGGAGACGATTCTTACATGTTTATTAGAAGATAGGGACCCAACAATATTATTGGCGGTTGCCAGATTCTGTTATATTTTGACCAAACTAAGAGAGGCTAGAGCACAGCAATCAGCTACTGCCAAAGGTTCTTGATTTTATGTATGTGATAACATTTTAGTTTTTGTTTCCGTTTTTCTCTTTTTACTGAGTATATTCTGTTTCTATTGCTGTTTGATCTAAGATCGTAAATAAACAACTAACTAACTAACTGGTTTTATTAATATTATTATTTGAACTGCCTTGGATCTGTTTTTAACAAGAAAAATGCAGGATATGAATGTTTAAAGAAAATAAGTAAATGGGAACACCCCAGATTCCCCAGAACACTTAATCTTATACTGGCTGTGGCTTTTTTATACATCCAATTATCAGCACAAGTTGCTTCTTGTATTTATAATCACTCTCTCTATATATATATATCACTGAACAAAACACATTACTTTGCAAAACTGGCAGAAAGAAGTAGGACAGTTATTTACAATTACCTACCTCATAAGGCTGTTGTGTTGATTAATTAGTGCATATTTGCTCAGTAGTAACTGCTTTATGCATCATCTAAGTGCTAGAGCTCCCCCCCCTCCCGCCCTCGGCTTTGCTGATAATGTTGTCCCTTGTTTATTTTTAATTGCTTTTAAATCTGTGTGCATAGAGTACTTAATTGTCAGGATCTCATTACATCTGAGCTATGCTTATTAAAAACCATGCGTTTAGCACTGGATACATTATGGTGCATTCTTCCAAATACTGAACAAAATGAGTTTGCACAAATGCAAGGAGCAGGTGATATACAAATAAAACTACACAAATAACAAACCTGATTGTTCAGGCCTGCGGAGTGTATGGAAGCAGCAGGCAAGCAAACTGGAGTCATGTAAGTGGTGTCCTAGGTCAATATGGCACCAACAAGATTCAGGTCAAATTTGCAAAATCTGGGAATCGAGCTAATATGCTAGATTGCGGCAAAAATTTGAACCCCAAACTAACTTCCAGCCAACTCTCACTGCAGTTTAGTTAAGCATAATAAGCACTTTAGAGTAAGATTTACCACTCGCATCTAAATGGACTTACTTGGACACAAGTTGCCTTGAGTGCAATGGGACCTATTTCTACAAAATATGCTTAGAGTTGAAGCGCTAAGGGTGCACAGTGCACACTGCATCTATTTGGGTCTCAGGAATAACAGCGAATATACCCACATGCTTAAACATGTATAGATGTTGGGGCTACTGATAGCTTTGTTTTGGTTTGGGGTTTTTTTGCTCTTAGGGAAAAGGGAGCCAAGTGAGATATATGGAGGAACTGGGACATTTACACTTCTGCATTCACTGCACAACACAAGCCAGCTGAAAGCAGGAAAGAGATGAGAAGTATTTTAAGGCATGAGGGCAACAACAGCTTCCAGATCAGAGTAGTATTTGTACTGGCACATTCGGGTAACTGAAATGACATTTGAGTTTCAGTTTAAGGATTCATTCAATATTTAAAAAAATACTTAGTTCATTTAAGCCAAATAAGGTTAAGCTCCCTGTATCCCTTCAAATCTGCTGCAGTACTGAAAGGAAATGCTTCTCTCTCTTATTTCCAACTGATTCCCTCATCCTGTGATCCACCACTCCTCCCCTGCCTTTATTATTCATTATTATTCATTCAATTTCTATACTGCCCTTCCAAAAGTGGCTCAGGGCGGTTTACACAGAGAAATAATAAGTAAGTAAGATGGATCCTTGTCCCCAAAGGGCTCACAATCTAAAAAAAACATAAGATAGACACCAGCAACAGTCACTGGAGGTACGGTGCTGGGGGTGGATAGGGCCAGTTACTCTCCCCTTGCTAAATAAAAGAGAATCACCACGTTAAAAAGTGTCTCTTTGCCAAGTTAGCAGGGGAGTTACTGTGAAATGCCTGGAACCTGCTCCATACAACAGCCAGGAGAGGAGGGTGATCAGTGGGACGAGTGGAGAGGAACCAGGCAGGGAATGCTCAGGCAGGCTTCAGGGTAAATGTAAAGGCACAGTGCGGTTCTCCAGGTTGGAACGCTGAAGTCAAATAAGAGTTGAATGTCCTCTGCATTTTCAGGACACTAAGGGTCTGGTTGTCTTTTGGCCCCTTCTAAGTCTATTAGGGTAGCTGAATGCAAAGGAAAGCAGGGCTTCTGTCCCTTTAGCAGCAGTGTAGGGAAGCTTTACCTACTCAAACTCCCTCTGACACAATGATTAAATATACAGAAGCCCTTTTGCATTTGGCCACCCTAAATTTTTCAATTCCATAAACTGCCAGCAGCTAATATTGGAGATTCTGAATTTGCAAATCCACGATTCGAGCTCATTGATTCTTTAAATATGGCATTTTTTATCCTGATAACTAAGTGGAAATAATAAAATCTTGAAAATAGCACTGAATAATGCTGCAGCCTAAAGTAATTCATGGGCAGATTTCCATCCTCGGAAGGCATTCATTCTTTATACTGCTGCCAGTATGCTTTTCCCTTTACCAAGTAAAACCTTCCCACATCTCCCCAGTGTCGTCTGATACAGATAAGATATTCTATATAACCAAAGGGAAAGGTGAGGTTGGCAGTCTACTTAATCTTAAGAAAATGCAATAACTGTCAGAAACACTACAGTATAAAAGGTCCCTCATTTCAGAGATGCAAGAAGCCAGGGTCCGTTAGGTACTGATGTTAGTCGTGCTGTTTTGCTGAGCAAATGAGAGAGAGGACTCCCTGAGCCTGGTGTGGTCTGGTTATTGATGAGAGACAATGAGCTTAATGGGCAGCAGGCTGCTTCAAGAATCCGAAGCCTATACCTACCTATCTACCTGCAGGAAGTGAAAACTGATTTGCTCAATCTGACAGAACTTCTGCAAGGTTATCTGAAGACTGAGTTTGGCTGGCAAAGAGCTGATTTGAATGGGGCAGGGGAGGTGGACAGGGCTGTCAGCCATATGCTTACTTCTGTACCCCTGTAATAGAGGATCAATCAGTTAATTTCTCTTTATTGTAATAAATAAAAAAATTACCTTTTTTTCTACCTCCAGGGAGCTCCTGGCAGTGAGTTCATACATATATGGGTTTTTTCTTTCTCTCATTATGGTCTCTGTGTGAGGTAGGTTAAGCTGAAAGGTGATGACCAGTCCAGAATCACCTAGTAAGATGGCTGTACAAGGATTGTAACCCATGCCTTCCCAGTCCTAGTCCAACTGTTTAACTGCTATATCACACTGGCTCTCTACTAGGCTGCTTATTTTATAGGTCTCCAATGCTTTCTTATCCAAAGGAAAATTACACTGAGCTCTCTTGCGCAAAACAAAAGTACACTGAAGGCCACCCTGAACTTCCGCCTGCTCAGGGATCTGGAAAAATGAAACAGTATGTTTTCAAGAATGAGTCATCATAGGGATAAAAGGAGATAATGACAATCTAGTGCAATGTCTTGCCTGAAGATGTGATGACTTATGCAGTGCAGAGTGACTCCGGTTAAAAACCCCACATGCACTGCCATGACAACAGAGAGAGTGTCTGCACTTGAAGAGTTCCACTTTTACTTCCATGGAGGAGGCATATCCATTATTATTATTTATTTTATATTATTTATTTATTTCAAATATGTAAACCCCACCTCATAACATTGATAATACAGATACAAAGTAAAATAAAACTAATTAAGTTGAACAAGTTAAGTTAAAATACCAGGCTAAAACCACATTTAATTGGAAACCTTTTTAAAAATTGTAATTTTAAAAAAGTTATTTAAAAAGCTAAAAACTGAGAACAAAAACTAAAGAACCTACCACATATAAGCCACAGATAAAAATAAAAGTCTCTTTTAAAAGATGTGTTTTTAATTGTTTTTTAAAAAACACTCAGGAAGGGAATTCCAAAGCCAAGGGGCCACAACTGAAAAGGCCCTTTCTCTGGTCCTCGCCAACTGGATCTCTGTTAGTAGCGGGGCCATGAGTAGATCCTGAGATGATGAGCGGAGGGTCCTGAAAGGTTCATATGGGTGAATGTGGTCCAACAAGTACTCCACCTCCAAACCATGTAGAGCTTTATAGGTCAAGACCTGCACCTTGAATCTAGTCTGGAAGTGTACCAGTAACCAATGAAGCTGCCGCAGGATGAGTGTGACACTCAGCAAGTGTCTTGCACCCACAAGCATCCTTTCAGCAGCATTCTGGACCAGATTAAGCTGATTTAAAAGATAGGAAGAGCTGGGTATCATCAGCATATTGATGGCACCACAGAGCCATCATCAAAATCCCCCAGAGCCATCACAAATCCATTAGGATCCATAAGCCTCCATGGGCAGACCAGCCTAACTTGTTCCCCACCCCGTAGAGATGCATTGGGTTCACCTTCAGTCCAATCTTCACTAGATAATGATCTGTCTATGACACTGGTATTAAGGCCTCCTGGACTATTCATGGAGCAGCATTGTCTACCATTGACTGAAAAACCAAGTCAAGCATAAGGTCTGCCACAGTGTGGGATCAGAAATTAGTTGAGACAAGCCCATGGTCATCGTAGAGGACATGAAGTCCTGAGCTGCACCAGACAAGGCAGCCTCGGCACAGACGTTACAATCCCCCAAGACTAACAGACTTGGGGCCCTCTACACCACATCCAAGACCACCTCAAGCAGCTCAGGTAGGGATACCGTTAGACAGCAGGGTGGGCAGTATACCCTGATTGTGAGCCCTTTGGGGACAGGGATCCATCTTAATTATGTATTATTTCTCTGTGTAAACCACCCTGAGCCATTTTTGGAAGGGTGGTATAGAAATCGAATAAATAAAATAAATATACCAACAGAATCCCAACTTTGTCTTGTGATCCCAGCACTGCATGCAGGCACTCAAACTGGTCAAAATGGCAGACATCGCATCTGGTGAGGGGGATGGTCTCCCGATGAATCAGGGCAACCCCACTTCTCCACTCACCTGGCTGATGCTGTACCAGGAAACCTCGTGGGCACAGCTAGGAGAAATTAATATCTCCCCCCTCATCCAACCAGGTCTCTGTAATGCATGCCAGGTCAGCATGCTCATCTGGGATAACTTCCTGGAAGGCTGTGGTCTTTGTATTTATGGACCTGGCATTTAATAGCGCCAGCATTTAATCCATGCTGTCATCCCTTGCACATGCATTGCTGCCCTCTCCACTGAGGTGAATGAAGGACCCCATGAAGGCGAGCAGTCTGCATATGGTCACTGGAACTCTTACAATGCAAGGCATTACTTGATCAGAACACAAAGCTATATGAACATATATTTACCCATGTCCCTGTGTACATAGTAACTGTGTACTGCCTTGGCCATTCTAGGCACCCTGAGACCCTGGGAACTCTCTCAGTCATGGGCTTCCATACTATCTAATCTGTATTTTGACTGGCTGAAGAAGCCAATACTCTTTTGAGTAGCAGAGAGAACCCTTTTGAGGCTGAGGTTCTCCTGCAGTAGACTGGCTATTAGTCTTGCAGATGATGCACATGCTTCGGTAGTCTGGATACGAGCCAGTGTTATTACTGAGGTGCTCCTTCAGTGCCCTTGCTTCAGTCTTCCTCACCTGTTTGGAGAGAATGAGTTCGCTGAGCCAGTGTTTACCCCTTCCCCTGTAGAAACGTGCTGAGCAACTCTGTCTGCAGTCCTAATCCTAAATTTTCCATGTGGCCAGGCTGTGATTCTGCAAAGCAAAAGGGATCACAAGTATTTCGTTAGCAGTAGCAGTGGCTGAAGTGAAGTGCCTGGTGTTCACCATCAAAAAACCTATCTGCATGTGAGGTTATTGGCCACCAGGTTCATGACTAACAAGGAGTACTTCTCTTTTGATTAGTGCATACTTACTCTTGTGTCTCCTGTGTAGGAGACACTTCTGTTACTACTACTGCTGCTCTTACTGTCTTTATAAGCCACCCAGAGACATATGATATAAATTTAATAAATGAATGAATGAATAAATAAATAAATAAATATTTAATTTATATCCTGCCTTTTGACCCAATGGCACCCAAGGTGACTTACAAAGAACCCACACACAGAGACATGAGGCCAGAGGGTGCTGTTTCCCTTCGCTTCTTCTGCCTTTGGGCAACTGGCACTTGGAGGGGAGATTCTTTTCTGGCAGAGAGGGAGGAAGCAGACTCCCCCAAACCTCTACCATGTCTGAAGAAGAAGATACTTCCTACTAGGGTTGCCAACATTTCATTGTCAGAATGAGGGACACAAGTTTGTGGGGCCTGGCTGGGGTGGGGGGCTGGGAGGTGTGTGCAGTGGTAATCAAGAGCCTGAGTATCATTGATGTATATGTATTTGAATTATATGCTATGGAACAGAGGGATAAATGCTGTCCCTATAGTGACCAACATTTCATCCCTGAAATGAGGGATATCCTGTGTAATGAGGGACAGTTGGCAACCCTACCTCCTACAATGGCAAAGGCCTGTGGGTCGTTCTTATTGGCTATTGAGGGAGAGAGGAATGGTCAGCCAATGCATAATTATCAGTACTGAAAGGAAAGGAAGGGGAGACATTGGAGACATGTGTAGCAGTTATACTTTGAGGCATAGTATTTCATTCCTGGCCCTTTGCTTTGTGTGAGGTAATTTGGTCTTGCATTCCTAGTTGTTGTTCTAGAATAGAAGTTCCTGTTGAGTGTTTGTATATAGAGTCCTGAGACAGGATGCTTATGAGAGTTTTGAGAAGACAAGTGTTAGCAATCTGCTCTTCCTATGTGTGTTCTGAGGCTAGGCTGTCACAAAAAGAGAGCACTTTCCACAAACCTTGTGGAACAAAATCCCCTTTTTCCATAGGTCCCATCCCCAAAGTTCCCCTGTGTGCTCTAAGTGTGTAAGACATGAGAGATGTATCCATGCCATGCACCCTGTCATCTGAGTTGTAGGTTCCCTGTTAAGAGTGGGGAGGCAATGACAACAGTATATTTTGACTCTCCGTGAAGTTCTATGGGAATGTTTTGACTTGTGTCACTTCTTTTGTCAGTGTAACCTTATGCTGGGCAAGGAGGGAGGGATTTTAGCATTGAGATTAAGCCAGCTGACCCTCAGTGCTGCCCAGTTTGGGCCACTCTGCTAGTGGAGTTGAACTGGCAATGGGGATTTACCAAAGTAACAGTACACTGGTGTACTCGTAACATTACACCAGAACAGGGTCCCCAGTGGTGCAGTCTCTGAGATTCACTGGTGCAAAGACCAATCTTAAAGCACTCTATCCAGTATATATTTATTTATTTATCAAATTTGTACACCACCCCAAACTTCGTCTCTTGGCAGTTTACAGCAACATAAAACAGGTTAAAACACAGGAAATAAAAACTTTAAAACAATTTAAAACCAGAGTCAGATTAAAAGGCTTGGGTGGAGAGGTAAGTCTTCCATTGCTTTTTTAAAGTTGTCAGAGATGGGGAGGCTTGTATTTCAGTAGGGAGCGCATTCCACAGTTTTGGGACAGCAACAGAGAAGGCCTGTCCCTGTGTGGTCACCAGATGAGCCGGTGGCAACTGGAGACTAACCTCTCCAGATGATTTTGATGGACAACAGGGCTCCGAATGAAGAAGACGTTCTCTTAAATACCCAGGGCCTAAGCCGTTTAGGGCTTTCTAGGTTATAACCAGCACTTTGTATTTTGCCCAGAAACTTATCAGCAACCAGAGTGTAGCTCTTTCAACACAGGTGGTCTCTCCAAGATGACCCAGAGACCAACCTGGCTGCTGCATTCTGTACCAATTGCAGTTTCTGGACTATATACAAAGGTAGCCCCTCATAGAGCGCATTGCAGAAATCAAGTCTGGAGGTTACCAGCATATATACCACCATTCTAAGGTCGTTCATCTCAAGAAGTGGACGCAGCTGGCATATCAGCCGAAGCTGATAGAAAGCACCTCTGGCCACTGCCTCAACCTGAGATACCAGGGAGAGGTGTGGCTCCAGAAGCACTCTCAGACTGTGTGCTTGTTCCTTTTGGGGAAGTGTGACCCCATCTAGAAAAGGCAAATCAAAATCATCTCTGGAGTTCCGACCCTGCACAATAAGTACCTCTGTCTTCATTCTCAGGTTATTTTCCCTAATCCAGCCCATTACCGCTCCCAGGCAGGCATTTAGGGAGGTTATACCTTCTCCTGATGACATTGACATTGAGAAATAGATCTGGCTGTCATCAGCATACTGATAAAACCCCACACCAAAGCATCTGATGATCTCTACCAGCAGTTTCATGTAGGTGTTAAAAAGCATTGGAGACAGCATGGAGCCCTGAAGGATGCCATACCTAAGTTCACAATTTGAAGAGTGAGTCTCCAAGCGACACCATCTGGAATCTGCCTGAGAGGTGGGATCTGTCTGAGAGGTGGTAAAACAATGCCTCCCACCCCCAAGAGTCTCAGACTTTCCAGAAGGATATTATGGTGGATAGTATTGAAAGCTACCAAGAGAGCCCAAAGGACCAACAGAGTCACACTTCCTTTGTCAATTCTCAATTGGAGATCATCCATCAGGCCAACCAAGGCAGTCTCCACCCCATAGCCCACCCAAAAGCCTGTTTGCAATGGGTCCAGATAATCAGTTTCCTCCAAGACTGTCCTATTTAGCATAGGATTGCATCCTTAGTATATATGGGATAGTATATATGGGATTGCACCCTTAGTATATATGGGGCTTACTTTCCAACTCAAATTTTGTCCATTTCATTGATCATCAGGCAAATAGCTTGGGGAAAAACTAAAATTCAAATGAAGCACTAAAATGTAACTCCAAAATTATTAATATATTTAAATATAAAGTATAGTAAAATGTAGTGATTTAGTTACCAGAGACAAAATAATCTTGTGTGTCATAGTACTTGATTAAATATAAAAGGCCTACACTCTTTTAAATTAATGACTTCCATAGCACTCAATGTTAAAAAGCATTTTTCTTCTTTTAATTACGTTAAGACACTGGGAATATAAACAGATGCAGGGCAAACCCAAATTATGGCAGAAAGTAACTTGTATCTGCTAGTTCAAAGACTTCTACGTGCTTTGTTTTTACACACATTACACTCTCTTCCACCACCACCCCTTCAAAAGTGGATGACACAGCAAGCAAGGAGTCAGGAACAAAGCAGTATAGCTGTCCTTTGATCCCAGCACTCCTCCTTGTGAATATATCCCTCTTGCCTTTCACTTTGAAATAGAAAAGATTCTGACAGGAGCCCAGACCTGTGGATTTTCCTCAGCTACAATGGCTGTCTACAGCCACAGGAGGCTCTGATGGGGAGCAGAAGAATAGTGGGGCGAGGAACCAGTGCCGTATCAACCTAGTAGCAAAAATAGCATATGCTACAGGCCCCGCATTTTTTAGGGCCCCGCCCTAAATGTTTGCAAGCTGTCTGGTGAAATTGGCATCTCACCATATTCTCACGATCTGGCCAGGCTGTTGTTTACATGTTGGGGGAGCTGCATGCTGTATGGTGCGTGTTGTGGGTTCTGCGTGTGTGCAGGCATGTGTTGGTTGGCTGCTTGCAGTGTTGGGTGCAGGTGTGGTGTCCTTTGTGCTATCTCCCACGCTCCCAAGCCACTGTAGCATGCGCTGTTACACTGCTGGAGGGTGCACCACCGCAGTGAGCCTGTGACAAGGGGGGTGCAACTCCAGGGCTGGACGCAGTCAGATATCAGTGACTGTCAATTAATTACTGTCACTTTGTGACTTGCAAGTGTGATTGTGTGTGCCATGTATAAATGCCCGCTTGGAAGGGGGAAGAGAAAGTACAAGTGCGAACTCGTCATGGTGTTCTTCCTCTAGCATGACTGAAGTAGTACATAATCATTACAGACGTCATTAACAACATGATACCAATAAATAATTTCGTTCAAATTTAACTTTATTGAACTGGTTAAGCATATGTTTAGACTGATGAGTGTTATGTCAAAGTGTGGTGTGATGTGAGAGAGTGGCATGGATGTGGTTAGTGATGAAAAGCTGTGGTGGATGTTTCAACAGTTTTATGTGGCACAACTTAATGAATTACTTTACTATGCAAGCAAATAATGTATGTTTTAATGTTTATGTGCCTTTTTAAAATTTAGGGCCCCTTTATAACATACGCTACAGGCCCTGCACTAGCTTAATCTGGCCCTGTGTGGAACTGCCTTTCCCACTCTATTCTGTTTTCCCCTCAAAATTGCCTCCACAAGCTGCTTTTCCACTTGTGAGGAGGAAAAATACTTTCCCCACATTTGGAAAACATAAGACAAGCCTGGCTGGATCAGGCCAAAGACTTGTCTAGTTCAGCATCCTGTTTCCCACAATGGCCAAGCAGAAGCATGCTGCCTCTGAAAAAAGGTAGGCAGGAGTAATCAGGGGTGAAGACAGAGGTGATGCTTGAAGAGCAACTCCTCACTCAAATTTCTGAGTCACTTTGAGGGGTAGAAAAATATGTGTTTGGGTAGGGAGCAGGGGCGTAGCATGGCTGGAGGGGGCCCAGAGACAAGATTTTAAAATGGGCCCCTCGCTGATATACACACACAAACACACATCACAATATATCGTGCACTCACACTCACATCCCTATTATGAATACGGTGAAAATCCAGTTCACATTGAATCTAGTTTTTTTACTCTCTGCTCCTGCTGATCTCCAAGAGACTCAACATAATTCATAGGGGGTGCAACATGGGTGGGTGGGGAGTCATGTGAGGTGCCTCTGGGGGCCCCCTCAAGGCTGTGGGGCCCCAAGACGACTGCCTCCCCTTGCCTAATGGTAGTTACGCCCCTGGTAGGGAGTTCAGTAAAATGAGGGGAACTACTCAAATAACTGAGGGGGATATGCACCCCAGATCATCATGACTAGATAGACTTGTCTTCCGTGCATTTATCTTATCCAGCTGCAATGAAAAAGAGTGAGCTGGGGAAAGGGATTTTGAGCAAAAAAAAAAACAAAGCCTGAGAGGAAAAGATTAATCAGCTCCTCCCTTCTGCCATTCCTTTGCTTCCACTTGCAGTCTTACAGAATTGCTTCTCATTAAAAAATATTAGGAGACTCTTAGCAACATTTAGTTTGGCTTTAAGCCTAAAGGAGAAGATGTAAGGTTGTGCTGGCAGCTTAAAACATGGTTGGCTTATTACCAGTGTGTAGACTGGCCCCTTGTTCTTACTGATGCAGTACTGTAACATGTTTGGGTTGTACTACTTCAGGCTGCTAGCGTGAGCTCATGCTCCTCATTACAGAATAAATAAATTCTGCACATAGAGTTTTTTGCCTAAAATGTTAGATTTTTAAACGTAACTGATGTGGTGCAATAAAGACACACGTTTGGGGACCTAACGTTGAGAATCCCTGAACTAGACCTTACACTACTTGGTATGTATTTGACAAGATGTGTTGCCCTTATTCCTTTCTAATGTGGACTAATTTCTTATTCCTTTTTAATACGGATTGATTTCTTAATGTTCTAATTTATCTGGTTCTAAAAGATCTACACTGGCTACCAGTAGGTTTCTGGGCAAAATACAAAGTGCTGGTTATTACCTATAAAGCTCCATTATGAACCCTGCCGCTGGCTCGTCTGGTGGCAACTCAAAGGCAGAGCGTGCCTGCTCTGTAGTTGCCCCAGGGCTGTGGAATGCACTTCCTGCTGAGATTAGAGCTGCTCCATCCCTGTAGGCTTTCAGGAAACAACTAAAGACACATCTATTCATCCACCGAATCGCGCAGCAGGGAAATGCTTGACTAACAAGCAGAAGGTTGCCGGTTCGGATCCCCGCTGGTATTTTTCCCAGACCTATATTGGGCAGCAGCGATATAAGAAGATGCTGAAAGGTATCATCTCATACTGCGCAGGAGGAGGCAATGGTAAACCCCTCCTGTATTCTACCAAAAAAAAAAAAAAACCTACAGGGTTCTGTGGGCGCCATGGGTTGAAATTGACTTGACAGCACACTTTAGTGTGTTTTTATGAGTTTTCAAATTTGATCTTTTATATGTTTTAACTGTTAAATTCTTGGTTTGTTTTATGCTGCAAACCTCCTAGAGACTTCGGCAGTGGGCGGTATACAAATTTACAAAATAAATAAACGTGAAGCCCTTATTCCTTTCTAAGAGTTGGTGTCCCTAGCTCAGATTTCGCCTCTGCCATGAACTCACCAATCGTCCTTACTACAAGCCAATCACTGTCAGTCCCCCATCTGCTGCATGGGGATAAATATTGGTATACCTGACTTGAGTTCTTGTGAGAACTGAAGATATTTATTTTTTTACTGAGACACTTTTAACATTTGGAAGTGTTATATACACGTTTGATTATTATTTATTTGGGGTTTTTTAATGTCCAGAGGCAGGACATCGTGAATTAACCCAAGGTGCCGCTGATAAGCAATAGTATGAATATCTGGTAGTGCTTATCTGTACCAGTCTTGAGCTTATACAAAGATTTAACCACTTAAATTGTATTTTGCATTGAGTCCCTACCCCCACCCCTTTCAGGCAAGACTATTGAGTCCTACTGCACTTGACCCTTGGCTATAATTTCTACCAAGGGAGTATTTCTCAAAATCATCTCAAATGTTTTTAAAGGAAATATTTCTCTTCAGCATATTCTAAATATTTGTAGACTAAGTGTTGCATTGTTATGCAGTAGACTAGCATTCAATCACATTTGGGGAATATATCGAAATGGTTTCAGAAACTCACTCACTATGTAAGCCGTTTACACTAATGAAAGGATGAATTGCCTCAGCAAGTTACTGAGAGGCTGCTGGGTGCTCAGCATTAAAAAAAAAAAAACCAATCCACTTATTTTGGAGCTTAAATATGGATTTACGAGTTTAGATAGTCATTCATTTTCATATATATATATATATTAAAAACCTGCTGTAACAGGAACCTAAACTGTGTAGCTTCACTGAGATGAAAATCCTTTGCTTTCTATGAACAGAGCTGTGTGAATTTCATATATCTGTTGTTCAAGGATGGAATCCAGTAAATAGCACAGAATATGGAATTCTTTGCATCTCAGGTTGCTTTTCAAATGAAATGCTTCAGCATGTGAAGAAAGAAGCTTGCAAATATATAGGCAGTGAGGTCATTCACACAGTCAAAAACTGTGCTCTGCCCAAGTTTGGGAGCTGTGTGTGTTCCAATTTTAGGCTGTGTTGAAGCAAAGTCGGAGGAAAACCTGGGTAGATTTTCCTACCACCTTGCTTCCATGTAATCACCACTACCCAGGTTTCCCCCTTACCTTCCTTCCATACAACCAAAAATTTGGAGCACACACAGCTCCCAAACCCAGGTAGAACACAGTTTTTGATTGTGTGAGAGCCCTCTGTGTCTACTGATGGTGGAAGAGGTCTCGGAAGGATTACCTGTGGTTTCAGCATAATATATTAGTGCCCTGAATAGCTTGCCTTCCTTCTCTGATGACTACGGTGACCCTCTAGTCATCTAGGGACACTGACTGCAGAAGAGAGAGTTGAGAGAGCAAGACTCGCATGTTCCATGAAAACCATCAACCCTGCAAATGGTAGCAGTACAAATGGGAAGGTGACCATGAGGCCATTCTCACGACTGGGTGGGTGGGATGGCGGGGAAGGCTGCAGAAGCCCACCTTCCCTGCAGGCAATCTCTGAGAATCATATGTGCATGTGGAACCTCGGAGATCCTCACTGCCCCAGGGAGCGCCGAGGTGGGGATGTGTCATCCTGGGCCCCGGAAATCCGACAATGCACTGCATGAGTGCACAGTGCATTGTGAGGACCCTGCCCCCCCAGTGATGGGCAGGCATCTGTCAGTGTTGCAGCACCAGCTGAAAGCAGCTGGCACTGACACATGATCACTTCAATGGGGTTAAGGGAGTGCTCGCTCTCTTAACCTTGTTTAAGAGATGAGTTCCCTAGACAGGTTTGTCATCGAGGCCCCGTTGGGATCTGCGTGGATCCCATTGGCTCTCATGGACAGCCCAAGCTTGGGCTTGGCTGCTTAGCCTGGTCTTGGCTGCTTGTAAGAATAGCCTCCATAGGTATAAGATCTGAAATTGCTTTTTGGATCTAAGAAATTGTGAAGAGACAGAATGCTGTCTCTTTCCACAGACAGCATAAACTGTGGGAATAGGGAAATTATATATGGAGCTACTTTATAAAGACTCAGTCCAATTGTTTGTCTTGGCCAACCCTCTGTTCTGATTGGCAGCAGCTCACTGGTGCCTTGAGTAGATGTTTAACTGGAGACTCCAGTGATTAAATCTGCAGTCATGATGCTAAGCATGTGGTCTGCCACTGAGCTGTGACCTGCCCTAGAAACAATGATGCAGCTTCTCTTATCTGAGTCTTACAGCAATCTAGTTGCCTGTTTTCTGCCACTGAACTGCAAAGCAAAGGTGGAGTACTGTTCAGTGGAGCATCACCATCATTGTCATCTAATATTTGTAAAAGTTCCTAAAACAAAAGTAAACAGGTCCCTGCCTGCAGGTTCACAATCTAAACAAAAAACACAAGGGAAGACAACTTGGGGGAGAAAGGGAAAACCTTGAACTTATGGGGTGAAGCTAAAATGAATGTAGAAAGAAAGGAATTAGAGTAAAGGGAAATCTTTAAATTGCTAACATGGAGATAATTTTTAAAAAAAGGATCAAAAAGAACATCAAGAGGGAACTGCAAAGGGGAAAAACTGGGTTTTAAATAGTTTTTTGTGTTTTTTTAAGAAGAAAGAGAGAGGCCTTACAAATATCCAAGGGGTGTACTACACATAAAAAGTCATTTGAGAAAAAGCATGAAGATGAGAAATGATACAACCAAGCAGAAGTTTATTAAGAAAATTAGTGTTTGATGAGTGGAGGGAGACAAGGAGAGCACAAAGAAATAAAGATAGATACCAAGAGGCAAGAGTACATAGAAGAAACCACTAGGGGTTTCTTCAGATTCAGAAGAAAATGGAGTTAATTCAGATTTAAGTCCCACTGAAAATGGGGTTAATTCAGATTGGGGTTAAAATGGGGTTAATTCAGATTGGGGTTAAACTGAAATCAATGAGACTTAAATTAGTCATGACTAATTTGTCTCATTGATTTCAATGGTGCTTAGTCGTGACTAATTATTATGGATGCTATCCATAGTTTTTAACTCTGTATTATCAGGCCATGAGAAGCTGTATCTGCAAAACTATTTTCTTCCCTGCTGCTCTTAAAGAAATAGATGTCCCCTCTAGAAGTGGTAACCCAAAGCACTGGACATCTTTCAAAAGGATATTCATTTACATGGGTGTTTCTTGCCAGATGAGGGAAACTAAAAAGAGTAGACTCATTGATTTTGATCTGTTAAAACATTAATCCTATTTACAGAGCTTCCCTATCAAGCCTCAGTGAAACCTAGATTTCAGTTGCTGGACCTAGCAGTCAGCACTGGAAAGATCCAATAGATGTGTATGGGGAAGAAGAAGAAGAAGAAGAAGAAGAAGAAGAAGAAGAAGAAGAAGAAGAAGAAGAAGAAGAAGAAGAAGAAGAAAGGAAATTTGGCACAATAGCAACATATGTTGGGCTGCATGCCAAGGAAACCGAGAAACAGATGCTCATAACATGAAGATGTCATCAATTCTGTCCCACGTCAGAACAGGCTTATCACTTTTGGACCAAAGAGCAAAAGGTTGGACTACCTGATGATGATAAATGCAACAGTGAGAGCATGAGTGATTAAGCATATGCAAACCTACACTAATTCATGGAAATAGGTAAAATTCATGGTAACGAGTAGAGTCATTTGATGTATCTGAAGTTCTTGTGCAGGACAGATTTCAAGAGCTTGGTTGCAAATACTGTGGCCAGAAATATGTTGTAACATTGTTTAAATATATGGAAATAGTTTGTCAATATTTTCTAAATGTTTTTGACAGTTAAACCTCAACATTTCTCAAAAACCATAACAAAGATAAAAGACAGTAGAGGAGAGCTGGTCTTATGGTAGCAAGCATGACTTGTCCCCTTAGCTAAGCAGGGTCTGCCCTGGTTGCATATGAAAGGGAGACTAGAAGTGTGAGCTCTGTAAGATATTCCCCTTAGGGGATGGAGCCACTCTGGGAATAGCAGAAGGACTTTCAAGTTCCCTCCCTGACTTCTCCAAGATAGGGCTGAGAGAGATTCCTGCCTGCAACCTTGGAGAAGCCACTGCCAGTCTCTGAGCTAGATAGACCAATGATCTGACTCAGTATATGGCAGCTTCCTATGTTCCTGTGACAAGAGGAGACAATCTACTTCCTTGGGTTGGCACTCTTGCAGCACAACAGTAGTGCCTTACCAGTGGTGGGCCAAAGTTCTATGTGCTATCACACAGCAAAATACATTTCAGAACATTGCAGTTTCCCTTAATGGAAAATGTGTACAACATGAGTGACCCTGGTGGTCCTTTTCAATAGTTTTATTTTTAAACCAGGCTTCTAACAAGGAATTAATTAGTATGCATCATTTACTGCTGTGTTGGGTAATGGTTTAATAGCTTAGGCATACAGCTTGCAGGAATCTCGGCTTCACAAAAAAGGACTTTACAGTTCAATTCTTTTAGATTCTATTCTGCAATGAACCATGCCTTTACAGGCTGTGTAGGCTCACCCAAACTGTGGCAAATAGTAGATCATGGTTCTAAACCAGTCCAGGTCTGTACAAGAAACTCAGTCAAGCTACATTGCCCATGAGAGCAAAGAGAGATTTACTAGAAATATTTTCCAGAACAGCATAGGTTTATACCATCCACTGATCAACACTCTACCTGATTAATTATAGTCAAAATCCAGATAATTCATGACAATGTTTTCCCTTTTCATCCTTCATCAAAGCACTTATTTGTGCTAGTGCTCATGCTGAGTGCTTCATCTTCCAAAGTTAGTGTCTAAGACTGGGTTTTTAAAAAGAGGAACAGAAATGTTGGCACTATTTAGACTAGTCAATCATAACTAACCACCATCAACATCAATGAGGCAAGTCAGTAATGACTAACATAGCCTGAAGCTGTCCATTAATTATATGATTACATTATACAAAAGCTAGTTCATATTGCCCAAGCCAGAATGCCTTCAAAAGGGAGAAACTTCAGATTACTAACTTGTTTGTGATGCCAAGCTATAACTGTATTTATTGCAGCCTAAGTCCAGACAATGGAATCACTTGTAAAGCTGTTCTGTTGTTGTTGTTTTTTAAAGCAAGATTTACACAACTTCTAAACCAGGGTATGAAAGTGAAATATTCAAGGGAGTCAGTGAGGTCATTCGCACAATCAAAAACTCTGTTCTGTGTGTGCTCCCAATTTTTGGTTGTGTGGAAGCAAGGTAGGAGGAAAACCTGGTTAGAAGTGATTTTGTGGAAGCAAGGTGGTAGGGAAACTTGGGTAGTATCTATCTATCTATCTATCTATCTATCTATCTATCTATCTATCTATCTATCTATCTATCTATCTAATTTGTACACTACCCCAAACTTTCATCTTTCGTCTTGTTCTCCTTACCTTGCTCTTACCGTGCTTCCACACAACCAAAAGCTGGGAGCACACACAGCTCCCAAACCTGGGTACAGGGGCGTAGCAAGGTTGGAGTGGGCCAAGGGGAGATATATATCCTATGTGCCACAACAGAACATCATCCTAATTTTTTTTAAAGGTTTTGTAAATTGTGGACGATGCAAGTCATTTAATGGTCCTAGAGAAAGACATGCTGTTCTGGTAGCTCTAGGTCTTAACACTCACATCACTTTCGGAGGATGAATACAACTGAAGGAGGCCCGGGTGAGTGCGTGGCTGGGGGAGTCAGTCATGTGACTTGCCTCTGGGGGGACCCCCAAAGCAGCGGGCTCCCAGACAACTGTCTCTCCTTTCCCTATTATAGTTACGCCCCTGCCTGGGTAGAATACAGTTTTTGATTGTGTGGATGACCTCAGTGTGTACTATTTTAATTACAGGATTAGCCCTTACACTGTTTGCACAACCACACCAACCTTCATTTAGTTCACATTTTCTATATACATAATTCTCTTAAACGTACCCGTCGCTAATCCCATGTGTGGCAGCTCTCTCGAGAGTTGGTGAGCAGCTGCCGGACTAGTGACGGGGGTGGGAGAGAAAATGGGGTGGTGGTCAGCAGGAGGAGGCAGTGGCTACCAGGAGCAGCACTGGGAGTTGGGCAGGTGGGAGGAGGTGGTGGGCTGGCTTTCCGGCCAGCCCGCCAGCCAGGAAGCCAGAGGGGAGGTGGAGAAGGGGGGAGAAGAGAAGCAGACCAGCTAGCCGGCCCAGCTAGCTGGCCCAGCTGAGAGAAGGAGGTGGCGGCGGGCTGGCTTGGCTGCTGAGAACAGGAGGAGGCAGTGGCCCGGTTGGCGGGAGGAGGCAGTGGCCCGGCCCGGCCAGTGGGAGGAGGTAGCCGCTGCCAGGAGTTGGCAGGCAGGAGGAGGTGGCATGCCAGCTTTCTGGCCGGTCCACCAGCCAGAAAGCCTGTGGGGGTGGGAGGTGGAGAAGGTGGGAAGAAGAGAATCAGGCCAGCCAGCCGGCCACAAAACCAGATGAGCTGGTGTGGGGAGGCAGCCACGGTGCTGACCTGAGGCGCAGATGCTCTGCGTCCGGCCCTGCTAGTTAGGAGTAGTTCTTAATTGACACTGTATTTGGAATAATAGGATGTAGGAATGGATTCAGGATCATTCTTATTCAAATCCATTCTTATACAAATCCTGGAAATTAATCCTCAGCCTGGACAATGGCTACTGTATGTGCTTGATAAATTGCTTGTGTTCCATTTGCACAGAGAATGGAGCTCGATGATGATCCTACCAGGGAGCACATCATGGTAAGAAAGTAAGAAACTCCAGCCTTAATAGTAACTGAAGACTCAGCACAGCTAAGATTGTAGATAATCTTTTAAATGCATGTTCTATTTATAAATTAAACAGGAGCATAGGAAGCTGCCATATACTGAGTCAGACCATTGGTCTATCTAGCTCAGTATTGTCTTCACAGCGGGGGCGTAACTACCATTAGGCAAGGGGAGGTGGCTGCCTGGGGGTCCCCACGCCCCGAGGGCCCCCCCAGAGGCAAGTGACATGACTATATATTGTGAAGTGTATGTGTGTGTATCAGTGAGGGGCCCATTTTAAAATTTTGTCTCTGGGCTCACTCCAGCCTTGTTACACCCCTGCTTCACAGACTGGCAGCGGCTTCTCCAAGGTTGCATATAGAAACAGAGGCTGTGTATAAGAACCCTGCCCTACCCCCATCCAGGGATTATGGGTCTTGAGGATACCTTTATGTAAATACATTAATCATCATTTCATAGATTCCTTGACAGCCAGTGAATCTATGAAATCGATATTAACATATTTACATAAAGGTATCCTCAAGACCCATTCTAATGTTTTCCCCAGACAACACCCTTCCTATTCTAAAATAACCCCTTCCTAGGAGAGGAGAGCTGGTCTTGTGGTAGCAAGCATGACTTGTCCCCATAGCTAAGCAGGGTCTGCCCTGGTTGCATCTGAATGGGAGACTTGATGTGTGAGCATTGCAAGATATTCCTCTCAGGGGATGAAGCCGCTCTGGGAAGAGCAGAAGGTTTCAAGTTCCCTCCCTGGCTTCTCCAAGATAGGGCTGAGAGAGATTCCTGCCTGCAACCTTGGAGAAGCTACTGCTGCCAGTCTGTGAGGACAATACTGAGCTAGATAGACCAATGGTCTGACTCAGTATATGGCAGTTTCCTATTTCCTAACAGCTAAAGACTAGGCAGCAACTCCTGCCGTAATCTACAAATTAGGCTCTAGGGAGGATTGTAAAACTTGCAGAAGAGTGTGTTATGTGGCTAGATTCCTTTCATAATCAGAACCAAAGAATAAACTTCAGTGTGGGATGCTGCAGACCATGTTAGAAACCCCTGCTGGATACTAGAACCTAACATAAATTAGACAGAATGCTGCTTCTTGTCACCTGCAAGCCTGCTAGATTGCCAGTTGGTATCTGTGGAGTCAGCTACTACTGAATAATTCTTCTATTCTCACCACTGAATAATCCTGATCACCAGGAGTTAGAAAACAGGCCTTCTAAGGCTGTCCTATATGCACTTACCTTGAACACAGTGGGCCTTATTTTCAAGTAAACATACACTGGATTGTACTGGACAACAGAGAATACAGTTTAGCTTTGAATTCCAGCACATATTTCTGAATGAAGCAAAACAACAAAAAATATTGTTTGCCAGAAAGAGAGCTGGGGGCGGTGGGGGGGATTAACCACTGGCTCTTCCACTCTCCAGCATTTATTGCCACTTGGTTCCATTAGCTTGCAGCATACAGATCATGGGGCAATAGGCCGAGTCCTTAAAAAACTGCAGCAGGACAAATGCTTGAAGAACTTTTGCTGCCAGAAGCTCTGCTCAGACATTGAGCCAGTTCAAACTATACCTACCCAGCACCATGATTAAAGCGTGGTGGTGCCAAAGGCACACCCATCAGGACCAGTGTTCCCTGTTAGAGAGAACAGTGATCAGGACAATTATTAATTTACATTTATGTCCTGATGCCCTCCCAGAGCATTCCCTTGATTGCATGTGGTTGTTGTTCATCTGAATGGCTCCTAAACATGCACTAAACAACTATTTGTAGCGACTGTTTAGGGACCATTTGAATGAACACCTCTCAAATGTGATCAAGAGACACACCTAGAGGGCGTTGGGACATCCATGGGGGATGATCCCATGGGAGTGCTCTCAGCACCACCCCTTTCTTCACGTGTGCTGGGCAGGTATTGTATGAACCTGTCCATTACATTGTACATACATACAAGTGTCTGTACACACGCACATGTTTTTGTGTGAATGCATGCGTTCATTTTAAAAGTGAACCTGGGTACAGACCCCCTCAAATGCAAGGTACAATGAAGTGTACTACTGTGCATGCATTTAGTATAATGTGTGAATAACTGTATGTGTGAATTGGCTAGGGTCTTTCACAATCCCGATTCTTTCAGCCTCATTACACCAAATGTCATGGTAGTGAGCATTTACTCATACGATATTTCTAGGGAGAGTGCTTAGCAACTTGCAAGATGGCAATCTAGACAGCATTATTAATTCAAATCCATTTAAAAATTCTATTGTTAGGCTAAAATATTGAAAACAATGCCTCTGCAGCAGTTCAAACTGCATTTGTGTAGTGTGTCAGCTATGATAATCTTTTCACAGAATGGCTGGGTAGTCTCCCTCATCAGCATTTTTCAATAAAAAACAGAGCTCCCCCCCCCATTAAAATTTTAAAACTTTTTTTAAAAGAGCCTAAAAAAACACAGTTAATTGTATTCCAAGGGCACAACAGCAGAGCGAACATCTAGAGCATCCTGAGCTCCTCTTCCCTTCATGTTGTCACAACAAATCTTCTGCCAGTGATTGATGTTGTTGCCTGCCAAGGAGCTTTTCCACTGAGAGCAATGTTCTTGCCTTGCCTCTGGTGGAGTTCATCCTCTTCCTGGAGGCTCTGTACAGTTGCATGGTTCAACAAAAATAATCTCGCCTGCAGAAGAATTCACCAAACTGGGATGTGTTTATTTCAGGGCTTTCCCAATGGAGAATGCCCCCAGCCCCCTAAAATGTTTAGCCTTCAACTTCCAAGTGTACTACCTAAAACAATTCAACCTCCACATCATATCCCAAAGCATATGGCATTCAGAAAATACGAAGAGAACAGATTACCCCCAAGTATTTTTGTTTCATTGTACTGACTGCCTACAACATAAAAAGAAGACACCTTAGGAATTTCATTTGAAAGCCAGAAGTATACCCCTGTCTCTACTCTCAGGATTATTTTTGATATATCCTCTGATCTCATACCCAAGAGAGAAAAACCAAACATCCATTTGCCTCTCACAGCATTCTCTTGTATTCCTACAGAATCACTTTTGTCATTTTCCTTGCCACATAGAACTTCTGGCATTATTTGTGGTTCCTGGGGGCTGAATTATTTTCCTCAATTATACTGGCACAGTAGTGAAGATGAAGAGTTGTTTCAACATTCTGCCTTTCTGTCCTGAACATTCTATTGGTAATAAAATCTACACTGTCTGTCCAGTCTCCCTGAAAGTTAGCAGACATCTGCTGGGTAAAACACAACACACCCTTGCAAATCTGCTGCAGGTCCCATGTAAAATGGCTGAGATGCAGCAGTTTTAAACTTGACCCTTAAACTCTAGAAAACAAGTGTTGGCTACTTTTTGCCATCAGAGATCTTTTTTTTAAAATGTCCATTTACATATTTCTAAATATCCAAGTATATGCTGAAGCATAATGCTGTGTTTTGCGGGGGGGGGGGGGGCACAAAAACTACCAAACACTTCCTGAGTTATTGGCTTCTGAAGTCACCATAACAAAAGGGTAAAATATTCTCCTTAGGAGATGGAGCTGCTCTGGGAAGAGCATTTAGGTTCCAAGTTCCCTCCCTGGCATCTCCAAGATAGGGCTGAGAAAGATTCCTGCCTGCAACCTTGGAGAAGCCGCTGCCAGTCTGTGTAGACAATACTGAGCTAGGTGGACCAATGGACTGCCTGACTCAGTATATGGCAGCTTCCTATGTCCCTATGTCCCTAAGCCAGAGCTGGGAGTGACAAGTCCTGGAAAATTCTGGCGTCACTCTGGAGAGTGACTTCTTGCTTCTGAACATTGCTGCTTGATAAGGACAACCTAGCAGCACTCTGGTACTTCTGTAGTTTACAAAACTTTCCTTTCCCCTCCTTTTCCTTTTATGGATTTTTATTTTATCCCTCCACTAAGGCAGCCACAAAGTGATTGGTGTGTGTGTTTCTTGCAAGACCACGTGAGGCAGTGGCAAAGGGGCAAGGGGGCCTTTGCGGGATGAAATAGCAGGGGAAGTGGGGTGACGGTAAGGTTGCTGGAGGGCCATACAAAGGCATATGAGGTGATGGTGAGCCTTGTGAGATGTCTCAAGTGGCGAGGGGCCTGGCAAAGGCACATGGGGAGTGGCAGTGAGGTGGCAGAGGCCTTGCAAAGGAGCATGAGGCAGTGGGTGGTAGGGACCTGGCATAGGCTCATGAGACTGCAGAGGCAAAGGCATGGCAGGCGGCAGGAGTGATGTGGCTGGGGGCGTGGCTTGTAAGGACATGAGGTGCTCCCTTGCGAGGGTGTGTGAGGTAGCACTGGTGAGGCAAGTGGCCTTGCAAGAGTGCACTGAGGTGGGAGGGCAGAGGAGCTTTGCAAGGGCATGCACAAGGTGGTGGGTATCTTGTGAGGGGATGTGAGGTGGCAGTGTGGTGGTGCACAAGGGGCTATGGTGAAGTGGAGATCTTGGAAGGGCCCGCAAGGCAGCTCCAGCAAGCAGGAGGGGGCCCTCCAAGGATGCTCAAGCAGAGGTGCAGTTGCAAATTCAGAAATGCAGGTGCTCTCCATGACAGCCCCCATGGCCAGGCCCACCTCAACAGCCAGAGAAGCTGAGAAGTAACTATAAACGTATTACCTTTAATTTTTAAAATTAAATACCCAAGTGCTCCCTATTTTCTTGTTCATGCAGTGAAATATAGTTAAACACAGTGCAAAAAGTCATAAATTGTTCCATTCCAATCTAGCAGTCTTTCCTCTCTCCTCCATTCAGATTGAGGGCCAAGAAAGCTCTTGCTGCAGGCAATCAGGGAACAGTGTGGGCAGGGGTGTGTGTGTGGGGGGGGGGGAAGAGGATGGTTTCCTAGAAAAATGATATGTAAAACTCATACATGTCTTGAACTTCAGTCTGGACATGTGCTATAGTATATAGCATTAGGGCGAAGAACTGTATGTTTCAGCAAAGCAACAGACAGAAATCCATCAGGTGTATCAGTAGGAACTGCTCATGGTTGAACTGGGGACCTGTTGAATAGGTGGCATTTTGGAGAAGCACTCTGTCTTGTAGAGATGCACCAGGCAAAAATTCATCAGGTTAATCTCTAGCCAGTGATTAACTGCATCTGTTGAATTTCTCCCTGGATGCAGTCCCTATTGAGCTGAAATATCAAAGCAGCTTGTGGGTGCATGCAGCCTAATTTGTAAAAGCAGCATCATTATTCTTTACTTCTGTTCACCAAAGGACATGAAGCAAGGTACACGGACATGTATCAAAACTCCTTTCCCCCCATTTGCAGGTACATAGATTCCTGTATATGTGAGTAGAACAGGAATTTAATTATTAATTCCCGAGTAATCCTCACATAAGTAATTAACACAGCTTGCCTTTAAAAAATGTGAACACAGCAGTAGAGCTCCTGTCAACCGTCAGTTTTTACAGCAAAAGCCAACAGGTGCTAGCCTAGTAAATACTGGAAGATAGTCACTTGTGCTTAGCCAAGTGCTTAGAAGTAAGCTTGCTACGCTAAGAACCCAGCAGTTACCATTCGGTGTCACAACCAAAGGGTAAAACTAAGCGCGCCCAACTCTTAAAGCTTCTGCCAGATGCCCGATTAAAAACCGCAGGAGCCAGTTTCTCACACACAAGATGCTGTCCACAGTAATTCTTACACGTTGCTTCAGCTGTCATAGAGGGCGGGGACTGGGAGATCCTTAGGAGAAGATGAGTTGAGGGGATTCTGCCTCAGACATCTGATAGCACTCAGCTTACATCCATTTGGACGTTTGGCCCCATTTCCCATTGAGCTCAGCCTGGGCTACCTGGGACGTGATCAAATACCTACAGGGCACGGACAAGGTTGACCTGGTGGAAACAGCATCCTGCCAGTCACGAGTGACAAGTGCCCGTGTGTGTACACGGGCCGAGATTGGCTGTGGCTTTCCTATGCGTGTAACACGTACACAACACAGTTGCCACACACCTGACAATCTATATGCCAGATCGGAACTTTTGGGTGGGGTTTTTTCACGTTTGGAAGCGGCCCTAGGTGCGCAGAGCAGCTGCTTATAAGGAAGACTACCTCCCACCACCCTTGGGATGGGAACATCCTCGGGTTCCCTTCCTTCCCTCAGTCCGTTGTTTGATCAACGAAGGACAACGTGAGGAGGGGATCGCCCTGTGCTGTTGCCTCGCAGACGTCCAAAAAAGGGACCTTTCCTTCCAGACCTCTTTCCCGCCATTCCGCCGGGACTGGGGCTTCCTCAGCCAAGCTCCACAGCCGAGCGTGGCGAAGCAAAACAAAAGCTCCGTCGGCAGGCAGCCCCGTGTCCAAAGGCCGCCTCTATTTGGGTTTTGGAGAGGCGGAGCTGCGCGCTGGCGGTGGGAAGGCTCAGGGCGGGTCTAGCGGGCTGCGGGGCGGGCCGAGGCTCCACTCGGCGACAGGAAGACACCGTCGCGGCCGTTTGCTCGAGTCTGGGGAAAGCCCCGGGTCGGTCGTCAGCCCCTCTGAGCTGTGCGGGCTTTGGCGGTGAGTAGCAGCCCGAGGGGGAAGGGGGCGAGAAAGCGAAGGGGCGACGCAGCAGAACGGAGGAGGGCAAGTTGTGCTCCCCTTGCGTGTGGGCACCACCGGAGCCTGGTCAGGCGGGCGGCTGCGCCTCCCCTTCATCTCTCTGGGCCAGCCCGACGCCGCTTCCCAGACCTCCTTTATACCGCTCTCCCCCACGGGCACGAGTTCTCGTCCCCCTTTACCTGCCGGCTTGCTGTTCTCCCCCCCCCCGCCTCCGTCCTTAAATGCCCCCTTTCCTTCCTCCTTTCCTTCTCTTCTCTGGACCACGCCGAGTCTGGGGATCCCGCCGGGCACCTGCCTCTCCCCTTGCCCGCCCCGGTGGCGAGTGCGTGTCTCTTTCCTTGCATTCCTTCCAGGCAGAGGGAGGCGCCGCCGCCGCCGCTTATTTTGCTGTTGAGCAACTTTTTGCTAGTGCCCGGGAGGAGGTTAGTTGGCATGACGGGGGTAGTAGGGAGCAAACTTGGGCACTGCCCGGGTGGGCGACGGGGGGCATGTGAGGCTCGCCTCCTCTCCATCCTCTTAGGGGGAGGGAGGATGGGCGAGTGGAGATCCGCTTCGAGGCCGCCACGAGCTGGAAGAGTCTGTCGGACCCAGGCTGAATGTTCCCCCTCCCCTCCCCGCTCCCTCTGATTTCTTGGCTGGTGGGGATTGTTATTGTTTTGAGGGCTGCTTCTTCCGCGATGGTGCCTGGGCGAGGAGTGTGGCTACAGCAGAGCAGCGGGCAAAGAAGAGCGCTCCCCTGGGGAAATAATAATCCTTTTTGGCTGCGGCTGGCGAGATAGTTTAAGGATCTCTCCGGTAGATAACCTCCTTCTCGTAGAGGTTTATCGCTCGGACACATTCAGTTCACCCTTTTATCCCCCACCCCTCGCTCTCCTGTGAGGTTTATAAAATCCATGATTCGTGGCTTCACGCTTTTTAAAGCTTTAATCCGTTCTTTCCTATCTGCTGGAGGGTGGGGGGAGAAGGAGGACCAGTGTTGATTCACACAACATGAGGTCGGTTCCCTCCTCTCTTCTTTGGTAAGGAAGCCCAGGAGTGAACCGCTGTGCTTTTCTCTACAAAGTTTCCCATGCTGCCTTCCATTAATCTTGAGTCTTGTCTTCTGCTGTTGTACTGAAGACAGAAACGCTGCTGGACATTTTGGCATGCATTGCATTGAGTGTGTGTGTGGTTTTTGTATGTGCAAGTAATGTTATGATAGGGCCAGATCAGGGGTGTAGTTATACCTGAGCAGATGGGTTCAAAGAACCTGGGGCTCCCAGATTCCACTCCTCCCTATTTTCTTCATTATTTCCCTCACTTTAAGGGGTTGCCAGGGAGAGGGTGAACACGGCCCCCTCTCCCCTAGCTATGCCCCTGGGCCAGATCTTGAGAGAATGAGCCTCCAGTCTAAAAATGTTCTATAGAAGTGATAGGTTATATTACCTAAATATTGTCTGTGTGCAGAAGTAATGTGTGTGGCTTTTATCATCTGAGGTAGCAGCTACTTTATGCCTTTTCAGTGCATGGTCCCCTCTTTATCTCAACCTACAACTAGCCTACAATTAAGCTACAAGTAGCTTTATTACAACCTACAAGTGTAGGCTACAACATAGTGCCACTTTGGATTTTTTTGCTATGTCCATTCTTCTTCGCTTTCTCTGGTTTGCTCCCCTTCCCAATCAATTTGTGTGTCAAGTTTTTCTCTGTCTTCTTTCTCCTTTAACCCTAACAAAATAAATGGTGGTTGTGCTGATAAGCCATCTTTGCTGGGTTGAGTTGAGGTCCTGCCATCAGTATTTGCAAACTGCCTCTGAATGACATAATAAAGCTTCTACATGTTGTGTATACAACATCAGCTTAATATAGCACTTTCTGTTTCCTAGATATGCAGTGTTTTTTGTTGCAGGCCATGCTGTGAACTATTTTTGTGATGATGTTCGTTGAAACTTTGACAGGCATAAGCTGCTGAGAAAACTTGGTGCTAAGACAAATGTAGAAAGTCCCTTTAGCTTACTTGTGTTCAAAAGTTTACAAATAACTCAAGATTTGATTCTACAAACATACACTCTTTCCAGTTTGCATCAGTATGTTGGTAACCACATACGGCATGTAGAAAGAGAAATGAAAAGTAGTACTTTGTGTTGGACCAGCTAGACTCTTAAAATACTGAACAGCTGCTTTTGAACTACATTTGGAAGCTATACACTAAGCCTGGCTTTCTGTAATTTCGATATAAAGTGATCTACTCTTAGGCTAATTGATCAAAGTGTTTTAGAATGGGAAACATAGAACGAAAATATCTTCATTTCCAAAATGAATGACTTTCTCATTTGTGGTGTTATGTTTTTTGTTTTTTCTTTCCAATATTATTAGAGTTTGTGAAGGAAAGGGCAAGGCACAGGTTTGTCACAAGTTATAGTAGGAGAGGCAAGCTTTGGTTGCTTTTTATCAGACTGATATTTTAGAATACTACTTCATTTCATTGTACTGTTGAGATTGTAACTTGATTTCACAATAGAAGTTACGATTTTGGGGACAATGGTGAATATATAGTTGCTTTTTTATCTCTCGATAAGTAGTACTCATAAATATTAAGCCATGTATTTAGTGTTCATGCTAACCTTTTGGAGCACTTAATGTTAGAATCACTTGAACATAATAGATGGTTTAATGCAACTTATTATATTTTAAAATCTCTGTTATTAAGCATCTCTGTGAGATTAAAAAGCAATCATAAAACATATCTAGTTAGTCAGTACCAAATTGCAGCAGAATTTGACTGATGGAAGATCCAGAAGTGGTGATGTGTGTGTGTGTGTGTGTGTGTGTGTGTGTGTGCTGCCTCTTCCCCTCACCAAGCTTCAGGACTGACTGTTGCCAGCACAGCAAACATGGTGGTGGTTGCACAGAGGAAACTGTTCTGCATGAAGCTGTTCCTCATCTGGCTGTGGAAATTTTAATCTAGCCCATGCATCCCATCCCAAAAGAGAGGTTATGCTGGTGGGTGAACCCAACATTGCCCAACTAAGCTGCTATAAGTCCAGTTTGCTAGAATCTGTTTAGGGCTGTGATGGCATCAATCAGTCCCAAAGCTTAGTGAGGGGAAGGGAGAAAGAACCATGAGAAAACTGATGCTATTTTAGAACTTTTGTGAGCTAAGCAGGTGCTTCCTGTGAGTTGCAACAATGGTCAGACTGGGAATAAGGTATCTTATTCAGCTCCTGGCTGGGAGTGTTGGAAACTGGTTGGTGGCACTTGAGGGAATACAGCAGCATCTCTGGATGTAAGGCATGGTGGGATCTGCATAAGAGGCTTGAGCTTTGTTGGACTGAGCACTGCGCTGATACCTTTCTAAATCCAAAGGGGCATGATAGGTCTTTGCCTTTTTTTTGCCTTTGCCATACTGGAGCATTGTCTTGCCCATTTTGTGTAGTACAAAAAATGACAGCAGCACCCAGTAGCTGTGCCACTATAAAAGGGAATAATGAACCAAGGATGCAGAAAAGGGCAACATGCTATTCTGAAGTTTGTGTATGTATTTTGAGCACAAATAAACTATTCCACTGGGAATATATGAAAACCACTCCCCCCCCCACATTACCCATACTCTATAGTATTTTAATATAACATTATCAGCTGTATAACATTACATTAATCCTCTGTGAGCTATATCTGAGGTTTGCATTTACCATGGTGCTACTTTCAGATACTGGAACTATATTTGGGAGCAATCTACCTATGTAATGTTCTCCTTCTGAACTATTTCACTAGCGTGGGCTGGCAAACTACTGCTAGAATGCTGCAAGGCAAGAAATGTAATAACTCTGTTTGGAAATCCAGCAGCCTTCCACTGTTATCTGACTGACTAGCTGATTCTGGACGAGACTTTCATGTTCAGAGTGCTTCCTTGAGCTCTGTTAGGTTCCATCCACCAAGAACTGCTGTAATTTATCTTCTATTAGGGATGTGCATAGAACCAGCAGGGGCCGGTTCAAAGGTGGGGGGAGGATAACTTTAAGGGTGGGAGTGGGTGCACATCCCCCCTGCCCGTTTCCCCCACTGTCACTCACTAAAAAACTGGTCCAGCAGGAAGGCAGTTACCTCCCTTCCGCCCCATCCTCTCCTTGGACTGGAAGTAAGCTGAAGTAGCCTGTGCATGGGCTACTATTTCCCTGTTACTCAGGGAAGGGAACATGATGACTTCCTAGAAGAGGATATGTATATGAGGGAGGGCAAAGGACCCTGAGGGAATCTGTCCCACTGTGACCTAGTATGTTCTTGCAAGAACATGTCCTCTCATGTAATGTTATACAGCTCACCCTGGCAAAGCAGTCCATGCAGACCAAATCACACTCCGGCTCACCTGACAGCTTCCTGCCGGCAGACTAGCACTCTCATGAGAGGGTCAGTCTACTGGGAAGGACCATTGGGACAAGCACGCTGGGTCTTCCATTGGACTGTGTACTCATGAGTTGAGCAAACTCGAGAAAAGGAGGCCCCACTTGCGTGGGGCCGCCAAGGATACTGTGATGCTCCATGTTTCAGAGCCTAGCTGCATGTGTGGACAGGGGGAACATCAGGTTTAGGGACAGATCTTTACTCCCAAAATTCCTGGATGTGGGCTGGCGTTGTGCCATATGCAGATCTGCTGCCGTGGGGAATTACAGGAGAGGGGAGCCCCAATTTCCAGCACCTCAGAAAAGGGAGGCCGCCGTTTCGGGGCACAAGCAAGGGTGCATATGTCTACATGGGTGGATTTGCTGGCAGAGGGAATGCTGTGACAGCTACTTGGTGGCAGTTGCCAAGACAGGGACAGCAGTTTGTGTGGTACCACGGCTTTCCTGCCTAGAGTAACCTGTGTCTATATAGGGCCCCCCATGGCCGGACACTCATGAGAGAACTGTACATTGGACAAGGGGGTATTTTGGCATCACATATTATTAGAGATTCTGCCCAACACCCTGGTCCCACATTCAGTTCTTCTCATGAGTAGTGAGGGGATGTCCCTATGGCCTTATACTCCCATGAGTGAGCAGTCTGCTTGGAATCAGCATCTGTAGTTATCACACATGTTGAATCTCTCCTTTCACTGGAGCAGTGCTGATCTTGCTGGCCAACCCTTCCCTTGAGTAAGCCTAGTGTCCCCACAGGTACCCCTAAGGGAAAGGGGACGGGCCCCACTTCCCCAACTTTTTTGTGCAAAAATTAGAAACTGGTTGTTCAAGAATCCCTGCTTGAGGGGAGCAAGGGGCAGAGTGCCACTTGACAGGCTGACATGCTTGGGTGGGGTGTTGTGGCGTCCCTGTTGCTGAGCAACTGCATCGGACAGGAGGGGCGAGGCTGGTGCTTGGAGAGGTGGCCAGTGAGAAGCACAGCAGGCATGGAGCGGGTGAGATCCCAGGCAGGTCTGTGCCTCTGTCTCTATGATTGCAGTTTCAAAAACCTCACAGAAATGTGGTTATGGCACCAGCTGTGTTTGGACATAAAACTTTGGTGGCCAAACCTTTGGTCCCGGCGTCGAACCTTACTGCAAAATGAAGGTTTAAATTGGAGTTTGGCAAGACAAACTGCAGGTTGCTTTTGGCTCAAAATCACGGTTGCACAAATTCAGGTGTAATGGAGTTCCAACCTCTGCCCCATTTTAAGTCTGGTTTCGTGTTACATATGTATTTGGCCCCAAACTGTTCTACCCAGGACTGGAGCTGGGTGTGCTCCCAGTTTTGTGTGGAAGCAAGGTAGGAAGAATACCTGGGTAGCTTTTCGTTCTACCTTGCTTCCATGTAATCACTTCTACCTAGATTTTCCTCTTACCTTGCCTCCACACAACTGAAAATTGGGCGCATACACAGCTTGTAAACCCAGGTAGAACATGTTTTTTGATTGTGTGAATGACCTCAGCATGCTTCTTCTGAGCATGACCAAGCAATCCTCTGGGGTGTGGTTAAGTTTCCATAATCATGTTTGGTATAGGCATTCTTCTGAGCACCTCAGTCAAAGGTGGCTTAATAGCCAAGCCCTGGGCAGGGGCAAGTGACCACAGTATTGTGCTCCAACATTTTGCAGCTATTTTGTTGTGTGGTTTGCTAGACAACGTCTCTGCTCCCCCCTGTAGCACCAATATGTATTTAGTACTTAGTTTCAGGACTTTTTTCTGTCCCCCACATGATTTAATTTAAAGCCCTCTTGATCAGGTTCAGAAGGCTTCTGCCAAACACATTTCTCCCAGTCTTTGAGGTATAGCTCATTTCCTACTAGTGCTCCTTCATTAAAGCTTGGACCATGGTCCCAGAAACTAAATCTCCCTTATTTGTGTAACCAGTCATCTGCATAAAGTATTGCAGTCTTCTACCTTTTTACAAGAAGAATTGACAAGAACACCACATGAGGTCTAAGGTCCTTCACCTTCTTTTCTAGAGTTTTGCAGTCAGATATGATATATATATAGTTGTGCCTGATAGTGTCATTCACTTTCATATGGGTAAGCTACAGGGAATAAAGATCAGTGAGTCTGATAAATCTTAGCAACCTGTTCATCATGTTCTGGATCTGTGCACTGGTAGGACAGCACACTTCTTGAGCTAGCAGATCCATTTGGCCTCCATGCCCCTTCAGCAGGGCGTCACCAACCACCACTACTCCTCTTTTCCTCCTCCTTTCTGTAGTTAGTAGTTCAGTCATCTTGGTCCTTAAAGGATTGAGAGTGTTCCATTTCACGTGATGTAGCCTGCCCTAGCTGTTCTCTCTGGATATGCAGGACTACTCTCAATGGAAAGATACTGAAAGCAGTTTCTTAATTCCAGTGATTCAAAATGCCTTCTGATTCTCCTGTTCTTGTTACTCACTTTCTTCCATGCAGTTTCTTTTCCAAACAGATCTTGTCTTCCTCATTCAGTCTCCTGCTGTTTTCCTTGCTGCAATGTTCCCTATGTACCGGATCAAGAACTCCTCATTGTTCTTAATGAGGCATAGTGTGGATGGAAACTTCTCCTCCAGTTCTCTTGTCTGTCTTTCAGCATAACTACTAGCTTATTTTTGCTGCCAGTATAGTTTGTGATGCTTTGGGGCAAGAAAACAAACCTAGTGCACACATTAAAGTTAAGCACTACAGAGACCCTCACTGTCCATTTTATTACCTCTTTTTTACATCTTCACCTTTTCCTTTATCCTAGCTAAAAGAGCAAAGAGGCATCTTTTAAAGGTTGTGATTCTCTTTATTTAGCAGAGGGAGAGCATTGGCCCTATTCATCCCCATCATGGCATTTCTTCAGTAGCTATTGCTGGTCTCTATCTTATATTTCTTTTTTCTATTGTGAGCCCTTTGGGGGACAGGGAGCCATTTCATTTCTTCATTTCATCTGTCTATCTATCTATCTATCTATCTATCTATCTATCTATGTAAACCACTTTGGGGACTTTGGTTAAAAAAGGTATATAAATATTTGTATTTACTGATGGAGTGACCCTTGCATCTTCCTTCCTCTTTTTTTCCCTAACTGTGGTTTAAAGCAAATCAATTTCTGAGTTCAGACATCATGCAGAACTATAATTAACTTCAGAATGAAAGTACAAGGTTTCTCCCCGCCCCCCCCCCCCGCCCCGCATGTGAAACAGAGAACCAAGGGGAAAGCACAAAAGCATGCAACTCGCAAAGGCTCGATCACATAGTGGGAAAGCTAAAAAGTGAGAAAAAACCCTACCAGATACAAGCAGCAGATAAAACAATAAAAAGATGCATTTCCAATTGCATTTTTAAAAGGAGGGGAGGAGCATGGTGAAGCTCTTCAGGGAGGGCATTCCAAAGCTGAGGGGTCACAACCGAAAAGGTACTTCTTAGTACTTTCCTTTGCATTTCTATCCCAATCTTCCTCCAAGGATCTCAGAGCAGTATCATGGTTATGTTTATCCTCACAACAACCCTGTGAGGTAGATTAGGTTGAGAGATATGTGACTGGCCCAGAGTTGCCCAGTGAGTTTCATGGCTGAATGGGTATTTGAACTCAGGTCTCCCCAGGCCTTGTCCCACACTCTAACCACTACACTGGCTCTCATTATTTCTGGGGTGCAAATATTGTGCATGTTGGTGATAACTTGGCATTACATTTTGCCTTCTAGCATTGCAATCATATTGTCTTAATTTTTGACCTCCACTTTTTTTTAAATAGAAAACTTGTTATTAAGGCTATTATTGTGTAATAAATCCATGCCTTTGGTCCAGTTCTAAAGTTTGTTTCTTTCTTTGTCACTTAAGATTTCCTTTAAAATGCCAAGCTTCTCCTCTCATCTGGGCTTCCTTTAGGCTGGTCTTCTGTATATCCTATCTGGCTACTGATCTTTGATCATTAGCTTTAGCCAACCATTATTAGCATCCTTCTTAATCACATTAAGATGAATTTGACCTACTGGTTAAGTAGGCCACCTTGCATTGGGACAGATGTTCTTCGTCCATGCTAGTAGTTTCTTAAATGCACCCCATACTATATGTTATAGATCTGGAAGAGTGATTTAGTACTAAAATCCTGGAACGACTTATGACCATCTTAGAAATGCTATTCTGAACAATGCGCTTTTTAAGGCAGACTGCATTAAGGAGCTTTAGTAGAGTTAAAAGCAAATGCAGTATACAGTACATATAAAGTGGATGTCTTATTTTACTTAACTGCCATCTGCCTTACAAGACTTCTATGAGACCAGAATAAAACGGGGAAAGGAAAAATGCCTAATTCTTGGTTCATTAAATCTCCAGTTCTTGCATATTTTCTGTTTTGGTACTTCATGTCTGAAGGGCTTCTGTATGCCGAGCAACCAGCCATGTCTCTTTAAAAGCTTTAATTATTTGTAAACTAATTTAGTCTCTCCTAGCTTCCTGCTCTTGTACTGTAAAGAGCTGCAAACTCAACCATGATATCATTTTAGTATGCGCATGTAACAAAACACACACACACACACACACACACACACACACACACACACACACACGACATGCAACAAAAAGAGGCTGTGAATATAGTACAGTATTCTGTATATTTTGTTGCAGGTTCTACGTGTGTGTGGAGTCAGCCTGGTACAGACAGTCAGCTGTGGTACTGTTCAGATCGCATGGCAAAGGGATTGGTGGTCTTTTTCCTTCCTTCTGAAACATCCCCTATGTAGTTCAGAAAAGGGAGTCTTTGAATCTCACAGCATGGATCCCTGCTACCCATCTGAAGTTCGTTCTCTTCAGGATACTTACTGCAAGCAATGAGGAGGCCAATTCCCAGTCTTTCCCCTTGCCCTCCACATTTCCCTGTAGACACCCAAATATTGTTGAACTGCTGTCAAAAATAGGTTTAAATAATAGATTCATACAGCCTACTCAAATTTTGGTTTATTTTTTTCTGCCTTGGAGATGAAATGAGAGGTGCCCACAGAAAAAGAACCCAGGATTTTAGTATATCTGTGCTTGGGCAGTGCAACTCCTCCCCTCCAACAAAAGATAACAGAAAAGGTGGGAGGTTCTCTCTCCAGAACATGAGATAAGTTTAGAAGTTTCTTATCTCTGTATGTCTTGGATTGTCTGAAACGCCATATGGATCCTGAAAGTTCAAAGGATTATCTGCTTTTGTTTTTAGGTCTTTGGGTCGCTTGTGGTGAAATGTCTGACTGGCCCTTTCTATCATGAGATGCAGGACATGAGCACATGAATCCCATCCCTCTCAGCATGCTGCCTCTCAGCTTCATAATTGTGAGGGATGGTTAATCTTTAATGCAGTATATTTAAAACGTGTGTGAGGGGTGGTTCAGTTAAACTGGCCACGCAGGCAATTATGAGGTTGGGATGGTGCACTGGAAGCAGGAGTGGGATGTGCATACTCACACCCCACATACTAGGTGGGCCCTATTGGTTGAACCTCCCCAGTTTCTTTCAGTTTACAAACTTAGCTATGCAGAAACCAATTCCTTATTTTTGAGTGCCCCTGTTTTGCATTCAAACTGATAAGTGCACCCAGCCACCTGAATCGCTGCTAACTGGGAAAGAGGCACCTTAAGTGGTGAGTCTCTTATACTTAGCAAGGGGAGAGCAATTTTCCCTGTTCAGCCACAGCACAGCACTCTTCCAGTGGCTGTTGCTGGTGTCTACTTTGTTTGTGTCTTGTTAGACTGTGGACCTTTTAGTGAAAGGAAACACATACATACATACATACATACATTTATGAATGAATGAAGATGACCCTGGGTTTAAGATGACCCCCTTTAAAATATGGGTTAAATATAGGTTATACTATTTACTCAAAAGGAAGAGGAACCTGAATTTAAGATCCCCCCCACCCCAAAAATTTTAACATAAAAAAACTTGGTAAAATCCTAGTCTTGGTTTCAGGTAAATACAGTGGGGCTATTCCCACCACCTACCAGATGGGCAGGGGGAAGGCTTCCCAAATCTTACCTCTCCCCCAGACGATCCTGTTAAGCCTGGTGGGAATGTGCTCCTTGTTCCCACACAATGAACCCTCTGTGCAGCTTGGTGCAGGGCAGATTGATCTGAGGCCAGGACTCTGTGTGTGTGTGTGTGTGTGTGTGTTTTACGAACCATGGTCAGCTTACAAATCAATTACAGATAATAGAATACAGAAAATCCTGCAAAAGGTAACAATTGCTAGAAAGTAATAAAACATCAATCACATATAGTACCAAACAGAAACTTAACTAGCAATTGCTAACGATAAAAGTATGAATATAAGACTAAAAGTTCAAGGAGAACATACACATGAAATAAAATGCTGACGTAACCACATAACATTAGAGCAAAACTTTGTCACCTTATATGTAACAGGTGGAAATTGATCTGCCAGAAGATAAGAAACACAAAAATCTTCTGACCGTCCTAGAAAAGGTGCCAGACAGGGAGATATCAGGGAGCATCTTAGCTCTCTGTAAAACGAGCAGTGGAGCAATACATGTTGGATAGATTCAATCTCCCCATAGCCACAAGGGCATATTCTACCTTCCCTAGGTATACTCTTTATTCTCCCCGCAAGCACAGTCGATGGGAGCATATCATACCTTGCTCTAAAAAAAGCCCTCAGATAGCGCAGATTCTCTAAGGTATACAAATAAGTAGTGGGACCTCTAACAGCAATACAAAAACCCAACCTTCTTCTTGAGCATTCAGGGATCATAGAGAGCTCGTGTTGATTTTCAATATCCAGGATTCTCTGCTTCAAGGCCAGTAGACCTTGATTATGGCTCAGCAAAACCAGATAATCCATGGAAAATTCCAGTGAAAGAATTTTAGCATGAATTGCCTGGGGCCATGAGGACTGAAAACCATCAGCCAAAATCGCTGAGATCCATCCTTGAGGAAAGAAGTTTATCCTAAGCCAAAAGGCTAGGATCAGCATCCAAGCTCTGGCCTCCAGTTCTCAGAACACCCAGATCAGCTCTCAACATCACAGAAGAAGCACATCTGGGTGCTCTCAGGATTGCCCAAAGAAATTTTGTACAGCTTCCAGGGGTTTATAGGAAGGATAGGGTCCTAACTGCGCACCATACAATAGCTGACTCCTAGCTTTGGCTGCAAACAACTTGAGAGCTGCCGGTATGATCTCACCGCCTCCAGTACTTAAAAAACCCTCTGTATAGCCAAGGAACTCTTCTGAGCCATCAAGGTTACATATTCCATATGAGCCTTCCAGGTCCCTCTGGCATGCAAGACCACTCCCAGATATTTATAGGTATAAAACTGCTCGAGCTGATGATTATCTATCGACCGGCGTAATAGTTTGGATCTTCTCGCAAAGACCATAACCTTTGACTTCTGATAGTTAATGGAGAACTGGTTGGTTCTACAATAAAGAGCCAGACGTTTCAAGGCTCTTCTAAGGCCAACTGGTGACCTGGCCATAATGGCATCATCATCTGCATATAATAACAGAGGCATACTTACTCCTGCAATTGGTGGAGAATGAAAACTAGAGTCACATAAACAAGGGGAAGATCATTAATCAAAAAGGTAAAAAGCATAGGAGCTAAAATGCTCCCTTGTCTGACAGGTAGGAATCGGCTGGAATAAAGCTCCTTTGGGATGAGGTCTTATTCTAATATTCGAATTTTCATGAAGCTGTTGTATCCAAAAAAAAAAAGCAGCCGCTTATCAATGTTGGTTTGCCCCAGCTTCTCCCACAGAAGACATCTAGGTATAGAGTCAAAGGCTGACTTAAAATTGATAAAGGCCACAAAAAAAGAGGACCCAGGCTTGCTTCCATATTTTTCAGTTAGGTGCTGGAGAATGAATACCTGATCGAGGGTAGAGCGCCCAGGTCTAAATCCAGCCTGCTCTTTCCCTAAAATGGCATGCTCGTCTAACCAGGCTTGCAGTTTAACTAAAAGATGTTTGGCATACAACTTGCTCACAATGCTTAAGAGCGAGATAGGTCTATAATTAGAGGGAATATTCCTCTTTCCCTTCTTAAAGATGGGCATGGTAATAGCCGTCCCCCATTCTTTCAGGAAGCACCCTGTGGCATCGATATGAATAAACAGGGCAGCCAGCAAGGGAGTCCACCACTCAGCATTTGCTTTGATAATTTCAGGAAAAATATAATCGGACCCTGTGGCCTTGTCCTCTTTCAGATCTCCTATAAGGCTCTCCATCTCAGCAGTTGCAACCGGGGGCCAAACCGGAAGGGAGCCAAGCTCCAACTTCACCGGAGTCCAAGAGAATGTCTCGGAGTTCTATAAAGCACTAAAGTGGGACACCCATTCATTCATAGGGATCTGACGTATAGCCCGGGGTATGCAGGAGTGGGGATGCCTATTCACAATGCGCCAAAAGGAAATTGAGTTAGATCCCTTAGCTGCCTCTAACAGAGCCTTCCCTGAGGACCTTAAAGCCTCTTCTTTTTCTTCACTCTGTGAAGCCCACAATGCACCATGTGACACCCGCACTGCATTGGGGGATTCCCCCAAGAGATGGGTGCTCTTAGACACCCATCTCTGTGTGCAGCCAGGCTGGAAGCAGCCTGTGCTCACACATGGGCAGGTAGCTGGGGGTGAGGGAATGCTTGCTCCCTTAACCTTGACTAACAGCTGGGCTTAAAAGCTGGGCCAGGCAGTGCTGCCTAACTTGGGCTGGGTGTCTCTAGCCGAGGTCAGGCTACACGTGAGAACAGCCTCAGTATGTTTTTCTATGTAAACCCCTTTATACAGGGGTTTGTTTGTTGGTTGGTTGGAAAAAAATCTTTTCCCAACAAAACCTTCACCTTTTAAAAAAACAAAAACAAAATGGTATAAAGTAATACTTATAATTTGCTGTTAGAGGACTGGTATGTATATATATGTTACTGTAAACACCCATACTTGTTCAGAAGAATATGAAAGATGAAAAGATTTCAGATGACTTTCTTTGCTAGAAGGATACTTCTGAGAGTGAAGGGGCTGGGTCTCAAGTACCAGCTTCCCCCGTCCAAGTAAAGGGCATACTAGCAAGTCCTCTTGCAACAGTTATTTCTCCTTCTGTTCCTTTCTGTCTTGAGATTGGCACTGTGTGTGTTTGGATGGGGGAGGGGGCCGGAGAACAGATTTGCCTAATTCCTAGAATTGTAGGCCTAATAAATAAAAGGTATGATTTCATGCCTGCTATTTCTCATTCTGTAAATCCAATATGGCTGCTAGAGAAAATAATGTGGTTTGGCTTTCTTCAACTTGCTGCATATTTCCTCCCTGTTCCTAAAATAAAAGGCAAACCCAATAATTAGAGTAGATTGATCTCTGCAGATATCCAGCTATGTAAATCCGCTGTTGGGCTGGCATGGTTGCTAGTCTTTGCTTGCCCTGGGGTAGTATTCTTGCTTCTGGTGTAAGGGTGTATAACTTCAGTCAGCTGTCAACCTTGCAGCATCTGATTATTTCTGTCAATCTGATGTCAGTTTGAGGACAGCGAAAGTACTTACAAGAAGAAATGCTGTGACTTAAATATTACATGCTCCAGACAGGTGGAGAGGCAGTTATCTTTCAACCCCTGGAGCTCTTGTCAAGTTCTATTTTATATGGCTAACAGAGTTTCTCATCATGTATCCAGTGTCTTAAAATATACATGGGGGAGAATGTGTGTGGAGCTATGCTAGACAAAGGAGCCATCTTGTATGTAGCTTTATATATCAGGAAGTTGGGCAGTAACAAAGGTGGACTCATCTAATCTTAACAAATTTGCTATACTGAAAATCTCAATCCTTTGAGGGTCACATCTTCTGCGGAACATGAACAATCAGCTTTTTCATTTTTTAACCTCTAAAGTTGAGAGCATGTGTACTGTACATATTTAGGTATCAAACCCTCTATTAATTCTTTGAAAGAGCTAGGGAAAGCAACATAATGACGGGCTTTCCCAAATACTCATCGTAAGCTATTTATTCTAAACATTTTTGACTTGAATACCTTTTTTGCAAAGCTAATATAAAGCGCTCAGCTCTCCCAGTCCTTGCTGCATATGCACTAGCCACCTGTCATGTGCCAGTAGCAATCATGCCAAACCAAATCCTAGCATGGGCACTGTCTTCTTAGGACCTCTTCGAATGGCAGAGGTAAGAGGGATTCAGTCAGAAATTCCCAGTTCTAAATCTTTCTTGCTGCTGCTGCAACTCAAGCTTTTTACAATGGAAAATTCACATAAAGCCATGAATCTTTATGGCAAGGACATCCTTTGCATTGGGGTTATCTGGGAAGTAGTTGAAGATAGCAAAGCAGCAGCGGTTTTTGTAGAGTAGGGTTGCATATTGCAGTCCTCAAGCACACTTGATTTCAGCTTGGTTACCAATGGCTTTGCTCATGGAAAGAAGGGAAGAATGGTTCCCCCACTCTTTCTGATCACAGTAAACAAAATAGGCTTTTGCTTCAGTTAGTGTCTCTTGACTTCATTTTCCAGGTCATGGATTTCTTTTTTCAATAACCTATAATTTGTGGAGTGTTGAGCCCCTGTTGTACCCCATTAGTTGTTTGACATACCTAGACCTTGTAGCTTGGCAGTAAAGGTAAAGAGTGCCATCGAGTCGGTGTTGACTCCTGGCGACCACAGAGTCCTGTGGTTGTCTTTGGTAGAATACAGCAGGGGTTTACCATTGCCATCTCTCGTGCAGTATGAGATGATGCTTTTCAGCAGCTTCCTATATCGCTGCTGCCCAATATAGGTGTTTCCCATAGTCTGGGAAACATACCAGCAGGGATTCAAACTAGCAACCTCTGGCTTGCTAATCAAGTCATTTCCCTGCTTCGCCATTAGGTGGTTACGTTGGCAGTAGAGTAGGGTGGTTTTTAAAAACACCAGCTCTCTCTAGAATGGAGAGGGCCTGAGCAAGATTACAAGGCTTCATAGAATTGAATAAAAAGCACTTTTCTCCTTTCAGAAGGAAAAAAGTGCACTTTATGTAGCATCTTTCTGCAGAGCACTTGTGGCATAATTTCAGTGGTCATTATTTTTCTTCTAGGGAGAAAAAGGGGAATGCATGTGAACACTGCTGAAAGGCATACCTTGCCAATTATTATCTACAGAAAATCCTGCTCTCATTGTGTGTGAACACTGCCTTGGTTATCCAGATGCAGTGCATTCCCCATACACTCCATCTTTCTGTAACTATGTAATAGTGTTTTTGTTTATCTAGATACCTGCTGGCTTGAAATGTTTTGGGTGCATTTCTGGCCATTCTGACAAATAAGAACATGGCTTAGTGTAATAAATCTGTATGTGTCACAAAACACAAATAGTCCCTAAGGTATTGTTGTTTGGATTTTACAAAGTGTTATTTTCCGAGCATGTTCCTTGTTTGAGTTTAAGCATTTATTTATTTTCTGTTGTCAAGCTATGATATTAAACTACATTTCTTGCTGGAAGCAGTTCCCACATGTGGTTTGCCTGTTTAAAGTTTTTCAGGGCTAATCAGAACAGCAGCTACTGTGCTCTGTTGCCAGGTCACATCACCTTTATTGTCTTGCTTTAATATACTGTCTTAAAAACAAAGCAAAAGAAATCCATCCTCAGTTTAATTTCTGAATGTCCAAGGAAGCAGGCAAGGCTGCATAGTCTGGGCTAGAAACTTGAGTTTTCTCCCCAGAGAAGTTAATAGGCTGCCAAGGAAATTCACACTTTTCTTTCCCTCATTTAAAACCATGTCTTTCTAGATGTTAGATTCATTCTGCCTCATCCCCAAGGCTTTAATTTAGCATATATGCTGATTACATACATTATCTTTTGTCTTAACTGTCAGTGTTCTGTACCTGTTATTTTAGAACACCCCAAAGTTAGTCAGGGACTGTTGTGTTTATTGATGATCATTTTGTCTTTTCCCCCAGTCAGCTTCAATAAGAAAAGGCTGGTTCTTTTTGACAAGTAAAAATTACTTGTGTGTTCCTGGGATCAATGTTTACAAGCAATAAAATTCATGTGGGTATTGTGCTATATCAGGTGCAGACACTAATCTTTAGAATTTTGCTTTAACTCCAGTATTTGTCTGTTGAGCTTTTATTTATCCTTTGCTAATAGTGGGCTTGCCATTGTAATGGCTAAGCACCTACTGTTTATATTACAGCATAAATATTTTGCAGTGTTTCTCAAATGTTTTGAATTCAGGCCCTTCTGCTGGGGCTCCCAACCCAATGCTAATAATTCCACTTGTGAATATGCATAGCAGTCATATATATAAAACTACTTGTCGCAGATTAAAATCTGTGGTTGGGGTAGTAATCCCACACAGGCATAAGAAAAGAAATGAAACATGCTATCTCTGATTAGCCCTCCTCTGAAGCAACATGCAAGGAAGCTTAATTACAAAGTGGCAGCTTTTTCTGAAATTCCCAGGTCACATTGGGATGATTGGGCAGTAAAGATAGTTTATCCATACAAAACCTGTATAGATCAATAAGGCTGGTGGTGGGGCTAAGGCACCACCCCTTTTCAGATTTCTGTCCTTCATTAGAATGTTTATCACGCATCCCTTCCAGTGGCCCACACCTTGTGTGGGCCACCTACTCCGTAGATGAGGATTCTTGCTATAATGTATTTACAAACATAAGTGCAGACCCAAACATTTTCTTAATTAATCCTAGTGTGTGAAGATACTTCATGCAAAACCTATCTATTGACAAAAGACCGGCTATTACAATGCTGAATATTTAAAGAGTTGCTGGCTAAGTTCTGGAACACGTAAAGTCTAGAATGCAGGGTTCTTTGTGTTCCACTGTAATTAAGGGATTTGTGGGGAAAGCCAGATTGCTTGAGAGAATGCTTAAGCAGTGACCACACATTTTAATTGTGAGGCAGGATTTCTCAAGCAAAGGTGGCTTTAAAATAAAGAAACCTCGGTTGTGCAATCCTGTGTATGGCTATTCAGAAGACAGTCCTACCATTTTCATTAGGGTTTTCTACCAGGTAAGCTGGCATAGGACTGTCATCTTGGTCTTGTTCTGTGATTGATAGCACAGGGTTGGAATAAGTCTTCAAATCACATTTTTGGGATGTTAGTCTCTTGGTAGCAAAACACCTGAGTGATCTGGGAAGGAACAACATAGTTTGGGGATATTTGCAATAATGTAATTTAAATAGTAAGTCTGTCAAACTTGTTTAGTACAACTAAGGTTGCTTCAGACAATCATTTCCAATTATGGGTGCCCCTGTAGTCTTGTGTCTCTGTGTTTTAGTGCTTATACAAGGAGGTCAGAGCAGTGTATAGGCTCCCTTCCTCCATCTATCTCTGTGAACCTTTTATCTGTTTCTCTAAAAAAGGAATAGCCAATTTATAACCGTGTAGTAAAAGTATTGGAATAGTACCAGGAAGATCCAAGCTCAAATCCCCATTCAGCCATGAAATTCACTGGGTGACTTCAGGCCAGTCACTTAGTTACGATGATAAACATAACCAAGTGGACCACTCTGGGCTCCTTGGAGGAAGAGCAGGATATAAATGTGAAAATAAATAAAAATAAACCACAATATGTACAACAGTATCTTGGAAGGTGCATGTGGGGGCCAATTTGGTTAAAAAACAACAACACAAATCTCCACTGAGAGCCATCCCCCATCTCCCTGCAGTGCTCTGCTTTTCTTAGCACCAGGGGGAGGGGGAGCTGTAAGAATAACGGAGCCCCATCAAGCCCCAGCACCATTTTGAAAGGTGCACAGAGGTGCTGGGCAGTGCCATTCTTGCCAGCACTTCCCCCACAAAGTTCTATGGCCAAAGTGCTGGGAAGGATGACACTTCCCAGAGTTCTATGTGTGCCCTTGAAGATGGTGCTGGGGCTTTACGGGGCTTTATTATTAAAACCATCCCCCCAGCACTGGGGAAAGCACAGCATTGCATGGAGATGGAAAATGGTTCCCACACTGGACACTTTTACCAAACTGGTAAAAGTAAAGTTGTGCCGTCGAGTCAATTTCGACTCCTGGCACCCACAGAGCCCTGTGGTTGTCTTTGGTAGAATACAGGAGGGGTTTTCCATTGCCATCTCCCACGCAATATGAGATGATGCCTTTCAGCATCTTCCTATATCACTGCTGCCCGATACAGGGATTTGAACCACCAACCTCTTGTTCCCTAGGCAAGTTACTTCCCTGCTGTGCCATTAGGTGGGCTACGCAGCTACAAATATTTATTATCAGCTATGGAAGGAAAAGAGAACTTCTAGGCACCCGCAGATATTGTTTCCCCATTGCCATGAATGAGAACCTTATGTGAGTGGGATACTGATCTGGGAATATTGGCTACATCCAGACTAAGTTACTCCATGGCACTATTCAGGAGTTACTCTAAAGGTAAAGTGTGCCATCAAGTCTATTTCAACTCCTGGCGCCCACAGAGCCATGCGGTTTTCTTTGGTAGAATACAGGAGGGGTGTACTATCACCTCCTCCCATGCAGTATGAGATGATGCCTTTCAGCATCTTCCTATATGAGATGTGGTGACAGCCAACAACCTGGATGGCTTTAAGTGGAGTTTGGATAAATTCATGGAGGAGAGGTCTATCATCGGCTGCTAGTTGGAGGGCTAAAGGCCACCTCCAGCCTCAAAGGCAGGATGCCTGAGTACCAGTCATAGGGGAATAACAGCAGGAGAGAGAGTATGCCCTCAACTCCTGCCTGTGGCTTCCAGTGGCATCTGGTGGGCCACTGTGTGAAACAGGATGCTGGACTAGATGGGCCTTGGGCCTGATCCAGCAGGGCTGTTCTTATGCATGTTCTTATATTGCTGCTGCTCAATATAGGTGTTTCCCATAGTCTGGGAAACATAACAGTGGGGATTCGAACTGGCAACCTTCTAGTCAGGCATTTTCCCGCTGAGCCATTAGGTGGCTAAAGAACTACTTAATAAATAAATATTTAAACTTGTTTCCACTGAGTAATTTAGCCAGGATTCTAGCCAGTAACTGTAGAGAATGCAAGACTTCAGAATCATTAAACTAGGCTTACTGTTATGAGTTTTCTGTCTGACTACTGTGAATAGATTGATCACTATGGCTTTGCCCCTACAAACTTCCCGGAAACCAGGGTCATAGTGAAAGTTTAAGATAACTTTCTTTGTATGAGCCTCATTCCCCCCTTGAGATAATCTGAAGAAGTCCACCTGCAGTTGCCATTAGTTCCTCTGGTGGCTACTCAGGGACAGGCCTGGACCCCAGGCATCCCCCCCCCCCAATGTCTAGGAGATAGAAATTAGTGAGTTGGGAACTGTGGGATAAGTTGAGCTTATTGCCAAATGAGCAGCAAGTAGGCTAGATTTTGCTGAGTTTACATCAATGTTTAAAACATAAAATAGGAGTAATTAAAGTGGCCAACTCCATCAAAGTCAGTGGGACCCTCTTATTGCAGAAGTCAAGTGCCGTTTCCCTGTCAGCCTTCTGACAGTGGCAAGTACTTCAGTACAGATTAAGCGAGAGCATGACACTTTGGAGTGTCTGGCTGGGCTGGTTCCAGGTTCAGTGGACCCCTCGAGCAAGTGCTTTGGTAGGCCCCCTAAGCCTTTGTGGGAGCTTAGCTTAGCAGTTGGATAGCAGCAGCCTGAAGAAGTCCTTGGCAGCAGCACATGGCCACATCTTTTTCAGCTGCATGAATTTGGGCCTTGGGCAGGGCCTTGCTGCTTGGCTGTGGACCTTCTGATTGGCTGGTTGCCTAAGATGGCTGACCTCTGACATAGGGCCTATGGCTATGCATGAAGAGGGCAGTATGGCTGTGTTGGTATCTTTCTCATGGTAGCAGAGTGCTTAAAAAAAAAAAGTTTAAAAAACCAAAACACCTCTGGTGGAAACGCCTGAGGAGTAAATGAGCATACCTGTGTATTGGTGAAAAAGGAGTCGTGATGGGGCCATCTTTGGAGTAATATTACTTTGCTTGGAGGAAGAAGGAGGAGGTCAGTTGTCCGGTTGTCTTGAAATGATTATTGAAGAAAAAGAAGCTGTTGCCAAAGAGTTTATATCTGTAAATAGCAATAGCAATAGCACTTACATTTATATACCGCTTTATAGCCGGAGCTCTCTAAGCGGTTTACAATGATTTAGCATATTGCCCCCAACATTCTGGGTACTCATTTTACCGACCTCGGAAGGATGGAAGGCTGAGTCAACCTTGAGCCCCGGTCAGGATCGAACTTGTAACCTTCTGGTTACAGGGCAGCAGTTTTACCACTGCGCCACCAGGGTGAAGGCCTTTCTATGGCACACAGTTATTGAAAGAGCTTGCAAAACTGTATTTCAGACATGCACCAGTTAGCAACTCCGCTATCTGAACAGCTTCTGAGGAGGGTTTAGTTAACTTGGTAGCTTTGTTAACTAATATTAAAGCCAGCTGGCTTGCTAGATGCACCCTCCCTCTCAAATTCCTGTTACTCTACTTGGAATAGGGTACCTGAGCAGGGAGTGTAAAATCAGAGGAGTCGTTCTTTTTCCTAGAGAACGATGCTAAAACAAGATACATCTCTGGTCTCACGTTTCTCTATACATTTTCTATTTTTCTATACCTTTTATCTGTTCCTACCTTTTACTGTATCACAAGTGTCCTGTTGGAAGTCTATATGATGGTGATAGTACTGTAAAAATGTGGGCATTTACTGAAAAATTGCCGCCTGTGGTACTTGAAGCAGGAGCATAACCATTCCACATGTTTGTGAACATTCGGTCTGGCTCACCTTATCCTGCGTGTTGGCTTGAATCCAGAGTAGAGAATGATAATCACCCCAGTGTGCCAAGGTGATTGAAAGTTGCATCTGAGCAACTGTGTGGGACTTACTGCTTGCTTATAGCAGTGGGTTTCATAAGTAATGTGACTGTATTCCGCCTCAGGGGATGTATTTAATAGAAGGTTCAGGATTTCAAATCCGTTGCTTTTAGTTGATGGGTGTTTCAAAGCTTTTTAGTGTAAACTGAGATACTGACTTAGAGCTGCTGATTTGGAAGAAAAGTACATTTTTCTATTGAAATAGTAGCTTATTCTTAATATGGTGCTTGCTTTTTTATAATCTCAATAGCACTGGATACCTGTTAAAATGCTGTGTTTAATGTTTGCTTCCAAAATTAGGAACACCAAGTCGGTTGGAGCTTCTTGAATGTCTCACGGATCAGAAAGCTGCTGGTGATAGGAAGAGAGACAAGAACCGTATCCAAACAAATCTTTTATTACTCCCAGATTTCTGAGGGGAAAATTGAAGTGCAGGAGAATTGTCACTCTGGTTTACTTTTAAGTATGGAGAACAGGGCAATAGAGTGCCTGCCAGGACTACCATATGCAGATTGCACTGACTTTGTGGGTATTAATAGAAAAAAGGTGAGATAAGGTTTTGCCTCAAGCTTTTTTCCTGCTGTTCCTGAAATTCACTCCAAGAAAACCAAGTAAATCAAAAACACGACTAGACTGATAATTTCACTTCTTTATTAAGATCTTCGTAGTTGCTTAGAAAATATCCATGCTTTTGGCTCTGCCATAACTTACTGGTTTTGGTCAAATCAAACGGGGTGTTTGTGTATGAGAAAAAGTGTTCCACATTCATAATCTGATAGCGATAGGGTTGCTTTTAAAGTTCCAGTGATTTTTAAAGGGAAGTATAAACAATATTGCAACCAAGTAGTGGATGTCACGATAGATACTGTATGTCTGCACTAGTTGTTTTTTCAGGAATATGTCCCAAGATATTCAGAGAACATCTGCTGCTCTCTGCATCTCATCTTGGGTGTCAATTAACTTCATTAGGCTTCTACCTTCGGGTTCTGTTGTGGAAAATTGGTACCTCGTTAAAGAGCTATAACTTCCCTACTGCATTCCTGGTGATGCCTGGACAGAAACTTGAGCAACGTTGCCCCCAGAAAGCTTGCTGCTTAAAATACTGGGTTGGATTACTTTTGAATAGATCTCTGTGTCCAACCCACTGTTCGCCAGTGCTGCGAGATTGAGAACTTTCTTGGTCATGTAACTAAAGCCTTATTGTTCCTGTGGATACCTTAAATGCATGTTAATGGTATCTGAACATTACTGTACAGTTACAGTATTGTCTTCATTCCAATCTTTCAAGGGAAGCAACATTACAGCTGCTGCCAGTCAGTGCAGAATATTGAGTTAGATGGACCAATGGTCTGACTTTATAAGGGAGCTAGGATATGTTTTAGCATTATAGTGACTTACTGTGTTTGATGTTGCTGAATGAGTAAGCCTAAGTCTATTTGATTTTGTAATGTGTCTCTGTCTCACCTCTCATAGTTAGTTGATGCTGACTACATTTTGAATAGACTTGGAGGCTATTCTCATGGTCATACAAAATCGGGCTAAGGGAGCCTAGCCTGATTTTGTATGCACGTGAGAACCACTGGGCTCGCAGCTGAGCCCAGTCTCACGAAAGCAGGTCACCCGCCAAAACAACCCTCTCCTAAGCCCAGGTTAGTGGAGTGAGCGCTCCGCTAACCAGGGCTTTTCGATTGTGGGTTGCTGTGGCACAGCCCCGCTCCATGGCAACTCATGAGTAGACCCCCTACCGGGAGGCTGAAAAGCAGCCTCCCGGCTCGGGGGTCTCTCCAGCATGCCCTGCGTGATCGCGCAGGGCATGCTGGAGCTTCCAGGGGCCGCGCAGCCCCCGAACTCCCCAGCCCCCACCGGCTCCGTAACGGGGCTGGCAGTCGTGTGGGCGGCCCGCTCTCTCTGCTAACCCCATTTCAGTGGTTCCCACTGATCTTGGGAACTGCCTCTTGGGCTTTTTAGCTCATTGTCATCTTACAATGTATGTAAATAACTTCTATTTGTCAATTTTAAAGACTGACATTAATGAGATCTTAAAAGCAAGATATCTAGGGAGGGACAGATAGACAAGAGTGGGGTCAAGTCTTCTAATGTTTATCAGCACCAAGAGGTGAAACTAGTATTAGCATGCAGGTGGCAGCTATCTTGTCTTGATACAAAAATATGCATACATCAGAAACATGTTTCAATGTAACTGAAATGAGCATAGTTTAAATTCCTGTAAAGACCATTTTAATCTCTTATGCTTTTGAAGATGTGCACTGCAGTGCAATCCTGTACATGGTTACCTGGAAATAAATCCCAGTGTGTTGAGTGGGGCTTATGCCTAGGTAGTTGGCATAGGATTGCAGCCTTTGCATCCAAAATGGCAGCTCACAGTTTTTATATTTATAGTTTTTTCCATAGACTAAGTTAAGCAAATAATTCCTTAGTTTACCGGAAAGCCTCTTATTGGCATGCCGGAGTGGTCAAGAACCTGGCTTTTAACTATTCAAAATGAGGTTCAAAATTGCGAAAAACCTGTTTAAAAATACAAATGTGTCATTTCCAAAACAATGAAGTAAATTGATATTTTGTAGTCTTCTGGCTTCACACTTTTCTCTGCAACAAAAAGCAATGTTCTAGGAATGTGCATTCTTAAATAGGAGATTGCATTTTTAAGGATTTTCATATATTATTTATATACTGCTTTTCAACAAAAGTTTCCAAAGCAGTTTACATAGACCTAAATAAATTGAATTAAACAGCTCCCTGTCTCCAAAGGGCTCACAATCTTAAAAAGAAGCATAGGTCAGACACCAATAACAGTCACTAGAGGGATGCTGTGCTGGGGATGGACAGGGCCAGTTGCTCTCCCCTGCTAAATAAAGAGAATCACCACTTTAAAAGGGTGTATGTTTTGATCAGTTAGCAGGGGACTAACTGAAGAATGAATATTCTTCTTTTGGGGAAATGGAAAAGTAGCTAATTATCAATCTAGAATGCATTTATTTCAGCAATTATTTTAGTTGCTTGAGAGAGCCAATCAGTCTTATACATTAAAATTGCAAGGTTACAGACTTTTGCTACTGGCTTGATCAGTACAATGGCCAAGAACACATTTGTTTTGTGTCTCAGTCCTACATGACCCCCCTTCTCTGCGACCTTCTCTGGGACTTAAGAAGAGATAAAATGAACAGCTGAACATGTAACACAATGGATTTAATAGCTTCTGAATTTGTAGCTCTTGGTTCATGTATGGTATATGTATTGTAAGAACCAAAAGCTTTGATTAGTTCATTTTCTAAATGGTTGAAGTATTTTCATTGCTCCTATAAATTCTTGTTCATCTAACATATTCTAACTTTCTTTTCCCATTCTGTTCAATCAAAAGGAGTGTTACATACTCCTGAGCTAATTTTGGTTCCTCTAAAATGAAATGACCTTACTGTTTTTGTATCTTTCTTTAACTTCATTCATCAGCTCAGTGTGTGATAAAGTCCAGGCAGTGTTGCCAGATTTCAGGCGTGAGTCATTATTTACAAAGTAATTTGTATCTTGGGAACTAGGCTTAAAATACAATATTTGGCACTATATAATCAGTATTTCCCCTCTGTGCTGGAGCTCTTCAGTCTGGGTTGTGCACTGAGCATGCTTGAGAGACAGGACCAAAACATGTGAGGCTAGTTTCCTGTTGCCAGAGGCCACCATATCCTCAGTTCCGGTCCTGTCTTGCTCGAGGTGGCAGGGCTGTGAAAGCTCTCCAGCATTTTTTGGAAAAAAGACAGACCAATTTCTCATTTTCCTTTTTTATGCTTTTACTTATCTTCCTCCTTAGATTGTGTGAGAGTGGGAAGGGAGCTATTTTAACATTTTATTTTAACCTAAATCCTAAACATTTTTCCATTCCTAATTAGACTATTGGCAATTTCTAGTTTCACTTTTGTTTTCCTTTACTCCTTATGGAGCCTGTTCAGGCAGAAGAGCTGCTGCAAGGATCCCTTTCAGAGGGTCTGCAGCTAGCTTCCAATTCCAGCAGTCCAGAAGCTGAACGCTTGAACCTTGCCACCAAGGGCTACTCGCTAGCTGCGCAAGATTCCATCTTGGCTTCCTAGCAGCCACCCACCATCTAGCCTTTCAGTAGGCATGGCCAGGTTCTCTAGATACACAGGCAACATCCAATCTGTTGGCCACAGGGGTTGCCAAAATCCTTGCCTTCACCAGTCTAGAGCTTTGGTCTGTGTTCCAATTCTCTCAAATGCCTTACCTTTGATCTTCCCTTGATCCTGAACTTTTCAGAGTGTGGTAGTTCTGTCCAACATTCCCACAGTTCACATTTTTTCTCTAATGGACCTCTGATTGGCTCCCTGCTATTGTCCAGTGTTTTTTACTATCAGGATACTTGAATGCGGCCTTTAATGCCATTCCCCTGTCACCATTCAAACCCTTTATCTTCTTCCTCTCTCTAGTTTCTGTCATACTCAGTCCTTGCGGTCGCTTTATCTTCGTCCCGCACCATGTCTCTGCTGACCGCTTTGTTATACATAAGGACGCTGCATGTCCAAGTTGACTACATGGTACTGAAACCTTACTCCTCCTTCCACCGGTCTTATGATGTTGTCCTTTGCCGCCTCACCACAGAGAAAGACCTGGCTTACACATTTGCTGGGCTCTATGCATCTATATCAGGCGCACTATAGGATTTCACATGTCTGACCTCCCTTTTGTCTCCTTCAATACCTCTTCTAGAAGAATTACAGCTCTCTCTACCCCCAGGGCAGCCACAGCGGTCTTCTCAGCACACATTCTTTGGATATGGTATAGCAGCTATTCTGCTCCTCCATTTATCTCCTTTTTCATCACTACATATATTTTGCTTGTAGACACCTTAGGTGACCTTTGGGTCTACTGTCGTCCTACAAGTAGTTTGAATACATCCTTCCCTCTGTTGTTTTTTCGCATACTGCTTGGGCATATCCCATACTGATGAGCTCCAGCACGGGGGGAAAGGAACTTTGAACTTGCCATGAAGGGTTCTTTTTTCCTGTGATGGGAGGTCATCAGGCCCTCCTCTGGATGTATATAGTTATTGGGGTTTTTCTTTGTATCTTGGATGGAGTCACCTTCCAGAACATAACAGCATTAGTATGCAGCTCCTGTGTATTTAACCTGTTGCCCTTGTAGTTTATTTCTCTCTTTCTATGTGTTCTGCACTCTATGCTACAGTCCCGGAACTGGGGATATGGTGCCCTCTGGCAACAGGAAACGAGCCTCACATGTTTTGGTCCTGTCTCTCAAGCATGCTCACCCATATGGATGAGCTCCAGTCATAGGGAAAAATAACCCTTCACGGTAAGACCAATGTTCCTTTTTAAATCTCCTAGTACATGAAAACACCGATTGTGGATGTTCATTCATCACTTACATTTGAGGAATTCTCAGTGGCACAGCAGCTTTACTCGTTTTATTTTGAATTTTATTTAGCTTTATTTTGAGGGCACAGGGCTGGTTGCAGTAATCTTTCTTTCTTTCTGGGCGATCTGTGGACAAGCAAAAAGAGTACTTGTGATAGGACAGCCAGTTCACTCAGGCACTGTTAAAAACAACTTGCACCCTCTAACCCTGCCCAATATATAACATTCCAGCCCCACTCATGACAGCACACAAAATTTTCCAAGTTCTTTTTCCCTCAGGAATGTAACAGTTGAGTCCTACAGTAACTCACTGAAGGCAAACTGAACTCAATAGAGGACTCAGTAATGTTCATTTATTTACATGTCTGCCACGTTCCTTTCTAAAAAGGGATATGTGGCGTCTACTTTCTACTTGAAAAGGACTGCATGGGTGAGGTAGCTAAACCTTCCCCAGGTTCGGCTCCCGCTCTTCACTGTGTTAATCCTGGAGCCCCTGGTGGCGCAGTGGTAAAACTGCCGCCCTGTAACCAGAAGGTTACAAGTTCGATCCTGACCAGGGGCTCAAGGTTGACTCAGCCTTCCATCCTTCCGAGGTCGGTAAAATGAGTACCCAGAATGTTGGGGGCAATATGCTAAATCATTGTAAACCGCTTAGAGAGCTCCAGCTATAGAGCGGTATATAAATGTAAGTGCTATTGCTATTGCTATTGCTATTGCTATAATCCTCAGATGTATTGGGTAATTTTGTGCCCGCAAACTCCCACAAGGTGCAAAATTTATTGGTCCATGGTTCTATACTCCTTTTTAAAAGAACATTGTCAATGGCAACCTAGTACCCAAAGCCTGCAAAGAACAGATAGTTATAATACATAGGTTGGACTCTGTGGATAAAAAAAACTGCCTGGGGTAGGTTTGTACCCCAGGAGTGAATGGGTTTTCTCATATGGAGTTTCTTACGCAAAGCCTGTTATCAGGAGTGAAGAAATGTTGGCTCTGTTCACCAGCCAGGCAAAAATTCTTTACTCGTTAAGCTGTGTTGGTAAGTTACTCATCAGGATTGTTTTCGCTTGTCAAGCATCATTTTTCATTTCTCACAGAGAAGTAAACTGGTGTATTTCCTGAGCCCTGCCTATTATCCCAAAGCAATTTCTATTTCTAGGACTTGTTTTGCCTGAACATATTAGACAGTATTTTGTTGAGGTAACCTCTATGTCAAAGTGCATTCAGAGTTTGTTCACACCATGTCTGATATACTTGGAAACAAAATAGCCATACGCATTCATTTCTTGCAAAATTCCTGTAAAATCTCCTGTTTGTGGAATGCAAAGCCATGTTACTCCTGCCTTCAGGAAACGTTCATTTGCACCTTTTCTGATATTCTTAGTAAAATGGGTGAACACACATGAAGGCGTGTTGATATGTTGTATGAACAATTTCATGTAAGAATGAATTATTGTAATCTACAGCAGTGTTTCTCAACGTTTTTGAAGTCATTATTCATGCGCAGTTTCCTGGACCAGCTGTTAGTAAGGGGATTGCCCCCTTCACCCCCAACCCCACCCCCTGGCACCCCCAAAAACAATTTTAGGCAGTTCTCCAGAGCTCATTTCCAGGTGGTCCTCGCTGCTGGATAATGTTCATTTCAAGGAAGCGAAATGAACATTATCCAGTAACAAGAGCTGCTTGGAAATGAGCTCCAGAGAGCTTCCGCTGGCCTGAAATTGGGTTGTTTTTTTGTGGGGGGTGATTTTTATTAGTGATGCCTCACAGACCAGTACCCAATGCCTTGTGGACCATCACCGGTCCATGGACCAGTGGCCGAGAAACACTGATCTACAACACATCCTGCATTAGCAATTTATTTTAGGAGTAGACTTCTGGTGACCTTTGTGTTTAAAAGAAATCAACTCATCCTAAATGGGCATCATAAATACTTTTCCAACCTGTAGTGTTAATGTATAATGAATAGTGTCTTTCAGTTAATAATAGTGGCCCCAGTGTAAGTTAGGCAGTTCTAAGCCACCTGTGCTGCAGGCTTCTGTAGTGTCGGCATGCTACTTTAAGTATCTATATTCTTATGCAAGAACTCTGGAACTTACTTAGCCCACAGCTGTGCAGGTGGCTTAGAACCGCCTGCATTATGCTGTGGAACATGTTGGCCACTATCATTCTTTTCTGATTGGACATTGGCTGGAAAACAAAGCTACCCCATGATAGCAACACCACCAAGACAATAACTATCACTTAATGGAGGCAATTTGACAGTTAATTCAGACACTTTTCTCTCCAGCCCAGCTGATGCCAAGGATTGGAGTGGGTCTAGGAGAAAATGCCTACAGAGATGGAACATTGAGAATTGGGGTTCAGCTCATTGCTTGCCATGAAAAATAAACTCTTACCCCCTGTTTAATATGTGAGCAGAACAGACATATGAATAACAAATATGACTGCCCTCAACACATCTCATTTGCCCAAAGTTGCATAAAGGAAAAGTAGTAATGTAAGAAGAAGACTCTTTGTGTGGGAAGGGAACCACATATGTTCCCTTGCTCAGAAGTTGGGAGAAACAGGATCTAAGGTGGGGAACAAGTGTGTTGCCCTTGCAACTTGGTTCCCGGTTGCAGACTGGTTCACGAACATTTTATTGGTTGGTTTTTAAAAAATTATTTTAAAAACTTACCCCTTGGCGGGGGGTTCTCTGAGACAGCAGGGGGTCCACAGCATGCAGAAGCCCATTGCGCAGGTGTGGCAGCCTCCAAATTGGCCACCATACTGGGGAAAAGGTCCAAATGGGCCAAAGATCGGCTGAACAGGGCCATTTTCAAATTAGGGGAGGCCAGAGGTGGGAGGGGGAACCGCTGTGGACCCCCTCCCGCTGCCTCGGAGAACCCCCCCCATAGGGGGTAAGTTTAAAAATAATTAATTCTTTTTCTTTAACCAAGAACATGTTTGCGAACCCCCCTAACGGCCTGGCGGGGGGTTGGTCCAGGGACGTGCCTTCAAACTGAGCCGGTTTGGTTCTGAACCTGCTTACACATCTCTAAAGCATACATCCTGTACCACAAAGCCCAGACTTCCTGTGTGTAAAAGTCTCTGAGAAAACTGGCTAGGTTTGTTAAGATCCCAGCACCTAGCCCTACATCAAACCCCACCCCCAATGCTAACCCTCACAATTACCCTAACCTATGCTTTTCCAGTGGGGGAGTTTTCCTGAATTTCCCAGGAATGTAATGCATTTTTTTTAGGGTTTTCCATTTTTTTGGCTACTAGGGATGTCCCAAAATGTGATTTGGCTGTCCAAATCGATGACACCTCCCCTTAAATTTGAGTGCTTATACAGCCCCTTTAAAGCAGAGGAGAGCAGGTCTGTATCTGTTCCTCCACTTGCCGCCATTGCCATTGCGGGGCGTCTCCCAGCTGCGTGTGGTCTGCAACCACGCTGACCATGCAAATGGCTGCAGCACATGTGTAGAAACCTCATGTATGTGCTGGTGCCACGCAGGGGCAGCTGGGTTATGCCCTGCCAGTGCGCAGGCATAGCTGGGGGGAGCGCCGGGATGGCGCCAAGTGGAGGAAGAGCAGGTATGGACCTGCTCTCCTCTGCTTTAAAGGGGCTGTATAAGCACTCAAATTTAAAGGGAGGTGCCATTGATTCAGATAGCCAAATCGCATATAGGCACATCCCTGGAACCTAGCTGCAAAAATGGCATGTTTCCATATTTTACATTGTGGTCTGGGAGTTTCATGTCACTCAGTGAGGTCCAAGCAACTTTATATTATAAATCGGTGGTTCCCAACCTGGCGTCTCCAGGTATTGCTAAACTACAACTCCCTGCATCCCCAGCCACAATAAATTGTAGTTGGCATGCTGAGAGTTGTAGTTTAGCAACATCTGGAGGAGTCCAGGTTGGGAACCACTGCTATAGATTCTCTTTTAGGTGAAAAACAGATTTTTCACCTGCACTGAAGGTTGCTGGGATAAAGAAACAGTAATGGCTGATCTGTATTTTTAAAAAAAATACAAACTTGAGCAGTTACTCAACCTACGTATTTCAAGGACTGCCTCTCTCTATATGCATCTTCCTATTCCCTAAGGCCCTTCTGAATGTACCACCTCTGTTTGGCGCATGAGTCTGCTGTTCTGCATTGTGGTGCCCAGTGGTAGAACTCCTTATCTCTGCAGCCTAGATTTGCTCTGAGTGTTCTGGTGGCGCTTGATGACACTTCCCCCTCAACACACTTTTTTTTGTTCTCTGTGTGTGTTGCTGCATTTTTAGTGTTTTGAGTTTTGTTTTGTCTGTTGGTTGTTTTGGTTTTTGTGTTTTAATCTGATGGCTAGCTGCTTCAGGCTCTTCTGTTTGAGGGGGGACATGGGATATAAATGTTCACAAACGGAATGTGTGGAATACACAGATCTCTTGTGAGGCAGCAAAAGTAAAGATGAATATTGTCAGCTTTATATTGGCAAACCCAGAGTTTGGTCTTAGGTATGCAGTAAGTAAAGAGGTAGCCTTTCTGTATTTCATAACCGTGTCTTCTCTTTCTTATAAAAACACTTTGCAAGCTACAGCCCAGCCTCCAAACCGAATTCCTGTTCACATATTCATTCAACCCTTGTCTAGAGCATTTGTGTCATCCTTCTCCATCTTTTCTTCACACAGCTGCCAGATGGCCAACATCCTTAAGCTCTGTACTTCAGCAGTCACAAAGAGGTTAAATCTCACCAGAGCAGCTGCATGATAGGTATAAGTGTGTGTATTTCCAGCCAGACTGGGTGGTAAACTTTAGTCACTGTTTGTATGCATTTATACATGAGCAATCATAACAAAGAACAGCTTCAGTACCAGAGGAACGGTGCTGAAAATAGATTACGTGTTTGTTTTATGCTCTGAATATGGCTTTGGTTCAAAATCATGCTCCGGCAAGTTAAAACATGGTTGTAGAATACACCTTTTTCAAAAGAGATGTGTATACCTAGATAGCTTTTTGCAGGGAGGAGACCAAGAATGTGCTAATAGCTCCATATGTAATTCTCAAAAGACTGCATGGCTTATACATTGACTTTGAAAAGTCAATGTATAACACAAGATAGATCCTTTGTTGTGGTAAGTGACTGACAGAAGATCCTGTAGACATTTCTGCTCCATAAATCTTGCTATACAGGTTTCTCTTGATCATGTTACTGTGTCTTTACACATTTCTCCCTCATTAGCTTGGGTTTTGTCCTTTAAGTGATATATTGTCAGGCACCAAGACAGCAGATGTGTGCAAAGAAGGTAAATACAGCAAATATGGAATACTTTACTATATTTGACCTTTTAAAATTGGTTACCTTTGGTATATTAGTGAATGTCCAAATTAGCAAAAGACTTTCCCTTGGAGGAAAAAGATATTTTATAGGCCTAATATAGTGTGCAATTTAGGAATGCTTATGAAATTTCTGCCTGACAGTATCACTACTTTGTAAGTTATGCAGAGCTTGCAGATGTCATGGGAATATCAGTAATGGATTTAGGCTATGGCACTTGTTGCTAAAAGTCACATCCGAATTAATAGATTCAGGATTCACTGAGCGCTCTCAAACTGGTGTCGCACTTGCTGCATTTCTGACAACCTTCATTTCCTACTTAGCAAATCGAAAGGCAGTAGCCAGAGCCCCGGGAAGTTGTTAAAGCAATTAAAGGCTTCTGTCCCTCAGCACATTGCTTGGTTACCATGGTATCCTCTGCCTCCAAGCCTTCACTGATGATGTCAGTATGCATAACAGGGGTTATTCACAGCATCTACGTGAAGATGATTCACCCTTCCTGAAAAATCATAAGTCCTTTTCTGAAATGCTCTGTATTTAGTATTGTGTCAGACATACAGGCAAGGGAGGTAAGTGCTTTACTTTCTATTGGATAACTTGAAAATTAGCTGTGTGGAGTAACTAGCTTTTTCCCTTCTTCAAAAGCCTTGCGTATCTATCTTCAGCCTTGGTAAAATATACAGGGGTGCAAGCACAATGCAGATTTAGTCAGACTTTGGGTGGCATATCCTAGAGCAACACTTGAAGTCCAATGTGCCTGCTTATTTTGATGAAAGATGAAATTGTTCATATAAGCAATTTTCACTTTAAGACAGTAGGTGTCGTCTTGAGTAATAGAATTTCTAATAAGGGATTTCAATTATATGAACATATAAAGGGATCCCTTTATATAGTGTATTGTTAATTTAAATAAATACATCTGATCTGTTTTCTGTATTGAACTTTTTAAACAGGGTTTATTCGGGGAAGAGTTGGTAGCATGGCAGCTAAGAGTATGAGTTGTGAGCAAGGAATTCATTGGTTCAAATATCACTTCAGTCTTAGGGCAAACCCTATCTTGGCCTCAATCTTCTCCCCCTGGCCCTCTTTAATGATGGGGTTACCGACAGTTGTTTTGAAGTACTGGAAGAACTTAGGAAGAGTGCTGAGCAAATATTGAAAATTATTACTTCTGACAGCCATTCCCATACTTGTCCATGGTTAGCAAAAATGGGCTCTGTACCCATTATTATAAAGCAACTACTTGTGATATGGAAGAATTGAGAGATCTTTCTCCCCGATATGCCATCAAGTAGCTAATATACATATTTGTTGAGATGCAGGCTAGTAAAGTGTTTTTGTAGCTAGTAATGGTTGTGGATTCTCTCCCTCCCCTCAACCCGCACCCCCCGCCGACAGAATGTTGATAATTGTTACGTTTTCTCCACATCAAGAAGGAGTTTTCATTGGATAGAAAGACACTTTCCCTTTGGAATATGTTGTTAAAACTGCATTTTTTAAAAAGTTCAAAAATAATTATGATTAATGAAGTTAATAGAATTTCCATTGCTATCGGGAGATATGAGAGAGGGTATAAAGGTGCATACAAAGGTATGTGTATATCAGTCTGGGCTTGACAAGTGGTCAAAGTGCAGTGGCTGCTGGTGAAAGAAGAATTTATTTTATTTTATTTTTTTGATAGGATGCCACATTAAATAGAATTCTGGTAGGTCAATTTTATGCTGTTGTCGGTTAAATAGAATTGTGTAGTTCCATATTATGCTGCTTTTGGTTCCACAAGGAATAACCAAGGATTGGGATTGAGAATCCTCAAGGAGTCTCCCCTCCCCCAAGGAATTTATTTGTATGTTTACACACATTTCTCATAAGTGATTTCTGTTGCTATACAGTCTGGGATATAACTATGGCTGTTGGTGGTGCACTATGTAGGCCAGCCTCCAATCTCCCATGGTTGGGCAAGGTGATTGAGAGAGTGGTGGCTAACCAGCTCCAGGCAGTTTGGGAGGAAACAGATTATCTCTAGACCCATTTCAAACTGGCTTTAGCGCGGGCTATGGGGTTGAGTCTGCCTTGTTCGGCCTGATTGATGACCTTTTACCAGGGAATCGACAGAGGGTGTGTGACTCTGTTGGTTCTTTTGGATCTCTTGGTGGCGTTCGATACCATCGACCATGGTATCCTTCCGGATCGCCTGGGGGAATCGGGGATAGTAGGCACTGCTTTGCAGTGGTTCTGCTCCTATCTCTCAGGCAGATTCCAGATGGTGGAGCTTGGTGACAGTTCCTCTTTAAAACGGGCTCCGTTCTGTCACCAATACTTTTTAACATTTACATGAAACTGCTGGGTGAGGTCAACAGGAGATTTGGTGCAGGGTGTTATCAGTATGCTGATGACACGCAAATCTATTTCTCCTTATCATCATCATCATCATCATCACCATCACCACCACCACCATCAGGAAATGACATTCACTCCCTAAATGCCTGCCTACAGGCAGTAATGGGCTGTATGAGGGATAACAAATTGAAGCTGAATCCAAGCAAGATGGAGGTGCTCATTGTGAGGGATCAGAATTTAAGAGATGAGTTAGATCTTCCTTTGCTTGATGGGGTTACACTCCCCCCAGAAGGAACAGGTGCGCCGCTTGGGAGTGCTCTTGGATCCAGGCCTCACCATGGTATCTCAGGTGGAGGCTATGGCCTGGAGTGCTTTCTATCAGCTTCAGCTGATTTGACAGCTGCGTCCATTCCTTGAAGAGAACAATATCAAAACAGTGGTGCATCAGCTAGGAACCTCCAGGCTCGACTACTGCAATGCGCTCTACATGGGGCTGCATCTGTACGTAGTTCGGAAACTTCAGTTAGTTCAAAATGCGGCAGCCAGATTGGTGTCTGGGGTAACCCGGAGAGACCATATTATGCCTTACTTAAAACAGCTACACTGACTGCCGATATGTTTCTGGGCGAAATACAAAGTGCTGGTTAACTTTTAAAGCTCTGAATGGCTTCTGTCTGGGCTACCTTAGAGAGTGCCTTCTTTGGTATGACCCCCATCACTCGTTGAGGTCATCTGGAGAGGTCCGTCTCCAGTTGCCACCGGTATGTCTGGTGATGACTCGGAACCAGGCCTTTTCTGTATCTGCTCCTGGTCTCTGGAATGTTCTCCTGGCAGATATCTGCAGTTTAAGCTTGCTGTCGGCCTTTAAGAGAGCCCTAAAAACTTATTTGTTTGGTCTGGCCTTCCAAGGCTTATAAAATGTCATTTTTTTTTAAAAAGTGTTTTAATTGGTTTTAAATAGTTTTGTTTTTGAATGTTTTTATATTGTTTTCAGCACTGTGTTTTGAATTGTGTGTTTTTATGTCTTTTTAAAAGTTGTTGTACACCGCCCAGAGCCTCTGGATGGGGCAGTTTATAAATGTAATATATAATATAATATAATATAATAATGTATTTCATGCATGAGATTGTACATGTTCCAGAGGTTATATTGCATATGCTGCCCCACTCCTTCCCCCAGTAAACTATCTGATAAAGTTCATGCAGTGACACTGACTGTAAAGCAGGTATTGACACACTTTCTTTGGATCTAGGAAGCAGCCCAAATATTTAGGAACTAGACAATGCACACTTGACAACATTACCAGACTTAGTGAGGGACACTGGGGATGGTGTATATTTATCCCCTTTACAAGTAGCATACTTAGAACAAAAATAGGGCTGTCTGGGGCAAATAAACATTTTTATTAAAATACATTCTCTGAATATCCTAGTGTAGGTGCCACAGTTAAATCTGTAGGCACCTTTGCTCCCTGGTTCCTGGGATTTGCTGAGTCCTGCTGTGAAGAAAAGCATGGTGTGATCAAGGGATCATCACATCCAGTGGTGGATCTTGTTAGTGGATATTTGTGTAGGTTTGTGCCATCTGTTAAGTAAGGGCTAAATACATGCATATTCATCTAGTTTGGGCTTTATTTGATGGTAAACATAGCCTTGAGGAGACCCATTCTAAAAGGAGACCATGGCACAGAGGTGAGGGTTGTTTAAGCCTGTTAAACCTACAGAAAATTCCACCCCTCAATATTGTTTGGGAGGAATTTGGGGCAAGACAATAGAAACGAAGTCAAGGGCTAAATGCCCCCTACTTCCGTGCTGCAGTCTTGTTAGGGATTAGGCCCCTCCATGGCTGCTATGTGTTCTTTAAACTAAAGGTTTTATGAGATAACGTGTTTAGTGTTGCAACTAGTTTGTCTCTTAAGACTATGTCAAGTGGCCTCACAAATTTCATTTATTAGATATCTAAATCTGTGGAGAAAATATGTTCTGGTTGCTGCTACTTTCCAGAAGAGAATATTACTACATGTGGTTGTAAGATTGACCTGCACACTGCTGTGCCTCAAAAGCTATCCTTGGGAAAATGTCCAGATGAAAGAAGATTCCTGGGGCCTAAATACATCTTCAGTAGCATTTGTTTTCAAATGAGCTGCAAGTGAAAATCCAATGTAGAATGCCTTGTGGCTGCAAGGATTCAATCTTAAGTGTTTGTCAATTTAGCTCTTGATTCAATTTTATTCTAATATGACCTAGTTGTAGGTACACTTCTTCTTGTTGTTTTTTTTTTGGTGTAGGATGTTGTTTGATTCCAGGTTACAGTGATTTGAACCATCTGATGTACACCATCAGATTTCATCATCAGGAAAACTCAATAAATGTCAGTTGATATAGTATTTGTTATGATAGGTTTATCGTGTATATGATACAGTAAATAATAAATCAGTACTGTATATCTGAGGGATCTGCCACATCTAGTGCATTGGAGCTGAATTTGCTGTTATACAGTATTTAGGTTGTATATATTGCCATAGTATAATTGCTGTCATTTAAATTGTTTTGGAAGGTTTCCTAATCTCTGTAAGACAGTCTATTAAATTGGGGCCACTTTCTTGTTCTGCATATAACTAGTCATTTCCCATGGTATAGGGAGGTCATCCTAATGTGATGGGTTGACAGCCTCTGCATGTTCAGACAGGACCAATCAAAATTCAGGCACTGTATGCCAGTGGTCCCTCTAACTTTTTTCATCTCTGTGCGGAATGAGTTTTGTTTTGGGCGGCAGTATCAAGGCAGTGTGTGTGCACCTGCATTCAGAATGGGCCTTCCTGATTCAACCTGAATGGGATCTAAAATGAACTGAGTGGACATCCAAAAACTTGTCAGTACGTGCACATGCACACACCTTAGAGGGAACAGTGCTGTATGTCTAGTAAGACATCTGTCACTCAAACCTCAGCTCCGGTCCTTTCTCACTCCAATAGACAGCTCTTGGTTTGAGTTCTTAACTCTTGATTCAGGCTAGTTATTTCCTTTTCTGCTTCTTCTGTGTGCAGGGAGGGTAAGGGAGTCATGCTTAGCAATACTAAATTGATTATTGTTTTTGATATATTTCAAATTTGGCTTGGACCTTTACTTGGCTATTTGCTTAGCTATGGAGGTATCCCAGGTTGGGGACCTTTTAAAAGGCTTCCTCTCAAAGGGTCCTCATTCGGAGTCTCGGGGCAGGGATCCTGAAAGGGTGCTCTTCCCCGCCTCTAAGAGACCTAGGTCGGCCTCTCCTCAGTGTGAGAGCGCACCAGCCGGCATGTGGAGGTGAGTGGGGGCCCCATACTTGGTGGTTAATCCCACCATGTCTGTCAGGCCACTCAAAAAAGTGGCAAAAAACCCAAACACATTAAGGATCTGGATGGTGCAAAAAAGAAAGAGACAGGGAATACAAGAAATGAGAAGACTCTTGAAAGGTCTGACTAACTTATGGATTGAAGCAATCCATAAAATGTGTTATGCCTTATTTTATTGTATGCATTTTTACATTTATGTCCAGCTCTTCTCCCAAGGAGCCCAGAGTGGTGTACATGGTTAAGTTTATCATAACAACCCTGTGAGGTCGGTTAGGCTGGGAAATAAGTGACTGTGCTGAAGTCACCTAGTGGGTTTTGTGGCTAAATGGAGATTTAAACTTGGATATCTCTGGTCCTAGTTCAACACTGCATTGCAATGGCCTTGTGTGTTGTGTGAGATAACTCTACATCAGAAGCATTCGTGAAAACTAGTTACTGGAAGTCTCCTGCATGAGAGAGTTCTTTGGGAGAGTGCTTCCAACTCTGGTTTAGAGCCGAATCATTGGTAAATGTACTTTTCTATTTATGTTTTAAGGTATATTTAACCTGCTGTTTGCAGAATAGCCTCAAGGCAACTATATCCAATTATATGTTGTACTCTAATACTTTAAACAAATGCTTTACATCTCCAAGCGTTTCCATTCATATTTTATGCTTTAAATATATTGTGTACTATTGCAGTTACTCCCCGCCCCCAAATAAAGTTATTTTGTAAGTTAATTCGCATTAACTTAGCTAGAGGGCTGATAAAATTGCTTTGGGAGCCACCAGTTGGCTGTCCTTCCAAAGATAAGAGAGTGTCTTTTCAAGAACAGTTCATGTTTTTTAATGTACCTTTCCTGAAACTACTATTGATTTTAAAAAAAATAAATAAATCCTTGTTTACCCAATTTTCCAACCCTTTTTCTTTTCTTTGTTAAACTCAGTAAATCCTAATTCTGCAGTTAAATCTTGTGATAAAAGAAAAAGCTTAATGACAGTCCAAAACTGCTTGTGGTGAGCCGCACTGAAGCAAATGAAACAGCCCCGAGGTTGCACAGTGAAATCGTTTGAGCATAGGAGAAGTCAGGAAAGGGCAAGTAATGTTCTCCCCACCCCACCCCTTGCTAAGTGGACAAAGAGAACCCTCTGGGAGTGGTGAATCTTTTTATATTTAGCAGAGGAAGAGAAACTGGCCTCATTCAGCCCCACATTAGCATCTCTCCTGTGTCTGCTTTTGTGGGTTTTTTTGGGGAGTAGATTTTGGCCTTTGGGGATAGGGAACCATCTTCTACTATGTAAATGACTTCCATACCTCTTTCACTGGAAAGCAGTATATAAATCATAATAGTAATTACTGGAAATTGTGATGGATACTAAATCATAGTGAAGTTCAACAAGTTGTTCTGGTAAGAACTAATCTGCCTACTTTCCTTTCACTATAATCGTAACTGATAGTTACGATCCTCACAAGTTAGCCCACTTCAGCCATAAATGATCACATGTCCACCATCTAAAATTGGGGTGGATGACATCACAAACTACGCTGTTGAGGTGTCCCTATGTATCACTCACTACCATTGTAAAAAATTTGATTCAGATTGGTTAGACAGTCCACAAGTTAGCCCACATGTGCCTCAAACATTCATACATCCACCATCTTGAATCGAGGTCGATGACATCATTACAAACTATGCCTTTGCGCTGTCCGTATGTGTCCCTACCGTTGTATCATATTTGGTTCAATTAAATTAGGCAGTTCACAAGTTAGCCCACTTGTGCCTCAAATGTTAATGTGTCCACCATCTTGAATTGGGGTGGATAACATCTTTATAAACTATACCATTGAGTCCCTATGTGTCTCTACAGCTGTACCCAATTTGGTTCATATTGATCCAGGCATTGCAAAGTTGATAGCGGGGGACATATGGGTGCACACACGGAATGCCAGGTGATCTTATAAGCTTACTTTCCTTAAGGAAAATAGGCTAAAGAATAAAATTGTGCAAAATTCCTTTTGTTGGTTCATTTTATAATCTCAGAAAAATGAGTCAATATTCTGACAATAGGTTGTCCTTCAAAGGGGAACTTGCTTAACTATAATGTATAAGCACATTTAATTCTGTTTGGGTGTTTAATTATACATGGGTGTTTAATTTACATGTAATAAACTAGAAAGATAGTATTATTGTAGTGACGGTTGTGAACTAGTCATTCTGTTTTTACTTTGTATAAATTTGACCTATGTATAGAAATAACACATATCTATTGCTACCTCTTGGCATTTCATGGCCTTTTGTCCCCCCCACCCCCCACAAGAAAAATATATATCTGCCATCTGAAGATAACATTTCATGCATCTGAAGAAGTAGTTTCTATCCAGGAAAGCTTGTACCACCTATATCTTGTAAAGCTTTTGCTCTGTTAGCCTTTTAAAATGCCATAAGACTCTTTGTTGTTTTTGCTTCATAACTCCATATTTTGCCACAATCCTACTCTTAAGATCAAACAAGGATGCTTAAAAACAGATAAATAAAAGTCTAAAGACCACTAGTGATTGACACGATTACTAGCAGCACTGCACTGGTGCAACGGGACATCCAGACTAACACTATGCTATTGTGTCTGTGATAGGAATGTGAAAACAGGTTGGATTCTGAACCTGCTCAACACTGAACCAATTCAGTTTGATGGTTCAATCTCGAACCAACCCAACCCCCAGGCCAGTTTGGGGTGTGTGTGTGTGCTGGTTTCTGATTTTTAATAATAATATTTTAGAAGTATAATTCACCACTTCTGCTTCAGGGGGCTTCTCCGAGGCTATGGGTGTGTATGTGTATCTTCGGAGGTTTCCACAAGATGTGACTATTGCTACTCCAGTGGAGGGCAATGCAGCAGAGAAAACTCCAGATCAGAAGTATGTGGGCTGAACTGGAAAACTACATAGCTGACCACCTCCTTTCTATACCTAATGTGTATGTGGTGATGGAAGGTGATTTCACGCAAGGTTGGAGCCCGACGACCACACCTGTATACTCAACAGCAGTCCTACCCACCCAACTCTGAGGTAGACGGGCTCCAACATACCTGCCTTTCAAAGGTCCAGAAACTTAGTGGGTTTCTGCTTGGGTCAAACAACCTCCAGGCTTAGCCTCTTTATCCTAAACATCTTGTCTGAAAATGACATCCCAGCGAGTTTACCTATTTGTCCAGCTCACGAATGAATGTCTCGACTATTTTATTGTTTCAGGGAATCTGCTCCCGCTTGTGGAGAGATTTGAGGTTATCCCAAGGTCTGATAGTGACCATCTTCCAATGACACTTGGAAGCCCTTCATTCTCCAGTCCCATACTGAGGATCACTATCAACCCCCCCCCGCATCCATATCTACTACCGGAAGGGCACATTATTGCGCTAAATGGACCCCCCCAACTCAGGCATGCACAACTCAAATGACCTGGTGGGCCGAAACCAACCGTAAAAGTTTTTCTCATAATTTTGGATGAGAAGTTACACTTTGATCAGAAGGGAGGGGGGGAAGAAAGAGGGGAAGGATGGGGCAGGAGGCTTGGCTTGAGAGAAGGAGGAAAAGAGAGAGATTGGAGAGGGGTGAAAAAAGAGGGAAAGGATGGGGCAGGAGGCTTGGTGAGAGGGGGAGGGGAGGGGAGGGGAGAAAGAAAGAAGGAAAGGATGGGGCCGGAGACTTGACTTGAGAAAGAAAAAGAGAAAGAGAGGCTGCAGGCTTTATGAGAGGAGCCAGCTCGTCCCACTAAACCTTCATGCTTTTTCTTCTACATTTCTGCTGCTGCACCGCCGAGTGATGGCTGCCAGGGGGTGATCCAGAAGTAGTCCTTCTCCCTCCCTGATAGTGGCGGATCCTCTCACTCTCAGAGCGACACAGGGCCTGTCGTTTGGCCTTGAGTCTCTTCCCAACTGCGAGGCGTGCCTGTGCAGTGGAAAGATCATCGTAGTGACAATCTTTCCACTGCGCAGGCGTGCCTCGCAGTTGGGAAGAGACACGAGGCCAAACATTCATTGCTGTCGTAATCGAGTCCATCCCCTTGCTGCTGGTTGTCCTCTTCTCTTTCCTTCAACTTTCCCCAGCATTATGGACTTCTCAAGGGAGCTGGGTTTTCGCATGATGTGTCCGAAATATGATAGTTTGTGCCTGGTCATTTGTGCTTCGAGTGAAAATTCTAGATTGATTTGTTCTATGATCCATTTGTTTGTTTTCCTGGCTGTCCATGGTATCCTCAAAAGATTTTTCCAGCACCAAGGTTCAAAGGCGTCAATACTTTTTCAATCTTGTGTCTTCAAAGTCCAGCTTTCGCATTCATAGAGTGTCACGGGCAAAACCATTGTCCGAATGATTCTAATCTTTGTAGGTGTAGACACGTCATGGAATCTAAATATCCTTTCCAAGGCCTTCACTGCAACCCTACCAAGTGCTAGTCTGTGGTGCATTTCTTGATTTCTGGATCCTTTACTGTTGACGTTCAATCCTAAAAGGCAGAAGCTATCCACCACTTCAATGACTTCATTATCCATTCTGAGGCTGATGGTTGTACCCATTGTCATTAGTTTATTCTATTTTTACATTTAGTTGCAGTGCCATTTTCTCACTGTGCTCCTTGACTTTCATTACTTGAGCTTGCAGATTGGCCACATTCTCAGCTATCAGAGTGGTGTCATCAGTGTAGCGCAGGTTATTGATGGTTCTTCCTCCAACTTTAAAACCACACTCATCTTCTTCCAATCCAGATTCTCTCAGTATATGTTCAGCATATAAATTGAATAAAGAAGAAGAAAGTATACAGCCTTGTCTTACTCCTTTGCCGATCTGGAACCAGTCTGTTTCACCATGTTCTGTCTGGACTGTGGTTTCCTGTCCTGTGTATAGGTTTCTCATGAGAACAGTGGGATGTTCTGGGACACCTTTCTAAGGACTTTCCACAACTTGACATGATGGACGCAACTGAAGGCTTTTCTGTAGTCAATAAAGCACATGTTGACTTCTTTATGGTATTCTTTGGCTTTCTCAATTATCCAGTGTGCATCAGCAATGATTTCTCTTGTTCCTCGGCCTTTTCTGAAACCAGCTTGAGTATCCAGCATTTCCCTTTCCATGTAGAGCTCTAATCTGTGTTGGATGATCCTGAGCATTATTTTGCTAGCATGTGAAATTAAGGATATTGTGCAGTGGTATGTATGGGTATGTAGACTGCCCTCTTCTAATTACTTGGCCACTGTGTTGTTCTCCAAATTTTCTGGCATAGTTTGGTTAGAGCCTTGACTGATTCTTCTTTTTCTGTTTATGTTGCCTTTATTGATCTCAAAGCAGCATTTGACTCTATCTCTCGTGTCAAACTGTGGGAGAAGTTGGAAGCTTCCTCCATTGGCCGGTGTCTGCTATATTTAATTCGCACGCTGTATGCAGACTCGTCACTTAAGGTAAGGTGCAATCTCCAAGGCCACCGTTCAAGACCAGTCTCAACCCAGAAGGGTATCAAGCAAGGATGCATACTGGCCTCACTCCTATTCAATTTCTACATTAATACAATAGTGGACCAGCTCAACAACCTGCATTTTCATCCCCCTAAACTTGCTGGGAGACACATTGCCACTCTGTTATATGCAGATGATGCTGTAATCCTTTCAAGGAACCCCATCAGCCTTAGAAGAGCGCTGAGGGTCCTAACACAGTATTGCAAGGAAGACCACCTGGAAATTAACTACCATAAAACTAAAATCATGGTCTTTACCAAACAGCCTAAAATTCACTCTTGGAGGCTAGATGGACATACGATTGAGCAGGTCCCATGCTTTAAATATTTGGGGTTAGTTTTTTCACTCTAGCGACTCTAGGGAAGCACATTGGGAACATGTGGTTCAACATGCCCAGAGGAGCTCCGCTGCCATCATAAAATTCCTGCATACAAGAGGACATTAGGTACCAGTGGCCCTCAACCTGTTAGTTGCCAACCACTAGCCCAGCTTCTTTATGGCGCACAATTGGGTCCCTTCCACAGTTTCGTCCCAGTGGAATGCGTGCAATCCAAATTCCTGCGGGCAGCCCTTGAAGTTCCAGGTTGTGTGTCTAATGCCATTCTGCGTTTGGAGATAGGCCTGATCAAAGTGGAGGCCAGGGTGTGGGTGGCCATTCACAGCTATCAGCTCAGACCATCCTTTCAGCCCATTGCTCTTGCTCCTTTAATCTTATGTGACGACTACCAATCTAAATAGAAATGGTCAATTGAGACAAGTGTCCTTGGCTCTTTCCCCCTTGATTCTACTTAATATAGGCTATGATCAGGCCAAAGCTTCTATCAAATAGCATATAGTGGATATAGGACACCAAACCGATTTAAGTAGGGTCCTTAATTTTCTCATCAATGTAAGTCTTACATATTTACCCTTCCTGGCGTCATATCTCACTCAGTTGGAAGTCCCAAAACATAGGAAGGCATTCACCTTGGCACATTGCCATGCCCTCCTTTCAGCTGTGCTAGAAGGCCATTTCAGAAAGATCCCATTTGCAGAGCAACAATGCCCCTGCAACTCCAGGCAGATTGAAACTACTGAGCATGTCCCACTTCACTGTCTGTATTACAGAGACTTTCACTCTTCTGTTATCCACCCATTGCTATGCAAGTACCCAGGACGTTTGAGCCATATCTATGTGTCTGTGCTACTTTCTGACTCTAAGCCCACTATTACTACAGCATTGCCAGGTTCTGTGTGGCAGCATCCAAAATCCATTGGACACTTGAAAGAGGTGGGTCCAAGCAGCCCTAGTCTGACCTCCTGTTGGCTCTTGCGTGCTATAATTCATTCATCCAACACAGCACACCATCTGAAAGACGTAAGCTCTTCCCATTTTTTTGCGTTATAGCTTTGTGGTTTTTATATATACTTATATAGTCTCGCTGTATTTATCACTTAGAAACATAGGAAACTGCCATATACTGATTCAGACCATTGGTCTATCTAGCTCAGTATTGTCTTCACAGACTGGCAGCAGCTTCTCCAAGGTTGCAGGCAGGAATCTCTCTCAGCCCTATCTTGGAGATGCCAGGGAGGGAACTTGAAACTTTATGCTCTTCCCAGAGCGGCTCCATCCCCTGAGGGGAATATCTTGCAGTGCTCACACATCAAGTCTCCCATTCATATGCAACCAGGGCAGACCCTGCTTAGCTATGGGGGCAAGTCATGCTTGCTACCACAAGACCAGCTCTCCTCTCCCACAAGACCAGCTCACTTAGACTTTTATGCAATTGCATCTTCTTGTGCCTTGTATCCCTTTTTATCCTTTTAAAATGCCTTTTAATCCTTTATGTCTTGTATACCTTTTATGTTTTATTCTCTTCTATGTGTTTAAATGCTTTTTAATGTTTCCTTAGGCCTCTTAACATATTGTTATGCACTATACTTTGTACTGTGTAATCATTCCCTGTATTTTATGCTGGTTTATGACCCTAATAAAGATGTTTGATTGACTGCCCCTCACACGACAGTGAGCGTTAGTTTGGATGTCGTCACTGTTGCATCAGTGCAGTGTTAGTGTGGATGTCAGCCACCATGTATAATATGTATGAAACCATAGATACTTCAGTAACAAGAGATGTACCCCTCATTATTTTTCACAGACATTGATTTACTGAAGCTGTATCAATAAGTTGGAAAGAAAATCTTTCCTGTCTCACGGTTCAAATGCTTAAGCTTTGACATTAGCTTCATTGTAATTCACCCTTCAAAACAAGGCACAGAAATGGTTTAGGGCTACTTTTCATTCTAGAGCTTGTTAGAGTGGACATAGATTAAATCTTCTACTGGCTCATTAAAAATCGGGTGGAGGGGTGAACCTCCTTCACAGCATCTGTCTTATTTCTGATAGATTTATTACTTAGAGGGAGATATTTAGTCTTTAAAATCAATTGAGGTTCTTTGCTCACCCACCTACTAGTTCTTTAACTCTGTGAAAAAACATCTTTTTCAGATTATCTTTGAAAGTCTTAAACTAATTCTTATTCTGCAAAAGACTTTTAAGCATTAAATGTCACACAAATGTCAGCAAGTCCACATATGCTTAAGAGAGGAGAGTGTGCAGAAAATATTTTGCATGATTGAAGCTTTAATCATATTTACTTGGTTGAAACTACTTCCCTACTTAGGTTTTACCCATTTGGGGACTGTGCTGCTGCTGCGTATAATGTGCAGGTGTGGAAAATTATGAGGAGCAAAGCTGGAAAATGATTTCAAGTGCCCAGGCATCCGAATTTTTGTATTCTATGGTAGCCCTGGGTGTAGAACTGGGGCAGGCGGTGTGTGTGTGTAAACTAAACATTTGCTGATTACATATAACATTTCAGTTATTTAGAATTTATCTTTTGTTTAGTACATGTCGATTTGAAACACTTCACTTCACTATTGAATTGTGATTTTGCTGATTATTACTGGAATAATACTGGAATCAGGTTTGCTGATTATTACCGGAATTACTGTTGACCTGGTAAGGACAGAGTGTGCTTCAGGAACCTCTGTGTGAGGGACATTGCCTTCCATGAGATTTTTCAGGGCCACCCAGTGCCAGGTAGAAGTCAGGTTTGATTGCACTGTAACTGGATTGCCAAATGCAATTCTTCTCTTCAGTAGAGTAAACTGCAGACTATTTCACTTATTTACTTACTTACTTGTCTATTCTGCTCTTACTCCAAGGAGCCCAGAGCGGTATACAGAGTTATGTTTCTCCTCACAACAACCCTATGAGGTAGGTTAGGTTGCAAGATAAGTTACTGGCTCAGAGTCACCTAGTGAGTTTCATGGCTGAATGGAGACTTGAACTTGGGTCTTCCTGGTCCTAGTCCAACACTCTCGCCACTGTACCATGCTGACTCTAAGACATTCACCTACATAAGAGAGAAACAGTCTGCCTTTACTTTGGAAAAATATTATTGGGATAAGGGCAAAATCTGCCTTCCTGAGCACAGTTTCTTAGAATGGACAGGTTTTGCCTCTACCCCAAAATCTTGCAAATCGTAGGCCATTTCCTTTTACCTTGCAGAATGTAAGACCCCTTTAGGGGCACTATTTTACTTTTGTAAAAAGATGTAACTTTTTACTGTCACATCTGCTACTACTTCAGATTCGTCCAGTGTCCATCTGGATATGTGCAAAGACCTGTATCTACCATTCCTGGGTAACTTGTTGTTTTTGGACCACAACACTCATTATTCCCATTCACATTGGCTAAAAGCAGGGGATGATGGGAGTTGTAGACCACAAGTTATCCAAGACTGCTCCCTACATATGATATATCTTCCTGTGGTTTTAAATTGTTTTAAGGTTTTAATTTCTATTTTAATTCATTTATGTTGCTGTAAACCTCCCAGAGACGGACTTTGGGGTGGTGGAAAGCTGGTCCAAGGGAGGAAAGCTGGTCTTCTGGTAGCAAGCATGAATTGTCCTCTTTGCTAAGCAGGGTCCGCCCTGGTTGCATTTGAATGGGAGGTTACACTTCTGAGCACTGTAAGATATTCGCCTTAGGGGGATGGGGCCGCTCTGGGAGAAGCATCTGCATGCTTGCATGCTGAAGGTTCCAAGTTCGCTCCCTGATATCTCCAAGACAGGACTGAGAGAGACTCCCGCCTGCAACCTTGGAGAAGCTGCTGCCAATCTGTGTAGACAATGCTGAGCTAGATGGACCAATGGTCTGACTTGGTATATGGCAGCTTCCTATGTTTCTATAATAAATGAATAAATAAAACCTTTAAAAATCCTTTTACGTGGTTCGTGACCCCTTGAGAGGTCCATATCTTCCTTGGCATGTTAAAATGCCGAGAAGACAAATTACCTAGACAGGCAGCTTTTTACACACATTTGGGTTGGCAAGGGAGCTGCTGTGGAGGACCGGGCAAAAGTACAGGTTAACAGGGTCTTTTGGTTAGACATTTAGAATCCAGTATATTCCTGTATGCTTATCTCCAATAGGTTTTGTCTTATGGTCAGATTGTGGCTGATTCCAGAAAATTGCTGTTCTGTATCAGTATGTTTCATTTATATGCTTTGACTACATGAGCTTCAGGTGAGAAGATATATTTGGTTTGGAAACAGTACTTGCCCTAGAGGAGAGCACACCATAATGTTTCATACTTGTCAGATGAAAATTAATGAATACTCTGTCACTTTCACATTTCTGAAATGTGAACACTGTTTTGATGAGAGTGGAAAGCAGGGTGCCAATTCTGTTGCTACAAGATGAATATATGGTGACACATTTACTGTTTGTGCAGCTCTAATATTGTGATGCATATTAATAAAATAGAAAATAACGTCCTTATGGTGGAACTAATTGAGTTTTCCTGGGATATTTTTAATTCCGTGTTTACCCAAGTGGTAAAAGGCAGAGTGTTCTCTTCTTCGATCTTAGAGTGAAACTGGGGTGGTCCAAGACATTTTGCTACCTGCAGTGAAAGACAATAGGGTGCCCTCCCACACGCTCCACCCCAAATCTGTAGATGGATGTTGAGGCCATGCTGCTGAGGCGCTTGGATGATATCTCCAAGCTAGGCAGTGGTGTTAGGGGCATTCTTAGCTCACGTTGGTAGTTGGGAAGAAGTGTGCCCAGAGGGAAGAGGAGAGGAGAATGAGCAGTATGTCCCAGTGGGATGAGGGGTGGTAGTGGTGGTGGATGGCAGAGTGGCTCCTTGGAGGTGAGGTCCTGTTATTTGCCATCCCCATGGCTTTCCCTGCACCTGAGGTGACCACCTCACTCTTCCACACCTGGAATGAAGGTGTACACACAGACTGCTCTAGCAGCTCTATGTTCAAGTTACCTATTCCTCAGTGTAGATATCTGGGGGTAGTTCTGTACTAACTGGGGGGTAGTTCTGTACAAACCTTTTATTTATTTTAAATCTTATACCCCACTTTTTCCATAGACTCAGGATGGCTAACAAACATTGAAAGAAAGCAACAATAAAAATACAATAATTTTTAAAAACAGCATAAAAAACAGGTGAGAACCCACTTAAAAGAAACCAGCAACAACTAACTTTCAGGGGAAACTGGGGAAAGCCCACTGAGATAAGAACATAAGAACAGCCCTGCTGGATCAGGCCCAAGGCCCATCTAGTCCAGCAACCTGTTTCACACAGTGGCCCACCAGATGCTGCTGGAAGCCTACAGGCAGGAGTTGAGGGCATGCCCTCTCTCCTGCTGTTACTCCCCTGTAACTGCCTACAACATCCTGCCTTTGAGGCTAGAGGTGACCTACAGTCCTCTGACTAGTAGCCATTGATAGACCTCTTCTCCGTGAAGTTATCCAAACACCTCTTGAAGCCATCCAGATTGTTGGCTGTCACCACATCCTGTGGCAGAGAATCCCAAAAGTTGATTATGCATTGTGTGAAAAAGTACCTCAGTCCTAAATTTCCTGGCAATCAATTTCATGGGATGACCCCTGGTTTTAGTGTTATGGGAGAGGGAGAAGAATTTCTTTCTATCCACTTTCTCCACACCATGCATGATTTTATAGACCTCTATCATGTCTTCTCGCAGTCGTCTTTTTTTCTAAACTAAATAGTCCCAGGTGTTGTAGCCTTGCCTCATAAGAAAGGTGCTCTAGGCCCTGATCATCTTGATTGCCCTCTTCTGCACCTTTTCCAGTTCTACAATGTCCTTTTTTAGATGTGGTGACCAGAATTGTACGGAGTACTCCAGGTGTGGCTGCACCATAGTTTTGTATAAGGGCATTATAATATTAGGAGTTTTATTTTCAATCCCCTTCCTAATGATCCCTAGCATGGAATTGGCCTTTTTCACAGCTGCCGCACATGGAGCCAACACTTTTGGCGAGCTGTCCACCACAACCCCAAGATCCCTCTCCTGATCAGTTACCAACAGCTCAGATCCTATCAGTGTATACCTGAAGTTGTGGTTTTTTGTCCCAATGTTCATCACTTTACAATTGCCAACACTGAACTGCATTTGCCATTTTGTCACCCACTCCCCCAGTTTGGAGAGATCCTTTTGGAATTCCTCACACTCCATGTTGGATTTCACTGCCCAGAAAAGTTTGGTATCATCTGCAAATCTGGCCACTTCGCTGCTTACTCCTACTACTCCCATCGGCCCCAGCCACAGTGGCGAATAGACAGGGACGATAGGGGTTATGGTCAAACAGCAGCTTGAGGGCCAAGGTTATGGAGCCCTGCTCTAGGCTCACATAAACAGGGACGTTCTACTGTGATCCTGATTGGAATGCTCTTTATTTAATTTTAAAAAGCCAGGTATGTTTTAAGTAAGTTGCCACAATAACGTGAAATAAGAGTTTCTTCTCTGAAGATGATTACAAAACACACTGGTATATCTCATCACAAAATCAATTATTTCAGCATCAGTCTATGGATTCACATTCTCCTTCAGTTCTTTTGGCAACAACCTTCTTTTGTTATTTGAGGAGAAGATTTCTACTCTGCTGCATTTGATCACTCAAAATCCCATCAACACTTGGTACTTTGAAGAACGAACAAAAGAAGGCCTCTCTTGGATCAGAACAAATTTGCATCTAGTCCAGTCTTCAATTTCCCACAGTTGTCAAGCAGATTCCTCTAGGAAGTCCAAAAGCAAGACATGTAGGTCAACAGCCCTCTCCCACTGCTGCTCTCCAACTATTGGTATTCAGAAGCTTTCTGCCTCTGAATGTGGAAGGTAGCATGTAGCCATCATGACTAACAGCCAAGGAAATACCTTTCTTCCATGAATGTGTCTTGTCTAGTCAACTTTCAAAGCCATCTAGGCTAGTGGCTACCACCACATTCTGTGGCAGTAAATTCCATTAATTATTACATGCAGTGTCAAAACATACCTGCTTTGCTCATCCTGAATATCCTGCTAATCCTTTTCACTGGATGATTTATGCATGGTAACTTATCAGATACCAAATGATTATCTGTAGTCTATAAATGCAGTACATAAATATTTGTCATATTTGTTTCTGTAGTAAATGGAGACCACAGGAATATATACTATTATATATTAGTGTGTACTAAACTGTACACACACAGTTCTTCAGTGTGTTACAGAAGTAGGAAACACTCTTCTTTCCAATGGGTCTCTGTCCACCAGAGAATGTAGAGCTACTTTTACAACACAGCTTACCTGAAGGGGCTATTCTGGAGAAGAAGAAATTCCTTTTCTTGAAAAAGGGTGTATCAAAAGAAGAGGAGACAAAACATTCTCCTAAACATCCATGAATGCTCCTGAACATGGATTTTATATCCAATTTTCCCCAAACACTGTGGTACCTTGTGGCAGAGAATTCAATTAATCACCTAATGTTTTCAGTCTACCTTGTATTACCAACAAGATGCTCCTCCGGTTTCATCATCCTTACCCACTGACAACACCCCACAGGCATCAACAGCTGATGATGAAGCTTCCAGTTCATGTTCAGAGAAAGACCTTACATTCCCCACCAGTAGGATAGTCTAGAGACAAAGCATATATTTGCCCACAAATATTCTTGACAGTCCACTACTTCCATTACCATTACACAGATGAGAAACTTGGTTAAAAACAGTTGGTATGCAAGACGGGCTGCCTTGTGCATCTCAAACACATAGCAAGGTTAGAATAGCAGTGCAGATGAAGGCTTCACTCAGATCTTGGCCTAGGTCAGCTATCAAACTTCTGTTCTCCAATAAAACTGTCTTCCTTTACCAATCCAAATGCAGAACACAGACTATTTTATAAAGAAGATTTCAAAGAGTAAAAAGAACGGCTGCATTTAAATCCTGCTCCCCATGGGTTCTTCCCGTCACAACACATCATGCAGCCAGAAATGTATAAACATTGCCTGCATTTTAATATGAAGGGAGAGATTTTGAGTGGGTGTAGAAATAAATACTCTTTTTGTCTCTTTAGGTTGCTGAGAATCCTGTTTTCCTAATCAACAGCAAAAATTCAAAAAGGAAATGCCATTTCCTTTTTGTAGTGACAAAAACTATGTCCATATAATATCCAAACAAAGAAATGCTATAGTACCAGTGGACAATACTTGTGGAATCTCTTCCTCAGCATGATCCTGCGTAGTTTCAATTTTCAGTTAGGATATTAGACACTAGCTACTGATGCTAATTCATTTAAGTGCTTCAGCCTGACCATAATCCACAAATTTTGCAACTGAAAAAAGTATTATATAGAAGCCAATGGGGTGCATGTGACCCCGTCTGCTGTCAAAGTCCTCTCCTAAAGCACCAGTTTCCCTGACCCTAAAAGACCATCCACTTAATGCCAAGAGATCACACATCGTATACTTTCTTGTGGTACTCTGGGTCTTTTCTTCTTGACCTTGCTTAGCATGGGTTACGACCAGGCGAAAGCCACCGTCAAGCAGCACATTATAGACACTGAACGCCAAACTGATCTCAGCAGGATCCCAAATTTTCATATTCGTGACGGGCTTAGATAATAGCTATTGCTATTAGATAATAGCTATTAGATAATAGCTATTGCTATTAGATATTCTGCCTCTCCGGCAGCATCTCTCACCCAACTGGAGGCTCCGAAGCACAGAAGGGTGTTCACTCTGGCTTGCTGTCATGGTCTCCCTTCAGCACAGCAGTGCTAGAAGGCCATTATAGAACCCCATTTGCAGAATGACTATGCCCTTGGGACTCAGGGCAGATTGAAACTACAGAGCATGTCCTCCTCCAGTGTCTGTTCTATAGAGACATTCACGCCTCCCTTATCCTTCCATTACTAAGCAGGTATCCAGGACATTCGAGCCAATTCTACAGTTCCTTGCTGCTCTCTGACTCTAAACCTGTCATCACATATAGCATCATCAGGTACTGTGTGGCTATGATCAGCATTCATCGGTGGATGGTAGGCAGTGAGTCCTATCAGCCTCCATCTGACCCCCGGCGACTCAGGGCAGGTCTACAATTGCTCACTCAGTACTATTCAATAGAAAAACTTACACTCTTCCCTTTTTTTAACTTCTCCTTATAGCCTTTAGTCTGTTTGTTATCCAGTTTTATTACTCAGGCTTTTATTTATTTCTGTCTTCTCATGTCTTTTAATCTATTTACATCCATTTTATGCCCCTCCCCTTTTAATGCCTTTTATGCATTTGTATGACTCACTACTTTTCAGGCTTTTATGCCCTCATGCTTCTGGTGTATTATCTACTACTTTTAGTATTAATATATGTACCTTTAGTACTGTTCTGTATGCAATAACTTTTTATCTACTCTCACTTTTAACATGTAATCACCCTTACACTTTATGCTGGTTTATGACTGTAATAAAGACTGATCAATTGATTCTTGTGGTCATTTTGCAGGACTTCAATCACGTATTCTTTAAAGCAATGACTTTAAAGTTACTGAAACCTAAATTGTTTTCTTTCATTTGATGCTGTCATATTATAAGCATCTAAATTCTTTCCTTATAAAGAGAACACAACTCTTGTCTACAGGGGCGTAACAAGGCTGGAGTGGGCCCAGAGACAAAATTTTAAAATGGGTCCATCGCTGATACAAACACACACACTTCACAATATATAGTCATGTGACTTGCCTCTGGGGGGGCGCCTCAATGCGTGGGGGCCCCCAGGCAGCCACCTCCCCATGCCTAATAGTAGTTACTCCCCTGCCTGTCTACATTTGGGGTGTATGTGTGAGAAGGTTGTGACAGCCAGCATGACAGGGTCAGAGCAGTGACTGAGCATGCTCTATTTTTTCTAGTTTTGGACTTGGGAGGGGTGGTGGTGTACTGATGTAGATTTTTCTCCAATCAAGTTTGTGAAACAAGTAGTGAAAACTGAATGTTGTGGGCAACAAAGCAGCACAGGATTTGTTACTATATGGAGCATGCTCAAATGGAGCATTTGAGCATACCCAGTAGCATTAAGTATTCAAATCTATCAGATATATGTAAAAGGTTGCTGCACTGGCCCACTCAAATGCACAAAGAGATGCATATGTGCCCATGGTACCCATGTCTCACCCCCTGGCATACCACCCTACTATGTGGACAGGCAGAATGGCCAATCCTCTCCTCACCACACAATATAAATTCTACTCTAATGAAGTATTTAAATCACGTGATGAGTGGCAGTTCAGACATCCCACTCCCATGTGATTATATGGCTGTGGGATGAAGCGCTGTGTGGGTGTGGGGGGGAAAGGTGTGTGCATGTGTTCCTCACTCCATGGCTGGGAGTGAGTTGGGAAATATCTCCACCAGTCGTGGGAAAGGTAGAAACTAGATTTAAAGCTAGATCTTGATAAAGAACATTGCATATGATAGCAATAGGTGTGCCATATTATTATACAGACCACAAATGAACAAATACATACAGGATCTTGTTTACATTTGGCTGAGACAGAACCATCCATTATCTACACAGTAATGTTATACACCTACTGCTGTCACATGTATTGCTTGGCCTTTTGCCCTTGCTTCAATATTTTTTTTAACCTTTTGGATTGCTATATTCTGAGTGTAGAAACCAACCCACTTAGGCAACCGCTTGTGTATGCAAGAGAGATTCTAGCCCTCAACATATGCCATAATAAATTTATTAGTACTTAAGGTACCACAGGCCGCTGTTTTTGCTGCAACTGACTAACATAGCTACACCTCTGGGATTCATGTCAATGGCATCCCTTTAAACTAGAGATCTTGTGTAAACCTTGACATCTCTATTTTTGTCTTCATCAGAAATGCTTGGCTGGAGGTGGACAAGCTCAGATGGGAGGTTAAAATTAACTCATGCAATAATCACAACGATTCTTCCCAGATCACCTCCTGCCAGAGCAGTGAAGGCAGATGGTCCATCCCTGTGTATTTAACTAGAACACCACTGACCAGAGCGCATCTGCCAATCAAGTACTTGGTGGAGGGATGAGCTCCATCTGTGTTTTAATTATTTTAAATTAACCCATTCACTTTAACTGCCACAGCTTTACATTATTATGAAGAGTTGGAGAGGTTCTCATTTATAAAATGTAAGCTATTATACTGATATACATGTAGTATTTAAGAATGGAAAACCTTTTGTTTCAGTGCAAACAATATACATCCAAATATATTTTAATGAAATGGGGGGAGAGTTCTTCTTTCAGGCCAAGGATAATTTAAGCAGCTCTTGCAGCTGTCCAGCATCTGGCTGAACAACCTCTGAGAAAGGTGGCAATGATTAAACTGGCTTTATTTATATTATAATACATTATAAAGCAGCTTTACAATGTTCAGAAGAACACTGACAAAATAAGAGAAGCAGTACAACTCTAAACAGAAACACATATTTATAACAATCCATTTTAAAAGTAATAAAATTGCTGAGGTTCTCTCAAACCTGACACTCAGAAACGGTAATCATTATTCACATTTGGCACAACTGGCACAGTATTTACTTAGGGGAGATTTCCACTAATATGAAAAGCTGTTAACAGCAGGAAAACAAAGCTCATAATGCATTCTGCAGCTGCAGTGCAAGCCTAGTTTTGCTAAGCAGACATGCATACCAGCAAATCAAATGCTGGCTCAGTTGTCAGTCTTGCTCCTCCCCAGTGCTTTAAGAGCCAATGTCTGCCTTTATTTTATTTTATTTTATTTACACACATGCACACACTTTTAATCACCACATAGACCGTCATGTAGTTATCCATTCATTTGTCAAATTATGAGCAGGGCTTTAAACAGGAGAACCTTCTTTTTAAAAAATGGAACACTGATCCATGATTAGGAGGGGCTTCTTGATGCTATAAGCAGGAAGATGTTAAGAAGCAGCATGCACAGCTGGCTTGCACTTGACATTTGTAAGTTGCAGGGGAGTAACAACTATATTCCTATAGTCCAACAACAGCTGGAGGGCTGAAGTTGTGCAACCTTAGCCTAGAAAGAGAGAGAGAGAACGCTATGAAACTCTTATGCCCTAATTCCTGTGAGAAAACAATATGCAAATACTTGCCAAACTGTGAAGTGTTGCCCTATTAACCCGCAGTTCCCATAACCAGATCCAGAGATTTGCTGGAGCCAAACTGTCAGGGAACTGACTTTGGGAAAGCTTGATCAGTATATTATCTGTGAGCTGTTATGAAAGGGATGTCATCCAGAAATATCCATGGGTGGTAATACTCTGAATTGGTTTTAGGTTTATGTCCTAATAACACGCAGATGCTTTAAAAGACATTGAGGCTGTTCACACGAACAACCCCACCCATGCTTGGGCAGCCATACCTGAGTAGGGCTGCTCATGTGAAGCATGCACTGGGATTGAGGCTGATCCCGGTGCTGCTTCCTCGAGTAGCCTGGGATTTTAAAATGGGTGCAGGTGTGTCTCTTTACCCAGGACCATGATTGTGTTCAAGCTCCAGGCAGCCCAAGCAGACACAGAGCCAGGCTCCTAGAGTGCCCGGCTTGAGGGAAATCAGTCAACACGCCTTGCATGGTGCGTTTAGGGATATCTGGAGGCCAGGCTTCATTTTCCAAGCCCCGAGTTCCATGCTTCTCAGAGCAGCGCAGATTGTGCGGGTGCACAAGTTGTGTGCCACACAGAAGACTGAGGATCATCTAGGGGCCAGGTAGATTCAACCCGGACTTCCCTCCCTGCCCCAGTAACAGTCATGTGAAAGACCTTATTGTTACAGATTTTAAGTTTGTGTCATTAGATTCAGTTTTGTATATCTTTCAAGCTAGTTGAGAAATAATGTTCACATCTTCACAAAGCTTTATACGAAAAGCCTTGATGACTTCATTTACACCCCGAAAAATGTTTTCGTCTTAGATTCAAGTGTTGAATGTAAACTGCAAGACAAATGGGATTCCTGCAGCTCTAGTTGTGGCATAAATAGCAGCACGCGCTCGCTCTCTCTCCCTCCTTCCCTCCCTCCAATTTTGATTTTTAGGTTCTGCAAACCGCCCAGAGACGCAAGTTTTGGGCTGTATAGAAATATTTTAAATAAATAATAAAATAAAATAAACCTTACACAAGCAATTTATTGGACAAGTTCTGCTTTGTACATGGTGCTGCTCTTCAGTAAGAAATTAAATGTTTTGTCTCTGTTCAAATGGACTCCTACGTAGTCTTTTTGCTTAATAAAGCACATACGTTGTGCTTTTTCTTTTGAATGGAACTATTCTTGGAATGAAATTATGTGAGAAAATGGCAGGGGTGGGCAGTCGAGGGGAGAACACAAGAAGCCTCCCCCCCCCCTTTTAAAAGAAGCAATATCTCTGCTGGACAAAATGGTTACCCATTTGCTATAGACTGCACAAGTAACTAAGGTTACCGTTGCCTCGTTCTTTGATACTGAATCCATTCTTCGTGCTCGAAGAAATGTGATTGCTACTAATCACTGTGTGAATTGTCAGGCTTGTACAGTCTAGGAGACAGCATGAGAGACAGTGCAAGGACTAGATAACAAGAATTAACCCTGAAGAAGCCCAAAATGTATTGGGCTTATTTCAGTATACTGTTTCTTGACATCTGTTGATTTTGTGTGTGTGCGTGAGCGAGTGAGATAGAGATGTTCTGTGCAATGGTAATTTTAAAGAAATGCATGATAATAAAAAGATACTCTTATCTGGTGTTGTCACTCCTAAACATATCTGGTGGCTGTGTGCTGCTTCCAGGTACAGAGGCAGGATGCTTTTGACTTTTCATCTCCTGCTTGTGGGCTTCCCAGGGACATCTGGTGGGCCACTGTGAGAAACGGGATGCTGGACTAGATAGGCCTTGGGCCTGATCCAGCAAAGCTGCTCTTATATTCTCCCTCTGATGTATAATGAGTGAGACCCTGATTCAGGAATCCTCAAGTGAAGCAGAAGCCAATATATTTACTGATGTGCTTTCTGTCCCATATGTTCATTGTTGTTGTGACTGACTACTATCATCATCTTTTAGGGAGCTTTGGTCTGCACTGGATGCAGTAGTCCTCTTCTTTCCACCCCATACCCAAAGTGGCCATTTTGGAGTGGTGATGGAACTGATTGGCAGGGATGAATTTGCTTTCCCGCAAGCATTGGCTTCTCTGGACTGGAGTACATGAGCAAATTTCTTTAATGGCTAAAGATGTTTGTCTCTGCTAGTAACACATTTTTAAAAATTGGTGATCCCATCCACAAACCTCTCACATCACACCTTGTTTGACCTTCAGTCATTTATTAGCAGAATGTGCTTTAGTAAAATGCCTATTGAAACCAAGCAAAGAACAGGGGAGGGGAGGGGAACAGCTCTTGTTGATAGTGAGCATAAACTGTCCCCTTTGCTAAGCATGGTCTGCCTTGGTTTGCATTTGGATTGGAGTTTGGAGACTACATGTGATCACTGTAAGATATTCCCCTTAGGGGTTAGGCCATAGCTCAGTGGACGATTCCTTGCATGCAGAAGGTCCCAGGTTCACTCCCTGGCATCTTGAGGTAGGGCTGGGAGAGACTCCTGCCTTTCCCCTCCTGCCTTGGAGAGCTGCTGCCAGTCATGTAGGTAAAGGTATAGTGTGCCGTCAAGTTGATTTTGACTCCTGGCACCCGTAGAGCCCTGTGGATTTCTTTGGTAGAATACAGGAGGGGTTTACCATTGCCTCCTCCTGCACAGTAAGAGATTATGCCTTTCAGCATCTTCCTATATCGCTGCTGCCAGATATAGTACAAGCTGGAATTCAAACCTGCAACCTTCTGCTTGTTAGTCAAGCATTTCCCCACTGCACCATTAGGTGGCTGTAGTCATGTCATGTTAGAGTTGTCTTATACAGACTCAGACCATTAGTCCATCTAGCTTGGTACTATCTAGTTATGTAGATAGTACCAAGCTAGACGGAGTAATGGTCTGAATCTGTATAAGGCAGCTTTCTGTGTTCCAGCATTAAGTTGGAACAATACCCCTGCTAAGTGGGCAAAGAGGCACCTTTTACCGTGGTGATTCTCTTTATTTAGCAGGGGGAGAGTAACTGGTCCTATCCACCCCCAGCACAGTACTTCCAGTGACTGTAGCTGGGGTCTATCTTATGTTTCTTTTTAGAATGTGAGCCCTTTGGGGACAGGGTTCCATCTTATTTATTTGTTTGTTATTTCTCTGTGTAAACCGCCCTGAGCCATTTTTGGAAGGGTGGTATAGAAATCGAATAATAATAATGATGATGATGTTTCTATGTTCCCACAACATTAAATGCAAACACATGTGCCCAGCATATAATGTTTAAATATATACTCTTTAAATTAGAAAAGTTTTTGGTTTATTTATTTATTTTTTTACTTGAAATGATCTTTGGAGTAAGAAGTTTACAGTATTCTAGAAATTGTTAAAAATGTGGGCGGGGGGGACGACCAACCCCACTTTTGTTAAATAAGAGCCAGTGTGGTGTAGTGGTTAGAGTGCTGGACTAATACTGGGGAGACCTGAGTTCAAATCTCCATTCAGCCATGAAACTAGCTGGGTGACTATGGGCCAGTCACTTCTCTCTCAGCCTAACCTACTTCACAGGGTTGTTGTGAAAGAGAAACTCAAGTATGTAATACACCGCTCTGGGCTCCTTGGAGCAAGAGCGGGATATAAATGTAAAAATAAATATAAATAAATAAATTTCTACATTTAACATAAAACAGAGCAAGACATAATTGCTGCAAACCTTGTCAGAAATCACATCGGCTATCTTTTTGCATTAGCACTGAAGAAGAAGCTGGTTTTCAAGAGGGGTTTGAACAGAAAGAATAGGTTTTGCTTTGAATTTCCATGTTCAAAAATATAGTAGCTTTGCTTGGTGAGAAATGTCAAAAGTATGGGGCAATATTGAACTAGGAAAGAGGTTAATAAACTCTGAATGTTTGCCTGAGAAGCCACTGAGGTTCTAATCTGTGTACAGGGACAGCTTACAGAGGTCTGAAGGATTGTGCTCACAACATAGTTCTCCTTTATTAACCTTCTTGAAGCAGCTAGAAATATGGCAGGTGAAAGATAATGTACAGCATTCCCAACTGAATGGGAATGCTTCACCCCAGAGCCACAACAATAGGATCTCTGAAGAATCTTTGTATTGTGTTGGAATATAATACCACCCGATTCAGGAAAACAGCCTGCACTATTTTTGCTTGTTTGCGTTCAAGGACACCTTGTAATCTCAACAAGCTTGTTTTTATTGTTTTCATGAATTTATGTTATGAAATGGCTGAGGTATTGGCCTGTAGTGTGATAAAACCATGCAGTTAGTTTAATCAGGATACTGATAAGTTAGGTTTAGAATTATATTTTGGTATCTCTTTTTACTGTGTAATATTCCCCTGAAAGCCTGCATTTGATGCCTGCAACATCTTTCTGTGACACAGAACTGATCATGAGTTGGTCTCATGCTTGTAGTCAGTGACCTTATGACACTAATGTGGTATAAACCAATACATTATTCCTTAAATGAAAGTGGTAAATGGGTATTGATAAGAGATTATTGCTTTCTGTAAGAAGATAAGCATTGTCTTGGTCATGGGCAGAAATACAAAATGAGGAATAGGTATGCAGAGAAAGCCAAGTTCTACAGCAAATTTGTTCATGTTGTGCATAAGTTGCCAAGTAAACATGGTAGGTGCAGATCGTCAGCCGTCCTAGAAACCAAACCCTGTCCAAAGTTGGAGATAGGAGATGTAACAGAGTTTTAATTTCAGATCTATGATTTGATCTTTTCTTAGACGTAGTAAAGGCTCATAATGTTAGTGTTGCAGTGGACAGTCTAGTCTTAGAAACTGTTGGAAATGGAATACAACTAAAGCACTACTATTTTCTGTCTCTTGTCTTGCTGTTCTTCCTCCTTTGTACTTTGCTTTTCCCTTTACTTGTCATCTCCCTGGTTTCCTCTTGCAGCTATTATTATTCTACAAAAACCGTGCATACAGGACTGGTGGCATAAATCTGTAGTATGATGGCTCACAAAGACAGATGTTTTGATGAGGCAAAGTACCACATAAATTAGAACTGTCCAACGGAGCCATCTTCCATTCCAACCCTGTTCCATGATGTGAACAATCAGCTGCCAAATGGTATTCTGTAGATAGAGTGAGGGTAGCATGGAGAAGCTTTGATGTACATTTCTAACCACGGAAAATAGTGTGCATATATATGATTTTTTTATGTATAATGTATACAGTAGTTCAGTTCATGTGAATGTAAATTGCTTTTAAAATCTAAATAAAGTTTATTTTAAAATTATTTGAATGTTAAGGTATATCTTGAAATGAGGAGATCAACTATTTTACTAGCTGAATGGGATTCCTTCAGTATTTTCCCTGGACAGTAGAGTTTTCTTGACAAGGTTATTTTTGTTGCTTTTGGACTAGATCTCACTTTTTGAGTAATTGCTGTTTACAGATTGGCAATGCTTATAAGGACATTTGACTGGTTTTTGGATAATTTCAGTATTGCTGTCATGTAGAATTATTTGCATATTTTGTATGGCTTTTCTGTTTGACATTGTAAATACTAAAAACGATGAGCCTAAATGCAGATAGTGTACATCTTGATAAATTAAATGTAATTGTATATAGATACATTAAGATTTTTTATTCTTAGTTGTAACATTACTTAGTAATGTTACAATTCTAAAGTATTCTGAAGCTTTCTGTTATAAGGTTTTGCTAGTAGTTGATTACCAAGAAAACAAAACTGCTTTTTAATAAACTGAACTTCTCAGTTTTGTAAGGTCTGAATTTGAATTTCATTCATGAGGATTTAATGGAGTGGGCTTTGGACACTGTCCACAAAATGCTACGTTGCTGGTATTCAACCCACTTTCACATTGAAGGGCCTTGAATGTACTTTTGGAATGTCAACTTCTAAATGTTAACTGGTTTAATCCCACCGCCCCCCCATTGTATATGGTTTCCAACGTCCATTTTGATCACAAAGTAAACTTGTTCATGAGGAATCCACTGCTGTTGCAAGACTGATTTTAGAATTTTAGGTAGCAGAATGGCTTGGTACCAAACACTAGATTTACATAAAGTAGTCTTAACCTGCTCACCTATTGCATGAGTTAGGAACAAAGTCAAATTTGAGATTGTGAAACCACCTTTTGGATGGTCACTTCTGTTTGCTGAAGTATTGCTGAAGATCTGCAAGTGGCATGTAATTTTAATTTCCAGAGGTGTCACTGTGTTTTTTTGGTAGCCGGAATGGCAACACAAGGTTGTTGAAGCCAATGAAAGTTTATGCTACAATGAATGTGTTTAGTCTTTCAAGGTGCCACAGGAGTCTCTGATATAATTTTAATTCTTAAAATGAACTTTCCTATGAATTTCTTATGGTTCTTTTAAATACAGCTTTCCGTAAAATCAAGAATTATCCAAGTGAGCATTGCTTTGGTTAACTATTACACACAAAACAATTGAGTTGCAGGCATGTAGGCTGGCTTATGTTTTGTTTCCTATGAGGGCAGGGTGAAAGTTGAGGATAATCCTTTTGAACTCTTGCTCTAAAGTGCAAGAAAACCCTAAGTTCTTGATGTCATTATCAAGACATGGAGAGTTAACTTCATAATGTTGCTGCCAAAGAGATGCAGCAGCATCCAAACTTAAGTACTTAAAGTGTAAATGGTTATCTGCCTCTGGACTTCAGCAATAAGATATTAGACTTCATTAAATTTGTTTGTATGGAGGATGCCCCGGACATTTTGTGGTTGCATTTTCCTATACAAACTTTTGAGTTAAATATTAGCGTTGTTCTCAAGATTATCTTATCTCATTATTTAGATGATCAGCTGTCCCTGTATAATTACAATTATTAAAAATCCTTCTCTCTCTTACTGTGTTTCAGGCGGTTCCTTGTTCTTAAGAGCTACACTGCAGCCTGTTCACTGACTATGTACAGCCAGGTCTTTGTTTAGTACAGTGTGTTCCACATTTCCAATAGCTGATGCAAGTGTATTTTCTGAGATAAAACTGGAGATTGTCCAAACACAGGTCAGGCAAGGCAGTTGAACCAGCAAGAAGCAGGTGGTGACTAACAGGGGCTCCACCCATTTCTGAATTCCTAGGCAGCTAAGCATTAAGGATGTGCATGTCAATTTGTGTGTGAATTTATTCATGTGATTTTAACGCAAATAGAATAGTCCTTAAAATAAAGGGGCTGATTTGCTTTAGAATTGAATTATCCCCAATTTGTCACAAATCGTTTCATGTGATTGGAACGGCCTAAAAAAAAAATTAAAAAAAATTATAACTCGCTCTTTCTCCAAGGAGGCCAGAACAGTGTACTACATACTTAGGTTTCTCTTCACAACAACTCTGTGAAGTAGGTTAGGCTGAGAGAGAAGTGACTGGCCCAGAGTATCATGGCTGAATGAGGATTGGAACTCGGGTCTCCCTGGTCCTAGTCCAGCACTCTAACCACTACACCACACTGGTGAACTGTGTTGATTGGTTTTCTGGCACTGGCTTCCAATTGCCTTGCTGCTTGGTTGTTTTGTTGTCATTCATATCAAGTGTTGTCATGGGCAGCTGTACTCCCCTTGGCTGGAGGGAGGGAGGGAGAGGGAACAAAAAATGAGAGAATTTCAAAATGTTTTCAAAGGGCCTGAGAGGCAGAGGGAGCCCTTAGTGTGCCTTTGAGGAGGATACATCAGGAGAGGAGGTAGGTAGGTAGGATTTTGTTATTTTATTTTCTCAGCACTGAGTATAATATTCTGTGCTATTGCTGCCATATTAACTATCTGATTTTGCTGGATATTAGATTGACAAAGACAAAACTTGGGTGCCTGCCTGCCTGGAGTTGTGGCTGGGCTCCATGTCTGGCCTTGAGAGACTAACTAACTTGTGCTTCACTCACTGCTCTGCTCTGCAGTCTGCATTGCAAGGTGTACTCAGTCAAAATGTGGCTGTAGTTGAGCTTATGGCTATGCTTGCGGCTGCTAAGGGTGCTTCTGTGGCAGCGGTTGTAATGCTGGAAAGTAAGAACGGAGTCATAATTGTGTCTGAGAGAGCAGCTTGTGCCAATGATCTTATTGCAGTGCAAGTACTGTGGCTAGCAGTGGATTATGCGTCAGTGATGATTTTTTGGCCATATCTGGATTGTGTGTTTGGCAAAATCTGTTCTGTGTTGGGAGGGACTGTGTGTGCTGCTTCTGTTCTGCTGTGTTGTTTTTCAAGGCAGGTTTGCAAAATGTGTGTACTGCACTCTGCTTGTTTTGCCCATAAGGAACAATGGGGAACTCAAATCACCCCACTGTTCCCCATGGGTAGGGCTGAGGGAAACCCAACCCACAAAAGAAATGTGCTAGCGGGCAATTTAAATTTTTTAAATACCTAAACCCCCATAGGATCCTATGGTGGGTTTTTTTAGTTTAATTTTTTAAAAATTGCCTACTTGACCATTTCTTTTGTGGGTTGGGTGGTAGGTCGCACCCATCATCCCCTACCATCCAATCCACTTTGGTGTCCCTAGGATCTACCCATGATCAGTGGGGTGATTCGAATTCCCTTATGGGTAAATCATGGATTCTCAAATGTATTCATTGAACCGGCTGGCAGTGGCTGGCAAGTTTGACAAATCTACTTGAATTTTTCAATTTGATTTGAGATGAAATTGCAAAAACCGATTCGTGAACACCTCATACTAAGCATGTGCTCGTTTTCAATTGTGGAGCCAGAACTTGGTCCACCAGGTGGTGCTGAGCCCTCCTCAGTGTTTCCAGGTCTTCTCTAAGGGAGCAGCCAACTCTGTAGCCAGGGTCGGGAATCCAAGCTGGATCAGATCTCCTCCGTCTTGCTCTCATCATGGCCAGTATCTAGGTAAACTGTGATAGAGACATTCTTGCAACTTATGGTAATTCCTATATTTACCCAAATTGAAGAAGACTGAATTTAAGACAAGCCCCTTAAAAAGTAGAGGTTAAATACAGGTTATACCTGCAAAGGAACAGGACTCTGAATTTAAGGTGACCTCCCAATTTCTATATCAGGGTGGGGAGGGGGCAGGACAGTCCTGGATTCAGGTGAATACTGTATCCTCCCCCAGGTGAGCCTACCCCATGCTTCCACATAATTCATAGATCTGGCCATGTCTCCTGACTGGAAGGGAATAAACCATGAAAAGTGATTCCTCCAAAATTGTAACATGCAGCCTTCTCAAAGGGTGCAGGAGTTCTAGAAATGGAAGCTGGAGCAACTCCTAGCTTTACATTCTTGACAGTGCTTCTTCCTGAATTTTGAAATGGTGTGCAAGCTGAGTACAAAGAATTAAGTAAGAAAGCCATGGGAATACTGACTCCTATTGCTTGATTTCTACTTTTGTGAATCTGTGTTTTCAGCAGTTGCTGCTTTAATGAGCAAATACCTAGTGAAAATAATTGGGGGCCTGAAATTAGATTGGCAGTCTCAAAAAACAACAACCCCAAGTTTGAAAAACTAAGAAGCAAGCAAGCTCATCCTCATTTAAATGGTGACTGTGCTTTATCTCTCTACTTAATAAAATCAGTGGCTGACATCCTTTCTAACAAAGTGTGTGTGCTCCTAACACCATTGAAGCACTGGCCTCTGTGCAGATCTGCCATGCTTCCAAAGCATGAGCACTCTTCTACTCTTGTGCAAGAGCACAAATACTTTTCAGAGCATGCCTGTGCTCCTGGAGCAGTCCCAGAGCACTCTGCTAGACTGAAAAAAAGTTTGAGAACCCCAGGATAGGGAATTCTGCTGCATTTCTTCATTGGGAGTAACTGGATCATTCAGTCACATCCAACAAAACAGAGTAAATCAGCAGTGAGACTGATTTTAAAGGTGGAAAGACCAGAGCAGTCAATCACCTAGAGAGGCAGTGGGCTGTCTCCTCGTGAACCAGTATTATCGGCATATAGGAGTCCTTAATTATTTCTCATGACACACTAGTGTGCTTGAGCATACAGCTTGGGGAGTGCAGGTTTATCCTAAATGATGTACGGCTCAAGTGAATAACAAAATGTAGTGGGGGTGAGAGAACCATTTGGGACCTTGCCACCAGATTTCTAGAAAGTGGGGGGAAGCTAGACTCTAGACTGCACGTATGGTGGTGGCTTGCTCCCTGCTGCTGCTTGAAGTGACTTCCAATGTGCCACCTTAAGAACAGTTACACTTACTTTACATGTTATCACTTACCTTGCCTAGGTGGCCCTTTCCCCTGCATGGACCTGGTGCCAGCGCCACCCCATCTCTGCCTTTCTGACTCAGCTGGCCCAGCTGCCTAACTAAGTACTCCTGGGCCAGAAGCCCAGTGCTGATTTGCCACTCTTCTAGTCCTCACTGGCTGCTTCTTCTGCAGCCATTTGCAGCACTGTTCTCTGGCTAACAAGCAATCACTCATTCACCTTCCCTGCCTCTTTCTTCCCGCCAACAAACTTGTCCACTTTGTCTCCCCTACTTTGAAGGCAGACCGAGCACAGAAGGTGGTTACTGGACGGGTCAAGGGAGAGTCAGCCAGTCAAGTGATGCAGCTGTAGCAGCAAGAGAGAAGCTGCTGCCAATACTGGGTGCCCAATATGTATGTGTGAAAGAGCCATGATATGAATTAAGCTGAACTGAATTGAGAAACACACAATATTTCATTCCTAACTTTTTGGGTGCGGAGGGCATAATTAACTGGTAATCTATAATAGGCAGTTCTGTTTTGTTTCTTGGCTAAGAAAATATTTTATATACCCTTCCCTTTAAAAACAACTGTGTGAATGCATTTAATTGATAATGGCCAATTGCTGTGTAATTGGCATGTCTTTCTTGCTTGCAAAAATAACCAAGTAATTTTTTCACTTTGACTTATGAAGGAGATGAGATGTGATGAGGGCAATGAACATAATCATGTAATCTAACCTTGAATGTATAAAAGTGATTCCCCCCTCCCACTAAACTGATGGCTAGCTACTGTCACACTTCCACCTTTCCATCTGGGTTTCAACCTTTTCCTTCTTCTGACCACGGCTAGACTGGTTAATCCTATTTTCCAGACACTTTCATAGCCTGGTCTAATCAAAATGTAATCGGCTTTTCCGAAGCAAACAGCTGGCTGTGACTCAAGAGTGAGAACAAATGTGTCCTGTTAAAGGTGGACTCTTTGCCATATTTCTGATTTTGCCTTGACATCTTGTTTCGGAAGTAGGAAGAGTTGATGTATCTTTCTGTGGATGGGGTGATCTGTGGACTAAAACCTAGGGACTACATGTCTTCTTCTGGTGAGAGTGTAAGGTATTCATCAAGTACATTTTACACTATAAATGTCAAGGAACAAATCTTGTTGGGGAATAAAATGAAAGGCCTTCTCCCTGTCCCCATACCTTTCTTAAACTATTGTTGCCAAGGGCTGTAATGTGTGCATTTATGACTTGAATTGAATGATGTGGTACAAAAGCATTGCTTGGAGGGTGCTTTTAATGCAACTCTAGGGCAAAGGTGATAGAGTTGTGTGGTTTTCAATAATTAAACTGAAAACCTGTGAATAATTGTGGAATATTGTTAGGAAGGGTGTGGTTGGGTTGGGTTCTCTAAAGTAGACTAGCAAAAAGAGTCCTAGGCAGGCTTCTGATTAGAGATTCCTGATTCCTGATTGAGACTAGTGATTCCTGATGATTATCAGCTTATGGATGGGATGTTTCTCCTTTAAAGGTGCTTTGGCCTGGAATTCTGTCATGTGTTGTGGTGTTGATGCTTTATATCCCAAGTAGGAATAGCTAAGGCCATTGCTGCTTCTGGTTTCTGCTTACTAGTTTCCTGTTATTAAGAACATAGGAAGCTGCTTTATACCGAGACAGATTAATGGTCCTTCTAGCTCAGTTTTATCTCTAATTGCTGGCATCAGCTTCCCCAAAGCAGGAGTCTTTCCCAGCCCTACCAGGGAATGTTGGAGATTGAACCTGGAACCTTCTGTATGCATGTAGATGCTCTACTACTGAGGTATGGCCCGATGCTCAGTTGCATTCAGCCACATTGGTGTGGTTGAGGCAAGGTGCCAAATCCACCTCATGCACGCACTCTTCTTCCCCCTTTTAAGAAAAAGTGGTGTGTGGGAGCGGGGGAGAGCTTTTTGCTGGCACCCCATAATCCACTACCTGAGGTGACTGTGTCACCTCGCCTCATGGAAGGGACATCCCTGTGTCCCACCCATCTGCACTCTGAAGTGAGATAGTCCCTGAACAGCTTTACCACATGTTCTGCCATTAGGGTGAATTAGAGCTGGGAGGGTCCATTCTTGGACTGAAAGAAATGAGCCTTTCCTCAGACAAATGGCTTCATCAGTGTGTCAGACTGTGACCTAAACTGTGTGCTGGGACATTAAAAGTGGCATTAGTAGCTTCTCTCATGAGTGTGCTTTTCTTTGTGCCGTAGAATCTTGGAAAGGGGAACCTTTTCACTTGAACTACCATGTTTTGAGCATAAATTTCACTAAGCATTAATTCTCTTTATGTTGTTACCAGAGCAGAGTGAAGGCTACATTTCCTTCAGCTCCTTCTCTGTGCTGAGTGGTCTTCTAGACAATATTTTAATGCCTGTCTGTAAAAATGCACAGAAACTTATTTTCTTGTGATATACCGAAATTAGATTTGTGAAATTGCACTTAAGGTGGACGGATATTTAGTATGCTGAATCAAACTATTTTCTTTGCAGCATCATTTTTAGATGTGTTTATATTATACAGAGCTGATTCCTCTTAATATGTAATTTATGCCAATTTTCTTATGACTGTTTAGAAGAAGTGAACAGAATAAATAGTATCATCCTTTAAAATTGAAAGCAAATCCCTTTCCCCCCCACCCTGCAGTATAAGTAACTGTTTGTAGTAAATACTGCATTGTGCTGCTGTTTTTAGGAGCAGTTTAATGGTAAGCCACAGGCTTTGCATATAGAAAGTTCATTTCCCCACTGAAAGAGGACTCTGGCAGTGCTGGAAATATCTCGGTATAAATCCTTGGAAAGTTACTGCCAGTCAGAGTAGATTGTACTCGACAGGCTATTGGTCTGTCTAACCCACTGGACCAATAATCCGACTTGGGATAAGACCACTTCATGTGTATATAAACTTTGACTATACTGGCAAATGTATGTGGCTTTCTTCAGTGGCAATTGACGTAAGTGCAAATGAGCAACTGGAGAGTGCATGTGGCAGTCAGGATGGTATCCTGATACTCTCCCCGCCCACACACACTTTATGGTCCGTATTCTTGATTTGAGGCTATTCATAGAGGTGACTGCAAGGGACCATCAGGATTAACTTTAACTTTACAATTTGATTGCTTTTAATGATAAATTGTGATACCAGTAGTAGCAGCTTGTCTCGTGAAGTTGTGGCTTTGTTCTTGCTTCAAATGCAGTTTTTTATCTGAAAAATTAAAATAATATGACCTAACCATCTTTTTAGTGGCTGTCATGAATGTATTTCAGCATTTGTGTATGTTAACCGAATTAATTCCAACAATTCTTAAGTGTGTGTTCCTTTTTTAGAGATAGCTTTTACTCCAGTGAGGATGGATCTTTCCTCTAGCACGTTCAGATGCTGCCTTTTGACATTAGTGGTGCTTCATATTATTTTTACATGATTACAGCTACTTTGGTAAAGCCGTTTTCAAAGCATATTGAATTCAAACACTTGTAATTGCTAAGGCCAAACAAAATGTTACACAAAAGACCTTCAATCAGATTTCCCAATGTCTTTTCTTTTCCTAAAAGCAGCTGTAGCTGGATTGGATCTAGATCACCCATCCACACTAGATGGAGTGGGGTAGAGTTCTTTTTCTTTTTACCTTTCTCTCCCCCATGCCGATTGTCTGCAACCCCACCCCTTATGCTGCTGATGTGAATTCGGTTCGTCCTGGGTCCACCTTTTTGCCAATCAAACAGACTCAGTGGGAATCAATTAGAGGCATTTTATTGCACTGCAGTTGCAACAGGTAATCAGTGGGCTTTGGCACTACACTGAATACAAATTGGTTATAGGTGCATCTTACATTTATACAGACAATCTGAATGATGCTGACACCCTAGACATAGTATACGTGGCAATAAAATGGTGAACTAAGTATCTAGTATGCATGCGAATGATTCATTGTTCATCTGGTGATTACTCCTTATTGGTTACATCCTGTTTTCTAAACTGTCAGCAAAGAACAGTAAGAATCCTGTGAGAACCAAGTTTCTCTAGTTACAATTTAGTGGAGAGAGATAACGACGTTGATCATGAGAGGCAGTAATGTCCCTGAGCTCAGCTGGGGTTACTTTGAGTTAGAATGTGGTATTCTGGGCAAACATGGAGTTTCTTTGGTTTTCTAAACACATCACTGCTATTAGCTTTGCAAGGGAAAACATGCAGGTAATGATTTTAATTGTTAATTGAGTTAATGTTTTAAATGATTTTTATTGTTAACCGCCCAGAGTTTTGGGCGGTATAGAAATATTTTAAATAAATAACATATAAAATAAATAGTATTATTATTATTTACATTTATATCCTGCTTTTTCTCCAAGGAGCCCAAAGTGGTGTACTACCTACTTGAGTGTCTCCTCACAACAACCCTGTGAAGTAGGTTAGGCTGAGAGAGAAGTGACTGGCCCAGAGTCACCCAGCTAGTATCATGGTTGAATGGGGATTGGAACTCGGGTCTCCCCAGTCCTAGTCCAGCACTCTAACCACTACACCACGCTGGCTCATCCTCTGTGGTTAATGGTAGCTTCTGTGTTGGGGACTCAGTTTTGCATTGAGGAATTGATAGATTTATTCCCTGTCTCCCCAATCCAGATCTCCCAAATTGGGATCAGTGCTGCAATCCCAATCCAAATCTTTCCCCCTCTTGCTGCTTTTAGTAAAGTTAGTTAGTTAGTTTATGGTCATTGACCACAAATAAAGTCAGAAATTACAAAGGCTGCAATAGCAAAAAAACAAATGAACAGACAATATCACAATAGCAGTTAGAGCGATACGAAATGGTCATCGCAGCAGTCTCATGAACAATCTGAGCTCCCCTTTGAATCAGTCAAGGAGCTATGCACCCTAATGTGTATATAACAAAATTTCGCCACAGTATAAGAAATAAAAGAATCATTATCTGCAAGTAAAAATTTCAGTAAAAAATCATCAGGATGTCCAGAGAATCTAGTCAATAAGGGTAGAATCAGACAGTGCCTAAATTCCTGATAGAAACTACAGTACAATAAAATATGAGCAGTAGTTCCGATTTCACCAGAGCTGCAAGGACAAAGCCGAGCCTCCATGGGTAGATGTTGAAACCTCCCAGTAAGCAAAGCTGAGGGGAAAGCATTAATATGGGCTCTCAAGAAGGCCCAGCGGAATTTAGAAAAAGTAATGTCAGATATGGTGCAGGAGAAAAACCCAACCCAATCTTTAATGATCTATAGAATGCAGACAGATAAGCCACCTCATTCTGCAACTCAATATCTTCCAGTTGCTGACGGACCATGTTTAAAGAATCTGGAGCTTATCCAAGGAGAAGGAGTTTATTGACTATCTTCAGACATCAAAACAGTTGAGGCATGACCGATAAAAAAATTTGGGTATAAGACCTACTGGTTAAAGATGAAGTTTCAGCCAATAATAAATGATTAACAGCCAAGCCCTGGCTTCTACCTTTAATAAACCTGGAAAATCACCACATTAGCAGTGCACCTAGGTCCAGAAAAAAGAGCTCTCAGGAAGCCTGACTGAATCCTTTCTAGAGTGACAAAATTGGTATAGGGGCCTAATTGGGCACCATATAAAAGTTGTGTCATAGGTTTGGCTCAATATAGTTTAGTAGCAGCAGGGACATAGCCACTGCCCTGAGTATGGTGGAACCTCAGTATAGCTGCTGCACTTGTTTGTGCCATGTCGGAGAGCAGTCTGACATGTGCAGATTTCCTACCATTGTACTGAAAAACCACTCCAAGATATTTAATACGTTTAACTTGCTCAATTCGATGACCATCTGCAGATCAAGCAAAATTCTTAACTCTGTTGTTAAAACGGACAATTTTAGTTCTGGAGTAATTGATAATCAAATGCTCCTCTTGGCAGTGGAGAGCCAAGGCCCCCAAGGCTCTCTTAAGACTCTCTTCAGCATACAGAAGTATTGGTAACCTTTTGTCAGCTAGTTTTGGAGCATGGATGTCCAAACTCTGTAGCTGTTCAATTAGCGCATTAATATAGATGTTAACTAGAAAAGGTGCCAATATGCAGCTCTGCCTCACCCCTTTTGAAGTTGGAACTGAATTAGATAATTGGCCCTGTGGACTAAATTGGACACGGAGAGTGATATTCTCGTATAGTTTGTAGATTAATAGTAACAGCCGCTTATCGATTGATGAGTTTGAAAGTTTTGACCATAAGAGGCCTCTAGAGATAGAATTGAAGGTGGCTTTAAAGTCGACAAAGGCTACAAAAAGAGATCCTTTGTCAGAACAAACATATTTGTTAATCAAATACTGCAGATTTAGACAATGATCCATAACTGATCTACCATACCTAAAGCCAGCTTGTTCTTTCTCCAGAAAGGCTTCTTCTAACCAATTGCATAGTTTTATACAGAGATGTTTGGCATATAATGTGCTGATTATATTAAAAAGGCTTATTGGCCTATAGTTAGCTGTATCTTCTCTGCTTCCTTTTTTTAAAATGGGAACTACGATAGCGAGACCCTAGTCATGTGGAATTTGGGCCGTCTGATGGATATATGTGAATACAGAGGCCAGAACTGTGGCCCACCAATCACTGTTAAATTTCAGTAGATTGGGAGGGATGAAATCATTGCCAGGGGCCTTCCTACTCTTGAGTTGAAGAATCAGTTGTTTGGTTTCTTGAGACGTTACGGGGGGCACTTTTAGTAAAAGAAAAAAGTATCAGGAGATCTGATTGTGGATCGCTGCCATTATGTGTAGCTTGACATTGCTTCAATTTTGAGATTGCTTCGATTTTAGATTGCAAGCTACTGCTAGAGGTAGAGACCTATTCTTTCTCATTCTGTAAAGCACCATGCACACTAATGGAATAATAATTATAATAAATAATTAATGCACAGACCAGCACCAGCATTTCCCCTTCGCTGGGGTTGCTGCACATGTAAAATCTAGCCCCAGGCCCGGTGGGGTTGCACAAGAGCACAGTTGTGTGCTAACTCGGAGATGCGCATCTGCACTTGTATTTGCATCTGGTGGGCCACTGTGTGAAACAGGATACTGGACTAGATGGGCCTTGTGCCTTGTGCCTGATCCAGCAGGGCTGGTCTTATGTTCTCATGTTGACCCTTTATTTACAGGTATTGGGGAATGTATAGATAAAACATATCTCTTTTTCTTTGCTCTCTTAGTATTTTACCTTAGAAGAGACACTTCAAGTCAGTAGGAATGATTGACATTGAGTTGGAGATTTCAGTATTTTCAGGGGGGGAAAGGGCTATTAAGTTTTATTAGGACAACAAAGATCATACTTACAGTAATTAGAAGCTATTTCTGTCCTGTCCAAAAAAATGCTTGAATGGAAAAGCAGTAACTTACTAGACTCCAGTGGATGCCCCTAACTCAGTCCTTCTCTCCTTAAAATCTTCCCCTCTTTCTGCTCCTCCGTTTCTCCAGGTGGCATACTTGTCACCCGTGTTCCCTCTAAGGTGTGTGTGTGTATTCACACCTTTTTTTGATGTCCGCTCAGTTAATTTTAGATCCTGCTCAGGTTGAATCAGGAAGACCAACTATGAATGCAAGTGCACACACACATTGCCTTGATACTGCTCCACAGAACAAAACTCGTTGTGCATACAGATGAAAAAAACCCCCCAAAAAACCACCAGTGCTTGTCACCTCCTCATAACCAGCTGCTTTAATCCCACTACCCTTTCACTTCACCAGCATATGTTTCTCTGAACTGTGTGAGTCAGAACTACTATATTCTACCTATTAAGTCTTCAGACTTTTCCAAGGATAGTAGTCTCATAGGTTGTTGAGAACATTCTGGGGCCGACAATACTGGGGCAGCTTTTAGGCTACTGTACTGTTGCTGCAGCAGGAGCTCAAGGACAGGCAGCCGGACTCTGCTATAACAGGATAAATATATCCAACTTTGTAATGTAGCAGAAAATGTTCTTGGGAGAGATGCTCTAAGCATGTGTCCTTGGTGTCTTCTCATGCAAACTACATGTGATAGGGCAGCCACGTACATGTGTCTCATTCACATTTGGGGGGTGGGAATCTAGTGTTTACATGAAAAGGAGTGTCCGTGCAGAGGAAGGGAAGCAGAACCTGTGCACTTCAGCTCGTTGACTCCTTCTGCTTTAACCTATATTTACACCTTCAGTCTGTCTCTAACCACAGTGTACTGGGCTGCAGGAAAATGGCTCAGAGTAACCACATGGAGCAAGAAGAGGCTATACTTTTCTCTAATGCAGTCTTTGTTTCAAGTAAAAAGTAACCTCCCCTTCTACTCCTTCTCAATGGGGCAACCAACCATATGTATAAAATACACTTAGCTGTACCATTACATCTTGTCAGACCACCAGGGTGCTAGTTTGGACCTATCCAGTCCTAAGCTGTTTGGGTCCTGTGTACCTAAGACACCTTCCTCATTATGCGATCTGTCTGTCTTCACTATGGAATCTCGAACATTATTCTAGGGCAGTATACAAATGCACTAAATACATAAATATTAGGATATCTGAGATCACCTAATAATAAACTCTCAATCATTTGATCCTGGAGTGCCTTTTGGTAGCATTATAAGATCTTCTTTTGGTGGTTGGGGTTAAAAATTGGTGCAATTACATTTTCATATAGGTTTTATGTGGCTTTATTTTTTATTTTACGGGCTACATTGTATGTTTCTCCATTGCAATCAGTATAGTGTACTGAAGTCGAAATAACGTATTTATATCTAGCATTGTGCTGCATTTGTGGCTAACACTTGGTGGCTTGCCAGACTGTGTAATGTGGAAAAGGTTTGCTTAAAAGTAGCTCTCAGATTCCTCTCTCTTTATATTGGTTGCTGTGCTCTGTAATGGTCTCAACCAATCATCATGATCTTCAAAAGAAAGAAAAAGAACACCATATGAGAATAACTTTTTATCTTTTGGCAAGACTGGTGTTTAAATGGCACAGAGATTATTTTGTGACACAGAGATTATTTGGCTGTTACAGGGTGGATTTGATTTAAATCACGATTTAAATCACTAGCAGGGTGGATAAAAATAAAAAAAATCCGATTTAAATAAAAAAAAATCCGATTTTTTTGATTTAAATCGGATTTTTTTTATTTTTATCCACCCTGCTAGTGATTTAAATCATGATTTAAATCAGTTTGATTTAAATCAAATCCACCCTGCTATGTTAAGAAGGAGGGAGTCCTTCATTTGTTCTACAGTCAAAATGTCTCATCTGTCCCCTTTCTAGTTAGTTAATACATTGCTGACACTGGACTAGTTTGCATGATATTCCTGCAAGTCTTTTCAAATGCATGTAAAAGGAGTATGGCCACCTGGTGTGCACTGTCTCAACATCACTTAATTGCACATGTGGCAGTTTGTCTTAGCTGCCCCCCCCATGTGCAAATAAAATATTACTTTAAGTGTTTCATTGAACAATATAGTGCTGCTTTATTCATATTCTTCAATTAAGTGGCAGGAAGGTAACGTGCTGGATAGGGTGAGAGATGTACACACACCCATACTCCCCCATGTATTTGAGGGGGGCAGAGGATGTCTTATCCAAAGCAGCCCACTATGTTTGCTTTATGTTCATCTTCTTTCACCTTGATAGTGCTGGAGGTTTGTTTTCCAGGGCTTTTGTGTTGTTTGTCTTTCACCTACTTGATTTTCTTGGCCCTATGCTGGTATCAAATAGCTGAACCATCGTCTCTAAGGGAAGCTCAAAAATAATTCCCTGCTGCCTTGATTTAGGAAGACTTGGAAGTATCAAAAAGATACTGTCAAAATGATTTGACAACTTTTGCTTCATTTAACACCAATCATTAATATTCACTGGTGACAGTTCAGAGCAAAAGGAGAAAATTTGCAGAACATTAAGCAAGTTCAGACTTTACATCTTCCTTGGTGTGGATGTTAACACATCCATGTAATGTTAGATGTTATACTGTAATTCGGAAACGGTTCTCTGCTGCACTATTATGCAAAGAATAAATTGTCAGGTTTCATTACTTTATTCTCCATTTGTAAAGTGCTCATTACTATAAATTAAATGTGTTAGATTCATTCATTCATTCAATTTCTATACCATCCTTCCAAAAATGGCTCAGGGTCGTTTACACAGAGAAATAATAAATAAAAGTAAGATGGATCTCTGTCCCCAGAGGGCTCACAATCTAAATCTGTATACAGCAATAGGGAGATTTGTATACAGTAATAGGGAGAATTTAGCTAGTTAACCTGTTGAAAAGGGGGTTGCTTAAAGAGCATTCTGCGGCAAATGCTATTTTTGTTGGAAAGAGGAATCCTGTTAAATTGAGACAATAGAACTTTAAGTTCCTTCATATATTTGCCTTACTCGCTGGATGGATTGTCTTATGGTATTGAAGTTAATCTAACCTGCAAACAGCATAATTATTCCTCTTCATAGTCCTGATGGCATCCAAGTACAATCAATTTTGTATATATTGAATAGAAGTGAATCAGTATTGAAAAATTGTGGTGATTCTTGTAGAAACTGAAAAGGTAAGATCATAAAAGGTAGAATCACAATTTTGTCCTTAACCATGAAAATCTATTTTCTACATACAATTCTACACCCGGTTAACCAAATAAATAATATAAATTTAAAATGTGTTAATTTATTATAAAAATTAACACTCAGCTTTGCTATCGGATAAGACATGATACAACATGTGAAACTAGATATGACATAAATAATGTCAGTGTCTTCATTTTATTGTCAACAAAAACTACCAATGACAAAGGAAAACTGAAAATAGTATATGTTACTGCAGCAAAGTTGACACGGTAGTTTTAGACGATTAATCAATGATGACTATTCTATAACTATTTCTGTGTTAGGTTTATATGTTAGGCCAATAGTTTATAAAACATTAGTAATCTTTGCAGTTGTCCAGGTTGATGGAAAGGGCTACTTCAGATAGGTTTTTAGATCTGCTCTAAGGAATCTTTTATACATTCTAAATGTACTTTTTGTAGAGTTTTTTCTTCTTCAGACACATCCTTTTAGATCTTAACCGCCCTGAGCCATTTTGGAAGGGCGTTATAGAAATTGAATAAATAATAACAGCCCTGCTGGATCGGGCCCAAGGCCCATCTAGTCCAGCATCCTGTTCCACACAGTAGCCCACCAGATGCCACTGGCAGCCTACAGGCAGGAGTTGAGGGCATGCTTTCTCTCCTGCTGTTACTCCCCTGCAACTGGTACTCAGAGGCACCCTGCCTTTGGGGCTGGAGATGGCCTATAGCCCTCCGACTAGTAGCCGTTGATAGACCTCTCCTCCATGAAGTTATCCAAACCCCTCTAAAGCCATCCAGATTGTTGACTGTCACCACATCTTGTGGCAGAGAATTCCACAAGTTCATTATGTGTTGTGTGAAAAAGTACTTCTGTTTGTTGGCCCTAAATTTCCTGGGAATCAATTTCATGGGATCATCCCATGAAAGAAACAGTTTTCCTGTTGCTATGGCAAGCCTATTGAAAAACGTACAAAGGTAACACATTCATCTGGAATTTTTTGCTTTGCATGGATAACTTGTGTGATTTCCTTAATGGCCTTTTCTTTTTTTAATATGGACATCTGGAAATGTGGAATCTCTTGGGAGATCCTGCTGCCTTGTTTATCATTATTGTGCTCTTTGTTAAATGGAGCATTTCCTGAATCTTTCCTGCTGGGAAAATGAAGTAGTTTTAGCATAAGACATAGCAGGATATTTGGACTATCTAAGCAGTCTACTACATTATCTGTAACCATTTAAATGCTTTTTGTGCACTCTAGAATTCTCTAGAGGAATGGAGGCTACAGATTTACAGCATACCAGCAGATAGGATGCATGCTTTCAAAAGCAAGTGTTTGCTTCATGAGTGAAACAAGAATTGCATTTCAGTATATGTGTTCAGAAATGGATGAGTAGGAATGGAAAGTGTATACATAACAAGGATTTGTGTAAGGATATCTGCAATAGTAATCTTGAAAAGGACATTCAGCAAGAAATGAGAGGACTGAGGAAAACAATTTAGGGGCAATTTCTTATTTTTGTTATATGAAATATAGTTTTAAAATATTTAAGTACAATTTTTACACTAATGGTATTGATGTGGACATAAAATGTTTAACTTTGTATGGAATAACTTGGGCCCATTTAAGAGAGCAACCTCTTCTTCATGAACCCTGCTACCTATTAAGATGATTGGGGGAGGTCTGGTTGTGGTTGCTACCAATTTGCTTGGTGGCCACCCCAAACTAGGCCTTCTCTAGATGCTGGAACACACTCCCAAATGAAATCAGAATCCCCCCCATATCTCGTTGCTTTTAAACAACTTTTGAAAACACGCCTGTTTGATCAGGCTTTTAGTTTATGATGTTTTCAGGTTTTCTTTATGGTAATTTGAATCTGTTTATAGGATGTTTAGGTTTTTATTGGATTGTAAATCGCCCTGAGATTTTATATAGGGTGGTATATAAATGCGATATCTTAGATAGAGCACATAAATTTCCATTGATTTTTCAGGACTTGAGAATATGGGGAGGAGGACATTTCAATGGGAAATATTAAAAACCAATGAAGTGTAGCTATTGAGTTTGGTTGGATTATTTCCATTGTTTATCAATTTTGAAAAAATCAGGATTAACTCAATGCCTATTAATTGTTTTAATATAGTTTGATAAATGTTTTCAATCAGTGCAGGAACAGTTATTCAACACCTCATTGGTAATGTGGACCACCTTGGACAAGTTTTAAGTGCCAAGAACAGATCAGACCTGAAACCTTGAAGTCCATCAAGCCATTTGTAGACTTGGTTCAGAGAAACAGAATAAAATGCACTGTACAGTCTTGAATTGTGTGTCACAATTCAGTTGTTGCGATTGGTGTTGTCATTGGAGTTGAGCAGGTTGTATCAGATGGTCATGTGAAGTAGGGCTAAGATTCTGTCGTCTGAACAGTCTAGGTGCCAGTGGGTAGCAAGATGGAGCCAAAATAGTTCACTACAATTATTACCACTGTCACCTGCACAAATGTCCATGGAACCCTTTCCAAGAATTCCCTCAGGGCCACTTTTGGATGGGCAGCTCATATAGGCAAACTCAGAGCAGTGTATAAAAAGGTATGCGTTCCACTCTCAACTAGCTTCATATTTTATGCGTTCATATTTACTCTAGATCAGGTTGGGGAAGAAAACCATCTAAGAGTAGCTTAGAAAATCTTGTTTTAAAAACATGGGAGTGGAAGCAAAGTAAGGTTTTTGCTTTCTGTTGGTGCATTTCAGATGCAATGTTCAAAAGGCTTGTGTGTGATGGGTGGTGGGAAGTTATACATTGGATGCACCCCTCACATTTCTTGGTTGATAATTCCTTAAACATCCAAAGCTACTCCCAAGTCCACAACTACACAATTGATGTTCATCCATTTTCTTTCTCTGAGTCCTCCACTCAGCTGACACAGATGGTTGACAACTTGATTAAGAGGCCTTACCATACAGCTAAACAAGGTCTGTAGCTGAACATTTGGCCAGTTGTGTAACTACAACTGGTGATGTTACCTACAACATAACAGGAAGGGATATATTAACTGCCTAGAGACTTTGGTAGTGGGCGATATATAAATGTGTTAGATAGATAATGAAACTACAACCTTGCACATATAAATTGCAGACTCTTGATGCCATAAAGTGGGAGTAAAACACAAAACCCTGGAAACTGCTAGGGATTGACATTTGCACTAGGAATGAAATGCTTTTTCCTTGAAAACATGGTGCTGGCTCCTAATAAGTCAAAATAATTGTACAGCCCTAATCCTGACTTGATTTCTATGTTTTGTTTTGTTTTTGTTCCCTTGCTCCGGAACATCTATATATATATTTCTCCTGGGTGTGCCCAGGAAAAATGCGTCCCGGCAGCCCAGCTGATTGGCTGAGCTGCGGGGGCGCCTGATTGGTCCTGGCGCACACCCAGGAGAATTATGCGAGGCGGCGGAGGCCATGGCCGGGGAGCCAGGCGGGCCCAGCCGCAGAGGCGAGGCGGCGGCGCTCTGGGGCCGGCGCCGGCGGCGCTCTGGGGCCGGCGCCGGCGGCCGCACTCTGGGGCCAGCCGCCAGAGAGAAGAGTGCAACAGGAGCCGGTTGGGCCGGCAGGTGGAGCGCCGCCACCACCGCAAGGAGGAAAAGGGGTGTGTGGAGGGAGGAGGCAGCGGCGGCATGGGGGGGCGAGGCGGAGGGAGCCGCCGATGGCGGCGGCACGGCTGGCTCTGCCCCCAGTCCCCGAGACGGCAGGGAAAGGCTGTGCCATGCTAGAGGCGCAGATGTTCTGCGCCCGGGCCCACTAGTATACTTTAATTCAAAGCAAAGCTGCTATATCAAGATGCATGCATAATGAACCTAAGCAACTGTGTAATCTTGTTGTTGTATCCCTTATCCCTCACTTGTTCCATTTTATTCTATAGTTCCTTGATTTCATGTTTAAAATAGACTGAAAGCTCCTTTGGACTGAATTTGCTTCTTAATTGTTCAGTGGAATGCCCAGCATACTTCAGGCAATTCATAAATAATAAACAAAAATCTATTCTTAAAATTTGACCTTCCTGATGTGTGAGATGAGCCACTTCGGCACACTATGTTAATGTTACCATGTCTATACATGTTACTTCAAATTTAGAGTATTATCTTAATCACCCACATTTATCATGTTTGCAGTGCCAGTCGCAGTATTGCAAGTTGTAGTCGTCATATACAGGCAGACATTTAATATAAAATATTTTAAACACTTGATCAAATATTTAATATAAAACCGTGAACTACTCATGGTAGTCTAGTTAGTATAATTATGAAGTCAGTGTTGAAAATTTCTATATCTATATAGGACCCTCTAGAATTGCCAAATCAAGAACGTACAAAGCAACATAATTTTATTTCCCCTCTGAGAAAGTGTGGAGGGTGAGGAATGAAATGGTTAAGGGGATGGGGGAAGGAAGAATATGGGTGTTTCCAAACTGTGGTCACTAGTCAAGATCTGTAATAGGATTATATGCCAGAGCCAGAAGCCTCCATACCAAGATGGGTGAGCTGCAGTGCTTGGTTAGCAGTAAAAACATATAGTGGGCATAACATGGTAGAACAGTGAGAACCTATGGGGCACTGTTATTCCTGGATATAAACTCTATAGAAAGGGCAGGGAGGGGTGAATTGGGAGTGGAGAAGACTGTATGATAAAGAAGGGATAGAATCTCCACAAGCTAGAAAACTTAAGAAGATTGGAATCCTCCACAGAAACTCTGGCTGACAATACAAGGCTTGAAAGGAAATGTGCTACCAGGGATGTGCTATCGCCCTCTGGATCAAAACACTAACAGTGACTGGGAGTTGCAGAAGGAAATCAGGGAGGTGTCAGAGACAGAGCTGTAATAATGGCTGACTTCAATTTCCCACACATAGACTGGGTAAATTCACATTCAGGTAATGACAGAGAGGCCAGATTTCTAGATATGCTGAATGACTGTGCCCTAGAACACTGGTTGGTCATGGAACCAACCAGAGAAAGCAACCTTGGACATAAACCTGAGTGGTGCCCAGAACCTGGTGCAAGGCGTTAGTGCCATGGAACCTTTAGGGAACAGTGACCATAGTGTGATCAAATTCAGCATGCATGCAAAGAGAGAAGGGGGGAAAGATTTCCTTCTGAAATTGGAAGGCCTGCCCAAATGAAGAGAACCGAACTCTGGCAAAAGAAATACAAGGATACAATAAGGGAGACAAAATGAAAGCTTGAGGAACAGAAACTCCCTTAAATACATCAGAAGCTGGAAACCTGCTAGGGAGGTGGTTGGTCCGTTAGATGATGAGGGAGTGAAAGGGATTATTAAGGAGAATATGGAGATTGCAGAAAAGCTAAACAAGTTGTTAGCATCTGTCTTCACCACAGAGGATACTGAGCTTATAACTGTGCCTGAACCGAGCTTCTCAGGGACAGAGGCTAAAGAACTGAGACAGACAGAGGTGATGAGAGAAGACATTCTAAACAGTCTGGAAAAATTAAAAATTAAATCACCATTTAATTAAATCTTGGATGGCATCCACCCAAGAGTCCTTAAATAACTCAAATGTAAAATTGCTGAGCTACTTCCAAAAATATATAATGTATCCCTACAATCAGGCTCTGTACTGGAGGACTGGAAAGTAGCCAATGTAATACTGATTTTCAACAAGGAATTCGGGGAGATCTGGGTAACTACAGGCCAGTCAGTTTAATGTCTATTGCAGGCAAATTGATGGAAAGCAAGCTCAAGGATAAAATTGTTAAGCATATAGAAGAACAGGCCCTGATGAAGGAGAACCAGCATGGCTTCTGCAAAGGGAAATCTTGCCTCACCAACCTTTTGGAGTTGTTTGAGAGTGTCAACAGGCATGTGGATAAAGGTGATCTGGTTGATACCTAGACTTTCAAAAAGCTTTCAGCAAAGTTCCTCATCAAAGACTCTTGAGTAAATGTAACAATCATGGGATAAGGGGACAATTACAAGTGTGAATTGGTAACTGGTTGAAGGACAGGAAACAGAGGGTAGGTATAAATGGACAGTTATCTAACGTAAGAAGTGGGGTTCCCCAGGGATCTGTACTCGTACCAGTACTTTTTAATTTATTCATAAATGATCTAGAAGTTGGGTAAGCATCAAGGTACCCAAATTTGCAGATGAAATCAAACTATTTAGGGTAGTTAAATCCAAAAGAGATTGCAAGGAGCTCCAAAAGGATCTCTCCAAACTGGGGAAATGGGCAACAAAATGGTAATTGAGGTTCAGTGTTGGCAAGTGTATAGTGATGCATATTAGGGCAACCCCCCACCCCTAACTTCACATATACATTGATGGAGTCTGAGCTGTTGGTGACTGGACCAGGAGAGGGATTTTGGAGTCATGGTGGATAACTCGTTGAAAGTGTTGACTCAAAAGTCAGTGTTGACTTTTTCAGCTGTGAAAAAAGCCAATTAGGAGAAGTAGGAGGTCATGGCTTACATTATCACAACAGCTCGCTGCCATTCCAGACATTATCACAACTGCGTGTTGGGAGGGCCTTCTGCTGCTGCAAGTGCAGCAGTTTCACCTCTGGGGGCCTTCCCCAGCGGTGACAAGAGGAAACTTCCTGAGGGAACCTAACATGGTCACTGACTCAACCTACGCCAGCCTGACCGGCTGGGGGGCACATTGCAAGGAGCTTCAGTGCAGGACCTCTGGTCCCCTCAGGAGGCCCTACACAACATCAATTGGCTAGAACTAAGAGTCATCAGGTTGGCTCTAGCCCATTTCTCAGTCCGCTTACAGGGGCGGCATGTATTGGTGAGTACCAACTACGTGATAGCCAGGGCCCATGCGTATCCAAGGGTGGAACAGATCCATCCTGATGAAGGCAACCAATGCCCCCTTTTTCCAGTGGGCAGAAGGTCACCTAGCCTGATCGGGGCAGCGCATCCAATGTCCAGGCTGACTGACAGATAGTGGACCAGTCGGAGTGGGCTCTCCATCCCGAGGTGTGCGTTCACATACAGCAATGCCTGGGGATCCCCAGGTGGATCCATTGCGACCCTGTTTGTGATCCTTTCTGTCCCACCAACAGCGGGTGTAATGGTTAGAGTGCTGGACTAGGGCTAGGACCGGGGAGACCCGAGTTCGAATTCCCATTCAGCTATGATACTTGCTGGACAACTCTGGGCCAGTCACTCTCTCACAGGCTGGCTGTGAGGATAAACTTTGGTATGTAGTGCACCTCTCGAAAGTGTTGACTCAAAAGTCAGTGTTGACTTTTTCAGCTGTGAAAAAAGCCAATTTCATGCTTGGAATCATTAGGAAGGGGATTGGAAATAAAACTGCTTATATCATAATGCCCTTAAAAATATGGTGTGGCTACATTTGTAGTATTGCATACAGTTCTGGTCAGCATACTTCAGAAATGACATTATAGAACCAGAGAAGGAGCAAAAGAGGCAACCAAAATGATAAGGGGCCTAGAGCACCTTCCTTATGAAGCAAGGCTACAACACCTGGGGCTTTATAGTTCAGGAAAAAGATTGAGCAGAGACATGATAGATGTCTATAAAACCATGCATGGTGTGGAGTAAGCTGATAGAGAGAAAATTTTCTCCCTCTTGCATAACACTAGAACCAGGGGCTATCCCATGGAACTGATTGCCAAGAAATTTAGGATGAAAAAAGGAAGTATGGAGTTTGCATAATTAACCTGTGGAATTCTCTGCAACAAGATGTGGTGACAGCCAAGAGCTTGGATGGCTTTAAGAGGGATTTAGATAAATTCATGGTCTATCAATGGCTACTAATCTGAGGACTATAAGCCACCTCTAGCCTCGGAGGCAAGATGCCTCTAAATACCAGTTGCAGGGAGTAAAAGTAAGAGAGGGCATGCCCTCAGCTCTTGCCTGTGGACTTCCCAAAGGCATCTGGTGGGCCACTTTGTGAAACAGGATGCTGGACTTGATAGGCCTTGGGCGTAATGTTCCCTCTAATTTTTTTCATCTGTGCATGGAGTGAGTTTTGTTCTCACTCAATACCAAAGTAGTTTGTGTGCACTTGATTCAGTTTGAGCGGGATCTAAAATTAACTGAGCAGACATCAAAAAACTAGTGTGGGCACACACATGCTCACGCCTTAGAGGGAACACTGCTTGGGCATGATCCAGCAGGCTGTTCTTATGTTCTGATGATTTATTTTAAGATCAGCCCAGTATGAGCCAATTTTTCTCATATATGCAGTGCTCTTTTCATGCCACTTCCTTGTTATCTGCTGGGTGAGATAACTAAGAGAAATCCTCTTTTTAAAAACATTAACTTTACATTTTCAGCCTCTAACATCAGGCGTAGGACGCTAAGGAAGTTCACTCTTGTTCCAAAGTTTACAAATCTAAATGGATTTGCTTTGGTAAAAGTGTAATATTGCATGTAAAATAATTGAATACAGTGTTATTTGAAATAAGAGAAATAGGTAATAATGGAATGCGTTTAAGCTTTCTATCTGCTCTCACTTGAAAGCATTGGGGAGCTTGATAAACTACATTTGATAGGATTGCTTTTGGCTTTCACAGCTAATGTTACAAATAATATATTCTGTACTTAGTGAGAAATTACTATGTGGTACTATGAAAATGGAGAAGGGGAGAGGGTCATCCATAATACCTTTCCTGAGGTGAGATAAAGCTTGGGGAACGCCTAATGTGTGAAAAAGCCTTCTCAAGGATTTGCTAAACACTAATGCTGTAATGTGTTAGTCATCCATTATCTGTTTCTATTTTTACAGGTTCTGAATGATGAGCGACATAGGTTTCTGTGCTGCCACTTGGAGCCTCTTTCACTGTGGAATGGATTGATAAAAGTAGCCTGGAGACTTGGCAGTAGCCTGCAGAAAAACACAAGGGCTGTGGCTTCTGGCCCTGCTCTTTCACTGGACATTGCAGTGCATCCCATCTGCGAAGGAAAGACTTTCTTCACACCCTCCTTCTACTTTCTGCTGCTTTTAATGAAGACGCCATAGATATCAGCCTACCGTTCTGATTTAGAGCACATCACCTTCCAAGACAGATGGTCTGTCAAAAACTGTAGGATGCCTGCAGAGAACATCATAATGAAGTAGCAAATTGATAGTGCTGCTGCTGCCTAATTGTCAGGATCATAGCAGACAGAGCTGCACTGCCCTTTCCCTGCTTCCTTAATCGGGTCAGAAACAGCAGGGTGGACATGGCTGGCCTCGTTAACAACCTGCTAATATTGTTCCTTATTTTTCAAAACAGCTGTTTGGCTTTCAGAAGCCCCCTTTCTGTCTTTAAGAGGTGGGTTATGTAGGAGAAATTCTGTTGTGTTTATTGGTGCAGACTGCTTAGTGTTGCAATTTGTTTTCATGATCATGTTCCAGACTTAAAAGGAAACGTAGCAACGCAAACGAAAGCCTTTTTGATGTAGTTGACTTCTTTTGAGTTGAGATACGCAGATTTCTGCTTGAAATTCTGCCTGCGGTTGCTAATAACTGCTCACTGAAATGTTCACTGTTCTACAAGTAGTGAAGCATAATTTGCTTATACTGTTGAAGTTTTTATGCCAAGCCCAGGTGTAATTTAGAAACTCCCTAATAAGTGACTTTCATATATATAACCCTTTCCCTAAGTCCTCTCCGCTTCCTGGTCTGAAATATCCTTTTCAAGAGCATTAACTCCCCTTTCAATTGTTTGATTAGCCTTTGCAAGATATTGGTTTGCATTTTTAGTTTGTCTTCTTTAGGGAAAATCATCTGTATTTGCTCAGAAGAAAATATGGTTGTATGTATAGCATAGTCCCAGTAATTACCACATCAAATATTTATCTACAGATATATGTTAGTATTCATATTGCATCAAATGCTTCTCTCATATCTTGCTGCTTAGAAGATAGCAGACATCTGTCTTGCTTTCATTTTACATATAATACTCTCTGGATTCTCTTTCTATACAAAAACTATGTATAAAATTTATTGTGATTACTTTGGTATGAAAGATACGAGGAGTGTGTTTGATTAGGTGGAAGTTAACATTTAAAAAGTGAAATTCAAGATGTTTCAAACTTGTTCAAACTGTACAGTCTCTATGCATTGGGAATTCTGTTATATGTCTGCATATTCTTAATATGTCTGCATATTAATCCTTATCTATAAAACGCTTGGCGTCCGTCCGTGGACGGACACCAAGCGTGTGTCCGTGCCTCCCTGGCCTCTTCTGGGCATGCGCGAAGCGCATGGCCAGAAGAGGCCAGGGAGCCAGGACCGCCAGCACCCGGCGGCCATCTTGGGCGGCCAGAAGCGGCCGCCCTGAAGAAGCCGGGTAAGCGGCGGCGGGGGACACTGGCCAAGGCGGCGGCAAAGCCGCCGCCTCGGCCAGAGGAGACGGCGCGGCCAGGGAGGCGGCAGAGCCATGGCCGAGGCCTGGCCGTGCTGCCGCTTACCCGGCTTCTTCGGGGCGGCCGCTTCTGGCCGCCCAGGATGGCCGCCGGATGAGGCGGCGGAGAAGAATGCGGCGGTGGGCCCGGGCAGCGGTGGACCAGGCCGGAGCCGCGGGCGGCAGTGAGTGGCGGACCCGGCCAGAGCCGTGGGCGGGAGGGGTAATGGCAGCGGTGGTCTGGAGCGCAGAGCTCCCCTAGCGCCCGTTATCCAACGGGCTACAAAACCACTAGTTCTTTAATATGTCTGCATATTAAAGGATCTGCACATCTGTTAATGCATTCGAAGAAGCATATGTCGCAGCCAGCTGATGGAACCATGCAGTGGTTCTCCATGAAATGAATTCTTGGTACTGTAGTCACTACGTGAGGAGATTGATATGGACCCTCTTCTTGTGAATTAGAATCACTGTTATGTATGTCTGGCCACCTGGAACCTTTCAAATGCAACTTTTGAGCTTTGCTTGGGGGCAAAAAAATAGGCCAGTATCCAGACTAACCTCCTGTGGGCGTGCCAGTTTTCCCATTGTGCAAAGGAGGAGACACCATTTTTGGTGATTTACCCTTCTATATCGGGCAGCAGCTATATAGGAAGGTGCTGAAAGGCATCATCTTATATTGCATGGAAAATAGCAATGGTAAACTCCTCCTGTATTCTACTAAAAAACCACACGGCTCTGTGGTCTCCAGGAGTTGACACCGGCACTCGGCACAACCTTTCCTTTCCTACACCCTTCCCTCTGCAGCCTACTGTGCCTCCTGAAACTAGGATGTCTCTGAGGAGAACTCTCGGGGACATAGTTTCAGTAAGCTACAGATGCAACAGGGGAGTGCCGAAAATCACCACTCCCTCCTCACATAATGGAAAAACCTGGTGCATCTGTGGAAGGCTAGTCCTGGATGTCAATCACCATAAATCAACATATCCTTGATGATAACTTGGTTGATTGATTGACTAAAACTTATGAAACTCCTTTCATCAATAGAGCTTTCCTCTTATGTGATAGATATGCCTTCTCCCTCGAAGTAGGAGGTCACGGCTTACATAGGGTTAACTACCACTCCTTTGCTCCCAATAGACAGGAAGTCTCAGGTCTTTCAGGTGTCGTAGGTCCGTCCCCTTTCCCAGCATGCCCAGGTGTGCTCCCCCAGTTCCTTCCTGTCTATGCTCCTGATCAGACACACCTGGGCTCCTGCCCATTTCTATCTAGATACATCCGTCTTCTGGTGAGCTGTTTTTCTCCTTTCTGCTTCTTGGGATGGATCCTTCACAGGCTGGGGACACCCTAGCTGGCTCCTTATCAGAGAGCACAGGGGGGAAGAGAGAAGTAAGGCGGCTAGTAAAAAGGCCACTAAACGGCACTGCCATCTTTCCCCTGACCCACATGGCATGGGAAAGAGAAAGAAACCCCCTCAACCTAAGGGAGACAAGGGAAAGCAAGGCTTGATCCCTGCTCCAAGGCAAAGCGAACGGATCCTTATCCAGGCTGTCTGCAGCGAGTCGCTGCAGCAGCCCGGGAGTATGGGGATGCATGTGGCCGGTGGCAGACATCGGGAAGCGGAGCTCCGATCCTCCTGGCCCCCCCGATTCCACCCATCCTGGAACTTCGGGCACACGTGGCTGGCGGGTCGCATGGGGGAAGCGGGGACTTAACTACCCAGCTTCCCCCAGTCTTGTCCCTCGGCGCGACCGCAATGGACCACGTGGAGGCGGAGGCGGTTATCTTCGCCGCCCCAGGACCGCACCATCCAGACGGTCTCTCGGCCGGCGGGAGCGCCAGTGAGGGCAACCCTGGCCCCATGGTCCCAGCCCCGACCGCTGCAACAAGAGCGACCGGTGCTCGGTATCCCGGTCCGCCAATAGTTGCCGCGGCAGCATGCTCCTCCCCGGCCGGCTCTTCCCCGGCGACTGGGGTGCCGATCAGCTGTGTGGCGGAGAGCAACGGCCCAGAAGCGGGCTCTGCACGCGCCGCGCCACCCCTTTCCCCTTCGACAGCGGACACCGGGCTAGACACAGAAGGGGCAGTGTTTCACCCCACCCCGTCCGGTGGCCCTATGGGCACCTCATGGCAGGCAGCTGCGGGTCCAGCAAACCCGCCCCCTCGCCCAACAAGCGTGATTGTGCCGATTCCTCCACCGTCCCAAGCAACTCAGCGCGAGGGGCAGGCATCCACCCAGCTATCGCTGGCTGTGATGCAAGCAATGGGACCGGCACCATTGGGAGTGGACCCAAGTGCCATCAGGGGGCTGGGCGAAGCCTTGGAGCCTCTCACCCGCAGTAACCCCGCACTGGCGCATACCAGCTGGGCGAAGCCGCGGTGCCCCTCACCCACACCATTATGGTCCAAGCGCCTGGCAGACTGGGCGAAGCCTCTGGGCCGCTCACCCTCAACTTGGGAGGCCTGGCACAAGGCAGACCCCACAAGGAAACAAGGCAAGAGTTGGCATGCCGCCTGCTCAATGACCGCCTGGACTCACTGCTGTGTTCGGCGACCGTGGAGAGGAAGGCCAGACTGCGCCTGCAAACGGAGGCATTAGAGGCCTCAGAGGGGCAAGTACGGGACAGCACCCCGGATCGTCATCAGGTGAGTGGCATGCGTGGGGACCCTGACTTACGGCAGGATATGTCCCTCTGGGTGCGGGACATGATGGCCAGAGAGCTGAGGGCGAGCGCCAGGGGCCTCTCACGCTCTGTAAAAGAGATGGTGGCCCTGGAAATGAGGAAGTTCACAGGGACAGTCCCAAACTTGTCGCCTCAGCCCTTGACTAGGCGCTCACGCGCCAATTCTTCCTCTTCATCCTCCGATAGCAGCCTCGAAAGGGCAGCCCCTACCAGGGCCCGGTCCAGGAGGAGGCGCCGCCAGTCTTCAGTTGGCGCAGTTGCGGACATCCAAGGTGCCAGCCTTCCCAGTAGCAGTAGTGGGAGAGGAGTGGGGATTCCCACATCGACTCATGGTAGGCCAATTGGAAGCACCCCTATAAGGGTCACTCCAGATCGGGGTTCCAACCCCAATGAGCATGCGGGGGATGCCTTTATCAGATAAGGAGGAGGGGGAGCTCTCTGAAGAGGAGGTTCCCCAGAGGCCCAGCCCCATTCTGAGGCTTTTCTCCCAGGAGGCTTATGAGGTTCTCCTTTCCAAGGCCATGAGGGTCATTAATGCAGCGGCCTCCCCGCCTGAAACACAGGAGGCTTCTGGGCAGCTTTCACAGGAGGTCTTTCCGACCTCCACTGGTCAGCATCGGCCGGTGGTACCCTTCCTGGCCCTTTTCCGCAACACTATGATGACCGAATGGGAAAACCCTGCCTCCACTAAACATTCAGGCTCCTTCCCTAGGAGGTTCTATATGCTGCCTGAGGAGACGATGGCGGAGATCTCTGTACCAAAAGTGGATATACCGGTGGTGGCCCTGGTCTCTGGGGCCATTATGAACAAGGAGGGGGATGAACAACTCAAAGGACCAGAGGACAGGAAAGCGGATGCTCTCCTGCGCAAGGCTCATGAGGCATCAGCCACCGCCATTCGGGCCTCTGCCTCGACATCCATAATGGCCCGGGCCTCGGTGTTGTGGGTTAAGGACCTTCTCACCAAGATCGAACCCGGTCAGACAGCACTTCGGCTAGTTCTGAACAAGCTGGCAGTGGCCGCCGCCTTCATGGCGGATGCGAGCCTGGATTCCATTCAGTCGTCTTCCAGAGCTATGGCAGCCAATGTGGTCCTGTGCAGGTCGCTTTGGCTGAAGAATTGGTGAGTGGACGACAAGTCCAAAGCCAATTTGGCCTCCACCCCCTTCAAGGGTGGTAGCCTATTTGGGGAAGCTCTGGATGAGGTGTTAGTGGAGACACAGGATAAGAAAAGGGCCATGCCTGCAGGTCGCAGGGATGGCCGTAGCCGCTTCCGCAATAACCGACAGCCTTTTCGTTCCTCTAAGCAGGCCTTTCGTTTCCGAGACCAACGCTCCAGCAGATTACAGGGACGACCTCAGTGGGGAAACACCAACCGCCGGAACCAAAGGAACAAACCAGGTTTCCGCCATTAAACGGCCCTCCAGCCCGGGGGGGGCGACAGAACCGAAAACAAAATTGACTATCTGCCGGTAGGGGCCAGGCTGCAGCACTTCGCCCCCAGGTGGGCGAGGGCAACACAAGACAAATGGGTTCTAGACACACTCGGGTCAGGCTACTGCCTGGAGTTTACTACACTGCCACGCGATCAAGTCGTCATCTCTCCAAAGTCCAAAGACCAAAACAAGAACCTTCGGATGGAACAGGCTATCCATCTGCTCCACATCCAGGCGATAGAGCCAGTGGCATTGACCGATTTTTGTCATGGCGTCTACTCCGTTTTGTTCTTGGTACCCAAGAGAGATGGTTCGTGGCGCGCGGTCTTAAATCTCAGGCAGTTGAACCGCTTCATTCAGAAGCGGCGTTTCCGCATGGAATCCCTCCATTCCATCAGGGAGGTGGTCGCCACTGGCGATTTACTAACATCTATAGACCTGACAGAGGCCTATCTCCACATACCCATTTTCCCCGCTCACAGGAGGTTCCTCAGGTTTTGTTACAACCAGGAACATTTACCGTACAGGGCCCTACCATTCGGCCTCTCTTCAGCCCCGAGGGTCTTCACCAAAGTACTGTCTGCCCTGGTGGGACACATGAGACTGGAAGGACTGCGGGTCCATGCATACTTGGACGATATTTTGATCAGAGCGCATTCCTTCCAGCAGGCGGAAGCGGACGTGTACAAGGTTCACCAACTGCTCCGGTCACATGGGTTCTTGGTGAACGACTCAAAGAGCCAGTTCCGGCCGTCCAGGACATTGCTACACCTGGGGGCCTGGTTTGACACCAGGGCAGCAACCATATCCCTTCCCCCGGAGAGAGGGGAAAAGATTCGCAAGCAGATTCAGCCACTCTTGCGAAGGTCCCAGGTAGAGGTCTCGCTTCTGGCCCAACTTCTGGGGTCCATGATTGCTTGCATAGAATGCCTGCCATGGGCAAGGTAGCACGTGCGTACTCTCCAATGGGCACTGCTGCCCTATCAGGACGAGATCACCACCCGTTCCTACAAGAAGGTTCCCATACCTCTGCAGGTGAGACAGTCCCTACTGTGGTGGCTGTCCCCAGCAGTAAAAAGAGGAAACCCCCTGAGGGAACCCAACAGGGTGACCATCACTACAGACGCCAGCCTGACCGGCTGGGGGGCTCACTGCAGGGAGCAGACGACACAAGGTCTCTGGTCCCCAGAGGAGGCCATACACAGCATCAGTTGGCTAGAATTGAGGGCCATCAGACTAGCCCTGATACATTTCCCCCCCACTTGCAGGGAGAACATGTGTTAGTGAGAACAGACAACATGACAGCCAAGGCCCACGTAAATTGACAGGGGGGGACCAAGTCGAGGTCCCTGATGGAGGAGTCCAATGTACTCTTTCAGTGGGCAGAGAGTCATCTGGCCTCAATCAGGGCAGAGCACCTGAGCGGGGCAGCCAACATCCAGGCGGATTGGCTGAGCCAATTGGCTGAGCCAATCCACCCCGAGGCCTTCAGTCAGATACAGCGCCACCTGGGGCTCCCTCAGGTGGATCTGTTTGCGTCCCCGACAAACAACAAACTTCCCCGTTTCTTCACACGGTTCCACAACCGCCTCGCGGAGGGAACGGACACCCTCAACTCCCCATGGCCACAGGGTCTCCTGTACGCCTTCCCCCCAGTAGCCCTCATTCCAAGGGTATTGGCAAGAATCCGAGAAAGAGGAGCACAGGTCATACTAGTGGCACCGTTCTGGCCCAGGCACCCTTGGTTCACCGACCTGATACTACTCTCGATAGTGCCCCCAGTGCCCCTCCCCCTACGGCCAGACCTTCTAACTCAAGAGCCGTTGCGCCATCCGGATCCAGCGTGGCTCCAACTACACGCCTGGAGTTTGAGCGCGCACAATTAGCAAAAAGAGGCTACTTCAGGACAGTGCAGGACACGATCCTGGCAGCGAGATGGCATAGCACAAACAGGATCTACCAAACTACCTGGGTCACCTTCCTCAGATGGGCAAGGCGTAAGAAGGTGGGTCCTTGTTCCGCCAAGGTTCCCCAGGTACTCGCTTTTCTACAGGCGGGGCTGGAACAGGGCCTCAGGCCCAATACACTGAGACGACAGGCTTCGGCTCTAGCGTCAGTCCTTAAGTTAAGGAGGGCTGGGAACAACATGCTCCACCCTCACCTCTCTCGCTTCTTGCAAGGAGCGAACAACATAGCCCCCCTGCCAGTCCATCGCTTTCCTTCATGGAATCTCAATAAAGTCCTAAATGCCCTCACACGGCCTCCCTTTGAGCCGCTCTCTTCAGTTCCACTGAAGTATCTTTCTTACAAGGTCCTATTCCTAGTGGCCATCACCTCGGCCCGCAGAGTGTCAGAATTGGGAGCTCTTTCAATAAGAAAAGAGCTCTGTGTCTTTCAGCCTGATGCAGTAATCTTAAAGACCAATCCTACTTTTGTCCCAAAGGTAAACTCTATGTTTCACTGGTCACAGGCAATAGTTTTACCCTCTTTCTGCCCGAAGCCCAAACATCCACAGGAACGCAGCTGGTATTCCTTAGAGGTGCGCAGGGCCCTGCGCACATACATTCGGAGAACACAAGACCTGAGACGGTCCGAGGCCCTCTTCGTATCTTTCCACGCTACCTCCCTGGGCGCTAAGGCTTCCAAGGTCTCTCTTGCACGCTGGCTTCGGGCATGTATTGCGTCAGCCTACCAGGCCCTGTCCTTGCAAGTGCCCCGAGGCATCACGGCGCACTCCACCTGAAGCGCAGCCACGTCGGCAGCCTTCTCAGCACAGGCTCCATTGGGGGAAATTTGCCGCACAGCCACATGGTCCTCTATTTCCCCCTTCCTCAAACATTACAAAGTTGATGCGCTTGTTGCGGAGCAGGCAGCCTTTGGGCGCACGGTACTGCAACAGGTGGTACAGCACTGATCCACTTCCCCCCGCCGCCCCCCAGGATCCAATACTGCTCTGATAGGTCCCTATGTAAGCCGTGACCACCTACTTCGAGGGAGAAGTAGAAACATTGGACTTACCGTGAAGGGTTCTTTCTCCTCTGAAGTAGGAGGTCACGCGGCCCTCCCGTGGATCAGGAACTATCTAGGGTCAGACCATGCCTTTTTCTGACTACTCCTCCAGCACTATCTTAGACATGTCCTGCTGACCTTTCTGTCAGCACTAACTATTGTATAACTCCGTACTAATACTTCAGGTCTTCCAATCTCAGGCTGTCGTGTCTACTCCCGGACTCCCCTTGCATGCTATCTGCTATCTGCTCTTCTTCACAAACCGTTTTCAAACCTGAGCAACAACAGGCTGATCATGAGATGCAACAGTCGGAACTGGGGGAGCACACCTGGGCATGCTGGGAAAGGGGACGGACCTACGACACCTGAAAGACCTGAGACTTCCTGTCTATTGGGAGCAAAGGAGTGGTAGTTAACCCTATGTAAGCCGTGACCTCCTACTTCAGAGGAGAAAGAACCCTTCACGGTCAGTCCAATGTTTCTTTCTCCCTTTTATATTAAGAATTACATGGTCATTATAGCCACTATATCACCGGATGTTTGAAATTATTTTAATGTTCTGGCAGCATTTAATATTTCAAACTGTTTTATAATCCACAAAAAATGTTGCTAGTAAAAATCAAGTAAAAACAGTTGGCTGAGATTTCCAAATGTTTCTAATATGCATATGCCCCAGTTGAATACAAGTGGATGCATCTTATCAGCCCAATGAAATATTATTTATGTATTTGTTTTTACAGTTGTATTACACTTTTTGCCTTACTGCCTCAAAGAGGGTAACAGTACAGTTAAAAACAGAATTGTAAATAAATGTGAACTGCAAGATACATCTTTAATATGCCTGATCTCTTAATTGTAGGTATAAGGACACTCCTAGGTCTCATTCTAATGAATGCCTTGGCAGCAACAAACAGCTGGTTCCACTAGGTTTATCAGATTTTGCGTTGGACATTCGCATGCCTGGAGTGACGCCTAAGCAGGTGAGAACATACAGACTTCTGAATACAACCAGTGTCATATCTTAGTTTGCATTAAGAGACATTATGGAGAGTATTTTATAGCTGCACTATCAGTCGCCCATGTGTTCCGCAGCATTGCATGGGCATTTCTGATTGGTCTGTGCTGCTGCAGGAAACGGAAGAAGCAGTGGCAGTCTTGTGTAAGAGTTCAAATATTTAAAGTTGCGCATCTACACTTCCGGTTTGCAACTTACATACTTGGTCTCTTGTGCAAGACCACCAGCACTTCTTTAGACTCCTGCAGCAGCACAAGCCAATTGAAAATGCCTGTGTAATGCTGAGCAACATATAGGCCATTATTTGTATTTTGTAGTGCCTTCACAACTGCCCTAAAGCGAGCTCCCTTGATTGCTAGGTTGTTATGCTTGCTCTTACTAATGTCCAGAGTGCATGCTGATAGTTTCTGAGTTGATCATATCTTAGGCTTTTTTGGACAAAGTGCTTCTCTTTGCTGTTTGTTGGGGGTAGAGGTGGGATTTGAAACCTTTCCACAATAGTCATTAAAATTAGAGCATAACTATGATATGAAGATGGATTCCTCTGTGAAATCCTACATATGGGTTCCGCACCTGCATAGAAAAATCTGGAGTCTTTCTAGCCAAGGAACTGGAACTCATGCTTCCTCCTTTTTATGGGAAGATTTAAAAGTCATTTCATTTTCATAAGCTCAAGAGAACTGTTTTCTTCTCTTGTCATCTTTGTAGAACAGTATAATGTAAAAATAAGTATCTAAACTGATGAACAAGCATATTCTCCCAGAAACATTTCTTAGACCAACCCATTTGTTACTTAACTTATGACTCTGGACCCAGACATTCCTGCAGGTGGCAGTGCAGCAGGTCTCTCTGCCACTCCCTGCCCTATCCCAGACAAGATTCTAACAGAGGATTGGCATGGTCAACTTTAATGGTTGGAGGGGAAAGGGTGGGGACTTGGATTCAGTCCTTCCTCCTTGCAAAGCAAGTGACGAGGAATATCAAAGCTGACCATTTCTGCTGGCCACTATGCAAGACAGGTCTCTTTAGGTTTCTGGAACTCTATATGTAGCACAGGCAATATATTTATTCATGTTCACTTTCTAATATAGAAGGATTCCTTGCATGGATCATTCTTACTAGGTCAGGCCATGTAAACACTTTTTCCCTTTCAGTCATGCAGATGCAGTTTTGTCTGATCCAAAACTACATTAGCATTTCTGTCCCAAAATGCTGGAATCTCATTTCTGCAGCATTGGCATGGTTCACAAAACTGCTGTAATCCAACAGTGGGGTGTGTACTATGTTAAACATTTAGTTGCTGACACAGCAAAAAATTAAGAGACATTAATAAGGACTTTGTTCTCTGTATCCAAAACAATAAATTAAAAATGATGCACAAAGATGATCTGAATTCTGCCCTAAAAGTTAAACTGTACGCTACTTTTAAAAGCATCTGTTGGCCCTGTAGTTTACCTTTAAAAAAGAAAAAGAAAAAAAGCGTGCACCAAGGTGCAATGGAAGCTCTTTTCCCAAGGGAAATAGCATACATGGAGGTATGTGTTTTAAAAATACTACAGTCAGGGCTGTAGTGGGGGCAAAGTGTCAAGGTGCTTGTGCCCCCACCCCACAGTTAAAATCTGATTTTCCCCACACAAACATGCCATTTGTCCCCCCACCGGGAGAACTGCAGAGTCAAAAGTAACATCTGGTTTGGTCCTAAGAGAAGGTGAATTCAATATAAAAATTATGCAGTAAAGCTTTCATGACTTATTTTACATACCGTAACCACTTCTAGTAATCACGGGAATGGGCAATGGACACAGAACATTGAAAACCCTGAAAAAAGGAGGTTCAAGAATGTTTAGACTGTACTGGGAATTGTGTACGTCATTAAAATGATAGCACTCTTCCTTTTAAAAACAGCTTCAAGGCAAGGTTCAGATGTTGTTTTCCAGCAGATGAGATGATGACTCATTGTTGCAGATAGCACTTTAAAATGGAAGGAAAATGAGGTTTTTAGTTATTGGGAAGCATTTCCTGGTAAATTATTATTGGATCCAGCTGTTTCCATTTAGTGGATGCAAAAGAGACATGTCACTTCAAGTAGGCTTCAAGTAAAAATACTTGAAGAAGCTTTTGGTAAAGAAGCTTTTGTTGGAAATTTAAAGAATCCAGATACTTGGAATCTGAGTATATATGAAAGGCATGTGCTGCTCAACTGAGAAACGTTTTAGGTGAATGTGTTGCTATGACGGTAAAGTGTAGGATTTGAGTCGATAAATGTCTTCAGGGCAAAGTGCTCTGGGAAGAAGCATCCTATACTCCTCGAGTCTCCTTGTGCTAGAGAATGGAATCTCGGAGGAGGTGGCTAATGCTTACGTCTTTATTGCATGCTTTATAACTTAAACCCACAAAACACTAGGTAAACAAAATTAAATCTACATAGAGATAAAATGGTGTTAAAATAACTGCAGATTAAAATACAGGTGAAACTCGGAAAATTAGAATATCGTGCAAAAGTCCATTAATTTCAGTAATGCAAATTAAAAGGTGAAACTGATATATGAGACAGATGCATTACATGCAAAGCGAGATAAGTCAAGCCTTAATTTGTTATAATTGTGATGATCATGGTGTACAGCTCATGAAAACCCCAAATCCACAATCCCAGAAAATTAGAATATTACATGGAACCAAGAAGACAAGGATTGTAGAATAGAACAATATTGGACCTCTGAAAAGTATAAGCATGCATATGTATTCAGTACTTAGTTTGGGCCCCTTTTGCAGCAATTACTGCCTCAATGTGGCGTGGCATGGATGCTATCAGCCTGTGGCACTGATGAGGTGTTATGGAAGAGCAGGATGCTCCATTAGCGGCCTTCAGCTCTTCTACATTGTTTGGTCTCATGTCTCTCATCCTTCTCTTGGCAATGCCCCATAGATTCTCTATGGGGTCAGGTCAGGCGAGTTTGCTGGCCAATCAAGCACAGTACACTGTATACTTTTCAGAGGTCCGATATTGTTCTATTCTACAATCCTTGTCTTCTTGGTTCCATGTAATATTCTAATTTTCTGGGATTGTGGATTTGGGGTTTTCATGAGCTGTACGCCATGATCATCACAATTATAACAAATTAAGGCTTGACTTATCTCGCTTTGCATGTAATGCGTCTGTCTCATATATCAGTTTCACCTTTTAATTTGCATTACTGAAATTAATGGACTTTTGCACGATATTCTAATTTTCCGAGTTTCACCTGTATGTGTCACTCAGTATCATCAAAGAGCCAAGAACGTTTTCTTCACCTTTTCAGCAGCATAAACCGATTTAGTTAGCTTAGTAACTTTAAAGATACCATCATAGGGACATAGGAAACTGCCATATACTGAGTCAGACCATAGGTCCATCTAGCTCAGTATTGTCTGTACAGACTGGCAGTGGCTTCTCCAAGGTTGCAGGCAGGAATCTCTCTCAGCCCTCTTTTGGAGAAGCCAGGGAGGGAATTTGGAACCTTCTGCTCTTCCCAGAGTGGCTCCATTCCCTGAGAGGAATATCTTACAGTGCTCACACTTCTAGTCTCCCATTCACATGCAACCAGGGCAGACCCTGCTTATCTAAGTCATGCTTGCTACCACAAGACCAGCTCTCCTCTCTCCTGCAACAAAATGGTTGTCTGCTAAGACCATCATGGAACACATGATATGCATAGAAAAGGAAAGATATCTGTCTCTATATTCAAATAAAAACTGGCAGTTTAGAAGATATTCTATAATATTAATAATATTTTTCTCCTGAAGGTAAGCACATTCACATGTAGAGGATTCCTCTTCCGAAATAATTCTATGCCTCTTCAAATAAGTGTTACAGCCAATTGCATGCGTTCTAAGCTTAGCATAGGCTATTTGTGAGTTAAAAGATATATCTGCAAATAAATAGTAGGACCAAAAAAAATCTTTTTATTTATTGTTTACACAAGGATTAGTCTGGACGTTGCCTCAAGGCTTATGCCCTGGGCAGTGTGTGCAGCTCCTCCTTATGCTGAATACGAGATCATGCCTCAATTTCTCCTGAATTTTGAGGCAAATTTCCCACTATAATTAAAATTGTTCTGGTCATTTGGGTGTATTTTCAAAAATGTCTAATGTTTTGCTTGAATAAAGTCAGAGGCGCTCTTACCCCTGGACTTCAGGGCTGAGGTCCATGGCTTCCACAACCCTTGGGGCCCCACAAATCCTCTTTAGTCTGTCCCGGGTGGTTTGGTTCCTCAGCAGAGCATGATGCTGCTTAATCTACGGGGGGGGGGAGGGGGCTCCAAAGGCTTCTAGGTCCAGGCTCCAAAATTACCTAGGTGCACCTCTGAATAAAGTTATGAAATGGTTTGTGGAGTTTGAGAGGATCATATTTGCTCAAAAACATCACATTTCCCATTTCTTCTCTAGTTTTCTCTTCTGACTAGTACTTGCTGCAGCGTGTCCTTAAGTGCATATATTGACTATATAGCTACTAGGGATGTGCATGAAACTGGTTTGGTGCTGCAGGGAGCGGGATCTCTTTTTTTTTAAAAAAAGGAGAGCAGGCCCTTACCTGCTCTCCACCGCTGCATGGAGCTTTGCGCAGCAGCAGCATTTGTTTCAAGAACCTGTGTGCAGCGCCGGTACACGCATGGTCTGTGCATGCGCAGGTGCCATTTGAGTGGTCAGCATGGTGTTTGGATCTTGTCCGAACTGGCTCTGCACCAAATCAGTGTGTGCACATCCCTAACAGCAACTTTAGGAGTGCTGATCTCTAGTGGGGCAGGAACAGGGAACAAAACACAACAAAGCACTCAAGCAACTTAAAGAATCCTGGCAAGGACTACTACAAGTTTAACCATTCATAACAACAGCTTGACTTCTTGAGGCGATTATGTATACACATACTCGTGGGGGGGAAGTTACACTGAAACTGTTATTTGTATGCATTTTTCTAGCATGTATCTAAGCGGTTCTGCTCTTGCATTCAGTCTCTGATCACAAAAATACAAACAGACAACTGCTGAAAACATTTAGTTTTTGGTGCATTCTCTGTGAGATCTCATTTATTCAATGGGTTGAGATTTCTGTATTTAAGTAAGAATAGCTCAACTGTGCTAGAGGGCCTCTTGCCTTAAAAAAGAACACCTGCACTATTTAAAGGAAGAATCAACCTCATGAGGTTGAATACAAATGATTAAGAGTCAATGTACAATGTGGATGACTTAAGCAAGAATAGCTGTGTTTTTCTGTAAACATGCATTAAACCCTGATATACAGTGGCTGGCATCTTAACAGGCAGCATCAATGTGCTGGGAAGATTGCAGGAGGCTTCTAGAGCTCTGCAGCACAAAGTGCACAGGTGGTGGTGGGGTGATTTTTGCTGATCTTTGCTTTCCTCAGAAATGCCCAGAGCCCTCTGAAAATATGTCCCTGAGGGCATGTAGCTGCCGTAGGATGTCAGTCAAGATCATCTTTTCTTTTTTCTTTTCTTTTCTTTTTTCTTAGCAAGTGGCAGCAGCAGTATATATGGCCATCTGGATTGTTTCTGTACTTGCTTGATAGGCTGGACTGACATAAAGCTCTTAAAAAGAGCTATCAGGATGCTTCTCTGGACAGTCAACCATTGTTAGATTATATGGCTGTTTGCAAGAATCTTAAGACAGTTTTAATTCTTAATAGGTTTAATGTTCCAAGCCTCTCCTTTGGTTGTTTCCACACAAGCCCTTGTCCTTGGAATTGGCAACTTTTGCTCACTCACTTTTTTATCAGGAATCCATATGACAGGGTTGACAAATTGTTGTTGTATTGCGGTGTTTTCTGTATTGTCTTGTGGTTCCCCCTTGCCTCCCTCATCACACATAGCATGGTTTGTTTCTTTGTTTTCTTGCTATATTAAAACGACTAGCTTAACTCATGCAGAGCATCTGTGTACTAATACCTGATTCTTCCCCCACCCCTCACCCCAGAGACCTCACCTGAGCCCTGCTCCTCCATCCCCCCCACACACTTCATTGCCATGCCCTCCCAACACCCCTCCCCAAACCTTCTTTCTCTTTCTCCCCCCCACCCATCCAGGTAGCTTGATTTGCTCTCCCCCCCCCTTCCATCCCATCCCTAGGAAACAAATATGGCACCTTTCTCCTTGGCATGCTAGTTTTGTTTTCTCTCCTCGGCCACAGACACGCTTGGCGCTCAGCTTCCTCATGTGTGCTCGCTCTCTCCCTCCCCACCCAGCTCACTTTCGCCACCTCAACTTCTTTACCCAACCACCCAGCCTCCGTCTTTTCCTTCCTTCCCTTTCTCCTGTGGTTGCCGTGTGTGTGTGGGGGGGAGGGGGCAGTCAGGGTAGTTACCCCTTCCCCTGAGAGCCAGAGAGACAGAAGGCGGTTGACATGGCAGCATTCTTATGCTCCGCTGCTTTCCTCGGCAGGGTTGTTAGCAGCTGCGAGGGCAGAGCTTGCCATGTACCACCTAAGTGGTCTACCTAAGCCTTTTATTTGTATACTAGCAGACCCGAGTGCCGCCGCCGCGGCCGGGCCAAGTGCCGCCGCTGCGGCCGGGCTGGGCCGGGCCGCCCCCACCCCACCGCACCGCACCACCACTACTGCGCTGTCGGGCGGGCAGGGGCCCGCCGCTGAGTCCCGCCGCCGCGGCCAGGCCGACTGCCAAGTCTCGCCGCCGCGGCCGGGCCGCCCCCACCCAGCCGCACCACCACCACCCCCGCTGCACCACCACTGGCCCACCGCCGCTGCCTGGCCTACGGTGCGGCCAGGCCCGCCTCCTTGCCTCCGTGGCTGGGCCCACCTGGCTCCCCGGCCATGGCTGCCACCGCGGCCAGGCCGAGTGCGGCCGCTGCCGCCGCCCTGCGGGGGCCGAGTGCAGCCGGGCCCGTCCCGGCCCACTGCCTCATGTCCACGGCCGGGCCCGCCTGGTTCCCTGGCCATGGCCGCCGCCGCCGCTGTTCTCCTGGGTGTGGACCAATCAGGCGCCCCCTGCAGCCCAGCCAATCAGCTGGGCTGCCGGGACACATTTCTCCTGGGCACACCCAGGAGAAAGATATAGATAGATAGATAGATTGAAATGCCCGCCTGTTCAGTGAGGTCAGGAAAAATGCTGTTAAGGCTCTTAAGGGGAACTGTTCTTTTACCAGTTTGCAGGTTCAGCCGGTTCTATTGCTTCCTGTTCAACATGACTGAGGGATTAGTACTGAATTCCCCATATTTACTCAGCTTTTGTTCTCCATTAGACTAGTATGGGGGGCATTTCCTGGTTTTTTTTCTTACTCCCCCCCCCCACACTTTTCTTTCTTTTTATAGCACAATAATATGATTTTATATAAAAGGAAGTAAAAGAGGGAAAGGCAAAGAACCAGCAATTATACAACTAATTTTATGCTGGTTATACTGGCACGAGCACAGGGAGCTTCAGTTGGCATTGGAAAGGACCTTTGTTGAAAAGTGCTTAACAAGTAGATGTTATAGGGCATCTTGGCAATGCTGGATAATATAGTGCACTTCTAAGTGCTATCTGAAACCTTGATTTTAATTCCACTCTCAACTAATTGTGAAAAAGCAGTGCCTTAGCAGTGCTAGAGAGTCCTAGTGTGAAAGCAACCACGTATATCATTAAAGTTTGTTCTGTTTAATGATATAGTGGAGCCACATAATGGTGCAGTGGGGAAGTAACTTGCCGAGGTAGCAAGAGGTTGCTGGTTCAAATCCCCGCTGGTAGACTGTGGGAAACACCTATATTGGACAGCAGCGATATAGGAAGATGCTGAAAGACATCATTTCATACTGTGTGGGACATGGAAATGGTAAACCCTCCTGTATTCTACCAAAGAAAACCACGTGGCTCTGTGGTCGCCATGAGCTGACACCGACTCGATGGCACAACTTTACATTTTAACCCACAAAGTGACTTACAATGTTATCCTATGCATGTTTATTCAGAAATAAGTCTCATTAAGTTTAAAGGAGTTTACTCCCAAATAAGTGTGCTGACGGAGAAATCTCCAGGAGTTGGTTTTAATGAGCGGAGGCCACACCATCCATCAGGTTCAAACTTTATTATCAGATGTGCTCTTACCCCGGACTTTGAGGCTGGAGTCCAGGGCTTCCACACACCCTGGGGGCCCCCAAATCATCTTTAGTCTGTCCTGGGTCTTGTGGTTTGTGCCCCTCAAGAACCTAGGTGTTAAAATATGATGCTTAACTTGCTGTTTGGGTTCCTCTAAATGCCTTTAGGTCCAGGCTCCAGTAGACACACCTCTGTTTATTATCACGACATGCTGGGTGCCTGCACACCCAGTAGACTTGGCAAGAGTTCTTTATACAGTTACAGATCTTGATGCAAACATAGGCCCACCAATCAGGAGCTTACAGCGCACTGTCTGAACCAATCACGATAAAACAAAGTATCAGCATTATGCAACGTAAGGATTGTAAAGTTCGCCCCAATCAGGAGCTTATAACATAACTAGTTAACATTGGCCATATTGGAAAATGTTGGCTTAATTCTGAATTAATTCTGACTTAATTGGCACAACTTCCATAGGGTCCTATTATGTTTGAAATGTCTGAACAAAATCTTTATTGTGTTAGATTTCTGTTGGGAATGTCAGAATTTAAAAAAACTGTTTCGGGGCTTCTAGAATGTTGCTGTAGCAGTTGTGTTATTTGGAACAGGCTGAGAGGGGGAAGGAAGGAGGTGCTTTGGAGTGACAGCAAAAGCTTGGCCATTTACAATGTGTTGTGTCAAATGGTCTGAGTTTTGCCTTCTAATCAGAGTGTTTTTTGGGAAGGGACACAGATGCTTCCTCAAGTGCCTTCTCCACCCTTTTACTTTTTCTATTACTCTTACTTTTTCTGTTACTCTGTTATCATTGGACCTTTGGCAGTTTAAGACTATTGGAGGCGTATAAACTTCAGGGTTTCTTTTGGTCAAGGGAAATTGCTTATGAATATTATTGTGTACCAGAAAGGGGCGGGCGGGTGGGCTGGCTGGCTGGCTGATTAATTAATTAATTAATTAAATTACACATATAAAAACATCCATAAAATTAAAAACAGACTATTTTAAAAAGCTGGGAAAACTTAGGTGAAAAGATGGAGTGATATGAAGAAGCATGATCAATGGTGAGAATAGGGGCTTCAGTTCTTGTAATTTTTGTAACTTCCTCTCATGAAGCAAAGCACTTTTGAAAAGTTTTCAAAATGTTTTTAGAAATTCATTAAAAATAAATGGGTAGACTGATCTCCTTTTAAGTTAAGCACACATAATGCTATCCTCATGTGATATGTGAGTACTACATTCCAGAGCCATCCCCGAGTTATAACATGGGGTATCAAAAAGGGGGTATTCCTTTTATATGAAGGCAAGGACAAATTTGCTCCAGATAAGGCATGGCTGATGGTCAGAGTAAGGACTTTAATTCCTGCACTTTTTGTAACTTTCTGCCATGAAGCAAAGCAATTATGGCACTTCTAAGAAGTTATAGAAACTATTTAAGAATTCAACAAGTGGACCAGTTAATTAGTTTCAAAGTTCATACAAATGCACTAATCATGTACTACTACCATGTGACATTTCAGAGCTTTCTGTTCAGCCATTAGTAAGTTTATTAATTTTTAAATGTTTCTCATTGATCCCTATAGGAAATCTGATTTAAGTTGGATATTTCTGACTGAAATCAGACATGATCTGACTATCGGACATTTTAAAAGGATCCTGATTGGGATTCTTTTCATTTTAAATCCTATAGTGTCATATCAGATCTGACATTTTATTTGATGCACAGGCCTAGTACATAGAATTTTAACCTTAAAACCATGTCCATCTCCACAGCACCCCTTTGTCTGTAACCTATTCCTGTTTTTATAGATGTATTTGTGCCCAGGCCCTTCTAGTCAGCCCATAGCTGATATGAGATTAGAATTAAGGCCAAATGACTCTCTAATTTAGTTAATTAGATATGGAGCTATTCTTGGTATTCAGTTATGCTCTATATACCCTTCTGATCCCTGCATTTTTTTTTTTAGATTGTTCATTCTTGAAATGTTGCTTATTTCTATTGGATGCCTGAACTTACAATTACAAATGTTTCCTTATATTCCTGAATTTCAAAATAGCTTTATAATTAGGGCTTGTGTAGCTTTTTATTCAAAATAAAAATGTGACAATGAGAAATTCATAAGAGGTGGCTTTAAATATGAAAGCTCCTTTAAAAGTCAAAACATATACAGGCACTCGTTGACTTACAAAGCTCCATAGATATTACCTTTAAAAAGTCTCCAACTTACAAATGCCAACCCTCACATACAAACAAGTTGGCACTCTTGGGAACTACAGTCATCCCTTGCAAACCGCAAGGGTTCCGTTCTGGGAAAACCTCGCAGTTGGTGAATTAAAACCAATGGGAAACAGGGTTAGGGGAATCACGGTCATGAAAAGACCACAAAATATAGTTAAAAATAGAAAAATCACCCCCCTGACCCTCCGGAAATCACTCCGGACCCCTGGAAATTGCAAAAACTGACCCCAAATTGCCCCCAAATCTCGCCAAATACTCAGATACTCAGGTCATGGTTGGTGAGACCTGCCACAATCTCCCAGTTGTGGATGCTTAAAACCGCGATTGGGAAACCCATGATTGGTGAGGGATGACTGTATATGGGAACTGTGTGTATTACAAGTTGTGAACATCTGATTTCCAAACAGACTTTTGAAACACAACCTGTTTCTTAGCATTTTTGTTATAGGAAACAAATTAGCAAACCAGATATGCCAACAGCAGACCAGTTAGTACTGATTTGCCTACATAGTGAAGGAATGAGGGCAATTTAATGTCCTACATGTGCAGGCAATGGGGTATACTGGACCTTTCCTCTGCACACATTTCTGTCTTCTCAGTTGCTTCTTCCATGTTTGAGTTTACCTCTATTATTTATTTATTTATGTATTTATGTATTTAAGAACATAAGAACAGCCCTGCTGGATCAGGCCCAAGGCCCATCTAGTCCAGCATCCTGTTTTGCACAGTGGCCCACCAGGTGCCACTGGAAGACACAGGCAGGAGTTGAGGGCATACCCTCTCTCCTGCTGTTACTCCCCCGCAACTAGAACTCAGAGGCATCCTGCCTTTGAGGCTGAAGGTGGCCTGTAGCCCTCCAACTAGCCATTGATAGATCTCTCCTCCATGAAGTTATCCAAATCTCTTTTAAAGCCATCCAGGTTGTTGGCTGTCACCACATCCTGTGGCAGAGAGTTCCACAAGTGGATCACGCATTGTGTGAAACTAGCAATATTTATAAACTGCCCCATCCAAAGGTTCTGGGTGATGTACAACAAATGTAAAAAGACATAAAACACACACACAATTTAAAATGGTTCTAAAAACAATATAAAAATTTAAAAACCATTTAAAACTAATTAAAATACTTTAAAAACAATTTTCAAACATTGGAAGGCCAGGCCAAACAAGTAAGTTTTTAGGGCTCTCTTAAAGGCCGACAGCAAGCCTAAACTGCGGATATCTGCCGGGACTGCATTCCATAGGCCAGAAACAGTTACAGAAAAGGCCCAATTCCGAGTCACCACCAGATGTGCCGGTGGTAACGGATGACCTCAATGGGTGATGGGGATCATACCGAAGAAGGCACTCTCTAAGGTAGCCCAGACCCAAGCCATTCAGAGCTTTAAAGGTAACAACCAGCACTTTGTATTTCACCTGGAAACATATCAGCAGCCAGTGCAACTGTTTTAAGACAGGCATAATATGGTCTCTCCAGGTTACCCCAGACACCAATCTGACTGCCGCATTTTGAACTAAGCTAAGTTTCGAAACTATGTTCAAAGGCAACCCCATGTAGAGCGCATTGCAGTAGTCGAGCCTGGAGGTTACCATCTGATGCACCACTGTTTTGAAATCGTTCTCTTCAAGGAATGGACGCAGCTGTTGAATCAACCGAAGTTGATAGAAAGCGCTCCTGGCCATAGCCTCCACCTGAGATACCAGGGTGAGGCCTGGATCCAAGAGCACTCTCAAGAGGCGTTCCTGTTCCTTCCGGCAGAGTGTAATCCCATCCAACATAGGAAGATCTAACTCATCTCTTAAATTCCGATCCCCCACAATGAGCACCTCCATCTTGCTTGGATTCAGCTTCAATTTGTTTTCCGTCATCCAGCCCATTACGGCCCATAGGCAGGTGTTTGGGGAGTTAATGCCATTTCATGATGATGATGATGATGGTGATGATGATGAGAAATAGATTTGGGTGTCATCAGCATAGTGATAACACCCTGCACCAAATCTCCTGATAACCTCACCCAGTAGTTTCATGTAAATGTTAAAAAGCATTAGTGACAGAATGGAGCCCTGAGGGACTCCATATAATAGCTCCATTTTAAAGAGGAACTGTCACCAAGTTCCACCATCTGGAATCTGCCTGAGAGATAGGAGCAGAACCACTGCAAAGCAATGCCTCCTATCCCCAGTTCCCCTGGCAATCCAGAAGGACACAATGGTCAATGGTATCGAATGCTGCTGAGAGATCCAAAAGAACCAACAGAATCACACTCCCTCTGTTGATTTCCTGGTAAAGGTCATCCATCAGGCCGACCAATACATACTCAACCCCATAGCCCGCTCTAAAGCCAGTTTGCAATGGGTCTAGATAATCGGTTTTCTCCAAAACTGCCTGAAGCTGGTTAGCCACCACTCTCTCAACCACCTTGCCCAACCATGGGAAATTGACCTATAACTATCCATCTGGGAGGGATCTCCGTAGAAGTGGTCTGATCATTGCCTCCTTCAAGCAAGGAGGCATCCTACCCTCTCTCAGTGATTAGTTAATGATATTAACTAGGCTATCTCCAATAATTTCCCTGCTAGATAGAAGCAGCCAAGTCGGGCAAGGATCCAGAGAGCAAGTGGTAGGCCACACTGCCCCATGCAGCTTGTCCACATCATCAGGCATCACAGATTGAAACTGATCCAATCTAATACTGCAAGAGGGATTGTTGGACACCACCTTAATAAACTCTGCAGAAGCAGTGGAGCCCAAGTCAGCCTGAATACAAGAGATTTTGCCGCAAAGAACCCCTTAAAAGCATCACAGCAGAACAAAGTCCCCGTGGATTGGTTCAAATTGGACGGAGCCTGAATCAGACTCCTCACAACCCGGGATAGCTTTGCTGGATGCAAACCTGCAGAAGCAATGTGGGCAGACCAGAATTGTGGTTTTGCCGCACGCACCACCTCCGCATAAACCTTCAAATGGGCTCAATGCTGTGTCCTGTCACATTCAAGCAGAGTTCTCCTCCACTTGCGCTCCAGTCACCTACCTTGCTGTTCCAGACCCCGCAACTCCTCTGTATACCACAGATCCACTTTTAAAGAGATCAGAAGGGACACTTAGGAGCGATTGTGTCTAATGCCTTGGTGAGTTCCCTGTTCCAGGTTCCCACCAGGGCATTGACAGAATCACTGGCAGGACCAACATTAAAATCCCCCGAGGCTTTTTGGAACCCTACTGGGTCCAGCAGCCATCTTTGGCGGACCATCTTAATAGGTCCTCCACCCCTGCAGGGCTGGGTTGTGGCTGTGAAACCAACCTTAACCAGGTAGTGGTACATCCATGACAATGGGGAAACCACAGGATCCTGCACCCACGGAAAACTGCCTTGATCCGAACAAAAGACCAAATTGAGTGTGTGGCCAGTAACATGAGTTGGTCCTGAAACTAGTTGGGAGAGGCCCATAGTTGTCATGGCTGCTATGAACTCCTGAGCCTCCCCAGACGAGTCAGCCTCACAATGGATATTGAAGTCCCCCAGAACTAAAACTCTGGGTGACTCCAACACCAACTCCGAGACAAGCTTCATCAGCTCAGTTAGGGAGTTGGTTGGGCAGCAGGGCGGATGGTACACCAACAGAATCCCCAATCTATCCCTAGTTGTCAGCCTCAGAAAGACACACTCAATATAAGTCAACTGTTGCACAGGGGCCGTGGTAAGGGAAATGGTATTCTTATGGACCACAGCCACTCCACCCCACTCCCACTTCCCCTAGCCTGCTCCACGACAGAGTAGCCTGGTGGAAGAAGCTGGGCCCAAATTGAGCCACTAGCCTCCCCCATCCAGGTCTCAGTTATACAAGCCAGGTTGGCTCCCTCATCCATGATCAAGTCATGGATGATTTCGGTGTTGTTCTGAACCGACCTGGCATTGCAAAGGAACTGCTCCTCAAGGCCAGAGAGCTGACTTGGCAACCGGAAGTGGAAACAGTTACTAAATTCCTGGTTTTGCTTCCCCTGTAAGTTTTGCTTCCCCTGTAACGGCCAGCTGCTCTGCCAACGCCAATTCTTCTATTCCCCACCACAACAGTAATAGCTGCCCCAAAGTTGCCGGACGCACACACACTCCACACCCCCACACCACTCTGCCTAAGAGAACATGGCACAACCAAATAAAAGGAGGACTAACAATATTCAACCCAGACCTCCAACCTTGGAGGAAACTGATTATCTAGACCCATTTCAAACTGGTTTTCAGACGGGCTATGGAGTGGAGACTGCCTTGGTCGGCCTGATGGATGATCTCCAGTTAGAACTTACCAGAGGAAGTGTGACTCTGTTGGTCCTCTTGGAACTCTCAGCAGCTTTCAATACACTCAACCATAATATCCTTCTGGAACATCTGAGGGAGTTGGGGGGTTGGAGGCACTGCTTTGCCGTGGTTCCGCTCCTACCTTATTGGCAGATTCAAGATAGTGTCGCTTGGAGATTGTTGTTCTTCAAAATCTGAACTTTTATATGGGGTCCCTCAGGGCTCCATACTGTCTTCAATGCTTTTTAACATCTACATGAAACAGTTGGGAGAGATAATCCGGAGATTTGGTGCTGGGTGCTATCAGTACGCTGATGACAACCAAATCTATTTCTCCATGTCAACATTATCAGGAGAAGGCATATCCTCCCTGAATGCCTGCTTGGAAGCAATAATGGACTGGATGAGGTATAACAAACTGAGAATGAATCCAGACAAGGCGGAGGTACTTATTGTGTGGGGTCGTCACTCAGGAAGCGATATTGATCCACCTGTTCTAGATGGGGTCACACTTCCTCAGAAGGAACAGGTACGTAGTCTGGGAGTGCTTCTGGATCCACACCTTTCCCTGGTTCCCCAGGTTGAAGCAGTGGCCAGAAGCGCTTTCTATCAACTTTGGTTGATATGCCAGCTGTGTCTGTTTCTTGAGGTTCACAATCTCAGAACAGTAGTACACTTGCTGGTAACCTCCAGACTTGATTACTGCAATGCGCTCTATGTGGGGCTGCCATTGTACGTAGTCCGGAATCTACAATTAGTGCAAAATGCGGCAGCCAGGTTGGTCTCCGGGTCATCTTGAAGAGACCATGTTACTCCTATATTACAAGAGTGGCACTGGCTGCCAATAAGTTACTGGGCAAAATACAAAGTGCTGGTTATAACCTTTAAAGCCCTAAACAGCTTAGGCCCACAGTACTTAAGAGAGCATCTTCTTATGCATGGTCCCCATCGTCCACTGCGTACCTCAGAGGAGGCTCGTCTGTGGCTGCCTTCATGTCGTCTGGTGGCCACCCAGGAATGGGCCTTCTCTGTTGTCGCCCCGAGACTTTGGAACACGCTTCCCATGGGAATAAGAGTCTCCCTGTCTCTAGTGGCTTTAAAAAAGTGTCTGAAGACTAATCTTTTTACCCAGGTTTTTAACTTTTAAATTTTAGACTGTTCTTGGTTTAACTGTTTTTAGAATTTTAATTGATTTTAATGTTTTTTATTTATAGTTTTGTTGTGAACCGCCCTGAGACCTTGGTTTAGGGCGGTATATAAATACGTTAAATAGGTAAATAAATAAATAATATAACTTCCCTCTCCCCAGACCCCAGTCCCACACCGAAGGCCCAGCACCAAAGGCCGGCCCCCTTTGGCAGCTGGCCTTGGCTGCTGCCTACAGGCAGTCTGCCAGCTCCACCATTGGCTACGCCTCCGGCATGCCTTCCTCCAATATGTGCTACCAAGGGCTCCAGAAATCTCTTCTCTTAGGAGAGATCTCTGGTCCTTGGGGACAGGTGGAACAAGTCAAAGCACTCAGGTAGAAGGCACAGGTGAAAGAGGACAGCAATCAGGCTGCCACAAGCTGGTTCTTCTGAAGGTCTGGGGCTGCAAAAACAAACCTCCTCAGCCGAGACAGGAATGTGCAGGTAGGGTAAGATGGCTGTTGTTCGTCAAGAGAGGTCAGGGAGCTGACAGAATCTACTCCGCTTCCTCTCTTCACCCTCTCCAACCTCCCACTAGATTGATGTCAAATTCCATGTGCTCTTTGCACTTGCACTGTGTTCCTGCCCCAAATCTGGTCCCCAGCCCCAAGCAACTATTTGCCCTGAAGCAGCTGTTAGTCCCTGAATCAACTCCTCATGGCTAATATCAGCTTAGCGGGAAAATGTCACAAAGGGAAAGAGTTAATCTTCCCTTCCATGTGCTCCACAGTCTTGATCAGGTTTGGTTCCTCATGGCTTATTTTTGATGAAACAAGAGGAACTTCCAGTTTTAATCGTGCCTCTTAAAAACATAACTTAGTGTTTGGATAATTTGACCCTTAGACCCATGCCTTGAGGAAAAACTGCTCAGAAAAGCAGATTTCAGGGGAATGAGGAGCTTGGGGAAGGGAAGAATCTTCCACCTTCTTTCTAGCTGGCCATGCAAGTGGAGTTACTTTTTAAGTTGCTCTGTCACCCCCATTATTTTATGCAATAGTGGCAAGATTTGCATTTTAAAAATTTGTCCCCAAGTTTGTCATGATGAATATATATTTCATCAATTTTTTTACTGAATGCAAATGAAAACCTCTGCAACGTTTTAGCATTCCAGACACTGTAGGGCTGCAATAGTTAACCTGCACATCTTAAAATACATCCTTTCTTCTTCGCTCACAATCATCAAATTCAGGCTCTCGGTCGTGGCATGTGTTTTATTTTCTTAGTTTTGGCAGAATTATCCGAACACCTTACTTAGAGCAGTTCTCTTTAATGCTTGATTAAATCTCAGTCATGAAGCACGGTCTGTGTGGGGGCAAATATATTTTGCACTATAGCGTGGAAGAATGTAGTATTCATCTGGAATAATTCTAAGCACTGTCAGCAGGCTTCAGTGTAGTATGAATGCAAATGGCATAAGTGCAGAGATCAGTGATTGAAGAATTCTTTGGCCGGGTTAATTAGAAAAATGGACCTTTTATATCAAGACCTATGGTATTTTTTAAAGAATCAGGATAGCCTTAAGTAATTACTGCTGGTAAGGATGGAAGGATATTCTCATAAACCAACCAATTGTACCAAAGGTGTTTGCTGTTTGTTCAGAGCAAGGCATTTGAATGAAAATGTCTTGCTCAAATGTATAATACAGAGGCTATCTTTATGCTCAGTGCAGTAGTGCTCAAAATGATTTTGGGAAAAGGGGTGGTGAATAAAAAGAACATGCATCACTGGAAGATGTATCATTTCACAACTGTTTAATTTATGTGGAGACAGTACACACAAATGGCTACTGTCATTTAAATTGTGCTTATGCATGCCTTGGGATCAGGGACTTAAAAGGGAACAAGCGGGCTTCACTGACTCTAAACTGTAGGTGACAAGATGAATCTTTTACAGGGTAAGTGCTGTCTACTTAACTAAACATATGTTGATCCTCATAGAAGAAAAACCATGCCCAAATTCCACTTCTTTGTTCCTAAAGCTATAGCTTGTCATAGATGGTAGTTGAATGTAATGATCTTTTTTTTTTTTTTTAGTATGGGCAAGCTTGAATTTGGAACTGCATGCCCTTTGAATAAATTCTGGCATCCATTATGACCCTTCTTGGATTTGTTTGTTTGATATCTTCTAGGAAAACTAGCTTTCCTAGACTACTTAGCTTTTTCTTTAGCAGCCACACCTAAATGTATGTAAGCACTACAAAACTGTCACTTCTGAACTTGCTAGGTTCAGAATTTACTGATGTGTTAAAAAAAAAGTTGAAACATGCAAAAATTGAATGAACAGTACTTTCACATTGAAAACATGGGAAGGAAAGGAGAGGCAAGATTGCTTAAATAAGAGGTCATGTGTGATGTCAGGGTTACCCCAAGAATGTAACTCCATGTCAAAGGGGCTGGTAAGCAGTCAGCAGCAAAGAAAGACCACTTATGTGAGTTGCAGACTAACCAAAACGTATAGCCTTTATTCATGGCAAACAACAGCCAAGTCCCAATCAATCTCACTCTCCCCTTGAACTTCAGAGGAGAGTCCCCAATCTTCTCTCTTTTGGACTGAGTCATTGCTTCATGCTCTCTGGACTTCCTTTAGGGTGCTTCAGCGTGATTGTCTCTGTCACAAGCCTCCATTGATGGCTCTTCCTATGGCCCTGAAGCTGAGCCCCAATTCTCTCTGAAGCTGGTAGCCTTGTTCTTCACCCACAGGCACTGGGCATTGAGCTAGCTGCCGCTGCTCTCCCCCCCGCACCCGGCTTGGGTACCACCAGTTCCTTTTTTACAGCCAGCTCTGAGCCCTGATTGATTGCTCTGCCAATAAGGCTCGCTTCAGCCAATCTGGGTTCTGGGTGTGCTTGATGTTTTTCATCAATTGAGCTGGGATTCCTCCTTCCCCTGTCTTGATGGGGCCCAAAGGCCTTACTGCCCATCCATCATGGGTCCAGCCTCATCCTGCTGGTCCACATCATGATTCAGTTTATTGGAAGGTATTTGGAAACCTTTTAGGTTAAAGAAAAAGGTTTTTCAGTTGTGCATTATTTGCTACTAAGCCATTACTGTTGTGAATGTTCACATAATGTTTGCTTGCAGACTAATATATGAAATAATGACAGAAGATTGCAGAGCAATTGACATTTTCAGTGCTCGTCTGTTTTGCTTATTAATTGTGGTGTATCCATTAGTGTAGATGACTATCAGCCACTCACAGCTTGAAAGACAGAGCAGTGTGTCTTTGTACAATCATTAAAGTTCACTCTCTGTATAAATTATTTACTTTTGCATTGGTTTGAATTCTTAAATGTTTGGCTGTAATATTAGAATATTGACTCAGTATTTGGAATTCATAGCTTCCTTCAAGACCCTCTGAAAAACCCAGAGCATGAAATAATTTTTAAAACATTCTTGAGAGAATAAAGGATGATATTGCAATTTAAGGGACAAACCACCAAATAAATGTCTTGTATTAAAAGGCAGCTGGTTATTTTACAATTGTGGATTCTCATATACCGAAATTTCCATGGCCTGTGGTTCCATTCCACGTGCAGGCCCATCTTTCTTTCTTTGCTGGTTTCCCTTCTTTTCTTTTGCCTTGCATAGGTGTTGCAAATCAAGGAGCCTGGTTGGACTCTTGGGAGCCATTACTACTTAAGGCCATATGGACTTAGCCATTGTTGGGCTAGATCAGACCTGCTCATCTTCGATGTTCCTGCAGATGTTGGCCTACAACTTCCATAATGTAAACCACCCTGAGCCTTTTAATGGGGCCTGAGGTTTTAATGTAAACCGCCCTGAGCCTTTTGGAAGGGCGGTATAGAATTTTTAATAATAATAATAATAATAATAATAATAATAATAATAATAATAATGCCCCCCCCCAGTGAGGAACTACCTTGGCGTGGTTGTGGGGCTTGCGTGCTCTGAGGAAGGTGAGAGCTATGCCAGAGGTCCAACCATACTGGCCAGCTCTCTCCAGAGGAGCCAGACAAAGAGTGCCTCTCCCATCAATAATATGGTGAGACGTAACTTTAATAAATCTATACCGGATCGGTCGTCGCCCGGGTCAACAAGGACCGCGCCAGGTGCTGGAGTCCCTGGACATCTGGTGGCAAGTGGGCAACAGGACTCAGGATCTTCAGTTGAGCAACCAGGGCTGAAGACAGCAAAGTTACGGGAAGAAACGTCGCTAAACCGAAAAAAAATATATGAAAAATGCCAACAAGGAAATAATGATCTGCTATTACAAGTCTAGTCCAACTAGAAGAGGTTATTTAAAAAGAATGTACCAAATTTGGAAAGAGAAGCATCCAGATACAGAAATAACAGAACAAAGGCTAGCAGACCAGAGAAGATTCATAATAAGAAATAAAGTATTCACAGGAGTTGAGCTGGAAGAACTGCAAAGAGCAACACAGGCTCAAGACATAGAAGAAGAATTACCACCAACTGAAGAAGTTGCTCAGGCGCAGGTGGAGGAGGTGTTGGAAAAAGAGGATGCCACTGTTGCTGAACTGTTTCAAAATCAAAACCAGGCAACCTCCCCTTTGCCTTCACCTCAAAAACCCAAATGCCGTTTAACAGAAAAGCAACAAGAACTAAAGCAAAAAATAACTGAGTACATGAACCAAACAACCACCAGGGTTCGACTTCCAGCTCTAAAAACAGTTGCCAAAAAACCACTTGCTCAGGTATTAAAAGATATAAATGCTGCACTTGCAGAAATAACCACCAATAATTTGCAAGAAACAAACCAACTAATGTACAGTGCAGCAACAATAACAACACAAGAGCTCGGATATAAAATCAATGGACCTGTAAAAAAAGAAAGTAGTACATCACCTAAATGGAAGATTAGATTAGAAAATAAAATCTCCAGGCTTAGAACAGATGCTAGTAAATTGAAAGATATGAAAGACAAGAAGCTGAAGAATGAAAACACAAGCAGTATCTGATCCAAAAATACCACCTAGATTCAAGGAAAATTAGAGAAGTCCTGGAAATTATAAAGCAGCAAATAACAGCAGTGTCAAAGAAGATTAGCAGATATGAAGCCAGAACTACACAACACAAGCAGAATCTCCAATTTCAGCCGAATCAGAGACGTTTCTACCAAAGCATAGAAGGAGAAACTGCAAGAAACGTAGAAACACCAAATAAAGAAGAAACAGTGCAATTCGGGGGGGAAATTATGGGACAATCCAATAGATTATAATAAAAAAGCAGGCTGGATGAAAGAGGTCAAAAAATGTAACCAACAAATGCAAGATCTAATAATAACACCAGAATTAATAAGTGAAAGAGCAAAGAAAATTAAAAATTGGACTGCACCAGGCGACGATGAACTGCATGTCTTTTGGCTTAAACACCTAACAAGCCTTCATAAACAACTATCAAAACAGTTCAATCACATTTTGCAAGGAGGTGATATTGAACAATGGCTAACAACTGGGAAAACCCATCTCATCATGAAAGACCCAGCAAAAGGTTCAGTTCCAAGTAATTATAGACTGATAACCTGCCTGCCAACCATGTTCAAATTATTAACTGGAATAATAGCAGATGAAGTGATGCAACACTTATTAACTAACAAACAGCTTCCAGTTGAACAGAAAGGAAATTGCCCGAACACCAGAGGCACAAAAGACCGGCTGCTGATTGACAAAATGATTTTAGAAAATTGCAAGAGAAGAAAAACCAATCTAAGTGTTGCATGGATTGACTACAAGAAAGCCTTCGATTCATTGCCTCACACATGGATACTAAAATGTTTAGAAACAACTGGTGTCAGCAAAAACATTCAGATATTTATAAAAAAAGCAATGAGCATGTGGAGTACACAGTTAACAATCAATGGCGAGACACTCGGACAGGTTAGCATTAGAAGAGGCATTTTCCAAGGGGACTCACTATCCCCTCTGTTGTTTGTAATCGCCATGACCCCACTTTCACAAATACTAAACAAAACAGGCCTGGGATACCAAACATCTAAAACATCTAGTAAAATCAACCATCTGCTGTACATGGACGATCTGAAGTTGTATGGAAAGTCCCAGTCAGCAATCTAATCACTGCTAAACACTGTCCTATATTCAGTAGCGATATAGCAATGGAGTTTGGACTAGACAAGTGTGCTGCATTAATAATGAACAGAGGAAAAATAAGAAAAACGGAAGGAATAGAGCTGCCCAATGGAAGCAAGATCAAGAACCTGGAAGAGAAAGAACCTTACAAATACTTGGGGATTCTCCAGGCAGATAACATCGCACACACTGAAGTTAAAAGAAAAATAGGAAGTGGATACATCAGGAGAGTTAGAAAAATCCTCAAGTCCAAACTCAATGGCGGGAACACCATACAAGCCATCAACACCTGGGCTATACCTGTTATCAGATACGGTGCAGGAATAATAGACTGGACCCAGGCAGAGCTAGAGACGCTAGATCGTAAGACCAGGAAAATCATGACCATCAATCATGCTCTGCACCCCCGCAGTGATGTCGATAGGCTATACCTCCCTCGCAGCTCAGGTGGAAGAGGAATGCTGCAAGTCCATCAAACAGTAGAGGAGGAGAAAAGAGGCCTTGAAGAATATATCAAGGACAGTGAAGAAGATGCACTTCATATGGTCAATAACCAGAAACTATTCAACACCAATGAAACAAAACAGGCCTACAAGAAAGAACAAGTCAAGAACCGAGCAGAAAAATGGAAAAAGAAGCCACTGCATGGTCAATATTTGCACAATATGTGGAAAATCGGACATCACCAAGACCTGGCAATGGCTTAAGAATGGCAACTTGAAGAAAGAAACAGAGGGTTTAATACTGGCTGCACAAGAACAGGCACTAAGAACAAATGCAATAAGAGCAAAAGTCGAAAAATCCACAACAAACAGCAAGTGCTGCCTTTGTAAAGAAGCAGATGAAACCGTGAACCACCTAATCAGCTGTTGTAAAAAGATTGCACAGACTGACTACAAACAGAGGCATGACAAAGTAGCAGGGATGATACACTGGAACATCTGCAAAACATACAAGCTCCCTGTAGCCAAAAATTGGTGGGACCATAAAATTGAAAATGTTGAAGAAAATGAAGATGTAAAAATTTTATGGGACTTCCGACTACAAACAGACAAATATCTGCCACACAATACACCAGATATAACTGTAGTGGAGAAGAAAGAAAAACAAGTCAAAATAATTGACATAGCAATACCAGGGGATAGCAGAATAGAAGAAAAAGAAATAGAAAAAATCACCAAATACAAAGATCTACAAATTGAAATGGAAAGGCAGTGGCAGAAAAAGACCCAAATAATCCCAGTGGTAATTGGCACCCTGGGTGCAGTTCCAAAAGACCTTGAAGAGCACCTCAACACCATAGGGGCCACAGAAATCACCATCAGCCAATTACAAAAAGCAGCTTTACTGGGAACAGCCTATATTCTGCGACAATATCTACAACAATTGACAATAAAATTCTGGCATCCCAGTTCCTTGGGAAGGACTTGATGTCTGGATAAAACAAACCAGTCAATAACACCTGTCTGACTGTGTAAACAAATAATAATGCCTAGCTATTGGTCATTGTGGCTGGGGATTATAGGAGTTGTAGTCCAAAAATAGCTGGGGGGCCAAAGTTGATCAGGATGGGCTAGATAGATTCCTTCTCCCACTTTCTCAGCTTCATCTTTTAAAAAATCCCTTTCTGTGTCGCTTCTTCCTAGTGCCCATGCTTTCTAGGGGAGACCCAGTCTGAAAAGTCTTCTCCCTTCTATGCAACTTCTATATTACCTTAAAAACTGTTTGATGACCTTAAAAACAGAGAAAATTATGAGTCACAAAGCCAATGTGCAGCTTCTTCCTTGTTTAACCAAGAAAAGCAAAAGAAGATAAATGACTCACACAGTTTAAGACTGTACATTTGTTGTTTGAAACAATCATCCACATGTGAATGAGATCCAGCAATTAGTTTTAAATGGAATTCACTGCTTTTGCGTCTTTGCATTTTCCTGGAGAGAGTAGCCCTATTCAGCCATTTTATGGTGCATGCATACAGGTGCCTATATACATGTGCATCTGTTTATGTGAGTGACTGGGCAAATTTTCCATCAAACAGAGGGTAAGATAGTAAGTATATTACTGTATGTGAGTTGCCCACAATGTCTAAGTAACTTGTTAAAAGTAGCTAATGACACAGTTATTCACCCAAGCTTTTTAACTAGACTTGAGGTTTTAAATTGTGTTAAGGTTTCAATTAATGTGTTGATGTTGCTGAAAACTGTCCAGAGACAGAGGTTTGGTGCAGTGCACAGACAAACAAGGAAATGTAGATGCATACCGATCTGTATGTGCATACAAGGTACACAATTTGAACATGTGTTGAACATTATGTGTGAATGGGCTAATATCTGATTCTCACAAAGCCGTGTCCACAAATGCTGCCAATGGGATAGAAAGCAGAATTGCTTTCTGCTTAGTAGCTTTTTAAACAATTTTCAGTGAAGCTGTTGTCACTTGGTATGAATGTAGGTAGACCAACAGTATCTCAATGGCAATGCCATACAGTATTTGTGAGTTCTATGTTAGCAGCAATCCTTTTGCAAATGATAAGCCTATAGTAAGGGCTAACATCCTCTAATTTTTGTTGTATGGTGGCCAAAACTTTTCGGGAAACATGGCAAGTGCTATATTATTGCTGCTATTGTTAAGATTCCTGTGCATGTCATTCAGGTTTCTTCATTCTTCTAACACAGCGGAAAGAGAGGGGATTGTTGGGACGGGGATGTAGCTCAGTGGAAGAGCATCTGCTTTGCATACAGAAGATCCCAGTTTCAGTCCCTGGCATCTCCAGGTTAGGACTGGGAAATACTCCTGCCTGAAACCTCGGAGAGCCACTGCCAGTCAGAGTAGGTAATACTGATGTAGATGGACCAATGGTTTGAGGCAGTATACAGCAGCTTCCTGTTTTTCTATGAGATTGACAGTGTGGAACAAGGGAGAGTCCTGGTGAGAAGAGAAACTTGCTGGCTGTGGGTATCAAAGCATAGGATTGGGACCTAATGATCAAGTGAGAACTTTATCCTGAGGGAAGCTATTTGTTTGACTTTGTTATATGCAAACAAGGTAGTTTCCATTGGCAGCATCACCTGCTTTCAAGTAGCACTGTTCAGTGAGATCTGGGTGGGTGGCATGCTCTATATGTTGAGAGCTTGGGAGGCTCTGCTGCAGTGGTTCCCAACCTGGGGTCCTCCAGATGTTGCTGAACTACAACTCCCAGGATCCCCACCTACAACTTATTGTGTCTGGGGATGCTGGGAGTTGTAGTTCAGCAACATGTGGAGGACCTCAGGTTGGGAACCACTTCTCTATTGCCATGCACACAGTGCAGGGTCTTCTCATGTTTGCCCCATGTTTTGGAATTCCCTCTCCAGGGAGATCTGCTCTCTCACCTCTCTTCTGGTAGATAGACTGCCCTGTTAAGAAGAGGAGAGAGATGTGATTATTTATGGCCTTTGATTGATGCTGCTGAGTCTGCTGTGTTTATGTGCCTTTTATATTATCGCTTGTTTTAAAATTTATTTTTTATTAGGTTATATGAGTTTTCATGATTGTCTCACCTTGAGGTCTATGATGAAAGGCAGTATAAAGACATGCATAAGCAAACATGATGGCTGACATCTTGACTAAGGCAGTGTGGATGTGCTGCAGATAGCTCCCCCAGTTCCACTGTGCACATGTAGGGAGGGCAAGGTAAGGAGTTTTTGACAATCTTCTCTGCTTCTGGAAGTACCCTTTGCCTTCTGAAAATGTCCCTGAGGATCATATTTTCAGAAGGTACAGAGTACTTCCAAAGGCAGAGTAGATTGCCAAAATCTCTCCCCACCCCCACCCACCCCACACAGGGAGGAGGAGCTGGTCTTGTGGTAGGAACGTTGACTTGTCTCCTTAGCTAATTAGGGTCTACCCTGGTTGCATATGAATGGGAGACTACAAGTGTGAACGCTGTCAGATAATTCTCTCAGGGGATGGAGCCACTCTGGGAAGAGCAGAAGTTCCAAGTTCCCTCCCTGGCATCTCCAAGATAGAGCTGAGAGAGATTCCTGCTTGCAACCTTGGAGAAGCCACTGCCAGTCTGTGAAGACAATACTGAGCTAGATGGACCAATAGTCTGGGCAGCTTCCTATGTTCCTATGTGTACACGCACGCACGTATGCACAGTGGCGTTAAGGCTGTGTTAAGGGCGGCAACCTGCAGCAAGGACACAGCTTCTATTACAACCTTTCTGTGTCGATATCAGCCATCATCTTGTATCATATAGAAATTAAGTATATTGCTCTGTCTTTTGCAATTAGAAGGCTCTTGGGCCCTCAGATATTTCTGTCAAATGTTGAAAGGCCAGAAGCAAAATGGCTGATATTCAGTTGTTGCAGTTACCTTGTTCCCCTTTTAACGGTAACTGAACAAATCCATGCTTAAATGTGATTTAGGAAGATGGGCTTGAGCCCTGCTGGCTCTTTTTAAAGGACTTTGATTTTTGAAACAACACCATTCAGCCATCAAGCTAGCAGATCGACCCCTAAAACAGAAGCTAGGTATTTGGTACACTTCTTGTATTTCACTGCAATGTGTGTCTTCTGGGACCATGAAGGTAACTGCTTTCAGTACAGGGTTGTCATGTTCCAATTTGTACTGAAGACAATTACAAATCGTGCCTAGTCTTGCTTGTGTCTCACTTTTCATTGCTTACTTCTAAAGGAAATATTCTCTTGATTAACATTCATTAACTTTAATTGGAATGAAGAGTATGCTGCCACTGTTATGGATTTCCAGTGTTTATATTCTCTGTGGCCAGAGTGGACTACTTAATTATGTTTAATATTGCATGAGAACAGAGGTATGAGTAGGAGAGGATATGTGACTTGGAGAGATGTGCTTAGCCCTGAAGTACTATTGATTTGAGGACAAATCTTTCTTCCAGGTGTCTTTGGGGCATATCTGTGGGTTGATTGCGAAAGGGGTTGGAAATGCATGTAGGGCACAATCCAGCGTGCTTTTGGCTTGCTCCTGTTCATTTCCAAGGACATGCTTTTGTGGGGGAAACTTCCTTGAGGATTGTGCCTTTTTAATGAACTTCTAATTCACCTTATGTGCTTGGCAGTTTTGGGGAGACGTCAATCTGTTGATGGAATATACAGTGCCAATTCAATGACTAACCTGCTGCCAATGAAAAGGAGTTGGCACCTTTTTCTCTTAGGCTTAGGGACCTTTCACATTTATTCTTTCCCTTTACCCCGAGTGTAGTGGTAAATGAATATTGCAGAAAATTGCTTCAAGGATGATCCCTTAGCCTTAAAGCTATTTTATACACAACTTCACAGCTGTATGTGTTAATTCCTGGCACAGCAATTGATTCACCACTGTTCTGTTTCATCAAGAGTGCAACATGGAGAAAAACCATTGTGTCTTACCATACTTATAATAGTGCTCTCCTATTAATGGATATAGTTTGGTTACTGCATGTACATTCCATAATGCTTGTCCTATTCAGTGGTGTGTCCTGGGAAGTACTGAATATCAGTATAACTGAAAGATTATATTCTAGTGTGGTTACTTAATATTACATAGATAAACTTTTTAATAAGATAAAAAATCTGTGGTTTTTTTCCAGGGAAGGTCCTGCAAAAATGGATATGTATTAACATGATTAAGCAGAATTTGAAATTATTATTTTTTTGAAATACACTAACTTTTTTCTTTTGTGCTGTTTGTTCCCTTCTCCCTTTTCCTCACCTCCTTTGATAGTCTGATACCTACCTCTGCATGTCTCTGCGTTTGCCAGTGGAGGAGGAAGCCTACGTAGGTGAGTATCACCTGTGTCAGAAACTTGTGGCCAAAGCCTGTAGGAATCGGGAAAGGCTTCACGATAGCTTAATCTTTCCCCATCCAAGTTTATGTAATGCATTCATCATGCCTAATGCAGAAGCAAAACTAGAGGGAACCACTTAAGGTGAGGATAACAAACTGTATCTGGAGAGACTCATGAGTAATAGTACTTAAGGAGCTTTGTGCAGATGCCTTTGGCAGCTGGGCCCAAGCGCTCCCATTTGTAAAGTATTGGCTTTCTGTCTGTGGCTGGATACTTAATTCCACTCCATTGCACAAGCTGTTTATTTACCTGCTGGTACAGGCTGTAAATCTCTTTGCACTTACAATAAGCAGTGGGCGCAGTAAGATCTTACCTGTCTGCAAAATATACTTGCTTTACATTGAGGCATGGATGAGATGACAGGTAAATGACAGGCCCTACCACAACACTGTATCAATGTTTAATTTAAGTAAGTAGGCTAGTAAAGTGAGCACCATCTGTTTAGCGTGTTCTCTCTGTAATCTTAGGGTTTTTTTATTCCACTCTGCTTGCACAATATTTACCTTCACTAGTAAGGGTGTAAATAGCAGAATGGAAATATATTAGGAGAGAGAGCATCTAGAAAAATGGTCACTTGTGTTTCAACAGAGTTTAGTTAGTTTTTTTAAATGGGTTTTTAAATATGTCTATACATATAAGGTAATTAATACATGGTAAAAGCACTCTCTTCGGCCCCATTCAGACCTTCAAAAATAGACTGTTGTAACTGTGTACAGAAGTGCAAACAGGTCAGAAGTCCCACCTTCGACCTGTCAATCACCACTTCTCCTTGCTTCTTACACTTAGAGCAAGGTTTGTATGAATAGGGAAGCACCCTATCAATGATGATGGGCGTGTCCATGATTGTGAAACTGGATCACTCTCCTTATAAAGAGGAGAGCTGGTCTTGTGGTAGCAAGCATGAATTGTCCCCTTTGCTAAGCAGTGTCTGCCCTGGTTGCATTTGAATGGGATACTACATGTCTGAGCACTGTAAATTATTCCACTCTGAGGATGGGGCTGCTCTGGGAGGAGCATCCGCATGCTTGCATGTAGAAGGTTCCAAGTTCCCTCCCTGGCATCTCCAGGATAGGGCTGAGAGAGACTCCTGCCTGCAACCTTGGAGAAGTCGCTGCCAGTCGGTGTCGAAAATTCTGAGCTGGATCGTATCTGGGGACAATAGCGCCTAGGGCAAGCACTGAAATTGCGCCCCCATACCAAACATCTGACACCCATCTTTCAGATAACTTTAACATAATATCAGCTGAAAAATACAAGTCAAGCTCGTTAATCTTTTAATATTTCAAAAACTATATGGCAGTAGACGTAGCCAGACCAAAAAATGCTGGAAAACTACAAATTTCAGTATGCTGGGGCTCATGAAATACCCAAATACTATGTGGAGGTGTACTTGGAAAACTAAACAGAAGTGCCTGTCTAATTCTCTACTATGCATTGTAGCATCATTATTACATAAGTTTTAAAAATCAATGGAGAATTTGACTTTTCTCAGATACTGTGAAAATAATTAAAGGATATGCAGAGTAAAGTGTGTCACTGCTTGGAATATATTCTAGTCTTTCAGAAAGACAGTTAAAATGAGAGAAAGAGAACAAGAAACTCCCAGTGGACCTTAATACTAAGGATTTCACACTGATTCAAAGACAAACTCACCATTAATAGCCATATTAGCAAGACATCACATTTAACTCACTTATCACAAGAAGAAAAGTAAGAGCAAATGAATACAATCCTAGCTCATAAGCTTCAGCTCAGTATTCACGAGCCCTGATTCTCTGTACATAGTGCCAAACTGAATATGTGTACAGTGACTTATATTATATTAATTTTTTTTTACCTGTAGCCCCTTTGGGGGGCTTCCTAAAGGCCATGGGGGGTATGCAAAGTTTTTCCCTCCCCCCGCTGGCCTCTAGGGCCTCGCAGGGACCATTTGAGCATGTGCAGTGGCCATTTTTTAAAATAATTTTTTTTTAAAAGGCTGAAAACAAAATGGCCACCACACATGCTCAAATGGCCTCTGCGAAGCCTGGCATGGCCTAGGGCCTCACAGAGGCCATTTGAGCATGTACGGTGGCCATTTTTTTTTTGGTGGCCATCTTTTTAATTTTAAAAAAGGCGCCCCCCCCCGTCAAGTGGTTACCAGGGCATGTGCCCTGCCTGCCCCACCCTAGATACACCCCTGGCTGGATGGACCAATGGTCTGACTCAGTAGAATGCAGCTTTCTATATTCCTAAATAGCCTCACAATTTTGGAATACTCACCATCACAGATAGGGTGCTTCGCTATTCACACAAACCCCACTTTAAGCATGAGCAGCAAGGAGAGGCAATGGCTGATGGGTTGAGGTGGGACTTCTGGCACATTTGAGCCTCTGTACATGGTTACAGTGGCACATTTTTGAAAGTCTGAATGAGGCTTCTGAATGTGGATTCAAAACACATTAAGGATGAAATGAAGCCACTAACTATCCTTGCATCATGCTCACATTGCCAATGGGTTGAGGCTGAACACATATGATTTTCAAAGGAATTGCTACTTCTGCCTTTAGAAGCTGTGGCTTGACAACATTTTTATTGAAATGCTTTGATATTTTAATAGTTCTGCCAGTTTGGCAGGTCTGAAGAGCCTAATTTAGACTACAGGCGAACTTGGGTTTTATATTCCTCTAACAGGAATGAAGATATCTGTCTGTCTGTCTGTCTGTCTATCTATTTTCTAGGATTGACACATTAGTCTTATTAATCAGTACTTTTAAGCTTTGCTTATGTTCTGTGGTAGTATCTTCCCTAACTAAAATCAAAAGTTTTCTGTCCCACCGCCCCCACAAGAGATTATATATGACTAGTAGTTCTAAAAGGAATGACTTTTACCTGTGAACTTGATACCTGGAAGGATTGGGTTGGAAATGGATGTAAAAGACTGCATTAAAAATAAAAACAAACTCCTACTTGCTATGCAGTAGTGTTTCCCAAATAGCTTGAAGCATAGTGGTTTCCTGAATTGAAGTTGGAATAATACTTCTTACATCCAGAAAGGTTTCTCTTTGGCATGTGTATGAGCAAAAATTCTGCTGGAGTGACTGTGCTGGACTGATCCAGAGCAATGACTCATTACAGATACAACTTGCAGCCCCTTTCTGGGTAGATAACGCTGCTGTTAGTGGCTGCCTGGAATGGTGAAATATCCAGTAATATCTGATTCAGAGATGGGGCAGAATCACTTGGATTTTTAAAAAATTAAATTGGATTTTTAAAACTTAAGTCGGTTTTTTAAAATTTAAATTAGATTTTTAAAAATAAAATGCTTTTTGAGGAAAATAATCTATCTAAAGATAGTTTTCTATTTATTTATTTGTTTGTTTATTTAATTTTATTTATTTGATTTCTATACTGCCCTTCCAAAAATGGCTCAGGGCGGTTTACACAGAGAAATAATAAATAAATAAGATGGATCCCTGTCCCCAAAGGGCTCACAATCTGAAAATAAAAATAAGATAGACCCCAGCAACAGTCACTGGAGATACTGTGCTGGGGGTGGATAGGGCCAGTTACTCTCCCCCTGCTAAATAAAGAGAATCACCACGTTAAAAGGTGCCTCTTTGCCAAGTTAGCAGAGGTGCTAAGATACATTATAGTCTACATTATTTAGAGATACATTATAGTCCAAAGGTATTCATCATGAAATAAGGTTTAGTTTTTAATTATGTAGCATGAGGCTGTATATATGCAATATTTACATGTTCTGGGAAATGAATTCCATTAATCCATTCACAATGTCATGCTCTTCCATAGGTTTCTTTAAGATTATTTTGGGTAATATTTCTATCTAGAAGAGGATAAAAAATGAAACCTTCATCTGGTTGCAAATATTAAGACTATACCAGCAAGACTGAGTCTTTATGTAAAAAACCATGATTTAAATCTAGTCTTACTGACTAGTGATTTAAATCATGATTTAAATCGATTTGATTTAAATAAAATCCACCCTGAATGGACCAGACCACTGATTGGTTTGATCGAACTGGCTCACGGACCAAAGGTTTGGTTCAAAACCGAATCGCCTGAACCTGTTTCATGCACACTGTTAATGAGGATTTGAACTTGAGTGTTGCTGGTCCTAGTCTAACACTTTAATCACTACAACACACTGGCTTTGTAATGTGCTTTGTACCATCTTTTAAATGTGTGTTTGTGTATTAAATATCTGTCTTCTCGTATTTAAGTAATTGTGTGTGCTCCTATTATCTTATTTTAAAAACTTGCATGCCCCCCCCCAAACATACTTTTAAAATTTTATGATGTGTCTACAGTACTATGAACTACTATTTATGAGGGCTAAATCTATATTATATACTTTAAATAGCTTGTTCTTTGATTTAATGTATGCTGGAAATCATTATTTAAGATTTTGCTAGGACTAAGCAAATGGGTTTTTTGATGGCAACTATTGGCTGCTATCTGGAGCAGTGGACCATGGTTGCTTAGGGTTAAAAGAATCCGTATATCAGAAAGGACCTTCTGAGATGCTGGAAGCCACTGCCAGTTCTATTAGGCAATGCTTGGCTGGACTGGGCCTGTGTGGTCTCAGCGTGAGGCAGCTTCGTATGCTCACAATCTGTTTTCCCTGAATTTTTTCTAGCACCAAGATAGAAAATCTTTTTGGAAGTGGTGCATTTCATTGCGGCTGGTATTTGGTTTTGTCAAATGAAAGTATATTGCACCTTATATAAACTGTCCTTAGAACTGCGGAGAATTGGATTTGAATAAATTCTGGATGAATTCAGAGACATGATGTGACTTAATTTCAGTGGCTGATATCCTAACACAGCAGCAGTGCATCAGGAAGATATCATAATTGTGGAGAGATTTCCTAGTTGCACAGCATCAGGCACATAGCAGGGAGGGGGGCAAATTTTGCCAATCTGTACTTGCCCCAAAGGTACCCTGCACCACCTGAAAGTATGCCCCCATGGGTCATGCTGCTGCTGTGTTAGAAAGTCAGTCAGCAGTGACTGAAATAGTTATCAGATGAATGGTTTATTCGATCGCAGTGAAATAAACCAATCTATAACTAAGGTTTGAATCTAATTACAGATTGCAATTTATTTCAAGTACGTACGTTAGTAATTATTTAAGTATGACCAAGATCAATCAGTTTGAACATCGCAACTGATCTTGGTTTGTTCTAACCTCAGTGGGAATCAGGAAAGGAGAGAGCAGCTGCTCTGAAGACGGGAGCACACAGAGCCAGCCTTTAACCATGGTTTCGCGTAATGTCTGAACTGGCTACATGATTGATTTCAGTTGGACTTAAGCATACATGACTTGTCTGGATTGTGTTCATTATTTTTAAGAAATATTTCCTTTTCCAACCTGCCTGTAAGTCTTGTTACAATTTTAGTTAAGATTGATCTGAAAATTAGGCTTCAGCCACAAGTATTGTATGTAATTAAATTTTTATTGGTTAATTAGAACCCATTTACAGCTGAATAGCAGAAGACTTTAGGGTAATATATAAGATATCAGCTTGCTACTTAACATTAGAAGATGTAGGTATTCGTTTATTAGCTGACAATTAACTTTTCATGTGTGTCTCAATTGAAAATGATGCTTCAAACAAATCAAAAAGCAATACAGGAGTACTGGTATTTCAAAGTGTGGTGTTATAATTGGAGAGTTGTACAAATTCAAAATATGTAGGAAATATCAATCAGAATAATATTTGAAAAGGTCCATTGGCATTGTATCTTTTTTCCCTTGGGCCAAAATAAACAAATACATTATATCTTTTTTCACCTGGTGTCTCTTATACTGAGCAGGATAAGAATAACTGACCATATTCATCCCTACTAAAGCATCCCTCCAGTAGCAGTTGCTGATGTCTACCTGATAGGTAGATAGATACACTTTATTACAGTCTTTGACCAGTACAGAAACACAAAGAAAGGAACATAATGTCACACTTGTTACAATAAAGTGTGCCATTGAGTCGGTGTCAACTCCTGCTGACCACAGAGCCCTGTGGTTGTCTTTGGTAGAATATAGGAGGGGTTTACCATTGCTCCTTCCTCACAGTGTGAGATGATGCCTTTCAGTATCTTCCTGTATTGCTGCTGCCCGATGTAGGTGTTTCCCATCGTCTAGAAAACATACCAGCGGGGATTCGAACCGGCAACCTCTGGCTTGCTAATCAAGTCATTTCCCCACTGTGCCATTAGGTGGCTTAGGCCTGTTACAATAGCAACAGTATAATTTTTTATGGATATTGAATGACATAGTAAATTATTCCACCACATTAGGTATTAGACAAAACTTAGCCACATTGTACATAAGAACAGCCCTGCTGGATCAGGCCCAGGGCCTATCTAGTCCAGCATCCTCTTTCACACAGTGGCCCTCCAGATGCCTCCGAGAAGCCCACAGGCAGGGGGGTGAGGGCTTGCCCTCTCTCCAGCTGTTGCTCCCCTACAACTGGTATTTAGCAGCATCTTGCTTCTGTTGTAAGTAATGTTGGCTTGATGATCTGACAAAATAAATGAGAGACAGACATCATTTTTCCTGCCTTGGTATGTTCTTAATCAAAGGTAAAATTAACATGTCTCATGAGTCCCTATTAAAAACTGCAATATCATAAAACATGACTCACATCCTCTATGGCCTGTGCATATCATGGACAGTAGCGTTCAGAATAAGAAACCTTACCATATCTACTGTATAGAACGGCCAAGGGCAATGCATCAAAGCGGACCAGCGCAAATGCTCTGTGGTACTTAAGAATGATTAGAGCTTGACAATAGTCGGCTGGCTTGGTACTAAATACAAGTCTCCATATTTTAAGTCATTTCGGGGTTCTGCTCATCTCCTGTTGCCATTCCATATCTAATATTATTTGCTTTGCAGCCTTTTTTGCTTGTTCATAGCCCATAGTTCTCAGTGCTTCAGGAGAAAAATGAGCTTTTAAAAATGAGCTTTTCTTTAACAGCTAACATCCACCATGACTGGTAACTGTCTTGAAGTATCAGTGCAGCCAGCCCCATCTGAGATAATACCACTTTCAACCAATAATTAAGGATGGTTATCCACATCTGGGTCTCCACACTTATGACTCCCAGTTGCAATCTTAATGTTATTTTAGAAACGCATTTAGGTACTTGCATAATCAATCTTAGAAACTTGGATTATACCATCTCTACAGGGGCAAAGTTCAGAGGATGGACCCAGCTATGCACTGTAAAGTAGATATGCCACCCACTACATTTGCCTCAAATAGTTTTCAGGACTGTCTACCTTGTATTTATTTGTAGACTGTAAACCTTTTTGGAACTGGGAACAAACTTATTCCTTTTTTCTGTGTAAACTGATTTTAAAACATTTTTGTTGAAAAGCAGTATATAATTATTCTTTAATATTATTTATTATTTATTTATTTTACATATTTTTATACCGCCCAAAACTTACGTCTCTGGGTGGTTTACAACACAATAAAAGCAACATTAAAACATTAGTTAAAAACAAAAAAGAAATTTTAAAAATGACAATTTAAAAATTTTAAAACAATATTCTAAAACAGACACCCCCAAACTGCGGCCCTCCAGATGTTGCTGAACTACAACATCCAGCATACCCAGCAACAAAAAATTGTGTCTAGGGATGCTGGAAGTTGTAGTTCTGCAACATCTGGAGGGCTGCAGTTTGGGGATGCCTGTTCTAAAGCAACATTAAAAACAATCAAAACAGTATCAGTTAAAAGCCTAGGTGAACAGGTGAGTCTTTAAAGACTTTTAAAAATTTTTCAGAGATGGGGAGGCTCTTATTTCACTAGGGAGTGTATTCCAAAGCCTCGGGGCAGCAACGGAGAAGGCCCGTCCCTGAGTAGCCACCAGACAAGCCAGTGGCAAATGCAGACGGACCTCTCCTGATGATCTCAATGGGCGGTGGGATTCATAATGAAGAAGACGTTCTCTTAAATACCCAGGGCCCAAGATGTTTAGGACTTTATAAGTTATAACTAACACCTTGTATTTTGCCCAGAAACATATTGGCAACCCATGTAACTCCTTCAATACAGGAGTAATATGGTCTCTCCTAGATGCCCCAGAAACCAGCCTGGCTGCCGCATTCTGGATCAACTGTAGTTTCAGGACTACATACAAGGACAGCTCCACACAGTAATCCAGTCTGGAGGCTACCAGCAGATGTACCACTATTTTGAGGTCATCTATCTCAAGAAATGGATGCAGCTGGCGTATCAGCCGAAGCTGATAGAAGGCACCTCTGGCCACTGCCTCAATCTGGGACACCAGGGAGAGACTTGGATCCAGCAGTACCCCCAGACTGCTTACCTGTTCCTTCTGGGGAAGTGTGACTCTATCCAGAACAGGCAAATAAAAATCATCTCCCAAGTTTCGACCTCGCACAAGGAGTACCTCTGTCTTATCTGGATTCAGTCTCAGTTTGTTATCTCTCATCCAGCCCATTACTGACTCCAGGCAGGCATTTAGGGAGGTTATGCCCTCTCCTGATGGTGCTGACATGGAGAAATAGATCTGGGTGTCATCAGCATACGGATAACACCCTGCACCAAATCTCCTGATGATCTCTCCCAGCGGTTTCATGTAGATGTTAAACAACATCGGAGACAATACGGAGCCCTGAGGGACACCATACAAAAGTTCAGATTTTGAAGAACAACAGTCTCCAAGGGACACTATCTGGAACCTGCCCGAGAGGTAGGAGTGGAACCACTCGCAACCCCCTCAGACGCTCCAGAAGGATACTATGGTCAATAGTATCAAAAGCTGATAGTTAATAATAATAATAATAATAATAATAGTTTTTTCTTGTTCTTGTAGACTTGTTCTTTCTTGTAGGCCTGTTTTGTTTCATTGGTGTTGAATAGTTTCACAAATGGTCAAGAACACGAAACTATTCAACACCAATGAAACAAAACAGGCCTACAAGAAAGAACAAGTCCAGAACCGAGCAGAAAAACGGAGAAATAAACCCCTGCATGGTCAATATTTACACAATATAAGTGGAAAATCAGACATCACCAAGACCTGGCAATGGCTTAAGAATAGCAACTTGAAGAAAGAAACAGAGGGTTTAATACTGGCTGCACAAGAACAGGCACTAAGAACAAATGCAATAAGAGCAAAAGTTGAAAAATCCACAACAAACAGCAAGTGCTGCCTTTGTAAAGAAGCAGATGAAACAGTGGACCACCTGATCAGCTGTTGTAAGAAGATCGCACAGACTGACTACAAACAAAGGCATGACAAGGTAGCAGGGATGATACACTGGAACATCTGCAAAAAATACAAGCTCCCTGTAGCCAAGAATTGGTGGGACCATAAAATTGAAAAAGTTGAAGAAAATGAAAATGTAAAAATATGACGGGACTTCTGACTACAAACAGACAAACATCTGCCACACAATACACCAGATATAACTGTAGTGGAGAAGAAAGAAAAACAAGTCAAAATAATTTACATAGCAATACCAGGGGATAGCAGAATAGAAGAAAAAGAAATAGAAAAAATCACCAAATACAAAGATCTACAAATTGAAATTGAAAGGCTGTGGCAGAAAAAGACCAAAATAATCCCCGTGGTAATTGGCGCCCTAGGTGCAGTTCCAAGAGACCTTGAAGAGCACCTCAACACCATAGGGGCCACAGAAATAACCATCAGCCAATTACTAAAAGCAGCTTTACTGGGAACAGCCTATATTCTGTGACGATATCTATAACAGCAGCAACAACACTGACAATAAAATTCTGGCATCCCAGGTCCTTGGGAAGGACTCGATGTCTGGATAAAACAAACCAGTCAATAACACCTGTCTGACACTGTAAACAAGAGATAATAATAATACTAAATACTTGCTCATTCTTCTAGAGCTTCTTGAAGAAATTTATTTATTTATTTATTTATTTATTTATTTATTTATTTATTTATTTAATTTTTAAATTTATATACCGCCTTTCATTAAAACAATCCCAAGGTGGTTTACAGCAAAATTAAAATGACACAGTTAAAATATTAATCTAAAATATAAGACAAATTTTTAAAACACAATTATAAAAACAATACAAAATACAAGGTACAAAGAGCAGCAGCAGAGACAATCATATAAAAGCCTGGGTTAAAAAAAAAAAAGATTTAACATGCTTTCTGAAAGCTGTGATGGAGACTGAGGAGTGGCTAACTATAATAAAAACTGTCTTTTATATAATAATCCAATGTAAAACTTTTCACTTTTAATTAATTTATATATAGTCAATTTGATTAGATATATAATATGTTCTCATTCTGATTAATATTATGAGCTTGGAAGATAGCCATGAATCTGATGGAAACAGTGCTCCTGTTGATTTATAAACTAATTCTGTCTCTTCCCGCCCCTCTCCAATTTTTCCATAGGTGCTATAGGATAAAATGTACATGAAATATAGGATCAACATGTGAATTGAGGCTGTTTTCTTTTGTGCTTCTGAAAATTTAAATGTTTTCCATATAGCCTTTTAAATGTACGATTACTTTATAATGACAAATAGCAAAGCATGAATCACATTTGCTGTACTGTGCAAAGTCTGACTTGATTTATATCCTGCTCTGTCCCATGGGCTCAGAGCAGCTCACAACATTTTACCCCCTAAATTTTAATTTTCCTCTTAACCCCAAGAGGTTCGCAATCTAAAAAAAAAAAAAAAATGGCTTGGAGAAGAAAAGTGGCCAAATGAAATCAAATGACATTGCAAACATAACATAAAATTAGGAGGGAGGGAAAAAGAAGGGTGACGATGTGTGGTGTTAGTAGTGTGTCAAGAGCTGTGCCCAGGAGGGAGTTAGATGCTAACTCAGTGGCTAGGATGCTTCTTCACCTCCTCCATTAGTAGAAACAGCTGTTGATGGCAACTGTTGATGACCATCATTCGAAATGGTGCTGCAGGCTGGCAGGGGCAGGTCCCCCTGTGAGGGTGAGGGATGTTTTCAGGTGGCGAGTTGTCACAGGGTGCTAGGTTCAGGCCCCGCCCTCCTGTTGTAGGCGTTACCTAATTGCCGCCACCTCAGCTTCATTTCTGCTGTTGCTACTACCCTGCCCACTCTCTCCTTCCTCGACCCACCCTCCAGGTCAGAGACCAGCACTGAAACTGCCACTTTTTCTCCTCACCTTCTGGGTTCATGCACTTTTATCAGCCCATCTCTCACTGCCACGTGCTTTCCCCAGCAGCAGCAGCAGTGAGATGCTGGGGCTGGCAAAACTGGAGGCAACAAGCAGCGCACACTAGCACAGAGACAAGGGTAGAGCACGTGCTACTTCATGCCTGCTGTTTCTGGCCGCCTGATAATTACAAGGAGGGATGCAGCACGCACCCAGCCCAGGGAATAAGGGCACAGCACACATTGCTTTGCCCTTGCCCTGTCAGGCAGCTTGATTATGGCAAGGAAGAAGCAGCATGCACACTGTCAGTGCCAGTCTAGGACCTGGAAAATTGGGCAGGGACATAGGAAGCTGCCATATACTGAGCCAGACCATTGGTCCATATAGCTCAGTATTGTCTCCACAGAATGGCAGTGGCTTCTCCAAGGTTGCAGGCGGGAATCTCTCTCCACCCTATCTTGGAGAAGCCAGGGAAGGAATTTGAAACCTTCTGCTCTTCCCAGAGTGGCTCCATCCCCTGAGGGGAATATCTTACAGTGCTCACACTTCTAGTCTCCCGTTCATATGCAACCAGGGCAGATCCCTCTTAGCTAAGGGATCATGCTTGCTACCACAAGACCAGCTCTCCTCTCCAGGCTGCATCATGCCATACTCTAGGCTGGTGAGGGGTGTAGGCATTTGCAGCTCTCCTCAGGTGATGAGGGGAAACAAGCCACCCTTGTAGGCTGGGTTGGGGCCTGAGCTTGGAGTCGCTGAGTCCTAGAATGTGCCTCCTGATACAATCTGCTGTTTACTGTTGAACTGTAGAAATAGCTAAAGGGTGTACTACTGACACTTAGAAGAATTACGTCTGACAGAAAGCCACTCAGCCAGGAAATTTATCTGTCATTCTCCTTTCCTTATTTTCACGCATATGGTTGACCAGTAAATAAATGTGGTGTCCCCCCCCCCCTTACTGACTGATGGTAAGACCCTATTTGTCAAACACTTTCATACAAACGAGATGGGGCCTATTACTACCTGCAATATAGATGGAAATAATTTGGTGATGTATTGTTTTTTTATTTCTTTATTGTACTTCAGGACTGTAAGATTCTTACTATAGAAATCTTTATTGCTTGGTGATATTACCTTTTGTTGAACAAGGCCCATCTAGGCTAGAAAGTGCTTTTTATATTTATGCATTTGGTGGATAATGATTTATGGTTGGTTGTGCAACAATTGAAAATGATATAGGTTGTCTGATATGCTCCGTTTGGTGTAGAGAAAAGAGGGACAAACAAGTAATAATACAGGTCAGCCATGGAAAGAGATTATTTTATTGACAGCAAAGTAGATGTGCTGTTTGACTCCCTACATATAATACATAAATGATACTTAAATTATGGACAGAAAGAGATTCATCTTTGCTCTTTACCTAGCTCATACAAGACAAACATTTTATTTTATATGCAGATTCTAAACCCAGCTGCCTAGCAGTTGTTGATTTGGGGCAGTATAAAAATGGATATCTGATTAGCATGGGCATTGCCGTCTTTCCATTCTTTTAAAAAAACAGCACTTTGAAGGAATAGCCATTGAGTATCTGAAGATAAAGCATGTCCAGTAGCTGGTTCAGTCTCGTGATATTTCCTCCCACAGGGGTGATGAATGACTAGTTAGGTGGTAGTTAAACTTCCTAAATAGATTTTCTTCAATTAAATGTATGTTTTATGTGACCCATGCTAAGAGCCATCATTTATACTATCTGTTAGATCCTGCTTTAGAATATATTTTATCTGCAATGGTCTAATCTAAAATTGAAGGAATTATAATTCAGAAGAAGCTTAGACTCATTCTTGAGTATAAAGCTAATGTACTTTCTATTGGGGACTAAATATATTTTAATATTTAACATTCTCCTTACTACTCTTTGAAGTCTTTTTCGCCTTACAGTGCTGCCAATCAACAACACAGTTAGTGCGAGCAATTGAAAGATGATTTTGCGGCATCTTGCATCAATTGTAAAAATCCAGCTGTTATCATAGGACTGAGACCACTTTATTAAAGTATTCATAGCTTTATTTTTCAATGATATGTCTCTGCACTGCTAAACAAAACACACACAGGAAGGGGCTCAATCACTCTTCAGCCCTTTCTCCCAACACTGTTCCTGTGATCTTAATCTAGGTGCCTCACTTGAATTAAAATGGTATGTCCCAGAGAACCTAATCTGCTGATTCTTGGTAAGAGATGCTTAGAATGCTCTTTGTCACTAAGGGTCAAACTAAACATGACATAAAATATATTGCATGATAAAATGCATGATCACATTTCCATAAGTTACATTTTTTTAAAAACCACCAAAAAAAATAAGTTACAAAAAAAACACTACACAGGTGAAGGAGGCACCAAGCTAGATGCCCGGTCAATTGCAGATAAAGCTTCTGCTCTCTACTATCTTTCAAACAAATCTCTATCTATCTCTTTCGGCCCGGGGGGAGGGGAAATCTAGTGAGATTTTCATTTGTTCATGGAAAATCTGTGTGTATTATTGTCCCCTATCCTTTTTCACTTTAAGGCTGGGTTTGGTACCTTTTTAATTGGTAACTACATAACAGAAGAATAACATACAAGTTCCACCTTTTTGAATGGCGTCTCTTCCACACACACAAAAGTACATAGATGTCTGACTGGAAGGAAAATGAAGAGAGCAAAAACACAACTTCAGATGTTGTAACTTTGTCTTTTCTGCTGTTTAATTTATATTCCTGCTGTATTATCATAATGATCACACAACAGCCTGCAGTGAATATATATATATTGATATATAATATGAATAAAATATAATCAAAGTATGCATCTAAAGGCAAGTCATAAAATGGCTTCCTGTAGTAGGAAAATAAGCCCATATAATTTATTACTTCTGTCTTGCAGTTGACTTCAAACCTCATGCTAGCATGGATACAGTCCACCACATGCTGCTCTTTGGATGTAACAATCCTGCTTCAGATGAAGATTACTGGTAAGAAGTACAGACTTGTAATCAAGGCATTGGCTTAATTAGTTATCTGGGATAATAACTATCAGGGAAGAGGAGAAGGGAAGAACCAGTGACAATACAAGTTGAGAAGGGAGGTCCATGTTAAACAATGTACAACCAAGGGTTTATTCTCATTGCTTTGCTGCCAACCTGTCCTTTTTTTAGTGAAGGGAGGAAGGAAATAAATTTGCGTGTAAGACAGGCAATTACTACTTCAGATACTTGCATTGGTACCAAAAGTTGCATTTACATGAGACATGTTGTTTTCTTATGTTGTATCTGTGTTTTCATAATTGTGTGTGATTTTGCATGTACAATAACAAAAAGAACATGCTACTTGATGAACATTAAGGTGGATTGGGGTGTGGGGGAAGAGGAAGGGATAAAGAATAAGAGTCCATAAGTATTTGTCTCGAGGCCTAGTGTGGGAAATGCAAATTAGTGTAATAAGATTTGTAACATTTTTACATGGTCAAAAGTTAGCCATGGGCAGATAAAATGTTGGGCTTGTCAGTTTAGTACTGTGAATTCAAATTTGTGTCACAATTATATGACCAAAGCTGTCAAAGTGCACTAAAAAGACCCTCACACTTGTCCTTTACTGAATCAAAATATAGCTACTTATTTTCTGCAGTGGTGTTCAAAGTTTTCTTTCAATACTTCCCATTTGCTATGGAATTTCTGTTTCTAAAAGAACACTAGGGTTTATTCATAGCTACAGTTTCATACAGTCGACCAAATTCCTGGAGGAAAAAAGTGCTTAATTTCTGTACTGACTGTTTTGAACTTGGTTTACTTCCCAACTGTTGTGGTGGCGGCTGGTGCTTTGGATTTTTAACCATGTTAATATTTATTTATTTGTCTTATTTATGTATACTACCCTATATAGAATCTCAGAGCAATTATGTAATATAAGTAAGGAGGCAGATGTGGCAGGACCTCATGTCTTCCCTGGTATCTGTATGTACCTCCTTAGAGAACCTCAGAACTATTGATATAGAGCCAGGCCTCACAACCTCTGTCTGACTAACATCCAGACTAACTCTCCACTAATGTGCAAGGGTTTTGCACTATGCAAGGAGGGGAATTTTCAGTGTTCTTACCTTCCCTCTGCAAGTCCCCGTGCCTCCTGACTACAGTCAGGAACATTGTTTATCCTACAGTCAGGAACATTGTTTTGGGAGCCACAAGAGAGTACAGAGGGAAGAGGAGTTTGCCAAAAACTGCCCCCTATCTTCCACAACAGAAAACCCTGGTACATCAATGGAGAATGTTGGCCAAGAATTCCACTGTTACTTGAGACAAGGTTTTCTGTTCCAGAAGAGTGGAAAACTTCTCAGCATATCTCCAGTGGCTGTTGTCTTCCTTGAATAACTTGCACTGCGATTCATTCACTTAATATATAACTCGCTCACTTTGGTAGTCAGTTCAAAATAGAATTGTAAGGAATCAATTTTTAGTGGAACCAACTAGAAATTTCCTGGATTTCTATGGGAAGAAACCATATTTTGCTCTGTTAAGTTGCTAGGAAGAATATATCATTTCTTTAGAGGAAAAGCCATTGCACTGCTAAGAACCTCTCAAATCCATTGGTGTCTAAAGTTATCTTAGATGGGATGAGCCTTTAGGTTTTTGCTGATAGGAACATAGGTTATGCTTGGATATACAGTACATATTCAGTGCTTCAGAATTCGTTCTGTGTAGCATTTCAGATGGTTATTAAATTTAAGTCATCGAACTTTAATCAAGTTTAAATCATTAGATAAATCAACTCAAGCTTTAGTCAATTAGTAGTGCAAATTTTAACCTGTGTCTTTTTTGAGGTATTGAAGAAAGCATGAAGATACCACTCCTTGACAGAAGGAAAGGCCATCTTCATTTTTTTAATTCCATATTTCTCTAACACACTAGAAGCAAAACAGCTTAAAAAAATTTTTTCCACATCCCCAGCTGCAAGGATGACACACACACCAAGCATTGGATAAAAAGGGTTGCAACTTTATTAAATGTTTTGAATTAGTGAACTGGATATTGAAACTCCTTGCAGTGCGGGGCTAACGAGGCTGGATGTCAGACTTTATGTCCTTCCTCAAGCTTCCTATGGCTGACGCACCCTGGCTCAAAGGTAGAAGCAGTGCAAGCTGGCTTTCTCTTCATCCTTGCCAACCCAGAAGGTCAGGGCAACTTCTAGTGCTTTATCCTCCTGAAGCCGCACAGCCTTTAAGGTTTGTGAAGGCCTGAAGTAGGTGTAATGGCCAGTCGTAGCCCCTGAGCTATGAAGCCTCTAAGGACCACTTCACCCTTTCAAAAGACCCAAGGGTGCTCACTGATACCAAATGCTTCTAAGCATCCACAAAGCCCGGACTTCACCTGCTACAGGGTGAGGTCATCCCAGCTTGACCTCAAACCCCCCCAACACAAAATAATTCAGCAAACCCTCGCTGTAGATCCACCAAATACATGTCACATCCATTCACAGACAAATGGAGTCCATTCAGCTGGAAAAAGTAAGAAGAGGAGTACATTATACCGGGCGCAGAACAAAGCTGCCCCCATTCGCAACCACATAGCTGCCAGTGGCTGCATAATCTTCCTCCTTGCTCTTTCCACCAAACTCTGAACACCCTTCCAAACCCTACGTTGCAACAGATATATCCACCATATTACCACCCCAGGAATCTAGGCCCGGATGGAGGCAGAATCCAACATGGCTTGCTGAATCAAAGAAAGGCCAGTTCACTTAGCCAGATCACCTTCCCCTAAACCAATTATCAAAACCCAGGGCAGGACAGTAACATTCATTCATTCGTTCGTTCGTTTATCATTTACAGGTATATCCTACCCTTTCTCCAAGGGTTTTATCCTTGCAACAACCCTGTGAGATAGGTTAGGAGAGATACATGACTGGCCCAAAGTCACCTAGTGAGTTGCATGGTTGAATGTGGATTTGTACTCCGGTCTTTCTGGTCCTAGTCCAACATTCTAGTCCAACATTCTACACTATGTTGGATCTCTCATATTGCAACACTATGCTGTCCAGTATTACTTGCACAGCACCAGAAGCAGCTAGCAGCACAGCATAACCCTCATCCCCAACGGCAAACTCATGCTCACTTTCCCAAACCAAGTTGGATTCCCATCTGGGAGGTAATGGCTCGTCTCTAGGCCCAAAAAGAAATAGAATGGCCATATATCAAAACACACACAGGAGCCGCCGCTCCACCAGCACCTGCATGCTTGTTTCCAAAACCAAGTTGGTCTCTAATCTGGGAGGTACTGGCTTGTCCGTAGGTCCAGAAAACAATAGAGTCAAAACATGCCCAGGAGCAGCTGCTCTGCCAGCACCTGCCAAGAAAATCAGGAGATGAGAATACCCTGCAATAGGCAGGGGAAGAAAAATAGCACCAATCAGTGGGAGCTGCATAAAACTCTCATGCACTGATGCCTTGAAGTGAACATTTGTGGGACTGAATAAATCAAATGACAGTAGGTAGCCAGTGTTCCAAGTCAGAATTAACAGCACTCTTTGGGGGAATCAACATCAACGGACCCTGGAGCAGGGTATCCCTAGTTATTCTACATGCCTGTATTGTATTGTCCTGCTGTTTACCAACCATAATAAATATTTACTCGTCTATACCACAGATATTGATGATACTGCTGCTCCTAGGGAAATACGCAGCTGAAAATACCAAACGATTTAAACATAACTGTATGGTATCTCATTTGAACTGTATGTATTAGAAGCCCTGCATTTAATATTGGTCTTATTTAGTCAAGCTGCCCGTCTTACTTCCCAATCTTCTTATTTCCTTGTTATTGCATAAATTATCATATTTCACTTCTCAAGACCCAGTGTTCTTCCATCCCCAGCTGACTTGTCATTAAATTTTTCCCAAGCGGTATACCTTTATTATGTATACATACGTAAATACGTATACATTTATTAAACTGGCAAAATAGTTGCCCCACTAGCAATCTCTCTCCTCCATCACTGTCAGCCCCCTGTTCTCCCCAACAAGGATGGCTCACTACTCCTTTGTGTAACCAAAAGATCCCTCCTGCTCTGCCTTCTTACTACCAAGTAGGCGAGACATGCCAATTCTTCCTCCTTAAATTAACAGGAGACTTGGAATGCTTGTCCAAAACCAGCCAAAATGTAACTGCTCACAGCATTTGCTTGCCTGGGTTATTTAAAATCCCCCTGATAGCTGTAAAGTAGCAATTCCAACAATGAACCCACCTTAAATTTAGAGGTGGCCACTGGTTTTTCCCAAACACATTGTATCTACCATAGATATACACTGGAGAATAATGAATCACCTGCTTGATATGCTATATATACTATAGTATACTATACTATATACTAATATATAATTTTGAGTAACATTTGGAGCAACAACTTGAACAAGAACTAGTAAGAAAAAAGATCTGGAAGGACTATATATCTACATGTATAAGGACTATGGGCATAATTGACCTTCAGCCATACTTTTTGGGGTCTAGAACACAGACAATTTCTTTCGTAATTGTGTGTTTCATTATATATGTTTAATCTATCCGTGTTTCATGAAAGTTGTGTGTGTGAATAGACTCTTATACACGGTATATATACTACCCAGTATATGTTTTGTTCTCTGGTCTGGGTATCCTCTATTCTTTCATCATATATACCTACCAAAACAAACTTGGTAAACCGGCAGTTATTGTTTCTCATACTGTACAGGTGTGCAAAGGATCCCCATATTGATATACCATTACAAGAAGAGCAGATCCTCAACCATACTTAGGATGAAGGATACAGATTTACAAGAATAGCAACTCCAAATTGATTTGGAGTGCAGCTTTTCTGTCATCCTGAAGGCTACAGATTTGAAGGTGGCCTTGGTCACTAAATAAAATCCAAGCTGATTTGGAGTCAGGCTTTCTGTCAGTCACCAGCGCCCCACCATCCCACTACTTGTTGCATCCATATCCCCACCTTTTAACACTATTGCCTCATTACTGTGTCACAGTATTCGTTAGTTAAATAATCCCTGTCTCTTCAGGTTTAGTGCACCACTTCATCTACGTCAGCTAACTGTTGCCATGCCTCCCAATTAGGAGAACCAACCAGAATAAAACAATTGTTCTTTCAATCCATTTTTGTATGATGAATTCATGCCATAATTTGCTGGTTCAGGTGATCCATCAAATTACGTTCACGCTAGAGTGAACCCCACCCCCAAGTGATGGCCCAATGGTCCATCAGTGCCCTCCCCCTCCTTCTCTTCTCTGATCAGGGCGGCCCATTTTGCCGCTGCTTAAGTGAGGGTAGGGCACACAGCCTGCCCCCTGCGTGAGGCCGAGGGCTGGCCCATTAGAATTTGCCCTAAACATGTTAGAAATGTCCCCCACAAGGATTTATCAACTAAAACTTTAGTACATTGATTTACTGGTTAAATGGATTAAAGATTGCAATCCCAATATAAATATAACCTTGAAGTTTCAGAATAGCAAGCAAGTTGCAAATTTCTACACCTTCATTCTCATCAATAAGATATTGCTATTAATAAATCAGAAGTAGCTTTGAAATACCTTTTAAATTTTGATTAAGTTATTAATATTTGAAAAGGCCAGTCTCTAAAACAAGTAACTAGAAGTTCAGACTTGGCCCCAAAGAGTTATAAGATTGGAAAGGTATTCTGTTATAAGTTACTGAAAACTATTCAATAGAATTTGATACTGAAATCCCTGTTGGTTGTTTTAAAATGGTTTTACACATTCTTACTGCTGTATAATTGGTACACTCCTTATGGATCAAACACTTTTTTTCTTAATTGGCACTAATTTGTGCATTTTTATTTCATTATTTGAGCTACCTTCAGCCCATTTCTGCTATAACATACTTTGTATAATGATGATACATTATTTGTAGTGATACATTCTTTAGCAGGGGTCCACATATTTTCACTGGGCTTTAACATTTTTCTTTCGGCTTTAACATAATTATTTTTCTACCCCACTACACATTTCCTGCTTCATCCCAGCCATCCCAAGATCCCTCTCCTCTCTCATAGTTCATTGTTGTGCCCCAACAGACACTGGGCTCTTGCAGCTTCCTGAGTAGGTATTGGTGATACACTAGAAATTATGGTGATATCCAGCTGCTTTCTGTCTTTTTCCAAGATATTCTTAAAAGGTCTACCAAGACCCAGTGAGATTTGCTTCACAGTCTGAAATAGGCAAATTCTCTGTTACCTTAACGGCTGAGGCCTGTACCTTACTGAGGTACTAAGAGTAATACTTCCCTATCGCTGGATCTCCCAACTCTCTGGAAAAAAATTGGTTTGAGATATTCAAATGGGATCTAAACATATCAGTGTTTTACCTTTCAAGGAGCCAGAGGTCTGACATGGTTACTTCCCATGTGATCCACTCTCATCCCTGTTATTTTTTTCATCCAAGTATGGCTGGACAGTGTTGGAACCAGCAATCATTCTAATTCATTAATGATGATTTCTGTATTATGTCTGTAGAAAAACTACATCTTGAACATTAGTTGAATTGGTACTTGGGTCTTCTCTCATTTTGCTTTTTGAAGTCTGCTGGGCTCTAAACAGAGACCCACAATCTGCAATTGTTACTGGTTCGTGAGTTTCACTAAGGATAGATGTGAAAGGCAGTTCTTCCAGAGGGTCTGATTGTGTGAGCAATTAAAAATGGCCATCTACATTTGGTTAGTGTTGACTTTGTCTACCAGCTTTCATTGACGTCAAATACTGAACTATTGTGCCTCCTAAACACAGATCTGATTAGTTTTGTGTTTTGCCTTCACATTTGTTCAGATTGCCATTTAATGTGAATGGACATGCTTGTAGCTGTAATGATCTTTTAATCGGAAAAGGTCTAAGCAGAAAGCTGACCTATTATTCAAGAACACTAAATCATCAAGAAATACATTGATCAGAACTACTGATATTTTTCATTGGGTGTTCTGGGCTGTGTCATTAGGACAGTACAGAAGCAGTGAGTACATGCCAGATTTTAGATAAACCTTTTAACTTGAGCACCCATGTATGTTGTGATAGAAAATCAATGTTTAATCTAGTCTTCGGTTGCTTGCATAAAGTCTCACTTGCTTTAATTTTGTTGTCCACTTTGGTGCTTGCAATGTACTCCTCTCTACCTGTAAAAGTGGGCAATGTTCTGTTAAGAACTACTTTGCTCAGAGGGGCAGATTCTTTCCTGCATTCTCCCACCCCCCACCCCATCTGCTTGAGTTTCTGACTGTGTTTTTGAAAGAAAAAAAGTCAAGCCAAATAAAATTTTATTAACTCTTCTTTATTAGTCAACTGCATTCGGTAAATTAGCAAATATAGATCAGCAACATTTCCCCATGGGTTGATATCATTATCATATTGGGTGGGAATATGGTCTTGCCTGGTGGTATTAATATACTGTCTAGATCGGCTAGCTGGCCAATAAAGGATTGAAAACGTTAACACTTTTAAGCTTCTAGAACAGAAATTACATATGTCTTGTACTGGTCAATAGCATAAGATGTACACTGCTATGCTTTTTGTTTTTAAAAAAGTGGTTATTTTATTTTAAAAGGAATTTATTTTATAAATATATATTTTTCAAAACCTAAAAAATAAGTATAGTGGCTGACATCCCAGCTAACCTTGCACTTACCCAAGTTGTGTTAAGTGTGGAGCTTGTGTTCCACGCTAATGTTACACTAGTACAAACATGTCTAGTGTTTACACCACAAGGGACACAACCTGCGACGTGCCTCATATATTTTGCATGGGAATTATGCGCAATAATGCAATTTTGAAAATCCCTGTGATTTAGTGGAACTATGCAACCTTCTTGGACTAGCACAACTTTGTTCTTTGCACAAGCTCAGCATTGGGGTGATGGCCACTGAAAGAAGCTGCTGACAAAACTTCTAACCCTCACACTGATGGTGGAATCAAATTAATGTGGAGAAGTAGGGGAAATTGACACTTTGCCTTCTTCAGCTTGATACTGCTCATATTGCCTAGTTATGCCCTGTTAATTGCCCTGTTGTGTTTCATGACCCTGTGCCCTTCTGAGTTTTTGTAAATAAGCGTGTATACTCTCATTATATTGTGGTCATTTTTACCCCAATAGCATGGAAAACAGGGCTTGAAAGTATTAGGTGGCCTAGTGACCTCAAACCCCCCCTCCTCCAAAAAAAAAAATGCTGTTGAAAAGATTGATAGTATGCTCTCTATAGGTGTTTAGACCAGAATCTATTCTTTCTACTTGTTGTGAGAAAGGCACATATAGGGCAAAATATAGCATTTTGTTTGTGTCATTAAATGTCAGTTTTGTGTGTACAAAATGTCTTTACAAAAGCATTTCAGCATCAATACCCCAAGAGAACAAGGAATCCTTTTACAAACTTGAAATGTGGTACCTTTTTTTAAATAGATAGAATGTTCCTCGTGTGAACCATCAACATCATTTCTTTTTCTATCACAGCTGTTTATAGAGTTCATGTTGAACAATAATTAGCAGTAAAGCATGTGATGCCATCTTAGCTCCCCATTCATTTGCTAGCTGGCTAGTAGGTTATTTGCAAAAAACTTTTCTTGGCTAGCTCCAGAGATCTCAGCAGGTGGCCAGACTTTCTGACATATCTCAATTAAGGATCCTCAGTTGGGCAGAGTATTGGTGGAATCACCCCAGCTAACTTGGCAAAGAGGCACCTTTTAACATGGTGATTTGCTTTTATTTAGCAGGGGGAGAGTAACTGGCCCTATCCACCCCCAGCACAGTACCTCCAGTGACTGTTGCTGGTGTATATCTTGTGTTTCTTTTCAGATTGTGAGCCCTTTGGGGACAGGGATCCATCTTATTTATTTATTATTTCTCTTTGTTAACCACCCTGAGCTATTTTTGGAAGGGTGGTATAGGAATTGAATGAATGGATGATGATGATGATAATAATAATAATCTTGTTAAGACAGATCAAAAGATTGCCTGAAGTTTTCTCAAGCTATCAACAAACTTTAAGGATAGCCCAGAGAAATACAAAGTCGATCAAAGAGATCCACTAGTTAGAATCTATTGGAAGGGACATGTTCAAAGTTTTGTAAAATGCAGGAATTCTGGGTAGGCTTTCTGAGAAGCTTGGGCTATTCATTATTTTATTTATTTATTATCTATGTCACCTGATATGTGCATCTCTAGGCAGAGTACACAATTTAAAACACAACAATGATAAAAACAGAGTGAAAACAGTTAAAACATTTTCACAGAATAAAAAGTTAAAACAATCTCATGAGATCAAAACAATTGAACAGTTTAAAATTAATTTCAGTTAAGTCTGAGGAAACAAGTGTGTCTTGAAGCAAACAGGTAAGGAGATGCTCTTAGATTAACAGGGAGCATATTTTCCTTCCTGCAGCAGAGATTTAGCATTGAGTCAGCCAAACAGCTGTGCTAGCCATGAGCACTATCGGAAGCTAAGGTACACATAGGAGCTACTGGTTCCCTCAGCACACTCCTGCCTCCTTCTCTCCATTGTGTTCGTCCTCTTTCCATGCCACTGTTGCATTGGCTCCCAGTCCACAAAGAAACAGCAGGAGGCTACATATAAGCATGGGGTGTGTGAGGATTCTGCAAGCTTGCCTGTTGAAGAGATGAGTCTGGCAGAGTACACCAAGATAAGTGCCCAGGTGTAACAATTTTGAAAATATTGCACAATTGTAAAAATGATTCATTATGTAATCAACTGCTTCTCTTCATCAAGAAGCCTGAAAGCAAAAGTGGGCTTTCTGGTGGGTAATTAAGGGTAGCTGGTGGGTGATTAAGAGTGCTTAATGTCCATCCAATGAAAATGTTGTTGGGTACCAAGCCAAAAGAGATTTTTTTTTCTCCTGGTATGTTTCTTTCAGGGACTGTGATGGGGGAACATGCTTGGACACATCTAACATTTTGTATGCTTGGGCCAGAAATGCTCCACCAACAAGACTACCAAAAGGTATGGGATTTTCCATCCTACTACATTCCAAACAAGTGTGTGATGGCACAGCATACTTAGTTGAAAGGTTTTTACACTTAATGACTATTTTACAGAGATGTCTATATCTAACAATGGATTTATGTACAAATATTGTTGTAGTCATTCCCAAAGTGCTATCTTAAAAAAAAAAAAAGTTTCACATTCTTCAGAGTATGAAGTTGGTCATCTAAATCATGGGTTCTCAACCTTGGGTCCCCAGAAGTTGTTGGACTTCAACTCCCATAATCCCCAACCAAAGACCATTGGGGCTGGGGATTATGGGAACTGAAGTCCAGTAACATCTGTTGACCCAAGGTTGAAAATCCCTGATCTAGATAAACTGCTACAAAAATTGTATGTGTCTTTTGGAAATTGGGAGGTTTATTCTGGACTGTGAATCCTTTGGCGGGAGGGAAGCATTTTCTCATTCCTTTTGCTGTATAAAGAACTTAGATGACTTTTCTTGAAAAGTGGCATATAATATTAAATAAACTGTAGAAATAATAATACTGGCTGGCATATGCAGCTATAACATATCTGCTTCTGAAGCACTGGAGCTCACATTGGGGGAGAGGTAATTTTATTGATCTCTCCTTCCTCCCAAAAGCTATCCATACCCCACCTGTATGAAGCAGGTGACAGCAGGTAGCAAGGTAGCAAACAAGCGAGGCAGCCACGTATCAAGCTAGCTAGTGGCAAGGCAACTGAGTGCTGCAGGACTGCTGCACCAGCAAGTGAGGGCTGAGGCTAAAGAGCTTAAGTAAGAGCCAGGAAGTCTCCATCCACTTTCTGATATTGCTCAGCTTCATCCCCATAGTTGTGCTTGACTCTGTCCCCTCCTTCTGAGGTGGCCCCTCGGCCTCATGAGGAAACGCTTCCAGCATCAGCCAGAGAGCTTCCAGTTGAGGGTTGTAACTGCGGCCAGTGGTGGCATTCTTGGATGTCTGGGGGAAACACTGGTAATTCCCCTGTGGAAACTAGGTCACCAGAATACAGTTTTCCTTGGGAGTTATCTCACTCCTGTGTTCCATAGGGCCTTGAAGGGTGGAACTGAACAATGGAGAGATCTCTGGCTCTGGATTAGGGAAATAGTTGTTGTGGGCTGCACTTCCTGAGGACTCCCCAGGGTACCTGGACTCTGACGAAAGTCCTCTGAGTCCTCTGCACAAAAGTATGTCCCTGAGGATTGTGCAGCCCTCTGAGACAATTTCACATTACTCAAGAGTGCTTCCAGAGAAAGAGGTGATCAGTGAAAATCACTCCCCCTGCACAAGCCCCCATGCTTTAGAAATGGGAATACAAGCCTTGTGAATGAGCCTTTTTTGACTGTCAAAAAATGCTTTACTTAGGATGTCAGACACAGTGTTTTGGGAGCTGGGAGTTTTCATCTTCCTTTTTAATCCGAGCCTGAACAAATTTCACTACATAGTCAACTGTTGTGTTCCTTGCTTTTCTGTAGTTGAAGATAACCTTTATGGTTTACGAATGATGGATTGTTGGTGAAGTCTGTCTGGCATGTAGCAGGACGCTATCCACATGATTCCTATCTTGCATTACACCATGTCAAGTTCTGTGTTTCATATTTCCACTAACAGTGCATTAGGCAAATGTCTTAAAGAAATTCAGATATAAAGTTGGAATACCTTGTTTTATTTGATCTCCTTATTCCTTATAGCCAGGTTGAATGAAGAATTCACAACTCTAATGTTTTTCATTCAGAGCTAATAATTCAGGAATGATTCTTCTGGCTGACATCCTGTCTTAACAGCTTAAGAGCTACATGAGAAACATCAGTGCTTCTGATGGGTTTGAATAACACAGCATTGGTGTCCATGCCGGGGGCAGGGTTAATTTCAACAATCTACCCTTCCCCAGAAGCCTTTATGTCACCTAAAAATATGTTCCTGTGAGTTGTGCAGCTTTCGGATTTATTTTTGGGTGGCATAGAAGACTTCCAGTGAAAGGGGAGATAGTTGAAATTTGCCCCCACCCCAAGCACTGGTGCTGGGTGAGTCTGGAACCCAGAAGTAGCAACAGTGCTTCTCACATAGCAGTTGAACTTCTTTAGTCACGATTTCAGCTTCTGGCAAATACACGTGTAAAATTTTGCATTGTTTCTATTTAAAAGTCACTGGAATAAGTTTTGCCACTCAGTTTTTAACACGAACATTTTAGAATTTCAGTTCAGTTTCTTGCTTGGGATGTTTCCTGTTCAATATAGACATGCATGTAGTTTCTTAAAATTCAACTTGTCTTTTTTCTTTTTTTAAAAAATTAAGGTGTTGGATTCAAAGTTGGAGGAGAGAAGGGTAGCAAATACTTTGTGCTCCAAGTGCATTATGGGGATATTAGTGCATTTAAAGGTATGTGTGTTCTTCAGATATTATTTTAACATGATTTTATAAATAATATAGAATATATACAAGAATGAAACGAACCATTAGTTACTGAAATAAGGTACAAAGTAATGGCAGTTGAAGGGTTCAGGTGATCCTGTCCTGACTTTGCAAAATCTAAATTCATTTAGATACATTCTAATCAAGCCATAAAAAGTTGGCTGTCCATGTGTATGCCTCTGTGTTACTCATTATTTAATATATTTTTATCTTGTGAGATTGTTTTTGTTTGGTGAATTCTAACTGTTCTTATTCTGTTTTACCTTTACTCTGTACACCGCCTAGAGATGCACATATCAGGCGGTATAAAAATATGATAGATAGATAGATAGATATAGATAGATAGATAGATAGATAGATATAGATAGATAGATAGATAGATAGATAGATTTGCCCAGACAATTGTTGCTTGTGCTTCTGGATGTTGTGCTTGGTAACTACCTGTTTTGTGAGAGGAAGATTTTTCTGTTAGAACTGAAAAGATTGTGCAAATTGGAACAGAATATCATACTGTCTGGCACACATACAGAACCAGTCAGCAGCCTAATACAGCATTTCCTCAGCTGAGGAACAAATTCTATGAGCTTCACTTGCTTTTGCAAGAGAATGTAAAAATTGCACATTAGATTTCAGTGGCTAAGTCAACTGAGTTGTGAGAATTAAAAGGTATGTGGGTGTAACAAGTTGCATTTGGAAGCAGTTCATGCTTTTTAGATTGTGTACCCGTTTATACTTTATGGTAAGTTTTCCCCAGTGTATGTGAGTATGCTGTCATTTTTTCAAATTTCTCATTACTTACTTCTGGGTATAAAAGATATTTTATGAACTTAATGGCATTAATTACACTGTTGTCACAGAAGTGAGACATAAAATTTGTAATGCATAAGACATTGTTCTGTGTGCAGCCTTAATGAGCCTTAATAAGATAACTTTCAACTGGCTGAATTCTTACTTTGCATGTACTTAAAAAAAAAAATTAGAGCTACAAAAAGAATACACTGCTTTCTGTTATAAGACTAAGTAAGGTTTGACCTCATTTAAAAGGTGGCTTTATTTTAAATGGTTAGCTACTAGATACCCATTTCGTTGACATTCCATAGCTGCAAAATACACAAGAGAAATTAAGAAAGTAATTGTTTGATATTACAGCTTCATAGTTCATGGCAGTCAAATTCCTTTGTCTCAATCTTCTCTAACATGCTGCTTAAAACTTGACTAATTAATAGACATTTTCCACATGTTTTTCACTTATTTTGCACAAATTAGTAGAAGTTTGTTTCTATTGCTTTTTTCCAGTTGTAATCCTGGTACTATAAGCCTGATTTTATTTCAATTTCATAAACCTTTAATATATCTTTTTAGTGGCAGTTACCATTTATTTTTGTCACTGATCAAAGAAATAGGAGCCGATATGCATATCACAATGGATTTTGTTATATTCACTCTGCAATCCAGAAGTGCTATTAAGCCACACTAGTAAGCACAGCTTCTTGTTTGATCTCTGTTGGAAACTCTGCATAGAGAATCAGCTTTGAAAGAAACCTGCTTCTGAGAGGGGATAAATGCATTTTCTTCTCTTTGCCACAGGGCAAATGGAAGCTAATAATTTATTTGTCCAGAAGCAATGTGTACTTGCTCTCTAGCTGAAATGCAAAATCAAAGGAATTATCCTAGACTGAGTAGCAAATGGGGAAGATGATTTTAAGATGGTATGTGAGGATTGCATTGTGTTTCTGCAATCGGCTTAGCTGATGCAGCACTTGCCCGCAAAGCAAATGTTATGATCCTATTTCTTCTGATTCCTCAAACCTGCTGAGTGGAGAGCTCATTAAACATGACCATTTTGGGAAGTGGAATGTATGAGAGAAAGAAATAAGTTTTGTCCATATGAAGGAGTTTTTGTTTAAACACCATAAGAGTATTTAACGCAAGAGCTATTTTATACGAGAGAGAGAGAGAGACTTGGTAATTGATTTATTCTGCACCTCTAAAGCCTAGCCCAGACTTTAGGAATCTGCACAAACTAGTTTGTACACTTCCGGGGGGGGGTATCCTTTAAGGAGCAGGGTGGGTGACTTTATCTGCCCCACTGGCATCCCCCCACCAGCGCCATCTCAAAAAGCGTTGGCGCGGGGGTGCAGCGTACCTCCCTGGTCAGTGTTGTATGCATGTTGGCCACTTACAGTATGACGTTGACCAGGGCTACAGGGTGGTACGCTGCACCCCCATGCCAACGTTTTTGGGGATAGCATTTGTGGGGTAGGTCAGGGCACCCTCCTTGCCCTTTAAAGGATACTCCCCCACCTCCTAACTGGCTCGAACACTGGCATTCTGAACTGGTTTGGCACTCCAGAAAAGTATACACTTCCCTACCAGACTTCACTTTTGCTTTAGCATAGCAAGCAAATTTCCTGAAGTACACAGTGATGTGGGTTTAGAAGTAGCACAAACATTTTCCTTTGGTTTTTATTCATAATGCCTTGCTTATTCATTGAAGAGTGCTCTTATTCACTCCAGATGCAAAGGCAGCTGTACCTGATTGCTTGACCTAACTTTTTAAGTGTTGCAGTTTAGCGATCTGATTGTAGATAAAGTGAAATCTGCTTGACAACACTTTGAAGGAAATGGGTATGCCTTACACAATGTTAAACTAGCAGCTTGTTGAACAAGGTTTATCAAAGTAAATAAATGCAGAAAATAGCTTCTACTTGTCTGTTTTGAGCAATTTGGTTTGTTCAAATACACACACACACACAATATATATATATATGTGTATGTGTGTATATATGTGTGTGTGTGTGTGTATGTATGTATATATATATATATATATATATAACACAGAGCTATTAAGAACTTCTGCAAGAAAGAGTTTTTGTATATATACTAGATACACACATCAATATAATTTCACGTTACACATAAAACCTATACAGCACATTTTGAAATTTTTATAAAAATTTCATTTTTTCCTGCTTTGTACTTACCTTGCTGAAGTTTACTGTTGCAGATTTCCTGATGTTTTGAGTTTTGTAACACAAATAACAGTGGTCTGAAATTCATGATTATGAACCAAGACACTGGTGACCTTGGGAAGGCCACATGCAGAAATGTTTGCCATTCTGAAGCCCCACTTCCTACTTTTGAGATTTGCAACTCCCAGGTGGCTACCAAGTCTTGCCTGCTTGGAACTGGGAGATTACCTGTTCATGTTCAACTAGAGACTGATTTGCCTTGGGCAAATTATGATCAGCCAGTGTGAGACCTCTGTTTGCAAAATGAAAGTAAAACTTCATAGGATTATTTGAGGATGTAAAAGAGAAGATTTAAAGTAGTCTACACTTGTAAAACTATTGCTGTCCCCCTACCCCCATTTACTGATGACTCCCCTTCTTCTCATAGTCCCTTCTTATTTGCCTCCCTGGATTTTGTTCCTTACAACAACTATTATTCACCACTGGTGCTGCTATTTTTTATCCTCCTCCTCATCATCATCATTTCTTGTTTACACCGTCAGACAGGTGTTATTGACTGGTTTGTTTGATCCAGACATCGAGTCCTTCCCAAGGACCTGGGATGGCTGAATTTTATTATCAATATGGTTGTTATTGTTACAGATATCGTCGGAGAATATAGGCTGTTCCCAGTAAAGTTGCTTTTTGTAATTGGCTGATGGTGATTTCTGTGGCCCCTATGGTGTTGAGGTGCTCTTCAAGTTGTTTTGGAATTGCACTTAGGGCACCAATTACCACTGGGATTATTTTGGTCTTCTTCTGCCACAGCCTTTCAATTTCAATTTGTAGTTCTTTGTATTGAACTACAATACAAAGTAGTATTGTACTACTTTGTACAATACTTTGTATTGCTATCACCTGGTATTTTGTTTGTTTGTTTGTTTGTTTGTTTGTTAGATCTTCACAGCCCTCTGTCACTGCTAAGGAGTCACCAGGGCTGCTGCACAACATCAAAGGCAGCCCTGATGGTGTAGCAATTAGGCTGCTGCATAATGCCTTTAAAGGCATTCTGAGCTGCCCAGAAGCACTTTTCAGTTGAAAAGAGTGCTGTGCTGCTGCCCAGAAGCACTTTAAAGGCATTCAGCTGCGGTCACATTGCTGCACCGTCAGGGATGCCTTTGATGTTGCAGAACAGCCCCATCAGGTCTTTACTGTTGAGGGAGAACTGTGCAGAATGTCACCCCTTATTATTATTATTACAAATATTTATTTACTGCTTCTTTAAAACACACACACACACACACACACACCCCTCCTCAAAGTGGTCTACATGGGGTCGGTGGGGGGATGTTGTTCCCTGTTCCCAATGGGCTCACAATTTAAAAATAAACACAAGGTACCATCTTAAGCGGCGCAGCGGGGAAATGCTTGACTAACAAGCAGAGGTTTGCTGGTTCGAATCCCCACTCTATGTCAGGCAGTAGTGATAGAGGAAGATGCTGAAAGGCATCATCTCATACTGCGCAGAGGTGGTATTGGTAAACCCCTCCTGTATTTTATCAAATAAAACCACAGGGCTCTGTGGGCACTAGGAGTCGAAATCGACTTGATGGCACACTTTACTTATACACTAGCAACAACCACTAGAGGGATGCTGTGCTGGATGCTGTGCTGGGCTGGATAAGGACAGTTGTTCTCCCCCAGCTAAATATAGGAAGATCACCACTTTAAAACATCACAGTGTTTTTCTGGATATCAACCTCTGTTTTTAAATTACTTATATTAGAACATTCTGCCTCTTGCTAACCTACAATCTCTCCCACACGATCCCGAAACTGGCTAATCTAACTGCCTTTACCACCATGACATTCCATTCTCCAAGCATCTCACCACATACGACCCCCCCCCGCCTTTACACACACTTATCTCAAAGTTCCATCCTTGAAACAACTCCCTGCTCCCAACTAGAAAGGACTCAGGCAGAGTTTGTTACACTAGCAAATAATGTACAAGTGTCGCCACCCTGGGGATGTCTGCTTGACATCTGAAATTGCATGTAAGGGAGATTTATGATTTCCCCCTTTTGATATTTGCTGAAATAACTATCAGACTTATGGGAGGAGGCATTGTTACAGTACGCCATGGACACTGATGCACTTGTGACTCATTATTTGTCATTTTTGCTTGGAAAAAGAGCTGTGTTTCTTCCAAGGATCGTGACTTCTTGAACACTTGCACTTGTCACTGAAAACAGACTTGGAGAGAATCCTTTCTGCTTGTTCATTTTGTGTTAAAAATTAAGATATGTGTTACTAAAAGCTACAAAAATGATAATTTTAGAGAAAATGGCAAGCCACTTCTGGTTCTTGAAGTGGATTGTGTAACTGTTTGGCCTGTTGAGCAGTAAAATATTGAACTGATAAGCAATAGTGATATATACATATACGAAAAGTGTACATACTAAAACAGGAGGAAAAAAGTTCACAATTTGCCTTGCAATATTAGTTTCTTTCCAGTGGTTGTATTTGACTACCAAAAGCAATTAAGTTAAAAGGTTTGCATGTTTGTTACATTAAACATCTAACGTATCACTCTTTTATGGTGTAAAAAAAAAAATAATCATTTGCACTGAGAAGGAATACTTCTGTTTTGAATGCTTTAGTTTTGCTATCCTGTTCAAAATTTGGCATTACTCTTATTTCTTTTTTCATTGAAAAAACTACAGTTAGGTTTTTTTGGGTTTTTTTAAAGATAATTACTATCAAGGTTCTGTGATACAGTGTATTACGTTCATATTATTACCACTGTAGAGGAGATTTTGCTGCAAATGCATTTTCTTCATCACTGGCACAGCAGAGTGACTATAATATGCATAGAAAAGCTTGTTTAAGCTCGACACAGATTGTCTAATAAGTCATTGTTATGCAGCAACCACTTAATTATCAGTCTTGAGTATTAACAGAGAGAATGCTAAAGCTTTTATTTAAACTCACTTTTAATATTTTGTACAGATAAACACAAAGACTGTTCTGGTGTCACTTTACATCTGACTAATCAAAAGTAAGTACAGTATTTCAAACACATTACTGTAGATTTAAATCATTCCCCCATTCTCCAGATCTTCCCCTGCAGAGATTAATCTGAGTCACAGACTTTATGGCAGAGGAACAAAGCCCTTCAGCAGGATCTGATATATTCTTAAGCAGAAGCTTAGAATGCTTAGTAAACTTTAAACAAACAAAAAGACAAAAAAACAAAAAAACTGGTCAATAACTCCTTCAGGCTGACCAGACTATATTGATGACTACATTTGGAGAAAAAGAGAGTTGTAGTGAATGAGAGAAATAACTAATAGTTCTTCCATCTGGAAAAACAAATTCTTATGGTAATTCCACATTTAACATGTAGCTAAGGTGAATATTCCCAACAGATTTTATCTATTGCTACTTTACTCTCAATTTTTCATTTTAAAAGATTGTTCTATCCATCTCTGATTTGTTCTGCCAAGCTCATTTTGGTGATTCTGCTATTTTATCTTTTAGGGTCCCCTTTCTTTAATATTGAGACTTGTCTTGCATTCGCCCCCACTTTTGGCAACATCTCCCCAAACAACAAAACAGTACGCTCAACTTCACATGGAAAATCTGCACTTTCATCACATCTGCTTTGCTCTTCTAATTTATCTCAACTGATTAATTCATCTGCTGATAGGATCACTCCTGAGACATGCAGTGCATTCAACCAGGATCAGGGGCTGAAATAACATGATGGTAGAAGCCTGCCCCCACCCCACCCCCCAACTGAGCCCTCTTGTGTGAGCACCTGTTTGGCATTATCCCCCCCCCCAAGAACCAGATCTCCACACAAATGAGTGTAAATGGAGAGAGTTACGTTCATACTGGGTTATCTGTGTGGTGAAGGGGAAGGACTTGTGGTACCAAATTGGCAGCATTTTCCCCAGCATGCCTCCACCTTTGTATCGCACATCAGCCTCTTTTCCTAAGATACAGAGTGCTAGCATAACTCCTTTCCTTTCAGGTTCCTCTTCTTCATTCATTCATTCATTGGATTTCTATACCGTCCTTCCAAAAAATGGCTCAGGGTGGTTTACACAGAGAAATTAAATTAAATTAAATTAAATTAAATTAAATTAAATTAAATTAAATTAAAGATGGCTCCCTGTCCCCAAAGGGCTCACAATCTAAAAAAATTCCTTCTCCTCCTCTTTTCCCTAATTCCTTTTTCAGTCTTCTAAAATCATATGTTTATATTCATGACTTTTGGGAAACTTCTAAAATACCCATTGCCAAATATTTCTCTTTCTGTTCTTATCTTCCCATTTCTTCTCTCAATGGATCATATTCAGTAATCACCAACTTCTTGATTGTTTTCCACTCCCAACTTTCAGTTAATCTATTATTGACAAGGTTTGTGTTACAGCTTCTCCTGACCTTTCTCCTGTCAAACAAATATGTTTGTTGGCATTTCTCACGGTCAGTGGAGGGGTAGGGGAAGAGATCTTACCCTAGAAGACATCATAAAAGCACCTGTGACTTCCACGACCATCCATAGCAAAGAATATCAACCTGTATCCCCATGATCTCTTTATCCATACCTTTAATTTCCATTCTAGCTGACTCTGGTGTGATCTAGAGTCACACTAGGCCCCTATATAATAGTCGCAGGCTGAATTATTAAGGGCTGCTTAACCCCTTACCTGCCTTCCCCCGTTGAATTTAGTAGCAGTAAGGAGGAATCGAGGCAAAGAGAACTCTTTCTCTTCTTTTCACCTAAATACTTCTAATTCTAATGAGAAATGTTCCTTATTTCTTCTCAGGAACGGATTCAGAAAAGCAGAATTGGCCCCACTCTTTGCTTTGCCCATCATATTGGCATCCACGATGAATATTTATTATTTATTTATTATTTATTTATTTGATTTATATACCGCCCTTCCAAAAATGGCTCAGGGCGGTTTACAATTAAAACAAATTTGTAAAACAATGAAAAGCTAAAACAAATTAAAAACAATAACACAGCAATTAACAATTTAAAAACATTTTAAAACAAGAATTAAACATTGTCCCCAAACCCCAGCTCAAGAAGACACGCAGACTTAATATGGATGAAAAGGGCCACAACTTTATTAACTATTACACAGGCATGGCAGACTGGAACACCAGGTGATTAATCACCCTTAGAGAACAGTGCGGGCCAATAGAAGCAGGTCAGAACTCGAAGTCTTACCCATCACCCTACTGGGTGACACACCCTGGCTCAGGAATGGGCAGGTACGCCCCACTCAATTCCTTCAAAGCCACCCCCCCCTTCTATAAGAGAGGATCTGGATACTTCTAGGCATTCGTCCACCCCGGACTGCGCAGCCCAAAGGTTGGAGAAGTCCTGAAGCAGGTTTCATGGCAATCATTTTCCCCGTGCCGCACAGGCCACAAAGGAGCGATTAGCCAATCACCCTTTTTCATATCCAAGGGTGCTCACCGATATTCTAACCCTCAAATTACCACCCCGCCTGCACTGTTTCTGCCATTGTGGCAGAAACCTAATTCTAACTACGCACCCAGAACACAGAACGGAGTAGGCGGAAAAACCCCCAACAGTGGCCAATGCATTGGGAGCAAAAAATTCCTACTTGGCCCCATCAGGCGACCAGTCGCTAGACCTGCTCTGTACCGGGGAGGGAGGGAGGGAGGAGAGAGCTCCTTCTCCTGTGACTGCCTGGCCCCAACTGAAAAGAGAATTGGGCGGGGATCGGCCGATCCTGGCCGAAAACCCGCCCCTTGACCAAAAGGGCCAAACGAAACCCTTCTTGGGCTTCGTGCAGAGCAGGCTGGGACAAACTCCCTCCCCTCTGCAAAAGGCCAAGGGGGGGAGTTAAGTAATTAAAACCCCTAAATGAAGTTAAAATTTAAAATTTAAAAATTTAAAAACCCTGAAAAGCCAGGCCAAACAAATACGTTATAAGGGTAAGCATGTTGGAGAGAGAAAAATAATAGGAGATAGTAAGGGAGGTAATAGAGATAGTAAGTGAGCAGAGACATAAATAATGGGAAATGACTGGAAATCTCTGTTCCCTCCATGAACATTTCTGGAAATGTTCTAGTGTACAGCAAATGGCAAGCGTATGGTGGATGGATTTTTTTTTGCCTTTAAAAACCAGAGAATGCATTTATGGCCAGTAGTTGAGTTAATACACATTAAGAAGTGGGGAAAGCAGGTGCAAATTAATCATGCTTCCACTGCAAGGTGCAAAGTGGGGACTTACTCATCCTCACCTGGGGTTTCTGATTCTCATGAAAGGCAAGATTTGAACATCTTCTTGTGCATGTTGCAGCAGGGAAGCGGAAAACTGCACCACAAACCATTCACATTGCTGCTTTCCTGACATCTTGATAAGATGTGAAGTGGTTCTACAGGATGTTCAAGTTTGTGAGAGTTTATAATCTGACATTTGCACAGGGAAAGAGGGGGAGAAGCATTTATATTCTCTTATTGTCTATCTTTATTGGCCATAAACTCATCCCCTGCTTTTTAAAATGTATTGCCCCATCCACATCTTGAGGCAAAAAAATTCATCCATCATATACTTGCCATTTGCAGTACACTAGAAAATGTCCAGAAATTTTCATTGAGGGAATTGAGATTTCCAGTCATTTCCCAATATTTATCTCTTTTTGTAGTATGCCCACATGAATGGAAAATTCTATAATGAAGGATGCATTTTTATGATTAATTAACCTGCATGGTGCAGATATGTACTAAACAAAGCGATATTCAACATGTACCAAACAAACCCCATATGAACATGAAACAGCACTGTTTGTTTATTTTAGTTCCAAATTTAATATTGACAACCATTTTGGTTTTTTTGAAAGAACCATAGAGCTAGTGATTCAGTATATTTTATGGAACTTCTAGATTTTTTTTACCCCACTTTCTTTAAGAAAAGTAAGCTTATGAGATCATGTGTGTTCACGTGCATGCGTGTGTGTCTCCCTATCAACTTTACAATGCCTGGACCAATATGAATCAAAATTGGGTACTGTTGTAGGGACACATAGGGACACTTCAGTGGCATAGTTGTGATGATGTCATCAACTCCAGTTCAAGATGGTGGATGCGTGGAAGTTTGAGGCACAAATGGACAAACTTGTGGACCATCTAACCAATCTGAACCAAATTTGGTACAGTTTTAGTGAGTGACAGACAGGGGCACCTCAACGGCATAATTTGTGATGATATCATCCACCCCTTTCAGGATGGCAGACACATGAATATTTGAAATGTAACTTGACTAACTTATGGACCTAACTGATTTGAACCAAATTTGCCTAACTAATTTGAACCAAATGTACTACTGCTGTAGGGACATATAGGGACAGCTCATTGACATAGTTTGTAATGATGTTATTATTTAAGATGGTGAATACATGAACATTTGAGGCACAAGTGGGCTAACTTGTGGACCGCCTAACCAATTTGGACCAAATTTGGTGCAATTGTAGTGAGTGACACACAAAGGGACACCTCAGCGGCATAGTTTGTGATGAGATCATCCACACAGTTCAAGTCGGCAGACTTATGGACGTTTGAGGTGCAAGTGGGTTAACTTGTGAACTGCCTAACCGATTTGGACTAAATTTAGTCCAGTTATAGGGATAGTGAAAAGAAAGTAGGAAGATTAGTTCTTACCAGAACTACTTGTTTCTGTTTGGTTTTGTTATAGGCAGCCTATGATTGCTGGCATGTATCTTATGATGTCAGTCTCTACTGTTATACCACCAGGGGGGAAAGGTAAGTGGAAATTCTTCTTTAAAAAAAATAAACCCAAATCATAAATGAGTCTGTTTCCCCCTTACACTGTAGAATATAATTTCACAGATATTTTAAAACTGTAGAGACAGTGATGTAATGCTGGAATCAACTATACTTTCCATATAAATTGCAATAAAGATTATGGCTATAAGCATCTTTCATTATTATATTGGCACAACAGTGCAATCTAAGAAGAGTTATACAGTCGTCCCTCATTAACTGCGAGGGCTCCATTCAGTGAAAATCTCACAGCTGGCAAATTTGGTGAGGCATTATAGTCAACGGGAAAGTGGGAGTTAGGGGAATCGTGACCACGAAATCACACACACACAAAAGGGGAAATGGTTAAAAAAAAACCCAAAACACTAAAATCACCAAAACTAAACAGGAATGAACAGATTGAGCCCCTTGGAAATCCCTGAAACCTTCCCATTACACACACAACCTATCCTCTGCTGTCTTCCTCCTCTTCACCCACTTCCTCCTCATCACTGGAAGATTTGATCAGAGCCTCGAGGTCTTGCTCTGTGAGCTCCTCAGAGTGTAACTCCAGGAGCTCAGCAACTTCCTCTGGCTCAATGTCCTAAAACCGCTCGCTGCCAAGTTGCCTGGCGCAAGCCACAATCCTCCCGACCTCTTCCTCTACAGCTGGCACAGGAGTGTTGTCCCTCACAGCCTCCTTCCACATATTCCTCCAGCAGGCATTCAGGTTGCTGCTCCTGATCTCACCCATTGCCACCTTAATGATAGTCAAGGCACGGGTGATGTTGGAGCCCTTCCAGGCTTCCTTAAGAATCAGGTTGGGGTCTGCATCCATCAGGTTGGTTATGTGCTCAAAGTTCCACCAGGCATAATAGCTCTTGAAAGCCTGGATTATGCCTTGGTGCATCGGCTGGATTAGGGATGTGGGGTTCGGGGACATGAACACCACTTCCACGTGGAATGGGCAAGCAGCCGGTCCGGAGGATGCCCTGGGGCATTGTCCAAGAGCAGCAGCGCCTTGAAGGCCAGGTTCTTGTCTCTCAGGTAGTGCTCCACCGCATGCACAAAGCAGTTGTTGAATCGCTACATGAAAATAGAGTGCGCTACCCAGGTTTTCTGGTTCGCAGCCCAGAACACAGGGAGGTGGTTCATGTTCTTGCTCTTAAGTGCCCTTGGATTTGTGGACTGGTACACCAGCAAGGGCTTGACTGTGAGGCCATCTTAGGCATTGGCTCAGAAGAGAAGGCTCAGCCTGGCCTTTACGGCCTTGAATCCTGGAGCTCTTTTCTCCTTCTTGGCGGGGAAGGTGTGGTTAGGCATCCTCTTCCAGAAAAGTCCAGTCCGGCACATAGCCCTTCTCCTCTATCAGCCTCAGCTCATCAGGGAAAGCAGCTGCAGCCTCATGGTCCACAGAGGAAATCTCCCCAACAAGCATCACGTTCTGCAGGCTGAAGCGCTTCTTGAAGTTTTCAAACCAGCCCTTGATGGCTTGAAACTTCTCAGGGTCTCCCTCTCCAGAACTCTCCACCAGGTACTGGTAGATCCACCATGCCTTGGTCATGATCATGCAGGTACTGAGAGGGACATTCTGTGCCAGGTCCTCCATCCATATGTTCAGGATGTCAGAGGGCTATAGGCCACCTCCAGCCTTAAAGGCAGGATGCCTCTGAGTACCAGTTGCGGGGAGTAAAAGCAGGAGAGAGGGCATGCCCTCAACTCCTGCCTGTAGGCTTCCAGTGGCATCTGGTGGGCCACTTTGTGAAACAGGATGCTGGACTGGATGGGCCTTGGGCTTGATCCAGAAGGGCTGTTCTTATGACCTTCTCCATTTTCTCAACATTGGGATCCCGTGGCATGTAGGAGACTTTCAGGGAGGACCGAGTCCCACTGGCAGTACTGCCTTAGATGGCATCTTCATTTTCTTTGTGCGGCAGATGGACAATTCATTAACCCCAAACAATCTCCCAACAATAGTGTTGCTCTGGCCCTCTCTCAGGCAGTCTAGGACTTTGATCTTGTCCTCCAGGGACATCACATTCCTTGCCTGCTTGGCCACAGCTTCCTCCTTTCTCTTGCCTGCACAGTTTGGACCCATTTTTCAATACTGCACCTCTCTCTCTCTCTCTCTCTCTCTCTCTCTCTCACCTCTCTTTGCTTGACTGCAATGCCTCCAAAAAGCTGTGAAGACACAGCAGCCATCAGCCCCCCAACAGTTCAAAAGCAGCGGTTAGGACATAGAAGCCATGCATACCTCCAACCCATGCAGGAAACAGTTCAAAAGCAGCAGTTGGGACACAGAAGCCATGCCAGCCCCCAAACCCATGCACCCCGCCAACCCATGCAGAAAGAGTTCTAAAGACACAGAAGCAGTTAGGACACAGTTAGGCAAGCAGTTAGGACACAGAAGCTCCCCTACCCCCAGCATCTACAGCCCCCAATTTCCACAGCTCTCACCTCTGCCTCTCCCACTCCAAAGCCTCCAAAAGACCTCAAAAACACCTCCAAATAACTCTGCAGCACTTCTCTACACGTCTCCAGCACTCTCTCCTTCTCTCTACAAACTGTCCACAAATTTCCCTGCCCCTTGCGCAGACAAAAACCCATGGAATTCGCAGATACCCAAGTCGTGGTTGGCGAGGGAGGTCTCATTTTCCCAGTCACGTATACCCAAAACCATGATTGGGGAAACCGCAGTAGATGAGGGACAACTGTATAATTTTTAGATTCTCATACATTCAGAATTAATTTTCGTTATTTTTATTAAAGAAAGAATGAATTCATTTTAATAGTACGTCTACTTTTCAAGGTCTTTAAAAATGAGACCTGGTCAGCATTTCAACCTAGTATAGGCAACTTCCAACATCCTCTTTTTAGCTACTCTTAATTAGTATCCAAGTTGTGTCTATGGAAAAAGTAACACTGTGCATGTGAAGGCATACTTGAAAAGAGTTGCCCCTTCATTTAAACCAGTGGAGCAGCTCTTGAGAGCAGTGTTTGAATGAAAGTCCATATAAAGTGATGTGTGCTTTTGTCCAGTGTGCTTATAAATGAATGAGCAGAGTCAATAAAGATTAATCTTTACACTATGTCCTGCTGATGCAATTCCAATTAGTTATTTCATCCTCAGTATGTACGTTTTTGTTTCCCTGATGTTCTTATCTATGTTTTATAACAGTGGTTGATGCTGATATTGCTTGCCATTACAAACTGTACCCAATGCACCTGTTTGCCTACAGAGTACACACCCATCACTTAGGTAAGTCTTATTGATCCTTGTTTTTCATAATAGATTTCACTTTAATGCAAGTCAGCCTATAATGTTTGAGTTAAATATGGAACATTGAAGCTAGTTGACTTATGTAAAAGTTGATATGGGCTGTCTCTTTCCTTTGTAAGACAAGAGAGACTGTTATAATTGTTAATTCCAGCACCAAAAAACAACACATCAAACATTTTTTGAGAGGAAGAACTCCGAGATTAATAAGGTCCCAGTTCTCAAAAACATTTAAGCCCTAGATGCATGGGCTTAAATGTTTGCACTGGCTGGCTCCACTTCCCTTGCCAGTGTGCCCTTTAGCCATGGTCTTGGTGCTTCTAGGCATAGCATTGGCCCCTGCAGATAAATGCTGTATCCAGGAAGACTTGGCTAAGGAGCATGTCAACAGCAGCAGCTGACAGCTGTAGCTAGCTGGTGCTCCCCGTTCCCTGTACCTGAATACACTGTATTTAGTCTGAATAACGACTGAACAGAGTTTCAAACGGGTGATTGAACCTTCACCCCCACTCCGAGAGGCTCCAAAACTGATTATTTGGGTTATAGGTACTTGTGAATATTGAGAATTTGAGACAAGGTGAGAGAGGGGCAGGCACACCAATTACAACCAAAGCTAACCTATATATAAAATCTTAAGATGTCACACGATGTCCCAATTTTTAAAGTGTTATTGCTAATTTATACCTAATTACTGGCTGACATTCTGCGTTCTGACTAAAGCTGTGTGCATGTAGTGAATACATGACCACAGCAGTAGCATCGCTGCTTCTGAAGCATGGCTGCTTGCATGTGGGAGGGGTTATTTTCACCAATATAACCTTCCCCCAGAAACACTCTGAGCAATATACAGTTATGTTCCTCTGGGCTGTACAACCCTTAGGGGAATAATTGCATGTTACCCAGAGCACTTCGAGGGAAGGCGATAATGGTGAAAGACACCCCTCCCCCATGCAAGCAGCCATGCTTCAGAAGCAGCAATTCTACTGCTGTGGTCATGCATTCGCTGCATGGACACAGCTTTAGTCAGGATGTCTGCCACTAAAAGCAGCCTAAACTATAAGTTCTGGTCAGATTTCCATGCTCATACTTTCCCCAAGGGAAATAGTGCTTGACAGTTATGTGCAGAACCCAAGTCCTTTAAGATGTTTGGTTAAAACTGAAACCAATAAAGCACTTATGTGATTGCTTTGAATAATTTTCCTTTGAAACATGAAAATAGAAGTAGAATAGTTACAATATGACAAAAAATTATTCCATGAATGTATGTGACATTTATAAACTAACCATCTTATATTGCAGGCAAAGTAGTAAGTGGATATAGAGTTCGAGATGGCCAATGGACGCTGATTGGCAGGCAGAGTCCTCAGTTGCCACAGGTATGTCTGTCTTGTTCTGTCATGTTTTGTGTTGGGTGGGTGATGATATTTCAGGTTAACCAAAAAGTATTTTCTGTGTTTTTTCTGGTATTGGGTTCTTGGAATTAAATGGGGAGCAAGGAGAGTGGTGTAGTGAAGAGGAAAGAGTGGAATGTCACATATAGACTGAGTGCTTGGAATCAGGGCAGGTTTGGATTCCATACTTGTAAATTATGGATAGCAATAGTACCTGGGATCCAGAGAAGGACTTATATCCAATAATTGGGACTCCTTGTTTCTTCTTTAAACACCAAACCTTCATGTTGTACAACATACTGATTTTGAAATTTCTTCTCATTACAAGGATGGGTATTTGTATTAGGGTGTAGTGGTATTCAAGAAACACAAGTCCAAAGGATCCTTGGATGCACTTAATGACTTGAGTGAATCTTTATATCATGGCTGGTGCCTCCTCCTGCTCTACCTCTTGGTGTGTAAGGAGCCCAAACCACTTTGTGTTTACTTGAAAGGAAATATCAGTTACTGGAATCCAGACCAGCGCTGCCCTGGTCTAAGAGTGGCTGAAATCCAGACTAAAGCTGCACCATTGCACGAGGCAGGAGGAGAAACTTTCCGTTACCTCCTGTTGCCAGAACTACCCCGAAGTGCTGGCTAGACACTCCAACTATGCTTTTGTCTTAGCATGGGGAATTAGCTTGGCTGGAGGGAGCAGTTTAGTTCCAGTATCAAATTCGAGCAAGTTTGGAAAAGATGAGGAGGCAGAAATTGTTCAAAAGTTTTATTAAGCATATATGGGGGTACAGAATGCAAGAGTTCAGTTAGGCAAGGCAATAAATCTTAGCTGATATTCTAGGCAAGAGTATGGCTAGCAATAATTTAGCTTGAGTTCTAATTAAAGATCGATTGGCTTGGCTTAGGTGCCTGACTGGAGCCAGGCTTAAGGCTTTCTGTGGAAAGTGCTTGAAAGCAGGGAGGCTCAAAAGAGAGAGGGGGTGAGAAGGCTTGAGGGGCAAGAGGTTAGTTTTCCTGTCCTTCCTTGGTTAAGTTGGTGCATTCATTGCACATTGATTGACCTCTTCACTCATAAACAAGCAGGGAGAAGTAGGAAAGAAGCAAAGAGCAAAGGCCCCCACTTGCTTATAGGATAGAGATTCAAACAGATTCCAAGGCCATGTGCTTTGGCTAGAGGTAGATATACATTGAAACGTGGCCGGAGGCAGTTTCCAAGCCATTCTGCTTATCCAGAGGGTGGCAGATTCTATGCAAGACAAAGAAATTGATTGCTACTCGAACTTAATCACTTTGAAGGTAGCTTACCCAAAAGAGGCATGGGCAGAGTTATAAAATGTTTAAATTTAAAATGTATAAATGTAAAATAATAATAACAATAACAACAATAACAACAACAACAACAATAATAATCCCCCCCATGAGGCACTACCTTGGCATGGTTCTTGGAGCTTGCGTGCTCTGAGGAAGGTGAGAGCTATGCCAGAGGTCCAACCATACTGGACAGGTCTCACCAGAGGAGCCAGACAAAGAGTGCCTCTCCCATCAACAATATGGTGAGACGTAACTTTAATAAATCTATACCAGATCGGTCATCGCCCGGGTCAACAAGGATCGCACCAGGTGCTAGAGTCCCTGGACATCTGGTGGCAAGTGAGCAACAGGACTCAGGATCTTCAGTTGAGCAACCAGGACTGGAGACTGCAAGGTTACTGGAAGAAACGTTGCATAACCAGAAAAAATATACAAAAAATGCCACCAAGGAAATAATGATCCGCTATTACAAGTCTAGTCCAACTAGAAGAGGTTATTTAAAAAGAATGTACCAAATTTGAAAAGAGAAGCATCCAGATACAGAAATAACAGAACAGAGGCTAGCAGACCAGAGAAGATTCATAATAAGAAATAAAGTATTCACAGGAGCTGAGCTGGAAGAACTGCAAAGAGCAACACAGGCTCAAGATGTGGAATAAGAATTACCACCAACTGAAGAAGTTGCTCAGGCTCAGGCATGTTAGAAAAAGAGGATGCCACTGTTGCTGAACTGTTTCAAAATCAAAACCAGGCAACCTCTCCTTTGCCTTCACCTCAAAAACCCAAATGCCATTTAACAGAAAAGCAACAAGAACTAAAGCAAAAAATAACTGAGCACAAGAACCAAACAACCGCCAGGGTTCGACTTCCAGCTCTAAAAACAGTTGCCAAAAAACAACTTGCTCAGGCATTAAAAGATGTCAATGCTGCACTTGCAGAAATAACAACCAATAATTTCCAAGAAACAAATCAACTAATGTACAGTGCAGCAACAATAACAACACAAGAGCTCGGATATAAGATCAGTGGACCTGTAAAAAAAGAAAATAGTGCATCACCTAAATGGAAGATTAGATTAGAAAATATAATCTCCAGGCTTAGATCAGATGCTAGTAAATTGAAAGATATGAAAGACAAGAAGCTGAAGAATGAAAACACCAAACAGTATCTGATCCAAAAATACCACCTAGATTCAAGGAAAATTAGAGAAGTCCTCAAAACAATAAAGCAGCAAATAACAGCAGTGTCAAAGAAGATTAGCAGATACGAAGCCACTATTACACAACACAGGCAGAATCTCCAATTCCAGTTGAATCAGACGTTTCTACCAAAGCATAGAAGGAGAAACTGCAAGAAACCTAGAAACACCAAATAAAGAAGAAACAGTGCGATTCTGGGGGAAATTATGGGACAATCCAATAGATTATAATTAAAAAGCAGGCTGGATGAAAGAGGTCAAAAAATGTAACCAACAAATGCAAGATCTAATAATAACACCAGAATTAATAAGTGAAAGAGCAAAGAAAATTAAAAATTGGACTGCGCCAGGCGATGATGAACTGCATGGCTTTTGGCTTAAACACCTAACAAGCCTTCATAAACAACTATCAAAACAGTTCAATCACATTTTGCAAGGAGGTGATATTGAACAATGGCTAACAACCGGGAAAACCCATCTCATCATGAAAGACCCAGCAAAAGGTTCAGTTCCAAGTAATTATAGACCGATAACCTGCCTGCCAACCATGTTCAAATTATTAACTGGAATAATAGCAGATGAAGTGATGCAACACTTATTAACTAACAAACAGCTTCCAGTTGAACAGAAAGGAAATTGCCCGAACACCAAAGGCACAAAAGACCAGCTGCTGATTGACAAATGATTTTAGAAAATTGCAAGAGAAGAAAAACCAATCTAAGTGTTGCATGGATTGACTACAAGAAAGCCTTCGATTCATTGCCTCACACATGGATACTAAAATGTTTAGAAACAACTGGTGTCAGCAAAAACATTCAGATATTTATTTTAAAAAAAGCAATGAGCATGTGGAGTACACAGTTAACAATCAATGGCGAGACGCTTGGACAGGTTAGCATTTTCCAAGGGGACTCACTATCCCCTCTGTTGTTTGTAATTGCTATGACCCCACTTTCACAAATACTAAACAAAACAGGCCTCGGATACCAAACATCTAAAACATCAAGTAAAATCAACCATCAGCTGTACATGGACGATCTGAAGTTGTATGGAAAGTCCCAGTCAGAAATCGAATCACTGCTAAACACTATCCGTATATTCAGTAGTGATATAGCAATGGGGTTTGTACTAGACAAGTGTGCTGCATTAATAATGAACAGAGGAAAAGTAAGAAAAACGGAAGGAATAGAACTGCCCAATGGAAGCAACATCAAGAACCTGGAAGAGAAAGAACATTACAGATACTTGGGGATTCTCCAGGCAGATAACATTGTACACACTGAAGTTAAAAGAAAAATAGGAAGTGGATACATCAGGAGAGTTAGAAAAATCCTCAAGTCCAAACTCAATGGCGGGAACACCATACAAGCCATAAACACCTGGGCTATACCTGTTATCAGATACGGTGCAGGAATAATAGACTGGACCCAGGCAGTGCTAGGGACGCTAGATCGTAAGGCCAGGAAAATCATGACCATCAATCATGCTCTGCACCCCCGCAGTGATGTAGATAGGTTATACCTCCATCACAGCTCAGGTGGAAGAGGAATGCTGCAAGTCCATCAAACAGTAGAGGAGGAGAAAAGAGGCCTTGAAGAATATATCAAGGACAGTGAAGAAGATGCACTTCAAATGGTCAATAATGCAAAACTATTCCACACCAATGAAACAAAGCAGGCCTACAAGAAAGAACAAGTCCAGAACTGAGCAGAAAAATGGAAAAATAGGCCCCTGCATGGTCAATATTTGCACAATATAAGTGGAAAATCAGACATCACCAAGACCTGGCAATGGCTTAAGAATGGCAACTTGAAGAAAGAAACAGAGGGTTTAATACTGGCTGCACAAGAACAGGCACTAAGAACAAATGCAATAAGAGCAAAAGTAAAAAAATCCACAACAAACAGCAAGTGCTGCCTTTGTAAAGAAGCAGATGAAACCATGAACCACCTAATCAGCTGTTGTAAAAAGATTGCACAGACTGACTACAAACAAAGGCATGACAAAGTAGCAGGGATGATACACTGGAACATCTGCAAAACATACAAGCTACCTGTAGCCAAAAATTGGTGGGACCATAAAATTGAAAAAGTTGTCGAAAATGAAGATGCAAAAATATTATGGGACTTCTGACTACAAACAGACAAACATCTGCCACACAATATACCAGATAGAACTGTAGTCGAGAAGAAAGAAAAACAAGTTAAAATAATCAACATAGCAATACCAGGGGATAGCAGAATAGAAGAAAAAGAAATAGAAAAAATCACCAAATACAAAGATCTACAAATTGAAATTGAAAGGCTGTGGCAGAAAAAGACCCAAATAATCCCAGTGGTAATTGGCACCCTAGGTGAAATTTCAAAACTACTTGAGGAGCACCTCAACACCATAGGGGCCACAGAAATCACCATCAGCCAATTACAAAAAGCAGCTTTACTGGGAACAGCCTATATTCTGCAACGATATCTATAATAATAACAACAATATTGATAATAAAATTCAGCCATCCCAGGTCCATGGGAAGGACTTGATGTCTGGATAAAACAAACCAGTCAATAACACCTGTCTGACTGTGTAAATAAATAAATAAATAAATAAAGTGTTAGACATGTTGAATAGATGTCTGGACTGACTATCTGATGAACAGGATCCCTCCCTCCAGGTGTGCAAATTCTTCATCTCCCAATTCTGATGCACTTATTTCCCGGAGTCCTTGCCAACTAAATTGTTAATTCAAAAATGGGTTAGGAAATGTACCTCTTATCTGTGTGTCTCCTGAGGAGTGCTCCATTGTTAACTCTTGTAAAAGGGAGGATTCCTTCCCTGATTGCTTCTCCTTTTGAAATGGAGTCTACTCGCTGGCTGTTGCCTTCTCTCTGAAAGACAGGGGTGGGGACATCCCATCCACTCTTTGCTATTCTGTTGTATGTTCCCCCTTGCTGCGATCATGCTGAGCAACCAGCTGTGAGTCTTGTAAGCACCTGTAAGCAGGTGAAAAATTCACTGTAAGGTCTACAATTCCACAGTTTCAGGCGGTATAGCCTTCCAACATAATATAGATAGAGGGGTGCTCTGTGGGCTACCCCAAAATTGGACTTTCTGGCAACACACCTAGTCTGAAGTCCACTGTGCCTCCCAAAAATATGTCCCTGGCAACTGCACCCCTTCCCCTTTACGTGGTTGCTAGCTTTGGTCTGGATGTCAGCCACTCTGGCACCAGTTCTTTGCTGGTCTTAGTGTCTGCACTGCATTTTGTAGTGGGACTGATTACCAGGCGTACATAGGACTTAAAGCATTGTGAAGTGCTCCAATAAAACATAACATTGGGAGCCTATTGAAGGCAAGTTTTTCATCCCAGGATGTTGGAGAGCTTAAAACAATTATTTGACTTCAGCATGATGTATCTCTAACATCATGTGCATTGTGATGTTGAGTTGCTACAATGATGAATGGTATGCCTTCACAACTTATTGAGATCATGCTTTGTTGCATCATTTCTGTTCAGACATATGTCAGGTTCAGCTATTAAAACTAGTATGATATGATTCTTCTACTGCTTGTACTATCATTTTTTTTATTTGTTTCAAATGAAAAGGAGTATGATGGGAGAGTCAAGATCATTGTTGAAACAATAGGTCATGAGAGGGCGGGGAGGGGGGGAACCCAGGCATTTGCAAAATTCCATAACACACCATCAATCAACTATGGTTACTGCTCATCATCATTATAACAGTCTATCATGTCGTTATACGGTAACGATCAGGGAAGAGAATTTCTTCATATAAGTTTAACTTTGCAATATAACTGGGACCTAGATTCATGCTTTCCCCCTCTGAAGACTCTTCAGAGTCTTACTTCTCTGTGCTGCTTTGTGCCTGATAAGGACAATTTGTGTGTTGAGTGGTTTTGCATACCAGGCATTGTAGAAATCTCCTACATAATTTAATAGAACATAACCAGTGGCTATTTATTTTGCCAGTAAGCCACTCTTGTGAAGTACAGCAGATTCCATAGCAACCAAGATGACCAGCATGATTCATCTTGTAGGACTACATCAAATGAAAGTCAGTGAAAAACAGATATTGTCTCTCTAGAAAGGTTCAAAATCACTTTTAGCATTTATCATTGGTAGGTACAAAATTAGATGCTTTACCTCATTGTTTGTGAATGTTCAAACTATGAGAAAAATTAGCTTATACACACAGGAGCTATTTTCCCTTTAAACACCACTTGAGCAAATTCTCAAACTGATGTTTCAACTAGGGAGTATTAGGCAATTCTGTAAGGACACATTTTGAAAAGGATTTTGTTTAAAGTAACAGTGTGAATGTACAACCCTCTGGATCATATCCTATACATCCATTATTTTTCATACCAGTGCAATAATGTTAGGAAGCATACTTCTTAATATTCTGAAATGTTTATTGTCCTCCTTTCCTTCCACAGGCATTTTACCCTGTAGAAAACCCTGTAGAAATCAAGTATGGAGATACTCTGGCAGCGAGATGTGTCTTTACTGGTGAAGGCAGAACTTCAGAAACATACATAGGGTATGTGGGTCTATATATTAAGGGTTTTAATAGTTGTGGCCACTGTGTATCTTTTTATGGATCAAAGTCATCATTGGCTCCAGATCAGAACAGCCTGTGGAACATACCTTGCTGGTTTCTTAGTATGTTCTCATGAATCTAAACTAATTGGTTGGAGAAAAGTTAACATGTCGTGAAGCTGGCACATTCTTTTGTGCCTTTTTAGGGCAACACTTATCCAGCCAGATGTGATATGTAGTTAGACTCGTTAGTCATAGGGTCATCTGTAGTACAGGTCAAGACTTGCATGTCAAGATTTCATCATATGCTGCATGTAGGTGACTGAGGTAGAGCAGGATAGCAGTGCATGTGTGGAACACAAAGTGCTGATTTCTAGGGGGAGCATTAGGAGAAATTCCTTAAAGGTAAGAGCAGTTTGTCAATAGAACCAATTTGTTAGGTGAGTGGTAGGCTTGAAACTGGAGGTTTTCAAACAGAACTGGGCAGTCATTTGTTGAAGATGTTCTAGCTCTGGCTGTCCTGTATCAAGTATGGGGTTGGACTAGATTGCCTACAAGATGCCCTGCAACTCTCTGATTCTAGGACCTGTCCTGCAATCTAATGTAATAATTTACTTATGCTTGTGTCCCTATTCTAAGATGAGTCATTAAAACATGTTTTATTGATAATTTTGATGCATAAACAATTCAACAGAAAAAGGTAAAACATGGATTTATTCATTATTAAAGATATTATAAAGGCTTTTAAAAACACAAGTTTTGGGTAATTTGTCATGTTTCAGTTTCAAAAGTGTAACAGACTAGCAGGAGTCTGTAGGTTGATCTTGTAGTAGCAAGCATGAATTGTCCCCTTCACTCAGCAGGATCCGCCTTGGTTGCATTTGAATGGGAGATAACATGTGAGCACTGTAAGATATTCCCCTTAGGGTATGGGGCGGCTCTGGGAAGAGCACCTGCACACTTGTATGCAGAAGGTTCCAAGTTCCCTCCCTGGCATCTGCAGGATAGGGCTGAGAGAGAGTCCTGCCTGCAACCTTGGAGAAGCTGCTGCCAGTCTGTGTAGACAATAGTGTAGTGGTTAGCGTGCTGGACTAGGACTGGGGAGACCCGAGTTCAAATCCCCATTCAGCCATAAAACTAGCTGGGTGACTCTGGGCCAGTCACTTCTCTCTCAGCCTAACCTACTTCACAGGGTTGTTGTGAAAGAGAAACTCAAGTATGTAGTACACCGCTCTGGGCTAATAGTAGTAGTAGTAGTAGTAATAATAATAATAATAGATGGACCAGTGGTCTCACTCAGTATATGACATGTTCCTACCTCTGTATCTAGTCAGATCATATGATATGGGCTGACATCCTGACTAAGGAAGCCCCAGCACTGCTGCTGTTTTCTGGGCTAATGCAGCATGCATATTGTATGGGGTTGTGGCATTTTTGCCAATCTCCCTTGCTTCCTGAAACCTGGAAGCTGCCTTGCTCCCTGAAACTTCCGGGTTGCAGAGAGAGTTTCAACAGCAGTGGAGATTGGTGAAAATCACTCATACCCACACACACACACAGCTACATTAGTCTGCAGAGCATCGTTACTAGAATTTTGTGAGATCACCCACATTTAATAGCAAGTGTTCTATGTGTATATTTCTAAAGAGTTAAATGCAACTGCTGATAGGGACTACAGCAAGATAGTTCATCTGTCAAGAACAGATTTCTCCTAGCTATACATATTAGAAGCTGCTTTGAAAGTGTTGGTACATTGTTTGTGTGGTTATTTAACATGGCAGGAGGATGATGGTGGAGTATCTCCATATGCCGTTGCCCCTGAGTACCAGAATGAATGTGATTGGGTGAAACCCCTTGCTTGAACACCTGTGTCTCACAGGCTTACAGGGACTGTTCTTCTGTGATGAGGACATGTCTGGTCATCTCTTTTTCCATCTAGTGCACACCATTATTATTTTTTAAAGTGAAACCCTTTTGGTTCAGCACACTTTATGGTGCCTGGCATCTAAGTACAGTGTTCGCTGGAATTTAGTTTAATATTGTCTCCTCTCCTAGTGCTGACCATCCAGAATCTTCTGTGATTACTTTTAACTGCTACTGTGCAATGGGCTTGTAGTTACGATGATTTTTCTGAAATGTTAGAATGTCTTTTTCCTATTCAGTGTGCAGAATAATTGTTCAATTTAACCCACACACTTCAGTCTAATGAGCTGCAATAGCCATCTTCTGAACACTCTTTCATTTTATATACTTGGCCTTCATGTTACCTGCAACATTTTTCACATGTTTTTCAGCATGGCTGTATGTGATATAGAGATTAACAATGATTGAACTGATTACTTCCTACCTTGACATTCTGTTTTGTCAGGGACCAGAGCAGCAGCCAGTAACTCACCTAGGCCTTGGCCAGTGGTTGGGTTGGCATATCTTACCTTGCATCAGTCTCCAAAGTGAAGGGATCAGCATGTTATGGGTCAGTATTTAGTGAAGCAACTTATATGTCTGAGTGCAAGGAGCGTGCAAGCCAGGAAGGAAGTTGAAGGAAGGGCCAGGTAGGCCCAAAGCTGAAGGAAGCAACAAGTTTTGATTTGCTGTAGTAGAACTGGCAGAGCACCTCCGAACTCAAAGCATCCATGTTATGGTTCGGATGCCTTACAGTTGTGTGCCTTTTTTATCAGGGGCGGAGCCGGGTCCCTGGGTGCAGATGAGCCCATGTTCAAGGTACACCCACAGCCACTCCTGCTGCCTCCACTGCCCGCCTGCTTCCACTTGCTGCCACCTGTGCTCTCCTTGTCGGCCTCCTCCACTTTCCCTCTCCTCCTGCTCATGCACTTGCAAACAGTATGGCCAGAGAAGGAAATGGAAAGATGCAGCGGTGGGTGGGGAGGAGAGGTGGCATTGGGTGCAGGAGGCAGAGAGTGAATGAGTGAGTAAGTGGGGGCTGCGTATGCAGCGCTTGCCACCAGTGGGGCTGCATACTGACAGGTGAACATAGGCTTCTGATGTGCTACTGTAGCTACATCAGTGCCTTTTATTTCATATTACTCTCATCCTTGAGGCGAATATTCTCTTAATTTAATTAATGATTCAATTGTATGTACATTCATTTTGTTAAATACTGCCATAGCAGCTTGGTAGCATGTTATGTGGAAGTCTTGATAAGCCTTGGCTTACATTGGGTAACTGCTTTCTGTTTCTAAACCCATTGAGCTGGCAAGGGGTGACCATTTAGAATTCCATATCATCATCCTTAGCTAGGAGCAGATCTGTCGTGTAATTGTGGGCAACATACACACTAATCCTCCTGAATAATGTTTATGTAACAACATGGTTTTCAAACACTTGTTAAAATATTTGTGATCCTCATTCTTGCTGAGAATAATCTGAAAGCAGTTAAGTCATAGGATGAAGGGTGGTATATAAATATAAATGTTGTAATAATGATGAACTATCTTTGAAATTTCAAATCTTATTATTTCTATACCTGTCAAGTATCTCCTAGGAATAAAATCTGGGGTACCCGAAGATGCTGAACTTAAGTCCAAAGTACACTGAATGTTAAATGGGTCATTATCTATTAAGGGCTTGCTTTTAATGTAAATTAGCCACTATGCAGAAGCCTGATCTTGACTGTGACTGTGACACAGAGGTTGACAGTGTTTACTCCTGTGCCATTCTTCTGCCAAAAGTCACCCCCGAAGCTGCTATAGGCCTCCAAAGTTACCATTTGCTACAGTCACATCTTTGGAGACCCATAGAAGCATCAGGGGGAAATTTTGTCTACTTTGACCCTTACACTTGTCTTCAACCCAAAAACATAAGAATGGCATCAAGGGAGAAATACTGTGTGGCTACCTCTTTTGGTTCAGATTTTTTATGTCTAAACCCATTATTGGGTTTAGCTTTCTCAGTGGTGGCCCCAACTCTGTGGAACGGTCTCCCGGATAATATCAGAGCTCTCCATGATCTGTTGGCCTTTCGTAAGGCATGTAAGTCTGAAATGTTCTGCCGGGTGTTCGGTCGCTGAGATAGCTGGTCGTAGAGTGCTCTTGTAATCCATGGTTATTATGTCATGTGGAATGAGTATTGTATGGGGTTGTGTTTTATGACGCTATTTTTATGAAATTCTGTTGCTGTGTATATTATTGCTTGTAAGCCGCCCTGGGTCCTATGGGAGTAGGGCGTCATATAAATCTAAATAAATAAATAAATAGTCCTCTGTCCTTACATCAAGTTTTCCTGATATCATCATATGGAAACAAGCCCCTAATTCCTCCTTCCTTTCTTGTTCACACACACGTGGACAAATTTGTTCGTACCTTTATAGCTCATTGAAAAAGTGTGTTATGCCTCCTGAAAAGCAATTAAATGAAAAGCAATTGTCCCATATATACCTGCATGCCTTTGATATGTCATCGGGTAAAGCAAAGCAAATGTGAAAAGAAATAAAAGTATTGCTTGGTCTACAAAGATATTCTAAAGTTATTTGTTGGTACTCCTAGAAAAGATAATAAATAATTGGATTAGAGTGATTTTTCCAATTAGCTGTTTTCTTTAATTAGTATCACACGTTTCCAATCGTGCAATCAGTCATTCAGCCATTTGAAATGGAGAAAAGTAGTCATTCTGCTGTTTGGTATCATTGTATGTCCCACAATGAACATGGACCAGAGAAAGCAAAGGAGACAGTTGTCTGAGGACATCAGAAAGAAAATGATAGACAACCATGCTAAAGGCAAAGGCTATAAGACCATCTCCAAGCAGTTTGATGTTCCTGTGACAACAGTTGCAAATATTATTAAGAAGTTCAAGGTCTGTGGGACTGTAGCCAGCCTCCCTGGACGCGGCCGCAAGAGGAGAATCGACCCCAGAATGGGCAGAAGGATAGTGAGAATGGTAGACAAATGGCCAAGGACAACTTCCAAAGAGATACAAGCTGAACTCCAAGGTCAAGGTACATCAGTGTCTGATCGCACCATCCGTCGCTTTTTGAATGACAGTGGGCTCAATGGAAGAAGACTCAGGAGGACTCCACTGTTGAAAAAGAAAAACATTAAAAAGCCAGACTAGAATGTGCTAAAATGTATATTGACAAGCCACAATGCTTCTGGGAGAATGTCCTTTGGACAGATGAGACAAAACTGGAGCTTTTGGGCAAGTCACATGAGCTCTATGTCCACAGATGAAAAAATGAAGCTTTCAAAGAAAAGATCACCATACCTACTGTGAAACGTGAAAGAGGCTCGGTTATGTTTTGGGGCTGCTCTGCTGTGTCTGGCACAGGGTGCCATGAGTCTGTGCAGGGAACAATGAAATCTCAAGGCTATCAAGACATTCTCGAGCATAACGTACTGCCCAGTGTCAGAAAGCTCTGTCTCAGTCACAGGTCATGGATCCTCCAACAGGATAATGATCCAAAACACAGAGCTAAAAGCACCCAAGAATGGCTAAGGACAAAACATTGGACTATTCTGAAGTGGCCTTCTATGAGCCCTGATTTGAATCCTATTGAACATCTCCGGAAAGAACTGAAACATGCAGTCTGGAGAAGGCATCCTTCAAACCTGACACAGCTGGAGCAGTTTGCTCAGGAAGAGTGGGCCAAACTACCTGTTGATAGGTGCAAAAGTCTTATTGAGAGCTACAGGAATCACTTGTTTGTGGTGATTGCCTCTAAAGGTTGTGCAACAAAATATTAGGTTAAGGGTCCCATCATTTTTTTCAATGCCATTTTCATTTGTGTTATTATTTGAAATCTTCTGTTTCATCAAAACTCTAAAGCAAAGTCTGATTTTTGTTAAATGCAGAATAAACAATGATAGGTGTCAATTACTTTTGTCAGTTTCAAGTTATTTCAGAGACAATTGTGGGTTCTTCTTTTTTTGTGGAGGGATACCAACACATTTGTCCACGTGTGTAGGAAGCAAACGTTTCTTAGGTTAAATGGATGAAAAGATGTATATTCTACTGATATCTGGAATTTTATTATTTAAGAAAAGGATATCAAATGTATTGCTAGTTCTATCTACCAGAAGTATCAAACTGTGCTGTGATAGAAACATTGACATTGTTTTGATACTGTTGAGATGTGTGGGTGAGTTGGCTTATCCTCAATTGCACTTCAATGCTTTGCTTATTTTCAAAAGAGATAGCAGTTCTGACAGGGCATCTAAATCAGATGGTGAAGGAGAGAATGAATTAAAAGAAATGAATGCTCAAAGATATTTTCAAACAAGGTAGATGTCTATAGTGATCATATTTTCCTGCCCAGTTCCCTTTTTGGTAGGTCATGTCTCTGCTTTTCTTCCCTGGCTGGTTGTGTTCTTATTGCTATGGTGAATAAATGAATGCTGCATGATGCTACAGGAAAAAGTCAGCATTGACGTCTTTGCAAGCTGCATAAAGTCCGCCCCCACACATTTTTATTAGTATAGGCTGACTGACTTGATTCTGAAAACTAATTAAAAATAAAGGCTTATTGCAGGCCACTTGGCTTTTTTGAGGCTTTTTTGAGGCTCTGTCTTGTCAGAAGCCTGGCACTGCTTTTAAGGTTTTTGTCTAGTGAATTGGTGAGAACTGCTGATGGATGCTGCAATTAACTTCTCTCAAAATAAAATGTATATCAACACAGACGAATGTATATTAACATTCGAAACCAATGTTAGGTGTGTACAACAGCATATGCCATTTATTTAAGCAGTGGTGTGTGGGTGTGTATGCAAATAAAACTTCACTTTGGGTTGCTTGAAATTTAAATAAGTCACTGCTGATTCAAGTTTGAGTAACTGTTACTTGTTAAGTGTTAGTCTTGCTCTGCTTTTAAAAAACATGCTGCTTTTTTCCAGAATAAGCGTGTGATTTAAGTTCTGTATTCTGGGACCTACAGCACTACTTAATCTAAATGGAAGATGTTATGCTTAGTGTCCCATATCATAATGAAACTACATTTTTGCTTGATCTATACTTTGCAGAATGGCAAGGGGAGGGGGACATCTGAAGAATCTGGCAAGCACTAAATAGAAGAATCCTAAATTAAACCAGTAAATTATTAATAACTTGTAAATGCAATACATCATCTTGGCTGTGGTGGAAATATTGAGGAAAGAATAAATAGTTTATACTAATGTGTTCCCAGTTAGTGATCTTGGGTACAGTCTACCAAGCACTGCTTTGTAGTCTCCAGTCATGCTGGTGGGGGCTTGTGAAAGCACCCACCAAAAAGGCCATTAAAATGGGCAGAGGCTCTGTAGCAGCAGCAGCAGCACTTGGTGGATACATGCCCATGAAGAGTTGGGAGGTAGCAAGCAGTGTTGCCTCTATTCCCTGATGTTGCTGACTACAACTCCCATTATCCCCAGCCAAAGGCCATTGCAGCTGGGGATGATGGGAGTTGTAGTGAACAGCACCTGGAAATCCCTATTAGAGGGAATAGTGGTAGCAAGAATTGGTAATGGTAGGTTCTTTGTTACTGGACAATCAAAATACTAAGCATTCTTCAGAATTTCTCATATCACTTATGAAAACTGTGCAGGCTGGAAATAATGGCCTTTTAATGTCAAAGGTCTTATGCATTTTTAATGTGGAATGTTTAAAATGCACTGTCATTTATTTCAGAATTTGTTCCCCCGCCCCTTCTCTCTTGTGCTTAATGTCAGTCGCCACGAGTGAGTTTAGTCTGTAACTAAAATATTAAAATGCTATTCATATGACTCTTTATATATTGTGTTTTTTATTTAGGGGTACATCAAGTGATGAAATGTGTAATTTCTACATTATGTACTACATGGAAGCCAAACATGCTGTCTCATACATGACCTGTACACAGAACATAAACCCAGAGATGTTCAGAAGCATACCACAGGAGGCAAATATTCCAATTCCTGTCAAGCCTGATATGACCATGATGGCCCATGGGCACCATGAAGGTAAAAACTTTTTGCTATGTGCTAATAGCAAAAAGGCAGAAACCATATGGCTGAGCAAAGATGGTATTGGCAAGAAAGCTAACTAAATAAATCAAGATACTGTTTTAAAGGTGACAGTTATTGATTTTCTGCAAACTTAACATCATTCTGGGGAGCTGTGTAGCCTGTATAGCATCATTCTGGGGACCTATATAGCCTTCCCTTCCCCTCAACAGTAGGCCAACGCATGTGCAGAGTTCTATGTGATAAAGTTGATCTTCCCTCCTTTGGCCACACCCCTGATCATGGATTGGGCTGAGGCAATAGCAGGATGTAGCCGAAGAACTCACGCTGGTAGTTACATTAGGTATAATATCTTTGTCCACCTATCTGAATTGTTGAGTTTAAAAATAAAAAAAAAAGTTTATATCCCACTCTTCCTCCAAAGAGCCCAGAGCTGTATACATGGTTCTGTTTATCCTCCCAAAAGCCCTGTGAGGTAGGTTATGCTGAAAAGTAAAAGACTGCTGCAGAGCCACCTGGTGATTTTCATGGATGAATTGAGTTTTGAACTCTGGTCTCCTCAATCCTAGTCCCACTCTCTAACCACTACACCATGCTAGTTCCCATTACTTAGTGACTGCCATGTCACAGCCCTGTGTACTTGCTTGATGTACCAGTACAAATGCCATGCAAATGTCAACGTTACCAGTCTCTCTTGACCCTGCTGCGGACCTGTACTGAATTTAAGGTGACTTAGAATATAAGTGACTGTGTGGATCTACAACATCTATACTTAAAACATCTACATTGAAAACACTGCTGAACTAGCATAAGCAGTTTTAGCTTAAACTTAAACTTGGGGTACAAGTGTGTGTTGAGGCACACACATTGGGCTTCAACCCCTGGGCTCAGCCATCATCCTGGTCATGAGTGGCTTGAAGTGGCTTATCATTCCAACTTTCCTTTTACATTTTTGTCAGTTTCTTTGGCTGCAAATAATGTGTGTAGCCAGATGGCATATTTCTAGTTCATATGCATGCCAAGTGCAGGATTTCAGTAGTTTTTTACATTGCCTTGAAAATTTGCACTATGAGGTTGCATAATGGTGCTTTTTCTTTTTGGAATTCCCACTTTTTCACCTTTTTTGTGTGGCTTTTACATTTGGGGTGGTGGTGGTAATAATAAGTAGCCATAATGGCGCATCAGGGAAATGATTTGACTAGGAAGCCAGAGGTTGCTGGGTTGAATCCTCGCTGGTGTGTTTCCCAGATTATGGGAAACACCTATATTGGGCAGCAGCAATATAGGAAAGATGCTGAAAGGCATCATCTCATACTGTGCAGAAGCTGGCAATGGTAAAGCTCTCCTGTATTCTACCAAAGATAACCACAGGGCTCTGTGGTCACCAGGAGTCGACAACACACTTTACCTTTTAAGGTATAAAGAAAGAGATCTATTGTTATAATCTAGAAGCCTACCCACACAAATGAAACTGAGGGATGCTCTAAGAAATGTATTTGACCAATAAGATTGATTTATAGTCTTCAGAGCTGCCCAGTTAACCTAGTTTTACTCTAAGGAATTTTACATCTATGGGAGAAAAGTGCAGGTTGAATTTGGGTGTAGGTCAGGTGTAGATGATCTAAAGATAATTCTGCGTAAGCACTGAGAAACTGAATGGCACCCAGCTGACAATCTTGTATGAGCGAGACAAACCTGATATTCCTGGAATGTATTGCTTGATAGTTAAATAATTTCAGGTCCACTTTCCCCCATTATTTTTTGTGTACCTAGTATTAATCTCAGTATACAGAAAAGTTATAGTAATGATTTGCCCTATATTAACTGGAGCCTGTTCCTGACTTCACTTAGGCTTAGTGAAGTTAGGAGGGCAGTACAAGACTTTTGCCCTTGTAGGAAGCAAATAAACTAGCTACGCACAAGGCTTGCTCACAGTGGCAGGGATGAGGAGGAATGAGGATGTGATTTTCACTTCTCTTTCCTCTCCTTCTTTGCCAGGAATATGTCCCTGAGGACTGGGTGTTCCTCAGGGACATATCCCTCACAATGAAAAGGACTTTAGCAGTGAAAATTGTGCTGTCGTCCCTCTCCCCACCTGCCATGCTGCGCGGCAAGCTTAGAGCACAGCTAGCTTACCATCTCATTGCAAGAGCTCTGCCCTCCTAAGTCTGTTTAACATGTCGGCCACTGCATAATATGTGCCAAAGAACATAGGAAGCTGCATTATACCGAGTCAGACCAGTTGTCTATCTAGCTCAGTCTTGTCTATGCTGTCTGGCAGTGGCGTTCAGAGGTTTCAGGCAGGAGGTTTTTTTTGAGCCCACCCTGGAGATCCCAAAGACTGAACCTGGGACGTTGTGCATGCAAAAGAGATGCTCTGCCCCTGAGCTACAGCTCATACAGGTTCAATCCTATATGACATTAAGAACATAAGAACAGCCCTGCTGGATCAGGCCCAAGGCCCGTCTAGTCCAGCATCCTGTTTTGCACAGTGGCCCACCAGATGCCGCTGGAAGCCACAGGCAGGAGTTGAAGGCATGCCCTCTCTCTTGCTGTTACTCACCCGCAACTGGTACATTCAGAAAGCCATCTAACTGAAGTTAACTTGGGAGTTTTCCTGGAGACAAAAAGTATCATCTGAAGACATTCTAAATCCCTACATGACCTCCCAACTCACCAGGTCAAGGTCCATTGTGGAGGTCAACTGCTGATACACATTCAACTGTGAATGATTGAGGGGCTGAATGAACAAACTCATAGGTAGTGTTCTAAATGAAATCATGTATATTTATCTTTTGATCCCAGAAGATAAATAGCTGTTGTGTTCAAATTACAGGCATTCCCCAAATTAACAAACATCTGTACATACAAACAAAGCTCCATAACATCTTACATTAAAGAAGTCTCCAACTTACAAACAACCAACCCATGCATATGGACAACTCATAGCTCTTGCAAACTATATACGTTCTTAGTTATGAACATCTGACTTATGAATTAATGTTTGGAACATTAATGTTTGGAATATTTTTGAGAACCAAAAAAAGAGCCCTCAACGCAGTTTACATAGCAAAAGGTATGAGAAAATTGTTCCCTATCCCAAAAGCACACGCACACACATACCCCCCCAGCAACATCACTGGAGAGATGCTGTGCTGGATGAGGATAGTTGTTCCCCACGTGCTATATGTAAGGGAGCCACCACTTCAGAAAATGCTACTTTGCCTACTTGTAAAGAGGCAAGTATGTAAAGGTACATGAGCTTTTCCTGCCAGTCTTTCTCTTAAAATAATATTTATTCTCTTCCTTCCATTCCCCCTTCAGAAGCTAAAAATGGAGTCATGGGTTCCATAATGCAGCAGCCAAAAAGAGAAGAGGAGGAGGTTTTAGATCAGGGTATGTATAATATATTTTTTATTCTTAAACCACTTTGATAACTTTTGTAGAAAAGTGGTGTATACTTATTTGTAGTAGTAATAATCGTAGCTTGCTGATTGTACTGAGATGTATTGTGGTGGCTATGAGGCTGTTTTTCCTTTTCACCTGCTACTGCATTGCTGTGCCCAACATAATAAATGATTCAAGGGAAAAGGTCAATTACAGGTCCCTAACCTTGCAGGTGAAATTCATTAGTATAATTTAATCGTATTTGATTTTCCTGTTCTCAAGTTGATTTGCTTAATACAATTGTAATGTATTTGTCTGTGCTACAAAATGAATGTATGGAGATGATAATGCTCCACAGAAATGAAAAAAAACCTGCTTTTATTTTTAGTGCTTGATTGCAAATATATACAGGTGTCCCTGGTTATTTGTGGTCCTTGCATCCAGGGTTTTGTATATCCGTGGCTGGGTCAAAGGAACCCAGTTTCTTATCTATGGTTTTAAAATAGGCAAAATTAGCTTATCCACAGTTCCTGGGTGGTTGGAAATGACTTCCAATGGCATTTCCAGCCACCATTTTGTAGCTCTTTTTTAAAAATCCCCCAAGAATTTTTGAAAAAAATCTTCAAAATTTGCAGCATCTGTGGGTTTGAGGGGTACTTCCTGGAGAGCTGGAGGCAAGGTACTATGATTTATTGCCTTTATTTCTACTTTTTTGGACCTTTTTTAAGCTTAAGGAACTTAACCACCCCCAATTCCCATTGACTCAAGTTTTCATCATTCACGGTTTCCATATTCGCTCCTACAGGTGAGAATGGAACCCCCGTGAATAACGAGGGCTACCTGTGTGATAAATAATAACACAGACAAGATGGTACTAGTGAAAGAGAGACCTTAACATTTGGTCCTGATTGGACAAGAATAGTTAATGGAATAATGAAAGACCAAGAATTCAATGTCTACTGCAGCCCTTCAGAGTGATAGAGGCCGTCATTCATTCTTTTGGCTGATTCTGCTGTTATGTTTTTCTTCTACAGAGTGGTATGGAAGGATCCTTTTGGGAGCAATACATAGCAAATGTCAAGTCAGAATGGAAATTTTCTATTTCTGTTCTGGTGTAATGTTTGTTACCTGTTTTCTTTACAGTTTACATTTATAATGTGGCGATCCTTTCATGTGACTGTTGCAGACTTTATTTGTTTGGGCAACATAAAATTGTCGCTGGTCATCCTCTCAACATGTCATCAACAAATAGCTTAATAGTGGGAGACTAATTGGGAAATGATAAGCTTTTGAAGTATTTTGTTGTCTTTAAACTGATGAACGCACCTTTACCTGCAGCAGTTGTCCTCATGTGCCCTCTTGTCACATATTATATGTAACAAGAATTGTTAAGCAATGCACATGGAATGAAAAAACCTCTTTTTAAATATTCAAAACACATTGATTTTGCTTCACACATTTGGTTTCACATTGTCACTTGTCTTCTAAAAGCATCTTCTCAAAGAGAATCTGCAAGACTTCCTTGCTTAATAACAAATCTCTGCTTTCTATATATACTTCTAACATGTTTCTATGGAAACTGGTCCTTTAACATTTGTTGGTCAAAAAAGAAATGAAAGCCCTTTGAGTGGGAGTTTTTGTAATTAATTTTTTAACAGGTTGATTTAAATGATCTCTTACACCATTTTTTCCCTGCTGACTTTAATAGCAGTAGTTCTAGCTAACACAATTTTAAGTGCTGAAAGAATTAAAACCAATTTTGGGACTGGGTTGGAACTGTTAATCATTAAGGTGTCCTTTTAAAATTATTCAGGTCTCAACGTACCAATAAATTTTCCTTAATTATTTTGAAGAATGAAGATAAGTACTGGACAATGGATTGATTTTAAATTTGCATTGGCAATGAATATAACTTTCCAGATTCATTTTTTTCCTATGCTTGTTGCATGTTTATTAGTCTGTCTGTCTTTCATTCCTGTCCAAAAAAAGTGTGTGAGGTAGGCCATTGTTGTTGCTTTTTAATGATGTCAAGCTTAGAGTAAATGGAGGTTGCTCATCATGAATGCAGAGTCATGGCTAAACTCAGAAATGAATTGAAGCCTTGCTAGATCATAGTCTGTCAATTGGAACACACGAGATGTATTGTGCCATTTGAAGCTTAGAAATTGTACTTGACTATATGAAGTAATGTAAAATTGTAAGCCTTCTGTGTCAGTTCAGGAAGATAAAAGGCCATAGAGAGTCACATTCTTTCTTAAACCTGAACAAATAATTCCCAAGGTATTGAATTAATTAGGAACCTTTGTCCTGAGTTTGGGGACCCAGACTTTTTGAAAGCTGCTTAATCTAACTTCCTTGTGAACATGTTTAAATAACAATTTCTGATATCCAGCTTATCAGTACATTAAGCACCATATTTTCTTCCCTCCACTATAGAACTCTGATTTTTTGCATTATTAAAATAAAATTGGCTGCGTTTTGGGCACAAGCCTTTTAAGTTGCTTTTTCATCATTCAAGTGGCTACTTTACCATTTCTTATTAGACTGAACTTTCTATTCTATAATTTCAGAGAAGGAGAGGGTTTGTAAATACAGTACTCAGTTAGAAGTAGAGATTGGCATGGGGCCAGAGTGCCTAAGGTTTTGAGTATGCAGTGTGGAGTCAGCTGTTTAAAGTGCCTGTAGAAGAGTACAAACAAAATTTCTTGAAACGAGAGATGTTTGCTTCTTAAACCTAGGCAAATTCAAAAATAAGTCTTCTGTTCTGCTATTCATATTATTCAGGATGCAGTGGAGAAAATATGGCAATTATTTCAAAGTTAGAGGAGGAAGAAATCACAGCATAGGGAGCACTTGGGCGGCTGGAGAACATAGTCCTGCTGGCAGCTCCCCCGCCCCCGTGACTGTAAGTGCATGCTCTCCCGAAGCCGTAGCCCCTGCGTCTGGCATCAGATGCGTGGGGTGTTGCCAGTACTGGGAACAGGGCCAGTCGGTCCCTGCAGAACCTACCCAGTCAGTGCATCAATGAACTGCTGATTGGGGAAGCTCTTCAGTTACCGACTGGCCCTGTCCCCAGTACTGGCCATACCCTCTGCATCTGATGTTGGAAACAGGGGGCATGCCCACTGCCCGGGAAAGGGTCTGCTTTGACTCCCTCCCATCTTCCCTACTCAGCATTTCATTGAAACACTGGTTGGTTGGGCTTTCTCCCCCAGCCCAGCCATCATTTCAATCACACACTGGCTGGGTTGGAGAGAGGTGTACTCCGCACTCCCAGCCGGCGAGCACTAGGTTCACTGGCTAGGTATGAGAAGGGGCAGAGGAGTGCCCTGGCTGAGGACGAGGAAGTGCCTTGGCGGCCCTGGTTCTCAAGGGATTGGCGTCATCCCTTGCTCAGCGGTCCCTACACCCCTGGAAGATATGTTGAAAGAAAAAGGATTTCTTTGGTTCATGCCCACTAGGTAGACTTGCCTATTCTCTTCCATGGAAGATGTGTGTTGGTTTCAGTAGAAGTCAGTAAGCACTGTTAAAGAAATCAAAAGCAGTAGTGCACTTCACTCATCGGGAGTGTAGTAAATTTGGAGTGGGCCCTGGGACCAAAGTGAAGATGGGCCCCTACCCTTCCACCTTCATATTCAGAGAGCTATGAAGGGAAGAGCAAAGAGCAAGCTGTCACCCCACCAGTGGGCCCCCCTCCCTCCAGCGCCATGCCCCTATCACTCATTAAGTTGCCTTATACCAAGTCAGATGGTTGGTTCCTCTAGGCCAGTATTGGGACATGGACCAGCAGCAGCTCTCCAGGATTTCAGACAGTGGTATTTCCCAGCTCCACATGGCAATATCAGGGATTGTACCTAAGACCTTCTGCAAACAAAGCATGTGCTCTACCATTCTTCTTTGGCCCCATCCTCATGGCAGCCTTTGTTTAAGAGTTGCTTGGTTTCTTATAGGATATTGAGTTGGTGTGCCAACTAACTGGCAGTAGGCCATTCATAGATATGCCTTTATAAAAGGGAACTTGATTGCTATAAGAGAAACAGTGTCCATTTAAGGAATCTAGACTTCTTCTTTCTCCAGAGAACTCCTTCCTCCTGTAACTACTCTCTACTACAAACTTGAGGGGGGAAATGGGCTGTGGTAGTGACCATTTCTGGGCATTAGGCTACCACCTCATTTCCCCCAAAGCATGTGAGAAGCCAGACCCAAGGGACAATGTCCATCAGCAAATTTCTACTCAGCATTTTTTAAAAAGCTGTGTGTGCAGAGGCATATCTAGGGAAAATAGCACCTAGGGCAAACACTGAAATTGCGCCCCCCTGTCCAGGCATCTGACACCCATCTTTCAGATAGCTTTACCATAATATCAGCTAAAAAATACAAGTCAGGCTCGTTAATCTTTTAATATTTCAAAAACTATTTAGCATTGGACTTAGCCAGACCAAACAATGCTAGAAAATGACAAATTTCAGTATGCTGGGGCTCATGAAATACCCAAATTCTATGTGGAGGTGCACTTGGAAAACTAAACAGAAGTGTTTGTCTAATTCTCTCCTATGCATTGTAGAATCACTATTACATAAGTTTTAAAAATCAATGGAGAATTTGACTTTTCCCAGATACTCTGTAAATATTTAAAGGATATGCAGAGTAAACTGTGTCACTGCTTGGAATATATTCTAGTATTTCAGAAAGAAAGTTAAAATGAGAGAAAGAGAGCAAGAAACTCCCAGTGGGCCTTAATATTAAGGATTTCACACTGATTCAAAGACACACTCACCATTAATAGCCATATTAGCAAGACATCACATTTAACTCACTTATCACAAGAAGCAAAGTAAGAGCAAATGAATACAATCCTAGGTCATAAGCGTCAGTTCAGTATTCACAAGCCCTGATTCTCTGTACATAGTGCCAATGTGAATATGTGTACAGTGTATAATATAAAATATTTGGGGGGGGGGATGCAAAGGCTGTGGGGGGGGGTTGCAAAGGTTCCCCCTTACCCTGCTGGCCTCTAGGGCCTCGCAGGTACCATTTGAGCATGTGCGGTGGCCATTTTTAAAAATAATATATATATTTTTAAAAATGGCTGCTGAAAACAAAATGGCCACTGCGCATGCTCAAATCACCTCTGTAAGTCCTGGCATGACCTAGGGCCTCACAGAGGCCATTTGAGCATGCACGGTGGCCATTTTGTTTTTGGCAGCCATTTTTAATTTTATTGAAATTTTACAAAATGGCGCCCCCCTTCAAGTGGTGCCCGGGGCACGTGCTCTGCCTGCCCTACCCTAGATACGTACGTGTGTGTGTGTGTGTGTGTGTGTGTGTGTGTGTTTTGTCTTATACTAAACTGTTCTAATGTTTATGGATTCCCACCCCTCTAATCCCTCATTGTCCCTGTTTTGAACAGGCTGACATTCTTACCTTCATCAAAGGCCCTCTCCCCACCCCAGCATCTCTCCTATTAATGTACTTTTCAGCTGAATCTACATTCATAGCTCTGCTCTTCTGTAGATCTCTGCTTCAGTCCATTACTGCCCTTTTGTGCTGAGAGAAGCACACGGTACTCACATTAATGCCCCCCCCCCTTATTTAGTGGTTACACCTAACTTTACACCATAAAAGCTAAATTTCCTCTGTTTGTTCTGCATTCATCTATTAATGCCACTTTTCTTTGTTGGGTCCACATCTCCTATCCTGTCTCTTTTTTTTTTGTTGGCTTGTTTCCCAGCATTAGTGTTTCCTTTTTTCTTTTGGATTCTCCCTGTATAATTTTATTTAAAATCTGTTCGGAACCTCCTGGTTCTGCACAGATCTCTTCTGAAATAGTTCAGTTTTCTGACAAAATGGCTGGTGGAAGATTGTTACAGGACACAAAAAATGAAGACAAATTGAGAAATAGTAGAGCTTTCAGTTAAAAACCTTGCTGAAATTATACAAATGAAATTGTTTCAATTCAGGGAAGATGTTGGCTGGGTGAATTTCAAGCACCCGGTAGAATGATACAGGGGTGAGGGCATTATGAGCAGAGTCTGAACCTCTGCAGAAAAATTTTGGGAAGTTAGGAAGCCCCTAATTTAGATCAGAACACTAATACCATTTTTAAAAAGGCATCCTGGGTGACTATCCATTTTTGTTTTTCTGCCTACATCAGCAGGGTTGAAGGGGTGATCTGTGTGTACATAATTAAAAAAAATAAATCTAAGCCATCTTTCCTGATGATCCTTCAATAAAAGATCTACCTACTTGAACTACATTGACATATTATTATGATGTCAAACAATAACAGGGTATGTATCACTTGAATTCAAACAATGAACAAAATACAATGAGAATCCAAAAGGTCCAATGAATACTGTTAATAGCAATCCTCTAAAAAATTGACAACAAAAATCACTAATATTTATCTTTTTAACTGTATAAATATTATATATAAATATAAAAGTATTGAATATTTGTTTAAATGTAAACCTCCCAGAGACACAAGTTTTGGGCGGTATAGAAATGTAATTAATTAATTAATTAATTAATATGTCTCCAATTGTGATATAGGCATGTAACCGTACAAATCATCTATAGAATTGAAAATAGCTGCTCTCATATACGAGTCAATTGTAAAATTTTCTATTGTTGTTACAAAGACCAATTCATCATTAATCAAACATAAATGTCCATACTGGAGATGCGATTAAATATTTCTGAGAGAGACAAAATAATAAATGGTATAGGAACATAGGAAGCTGCCATATACCTAGTCAGACCATTGTTCCATCTAGCTCAGTATTGTCTACACAGACTGGCAGTGACTTCTCCAAGGCTGCAGGCAGGAATCTCTCTCAGCCCTATCTTAGAGATGCCAGGGAGGAAACTTGGAACCTCTGATGCTTTTCCCAGAGCGGCTCCATTCCCCTAAAAGGACTCTTACAGTGCTCATGCAATAGTCTCCCATTCATATGCTACCAGGATGGACCCTGCCTAGCAAAGGGGACAGGTCATGCTTGCTATCACAAGACCAGCTCAAAGTCCTAGAACTGGTAAAAAAAACACTGTAGTATATCACTTGTGGAGAAGGTAGTCCATATGTTCTTAAACTGGAGCCAGACATGTTTCGACCAGATAGTGGCCTTCCTCAGTGGCTTGAAAATTATAAAGATTCAGTCTCCCAATAATTGGTTCAGTTACCCATGCTCATCTACAGTAAAATATCAAATACAATGTGATATAGATATTAATAAGAATAGCCAATTTAAGACAATAAAATAAAATTATTACAAATATAATCAAAAGTATAAAATGTATAGATATCTCTTATATTCAAACCTTTAAGACTGATTCAATCTCCAGTATAGACAGGGATGCATCCATCGAAGGTACAGACAGTCTGTCTAGGGGAGGTATAAATGGCCATATATATAAACATATCCTTTAAGCTGGGCTGCATTTATGTGCAAACCAAGGTCTATTTTGGTATCTAGGTATGTCTTTCAATAAATGCCAGTGTTCATTGATGATTTGTTTTACCCCACCTGAACCTGTATCATATTCTCCCGGCAGAAATCTGCAATCTGAATTCTTTATTGACCTTCAGGAGAGCCCTGTTTGGCCTGGCCTTCCAGGGTTTTTAATTAGTTTTAATTGTTTTAATGGTATAACCTGGTTTCCAGGGTTTTTAAATTGTTCTGGTGGTTTAGTTGTTTTTTATGATGTTTTAATTGTCAATTGATGCTTTATATTGTTTATATTTCTGTTTTAACTGTTTTTGGTTTTAATGGTTTTGTTTTAATTGTAAACCGCCCTGAGCCATGTTGGAAAGGCGGTATAGAAATTGAATGAATGAATAAATAAATAATACATAAATAAATAATACGTACAGGGAAACCTTATTATCTGCAGATTCACATATCCACGGTCAGGAAAAAGACACCTGACCTTGGCATATGTAGGAGGAGGGGGAATAAAAACTCAACCTCATATATCCGCGGGTCGGGGGTGGCCGGAAATGACAGCAGAGGTGATTTTTTGCTGATTTGGGGGCATTCAGGGGCACAGCACAACTCGGGGGAAGCAGCAAAGCATTATGAGGAGCATCTCCCCACATTCCCACCCCCCCAGATTTGGCTGATTTTCAGCAATTTTTGGTGATTTCCCCGAGAACCGGGAACCTAACCCCCGCGATCCCATAGCTCCCAGTGCCTCAATATTTACAGTTTCCATATCCGCGGTTGTAGCCAAGAACGGTACCCCCATGAATATTCAGGTTATCCTGTAATTTGAATGATCAATCAGTCTATCTTATCTCTATTTCTATTTGATTCCAGGACCACCTCCCTTCTTGTAGGGATGTCTACAAACTGGTTCAGCACTCCTTTTCTGGAGCGCCAAACCAGTTCAGAAGTCTGGCATTCAAGCTAGTTTGGAGGTGGAGGCCTTTAAGGGGCAGGGAGGGTGCCCTTGCCTGCCCCACCGACGCTTGCCCCCAAATGGTTGCTGCAGGGCTGCAGCGTACCTCCAAGCAGCCCCAATCAGTGTTGTACCGGAAATGGCCGACACACATGTACTTGGCACGCATGCATGTCGGCCATTTCTGGTACAACACTGACCGGGGCTGCAGGGAGGTACACTGCAGTCCTGCAGCAATGATTTTGGGGAGAGCGCAAGTGAGGCAGGTAACGACACCCTCCTTGCCCCTTTAAAAGGCCCATTCCCACCTCCCAGGAGTGCACGAACCAGTTCATGCATATCCCTATCTCTTTGAAGCCTTTGCTTACAGTAGGCCTGTTTTATAGTCTGCTTATGGTTGGCTTATGCTTGGCTTATGCTTGGCCTACTATAGTAGGCCTATAGTAGTCGTGCCTATAGTAGGCTTATAGTAGGCCTGTTTTATAGTCTGTTTGGGATAACCTCTTGCCTGCAGTTGTGTTTTCAAAGCATTAGCTTGTCCTTGGAAGCTTATCATTGAACTACAATTCCTGTGTAATCTCAACATTAAAGAAAAAGGAAAGTTCCTTTTCATTGTCATTGGATGTTAACTCTCATATTGTAATATAAAATTAACTGCCATGTGTTTCCAATATAAATCCATAGATTAAAATACCTTCTAGATTTCTAACTTCTATGTCTAAAAAGTGAATCTGGTCTTTCCCATAAGTCCACTGGAATTTCGTTGTTGGGAGTCTAGTAGGGATGTGCTGAAACAGATTTTGCGTTCTGTTTCAAATTGCAAAGGACTGAAATGTTGCATCAAAGCAACCGTTCTGACCATTTTTTTCGACAGAATAAACTCGAAACATTTCGAGTGTTTCAGCCATAGGGAACAATGGGGAAACTTGAAACACCCCATTGTTCCCCATGGGTAGCTCCTAGGGACGGCAAAGTGCGTTGGGTGGTAGGACATGAGTGCTACCTATCACCCAACCCACAAAAGAAATGGGCATGTGAGTGAATTTTTAACACGTTTAAACTTTCCCCAACTCCCCCTCATAGGATCTTCTGGGGTTTGGGGAAAAGGTTAAAAAATTGCTAAAAACCACCCCATTGCCCATTTCTTTTGTGGGTTGGAAAGTAGGTAGCACCCATCATGCTAGGAGCTATCCATGGGGAGCAATGGGCTGTTTCGGTTTTCCCCATTGTTCCATATGGTCAGATCAAACTGTACTCATAGAGTGCAATGCATTTTTCAACCCTGCCTTGAAAAACACTGCAGAAGCACATAGTAAAAGAACACAAATTTCAAATACAGCCCAAAAATAGACCCCAAAAAAATCATTGGCCAAGAATCCACTGCCAGCAGTAATATCATTGGCACAAGTTGCTCTCTCAATTATGACTCCTCACATTGCTTCCTAGCATTGCAGCAGCTTCCACAACAGCACCCTTAGCAGCAAACATAGCCATAAGCAGGGGGTGCAGAAATGTTGGCTCAGTTGACCAGCTGGACAAAAATTTTACTAGTCAGATGATTCCTCGAGTTATGGCGGTACATTTGCTATCAGGAAGAAGCTACACCACCCTGCCACATTGTATAAACGCACTCATTGATCATATATGCATTAAGCATAACTGATGGAGACATATCCACAGGATGAGATGAGAGACATTTACAATTCAGAATATAGGAGCAGGGCAGCCTTACGTGGCTTCAGCAGGCCAACTGCATGTCAAGCCACTCCACTATAGGACCCTGAACACCACTGCTTTCACAGCCTCCTGTCTGCTCTGTTAGAAAGCTTGTGATAGCAAATAGTGCGAGGGTTTTGGTTTTTTTACAAACATAGATTAGGCATGCCATACCCTGCTGACAAATAGAGAGATTGTGGAGGTTGATAAACTGATCAAAACTTGCTTTTTTAATATTTATTTTACAACTACAAAATGCATCACCAAAGAAACCAGAAAGCAAGAAACTACAATAATAACATTAAACTAAATGCCATATCCAGTTATCAATACAAGGCGCCTAAGGGATTTCACCAAAGAGAGAAACTAACTAGGGTTTCAATACAATACATTCAGGGCATGGAGACTTGAAAAATAAGAGGATTTCCTAAGGAATCTAATTATGCATTCCCATAATAATTTCATTATCATCTGATCATAACTTTAGATAAACAATATCTTTACTTATAGGCATTTGTTAAAGCAAAGCTGTTTGGTTCCTTGTGTAGACAACATTGAGACAGCAATTTAAAAGGTGCTCCAGATGTGTTGGTTGCTTCCACTACAGCTCAGAATAATCACTCAGGATGCCACCTTTCTTGCCCCGCCACCTTTCTCCCCACCTCCGGCTGCCACGTTAGACTGGGAAAATCAGCTCTCCCGCTCTGACTGAAGTAAGATCAAATGTGGTGTCAGGAGAAAGAAGATGGCAGTGGGCGGGGGCGGATTGTGGGTATCTTCACCTCTGCCATCGGTAGTGGGTCATTTCAGTTAAACAGTTCCCTTATAGTGTCCGATTGCTAAGAAGGAGAAATAAAGAGGTGACGCAGCAACAGGCAGCTGTGGCAACACAAAGGAAGCATGTCGGACTAATAGGTGCTAAAATTATTGTGGCAGCTCAACACAGTAAAGCGCTTTCACCTAAAAGAACACTGCTGCCTGGAGCAGACTGGGAGAAAGCAGTGCTCAGCACTGAGGAGAGAAATGGAGGCACCGCAATTATGGAGAGCACAGCTGCGCCAGGAACTGGGTCTGTAGCAGACCATCTCCCAGAACAAGTCCCCACTCAGAGGGGCTCGACTTCTTCCAGAAGCGGCTCCTGATGCTCACAGCCTGGCCATTCCCTCTGCTGGGAGCTGGGCAAGCAGAGAGCTTTCTGCAGAAAGGGTAGTGGGGGAAAGGCACTGAAGGAGAGGGAGGCATGTGCAAGGATGAGGTGAGGGAGGGGATTGCTTGACTCAGCCAGCTCTGATTTTTTTTTTCCCCCCCCACTCGTCTGGAAAAATTTTTTAACACATCACAGACAAGTATACGAGTGGATTTCTGCAGCCCTGGTCATAAGCTCAACTAGAGCAAATGCAGCCACATTTTGACTGAGTACACCTTGCAATGCAGATTGCAGAACAGAACAGAGCAGTGAGTGAAGCGCAAGTTAGTCTCAAAGCCAGACATGGAGCTCATCACAGCAATCACCAAGATATAACACACAGAGAGCTGCCACTGTCCAGTTCTTGCCACAACACTGTCTCACAAACAAAACAAACCACAACTCAACTCAGGCAGGCATCCAAGTTCTGCTTTTGTCAATCTGAGATCCAGCAAAACCAGATAGTTCTAGCAGCAGTAGCACAGCATATTAGGTAGGGATTGTACTTGTGTGATTTTTTATGCTAGTAAAATTGTATAGCTAGGGAAACTCAAGTGATTTTAGGGATTAGGCAGAGAAACTGATAATTAGATGTGTTTATACTTATGGTGTGAACTACTGGTAATCTCGACTATCTTTTTCAACGTACAAGGAGGAGTTGCTAGCAGCATGCTTGACTAATATAAACAGATACAGAGCCAGCATAAAACAAATTGTTCCTTTAATTCTTTATTATATTTTGTTTTATATTATATATTTTTTTTATTATTTCTTGTATTTGGGGTTTTTTAATTGTTTCTTGGTGTTTGGGGGGTTTAATGTTTAATTGATTTTAAGGTTTTAAATATAGCTTTTATGGAATTTTCTTGTATTTTAACTTTTGTAAATCACCTTGAGATGCTTAATGAAAGGCGGAATAAAAATTGAACAATAAATTTAAAAAAATAAAAAATATTTTACTCAGTGGTGATAAAAGAAAACCACAAACTCAAACCTACCTTGATTCCTTCCTCCTCTCCTGATGTATCCTCTTCAAGGGACTGTATAATGGCTTTCTCTGCCTTCCAGTGTCTTTGAATACATTTCGAAATTCCTTCCAAAAGTATTCTCCCGCTCCTCCTTCCCCTAGCCAATGGGGAAACAGTTGCCTATGACAACACTTGATTTTTATGGTAACAAGTGAACCAGGATGCAAGGAGATCGCAAGCCAATTAGAAGATAGTGCCAGAAAACCAATCAGCAAGGGGGAAACTGGCATCCAGGATGGCAGAATATTGAAACATTTCACTCAAAACAGGGTTTGTTCTGCTCCGAGCTGTAAACAGGCCCTTTATTTAAAAGATGTTCTGTTTTGAGCTCGAAACAGTCAAAATGGTCTGTTTCAAGTTAGAACGTTTCGCTGTTGGTACGTTCTGCTCATCCTTTGTGACTAGGAAGTGTTGAAACTCTTTCTCAGTTCTCTTTCTGAGTCTTTCCAAATGCAAAAAATATCATCCAGGTACCTTTGCTCTAATAAACCCAACATATAATTATTAGAATGAATAAAGGATTGTTCCAGTGAGTCCATAAGTAAATTGGCTAGCCAATTGGAATTTCAGCTCTTCCTAGACACTATATATCCGACAAATAAATTCCAGTGTACTTATGGGAAAGACGGTCTTCCCTAGGCAGAGCGTCTGTACCTTAGATGGACGCATCCCTGTGGAACAATTTCCCTGTGGTAGATGCATGGTATACTCTGATTGTCAGAAACCACAGAGTTTTGTCAACCCAATAGACTCAAAGTCTATTCATCTGATAGATTTCTTCACATGTTAACACCAAGGGAGTTGTGTATATCATTCATGACTTGTTTATTATATTACATGGGAATGACTACTAGATGTGTTAAAGACAAGAATTCTGGAACATAAAAGCTGTATTCGTAATAGACTACTACAAGCTCCATTGATCAAACTTTTTTAAAAATTTTAACCATAAAGTGGAACAAGTGAAATTTTGCTGTATAGAAAAGGCTAAAACAAATAATGTGACAATAGGCAGATACCTTTTAAGAAGAGAGCTTTTCTGGATATATACTGTACCCTTGGAGCATTAAGACCAAGGGGTCTAAATGATGAGATGGATAGGTTTTCATAGTATTATTACATGAGGTTGACCATAGTTTTATCAGTATATGGTAATGGAGACTTAAAATATGCATTTAAGTATTTTGGATTAATAGTTTTTGGTGATTATAGGATGCATGCAACTTTAAGCTCTATTTGAATTCTTTAAGTGATTACTGTTATTAACAACAAATGGTATTTAACTATTTAAGCTCTCATGGTCAGTGTTTTTCTGACCAAAGGAGAGGCAAGACATATTTGTACCTACCTGTTTGGAATATTGATATCGGACCAATATAAGATCTTGTGTAAGATTTGTATATAAGAGATTTTTATACATTTGATTATATTCATAATGATTTTATTTTATTGTTTTAAACTGGCTGTTTTATTGATATCTATATCACATTGTATTTGATATTTTACTATAGATGCACATTGGTAACTGAACCTATTATTGGGAGACTGAATCTTTATAATTTTCAAGCCACTGAGGAAGACCACTTTAGGGTTGAAACACGTCTGGCTTCAGTCTAAGAACACATGGATGATCTTCTGCACAAGTGATATACTGCTAGTTTTTTTGACCAGTACTAGGACTTTCTCATATGAAGACTGCCATTTATTCTTTTGTTTCTCTTGGAAAGATTTGATCACATTTCCAATATGGACAATTACATTTTATTAATAATGAATTGGTCTTTGTAATGAGGATAGATACCTTTTACAATTGTCTCATATATGAGAGCAGCTGTTTTCAATTCTATAGATGATTTGGACAGTTATATGCCTATATCATAATTGGAGAAACATTTGTGATTTTTGTTGTTAAATTTTTTAGAGGATTGATGCTACGGTATTTATTGGACCTTTCTGGATTCTCACTATCTTCTTATTATGTTATGTTGAGTTTAATTTACTCTTTGGGAGAAAGTAAGCATTGTATACTGGGATTTAATGTATTCTCCAAGTCCTATATGTGTCCAGAGTCTCACTTGTATGAAGCAGCTTGAAGACTTCCGATAATGCCATGTAGATACAGAAAATAATACCTTTTTAAATAAATGATATGGAAATGGAAATTCATATATTTATTGCATGATATATCCATAGCTGTTTGAATCCCCCCCCCCTCGTTTCATGTATTTATTCTTAAGTTTGCTTCTTATGGATGGCTATACAGACATCCGAGAGCAAAATATAGGCACATAATACCAGCTGTGATGGGTGAACAAATTGTAGGTGAACAGGAAAGGACTGGAAATGGCTTGTGGGGGGAAAGCTGTAGCTTACTATGCAAGTCTGTGTGCACCATTCATAACTGGAGCAAAATATGTGTGGGGTACTGTGTTGTAAAGTAAAGTGTGCCGTTGAGTTGGTGTCGACTCCTGGCAACCACAGAGCCCATGTTTGTCTTTGGTAGCATACAGGAGGGGTTTACCATTGCCTCTCCCATGCAGTATGAGTTGATGCCTTTCAGCATCCTATATCGCTGTTACCCGATATAGTCTGGGAAACATACCAGGGGGGATTCAAACCAGCAACCTGTAGCTTGGTAGTCAAGCTATTTTCCCACTGCGCCATTAGGTGGCCAGAGGACAAACCTTTTAAGAAACCACCATATATCCAGTGGTTTGGGGAGGCTAGTTGAAGAAGCAGGCAGCCCAACATTTAGAATATTTCCCCAAGCATTAGCAAGACTGGCTTAACACATTTTGTTCAGCTCCAATTTGCTTTGTTCATTTCACCAAAATTGGCCCCATTAACTCTGGTAATTATTTTCTGACAGGGGATTTCACTTGGGATATTCCCCTTCCAAAAGCTGAAATTGGAAATTTAGTTGAAATCATCGAGCCAGGACTGTTTATAAACATGACAGGCTCTCTAAGGGTCATTTTGAAAAGACTTAATTTTCTCCCTTGCTGAGTTTTTAATAATGAATTTTCCATGGAAGGCCTGAAGCTTAGCTAGTTCCCATTTTCACTTATTATTGTTTTAACATGAAATGTTCAAGAACATTTTAAAGATACGGTTCCATAAATGTAATTTTTAAAAAATAAAAAATAATTGAAATCCTTAATCTCTGCCTTCATTATCCTCTATATCTAGTAGAAATGCTGCTGAGCCAGCATATTTGCTGAAATAGCAGTTGAGCAAAGGAAGCAGTGGCAATTGTTGACTACTCACAATCCAAAATAGAAACACAGAAGCATAAAGTGACTTTCCTCTTCACTCCAGTGCAGAATTTGGGTAAATTAGATAGAATTTAGAACAGGCTGTGACCTCTTTGCTTCAGATGGTTGCTTAGATTAGGAGAGCTCCATCCCTGCTGGAAATTAACATAACAAAAAAGTGATTGCCTACCTGATGTTCCTCAGCTGAGAGTGAGCAATATTAGTGCATCCAAGAGTATGAGCCTTTCACTGAAAGATTTTTGTAAAGTTAAGGTAGCAGGGAAAGAAAAATTGCAAGCCTTCGGAGAACACTGGTCAAATGGTATTTGAGACTCCTGCAGAATTTAACAAATGGGGCATGTGTATTCTTCCCAACCTTGGAGAGTAAGAAGTTTGAGATTTTCGATCAAATTAAAGCTGACTTTAAGTACTCATTGGAGTTTTCCTTCAAATTAATTGTTGCCAAAGACTTCTGGAAGTCTTTATTGAAGAGAGCAGACCACTTGCTTTTAAAGTAATTTCAGTTTACCAGCTCCTGAAGATTTAGCTGTTCTAGATTCTGGCTCAAAGCAGGCTCAAACTACAGAAACATGGCAGCTCTATACTAGGAGATAGAATTGTGGAAGTGGAGCCAAGATCAGAAGAAAACTCCTTGGCAGGACTCTTAAGTTTGCAGACTCTCATACTGTAGATCACCATTGAGCATCACAGAATAGAACCAAACTGCTGGTTTCTTGTTTTCCATGTTAGGACTAGTTGTTTATACTTCAGACCAAGAGACCCACGCTTGGATCTTTTTCTCCAGACAAAATCTCTTCAGAATGGTCAAATTGGGCCTTTTTTGGTGGGGAGAGGGTCACATCAGTCTTTTTATGGGAGGAGGTGAGACAGTTGGACAAAGAATTATGACATTGTTCCTCTGTGCTGAATTAGCTGAATCAACATCCAGGCAGGGAAGGGGGGCATTAAGGATATTCCCATAAAGTATGAGAGTGAAAGAGACAGTTCTCTATCCCAACCCCTCATAGATGCCCCTTCACCTTACTCCTGAATTGTGCCGACAGTGACAGATCTAGTGTCTGATAAGAACTAGGGAGAGCTCAGGAGTAACAGTCAAAGATAATTCTTCACTTTTGGCTTTTCTCTTGTTGCTATGTTGTTATGATGTTAGGGGTTTTTTAATGTTGTATGTTAATAAGTATATGCCAAGAGGGCTTGATGTCCCAAACTATATCCACAAATAGTTTTGTGTCTTGATATTGACTAGTGATATATGAATATATATTTAGATTGCCCCTGCTAACTTGGCAAAGAGGCACCTTTTAACGTGGTGATTCTCTTTATTTAGCAGGGGGAGAGTAACTGGCCCTGTCCACCCCCAGCACAGTACCTCCAGTGACTGTTGCTGGTGTCTGTCTTATGTTTCTTTCTAGATTGTGAGCCCTAAGGGTTCCATCTTATTTATTTGTTTGTAATTTCTCCATGTAAACCGCCCTGAGCCATTTTTGGAAGGGTGGTATAGAAATCGATTGAATGAATGAATATATTCACAATGTAGTCCTATATTTACAAGGGGTGTGAAGGTTGAATCCAAGGGGCTCTTAGCAATCTACTACCCCCTGCCAACTGAACAAAGAGGCACCTTTTAAAAGTGGTGATTCTATTTATTTAGCAGGAGGAGAGCAACTGGCCCTATCCATCCTCAGCACAGCATCCCTCCAGTGACTGTTGCTGGGTGTCTATTGTTCGTGTGTGTGTGTGTGTGTGTGTGTGTGTGTGTGTGTGTGTGTGTGTTTAGATTGTGAGCTATTTGGGGACAGGCAACCATTTTATTTATTGATTTATATCTATGTAAACTGCTTTGGGAACCTTTGTTAAAAAGTGGTATATAAATATTTGTCGTATTCATATATTATATCTAATTAAATAGTTAGCATGCCTAGTTTATTTCCTATAATATGAAAGGCTTGGTGAGAGTTGAAAAGCAATTCAGGCTTTTTCAGAAAAGAGATATAAATTTCTATTGCTCCAGGAGGATAGATTGAAAAATGATAACGAAATGGCTCAACCATCTGTGATTTAGTGAACAGTTCATAGCTCCAGGATCCTCAAAAGTATGGGAGTAGTTATTGTTTTAGCTTCAAATTTAATGTTGTTGGATGAAATGGGCAATATGCTCTGATCAAGGGGACCTTATTTGGCTCTTAGTACATGATTAGAATGATCTGTGCTCCTTAACTCTAAACAATGCATTTCCCCCCAGGCTTGCTTTCCAGCACTAGTGCAATTTAGAGAGATTTTAATATGGCCTTGGTCAATCAGTTGGATAGAACCTCCAGAGCCCGCCCCCACCCAAATGAGGACTTGAACTTCTTAAAACATTGCATTTATAAGGAAGGCCTTATAGATGGACAGCAGAGCCTTTATAGGACTGCCAGAAAATATACTTGATTCTCTCAAACACAAATCATACCGGAGAATTAATTTCTTTTTTGTTTCAAACTCTTTATTGTTGCACTTCAGAGATGTAATAGTGGCTCCAATTACCTGGTCAGACCCTGCACGAAAATTCTTTATCATTCAGACCAAACGAATAGAGAACTAATGCTAGCATTTGGAACTTAACAGTTTTCTATTATAAGACCAACCCTAACATAACCCACATCAAAGACGACACACCAGACTTCTTCAAAGAGAATTCCACTCCTGGGATTCTGCCATCAGTGATCTGGGACGTTTTTAAAGCCACTGCCAGCGGGTGGTTTATCTCAGCAGCTGTGACAAAAGAGAAAGAGAGAGAATTAAAGGAAATATTTTAGTGGAGTTGGCTACTTTAGAAAATAAATACAAGAGATCAGATTTTAGAAGAATGTATAACAACCTGCTGAAAGTCAAGCAAAAAGCACAAGTACTTGAAGACCCATCAGACGTTTAAAAACCCACTAATATTTACAAAAAATCTAATGTGAAGGGAGCAAAAATGAGCAGACTTGTAGTCTGGAACCTCCACAAAACACAATGTGATTGCTACAATACAGTCTGCAAAGACAGTATTGGCCAACAGATCTGATATGAAAACTTTGCAGACTATTACTCTAAGTTGTATTTCTCTGAACACCACCCTCCCAAGAAGGGGCTCAGCACTATCTCTAGAGGATCCCATTACCCAAACTGATACCTGAACAAACCTAATAGCTTGATTGTTCCACTGAAATCAAGAAGCTGGAAGATTTTGATGGACAGTAAGGCACCGGGTATGAATGGATGTGGTCTAGACTTTTATAAAAACAATAAGAACATCCTCTTCCCCTTCTGATATGACCTTTTTAATACTGTAATAGCCACTGGACGAACTCCTTCCAAATGGCAGGATGCTAAGACAATACTTATTCCAAAGGTTGCTGAAGACCCCAAATTACTGTTGTCTTATAGATCTTTTGATAAATATAGGTTGTGGGTATGCTAACTATTTAATTAGGTATCATAGCTTGCTAAGCAGTACTTTCAATCCAACCTTCATGCCCCTTGTAAGTATATGAATAAATTGTAAATATAGTAATCGCTTTTTTGAATCAAGACTCTAAATTATTTACTGCTTTCCTAGCTCAAAGACTGAATAGTATTAGTTCATGACCAAGCAGGACTCATCCAGCAGACATTTGTTTGATAACCTTCACAGGACAATAGATGTTGTTCTTTCTGCTACAGAGCACTAACACCCCCTTGTGGTTTTGTTTGTTGACTTGACAGAGTAGAGTGGGACCCCATGCAAACACTACTAGCCACAATGGAACTTGGAAATAGCTTTTGTACTGCTGTGAATTTAAGCTACTAATTGCTTATAGACAAGCTTTCAGGGAATATTCATTTGGCCCAAATTTACTACACAAGGGTATATGACAAAGTTGCCCATTATCATCCCTTCTGTTGCTTCTTTCAGTAGAATTGTTAGCCATTTCAATTCACAGTGACTTGGTGAAAAAAGGATCAATAATAAAAGGTACAGTGCATAAAGCCACAATGTACATAGACTCTCTAATGCCATATATTACAAACTCCACTGAGGCCTTTTTGCGATTACTTCCAATGTTTGTTATCTACAGTAGTCTACAGAATTAACCATGATAAAGCAATCATAAATGTGGCAGAATCAAAGGTTACTAAGCTCTCTCTTCAAAGAACCTCCCCATTTACCTGGTCATCCAGTCCTTGGCAACATTTATTTGAGAGTTATACTTCCAAACACCTATCAAGATTTTCAAAAGCTCAACTATGAGCTCCAGAAGATTTATGCAAGCTCAGAAACATGTTGCTGGCCCTCAGCAATGTGTTTCTGATCTGGCATGGACCTTCTGGAGAGTGAGAATGCCAAGAAGACTAATAGCTCTTGTACAACAGCATGCATTCAGGAGGAAAGGGGGAGTTGTTTCATCCCCTCCCCCTGCAAAATCCCTTGAAACATGCATGCTTCATTAGTTGGAATATCAGCTACTGATCTGAAGGACTGGGTCTTTTAAAAATTCATCCTGGCTTGATAGGATTGTTACACTGAGGGTAAATATCTTGTCAGCATTAGAATTGTCAGTGGGGAAAGAAGTTGGATTACTTCATGTGACTACGTGGAAAAAAAGAGGATCAAGCTCCCCACATTGTAGAGCTCAAGAAGTAATGGTGGCATGATAGTCCCGAATCTTTAAAATTGTTATTTGGAAGTTTGGTGTAATATTTTGATTTGGGCAGACCAGAGCAACTTCCCTCAGTTGAAGTAAATTGAAGAGAAAAAGATATCTTCCATGTCCAGATGTGCAAGAATCATCCCATTGTGCTAAATACTGTTAAGACATGGGATAAGTGGAGATGAATGAATGAATTTTATTATAGTCAATGACCAACAATCAAAAGATAAAATAAAAAAATAAAATAAAAGTAAAATAAAAACAAAACAGGACTATGTAATAGAGCATCAGAACATGTACACACCAAGGTCTCAATTACAATTAATCAACTGAGACAGCATGTCTCAGTTTACATGCTGCAGCACAGAATCTTGCCACCCCAGCTGTAACTGCTATATACTGGTCTGCCGGAAGGAAGGAAGGAAGTGTAATACTCTTCTGATTGACCTGGCATATTTTTTTTTACAAGTGGTTCAATCCAGGTAATGCGGATGTCCCTATAATAAAAGCAGTATAAAAGAATATGTGAGATGGACTTTATATTGTCTGAACTATATGGACATAGCCAGTTCCTGAGCGGTATTCTCTTAAATCTGCCATCCAAAATGGCAGAAGGAAGGGCATTAAACCGTGCCAGTGAGACAGCTCTCCTCTGATTTAGAGTGATCAGATTTGTGAGGTACGCAGCTGGCTGAGGGTAGAAGAAGCCACCTGGAATACTACTAATGATAACAAGGCTTAAATCAGATTGGTTCTCTGTATCTGGAATACATTGTTTAATAATTTCTTTGGCGGCCTCATGTCCCAGTGGTAGTAGATATTGTGGTGAGAGGCCATATCTTCCCAATTTATCATAAAGGCTCTTACACCAATTAGAGTGGAACTCATCTTTCAATACCAGGGAGGCAAGGCCCTGATGGCAAAATAAGCAGATAAGACATTAAGGCTGTTCACATGCTTCCCGCCGGGGAGCAGAGCGCTGCGGGGTCGGGGGAGGCAGGGTTTCACCTACTTCCCCACCAGATGATCTTATCCTGAATCTTTGGCATGCTGCAACGCGTCCAGATGATCCATTAGCAGAAACATTTCAACATGTAACTTAACATATTCCCATCCCACTTTTTTTTTAACCCACTCCCTCCCTCCTGTCTCTAAAGGATCCAATATTTATGTAACTGAATTTGCAATAATGTAAAGATGTTTTCTTTTTTAAAAAAACCCAAGGTAATTTGAGAGGCGGGGGGAGTCCTTGGGATTTTTGTTGCTTTTTAATGCAACTTGGAGGCTGGATGTGAAAAAGAACCCACCATTAAGAAAAGCACGCAAGAAGTTGGAGCTGCTTTGCTTTTCTCTTGCAGTGTTGCAATAAATGTGAATGAACAAAAGATTGTTTTTAAAGAAAATATTATGAAGATACTTCCCACTGACCTGCACATACCATCTTTTGCATTGCAAGTCCTGGCACTTAAATTAGCTGAATTTACTATTCTGCCCTCTCTCTGCCCACCGCTCTTCTGTTGTCCACACCTGGGCCAGTGGAGGCTGTGGGCGGCCAAGTCTGCACACTACTTTGAGGGTGGTTGGCCAGCCTGCAGCCCACTCGCAGTCCGGCTGGCCAACCAAGATGCGCCGGGCTGAGAGGCGGGGGCTGAGCCAACTGGGCCTGCCTGAGGCAGCCTGAATATGCCTGCCTCTGTGACAGCGGCCAGTAAAGCACTGGGAAAGCCTGGAGCAGGTGAGGCTGTTCCCCTGCACAGTGTGACTCGCTCATGAGTCATACTGGGCAGGTGCGGTGGAGTGAGCAGCTCTCCTGCTCCGGGCCCAATGAGGCCCTGCCTTGGCTCAGTGCCTTAGCCTCCACAGAGGCAGGTGGTTGAGGGCTGCTGCAGGCAGGCCCACTTGGCTCAGCCCTTATCCCCTAGTCCAGAACACATAACAGAAGATTGGCAGGTGAGTGGGCTGCAGCCCTGAGAGTAGCGCAGCCACCCCCAGTCGCTGAGGACCAACTGTCTGTGCAGAAGTCCGGTCCAAAGAGAACCTCTGATGGCATGGGGTCATTAGAAAAAGTACAAGAAGCAGAGTTGTTCACACTAAAGCCTATGTGGTATTTCCAGCTAAGATTTCAAGTCCTTACAGCAACCTCAGACTAGGAGTCAAGTGGATGGACGTAACCCATTAGAGCTCCTATTTAACAGACACCTTTGAGAACCCAAAGCTTTCTATCATTGCTGTACAAAATAATACTCTCCACAATTTATCTTCCAAAACCATCCTGGATCCAGGCCTGGGAGCTAGTTTAAGAGAACAAATAAAGATGAGGCAATTGACTTGATTGTAGCAATTCGAAAACTAACTGCACTAATTTCCAAGGGACTCAGTTAACATTAATGACAAGATGGACAACATTCCAGCCAAACTTCATAGTGTTAATAGCTATTACTCAACTACTAGAAAAATTGCAGTGAAAAGGGGGTTCTGTTTTCATGTTTGGGAGTGTCATGGATTCAAGTGTATTCAGATATGGTTATCAAAAATGTGGAGATTTGCTGATTTGTGAGATTCAGAAGGATTCCAAACTCATATTATTACAAATCATGGAAGATGAGCATTTAATAGGGACCGGCAAGGTCCTTCTGTTAATTAGCTGTCTAATAGGCATAGGTGAGAAGCTGGAAGCAGCCTGTCCCTCCAGCTTACAAAGAATGGTTGGTGAAAATATGGGAGCTAGTTACAATGTCAAAAATTATTTCTCAAGTATGCAAAGAGAAAGAGAAAATATTATTTTGATTCTTATATCTAGTTCCCTTTCTTTGCTTTATTGGAATCCTCAGATGAAAAGACTCTGAAGTATAGCAAGTATTGCTGTATCTGTTATGAAAGTGATTACGGATTTGATAGAGAATTGTTGAATGTACTGCACATACTTAGATTGTTGAGTGTTCTGTTTTCTTTCTGGCATGTTGTTTATCTTTCCTTATGAAAAGTCTGAATAAAGATAATGGCTTGGTGGGGGTTGGGGGAATAATAGGAATTAGCACAATCAAACTCATCTGTGGGATATGTCTTATTGCTCCAGTAGCTGCCCTAACATATAGCTAGAAGATGCAATTGCCTGGATCATTATTGTTGAGGAGAGCAAGATGTTCCTTCCTAATGGTTTGTACTAGCACTGTACATAAAGCGTGTTTGTTAAGAACTAGTTGCTGCACCTTTGTAAACAAACGTGTTAACATCAAAAACAAACTGGATCTAGTTAAAACTAGATTGGTCAGGATTGAAGTGTAGCAAGAAAAAACCCCTCTGATTTTTCCTTTTGAATTATGTTTTCTTCTTTTGCGCTTTTACATAACCTAGCATATAAATATACTATGTGGCTCAGAAATTTCAAACTGCTCTATGGTGCTTTGGTAACAATAGGTTTGACTCTGGATTGCAAATAATTAGGGATGGAGGAGTGTTTACTGCAAAACTGGAGTGCTCAACTGAAGTGTGCTGTTAGATCTTGCTCAGAATTGATGCTATTTGAGATATAAAGGGCCTGGGGCTAGCAAACCTGGTGTGTCCATCATTTTTGTAGATATTACTTATTCTTTCCTATATTCTGGGTATTTTTAATCTCCGTTATATTCTGAACATGTTCTGCAAGTGTATATGCTATGTTTATCATTTCAGAAATGATTAAATTAACAAGAATGAGATTTGCTTATTTTTTAAGCTTTTATAAGCATTAATATTTTCATTCAGCTTGTAGAAAACAGACTAAAGTGAACCCAGGCAGCATAAGATAGGGCAAGACTCTTTCCTGCTAATCCTAATATAAGGATGACATAGTTGTCCAGCATGAGCAATTCACTTTTGCCAGATGTGTTATCAGGCCTCCTTCAGTGGCATTCTAATGCAAATTCCTGTAGTGTCCAAATAGTGACTATGCTGCTCATTTGGAGCCCAATGTTAAATCCGCAGTTAATCAGATTTCCAATTTCCTTATAAGTTGATAAAAATCTCTCCTGCCAGCATGGCTGTATGTCTATGTTTCCCAGTTGCAAATGGAGAAGGTCCCAGGTTCAATTCCTGGCATTTCTGTAGGGCTGACTGGGCAAGACTGATGCTGTGGGGAGATCTTGGCAGTCAATATAGATCAGGGCTGCACAACCCAAATGCCCCTGTGGGCCAGAACCACCCATGACTTAGTGCATGGGTGTCAACATCAATTTTCAACACATTAATTATTACATTAAAATTGTTATTTAAAATATTATTATTTAAAATATCCTTCCCAAGGATATTGGACAGAACATAGGCCTTATCCCTGTCAAGTCAGTGGAGCACCAGCCCCAAATAAATGGGCTCTTCTCCCTAAATCACTGTCACTTTCAGGGTTGCAATCCTAGTCATGCTTTGGGAGTAAGCTTCACTGGGTACACTGTGGGATGTATTTCTGAGTTAACATGCGTAGGATGGTGCTATAAGGCAGTTTCCAGCTCCTGTGATACTGCAGGATATTCCTCCCTGGGGGCCACTAAAAACGTCCCTGTGGGCCAGATCCGGCCCATGGGCCTTATGTTGTGCAGGCCTGATATAGATAGTACTGAGCTAGATGTCCTGACAATCTAACTGAGCAAAGAGGCACCTTTTCAAGTGGTGATTCTCTTATATTTACCAGGGAGAGAGCAACTGGCCCTATCCAACCCGCATCCCTCCAGTGGTTGCTGCTGGGGTCTACCTTATGTTTCTTTTTAGACTATGAGCCCTTTGGGGACAAGTAGCCATCTTCTTTTTTTTTTTTTGCTCTGTAAACCAGTTTGACAACTTTTGTTGAAAAGTGGTATATAAAAATTCATTGTAGTAGTAGTCTGATGTACTGTAAGAGAACTTCTTATGTTCAGTATGGAGGAAGGAGGGACACACTAAAAAGCAATTCCTGTTCAGCAACTAATAAAAAGTAAATTCACTTCCTTAAGAACTGGTTTCACTTCTGAATGTCTGCTTTCTGTGAATTGAATCTCATTCTACTTTAGAGATATATAGTTCATTAGAAGGAAAATGCACAGGTAAGTGCACTCATTTGCCAAATCTAAGCTTTACGGAAGTCCTTTCTTACAGCTATGCTTTTATTCCCATAGATATTGTTCAGAATTGAGAAACTCATTTGCTTTGGTCCTGAAATGTCATGATAAACTATAATACTGCTGTGTAAATTATGGTCTTCAGATGTTTATGAGACATGCCAAGAGCTTTCTTATTTTTAGGAGAAACCACTGCCAGTCTGTGAAGACAATACTGGGCTAGATAGACCAATGGTCTAACTCAGTATATGGCAGCTTCCTATGTTTTAAAGACTTGAGTCTTCAGTTTGTAGGAATAATTTACTATTTCCATTCTTTGTCAAGTTTGCTGCAAAATCTTGCAATCTGTCTGACTCTTCTGCTGCTTTTCCTTATCTCTTTCTTCTCTTTTTTTTTTCTACGCAGGTGATTTCTATTCACTCATTTCCAAGCTGCTAGGAGAAAGGGAAGATGTTGTTCATGTGCACAAATATAATCCAACAGAAAAGGCAGAATCAGATCTTGTAGCTGAGATTGCTAATGTAGTCCAGAAGAAGGATCTTGGCTGGCCAGATGCCAGAGAGGTTTCCAGTAACGATGAAAGGGCCAATACCATTCTTGTCAGAGACAGAATTCACAAATTTCACAGATTAGAATCCACCTTGAGGCCACCAGAGAACAGGCATCTTGCTTTACAGCAACCTAAACATGGTGAAGGGAACTGGGAAAAAGAACGCACAGGAGGTGGGTTGGGGTTATTTTATGTTGTAGTATCCATATTATAAAATGTGCTCCACATTAGCAGAATCAGAAGGGAATCTCAGCAATGTGTGTTAAAAAAAAATCAAAGTAGTACATCACATTCCTTTTATTCTAGGTGAACTGATGAAAAATTCATTTTGTCCAGCCTAAGAGTCAGCAATGACTAAAGCAATGCCCATGTTACTGTATCCCTGTCATCTATGGCAACGGTTAATAAGTTTTGCTTTCCTGTATATGTAGCTGTCTGACATATAGTGGAGTGCTCAGTCTCTGCAGGAAAAATTATTTGGACACACAAATAGTATTTCATTTTGTTCTTTATAAAATAAGAAAATTAAGCTATTGGATGAAAGGGGAGCTAATATAATAACACTAGGTAAGTTTTTATTATATTAAACAGTAACTTGAGTTTGTTACGATGTTATCTCCAAAAAGTTTGCTCAACTGAGTAATCAGAATTGAACATTATAATTTTTCCCCTTGTACACCTGGCTTATTCCACTATCTCCTTGGGGCTTATTCCACTATCTCTCTATTCCCCCGCCCCCCACCAGCTGAATGCCCTGTCAGGTAGTAAAAATATTTCATGTGCATTACATATTGTATGCTTTTTTCAATATATTTCTGTTTCTCTCTCTCTCTCTCTTTAAACATAGGAGCATTATAATTTGTAAAGTTGACATGGTTGCAGTTTTTGCCTGATCAGAAAATGTACCTTATTTTTTTTTTCTAATAAGCAAATAGGAGCCACAACCCACTGATTTTGCTTATTACCATACTTGCTCACACCCTAGTACACCACCCATATCTGTACCTATACTTTCTGCATAGGTACTGGCAGAATGTACTCAAAATCAAATTTGCAGGCATGAATAACAAATGGTCTATAGTCTAGACAGAGACATGACAACGTTAGGGTACCCCAGAAGAGCGACAGAAACAAGACTTTTGAAAACAAGAAGTGTTTGTAAAATGCAGAGGCCCAGTGTAAAATGTGGTGGTTGGAAACCTTAGTAGAACTCTGATTGCATGAGGGATTGAAGCAATTCCCAGGGAGAGATAAGGAGTGGGAGGGAGAAAGAGAATGAAGGCTGCAGTAGCCTTGCATTTGGTGGCTGTTGGAAATTTGGCAAAGGGATGTAGAATGACTTCATCTAACACTAGAATGTCGGCTCGGAATGGGCTATGAAGATGGACTCTTTCATTGGATGATATACCAGAAATGTGTGTTAGAATTATAATAGCAGTTTCATCATAGCTTTAGGTTTTGTCTTATTTTGTATTTTCTTGCTTAATTTTTGTTTTAGTTCATTTATTCATTCTTTCATGCATTTTGCTATATAAATTCACCATCTTGAACAGATGTATACAATAATTACCAACCCACAAAGGGACTGTGAGAGAAGATTTTGTGAATGCTGTATATGACAAGTAGCTGCCAAATACTACAAGCAGGTTTGAGGACTAATGCTACTGGGGTTTTTTAGACCTTACCTGAGCTGGAGAGGACTGAGCTGTGCTAAGACTAAGCATATACATGTTCAAAAATGAGAAATTATATGTGGGTAATTATGTGCTTGAATTTTGACTGCAGTCATATGCACTGACTTGGCCCATTCAAATCAATGGATAGATCAGCTATTCTGTATTTGATCCTTATGACAATTTTATATTTTATTAGGCATGTAATCAGATTAAGATTGTAAATCTGGTTGTAAACCTCCCAGAGACGTAAGTTTGGGGTGGTATAAAAATATGTTAAAAAATAAATAAGATTTGTGTTCCTGATTGTAGTAAATCTATAAGATCAGTTATCCTATCCTGCTTTTTTATATATCCTGGGTTATTTTAGGGAATTAGGGCCATAACCATAGGTACATAGGAAGTTATGTTATACTGAGTCAGACCATTGATCCATCTAGCTTAGTATTATCTACTCAGTATCTCTCCCGGATTTCAGACAGGAGTCTTTCCCAGCCCTACCTGGAGATACCAGGGATTGAACCTGGGATCCTCTGCATACAAAGCAGAAACTTGTTTTAGGAATGTTGTTTCTTCACCATCACCACCACCATCACATTTTAAAGACTTATTTTTGGTATTGATTTATCAACTTTATTTCTATTGGTACCATGGTATATGCTTTACAACATATTAAAAGAGAGGTCTCTGCCCCTAGGGGCTGGCAATCCAGAAATTGACACAAGGGGAACAATAAGGAAGGTGGAAACAAGTAGTCAGAGGAAGGATATGTGTTTGTTTTGTGTACATATACTTGGGCTTCATCATAGTGGGATATGGGGACTAGGAGATTGTGCCAAAGTCTTCACTGAAAAGGTGAGTTTTGAGGAGGGATTTGAAGGAAGTAAAAGAGTAGCCAGCAGGAGATTTGTGAGGGCATTCTAGGCATCGGGGCAACAAAGGGAGCCGGAATCCTTTAGATTCTGAGATAGGTAGAGGTGGAAGCAAGAAGGTCACAGGCAGGATTGTAATGGGCATATGAGAGCAGAGAGATGAGGAAGAGCAAGGCCACGGAGGACTTAGAAGATAAATAACAGGAGCTTGTGCTGAATCTGTGAGCAGACAGGAAGCCAATTTACAGATTGAAGGAGTTGCATGATGTTATCAGAATGACAGGAAAAGTGAATGACTTTTGTAGCAGAATGCAGGGTGGAGGTGAGGTGAGGTGAGGGGGCTGAAGTGAGAGAAAAGAAGAACAGATAAGAGAAAGCTGTGGTAATGAAGACAAAGATGACATAAGAACAGCCCTGCTGGATTAGGCCCCCAAACCCATCTAGTCCAGCATCCTGTTCCCACAGCAGCTCACCAGATGCCTCTGGGAAGCCCACAGGCAAGAGCTGAGGGTATGCCCTCTCTCCTGCTGTTGCTGCCCTGCAACTGGTATTTAGAGGCATCCTGCCTGCGAGCCTGAAGGCAGCCTTTAGTGATCAAGACTAGTAGCCACTGATAGACTCATCATCCATTAATTGGTCAAAGCCCTTTTTAGAGCCAAGCTGGTGGCCATTACCACATTCCATGGCAGAGAATTCCATAGATTGCGCTGTGTGAAAAAGTACTTCCTTTTGTCTAAATTATCTGGCAATTAGTTTCATGCCATGACCCCTGGTTCTAGTGTTGTGAAAGAGGGGGGGGGAGGAAAAAATCTCTATTTGCTACTCTCTCCACACACCATGCATAATTTTATAAATCTCTGTCATGTCTGCCCTTAGTCACCTTTTCTGGGGGTGTGAACTAGAGTTTTCGCTGAGAGAACAGAGATGAAGGGTCTTATTTTTGCATTGTTGTAGAGGAAGAAATACGATTTATCAACAAAGAGGATATGAGGAATAAAGGAGGGAGAGGTCAAAGATAAAACTGAAGTATATTGTAGTTTTCTGTAAATATTATAATGCGCACACATGCTCACACAGAAATCTGAGAGTCCCTTCAAAAAATCTCTGCTATTAACCCTGTAGTTATCTCCTAAAAATATTTGTTGAAAAATGTAACCCTTATTTTATCTTTCAGGTTTAAACATAGAAGAAGTTGTTGACTGGCCAGGAATAAACCTCAAACTGGGCCAGGTTTCTGGGCTGGCCCTGGATCCTAATAGTAACTTGGTCATCTTCCACAGAGGTGATCACATATGGGATTCAAAGTAAGCAAATATTCTAAGCCATGTTGCACATTGAAATAATGCACCTGGTTGTTTTTTTCAGTGCTGTTCACATATGTCTCTTATCCACATCCTATGCTGGCCTCTACTGCCAATATTTTTTATTTTTCTGATAGATTATAAATTTGTTTGCTGATTGATTGATTGCAGGCCAAGGTGGGATTTCCATAGTGGTCCTGCATATTGGGAGCTATAGAGGGGGTGTCTTCTAGTGGATAGGTTATGGTACTTGTTTAAGCAGATGTTGGATGTTCCTTAATTCCTTCTGCCATTTTATATACGCAGGCAGTAGGCACAAACAGAGTGTGACAATTGCATGGCAGTAAGAATGTGGGACAAGCACCACAATAATCAAGGTGATTGAGATCCCAGAGAGTGGAAGGCAATGATGCTGACAGGATTTACAGGTTCCAAAACATATATAAATAAATGAGTTAGGTCTCTGGTCTCCAGTTCAGATAACATAATGGGCATAAAATCTCAGAGACAGGAAGCCTATCTACAGGCAGGGTTGATTTGATTTGAAATAAAGACCTTTTTATCAGTATTTAAATCACCAAGAGGAAAGGCCCACTTAAATCACAGATTTAAATCAGAATTCTCATACCCAGAAGCAATTCTGGTAGCAGTTAGTGCACAGGTCATTGTTTTCCGTGAGGTGGAAGATAAATGTGGTGCTATGCCTGCATTTTGTTACATGAATCCAGACAAATATGTAATCTTTTTACTATCAGAGCTTGTCATCGGTGATGTCACTCTGTGCCAAAATCATTTGGCATTATGCTAAGATGACTATTGCACTGAGTCCAAAGTAAAGGAGAACCTCATTAATCACGGATTCCATATCTGCCATTTGGGTATCCACGGTCAGAGAATTGGCACCCATCCTTGGTATGCGTGAAAAAAATCTGCAGCAATCTGTATCCGCAGGTCTGGGGTGGCCAGAAATGACCTCAGAGATCATTTCCGGCTGCCTTTTTGAGATTGGGGGCCTCAAAATGGCTCCTTTTGCAGGGAAAATAGGGTTAAAAATCATGATTTTGGGCAGATTGCTGTGCAGCTGATTGCTGTACTTCTGGGGATCACGGTAGACCACTTCCCCCTGCATTTTTATGCCCCCCCTTGGAACATTTCCCCAACATTCAGGAGTCTAACCCCCACGATCCCATTGCCCCAATGCCAGTGTGGTGTAGTGGTTAGAGTGCTGGACTAGGACCGGGGAGACCTGAGTTCAAATCCCCATTCAGCCATGATACTAGCTGGGTGACTCTGGGCCAGTCACTTCTCTCTCAGCCTAACTTACTTCACAGGGTTGTTGTGAAAGAGAAACTCAAGTATGTAGTACACCGCTCTGGGGTCCTTGGAGGAAGAGCGGGATATAAATGTAATAAATAAAAAATAAATATTCATGGTTTCCGTATCTGCGGTAGCAGCGGATAATAAAATGCCTGCAAATAAGATCTTTGATGTGATCCCAGTATATTCACACCACTGGGATACACACTTGCGCAGGATACCAATCGGGAAGATTCTAAAGCTATGTGCGGCGCTCCCAACTTTGTCCACGGTGTGCATGTGTCCATCGACATAGGCGGTTGGAGCACTACTCTCCTCAGTTTCTTTCCGACCGCTGACTAGTATGGACGCTTTAGAAGGTTCTTCTGCTTGGTTTGGGTTTGCCACCTCAGCCATTTGGATAAGTGGGAGAAACTGTTTGTTTATGTATATTGATTTGAAGGACACTAACTTTCTCGTTCGGGTCTGTCCAAGGGACGGAAAATATCTTCGTTTCACTGTTGGCCCCCTCTCCTACCAATACAAAGTCTTATTCTTTGGGCTTTCTACCTCCCCGAGGGTGTTTACCAAGGTGATGGCAGTAGCAGTTGCTCATCTCTGTCGCCTTGGTCTGGAACTGTACCCATACTTGGACGACTGGCTTTTGACAGCCCAGTCCAAGGACAGACTGGAGCGGGATTTGAGTACACTGCTGCTTACTCTCCACAATCTTGGCATCAATATAAACTACAAAAAATTCAAAATGACCCCAACTCAGTCCATTCTGTTCATAGGAGCGCTGTTGAATGCGGACGAACAAAAGGTGTTCCTTCCAGAGGAGCAGATGCTCCTTCCAGAGGAGCAGAAGCTTCTGCATCACATACACTTGGCCCTCTTGGCACCTATGAGAACTGCACACCAAGTGCAAGTTTTGCTGGGCCTGATGGCCTCATGTACCGCTGCAGTAGCTCATGCGAAGCTACACATGTGGCCCCTACAACTTTGGTTTTTGGGAACCTTCAATCTCCTTTACAGGTCCCCAAAACAACTATTGCACATACCACAAGCGGTCCTGAATTCCCTCCAGTCATAGTCTCTTCGGGGAAAGCTGAACATGTGTATCCTTTTCCAGCCATGCTTCCCCCAAATAATTGTGACTTCGGATGCTTCCAAGGAAGGGTGGGGAGCTCACTGCCTCACCTATAAGGTGAATGGACCATGGACCCAGCAACAACTTCACATAAATGTCCTGAAACATTTGGCATGCTTTCTCGGCTTGATGGCTTTGAGACCGATGTTACAAGGCAAACTAGTGCAACTTGTGATGGACAACACGACAGTCATCACTTATGTGAACAATCAAGGGGGGACTGTTTCTCATCCCCTGTGCAATTTGGCATTGAAACTTTGGGATTGGTGCATTCTACATGGGATTCACCCCATTGTGATTCACATCAAAGGGGTCGACAACGTGGAGGCCAACTCGCTGAGTTGCACTCAGTTGCTGAGTTGCACACATGGATACGCATGAATGGAGCGTGCCCATGACCTACCTGTTGCTAATATTCCACACTTGGGGGTTTCTTCAAGTGGACTTATTCGCATCCGAAGAGAATGTGAGATGCAATATGTTCTGTACAAGAGCGGGCATAGGTGCCAACTCCATGGGAGATGCCTTTCTCGTTGCATGGAGTGAAACCTTGTATTTCATTTTCCTGCCGGTTCCCCTGATTCCAAGAGGCCTCAATAGGATAATTCATCAGGGAACAGACTACATCCTGCTTACCCCTGATTGTCCACATCAAGTGTGGTATCCTCCTGTGCTGAGACTGGCCAAGGGCAGATATCGCCCCCTGCCAGCCATTCCGGTCCTTCTGTCCATGCATCATGGCCAGGTGTTGTATCTAGACATCAGCATGGTAAAACTCACCATGTGGAGGATCAAGCCACTAAGCCCAGTGCTCACATACTAGAAGAGATTCTCTTCATGAGAAGAAACTTTCCATGCGAAATACATATGTGGCCAAATGGAAACACTTTACATTATATGTGGAAGCACATTCTTTCTCGCCCTCAGGGGCTACCGTTTTGCAGATCTTGCATTACCTCTCCAACCTGAAACTGGCGGGTCTCTTTAATGCCTCTATTAGGATCCATCTTGCCACCATCTTCAGCTGTCATGAGGGAATATATGCCTCTACTGTTTTCTCTCATCCCCTCTCCAAAAAGTTTCTTAAGGGCTTGGAGAACATGTACCCGCAAACGAGGGCTCCGGTGCCACAGTGGTCTCTTTCTCTAATTATCATGAGTTTCATGAGCACTCTGTTTTGAGCCTATGGCTACCGTGCCACTAAGGTTCTTATCTATTAAAACGGCCTTTCTGGTAGCTATAACCTTGGCCAGGAGGGTGGAGGAAGCGGTGTGCCTTAAGGTCTGATCCCCCTTATGTCAGGTTTCACAAAGACAAAGTAGTCATGTGTATAGACATATCTTTTATTCCAAAAGTGAAAACAGGTTTCCACATCAACCGTGATGTGGTTCTCCCGGCTTTTTTCTGTAACCCACAGTCCAACTTAAAACAGTCCCTGCACACGTTGGATGTCCGCCAGGTATTTAGCCTTTTACCTCGCTAGGACTTGTCCGTTTTGTAAAGATGACAGACTTTTCATTTCCTATAGAAAAGACAAAAAGGGCATGCGAATAATACACCAACGGTTGTCACATTGGATTGTCCAAGCCAGAGTTGAGGCATACAAGTCTCAAGACAAAGACCCACCTAAGGGTATTAAAGCCCACTCTACAAGAGCAGTGGCTTCCTCAGCCACTAATTTATCAGGAGTCTCCATGACTGAGATTTGGAGGGCTGCAACTTGGTCTTCGGACCACCCCTTCGTTAAACAATACTCACTGGACCTGCGGTCCTCTACAGATGTGCGTTTTGGTAGGAGTGCATTGGAGCAGGTTCTATCCTGACATGAAGTAAGTTATGAAGTAAGTTCAAGATACCCTATTCCTGCAGGAGCTTGCTAATCGCCCAGTGGTGTGAATACAATGGGATCACGTCAAGGATAAACAGGTTGCTTACCTGTAACTTATGATCCTTGAAGGATCCTAGGTATTCACACATCCCAACCGGTCCATGCACTGGGCACTGTCTATGTTTTCACTTACCTGTTCTCTCACTTACCTCTCTGGTTCCACTTACGGTGGTCACAATGTGTAGTCTGGCGGTCGTCCAGGAATCGAAGAGAGCAGCGCTCCAACCACCTATGTTGATGTACGCATGCACACCGTGGGCAGAGTCGGGAGCACTGCGTGTAGCTTTAGAATCTTCCCTATTGGTCTCCTGTGCAGGCACGTATCCCAGTGGTGTGAATACCTAGGATCACTCAAGGATCATAAGTTACAGGTAAGCAGCCTGTTTTTCTCCTGTACTTGCACTTTTTGGGAACAGTTTGGTGAACATCAAGAGTGAAAAAGCTAGCATTTGAGGTATGGCTAGGTGAACATGATATGGGATGAATAATACTGAGAGCTGCCTTGGGGGCGAGGGGAGTTGTTAATTTAGACTAGAGTGCAAAGCGAACAACTTCCCCCCCAAAAGACAGCTCTCAGTATTATTATTTTTAATTATAGATGATGTTCTATGGTTGTGGCACTCAGTCTCTCACATCAAGCAGACGTGGGAGAGCTCTAGTAAACAGAAGGCGTACCTGCTGCAGATCCACCTAATAGCTTAGAAACAGCCTGTACAGTGGCTACACAATGTTAGTATCAGAGCTTTGTATCCTAAGAGTTTCTTCTGTTCGTGGGAGAATTGCACAAGGGCGGAAGAGCCCATTTTTGCTGTCCTCCCCTTCTCTCTGCAGCCCTCCATGCCCCTGAAAATATGTCCCTGGGGGCTTGTGGACCCTCATGAGCAGACTTTCAGGGCACACAAGGAGCTGTAGAGACAGCTGCAAAAATAGCCTTTCTTCCCCTTGAGCAAACAGAGCTTCTTTCATAAAGCAGCTCTTAGGGTACAACCCCAAAGGTGGATATTGAACATCTGAGTAAGGAAGTTGTGCATCCCCATTTCCTGCCATAAGTGTTCCTCTGAGATTTGAAGTTGTGAAGAAAACTTTGAATGAAGACTGCATGAAAATGCATGTCAGTGTGAGGAAAGTAATAGAAAAGAACAAATGTAGATTTTACGTACTTTTTCTTTTTTCTTTGAGAATAGACCTTTATTATCAGGCTTGTCTAAATATATGCACATAATCATAAAATTAATGCAAAGTTTTTAATTGGGTGTAATGTTCTTTACTAGTCATAAATGTGCTCAATTATTGGCCTTAGGAACTCTCTTCATTCTTTTTGGTTGATTGCTTCCCCATCATACAACAAGGAAGAGGCAAACAAATTATCAGTGCCTCAGGCACTGCACAAAATGGTAGTAATGTATTAATAATACATGAAGAGAAAAGCTGCATATCCCTAAAAGTAAATGCAGCAGGCTGCTTGCAAATCCAAGGCAGTTTAATAAAGTACAGGTGAACCCCGTTATCCACAGAGGTTCTGTTCTCCACTATAACCGCAGATAATGAGGCATTAAGACGATGGGAATGGGGGGGGTAGATTCCGGGAAGCTGGAAAAATCGGGGGTGGGGGGTTTGAAAAGGGAAATAAAGTGCCCTTCTGTGCTCTCCAGCTGTCCAGGAATGCCCCCACCAAAGTCTCAAATCCCCCATGTGCTGCAATGCAATATTAAATTTACTATTTTGGAAAGTACTTGGTTAGTTATGGGGAAAATAGGACTCATAAAGGTGTTTGCAACAATATCTACTAAGTGCACAATGGATATTTTTAATTACAAAATACTGCAGATTTCATGAGCAAATAATTTTAATAAAGAAATCAATGTACTAATCAATGAAGTGCGACCAGTTTGAGTGGCCTGCACTTTTCTTAATTGAAAGCTATTGTATAAATATTTTAAACAGACCCTGTTCTTTTGTTGTGGTGACATACAGGGTTAATAATTTGGTTTGCAGACTCATCTAATGTTATAAAGTAGGCCTTCTCTTAAAAAAAAAATCAATCTCCACGAGCACTTAGAAGCCCGTTAAATAAATAAACATGTAGAAAAATTGTATGGCTTCCACATTTTGGATTATTGAATTACAATTTTATATGTAATTAGATTAAATGCTATTTACTTTCATGCACATACTCAGTTAACACTTTGTTTCAATCAATGCGAAGCACTGCTGGGATGTTATAAATGCTTCTTGCACTGATGGGAAAATATCGCTAATAATTTCTCATTTGTATAACCGTATAAATGTCTGATATTTATGCAAGTGACTCACAATAAGCCTATTAATTTCAAAATTATTGATATTTTAATTTTTAGTTTAAATTTGTGTGTGTGTGTTGTATAAAAGCATTCAATACATCTTTAATGAAGAGGCCATATGTAAACAATATATATGTCTGTAATTAGTAATATGTAATTAGCTAGCTAATTACAGATATTTAGCTAGCTAATTACAGATCTGTGATTGAGTGGGTGGTGGCCTCTCAGCTCCAGGCAGTTTTGGATGATGCAGATTATCTAGACCCATTTCACACTGGCTTCCGTGTGGGCTATGGGATTGAGACTTCCTTGGTCGGCCTGATGGATGATCTCCAACTGGCTATTGACAGCAGGAGTGTGACTCTGCTGATCCTTTTGGGTCTCTCAGCGGCTTTCAGTACCATCAACCATGGTATCCTTATGGACCGCCTGAGGGAAGTGGGATTGGGTGGCACTGTTTTACAGTGGTTCCACTCCTACCTCTCTGGTAAATTCCAGATGGTGTCACTTGGAGTCTGTTGTTCTGCAAAGCAAGAACTAAAGTGTGGAGTTCCACAGGGCTCCATAGTGTTTCCAATTTGCTGGTCAATGACCGAATACACTTATATCTATCTATCTGTTTCCAATGCTCTTTGACATCTACATGAAACCGCAGGGAGAGATATCTTCTTTAAATGCCTGCCTGGAGGCAGTAATGAGCAGGATGAGGGATAGCAAACTGAAGTTGAATCCAAATAAGACGGAGGTATTGACTGGGGGGGGGGGGTGTCAGGACCCGAGAGATGGCTTAGATCTGCCTGTTCTGGATGGCGTTACACTCCCCCTGAAAGATCAGGTTATGTAGTTTGGGAGTACTCCTGGACCCAAAGCTCTCCCTGGTTTCTCAGGTTGAGGCAGTGGCCAGGAGCGCTTTTTATCAGCTTTGGCTGATATGTCAGCTACATCCATTTCTGGTTTTGGCCAGAAGTGGCCAGAAGTACTGCGCACGCATATGCACGGTACTTCCGGCTGAAAACGGGGGCAGGGGCAGCAGGGAGGTACGCTGGTGCCCCAAGAAGGTTTTCTTTAAAAGGAGCACCGGGGGGGGGGGTAGCGGCAGGAGGGGTAAGTGAACCCCTGCTCTTAAAGAACCAGCCCCCACCGGCGGTTCAAACTGCACCACATTCGAACCGGTTTGGAGGCCTCTACAATGGCCTCCGGACCGGTTTGTGCACATCCCTAGCAGCCGGCCAGAAAGCCATGCATGCCAACGGGGGGGAGGGGGGAGAACAGGCTAGGCCTACCAGAGGCTCAGATGCTCTGCACCCGAACCAGCTAGTTTTAGTTATTTGGCAAATGGATTAAGTCAACTACTTATTCTCAAAGTCTTTAGAAGCTGCGTATTAAAGAATTCGTTTAGATGTATCTTTTTTGTCTACAGTTCCGTCTCATCCTTTCTGAAGGACCATACTAGCAGTATACAGTGGTCCCTCTACTTACGAAATTAATCCGTTCCGAATGCACATTTGTAAGTCGAAAAATTCGTAAGTCGAAAAGCGGTTTCCCATAGGAATGCATTGGGAACGGATTAATGCGTTCCGGAGCCTAGAAAAAAGACCCAGACCCCCAGTAAGGCTTGCAAACTGCACAGGAACATTTCTTTTCAAGAATAAACAGGCAGTAAACAGGCAGGCAAGTCAAGGAAACCGCATGTAAAATTTGTAAGTCGAGGAAACCCCATCTAAAAATTTGTAAGTGGAGGAAACCCCATCTAAAAATTTGTAAGTCGAAAAAACCGCATCTAAAACCGGATCTAAAACTGCCGTTTGTAACTCGAAAAATACTTATGTTGAGTAGTTTGTAAGTCGAGGGACCACTGTACATGGGGCAGCTGTGATTAGATCTCTCCATGTAATTTTTTTCTTCCAAAAACAACCGTTACGGAGGCCTGATTTAGATTGGAGTCATGAGGGGAAAGGAAGTGTCCAACCCTTTCCCCTTTCACTGTGGATCAATCTAAGTCATCCTTGAAGCTGCCCTTAACTACAGAGGAGAAAATATAGACTCACAAAATTTGAGGGAGGAAATAGAATCCTGAGGCAGATAGAATCTTTTTCCATGCATCACCAAAATATATATAGGTTGAATGTCCCCTTCAAAAAATGTCACTCCCTAACCCACACATCAGATTTATGGGATAACCACTTTCCACTGTCCCATCATCTCAACCTGACCTGGGGGAAGTTGTTACTTTGTTCTAATGAAGTTTCTTCATGAGTGGCTATAGAAAGAAGTCCGGGTTGTCCTGTTTTGTTCCTCTTCTAGCACAGGTGTTGGATTAATGGTCCCATCCACGGTTTCTTGCAAGGATGTTTGCTTGTGGAATAAATTACTGGTGCTCATTTGGGAGGGATGGGACAGAAGGAAGAAAATGTTTAAAAGGCAGGATAAACTCAAAGTTCTAGAAACATTGATTTAATCTAAACTTTGCTGTGCCAGCACTTAATTGCTTGGGATGGATTTAGCCACAGCTATTCCAGCACAGTATCAATATAACCTTCATCTACCTCTTTGGGCAGATATGCCAGTTGAAATGCATGGGACAGGCATGGAAGCCTCTGTCCTCTTCTATAAATAGTTTGTGCCTTTGTTGGATTTTGATTACTGATCTATATTTCTTTACTTCTTTAGCTCATTTGACAGTAGTTATGTTTATCAACAAAAAGGACTTGGACCTATTAAAGAGAGCACTATTCTTGTAGTAGATCCAAGTAATTCAGTAGTACGGCACTCTACAGGAAAAAATATGTAAGTCTTCTACATTTTAAATTTCTTTTATATGTCTCCTTTTGAGTTATCCAAGTCCAGCCTTTCTTCTTGTGTTATGCACATCAAATTTGTTTTAAACAGATTTTGCCAGTGTCTAGAAACAATTGACCAATATCCAAACAGCAGCTCTACATGCAATCCAAATATTAGTTTTAAGTGGGTTACATGAAGATCTACTGTTCAGACAAACAGCCCCTCTCCACTTGATATAGGAACATAGTGGGAGGGTGTCAGGATGTCATAGGAACATCGGAAGCTACCATATACTGAGTCAGACCATTAGTCCATCTAGCTCAGTACTGTCCACACAGACTGGCAGTGGCTTCTCCAAGCTTGTAGGCAGGAATCTCTCTCAGCCCTATCTTGGAGATGCCAGGAGGGAATTTAGAACCTTCTGCTCTTCCCAGAGTGGCTCCACCCCCTAAGGGGAATATGTTACAGAGCTCACACATCAAGCCTCCCATTCATATGCAACCATGGCAGACCCTGCTTAGCTAAGGGGACAAGTTGTGCTTGCTACTACCACAAGACCAGCTCTCCTCTGTCCGCAAAGGATGTAATGACAGGTACACTCCTTTCAATCACATGGGCTAGGAAAGTATCATCCAAACATACCCAATTCAGTATCTTTCTTACAATACATACATGTAAGCACAGTGGGTGAGTTCTATTTTCTTGACGGTAAGGAAGGAAATAGTCTCACTATTGTTTGCCACTTTTCTTTAAGCCTCTTAATCCATCAGTCTTTAAGCCCTCTAATTCTTTAATCTGTGAGAGTGTGTTCTCATATGCATGAATTGTGCAGAGTTTGGGAGAAGTGTTTGAAGATGTTTATGAAGTTATATATGACACCAGTCATCTTTAATAAAACAAACAATACTTACAGCCTTCTGCACTGGACATGCGCAAAAGCACAATAAGATATTTCCACATATGGTGGACTTGTCATTTAGGAAAACATTTCTACAGGAAAATTAAACTACTATTAAAATAATATTCTGTTGCACCCCTTGTCATCTTCTATAAAGACAGTTGATCTCCTTTTAGTACTTTTACTCCTTTTTAACGTAGTAAAAAAGAATGATCAGAACTGATGGGATATATGGTTACAGCAACTTGACTTGAAGACTGGAAATGTCCCGATGTACCATCAACTGCAGCATGGCAGGAATAATGTGGGGATATGTGTTCATGGTATATATAAAAGCATATGTCAGTGTGAGAGACGACCAAAAAAAAAATTATTTTTTTTTAATATGTGTGTGGCACTTAGTTATTTGTGTTCGCACAATTAACTCTTCTCAGATCTGCAATTCTCTGTTTTATGTTGTTAGCAGAAGACTACCAGCTAATTATTACTGATATGTTCTGTGCTTGGCAGAAGCTATACTTTTTTTAAAAAATGTTATTTTACTCAAGAATGGCAGCAACAAAGGTAGGGAGATTAAGTGTGTAAAGAAGAACTGTGTCAGTCCCCATGTCAGTATGGTGACTAAACAGAAAAAAAGTGTTGCCTTATTTTCTCAGAGAAAATAAGAAAATTTCTCCTCTTAATGCAGCTTTCATTTATTTTGTTCACAGGTTTTATTTACCGCATGGCTTAAGTATAGATAAAAATGGCAACTACTGGGTGACTGATGTAGCTCTTCATCAGGTATGTCCAACTGGCTTCCACAAGTATTGTGCTAAATGTGCGAGCCTGAATTTAACTAGTTTTTATCACTTATTAACAACTTGGCACTATAATTTTTCTCATACTGGGAGGATGTTTGCCAAATGTCCAACTGCTTCATTTAGCATAACAGCTATGGATTGACATTTTATGCAGAAACACTACTGAATTAATTCTGTTACATGCCTGATGATGGATTTCTTTATTGGGCTCATACATATGTATCTATACATAGCTGTTCTCTGAAGAAAGATCTTTTTCAGAGGATAGGCGCACAGTGTTTCCTGTAAACTAGCTTTGTGTGTGTGTGTCCTAGCTATGATATACAATTAAAGAACCTGAAACATTTTACCTTTTTACATTGGTAGGTCTTCAAACTGGCATCACATGGTGTGGAATCTCCTTTGTTGACGTTGGGAATGGCTTTGCAACCTGGGAGCGACAATAACCACTTTTGCCAGCCAACAGATGTGGTTGTGGATCCGCATACTGGCAGTATTTACATTTCTGATGGCTACTGTAACAGTCGTATTGTTCAATTCTCTCCAAGCGGAAAATTTATCATGCAGTGGGGAGAAGGTACTGAATAAAAGGTTATGTTTGTGTATCGATTAGGATACTTTTTTCTGAATGGCTTGTGGCACATATACACATAAGGTCTAATCTAGAGGTTAAATGCACCCAAATCGCACTGAAATCAATTAGACTTAAGTGCCTTAGTTTAAGTTGTAGTCGTCACTGAGACGGTAAGCCTGTGTCTGGGCTGTACCACTTCTGACTGCAAATGGCAGTTCACATGATTCAATGATCCTCTGTGCAGACAGTTCTCCCCTAATAGAAAATATGTCACAGAGAATGTGTAGAATTCTTTTTTTATAAATAAGCATTCGGTGTGAGCACCCACCTGCGGTTTGAAGCCGTACAGACCGGACACAGGCTTCATACCTCAATGAGAACAGGGATTAAGTCCCACTGATTTCTGTGGCACTTGAGGGTCAGTGTTCCCTGTAACAAGGATTCCCAGATGTTGATGACTATAACTCCCATAATCCCCAGCCAAAGGCCAATGCAGCTGGAGATGTTGGGTGTTATAGTCAACAGCATCTAGGAATCACTGTTACAGGGAATACTGCTTGGGCCACTTTGCATATGATTTTTCATGTACAGATGTAGGAAAATGCCACAGTTTATCTGTGAAGAGTGTGTGTGTGTTTTTGTTTTACTGTGTAGTAATTACTACATCCTTCTCTTACCAGATGTTGTTGAATGAATTTCACTTATTGACACCCAAGCAAGTGCCCATGCACAGTCTGAAATCTGCTGTGCTTGACAGAAAACAGTTTCACTGTACAACTTCTTATTGTTTAGCGTGAAATACCAGGATTTATGTTCACAAGTAGTGAGCTCAGAGTTGTGTTGATTTTAATGGGATATTTTCTTTTTCAGAGACTTCTGTAGGTCAAGCTAAACCAGGCCAGTTCAGCATCCCCCACAGCTTAACACTGGTGTCTGATTTTGGTCAACTGTGTGTAGCAGACAGAGAGAATGGTCGGATTCAGTGTTTTAAGCCAGAAACTGGGGAGTTTATGAGAGAGATCAGTCATCCACAGTTTGGAAGAGAAGTATTTGCTGTTTCCTATGCTCCAGGTAATGCCATCTAAAAAAACACATTCTTTGTGTTTGAGACCTCTGATGCTTCCTAAATGTCATTTAGGAAAGGTGCCATCATTAAGCATAGTTGTCGTAATGATAACTTATGCATTTGAAGTCAGAGGAGTCCAACAGTTTTTTTGTGGAAGTCTGCTGTGCCCCTTTAAGCTTATTCCTCCATTTAAAACTGTTGAAGTGGGGTTTTTAAATTTATTTTAACAGAAGTCAACAATCTTTAAAATCAAACTAGACCAGAGATTCTTCAGCTTAGCCACAGTGGTGGCGGGGGGTGTCAGAAGAGCCTTTCCAAGTTTAACTGTTATAAATAGAAATTTCTTAGCCAACAATGTTCTGAGTTGCCCTAGGCAGAGGGCCAGCAGGTCTATGCAACAGTGGGGAAAGTTACCACATGAGACACTGATGTGGTTCACTGCCAATCAGCAAAACAAATGTAAGCTATGTGGATTCAAATATTAAGGGGGAGAAGGCAGTATATCAACACTTGGCTCCTGTCCTAATTAAGTCATACAACAAAGATGGAGCAAGTGAGAGGTCAGACAGGGATTAAAGTCTTCCCCTAGTAACTGTCTACACATTCTGGGAACCTCAGAAATGGTGCAAAGCTGGATTTTGTGATTCTGAAATATTCTCATTAGTTCATACCTCAGGGCCAAATTAGACATTATACGGCAGACACATGTAATGGCCTCTCCATGTTTTTGCTTCAAGACAAGCAGCTGTGGGAGGCTGCAAATTTGATTGGAAGGGGCAGCAGACCTGCTTTTTGAAGTACAGCTGCCTTCTTGGTACCGGGAGAAACAGGTCTGCTGTATGACTTCCCTCCATTTTCACCTCTATACTAGGACCTTTGGAAAGAGGGAAACTCAAGCAAAAGTAATTCTTGCAGCTTTTTACAGGGTAAGGAGTTTGATTGATTTCAAGATCTGTTGCACCTCTCATTCCATTCAGTGTCAGGATCTCAATTTCCACGAGGCCACCTGATTACAGCTACATAGAAAAATAAAATAGTAATAAACGTACCTCCTTTGAGACAAGTGTCACTAAATACCTATATTTATGGCTTCTTCATTGATAGTTGCAGAGTCAAAAAGCTGGTACATAATTTAAAATATTATTATTATTACTATTAATTTTATTTCCCGCTCTTCCTCCAAGGAGCCCAGAGCGGTGTACTACATACTTAAGTTTCTCCTCACAACAACCCTGTGAAGTAGGTTAGGTTGAGAGAGAAGTGACTAGCCCAGAGTCACCCAGCAAGTATCATGGATTTGAACTCAGGTCTCCCCGGTCCTCGTCCAGCACTCTAACCACTACACCATGCTGGCTCTCAAACGTTATCTTGTTGCTGTCTATATGTTGAATATATATATGTTGTTGCTATCTATATGTTGAAGCTATCACATGATATCTTCAAATGTTGTCAGAGAAAACAGCAAAATATTTTTACTTCAACTGAGGAAGAAATTACGGAATTAAAATTAAGAAATTTTAACATAAGAAGGAGAGTGCTGGGGATTTAATCTCTCAAAAAACAGAGCATTAAAGGAGATTTCAAGCATCTTAAAAGTGCAAACATCTGAAAAACACAGCATTGTTTTTATTTAGTCCTGATAACACTGCAGTAGCCAGATAACCAAATATATTTGTATTTAAGAAAGTAACAAAAATCATATTCTAGCCTTGCAAATACGTTTTTGGGATGGTAACTCACTCCCTACTTGGCTCCACCTTGTACAGCCACATTGCATTATTCTGTTTTCCCAAGCGGAGATTCCTACCAGTGTTCCCTCTAACAGGGATTCCCAGATGCTGTTGACTACAACTCCTACAATGCCTAAGCTAAAGCCATTGCACCTGGGGATTCTGAGAGTTGTAGTCAACAATATCTGGGAATCCCTGTTAGAGGGAACACTGATTTCCAACTGAGAAACCCAGGGCAAGCCAAAATTAAGAAAAAGTAGCTCATAAAGTACATTTTGCCTAGTTATTGGGAAGCTGTTCCTAGCCTATGCAATGGTATAATTCAAAGGCTCTCTCTGCATATCAAAACAGAAGAAAGCATGTATAAAGCATGTGCCAATGTTGATGTTTTCTCTTTAGAGGAGTCACTTGGATATTTTTCTACTAAGAAAGAAATCTCTGTTAGGGGAGAGAAAATCCAGAGAGCCTGGTAATTAGAAGAAATAATTATAAAGAAATACTCAGTGGTGGCAAAAGGAAAATTCAAAGCTCCCTAGTTACAAGCAAGAGGCACTGCCTGCAGATGAATCCATAAAATGCCAAGGCCAATGAAACAGTACTGTAGTTGCCAGTGAGCTTATTGGTTTAGTTGGGGGCATTGTGAAGACATGATGATAAGCAATGAACATTATGAAGCAATGAGCATTATTTTTAATTTAAGCCTTTAAGCAGATGACTAGAAGGCATTCTTGCTCCATCACCCTCTTTTTGATAAACAGCCAATCATATGTTTTGCTATAAAAACACAATGTGGCCATGTCATCCTCTGTGTTCAGGGGTATCTTTGCATGCTTGTCCAGTATATATGCACACAGCTTACTGTAGTCTGCTCAAAGCTTACATTGGAACAAGAGAAGTATCACCCTAGACTTCTTATGTGCTGCATCATTTTTGCTTTTGAAGTGATAGCTTCTCATATTACTGTGTTTTGTGCAAAAAGCTCCACACTAATATTTCCATGATGGTTGCCCTGAACGGGTTGGAGAATATGGAGTGCTACTTCCTTGATTTCTCATGCATTTCTTTTTCACAGCTGTATTTGAATCGATTCTAACTTGGGAGCACTGCCAATAGCTTCCTAGCAGCAGTCATGACTGAAATAGTTGTGCTTTTTCCCCCCATGTTGAGCGAGGTCTAAGTCCTTCCCAATTCAATCTGAATGCCTATTTCAGAAGGCCATGAGCTCCTGCCCATCTGCCATTACTACTTTAAGGGAGCCTGTCCTAATCCGACATAGTTGTGATTAGACTGGATTGTAAAAGGGAAGACTATTCTCAGCTACACACCAGCTCACTGAAGAATGAATGTATGTTTGCAGGTGGTCTGCTGTTTGCAGTTAATGGAAAGCCTTACCCTGGAGACACAGAGCCGCTGCAAGCATTTGTGATGAACTTTTCAACTGGAGAAATCATTGACACTTTCATTCCACTTAGAAAGGTAACACATTGTGAAGCATCACTTGGTTCTATTAAAAATGCATGAATACTCATTTATTCTTCTTCCTTTCCATGCCTTGTGCACATTTCAAACTTTAGCAGAAAGATTCTCAAATTATCTAGAAGGTGAGACCAAGTTTGTTATATCCTGGGTATTATATTTCAGACAGTAGTATCTATATGCTGTTTGCCATTCCAGTCACAATTCTTCAACAAGATGACACCAGTGTGTGTTCTAATTTTTTTCATCTGTCTGCCAAATGAGTTTTGTTCTGGGCGGCAGTATCAAGGCAGTGTGCGCGCATGTGCATTCAGGATATGGCCTTTCTGATTCAACCTGAGTGGGATCTAAAATTGATGGAGCTGACATTAAAAAAAAGCTTCTGTGTGTATGTGCACATGCGCATACCTTGGAACACTGGATGGCACCCAAATAATTATAGCTGTCACATTTTAGGGTCCTGTTAGTTGAATCAGAGATATTTGGTATTGGGGACACTGTTTTGCATTGGTCCCGTTCCATTCCTTAGTGGGCATACTTAGTCAGTGTGTATTGGTGGCGAGTGCTCTGCCCTGTGGCCACTCTTTTGTGAGATACCTCAGGGCTCAGTTCTCACACCCATTCTTTTTAACATCTACATGAAACTGCTGGGGCAGGTCATCCGTCAGTTTGGGGTGATATTCCATTAATATGCCAATGATACTCAGCTGTATATTGACATCCCAGGCCACTCTGGAGATGCTGTTTCTGTGCTTGCTCAGTGTCTGGAGGCTGTCAGAGTCTGGATGGGCCAAAACACGCTCATACTTAATCCCTCCAAGACTGAGTTGCTTTTGCTTACTCCTCGATCTGGCCAATTGCCAAGTCTGAGGCTCTCCCTGGACGGGGTTGCATTGCCCCTGAAGGAGGTGGTCTGCAACTTGGGGGTCCTCTTGGATTCATGGCTCCTGCTTAAACAGCAGGTGGAGCCCGTGGCCAGAGGTGCCTTTGCCCAGCTTCGGCTGATCCTCCAGTTGCAGCCCTATCTCGACTGGCAGGCCCTGGCAATGGTAACTCGTGCCCTCATCATCTCTCATTTGGATTACTGTAATGCGCTCTACCTGGGGTTGCCTTTGAAGATGACCCGGAAGCTTCAGTTGGTCCAGAATGCGGCGGCCTGCCTGCCTATGGGCGCTAGGAGAAATGATAGTGTGACACCTCTCTTGCGGTTGCAGCAGTGGTTACCTAATTGCTTCCAGGTCCAATTCAAAGTGCTGGTTCTCACCTTTAAAACCCTTCAGGGCTTAGCACCTGTTTACCTTTAGGACCGCCTCTCCCAGCCAATCCTGTCCCATCATGTGAGATCTTCTCAGGTTGCCCTTCTTAGGTTGCCCTTCTTTCAGTCCCTGGTCTCAGAGAGGTCCATAGTGCTAGGGCCCATGGAAAGGCTTTCTCTGTTGCTGCCCCTTCACGTTGGAATTCTCCCCCACCCAGCCCCAGATTCGGTCTGCCTCCTCTCTTTCAGCCTTTAAAAGCTTATTGAAGACATTTCTTTTCCACCAGGCATTCGCCCTTTAAATCTTTTTTAAAAAATTAATTCTGGGATGCTGTTCTTGTTTTGTACCCGGGTCTGTGGATTGGGTGGTATATTCAATCAATCAATCAATCAATCAGTCAATCAAGGGACTCAGGACTTGCCTTAATTAAGGCAAGTAGTGGGAGGGGGGAAGGGTTTCAGCAATTATACACCTCAACATAAATATGACAACTGCCATACGCAAATATGCTTATAAATATGACAACCATTGAGCTAATAACTTGAAACTTGAATTGTGTGATCTAGTTGCTGAGGTCTACAAATATGCCTAATTTCAAAACAATCTGATAAAAGAATGCAGACAGGGAGATATTTCAAGCAATGACTCTTCCAGGGAGAAAGGAAAGCCTAAGAAGATGTGGTAGCCCCTCTCTTTGAAGGAGCCGTTGCTTGAAGTATTTCCCTACCTGCATTGTAGGCGGAGATGCTATTCTGAAGTTTTGGAATGCCTTCTGGAAGTCATAGAGAAGAGGAATTCATAGTAAGACACTTCCCTTTTCAGTAAAGATAAAAATGATTGTTTTTCTTCATTTTCCACCAAACAAGCTAGCTGTAAATTGTGCCACACACAGTTTCTGGCTTGAGGTTTACTCAGTACACATCAGCTTATTGCTTCATACGGAAAGCCCTTTTATTTAATTAAGCTGCAGCTACAAATAGGCAGAGTTCAAGCCAGGAAATAAATTTGATTTGTTAAGCCAAATAGAGAAGAGATATTTCACTAGACTTGGGGGCCAAGTCACTACATTACTATTTGTTTTCTCTTTCCCATTCCTTTCTTCTTCTTACTTGTCTGAAATCACCACCATGCATGTAATGTCAGCATGCCGCCAGATTAAAATTAATTAGTACTCTGGATTATTGTTTGCCTTGAAAATTTAAATCCAATGTCAGATGAGCCTTGAGTACATTCTTTTAAGTGTTGGTTATTAAGAATAGGAAACAAACAGTGTGGCCTGTTAAAATTTTAAAACAAGGATGTGGGCTCCAAAGTAAGATTGTTTTCAGAATAGGGGATCCTGGGATCTCATACGTGTCTCCTTTTCACTTGAGGCTATAACACAAAAGTGCATTCTGGTCTTTCCTTGGTCACATTCCACTAGACACAGAGAGAGATCATTCATTCTTCTTATATTAATGGCTGTTAAGATTGCACTTCCAATGTTCAGATATCCTTTTAATCATCCAAGCAGCCATCTTTTAAAAGTATAGCATGACTAGTCATTTTCTTGTGTTTGCAGAGATTAAAAGAACAAATTGTAAAAGGATAATCATTAAGACCATACTATTTGAACCAAATGGGTTGTCTACTGCAAAGCAAGCTTCCTATCTCTGGTTGGAAGGACCTCTTTACCTGCATGCAATTCTGATTAGTGTGGGGAAGGATGCCTCCCTTCCATAGGCGTTGCTGGACTTCCTCCACACTTTTGCATGTAGTGATCGCAGTTGATAGTCTCCTGATTATATCAGACAAGAGTTTAATTCCACATCTCAACTTGTTGAATAAATGGGTCTAAATGGTTTCATTTTGGTGTGTGGATTTTTAAATTTGTTGACTGTTACCTTGGCAGAGTTTTGAGATGCCGCACGACATTGTGGGTTCAGAAAACAGAACGGTCTACATTGGTGATGCGCACACCAACGTGGTATGGAAATTTACATCCACAGAAAGTAAGTTTTATCTGCTTTGTAACTTTAAAAGCATCTAACACTACCTACAGGCATAGACCTCACAAAAGACTCTTTTTCTTCACCCTTGCTTTAAGGGTACATCTGCTTTGTAGTCTTGGAAAGGGAATGGGGCCATAGTTCAGTTGTAGAACATCTGCTCTGCATGCAGAAGATCCCAGTTTCAGTCCCTGGCAGGAGTGTAGTTGCAAATTCAGAAGTTCAGGCGCTCCCCATGACAACTCGATAGCCACATCCACCCCTACAATAATGCACCATAACTGCGCCCCCAGTAGCCACACCTTCACAGTCACAACAGGTGGTGGCTTCATGTGGAAAAAGCAGCACTACAAGCAGAGTCAGACTGTACCTCTTGCATCTCATGATTTTTTAGCTCTGCTGTCTACATTTCCCCCTATACCTGAGCCTATGTGTTTATATTCTGCCAACTTAAGATAACACTTCTTGCATCTGACAAAACGGGCTCTAGTCTTTCTAGAGCCACAAGGTTCTCCCTTGCACATATTTAAAGGCACGTGGGCTATGCTCTCCCTTAAATACAAAATGACAACTACACAGTTCTGTTAAGAAGTCTGTGTGTGGACACATGTTAGCTATCACTGTCTGTAGTTAAGCTTTGCTCAAGTGGAGGAAATTAGCATCAAATGGGTGCAGACCAATCAACAGCAATAAAATATGTAAAGTCCTGCGGGACTGTGGCCGTGGTATGGACGCACTGAAAGGAGTAAAGGAGGATAGACGCATGCTCTTGAAAATAAAGTTTTATTGAGGGATAATGGAGGTAAAGGTAAAAGTGTGCTGTCGAGTCAGTTTCAACTCCTGGCGACCACAGAGCCCTGTGGTTGTCTTTGGTAGAATACAGGAGGGGTTTACCATTGCTTTCTCCCACGCAGTATGTGATGATGCCTTTCAGCATCTTCCTATATCGCTGCTGCTAGGGATTTGCACGGAACTGGGTGGGGGTGGCTTGAAGGGGTGGGGTTTAGGACTTTAAGGGTGGGGGGTAGTGCACTTACACCCCCCCACACACACACACCGGTGGGTAAGTTCTATAAAATCCCTCGGGGCGGCAGCATACCTCCCTGCCTCCAGTTCCCTCTTTGGCCAGAAGTACCAGGTGCACATGTGCATGCCGGGCATGCGATTGTGCACATCAGACAGGCTTGCATACGATCGCAGCGTGCGCGCGTGCGCCTGGTACTTCCAGCTGAAGAGGGGAAGGGGCGACAGGGAGGTACACTGCTGCCCCAAGGGGTTTTACAGAACTCCAGCGCCAGCAGGGGGAAAGAGGAGGGGAGGGGTAAGTGCACCCTCCCCCATCCTTAAAGTCCTACCACCCACCCCTGTGGGACGTTTGAAACGGCCAGTGTTCAAACGTGTTCGGAGGCCCATAGAAGGGTCTCCGAACAGGTTCGTGCACATTCCTAGCTGCTGCCTGATATAGGTGTTTCCCATAGTCTGGGAAACATACCAGCGGGGATTCGAACCGGCAACCTCTGGCTTGATAATCATGTCATTTGCCCACTGTGCCATTAGGTAGCTTCATAATGGGGGAACAGAAAGTGAAATGAAATTGGTTGGTTAAGCTTGAGGCATATTACCAGGCTACAGTACTGGGAAGGGGAAGAGATCTGAGGATAAAAGGGTGGAAACTGTTTGTCATAGTTTTCTGCCTCTAGCTAGGGAAATCCATCGCTCTGGTAGCTTAAGCACGAGGCGAACAATGAGGTGTGCCCAAGCAGTGTGGAGCACTGAGTTCCGATGGTAGGGCGCAGCGTGGCAATTGCAGGAGGCAAAACATGATGCCATGTTTGAGGGGGTTCTTATAGGCAAAAACATACCCTGAGGCATGATTTAAGAGTTGCAGTTCCTCTTTGAGGAATTTCTGATGACTTAGGAGTTCTTGCTCGAAATAAGGCCATGAATATTGGGTATTGATTAGCTTATGTGAGCTATTCTGGAAGGGCGGTGTAAAAATTGAATAAATAAAATAAATAAATTCTGTCAGGGTGACTCCCCTGTATGCTCCTTTAGACAAGGAAAGATTCACAAAAGAGATTGCCTTGGGCAATCACCTGAATAGAGAAGGAGGGGGGCATATCACGCTGTCTGGCATTACTTCTCCCTTTGATAAGGGCTGGGAGGAAATGAGGTGAGCAGTTTTGTTTAGCTTTGAAAATTCTTATCTTACATGCAGGAAGAGAGCTTGCATTCTTTTCCCTTTTGTCTCTTTTCAACTCTGATTTGGGTCTGCCCTGCATCTCTCTCTGCCTATGCTCAGTTCGGAGAGGGGCATTTCCTTCAGCCCATTGCAGTCCTTTGCAAATTGACCTGGAAGGCACTGTAGGGAGATGCCTTGCCAGAATGACCATTTGTCTGGAGTGCAGCCAGCATTTGTCTTCCAAGCAGGCTAAGGAAGGAAAATGGCTGGGAGGCTGTGTTTGAGAGATACACTGAATCACCGCAAAATTCTAAATTGTTTTTTAACTGATTGTTTTATGGTATTTTAGAGTTTTGGTTTTTGTTGTTGACTGATTTTGACTGTTTTTGTTTTGTTTGTAAACCGCCCTGGGCCAAATTGGGAGGGGTGGTATGAAAATGCAATAAATAAATAATAAATAAAATGGTGTAGTAAGTGTGGCTAGTAACAGATCTCACCGGGGTCTCAACTCAAGCCTATCCACCATTCTCCCTTCCTCCCATGCAATTAGGATAAAATTAATGAACAGTTTCATGCAGGAGTGTTGCTGGAAAAGATCCAGGGGCCAGACCCCCCCCCCCCATTTTTATAATTAAGCCTTTTCATGCTCTTTGAAGGAATCCAACACTCTCTTCCCCACTAGTTCGTTTCACAGGTAAAATGAGGGTCTGAATTTCCTTTTTCTCCTGCGTATAATTTCTCCTGTAATCAGTACCCTACACAACAACAACAACAATTTATATAACACTTTTCAACAAATGTTTCCAAAGCAATTTACATAGAGAAATAACAAACAAATAAAGAAAGATGGATCCCTGTCCCCAAAGGGCTCATAATCTAAAAGGAAACACAAAACAGACACTAGCAACAGTCACTGGAGGTACTGTGCTGGAGATGGATAGGACCAGTTACTCTGCCCCTGCTAAATGCTAAATCACAACTGAGAACCAGAGTAGTATAGTGGTTAGAGTGTTAAGACTAGGATTGGGGAGACCTGGTTTCCAATTCTTTCCCATTCAGCCATGAAGCTCACTAGTTACCTTAAGCCAGATATACACTCTCTGCTCCGAACCTGCCTCACAGGATTGCTGTGAGGATAAAAGCAGGGAGGAAGTACCATGCACAGTACCATGAGCTCCTTAGAGGAAGAGCAAGGCTACTGATGTTTGAAAATGTATACTTCCCAACCCTGCAATTTATATATATGAAAACCATGGTAGGGAGCTAGTGCATTGCATCTCTCATCACGTCCAACCCACAGAAAGGCATCAGTCCACTATAAGCATCAGCTATGCAGAAGGCATGACTGCTTGTCTGCTGTCAAAATGGAGGAAAGAAAATGGATTGTTGTACTCCAGTGTGAACGAGCAGCCTGCCTAGTTTGGATGTGCCCTTAGAATTTCCACAGCCCACACACACACACACCCATTTATGGGATAACTTCTACACCTGACATTTTCCAAAAATCTAGAATTCCCTAACATTTGTATTCATCATTCAAAAGAGATCAAATCAAAATGGACAGAATAATTTAAAAAGCAGTAGGACAAGGTGTTTGAACAGCATTCAGTGTGGCAAAATGTCCTGAAGGCCATCTGCATGCTCTCCATTTGTTCCAACAGCAAAGCCCATCAAAGGCACAGAGCTTCTGTTTTTATTTTTATGTTTATTAATTTGGGAATCACTTGTCACTTTTGCCCCTTTAGAGGTTCACCAAGGTGGTTTGCAACATTACAGACACTGTTACCATGCCTGGCTTATTATCCTATTAGAGAGATCACTCCACTTCCAACTTTGTCCCTCAGCATCTGGCATTTGATGTCCACTGACAAGTCAACTGAGAATTGTAGTCACTCCACTGGCCGTGTGGCTTAATTTTCACTTTCCTATGCCATTTTTGCATCTTGTTAACCTAAATAAGTTGCTCCCACTGGAACATTTGCTGCTATTGAGTCATTAAAGCTGGCATTTGATGTTGGCTGAAGGTGTCCCCTTCAGTAGTTTTGTTATTAAAGGAATCCACTCATACACTGGTTGCTTTAACAGTTCTGTGGGTTTGGGGGGTTAGTATTTATGTACATTCTCTTCCCCTTTACCCCCACCCCACAAAAAGCCCAGGCACCCAAAGTGATATAAAATCACAGTAAAAATGGAGAAAGAATGCAGAAGAAAGTAAAAGCTTAAAGCTCGATTCAAATCCGAAATAGGCAGAATAAAACAGAGCTCAATAAGGTATTTGTAAATTTAAATAGAAATTGCAGAGCAAAGTTTCTCATCTGCAATACTAAAGCAACCAATGATATGGCTTAGTATAAATAAAAGACCATTATTGGCCCACATAATGCTCAAAGTAGTGCTGGCATTACCAATTTCTCCAGTGTAGAAGCCAGCCCTGGCAGTGCAGCACAAGAGCGCATTTGTGCAACTGCTCAGAATAGCACAATGTAAGATCTGCACAGTGCAAGCACACTGTGCTCTTGCACAACATCACTGGAGCTGGCTTCTATGTGCACAGCAGTGCCAGCTGATTGGGAACGTGGGTATTGCCTTGCTTTGTACTCTCTTTCCCCAGGACAGCAGGCCTTTTCTTCCATCCTAACGCAGAGAGGGAGGATTCAAGTGCAGCAGTTGTGCCTCAAGCAACCAGCTGAGCAATGGCCTCACATCAGAGTCCTACATATGGCCATTAATGAAGTCTCTTGGACCCTGCATGGCTCATATAGAACCACAAAGTATGTTCTCTGTACTGAGAACTGCAGCTTTATAACTGACACCAGACTTGTGAAAAACAACTTGAGGTAGGAGAGAGGGAGAAACTATGGGATGCTTTTGCTGAGAAATGAGAGGTGGTACAGCTACAAAGCACTGGTCGCATTCCCTCTCCATCACTAAAAATCCATGCCCCTCTACCGTTACTCACATGTTGCTAATACAGATTTTAGAGAGTCATAGAGTTGGAGAGAGGCCTTTTAGGCCATCTGATTCAACCCCCTTCTCCATGCAGGAAATCCACATCTCGAGCATCCTGGGTGAACGGTTGGTCAACCTTTGCTTGAAGACCTCCGGTCAAGGAGAGCCCATCACCGCCCCAAGGGAATTGGTTCGATTGGCAAACTGCTCTTTCCGGCGGACATCCTGAACCACGAAGCACACACGTCGATAGGGTCTGTGGGGATGCATCGGGAGCCTTCATGCAACTCACCCAGTCTTCTTGTGCACATGCTGTTGCCCAAGAGGGCTAATACTTCCAAGCACTGCCTGTGCTCCAGAAGCGCTCTGTAACAGGGTAAAAACGTTGCTGGCCCTCAGTGATGTGTCTCTGGCCTTAAAGGGCACTCCTGGAGCACAAGCAGAGCTGGGAAGTATCAGTGCTCTTGTGCAACAGTGCGAGTGCATGGGGACTGGGGGAGTGGTATCCCCACAGACCCTACTGACATGAGTGCTGCTTTAGTCAGGATGTCAGCTACTGTTAAGAAGTAGCAATAGCAATAGCAATAGCACTTACATTTATATACCGCTCTATAGCCGGAGCTCTCTAAGCGGTTTACAATGATTTAGCATATTGCCCCCAACATTCTGGGTACTCATTTTACCGACCTCGGAAGGATGGAAGGCTGAGTCAACCTTGAGCCCCTGGTCAGGATTGAACTTGTAACCTTCTGGTTACAGGGCGGCAGTTTTACCACTGCACCACCAGGGGCTCATTGGTGAAGTATTGAACTTCACCAGGCAAAATATACTTCGTTCCTTTCAGCTTGCCTCACAGAGCTTGCTTTCCAGACCCCAACTGTCTACATTGTCCTTCCCTGAACTCGTTCCAGTTTGTCTACATCCTTCGTGAAGTGTGGTGCCTAAAACAGGCTGCAATACTCCAGATGGTCTTTGATGGGTTGCGGGGATTTATTGCTGCTTGTGACTTGGAAGCTGTCGTTTGAGGGGGCAAGGCTCAGGGGAAGTGCATCTGCTTTGCATGCAAAAGGTCCTGTGTTCAATCCCTGACATCATCAGGTCGGGCTGGGAAAGACTGAAAGAGAAGAGAAGCTGCTGCCAGTCAGTATAGACAATACTGAGCTAGATGGTAATGATCTGACTCTGTATAAGACAACTTCCTGGGTTAATACAGCTTCACATTGTATTTCCATTTTTTGCAGCTGCTTTGCACTGCTGTGCAATCACAAGTTCAGCTTGTGAGTGACTGCAGTTCCAAGATCTTTTTCACATGTACTACTGTCAAGCCATTTATCACCCACTCTATAAAGTAAAGTTGTGCCCTCGAGTGGGTGTCGACTCCTGACTCCCACAGAGCCCTGTGGTTTTCTTTGGTAGAACACAGGAGGGGTTTACCATTGCCTCCTCCTGCGCAGTGTGAGATGATGCCTTTCAGCATCTTCCGATACTGGATGCCTCTGAGTACCAGTTGCAGGGGAGTAACAGCAGGAGAGAGAGCATGCCCTCAACTCCTGTCAGTAGACTTCTAACGGCATCTGGTGGGCCACTGTGTGAAACAGGATGCTGGACTAGATGGGCCTTGGGCCTGATCCAGCAGGGGCTGTTCTTATGCTGTTCCCGATATAGGTGTTTCCTATATGTGTGACCAAATGTGTGACCAAAATGGGATTTAAAATAAATGTATGCTGAGCTTCATAATTAATGTCATTGAATTTCACTCTTTATGAGGGTAACTTCTTTTTCTGTACCCCTAATTAATTATCTTTATCAGGTGATGTATCTGATATAGGTCAGTTCATTAAGCTAAGTGGGATTTTTTTAAGAAAAAAAAGATTAGGTATCTTTTATGATTGATAGTTTAATCTACAGTTACATTAAGGATGATAAATATATGTGAAGTTTGTAAAGCATCATGTACTGTACCTGCTAGTATATTATCTACAGCTTTTCTAAACAAATTGATGGTGGTTCCATAATATGCAGGCTTTCTGCAAGTTCTTTACACTATCTGATAATGACCAGCTAGCAAATTATTATCATTAAGCACATCCAGGCAGTGTATGCCGAAAACCTGGGAACTATAAGGAGAAAAAAATGATCAGAAGCATTGTATGTGTCTGGGAGACACTGAGGTCGGGTCCTATTGCACCTGTTTGAAGATTCCATTCAGGTTTTCTGCCAACAAATGCTTGCTAAAATATCTGAGAATGTATTATGCAAATGTAGGGCACATCCTTATGGGCAAATATATACTGAACACAGAATATGAGCTTTCTTGATGCAGAATTTTTAGAGGTTTGCGGTTTTTTGTTTTGAGGGGTTTGTCTTCATCCTTATTACTTAATTTTCTGTTCTAGCTTTCTGGGCAGCAAACCTCTTAGTATCTATTTTGAGAGAGGTGTTACTACCCATCATATTCCAGATTTATTCTTCTGAGCCATTGTGCGGACCTGTAAAGTTAGGTCTGCTTCACAAAAGATGGTCATTATGGCCTCTCTTGAATCATGCAAAGCACATGACATTAAACATAATTTTTGTTTTTCAGAAATGGAGCATCGGTCTGTTAAAAAGGCTGGGATTGAAGTACAGGAAGTAAAAGGTTAGTCTTTTCTGAGCAATTTGTAATTTTGAGTGCTTGGGGGAAAGGTTATGGCCTTGCATCATTGCAGCTGAGGGGAAAGATGCCTAGGTGATCCTCCTCCATAACTTACTAGTGACTACGAAGTCTCTCTATGCAAATAACTGTCTGAAAAGATACTTGTAGCTTATCAAAAAGGATAATGTTTTTACGCAACTGAAAATCTAGCTATATCACTAAATTCTAAAGCAAGAAGGGGGTTACTAGCTGACCTGGCACAGAGCATCTGCACCCCTTGTTCTCCATGTCAAAACCCCCCCCCCCGCTTCAGCCACATTTCATTCTCCCTTGGCAGCCAGACTTTTCCTCCCCTCCCACCACTGCTTCTCTTCCCCTCCCGGCGGCCAGCTGGTCTGGCCTCTAGTTCGCTGCCGTCACCGTCTTTCCCCCCGGCTCTGCCATTGTTCCCTCACTTTGCCTGCCCAACACCGTTGCCGCCATTTTTCTTCCTGGCCAGCCACTCGCCGGTGTTTTGTTTTCCCGCCCACCAACCAGCCAGCTGCCACTGCCACCACCGCCATCCCCCCCCCCCCCCGGCCGTCCCATCACTATCCCGAACTCTCGCGAAAGCTGCCACACATGGGATTAGTGACGAGTATGCCTAGGAGAAATATATATAAAGAAGATGGTCAGCTCTCTGTCGGCAAGGCAGATAGTGTTTAGGTCATTGGCCACAATGTTCCCAGAGGCTCAAACTTAGGTCCTGTTTATGAGTTTTGAGAGAAGATGAAAAATGACAACAAAGACAAGAATAAATCGAGTGGCTGATGTTCCAGAGCAACAAACCGCTCTTGGAAGCTTTAACCCTTTCCCCTGTACCATTTCCTGCTGAAAATGCATCCCAGATTTGAGCAGGGAAGCTGTGGAGCTAGAGTGGGTTAAACCCTTCTCCCTCATCGTGCCCCATCTGGATCAGACTCCCTTAAGATGCTTTTTTGAAAGAAAAAGCATTTATGGTTTTCAACAAACCAGTATGGTCCAGTGATTAGAGACCCAGGTTCAAATCCCTACTCAGCCATGAAACTCACCTGGTGATCCTGGGCCAGTTACTCTCCCTCAGTCTAACCTACCTTACAGGGTTGTTGTGAGGGTAAAATGGAGGGGGGGACCATACATGCTGCCCTGAGATTTTTGAAAGAAGAATGGTATAACAAGTAATAAAAATAACACACTTAGCATAATGTGTTCACTTTGGTGCTAATTATTTAATTAACTGGTTTTCAGTTGTGTTAAGTTTTTAATTTCTGTTTTAATTGGGTTATGTTGCTGTAAACCACTCAGAGATGGAAGTTTGGGGTGGTGTACAAATATAATAAAATAAAATAAATTGGTCTGTGCATAGTAACTGCAAAAGTCAATGCCTTTTGGCTGTGAGGAAGACCTCCAGCTGAATCTACCCCAACGTTATTATAGCTGATTATTTTCCAAATGTCGGAGAATGCCGGTTCAATTAACTACATTGTGGCTGGTCTTGGCCCTCTTTTGTTAGAAATTTATAAGAAACTTGCGAGCTGGTGTGGTGTCGCGTAGTGGCTAAGAGATGGAGTTACGACTCAGGATTTCCCCAGTTTAGATCTCACCATGAACTCACCTAGGCGGCCTTAGACGTACCATTCTCTCTCAGCCTTAGCTGCAGTATGGGGATAATCATACATTACAGGGTGGTTGTAAGGATTACAAGAAGATAATTCATAAGGGGTGCTTTGAACACTTTGAAAGCACTGTTCAAATATCAAGTATTAAATATTTCCTTATCTTTGTCAAGGCTTTAGATGGATCAGCACAGACTACAAAACTTGCAGCATGGCCTGTTACTACTGCTGTTTACAGTTATTATCTGTATGTTTCAAAGTAAACTTGTATGTTCCACTGGGGGTAATCTGCATGGCTTGAAGGAGTTTGTCAGTGTTCAATCTCTTCCTTTCTTAAAGAAACAGAGGCTGTTATAGAAGCCAAATTGACAAACCAACCCATGTCAAAGGAGTCATTAATGAAAGAGAAAGATCATCATGTGGTCCAACAGGCCGGCACTGGAGTTTCTTTTGTCCTTATCACAACACTTCTAATTATTCCTCTTGTTGTCCTCTTGGCAATTGCGGTATTTATTCGGTGGAGAAAGACAAGACTCTACAGAGGTAATTAACTCGCTCTTGAATTTGGTAATAACCAACCTGTAATATCTAAACTCTTTATGGAAATATATAATGATAGTGAAGACTGTAAGATGTTCCCCTCGGGGGATGGAGCCACTCCGGGAAGAGCATCTAGGTTCCAAGTTCCCTCCCTGGCATCTCCAAGATAAGGCTGAGAGAGATTCCTGCCTGCAACCTTGGAGAAGCTGCTGCCAGTCTGTGAAGACAATACTGAGCTAGAGAGACCCATGGTCTGACTCAGTATATGGCAGCTTCCTATGTTCCTATGTTAAATAGCATGTCATTCTATGTGAAATACTCATTTTCCACTACTGTATACCAGTGAAATTTGGGCAGAGACAAGGGATTTACACACTATCATTATATATCAATTGGTCTTCTCAGTTCAGTTAGTAGTTTTTATGTTCCTTTCCCTTTGCAAGTTAGGATTAGAATTTGCTGTAAAGCAATCTGTGGATCTTAGCAGGGGAAGTACAAACTATGTGGATTGTTCACAATGGTAGCTGAAGAAAGTGCAGCCAATTATGAAGTGACCTCGCTGTCTTGTGCTTATTTTGATTAAGATCTCTCTCCTTTGTGTTCATCTGTCTTTAGTCTTTATAATTATAATAATTGTGTTTGCCTCCTGCAAACACAAATAATTCTTTACCTTCCTTTTACAACTTATCTGGTGTAGTGCATGCTTGTGGTCCAATGTTAGGGCAGCAGTTAACTTATGTGCTATAAAGATATACATAGTAAAATTGATGAGCACAAAAGGTGAAGCCATATCCCCCTCCTGACCCTACAAACAAAACTATGCCATAGATTTCAAGCTGTGTCTCAGGAACTTAGGTATCTTTCTAACAAAGGAATACCAGAGAAGGGGTGTGTATGGGGGAGGGTTATTTAGATTTATATGACACCCTTTATCCTAAGACCCCACAGCAGTCAACAACATGATAAAAACAATTCAATAAAAACAGGACAGATGCGACTAGAAATTTAAAAAGAGCAAGGGGCAGCTCATTGGCCAAAAGCCTGGATCAAAAGGGATTCAGTGGAGAAGCAAAAGGAGAAGAGTGTGCTTAACCCTTCCCCACTCACTGTTCACCATTCCAAGCAACCTTCCGAAAGCTTTTCCTTCGAGAGGATTCGACATTTGTATTGTGAGGAGGGAGTTAAATTTGGAGCAGAGAAGTTGCAAGAGGGAAACGGATTAAGTACTATCTTCCTTGTCAGTTCCCTGCTTAAAATGTCATCCCTCCAAATGTAGTGTTTCTGTACTATCCAATATTTATTGAAGAAAATGCACAATAACAGAAGCATTTCACAATGCAAATCCTAACTTGGCTTGTGTACCTCATACATTGATTGCTGATGGGTGCCTATTGCATTAATGGACTATGATCTTGTACACAGTTACTGTATCTACCCTTCATTCAAAAGAGTGGTGCTTAAGTGCATGTAACTGCTGCAGGATTACAGCCACTGAATTGGCTGTAATTCTGCAGTGCTCAATAAATTTCAAACCGTGCCTTTCTCTAGTGCCAGATTAATCTAGTGCCAGATTAGATTAGGTAGGAAATATCTTTTGTTCTTTTCCCTCCAAATGTAGTGTTTCTGTTTTGTTTTGTTTTGTTTTGTTTTGTTTAAGCTGAACTAAGGGACTCTTATTACATAATGATGCTATTCCAATGAGCAACCTAACCCAACCTAGGGCAGTCCAGCCTGGGGTTAGGCTGCCCGTGTGGTGTGCTAGGATAGCTTCCACCCCACTTAACCCTCCTTTTTACACTGGTACTTAGCCAGGGTTAACCCCAGTGCCTTGCTCTGCTGCTCACCGCGGAACTGCTCATGTGCTATGGCCTGTCTCCCCACCAGCCCTCCCTGCCACTAAGTTATGTACATGACCTTATTGTGTCTTTAGTAAGCTGAGCTATAATGTTGTCCCCTGCTAACTAGGCAAAGAGGCATCCTTCAAAGTGTGATTCTCTTATAGTTAACGGAGGGACAACAATTGACCCTGTTCAACCTTAGCACTGCCTTCCTGCAGCGTTGCTGGTGCCTCCCTTGAGTTCCTCCTTAGATTGTAGGCCATTTGAAGAACAGGGAACCACCACCACCACCACTTCCACCACCTCCTCCTTCGTAGTAGTAAACTGCTTTGAGAAATTCAATTGAAAAGTGGTATATAAGCAGCGCGGTAATTGTAGCAACTGCAAAATATGCAGCCCTCCCTTTTTGTCGTAATTTGGGGACATGTGGCATCAGTGCTCTTCAATTTAGGGTGAAGGCCAAAAACTATAGTCCTCACTCTCATTTAGCTTTGTGATATTGTCACATAGCCAAATATGACTGCCTATATCATGTCACAACAGCATCACACCGGTGTCTAGGAGTGACTGGGTTATATAGCCAGCAGGAAGCATTCTCTTTTTTAAATGTGCCAAAGAATTTATCAAGAGGAGCAGTGAAAAGAAAAGAGAGCAGAACAGTGTGAAAAAGGCAAGACTCTTTGGGAAGAGAGGTCTTTCAGAGAACACTAGCCTCCTACAGATTTCTTTTTTTAGACCCATAATGTTCACCCGTGATAATTCATTTCAGCCCTAGTCTTTAGCCCTAAGTGAACTAATTAAGGCTTTTTGATAAGCATAGTTTCCACGTGAGAAAACATACATTGCAAATGTCAAACAGAAACACTTCTGCAAACAGGAGATAACTTCAAGATATAAACCAGTAAAACACCACAGTGAAAAGTGTTGTATGAATCCAGACAAGCGCCACCGTGTAGTCTCAAACGAGATGATATGTTAAGCACATAATCGTCTCTCCCATTTGTGCTTTTTCTTTATAAACAGCTGCCACGACGAGGCACTGCAGCACATGGGGAAGATGGAGTCTGACATGCTGCTGTCCCACTCAAACTCCCCCCACCAACACTGTGATTTGCTCCCAAAGATGCCATTGCAAAAAGAGCATCTTCTGTGGGAGAATGGCATGGGGCGAAAGCAGACCCCTGCCCCACCATGCACCCCAATCCCGTTTCCTCCCTTCACCGTGTCTGTATGTAGGAAAACCAGGTGTGAGAGAGACATCTAATTTGGTCTTGCTCTTGCCCTCTTAGATTTAACATTTACAAGGGGAAACATGCTAGTAAATCTCTGAACTAGTATTTTGGAAAACCAACTTTTGTTTCCACGAGTTTGCATTGGGGTTTGTGCATTACAAAAAATAATTGTAAGGAGAGCAAGATAACTTCTTTTCTCAGTTAGTTCTGAGTATTTCCAGGGGCACCTATGAATTTAATCTCAGAGGTATCTCGAACAGTCTAGTGTGACACATACTTCAAATGGTTCATGGCAGAAAATAGCCATTCACAAATAGAAGGGATTGTTGCTTCCCAGCTAGAAACACCAAAACCATCACAGGCCTAACATTCAGACTGTCCAGTTTCAGTTCTCTTTTCCTTCCTTGGAAAGGAAAATATTTATATTTGCTCAAAGCCTGCTTTATTTTCCAGTGTGTGTTTTTATTGATATAATTCTGCTTTAGGGTTCTAGCCCCTGATTTAGAAATGTGTCTCATTTTTGTAGCTGATGCTGAACATAAACTTGATTCAAATTCAGGGAGACTCCTGGGCAGATTTAGAGGTAAGTAAAGGAGAACGCCTGGTTACTGAACTCCTAAAAGTTGAAGATTGTTTCTGTACAAATGAACACCAGGCAATGAAATGCTTGCAGACATATGCCATGTGTCTACCTCTATGGGCCTATATGTGGGATTTTTCCAGCTCAGCCTCTGTGTAGGTGTGAGTTGCACTTGGCTTTGACTGGCATGTTAAGTGCCTGCCTACTCCTAGTTAAGGATCCAGACAGTCTTTCCTAATGAGCAGCCTGTAGCCATAGTGGTGAGTCATCCCTTTATCTACCAAAAAAAACCACATGGCCTTTGGGGGCTGCTGATTGGGTCATTTCATGAGGAATACAAGAAAGTTCCTGGAGAAGAATCCTAAGAAATGTTTCTTTTTCAAACCTTTCATATGTATTTTTGAAAAACTGCTTCAATTATTTCTCTCAGCCTAAAATCCAAATAATCCATGAGCTAACTTTAAGATGATGATTTTAGGGGTCATGCTGTAGAGGGGTACAAATATACAGGTTATTATAGCTAGGAGTACAAACCCTGTATCATCACAGGGCCACATCTTCCTTGCCAAAACAAAAAACAAAACAAAACAAAAAACTTGACTGAATTTGGCTGGGAGATCAGAGACCTGTTCCAAGTTTATTTTATGGAGTCATTGTATACTGACCTTAGCGAGAACAGGCTCTCCAAGAAGGAGCTGTTCTTAAACTAACAGACTGGCGATGACAAAACAGAGCAGACACCTGAACATTGAAGCCCCAACTCAGGATAAGCATATGCAGTAACTGTCTCCTGGGAAAGAAGAGCACATGGATCTTTTTCTAAAAGGGTGTTTCCATTTGCAGGCAAAGGAAGTGGCGGCCTTAACCTGGGGAACTTTTTTGCAAGCCGTGCAGGCTACAGTCGGAAAGGGTTTGACCGACTTAGTACTGAAGGGAGTGATCAAGAAAAAGATGAGGATGATGCCACAGACTCCGAAGAAGAAGAACCTGTGCCTCCACCTCCAGCGATACCCCCATCTTCCTGAAACCAGCCTTTGATTTCTACATTGTATGATTCTGCAGAGATTGCCAGATTTAGCACGTTTTAAATTTTGTGTATTTAATTGTAACCTGTACTAGTCTATTGTGAGGCTGTACACAACATTTTTCTTTTCTTTTTGTTCCCCTTTTCTTTCGTTCTTTTCCTTTCAGTTTGGTTTGGGGATGTGAACATTTCATATCAGTGCCATTGTCTTATGTGAACCTTTAATAAAGCAGAACGGTCCCATTTTAATTGCAGTAATGATTTTAAAGTAGTAGTATTTGCTCCTTTTAGTTGGGTACCTTCTCTATATTTGTAAATAAGTCCCAGACTCTGCTTTTAAGAACATAATTTTCAGTTTCCAGTTTTTTCTTTTGTGCCTTTTCACTTCAATGCCTGTTCTGTAACCTATCACAGGACAGAGAGAATACAGTGCCACAGAGAAATAAAGCTGCTAAACCCCCTATTTTTAAAAATAATAATCACTGGCATTATGTTGCTTTGAGGGAAATATTTTAAAAGCCTCTATTTAAAATGGTTTTTCTTCTTCCTCCTGACTTTGTGTGTTTCCAGGGATGTCTTATTTTTAGATGGTTACACTGTTAGGACACTATTTTCAGAAGCTGAATGTAATTTGTGTAATAAAGTGTTCGCAGAGCATTAGCTATCAGAGTGTACTTTGGAATTTTTATATTTGGGAAGGGAGGGTCGGGATCTTTGTATGCAACTTTTGTAACAAGATAGTTCAAACCAGTTAATACAGTGCATCATTTATCAGTGCTTTCGACCAGCAGGGAGAAGGGGAGGGAAAGGGAAAGAGAAACCAAAGTGTTATTTTGTATGAAAGAAGATGTTTTTTATTACATGGCATTTGTTTTTGTGTGTTTTTTTTTAAAAAACAACAACAACCTAAATTACATGTATAAAATCAAGCATTGATTTTTAAAGGAAAATCCAGGGTATGTACTCAAATAAAACATTATCAGAGCGAAGAGGAAACCTGTGTGTCAACTTGAATAGAACTAATTTTATTTCTGTACATTTCCTTCTCTTTTCCTATAGTATAGTCCTTACTATCATAGTATGAACGTTCAGATTTAATACTTACTTAGCATTCATATATTTATTTTATTCCGCCCTTCTGCCAAGGAGCTCAGGGCCGTGTGCGAAGTCCTGCCACAACTTTACTTCTCAAAACAACCCAAGTACAGTTGAGAATGAGTGGCTGGCCCAAAGTCATCCCCTGTCCTTGGGGCTAAATGGGTATTTGAACCTGATCCATCCTTGGCCTACATTTTAACTCTGCTACGCTACTGGTGTTCAAAGTACTTTATGTGTATTATCATAATCTTATAACAACCCTGTAAAATAGGTTAGAATCAATCTCATAGTCCCAAATGAGGGACTATGGCTGAGAGGTAGTGAGGTACTAAAGGTTACCTAGTGAATTCATTGCAGATGTACACTTTGAAGGAGGAGCTTCCTGATTTGCAGTTCAGTCTCTTAACCACATCATTTGGCCTTTGATTAAATAGCCATGGCAGGGGATCTGGATCAGATTTGCCTTTGGAGGGAAGCTACCTTAGTGCCGATAGCAGGACCCGGATCCAAAATGGGGCTGCGGTGGAGGGAAAGGATTAATCCTCCTTCCACTCAGCCATGATTCCAATCAGCAGCCGTAATTTAACAGTTTTCTACTACTTTGGCTCTTAGCCACTATGCTACACTAGCTCTTAAATATTAGCTTTATTGAAGTTCTACTAGAACTCATCTGATCCATCCAGATTGCTGCCGTCATGTTCTTTCAGCCAAATGGCACTTGCAGGTTTTTCTAAAAAGTAGTAGCATTAATATCTTCTTGAGGAGTGCTACATACAAACAGCCTTTATGTAGTAGCTGTTTTGATAATATGCTGCTCAGGCACAAACCTCTGATGTGTTTAGTCGCCATGGGCTGCAGACTAAACAGATCATGTTAGAAGCCAAATAGATGCAGCAGAAGTGATTGAAATGAAGCAGGAAGCCATCTGCTGTTCAGAGAGCAAATAAGAGTCCGTGTAAGACCAAGACCATGCATGCAGACCTAACCACCATGAAGTTACCTCAAGGTGTTCCAATTATATGGAATTACCATCCCAATTAAGCAGCTGTCCTTGCCATCAAGTATCATTAGGCAGAAATTGGTTCCCTGGGAGGCATCTTGATTAAGTAGTGTTTTCCAATTAAGCAGTGTACTTCTGTAATTAATCAGAATTTATAGATCAATGCAGTATATCGGAGCAATGCAATATAGTGTTCCCCACTTTTTTTCAGCTTGATTTATGGGTGTCCCTTCAAGCTGCCATATCTAGTTTGCTTTTCTGATTCTTGCTCCAGCAACCCATGTACTAACAAAAGTGTGAGGCATGAAAAGGAAAGAACGTGTAGGTTTCTTATCGAATATTAAGCTTCAGATCTGAAACTAGTGCCGTATGTAATATGTGATATTAACAGAATGACAAAACTTTCCCATGCACATTATTCCTTTCTGTTCTTGGAATGGTTGCCTGGTGAACACAAAGGATGGATAGGAAAAAAAGTGTGACAGATCTTCAAATGTCAATTTTTTCCTTCAAAGAGTTGTGGGAATATCTTGTTGTGAAGGAATGTGGGGAAGTCCCTGCCCACTACCCCACAAGCTCCATCCACTGGAGAATTTAGCATAAATAGCATAAATCAGTATAATTTAGTCCCGTCTCTTCCAGTGCCCCTTAAACTGAACCGCCAGCCCCAATCACCTGCATCAGAAGCTATTTTTACATTGAGGCACAGATTAGACCTTCAATCCACACAGGAATTTGCCATGCAAAATTCTCTGCATATCTGAGGATACTGTGGGCTGATCCACAGTGGATCCAAGAAATGGGTAGCAAATCTATAGAATGTATGTGTAGTTGTGTACCAGACTGTAACACAAGTAAAACAAGAATTGTACACAGCTTTGAAATGCAATGAATTTGATAAATTTAGAACCATTACATGTGAATGCAAGTATTTCAAACAGCCTCCCATCTCTCAGCATTAATAATAAATTTAAATGGTGCACCTAACTGGGTTGAATAGAATGTTTGTGAAATAGCAGTATAGCATGAGATGGCAAAACTAGTGTATCTCCTCTCCCAAGCCTTGAAACTAATTGCTGGGATCAAAAAATCACATAACAAAACCAATTTGGAAAACCCATGTCTCTATTTTATTTTTAATTTTACATGAACATTTTGTCATTAACACCAACAAATCAGCTATTTTGGACATTGATGCTAAATTATACAAGAACCCTGTGGTATCTCTGGACAGAACAATAAATTATTGCGAACAGTTAGTTGCAAAATCAAATATTACAGCACTGATGGCCTTTATTGAAAAGATCTGCTTTTGAGAGTTCAGTTGTACTGAAATCATTTTTTTATTTATTCATTTTATTTAATACATTTGTATACTCCTCAAAACATAAGTGTCTGGGCTGTTTACAACAAAACAATAAATACAACAAATAAAAAGGTTAAAACATTACAACAATTTAAAACATTAAACTGATTAAAAACAATTAAAACAGTATCCAATTAAAAGCCGGGGTGAAAACATGTGTCTTAAACATATTAACTAGGCAGTGTAACCCCTATTGAATTGACATCCCAATTAAATGACAGTACTATTGAAATTAAGTAGTTATTTTGAGTAACTCCTGAGTAGTACTATTGAGTAACTTAGTCTGCATGTCAGCCAGTGGGACTTAGTTTCAAGTACAACTACATTTATATACCACTTTTCAACAAAAGTTTCCAAAGTGGTTTACACAGAGAAATAATAAATAAAAATAAGAATAAGATGAATCCCTGTCTCCAAAGAGCTCACAAGCTAAAAAGAAACATAAGATAGACACCAGCAACATTCACTGGAGTTACTGTGCTGGGGAGGGATAGGGCCAGTTACTCTCCCCCACTAAATAAAGAGAATCACCATGTTAAAAAGGTGCCTCTTTGCCCAGTTAGCAGGGACTAAAATGTTTAAAAGTAAATGTTTATAGCAGGGCTTCTCAAACTTGGATCTCCAGATATTGTTGGATTTCAACTCCCATAATGGGCTGGGGATTATGGGAGTCAAAGTCCAACAACATCTGGAGACCCAAGTTTGAGAATCTGGTGTAGCGGAATGTAAGAGAGTAGAAACTGAGGCCTGTTACGTTTTTTGAACAAAGTTACGAAACATTATTACGTAACGATTACCAAATCATAAACAGTGGTACTCTGAGTGAAAGATCATTCTAACAGAAAATAGTCTCAAGTGTCCAGTAAAAAATACAAACCGGCCAATCAGTCTACAGAACTGATAACTGACACAAACATTCTAAACTCTACCCCAAGCCTAAACACAGATATACATAAATACATCAATGGCAAGAACAAAGACAAGGTATATACTGTAGCCGTATATCCCAACATTCCCCTTCTCATTGTCTTGTTCCTTAATTTATAAACCCAATTGCCATCCACAAATTTTGAAACTGTTCTGGTTAATGGTTTTGTAAGTGCGTCTGCAGCCATTTCTTCTGAACCATAATATATTATACCAACAATATTTTTCTCTTTTAATTGTCTTACAAAATGATATGACCCATCCTATGATGCCATAAGGTTATGCAGTCCTTATGTGTACAGTCACTTACTACATTTGCCAAATCGCTTCTACAATCAACCTCATAAAACTCGCTTTCTTCTAACACAGCTCTGAGTAACTTTTCCTCCTTTAAACACAAAACAATTTCTTCCAAAAATGATTCTGCAGCTAAATAATACTGCAACTAAAAATAATTTTGTAGCTGTTTTCACACTCAGTAAACTATTCTGCAAACATGGCACATAAATAGTCGTCTGGGATGCTTACTTTATTTCACCTGCTCCAACATTACGTTTTAGAAGAACTGTGCTTTTTCCTTCTGCAGAAATTGACTGTTTGCCAAGAATATCTCAAATTTATAGTTCATATCAGTGTCTGAATCCTGTAGATGGTTAAAGAAATGAGAAGTTGCTCCACTGTCTACAAATCTTGGTTTTACTCTGGATTGTATTAATTTTGTAAGTAATTTCTCTTGCAGTACACACCTTTCTGTTGTCTACAACTTGCTTTCCTTTATGTTCACTTTTACATGCAGAAATCTGCTTGTTTTTTAAAAAAATCCACCTTTCTAAGATTTATCCATATTTTTCTTCCTCTCTTGGAAATTGTTTTCCTGTTTTCTGTTAGGGCATGTACATTTTAAAGGTGAAGTACTTGTGCAAACAAAACATTACTTGCCCTTGCTAAATTTATGAGCATAATTTTGGACTGTTTCTTTCCTTTCATAAGAACATAAGAACAGCCCTCCTGGATCAGGCCCAAGGCCCATCTAGTTCAGCATCCTGTTTCACATGGTGGCCCACCAGATGCCACTGGGAGCCTACAGGCAGGAGTTGAGGGCATGCCCTCTCTCCTGCATCCTGCCTTTGAGGCTGAAAGTGGCCTATAGTCCTCCAACCAGTAGCCATTGATAGACCTCCATGAAGTTACCCAAACCCCTCTTAAAGCCATTCAGGTTGTTGGGTGTCACCACATCTTGTGGCAGAGAATTCCACAAGTTGATTATGTGTTGTGTAAAAAAGTACATCTGCTGGTTGATCCTAAATTTCCTGGGAATCCATTTCATGGGATGACTCCTGGTTCTAGTGTTATGTCCGGGGGAGAAAATTTTCTTAACCACTTTCTCCACACCATGCATGATTTTATGGACCTCTGTCATGTCTCCCTGCAGTCTTTTTTCTAAACTAAAAAGCCCCAAGTGGTGTAGTCTTGCCTCATAAGGAAGGTCCTCTATGCCCCTGATCTTCTTGGTTGCTCTCTTCTGCACCTTTTCCAGATCTACTATGTCCTTCTTTAGATGTGGTGACCAGAATGCAACATAGTTGGATTCTGGTCACTTCTGGTCACTGGGCATTATAATATTAGTTGTTTTGTTTTGTTTTCAATCCCCTTCCTAATGATCCCTAGCATGGAATTGGCCTTTTTTCACAGCATAGAGTCGACACTTTCAACAAGCTGTCCACCACGACCCCAAGATCCCTCTCCCAGTCAGTCACTGACAGCTCAGATCCCACCAGCATATACTTGAAGTTGGGGTTCTTCGTCCCCATGTGCATCACTTTACACTTGCCAACATTGAACCACATTTGCCACTTTGTCGCCCACTCACCCAGTTTGGAGAGATCCTTTTGGAGCTCTTCACAATCAGTTATGGACTTCACTACCCGAAAGAGTTTGGTATCATCTGCAAATCTGCCCACCTCACTGCTTACCCCTACTTCTAGATCATTTATGAATAAATTGAAAAGCACCAGTCCCAGTACAGCTCCCTGGGGAACCAAACTTACTTCCCTCCATTGTGAAAACTCTCCATTTATACCTACCGTCTGTTTCCTGTCCTTCAACCAATTAGCAATCCACACATGTACTTGTCCCCTTATCCCATGACTGCTAAGTTTTCTCGGGAGTCTTTGATGAGGAACTTTGTCGAAAGCTTTTTGGAAGTCCAAGTATACTATGTCAACTGGATCACCTTCATCCACACACTTGTTGGCACCCTCAAAGAACTCCAAAAGGTTTGTGAGGCAAGATTTACCTTTGCAGATTCCATGCTGGAACCATGCTGGCTCTCCCCCAGCAGGGCCTGTTGTTCTATGTGCTTTACAATTTTATTCTTGAGGATGCTTTCCATCAATTTGTCTGGAACAGATGTTAAGCTAACCAGCCTGTAATTTCCTGGATCTGCTCTGGATCCCTTTTTGAAAATCAGTTTTACATTAGCTACTTTCTAGTCCTCCGGTACAGAGCCTGATTGCAGGGATATTTTTGCAAGGAGGTTGGCAATTCCACATTTGAGTTTTTTAAGGAACTGTCTGGCCCTGGCAATTTGCTAGTCTTCAATTTTTCCAGACAGTTTAGAAAATCATCTCTTGTCACTTCTATCTGACTTAGTTCTTTAGCCTCCAACCCCAAAAACCCTGGTTCAGAAACAGGTATATGCTCAGTATCTTTTGCCATGAAGACAGATACAAATAATTCATTTAGCTTCTCTGCAACCTCCATATCCCCTTCTGTTTTATCTGAATCTTTTACACCCTCGCACCTTATGGGAAGGCATTTGCTGAACTGGATACTGCACAGCTCCTGTCGGCTATTCTCTGGGCATCATTTTAAAAGCTGGTCTGTGGCCTTTTTTATTTTAAGTGCCATCAGTCTGGTTCCACCTTCGTTCAAGTGCAGCTCATCCCTTTTGTTCAGGCTTTGCTTGCCCCAAACTGTATCCCAGTGCCTAAAAAATCTAAACCTCTCCTCCCAGCACCAACACATCCACGCACTGAGACCCTCAACCCTGTCTGTCTAGCTGAGCCTGCCCATGGAACAGGTAGCATTTCTGAGCAGAGGCGGATTAACGTAGTAGCAAATGTCGCATTTGCTACGGGCCCCACGTTTTTGAGGGCCCCGCACACCCAGCTTCCAACTGGGAATTAAAGTTAAAACTTTACTTGTTTTATTTGGTCCATGTTAGATAAAATATCCCTTTTCTGCTAAATGTGCATTTTAAGAGAAGGCCCAGCGCAGCATCTGTCCAGTGGCTGTTGCTGGTGCCTACCACATTTTTCTTTTTAGAGTGTGAGCCCTTTGGAGACAGAGAAGCATCTATCCACTCTTTATTTTTCTATGTAAACCACTTTGAGAATTTTGATTGAAAAACGGTATATAAATGTTCACTGTTGTTGTAGTAAGTGTGGGTTTGTGGCTTGGTCTCCCATACGCCAAAATATAGCAAATGAAAAAATTGAATTACTTTACTATGCCAGTAAATATTTTACGTTTTAATATTTATGTGCATTTTTTAAAAAATTTAGGGCCCCTTTATAACATATGCTACAGGCCCCACACTAGCTTAATCCGGCCCTGTTTCTGAGAATGCTACCTTGGGGGTCCTGGACTTCAATATGCTACCTATTGGCCTAAATTTGGCTTCCAGGACTTCCTGACTACATATCCCTACATTGTTGGTTCCAGCATGCATTATGACAGCTGTGTCCTCCCCAGTGCTGCCTAACAGCCTATCCAAATGCTGCATGATGTCGGCAACCTTCACACCAGGCAGGCAAGTCACCGTGCGGTCAACACGCAGGTCACAAACCCATCTCTCTATACCTCTGATTGAATTGCACACTACAAGGAGGCCCCCACCCCATGGAGGAGTATAGTCTGTGCAAGAGGATATGGGCTCATCATCCATGGAAGGGGTCCCTTCTAAGGGAGCATTTCTCTCTTCCTCAGACTGATGTCTTCCTTCCCCGAGACATTCATTCTCCTTGACAGCAGAGGAACTATCAGCCTTGGAGTGGAATGCTTCAACAGTCTCATCCCTGAAGGTCTCATCCACATGCTTCTCTATCTCTTTGAGCTTCTCCAGATCCGCCACCTTGGTCTCGAGGGAACGGATTTGTTCCCTGAGAGCCAGGAGCTTCTTGCACCAAGCACACGCCCATGACTTCTGCCCATGGAGCAAATAGTCATACATGCAACACTCTGTGCAAAACACTGGGAAGCGCGCGCACACACACACACACACACACACCCCTTTGCTGGCTTTCTCTCTTCATGACTGGTTTTGTTGGCTGTTTACAGTATTTAGAGATAATACAGCTAAGACCTAACTTCTAATAAAGTTAGGTCTTAGCTGTATTGGTGCTATTTAACTTTTTGATAAATTTCCTTTATCAAGAATATGAAGAAGGGAGTAGTACTTACCTTCTCTTCCCACTGGGCTCCTTGTGATCAAGGGGACTCCTTTCAGGCTCCCCAGCACACTTCCCGGTAAACTCCCGCAAAACTCCAAAGCCCTGTTTGCTATCCCTGTTGGCTAAGTTCTGTTTGCTAAGCTCTTGGACCTTTACCGTTGTATTCAAGACCAGCAGACAAACTGACTCTGCTCAGGAATTCGATCTCTCCCACAAGCTGAGGCACTCGTCTGGAATGAATCCCCCACGCTGGCTACTCTTCTGTCAAAGACTCAAACACTTCTACCCAGCTAGAAATCAAACCCTAGAAAATCACCCGCCCTAACAACTTCGTTTCTCATTCTCCTCTTGTTTTCTCGGTTTGTTTGTTTATTATTTCTTTGCTGTGTTCCCTTACTTGATATCTTCTTTGGGAGAGAAATACAAGCTTGTTGCTTCCTCTTGCTCCCAGACCAGCAGGCAACTGGTCTTCTGTTTGTTCTCTCAGAGAGATCATCCTAACAGAAAAATAATAGTCTGAAGCATCCAGTAAGAAATATAAACTGCCCAATCAGTCTTCAGAACTGATGATTGACTACTGATGATTAAACTCTGTCCAAGCCTAAACACAGATATGCATACAAATACATCAGTGGCAAGGACAAAGACAATGTATATACACACAAATCCCAAAACCCGGGTCCCTAGATGTTGGACTTCAACTTTGGCCACTGTTGCAGGTGATTATGGGAGCTGAAGTCCAACTACAGCTGGAGACCAAAGTTTGAGAAGCCCCTGCTGTATACAGGGTTTCACTGATAGTCTACCGGTCTAAGCATAGGCATCTGAAATCACTGAGACCCATTTCTGACTAAGTTTAAGATAGGGCTGTCACATTAATTTTGGGAAATTATTTCATTTTCTCTGAATCATCAGGGTCTCTATCCATATGGGTTCATAGAGAGCAAAATGTTCCAGCTGGTGACATTTCTGCTAATTGATTGTTCAGCACCATGAATTCTTGGCTACTTTTGCAGATTGCTATCAGAGAACCAAAAGAAACAAGTCATTCAGTGATTTCCAGTCACTGGTCTGTGGACTCATACCTTTCCATTTGTGCATTTAATCACATCACAGTTGACCTCAAAACATGAACTTCTTCCTAAGAATTTCACCCTCTTGTACTTTCCACAATATAATGAAGAGCCCACACAAAAGCATGCTCCGATCCATTTGTGTGCCTTTCGCGTCACAGGACTTTGTTGTCTTTGCTGCAACAAATTAACACAGCTATTGCTCTCTGCAAGATTTTTCTTTCTCAAGGTCCCTTCAAATACACACCACCACTGTGCTAATAGTAGGGCAGATGCAATTGGAGGCTCTTACTCCCTTGGTTTTGCCCAATCAGAAGTGGGCAAAATGTTCATGTATAAATACTGATATCGCTTTCATCCAGGACACATAGAATGTATACCTTAGATTAGAAAAAGTATTTAGAAATCCCAAAAGTATGTCAACATGGTAAATAAGCAAGATAAAGGAAGTGATCAAAGTCAAGAAGTCTCCCATTAAAAGTAGGAGTCCCCTCTAAATGAGGAAAATACAGCAGGGCACAAATTCTGGGCGGAACACAAGTGTAAGCCATCATACATTTCATAATAAGGCAAGCATAAACAAAAAAGATTGAGGAGCATATTACTAGAAACAGCAAGACAATACCAACATGTAAAAACTATATTAAAAACAGCAAGCTAGCTGTGAAGCTGTTGGGCTGCTAGATGACAAACAAGTGAAAGGGTGACCAAAAGGTGATAAGGAGAATGCAGAGAATATGAACAAATTCATTGCATATAACTTTGCAATGGAAGATATTGGATGGATAACAACACCTGAACCACATGGATACTCCACTCATATGTTTCTATGCCTTTGGACTAACTTGGATGGATTTAACTCAAAATCAAAACTGTAAGTGTGAATAACAAATGGACTGCAGGCAAATTTGGCCTTCTCCATTGCGGCCCCTAGACTGTGGAATGTGCTCTCTGCTGAAATAAGGGCCTTCCCAATGGTGCAGTGGGGAAATGCTTGACTAACAAGCAGAAGGTTGCCGGTTTGAATCCCTGCTGGTACTATATCGGGCAGCAGCAATACAGGAAGATGCTGAAAGTCATCATCTTGTACTGTGTGGGAGGAGGCAATGGTAAACCCCTCTTGTATTCTACCAAAAGAAAACCAAAGGGCTCTGTGGGCTCCCGGAGTCAAAATCAACTTGACAGCACACTTTACCACTTTAGATCTCTGACAAGTTTTAAGAAGGCAATTAAGACACATTTGTTCACCCAGGCTTTTAATTATACAGTTTGTAAAACTTAACATTGTGTTAAATGTTACATTATTTTAATGTTTTAATATTTTTAATTTTGTTGTAATTTGTATTGTTTTGTTACAAACTGCCCAGAGATGTAGGTTTTGGGCATGATACTAATGTGTTAAATAAATAAACGGCAACATTAGGGCGCCCCAAAGGAATAACAGACTCAGAGATAAAGCTTTTGAAACAAAGAAGCACAGTGTATTTATAAAACAGAAGCACAATGGAAACGGTGACATTTGGCAACCTTGAAACAATTACAATTGCACAGGGAGTGAAAGCAACTCCCATGAGGAGATGAGGAGGGGGAATGAGGAAGTGAAGGCTGGCTCTAATAGTGGCTGGTGGATTCTAGAAGGTGAACAGAAAGAGAGGAAGAGATGAGGAAAGGAGAAAGAATAAGAACAATTAAATACCTGTCCCCAGTCTGCTGTTTTGTGCATGATGCCCCAAAGAGATGGTTTTCTCCAGGGAAGTTGGGATCCAGGCTGCCTATCACGGAAGCACCCACCATCACAGTTACAGCATTTGCCTCTTCAGACAAACACCATGGTAACTGGAGGAGAGCTGGTCTTATGGTAGCAAGTATGACTTGTCCCCTTAGCTAAACAAGGTCTGCCCTGGTTGTATATGAACTGGAGACTAGACGTGTGAGCACTGCGCTCTGGGAAGAGCGCAAGGTTCCAAGTTCCCTCCCAGCAGCTCCAAGATAGGGCTGAGAGAGATTCCTGCCTGCAACCTTGGAGAAGCCACTGCCAGTCTGTGAAGACAATACTGAGCTAGATAGACCAATGGTCTGACTCAGTATATGGCAACTTCGTATGTTTCCTATGTCCCTAACTGTGAGCTGCATGGTGGAGAGGGTGAGTGATGTGTTGGAGTGGTTCATCCAGACCTGCTTTCAGTGCTGAAACTGTGTAGAATGGGGTGTGTGTGTGTGTGTGTGTGTGTGTGTGTGTGTGTGTGTGTGTGAATGAATAGGGCTGTCAACACCTTCACTGCTGTGCTAAACTCCCAGAGTGAAGATCCCTAGTCCTTAAGAAGGGGCTATGCCGAATAGACCACCCATGATCCATAGCTTCCTCCACATGAGAACTGCACACAGCCGTTCAGGCATTCACAGAAACATCTTTTACACCACCTGGAAAGATCTCACTTAAGCTCTAGCTCGTCAAAGTTATTTTATTTTATTTTATTTCTACTTCTGTCTCTGGGAGGTTTACAACAACATAAAACAAATTAAAATAGACATAAAAACCAATTGATTTAAACCCATAAGTCTAGTTTAGAAGCTTGAGTGAAAAAAGTTTGTCTTTAAAGACTTCTTAGAAGTTGTCTGAGTTGGGGAGGGTCTTATTTCAGCAGGGAGCACATTCCAGAGTCTTGGTGTGGCAACAGAGAAGGGCTATCTCTGTGTTGCCACCAGAAAAGCTGGTGGAAACTCCAGAAGAACCTCTCCAGGTGATCTCAATGTTCGATGGGACTCATGGTGAAGAAGACGACCTGTTAAATACCCAGGGCCTGAGCTGTTTAGGACTTTATAGGTTATAACCAGCACCTTGCTTATAACCTCCCCCCCACCACCACACCCCAGACATTTATTGGTGGCCAGTATCGTTCTTTCAGTACAGGAGTAATATGGTCTCTTTGAGATGACCTGGAGACCAATCTGGCTGACAAATTCTGTAGCAACAGCTTCCAAACTATGTACAAAGGCAGTCCCACAAAGAGTGCATTGCAGTAGACAAGTCTTGAGGTTACCAGGATATGTACTACTATTTTCCTGCTGGCAATCAAATATGCCAATTGGGGGCTGGGGGTGGGTGGGAGAGATATTCTTGTTAAACTATGCATTTTCCACCCTCATAGGACAATCCTGTGTGGACAAGCATTTGTCCCCAAAGCAAACTCATTTTTCTGTGTGGCAGGGTACATTGTTTTTGGTCTGTTGTAATTTATTATCATTTATTTACACCGTCAGACAGGTGTTATTGACTGGTTTGTTTTATCCAGACATCAAGTCCTTCCCAAGGACCTGGGATGCCAGAATTTTATTGTCAATGTTGTTGCTGTTGTTATAGATATCATCGCAGAATATAGGCTGTTCCCAGTAAAGCTGCTTTTTGTAATTGGCTGATGGTGATTTCTGTGGCCCGTATGGTGTTGAGGTGCTCTTCAAGGTCTTTTGGAACTGCACCCAGGGCGCCAATTACCACTGGGATTATTTTGGTCTTTTTCTGCCACTGCCTTTCAATTTCAATTGGTAGATCTTTGTATTTTGTGATTTTTTTCTGTTTCTTTTTCTTCTATTCTGCTATCCCCTGGTATTGCTATGTCAATTATTTTGACTTGTTTTTCTTTCTTCTCGACTACAGTTATATCTGGTGTATTGTGTGGCAGATGTTTGTTTGTAGTCGGAAGTCCCATAATATTTTTACATCTTCATTTTCTTCAACTTTTTCAATTGTATGGTCCCGCCAATTTTTGGCTACAGGTAGCTTGTATTTTTTGCAGATGTTCCAGTGTATCATCCCTGCTACCTTGTCATGCCTTTGTTTGTAGTCAATCTGTGCGATCTTTTTACAACAGCTGATTAGGTGGTCCACTGTTTCATATGATTCTTTACAAAGGCGGCACTTGCTGTTTGTTGTTGACTTTTCGACTTTTGCTCTTATTACATTTGTTCTTAGTGCCTGTTCTTGTGCAGCCAGTATTAAACCCTCTGTTTCTTTCTTCAAGTTGCCATTCTTAAGCCATTGCAAGGTCTTGGTGATGTCTGATTTTCCAGTGATACTGTGCAAATATTGACCATGCAGTGGCTTATTTTTCCATTTTTCTGCTCGGTTCTTGACTTGTTCTTTCTTGTAGGCCTGCTTTGTTTCATTGGTGTTGAATAGTTTCTGGTTATTGACCATTTGAAGTGCATCTTCTTCACTGTCCTTGATATATTCTTCAAGGCCTATTTTTCCTCCTCTACTGTTTGATGGACTTGCAGCATTCCTCTTCCACCTGAGCTGCGAGGGAGGTATAGCCTATCTACATCACTGTGGGGGGTGCAGAGCATGATTGATGGTCATTATTTTCCTGGCCTTACGATCTAGCGTCTCTAGCTCTGCCTGGGTCCAGTCTATTATTCCTGAACTGTTTCTGACAACAGGTATAGCCCAGGTGTTTATGGTGTTCCCACCACTGAGTTTGCTATATCGCTACTGAATATATGGACAGTGTTTAGTAGTGATTCAATTTCTGACTGGGACTTTCCATACAACTTCAGATCGTCCATGTACAGCAGATGGTTGATTTTACTTGATGTTTTAGATGTTTGGTATCCGAGGCCTGTTTTGTTTACTATTTGTGAAAGTGGGGTCATGGCGATTACAAACAACAGAGGGGATAGTGAGTCCCCTTGGAAAATGCCTCTTCTAATGCTAACCTGTCCAAGTGTCTTGCCATTGATTGTTAACTGAGTACTCCACATGCTCATTGCTTTTTTAAAAATAAATATCTGATTTTTTTTGCTGACACCAGTTGTTTCTAAACATTCTAGTATCCATGTGTGAGGCAATGAATCGAAGGCTTTCTTGTAGTCAATCCATGCAACACTTAGATTGGTTTTTCTTCTCTTGCAGTTTTCTAAAATCATTTTGTCAATCAGCAGCTGGTCTTTTGTGCCTCTGGTGTTTGGGCAATTTCCTTTCTGTTCAACTGGAAGCTGTTTGTTAGTTAATAAGCGTTGCATTACTTCATCTGCTATTATTCCAGTTAATAATTTGAACAAGGTTGGCAGGCAAGTTATTCGTCTATAAATACTTGGAACTGCACCTTTTGCTGGGTCTTTCATGATGAGATGGGTTTTCCCAGTTGTTAGCCATTGTTCAATATCACCTCCTTGCAAAATGTGATTGAACTGTTGTGATAGTTGTTTATGAAGGCTTGTTAGGTGTTTAAGCCAAAAGCCATGCAGTTCATCGTCACCTGGAGCAGTCCAATTTTTAATTTTCTTTGCTCTTTCACTTATTAATTAGTTAATAATATAAGTTAATGAAGTGCATGCCACTAGATCACCAGAGACAAAAAGAAGATAGGACAGAGCCATTCCTGAGTGTTTCCCTAACCCACACCACAATATCTTGTGGACAATTTGCTAAAAAATGTTTGCATTTGCTCTTGTTTTATTAACTGTGTGTTGCTACAGTAAGATTCATAGACGGTAGTGGTTGACTGACACCTAGTGGTTAAAAGTAAGGAAAAATAAAACTTAAAAAATAAATAAAGCAGGCTTACCATATCTGCTTTTGCTAGTGATAACCAGGAATTATTCTTCAGAAGTTATTAAGAACTTATTATGTAGAAAAGAGAGAGTTGTCACATTGCCATTGTGGAGGAGTGACCCCTTGCCACTTTGTTTTATGGTGTGTCATTTGTTTTGCTAGCAGATTTGCTTGTTTGTAAGTTTTGGTCTTATTTTTCAGTGACAGAGAGTTTAGTGACTGTAAGCCTAAGCAGTCACATTGGCTTAACAGTCTTTTTGGTGTCTGTGGATGGTTAAACTGAGGGCCAGCTGTGGCCAAGCCCTTACAGCCATCATGCTTCAATATTTCCAGCTGTGTTTCATGGATAAATAGTAGGGGATATGTAGCTAGCTCTACATGGCTGTCCCCAGTTCTCCCTTCTTGGGGATTTAGCTAATGGCGAGTTAACATATTGTGGTGACCAATCACCCCTCCCTCTAGAGGGTTAACAGGAAGTGAACCCCCTGACTTGATGGACAGGCTGAGGATCTCCAGGGCTCGACCAAACAGTCCATCTGGAGGGTGGGACATGAGAGCTGCAGGGAGAGTTCTGGGAACAAGGAAGGAAGTCTGTGCTGGGAGTGCTGAGGAAAGGCAGCATGGAGTCATTCCCCAGCCAGATGACTGTAGATCTTTGAAAGATAGGGTTGCAGGAGGCTTGATTCTCATCAGAGGAGGCTTTTGGAATTTAGTATAGGAAAAGAGCGTTTAGTCAGACTTAACGTCAGGAATTTATATTTGTGTGTGTGTGTGCTTTGCATTTCCTAACTATCTGTTCTCTGCAACAGAGTAATGAAGATTTCAATGTGTGCTGCCCCAGAACCATCTGGGCACTTTTGAAGTATTCCTAACCAATTAAGTATTTTTAAGTGTATCTAAAAAGCTATAAAGCCTCAGACAGAACCAGTCTGTAGTAACTGAATAAAAGTTTTTTCTTCCTCTTTTCATTTTACAAGCCTCTCCAGGAGTGGTTATTAACCAGGAGAAGGGAGGGGTCTCTGGTGCAGAACACATCTCAAGGTGAACTTGGCCAATTAATAATTAATTCAGTGTGCAGGCAAAACACATCGGAGGGAAAGGTTTTTATTTATTCTTCCTTGTTAGCAAGAGGGAGAAAAGGGGGACAGGGATCTTTGATCACTCCAATTCCCATGAAGAGTAGCCTTTTAGGAGAGATCTGGTGGCAGCGAGATTAAACTACCAGAACTACTTCTTTTTATTTTATTTTCTGTGTTTTTGGAAAGTTAAAGATTAAACACCAGTCTGCTTCTCAGAGCACATGAAAGGGATGACTCAGCACTAAAGTCTCCCTCGTGTTGAGAACTGGTTCAATCTGGCCGGTCAGTTAAGCATCAACTGGATTAGCCCGCAGGAAAGGAAAATTCCACTACCCATAATTCACAACACACATGACCTGCTTTATACAGAACCAGGCCATTAATCTATCTAGCCCCCAGTCTTTGTTGGTGATCCAGCTTCAGATCGCATTGACCTTTTGCACCAGTAACCCTAATGACTACAAGTTGCATTGGGAGCAGAGACAGTCAGTTAGGGTCTCTTTCTCTTTCCTGTTTATCTCTGCCTCTATGACCCCTCAATTGATAAAGTGTACTCGGGGACCCCCCCCCCCGTCCTGCTATGCTGCCTCATCATGGCGTGGGGTGTTCCTGGGAGGGATGAGTGAAGTACACTGGGAGGTGTACTCCCTACTGGAGTATACCTCCAGTCACCCAAAGTGAGAAGGTCATCCCAGCTGTCCAGCTAAAGCAAGCAGGCACCTATATTGGGCAGCAGCAATATAGGAAGGTGCTGGAGGTGGACGATCACTTCAGGGACAATGATAAAGGCATCTGTTCATACTGCGCGGGAGAAGGCAATGGTAAACCACTACTGTATTTTACCAAGAAAACCATATGGATAGACAGAATGGAATGATTGTCGATGTAGCGCCAGATGATGAGCCTCTCAGGTCAGATGGTACTCAACATGCTACTGAGGAAGAGCTGAGGATCTCTCAGAGTGCCAATGGTGTTTATGATGCGGTTAGACTAAAGCCTTTTGGATATCTAGCAGGTGATGTTGCCATATGGGAAAAGAAAATCCGAAGCTGCAAAGACAGAATTACGATGGGATCGTGGAACATAAGAAGCATGAATATGGGAAAGCTCAACACAGTGAAAGATGAAACGAATCGACTACAGATTGACATCTTGGGCATCAGTGAATTAAAATGGACTGGAAGAGGACACTTTCAGTCAGAAAATCATACCATTTACTACTCAGGACATGAAAAACAAAGAAGGAATGGTGTTGCTTTCATAGTCAGGAAGTATATAGCAATGACAGTAATTGGGTACAATGTGGTCAGTGACCAACTAATATCAATTCGCTTTCATGGACAACCCTTTAACATGACAGTTCTTCAAGTCTATGCCCCAACAACTGATGCAGAAGAAGAGGAAGTTGTTGAATTTTATGCTCAAGTTCAGTCTGAAATTCACAGAACATGCAAGCAAGATGTGATGCCTGTGGTTGGAGACTGGAATGCCAAAGTTGGAAAAGGTAAGGAGGAAAACACAGTCAGCCTATATGGCCTAGGAAACAGAAACGAAGCAGGAGAATGACTTTTTAGCTTCTGCCAAGCCAATGTTCTCTTCATTGCGAACACATTCTTCAAACAACCAACGTGGCGCCTATACACGTGGACATCACCAGATGTTGTTCACAGAAATCAAACTGATTACATTATTGGTGCAATGAGGTGGAAGAGCTCAGTTATAACAGCAAAGACATGGCCAGGGGCCAACTGCAGAACCGATCACGAACTGCTCATGTGTAAGTTCCACGTCAATCTAAAGTGGGGGGGGGGGAGCTATCCAGCTTCCACAATATGATCTTGAGAATGTACCCACCATTTTCAAGGAGAACATCAAGAACCGCTTTGAAGATCTGAACCTCATTGACAGGGAACCAGAGGATCTGAGGAATGAAATCAAAGAAGTTGTTAAGGATAAATGTGAAAAGAGACTGTCAAAGACCAAGAAACAGAAGAAAGCAACATGGATGCTGAAACAGACGGTGGAAATTGCCCACAAAGGAACTTAATAGGGAATTTCAGAAAGCTGTTAGAAGAGACAAGGAGCAATACTACAATGACATCTGTAAAGACCTTGAGGATGGAAATAGACATGGAAAAACAAGGCAAGTTTTCAAAAAAAATTTCTGAACTCAGAAGAAGGTTCAAACCTTGAACTGGTATGTTAAGGGATGCCAAAGGACAGATAGGAACTGACTCAGAGAAGATCAAACAGAGATGGAAGGAGTATACTGAAAATCTGTACAGCAGGGATGTCAACATCCAAGATACTCTAGAAGATATTGCCTACTTGCAAGAACCTCTAGTACGGGGAGATGAAGTTAGATCAGCACTCCAGTCATTACCAAGTCTGAAGGCTACAGGAATTGATAGAATAGCTACAGAAATATGGCAGGCAACAGAAGAAGAATCAGTCAAGGCTCTAACCAAACTATGCCAGCAAATTTGGAGAACACCACAGTGGCCAACAGATTGGAAGAGGTCAGTCTACATACCCTTACCAAAGAAAGGAGACTTAATAGATTGCACAAACCATAGCACAATATCCTTAATTTCACATGCTAGCAAAATAATGCTCAAGACCATCCAATGCAGATTAGAGCCCTACATGGAAAGGGAAATGCCGGATGTTCAAGCTGGTTCCAGAAAAGGCTGGGGAACAAGAGACATCATTGCTGATGCATGCTGGATAATTGAGAAAGCCAAAGAATACCAGAAAGAAGTCGATATGTGCTTCATTGACTACAGAAAAGCCTTTGATTGTGTCGACCATATCAGGTTGTGGAATATCCTTAGGAAAATGGGTGTCCCAGAACATCTCATTGTTCTCATGAGAAACCTATATACAGGACAGGAAGCCACAGTCCAGACAGAACATGGGGAAACAGACGGGTTCCAGATTGGCAAAGAAGACAAGGCTGTATACTTTCTTCTCCTTTATTCAATTTATATGCTGGACATCTACTGAGAAAAGCTGGATTGGAAGAAGCTGAGCATAGTTTTACAGTTGGAGCAAGAGACATCAATAACCTGCGCTACGCTGATGACACCACTCTGATAGCTGAGAATGTGGATGATCTGCAAGCTCTAGTAATGAAAGTCAAGGAGCACAGTGAAAAAATGGGACTACAACTAAAAGTAAAGACTAAACTAGTGAAAATGGGTACAGCAACCAGCCTCAGAATTGACAATGAAGACATTGAAGTGGTGGATAGCTTCTGCCTTTTAGGATCGTCCGTCAACAGTAAAGGATCCAGCCGTCATGAAATATGCCGCAGACTAGCACTTAGTAGGGTACCAATGAGGGCCTTGGAAAGGATATTTAGATGCCGTGGCATGTCTACACCTACGAAGATTAGAATTGTACAGACAGTGGTTTTCCCCGTGATACTCTATGGATGTGAAAGCTGAACTTTGAAGACGCAAGATAGAAAAAGCATTGAAGCTTTTGAACATTGGTGCTGGAGAAGACTTTTGAGGATACCATGGACAGCCAGGAAAACAAACCAAATGGATCATAGAACAAATCAATCCAGAAGTTTCACTTGAGGCACAAATGACCGGACTCAAACTATCATACTTCAGATGCATTATGCGAAGACCCAGCTCCCTTGAGAAGTCTATAATGCTGAGGAAAGTGGAAGGAAAGAGAAGAGGACGACCAGCAGCAAGGTGGACGGACTCGATTATAACAGCAATGAATGCACAACTGCGAGACCTTAAAGGCCAAGTTGAAGACAGATCATTCTGGAGAGAATCTATCTATGTGGTCACTAAGAGTCGACACTGACTTGACAGCACTTAATCAATCAATCAATCAATCAATCAATCAATCAGGAACTTCCTTGGCATGACTTCCTCCTTCTCCTCCCCAGAATGCTTCTAATTCTCTTTCTAACCACCATGCTTCTATTGGGGTCTCTCTGACCATCATGTAGCCAGCAGTTAGTTATAGGTCTTTCCTATCATCATGTACTTCTAAATAAAGTAGATTAGTTGAACCTTAACTCAATCTCCATGCTAATCATTTACAAGCTGTTGCCCCTGAGACCCTGTTAACCTCTGCTGTAATAGGAGCGAGTTATCTCCTGAAATACTCTGCTATATAATTAATTATCCTCTACAGCAGGGATTCTCAAACTTGGGTCCTCAGGTGTTAATGGACTTCAGCTCCCATAATCCCCAGCCTCAGTGGCCTTTGGTTGGGGATTATGGGAGTTGAAGTCCAATAACACCTGAGGACCCAAGTTTGAGAATCACTGCTCTACAGTCTTGTCTATTCTGACTGGCAATTACCTTGAGCAGAAAAGACTTTCCCATCTCTGCATTTGGGATACTTTCAACTGGAAATGTCAGCGATTACATCTGGCATGTTCTGCATAAAAAGCCTCTGTCGCTATGGTTAGGGAGGGGTCATTTCGAGGCAAACGCAAGCATAGTTGTTATGTGGTTGGTAAGCTGAGAGGCAATATACTAAAAGCCATACTTAATATGACCGTGTTGTAGAATGTACAGAAATAAGTGTCTGACATTTTCTGCTCCTCTGCATGGTCATCTTGCCTGATACACAACTTTTACATCTTCCCTACTTGGGAATAAATGAATGAATGAAGTGGTTCATTTCCCACCATAATGCCAAACGGAACTGCGGGTTCAGGTCTGGTCAGTAAAGGATTGGTCAAAAATGGGTAGTAAGCCCATCCCCTGCAAATATATAGGGCCACAGTTGTGTTGGAGGACATGCTTTGCATGCATCAGGTCCCAAGTTCAATCCCTGGCATCTCCAGGTTGGGCTGGGAAAGACTCCCCTGAAAACCTGGAAAGTGACTGCAAGTCAGTGTAGACAGACACTACTGCCCAGTTTGGACCTAGTTTGACTCAAGGGAAGGCAGTTACTTATGTCCCTAGCCTTATGGTTCAGCACGATTCCAAAAAGCATGTCCATGCCTGGATGAACTTCAGGATCATTCACTCCCTTCCTCTCTCCCCCCATCTCCCAGTTCCCCTTACTTGGAAGAGAGATGACCACAGCAGCAAGTTTGTGAGACTTGAGCACCCCTGTCAGGATACTGCAGGCCTAAAATCAGCCAGTCACCACTATCAGTCAGAGCTGTTCTCTATAACCAGCTGCCCACAATGAATCCTGTTGAATCTTGCAATAGTCATACATTTGTAGATGTCAAAAGTGTCATGCAAGTTTGCAGCTCTTGCATCCTGGGACTGGATACAAAGATAAGCCCAGAAGTATATAGGCAATCATTCCGTCCCACAAGTGGGAGTGGGGTGGAGGAGGGGAGAGAACTTGTAGTGAGAAATAGCTAAGCCAGTTTTCTGTGGGGCAGGGTGCACCGTTTTCACTCCAACCTATGACTAGCAGAATAAATTATGAAAAATTAATGCAAATCTGTGAAATTTTACACAGATCAACATTTCCAGCAGTTTTAAAGTCATTGTGTGTACCAATAAGTAGAAGTAATGTCAGAAGGAAGCCTCAATGGCACAGGCCTCACTATGACAAACTTGTGTCAAGCCTGCACCACTCCAGACTGTAGTCATTCACATGGCTGAATACTCCATTCAAAGAATACTTCTTCACACACACACACACACACACCACACACACACACACACACACACACACACACACACTGGAATGGTAGGGAGAAGTGTTTTCCTCTAAATGTAGAGCATTGTTTTTGTTATAGAAGAACATTCCATCATGGGAACTCTTACCTGCAACCTGAAGCAGTACAACCCAAACACAGATTAAGCCAAAGTTTATTTTAAATGAATGTATTTCTTCCATTTCCCCTCTTCAGTTATTCAATTACCCCACCAGGTGGCACAAGTCACATAGAAAATGGGATATTCAGAACATCTTACAAAGACCCTAGAGGAAATGAAACTATTCAGAATAAAGGAATTCATATCATGTTCTAAATAAATATTTTAAAGTATTATTTCTCTCAAAAGCAATGGACAAAAGCTGATGTCCTGGATTTAGCACAGGAACATGGACACTGTCATGGGGACAGTGTTGTGCTGCAAAAAAACATTGAGGTCATTCACACTATCAAAAACTGGGAAACACTGAGGTTATTCACACAATCAGAACCTCTGTTCTACCCGGGTTTAGGAGCTGTGTGTGTTCCCAGTTTTTGGTTGTGTGGAAGCAAGGTAGGAGGAAAACCTGGGTAGAAGTGATTGTGTGGAAGCAACATTGGAGGAAAGCCCAACCGAAAATTGGGCGCACTCACAGTTCCTAAACCCGGGTAGAACAGAGGTTCTGATTGTGTGAATAACCTCAGTGTTTCCCAGTTATGACATGGACTTTAGCATTGCCTGCAAGTAAAGAGTCCTTCATCCTGAAATGGCATTATTCCACGTCACACAAACTATCTCAAGAAACGGGTCTCGCTACAATGTGAGCTGGCAAACTACTGCTTATCTGCTGCAGGTCTTCTCTGTTCATTTCTAAAAGCTCCCACTTCCCCTCTATGTCAGGCCCAGGGAGAGGAAGTGGTTGAAACCAAGAGCAAAAATTAATTTTATTCTGTTATGATGGTTTTCATAACGTCACACAATATTCTTGGTTCTTTTCCAAAACTAGTTATTTCACAGATGGAACATTTGCTAAATTTGTTCTGAAGACAGAACGTTTTTTCTCCCATGGGGACTGAGAATACAAGAGGGGAAAGAGGGAGAAAAAAGGAAACACAAGAGCTATTTCTCAACCTCTCCCAAAGAGAATGTGTAATTTTCAAAACAGAAAGTTCATAAATAGCTTTATTAGGTCTGTGGTTGAAGGCAGAAGAGGTGGCAACCCTCACCTTTCAGAGTTCTCAAAATACTAAAAGAATTCTATCTTCTGGTGTTGTATATGTTCCTTATGACATCACACAGAAACCCTAGAGAAACATTACTCTGGAGTGTGTATATGTATACGTGTGGGGGGGGGTGCGGGGGGAGTAAGAGGTATGGGATCGAACCAGCCATGCCAATGGCCATTCCTCCCCGTCATCCATGCGTTCAGTACCTCTCTGTAACAGTGAATGTGGGGAGGATTCCCTTCACATTCTTTGGAACCTGAACCTGCTCTGTGTTCAGTGCTGTCATTTGCAGAGAAGTGCTGAACATGCAGATGCCTAGGCAGCATTGTCAGCAAGCATAGCATTCCTCCTCTCCACACATTCCATATCTGCATAGGGCTAGAGAGCAAACAGCAAGTCTTGACAATAAACTGCTAAAATCCCTCAATAAATGGGTTACACCATAGCTTCTGACACATCTTAGTGCTGTGTCTAACTTGTCATTAATTTGGCATACTTGCTCTGGCCAAGTATACACATACACACTGGTGCAAGGTGACCCTTTATAGGGCATGGGGTTAGACAACTGGCCTATCTAGCCCATTACTGTCAACTCTGACAGCAGTTCTCTAAGATGTCAGGCAGAAGGCATTTCCAGCTTCCTATGCGGGTACAAGGGATTCAACATGAGACTTACACACAAAGCTCTACCACTAAGCTATGTCCACTTGGCATGAATCATGCTACCACAAGACCAGCTCTCAGGGAATCTTGGCATGAATCAATCTTGGCATGAATTATACTACCACAAGACCAGCTCTCAGGGAATCTTGCTACTACAAGACCAGCTCTCAGGGAAGAGAGCTGGTCTTCTGGTAGCAAGCATGACTTGTCCCCTTAAGCTAAGTAGGGTCCACCCTGGTGGCATATGAAAGGGAGACTTGAAGTGTGAGCACTGTAAGATATTCCCCTCAGGGGATGGAGCCACTCTGGGAAGAGCATCTAGGCTCCAAGTTCCTTCCCTGGCATCTCCAAGATAGGGCTGAGAGAGATTCCTGCCTGCAACCTTGGAGAAGCCTCTGCCAGTCTGTGTAGACAATACGGTAAGATGGACCAATGGTCTGACTCAGTATATGGCAGCTTCCTATGTTCCTATGCACAATAAGATGCTGTGTTTTACTTGATGAGGGATCAGCCTGTTGAGGACTGGCTAGTATGTTTACTACTTCATAGTATAGTAAGTGTTCACCATAGCCTCCTTTTACTCATGATAAAAAGAGTGTTCAGTGACTAAACCATCATTTTACAAGTAGTCATTTATCTGAACCTAAGCAGTCCAATCGTTAATTCTTAGCAAAGGAAACCATGGCTGGTAAGAATCCTTGACATGACTTTGCCAAATTTAGTACCATTTACTCTAATTAAGCTTCACTATACTGGACTCAAGTAACCTCCATTTTACTTTGAAGAGTCCAGAAAGCTGCAGGCCACTTCTTTGGATTTGTAGTAGCCGACGTAGGGGTATCTGGATCTGTACATTCTGGCTGTGCACCACTTCTGCGTTCTGGTACATGGTCCTTGTCCAGAAGGGCATTATCAGGGTCAGGAGGAAGAACTCCTTTTTCAGAGAATACATCTTGTGGACTTTTCTTAGTGGAAGTTTCTGGTGAACCAACATAGTCATGGTCAATCATGACGAGATTTTGCCAGACGTAGCTGCCATCTGCAATGGGCAAATACAACTTGATTAGAGGTCATTTTAGACAAACCTGAGCATGACAAGAAGGAGATTCAACTGTTCAGGCTTCCGTTATGCTGACAAGGAAGCAAATGGAAGATCTACAATGTACCTCTGAATCCAAGGAGATGGGGGGAAATGTAGCAACACAGGCATTCTCCCATCCCCACCCCAGTTTATGATGGTTTTGGGCAGGCCTTGGTGGTTCCCATGAAGAGGTCAGAAAGGGCTGCAAACAATGGGTATGTGGAAGGGATATATCCCAAAGGATAACAAATCAATGAAGAGAAAGAGACTACAATTAGCTCTGGGCCGGATACATTGGGAAATTATTTTACTTGCATTGCTTCCCTTTTTGTTATTTCTATATATTCCAAAGGCCTTTGCATATACATTAACATTGGTTAATATGGGTAATTTGGGGGTAAAGGAATTTGTAAATGGAAATATCTGCATGTAAAAGCCTTGATTAATTTTTCTATCTAGGAGATTCTTCATAAAACTGGTCTAGATACAGTTAACCAATACATCTTGTACAGAGTTTCTTCAAAATGCAGGCAATTTTTGTTTTCTTATTCAGATCTTTGGACTGTGCAGTTGTTGGCGCATTTCTAAATATCACCGTGAGTGACTCAGTGGTAGTTTAGAGGAAATGAAATAACACTGAAGAAAAATTGAATTGCTGAGCTCTTCTCCAACTAGATTGGAGATGGAAATTAAATATTTCAATTATCTTCCTTATACTAGGACAAAAAAGCTACAGCGTTTACTGACAACACAGAAGATATTAATCCATGGAACAAATTAATGGAATTTTTTAGGAGACAGGCTTAGTACAGGTACTTCAGACAACATTGGGGACATTCAACTATTCATTATTTTCTCTAACCAGATTAAGCAGAATGATTTAAGTTAAAAAAAGAGAGAGTGCTCTGAAATCTCATTTTGCATTGAGTGTGAATTAACATTGCCTTCAATGATCAAATAAGACATTACAAAAGTCAGAAAAATCAAAACACACACACACACAGTTTCACAACATTCTTACTCCTAAGCTTTTAAAAAAATCAGGTAACCAGAATTATTTTAAAAACATGATGTTGCCTATTTTGTCAGTTCTCTTTTCAGCATACATCTTCCTTTTGGACAAAGGGCACAGATCACTTTCTTCAAAGTCACTGGAACTATCAGCATTGTATGTTCAAGGCTCTCAAACCTTAGCACCACTTATTCTTTAGCACACTGGAGGCCTTTTCTCACGACTGCGAGCCAGGATGGAAGAGCAGGAGGAAGGTTTGTTAACCTGACATTCCCTGCAGAAGAGCCTGGCATGCCTACACGACACATGGCTGCCCCAGGCAACCCGAAGGTGCGGGGGTTGGAACCTGTCGCCCAAGCCCCTGGAAATCCCACAATGCACCGTATGAGTGCATGGTGCATTGTGGAGATCCCCCCAGTACCGGCCAGGAGCCCTGCAGTGTTTCACCCTTAAGCTCAGCGTGCCCTTCACCTCAGCTAACTGGTGGGCTTCTTTGGTGGGTTTGTCGCTGAGGCACCAACAGGAGCCAGCCAGCTCCCAGCGTTTCTCACTGGCAGCCAAGCTTGGACTTGGCTGCCTTAACGTGGTCTTGGCTACTCATGGCTCTCACTTGAAAGTATTCAGAATTGGCCCCCAGTATCGATTGCAGAGGTCAAACAACTTATCGATTAACTTAAGAGTGGCAAAGAACTGAGTCAGATAGAAGTGACAATAGTTGATGTTCTAAATTGTCTGGAAAAATTGAAGACTAGCAAATCGACAGGGCCAGACGGCATCCATCCAAGAGTCCTTAAAGAACTCACAAGCAAAATTGCCAACCTCCCTGCAGAAATATATAACTTATCCCTACAATCAGGCTCTGTACGAGAGAATGGAAAGTAGCAAATGGAACACCAATTTTCAAAAAGGGATCCAGGGAAATCACAGGCCGGTTAGCTTAATGTCTGTTCCAGGCAAATTGATGGAAAGCATCCTCAAGGATAAAATTGTAAAGCACATAGAAGAAAAGGACCTGCTGGGGGAGAACCAGCATGGCTTCTGCAAAGGGAAATCTTGCCTTACCTACCTTTTGGAGTTCTCTGAGAGTGTCAACAAGTGTGTGGATAAAGGTGAGGAGAGCTGGTCTTGTGGTAGCAAGCATGACTTGTCCCCATAGCTAAACAGGGTCTGCCCTAGTTGCATATGAATGGGAGACTTGATGTGTGAGCATGGCAAGATATTCCCTTCAGGGGATGAAGCCGCTCTGGGAAGAGCAGAAGGTTTCAAGTTCCCTCCCTGGCTCCTCCAAGATAGGGCTGAGAGAGATTCCTGCCTGCAACCTTGGGAAGCCACTGCCAGTCTGTGAAGACAATACTTAGCTAGATAGACCAATGGTCTGACTCAGTATATGGCAGTTCCCTATGTTCCTATGTGATCCAGTTGACATAGTATATCTGGACTTCCAAAAAGCTTTCGACAAAGTTCCTCATCAAAGACTCTTGAGGAAACTTAGCAGTCATGGGAGAAAGGGGACAAATACATATGTGGATTGCTAACTGGTTGAAGGACAGGAAACAGAGGGTAGAGATAAATGGAGAATTTTCATTGGAGGGAAGTATGGTCCCCCAGGGATCTGTACTTGGACCGGTGCTTTTTAATTTATTGATAAATGAGCTAGAAGTAGGGGTAAGCAGCGATGGGCCAAATTTGCAGATGATACCAAACTCTTTCAGGTAGTGAAATCCAAAACAGATTGTGAGGAGCTCCAAAAGGATCTCTCAAAACTGAGTGAGTGGGTGACAAAATGGCAAATGCGGTTCAGTGTTGGCAAGTGTAAAGTGATGCACATAGGGATGAAAAACCCCAACTTCACGTATATGCTGATGGAATCTGAGCTTTCGGTGACTGACCAGGAGAGGGAACTTGGTGTCGTGGTGGACAGCTTGTTGAAAATGTCAACTCAATGCGAAACTCAATGTCAACTCAGCTGTGAAAAAGGCCAATTCCATGCTAGGGATCAATAGAAAGGGGAATGAGAATAATACAGCTAATATTATAATGCCCTTATAAAAAACTATGGTGCAGCCGCACCTGGAGTACTGAGTACAATTCTGGTCAACACATCTAAAGAAGGACATTATAGAACTCGAAAAGGTGCAGAAGAGGGCAACCAAGATGATCAGGGGCCTAAAGCACCTTTCTTATGAGGCAAGGCTACAACACCTGGGGCTTTTTAGTTTAGAAAAAATACGACTGTGGGGAGACATGACAGAAGTCTATAAAATCATGCATGGTGTGGAGAAAGTGGATAGAGAGAAATTCTTCTCCCTCTCACGTAACACTAGAACCAGGGGTCATCCCATGAAAATGATTGCCAGAAAATTTAAGACCAACAAATGTAGGTAATTTTTCACACAAAGCATAATCAACTTGTGGAATTCTCTGCCACAAGATGTGGTGACAGCCTACCACCTGGATGGCTTTAAGAAGGGTTTGGATAACTTCATGGAGTAGTAGTCTATCAACGGCTTCTAGTCGGAGGAATATAGGCCACCTCCAGCCTCAAAGGCAGGATGCCTCTGAGTACCAGTTGCAGGGGAGTAACAGCAGGAGAGAGGGTATCTGGTGGGCCACTGTGTGAAACAGGATGATGGACTAGAAGGGCCATGACAGCAGGGCTGTTCTTGTCTCTGGAAATGATTTTATCCCAGCTGAGATTATCAAGGCTAATCCTGAATGGTGGGCACAAGTGTTGGCAGCCTTATTTACCCATATAAACATCTCAGCACATATACCAGAAGACTGGAGTCTGGCAATTGTGGTACCTACTTTTTAAAAGGGTAATAGAAACATTCCATCTAATTACAGACCCATAAGCATACTTAATATTATTAGCAAAATGTATGCTAGGCTATTAAATCAGAAACTCATGGACTGGTTGGGGCAGGAACAATTCCTGGAAGATGAGCAGGCAGTTTTTAGACCAGGGCATTCTAGGATTGACCACTGTTTGCTTGTACAACATCTAGTTGAGAAATATACAAGATCCCCCAAATCTACCTTATTTGCCGCATTCGTAGACTTTAAGGCAGCCTTCAATTCAATTTCTAGAGTATACCTATGGTCTCTGTAGCACCTCGATTGATGAGGCTCTTGCTGCTGCTTATCAAACTGTATGACAATACAAACCTTAGACTGAGGTGCAACCGGCAGGGCCAGCTATCTAGGCCTATTAGGATATCGGGGGGGGGGGTCAAGCAGGAGTGCATTTGGGCCCCTTCATTGTTCAATATCTATGTAAATTCTTTAATCAAGTGCCTGCAGGGCTTAGATATACATGCCCCAAAGTTGGCAGATAGACGGCTTCCTGTACTTTTATATGTGGATGATGCAGTCTTTTTTAGGGATGTGCATGGAACCACGGAGGCACGGTCCAGCACTGGGGGGCATGTAGCTTTAAGGGCGGAGGAGTAGTACTCACCCCTCCCGCCGCTTTCCCCCCTCTGGCGCACGACTTTATGGCAACGATTTTGGGGCGGCAGCGTTCCTCCCTGCCACCCCTGCCCCCTCGTTGCCCATCACAAGCAGAAGTTGAGAGCACACATGCTCCCATCATGGCACGCGTGCACCCGTTGCTGCCGCCGCCGCGCACACATCACATGTTGCGTGCGCACGCAACGTGTGAGGTGCACATGGCGGTGGCGACAGGTGCACACACCGCAACGGGAACATGTGTGCTCTCAACTTCTGCTTTTGATGGGCAACGAGGGGGCAGGGGTGGCAGGGAGGAACGCTGCCGCCCCAAAATCGTTGCTATAAAGTCGTACATGTGCTCCTGCGGTGTGTCTTTAGACCTTAGGTGAAGGTTAATTTACCCTTTTTTACATAATCTGCCAGGTCGAGCGGATGAATTCTACATAAAATATTTGCTAATAGATGTGAATTCATCTATCACACACACAGTTGCAAAATTCTGTTGTTCTGCAATGTGAGTTCGTTGCACTCTGCTCACTAATGGTTAGATCCAATGTACAGTTATGTTATTAATATGGATATGTTTAAATTTTTATATTGTTTTCGATGTTGTGTTATTGGTCAAAGACTGTAATAAAGACTGACTGACTGATTGGGCTGCTCATGAGAACACCCTCTGTGTGTCCTGTATGTGGAAGTGCTTGGTACCTCAACAGGCAGAAGGGCAGTGTGGGTTTATACAGTTACAGGATGACCTCAATGTCTGAAGGACAGGAAAACCTTCATTTCTGAAATCAGAACTCCCAACTCTTCTCAAAACACTGGAAAAATCTCCATGTGCATATATGCACTTGAAAGAAACAAATGCCACTGAGAACAGTGCATAGGTATAAGACTAGGAAACATCACACTGCAATTACTCCAGCTCCTAGATTATTATTTGGCAGCCATTTAGTAGAAATAGAAATGACATTCACCTGGTTTGTTTGATCCTCTTGTATATGGCTTCAGATGAGATATTTTGATTGGCCTTTTAAGTCTTGGACCTGCAGCATCTCTTAATATTGCACAGCCATCATCAGTAATATAGTCTATTATACAAGGACCAACCCATTCTGACTGGAAACGGCCATCTTTCCACCAATTTTTCTTTTGTCTAAGAACTTCATGTCCAACTTGAAGCAGAAATGGATTCACCTGCTTCTGCTTCTTCTTCAGGTGAACCTTGTTTGCACTCTGCTGATCCACAGGCATTTTTTTTCATATTCTAAGGAGGGGGAAACCTATTAATTAGAGCTTATTGGTCTACGGTTGTGCAGTTCATCACAGACTGATGTGCTTTTTCAGTGTACATCTCACAAACCAGAGAAAATATCTCCTTGGCCAACACTGCTCCTTGGTTGCTGATGTAGCAAATGACAAAAGCAGCAGGTGGAAAATATCATCTACACACTTGGTAGGAACAATATTGGTACAGTTTCTTGTACCATTATGTTATAAATTTGCAAATGCGCTTGCCGTATCAACACCATCTCCTAATTCTGTCAAGTCCCTTCCCTCAACTCTGACAGAACTGAATGAGAAGATAACAATGAAGCTCAGGCAGGCTTCAAAGTCGACTTTTGTGTGGATCATTAGCATAAATTCTAAAGGTGTGGGGATTCAGGAAGCTAGGCAAATCACTCTGAAGAAGCATTTGGGGGTTGGTGGGACCAATTATCTTATATTTGCTACTCCAAGCTAACAGGGCTTCCACATTACAAGCCTATACAAAGGTGAGAGAGGGGGCATGCTTAACTGAACTTTTGCTCAGACCAGAAAGGTATATGAAGGAGATAGTAGTCCATGGGCACTTATGCTACAATAACAACAGATATTTATATACCACTTTTCAACAAAAGTTTCCAAAGCAGTTTACATAGAGAAATAAATAAATAAGATGGCTCTCTGTCTCCAAAGGGCTCACAATCTTAAAAGAATCATAAGATAGACACCAGCAGCAAAATACGTCTTGAAGGTTTCAGAAGACTCTGTTTTTGCTGTAACAGATGAACAAAGCCTACCATTTTTGAAGTAGAGACTAAGGACAGAGGGAAACAGTCGTGCAGTTAGGGCTGAATGTTTTGCTCTCTTTCTTTGACAGCAGTCCTAATTCACACCAGCAGTTTAAAACTTGAGGACAGAGTATAGAAGCCGCTTTAGAGGCAAGCTTCATGAGCAGTTATAGTAAGAGTTCTTTGTAAGACCATTTTGCTAATTAGAAAAACAGCTTTCAGTACAGCTCACAGCTGAACCTTTGTCAAGCAAATGCTTAGTTTGTGTTACAGTCTAAACATCTGGAAGCTTAAACAGAAGCCCCAATGCCCATTCAAAGCAGCTTTATCCCACACACGATTGTGGTCTTAGAATGTGGTGAGGAGTTAGTAGTTGCTAAGTTAGCAATCTCTATAACTGGAAAACAGAAAGTCCAGAGTATAACTTTTACAGACCCGTTGGGAACAGTGTTTCAGGGCTCTAGCTTGAAAAACCTCATCTAAGAAGTAGATACCGCTCTATGAAGCTATTCTCACGACCAAGAGGAATTGGACTAAGGGAGTCTAGCCCGATTTCTCCTGGTGGTCTGCCATCATGGAAGCCTCTCAGCTCCTGGCAGCAAACTACCAAAAGTACTGGTTGATCGTGTGCTGCTGTGACGCGGCTCCACACTGCAGCAGCACATGGGGAGACCCCTGATAGAAGTCTAAAACAAGCCTCCTGGCCCCGGAGGTCTCTTCAGAATGCCCCATGCACTTGTGTAGGGCATCCTGGAACTTACAGGGGCCAACTGGCCCCCGATCCCCACAGCCCCTGCCAGCTCCATGACAGAGCTGGAAATCGTGTGGGTGGCTCCCTGCTCGTGTGTGGGGAGAGCAGGCTAAGCCTGCTCTCCTGCACTAACCCAAATGGCACTTCACACCAATCGTGTGAAGCGCCTCATTGACTATGAATGCCATTTTTTTTAAAAAAAGTGTTTAGTCTTTAAGTCATAAGACTTATATTTCTTGGGAAACATCTCATTCTTTTTTATTAAAATTTCCTGGGCAGGAAATTAAAATAGGTACCTTACTGGACAAAATCCATAATTTCCCCACATTTTGGGTTATGTATTAGACAATGTGAATGTTGTATAATATTTGAGCTTTTATAAAATTAAATATTTGCAAGGAAATACTATTCTAGAGTACTTGCATTCCAGAGTAGTGTTTTGTGGTTGTATAACAACTGTACAACGGCAGCACACCTCATTAATTTCAATGGGAACTTATATGCAAGAGTGCTATGGTGATTTTTCGCAATCCCCATTTTTAGTGCAACTAAGCTGTCCTCTTGTGCTAGTGCAAGAGTGCTCATCCTGCACGCAGTTTCTTGCTCTGGATGTTGGCCCACTGGGTCTGCATGTACAAGGCTGGATCAAGTGAACAGCTGATGTTATTCAATTTATGACCTATGAAGCAAATCATAGTGTACATTTAAAATATGAACTGTATTATCGTATGACATTGTGGACTAAATATGTCTACAAGGAATGGCTGATTTTCTTGTTTTCTGAATGAAGTCTCTGAATCAAGCTGGCTGTGTTTTACCTATAACATCTCAAATTTTGTCTCTGTCAGCCTGGTTCATCTTCAATAAAAAGGGAATCTGGTTCTGTGTTGGACAGTCTCACACTTCTGCGCTGCAAAGAATACATTTTTTCTCCATGCATATGGGGCTCAGGTGAGCACTTTCACACTGGAGACATAGTGATGCGACAATGGCAAACATCTTAAGACTGCATGCATGCAAGCAAAAAAAAGAGAGAGAGAGAGAGCGAGAGCATGCACTTAGTGGCTGCAGTCCCACTTCAGTAGCATGGATACCAGTGTTCTAATTTTTTTTAATCTATGTGTGGAATGAGTATCTATGTGCGGAAGTATCAAAGCAGTGTGTGCGCATGTGAATTCAGAATGGGCCTTCCTTATTCAACCAAAGCGGGCTCTAAAATTAACTAAGCGGATATCAAAGGACATGCGTGCACATGTCCCCAACTTAGAGGGAACACTGATGGACACTTGAGTGTGTGTGAGTGTGTGTGTGGGGGAGGACTTTCCCTTGGAAGTACTCCGTGCCACCCAAAAGCATGATTCGGCGGACTGTGTGACACTCAAGGACATAATTTCAGGCAGCACACAGCACTTCCGAGAGAAGGAGAGGCGAAAACCCCCCGTGTGCTCAAGTCCTGCACCATTGCATGTGTGCTTCTTTTTGTCCACCCACAGCCCTAATCAGGATGTAGGCTAGTATTATTCCTCTCTCAATTCAGGCTTTTTTTAAAATGAAGGATGGGGAGAAGTTTACCTGGCAACTTGAAGCTGTTCTTTCCTGCATTCTAGTTTCAGTTTGTTTAATTGCAGTTAGGATTCTGGTGAACATGCAGTCACTCTCTCCTTGAACCACACTTAAAGTTGAAGGCATGTAAGGCTTACGATTAAACATTTGGAAATAGGGTGTGTTCTGGTTAGTTTCCTATTTCAAACAGAAAAAAAATTACAGGCTTTGTATTTATTTGCGACTTTGTGATACTAAACATTCAGTTCCAGCTCACACAAGAGGTACAATGTTGTCCATACATACCGAGCGAATCAAGTTGAAAGCATATGCAATAGCTGGTAAGTGATCATCTCAGTCTCTGGTGTGTTGCATACAGTATTTGAGAAGGAAAGATCTGATTGTCCCACCAATCTCATTTGCATAATCAGTTTGAGAATCCGATATTATTAGTTCCTTTGTCCCAAAGAGTTCAAACAGCTCACAGTTGATCTGTAAAGATAAGATATAGGAAAGGAAAGGTTGTGCCCTCAGTCAGTGTCGACTCCTGGCAACTACAGAGCCCTGTGGTTTTCTTGGTAGAGTACAGGAGTGGTTTACCATTGCCTCCTCCTGCACAGTATGAGATGATGCCTTTCAGCACCTTCCTATATTGCTGCTGCCCGATATAGGAGTTTCCCATGTTCTGGGAAACAAACCAGCGGGAATTCGAACCAACAACCTCCTGCACTCTAGGCAGATAGCTTCCCCACTGCGCCATTGGTATTTTGTAGACATAGGAGTACCCTATAGAAACCTGAATGCAGTTAGAGTGCAGAATATTAGATGTTTAGGGCACATGTTAATAGACATACTTATTCTTTTCCAGTGACCATGGGAGCTAGAAACCTTTTAAAATTTATTCAAACACACTAATATTGTTTTGGCCCAGATATACCTAATCACATAACGGATTAAAATGTGCACTCACAAGAAATTTCATCAATGCCCTGTGGATTTTATACTGAAATAATTATGTAGCAATATGAATGAGAAAAAATTCTTGTCATAATTCTAACTTTGGTTATATGATAGATTCATGGTGCTGCCCTGAGCTCTCAATAACGGCAACTGTAGTCAAATTCATACTTTGTTCTTCTGAGAGGAATATTAAAGTACTACACAGGGTAAAGTACTATAAACTTAAGAGTGGACCAGGTCTTTTCTAGATGAAAGAACAGGAGAAGGCAGCATATGGGGGGAAATGATTCAAATGTGTGTGTCATGTACTAATTTAAGAAGTTATATAGGTACAATCTGACAAAAAATGTGGTATATCCACATGCTACTACACAGAATTAATTTGCAAGATCTCTTTTGTATACTGTATCACTGTAAAGATCCCTATGCAACCCCAGCACAGCACAGCATCCCTCCCTCCAGTGGTTCTTTTTGGTGTCTACTTTCGGTTTCCTTTTGGATTGCAAGTCCTGTCGTGATGCCATCTTTCTTACTTACTTACTTACTCTTTATTTATTTATTTATTTAACATAAACTGCTTTGAGCACTTGGGGTGAAAAATGATAAATGAAGTAGTATAAGCTGCATAAATCTACAGCTATAATTGCAATGATTGCACTTTTGTATCTGAAGTAGATTGAAAAATAAAACAACTTATACTTAGTCTAGCACTGAATTACATAAGAACAGCCCTGCTGGATCAGGCCCGTGGCCCATCTAGTCTAGCATCCTGTTCCCACAGTGGCCCACCAGATGCCTCTGAGAAGCCCACAGGCAAGAGCTGAGGGCATGCTCCCTCTCTTGCTGTTGCTCCCCTGCAACTGGTATTTAGAGTCATCTTGCCTCTGAGGCTGGACATGGCCTATATTATAGCCACCAAACTAGTACTACTAGTACTAGTACTGTTATTTACATTTTATATCCTGCTCTTCCTCCAAGGAGCCCAGAACGGTGTACTGCATACTTAAGTTTCTCCTCACAACAACCCTGTGAAGTAGGTTAGGCTGAGAAAGAAGTGAGAAGCCCAGAGTCACCCAGCAAGTCTCATGGCTGAATGGGGATTTGAACTCGGGGCTCCCTGGTCCTAGTCCAGCACTCTAACAACCACACCACACTGGCTCTCAGTTAGTAGCCATAATTACTACTCAGTAGCCATAATTAACATACTCCAACCTAAAACTAAACCCAGCTATTAATATAAAAACCTAAATTATGAAGAAGATCTTTCTGGAGAACAGGAGTCTATCTTTCACATTTTACTCCACTGTCTCTTCTATAGGGACTTACGAACTTGTTATATTTCCTCATTACTGACTGATTTCCCAGGTCATCCAGATGCATTTTATGTCAACTATCTGCTCTCAGATCAGGAGGAAGTAATATTTAAAGTTGCTAAGTTCTGTGAGGCAGCTAAGAAGGCTAGACAACAGATGGTAAACCAGATTATGCAAACGGGAAACTGCTGATTAGGATGAGTTCATGTTCCTGATTATATTATGTATATATTACTACTATATTATGTGTATTATTATGTATGTAAATTTTGGTCAATGACCGTAAATAAACATGATGATGGATGATGGATGGAAGAAGATCTTATAACCAATCATATCTTTTTGGCCATAGCTTGAAAGATTAAACAGAATCAGAGGGTTTTTTTTAATATAAATGTTTTATTAAAGGTACCAGATTTGTTCTGCTAAATCTCTCTTTTGAGACCCAAAGTACAAAATTATTTAGTGTATTCATTCAGAGAGACATTTTAAAAACATGTACTGAAATGCATTTGTGGCTTCTCCCTTCCTGCCAATACAATAAGCATCCTTTCCCACAGCAAAGCTTCCCTTCCCCTTTACCTGATGAACAAACTCTTCTCCCTGATCTATAGCTATTTTCTGAGGCGGTCCATATGAGAAAGATGCATTAACAATTGCCTTGGCCACTTCAGCTGCTGAAAGGTCATGCAGTGGCATAACCACAACCCATTTGGTGAAGACATCGGTCAGGAGGATGACATACAGATGGTTTTTGTTGGTGGCATTGAAAGGTCCCACTAGTTCTATAGTAACTACAGTCCATGGCTCTTCTGCCTTAATAGTATGAAATTTAGGGGCTTCAACGGTCACATTCTTTGCTACTTTGCAATGCTGGCAAGCATACTCCTGGGGAGAAGGGATAAAAACAAGTGTTAATATGCAAAATGATGTTCAGGTACAAAAAGATATTCAAATAAGAGGCTTAAAATAGCTGCACCATTTTACATTGCCTTGTACTGAAACGATTATGACTAGTATCTATAAATATCCAACAGATCCAGTTACAACAAACAACAAAGGCTCAGAGAGAGAAAAACGGCATATAACTCAACTTGAATTTCCTGTAATGCATTGGTCTATTCCCATCACCGAGGGAAGCTTTCATTTTATCTTTTGAAAGGGGCAAAGGACCAACACAGCTGCCAAAGATGAGCACAGCCAGAGCTTCTCTAGCATATGTCACCTTGACATCCTATCAAGCTGCTTCGGCTAACATGAAGGAGATTGTTGCTGGCGTTATGACAATTTAGCTGTGACTGGACAACTTGTTCAGAACAGAGAGCCACATGCTATCAACTTACTCTGGCTGGCCACTCTTAGCTGCTTACTGCAGCTAATATGCATTCCATTCACATATAACAACCAACACTGGTAAGATTATCCCAGGATGCAATAAAAGCATTTGCTGAGAAATGTAAAGACCCAAAAGTAGATTGTTGTTGTTGTTGTGGATGCTGTCGTTAAAAGTCCTGCTGTATCATGACGGCTCAGGGTACATTAAAAACACACGTAAAATAAGCTGTAGTAAATTAATAACTCTACCTTATTTAATCTCCACCACCAAGTACCAACAATGACAAATGTTTAAAACGGCTTCTCAAAAACAGAGTAGAATTAGGGTAAGCTTACAATGTAGCCTCTAGGTGTTCCATTGGGAACTCAAATGTGAAATTGCTGATCTCCTAGTAAAACTATGTATCGTCCCTATAATCAGGCTCTGTACCAAAGGACTGGAAAGTAGCCAAAATAATATAAATTTTCAAAAAGGAATCCAGGGGGGATCTGGGAAAATATAGGGCAGTTAGCTTAATGTCTGTTTTAGGTAAATTGATGGAAACCATACTTAAGGATAAAATTGTTAAACATATAGAAGAACAGGTCTTGCTAAAAGAGAACGAAAGTGGCTTCTGCAAAGGTACGTCTTGCCTGACTAACCTCCTGAGTTCTTTGAGACTGTCCATAGGAATGTGGTAATAATGGTGACCAATAGTATACGTGGACTTTAAAAAAGCTGTTGACAAAGTTCCTCATCAAAGGCTCTTGAGTGAACTTAGCAGTCATGGGATATGGGGGAAGGTTCACATGTGGATTGGTAAGTGGTTGAAGGTGGGGATGTGCATGAGCTGTTTGTTCACTCCTTTACAGGGCAGGGTACCTTTAAGATGCAGACAAGGAGCTCCTTACCTGCTCACCCTGACCCTGCCGTTTCCTCCCTGCCGACGCTTGTTTTAGAAACAGCCATGCAGGGCTGCAGCCCTGTGTGGCATTGGCACACACATGGCTGGGGCACACACGAGCCAGCCATTTGCATGGTTGGCACTGCATTGCTGACCATGCAAATGGCCAGCGTGCGTGCACCCTGGCTATGTGCGTGTTAACGTCAAGTGAGGCTGTTTCTAAAACAAGCACCGGTGAGGGTGGGGTGGGGGACAGCAGGTAAGGAGCTCCTTAGTTAACTGCATCTTAAACGTTTTCTTGTACACTGATGGGGACTGAGTTGTCTGTCACTGACCAGAAGAGGGATCTTGGGGTTGTGGTGGACAGCTCATTGAAAGTGTCGATTCAGTGTGCAGCAGCTGTGAAAAAGGCAAATTTCATGCTAGGGAGAATTAGGAAGGGGACTAAAAATAAAACTGCTAATATTATAATGGCTTTATACAGATCCATGGTGAAGTCACATTTGGAGTACTGTGTACAATTCTGGTCACCACATCAAAAAAAGGACATTGTTGAACTGGAAAAGGTGCAGAAGAGGGCAACCAAGATGAGCAGGGGCCTAGAGCAGGGTCTTCGTAGTTTAGAAAAAAGGGGAGCCATGATAAAAGTCTATAAAATTGTGCATGGAGTGAGAGAGAGAGAGAGAGAGAGAGAGAGAGAGAGAGAGAGAGAGAGAGAGAGAGATATTTATCTCCCTCTCTCACCACATTAGAGCCAGGCATCATCCTATGAAACTGATTGCCAGGAAATAAAGGACCAACAAAAGGAAGTACTTTTTCACACAGCACATAATTAAACTGTGGAACTCTCTGCCATGGGATGTGGTGATGGCAACCAGCTTGAATGGCTTTAAAAGGGGCTTAGACAAATTCATGGAGAACAGGCCTTGATGGCTATAGACTATCTTCAGTCTCAGAGGCAGGATGCTTCTGGGTACCAGTTGCAGGGGATCAACAGCAGGAGAGAGGGCATGCCTTTATCTCTTGCCTGTGAGCTTCCCAGAATCATCTGCTAGGCCACTGTGTGAAACAGGACTAGACTGGCCTTGAGTCTGATCCAGCAGGGCTGTTCTTATGTTCTTCAAGGGAAGGCAGTTCTATAAAAATGTTACAGTTACTGCAAAGGTGTGTGCCTATGCATGTGCACACTTTGGGCTCTAACATGGTGCATGAATGACTTTGCTCACAGGACCCACTAGGCAGATCTTAGTGATCATGATAGCACCCAGGAAAGGATGGTATCTCTACAGTATATAGGACCTGTCATTGGATCATTAGTCTGTAAAAACAGTCCTGGAACTCCAAAAAATCTGCATTATCTGCCTACAATACTGGATGCTATATACTTTTAATGCTGATATAACAGCACATTTTTGGTCATTATGCCAGCACGGATGTCAGCATAGATCACCCTAGCAAACTTTCTGTGCTATGATCAAAGAACAGGCCTTCACTGTCTCTCAAACCCTTCACTTAAAGGAAAATACATTGATAAAAGCTGTGTAGCCATGCAAGGGACAAGCCCTACAAATTTCTTCTACAATAATATTGTAAACACCATCAAAGGTTTATATGGTGAACACCATATTGTAAATGCAAATAGGATTTAAACAACATATAGATAGCCATTGCTATCATCAGAGAGGAGAATTCACTAACACAGACAAGAAATTGTGTCAGCATGACCCATACCCACTGTTTGACATCGCTGGTTACTGATGTCCAATAGTACTGAGATTCCACTAAGGTCAGTGTTCTTGATATGCCATGATGAACACCTGCAGGATTTTCATGGCATCTTTCTAACACTTTTCTCTTCATCTGAAACAATTACCCGTCGCATTTGTCTCTTGTCTTTTCCCACATAGAACAGCTTATTGTCTGAAAGAGGACATTTAAATAAACAGTGTTATTTCATGCTATTGATGGCACTTTCACCCAGTTAGGCTGGTTCAAGACTATTTCTTGCCATATATTCTGAACAAAAATCAAATTACTCTTAGTACAGTCAGCAGGATTTGGAGGCAAGGGAATTTTGGAATGGTATAATCTCAGCTTCTACTTTTCCAGAATAGGGCAGGTTTATTTATTTAACGCATTTGTTTACCACCCAAAATGCAAGTCTCTAGTCAGTTTACAACAAAACACAGTTAAAACAGTATCTAATTAAAAGTCTGGGTGAACAAATGTGACTTGACTGCCTTTTTAAAAGTTGTAAGAGATGGGGAGGCTCTTATTTCAGCAGAAACTGTGTTCCAAAGCCTCGGGGCAGCAATGGAGAAGGCCCGTCCCCAAGTAGCCACTGGATGAGCCGGTGGCAACTGCAGACGAACCTCTCCAGATGATCTCAATGGGCAGTGTAGTCCATAGAGAAGAAGACATTCTCTTAAATACCCAGGGCCCAAGCGATTTAGGGGTTTATAGGTTATAACCAAGACCTTGTATTTTGCCCGGAAACTTATCGGCAACCAGTGTAGATCTTAAAGATACGAGTGATATGGTCTCTCCGAAATGACCCAGAGACCAACCTGGCTGCCACATTCTGGACCAGTGGCGTATCTAGGGGTAAGGCAGGCAGGGCACGTGCCCCAGGCGCCACTTGAAGGGGGGCACCATTTTTCTAAAATTAAAAAAAAAATTAAAATGGCTGCTGAAAACAAAATGGCCACCGCGCATGCTCAAATGGCCTCTGTAAGGCCCTAGGCCATGCCAGGCCTCGCAGAGGCCATTTGAGCATGCACAGTCACCATTTTGTTTTCAGTGGCCATTTAAATTTTTTTTAAAAAAAAAGGCCACTGCACATGCTGAAATGGTCCCTGCGAGGCCCTAGAGGCCAGAGAGGGGAGGGGAAACCTTTGCAGACCCCCCCACAGCCTTTAGGAAGCCCCCCAAAGGGGCTACGGGTAATTTTTTTTAATTTTTTAATTTTTTTTAAAATTAATATAATATAAGTCACTGTTCACATATTCAGTTTGGCACTATGTACAGAGAATCAGATGGGTGTCAGATGTTTGGACAGGGGGCGCAATTTCAGTGCTTGCCCTAGGCACTATTTCCCCTAGATACGCCTCTGTTCTGGACTAACTGCAGTTTCTGGACTATGTACAAAGGCAGCTCCACATAGAGAGCATTGCAGTAATCAAGTGTGGAGGTGACAAGCAGATGTACTACTGTTCTGAGGTCATTTATCTCAAGAAAGGTATTGTGAAGGTGAATTGTATTTGAAAATGGACCACATTCCAATATCGAGTTAAGTGCACTTAAGACCATTTATTTCTAAGAGAGTTTCTGTGCCATTCTGTGCCTACCTATAACCTTCTACTTCCCTTATCAGGGTCCTTAATTGTGGGTCAATTGTGGCTTTGTTTTAGTAGCTATTGTAGCTGCTTATGAGTTTTTTATTGTTTTGGTGTATTTTCATGATTCTGTTTGATATGGTTTTTAAAATTATTATAAGCTAGCAATGTGCACGGAACTGGCGGGGGTGGCTCGAAGGCAGGGGCGGGGACCTTTAAGGGTGGGGGAGGGTGCTCTTATCCCTCCCACCACGTATCCCCCACCGGTGCTACACTTCAAAAGGGTCCTGCTGGGTGTCACACACTCACTCTACTGAAGAAGCTGACCAGAGATTTATGACACAATAGCCAGTTGGAATTGTAGCTCAAGTTTCAGCTTTTAGTGATAAAGGATAAGTTTTAACAGTCTCACCATGAATACAGAAACGAGGAGTGAAAGCATCATACACCCAGTACATATCTGGTAACCCAGGCTTTCTAGTAAACTTCAGAAGCCCAAACACCAGAGTCACAAACTCTCCGACCAAAGCTCCAAGCGGATTAGATGTGTTGTTTCCAGCAGTTTGTTCAAGGCACAGTTTGTTCAATGCCAAATTTATAGTTAGCAGCCACGTGCACTTAATCAACACTCCACCCCGCCAGCTGCCATAGATTCAATCTGGCTCCTGCTGCCTTCTTGTCAGTTGACTACTTCTCCGAAATTCCCTCACCTGCTGTTGATGGTTTTCCTGCCTGCGTCCTCGAGGAGATAGTGGCCGTTCAATCTCTGGCTCAGATCCTGACCCTTCTCTCCCAAGATCACCTGGCCCTGCTGGCTCCTCCTGTGACAAGCACTCGCCCTGGCCTGTCTCAACTACTTCCCCATTCAAATCACCAGCCTACTCCTCTTCGGGCACCTCCCAAATTTCTAGTAAGTCCCCTGCCCCCCACTCCTCTCCAATGTCCTCGGGTGGGGGCACGACACCAGGTGGCAGCTAACCTCTGTGCTGCCCCATTGGACCGGAAGTTATAGTAAGTGGTCGACGCACAAGCACACATAAGAACATAAGAACAGCCCTGCTGGATCAGGCCCATGGCCCATCTAGTCCAGCATCCTGTTTCACACAGTGGCCCACCAGATGCCGCTGGGAGCCTACAGGCAGGAGTTGAGGGCATGCCTTCTCTCCTGCTGTTACTCCCCTGCAACTGGTACTCAGAGGCACCCTGCCTTTGAGGCTGGAGGTGGCCTATAGCCCTCTGACTAGTAGCCATTGATAGACCTCTCCTCCATGAAGTTATCCAAACCTTTCTTAAAGCCATCCAGGTTGTAGGCTGTCACCACATCTTGTGGCAGAGAATTCCACAAGTTGATTATGCTTTGTGTGAAAAAGTACTTCCGTTTGTTGGTCCTAGATTTCCTGGCAATCAATTTCATGGGATGACCCCTGGCTCTAGTGTTATGTGAGATGGAGAAGAATTTATCTCGATCCACTTTCTCCACACCATGCATGATTTTATAGACTTCTATCATGTCTCCCCGCAGTCGTCTTTTTTCTAAACTAAATAGCCCCAGGTGTTGTAGCCTTGCCTCATAAGAAAGGTGCTTTAGGCCCCTGATCATCTTGATTGCCCTCTTCTGCACCTTTTCCAGTTCTACAATGTCCTTTTTTAGATGTGGTGACCACATTGCACGCGTGCATACATTGCGCACATCCAATGGGTGCGTGAGCGCGACGCGTGCATTCACGTTGGGTACTTCCTGTCACTTCCGGTCCGATGAGGCAACGGGGCGACAGGGAGGTATGCTGCCACCCCGCCAGAACCTTTTGAAGTATAGTGCTGGCAGGGGAAACATGGTGGGAATGCTAACAGCACCGTCCCCCGCCCTTAAAGGTATCCCCCTGCCTTCGAACTGGCCAAACCACCAGTTGTTCGAACCTGTTCGGAGGCCTGTAAAAGGGCCTCCGAACAGGTTCATGCACATCCCTATTGTAAGCTACACTACATCTTTGGAAAGAAAAGAAGGGGTATATAATGTAAAAGGCCAAAAGGTAATATTTTCCACATGATCCTGAAATAGATACTTCTGCCTCTCCATGTCAAGTTTTTCAAGTCTTACTTGGATTATAATGAAGCATTCATTGTGAATTGTATCATTGGTACGCAAAATTTTAGTTTTCTTAATGTCTTTAGAGCAGAATAAAATCTAATTTTATTTTGCATATACAACTACTACTTCACATTTGTTAAGCATCAACTGAGCCAAATATTGTGTGGCCACAGCATTCTAAACTATAAATTCTTACCCAAAATACATTGTAGTGCCATGAAGCCAGGGGCATATCCTTTGTGCTTGCCTGCAGCAGCAAAATATCCACTGCCACCCATGCCATTACTGCCACTCAGATCTGCACTGCCACCACTATTTTCCTTGCTGTTCCTGGCAGCAGTTACTGCTACTATCCTTCCCCGCAGGTAAGGAAACATGGGGGGGGGAATAAAGAAGGGACAGAAGGTGGGCGGGGGGGGGGGGAAGGGACCTCTTGGGAGCTGGCAGGAGAAAGAGAGAGGGAAAAGGTGGAGTGGGGTGGAGGGGAAGAGAAATGGGTGCACACTGAGCTACTTGTTGGAGCAGGGGAGGCTTCCTGTTGGCAGCCTCCTCTGGCCACTGCATGCCCCTTTGAAAGCTTGCTGCAAAGACTGGACTTGGGGTTTCAAAGGGGGCTCAGGGCTCTGAAAAAGGAAAAGAGGCTAGAAGATGGAAAAACACTCTCCAGTGTGCTCTGTGCACTGGGAAGAAGGGAAAGAACAAGATCCAGGGTCAGCAAAGGAAGGAGAGAAGGGAAACAGTTCCCCATTGCACTCTGTGCACCAACAAAGGTTGGACTGCCAAAAGAAGGGAAAAGTGGAAGAAGAAAAAACAGGTGCACAGCAACCACAGGAGGCTGCCTGTTGACATCCTACTCTCATCGCTACACACTCATTTGAAAGTCTGCTGCAAGGACCAGATCGAGAGTCCCTACAGCACGCTTTCAAAGGGGGCATGGGGCGATGAGCATGGGAACTGCTAGCAAGCAGCCGCCTCTTCTCAACAGGAACTAACTTTGAACCCTGGCGGGGGGCAGGCAATACAAAGGGAAGCCGCATTTGGCACCTGCTTCAGGTGCACAAATGTCTTGGACCACCCCTGCATGAAGCTCCAAGAACATTATGTTATTTTACCTTTGAAAATAAACTTTTTGGCTGCTCTTCTTATTCCACTTCTTTCACTTGCTAATGTTGTGGGGTGATATCCGCCTGTTTGTTTGTAATAAGAAATCTGTTTCAGATGGAGCCCACCATTCTTGCCACTACAGACCATTGCTGTTCAGAGATAAATAATTACAAGTTATAGAAATGTATTATTATTACACTTGTTAAACTCTGAATCTCAGTAAAACTAACTATAAGATGGGGAGGTTTGGTGCTCTAAGGCACCACTGGAGGGGTTGGGGAGGGAAAGGCAAACAGCACCTTTAAAAGGGAGTACAGCAGATCCTTACCTGCTCTCCACCACCTCATGCAGCTTCATGCAGCGATGGTGCTACTTCTAACAGCCCGCGTGTGGCACCAGCATGCACATAGCCTCCACACATGCGCAGAAGCCATTTGCATGGGCAACAGTGTTGGGGACCCCCTGACCCCAACATTAGACCCAGAGGTACCAACCCAGAATTATATGGAATTCAGGCCTGTGTCTGATTCCATTTTATTAAGGAATGAATTAATGCCTGAACTCAAGGTGGACTGACACCCAGGTCTCATGACTGCCTCTGCTAACTGCTCTGCGAAGAAAGAGGCAACCCAGCACTGTATTGTGAAATGGGTATTCAAAGAAACACAAAGGCCAGGACTGAGTGATCAAAATGTTAAAATCTAACCCATTATCAGATAATGTCTGGAAGAAGTGAGAAGCTGAGCTCTCACTTCCTCCTGCAAGGTCTATGTTAATCCTTGTCAATAATTGCTCTGCTATGCCCAAAGGGGACACTCAGTTGCTGTCTATAGAAATTCCACTCTAGGTAAATGCACACAAAGAAAACACCTATAGATTTTAGTTCTTACTTTACTAACACCTTTTAACACCTTCTGGGACCAAGCACCAGAAATCTGGGGACAAGAGAAGATGCCCATTTACAGCTCAGAGATGCAGATTTGCTTTGGGCAAAGTAGAATGTCTCTCCCCTAAGTATCAGCTTACAGAAGATGGGATTCAGATCTCCCTGGACTGGGCTAATATCCGGAATAATTAAAAGACAATCTACAGAAGGTAACAGCAAATTGTCACCTTTTGGGGGACCCAGGAAGGGTGAGCATATTTTGAATCTATGGAGATCAAAGGAAGATACAACTGTAAAGAATGAGGCTTACTGGACAGAGGCAGCAATCTTGCCTAACAAGCATACTTGCTCAAGAGCCATCCCAGAGTTTGCTGCTAAGCCGCGGGGCAACAAGCAGGAACTCTGTCCATCGACAGGAACTGTCTGTGACTTCTGCTGCACAGTGAGAAGTCAAGACTTCCCCAGCCATAGTGCTCTCACTCCTGCCTCGCTCTGAGCAAATTGACTGCTTGACCTCACTTCCAAGCTCCTGTCTCCAGCTACAGCCTCTCTCCTTCAGCTGAAAGCCACCGCTTTCAAGCCTCTGGCCCTGGTAATATGCTGCTCCACAAGCCTTGGATCCCTCCATCCTTTCCCCTTCTTCGCCTTCCCCCTCTTCCCTCTACTAATTCCTGATCTCCCCAACCCATGCCAGTCCTCAACCTTCCTTACCCGCCGTCCTTTTTCCATCTATATCTGAATTATATTAGGCTCTACATAGATTTAATACACACACATATGTTAGTTAGGAACACTGGGTGAATATTGTTGCTGGCTATGGTTGAAATATTGTTAGTAATACCGATAGATTGTTCTGTTTTCTGCTCAGCTAGATTGATGTTGTTATTCTTTTATACTCAATAAAGCCCATTGAATCATTTAGGCTTGCTTTGATCTCCTTTCTTTCTTGCGCTCAGACTATACATGGTCACCGTATAAAAGAAATGGTCACTTTGTGACACTGGTGAAGCCAGACTAATTTCATCTGCTATCTCCTGAGCACAAAATCAGGCTTGGTTCACAACAACAGCACCATGCTGACCACGCATGCACGTAGGCCATGTGCGTGCTATTTAGGTATGCAGAAATATGTAAGTATATAATATATAAGTTTGCAGAAATATGTAAGTTTGTCAGTTAAAAGGACCTCCAGGACCTTAGAGGAAATAGAGATAAGAAAATGCTGTACCTCGTGTCATTGCCTCAAGAGCTCCCAAAAAACAGAAGGGGCAAGGAAAGAAAGCTGGTATGCGGCAAGCTTGTGGGGACTGGGGAGGAAACTGGGGACAAGGTGGGGTGGAAGTAGCTGGGTCAGGAGGCAAGGATGAGGCAATGGGGAAACAAGAGAGCCACATGAAGGGAGGACTGAAAAAGCAGGATGTATGAGAGGAGAATTAGAGTAAGTAGGGCCCAAAGTGAGGCATTTTAAAACTTCTCTACCCACTGAGTTACAATTCATCTTTACAGCCATGTTTTCATATCCTATCCTGCAAAAATTGCATGAAAGGACATCTTAGTAGTTGGAACAACAATGACACATCTCACATGGTTGGTGAATAATAATGCTATTATTAGAAAACATTTTCCATTTTTTAAATGACTACCCATGAATATCTGTAACTATCAACATTTGCAGAAGCTCGGACTCTTAACACAGACATAGTACACACAACTTCTTATTCTTTGCGGCTATACATTTTGCCCTTCGTCCTTGGACTTCATTCAAAAGCTAGTTTCACAAGCATGACCTAGCCTAACAGAGCTACAATGTGAGCTTTCACACTATATTTCAAAGGTAAATAGGTCACAGTAGCAAACAACTAGGGATGTGCAGAATGTTTCAGTGGTGAAATATCTCAAATCGGGCCGTTTTTAAAATAAAGGGTCTGTTTCGAACTCGGAACACCATACTGGATGCCTGGTTTCCCCTTGCTGACTGGTTTTCTGGCATTGGCTTCCGATCTCCTTGCTATTTAGTTGGCTTGTTATGAAACAAATCAAATATGTCATGGCCCCATTGGCTAGGGGGAGGGAGGGAGGTACCCAAAAGGAAGGAGTTTCAAAATGTATTTAAGGGGAGTGGGAGGCAGAGAGAGCCCTTTATACTGTGCCTCTCTTGAAGAGGCAAGAGGATATATCAGAAGAAGGGTCAGAGAGAAACTGCAGCAGCAGAGAGCAGATGGGTGGTGGAGGCCTGATCTGTCTGGCCCAGTGGAGAAAGATACAAAGAGCGCCTCCTGGCTCTCTCCTCCCACCCCCTAACGGGGCAGCTGCTGCGGATTTTTCTTTTTCCTTTTGTGGATTTCTTCTTCTACTTTTAGCCAGCCCCTAGTGGCTTTAATAATTGGGGTGCTGTGCTGTTTTACCTTTTCCTTTTGCAGCCCCAAACGGCACCATTACTGCTGCTCTGTGTCTGGATTAAATTTCATTTTTTTGTTTTTGTAGGCTGGTGTATTATGTGATTTCTTTCTCTCTGGTATTTCCCTGGTATTTGCAGGGGTTTCCTCCTTCCCAGCTTTTTCCTTTCTGCTTTTTTGGGGTGGGTGCCCACCTGGTGCCAACCAGCCCTGCCCCCAACTATTACCAGTGTCTGCTCAGCCTGAGTGCCTCAGAAGCAGCACCTGGTGAGATTCCTGCAGAAAACGCCAGAAGCTAAGCACCACCCCCCCCCCGGTCAGGTTTGAATTCTTTAAATAGGGCCTCATTTGAGGAAGGGATTAAGTACTAGGTACATCACCTTAAGTGGCACAGTGGGGAAATGCCTAATGAGCAGAAGGTTGCTGGTTCGAATCCCCGCTGGTATGTTTCCCAGACTATGGGAAAAACCTATATCAGGCAGCAGCGATACAGGAAGAAGTGGAAGGCATCATCTCATACTGTGCGGGAGGAGTCAATGGTAAACCCCTCCTGTATTCTACCAAAAGAAAACTACAGGGCTCTGTGGGCGCCAGGAGTAGAAATCGACTTGATGGCACACTTTACCTTTACTAGGACTGTAGGACAGGAGGGGAGGTTTTTGTGGTTTTCTCAGCCCTGAGTATAATATGCTGTGCTACTGCTGCTATAACTATCTAGTTTTGCTAGATCTCAGATTGAAAAAAGGCAAAACTTGGGTGCCTTCCTTCCTTGAGTTGTGGTTTGTTTTGTTTACGAGATAGTGTTGGGGTGAAAAATGGATAGTGGCAGCTCTCTCTCTTTGTATGTAATATTTCTTGGTGATTGCTGCGAGGAGCTCCATGCCCAGCCTTGAGACTAACCTGTGCTTCACTCACTGCTCTACAATCTGCATTGCAAAGTGTACTCAGTCAAAATGTGGCTCAAGTTGCTCTAATTGAGCATATGGCTATTAGGGATGTACACCGAATTGAGGTTCACGCACAGGTTCAGCACCAAACCAGTTTGGGCGAGGTCCAAACTGGTTCAGTGCTCCAAGTCCGGGGGGGGGGGAGCGGTGAGCAGCACCTTTAACAGAGAGTACAGCAGGTCCTTACCTGCTATCCATTGCCCCATACAGCTTCATGCTCCAACAGTGCTTACCCCAACAGCCTGTGCGTGGCTCCAGCATGTACATGCCGTCCACACATGCGCGGATTCCATTTTGCAACAGCATTATGCTGACCACACAAATGGTATCCGCACATACATGGAGGCAATGTGTGCTGGCACTGCGTGTGGGCTGCTGGAGTGAGGACCGTTGCAGCATGAAGCTGCATGAGTCAGCGGACAACAGGTAAGGACCTGCTGTATTCCCTTTTAAAGGTGCCAATTGCCGCTCCCCCCCCCCGTGGCACCTCAGACTGCCAAACCTTGGTTCATGCACCAAACCTCGGTTTATGAACATACCTGATGGCTATGCTTGCTGCTACAGGTGCTGCTGTGGCAGTTGTTCCAATGCTAGGAAGTAACATAAGGATTCATAATTGTGTGTGAAAGTGTAACTTGTGCAACTTGTGTTATTGCAGTGCAGGCACTGTGGCTGGCAGTGGATTCTGGGTCAGTGGCTCCTTTTTTGGTCATTTTTGGACTGTGTTTCATAGAAACCCCAGGATCCTATGGGTTTTTAGGGGTAAACGGTAAAAATTTGTTTAAAACCGCCCACTTGCCCATTTATTTTGTGGGTACCCATTTCCAGATGGGTAGGTAGCACCCATCATACCCTACCAACCAAGCCACTTTGGTGTCCCTAAGAGCTACCCATGGGGAACGGCGGGGTGTTTTGAGTTTCCCCATTGTTCCGCATGGCCAAAACACTCAAAAACTTTTTGAGTTTGTTCCGTTGAAACAGCAGGGTTGACCACTGTTTCAATGAAACAGCCATCTGTGTTTTGTTTCGATTTTGAAACAGAACACAAAATCTGTTTTCTGCAAATCCCTACAAACAACCACGAGGTACTTGAGAAGCAGCATCATATTGTGCCTCACTGAGATAACGGAGATGGGTGGGGGGAAACCAGGTAGTTTTACTAGTAACATTCACTGCTGACCTTGACCCACACATAGGCAAATGAAACCGAATGGTCATGTAGGACCATAGGAAGAGACTTAGGAGAAGAAAATGTTTCCAGACATAGATCTCTAATACTGATCATTCTTACAAGTGTTGAATGATCAACACTGGCTCGTGCAGCACACTGTTGCCTTTGCTAAATGAAGATACACTGGGAAAAGCACAATCTTCTGGAGGTCTTACTTCACAAGCTGTGAACTTTCTCCCTCAAACTGTCATTCCAGGGCCTGTTATGTAACCCACCATGGCTGCCAGCTGCCATGTTTCCTTATTTATTCGACTTACACTATAGCAGTACTTCCTGAGTGGTTTGCAACAGAATATTAAACAACAAAATCACAATAAATAATAGAAGAGGCTTTCTAAAACCACATCCATAAACATTACACAAGATAACTAAAACCAGTAATCCTCAAGAACAACACATCAACTCAGATTAAAAGCTCTTGAAAATAATATCTTTATCTGTTCGAAAAGCCAGCACAGAGAAACAAAAGGTAAACCCCTCTGAGTAGGAAGTTCAAAAACTGGGATACTAGTATTAAAAAGGTTTTAGACCTGTTAGTAACCCTCTGTGCCTCAAGTGGACGAGGCACTCACAAAAGTGCTTCCTTTTTAGATCTCAGAGCACAGTGAGGAATATATGGTTGAAGGCATTTCTTCCAATAAACAAGGGCCAGGCCATGCTGGACTTAAAAGTTAACACTCTATTAAATTGAGCATAGAAATAAACAGGTAACCAACAGTGTTCCCTCTAAAAGGGATTCCTAGATGTTGTGGACCACAACTCCAAGAATCCCCAGCTGCAGTGGCTTTTGCTTGGGGATTCTGGGAGTTGTAGTCAACCACATCTGGGAATCCCTGTTAGAGGAAACACTGGTAACCAATACAAATCTTTTAAGACTAGTGTAATATGGTTCCCAAGGTCTATCCCACTTAACATTTGGATTTGTATTCAGAGCCAGACGTGGCACTATAGCATATATGTATGTCAATTACACAAAAGTGACAAATGCTCTTTAGATATTACCTCTTTCCCCCTGGAATCTAATGTCTATGCTTCCATGCCATCTAGGGACCAGAGGCTCAACTCATTTACTTATGTCTGTTGCACAGAATATAAATTCTTCAGCAACACTGCATTTTATTCTCTCTGCAGGCCCTGAAATAGCAGTTTGAATGAGAAAGTCCACAACATGTGAAATGAGGCCTCTAAGATTGTGATTTCTCCCATTGCTTCTTATTCAATGCCCTGCATGAACCTGTGGACCTCAGCACTTGCAATAATGACACATAACCCTGTGCTCCTAAGATACAGGTGAAACTCGGAAAATTAGAATATCGTGCAAAAGTCCATTAATTTCAGTAATGCAAATTAAAAGGTGAAACTGATATATGAGACAGACGCATTACATGCAAAGCGAGATAAGTCAAGCCCTAATTTGTTATAATTGTGATGATCATGGCGTACAGCTCATGAAAACCCCAAATCCACAATCCCAGAAAATTAGAATATTACATGGAACCAAGAAGACCATTACATGGAACCATTACTGAAATTAATGGACTTTTGCACGATATTCTAATTTTCCGAGTTTCACCTGTATTGTACCTTTGCGTTAAATTTCAGTGATAAGCCACTTTGGGAGTCAATCTTCAGTGAAAAATGGGTAATAAATATGAAGGCTGGGAAATTAATTCTACTCAGTCAACTGTGACAGGCAATTGAGTATTCATAACTTTGATTCCCTTGTTCATAATTAAATGGAAGTAATGCAAGTTATGATGTAGACTATATCTTTGTTGGCCAAGAACACCAAATGATTAATGCATATGAATCAGCAGAAAAGCTAAATAAGGTTCTTTCCTATGTGTGCCTAATTTCCTAAGTTTCTGTGGGTTACTTTGAAAGGTGGCAATTATTTCATTTTAATTCTAATTATTTCTTACTGTGCAATGAATTACTATTTCACACCTAATAAAATATGTTCTGTTTTTATAGTTACAGCATTTTGCACAGTATTATAGCTTTACATATTACATACATCACATTTAACAGGTAAAATATTAATCTCATTTCCTAACGTACAGGAAGCACTTATATCTCACCTTTCTGTCTGAGACCCTCAAAACATCTTCAGCATATCTGCTTAACTTTTGGCCTTTAAATATAAGGCCAATATTATCATTTTCAAAACTTCAAAAAGAGAATGACTACAGCATCATTCAGCAAACAATGAATACAAGAAGGACACAGAATCCATTGATATACTCCAGATCCTAGCCTATTTACTAGAATCAATAACTCTTGATTCATGACATAACTGCACTCTTCTCAGTCCTGACCAGAACCGGCAGACCTACTGACCAGTCCTGTGCACGTTTACTCAGAATTGTCCCACTGAGATCAATTGAGATTATTCCCACATACAGTAAGTGTGAGGAAGATAACAAGCAAGGTCGGCCAATTGCTACCAGTTCCAATTGTAGGAGCAAACTACATGAGACATTAGCACCATGGCAGGCAGATGAAATCTTTCCTGCCATGCCATTTTCCTAGTCTAAATCGCCCTTCTCCAGCTGCTATTATATGTTCCATTTCAAGGAACACATATGGATACCTGTAGATTTTCTAAGACTGGGTAAACAGCATACACACACACCCCTTTATAAACATCTTTTTCTGTGTATATATCATGCACATATATCATGTACTCTTTAGGTTTTCTAAAATTACTACGTTAACTGGCATCACTGCCCCCCTGCCCGTAAATTTTAAGCAATTTAAAGGAACTGTACACAATTGCATTGCCATGTCTTAAAATACGTACAAGTATTTTAATAAAATAATCTCCATGTAAAACACTGATTTTAATCTACATCCTCATTAAGTATATTTTATTTATTGTTTTCTTATAATCTAATGTTTCAGTTCAACTACGTTTGGGCTATTGGGCAATATTGGGCAATATAAATATCTATGATATTTATACAGCACATCAAAATAACATGGTATACTTTTTTCAGTTCTCTTATACGTTAATAAATAGCAGGATGAGGAAGGCAGGAAGCAATAGATGCTAGACCACAAATACTCTTTCCCTATAACTGAGAGGCATATGATATGGCCACCTCATCATCATCAGTTTTATTACAGCCATTGGCCAGCAAAAACAGAAGTAACAAATATGTCCAATACAACAATCAATAAACAATGCTAAAACACAATAAAACAAAATACAATCACTCATAATAAATTACTTAAAAACAATAAACAGCTCCTGCAATTAAGCACTTAATTGGGACCTTAACCTAACGGCAATATAGAAAAATTTAGCTACTATTTTTGTAATCTCTGAGCTTAAATCTGTGAGACAATAATATGTATAAAAAAGCTCACACCTTCCAGGAAATTTGAGTAACAGAGGGGAAATAAGGTCTTCTCTGGCATCCCGATACAAAGAACAATATAGCAAAACATGGGTGACAGTTTCCAGGAGGCCAACGCCACAAGGGCAAAAAACCATAACAGGATGATCTTTAGCAAACCTTCGTTCCAAAAGAGAAGAGGGCAACACGCTTAACCGGCCCGAGCAAAAGAAACCCAAAATTTAGAAAAATGCAGCGTTGTTAAATAATTAGCACCTCTATCTCCCCAAGGTGGCAAAATCCCTAAATGTAAAGGGGAGCAAGTCCTATTGGCCGAAGACATAAGTTCCTGCCATTCAATATCATGCAACCAGAGAAGTAGTATTTCCTTCACCTTATTATATTCCCAAGTGAGAAGTTCTGAAGGAAAAAGGCCCAGTTGCATAATTTTGTTATTTACATATGTTAGCCAAGGGTTAGGATAGGAATCCACCCATAAATATTGGAAAAAAGAAAATTCCGGACTCTCTGAACAAAGTTTACTCCATCTAGCAAAAGTAGGCTCCCGGGCTTTACAGGCTATGGAGAAAGACCCAGATTCCAAGCATAGAACAGAGTAAGACACGCACCTAGGCACTGCAAAGATTGCTCTTAAAAAAATAGACTGTATTCTCTCCAGTTCAGCTGTTACTCCCTGGATCCATAACGGGACTCCAAAGAGTAATTGAGCCACAATCTTAGCACGAAATACCTGGAGTACCATGGGAACAAACTGACCCCCTTTAGAGTAATAAAATCGCAAAAAGGCACTATTGCGGGCTATATGAATTGAAGACAGCCTATGGGTATTCCAATTAAGATTATATTGAAATAATATGCCTAAATATTTATAGTTGTAAACCTGCTCAATGCGGTTCTGATTTATTACCCATTTCTATAATTTCCTGGATTTAGAGAAAACCAGGACCTTTGTTTTTTTATAATCAACTGTTAGTTTGTTATCATTGCAGTAGGATATGGCCACCTTGATTATGCTAAGCAAGTCTGGATTTGGTCACTGCCTGGATGGGGGACCAAAAGCCAGAACATAAACCTTGAAAGAAAAGTTGGATATAAATGTAGTTATTTCCCAAGTTTCAGTGAAGATAGCTTTTTTGATCCTCAAACAGTAAGCCACTTTGAGAGTCTATTGGAAAGGTACAATATCTTAGTGATACAGGGCTGTGTGTCTGGCAGTCTCTTCTGGCTATTGGCTGCCAATGACAGACCCAGTTATAGGCCCTTCCTTCCGGGGGGAGGGCAGAAGCTGCAAGTGGACCCAGGAAGTAGCCAATCAGATGTAATAAATAAAGTATAAATATAATAATGAAATTAAGAAGATACCAATTGATTAAATAATATAATTGTTTTATAGATGTTATCATTCTTTTTAAAGGCTATGCTCTGAACTGCCTTGAGATAATGTTTTTATGTTAGGCGGAATACACATTTAACAAGATATAACAATTAAGAATAAATATATAACAAGTTAATAGGGATAGCAACCATTAATAATACAAGTTGATAAATTAACATCATATCAAGAAGAATTCCAAGAGACTCTTGGGATGGCAGAAGAGTAGGTGGGTGTGGTGAAAAGGACCATAAAGTGCTAATGTTATAATGTTAACATTGTGTCAAAGCCGTATAGAGGAAGAATTTGAATTCTCATGTAGGATAGGTAGAGTGGATGAAATGTTCATAGGGAAGAGTGAAAGAGTGACAGCTGAAGTGAAAGACAACATAAGTGTGTGAGAAGCACTACAGAATGTATTAGAGAAAGATGGTAAGAAGCTGATGATTTTACTGGCACAGTAATAGACAGTATAATGAAGATGAGAAATTACTTCAATATTCTATCATTATAAGCCCTGAGCATTCTATTGGTCATAGAATCTAAACTTATCCAATCTGCCTAAACATTTGCAGAAACCAACTAGGTGATTTCTGCACCTCCAGCCTCAGAAGCATCATGCCTCTCAATACCAGTTGCGGGGGAACAACAGCAAGAGAGAGGCATGCCCTCACCTCTTGCCTGTGGGCTTCTCAGAGGCATCTGGTGGGCAACTGTGTGAAACGGGACGCTGGACTAGATAGGCCTTGGGCCTGATACAGCAGGGCTGTTCTTATGTGACACCACCCCCTTCAAATCTGATGTAAAATGTACAACATGCAGCATTTAAAAATAGAAAAACATACGTTGGCTGGAGAAAGAAGATCTCCATTACAGCATTAGCCATCCTCTGATTGGTCACAAAGGGCCTGGACCTACTGAAGCCATTGCTAAAAAAGGGCCATAGAGTATGCTTTGCAGAGCAGCACATTCACAGATAGCAATCCCTCTAGACACAGTGCTCTCTTGCAAACATAGCGGCCAGCTGCTTGAAGTGGGAAATGTCAATATCAGCTCCAAGGTAGGATGGCTTCTCTTTCCGTCCTACCTTTGTAAGGAGCAAGGGACAAAAGCCTACCTATCAACATTTGAGTGAGTTTGGCTGGTGAGATTCCCATGGGTTCTAATCAGCAGCAATAGCTGGGTTTAGGAACTTCTACCCTCTTATTGATGATTGTGTGAATAGGCCTACTGGAGTTTTGGGGTATCTTTAAATGTTTTTCAAAAATTCGGTTGTATGATTCAGCACAATCCTGTATTGTTTTAAAGAAATCCTTCCAGTACTTCTTACATAGGAACATAGGAAGCTGCCATATACTGAGTCAGACCATAGGTCCATCTCGCTCAGTATTGTCTACACAGACCAGCAGCGGCTTCTCCAGGGTTGCAGGCAAGAATCTCTCTCAGCCCTATCTTGGAGAAGCCAGGGAAGGAACTTGGAGCCTAGATGCTCTTCCCAGAGCAGCTCCATCCCCTGAGGGGAATATCCCACAGTGTTCACACATCTAGTCTCCCTTTCATATGCAACCAGGGTGGATCCTGCTTAGCTTAAGGGGACAAGTCATGCTTGCTACCACAAGACCAGCTCTCTTCTCATAATTATTAGCCTCGAATATCTTGAATTATTATTTATTATTATTTATTTTTTTATTAAAACATTTTTATACTGCCCAAAACTTACGTCTCTGGGCGGTTTACAACAGACGGTTAGCCTCTGAAGTCACCATAATTAGAGTACAATCAACTAATGCAGATTGGCAGTTTTGCTCATTGAGGGTTGGGAGGGGCAAGTCCTGGAATGTTCTGGAGATGAATTCCTGGTTTGTGCTCTGTGAGGAGAAAGAGGGCAGCACCTTGGTGTGGGAGGTAGGGCATAGCCATCAAGGGTCTGGGGCAGCATCAGTGATGACTCCCTTTCAGGGGTGGGGCCAGAAATGGCAACCCAAGGCATGCAGCGGCGAGTGGCAGTGCCTGCGGTGGCACATTCTGCTGCTTCCCAAAAGCCGCCCCCCCCAGGTGTCACCAGAGGCGATTGCCTCAGTCCCCTAGCCAAGAGGCATAGGAAGTTAGAGGATTTAAAAAAATAAAGATCTGGGGAAGGGATGCTATAGAGAATAGGGAAAGACAGAAATTTTCTTATTTCTCTCCTCAAGCCAAAATAGCTTATGACAGTCAGTGGCGCCCTTTGGACTGGACTTCCAGTCCGAAGTCCAGTCCTCCACCACCTGGTGGCCCCCCCAATGTCCCAATGGTGGCCATGCTGCCAACCTTTGCTGTGCCGCTGCCGGGCGCCCCGCAGCAGCCCATCCCCTGGCTGATCATGCAGGCTTGCAGCCTGCCCAATCTCCTGTTGTGCAGTGGTGGTGGTGGAGGGGGGGAGAGGACACTGAGAGCTAAGTGTGGCTGACCTGCACCACATGCCCATGCCTGCTCAGTCTGTGAAGTCCTGCATGTGCCACACAAGGCAGTGCAAGAGGAGGCTGCTGCGAGGGAGCTCCTCTGACTCTAAGCAGCAGCAGCACTACCAGCAGCCTCTGAGAGAGACACAGAGAGAGATACACACACAGACTCCCCCTCCTTGCCGAGCAGTGACTACAGGCGAATGGAGAGCGAGAGGCAAACAGTAGCACCAGGCAAGTGCCTGCAGCAAGCCAGCAAGCCAGCCCACACCTCCCTTGCTTGCTACCGTGTGCACCCCCTACCCCAGACCAACAGAGAATCGCCACCAGATCAGACCAGTCCAGAAAACAGCAACAGGTAACAATGGGTGGATGGGTGAGCAAGTGAGTGGGCAGTGGGGATAGGTAGTGCATTCAGCTAATTGAAGTGCCAGGATTTTTCATGCAAAGTGTGGTATCTGCATATCAGTGGGAAGCATCCTATTCAGAATTCCCCCCCCTAAAAATAAATAAATAAATAATAAAACAACAACAACGTTTCCAGCTTTCCTTGAGACTTTTCTGGTATAAAAGATAGTGCATTGCAGCTTATTTTGCAGTGGGTGGTGGTGGTGCCCAAAAGGCCTTTAGGTCCAGGCTCCAAAATTACCTAGGTGCACCTCTGATGGCAGTGATCTTCACTATTTTTTCAAGTGGTGGCCACTTTGGAAAAAAGCCTTTGATGTGAGTGTCATTTCCCACTTGCTGACTACTGCACAGTATTGTGCTTTTCTCAGAGCTCTCTCTTAAGAGGAGAAAAAAGAGGAAAACACTAGATCTACACTTCCCAACTCTCTGTGCACATCTTCCAAGAAAGTGCAAGAGCTCAAAAGGGCTCAGTTTCCCTTAAAAGAGCTTCTTGGTACTGGGCAAAGTGCACAGTGGGAATGGTAATCTCTGCATGGTCCCCAGTGGGACCATGCAGAGTATTCAGCTTTAACTAAAGCTTCACACAGGCCCAAGAAACAATTACTCAGGGAGCTGCACTTAGGACTGATGGACCATTGGCCCCTGGGCCTTACAATGAAGAACACTGTAATGAAGAACATTGATTTAGGGCATAGAAAAGCTTTCTAGAATTTTTTTCTCAGACTCAAAAGCCACATTTACGTATACATATTCTTTTTTTTTCCACCTGTGGGCAGAATAAGTTTTGTTCTGTGCGGAACTATCAAGGCAGTGTGTTTGCACCCGCATTCAGAATGGGGCCTTCCTGATCAACCTGAGTGGGATCTAAAATGGACTGAGCAGAAAACAAAAAACTTGTGAGCAAAGGCATGTGGGCATGCCTTAGAGGAAACACTGGCCCAGATATGCAGAAGAAAACTTGGCGTACTGATCCAAGATTGCCAATGGCTACTGCCAGAGACATAGGTCATGATGGGTAGGAAGAAGCAGAAGTCTGCAACATAGTGTATGACCAGTGACAGTTGACATAGTAAGGCTGACAATTCTTTTTTCTCCTAGGATGACTTGAGTTTTTCTGGCAACTGTGAGTTTTGCTTGGAAAAAAAGTAGGATCATATTTAAAACAAATATATTGCAGAAAACCCAGATCACATAATAAGCTACCCTCAGGCACTAGCTTCCTATAGCGCCATGGGCATAATATGACTCAATTTCACTCCCTACAAAATAAGAGCAACAATATTGGATAGTTTCATTCCCTCCCTCCTGACAGAGAAACCATTTGCATGTCAAATATTAAAAACGCACCGACGCATATACAGAGAAACCCTCAAAATGTGGAATTCTCCCCACCCAAGACAACGATCATCATCCTTATTCTTTATACAGCATAATCTGTGAATGGCGCTCTACAAAGAATTAGCAGACATGACCCTGAATCATTCTGAAAGCGTGTCAAGTTCTGCTTCGCGGATGACGACGTGATGCTATCGAATCACTGCGTCCTAGATTTAACATATTCTCCTATTTGCAAACGCCAGTTTAACTACACCAGTCAGAAATAATCAGAGAATCCGTTCTACAGAGAAAGCAACTATTATATAGCGCTTTCTTATCTCTATGTTCTTCTTCCCACGATGGTTTCTACGGCTACAACAAAGCAGTTTAGAATAGCCGCCTCCGCTCACCCCCCCCCGCGCACGCGCACAAAACACCTTCCCACACCTTGACTAGCTCGAGGAGAGCTAATACCTTCCGTAACTGCCGTACGCTTGGGCTCCTTGAAATTGTTTCTGCCCAGCGGAAGGGTTAAAATGGAGACGGTCTTCCCACTCCCCTATCCTAGCTTCCAAGTTTCTCCCTCTGAGATGGATATTACCCCGCTTCGGGACTTTTGTGGCGCTTACGGAAGTGATGATATGGGGAAGAAAATAGAAAACCTTGCAGATACCATAGAGTAAGAAAGACTAGACTGTCATACTCCCTATAGACTTCTTTTCATTACCATAACATCCGTCTGGTTTCTGAATTAGCACATACACACACACACACCCCACCACCATCATCATCAAATCAAAGTATCAGCAAATGTACGAGTTCCTGCTCCTTTTAGCCTGGGTTTTATGTGGTATGATTTAAAACATTTAAAAGTGTAATGCGCCAATGGTGCACAAATTTCTGCATACAGTCGAGCGTGGGTCTCGGGTTGGGAGGGGAGCCTGAGAACACAATTTATATCGATTGACATCTGCTGCAATTTGAGAGCTGTTTTGTATGGGGATTTTGGGTTGGGAATCCTCCAGCCTTAGCCGCATCTCTAGCCTGTGATATTTACCACACGGGTTACATTACAGGGCTGTGGTAAGCGACTATCTTATTTTTTCCACCTAGTAGTAAGAAGAGTTGCAAAGTTGTTGAATGCTCTACTCTCAGCCTTAGTCTGATCCCTAACCTGCAATGTTTGTTTATTTGTACACTAACTTTCAGACAGAGGTCTCTGAATGCAGTTCATGTATATTTAAACACAGAGAGTCAATTACTTTGGTACTCAAAATTACAGCAGACCTGATTTAACTAGTCCGCATAAATGACCACCAGGAAAAACTGGCGGTAATTTATACAGGGTGGAGCAGCACCTTATTGTATTACTTTTTCAGGGCTGCTCAACTTCAAAGGGGCAGCGCGGCCCCTTCGGCAGCTAAGTTAAGGCTGCGCTGCAAAAGCAGCACCAGCCTTTTAACTCCAGAAGGGGCCGTGCGGCCCCTTCAGGAGCTCTTTAGGCTTGTGCTGCGTTTGCAGCGCGCAACCAGGAGCGGCTCTTTCCCTGCCTTTGCAGGAACCAGGAGTGGCTCTTTCCCTGCCTTTGCAGGGAAGAGGAGTGGCTCAACCAGGAGCGGCTCTTTCCCTGCCTTTGCAGGGAAGAGCCGCTCCTGGCTGGCACTGCGAACGCAGCGCCAGCCTTTGTTTAGCTCCCAAAGGGACCGCCCGGCCCCCGCTTGGGAGCTCAACTAGCACCCCCGCATCTGACATCAGACGCGGGGGGGCGTGTTGGAGCTGCGAGACACAGCCCCTGATTGGTTGGCGGCCCGGGTTCTTTAAACCTGTTGGCCCAATGGTGGCTCCGCCCCTGGTTGGGAAGCTGGGAAGTTGAGCAGGCCTGCTTCTATCTGGACTACGTAACACAGTAGTTCTGCTACTTTCCCAGCCTCAAAACATTGTTGGACGACACAGCAATGTTGTTGTAAGGTGCTTGCTAAGCTCAATCTCCAGAACTTGAAAAATAGTTATAATGGATTGCATTTACATTGGAAATTGCCTAGCTAGGGCTTCCTTTAACTGCTTAAATACTCAAGAACTTTGTGTTATTTCCCTTATGAAATAAGACCTGAGTAAGAAGTAGCAAGTAGTTGAGGAATGTCCTTAGGAAAATGGACATCCCAGAACACCTCATTGTTCTCATGAGAAACCTATAGACAGGACAGGAAGTCACAGTCCAGACGGAACTTGGTGAAACAAATTGGTTCCAGCTTGGCAAAGGAATAACACAAGGCTGTGTACTTTCTCCTTCTTTATTCAACTTATATGCTGAACATCTACTGAGAGAAGCTGGATTGGAAGAAGATGAGCATGGTTTTAGAGTTGGAGGAAGAAACATCAATAACCTGCACTATGCTACTCTGATAACTGAGAATGTGGATGATCTGCAAGCTCTAGTAATGAAAGTCAAGGAGCACAGTGAAAAAATGGGACTACAACTAAATGTAAAGAAGACTAAACTAATGACAAAGGGTGTAGCAACTGGCCTCAGAATTGACAATGAAGACATTGAAGTGGTGGATAGGTTCTGCCTTTTAGGATTGACCATCAACAGTAAAGGATCCAGTTGTCATGAAATATGCCGCAGACTAGCACTTGATAGGGTAGCAATGAAGGCCTTGGAAAGGATATTTAGATGCTGTGACGTGGCTACATCTACAAAGATTAGAATCGTTCAGACAATGGTTTTCCCTGTGACACTCTTTAGATATGAAAGTTGGACTTTGAAGAAGCAAGATAGAAAAAGCATTGACACTTTTGAACTTTGGTGCTGGAGAAGACTTTTGAGGATACCATGTACAGCCAGGAAAACAAACAAATGGTTTCTAGAACAAATCAATTCAGAATTTTCACTTGAGGCACAAATGACCAGGCTCAAACTACCATACTTCAGACACATTTTGCAAAGGCCCAGCTCCCTTGAGAAGTCCATAATGCTGGGAAAAGTTGAAGGAAAGAGAAGAAGAGGACGACCTGCAGCAAGGTGGATGGACTCGATTATGACAGCAATGAATGCACCACTGAGAGACCTAAAAGACCAAGTTGAAGACAGATCATCCTGGAGAGAATCTATCTATGTGGTTGCTAAGAGTAGACACCGACTTGACGGCACTTAATCAATTTAAAAAAGTAGCAGGAATTCTTCTCTTTGATAATGCCTTGTTTCAAGAGGAGCGGGAAGGAAAGAAGAATGCACTGGTGCCCAATCAAAGCGATGTTAAAATTCTGGATTTCTCCATTGATTCCTATGGGTGCCACTCACTTCCATCCCAGGAAACATTTAAAAATGGGTGCTCCAATTTTAGCTAGAGAATATGTATGAAAGCCTTTTACACTTTTTTTTTAAAAAAAACTTTGTTTCCCCGCCCCCTTCTTGTCTGTTTTGGAATCCGTTTTCTATCATGAGAGTTAATCTGCAACATGGGAGTACAAAGTGATTCAGCTGAGTACTTTATTTGCGCTGGGAGGTGCCAATTTGACTAGTTACCTTTACTGCAACATGAGGTATATTTGTGTATGAGGGTTTTTTGTTTTCCCCCAGGAATTCCGAAACAGGCAGCCACCAGAACGAGGGAGCAGCTTTATGACATCTACACTAAAGAATTTTTAAGCACTATAGACCGAATGTTATAATTGTACAAAAGGGTCCCTTAAAATTTTTTGGATGCTCTACATAGCACATGGGCTGTGATACTAGTTAGTTTCTCTAGTAACTTGGAAAAGAGCTGATCTTGTGGTAGCAACTAGCAAGCATGATTTGTCCCCTTAACTAAGCAGGGTCTGTCTTGGTTGTATATGAATGGGAGACTTGATGTTTGAGCACTGTAAGATATTCCCCTCAGGGGATGGAGCCGCTCTGGGAAGAGAGGAAGGTTCCAAGTTCCCTCCCTGTCATCTCCAAGATAGGACAAGATTTTTTTTTTTAATAGGACAAGATTTTTTAATTGAACCAACAAACTACCAAAGCATACAGTACGTCTCCAAGATAGGGCTGAGAGAGATTCCTGCCTGCAACCTTGGAGAAGCTGCTGCCAGTCTGTGAAGACAATACTGAGTGAGATGGACCTATGATCTGACTCAGTATATGGCAGCTTCCTATGTTCTTTCTCCTACCCCCCAATATGAGGATTGAAAGTTAACCACTTTTTCAGCTTCAGCCCTCCAAACTGTGATATCAAGAGTAGACCTACATTACAGGGTTATCATAAGCCACTATCACTCTGATGCTGCTAAAACTAAAATCACATACAGAAATTGAGACTTAATTTTGTGCATATATTAGGAAGCTGCCATATACTGAGTCAGACCCTTGGTCCATCTAGCTCAATATTATATTATTATTATTATTACATTTATATCCCGCTCTTCCTCCAAGGAGCCCAAAGCGGTGTACTACATACTTGAGTTTCTCTTTCACAACAACCCTGTGAAGTAGGTTAGGCTGAGAGAGAGTGACTGGCCCAGAGTCACCCAGCTAGTTTCATGGCTGAATGGGGATTTGAACTCGGGTCTCCCTGGTCCTAGTCCAGCACTCTAACCACTACACCACGCTGGCCCTCTATTGTCTACACAGACTGGCAGTGGCTTCTCCAAGGTTGCAGGCGGGAATCTCTCTCAGCCCTGTTTTGGAGATGCTGCCAGGGAGGGAACTTGGGAACTTCTGTTCTTCCCAGAGCGGCTCCATCCCCTGAGGGGAAGATCTTACAGTGCTCACACATCAAGTCTCCCATTTCAAATGCAACCAGGGTGGACCCTGCTTAGCTAAGGGGACACACCAGGCTTGCTACCACCAGCTCTACTCTCCTCTTCTTGGAGGCACTCAATCCCCGTTCCAGCTTCAGGGGCTCATGGGATCCATCTAGTCCAGGGAGTCTCAACCTTGGCTCCCCAGCCATTATTGGACTTCAACTCCCATCATCCCCAGACCCAATGGCCTTTGGTTGGGCATTATGGGAGTTGGTCCAACAACATCTGGGGAGCCAAGGTTGAGATCCCTGGATGTAGTCCAACACCATTCCTGCTCCCCACAGTGGCCAACCAGATGCCCCAAAGGAATGCCTACAAGTAGCTTAAGAAAGTAAAGCCCTTCCCTGCTGCTGCTCCCCACAGCAATGGGTATTCTGAGGTAACTACCTCTGAGCATGGGGGTTCCATCTGGCCATCATAACAAATAGCTGTTGAGAGAATGCCCCACCTTCCTTCCTTGTTTCTACGTTTTGTAGAGAAAGGGTGACCACATGCTATGCTTAGTTACAGCTATTCCAGCAGCCCTCTTATTTCTTTCTCAGTTCTTTCCCATTGGCAGCTGTCGCTTACCAGAAAAGAAAATGGCGCTAAAAGTAATCGGGAAGTCTCCTTACTAGACAATAGAATTGTCCGTCTAGGCTTTTTAAAAATAAGAGATCTATGGTAGGTACTATGAGGCAAGGAGGGGCGGGGACAAGCAATAGGTCAAGGGTGATGGGGCGGGGTGGTGATAACAGCGCCTCGTTCTGCTTTCTCAATGGGAAGGAAGTAAGGCGATGAGAGCTGTGGCGACAGCAGGAGCAACTTGCCCAGGTGAGGAGTTCGGGCCAGCAGGGGGATGCGGGGGGAGGCAGGGCACCCTCCCCTCACCATGAGCGAGGCCCACACAGCTTAGCAACCCATCCTACCCCTAAGGGCACCAATGGAAAAAAGGGGGCGGGCCCAGAAGGAGAGCATGTCGAGGGTGAGCAACTAAAGCTTGAGATGGGTGGTGCGCGGTCGTCTGTCTGTCCGCCCGCCCGCCCGCTTTCTCCTCCCGTGCCACGCGCTCCTAGAGCGTAACGGCCGTTCTCCTCGCCCTCCTTCACCTGCCGACTTGCTGCCTGGTTGGCCTGAGTTGCCCGCGCAAAAGCATGAAACGAGAGGCGGGAGTCTCGCGCTTCCCTGCGTGTGCGTTGCGTTCCATGTTCCAGTAAATAAAGAGGGTGCAGGAGTTATCCCTCTCCACTGTCTTTGCGTTTATCCAACTTATAACCCCAAACTTCGTAAATCTTCTGTGGAAACTTCTGCTTAAACCTCAGTTATACTGTCCACTGCATCAGTTACGTAGGATTCAAGGTCGCCTGTCCTGTAGTTTAGCATCCGCCTTTAGGCATGGGGCGCTTCTTCCTCCTCAGTGGCGGCGCGGCGGCCGCAGCACGTGCAAGCGCACGGCTGTTCACCTTCCAGGTGCATGCAGGATAGGCAAGAGATACACCTGCGTCCTATGCGGTTAAAGGCTTCCCTTCATTTCTGCAAGACAGGAGCTTTGCGTAAAGTTTCTGAGGGTAAAAGTAAACATTGTGATCTTTCTCTCCCTGTCCTCTGTATAGGTCGAGGCAAGCTGTCTATTGAGTCTGTTGCTCAAACATAAACTATTGATGAGGTGATACTGTACTCAGTTAATTTTTAACTTAACGGTGGACTTCCTCTGCACATTTGGTGTGTTTATATCTTATGCTTGTGTAACTTTTAAAATGCAAATACACTTATGAAAGAATAAACCAGTGAGCTGCCGATATTCTTGAGATCATAATAGGAATTTTGAATTGTGCTCTGATTGAGATTTGGATAGAAGAGACATAACACATTTAAATGGAATCCAGTACCTGAATTATCTTTAGGATTTTTGTATTTTTCTTAAAAGAAACAATGAAGGGAAACCATGTGGGTGGCAAATAAGGATCAGTCAGATTAACAACCTGATCCTTTGTAGAATTAGGCATGCCTAAGGCAAATGAAAATGGGTTATGCTATGCTCTACATCAGCTAGGTAAGAAGAAGGTCATTAATCCCAGTTTGTGTCTGCATGCTTTATTCTGTACTGGATCAGGCAGTAAGAGGAAGCTGTCTGCTTAGAAACAAGTCCCATCATTTTTTCAGGAATAACTATCCTCTTGGCTGGAATCCTGTGAGCACTTAACTGGAAGTAAATCCTACTGAACACTGTGGAACTTCTGATTAAACATGCATAGGATTGTGTTATTGGAAACAATTTGCGTTAGAAATAGTTGGATGTTGGTAAATATGAAAGTTATTTGTACAGCTGATATGCAACAGACAACTGCTGTTGTGCTTGCCAGTTAACATACTTACTGCAGTGTCCATCAGAACATTTGCTACTATCTCAACAGCCAAATGACCTTGGCCAGGCAGCATTTCAGACTTAAGCCTTTCGTAAAGAATGCATGCCATGAAAATAGTTCTCATACTTCAAACCTATTATTAGCAATGCCTTTTGAGCTATTAAACGAACGTTCCAGAATTACTTTTGAGGTAACAAACATTTTATGTGCTTTTGTATTATTTGTGAAATTCTGGCCAGAGAAGGGCAAAGCTATCTACACTTAACACTTTGGAGCACCAAGATGCCTTTGTATCTATCTTGCTTCAATTAATGGAGGTTTGTGGCAAAAAAATTAAAGGTAACGTGCCACTAATATAACTGTAAAATAACATTTGGTTTACATCAGAGTAGAATATTGGGGTGTAAACACAAAACATCAGAGTTTTAACATGCAGTTTGTTGAATGTCCTGAAAGCTAACTGAGAAAAACTAAATCAAAAGTCATGCAGTTTTAATGTTTTCTCCCTGCCCCTGATGAATATAAAAATGCTTATGGTATTATAATATAAAAATGTTTATGGAATATAAACATGCTTATGGAGAGAAAGATGCTGCTCTCATGCAAAGCAGGCCGATTAAAGCAGCAACAACAAAACTCTTTTAGCTTCGACAAATTTCTTTTTACATTTGTTGTACACCGCCCAGAGCCTTTGGATGGGACCGTTTATAAATGTAATAAATAAATATAGTGTAAATTCACAATAATTTAATTTTGCACATATGATGGACTTTGTACCTATTTTTAAAAAACTGCATGCATAAATGCTTGCTTACATTGTGGTTGAACAGTTGAAGCTGCTTCTGCTGAATCAGACCACTGGTCCATTTATCTCAGTATTGTCTATATTTATTGGTAGTGGTTCTCCAGAGTTTCAGACAGGTGTCTCCCCCAGGCCCAGCTGAAAATCCCTGCTATTGTACTTGGGACCGTCTGCATGCAAAGCATATTCTCTGCCACTAAATAGCTTCTTTCCCAAATCTGACTGATAGTGCGATTGTAGATATTGATACCTCTTTACTGAAATGGTTTTGATATTTTGAAATGTGATTTGAGAGATGGGCACAATACATCTTGTATGGGATAATTTCTAGAGAGTGATTATCTAGCTTTAAGAATACTTTCTTATTTATTTTATATCCTGCTTCTAAATCAAGAATGACTTCCAAAGCTGCTTCCAAAGTGCTTAAAATTAAAATCCACATAAAGATAAAAATATGAATGTAAAAGATTCAGAATTTTTGAAAAAATTCTTAAAATTTTGGAAGGTTTGCAGGGCCTTTCTCAAGAGCAAGGTACTGTGCTTTATCCCTTTTTATTTCTGGTTTTTTGGCCCTCTTTAGGCTTAAGGAACCTAACCCCCCAATTTCCCATAGACTCAAGGTCTCATGATTCACAGTTTCATTATCTGCAGTTGTAGGCTGGAATGGAACCCACATGGATAATGAAGACTACCTGTATGCCTACACTGATTGGCAGCAGCTCTCCAGGGTTTCATATAAGGGATCTTTTCCCGTTTTATGTGGGAAAACTGTTTTCTATTCTGCATGCAAAATATGTGCTGTGTCACTGAGCTACAAACCCTCTTTAATATAGTTACACACTCTCTCTCCCCCTTCTCTTCCTCTCTGTACTCTAGGCTCTTCCCTCCTGAGAGAGGAGCAGAAAGAGCTGTAGAGGAATTTAGGGGAAGGCTGCTAAATATACCAATCCACAGAAGCAGCCTTATTGATCTGCAGAGCCTTCTGGCCAGGCCCAGCACCACACAGGAGAATCCTTAGGTAGTTGCCAAGGGCTCCGTACTCCCAAGAGATTCTACTGCTGATGTCTGTGCTGGCCTTAAGAGAAGGATTGAGTCCCTCCACTTTGAGGAGGGACCCTCCTCTGTGTACTTTGATGGCATGGAATGCATATACTTCATTTGTTGCTGTAGTTGCAGACGTAGAAGCATGTTCTAGAAGGCAGACTCATTGTGCTGCCATACCTGCCACAATGTCCCTTGGATGATGTAGCATGCCACTGTGCTGTAGAGGAGGGCATTATGGGAAGAAAAAGTGGCAAGTGCAGTATGGTTTCTGATTGCTGCTGCAGCAGTGGCAAATATAATACCTTCCATACCTCAAAAGTAAAGGGAAGGGGGGCACCAGTGGAAACTTCTGCCACAGACCGTATAGCAGCATGGGCGGGGGCAGTCTTCATTAGGGATGTGTCCAAACCGGTTCAGTGGTTGTTGTCCAGACTCCTTAACCAGTTCAGAGGTCCGGCGTTTGAGCTGGTTCAGCGGCGTGTGCACGCATGCGCCTGTCGGGCACTTCCAGTTTGACACTGACTGGGGCAGCAAAGTGGTATGCTGCCACTCTGCGCCAGCTATGTTGGCGAGAGTGCCGGTGAGAGAAAGAAAGCGGGGGGGGGGGAGGTAAGAACACCCTCCCAGTTCCTTAAAGGTAAGCCACCCCCCGCCCCCACTGAATCATCGGTCAGACAGTTTGTGCATATCCCTAGTCTTCACTGGGTCCGCAGTATAGAGCAGGGATGTCAGACTGCTGCCCTCCAGCTGTTGTTGGCCTACAGTTCCCTTCATCCCTGGATACTGGCCACTGTGACTATTATTTATTTATTTACTACATTTTTATACCGCCTTTCTGCCTTGACAAAGGCACCCAGAGCGATTTACAATATTAAAAGATGCAAATTACAGAAAATTAAAAAAGGTTGTCTCAGGCTGTTGGTCTTTTCAGGAGCTGAGGTCAAGAGCTCCCTGGCCTGGGTGCCTCCTTTCTTGCCTCAGGGCACACTGGTCTTTCAGTACTCCTGGGAAGGTGGTGGTGGGGGCTGCCCCAACAGCCCTCACAGGCCAGAGCTAGGGATGATGAGTGTTGTAGGCCCACAACAGCTGGAGGACCGCAGTTTGACCGCAGTATGGAGGGAAGTATGGATGTGCACGGAACCACGGAGCTGCGGTCTGGCACTGGGGTGCGGGTTCCTTTACGGGTGGGGGAAGTAGAATGGCCTCCGGACTGGTCCGTGCACATCACTAGAAGGAAGGACTTAAATGCTCCCTTCCCACATGCTGCAATCCTGATTCCACCCCACCCTATGACTACTAATGTACTGTTCTTTAAAAAAAAACCACTCAACTTTGTTGAGTTGAAATTAATATAGCCAGTAGTTTTTCCAGTTTCAGTTCTTATTGGCAGCTCCGCTTCACAGTACACTTGCAAAATGTGTTTATTGCAGCCCAGTCTTATGCATGTTTACTCAGAACATGCCAGTGTTTGCTCAAAACATTGCCAGTAGAACTTATGCCCTACTAACTATGCATTGGGTTGTAACCGCAGTTTTAAAACATTAGGCTGCCTGTTCTTATGTCTTAAAATATCATGTTTTCTCATAATGTAATTTTTCAGATGTGCCATCTTTCCTTGGTCAAAACAGAAGCTTATTTGTGTTTGATTGAGTGTTTCTTTAATCCTAGGAGGTAAACTGCCATTGAGTTCTGTCCAGTACTGAATTGAAAAGATTGCATTCCTCTTTGACTATAAGGAATTTAGCAAGTATGCTGTGTTGTGGCCTCTTGTTTCTACATAATTCAGCTTTTCTCTCTAACTCTTGGTAAGAAAATATTTGCAATTGCATAATATTGCTTTGAGGGTGTATTTTGTATAGTTTGGGTTAGATGATTTGGAAGGAGAGCTGGTCTTGTAGTAGCAAGCATGGCTTGTCCCCTTAGCTAAGCAGGATCCATCCTGGTTGTATATGAATGGGAGACTATATGTGTGAGCACTGTAAGATATTCCCCTTAAGGGATGGGGCCACTCTGGGAAGAGCATCTAAGTTCCAAGTTCCCTCCCTGGCATCTCCAAGATAGGGCCGAGAGAAAGACTCCTCCCTGCAACCTTGGAGAAGCTGCTGCCAGTCTGTGCAGACAATACTGAGCTAGATAGACCAATGTCTGACTCAGTATATGGCAGCTTCCTATGATTTAAGAACACTTTTTGAAATGATCTCTCAATATTAGTGTTCCCTTTAACAGGGATTCCCAGATGTTATTGACTAGAACTCTCATAATCTCCAGCTGCAGTGGCCTTTGGCTGTGGATTATGGGAGCTGTAGTCATCAATATCTGGGAATCCCTGTTACAGGAACACAATTCAATATCCCGGCTTCCTACTTAAAATGCTTCTCCTTCCTGGGAGCATCGGCACCATGCCTTGAAATATACATCTCTCATCTCCTGCTCCTTCTTTCCTTCTCAATAGCTCCCGGCAGCCACTTGTATGCTCTCCCTTTCTACAGAAGGGAGTTCTTGTTTCCAGTATTTCATCTGATCCCGTCTGTTTGGAATATGGTCTTCTTCTGGATTCATATGATACAATTGTGTGATGCTGGGAAATCATAAGACCACTTCACTGTGCTTTTTATGATCTTTTAGGAAATTTTCAAGTACATTCTGTTAATAGCAAATAGTAGTATCATTATATATCCTGGCTTCTAAACTGAACAGACAAGTTTTAATAGCAACAGCCATTCTGTTCGTTATTCTCTCTTTTAACATGTAATCAACCTATACTAGCTGGGCCGGGTGCAGAGCATCTACACCTCTAGTTTGGCCCAGCCATTTGGCCCAGCCATTTTTACCATTAGGTAAAACTTATGTGGAGACTAAGGCCAGAACCATTGCTTCAAGCTGCTTTTATGGAAAAAAGGACCCTCGTGAGTGAAACTTTGAAACTCTCAGTATTATGAAATAATCAACAGCACAGAATGAACTCTTAAACTCTTCATTTTGTAAAAAAACAAATATTCATCATTTTAAAAGCAATTTGAATAAAGAATATGTAAATTCATGTACAGTCCTGCTAAATAATCATGAAGAACTCTGTATAGTAAAATCCTAACAATGTATGTATTCATTATTGCTTCCATAACCTGAAGAAAAGGCCTTGTAGCTTGTAGAAATTAGGAACAAACATTTACTTTCTAAGCTGTCAATTGAGATTCATAGTATACATTGTAATGTTGCAACCCTACATGTAATTGCAACAGTGCAAACTCTATTGACAGCTTATGTAATACCATGCAGGGTTATGGCCGTCGTTTTGGGGAATCCTTACTAACTTCTTCTAATTAGAATTAATGTTCAAGAGTTCATTTTTGCATACATGACTCTTAAGCAGATATAAGATTGTAGTATCTTAGGGTCTTGGAGGCCTTCTAGACCAGCTCAGTGCAGGAAGCCCTACAGAATCCTTGATAGAGCCCCTGGTGGCGCAGTGGTAAAACTGCCGCCCTGTAACCAGAAGGTTACAAGTTTGATCCTGACCAGGGGCTCAAGGTTGACTCAGCCTTCCATCCTTCCGAGGTCGGTAAAATGAGTACCCAGAAGGTTGGGGGCAATATGCTAAATCATTGTAAACCGCTTAGAGAGCTCTGGCTATAAAGCGGTATATAAATGTAAGTGCTATTGCTATTGCTATTGCTAAGTGCTAGATGGTCATCCAGCCTCTGTTTTTAAACCTCCAGTGAAGGAGAGCCACCACTGCATGACGAAGACTGTTGTACTGTTGAACTGATAACATAAGAACAGTCCTGCCTGATCAGGCCCAAGGCCTTTCTAGTGCTGCATCCTGTCTTCACACAGTGGCCCACCAGATGCCCCTGGGAAGTCCATGGGCAAGAGCTGAGGGCATGCCCTCTCTTCTGCTGTTGCTCCCCTGCAACTGGTATTTAGAGGCCCAGGTGTTTTAGCCTTGCCTTATAAGGAAGGTGCTCTAGGCCCCTGATCATCTTGATTGCCCTCTTCTGCACTATCTCCAGTTCTATAACGTCCTTTTTGAGGTATGCTGACCAGAATTGTACACAGTACTTCAAATGTGGCCGTACCATAGATTTGTATAAGGGCATTATATTAACAGTTTTATTTTCAATCCCCTTCCTAATGATTCCAAGCATGGAATTTGCCTTTTTCACAGCTGTCACACATTGAGTCGACAATTTTAATGAGCTGCCCACCATGACCCGAAGATCTCTCTCCTGGTCAGTCACCAACAGCTCAGACCCCATCAGTGTATATGTGAAATTGGGGTTTTTTAGGCCTCAATATGCATCACTTTACACTTCCTAACATTGAACCACATCTGCCATTTTGTTCTTGCAGCTTGGAAATTTCTTCCTTATATCTAGCATGAATCTACTTCCTTGTAATTTCAGCTCATTGGTTCCGGTCCCGCCTTCAGAAGCTACGGGGAGTAATTCCATTCCTCATTCTATATGATAGCTGTTCACGATTACTAACATTTATATACCATTAAGTTCTCAAGGCAGTTTACATTAAAAAACAACAAGCAATAAATAGATGGTTCCTTGTCCCAAAAGGCTCGCAATCTGAAACAAAACTCAAGTAGACACCAGCAATAGCCACTGTGCTAGGGTTGGATAAGGGACAGTTGCTCTCCCCTTGCTAAAAATGAGAAAATTACTACTTTAAAAGGTGCCTCTTTCCTTGATTAGTACAGGCCCTTCTCACAGGTGTAACAAATCCCAGTATATTGCAGCACTGCACTGCAAGAAGTCTTGTACTAGTGCTTGCATAAGAGTTTATGGAATAGCACAAAGACATTTTATCCTCCCACTCATTATTTGGATGCAAGCCCCCCCCCCCCCCAGTTAAAACAATGCAAACAGCAATAAAAGGCCAAACTCAGTTAAAATTAGTGCTGATCTGTATTTCTTTCTTTTCACTAATATTTTTCTGGGCAGCAAAAATGAGGGAGTGGGATTTTTGTGGGAGGGCTCACAAAAGGTTTACAACTTTTCAGAGTAGTAGTGGGGATGAAGGTGGCAGTATTTTTCTTGCATAGGACTGAAAAGCTGCTGCCTCTGTGGGCAGCAGCAGTAGCACTAGAAACACTGTTTGTCTCTGGCAGCTGGCTCCATTTCCCTCCCCGAATGCATTCTTGGAAGTGGGGGTGGGGGATGGTGTCCCAGGAAGGAAATGGTATCCCAGGAAGGAAAATGGAACTGGCTAGGGATGTGCACGAACACTGGGAGGTTCAACATTTGAAGGTGGGGAAGGTGCACTTACCCCTTTTTTCACTCCCCCCCCCCGCCAGTGCTCGGTATTTGCAGAGTCCTATGGGGTGGCAGGGAAGTATGCTGCTGCCCCATAGGACTTTGCAAATACCGAGTGGTGGTGGGGGGGGAAGTGGAGGGAGGAGTACGTGCACCCTCCCCTGCCTGGTTCCTTGCACATTTTTAGAACTGGCTACTACTTTAAAGAAGTTATGCCATTTCCTGATGCGGTAGATATGGAGAAATAGATCTGGGTGTCATCAGCATATTGATAACAACCTACACCAAACCTCCTGATGATCTCTCCCAGTGATCTCATGTAGATCTTAAAGTACATTGGAGACCGTATGGACCCTTGTGGAACTCTATATATTAATTCTCACTTTGCAGAGCAGCAGTCCCCAAGAGACACCATCTGGAATCTACCAGAGAAGTAGGAATAGAACCTCTGTAAAACACTGCCACTATATCCCTCCTCCCTCACATGACCCAGAAGGATACCATGGCTGATGGTATCAAAAGCCGCCGAGAGATCCAGAAGGACCAACAGAGTCATACACCCTCTGTCAGTTCCCCGTTAGAGATCATTCATCAGGCTGACCAAAGCAGTCTCAGTCCCATTGCCTACTCAAAAGCCAGTTTCAAATGGGTAATCTATATCATCAGTTTGTTATTTCTCTTTGTAAACCGCCCTGAACCATTTTTGGAAGGGCGGTATAGAAATTGAATTAATAATAATAATAATAATCCAAAACTGCCTGGAGCTCAGAGGCTACCACCTGCTTAATCACCTTGCCCAACCATGGATGATTGGAAATGGGTCTGTAATTTTGAATGATCCAATGCAGGTTTCTTCAAAAAATGATATCCTCCTTAAGACAAGGAGGCATTCTGCCCTCCCTCAGAGAAGCATTTATAATATTTACTTGACCCTCTCTGGTAATACAATTACTGGATGAAATAATCCACATTGGACAAGGGTCAAGAGAACAGGTTGTAGGGCGTATTGTCCGAGGTAGTTTGTCTACCTCTTCAGGAGTTACAAACTGAAAGTGGACCCAGTCTATTGCTATAAGAGGAGCTGCTGGACACCTCCACAGTAGACTCTGCTGTAATTGTGGAATCCAGCCCAAGTATGAGAGATTTTATTCATAATATTTACAGGGGAATAATGAATAGAAATGGAACAAAACTGAAAATGCAGTTAGTTTAATTAGAATATGCTCTGAAGGCATTCTGAAATTGATAGGGTTCAAATATATGCTATATAAGCATCAAATATAGCTTCTTTAGTAACTCATGATTGTCAGCTTCAAATATTTGTTTTATTTCCCTCTGTTGGCTAGGCACAATCAATGATCTCAAAAATATTGCTCTTGGAACTTTATTGACATCATCCTTTATGCTGCTAAACTAGGGCTCTGCAGTTATGGACTTAAAAGGTGGAAGGAAGAAGCATTGTACTGTTGAACATTCAAGGGCTTATTAGAGAAGCATATTTAAACAACAACCTTTTTAATTTTATTTCAAACACCAAAATGTATTAGGTTTGACAAATAACACTGAAGGGTATCCCTAGTTACATGTTCTTGTTTCTTTGCTATCAATAGATCTATTTTGTATTTGTTACACCGAGCTATAGATTACCCCCGCCCGCCGTTCCACACATATAGACTCGCTGTAATGTATTCGTATTGAAAATGCAATGTTGTCCTTGAGAGTAGCATGCTTGAATGTGTTTTGACTTTACTAAGGATAACAAAATAAGAAGAATGCTTTCACTGTTGCTTCTTTTCCACAACCACTGCAATTTCATCAATTGGTTTAGCTGCGGAGTAGGGTATTTGCATGTGCAGAACTGCTGAAATTATAATGCAAATCATACTTGCTCTGTCTTCAAGTTTTTGTCATTCAAGTTTTCAATGACCTACTTATGAATATAGGTAGTATTTTGCACAAATGTTTTAATTTTCATTCCATATGATATGATAATATATTATAAACAGACTACGTGCCCTTTTGTTTTGATGTTCTCTTCACTGGTGCAGCACCAGCTGTTGTTGCTAAAGTACATGAACTCCAGATCAAAGTTAAAAAGGGATACTAATTTAGGAATGTCATCCTCTTGGCATAGTGCAGCTTTGAGCCAGGAAAATACAGTAACAAAAGATAGGGATTTTAAAAGGCAAGTGGAGGAAAGCACTCTGGCTTTGTTTTGATAGGATACCACTTCAGCTGTAGCAAAACAGAACTTCTTGTGCCTTAGCAGCTAAAGTGTCAGTATTGGATCAGGTATTAATATGATAAAGCTGCAGCATAACATAGCAAAAATGTTTCCCCCAAACATAATAAAAAGGTAGTTACCATACTATTTAATATGCGAAGGTGTAGCCCCCTTGTATTACCAATGTTTCAGTCATGCTATTAAAATAAAATTTTATTTATAGTAGTATATATGTAATAATATAATTATTATAATTGCTTTGACTTGATTGCTTGCAGTTATTGAGATGTTGGTTTCAGTAGCATGTCCAAGGCCAAATAGGAAGTATGTTTATTCCCTAGGATCCCTAGGCAGATTCCCTCATTGTCTGTAGAGAGTTCAAAATTGTTGAGGTTACTAGGATACAGCAGGAGGCTGGTGGATTCTAGACAGAGAAAAGTAACATGTTTTTGTTAAAAGAAAGAGAGTGCCTTGAAATGTACTTCCTAAATGTATGTCAGGGCTTGTCTGTACAAATATGCACCTATTCGCTCATACATTTCATAATATGTTCCTTTTGACTGGGACTGTAGGTTTTTACTGGATTATTGCTGAGGTTAGAATTTGCTTTCTTCCTACCATATTAATTGACAGCAAGCAAAATTTCTGGACTTGTGAAGGCTTCACTGGACTTCTGTACAGGTTACCCAGATACACTGACTTAATCCTCCCAGTATCAAATTTGCTTAAAAAGAGCCTTAAAGGTTTTGCCTTGTGTTCTATATCCAAAACCAGCAGATACATTACAATTTCAAATTATCTAATATTTAAAAGAAATTGCCCTCATTGTTCAGGACTCTCAAAATGGTAGCCCAGTTGAGACATTCTAATATGCAAATGCATTTAAATTTAATTGAGCAATTGCTTAAATGCCAGTCAGCTAATTAAATATATTGAATTGGTTGACAGGCTTACTTTTTATCTCTTGTTATAAGAAATGTTTTTCTGTTATTACTTTCTATATATGCTTCTCCCTCTTGCAGTTAGTGGACTCTTACTAAGGGAAATTAGTGGCTTTTAATAATAAAAATGATTAAACAAACATGACTATTGGACTATCCAGATTTTTTTTTCCGTAAGAGAAGGATAGTGAAGGAAAACGCTTGTATATGATTGTGAAAAGCAAAGTGCAGTATTTTGAGGGAAAATATATAAGCAAGGTTCTTGACAGACAAGAGGATGTAGAAAATCAGCTTTAAAAGTAAACACCAGTTAAAGGTGGAATATGAGAGTAGGACAGTGGTTAGGAGCAGTGTTCCCTCTAACAGGGATTCCCAGATGTTGTTGACTACAACAAGCAAAAGCCATTGCAGCTGGGGATTCTGGGAGTTGTAGTCAACAACATCTGGGAATCCCTGTTAGAGAGTACACTGGTTAGGATGAATGTGTTGTGAAATAACATTGATATTGCAATAATACTAGTGCCTGTTTTACCAGGCCCTAAAGACAACCTAGAAATGGAGTACTGATAATTGTATGGATATCCTGCTGATTGTGCTTATTTGTATTATTAATACACATAATTTCCCTCCCTAAAAGCCCACTAACTGCAAGAGGAGGAAACATATATGGAAAGTGATCCCACAAAGTATTTCACTAGAAGTAAGCATGTCAACAAATGAAATATTTTTAATTGGCTGACTGGCATATAAGCAACTAATTACTCAATTAACTGGACAGATAGCAAAAATACAAATAGAAATCTTATTTATGGTGGCTCAGCATATCTTATTGATGGGGTCTCTTTACTACTGACAGATCAGATAAGCAGCCTGGGAATACTACTTGATTCAGTGGGTCAGTTCAGATGGAATGTTTCCAAATTGTGGATTGGAATATCAGGGAAGTGTTTGTGCTGCTGCCTCCCCCTTGCTTGCCACCTTGTAGGTTTCAGTTCTCTCCCTCGCTTCCTTGTTTGAACAACTTTTGAATAATTTGTTTGAATAACGTTTTCTGCCATAATCAGACCCATTCTAGAATATCGGATTGTATACCCAGCATGTTTCAGGCATAGACAGGAGGTTATCACAGCAGATTTTCCAGCCAGTAGTGAGAGGAGCCCCAAAACCCCAGTTCCTTTCCTGTCTTGCTTCAGGCAACAACACAGAGAGAGAGCTCTTCAATTCCTAATCACTACGACTAGTCCTTCTATCTCTTCCTTCCCTTCCTCCTCCAATTTTCCGGTGTGTGAGGGTGGGAAGGGAGTCTATTGATTACAACAAATTCCAAACAGTTTTTTAAATTTCTAATTCGGACCATCACTCTGTTCATTGCTTTTGCTTTCTGGTTTTCCAAATTTATTTTATTTATTTATTTTACATTTTATATCCTGCTCTTCCTCCAAGGAGCCCAGAGCGGTGTACTACATAGGTTTCGCCTCACAACAACCCTGTGAAGTAGATTAGGCTGAGAGAGAGTGACTGGCCCAGAGTCACCCAGCTAGTATTATGGCTGAATGGGGATTTGAACTCGGGTCTCCCCAGTCCTAGTCCAGCACTCTAGCCACTACACCATGCTGGCTCACTGAAATGAAAGTGGGCTTTGCCTGCTTCTAAGGGTGACACTACCCAGACGTTTGCTGCCCTCACAGCTAGTGCAGACCCATCAGCAGCCCCTAAGAAGGCCAAAAAGAAAATGAAGCACACACTCCCAGCTGCTCTGCTACCACCTGCAAAAGTAAAATAACAAACTACAGATCGCTTGGCTGAGCGAGTGGCTTTTATTGCAAGCGGTATGTCAACAAAGGCAGTTGTGATAGATTCCCTCTCCGTGCCTTCTAGCACACAATGCCACGAAACAAAAGCAGTGCCATTTTTCCACCTGCAGATGTTTTATCTGGCACCATCTTGGAGAAGGGGGAACCAGTCATACTACTTATTATTTATTTATTTATTTATTTGGTTTGATTTGATTTGTATACCACCCAAAATGGCTCAGGGCAGTTTACAATTAAAACAAACCACTAAAACAGTAAAGAGCTAAACAAATTTAAAAACAATATAACAGTTAACAATTTAAAAACATTTTAAAATAACAATTAAACAGTTACAGTAATCAAAACCCCCGATTACTTCTCCCTGCAGCCCAGCCAGAAACACTAGAGACACCCAACAAGGGGCAGCAACCCGAACGAAACCCAGTGGTCCCTGTAACTGAGTAACAATGCCTTGGGACCTACCAATTCAATGAACCCCATCTCCATTTAGGAAGATACTGCACAATGGCTTCAACAATTCATTGCAAATGAGTTTCACTCCCTCCTTCCCTCCATACCCCCTGCCTTTCCTACTGTCCATCCCTGGCAACCCAGGGCTCCATCCAAGCCCTTCCTATCCTCCTTCCCGAACTCCAGCCCGGCTTGTAAAGCTATTCTTGTGGGAGAAAGGGGGTGGTTCTTTCCCAGATTCCTCACCACCACAAAAGGAGAGCCAACCACTCCTCTTCCTCCTCTGAGGAGAACCTTCCAAAATGTCCCTCTCCAAAGGTCAACTCTCCTATCCAACCCACTCCTCCTCCAAATGCCAACCCGGTGATTCCTGCTCTTGCCCAACCTCCTCTACCTAATGCTTCTTCCTCTGAGTCTGAGGAAGGCAAGATATCTGATGGAGAAACTGCTACCCAGCCCTTCAGTATGAACAGGTTATTCCAAACTGCTGATTTTGAAATTCTTATGGCAAAAGTGAGGAGGACCATTACTGCTGTAACTACTCTGGAACCCCTGGCTCCAAGCTAGGACCTGAAGGTGTTTCTATCCTCCTCAACATCCCCCCCCCACTTCCGTACCCTTCCCCCCGCTCTTCCATTCCACTGTGTCAGTGGAATGAACTTCTCCCTTTGCCCATAAACCGGCCATTCCTTTCCCTGCCAAACTGTACTCACTGCCATAAGAGATCTCAGCCATTTCAGTCCCTCCCGTGGTAGATGCCCCAGTGGCACAACTGGTCTCGGGGGCCATCATGAGTAAAGATGGCAAGGAACAATTAAAGATTCCAGAAGATAAGAAATGTGAATTTTTTTCTGAGAAAAACTCATGATTCTTCAGCTACGGTAATCAAGGCAACAGCAGCAAACTCCATATTCTCCAGAGCCTCCGTCCTTTGGGCCAAGGAGCTCTTACAATATATTCACCCGAGAACACCAAACTCTGTCTAGGAGTTAATAAAATGGCTGAAGCTGCAGCCTTCATGGCTGACTCTAACTTGGATTGCATATAATATGCTTCCAGAGCTATGGCATCCACCATGGCGGTTAGAAGATGCCTATGGCTGAAACCAGTGTTCCCTGTAAGAGGGATTCCCAGATGTTGACTACAACTCTCACAATCCCCAGCCAAAGGCCACTGCACCTGGGGATGCTGGTAGTCAACAACATCTGGGAATCCCTGTTACAGGGAACACTGGCTGAAACACTGGAAGGTTGATTCAAAATCAAAACCAATTCTCACCTCTACCCCATTCAAGGGAGCTAAACTCTTTGGTGAATCTTGGACCCCATTTTGGTCGAGACACATGATAAAAAGTAACCCATGCCCTCTACCAAGACAAACTCACGTAGACTTTTCAGAGGGAATTCATCCTCCTTTCGTTCATCTTTCAGACAACCAGATTATTCCCTGGGCAGCTGCTTTCGAGACAACTAAACCTTCTCCAGACAAACTCCTCACCCCCAGTGGCATCAACTCCCCAGAGGAGTATTCAGACACCAGTTCAACAAACAGTCTCAATCCTCCTCATTCCAAACTCACAAACAATTACTCGCCACATGTTGGAGGCAGACTCTTAGATTTTGCACAAACCTGGACAAGAGTCATCTCTGACCACTGGGTCCTCAAAACAGTCTCCGAGGACCTTACCTTGGAGTTGGAGTTTCCTCTCCCCCCCCTCCCCCGCCATCAAACAGCTTCATTTCAACACCAGTTCCAAAGAAGCACAACAAATGGCTGTACATGTTCCAGGAGATCCACGTTTCCTATACATCTAGGCTATATACCAGTACTTGGACAGAATCATGTCAGGGCATATATTCCATTCTATTTTTGGCCCCCCAAATGGACGAGACCTGGAGGGCAGTCTTGGACCTCAAGGCACTCAATCTTCGTATCTATAAATGCTCCTTCAGGATGGAATCTCCACCAAGATCCACCATTTCCTACATATCCAGGCTATAGAACCAGTACCTTGGACAGAATCATGTCAGGGCATATATTCCATTCTATTTTTGGTCCCCAAAAAGGATGAGACCTGGAGGGCAGTACTGGACCTCAAGGCCCTCAGTCGTCACATCCATAAATGCTCCTTCAGGATGGAATCTCTCAAGACCATCAAAGGAGGCAGTGAAAGACCTATAGTTTTTAGCTTCTGTGAATCTATCAGAAGCGTACCTTCATGTCCCAATCTACTCGGGTCATTGACACTTCCTCAAGTTCTGTTTCAACAATTTACATTTCTAGGACCAGGCAATGCCATTCAGGCTGTCTTCGCCCCCAAGGGTATTCACAAAGGTCATGATAGCCCTGATAGCACACATGCATATGCAGGCATTCTGCGTTTATCCATTTCTGGACAACCTACTGATCCAGTCAGCATCCCTTCCTCTTGCTCAGAAAGATGTCCATAAGGTCTTCCTGAAGACCTTCTACCAACAGGATTTACCAGACCACTTGGATGGCATTTTCTCAATGGCCCGGAAAGAAGGGGCTTCTTCCCAGCATGGTGGGTGTTCCAGATGTGTTGGCATCCCTACAATCCGGCTTGGAATAAGGCCTCTGTCCTAACACACTCCATAGACAAACTTCGGCATTAGCCTCCATCACTGAGATTAATGCTCCAGGCGCCAATCTTATTCACCTACACATTTGATGCTTCCTGAAGGGAGTGAACAATCTGGCCCCTCCCCCAGTTCACAGATTCCCATCATAGACCTCAAACCAAGTTCTCAACACACTCAAACAGACACCTTTCGAACCACTGTGAGAAGCATATCTTAAAAATCTCTCCTTCAAGGTAGTCTTCCTGATAGCAATCACTTCAGCCAGGAGGGTTTCAGATTTGGCGGCACTATCAGTCCATAAGGAACTTTGTGTCTTCCAACCAGACGCGGTCATCCTGAAGTTAGATCTGATTTTCATTCCTAAAATCAACTCCACCTTCAATCGTTCCCAACCAGTAGTACTATCATCCTTCTATCCTTCTCCAGTACACTCCAGGGAAAAAAACTTGATGTACATAGCGCCCTACGTACTTTCATCCATAAGACCAAGGCATTCAGGATGTCTGATTCCCTCTTTGTATCCTTCCATCCATCCACCTTGGGGAATAAGGTTGCCAAGTCTTCTCTCTCCAAATAGATCAGGTCTACCATATCCCTATGAGTCCATGCACATTCCAGTCCCCTGGGGCATTACTGCCCACTCAACAAGAAGTGCTTCTATATTGGCGGCATTCTGCCAGTGCCCCCATCTGTCAGGCAGTGACCTGGTCGCTGGTCACTCAATTCATTAAAGCATTACAAAATCTCATCCTTTCATGCTGAACAAGCAGCGTTGGGCCGCACTGTTCTGAAACAAGTTGTGTAATCTTCCACTTCCCTCCCTAAACCTATTTCTCTGTTTCTGCTTAGGTATGTCCCTATATTCTAGGGTGGGCACTGATTATGTTGGAAAAAGAGACATTGGTCTTACCTGTGAAGGGTTCTTTTTCACCATAAACAGAACTCACCCGGTTCTCCCATAGAAGCTTTCTCTTCAATCCAGGCTCCCCTCCTGCTTATCTGGGGAGATCTTCATCTCTTTTTTCATGGGCAGTGCCAGTAAGGGTGACGGAAGACTCCCAGGGTGTCAGTCCTTCCTTTGCTGTCCTGTATATTGTTTATCTGTGTTAACTTATTTCTCACAAGCCCTTTTCAGCTCTCTCTCTACTTATCATGGCATCCTTCATTACGAAAGTCAGGAACTGGGGCTTTGGGGCTCCTCCTCCTACTGGCTGGAAATTCTGCTGTGATAACCTCCTGTCTATGCCTTAAGCATGCTGGATATGCAACCCTGTATTCTAGGATGGGCTCTGATTATGGTGAAAAGGAACCCTTCACAAGTAAGACCAATGTCGCTTTCTGCTGCATTCACATCAGGCCAATCAGGTTCTCTCCAAACTAGGGTTTGAAACCTTCTTCAAACCCTGATTTTAACCTCCAGTTTGGAGCTACACTATGGTTTCCTTGAAAAAGGGAGGAAAAGGGGGTATAGGAGAGAGCAAGCAGCATGCTCCCAGTCTTCGTGAGAGGACTGTTTTTCCCCCCAGGAGTACCATTTATCAAGTCTGCCTGACACTCAGGCCAAGATATTTCCTTGAAAGTTGGGAAATTTCAGTCATTGACCAAGTCTTCTAACTTTCAGTATCACTTACTGTGGGGTTAAACAATTCCCAGGAGCTAGCTTATCATGCTGTCTGGAAATATAAGTGTAGCATCCGAGCTAGGTGATAGATGGATGAGACCAGAAAAAGGAGGGAGCAACCTGCCTTACTCCTAGCTGCATTAGTCCACTGCTTGCCTGAGACAGATATGATGCACATGACCAGAAGGAGGAGAGAACCATCTTCCCCCACTTTGCTCAATCCTTAACATGTATAGAATTACACTGCTAGTTGCTTTCTCAATTGAAGATTTTTTAGTTTTTTATTCCGGCATTGTTTCTCTGACATTTGAGTGAATTTTTATTCTGTTTTAATTCCTGCCACTGTGAAATTCCACCCTACTTCCACTTATGCCCTCTGTGATACTGAGGACTGTCCAGACCAACTCTACCCTTGTGTTAGAGTTTTGTTCACACATAACAATTTCCCCTAAGCTCTCCCAGCTCTCTGTTGTCCTTGAATCCTACTTTCCCCAAGAATATGTCTCTAAAGACTGAAGAATCCTCAAAGACATACATTGGGGGCAGCAGAGGGAAGGGAGGGCTAGGAAAAATTCATGCACAGGCAACATTCTTAAGTGAAGGCGGGATAGTCTGGATTAGTCTGCTCAATCTGTTTAAGCTGGTTTTTAGGCAGGATTGTTTTTGATATTGTCTTTGGCTATTGTCTTTACTTATGTTTTTCCCAGCATGTTGAGATCTTGATTTGGGGATAAAGGCTGATTTTTTCTGAAATAATTCATTAACCTGTTTTCCGCTGATTCACTACTCAGCCTATCTCAATGGTTTCCATATTTCCTTGCATCATTTGCCAAGCTTGGTCATTTTGCTGTTTGTGCTCTTTGCCTTGGTACCTTTTATTTGCTAACCAAGTACTACACTCCCCACACCACTGCCGAAAATTGGGGTGAGCTACTCTTTTGATTGTTCCAAGGTGTGAAGTTGGAAAACATTAGAATTATGGTGAGGAGCCGGTTTTCCCTTAGAAATCAATGGCAAGCTTTTAGTAGGTGTGTCCTTTTTAATGTCCTTTAACATAAGTCACCTTGGTGATATCTATATGAACTTTGGCTGGTATGTTCCCTTGGAGGGGTTCTTGAATGACTTCAAATTCCATGTAGATTGGCTACATTAAAGCTATAGACAGAAAAGCTATACATGGGGAAAATGGGGTGGTTCCCCCTCATTGAAAGCAGTGGGTGTGCAAATGAACCAATCAGCAAAAATGTGCAGTTTTCATGATGTCACAAGGAGTGTTCTCTTTTTAAAAATCTGTATATGGAATGAGTTCTGGGTGGCAGTATCAAGGCAGTGTGCACACTCATGCATTCAGAGTGGGGCCTTCCTGATTCAATCTGAGCAGGATCTAAAATTTACTGAGCGGACATCAAAAAGCTTGTGAGTGTGCGCGCGCCTTGGAGGGAACCACTGTTCTCTCTAAGTTATGCACATGCTCACAAGTTTTCTGATGTCTGCTCAGTTAATTTTAGATCCTGCTCATGTTGAATCAGGAAGGCACTCTGAATGCATGTGCATACACAGTGCTTTGATACTGCCACCCTGAACAAAACTCATTCTGCACAGAGATGAGAAAAATTAGAGGGACCACTGGAGGGAACACTGGTCACAAGTATGAATTCTCAGGAATACACACAGACACAATCAATATCATTGCACAAAATGACAAATAGAGAATTAAACTTTTTTTGCATGCAACTTGTGTCACGTGTGTGTACCTCCTCTTCCCTTACCACTGGCTGAATTTCACAAAATCTTAAATAACATTCTTAAGTGAAGAGGAGAAAAAGTTATCCATGGAATGTTGATGACATTCTCTTGTGAAGGAAATAGGTTTGGTTGGAAGAAACACATCTCTCAATAGCCACAAGAGGGCCTGTGCACCACAGACCATACAGGCAGGAGGAGGGTGCTTATGATAAACTTGACACAAGTTTTAGGAAAAAGAGAAGCTGTGTATTAACATGGTGAGAAACCCATAGGATTTGGGCATCAAGGAGTTGCAGAGAGGGGAGAAGAAAATAAAAAAGGATGAGGAGGAGCTTTTTACCTAAATGGTCTGGGTCTTGAATACTTTGGCAGTTAGTTCATCCTATAACTTGGGGCACTTCAGACAGTTGAGTCCCTGACACCAGCCAACCTCACCTTCTTGATGATGGGATTCTTGCCTCAAGGGGTGATTGGGCAGATATGATGCAAGACAGCTCCTGAGGTCTGGAGGCATGGTTCTATTTAGAGTTCCACTATTAAGAATGATGAGGTTTGCTGTTACTCGAATCAGGGCTTTATCTGTAGGGGTCTCCACTTTATGGAGTCAGTTAGCTGCGTAGCAAGATTGCTGGTGGCTAGGCATGTACACAATCCGTGGTTTGAACTACGGTTTGAGTACCTGGGAGCGGGAATTTTAAGAAAGAGGAGAGCAGGTCCATTGCCCCATGCAGTTTCCCATCCCATTCAGCAACACCATGCTGACCATACTACATACACGTATAGGTCATCTATCTTCTATATTTATATTTAATTCTCTTAAACATAGCCGTCGCTAATTCCATGCGTGGCAGCTCTTGTGAGAGTTTGAGAGCAGCTGCCTGGATAGCGACAGGGATGGGAAGGGGAGAAAATAGCGGGGAGCGGGAGGTGGCGCCAGGCTGTCCCAGTTGCCAGGAGAAAGAGGAGGTGGTGGTGGCGGTGGTGGGCGGGTTGGCTTGGCCTGGCTGCCGGGAGCAGGTGGAAGAGGAGGAGGTGGCGGCGGACCAGCCTGGCTCAGCTGCTGGGAGCAGGAGGTGGCAGGCCGGCTCAGCTGTGAGGAGGAGGAGGAAGCGGGCCGGCCTGACTGCCGGGAGGATGTGGCGGGCTGGCTTTCCGGCCGGCCCACCACCCAGAAAGCGCCGGGGGGTAAAAAGGTGGGAGAGAAGAAGCAGGCCGCTAGGCCAGAAAGCCTAGAAAGCCAGATCAGGTGTTCTGGCAGGGATGGGCGGGGGAGGAACAGGCAGCGGCGGTGGGTGGGCCAGCCAGAGGTGCAGGTGCTCTGCACCCAGCCCAGCTAGTTTCTTTTATTAATCATCATCTTTATTGAGTACTTACTGTAAGCTGCCAAGAAATTATTTGAAATACGCAGATAAGCTTTAAGAATAAATAATACTTATTATTATTTTAAAGAGTTTTAGGAACCCTCCAGGGTTACTGCGCAACTTGAAAGGTAGCCCCAATCGTGTGGTGCAACAGGGTTACTATGAAATGACTTAAAGCCACATCTGGGCAGGCAGCACTGCATTTCTTCTGTTGGAAACTATTTTTCCCTTGAGTGTGCTAGAGTGATGAGGAGCAGGGAAAGCCTCCCTCCTGAGTGCCAATAACTCTTCTGAGAACTTTGCCAACATCTCTATTTGAGGGGGCAACCTACCAGTTGCTGGATCCCTCCATGGGTTAAGATGTCTGTATCAGTGCAGTCAATGGATTAGATAGGAAGGTAAGTGGGTATAGCACCATGGGGTGTGCAGAACCATGCAATTGTCTTGGATATCGCTGCTTGCTAAAGTGAACCTTGACGTAACTGGATATACAAATGTGCACAGTTTTTGTTTTGTTTTTAAAAAGCAACTCTTGTTTTTAAAATGTTCATTTTTGTCGTAATATAATATTAATAGCAGTTTGGGGCAGGGGAAATGACTTGGCACACCAAGGTATCAAGTTGCCAGTTTAATTTAACTAATAAATGTTTTCACCCCTTTGGTAAATGTTTGCATTGACTTTTTGCATTGCTCTTCACCTGCCATTCTCATACGATTCCTGTTTTCTAAGTGCAATATGTTGCTTAATATGAAATATGATTCAGTCTGTGAAATTACTTTTCCGGTGTGTGTGTGTTCATCTTTCAAGTTCATAGTTTTAGTTTTGGTGCTTTTTATTGCTTAGATATTGTGTAATTTTGTGGTAAGATAAGTATTTTAAGCAAGTTATTTCAAATGTCTCTCACTAATAATGTAGTAACAATTTTTTTTCATTTTTACTTTTCCCTTTCTCTCATTTTTATAGGATCAAAAATTGCCACAGTAATTCAAGGAAATGTTAAACTGCAGAGTTCTTTTTTACGAATGTAACAATTAAAAACAATGGACAGATGATATCAGTTGAACTGCATTTGGCAGCTGACTTTATCACAGTAGCAAGCAACTGCGTTACCAGTGCCAAACTGCAAGGATTTTTATTACCCTAGCCGCTGGGAATTATGTACAGAGTCTCAGTTATACGTGTGGCTGCAGTTTTTATGTAGATCACTTTAGGGTCTGTAATCATGTCTGTTAGTGCGACAGAGAGTGATCTTCCTAGGTTTTTTGTTGGTGGTGAAGATGGAGATGAGCTTTTGGATCGCATTGGATCATCAGAATTTGAGTCCTTCTTTGAGCATGAAGATGAGGAGTATGATTCTGTATGTACTGATCTTCAGTGACTAATTTTATAAGCTTTAAAAAGTTACTAAAATGTTAACTGAGAAGTTAGATGATTGCAAGAGGCATTTCAGCAAAGTATTTAAAAACATGCCTAGATGCAGATGTAAATAATTATTTTAGCATTGCTACCTAAATAAAATTAATCAAGTTCTGTCTGATTTCAGTAGTTCCTGCATTATGTTGCAAGTACAATTGGTTGTTTTGTGCTTAAGTACTTTTCAGTAAAACAGTAATGAAGCTTGGAGGCTTTTCTGTGAGTAATGTTGTAAATACTAAGCTTAAGAAAGAAACTTTATAAAAATACATTTTTAATTCGGCTTTGAATCACTTTTAAAATTGTGTTGGCAAAGAAGAATATTTAAAGTTAAAAAAACCCATATAAAATCCTAATTTAAACTGTAGTTGAATCAAATTGTATTATACTCTGAATAGAAACTGAAGAAAATATTATGTTTTATAATATCCAGAATTTATTTTATTGTTTCTTAGTCTAGTAGTTTAAATGTCAGTTACATGAACATTCTCCAGCTTCAAGTATCATCTTGTATATAAACTATTTAGGACAGAATCCAACAAGTACTGTTGACATGCAGCTTCTGTCAATAGCTGCATGGGCACGCTTCAAAGTTCCATAAAAATTAATGGAGGCTATGAATTATGCCCTGTTGGACTGTGCCCTATTTGTACTTCCATGTTTGTACAAGGTACTTTATTCTGAAGGGTGGTCTTACATTTACATAAACAATCATGTTTATAGATGGTTATGAATAGGACATAGCTAATTGTTTTGTGTATGATTTCATTTTAAAAATATCCCTCAACTAGTGTTTCCCTAACTTTGAGTTGCCTTGAATGGTGGTATTGTTGCAGCCATGTATGTCAGTTAAGTCCTTATTCCTCACATGGGAATATTAAATCAAATTAACATTTTAACTTGTTTTAGTTTATATATCTAAACTTGAAACACTTTTTAAAGATTGTGTTGACGGCTGGTATACTGTAGTGACGAAGAGACTGAGCCACAAGTCTGAACTTTTCTGGTTTGATTGTCCCTCTGTCATGAACAGTTTAAGATGGCTTTAGGCAAACCATTACCATTCAGTCTCGGAATGTTTCCCCAGATGCAATATGGGGACAATAATTTATTTACAGGGTGGTTGTAAAAATTACAGGATAATTAATGTAAAGCTGTCTAAATAAAAAAATGCTATACAAATGCTAAGTATTATATTGCACAGGAAATGAGTCCTTGATTTCAGATTGCATTCTCTATCTTTGGAATTAAAATGTGTGTGAGCAAGGCATAATAGATAACACTTCATAAGAATATAACAGCATTGTTATTTGCTTAATGTTTAGTGGAAAACATTGAAGGAAGATGTCCCCCAAAGTCATGCTGTCATTGACTTTATTTCTATTATTATTAGCCACCAGAAAGACAGATCGTGGTTGGAATATGTTCTATGGCAAAGAAGTCCAAATCAAAACCGATGAGTGAAATTTTGGAGCGCCTTTCCATGTTTAAGTATATCACAGTAGTAATATTCGAGGAGGATGTGATTTTGAATGACAGTGTGGAAGACTGGCCTTTATGTGATTGTCTCATTTCTTTTCATTCTAAAGGTGATTTCTCTTTAATCACAGCAGTGTACTTAATGGCTAGGATCCAGACTAAGTTAGTCATGAATAAGTACCATTGAAATAAATAGAACACACTAGTTCTTAGTTTCAATAGAAGTTTGTCATGGCTAACTTAGTCTGAAGGATTCCGCTTAGTGTTTTCACACGTTTACGTATTAATTCTCAATCTTGTGAATTACTTTTTATCCTTAGATACATGTAATTTTAATTGTAAAACAATGTTCTTTTTATTAAAATGGTAGTATTTAAAGGCTAATGCTGTATCAGTGCAAAGATGCAGGCATGCAGGAAGGTCATGTAGCTGAGTGAACGCTCAAAGCTGCTCAGTCTTTGTACTTTTGTCCAAGCATACTGCTTGTACAACAAGTATAACAGGTAGGTTTGCATAAGTCTCTGCAACATATGTGGACCGAGGAAGAGGCTTCATAGAAGGGGCATGCCACATATAGTGCTGGTGCACTCTGTCTGGAACAGAAGCTTCTGATTTCATGGAACTAGCTAGTGCAGTGTTAGTCTGGATGTCAGTCAGTAGTTTTTTTGTTTTTATTTTATATAATATAGTGTGTGTGTGTGTGTGTGTGTGTGTGTGTGTGTGTGTGTGTACGTAGACTGTCAACTATGTCGTAGTGATGGAAGGAATCTAGTGATCATATAAATCCATATTTTTATCCTAAGTAAAAGAATAACTCTGGGAGCTAAGTTCATGTTCCACATTCACACGTATAACAATCTTCCAACATCTTTTTTTTTTTTAAGTAGTGTAAAGCTACTTTAGGGAGAGGGAAAATGGGGCAGAGAAGTGGAGGAAGGAAACTCTTTCCTTACATGCTGTTTCCCTGCTCCAAATCACAATTTCCAAAGAGAAGTCTTGCAGGAAAAGGTTTACATATACTCTTCTTCTCTCACCACTTCCCTGCTCGAAATTCTCCTATCCCAAGGCATCTTTGCTTTTTAAAGGAAGGCATTGGGGTATGGATAGTCATTGGCATGTCATGAGTAGTTCCAAAAGTCTCCTTATACAACAATATTATTGCCTGCTGACAAAATTTTCAATTGTTGCTTTTTCTGTTTCACCAAAGTTAATTACAAAGCAATAAATTAGATGAACTAAAGATTTACTGTTGATAACACAGTACATGATCTTTGAAATGATCCATGTTCCCTCCCAAAATAGGTTTTGCGCCTGTGCAGTAATCCCCGCCTAATTGCATGCGAGGCGTGACCATTATTTTCAGCGGGAGAGTGCCTTCTTAGTTCCTTCTCAGCAACTGTGGCGTTCACCTCATGAAGGATGTGCTCCATTATTTCTCAGTTACTGATAGAAAAAGATTTGATAGTTATTTTGACTTTGGACAATGGACTGTGTCTCGTTTCTCCTTTTGGATTTTGTCTCAATTTTGGCCTTTAATTGGATTGTTTCAGATTTCTCTTTCATATTTCATTTTGGTTACTGTTCTAATGGACTCTTTAAAAAACTTTCAAGAAGTGTGCTTCTTGTAGAGGGGTACTACCTTCCTCTGACAGGCATGACGAATGATTAATTTGCCTGGGCAAACATCACAACATGATCTCCTGCAAGATTTAAGACCCATCTGAAGATGGCTTTATACAAAGACCTCCAACACCAATACCAAGATCACTGCTACCATTGACTTCAGTGTCATTGATGCTGGACGTCTGTCGAGCCTAGGGATCGAGGTCAACACCTTCGTGCTTACCAAGATAAGTAACAGGTGCCTCACTCTGAAAGAGACCAAGGGGAGGTGATGTTTAAGAAGCCAGAGGTCATTAGCAGGGGCGATTGACGGCATCACACAAGCAAAACCAAAAAAAAGAGAGAGAGAGAGAGAGAGAGAAGACTCTCCGAGCATCTCAAGCTTGAACCTCTACCAGATGCCGACATCAACAAACCAGCCATCGGGATTGGCTTCTTCGGAGAAAGTTTTGACATCGACCTCAATGCAGTTCCCACATACACCAACTCCATCCACTGTCCAAGATGGGCATCATAGTTTTCAGAAATCTCCAGATGCTGCAAGATCCTTGACATCAGGCTCGGCACTGGCATCAGCTTCAATACCTACAACGGCCCTAAAACTAGATTGGCTGCACCAGCATCGCCATTGACGCCACGATCAACGACCACCATGCTGACATCAACAATGTCAATGTCCAAAATAAAGGAAACCCCTAAAAAGACAGCCATTTCTAATGTATCTCTTATACCAATAGATTTTTCTCCATATGTCTCTCCGTTTCGTTTGGACTGTGATGATGGCTCTGACCAGAGTAGAGGATGACATGTTTCCCAGGAGACATCTCCGATTGTACCTGACAAATCCACTTCCAGTAGCCTTGCATATCAAAGGTGTAGGCAACACCTTTGTGGACATCCTCAGCAGACCTGAATTTCTCCTAACAACACGAATAGGAGATAAATCCTGGGGTTCTCCACAACATTTGAGGAACCCCACTAATAAACCATGTCAAAACAAAAAGTGCAGCCTCTACTGTTCCAGGGCAAGCCTAGGGAAGGACTCAATGGGAGAAGTCTTCCAAATGCCATGGACTACCTATTTTGTCCCTTCCCCTGCTCTCCAGAACTATGAGCAAGATCTTACAAGAGAACACAATACATTCTACTTACCCCATGGTTTCCCATCCTACTCCACCTGTCATGGGGCCAACACTTTTGTCTTCTTTACCACCAAAATTTCCTGTTGCAGAGACCAGGCCATATCTTCCACCAGAACCTCCAGGTACTGAACCTAATTGCCTGGAGGCTCAACCTTTAGATGACATCCTCCTAAATCAGAGGAAAGAATAAACAAGACAAAACTATAAATGAAGATGGAAGAGGTTCACACACTGTGCTGCTATTAAATGTTTTGATCCCTACAGGGCTTCAGTTCGTCAAATCCTTTTATGCTTAACAAGTCTAAAGAACTTGGGACTCTCTCCAGTTCCTCCATAAAGGTTGATATGGCCATGCTCTCTGCAAGACAGAGCCTGTTGAACCTTGGAGTCTTTCATTAGTCCTATCCACACTTACAGAGGCTCCATTCAGACCACTAGCCTCTTCTTCCCTTAAGTTTCTACCTTTAAAGAATGCATTCTTGATTGCCATTACATCAGCAAGGAGAGTCAGGGAACTAACAGCTTTTTCCTGACAAAGTCATTCTAAGGATGAATCCATCTTTCAGACCCAACATAGGTCTGAAATAGCTCTGAATTCAATTTAAACCAAGACATAGTCTTATCTTCCTTCTTCATTAACCCTTCTACTCTTCTGGAGAAGTCAGTGCACTCCTTGGATATCAGAAGATCTCTGCTTTATTATATGGGCAGAACAAAGGCTTTCTGAAAGTCCAATAAACTATTTATCTTCTATAAGGGATGGACAAAGGGACATCTTGTCTCCAGACAAACATTCTACTGGCTGGTAGAATTGATCTTCATTTGTTACAGTAAACAAGGTGTAAAGTCTTCTCCCATAGTCAAGGCACATTCAACTAGAAGTATGGCCTCTTCAGCAGTCCACATGTCAGGCATAAGCGTGACAGACATTTGTAAAGCAGCTACATGGTCCTCAGATCTTCCTTTTGTAAAGCATTATGATGTGGACATCCACTTGGCAGTGGAGGCCAACTTTGGTTGGGTAGTTCTAAAAAAAGGTGCTCTAACTATATCCTAGTACCCACCACCATTCAGGTGAACTCGCTGATTACTCACTTTGTGAGGGAACATGGATCACCTCAAAGATAAACAGGTTGGTTACCTGTAGTGGCCGATCTTTCTAGTGATCCATGTTCACTCACAGCACCCACCCAGCCTTGCCTGCTGCTAGGATACTCCCTCAGTAATAATGGCTTACCTTACTTTATCCATCGCAGTGGCTGATCAGGAACTGAGAAGGCACTCTCCCGCCGAAAATAACAGTTGCCCATCGCGGGTGATTCGGTGGAGCTGTAGAGCACCTCCTGGAGCTATGGAACTCTTCCGTGGGGTTTACTATGCAAAACCCATTTTGTGAGTGAACATGGATCACCAGAAAGGTCACTTGTTAACAGGTAAGCAACCTGGGTTGTTGTTTTTTCTTCAGTTGACTGGAGTAAAAATTATAGGACAAGAGTTTCGAAAGTGGAATGGCTGAAACTGAAGATACTATATATCTAGCTGAAAAGCAGATACCATTTCTAGATTAAGGAATTAAAGAAGTTTTTAAAAAAATCTCTTTGGCAGAGGTCAATTGTGAAAGCAATAATTGCAGTACACCTCCCTCCACTCCCAAAGATCTGCTTAAGTATAGGAGTTATGAGCTAATGCTTCTTAAAAACATTTTGTTTAGGGTTTCCATTGGACAAAGCAGTTGCCTATTCACAGCTCAGGAATCCATTTGTTATTAATGACTTGGATATGCAGTATCACATACAAGACAGGTAAGTATACGAAGCATGTAGCAAACAACAGAATTCAGCTTAATGTCTGTTCCAGTTATTTGGTCCGATACAAATTATCATCATGACAGCAAAATGATGGGAAAATAAATATGCCCCAGGGATAAATAATGTATATTTGTCAAACCTAGACATTTTGTAAACAAAGTGAACGCTCTAGGCTTTATGTTCATATATAGTTGTCCTAGATTATGTGTTCACATCTCCCAGCCTTGTGTTGGGTTCAAAGCTAATGCAAATACAGTCAAGATTTTGTGTTCTCTTTGATAGTATTCAGGGCATAGATATATTCATAAGCTCATCATCTAAAATAATTACAATTAAATATGTTAAAACCTACTTCAATGCTGTTTAATATCAGTCTTTTTCTTAAGCTAGCTGAGTACATACAAACTAGGAAACTTTCCTTACATTATTTTTAAGCTGAAGTCCTTTTAACTGGAGGTGTCAAGGATTGAGCCTGAAGGCATATATCCTACCACTGATTTATGGGCCCAGGGTAACACAGCGGTTAAGAAAATGACCTGTACATTGGGAAATTTCAGTTTAGCCATTACTTTGGAAGATGTCCTTGTCTCATATCCAAAGGTGCTCTCTCTGTCCCATATCCACTCTATAAAATGATAATAACAAATTGGCCATTAATAAGAATATAAGAAGAGCCTTAGTGGATTAGGCCCAAGGCCTATCTAGTCCAGCATCCAGTTTCCCACAGTGGCCCACCAGATGCTTCTGGAAGGCCCACAAGCAGGCATGCCTATATGTTCTCTTTGTGCTGTTGCTCTCTGCAACTGGTATTTATGGGCATACTGCCTCTGAACTTGGAGGTAGCCTGTTCTTACAGAATGGTTGTCATGAATACAGAAATAGCATAAGAAGTGCTTTGAGCAATTAGAAAATTGTTATGCCAAGCAATGATACATTTGTTTGTTGGCTAAAATCTGAGCAATGAAGGACATAGTGCCAGCACTAAGCTCAGTAGCTTCTTGCGCTAAGTCTGGATCTTGTGTTCCATACTACTGTTGTGCTACTGCAAACATGCTTGCACAACTGTGGCACATCTCATTTGTTTTAAAGGGAACTTTTGCTCAAGAGCACAGTTGCACAAATCTGTTTGTAACGCAACTATATGTTCTCGTGCTAGCTCAACTTTGCTTGTTGTGCAACCGTTTCATTAGTCAGGATGTCAGCCATCAGCAATAGTGCAAGTTTGATTAGACAATCGCTGTATGCAATTATATGGCAATTCTGTGATTTCATATAGGAGTTCTTTATGTATTTCATAGCTTAGGTTCATTTTGTGGGAATTCTTTTTTTTAATAGGAGAGAAGTTTATAGCATTCTTCAAGCTGAAGGAATTCTACTTCCTCGTTATGCAGTTCTAAACCGCGATCCAAACAATCCCCAAGGTAAGAGTTATTTTTGTGGCATTGTCAAAGGCCTTGGTTTTCACAATTTTTGGTATTATAACAATTTTTCTGAGTGTGGCTACATGTGAATGCTTGTTGCATGTCTAAGAGGTTCTTCACATGTAGGCATTCATGTGGCATTCACATATAGTCACACTCTGCTGAATGAATTTTATACAGCCTGCCATTACTTTCTGGGAGATATTACTCCATTGCCACCAATTTAAGATTGACACTTTGGCTGGTTTTGCATGTAATGTGAAATTATGGTTTGTGCTAACTATAGTTAAGAATCCATACCATGGTTTGAATTGCCAGATATATGACATGCAAGCTATAATTTAGAGCTGCTTGTCTGCTTTTTATTTGCCATCTGCTCAGTATCCAGCTTAATAAATTTTATTTATTTATATTATTTTTACATTTATATCCTGCTCTTCCTCCAAGAAGCCCAGAGGTTATGTTTATCATCACAACAAACCTGTAAGAATAGGTTAGGCTGAGAGATAAGTGACCGACCCAGAGTCACCCCCACTGAATTTCATGGCTGAATGGGAAATGCGCTTGGGTCTCCCTGACAATAATCCAACACGCTATCCTCTAGACTATGCTGGCTCACCCCTATCTCCAAGCAGCCTAATTGAAATGGAGCAGTAGCCAATGGTAAGTGAATTAACATAACAGCAAACCATAATTAGCACAAACCGTGGTTTGCAAAGAGTTTCAGATCCTGGTTTGCCAGCCCCAAACAAAACATAGTTTGTGTGTAAGCTTGAGCTGAGACATTAAAACAAACCATGGATCTGGATTGTGATCCATTGTATCCATAAGAACTGGGTTTCTGTGCCTGCGCAGGGACCTCCCGGGCTGACTAGCTAGCTCCTCTTTGCACCCCGCCCGTCTGCACGTGCCTTGCAGATTCCGTTGGAATTGACGGTTGGGGCGCCTCTCCTTCAGTTTTCTCTTGACCGCCAAAGCGCTTACACCTCTTGGCTGTTGCTCCTCATTTGTTGGTTAGTTTTGACTTTGGACTGTGTTTCTTCTGCTGAACGGATTGGCTTTTGTTTGTTGATTACTTGGATTGACCTCGGAAGGAACAACGGACTTGAGTTTGGGACTCTGATTCTGACTTACCGAAATTTGTGCAAGAACGGCTTTGACTCGGATCGGCAAACGGACTTGTTTACGGACTCTGCTTTTGATTGTTCCTAAGATTGTTTTTTGGATTTGACTCGGAACGGCATTGGACGAGATGGAGACTAAGAAGACTTTCAAACGTTGTGAAAAGTGTCGAGCAAAGTTGCCTTCTACTGATTATCACGACGCGTGTTTAATGTGCCTGGGAGAGAATCATAACACAGCGGCGTGTAAGATATGCTGCTCATTTTCAAAACAGACAAGACAAAATAGAGCTTTGAGGCTTCGAGCAGCGTTATATGAGGAGGCACTTGGACCACCGACTCCTCGTCCTTCGACGTCGATGGGTTCCGGGTCGACATCGGGGGCGACTTCGATGTCGGAGTGTGGAACATCGGGCTCCCCGGGGTTGGGTTCCAGCGGGTCTGCCGAGGCGCAGTCTAAAACCGCTGTTGACACTCTGTTTAAGAAACCGAAGGAGGTTTCAAAAAAGCGGAAGCATAAGGATAAGGAACGTCATGCTTCCGAGAAGGCAGGTCGCCACCGTGAGGAGTCTCGACATCGAACTCCCTCACCGACGGCAGCACAGACTTACGACGAGGACTCGGCTGAGTCTCCTACGGCCTCGAAGTCGACACCTTCGGTATCGACGGCCAGGATGTCTGTGGCTTCGGTGTCGACCTCGACTTCGGGATTGGACCAATTCACTCTTGGACAGGCATAGACATTGGAGTCGACAACGGTATCGGCGTTGACGCATTTACTAGTCTCGGCTTCGGAGCCGTCCGCAAATGGTCAGGTGGTGTATACCATCCCACCGTCGGCGTCCACGGTTCCGGAGCAGATCTTGAATGTGAGCACCGTTCCTTCGTCGGTGTTGACGGCTTCGACATTGAGGTGGATTCCTCATCTTTTGTCTCCGGCATTGACGCCGGCGCAGTCCCCCTCGACGCCGAGAACTCCGGGACTGGCTGCACAGGGGGACGGACTTAGGGAGCTGCTGGAGTCGACTTCGAGTACACCCTCGGGTGCAACATTTCGTGGTTTCCTGTCTACTGGCTTGGACGAAGGTCCTGAAGGTGGAGAATTGGATGGTTTGCCTCATGCTTCCTCACTAACACCGGCAGTGATGCAGGGACCTCGTACCAATGTCGAGTGCTCTACGACGTTGGTGCAACCGACCCATTCCTGCGGATTTCGGCATGGTGTGCCGGATGATTATGCAGAGTTTTTGCGTTGGAAGGCTGCACAAGGCGTTCAAGTCGGGGTACAACCGGTGCAAGGACTGCAAAATCTTGTGCAGGCTGGGCAAATTGCTCAGCCACTGCTGCAGTCAGATCATCAGGTGGCAGCTTCTACCCGGGTGGCATCTATGAACTTACCTGTACAGGCGCCGTTGGCGCAGGTTCAAACTTACCTTCCTGCAAATCCACAGTTGCCTGAAGTCCAACCAAGGGCGCCAGAAAAACCTGCTGGGAAGAGAAAAAGAAAGGCTACGCCTCCGCCTTCTGAACCATCATCTTCACCCTCTGATGATAGTGGGGACGATGAGTCGGGCCCGACCTCTGACAGGGATGATGTCAGCCGTAGATCGGACCCTCCCTCGGATGTGCCACCGAAACTTTCAACCTCTCCAACGGAGGAATTGAAAGCCTACCATATCCTCATAAGGGACATTGTAGAAGCCCTAGGCATGGACATAAGCTCTCCGGATGCGGACGTTGCAGACCCTGTCTATAATATGATGAGGAGGTCCAAGACTTCGCATCCTGTGGCCCTCACCATGATTCCTGGAATAGACAAGGCTGCAAGGGTTGCATGGGACGCAGTGGGGGTTGGGGCTCCAACTTCCAAGCGCATTGAGAATTTGTATAGGGTGACTGAGGGAGAGAACTCTTACCTGTTACGCCATCCAGTACCAAACTCCCTGGTCGTCAGTTGCGCTTCATGCTCCAAGAGCAGGCACCGTCATTCCACGCCTGCTGACAAGGAGGGGAGGAAGATTGATGTTATGGGTCGGAAGATCTATAGCACCTCCAGTTTAGCGATTCGTATTGCTAATTATGCGGCCTGTATGGCGCGCTATAACCATCTACTATGGGATGCTCTCTTGCAGGATTCAACCTCTTTATCTCCAGAGGACTTTAAATGGAGATTTAATGATGTGTATGAAAAGACAATGGCAATAACGCGCCAACAACTGAGCGCATTCAAGCACTTGTCAGAGACTGAATCACGGACAATGGTGACTGCGGTGAGCTTGCGTAGACATGCGTGGCTTCGCTCAGCGACCCTGCAGACGGATATGAAAGAGAAAGTGGAGTCCTTGCCATTTGATGGCAAAGGATTGTTCCATGAGGACACGGATACGTCAATGGAGACGTTAAAGAAATCAAAATTCACGGCCCGCACCTTCATGGTGCCTTCGAGCGGTTCCAGTTCAACTTCGAGGAGCCGCACTTATTATCAGCGAAAAAGTGATCGGTATCGGGACCGCAAGGAATACCGGAAGCAGTTTAGACCTTACCAGCGCAGTAAGGGCTTTAACCAAAAGTTGAAAGGGAAGACAGCTCGTCAAGGTGACAAGGACGCCTCCAGCAAGAGTTTTTGACAGGACTGTTCGTCCATTGCATCATTTTCACAGCAGCCCATTACAGTTACAACCAACGCTACTGAATGTACCATCCAGGACCCACGACATTGGCCCTGTAGTTGCCAGGATCAACATCAAACTGGCAAGCCATGCGCAAGCATGGCACAACACAACATCCGATTGGTGGGTACTGAGAATAGTGCAGACTGGATATGCGTTGGAGTTCGAGACGAGACCTCCCTTTTCTGGACTGGTCTATACGCCAGCCACGGATGTGCTGCAGGACAAGGTCAAGGTGCTGCTGGAGAAACGGGTGATCACGCAGGTGCACTGGGCGAACAGGCTAACGGGTTTCTATTCCCGGTATTTTCAAATACCAAAGAGAGACGGTGGAATAAGAGCAATAATGGACCTGAGGGGACTCAATCTCTTTATTCAGACCAAGAAGTTCAGAATGGTGACTTTACAGGGTATCCTGCCTCTACTGGTGAACGAATGGTGGGCAGTTACTCTGGATCTCAAAGACGCATATTTTCACATCGGGATCCAGGAGAGTCACCGCAAGTACCTCCGGTTTACAGTGGGGGCACAGATTTATCAATATGTGGTACTTCCATTTGGACTTTCTACTACTCCCAGAGTGTTCACAAAAGTGATGGCGGTGGTAGTGGCCCACCTACGGACTCAGGGCGCAAGGCTCTATCCGTACTTGGACGATTGGCTCGTGGTGAGCCACAACAGGAGTTTGCTTATCCGCCAGGTGCGGGAGATGCTGGACTTGTTGGAGTGTCTCGGCATCACTGTGAATTGGAAGAAGTCGAGACTCGAACCCAGGACTCGGGTGAATTTCATCGGAGCGGTTCTGGACTTGGAGGTGGCCAGGGCGTTCTTACCAGCGGAGAGAATTACCCAAATGCACGAACTCATACGTCGATTTCAGAGGACTCCGCGGCAGCCAGCTGTTCAAATCCAACGGATGTTGGGTTTGATGGCATCATGCACCACAACAGTGTCGCACACGCGCCTCCGCATGCGCACACTGCAGCATTGGTTTCTCCACAATTTCCGACCCAATGTAGATGGCCAGAACATGCAGTTGACATTGCTGCCACATGTCCTCGCCAGCCTAAGGTGGTGGCTAAATCTGGGCAATTTGAACAAAGGGGTCGAGTTTGTGTCAAGGGAGCCCACATCACGGATAACGACAGATGCTTCGATGATAGGCTGGGGTGCGCATTGCGCCGACGTCTGTGTACAGGGGACGTGGTCCCAGTTGCAAAGGCTTCAGCATATAAATTACTTGGAACTGTTGACTGTGTTCCAGGGCCTAAGGGCATTCAAACCTATGATAACGGGGCAGGCAGTACAGCTGGAGTTGGACAACACGACGGTGATTGCCTACCTCAACCACCAGGGAGGGACAGTGTCGTCGTCCCTTTGCCTGCTGGCTCAAAGGATATGGGACTGGTGCATTCGACATTTGATTCACCCGGTGGCTATCCACATAAAGGGTGCAGACAACTGCTTGGCCGACAGGCTCAGCAGGGACATCAGCTTCAACCAGAGACACGAGTGGGAGATCAACCCGATGTATCTCGACAGGGTGTTCGAGACCTGGGGGGTCCCATTGATAGACTTGTTTGCCACGAGTGCCAACAAAAAGTGTGCCAACTATTGTTCGCGTGCGGGCATAGGCCAAGGGTCCCTGGGGGATGCTTTTCAACATACCTGGAAGATGGGGCTGTTATATCTTCCCCCCCACTGCCGCTGATGGGACGTGTGGTCGTGCGGATACTGCGGGACCGGGCGAAATGCATACTTCTGGCTCCGTGGTGGCCGCGCCAACCATGGTTTGCCACACTTCTGGAAATGTCTCAGTCGGTGTTCTACAAGTTCCCCAGGGCTCCAAACCTGTTACAAAGGGAACACGGAAAGGTGTTACACCCCGATGTACAATCTCTCAGGCTGACTGCTTGGAGAATCAACTACAGTGGTCCCTCGACTTATGAACTACTCGACATCCGAAGTTTTCGACTTACGAACGACAAAAATGACCGGAAGTCGTTGCCGGTTTAGATGCGGCTTCCTCGACTTACGAATTTTTAGATGCGGTTTCCTCAACTTACGAATGTTTCCAGACCTCTGTGGGTGCGCTTTTCGACTTACGAAAATTTTGACCTACGAACGTGCGTTCGGAACGGATTAACTTCGTAAGTCGAGGGACCACTGTATTAAACAACATCTTACTGAATAGTAGGCGTGCGTCAACAAGACGCAGTTATGCCTGCAAGTGGAACCGCTTCAAGGTGTATATGAGGGAGAACAGTGTCGCGCTCTTGCGTGCGACCCCACGTGAAGTGCTACACTACCTAACATCGCTCAAGCTGAATGGACTGGCGGATGTCTCGGTTAAGCTGCATTTGGCTGCAATCTCATCAAGGCACAAGGGGTGGGATGGATCCACAGTCTTCTTCCACCCAGAATGTAAATGTTTCCTAAAGGGTATTAATAATCTCTACCCACCTGTGCGCAGCCCAGTGGAGCAATGGAGTCTGTCCTTGGTGCTCTCTGCCCTGACGGAGGCACCATTTGAGCCGCTGGCGACTGTTCCACTAAAATATCTGACTTTGAAGGTTGCGTTCCTAATGGCCATTACATCGGCTAAGAGAGTGAGCGAGATGACGGCCCTGCGGATGGATAGACCCTACACTCAATTCTATCCACACAAAGTAGTGTTGCGTCTAGATCCAAAGTTCCTACTTAAGGTGGTGACAGAGTTCCACCTAAATCAGGACATAGTACTGCCAACCTTTTTCAGTGGTGCAGAGACGGACTTGGAAAAGGCCCTCCACACGTTAGATGTGCGTAGGTCGCTCCTATATTATTTGGAAAGAACTCATGCTTTTTGGAAGAGTAAAAAGTTTTTTATCTCCCTCCAGGGGCGTAGCAAAGGCCGTCCAATCTCTCGTCAGAGACTTGATCACTGGATAGTAGAGCTCATTTTCCTTGCCTATAAGAGCCAGAAGGTAACACCGCCTAGGACGGTGCGGGCCCACTCTACTAGAGCCTATGCGACGTCGGTGGCACATCTGTCAGGCATTAGGATGGCGGATGTCTGCTTAGCGGCAACGTGGTCTTCGCATCTACCATTCGTAAAGCACTATGCTCTGGATCTGCGAATGGCTAGGGAAGCGAATTTTGGGAGGTCAGTTTTGAAACGAGTGTTGGCATAGCTGGGGGTCTTCTGCACCCGCCTCCTTATGGGGTAGCTTGCTAAACACCCAGTTCTTATGGATACAATGGATCACAATCCAGATAAACAGGTTGCTTACCTGTAACTAATGATCTGGATGTGATCCGTTGTATTCATAAGTCCCTCCCAGCCGGCCCCGCTGCAGAGTGCATGGACTAGTGGATGCTGGTGTGCGGATCATCCCTGATATGGCGGTCTGTGAGAAATCTGAAGAAGAGGTGCCCCAACCGTCAATTCCAACGGAATCTGCAAGGCACGTGCAGACGGGCGGGGCGCAAAGAGGAGCTAGCTAGTCAGCCTGGGAGGTCCCTGCGCAGGCGCAGAAACCTAGTTCTTATGAATACAACGGATCACATCCAGATCATTAGTTACAGGTAAGCAACCTGTTTTTTTACATTACATCAAGTCCAGCTTTTCTCTACAACAATAGTTCACATTTGAATTAGGACAGACTATGATCTTTTCCTTCACATATTTCAATGATTAAATTATTTAGATCAAGACCCCAGTCCTTTTTAGCTCTATCTAAGTCTCTCTTTTTTCCTTCTGAGATCAAGAATGTAAAATCTCCAGAAATTTTGAAACAGCAAAGAGAAAACATTTTTTAAAAAAGAAACGATTTAGAGGAAAATTATGTAGGATCTGGATTGTGATCTGTAGACACTCATAATGATGGGTTCTGTGCCTGCACAACCATTTGGGTAGAATTCGATAGCTCCTCATGGTGCGCTGATAACTGCCTTATACGCATGCTCTGTGTCTGTTATTTTTGGCAGTTCGGCACCAATTTCCCTTCAGTTCCTTTCTGATTGCCAAAGCACTCACACCTTCAGTTCTAGGCTCCTCAGAAAGTTATCTCAGAGTGGATTGGTAATAAAATTGAGAGATTTGATGACTTTGTTTGACCGTGGACTGTTCCTGACTATTATTTGTATTATGTGGTTTGTAAAAAGAAGTAATTTTTATGTTCTTGTTTCTTGGTTTGACTCAGACTGTTAACGGACTCGCTTCTTGCTTATTGGACATCTACTTTACCACTAGACTTTAATTTCCTAATGAACTCTAAAAAGCCCCGAAACAAAACAACTTTTAAAAGTTAAGGAGAGTAAGGGGAATTTCCTGTCGACAGTCAGATACGCTCTGTCTCCTTTTGTCTAGGAGAAAAACATAATCCCTCTTCCTGCAAAGTGTGCAGTTCATTCTCCCGCCAAACATTAAAGAATTGAGCGGCGAGATTACATGTTGCACTTTTGGAAAAGGTGCTGAGTCCAACAGCTTCTGTGCCTCGATCACCCTTGGTATCGAGTTCACCATCGAAGGCATCAAAGGCTGCCTCATCCATTGTACAGTCTAAACCCTCAGTGTTGGAGGTATCCACTTCAAGAGCTCATGCACCTTTCAAGAAGCCACTTGCTCCTACAAAGCATAAAGCTGAAGTGGCCCCTCCCTCCCCCAACAGCCACTACAGAGGTACCAGGGACCATCTTGCTTTGACGGGAGGAGAGAAGAAAGAAGTGAGACTAAGGCCCATGTAAAGATATAAATCTGTGGCTTGATATATTGTTCTTTATTCAAGTTTTTTAAACTGCTTTGGGAGGTTAACCTGAAAAGTGTTATATAAATGCTAAATAAAAAAAAGAAAGAAATAAAATAGCCTCCCATCGGATTTGGGACAAAAAGAAATGAAAGTCCACTACAAACAAGGAGGATCCTCCACTGAAAAAGCATAAGGATAAACGCACAGTATGTGATGGTATCAAGTATAGCCACGCCTTCTCCAATAGGGCTTCAACAGCTGGTACTGTCACAAAATGCCTCACCACAGATGTTGGTACCTAACGCAGCTCCAGATTTACAGAAGTTGAGGTCTAGGCATTGTGCGACATTGCTGCCTCCCACACCAATGCCACAGCAGTCACCATCAATATTGAGGCACTCAGTTCATTCCCCAATCATGTTCAAGGTTGAAACAGAACCAAGAGATCTGGTTCGTGATCCATTTTGGTCATAAGGAATGGGTTCTGCGCCTGCGCAGGGACCTCGCAGGCTGATTGAGTAGCTCCTCATGACATTTAGGGGCTTCATCAGCAAAGGGATGGATGACGACAATGAGGATCCAGATTTAGTAGAAGTACCATTCACGGTTCCTAAAACTCCCAACTATCTCACCTGCAAATTTGTGCACACTACAACAAAGCCTACAATGTCTAGCCAAGTGCCTTCTTGATTATTGCTGCCCATGCAGACTTCAATTTGGACATCCCCAAAGGACTATTCTGTCACGCAAGAGCTTCCGCCCGTAGGGGAATGGGGTGATGCTGCATACCAACTGGGTACTGTCTCTCTTGGTCTGCCAGCAGATTACAACAAATCTTAAGCTGTGGAAGGCTGCCAAAAGGCATCTGGCCATTTGGTCAGGTGCCCACTCAGGTTACACCTCCAGGACTCCTTGAGGAAGAGCGTGCACCTCACCTGAGGCCTAAGCTTGTCTCTGCGATAGCTACTCAGACAGTCATACTACCTCTACAACCATGTAATGTGGTAGCTACCAGTACACAAACCACATCATTATCACATGACCACTCTTCAGTAATTGAAGGAAAGGCTTGAACTCACTCCACCTTGCAGACAGAAGCCTGTTTCCTCTGAAGATGCTTACGCATCAAATGATGCTTCCAATTCACTAATAACCACTCTAAGCCTGATCCAAACTCTACTGCCCCTTCTGTTTTTTCTACAGAGGAGATGCGTTCATACCACCAACAAATAGCTGAAATGGCAACTGGATTGGGGTAGGAATGTAAAAAGAAAACAAGTAATTTGGATGATCCTATATATAATTTTATGCACATCTCTTCTGCTTCTCAGCCAGTATATTTGCTGATGATACCAGTTATTACTAAGATGGTGAAGTTTGCTTGGGAGGTTCTCCACATGACCACTACCACTTCAAAATGCCTGGAGACCCTATGTAGGATTCAAGAGGAGGAGAATGAGTATATTCTCTGGTAATAGATTTCGCATCATCCTCCAAGATAGGACGGGGGGACACAACACCAGCAGATAAAGAAGGTCGAAAATTGCCAACTATAGGGCTTATTTTGTCAAAGTATACCCACATACTGTGGGATTCCCTTTTTCAGGATCATGACAAGCTTATGCCTGAAGAATTTTAAAATGAAATTTACAGAAATCTACACTAAACCATAGCAGCCACCTGTCAACAGCTTAGCAATACTAAGCATCTTGCAAAAACAGTCTTGTACTATAACAGCTATCACACTATGTAGACATGGGTGGGTGTGCTCAACCAATCTCCAACAGGATATGAAGGAAAAAATAAAAGGACTACCTTTAATGGCAAGGGCTTGTTTTGCGAAGAGACTGATGCAGCCATGGAGAAGTGGAAAAAGTCTAAATACGCTGCCAGAAACTTTACTACCAACCCATTTTCATTCTCTGGCTCATGCTATTGTCCATACAGCCAACGTCAAAGCACCTACCAAACGACTGATAGAAAAGATAATAGAAGGCCTTATATATCTCACGAAGCCTAAAAACTATGTACTACTTTTAAGTACGTTTTAAGGTTGCAAAGTATGCTTATTTGGAAATGAGTTGAAATTACTTCAAGTAAATATGATCAAGACTGAACTGCAAAGGTTTTGTGTGTTACTTGTTTATAAAATGGAACAGTCAAAGGAGGAACACAGAGTGTGGTCCTGTCAGATGTTTTTTTATTATTGATTGTCTTTATAGATCTGTTTTAAGCCAGCCTAGATACCATGTTTGGCAAAAAGGCAACATAGGATCTGATCAACTTATACATAAAAATATGTATGATCTACTCATTTGAACAATGTAATATTGGAATGGCAAATGCATTCAAAATCATTTTTCCTGTTCTGCAAAAATATAAATCACATTAAAAAGTGTTGCCCTTATCTCCCCCGCCCAATTTTTTTTTATTGTAACACTGATTTGCAAGATTATGCAGAGGTGAATATTTGTTTGTTGTAATGTCTTTGTATGTTTTGTATTATTTGTATGGTAAATAAAATCAGTCTACATCATTCAATTCAACATACCTAAATAATGGAGCTGGATCCATTTTAAAAAAGTTTGATTAATTTACCATAGACAAATGGGCCTTCCTCCTCCTGCCTCACTCCATGTTCACATTTTCTCCTCGGTGCTGTTTCTTAGTTATTAGCTTGATTTTTTTTTTAATATTGCTTAACATTCTCTGCGGCATTATGAGGGTAGAACAAGAGGAAGTGATTTTTTGGCTTCTTTCCCTTCTTTGCAAAAGCCCCTTTCACTTCCACAAATATGTCACAGAGGGTTGCATGATCTTAGGGACATTTTTGTGGAATCAGTCAATCAATGATTTTTATTATGGTCCACAACCAGCATAAGATAAAACAGTAGAGCATGATTCAAGAACAAATTATGGAAAAGTAAAAACATTACTTCAAAATTACTACTCCAATATTGTGAAGCTACATTATAATGCTATAAAGCTGCTACTCTTAGAAAAAATTGTAGCTACAAGATTATTAAGCAGCTGTATTAAAAAATAAACATTTCTGAGATTTGATACTGTGATAATACTGTAAAACTACTACACATTAAAATAGAGAAAAAAGATAAAAGCAAGGTGTAATATCAATAAGATTATACCCATAATTGTAAGCATCTATGTTTAAAAGGATAAAAACATAGCATATATAAAATAAAGAAGTGGAGAGAAATGTAAAATAAAGTGGCTAAAACAAGATATGTAAAGTAGGTTAGCTAACTGGGAGGACTGAGTGGGCAAATAAAATAGTAGTTAAAAGCAATACAGGGCTGATACATGATTATGGACTAGCAGTCAGGGCCTGGCAGATCTTATACACTGCCGTGCAGAACTTGCCAGTGTTATATGTGAATAGCAGCATCCAAATGTAGGCTTGGCTTGGGCGACCAGGGTACTAGCAAAATAGCAGAAGAATAAGTTTGGCATATGGGCTGGGTGTGGGAGAATAAACTGAAGTTGAATCCAGATAAGACAGAGGTACTTATTGTGCGGGGTCAGAACTCCAGAGATGATTTTGATCTACTGTTCTAGATGGGGTCACACTTCCCCAAAAGGAACAGGTTCGCAGTCTGGGAGCACTTCTGGATTCACACCTCTCCCTGGTTTCTCAGGTTGAGGTGGTGGCCAGGGGTGCTTTCTATCAGCTCCGGATGATACGCTGGCTGCACCCATTTCTTGAGATCAATGACCTCAAAACAGTGGTACAGTTGTTGGTAACCTCCAGACATGACTTCTGTAATGCGCTCTATGTGGGGCTGCCTTTGTACATAGTCTAGAAACTTCAGTTGGTTCAGAATGTGGCAGCCAAGTTGATCTCTGCGTCATCTTGGAGAGACCATATTACTTCTTTACTGATGGAACTACACTGGCTGCCAATAGGTTTCTGGATAAAAATACAAAGTGCTAGTTATGACTTATAAAGCCCTACACGGCTTAGGCCCATGGTATCTGAGAGTGTATTCTTCACTATGATCCCCACCGCCCATTGAGGTCATCTGAGGAGGTCCGTCTCCATTTACCACCAACTCGTTTGGTGGCTACACAGAGACGGGCATTCACGGTCGCTGTCCCGAGATTGTGGAATGCGCTCCCTGCTGACATACAATCCTCCCCATCTCTGGCAATTTTCAAAAAACACCTGAAAACCCATCTTTTTGCAAAAGCTTTCTCGGCTTCCTAAATTTGGGGGGGGTTTTAATCTCTGGTTTATTTTTAAATTGTTAAATTGTTTTCAGTTTTTTGTATATGTTTTTAACTTGTTTTATGCTATTGTTAACTGCCTAGAGATGAAAGTTTGGGGCGGTGTACAAATTTGATAAATAAAATTTGATTTGATAAATAAATAAATATCTCTATAAAAGGGGCAAAAGAGGAGTAGTGCTCTGTGGTTTCTACCTCCCCCTTGTCACAGGGACAAAGTTTCTCTGTGATTGGAATCTTTCTGTATTTGCCTTCCAGTACAGCAGAGGGAAGGGCATGACAGTGAGCAAAGGTGAAGGCCCTTCTGTGTCTTTGGATTTCTAGCTGTGATAGGTATGCTGCAGGGGTGGCAGAATATCTAAGCCAATCTGAGGACAAGAAGGATGGAACCCTGCCTAGGTCAGCCCAGAACTCAGTGTCCATTATCCTCTGTTTGATGACTGCTTTCGCCTTGGCCCATAGCAAGTCGGGGGGGGGGGGGCCGGGCTGGTAAAGCCCAGGAGTGACAATTTAGTCCACACGGCCCTTTTTCAGGAAGATTGAAAATTGTCCAATATGGTCAGAGGGGCCATGCCCTGAGGGATGAGGGCATTTTTGTGGAAGTGAAAAGGGCTTTTGCTGGGAGGGAAGAGAAGTAAAAATCCCTTTTTATGCTTCTTCCTTCATGCTGGGCTGCCTTCATTGCTACTATCCCAGTTCACTGTGAGGGCAGAGCAGCTCCACGCTCATAATAGTATGGAGAATATAAGCCACTACTTAAAATTGTTTTGTTTTCACTTTAAACACACACACACACTGTTGCTATTTTAGCAGAATGATACTTTTTCTGAGCTGACTGTATCCCACAGGCTTTTTTGTTTGGTTCCTGAATTTTTAGTATACAAGTCATGAAGCTGCTGAGGAACAGTCTCACACTGGAATAGCAGGTTGTTCATCTCTGGTGATCTAAGCCTTAGGTTTGTACTCATTTTCTTTCAGAATGTAATTTAATTGAAGGAGAAGATCACGTGGAAGTGAATGGAGAGGTTTTCCAGAAACCATTTGTAGAAAAGCCTGTCAGTGCTGAGGACCACAATGTATATATTTATTATCCAACATCTGCTGGTGGTGGAAGTCAAAGGCTCTTTCGAAAAGTAAGTATCACTAAACTGTTCATTGTATGTATTAATACATAGAGGTTGTTATCCATGAACTTAATCTTTCCATTAATCCTCTTCCCAGTGGCTGCTCCTGCTTCAGCCCCATCAGTGTTGGGAAAGCAAGGAGGCTCCATTTTGTTTTGTTCCTCTCTGGAGAGAGGAATGGAACTGAACCTCTCTGCTTCCTCCCCCACCCCCCAAGCCAGGTGGGAATGAAGAGGGTGCATGAGCACTCCATTCCCATCTGCCTCGGGGTCATTGGGAAGCAAAGAGGCCCTGTTCTATTCCTCTCTCAATAGAGGAATGGAGCAGGACCTCTCTTGTTCTCAGGATTCTGATGTGCTTGTAGGGCCAGTGTGGGGAGGAGCTTTGGAACTGCCATGGCTTCGGCTCTGAAGCTTTCCCCGGCCGCTTGCACTATAAGAACATCATGGCCAGGCACCAGGCTGTGATGTCCCTAAAGAGCCAGTGGCAGGGGAAAGCCTGGGAGCCACTACCACGGCTCTTGGAGTTTTAGGGGCTGCTGCTGCTATCACAATTACTCCTAAAGCTCTAGAAGCTGCAGCAGTGGTGGCTCCAAAGCTTTCCCCTGCCACTACCCCTTTAAAGACATTTTGGCCAGCTGTGATGTTCTTATAGCGCCAGTGGCCAGGGGAAGCTTAGGAATCACCACGGCTTCTGGAAGTTTGTGAGCTGCCACAGAAGTTGCAAGTGAACGGGTGGGGTGGGGGCGGCAGCTCAGCAGGTGGCCCCTGAGAGGTGAGCGGCTCATGTTCTTTGGACACGTTCACTCAACTATAGCTCCACCCCTGCCTCTTTCAGCTACCTCTCCCACCCATACTCCTTGCTCAGTCTTCTCAGCTATTGTGTGAAGCTCAGATACCCCAGCAACTCCACTTAAGTTCATGATTATTTAATATTATAGTATACTAGGAGTTGCATTAGCAACCCCTTTGCACCATCCCTTCTTCTTGCTGTATTTTGACACAAGACCTCACAAGCGAGAAGTTACAACTATATGGATAGTTTTATGACATTATAAATAGTATAAGTAGATGTAGGTGGGATGAAATAAGAATGTGTAAGGAAGACACAGGAAATAGAAATGATAAAGAAAGCACAATAGCATAATGGAATGGTGCTTTGTTATATGTAGTAAGCGATGTGAAGTTGGACTAAACAGTGGCATTTTCAAATGGGTGGAGTAGCAAGATGTTGAAGAATTTTGAGGGATTTGAAGGGTTGGGTAAGAAGACCTTTTCCATAGTGCGGACCCACCCTTCTTTGTTGCTGTGACCTTCAAGGTCATCAGACCTCAGTCTATTTGCCCAGAGAGGTTCCTGGGTCAACTGCAGTTCATGGTAGAAGAACCTATCTGGGCCCTTCTCTTTCTTCCTAACATGTTTCAGCACTTCACATCACACTAGGATTTTGTTGTTGTGTTTTGTAACAACTTTGGCTTGTTCTTTTACTATCCAAATTGTCAAAGAATGGGATTTGGAGGAGTGTGATATGAGAAAAGAAGTAGAGCTTTTTTTGTGGAGCGAAAAAGGCATTGTCTTTAATGCAACGTTATCTTGATAGAAAGGTTTGTGTTTCAGATTGGCAGCAGAAGCAGTGTTTATTCCCCTGAAAGTAGTGTGAGGAAAACAGGTTCATACATTTATGAGGAATTCATGCCTACAGATGGCACTGATGTTAAGGTAATGACAAGTGGATATTCTGGTTTATATTTAAAACAGTTAAGTGGTTCTCAACAGCTTTAAATGTGAAACATTTATCTCTGCCTAAAGCATTGTTATTATTAAATCTGAAATACTTCAGAAGCTGTGTTCCTTCTCTGATGCCTGGAGCCGAGTCTCTCAATCTCTCATTGGGTTATCCTTTCCCACGTGCTCCCAGGCAGGACTAATGAAATTTTGTTACTAGCCTTAAGAGCCTGGAACGGATAACCCCACCCAGTTCTTTTAGTCCTGCTTGCGCTCCTAGGCAGAGATTGTTTGTATTGCTCTACATTCTTGTTTGTTATTCTCTTCTTTATTTCATACTACTAATTTCCTCATACATCTATTCTCGCTTCATTTTCTTACCTTGCTGTACCGTCTTAAAAAAAACAAAAAAACACACTTCCTCCGTTTGTCTGTGCCTCGTCTTGCTCTCTTTATACTTCCTTTAATTTTAATGTCTATTGCCTATGGAGAGACAACAGGCTATTAGACGTATCTTAGTCCCCACGGGGAGAAAGCCATCGGGCTTCCCATTCGCTACCAGAGCGCCGGGATCGCCCTCACTGCCATTAGCGGACGCGCCCTTAATGGCCGCGCCGCTAGATGAAGCTACCTTTGCAGGGGATGCCGGATCGGGTCCCCTACTCAGTGCAGATAAGGACGCCGCACCGAGTCCTTCCGGATCGGGACCCTTGCTCCTGACGGCCAAGGATGCCGTGCCGGGTCCTTCGTTAATAGCCCGCATGACGAGGAGCTCCGCGAAGACCAGGAGCGATCTGCAGCCGGATAGCGTGGGCCAGACCTTGGTCTCGTTCCCACCTATCTTGAGTCTGCTTGAGAAAAGGAGCACCATTGCAGCCGCTGCAACATCTAGCGGTTCTGCAAGCGCAAATTTTTTGGCGGGAAACCCTGGCAGGGCGGGAAGCCCGGGAACCGCCACTAACCAAAGCCGCGCTTCTTCCACTGATTGCCAGGGAGCCGGATCTACACCCAGAAGGCTGGAGTCCTCCTTGGGACAGAGCAACATAGGACCGGTGAGATCCCTCCTTGTCGCGGCTAGTCAGGGACCTTCTTTATTTAACCCTTTAGTTGCCCAAGAATTGCCAACAGCCCCACAGCCAGTACAAGAACTGCAAAATGACCAGGGATTGCAGCATATTTCCCTGCCCTTGGTTATGCCTCCTACCTGGCAGGATTGGATTAAAGAGACCTTAGCTATATCTTTGAAGCAGGTGGCAAAAAGGGGGAAAGATCTAGGAGAAGGAGCAAGGATCATCCCATATCTCCCTCCTCTTCTGAGGAATCTACCTCTCACCCGCCCAAGAAGGCTAGGAGTAAGAGGAAGTATACTGATGTGGATGGCCTTATTAGTCCCCATCCACAGGGACCAGTTGAATTGGTGGATTTAGGAGGAGGTGGACGCTCATCAGAGGGGTCTGGGGGGGAATCCCCTGACCTTACACCCAGTAATCCTCTACCACCACTTCTTCCAAATGAACCACTGGCTCCACCCCTTCCAAATGAACCACTGCTGCTTGCACTACCTATATCTCCTGCAGCACCTATTCCTATTCCTACACCAAATCCTATGTCAGTACCAATACCGGGAAATTTACCTTTAGATCCTCTGGACAAGGAAGAAGGAGAGTGGTCGGATGATCAGGACAATCCTGCACCCACACTATCTCAACGCTTATTTTCACAGGAAGATTTTAGCCCCCTAGTATCTAGAGCCATTAATGCTCTAGACCTCCAGTCTCCTAGTAATCCAGAGTCTGCTCCCCCTACTAAGGGATCTCTGGTTTTTCCTAAGCCTAAGGTCAAAGAACTTCTTTTTCCACTACCAGAATTACTGGCTGATACGGTTAAGGAAGAATGGCTGCTTCCTACACCCAATCGTAAATCTGTGGCAGTAGCCAACAAATATTATACTTTTCAACAGGAGGCCATGGACATGCTCAAGATGCCTCCGGCAGATGCCCCCGTGGTAGCCCTTCTAAATGGGGCTTTGTTACCTAGGGATGTGGAGTCCGCTTTAAAGGACCAAAATGATTAAAAAACTGAGGCTTCTTTTAAAAGGGCTAATGAGGCCTCATCCTTATCAATCAGAGCGTCAGCTGCTGCATCCATCCTATCCAGGGCATCTGTGGTTTGGTTAGATGACCTAATACAAGATCTGCCTGCCGACATTTTTAGCCTAAGACACCAGCTTATAAAAATTCAGAAGGCACAGGCCTTTGTATCAGATGCAACCCTGGACGCTATAAGATTCTTTTCCAGGGCTTCTGCTGCAACGGTTGTCGGATGCTGTAATTTATGACTGAAGCATTGGCCAGTAGACGCTACTTCGCGGTCAAACTTGGCCGCTGTGCCGTATGACGGGGTGAAGTTATTTGGGGAGGAAGCCCTAAAGGAGGTATTGGTAGACTCTAAAGATAAGCATAAGACCATGCCTCTTCCTCCAGTGCCACATAGACAAGAACACCCCCCTCCTAGGAGGTCTGTTCAATTTCAGTACCAGTCCTTTCGGAATTTTTGCCCCTCCTTTCGAGGGAGGGACAGAGACTCCAGATACCAACGTCCTCAGTGGAACAGACAACGAGGTGGTAGGGCCTACAACCACAGCAGACAGGCCTTTAACAACCAGACCAAACCTCAAAAACAGCAATGATTCCTCATTGGGGGGGTCGTCAGTCAACCATCATTCAAGAATGGCAGAAAACAACAACGTATCTGTGGGTACTATCAACAATAGAGAGGGGCTACATGATAGAGCTAAAAACAGCTCCCCCCAAACAGATTTTTACCAACTCAAAAATCACACTGGCTTGTCAAATATTTAGGCTTGCTAGACGCCATACAACACCTCTTAGTTATAAGCGCAATAGAGCTTGTTCCTATCCATCAACAGGGAAAGGGCATATATTCAATAATTTTTACCGTTCCCAAGAAGGACAAGTCTCTCAGGGCTGTATTGGACTTAAAATTTCTGAACCGGTGGGTTCCAAAGCACAGGTTTCGCATGGAATCTCTCCGCTCGATAACAGAGACTCTACAGCATCTAGACCTATTAGTCTCCATAGATCTCAGGGAGGCCTATCTGCACATACCAATACACTCCGAAAGTCGCCAACTTCTCCGGTTCAAATACTGCGGAGTACATTACCAATACAGGGCTCTTCCATTCGGTCTCTCCTCAGCCCCAAGAATTTTTACCAAGGTCCTCGCACCCGTGATTGCACACTTAAGACTACAGGAGGTACACATTTTTTGTTACTTAGACGACCTTCTTCTGAGGTCTACGTCCAAGCTGTCGGCGGGAAGGGATCTTCAACTAACACTCTACACACTAGAGCAACATGGATTTCTCATAAACAAGGAGAAGATCCATCTTCTACCTTCTCACAAGATTCAGCATCTCGGCGTATTGATAGATACCTACAGGGACAGACTCTTCTTACCAGAAGAGCGGATACAGATGTTAAAGCAGGAGATCATAGAAGTTCTATAGGCCCGCCAGGCCAGACTGTTATCTCTGGCACGCCTCCTGGGTCTAATGGTGGCCACACTGGATTCGGTCCCGTGGGCCAAGTATCATCTGAGACCGTTAAAATGGTTCCTCATGAGGTTCAGAGTACCCATATCCAACAAGGTCAATATCAACATCTTTGTCCCACAAGAAGTTTTGACATCCCTTCAGTGGTGGTTGATGGATGCCAACATCAGACGAGGCAAGGAGTTCCTGGAACCAATGCGAGTCATACTGACAACCGACGCCAGCAAGACAGGATGGGGAGCCCATTACCAACACAGAGCTGCTCAGGGCATTTGGTCAATGGAGGAAAAATTGCACAGCATCAATTGGCTGGCATTACGAGCTGTTCGCCTTGCCCTGTTAGTGTTCCAACCTCTGATTGTCAACTGCCATGTGTTGGTCAGGATGGACAACACTACCACGAAGGCCCACATCAACAGGCAAGGGGAAACCAGGTCACGCTCTCTCCAGAGAGAGGCATCCCTGTTAATCTCCTGGGCGGAGGTTCATCTAGCATTGATCATGGCTCACCATGTCCAGGGGGACCTCAACTCCGTTGCAGACTGGTTGAGTCGGGAACAACTTCTACTGGGCGAGTGGACGCTCAACAGGAGGATCTTTTTACAGCTCACATGACGTTTTGGCCATCCAATGGTCGACCTCTTCGCTTCAACATTGAACAAGCAACTCCCCAGGTTCTTCACCCGGTTCCCTTGCCCACAAGCGGAGGGAGTAGATGCCCTATCAGCGGAATGGCCTCAGGAACTACTGTATGCATTCCCACCTGCTCCTCTATTGACCCGTTTACTTCGCAGGATCCAACTACTCAGGGCACAAGTCATCTTGGTGGCTCCTTACTGGCCCAGGAGGCCATGGTTCCCAGATCTGTATCACATGGCCACTCAGGAACCATGTCTCCTTCCAATGTCGGCAGACCTTCTCCATCAAGGTCCAGTCAAGCACCACGATCCAGGCTGGTTTCAACTAGCCGCCTGGAGACTGAACGGGGAATATTAAGCAGATTTGGTTATACAAACAGCGTACTAAATACTGTGCTGGCTTCCACCAGAGATTCTACCAAACATATATACCAATACACGTGGAGAACTTTCCTACGGTGGACTACAAGGCATTCCATACCTCGTGGTGCGGCTTCGGTCAAGGACCTTCTCGCATTCCTCCAAGATGGGTTGGATAAGGGTCTCAAAGCAAATACACTAAAAAGACAAGCTGCCTCCTTAGCAGGGGTTATAGCAGGTCTATCTAGATCCAGGGTGATAAACCATCCTCATATCAAAAGATTCCTTAGGGGTGCAACCCTTTTAACTCCCTTGGTGGTCCATCGTTTTCCATCATGGAATCTGCACACGGTTCTTAAAGCTCTTTAGGCGGCTCCATTTGAACCAATCAGGTCCATACCATTAAGGGTATTATCTTACAAAATGGCTTTTTTAGTAGCAATTACTTCTGCAAGAAGAATATCAGAGTTGAATGCACTGTCTTCCCACAAGAATTTATGCATATTCTCGATGGATGCTGTACGCCTTATTCCAAATCCGTTCTTCAGACCTAAGGTGTCTTCAATATATCATCATTCTCAGGATGTAATATTGCCATCTTTTTGTCCCAAACCAACTCACCCAAAGGAGCGGGAATGGCATAAGTTGTATGTCCGTAGATGTTTGAAGATGTATCTGAAGCGCACAGAGGGTTTTAGGAAATCAGAATCCCTCTCTGTTAGCTTTTTACCAGCTTCAATGGGAAACCAAATTTCATCACAGACTCTTGCCAGATGGATACGTGCTTGTATTTCTCTCGCATACGAATCCCAATATCTTCCAGCTCCAGAACACATTCTAGCTCATTCAACCAGAGCAGCTGCCACATCTGCTGCCTTCTCAACTAACACACCAGTGCATGAAATATGCAGAGCTGCAACTTGGAAGACACCCTAGACATTTACAAAACACTACAAGATCAATGTCTTTGCCTCTACACAGGCGGCATTTGGTCGCAGGGTGCTCCAACAAGTTCTTCCCCCGGAGTAGGCACGGACACTCCCTCCCAGAGAGATTTGGCCAGGGCTTTGGTACGTCCCAATGAGAGATGTCCTCGGCTCCAGGCATCAGGGAATGGAGCATTGGTCTTCACTTACCGTGAAGGCTCCTTCTTGATGCTGGAGCCGAGGACATCTTGGCCCTCCCAGGTGGTGTCCTGACCTACTCCATGGGAATCCTAGAAGTTTTGGTGCACAACCTATATAGAGATATGGGTTTGGTATACCTTCCACTGTTATTATCTATCTTGATATATATGTTATACGTTACCTGTTTTATTGGGTAGTTATTTTCATAATTGTTGTGCTACTTGCACTTTCGTCCTAAAAGAACTGGGCGGGGTTATCCGTTCCAGGCTCTTAAGGCTAGTAACAGAATTTCATTAGTCCTGCCTGGGAGCACGTGGGAAAGGATAACCCAATGAGAGATGTCCTCGGCTCCAGCATCAAGAAGGAGCCTTCACGGTAAGTGAAGACCAATGCTCCGTTTTGTCCAGGGAAAATAAACACTTCTTAGGAGAGCATCCTGTGAAGAATAACTCAAGCCATTGGTCTCTGTGCGCTAGCTTTACTGAATTTTCTGCCCCCACCTTTGCAGCAGTCATGTACTTGTATGTCCTCATAGTTTGAGTCCAGTATGCCAAAGTTTCCCATCCTCATGTGTGTCCACTTCTGAGGGGCCAAGCATAATGAGCCCACCAACAATGCACAGATTTCTTACTTGGAAGCTTCACACTGTGGAGTGACGTCTTGCCAAACTACCCTTTAAACCTCTTTGTACAATTTCTCTAAAATTATTGATCTTCAAGATACTGCTTTTGATCACTGTGACTTCTGTGTAACAGATTTCAGAGATCAGGACCTTGTCAATCCACCTGTACACGCTGTGCTTCACAAGGACAAAGTAGCACTTTGCACAGACCTTATGCATTTCTGCAACCTTTTGTTAATGACACTAATGTAGAAAAAAAACATTTGCAAGGTGGCAACATGGGCTTCCGTTTTTTACATTTTACATTACATTATTATTATTATTATTAGTAGTAGTAGTAGTAGTAAACATTTTAAAATAGATGTGTGTTCCTCAATGCAGCTTTTCTGCAATGTCCGTCAACAGATTCTATGGTCGCATACAGACATAACAGATAACCACAGTTAATCATGGCTAGTGTTCCAATTCTTAACTCCAATTTGCACCACAGACATTCTCCAAACTGTGGTCAGCCAAACTCCAGTTGCAGGAGAGTGGAGACCCTTCCTGCTGCTTGGCCTCTAAGCACGATTGCAACCTGCTCTGCAGCCAAACTATGAGCAAAGTGTCACCATATCAGTGGCTTGGCCGAGATTGGCCATAATCTCCAGGGGGGGTGTTGAGCATGATAGTGCATTTTAGGAGTACGCTCCGTACACTCAAGGCAGGGAAAAGGCATTCTGAGCCCTTTAAATGCCTTGCAGTGCCGGTGCTTTTTCTGCCAGCCAGAGCACAGCTGCCCCCGCAAGTTGCCATGCACTATGCAAATACACATTCTTGGGCAGTTCCGTCTTCGCCTCCAACTCCTCCTCGGAGTCTTCCAGCATGCCCATGACAATAATACTGAAAACTGTAAGATTTGTCAAGAGTTTTTCAAACAGGTTTAAAAAATTAGCCTTTTGAGGTTGAAGGACACTCTTTACAATTTGACACTAAAACCTCCATTAACAATGTCGAGCTTGATGGCCGCCCCGGTATCGAAACCACTCAATCCTTCAACATCTACAAAGTCCTTAAGTGAGGAAAAGCAAGGTCGACATCTACTCCGAGCCCAAAATCTAGTCATCCTTCACCACAAGTCCAAGTCTCGAAGGAAGGAGCACCAAAGCCCTCTTCCGTGACTTCGAAAGAGGTCAAACAGCTAAAACTGAATTGAAATGTGGAGCCTCTTCCTCTCCTACTTTGACATCTACAGGACATAAAAACACTCTTTCTGTTGAAATAAGAGCCTCCCCATCTCTTACAACTTTAAAAAAGGCAGTTAAGACACATTTGTTCTCCCAGGCTTTTAATTAGGTACTGTTTTAATTGTTTGTTTTTTAAATAGTTTTAACCTTTTTAAATTTTTAACTAGCTGACCTGGCATAGAGCATCTGCACCCCTAATTCTCCCTGTCTCCCTTTGCCCCAGCCCTATTTCCGTCTCCCCCCGCACCTGCTCATTTTCTCTCGGTGGCTGATCTAACCACTGCTGTTCCTCCGTGGCAGGCAGGCCTGGCTGCCACCTCCCCTCCACCTCCTTCTGCCCACCTGTTGCTGTTTTGTCCACTGTTTTCCCCCCGGCCATCGCTACCATTTTCTTCCCTCCCACCCGTGGCTATTGGGCAGCTTTCCAAACTCTCGCAAAAGCTGCCACGCATGGAATTAGCCATGGGTATGTCTTAGAGAATCTATTATATAAATTTTCCTGGGTGTGCCTTGGAATGTGCGTCCCAGAGCCCAGCTGATTGGCTGGGCCGTGAACACACCTGATTGGCTGAGGCGCACCCAGGAGGATTGGTTGCCCCGGCGGCGGCCCGGCCATAGAGGCCAAAGGTGGTGGGCCCGGCCTGGCTGCGGAGGCGAGGCCCAGGAAGGGGAAAGAAAGTGGGGGGAGGCATAAGTGGCAGTGGGGAGGAGAGGTGGCTGGGCCCAGAAGCAGAGACTGGGCAGAAAGGGGGGAAGGTAACCGCCGGCCCCAAAGAGTGCACACAGATGCTCTGTGCGGGGTTGGCTAGTTGTATATAAAGAAGATTGTTGTAATGTTAACCTTTTTATTTGCTGTTTTTATTGTTTTGTTGTAAACCGCCCAGAAACTGGCGTTTTGGGAGTTATACAAATGCGTTAAATAAAAAGGTAAAATTAGACTTGGCATCAAGGCATTTGGTGTTGGAGAAGCCTTTGACATTGAAGCGGTCAATGTCGGTGAAGTCTTTGAAGTCCAAAAACCAGTTGGGTCACATCGAATGCTTCCCTTCTGGGATGGGGTGCACATTGCGGCCAACACTGCATACAGGGGCTATGGTCGGGGTCGCAGAGCCAACATCATATAAACTTTCTGGAACTCCTGGCGGCGTTCTTGGCACTGAAAGCTTTCGAACCCCAGCTCAAGGGAACAGTAACACAAATTTGCCTAGACAACACTATGGCAATTGCGTACATCAACAAACGGGGGCACTGTGTCTCCCACGCTATGTGCCTTGTCTATGAAAATGTGGGACTGGTGCATAATGCATACCATCTACCCGGTGGCGATTCACATAAGGGGTGTCGACAATCACCTGGCCGATTCCCTTAGCCAAACCACTCAATTTGATCAGAAACACGAATGGGAGATCAAGGAGACTTGCCTCAAGCGACTCTTCAGCAGATGGGGCACCCCGACGGTAGATTTGTTTGCCACGGCGACCAACAGGAAATGCCTGAAGTATTGCTCACGTGCGGGCATGGGTCCCAGTTCGCTGGGCGATGCTTTTCAATACAATTGGTGCAAGGGTCTGCTATACCTATTCCCACCGATTCCACTGCTCAATCGAGTGTTGGGCCAGATTCTGAGGGTCAGAACAACGTGCATACTCCTAGCCCCGTGGTGGCCACGCCAACCATGGTTTGCACCTCTACTTCAGCTGTCCAGAGGAAATTTTTGCAGACTATCTCCAGATCCGGACCTCCTACACAGGGAGAGGGGTCGGGTGCTTCATCCCGAGATAGGGACACTACAGTTGACGGCATGGAGGCTCGGATACTAAAGAAGATTCTTATAAATTGCAGACGGGCGTTGACTACATACAGTTATTTTGGAAAATGGAAGAGATTCAAGGTTTATGTTAAAGCCCATGAATTTCGTCCACTCCATGCTACGGTTCGACAAGTACTGCTTTGACAAGTTTGAAGATGCAAGGTCTGGCAAATGTGTCACTAAAGGTACATCTAGTGGCCATATCAGCCAGACACCCAGGATGGGATGGTGTATCGTTTTTTTCACATCCAGAGAGTAAAAGATTCATGAAGTGGCTGAACAATTTATATCCCCCACTAAGGAGACCAATTGAGCAGTGGAGTCTTTCATTGGTGCTCTCGGCATTCACAGAAGCTCCCTTTGAACCTCTACATTCTTTAACTCTCCACACACTCACGCTCAAGGTTGCTTTTTTGATCGCCGTCACCACAGCAAAGCGGGTGGGCGAAATGACTGCATTGAGAATCGACAGGCCATACACCCAGTTCTTCCCTCACAAGGTGGTGATGAGATTGGATACGGACTTCCGGCCAAAGGTCATGACTGAATTCCACCTTAATCAAGAGGTGGTGCTGCCAACGTTTTTCAGTCGCCTCAAACGAACCTTGAAAAGGCCCTACACTCCTTAGATGTACGCAGAGCGCTACTTTATTATCTAAAGATGACAAAATCAATTAGAAGGACAAAGAAACTCTTTATTTTGTACAGAGGGAAAGGGAAGGGACACGCAGTGTCTCGACAGCGCATAGCACATTGGCTTGTGGAACTTATCCTTCTGGCATACAAACAGCAGGGAGTGACACCACCAAAGACAGTGCGAGCGCGTTCAACTAGAGTGTACTCAGCTTCGGCAGCACATCTTTCAGGCATTAAAATGGATGACATTTGCACAGCAGCACCATGGTCATCTCATCAGCCATTTATTAAGCATTATGCTATTGACCTACGCATGGCACGCCAGGCTGAATATGGGAGAAGTGTCTTGAAACTGGTGTTACAGTAAGCACTGCCTTCTGCACCCACCGCCTTGGTGGAGAGCTAGCTATTCACCCATTTCCTTATGGAATCAACGGATCACGGTCCAGATAAACAGGTTGCTTACCTGTAACAGGTGATCTGGAAGTGATCCGTTGAATCCATAAGTCCCGCCCAGACCGTCCCCACTGCAGAAAGGCAAAGAAAAGGAAAAGGGAAAAGGAAACAAAAAGATCTAATGGGGCGGTCTGCACAGAACTGACTGAGGGACGCCCAACCGCTAAGTATAACGAACACACTAGCCAGTGGCGGTTGGGCGTTGCGAGGAGCTACTTAGTCGGCCCGCAAGGTGCCTGCGCAGGCGCAGAACCCATTTCCTTATGGATTCAATGGATCACTTCCAGATCACCTGTTACAGGTAAGCAACCTGTTTTTTCATTGTTATTACCTCTGCAAGACAGGTTTCTAGAAGGGAGGCCCTCTTTATGAAGGACAACACTTGTAAATTCAATGACAACTAAATGCTTCTTAGAAGCATTCTTCCTGATCCATCCTTTCTGCCTGAAGTTGTTAGTTTTCCACAGACACAAGAGGAGTTCTCCCTATCTTCTATCCTAAACCAAAGTATGCAAAGAAAAACTGTGGCTTGAGCTGGGTGTGGGGACATCATATTTAAAAAACCCCTGTCTCATCTACATATTAAATATCAGAAAGACTTTTTTTGTTTCATCTTTCTTTAAATTCACTAGAATATTACATTAATATCTAAATCTCCCTTGCCTATGAGTCTTAGCATTCATCTGTCACCTCAGGATGTTTATACTACAGTCCAATATCCCACTCTTCCTCAACATTCACATTACCTAATCATACACAGATTTTTTTGGTCATGGTTTTTGTGGTGGTGGGACAAAAATTAATATGTATAGTTTAATTAAATTGGAACGCCTTTGTGTTGGTCTGGTACTGGACAATTGGTGCTGGACAGTTTTATTGCCTAAATTTGTTGTTTGAACACTAAAACTTATAAAATCTTTACATAGGAAAACTACAATTCATAACTAAAGATTGGTTAGAGGCATTCTGAAATTGAGTATTTTCAAATTTGATAAATAATATAGATACTGTGCAATCCAAATAAAACAACCAGGTCACCATTCAGTTAGTTCATGCTGTACAGAGGCCTGGCTACAAACAAGAGGCCAGGATGCTATTTCCATGCCTTATCACAAACAGCTTTTGAAAAATCCTCCCAGTATCTGTACTGGCTTCCCATGTGAGGGGAGAGGCCTGCAGTTTAAGAAAAACAAGGCTAAATCCCTTTGGACATGCAGAACTAGATGCACATTCTTTGGAACCTGGCCAATAATTGCAAGCCATCTGATCATGCCCCCTACTAATGGGCAGTAGATATTATATGAAACTTCCAAAAAGGTTGAATTATGTTTGTGGCATCAAGGCAATATAGCTTTTTGTGCTCTTCAGTTTGCCTCTAATCTTGCTAGCCTATGAAAGTAGCTCACGAATCTAGAAACTTTGGTGCTGCAACTGGCTGTGAAATTAGAGTGATTCGTTCAAAGGAAACGAAAGTTATTCATTCTACTATGTTTTTCTATATAAAGGTATACACTGTAGGTCCAGACTATGCACATGCAGAAGCCCGTAAATCCCCTGCTCTGGATGGGAAAGTAGAGCGGGACAGTGAAGGGAAGGAAGTCAGATATCCAGTCATCCTTAATGCAAGAGAGAAGCTGATAGCTTGGAAAGTATGCCTTGCATTTAAGGTAATATGAAAACTTAGCATGGTGCTGACCTCTTAATAGTAATTGATGGTTTCCTACCTAGAACTGTTACTTATCAGATGAGTGTTGAAGAATATGCAACTCAGAGAGCATCTCCTAGGGTTGAGTCTCATCTTCCTGATCTTTCTACAACCAAAAGTGAAAATCTATTAAGAAAAAAAAAGCTATATATAAACATTATTACTAATAGCAATAATAATACATTATAAACAAACATTGAAATACATTTTTCTGGGTGTTCTTGTATTGTAAATTGCTTTATAAATATATTTTCAAACTGAAAGAAGGATGGGATAAAGGATAATATTTGAAGGGGAGTAAAATCCAGTGGGTTATATCTTTGAGATATCATAGATTCTAATGAGCAGGCTATAAAATAAAATGAAGTAGACCAGAACCTGGGCTGTTGAAATCTTACAATTACTAATAACCCCCCCTCCCCCCCCCCCTTTTTTTTGCACTGTTGATTGAAAATAAATGCATGAACTTTTGCAAGTTTTTAAATATATGATTTCTTTTCTTGACAGCAAACAGTTTGTGGTTTTGATTTGCTGCGTGCAAATGGACAGTCCTATGTATGTGATGTCAATGGCTTCAGTTTTGTGAAGAATTCCATGAAATATTATGATGATTGTGCTAAAATCCTGGGGTAAGAGTTTGGATTTTCTGCCATTGTGACTGGGCTGAGAGGCTCCCTTTATTTTTAAAAAAATTATAATTCCTTTAAAGGAGATATAATATCCAGTTGAATATACTGGTGGGTTACTATATCTAGTAAAACAGAGCATTTACTGTTTTTTAGTAATACACTTAAACCAGACTAGTAAATGTGCATTTAAAATACTCAACCAGGGCTGTCGCCTGATAAAAGAAATCTTAATTATATTGATTAGATCTGCATATATTTGCAAGGAAAGGATCCAGGCATTAGTAGTAGTAGTAGTAGTAGTAGTAGTAGTGGACCTCAGAATTTGGGCCCTGGCATAAGGTTCGTCAGCAGCCACACTAGTGCCATTTCTCAGTCTGAGCAGCCACAAATGATACTTCTTGTGCTTGGGGCAGTTTCTGAGGCCTAAATTGCCCAGAGATGAAAGTTTGGGTGGTATATAAATTTGATTGATTGATAAATAAATAAATAAATCCACATGCTCACTACTATCTGGAGCCCTTCATTCCACAAATTCTTGGGGAAGGAGAGGACTTCCAAGGCGGTGAGTCATGAACTTCCAAGTGAGTCAGAACTGAGTAATTGATAGGTCTGGACTCCAGTTTGCTTCCATTTTAAAATGAATGTCATAGGGGACCTGATCCATGCAATCGTGAGTCTGAAAACCTTCTCACATTTCGGACTTCACCCCTATCTCAGTCTCTATCACTATGATACTAAGGGTATTGCCATAATGAGAAAGGTCTTCAATAAAATTATGTGGAAACAGCAGATAAAACTACAAACGAGGGTGGGGGAGGAAACAGCTGATCTGAAATGAATAAAAAAAGGGGAGAAAATGTTTTATCTAAGTCCTACTATTTTATGGCACCAAATGTGTTTTGGTGAAAATCCTTTGACTCTCACATTCTATTAGAATCGTGCTAATTTCTACTAAAGCCAAAAAATAAAGAAAATCCTTAAACTGCCACCTTATTTGCTGTAAGAAAAGTAAACACCAATATAATTTTGTTAGAAAATATATCTCCAAGGCAAGTCTTATTTAATAATGCTTTTAACATATATGGACTTCAGGATGGTATTTTTATACAAGTCTCTTTGTGATCTGGATTATGATCCATTGCCAGCCGTAAGAAACGGCTTCTGCACCTACTCAGAAATCTTGTGGCTGAATGCTATAGCTCCTCATGGTGTCTGCACTCCACCACACACTATAACTAAATCTTTCATGTGGTGCTCTGAGTATGGAGCAAAATTGCCATCCCAAAACTGCCATGATTCCTGCTTAATTTGCCTGGGGGAGTGGCACAACATCACAAGTTGTAAGGTATGTTTGTCTTTCTCTAAACAGATTAGGAAAAACTGTGCCTTCAGGTTACATGCCGCTTGATATGATGACGTTCTTTCGACTCCAAGAGAACATACCCCCTCAACATTGAAGTTGGTATTGACACTGACACCGAGGGCTGCACAGCGTGAGCAGTCTATAAACACTCAGCATCCACTAATGATTCTCCAGACTTTTAAGCCCCCCAAACCAACAGGAAGCTCTTCTTCTAACACAAGAAGGAGAAAGAGAAATGTCACTCTTTGGAAGGTAGTTATTTGGCTCCAACATGGAAGAGAGATAAAAGTCTGGATCGGGTTGAGGACAACACTCCATTGCCATCGGGGCTGCAGGCTACACTACCAAGTAATGTCCCTGAAAAGTCCTCAACATTGAATATACCTACAGCATCGTATGATCAGTCAACATATGTATACTTGACACCAAAGCCATCAGCATCGACAAACTCGACACGGTGCCCATCAACACTGGTTACTCAGCATCCACTTTGAGCATTGAGACCAACAACACCTTTGCTATCTTGACTCCAATCTTCAATCTATCCAGCACAAACATCCATATAATTGCCAACTCCATCAACGCCAGTGGATCGGCATTGAGAGATTCCTTTGACATAGAATACTCTTGTACTCTCAATGTCGAAACCAGTAACACTTCGACGCCAAGATCCTTCCCCCACCTTGGATGCCAAGAATGATGACATCGAGGGCATCGAAACCTTTTGGACCCTACAGCGAACTCTCGCAAGAGCTGCCATACATGGGATTAGTGATGTGTATGTTTAAGAGAATTATCTATATAGATGATACGCAACAAGATCGTAGGGATTTCAGAAAGCATTACCAAGCTTACGGGAAACGTCCCTACACAAAAAAGAACAGGGGTAACCAGGCGCAATGTAACAAACAATCTGAGGCCCAGAAACAGTATCTTTGAAGTTTTGGAACATCCACCATCTATCCAACAGTCAATGCCAATACCATCTTGATGGCAAGTCACATGTCCAGGTCCCTATGTGCTCTAAGCTTTCAGATGTGGCATTGGTGCATTTGCAATCAAATGTATCCAATAGCAATACATATAAGGGGGACAGACAATGTTCTGGAAGACAGCCTAAGTCACACATTTGCTGAACAGCAGCAACACGAGTGGGAAATTTGCTCGGACTATTTGAACCCAATTTTCAAAGCCTGGGCCTATCCATTGATGGACCTCTTTGCAACTTCTCTAAATGCCAAGTGCAAATGCTTCTGCTCCAGAGCGGGTCAGGAATATCTCTCTCTCTCTCGGGGATGCTTTCCAGATGGAATGGAGCAGGGAGATTCTGTATATGTACCCACCTCAACCATTGATAAGCCGGGTGGTGGCAAATCTGCTAGCCAGTCAAGTCTCCTGTGTTCTAATAATACCTTGGTGGCCAAGCCATTCTTGGTTTCCATTAGCACTCAGACTGTCTCAGCACAGGTACTGCAGGCTTCAACAAAATCCAGACCTTATATCATGTGACCAGGGACAAGTGTTACTTCCAGACTTGGCCCACTACATCTCATGGTGTGGAGAATCGGCTTTTAGAAAGAAAGCGTAAGTCATCCATAAGACAAAACTATGCTGGGAAATGGAAAATCTATGCCAAATCGAAAGGCTTCAAATCAAAACAAGCTTCAGTCAGGGAGGTTCTCCTTTACTTGACCACCCTGAAGACCTAAGGTTTGGCTGATATTTCTATAAAAGTACAACTTGCAGCTCTCTCAGCAATGAATCCCAGCTGGGATGGCAACGCTTTATTTATATACCCAAACTGCAAGAGTTTCCTTAAGGGTCTTACTAATTTATACCCACCTTTTAGGCAACCAATTACACAGTGGAGCATTTGCCTCGTCCTGTCTGTGCTGACCTTGGCACCCTTTGAGTGCATGAAAACTGCTCCTATCATATTGGAAAAATTGAAAACCCCATTTTTAATAGTGATCACTACAGCATGGTGAGTGGACTAATGGCACTGCAAATAGATGAAGTACTGATGCACATGGATCACAATTGCTTGCCAAAAATTGTATCTGACTTTCACTTAAATCAGGACATTGCTCTACCTACATTCTACAGAGACCCATTCTCCTCTCTGGAGAAGGCAATGCACTCTTTAGATGTTAGCCAGTCTCTCCAGTATTACCTAGATCACTCAAAATATTTTAGATTATCAAATTGCCTTTTCATCACTTAGAAACAAAAATCAAAAGGACACTGCATGTCTAGGTGACATTTGTCCCACTGCCTGGTGCAACTTATTTTATTTATTTATTTGTTCGATTTTTAGACTGCCCTTACAAAATAGCTCAGGGCGGTTCACAAACATCAAAGACCATTTAAAACAATTTAAGAGCACTGGAAGGCCAGGCCGAACAGGTAGGTCTTTAGGGCTCTCCTAAATTCCAATAAAGAATTCAAATTACGGATGTCTGCAGAGAGCGCATTCCACAGTCCAGGAGCGGCTAATCTATGCGTGATTATACTTCCTCTGCTGCACATTTGTCTTGAATCGCATTCAAAGATACCTTCAAAGCAGCTACTTGGTGTTCAGAGCTTCCCTTCATCAAGCACTATGCCATATGCTCTGTGGTGGAGGCCAGTTTTGGGAGACGCGTACTTAAAAGGGTGTTACAATGGCTACTACACCCTCCCACTAGGGGAGCTAGCTAAACACCCATTTCTTGTGGCTGGCAACGGATCACAATCCAGATAAACAAGTTGCTTACCTGTAACTGATGATCTGGTAGTGATCCATTGACATCCATAAGACCCTCTCAAGAAACAACCCATTGCAGTAGTCAGTAGACTTAGTACACTAACAAATAAAAAGAGAACTCACCTTATTGTACCTTGAGGGATGATTGTCAGCTCCGACGGTTGTTTAGGAACCGAGGAAGATGGTGTCCCACTTGCCTCAAATAATGACCGTGCTGATAGTGTGGTGTGGAGCAAGGCGCCATGAGGAGCTTTAGCATTTGGCCCTGAGGTTCCCGTGCAGGCGCAGAACCCTGTCAATGGATCACTATCAGATCATAAGTTACAGGTAAGCAAACTGTTTTTCTCAAATCTCTTTAACCTTTACTCACATATTTTCTGCCCTTGCTATCCTCAGTATCCAGCTGTATTTAAATCCTGACCCAGTTGAAACCCTGGATAATTTTTACTAAGGTTAAAGGTAGTGCCAAGCAAACCCTCGACTATTATTAAGACTTGTGGAGGAATTAGCACTCAGAAAGGAAGGGATCAGGAAAGGGAACATTTAAGAAGTGAAAGGACTTGGGTTTGGAAATAGATTAGAACACAAAATGTTGTAGAAGAGTTGTGATTAGAAACGAAAGAATGGTTTAATACTTATTAAACATAACAAGGCTATTTTGTACTGAGTCAGGCAGTCAATCTCTCTAGTTCTATACTGTCTACAGTGGCTGTGGTTCTCTCAGACTTCTATATTGCAACTACTGGTTCATCAAGTGGCAGCTGTTGGTAAATACAGAATATTCATGGTGTTAAAAAAATTAAATGTAAAGTACCAGTACACTTATTTATTTTTGTTTAGATGAATTATTGATTTTGGGCAAACCTTGTTTCCCCCCTCCCCCTCTTAATTAGAAATATTGTGATGCGAGAACTTGCTCCACAGTTTCAGATCCCGTGGTCCATACCTTTAGAGGCAGAGGATATTCCTATTGTGCCAACCACATCTGGGACAATGTAAGAAAAAATAGCTCTTGCCTAAGTTGTGCAATCTCCTTGTGTAGTGTTTCTAATTTTTCTCTTTGTTCAAGAGAAAAATCAAAATGACTTCTTTCATTTGTCAGCTTCGAATAATTTTTGTCTGTGATGAAACAAGAAATAACTTTTCAGTCAACACAGGTTTCTGATTGTGATATCAGAGCTCCCCAAGCTCAATTTGGAATAAGGTTGATTCAATTTAATTTGGGCCAAATTTGGATCAAGCCTGAATTAATCAATGTAAACCTGGGAGTTATCTTTTGGAAAGGCTATGTGGGGAGGGAAGCATAACCTTCTGCTCACGTTTTCGGTTCTACCTCTCGCACAAATCCGATTCATACATTATGCTGCATGAGTGTACAGATGTTTGTACACTCATACACGTGTTTGTATGAATGACTGAACCTGTGTTCATTTAAAAAATGAACCTGAATACAGGTCCTTCAAATGCATGGTACAGATAGGAAGTGTAATTCTGTACCTGCTTCCAGCATCACATGTGACTGACTGTACCTTTGCACACTGTACACTCATTATAAGAGTGTTAAACATAATGTGTGAATGGGCCTACATTCTGTTGTCATTTTGCATTTCTTTTTCCTAACCAAATTTTAAACCTACATTTGAAAAACCTATTTCCAAAAATAATGGTGGCAATAACTAAGTATTCCTTTTAAAGCTTAACTATAGTTCATTTCTCATTGTTACATTGTTTCAAATAATGTGATAATTTTTTATATCCTGCTGCTGTCTGTGTGTATTTTTGTTGATGGCTTAACTGAACTATATAATTTTTAATATTAAGTGGAGGCCTACAACTAGAAAGAAAAACAATATACTTTGTACACTTATAGGATGGAACTTAGATGTGTAATTGCTGTTATACGACATGGAGACCGGACACCAAAACAAAAAATGAAAATGGAAGTTAAACATCAAAAGTAAGTGTGTGTGTGTGGGGGGGGGGTGCAGAATAGGGGTATGCACAAAACCAGCTGGCCCAGTTTGGTTTGGGTCTGAACTGGACCTGAACCGGACCAGGCCAGTTCGGTTCTGCACCACCTCAACCCCCTGGTTGGGTTTGGGGGGGGGGGTTGATGGGTTTGTTTGTTTTTTGCAAACTTCTAATTTAATTTTTTTTCATCCCCTCAACCCCCTAGTTCAGTTTGGTGGGGGCGGTTTGTTTTGTTTTTGTTTTGCAGACTTCTAATTTAATTTTTTTTACTCACCCACTCCGGGGGGCTTCTCCAAGGCCACAGGAGGGGGTGTCCTCTGGAGTTCCTCCTTTTCCCCGCTGGCCTCCATAATGGTAAAAATTGCTCAATCCTGGTGGTCTTCGGCCTGTTCTGGGCTTGCCTTGTGTCGGTGGCCATTTTGGAGGCCACCACACATGCCCAATGGGCCTCTGCATGGCAGGTTCATGACAGAGCCCCCCAGAGGGGGTGAATTAAAAAAAAGATTTATTTTTTTTAGAATAAAAACTGTGGACCACCCCCCCCCCCATGACCAGGGGGGTGTCCAGTACTGAACCGGGGGTGGATGGGTTCAGTTGGATATCAGACCGTTGAACTGAGCAGGTTCGATGTCAAACCTGTTCGACATCTAACTTGTTTGCACCTACCAGGTGGAGAATAAAAAGAGATTCCTACACACACACACACCTTGATGTGTAGTATAAAGTCATTATTTGAGCTGAGGGGCCTTCAGGATATCTTGTGATTGTGACTTGATAGAAAACCAGTGCCTTTTCAAAGCACTAATTTGCATAAAATGTGAAACTATTTGCAGTATTTAACAGAATAATTCGTGCTCAATTGCCTGATGTCAATATTAAACTCAGAACTTTGACTAGTAAATGTAGATTATTAGTGGGGATGTGCACTGAATTGATTCAGTGCACATCCAAGGGCAGCGAGGGGCTCCCTTAAGAGGTGGTGGGCAGCTCCAGCCCTCTGCTGTGGTGCTATTGTTACGGAAAGACTTGCGTGCAAGCAATTGCTTGTGCCGCTTGCCCCTCTAAAATGCCGTGCTGTGGCGATGGGATGTGTCGCCAGGATCCCTCACATGGCATCAGCACGTAAATGGTGTTGACGCCATTTATGTGCAGATGCCGCACGAGGGATGCTGGGGACGCATCCCATCGCCGTTGCACGGTATTTTAGAGGGGCAAGTGGCACAAGCTGCCACTTGCATGGAAGTCTTTCTGTAGCATTAGTGCTACTGTGGGCCGGTGGGGGCTTGTAGGACGGGCAGGTAGGACCTGCCCGCCTCCTCGTAAGAGAACCCCGCACCAAAACGTTTTGGCACCAGGGAGGTGAATCATTCCAGCGCCTCTCCAAAGAGGCACCGAAATGCTTCAGGCTCATCCCTAATTATAAACTGTTTCACAGCTAACTAGAGAATATAAGTCCTGATGAATTTCCTGTTGTTCCTAAGGAATTCAATGGTGGGTGGCATAAAATGTCATTCCACATAAATATTAACTCTTCCAAACTTTCCAGGAGTTTTGGTTCCAGGCTTATCAACAAACATATGCAAAATTTATATTTGACTATTTTTAGGTGTCTGTTCGTGTGCTTCCCAAACATGCTTCTATTAGGTGTGAATGCCCAAACCACACAGCTTTGGTTTGTTCCAGTCATAAATGTCTAGAATACTGTAGTATTGCTACAGCTCTGGTGACAGCTGACAAAACTAATCAATTGCCCATCTAATTACATGTGGTTTTTTTAAGGTTTTTTGATCTTTTTGAAAAATGCAATGGGTATAAGTCTGGGAAACTGAAACTGAAAAAACCTCGACAATTGCAGGTAAGTTAATTGTGTTTTCTTTTATACACACACACACACACACACACACACACACACTTTTTATAAAACTGTTTATAAAATGTATCACTTTTTCCAGGAAGTACTTGATATTGCAAGACAGCTTTTAGTAGAGCTTGGACAAAACAATGATTCTGAAATTGAAGAAAGCAAAGCTAAACTAGAACAGCTGAAGACAGTGCTGGAGATGTAAGTGTTTAATTTAGAGGTCTCTTGGGAAACTAGGGCTAGCTTTCTGAGAATCCATATTTTCCCTAGATTTCTTTAAGTTATAAGAGGCTTTTGGCCTCACTGTTATCAGATTAGTGCCCTACCGAGCACTGATTTGTCATATTAGTTTCTGCTTTTTCTAAACTACTTTTAGCTGAACACCTATGCTGTTGTTGTTGTTGTTGTTATGCAGTTTAAAGTTTGAATTCACTGCTATGAAAACAAATTCCTTCCGCAGAGAAAGATAATTCAGGAAGGACACTAAGCTAAACGTGTCTCTATGACATGTTTATGAAGGAAATTCTTTTAGATGGTGGAGCATTCAAACATGCTGATCTGCTTCTAGCCGTGTGGAAGAGTACAGCCTGGGAAAATATGTATTCATTATGCCAGTATTACAATATCCACTACTTAATACATAGTGGGCAGGATCCTGACTAAGTTAGTCATGACAATGATTTCCCATTGAAATCAGTGGGGCTTAACTTAGTTATGTCTCATTGATTTCAAAGGTGCTTCAGTCATGGCTAGCTTAGCCTGGATCCTGCCAGTTGACTTGCAGTCTGATCAGTAATATTAATAAGGTTTCCAGTATGTTTCCAGTCCCCCCCCCCTTTTCTTCTTTTCATGGTCTGCCTCACCCTCTTCATTTTTGTCCTCAGGTATGGGCATTTTTCTGGCATAAATCGCAAAGTTCAGCTGACATATCTTCCGCATGGTTGTCCCAAAACATCTAGTGAAGAAGAAGGTACTTTGATGCTAATTAATTCCTACAGTGTGAATATATTTTGCTTTTTAATACTCCTGCTGCAAAGAAAGTAGAGATGGAGAGAAGTTGTCTTTTGAGTTAGTTGTCAAAAACTGTATCATATCACAAACTGCATTGTTATTCCCGTCAATTTCGAAAGCAATATACCATGCAGCAAGAGAAGCTGCTGCTTGAGACTCAAATCCAACCCCTTGTACCCTGATGTCAGAATTATTGTAATTGTTTTGAATTCTCACTTTTATATAGAAACAGGTATTCCATAGGCAGGAGATTATTTCTGGTTTAGTGAGAGTTTGTTGTGCTATGAAATTGCCTTTAAATGCTGGTACTGTTTTGCATTTGCTCAAAGTTTTGTACAACACTTTGCATAACATCTTACTTAATGTTGCGTCCCTCAGGAATTCAAAGCGTAGCTCCTCCTTCTGTCTCAGTCCTTTGTGCAACCTTTAAAATCTTTTCATTTAAACATTTGCATAGTCCTGCAACTCCTTCTGTCCTTTCTTTCTCATGACTGTCGTTGTAGTAATGCAAAACATCAAATGTGTTTGTAAAATGTTTGAAATTGAAAGTAGTATGGATTGATAGAAGAATTGTTTGCAGACATCAAAATAGATTATACCACTTAAAATGCTCACAGTTGGTTAAAATGTATTCTATTTTAAAAAGAAGACAACTAAGCTTACCAAAAGGTCGCAGTAAAATATCACCTCAACTACAATACTAATAGTGCCATAGTGTGAGGTTTAACTCAATGCAAATAGTTTTTACTGGTTTTGGTTCCCCATTAACAGTGTCTGCTGCTCCAGGAACATCACTTGCCAATTCAGTCACCTATGTACAGCTAGGGAAACAAATTAGTTGACTGTTGAGGCAAGGCCACAGAGCTTGTGACCTTTGACCCCTTCCTGCAAAGGTGGTACCAAGGAATATGGAGTGGGAATGTAGTGACATAATGAGAACATTCAATGCTATTCAAGTAAGCCTAGACCTAACTCTTTAGTGACTAGTAGGTCACAAAAGTCTACAGTGCACTGGACCCCTACACAGGCTGAGCCTTCATGAACAGGACTTCATGACAACCATGCCTCAGATCCATTTCCTATGAAAGTGCCTCAAGGAAAAGGAGCAAGAGGCAGCTGAAGGCAGGCAGTAAGCAGATTTCAAGCATGTCAAAGTTTCACATCCACATTTCTGGCTACTGGGAAGCAGCAAAGAGTCCACTCTTCAAAGACAGCAAGCTGCCTGGTAAGTGCAAATTAACTAATTTCAATTCCTATGTGCATTAGGGATTGCATTGCATTGTATACCTTCTTGTGCTTTAATCTGTAATGGTGAGCTGCAGCCATTAGGATTTGCTTTGTGCATTTTCTAGGGCAGGGGCAAGCAACCTTTGGCACTCCATCTGTTTCTGAACTACAGCTCCCATCATCCTTAGCCACAGTTAATTGTCTACCTCTGGTCTAGGGGATTTAAGTGGTCTGGTTTGCATATGACTTCTGCAAGTGTTTTGTTATGGAGACCAGTTTGTTTTCTAGTCTTTAGGATATGCTTCACACATGGTCTATGGGTACTAAAATTGTCTGAGAACCTATTTTAAATCCTTCCCATTAGCACTTGACTTCCAGTGGGGAAGTGATTGTGCATAGTCCTCGGGCCTTGCTTTATAGTGGGGTTGTGCTTGTGCTGCAGCCTGTACAACTTGTTTTGCAGTGATTAAGTGGTTGTGCTTAATCCACTGGAACTTGCTTTGCACTCACTTGTTGAAACACATTGTAACTTGACACAGATGTTTGTTTCCACTGCAGATTCATACAGTTTGTAGTGTACTGAACTGGAGGAGGAACAGGAGACCAATGGCAATGAAGAAGGCCACCAGAGAAAGGCTCATGAGCCTCCACAATGACAACAGAGTAGACAGCATGATCCCAAGGAGGGAACCTCAGGTGGCACTAAAGAGCTTCTGAAGAGGATGATGAGTGTTCTTGTACAACATCAGTCCTGAAAAGCTCCCCAGTGTCCTACCTGCTTGATGTGCAGATTAACACTGATAGGATGCAGAGCCAGAGTGTATGTCTTGTATACCTTCTTGTTTATATATGAACATTTGTATGTATGTATTGTTTCGCAATGAACCAGAATTTTCCATGCCAGAACTAGTATAAATGCTTGATGTTTATGTTCTCAACTATGCCACTGCTGTCAGAATGCTTTAGTTGGTTAATTATTGGGATATAAGAGTTTAGAAAAATACCTAAAATACCTTTCCGTATTTCCCATAACATAGCGAGAGTTTTGTAATCATTTTCATTTTGTTTGCTTTGCAGTTGACCAGGTTCGTGCCCTGTCCAAGGCCCTCTTGCAGCTTATGCTTCTTCTTGCAAGAAAAGCGGCAGCAGTTGAACACCAACTGGTCTTACTAAGGGAGGAAAAGCAGAGAGTTGATTAACTGCTTGGGGGGCAATCACCTTTAATTAGTTTCCAGTTCCCATTCTGTTGTTAACATTGTGTTATGTGCAATAAAAGTGTTTGAGATCATGTAGTGCATATGTATCTTCCTTTTACTTATTATTGTAGATGATATGTTGCTATCAGCAATGTAGTCACTTGGTGTTGCATAGTAACAGTGCCTGCACAATGCTTGCTCATGCTTGAGGCCACCACCAACAACAACAAAAACCCCTGCTTCTCCACTTTACGCTGGCCCTCCCCACTGGGAGTAGCCAATGCTACACCCCCTTGTTAGCCCAACCCTACCTTGGGCTTCTTCACACCTCATTATTAAGTTCGCAGCGGCAGCAGCATTCTCCTACCCCTCACTTCCACTAGGTTTCCTTCCTTCTAGGCATGATTTGCTGCCACTGCCGGCTTTGTAATAAGAGAGCCTATGCAGCAGCTCCAGGTTGCTTCCTCTGGGTGTGTGGAGCAAATGGCACGCCCAGTGGGAGGAAGCCCACAGTGGTGGTCTGGGCCCTCGTTATCAAGCCACTGGTGGTCTCAGCAGCAGCATTCTCCAGCCCTCACTCACACTGGCTCTCCTGCTCATGCCTGGAGGGAAGGAGACCCTGGGAGAAGCAAGGGTTGGGGAATGCTGCTGCTGCCACAGGCTTAATAAAATGTCACGGAGAAGCCCAGACAGCCTCCTGCTGGATGTATGGCTGTGGTGATGAGCTCTGCAAAGAATAGAAAGTTGTGCCTGGCCTTGGGCGGTGGGGACGAGGTGGGGCTAGCAAGAGGGCAAGTTTACAACAATTCCAGCCCGGGGCCAACATCAACTACTGGGATGGATGGCAGAAGGTGTGGAGGTGCATTCTGCCACCCCTAAAAAGCCCCCCCCAGGTGCAGCTGAGCTGATTGTCTCAGTTCGCCTCATGGGGAAGCGGCCCCTGCATATTAAGTTTGGCTGCATGTGCTTCCAGATCTTGACTTCCTTTGTAGTGGTTAGAGTGCTGGACTAGGACTGGGGAGACCCGAGTTCAAATCCCCATTCAGTCATAATACTAGCTGGGTGACTCTGGGCCAGTAACTTCTCTCTCAGCCTAGCCTACTTCACAGGGTTGTTGTGAAAGAGAAACTTAAGTATGTAGTACACCACTCTGGGCTCCTTGGAGGAAGAGCAGGATATAAATGTAATAATAATAATAATATGGACATTATTATGCACCATCCATTAGGATTTACATTTCTATGTTGAAGTGCTTGCACTCCAGCCATTAGAGTTTGTAGTGCATTAGATAAGTCATTAAACCATAGGCAGCATGGTTGAAATGGCAAAGTATTTGTTCAACAGACCAAGGCTGTTTCTGGACCAGCTGGCTCACTTGAAAAGCATTATGTCTGAGGCGATATGAGAACTTTATACACCAGCTGATGTATTTCAAAATGCTAAATACTATCCAACTATGAATTATGAATGGAATTCATTTTTAAAAGGTTTGTTTCATTGTGTGGTTAGTGTCATTGGTGGCATGCATAACGAATTGCATATTTAGGAGCATTTTTCCATTCACTTCTGAAACACATAATTTAAAACATCTATGGAAATATTAAGATATTGCTAATGACAGATACTGTGACCATACCATCATTTTGTATTTTGTATGAAAAGAGACTGCAGGGGAGATGGGTACTCTGTTGTGTGAAATCTTCTGCAAATGTTTGTTCATCCGTTTGCAGAAGAGAGCCACAGCTAAAACTAACACTTAGAATCCAGTCCAATGTTTCTTTAACTGCCAATCTTGATTCATGAGTTAAAATTACTTCATTATCCTTCTAATTCTTATTCATTCATGGTTAGACCATGAACTTTTGCTGAACTGGATATGTTCTTACTAAACCTCTTCCCATTTTTTTTCAGTGTGAGCATTCCGTATTTCAGGTTACAATAGTTTATTGAAAAATAAAAGTTAACTGTGAAATCAGTTTGTTCTAACACTTGAACCTTAGGCAGTCATTTCCCCCCTCAGTGCTGGTTTTATTTACCCATTATTTTTTCAGTAGGTAGTGTGGGGTAACTTTATACTTGGTGCACATTTGTAAAGTAACGTAGAGATCTGGTTCGTGATCCGTTGATCCCATAAGGAAATGGGTTCTGCGCCTGCGCAGGCACCTCACGGGCTGACTAAGTAGCTCCTTGCGATGCCCAACCATCCTATTGTGCTGTTAGAGTCTGTTATATTGAACGGTTGGGTGTCTCCCTGTCAGTTTCTGTTTGACCGCCATAGCGTTCAGACCTCGTTTGGGCTCCTTGGTAGCAGAAATTATTGTGATTACTTGCTTGTGACTACAGACTGCATTAGGACTGCCTTTTGGATTTTGGACTAGTTTAGTTGAAAGATTTGCTTGATTACCTGGCATTTTTGACCTAAGGACTGTTTCTGGGATTGAGATAGCGTAACGGACCAACTTTGTTGACAGATCGGACAGCTACTTTGGTTTACTTGACTTCAGATTGTTGAACGGAAAACGCAACAGAACTCAAAGAAAATCGAGGCTATAAAAAAACTTTCAAGCGCTGTGTCAAATGCCGCGCAAAGTTACCTTCTACCGACCACCATGACGCCTGCCTACTGTGTCTTGGGGAAGAACACAATACGGCAACATGCAAGATTTGCTGCTCGTTTTCGAAGCAGACCAGGACGAATAGAGCCTTGCGCCTCCGGGCTGCATTGTACAATGAGGTGCTGCGCCCTCCTATACCTCGCCCGAGTATGGCATCAACATCGAGGGGAGATGGCTCGAGTATGGCATCGACATTGAGGGGAGATGGCTCGACATCAGCGCCAATATTGAGGTCGGGGCAGCATGGATCTGTACAAACAGTCTAAAACCGTGTCTGCAGGCAATACTTTCAAGAGGCCACTGGAGGTCTCCACCAAGGGAAAGAAACACAAGGACAAAAAACGTCGCCATGACTCGGTGGAGGACCTGCGGAAAGAAAATCACCGGACACCCTCTCCATCTTCAGCTCAAGGATCGGACGCTGACTGGGATATGGATGTTCAAGGGACTGGCTCATTATCGACGTCAACAGCTGCTCCAAGACCAGGGGAGTCTTTGCTGTCGAAGGACACTAAACCCTCGAGGTCGGGTAACTCATCGACATCGAGGGGGGAGCATACAAGCAGGAAGGCAGCGAGCTCATCGATATCTACTGAGCAACCAGCGTTGGTGTTGGCAGCTTGTCCATTGGAGGGACAGTTAATTCAAAGGCGTTTGTCACTATCCCCGGCACCTATCCTCAACAGTCACCCTCTACCCCATCGCTATGGGGTAAGGGAAAGCATCAGCTGCCAGAACAAAATGCAACTTCTACCCTTGAAGATTTGTTGGACTCTACTTCTAGTACCCCTTTGGGCTCCACCTTCCAAGGATTCTTAAGTGCTGGTCTAGATGAGGAACAAGAGGAAGAGGATCTTCCTATCCCTCCACCCAAGACACCTTCAATCTCACCAAGAGGTTCAGTGGGAAATTTGCTCCAGTCACCATCAGCTTTTGCGGTGGTGCCTCCAAGAACAAGTCAATCTTTCACCGACCAGGGAATATACCTACCTTCAACACAACCAACTCATTCATGTTGTTTCCGCCACTCACTCCCACAAAATTATGGAGAATATCTGAAGTGGAAAGCACAGCAGGTGCCTTCGCCTCAAGTGCAGGTGCCGCTGCAGCGACATGCCATCAGCTGTTCGGAGCCACCTTCTGAGCACTTTGCAGTGCCACTCCAACAGACCCTGCTGATCAACGCTAGCAATCAACACTCCAACATCCAGAACCTAGGCTGTGAGTTTCCATGTCCTGCCGGACACAGATACCCGTGCTGGCACAAGAAAAATCTAGGGGAAAGCAAAAGAGGAAGTCTAGCCCACCTCCAACACAGCATTCGTCCCCATCTCCAGAACAGGAACTGGAGTAATCTGATACGGGGGACTCCAACTCGGATCGGGCAAGTCGTTACTCAGACCCCCCTTTGGATGTTCCTCCCTGCCTTTCAAGATCCCCCACAGAGGAACTTAAGACATACCACTCTTTAATAAGAGAAATTGCAGAAGCACTGGGGATGGATTTGAAACAACCAGAGACAGAACTATCAGCCCTGTGTACAATATGACCCCTGCTAACTTCTGCTAACCCACTGCATTCACAAACAATTGCCAAGGCCAATGTCATCGGCCTTGTAGTTGCCAGCTCGACCATCAGACTGGCAAGCCATGCTCAAGCATGGCACAATATAACATCAGACAGCTGGGTACTGGGAATAATACAGACGGGGTATGCGATTGAGTTCAAGACTCTACCCCTATTCTCAGGCCTGAAATTCACCAAAGGAACAGCAGTTCTAGAGGAGGAAATACAAATGTTATTAGAGAAACAGGCCAATTTTCCTGTGCAGTGGGCGCAGGTTGACAGGGTTCTACTCCCACTATTTCCAGATATCCAAGCGAGATGGTGGAATCACGGCCATCATGGATTTGAGAGGACACAACGATTCCGTTCCATTCAAACCCCTACTTGGATCACGACAGATGCATCCCTACTTGGATGGGGAGCGCACTGTGGACCACACTGCATTCAGGGGCGATGGACACACCGACAAGCTCAACAACATATAAATTACCTAGAGCTGATGGCAGCATTTTTGGCGCTGAAAGCCTTCGAGGCCCAAATCAAGAGAACAGTAACGCAGATCCACCTGGACAACATGACGGCAATTGCATACATATACAAAAAGGGGGGCGCAGTCTCCCTCATGCTTTGTGCCTTGTCCATGAGGTTATGGGACTGGTGCATCGCACTTACCATTTACCCAATTGCTATTCACATACGAGGCGTGGACAATCACCTGGCCAATGCACTCAGTTGGACCAGGCAAATCAGTCACAAACACGAGTGGGAGATCAAAACAACTTGCATCAATCGCCTCTTTGAGAGATGGGGAGATCAAAACAACTTTCATCAATCACCTCTTCGAGAGATATGTTTGCCACAGCAGCCAACAAGAAGTGACAGAAATATTGTTCACGAGCAAGCGTGGGTGTAGGGTCGCTGGGCGACACATTTCAGTACGATTGGAGCATGGCCTTCTATACCTGTTTCCACTATTACCGCTGCTCAATCGGGTGTTAGCCCAGATCCTGAGGGAGAAAGCAACCTGTATACTTCTGGCCCCGTGGCGGCCACGTCAACCGTGGTTTGCACCACTACTTTGACTGTCAAAGGGAAAATACTACAAACTTCCAATAACTCCTGACCTACTCCCAAGAGAGGGGGGATGGGTAATGCATCCCGAGATCCAAATTCTGCACATGATGGCTTGGAGACTCAGTTACTGAACAACATTCTTCAAAATAGTAGACGCCCTTTGACAAGACACAGCTACAGTGCACCAGGTGCTGCTTTACTTGACCACTTTGAAAATGAAGGGCTTGGCCAACGTGTCTCTGAAGGTTCACCTGGCAGCCATTTCGGCCAAACTCCCAGGTTGGGATGGAAAGACAGTTTTTACCCATCCAGAAAGTAAATGATTCATGAAAGGGCTTAATAATTTGAATGCTCCACTGAAAGAGATCAGTGGAACCCTGGAGCCTTTCGTTAGTGCTCTCAGCTCTCACTGAACACCCTTTGGAGCCACTACATTTGACCAACCTTCGAATGCGTACACTCAAGGTAGCATTTCTAATTGCAATCACCACAGCGAAACGAGTGGGTGAATTGACAGCTCTAAGGGTTGATAAGCCATACACCCAGTTTTACCCTCACAAGGTGGTTATGAGGTTGGACCCAAATTTCCACCCTAAGATCATTACAGAATTTCACCTTAATCGAGAAATAGTGCTGCCAACCTTTTTCCAATCCCCACAGACGACTCTGGAGAGAGCGCTGCATTCCTTGGATGTGCGCAGAGCTTTGCTTTACTTCCTGAAGGAGACTAGGACATTCAGAAAGTTGAAGAAGCTTTTCAAAGCGTACAAGGGCAAGCATAAAGGTCAGGCAGTGTCCCGACAACGCATGGCACATTAACTAGTGGAACTAATCTTGCTAGCGTAAGGAGCAAGGGGTATCTCCCCCAAAGACTGTACGCGCACATTCAGCTAGGGTGTACTCCGCTTCGGCAGCCCATCTATCAGGTATTAAGATGGATGATATCTGCATGGCTGCAACGTAGTCGACTCAGCAGCCGTTGATCAAACATTATGCTATAGACCTGCGCATGGCGCGCCAGGCAGAATATGGGAGGAGTGTCTTGAATGGGGTGTTACCATAGAGTCCGCCTTCTGCACCCAACACCAGGGTGGAGTAGCTAACTATTCACCCATTTCCTTATGGGATCAACGGATGATGATCCAGATAAATAGATTGCTTCCCTGTAACAGGTGATCTGGAAGTGTTCTGTTGAATCCATAAGATCCTCCCAAGCCATCCCCACTGCAAAAGTGAGGAGAGAACACGACGAACTTCAAGCCAAAGCAGATCGTTTATGACTGGCGGTCTGCACAGAACCTGACAGGGAGACGCCCAACTGTTCAATATAACAGACTCTAAGAGCACAAGAGGATGGTTGGGCGTTGCGGGGAGCTACTTAGTCAGCCCGCGAGGTGCCTGCGCAGGCGCAGAACCCATTTCCTTATGGATTCAACGGATCACTTCCAGATCACCTGTTACAGGTAAGCAACCTTTTTTAAAAACATATTTCTAGCATCATATCAACCCTAACATCATATTGTTAGAACATTGTCACTATAATCCCAAATAACAATTGGTTACCAAGGTTTTGGTTTCTGCAGATGAAAAATGTGTTAACCCAGATGTGTATGGGGCTTTCCATACAAAGTAAAAACAATCATACACGTGTTATGAAAATTGTTAATTGTTTCCTTGTGTTCAATACATCACATCAGTGCTGCTGTATGAGGAATGTATTAAGTGAAAAAAATTAGGGGGAAATGCTGCTTGTTCTCACTTTGAATTAAAAAGTAAGCAAATTGTTCTTTCAGGTTTCAAAATGTTTGATTCCCCCCCCACCCCGAATTGTTGGTACATAAGAGTTCAAGACATCATAAGTATTCTTTCAGCTAGTAATCTTGATGTTCAATGAATATTTTGGCTCAATTGTCACTGGTTTCTGATTGTGGGTGGGACACAAATTTTCCCCATAACAAAAACTGTTGTTATTTCTATTGAATGTTAATGTATTTTATATGCATTTTAGACAGCCACAAAGAAGAACCATCTCTACTCCTAGTTCTGAAATGGGGAGGAGAACTGACACCTGCAGGCAGAGTTCAAGCAGAAGAACTCGGAAGAGCTTTCCGTTGCATGTACCCAGGCGGACAGGGTATCTTATTTTTCCTAGCATTAATAGAATAGGAAACTCTGGCTGGCATACTAACAAAGTGAGGATGCAGCAAGAAGCTTCCCCACTACTGTAGTTTGGTGGTGGGATATGAGAGGAGGTGAGATTTACTTTCCTGTGTCCAGAAGTGCTTTGTGCCTTCCAAAGATATGTCCCTGAGGGCCATGCAGTCCTCAGAGACATATTTTAGAAAAGCACAAAACACTTAATGGAGGCCCCCCACCCCATGCTGCAGTAGTGCAGAAGCCTGCAGCTGCATTAAGAGCAGCCTCCTGCTATGACTCGTTTCATTAGGATGTTTGGCCATAGCTTTAGAAAAAATTAGAAAAGAAACAACAGCAGGCTATAAGATTATTTTTCTTTGGTAGGTGACTATGCTGGATTTCCTGGCTGTGGTTTACTTAGACTCCATAGTACTTATCGACATGACCTCAAAATATATGCTTCTGATGAAGGAAGAGTTCAGATGACTGCAGCAGCTTTTGCAAAGGTACTATGAAAAAATATGTTTTTAATAGATAGATGGAAAGTTAATACAAGCTCTTTACAAGAAAGTTCAAATATTTGTAATAAATTTTAAGTTTTGAAATAAAAAATAATTGATGTGAAATGAATCACTTGACCCATGTTTATAGGAGGCATGCTTTCCTCTCATCTGTGTGTCTCACCTTTTTAATGTCATTTTTGCCCCTGGCCAGTTACCTTGGAACTGAAATGTATAATACTTTCTTTTTCCTTATGGTAGAAAAGCACAGATGTTAACATGGATGTACATAATGTTCAGTATGTTCTAAAACAAATTCTGCCAAGAAAATCAAATTCAGATGTATGCACTTGTTCCTTCTCTGTTGTTAATTTTAAGGTGAATATGCCAAACTTTCCAAAACATATCTTCTGACTTGGAAATATAGAAGAAGTGCTGGGCAGCCACTAAGTCATACAATTGGAAACAACAATAATATGAATAATATATACTACTTTTCAACAAAGATCCTTGTCATGATCCGTGTCATGGAATCCATACATTGTGGAGTCACATGAGCAGTTAAGATTTTGGAAAACTTCTAGAGCTCCTCATGACACTCCAGCATTGTCTGCACACAGGCAACACATCTTTTGTAAACATTGGTTGGAGTGTTGATCCTCCAGGGTTTTTTTGACCGCCATGCTGGACGGATCAGAGAACCTACCTCAAGAGAGAGAGAAACAAAGAATACCATAGCAGACAAACCAAGCAGGATCCTGCACATGCCACAATATCACTAGTGGGGCATAGCAGATGTTTGCCTGTATCTAGTCTCTCAGGATTGGAAATTCCCAGTCATAGATCTTTTTGCAACTGAACAAGAAGTGCAATTGATACTACACTCAGGCTGGAAAGGGAATTTATATACTGCTTTTCAACAAAAGTTCTCTAAACAGTTTACAAAGAAAAATAAATAAGATAGCTCCCTGTCCCAAAAAGGGCTTACAGTCTACATAGAATCAAAAGGTTGACAGCAGCAACAACTAGGGATGTGCACAAATTGATTTTTTAAAATTTGATTTGTGCCCAAAACAAATCACCCCTGATTTGTATCCAAATCTACCTCCTCCAAATCACCCCAGATTTTATTTCTATTTGCTTTGATAAGATTCGGATTCAGACCACTTAACAAGGTCCTGGGGCACCAAATTTGGGTGGTGGGTAGGACCCCATCAGTGCCACCTACCACCAAATTTCAAGGCAGTGGGACACTTGGTTGATTTTAATGATTTTTTTTTTTGTTTTAACTGATTTTGAACATTTTTGCCTTTGGAAACAATGGGGACTCGAATTTGCCATATTCTAACACTAAAACGGATCCCCAGCTTTCATTTTTCAAAAAAACTAAGATCTAGCCCTAGTAGAAGTGGAGTTATGGAGCAAAATGTGCAGTCATTATTTTTTCAAGTGTTTGGATTCTTTGGTGTATAATAACTTTTCCTCATAATGAATCTCTATGAGGATTCATTGCACACTTTCATTTCTTCTGTTCATTTGGACTTACTGGACAGTGCCAACTGTCAACTGCCATGTGCCAACTACACACACCCACACCTCCAAGGCAGTGGGGTATTCATTTTAAATTTTAGGAATATTGAAATGTTTAGATTCTTTGGTGTCTAATAACTTTTCTTCATAATGAATCCCTATGAGGATTCATTATATGCCTTCATTTCTTCTGTTAATTTTGACTATCATTTGACAATGCCAACTGTCAACTGCTATGTATCAACTACACCTCCCACACACACACTGGGGTACTCAGTTTATTTTCTCGGTATTTTTGCAGTGTTTAGATTGTTTGGTGTCTTCATTGCACACCTTCATTTCATCTGTTCATTTTGACCCCACTAGTTTGCAGGTGGGAGTGGCGAATTAGTGGCATCCCATGTTCCAACTACCCCACAAGCCACTGGGTACTCAGACACCAAAGAGCCTAAACACTTGAAAAAAATTCTAGAACATAAACTGAGTAGTACCCCACTGCCTTGCGGGTGGGAGTGTGGTGTAGTTGGCACATGGCAGTTGACAGCTGGCACTGTTGTAAAGATAGTCAAAATGAATAGAAGAAATGAAGGTGTGTAATGAAACCTCATAGGGATTCATTGAGGGAAAGTTATTATACACCAGAGAATCCACACACTTGAAAAAATAGCGAACACACATTTTGCTCCATAACTCCACTTCTACTAGGTGGGTTTTTAAAAAACCCTGCATTGATTAAAATCAATGGGCTGAAGCATGCCTATCTCATTATAGGCTCAGACTGCACGATAGGCACTATAAAACACTTAATAGGTACAAACTATATATTCATTATGGATTCGGTGGCATGACACTTCATATGTCAGTTCACACATGCAGGTATATCTCTCCTGTTTCTTAGCGCTTGATTATGTGTGGTGGCTCAGAGTTGATGTATAAACAGGCTCAATTGAAAAGCATTGTGTGAAGTGGTAGGAAAGATCTATCTCTGGCATTTGTGTTCTATGATGCTCGTTCTCTCATGCAAGTTACCACTTGATATTGCAGTGGAGAGGCATGTTTGAACCAGTCCTATGACAGATAGGTCAGAGGCTACATCTTGATATTTTAACACATGTCCCAGCAAGACCTCCTTGTTCTACAATTTATAAATCATGCTTTCTGCTTAGTGTTATTTTCACATGTTATTAATCTGGGACAAATTATGTAACCATCAACATCTCAAACAAAATCATGGATACAGTCTATCTTTAAGGTGATTCATGTTCCCTCACAAAATGGGTTCAGCGCCTGCACAGTAATGCCCACAGAAAAATTCTTCAGCTCTTCAAGGCACTCTTGACTCCGCGCACTGCACACGAGGGAAGCCGCTTATTTTTGGCATTTAGAGCAACCCATTGCTCAGTTCCTTCTTTACTGCTGTGGCATTCGCCTTGTGAAGGATTCACTCCTCATTCGAACTCTTTTCCTGTGAGAGAGTATTGTTATATGTTTATCCTGGTTTTTGGACTCAAGACAGTTTGTTTCTCTTTTGGATAGTGATTAGGACTGGTACTAATGGATGGTTAACAAAAACTTTTTAAAATGTACTTCTTCCTCAGAACTCTTCCCTCCTCAGATAGGAACAATTGGTGTTTAATTTGATTGGGTGAACATCATAACTTTAGAACCTGCAAGATGAGTTTGTCATTCTCAAAACAAACAAGAAAAAGCAGGCAACTCTTAGAGTGGCTTTCTATGAAAAAGCATTAAGACCTCCAACACTGATGCCACAGTCACTGCTGCCTTCGACATTTTCGATGTCTGATGATAGTCAACCCTTGGGATCAAGATCGATGTCGGTGTGTTCACCAAGGGGATAATCTCAGATTCACTGCTCAGAGAAAGAGCTCTCGGAGTCGATGTTTAAAAGGCATTATAAAAAAATTGAGCCACCGAAGGATGATTCTCCTAACTGCTCAGAGTTGAAGCACAGACACACCTCAATATCAACACCCACCCAACATCGAGGGACAGCCTTCATTCCATGTCTTTGAAATCGAATACCACACCAGCTATGACATCAGCAGGTCTGGGGAAATTTCCCCATGCCCCCTCACCCTCTGCAGTTCAGTTCTTTCCAACAGATCTTCAAAAAACACAAGTATCCCCTCAGACATCTGTGTCATCATCGGTATCATGTATGACTTTGGCATTGACCCTGATATTGACCACTGCAACTTAGAGTGTGCCATTTTTGATATTGATGATGGCGTCGACATCTACACCAGCATCGAGGATCTTCATCCTGAATTTGTCTCCTTCAATTCTGAAGACACCAGCAACCCCACAATGGGATGTTGCAGGCCCATGCTTCACATATCATTGTGGATTTCTCGCCTGAGAATTCCCCAACCGATTCTGACCAGGACAAAGGTTCTGATTCAAGTGAAAGGGGACAATCTTCTAAAGAAGCCTCCCTGAATGTACCAGTTGCAGATAAGACTACTTCAAAGAATGTTGAATCATTGATGGGTTCTACATAATCCACCTCATCAGGATCCCCCTTCAGAAATGGAAGCAACTCCTATCCCAAAATCTTCTTCACTATTTAAGAAAAGAACAGCACTGCTGGATCAAGCCCAAGGCATGTCTGGTCTAGTATCCTGTTTCACACAGTGGCCAACCAGATGCCGCTGGAAGCCTATAGGCAGGAGTTGAGGGCATTTCCTCTCTCCTGCTGTTATTCCCCTGCAACTGGTACTCAGAGGCATCCTGCCTTTGAGGCTGGAGGTGGCCCACAGCCCTCCGGCTAGTAGCCAGTGATAGACCTCTCTGCCATGAAGCTACCCGAATCCCTCTTAAAGCCACCCAGGTTGTTGGCTGTCACTACATCTTGTGGCAGAGAATTCCACAAGTTGATTATATGTTGTGTGAAAAAGTACCTCCGTTTGCTGGTCCTAAATTTCCTGGCAATCAATTTTATGGGATGACCCTTGGTTCTAGTGTTATGTGAGAGGGAGAAGAATTTCTCCCTGTCCACGTTCTTCACACCATGCATGATTTTATAGACCTCTATCATGTCTCCCTGCAGTCGTATTTTTCTAAACTAAATAGCCCAAGGTGTTGTAGCCTTGCCCCATAAGGAAGGTGCTCTAGGCCCCTGATCATTGCCCTCTTCTGCACGTTTTCCAGTTCTACAATGTCCTTTTTTAGATGTGGTGACCATCATTGTACTTAGTACTCCAGGTGTGGCCGCACCATAGTTTTGTATAAGGGCATTATAATATTAGCAGTTCTATTTTCAGTCCCCTTCCTAATTACCCCTAGCATGGAATAGTCCTTTTTCACAACTGCCACACATTGAGTGAACACTTTCAACGAGCTGTCCATCATGACCCAAAGATCCCTCTCCTGGTCAGTAACTGACAGCTCAGATCCCATCAGCGTATACTTGAAGTTGGGGTTTTTCGTCCCGATGTGCATCACCTTACACTTGCCAACACTGAACCACATTTGCCATTTTGTTGCCCACTCACCCAATTTGGAGAGATCCTTTTGGAACTCCTCACAATCTGTTTTAGATTTCACTACTCGGAAGAGTTTGGTATCATCTGCAAATCTGGCCAGCTCATTACTTATCCCTACTTTTAATAAATTTAAAAGCACCGGTCCCAGTACAGATCCCTGGGAGACCCTACTTCTTAATTCCCTCCTTTGCGAAAACTCTCCATTTATCCCTACCCTCTGTTTCCTGTCTTTTAACCAGTTTGCAATCCAAACATGTACTTGTCCCCTTATCCCATGACTGCTAAGTTTCCTCAGGAGTCTTTGCTGAGGAACTTTGTCGAAAGCTTTTTTGAAGTCCAGGTATACTATGTCAACTGGATCACCTTGATCCACACACTTGTTGACACTCTCAAAGAAGTCCAAAAGTTTAGTGAGGCAAGATTTCCCTTTGCAGAAGCCATGCTGATTCTCTCCCAGAAGGGCCTGTTCTTCTATGTGCTTTACAATTTTATCCTTGAGGATGCTTTCCATCAATTTGCCTGGAACGGACATTAAGCTAACCAGCCTGTAATTTCCCAGATCGCCCCTGGATTCCTTTTTGAAAATCAGTGTTACATTTGCTACTTCCCAGTCTTCTGGTACAGAGCCTGATTGCAGGGATAAGTTATATATTTTAGCAAGCAAGTCGGCAATTTAACATTTGAGTTCTTTGAGGACTCTTGGATGGATGCCATCTAGCCCTGGTGAGTTGCTAGTTTTCAGTTTTCCCAGACAGTTTAGAACATCATCTCTTATCACTTCTATCTGACTCAGTTCTTTAGCCTCCATCCCTGAAAAGCCTGGTTCAGGAACAGGTAAATGCTCAGTATCCTCTGCTATGAAGACAGACGGAAATAACTCATTCAGCTTCTCTGCAACCTCCATATCCTCCTTAATAATCCCTTTCACTCCCTCATTGTCTAATGGTCCAACCACCTCCCTGGCAGGTTTCCTGCATCAGATGTATAAGAGGTTTTTGTTATTGCCCTTGATGCTTTTAGCTAAATGTTCCCCAAACTCTCTTTTTGCCTCCCTTATTGTCATTTTGCATTTCTTTTGCCAGAATTTGTGTTCCTTTCTGTTCTCTTTATTTGGACAGGCCTTCCAATTTTGGAAGGAAGTCTTCTTGCCTTTTATGGCTTCCTTGACATCACCTGTTAGCCATGCTGGCATCCTCCTGGACTTAGTGGTACCTTTCCTCTTTTTGGGTATACAATCTAAGTGGGCTTCTAGTATTGTGGATTTGAGTAAACTCCATGCATACTGAATTAAAGTGACTTCCTGATTTTCCCTTTCAGCTTTCTTTTCACCATACTCCTCATTTTGGAGAAGTTTCCTCTTCTGAAATTCAAAATGTCTGTGTTAGACTTCCTTGGTGATTATCTCCCTACATGTATGCTGAATTTGATTGCACTATGGTCACTGTTACCTAAAAAGTTGATGATACTGACATCATGCACCAGGTCCTGGGTACTACTCAGGATTAAGCCCATGGTTGCCTTCTCTCTGGTTGGTTCCAAGACCAACTGTTCTAGGGCACAGTCATTCAGCGTATATAGAAATTTGACCTCTCTGTCATTACCTGACTGTGAATTTACCCAGTCTGTGTTTGGGTAATTGAAGTCACCCATTATTACAGCCCTGCCTCTTCGTGATGCCTCCCTGATTTCCTGCTGCAACTCCCATTCACTGTCATCGTTTTGATCAGGAGGGCGATAGCATGTCCCCAGTAGCACATTTCATTTCAGGCCTTGAATTATCACTCACAGGGTTTCTGTGGAGGACTCCAGTCCACCTAGGTTTTCTAGCTTGTTAGATTCTATCCCTTCTTTAACATGTAGTATTAAATTTCTCAGGGAGATGGTCAAACTCACTGTGAAAGCCCTGATGTGGAAATCATCCATCACTCTCTAGCACCTTTGGGGAAATCTCCTGATAAGGAAAATGAAAATTCAGATGATGATTATGATTCCTCCACTGATTCTGATGAGGATTCTGCCCAAACTGATAATCCCTCAGATCTGTCACTTGGTGGATGAACAAAGAAAACCTCTTGTGGGGTGTCCCTTTTCAAATACTAAATCCAACTATCTAAATAACAACGGATTCATCCTTACTGGGTTGGGGAGCTCACTGCAATGGCCATCAAATTCAAGGTAAATGGACTCCACAACAAAAGCAGTTCTATATTAATTTTTGGAGCTCCTAGCTGTGTTTCAGAGGATGAAAGCCTTCCTACCACTTCTAAAGGGCCGGATAGTGCAAGTGCAGCTGGACCATATTACTGCCCTGGCCTACATGAATAGGGTGGGACGGTGTCAGGATCCCGTTGTGCCCCTCAGCCTACAACTTTGGCATTGGTGCATCGAACACCAGATCTACCCTATAGCAATTCACATAAAGGGTCTGGACAATGTCTTAGCAGACAGTCTTGAGTCTCACTTTTGCTCAACAATAGCAACACAAATGGGAAATAACGACAGAATATGTTGCACCACTCTTCGAGAACTGGATCTGTTTGCCACTTCAGAAAACATGAAATACGTCTGATTTTTTTTCCAGAGTAGGTCACGACATACAGACGTTGTAGGATGCTTTCCAGATGGACTGAACTTGGGAGAGTCTTTACATGTACCCCCTGCAACCCTTGATCATTTGGATGGTAGCACGCCTGTTAGCCACTTCAATATCGTGCATTCTAGTGACCCCATGGTGGCCAAGGCAACCTTGGTTTCCACAGGTTCCCAAACTGTCAAGAAACAGATCTTCTAACACAAGACAACAGTCAAATATTACATCCAGACATGTTCATGCCATACATGACAGCATGACGAATAGGCTTCTAACAAAGATATTGCTTAACCAAAGAAAACCTTCCATGAGTCATAATTACTTGGGAAAGTGGCTGCGTTTCAAAAACTATGCAAAAGCTAGAGGTTTCAACCCGAAACAAGCTATGACCAAAGAAGTTATTCTCTGTTTGACAACCTTGAAATCTCAGGGTTTGGCTAATGTGCCACAGAAAGTCGATCTAGCAGCGCTCTCATCAAAACATTCTGGCTGGAAAGGCACAATGCTCTTCTCGCACCCTGATAAGGCCTCAAGAACTTATACCTGCCTATTTGAACTCCAGTGGAACAATGGATCATATCACTGGTTCCCTCGGCCTTGACTCAAAGCCCTTTCGAAACACTAAGCACTGCTTCTATCAAATTAGTAACTTTGAAGACAGCCTTCCGTATAGCCATAACAATGGCTAAATGAGTTAGTGAACTAACAGCTTTGTGTATAGACCCGCCTTTTACCAGGATTTATCCTGACAAAGTGCTGATGCATATGGATCCCGACTTCCTTCCCAAGGTGGTATCAGATTTTCACCTTAACTAAGATATCATCCTTCCAACATTCTTTAAGGATCCTTCCATGCTTTTGGAGTGAGCTGTGCACTCCCTAGATGTGCGACAAGCCTTGCTATACTACCTAGATCATACAAAAAGTTTCAGGACCACCAAACACTTTTTTGTCGCTTACAAAGGCTTGGCTAAGGGATCCTGCATTTCTAGACAACGAATGTCCCACTTGCTAGTGGAACTAGAGTCTTTGGAGGAGGCAGTATATAAGAAGTTTCAAGTTTCAATAAACTAATTATACTGACTTACAGATCACAGAACATAGATCCTCCAAAAGCTGTCAAGGTTCACTTTGCTCATGCCTATGCTTCGTCCACTGCACACTTATCTGGTGCAACTTTTATGGACATTTGCAAAGCAGTAATGTGGTCCACACTGTTGCCATTCATCAAACACTACACCATAGACCTACGCTCTGCGGCTGAGGCTAGCTACAAGAGAAGCGTTTTAAAGCAGATGTTGCAATGACTACTACTGCACGCTCCTCCAAAGGGAGCTAGCTAAACACCCATTCTTATGGATCTCAATGGATCACGATCCAGATAAACAGATTGCTCACCTGTAACTTATGATCTGGTAGTGATCCATTGACATCCATAAGATCCTCTTGAACCACTCCGCTGCAGTAGTGTTTCGCTGTGAGCATAAAGAGTGTGTATGCAGTAAGTTTCCAAAAAGTGAACTCATCAACTAAGGATGATCGTCCTCATCGGTGGTCATCACCTGAGGAACTTGGTGTCCGGCCCGCCTTAAATAGTACCACGCTGGAGGCAGGGTGCAGACGCCTCGTGGAGCTGTGGCATCAACTGAGGAACTTGGTGTCCGGCCCGCCTTAAATAGTACCACGCTGGAGGCAGGGCGCAGACGCCTCGTGGAGCTGTGGCATTCTACCGCAAGAATCCTGCGCAAGTGCAGTACCCAAAAGGTGAACTCACCAACTAAGGATGATCCTCTTCATCAGTGGTCACCACCCAAGAACTGAGGAACTTGGTGTCTGGCCTGCCTTAAATAGTACCATGTTGGAGGCGGGGTGCAGACGCCTCGAGGAGCTGCAGCATTCCACCACAAGGATCCTGCACAAGCGCAGTACCTATTCTTATGGATATCAATGGATCACTACCAGATCATAAGTTAAAGGTTAGCAACCTGTTTCTGCACCATATATTTGACCACCCTCTCCCCTTTTTTCAGGGATAAAATACATTCACTCCGCTCCTACACCACAAGAAGGTTCAATCTTTGCTGGGAAAGGAGGATGATAGAACCAGTTTCTCAAAGAAATCAAAAGAAGGGTTTCTACTCTAGATATTTTCAGATTCCAACTGGGATGGAGGTTTCCATCCCATCATGGATCCAAGCCACCTAGGCAAGTTTGTGAAAACAAGGAAATCCAGAATGATAACCTTATAGGGCATTTACCCCTGCTAGCCAAGGAGGAATGGCTTGTGCCATTGGACTTAACAGATGGTTTTTTGTTTTCATATAGGGGGATAAGATCAAGGAACAGAAAATTCTTGAGGTTTACTCTGGGATCCCAGGTCTTTCAGTATGCCGTACTTTCCTTTGGCCTATCCATGGCGCCTCGCGTATTTACAAAATGCATGAGCACGATAATAGCACATCTATGGACTCAAGGTATAGCCATCTTTCCATACCTGGATGGCTGGGTGGTGACTTCACCCAACAAGGAAACTTTAAGCTCCCAGGTTCAATAGATCGTAGATCTTCTAAAAGAACTTGGAATCCGGGTAAACTGGAAAAAGTCAAGCTACAACCTTGACCAGAGGAGAGCTGGTCTTGTGGTAACAAGCATGACTTGACCCCTTAGCTAAGCAGGGTCTGCCCTGGTTGCATATGAATGGGAGACTATAAGTGTGAGCACTATAAGCTATTTCCCTCAGGGGATGGAGCCGCTCTGGGAAGAGCAGAAGGTTCCGAGTTCCTGCCTGCAACCTTGGAGAACCCACTGCCAGTCTGTGAAGACAATACTGAGCTAGATAGACCAATGGTCTGACTCAGTATATGGCAGCTTCCTATGTTCCTAACCTCAAAGGAGAATACAATACATAGGGGGTGTTTTGGACACAAGGATGAAAAGGGCCTACCTCCCAGAGGACAGAAGGTTCTTGATTGTACACTTGATCTCCACATTCTCAGCCAATCCAAAACAAAGGACAAGAACTATTCAAAGACTCTTAGGTTTGATGGCATCTTGTACAACCACAGTAAACCATGTAAGGTTAAGGATGAGGTGACTCCAAATTTGGTTTCTGTCGGTATTCAGACCGAATATGGACAGCCAGAATGTGTGGCTGACTCTTCCAACTTCAGTACTTTGGGCCCTCCAGTTGTGGGCAAAATTGCAATCTCTGTCCAAGGGTGTTCTTTTCTGCCTTCCAACTCCTTTAATATGTAACAATGGGTGCCTCATTAAAAGGTTGGGGAGCACATTATGTGTGATACCATGTTCAAGGGAAATGGTGTCCCACGACAAAGCTCTACATGTAAATTTTATAGAGTCTACTAGTGGTGTTTCATGAACTGAAATCTTTTCTTCTGCTAATTTAAAAACATGTTGTACAGATCCTTCTAGACAATACAACAGCAACTGCATATCTCAGTCATCAAGGGGGCGGGATGGTTTCCCGATTCTTATACACTCTAGCAATTCAGCTTATGGGATTCGAGCCTACACCAAGGTGTCCTCTCAATGGCCCTTCATATCAAAGGATGTGGACAACTCCCTAGCAGACACTCTAAGCAGGGACTTGAATTTCTCCCAGCAACACGAATGGGAGAGAAACCAGGAGATTCTCCATAGCCCCCCAATAGACTCATTCGCAACACGAAACAAGAAGAAATGCAGACTTTACTGCACCAGAGCAAGTCTGAGGAAAGACTCGTTTGGGGAATGCCTTCCAAATGCCATGGAGACAAAACCTCTATTTTCCCCTTTGTTTCCCCTATTATCCACCATAATGAACAGGATCCTTCAGGAGGTCACGGCATGCATTCTACTCATCCTGTGGTAGCCCAGACAACCATGTTTCCCATCCTGCTCCGCTAGTCAAAGGGACAACACTACCATCTTCTTCCCCATAAGAATCCATTGTCCCAGGGAGGGAGTCATGTCTTCCACCACATTCTCCAAGTGCTGAACCTGATGGCATGGAAGCTCAACTTTTAGATGACATCCTCCTAAATGAAAGGGAAGAATTAACAAGATGTAATTATAAATGCATTTGGAAGAGATTCACACATTATGCTGCAGCTAAGGGATTTGATCCCTACAAAGCCTCTATCTGATAGATTCTTTTATACTTAACTAATCTAAAGAACTCTGGCCTGTCAAATGCCTACATAAAAGTTCATATGGCTGCGCTCTCAGCAAGCCATCCTGGGTGAGATGCATGGTCTGTCTTCTCTCATCCTGATTCAAAAAGGTTGCTGAAGGGATCCCCCAGTTAGAGAGCCTATTGAATCCTGGAGCCTTCCGTTAGTCCTTTCTATACTATTGGAGCCTCCTTTTGAACCTGTGGTCTCTACTTGACTTAAGTTACTCTCCCTAAAGAGTGCTTTCTTAGTGACCATAACCTTAGCAAGGAGAGTCAGCGAACTAACAGCTCTTAGGATTCACTCCCCTTACACAAAGTTCTTTCCAGACAAAGTTGTTATTAGGACAGCTCCAACCTTTAAACCTAAGGAAGTCTCTGAGTTTCACGTAAACCAAGACATAGTCTTACCTTCTTTCTTCATAAACCCATCTACTCCTCTGGAGAAGTCAAGGTACTCCATAGATGTTAGAAGATCTATTCTGTACTATATGGAAAGAACAAAATATTTCTGGAAATCCCATAGACTATTTGTCTCTTTTAAGGGAAAGAAAAAAGGACATGTGCTACAACATACAGAAGGTTAAGCCACTGTCTAGAGTCAAGGCACACTCTATGAGAGCAATGGCTATGTCAGCAGCTCATATGTCTGGAACAAGTATGATGGACATTTGCAAAGCAGCAACATGGTCTCCGGACCTCCCTTTTCATAAGACATTATGCTGTGGACAACTTTTCAACTGTAGAGGCCAACTTTTGGTCGGTTCTAAAGAAGTTGCTGTAACTACATCCTAGCACCCACCACCTTTCAGGTGAGCTCACCAATCACCCATTTTGTGAGAGAGCATGAATCATTTTAAGGATAAACAGGTTGCTTACCTGTAAGGTGATCTTTTAGTGATCCATGTTCACTCACAAGACCTGCCTGGCCTTCCCCGCTGCTAGGATGCTTCCACAGTAATAATCACTTACCTGTTCCCATCCATCCACGTTTCATTGATCCTCACAGCAGTCGTTAAAGAACTGAGCAACAGGTGCTCTAGCCACCAAAAATAATGGATGTGCCTCATGCACTGTGGGTGGAGAGAGTGCCTTGAGGAGTTGAAGATTTAGTCCGCAGAGGTTACTGTGCAGGCACAGAACCCATTTTATGGGTGAACATGGATCACCAACAGGTTACAGTTAAGCAACCTGTTTATCTTTGCTGTATTCTTGCAGATAAAGCGCAGGATCCAAAGAGCTGCGCAACTGATTGCATGAGCCTATGGAGAGATTAGAATGTCTTTGTCTTTTGGAACTCCTTATGGAACCGAGGGGAACTTCAAAAGCCAATTGTGATACAGCATGGGGTTTGTACTATTCAAAGGAAAGGAAAGGTGAAGGGGGAAAACCCTGGGCATGCCCAGGCTATTGCAGATATCCTAAAGCAGCTCTTTGGATCCTGGTCAAAGTATCTTCAAAACAATAAATTATTTGCATATTTTTAAAGTGGTGATTCTCTTTATTTGGCGTGGGAGAGCAACTGGCCCTATCCATCAACAGCACAGCATCCCTCCAGTGGCTGTACTTTGGTGTCTCTTTTTAAGATTGTGAGCCCTTTGGGGACAGGGAACCTATTTATTTATAACTATGTAAACAATTTTGGGAACTTTTGTTGAAAACTGGTATATAAATATTTGTTGTATTTGTATAAATTAGAATATATATTTTGGGCTTAAGACATTGCTACTTCTCATTCACTACTCAGTTCTTTTATTCTCTCCAGGGACTACTGGCATTGGAAGGAGAGCTTACTCCTATCCTTGTTCAGATGGTCAAAAGTGCTAATATGAATGGTCTACTTGACAATGACAGTGATTCTCTTAGTAGCTGTCAGCATCGTGTCAAGGCACGCCTTCATGAAATACTCCAGAGAGACAGAGACTTTACTTCTGAAGACTATGAAAAGGTTAGAACATACTCTACAAAGTAGTATCCTGCTGTGTCATAAGCGCCATTTATTTCATTGGGGCTTAAACAATCATGGTATTTGAGAGTCAATTTATGTGTCTCCTGTTCTTTAAGGTTCCCATTTTTATGTGCATTAGTACCATACGTTCCTGTTATTCAGTGGGCAACTGTTAAGAACAGAGGTTAATATAATTATTATTGGCCAATATGATATGCATGACACTTGTACAGTGCTTATTTACCTTGTTTCCAATATAAGCAGCACTTCGCTGGAGCGTGCATACTCTTTTAAGTAGTTGCACAACTGTAAATCCTGCACAACACTGCCAGGGCTGCTTCTATGTGTGCAGCAGCACTGTCTGATCAGGAACCCCAGTGATCTGGATCATGATCTGTTGCATTCATAAGGAATGGGTTCTGCACCTGCGCAGGGACCTCACGGGTGGATTGCCTAGCTCCTCCTGATGCCCATTCTGCCCTGCACGCGCTCCTTGCTTTCGTTGAAATCGGCCGTTGAGGATGCCATTTTCTCAGTTTCTATTTGACTGCCAAACTGTCAACACCTTCTTGCTGGCTCCTCAGTTTATCTAGAGACAGACAGAAAAGAGATAGAAACACTGATATTTTGGACTTTACTGACTTTGAGCTGTTTTGAGACAATTCTTTGCTTAACAGGTTGGATTAGGTATAATGGACTTTGTTTTTGCTGCCGCAGGGCAGAACCCTCAGGGCATTCCTTGTCAACATAGAAACAAATTCAACTTTTAAGAGTTGTGTGGACTGCCGTGCAAAGTTACCATATATGGACGATCACGACTCATGCTTACGCTGTTTGGAGGGGAACAGCACAAAACTGCAGCATGTAAAATTTGCTGTTCATTTTCCAAACAATGAGGAACAGAGTGCTCCGCCTTCGTGCTGCACAATACGATGAGGTGTTACACTCTCTAACACCTAGACCAAGCTACCCTTCGACATCAGTGATGCAGTCATACTTGATGGGCTCGATGCCAAGCACGCAGGGGTCTGCGAATTCACAGTCTAAAAACGCTGCTGAGGGAATAGAGCCTGTTTTCAAAATCAGCTCACCGTTGTAAAGACAGGAAACAGAAACACTCCTTGGATGAGGAGTGGGAATCTTATCTCCATAAGAAGCACAATAGCAAAACCAAAACAAAGAGCAGTACACCATCTCCAACGGCAGTGCAAGCTCATAGCCTGCTTTCAGTGTCGGGAGTGAATCGGTCAACATTGATGCAACAGCACTCGACATTGAGGTTGATGGTCAAAAGGTCTGCCATCGGCATCCCACCACTACTGCAATCTCAGACCAGCTGACGGCATCGATATTGACATTGATGTTGACACAGCCTTCAGCATTGGCGACAACAACAGCTTCTCTTCTAGCAGCAGTACCATGCCAGTGGAATCCACCGCTACTCCTTGAAATGAGAATATGGAGGAGAAGGGGCATTTCTTGGATTTGGCTGCAGAGCATGAACAAGATGATGATGTTTTTTTAGACCAAAATACTGCTACCATTACTGGCAATGTTGGATTCCTCTAGAAGCCCCCCTTCGGGTTCAACTTTTCATGTTTTCCTTAGCAGTTGCCTCGGTGTCGAACAAGATGTCATGGAGGTGCCAGTGTCACAACCAAAAATTCCATCAGTGTCACCAATACACATTACTACGATAGCATCTTCAATGCCTTTCCGCCTGATGTCTTCCTTGTGCGTATCAGAGCCTGTGGTGTCCCATTGCTATCTAGACCTATGGCGCCAGCTATGATGGCATCAGCTTTTGCACCTCTCACATGGAAGTCCCCCATGCAGTATGTGAGTACACAGGGGCTCCTGCAGCACAACATTCAAGGCCTGTAGAGTCAAAGAGAGCTAACAAATTCATGTGGTTTTTGGCATTCATCGTCTCCTAAGCTACCAGATGATTATGCTGAATACCTACAATGGAAGGTGCAACCAGTGTGGTGGTGTGGTTAGAGTGCTGGACTAGGACTGGGGAGACCTGAGTTCAAATCCCCATTCAGCCATGATACTAGCTGGGTGACTCTGGTCCAGTCACATTTCTCTCAGCCTAACCTATTTCACAGGATTGTTGTGAAGAGAAACTTAAGAATGTAGTACACCACTATGGGCTCCTTGGAGGAAGAGCGGAATGTAAATGTAAAATTAAAAAAAACACCATGCTATTCAGCATCCTATCTTGGTTGTCCCTGAGAGGTTGAACCTTTGAACTCCAGGCACCTACATGGATTCTGGGTTACCAAGCAATGCCCCTGCTTTGCCATCTACTCAGACACTCACAACTGCCTGTCAGACACAGCCTGTTCTACCAAGTTATCCTTTACCACCAGCACAGCCGCTTAATAATGCACCTGACCGAACTCATCAAGGGCCAATGATACCCCAGGAGTACTACTGCTGCCAAAGAAAAAGACAGCACCCCCGGTGGCACCACCTCCTCCCCCGGTCAGGGATGGTGATGGATATTCTTCAGAGTCTGCAGATACAGATTCTGACGGAGCAAGCCATCCATCGGATCCATCCCCGGATGTACCACCAAAAACATTTACTTTCTCATCAGAAGAGTTAAAAGCCTACCATGCCTTGATAAGAGAAATTGCAGAGGCTTTGGGAATGGACTTGAAGTTACCTGAGATTGGACTTGAAAGATCCTGTTTATAATATGATGTAGACTGCAAAGATCTCTTATCCAGTCGCCCTTCCTATGTTGCCAGTGATCACTAAGGTGGCGCAGACAGCTTGGGAGGTACTACAGATCTCAACGCCAACGTCTAAATGCTTGGAGGGGTTATATAGGATACAAGAGGAAGAAAATGCACAGTTGCTTCGTCATGCTGTCACAAATTCCATGGTAATCGACTGTGAATCATCATCAAAGGCTGGACGCCGCCATACAACATCTTCTGATGAAGAGGGGAGAAAAATGGATGTATTAAGAAGAAAAATATGTACAACGTCAAGCTTGGCTACCCCAGTTGCCAACTGTGTAGCCATTATGGCTCGATTCAGTCACTTCTTATGGGACACTTTATTACAAGATTCAATGTCACTAACACCTGAGGAGTTTCAGGGTCAGTTTGCAGAGCTTTACAAGAAGACTACTGATGTTACTAGACAACAACTTAGTGCGTTCAAGCATCTTGCAGAAACAGTCGTGAGCCATCGTGACGGCAGTGACTTTGCACTGTCACACATGGCTTAGATCCACAGCCTTGCAACAAGACATGTGTGATCATGTAGAAATCTGGCATTTGATGGGAAGGGCCTCTTTAGTGAGAACACGGATTCCACAATGGAATTGTTAAAGAAATCAAAATTCACAGCCAAAACATTCATGGCTTCCACATCTACTTCTGCAGTGTCTTCCCATTACCACCCTTGTGGTCACCAACGACCCACATACAAACAGCAAGACAGACATGATTATTGTCTTCAATACCAGCCATACCAAAGGAATAAGGGATTTGGACAAAAGAACAAGGGCTGAAACATCAGGCCTCCCGAGGACAATAATAAGCAGACTCTTTGATCTGATCAACTGTCCACCCCACAAACAACATTAGATGACTGCCAAAGCACAGAACACCCACTTTGTGGTTGCTGACAATTCCATTGGCAAGTTGGCAAGCCATGCCCAAGCATGGTACCACATAACATCAGATCAGTGAGTACTTCGAATTGTCGAGACTGGTTATGAGAATAGAATTCAAAGCTTTGTCTCCTTTCTCAGGACTGAAATATACCAGAGCAACTCCTACGTTGCTGGAAGAGGTGCAGGTGCTTCTGGAGAAGCAGGCAATCGTCTTTGTGTGGTGGACGGAGAGACTGTCCAGTTTTTACTCCTGTTACTTTCAGATCCCAAAGATGGATGGGAATTTGGGCGATCATGGACCTACAGGGTCTCAACTGTTTCGTGTGGGCACACATATGACCTCATTGAAGCTTAGTGGCTTGGAAAATGTGTCCCTAAGGGTCTATCTAGCTGCTATATCGTCAAAGCATAGAGGGTGGAATGGTTCAACAGTATTTTCCCATCCTGACTGTAAAGGATTTCCACTAATAAGGAAACCAATGGAAAAATGGAGCTTGTCCTTGGTTTTGTTGTCCTTAACTGAAGGCCCTTTTGAGCCAATGAAGGAGGCGTTTCTCAAATTGGTCACTTTAAAAACTGCATTCCTAAGTGCCATCACTACTGCCAGGCATGTGAGCAAGTCGACAGCGTTATGTACAGACATCTCGTACACTCATTTCTATCCGCATAACGTGGTCATGAGACTGGACCCCAAGTTTCCGACAGAGTTTCATCTAAATCAAGAAATCACTCTACCAACCTTCTTTCAAAATCCAGAGTCAACATTGGAGAAGGCGCTACATTCCTTGGATGTTTGTCTTCACTGATATACTTTTTGGAAAAACCCAGAGCAATTAGGGAAACAAAGAAACTTTTTGTAGCTTACAAAGGAAAAGGCAAGGGCCAACCAATCTCGAAGCAGAGACTAGCACTTTGGTTGGTAGAGTTGATTGTGCAGACATACAAGCAGCAGGGTGTGGACCCCCCACGTACAATAAGAGCACATTCATAAGAGCATATGCTGCTTCAGCAGCACATTTGTCGGGGATTAGGATGGCAGATATTTATGCGGTTGCGACATGCTTTTTTCAGCAGCCATTTGTAAAACATTATGCTATTGACCTGAGATTGACTGAGCACGCTGGCTTTGGGAGGAGTGGGCTGAAAAGGGTGTTGTAATAGGCTTCTGGGTCTACTGTGCCCTCCACCATATTTCGAAGCTGGCTAATATCTCATTCCTTATGAATGCAATGGATCACAATCCAGATAAACAGATTGCTCACCTGTAACTAATGATCTGATAGCGATCTGTTGTATTCATAAGGACCCCCCCGAACCTCCCCGCAACAGTAGTTTGTGTGTGTGTGTGTATAAAACTGTCCCTTAAAAAGGGTTAGAAGAAGATCGTCAAGATATGGTGGTCTGCAAGAAACTGAGAAAATGGCGCCCCCAACTGCCGAATTCAACGAAAGCACGGAGCACGTGCAGGGCAGAGAGGGCATCATGAGGAGCTAGTCAATCTACCCGTGAGGTCCCTATCCTAAGGAATATAACGGATCACTACCAGATCATAAGTTACAGGTAAGCAACCTGTTTTTGCCTTGTGTATCATAGTTAACAAATAGTTAACAAATTCTTTTTTAATTTGATGATACAGCTGACACCATCAGGCAACATTTCTGTGATAAAATCAATGCAAGCAATAAAAAATCCTGTTAAGACGTGTGACAAGGTATATTCCTTGATCCAGAGTTTGACATCTCAGATCAGGCAACGGATGGAAGATCCTAAGTTTGCAGGTAGACAAATATTTTAAGTAGATTGTTGTTAATGCTATTAGTACTTACTTCACATTAATGATTTGGCATGGCCTCTTATGCTTTAAGACATATTTATTTCAATCAATGTTGTTTAGGCAGTATCAATAATAGCTGACATCCAGACTAGTACAGTGCTGATGCATGTGTTGATTTCCAGACTACGGTTTCACCACTGCTCAAGTGAGGGAAGAAGCAATTTCCAGTTATCTCCCCTTTCCTCTGAAGCCCGCTGTGGGTCATAAAAATATGCCTCTATAGGTTGCATGGCCTGTTAGTGGTAGCTACTATGGCTAGGATCAAAAAGAGGACACTTTTGGGCCAGGATTCACAGAGGAACTTTAAGCATGCCACAGGGCTCACGCAGTCCTCAGAGACACATTTGTACACATTCCCTTTGGAGGGAAGGGAAGAAACTTGTATCTATTTTATTGTTGTGAGCCGCCCGGAGCAGTAGTGCACTGGAGGGGAGGAGTATACATATTTTAAATAAATAAAATAAGGGAAGATTTTTGAAAATGGCTGATCTCTGAGATGATCCATGTTCCCTCACAACTGGGTCTAAGAAGTCTGCGCAGTAAGCTCTGCAGAGGAATACATAGCTCCAATATATGCTCTCCAGCATTCTGAGGCATGAGGGAGCGCCTGCTAAAATAGGCGGGGCAGCACACTTTACTTCAGTTCCTTCTTGTCCACTGTGCTTGCTGCACAGTTGCTGCAAGGTTCTTTGCTCTGTTTGTTCCTCTGAGAAAACTTGTCCTTGATTGATTTCAGCTGACTTGGTCCTCACAGCATCTTGTTTGTGCACTCCTGTATTAGAGCTTATTTGAATGATTAATTTTGCCATACAAGTGGATTGCATCCTTAATTGGAAGCAGTCATGGTTGATATGAATAACAAACCTACATGGGAAAACATTTAGATAGAGTAAGCCTAGAGACACTCAGACCATAGATTTTCTTTATACGGTCATCCCTCACCAACCACGAGGGTTCAGTTCTTGCAAAACCCCGCAGTTGTCAATTTTGCAGTTGGCAAACCATAGGAATCGATGTGAATGAGGGGGCATGGGGAACTGCGGTCCTGACAACACCTCAAATCCAAGGGGGAAAAGGTTAAAAATAGCTTAACATCACCAGAAATCCCTAAAAATCACCAGGAGTCCCTAAGAATCAGCAAGAGGAACAAGCAGATTGAACTTCTGGAAAAGTTTTGAATCCTCCAAAATCACATAAATGTACTTAAATTCACCAAAAATCAACAGAACACAAGAAATCTTAATGAACAGTTTTTTCTATCTCCTAGCCTTGCAGATGGTTATGATGATGAAGAGGAGGGATAGGAAGGATGGGGTGGGGTGAGGTGAGGTGAGATCAGGGAGAAGGGAACTGTAGGTGGGGGTGGGTGGGTTCATTGGGGATTTTTATGAGGAAGAGGGTGCACCAGTACTCTCTTCCTCCCGATGCTGAAGATGTGTCCACAGTTGCAGGCAGTTGAGAGAAACTCCCTGAAGTGCCAGGCTGCTCTCTCTGCATTCTCTTGAAGAAGTTCAGGATGGCTGGTTGTTCCATCTTTCTCCGGTCTTTTTGGACTTCTGTGTAGGGGTGAATGAGTTTATTTAGTCCTCGTCTGAATGTCAGCATGCACTGCACGAAGGGGTCCATATCCCCTGCCTCGTCTGCCAGCTCTGAGGCATGACTTAGGAAACCTTTTTAGTTTTTCCAGGGTCAACTTCGCTGCAGCCCTGCAGTCTTCCTCTTCTTCTTCAGCTTATTCCTGATCACTGGATGATTTGATCAGGGCTTCCAGGTCTTGTTCTGTGAGCTCTTCAGAGTGTGACGCCAGGAACTCAGCAACTTCATTTGGTTGGATGTCTTCAAATTCCTCATCGCCAAGTCATCTGGCAGAAGTCACAATCCTCCCAACCTCTTCCCCCACAGCAGGCACAGAACTGGAATCTTTTATGGCCTCCTTCCACAGCTTCCTTCAACACGGATTCAGGCAGCTGGTCCATATCTCATCCATTGTCTCTTGGATGATGGTCAAAGCATGGGTGATGCTGTAACCTTTCCATGCTTCCTTCAAGGTTAGGTTGCCATCAGAATAGCAATGTGCTCAAAGTTGTGCCTGATATAATAGATCTTGAAGGCTTGGCTGATGCCCTGGTCCAGAGGCAGAATGAGTGATATAATGTTTGGAGGCAGGGAAGCAACTTCCATATTGGGGTGGGCAAACAGCAGGTCTGGAGGATGCCCTGAGGCATTGTCCAACAGCAGCAGCACCTTGAAAGCCAGGTCTTCTCCCTCAGGTAGCACTTCATCTCATGTGCAAAGCAGTAGTTGCACCAGGACATGAAGATGGCATGCTTTACCCAGGCCTTCGTGTTCGCTCTCCAGAACACAGGGAGGTGGTTCTTGTTCTTCCCCTTCAGTGCCTGTGGATTCAGGGACCTGTAGACGAGCATGGGCTTCACCATCTTGCCACCTGAGGCATTGGAGCAGAACAGAAGGGTCAGTCTGTCCTTTGCAGCCTTGAATCCTGGAGTCTTTCTCTCCTTCTTGGCAATGAAGGTGTGGACAGAAGAGTCCAGTCTTGTCTGCATTGAACACCTGGTCAGGCACATAGCCCTTCTACTGGATTAATCTCTTCAGCTCAGCAGGAAAAGTGGCTGCAGCCCTGACAAGCTTCATATTGTTCAGGTTGAATTGTTTCTTAAAGTTCTCAAACCAGCCCTTACTGACTTGAAACTTCTCAGGGTCTCCCTCTCCAGAGCTCTCCACCAAATGCCTGTAGATTTTCCTTGCCTTGGCGCAGATTACATGGGTGCTGCGAGGAACATTTTTCTGTGTCTGGTCCTCCATCCAAATGTTATGGGCCTTCTCCATCTTCTTGTGGCATGTAGGAGACTTTTAGGGACGATTGGGTCTCACTGGTAACATTGCCCCTGAGGACAGCATCATTCTTCTTAATGGTGTGTATAGTCAATTCATTGACCCTGAACAATCTTCTAACTGCACAGTTGCTTTGGCCCTCCCTCAGGCAGGCCAGGGTATTGATTTTGTCCTACAGAGACATGACATGCCTTGGCCGTTTAGACACAGCACCTTCCTCTCCCTTTCTGGTACGCTTTGGGCCCACCTTTGCTTGTCGACCTCTCCCTAAAAAGAAGAAAACATCCTTGAGCCTACAGAACACATCACCTTTGTTTCTCTACCCAGCTCCCGCTCCTCCACCCCACAACACATGCAAAGAAACACAGCAGCAAGAACACATCCCGTTCTCTCCCCAGTCCCCCACAACACATGTTGCATTGTGCAACATGATGCAGCAAACTGGCACACGCACACACATACACTTCTCTTTTTTTCTTCCGCTCTTCTGCCTCTTTCTCTCCTCCAAGTCAGTCTCTCTCTCTCTCTCTCTCTCTCTCCCCTATGTTTTTCTCTCATCTTTTCCCTACTTCTCACCAGCAAAAACCATGCCTCCTGCAAACGAAACCCCGCAATAACTCGTGGATATTTGAGTCGTATTAGGCAAGACTGTCCACAAACTTCCAGTAACGTATACTTCAAACCGCAGATGGTAAGGGATGACAGTAACTACTTTGCTTTTGCTTCTGATTAATTGATTGTGTTAACTTTTCTTTTTGTCCCATCTAGATATTCAACTTTACCACAGTGAAACATTAGAACTAATGCTGCGTAGATGGGCCAAGCTTGAAAAGGATTTTAAAACAAAGAATGGAAGATATGACATCAGTAAAATTCCAGATATCTATGATTGTATAAAATATGATGTCCAGCATAATATTTCTTTAAAACTAGAAAATACAATGGAACTATACAGCTTGTCAAAGTCATTGGCTGATATTGTGATACCACAGGTATGTATGTACCTTATGTGATGGATCTAAAATAATGTCCTTGCTGCAGTAATTATATATGTCTTGCCAATTATGCTTTCCAAATAATGCAGTAATTCACAGGTTAACTGCTTTAACACCAACCTCTGGTCCAACAAACCAGAGGTTTATGAAACGTTAGTGTTGAAGGAAACAGACTCTTGTTTCTGCTCCTTAAGCAGGGGAGTGTCTAATAATTACATGCATGACATATCTCTTCTGGTTATTAAAATAGTGCTATTAACTGAATAGGAACATAGGAAGCTGCCTTATGCTGAGTCAGACCATTGGTTCATCTCGCTCAGTATTTTCTACACTGACTGGCAGTGGCTCTCCAGGTTTTCACACACAAGTCATTTGAGCTGTGCCTAAAGATGGCAGGGATTGAACCTGGGACCTTGCGCATGCAAAACAGATGCTCTGTCACTGAACTATGGTCCCATTCCCAAGAATCAAGGGATAACTTCAGTGAGTGGCAATCAGCCCTTTGGGGCAACTTCCATAAGGTCCCTTTGTATGAGTGCAACTCAGAGAAGGCATCTCTGACAATGGTGCACTGCTGCACCAGAGGACTGTATGTCACCTATTATTTGTTGTAGCCTATTTTAAGAAACAATTTTCTTCCCACCAAGGAATATGGTATTTCTGAACCTGAAAAACTAGAGATTGCTAAAGGTTACTGCATTCCACTGCTGAGGAAAATCCGCTCTGATCTTCAGAGGACTCAGGATGATGATACTGTAAACAAACTCCACCCTTTGTAAGTTCCATCTTTCTTGGACAATTTAAGTATGTTACAAAGGTCATTTTAGCTGAAGAATCAATAAAACTTTGATAACCATGAATGATTCCAGAATCTCATAGTCGTCATATAATAGTTATATCACATCTTAATTTATTTAATCTCTTAGTTTTTTTCCTCTGGGTTTGGTCTTAGGTATTCTAGAGGGGTTATGTCTCCTGAGCGTCATGTCCGAACTAGGCTTTACTTCACTAGTGAGAGTCATGTCCATTCCTTACTGTCAACTCTTCGTTATGGTTCCTTATGTGATGTAAGTGATGTTCTCTTCTGGTTGTTTCAATAGAGAGATGTACAACCATCTCTTGTAGAAAACTACAGCATACTTTTATTAAATGTTTTTAAGTAGAAATATTTCATGTCAAGCTCAAATTGCCACTCTTTTACAAATAAACTTTATATTACAGCAAATGCAATGGAAAATATTTTTTAAGTTAAATACTTAAAATATTTTAATATTTTAAGCCATAGTAGCTGTTCTACAAACATGTGAATAAAATTAAAAGAATTAACTTTGTCAAACTGGGTTTTATCTATAGGCAGTAACAGTCATGATCTCTGAGGTGATCCATATTCCCTCACAACTGGGTCTTCTGTTCCTGCGTAGTAGTCCTGCAGAGGAATATCAGTCTCCAAGAGGGAGACTGCAGAACTCTGGCCTTCTGAGGTGTGCGGGAAGCATCCATTAAATTAGGCAGGAGAGCACCTTCTCTCTCAGTTCTCTGCATTGAGACGGTTCTGCTCTTATCTCTCTCTCTCCCTCCCTCCTTGTGAAGAAAATACATTTACTCTTTACTCAGCTTGACTTTGGATTGTTCTCATGACTGCTTTTTGGATTTCCCTTTATTCTGTTCGGTTTTAACCCCAGCCCGGCTTCAGCTACTCTTTTGCCTTATGGACTAAAAAAAGACCTGTAAGTGCTGTAAGGCCTGCAGGGGTACCCTCCTGTCCTCTGACAGGCATGATGAGTACTCAGTTTGTTTTGGGGGAAATAATCATATTCTTGTAAAATCTGCCTAACCATAAAAACATGTGGGAAAGCAGCACGTCACCTACGAGCCTCCTTATACAAGACCGTGATCCAGCCCCAAACCCCAGTGCCAAGCCCGTTGACCTCATTGACCATCGACATTGGCTTTGATGTTGAGTGCTTCGACCCGATGGAAAACACCGTGGTGACTTCGCCTTTAAGAAACCATCCTCCCTCAAGAAGGGCATTTGACACCACTGGCAAAAGAAGCACAAGCACGATCGTTCAGACACCACCGGACAACCAGAGTCCAAGTGCCACCAGACTACCAGAGGCCAAATGCTGCATATATCAACAGCTCAATGGTGTGGGACTTTTTCACATGTGTTGACTATACTTTCTGTTCCTGATTCTCCCCATGCGTCGTTGATACCAAAGACTGCCATCACTTCTGTGACTTCAGACTATTTGTCAACCTCTGCATCAACAGCGTAGATAACGGTGCTGCCCATTCATAAGACAGCACCATCTACCTTCACTCAACTGTCAATGACATCTACGAGCATCGGACCTTTGACAATCTTCCACCGATACCGTCAATGTCAATGTTGAGTCTGTCTCCACTACCAATACTGCCTCTATCTCCTGTTTTATTAGATTAACCCACTTCCTCACCTGGCCATTCACCTCATAGGGGCAGCTCAAGTTCAGACAGGGATCGCTGACACTCTCCCATGGAGCCTTCCCCAGCTTTCTTGACAGCCTCTGCAAGACATGTGGAATCCCTGTTGGGTTCCACACTACAACCCCTCCAGCATCCACCTTTTAAGGGGTTCCCATTGCATGGCCTGTATAATGACAATGCTGTTTCCATCCCACTGGTGCCAAAGACCCCTTCAGCATCTCCTGCTCGTCATACCCTGGTTATGAGTTACGCCTTTGGAGATGAACATGAAGGACAAAATTGAAAACATACCTTTTGATGATGGTGACCTCTTCTCCTCCCAAGCACACGAGACCATGGAGATGTTGAAGAAGTCCTGCTTCACGGCCAAAACATTTGCTGCCATTTCTCAACATTCTTTATTCTCTCAAAGGTACCATTCCTATAACAGAGATTCCAGTATAAACCACCTGATCAGAGAGACTTTAGATGCTTTTCCAAGTTGTATTCTAAGAAACCATTCAATCAGCTTCAACATCAGCCCCAATGGGCAAAACCTCAGGCTCAACCCAGACAGTCATTTTAATTATTCTGTCCTGGAAGTACCTCTTCTATCCCTTCCATCACCGAACTGCCTCGCCTCGTCCTTTCCTCTTGGCAGCACACATCTGATGCCTGGGTGTTAAACATAGTCTCCTCAGGCTGTGCTATTAAATTTAGTATTCTACTTGTTTATACTGGTATAAAATACACCCGCTCAACTCCTACCCTAGAAGATGAAATAATTTGCCTACTTGGAAAGGGTGAGATAGAGCCTTGCTCAACTGAGGCCATGAACAGCAGTTTTTATTCTAGGTTCTTTCAGGTTCCCAAAAGAGACAGGGGACTCTGCTCTATTCTGGACTAAAGGAATTTGAATGAATTTGTGCACCTGTGAAAGTTCTGAATGATCTCTTTGCAGACCACCCTTCCTCTCTTATCAGAGGAGGAATGATTTGTGACATTAGATCTAAAGGACGCTTACTCTCATATAGCTATCTGACCATGTCATCGGAACTACCTGCATTTTTGCTTAGGTTCCAGAGCCTATCAATACCTGTCCTGCCTTTCAGCCTGTCTACAGCGCCCCACATTTTTACCAATGTATGAACGCAATTATAGCTTACCTACATACACAGGGTATTATTGAGATGACTGGTTGATAGCGGGCAGATACAAGGACCCTCTATTCTCATGTTCACTACATTCTGTCTCTCCTCACAGATTTGGGCTTGTCTGACAACTTGAAAAAGTCGAACCTGACACCACAGCACCAAATCCTGTTTATTGATGCTGTTCTAGATGTGAATTTGAAGCATGTGTATCTTCTGGACAGCAGCCTCCATTACCAACCTGATTTCTGTCTTTCAAAACTCTCCCATATGAAGAGCTTGCACCATTCGGCACCTCTTGGGTTTGATGGCATCCTGCATATTGACTTTCTCCCATGCTCACCTGAAAATGCACCAACTGCAGAATTGGTTCCTCTCCATCTTCTGGCCAAACCTGGACAAGCAGAGCAGAAGGTTGACAAGGCCATCCCATGTTGTATGCTCCCTTCATTGGTGGACAGCCCTTCATGTCCCCTCTCAGGGCATTTCCTTTTATTTCCAATCCCCTTTGGTAACCGTCACCATGGATGCTTCCTTTCAAGTTTGGGGATCTCACTGTGGTGATCTGCACACACAGGACCAGTGGAGCACTCAACAAGAAGCTCTTCATATCAACTTTCTCTTGCTTTTAGCGGTCTTTCTGGCTCCAAAGGCATTCCTATGTATTCTGAAGGGATGTATGATACAAATTCACTTAGACAATAGTACCACCACAGCATATATAAAATCATCCGGGCGGTACCATCTCCAGGTCCCTGAACAACCTGGCACTTCAACTATGAGAATGGTGTCTGAATAATTGCGTCCATCCGATTGCTCTCCACATCAAGGAAGTTAAAAACACACTGGCAGACTTGTTGAGCCGGAATCTCGCACTTTCCACACAGCATGAGTAGGAGTTGAACAGTGAAGTCCTTCACTCCCCTTGTAGACTTGTTTGCGACCCAGACCAACAATAAATGCAAACCTTTTTCTCAGGAGTGGGAAAGATATACATGTGGGATGTCTTGGAAAGACCATCTCTTCTATCTGTTTCCTCTTTTTCCACTGCTCTCAAAGGTCACAAGCAAAATCCTCCAGAAGGGGGCTCACTGTATCCTCCTGTCTCCATGCGGGCCAGGACAACCGTGGTTTCCCACCTTACTGTGCTTGTCCAAGGAGCAGCATCGTCTCCATCGACAAGACCTTGTCTCCCAAGAATCTAGGCACATTCTCCATCACAGTCTAGGACTTCTCAACCTTTCAGCTTGGAGGATAAATTACTAGATGAGGTCCTTCTTAATGAAAGAAAGGACTCCACCAGGAGAAACTACATGTGCAATTGGAAAAACTTTACCTCTTATGTGGCCTCAAAGCACTTCAATCCATTTTCTGCCTCCATCCAGCAGATTATCCTATATTTGATGTCTCTTAAAAGAGCTGGGCTTTCCAACACCTCGCTCAACCTGGCCACTATCTCCACACATCATCCTGGATGGAACAGCCATTAGGGCATACACTCAAACCCTAAGAGATTCCTTAAGGGAGATAACAACTTGTATCCTCCTATATGAGAACCTATTGAACCCTGGGGTCTATCTCTAGTTCTGTCTTTCTTGACTGAGCTGCCCTTCAAGCCTCTTATCTCTTCATTCCTGAGGAACCTTTCCTTTAAAACTGCCTTTCTGATTGCCAGCACGTTGGTGAAGAGGGTTAGTGAACTTTCTGCTTTAGGACCTTATTCACCATATACCAAGTTTTACCCTGATAAGGTAGTCCTTTGTCCTGACCCTTCGTTTCACCCCAAGGTGGTCTCCTGATTTTCACCTTAACCAGGGTATTATTTTCCCTACCTTCTTTGTTAATTCTTTGACACCCTTAGATAAGTCTATGCATGATGTTTATAGATGCCTACTCTACTATTTGAACTGCACTAAATCTTTCCGCCATTCCAACAAGTTATTTGTCTCCAGGAGGCAACAAAGACCATCTAGATGGCTTGTCGATCTCATTTCTTCCTATTACAGACAGCAGGGAATCCAGGATCAGCAAGGGTCCAGGCTCATCCTACCTAGGCCACCTCCACTGCCCATTTGCCCAGCATTAGCATGGCTGATATCTGCATGGCTGCTACCTGATCTTCATACTTACCATTTGTGAGACACTATGCTGTGGACCTCAACTCTGCTGCTGAGGCTAACCTTGGTCAGGTGGTTTTGAAAAAAGTTCTCTAACCACACTAGCACCAACCTCCGCCTCCGGAGCTTGTCATTCACCCATTTGTGAGGGAACATGGATCACCTCAGAGATAAACAGGTTGATTACCTGTAGCAGGTGATCTCTCTGGTGATCCATGTTCACTCACAACACCCACCCAACCTACCCTTCTGCTAGTGTGTCTCTATTTTTAATTTTTTTTAATGTATCATGTTTTTATATTGCCTGATATGTATATCTCTAGAGTATTAGTTTCTTACCTGTTCTCACCTGGGCTCTGCCAGTCTTCATTTCTTCACACATTGCAGCAGCCGCTTCAGGAACTAAGAGAGAAGGCGCTCTTCCGCCTAATTTAATGGATGCTTCCCGCGTACCTCAGAATGCCGGAAAGCGCCTCTTGGAGCTTAATATTCTTCTGTAGGACTACTATGCAGGCACAGAAGCCCCAGTTGTGAGTGAACATAGATCACCAGAGTAAACCTAGATCACTTGTTACAGGTAAGCAACCTGTTTTTACCTTTCCGTGATTCTGCTTTGATCTGAAATGTTACTGTGGCCTCTTTATCTGTTTCATTATCACAATATATACCACTTTAGCTTTTAGAAATGAAATTAGACTCTCAGGCGCAATAAAGGAAACACTAACTTCCCTTTGACTAGATTTTATACAAAGCAGTTGTCACCAGAAAGGAGATAAACTGCTTGTAATATGATTTTATGCTAAATTACTATAGACATTTTAAAGCGTTTTAGTTGTTAACTTGTTAGCAGGTTTAACCTATAATCCCTGCCAACTGTAACCAAATTTTAAGTATGTGTAACTGCATTTGCCCATATTTATTACTTGCTATCAGTGGCTAACATCCTGACTAAGCATGCACGCACATGCTGGGAGCAAGCATCCTGCTATGGAGAGCTCCACAGTGCCTATCACACAATGTGGGGGTGGGGTGCATTTCACCTATCCCCCTTTCCCTCAAAAGTGCCCAGTTCAGTCTCAAAATAGGTCCCTGTTGGCTGGGTGAGCCTCAGGGCCCTTTGTGTGGCACAGGACACCTCAGAGGGAAGGGGAGATCAGCAAAAAAATGCTGTCTCTTACACAATAGGCACTGTGGAGTTTAGGAAGCTTTCCATAATAGGGATGCTGCTTCTTGGCACAGGAGCACATGCTTAGTCAGGATGTCAGCCTATATCTTTTCCTCTGCTGCAACTGTTGTTTTCTCCGTTGTCAGTTTTGGATTGTAAGTTCCTCGTGGGTTAGGGATTGCATTTGTAAGGTATCATGTACACAAGTACTGCTGTACAAGTCATAATAATCTAAATCATGATTGGTTTTAAGAAAATTATGGAAAGTTGTATAGCCTTGGACTGTATAATAAAAGATTTACTGTATGTAGTATTACTGAGGATGTATAAATAAAAAGGGGCTCATCGCCCATATTCTTACAGTTCTAAACATGTGATATTCTTTTGATCTAAGGCGTCAAAAGATGAACAGTGGAAACGAGCTATGGATTATCTAAATGTTGTCAGTGAACTCAATTATATGACCCAGATTGTTATCATGCTGTATGAGGATCCAAACAAGGTAATAAACATTTTTAAAACAAAGTAGATACAGTATCTACTCAGAAACTTGGTTTGAACCACAGTATCTTTTTTTTCTTGTAGGAGCTTTCATCAGAAGAACGTTTCCACGTGGAGTTACACTTTAGTCCAGGAGCTAAAGGGTGTGAAGAGGATAAAGATTTACCATCGGGTTTTGGATATAGACCTGCCTCTCGGGAGGTAAATATTATTTGGACTGTTTCTTATACACATGAAATTCCAGAAAGACCCTGTACACTATTGCACAGCACTTGAATGTTGAATAGGAAATCATTGCCCTTTCGACTTATTTTTTTTCAAATAAATAAAGATGTGGCTAGCTGCTAATTGTTTCACTAAATCAACACCCTTTGAGGAGGAGTTATTACTATAAGTGTAATGGAGTAATGTTGGAAAAGCCTTCTTACATGGAGTGATACATAAGACTCTACTACAACCGCAGATATGGAACCGTGGATAACAGTGCATTATGGGAATGGGGGGGGTTAGCTTCCTGGAGGCTGGAGAAAATGGTGGAAAATGGCTGAAAGGGTGGAAAACGGGGGGGGGGAGTGAAATAAAATGCCCTACCATGCTCCATGGGTCTCCAGATGTCCAGGAATGTGCCGCCGCCCCCAGTACCAAACCAGTAATTTTCCCATGAAAAATCATGGGGAGGGGGATGTTTTTTGTTTTTTTAAGAGCCACTAAATGGCTCCGTTTGTTAAAATGGTGGCTGGAAATGACCTCTGATGTCATTTACAGGCACCCTAAAATTGTGGGTATGTGGAAATTAACCCTTCCCCCCACATGTACCAAGGTTGGGTGTCAATTATCCGACTGTGGATAAGCAGAATGGCAGCTGTCGGGTCCGCAAATGGTGAAGTTTGCCTGTAGTTTGCTATCTATCTATCTATCTATCTATCTATCTATCTATCTATCTATCTATCTATCTGGTGAATTTATTGACCGCCTGACTTCTATAGACTCAAGGCGGTTTACATACATTAAAACAACAATGAAAACAAGAGAAAAGTGGGACACACACACACACAACTAAAAGCCTGGCAAAAATAAATAAGTTTTCAAAAGCTTCTTAAAGGACAGAATAGAGGTGGCATTACGAATCTAAGGAGGGGGCTGCAACAGAGAAATTCCTCCCATGAACCTAGGCTCTACATACCTCCCCTGGGCCTGGAACTCTGAGAAGGGTTATTAATGAAAGTATGTTTTCTTCAAGGTCTTCTTGAAAATGAGTTTCAAAATAGGCAAATCTCTTAAAAATAAAAAGTTGGGTGTATGAAGTTGAATTATTTTGTGTCATATGAAATACCTGTTTTCTTGTAGAATGATGGCTCAAAGAAAACTTCCCATAGAAACGATAGTGATGAGGAATCACATACTTCTAAAAGAGATGAACCTGACCGATCTGTAATGGTGTTCAAGCCAATGGTGTCGGATCCAATTCATATACACAGAAAATCACCCCTTCCAAGAGCGAGGAAAATTGCTTCAGGGGAAGTAAGTGTCACTATCCTAGTGTATATCTGTGGTAGAAACTGGCTCCTGTTTGGAAGACAAAGCTATTCATTTTCAGAGTTCCCTTTTGTTTTTAATTGCATGGCAAAGTAAATATTTGTAGTTCTTTTAGGACTTTTACATTGCTTCAAACATAAATTAAAAAACAAAGTTTCCAGATTTAGGAGGTTAAATAAGTTCTCACGTTCACGTCAAGTTCTCTCATAAATAAGGTCTCACGCATTCAAGCTGACTAACCTACATTGCTTCCATACAGTCTCACAAGATGTATTCTACCAAAAAACTTGGTTTTTCCTTTCCTCTTTTGTGGGAATGTTATTGTTTATCTACAGTTCTTTTCTGCCTAACAAAGTGTATTGTAGTGGTAATCAATGAAAGTGACAGGCAATGTGAAGGATATATGTTCTTTTCAAAAATCTTAAATAGAGGTATTCTGACTCATAGGAGAGCAGGATATCTGCCATAATAATGAGCTGCTCCACAAATGTTGAAGCAGATCAGCAGAGGCTCAGGTTGTCCTTTTAATCAGCATTCTTCAGTAACAGAACAAAGGTTTAAGTAACAGTGGCTGGCATGCAGACTAATATGTGTACCAAAGAACATATTTATGCAATGGTTTAGGAGATATTGTAAGATTTAGTGCCATAATATGAATAATTCCATTGATATCAAATGAATGTTATAGTGTTCTCTGTGGCTGACATCCTGACTGCTGAAGTGATGCAATGAGAGCCCACGCTCTGCTCTGTTGCATTCTGAATTATGAGTGCAGTTGCACATGAGCGCTGTTTTGGAGCACTCTGTAGAAGCAGAAATATGTTCCTTAAGGCAGGGATGTTTTTTCACTTCTGCAGACTGCTTCCAGAGCATGGCAGAGTGTTCCAAAATATTAGTACTCTTGTGTTCTGAAGTTTGAGCACAATTGCACTAGAGTGTTAGTAATTTTTAGCACTCTTCTGCGCTCTGGGAGCACCTTGTAGAAGTGGAAACACATCCCTGTCATAAGGGATGTGTTTCTGCTTCTACAGGATGCTTCTGGAGTACAAGAGAGCATTCCAGAATATTAGGACTTATGCATAATTGTGCTCATAATTCAGGACACAACAGAACAGTGTGTGAGCTCTCCCTGTGTCCCCGCAGCTGCTTGAAACATGAACACATTGGTAGCCAAGATGTCAGCTACTAACTATAATAACACTAGGATGTCAAAAAGAACTACTTTAAATTTGTCCACACATCCAAGGACTTTTTCCCTTGGAAGCAAACCCCCCATTTTCCTTCACAAATTGCTTTAAAATTCCCCCCATTTCAGAAATGGCTTATCATGTGCCTTAAAGTGGGTGAAGGGTATTGAGGCTCAGTTCAAGGGTCTTGGCTCTTGGGCAAAATTTACCAAGAGTTATCTACTGGTATTGTTTCAAATGGGAGAAACTGAGGCATTAAAGACAATTCTGCAATACTTTGAATAAAGGATACTTTGATTTTTGGACAGTCTTTGTCAGAGAGAAGGTAAAATGTGTATTTCTATAGCAGTCCTAAACTATTAAATTTCAGGAGCTCACAGTTTTTAAATGAGATGATGCTGGGATACTTTGATAAGCTGCTTGTTTTCCAGCAGACAAAACATTCAAGCGTAGCTGTATTCTATGTATCCTTTGTAATTTTCCATTTGTATTTGTTTTGGGTTTTTTCCATGTCAGTAAACATTGCATTTTATTTTACTGAAAAATTGCAATACGAGAAGATCTGGAACACATAGCTACCTTTTAAATTATATTTTTGTTTCTTCTTAAGACACTTTGTATTCATTTAGAAGAATACTATCAGATTCATTTAGCTCAGTTTGAAATTGTTTCCTACTATATTACAGTACCATTTTAAAAGAGAGACTAATTTTCATTCACTCTAGAAATGAAATTGACTATAGTCTTTTTGGAGCAAAAATGATATAAATAAAATAGAACTTCAAAAATCAAGTGTCTAAATATATATTGAACATAAAAGCATCTTTAATTTTGTTTTTGTTTGCTCCTGATGTCTTCCTTGAGGTGATATTTATCCTGACACCAGCTATCTGTCAATGCTTTAAGGCAATGCCATGATTTCTGAATGGTGGATTGAGACTCATGACAGCATTTTTGGTGTGCAAGACTGTAGCTGGTGTTTGATTTGGCCTGGTCCATGAAGTATAAAAAGCTTGATAAGGAGGTATCATGTTTGAGCATAGGATAGATGTGGTGTCTGGATACAGAATAAAAGCTAAATGCGATTGGTGTATCTTATTAGAAAAAGTTGGGACATAGTTTTTTGGAGTGCTTTTTAAAACACACACACACACACACACACACACACACACACACACCTACCTTTTTACTGTCATTAAAGGTTGATTATAAAATTTCCAGATGGAAAGTTGTTCATTTTAAAAAAATAAGTAAAAGGAAGGGAAAATACAGCAAACAAATAACTTGTTATGCGTAGATAAAGGAAGACAAGGGTTGGTATCCTGACTAACACTATACTTGTGCAAAGAAAATATGTGTGAAGTATTAGTGTCTTTGCTTCTGAAGCACAGGGCTCACATGAGGAGGGTTTTTTAAAACTGATTTCCCCTTTCCTAAGACGCACTCAATGTGATTAGGAAGTAGGTCCCTTAGGGCTGCACAGGTGAAGGGAGGATGAGCAAAAATTGCACCCCCTACCCAAGCACCTGTGCTTCAGGAGCAAGGATGCTAATGCTGCACATGTGCTTTTTTTCCTTGCACAGATGTAGCATTGGGATGTCAGCCAGACTGTACGTAACAATTCCCCTTGTGTAGGTTTTTAAAAAAACCATTTGTACTCATTCCATTAACTTGCAGTTACTACTGCTTAAGTGCCTTAGTGAAAACAGTAGATGAATAGTTGCAGTTGCTTGTGTTGTGTGATTGTATTAAAGGAAAACATTAGTTATTACTGATTAATAGTGGTAGAGCTGTTTAGAAAAGGGTTCAAGCAAAATTGTATTTTATTTTCTTATCATTTGGCTATGAATCTAATGTTGCATGCTTTGCTGTTTTTTTGCCCCCTTTCTCACTTCCAGGAAGAGAGCCCCCTGAGTGTGTCTAGCCCAGAGTGTATTGGTACCTGGCTGCATTACACCAGTGGTGTGGGTACTGGGCGTCGAAGACGCAGATCAGGGGAACAAATCACTTCTTCCCCTGTCTCCCCTAAATCATTGGCTTTTACATCCAGTATTTTTGGCTCATGGCAACAGGTTTTTAAACTTTACTTCATTAAACATTACTATGCATTCCAAGCAGAAACCAACTGTCTTTAAGGACACCTAATCCCTTGTTCTGGATTTTGTTCAAAGTAAATTATTTCTCCAGTCATTAAAATATCATTTAAAAAACAACTACTAATTACTTCCAAGAATTCTTGGGGGGGTAAAAAGCAAGTGCATGTTTTTCTTTTCTTTTCTCCACACAATTTTCACTTAATGTATAGATGTTGAATTTTAAATTGGTTTCCTTTCAGCACTTTAGTGATGAGTATAGTTAGTTGCTAAATAAAACAGACATCAGATTTGGCTTAGTTGTCCTTTAAGACTCTCCCTCGCCCGAAAAACAAAACCAACTTTGTATAATTTGGTGGTAGGTACATTAAAATGGTTCTCTAATAAACGAAACAAAATGCCATTTGAAATCATTGGTTTGGGGTCCACTATTGCTATTTCACAATTGGTTTAGTGTAGATCATGTTTTGGTGGCCTGATATTAACTGTGCAGGGGGGGAAACTAGTACTGATTCTTGTCTTCTCCACTCCTTCAACTGAAGGTATCCCCCACCCCTCTTCTCTCTCTCCCTCCCCTCCTCTTCTTAAATGGCAGTACTTCATCCATTGTAGTGTACAGTGTTCTAAAGGATTTCAGTATTGTGGGAGTTAGTGAAACAGCATATATACCATAAAATAGTATAGTCAAAATATACTATACTAATTTTAATCAATTAAAATAGTCATTATTTTTATACTAAACAGTGGATGGTGTTCTGTTATCAATCATCCTTTCCTCTTTTTAAAAGAATGTATTATTTCCATTTTCTCTTGGAACTGTAAAGATCTTGGATAAAGAAAAAGAGTTTTAGGTTTAAGACTGTGACCAGCAGACATTTATCTTTGCATGGATTCGTGACTGTATGGTGACTTCATCAGCCTGTCTGTGTTTCCTTCCCCACTCCCCCTTTTCTCCTCTCCAATACAGGTGCAGTTTAGGAGTATTCATTTGGTAAACTAAAATAACACATTGTCTGTGTTTTCATATCTGTCTTAAGTGTCTGTCCTGTTTTTGTCATGAATGCTTGCTTTGCATCACCACATGGCAAGGATCTCATGAGTGAAATGGATTCTCTTCAGCAATATTGCATGATCTTCCATATTATGTTGGTATTCCTACTAATACATCATAAGGCTTATTAATACTTGTCTGTCTTGAACAGGCTGCTGTTTCGAGCTTAACGGATTATTCAAGCCTCTTAGTCTATTTTTGTCCTTATTTATCTGTTTCCTATTTCCAGGCCCCACCAGACAACAATAGTCATTTCCGAACACCCAGAACTATTGTGGAGCAAAAGACAAGTAGTATAGGTACGTATACACTCTATGAAACTATATTCTTTGAAAGTTTTGCATTCTGTTTGGATAGTTCATCATAAGAATTTCATACAAATGTAGTTTTTTGAGTCATTTAAAATAGGATGTCAGTTGCCATTGTGGCATGAATTCTTCATATGGACCCAAATCATATTTTTGTCACATTATGTTAATAAAAAACATTTTAGGATACTTCATATCTAGGAGTTTTGTTCCTATGAGAGTTGGAAACCTCTGAAGAGATATCCCTTGGTATAAAAACATCTTAACTTTTCTCAGTTTTCTGTCTTCCATTTTTGTTTTTTAAAAACCGAGTAAAGTTCTTTGCACTACCCCAAATTCCAACAGCCACAGCTTTCAGTGTATAGATTTGGCCATTATAACTCCTTCATTACAGGAAGCAGCATATATTTTCAGTGTGGAAATACTTTTTTCAATTAGTACTATAGAATGGATATTGTCTTAATATTATATTACATTCAGTAATATACACAACATTAAATGCAGCCTAGGTAAAATGTTCTACAGCTGTCTAATAATTATGTACTTCTTTAGCATACATAATCTTTCCTTTTTGTTTTAATGTATCAAATGTTTTTCTAGCAAAATGCATACATCAGATGCTCTTGACTACTGGAGTTTAATTTATCTAACACTTCTCAATAATTACACAAACCTGTTCTCTATGATATGTCATAGCAGTGTTGATAAAAATTAATCTGTTTGCATGCATAAATTGACATTTCTTTGGCTCTATAGCTTTTGCCACAGATCAGGCACTTGTTAATATTGGCTGTGTTTATCACATGTGCTAGTAATGTTTTTCTCACTGTTTTGGTCATTGCTAGTAATGACAGAAATTTTGAATCAGTGGCTGATTGTTAGAAAGCCAAGCTCCGGTAACCAAAGGGAATTAGAATGAGACACTTAGATTTTTCCTATATAGAAAAATATCAGCTAACATCCTGACTAATGCCACATCCGTGCAGCGAAAGGATACCCAATTATAGCAGCAGCGTCCCCACTTCAGGAGTGAAATTGCTTGTGTGGAGGGGAGGTGTGTCACCAATCTCCCCTCCCCTCAGAAATGCTCTTTGCAACTAGGATATATGTCTCTGAGGGCTGTGCTGCTTTTGCTGCTGCTGCTGCTAACAGTAGTAGTAGAGGGGGAGATGGGTAAAAATCCCCACCTGCTCTTTGTGCAAGCACCTGCACTTCTGAAGCCGGAATGCAACCACTGAAGCCAGGTATCTTTTCCCTGCACATATGCAGTATTAGGTTGCCAGCCACCATTGGTGTAGAATTACACATATGCTATTTTTCAAAAACAAGGTTTGGTATTGAATAACAGAAGTAAATGGGGAGTTTAGATAGATTTATATATATATATCTTACTAAGTTTTTGGCAACTGTCACCTTCAGATAGTTGACATAAAATATTTTTTAAATATACGTAGAGTTGATTGTGTTTTACTCTGCCAAAACTAAACCTTCATTATCATTTTCCTTATTGGCCTGCATCTGGGACAATGTTGTGCTAGTATAAAGTTGTTACACTCAGATGTAGTGTAATGACATTATGCAAAGAAAAGAGCCTCTGTTTCTGACTAGTTTGTGCACTACTGGAAGGTGTTGATTATCTTCTACAGTAATTTATGTCCTGAAGAAGAACTTCTGCTAGAAGTTGCACAACATCACAGAGCACCTCAGTGATACCACACAGAGACACGTATCTTTTCACAGAACATGAGTGCAGGGGTGCACAACTCAAATGCCCCAGTGACCTAGAACCACCCATGACTTGGTGTTCAGGGGCCAAAGTCAATTTTCAGGAGTTGATTATTGTATTATAACTAATTATTAAAATTATTAATTAAGCCAATTATTACCTCCAGTTTTGCAATAAAAACTAGCACTTTATTTCATTTATATACTGCCCATCCAAACATTCATTCACTCATTTATTTATTTATTTATTTAACAAACATATTTTTATACTGCCCAAAACGCAAGTTCTCTGGGTGGTTTACAAAACAATAATAACAACCAATAAAAAGATTAACACATTTAAAAAAAAAAATAATAATAAAGTTAAAACTATTAAAACAAAATTAAAACACAATTAAAACAATATCTAATTAAAGGCCTGGGTGAACAAATGCGTCTTGACTACACTTTGAAAAGTTGTAAGAGATGGGGAGGCTCTTATTTCAGCAGGAAGTGTGTTCCAAAGCCTCAGGGCAGCAATGGAGAAGGCCCGTCCCTGAGTAGCCACCAGACGAGCCGGTGGCAACTGCAGACAAACCTCTCCAGATGATCTCAATGGGCGGTGTGGTTCATAGCAAAGAAGACGTTCTCTTAAATACCCAGGGCCCAAGCTGTTTAGGGCTTTATAGGTTATAACCAAAACCTTGTACTTTGCCTGGAAACTTATCGGCAGCCAGTGTAGATTTTTTAAGATAGGAGTGATATAGTCTCTCCGAGATGACCCAGAGACCAACCTGGCTGCCGCATTCTGGATTAACTGCAGTTTCCGGACTGCGTAGAAAGGCAGCCCCACATAGAGCTCATTGCAGTAGTCAAGTCTGGAGGTGACCAGCAGATGTACTACTATTCTGAGGTCATTTATCTCAAGAAATGGATGCAGCTGGCCTATCAGCCAAAGCTGATAAAAGGCACCTCTTCCACTGCCTCAACCTGGGACACCAGGGAGAGTTTTGTGTCAGGAAGCATCCCCAGACTGTGTACCTGTTCTTTCTGGGGAAGTGTGACCTCATCCAGAACAGGCAGATCAAAATCATCTTCTGAGTTCTGCCCCCGCACAATAAGTACCTCCGTCTTATCTGGATTCAGTCTCAGCTAAATGCCAGGCAAGCATTTAGGGAGGTTATGCCTTCTCCTGATGATGTTGACATGGAGAAATAGATTTGGGTGTCATCAGCATACTGATAAAACTAGGGGTGTGCACGGAACCGCGGAGCTGCGGTCCGGCACTGGGGTGGGGGGTTCCATTAAGGGCGGGGGGGGGCTTTACTTACCCCTCCCGCGCTTTCCACACACTGCCGCCGTAATTATTGAAGAAATTGCTCCTCCGATGGCTGTTCCTATTTTAAAAAATGGCTGCCCCCTTGAACCCCTGGCCCCCTGCTGCTGCCTTGAAGCCCCCTCCCACCCCCTTAAATCTCGCCCCGGGCCCTTAAATCATGCCCCGATAACATTAAGAGGCGGGCGGCGGGGAGATGTCCTCCCGCCCCCTTCCCTGCTAGGCTGCAAAAGACTTTAGGAAGGCTTCTGCACGCGCAGAAGCCTTCCTAAAGTCTTTTGCAGCCTAGCAGGGAAGGGGGCAGGAGGACATCTCCCCGCCGCCCGTTTCCCTGCCGGTCTGCAAAAGTACTTTTACTTTTGCAAAGAACTTTGCAAAGAACTGTTTCTTCTTTGCAAAGTTCTTTGCAAAAGTAAAAGTACTTTTGCAGACCGGCAGGGAAACGGGCGGCAGGGAGATGTCCTCCCGCTCCCTTCCCTGCTAGGCTGCAAAAGTACTTTTACTTTTGCAAAGAACTTTGCAAAGAACTGTTTCTTCTTTGCAAAGTTCTTTGCAAAAGTAAAAGTACTTTTGCAGACCGGCAGGGAAACGGGCGGCAGGGAGATGTCCTCCCGCTCCCTTCCCTGCTAAGCTGCAAAAGTACTTTTACTTTTGCAAAGAACTTTGCAAAGAACTGTTTCTTCTTTGCAAAGTTCTTTGCAAAAGTAAAAGTACTTTTGCAGACCGGCAGGGAAACGGGCGGCGGGGAGATGTCCTCCCGCCTCCTTCCCTGCTAGGCTGCAAAAGACTTTAGGAAGGCTTCTGCGCGTGCGCGCGCAGAAGCCTTCCTAAAGTCTTTTGCAGCCTAGCAGGGAAGGGGGCGGGAGGACATCTCCCCGCCGCCCACCTCTTAATGTTATCGGGGCATGATTTAAGGGCCCGGGGCGAGATTTAAGGGGGTGGGAGGGGGCTTCAAGGCAGCAGCAGGGGGCCAGGGCTTCAAGGGGGCAGCCATTTTTTAAAATAGGAACAGCCATCGGAGGAGCAATTTCTTCAATAATTACGGCGGCAGTGTGTGAAAAGCGCGGGAGGGGTAAGTAAAGCCCCCCCGCCCTTAATGGAAGCCCCCAAACTCCCCACCCGAACCAAAACCACCCAGTGCCCGGACCGGTCTGGAGGCCTTTAGAATGGCCTCTGAACCGGTCTGTGCACATTCCTAGATAAAACCCTGCACCAAATCTCTTGATGATATCTCCCAGCGGTTTCATGTAGATGTTAAACAACATCAGAGACAATACGGAGCCCTGAGGGACACCATACCGAAGTTCAGTTTTTGAACAACAACAGGCTCAAGGTGGTTCACAATCAAAAATCAACTATTTAAATTAACATATAACTAATTAAAATTTTCTGATATGAGTCTGCAACTTCTTTCTGGATGGAGGATTATTTGTTTTGTCTCACCCTTAGTCTTTTCTTCTCCAGGCTAACCATACCCAGAATTGTTACTTCCAGAAGTAAATCTTGCCAATAATTATGTTTAAGCAACCAAGAACTGTGACACCCACATATAAATATTTCCAACATATGAAAGCAAACCTGTGCTGTCCTCCCGTACTCTAAGCCCTGTGGCCAGAGTTTCACAGCATACCCCTGGCCTGACCTCATCCATCCATCCATCCCTTTCCTCCTGATGGCTGATTATGTGCTAAGGCTCAGCCCACCCCCTCCCTCAGCCTGACTGATAGGTCAGCAGCATACCCCTTACCTACCCCTGCCCTATCGTCCTCTCCTTGTAACTAGCTGACTTGTTCAGGCTTGGCAAACCCCTCTCTCAGCTGATTGATAGGCTCAGCAGCAATGGAAATGCTGTCACTGATTATCAGAGGCTCACAGGCCCTAAGTTGTGCAGGGTGGCACTAGTGTGCATGTAGGCCAATGTTTTGATTTAAGTTCGTTCTGTAGTAATATAAAATTACTACATATGTTTAGTACCAATAGGAATGTTGGTAGTTTGAAGATACATCTCATGGGGAAAGTCTGCAAAAGCCACAAGTAGAACTTGTGTAGGAAATCTTGATTATGCTCCATGATTTTCAATGGGGTTTGCATACAAAGAGTTCCCCATGTGTTATACCAGGTGCCCTTTCCAGAGTTCAGTGCTCATTTGAACAGGTTCCATTGCAAATGTCCAAAATCTTTACTGTTGTCTTTCTCACTCATCCCTTTTTATTTTACATTCTCCCCTATCTTGCAATGTTTCTCTTTATGAAGCCTGGCAACAGGTAATGCAATCAAGTCTCTTCGTTAAAGTCCAGTCTCTCCAAATATAATTAGCAAAGGGAATTGTGATATCTAGAAGCAACATATAGTGTGGTAATTGCATTCTGCAAATGGCACAGTGACATTACAAGCATATTGTGAACCTGTCCAAGGCACTTCTAAAGGCTGCCTTTTGTGTGGTAAGAGTAATATGCTTGCATGCTGCATGCATCCCCAATGTGAATGGAAGAACACCTGGTTGTTGTATGTATTTGCTCTAACTCCCATCAGGTTATCACTATGCGGGCCTGTTTAGCACCACTGTGCTCGGGGCTTCTTCAAGTGCACCTAACCTACAGGATTATGCTCGTACACATCGTAAAAAGCTGACTACTTCTGGCTGCATAGATGGTATGTGCACATGTTCGCACATGCACTTACATACACCTACTCATATGCACATTAAATCTCAAAAGAAAGGGTCTAGATCTGTTGACTGAAATCTAGAATACTCTTCACTATTTTTTGTGCCCACTTTTCTATCTCAATTTCCTTTGAATTTAATGTCACAGACATTTTTATTCCTCCCTTACAAGGTTTAAGAAGTTCAGCCTACACTAAATTCTAATATCTTAGAAAAGATACATCTGATAGTTTGAACCTCTGTAATTTGGTAACTATTTCCTGAAACTGAATGGAAATACTATTTGGCTATTGGGCTATTTTTTGAGATACATTTATATTTGTTTATGTATTAAAGAGAGGTAGATTTTTTATTATAATAATTATTATTATTATTGTGAATGTACAAGTGTTAGGTTGTTGGCTTCAGATAATGAGTAGAGCAGACATCTGCATCAGATGTCCACTGTTGTGAAGCAATATGAATATAGTGTGATTGTTAATACTCTTGAGGGTTAAAAAACAAAACACTTTTCTTCCAATATCACTTACATAGTATTAAATTCTGTATATAACAGTATACCACAATTACAAGCTTACATGTGCTTATGGCACACTTTACCTTTAGTATCAACAAACAAGTTTATCTACTTTCAAACCTGTTTAGCCTATGCACTTTTCCAATCCCTTCTGCATGTCACTTAATTCTAATCTCCTCTCCATTTCCCCCCTCTTCTCTCCTTTCTTGAAATGTTCCTCTTTTGGTAGCTGTTTTGAATTTCAGGTACCTGTTTTTCTCTTTCTCAGACACCACACGTGGTTCTGCTGTTAAAAGGTTTTCTATCTCATTTGCTCGACACCCAACCAATGGTATGTTTTGCTTTTATTTAAAAATAATAATATTCCCTTCCTTCATCCTTCCAAAACATGAGGTGTATAGTATTGTCAACCATCATCCTTCCTAATTCCAGCCAATCGCATGGACAGATGTGAGGTTATTAGCTATATTTATAGTTTAAATCCCTTTCCCCTTTTAATTTATTAATCTAATTTTTAAAATTTGTTCATCACAATCTTTGGGATGTTTTTTTAAAAAATTAAATGAATTCCATGACTAATCATACACGTTCTTCCTAATGACTCAAAGAATAAACTATATCTGGTGTTTAAAAAATCTTTCTGATCTTCAGTGGATCCTAGTTCTTCCTCCACAACTTAATATTCTTTGCCTTCCTGGTTTATCTTTCCTGGACCTTTGGAACACAAAATAAGAAATACCTTGCTAAGTAAAGCAGACCAAAAGTCCCTTTACTCCAGCATTTTGTTTCCTACAGAAGCCATCATATAGCCCTGAGACATTCACAAGTATGGAATGAAAGTTATGGCCTCTCCCGTTTTGTCTCTACCATCTGGGACTCAGGTATACTGCATCTGAACATGAAGGTTCCTGTTGATAAACCTATCCTCTGTGAATTCAAGATTTCATTATAAATGACTGCTATAGTTGGCTACCATCTTTCTTTACTTAAAATAAAAGTTAACTGAAAACCTGCTTAGGTTTTTATCAGATACAAAGTAGACTGCTGAACCTTATTTAAATAGCCGCTTCTTTAACCTAAGCCCTTAAGTTCTTTATTTAATAAGATGTCCTTGACTGTATCTTCCTCTTGACATCCATGGATGAACACAAACTTTCCCTTTTTTAATGCTGAAATTAGACATTTGTCAGTATCTTTCCCATCCTTTTGTATTAAACATTATGTACAAGCTTTTTCACTGAAATAGTCCTTTCATCACAGAAACTTAGTTGACTGCTTCTTCAGCATAAGTGAACCAATAATCTCATGCCCAATTTCTTATTCAAAATTATCTAATATCATTCATTAATATACTTTAGTGGTAAAATAATCTTGTAGTTTACTGAAACTTCAGGTCAACATTTATGCCCTCCAATATTTCTGCGGCATAGAAAGCGGATCATAATAAAGCTACAGGTTTTCTTCAGCCTTCAATAAACTTTATAAATACACTACAGTAATTTATAGTTACAAGGTTAAAAGGATAACAGTAGTGGCCTTGGAAATGAGAGATGTGGACATTTACTAAAATTAAGTTATTAAAAGACTGAGAAACTCAGTCATGCAAAACAAATGAAAGTTGTGGTTTGAGAGCTAAAAATTAAGTGATTACATAATTAGGAAAATTCCTTTTATAGCTTCAAGAGCTAACTGATCACATTTGATCTAAATTTCATATGCTTCGTATTTCTTAATCATAACTTTGTTAATACAGATTGCTCCAATCCACTAAATCTGTTGCCTCACATAGTTCACAATTTAATGCATGCTATATGTATTACTTTGAAGCCTAACATACCCCGAGATACTTGAGGTTGACTCTCACTACTCTGAAAACAGACTGGTGGTGTATTGTCTTTTCTTCAGCTTTGTGTTGGGGATGTTCCCTTTTCTTTGACTTCCATAGCTTTGAGATAATGATGAAACCTCTAACCCATTTCAGTCTTCCCTTTGCCTTCATCTTGAGTTCAAGGAACATGCTGAAACAAGTATCTTCTGACAGTGCTTTACCTTATTTTCTGGGCCTCTATGCAGAACATCCAGACCTCTTTAGGTGCTGGTCGGTTTCCTCTGAGGAATTTCTAGGCTCCAGTGGTATGTCTTTATAGCTTTCAAATGTAAGACTGCAGGGTGGCTTTCTAAGTTGCTGCGCTAACCCTTTCATTGTCTTGCATTTTGAAGGAAACTCCAGTTTTTTGATAGACTTGCAGTTGGTTCACAATAGATCGAACATTCGAAGGAACACTATCCAATATGTAGGTGACTTCTTCTGAAAGAATTATATCTTTCAAATAAATGAATAGGTTTTATGGTTTGTTTTCATTTTCCAGTGGAATAGCCTTATAGCAAAAGTTGCCTTGTATCATTGTTCTAATACGTCATAGCCCAATAATGAAGCTGTTAAAAGGTGGGTGTGTGCATAAGTGACTATTTGATTTTTGTTGCCTAGCCAGGCAGAGTTAGAATCACAAATATTAATTATAATGTTAGCCTATTCGCTACAACTCTTTGAAGGTTTGTTATAGGGCACTTTTCCTGAGGTATTAAAGTCTAAGCATTTAAAATAGATGAGCACTTTAAAAGAATAAAATAGCTTGCCATTTCCTCACTAAATTTCTTCTTCGAATTATATAGATATTCACTCAGACATATTGTAGATTTTTCCCCCAGTCAGGGAAAGCTGCAGTGCTTGTGGAATTTATTGTAATGCAAAGAAAGGGTTTGCGCTTGCCTGCATGTGTAGTGCTGTACTTTTAGAAGATTTGTTAACATGTATTAAATCCAGTTAATTTTAATCACAGACAGAAGCTTACCTGTTGTACTTTATAAAGGTTCAAAATATGTTCTTTGGAAGAGTTTATTTTGCATATGAATTTTTTTAGGATTCTTTCAATATATGTTTAAAATGAGAAAATTAGATACCAGAGAATAGAGATTTTAAATTCTTGAGCATATGTTTTGCGAGTTCACTTTATATTGGATTTTGAAATTTACCTTGAACTGAAAATGTGAATAATTCTTCATTAACCATCCTTCCATCGAAACAAAATCTTGGTCTTGGAAGAAATTTAGCGATCTAAATAAAATAATAGTTTTTATTATAATATTGGCTGACACACAGACTAAGGAAATGTGTGTGCATTTCAGGCTAAAGCAGCACAGGCAGTCATATGGGGGGAAGAGGGGTGTTCACCAAACTCCCCTTCCATCTGAAGATCTCTGTGCCACCCGGAAATATGTCCCTGAGGGTTGTGCAGGCCTTGGAATATTTTCAGGTGCAACAGAAAGCTTCAGAGGGAAGGAGAGATTGGCAAAAATCTCCCCCACCCCCTCAGCCACCTGAGCTTTCATCTGGAACACTGCATGTATGCTTCATTAGTCTGGATGTCAGCCACTAAAGCTGTATGTGGACACAGTTTCTGCAGAGAGCTATTAAGCTTAAATAAGTATAATATGTGCTTTGCTGTCATTGGTAATGCAAGCATGCATGATTGGTAGTGAAAAATCAGTGGCTGACATCCAGACTAATCTTGCACTAGTGCGATGAACAAAGGTGCACTTATGCAAAAAGGTGGCATCACCTAAGCAAATGCTCAAAGCTGCTTTGTAGTCTTTGAGGAAGAGATTTCACAGCAGAAGACAGGGCACAGGTTGAACAAGTGCACCCAGTTGCACCAGTGCAACACTTGTCTGGAACATAAATTCCTGACTTAGTGGAACTAGTTTGCACTAGTAAAGTGTTTGTCTGGATGTCAGCCATTATGTCTGTACTTACATGGCCTAATTCTGGATTTCATATTTATTTGAACTGTTTTCAAAGTAAACAAAGTAATGTAGTTACATGTAAAAAATATAAAGGAGACTGGTTATATGCCTGCATTGTAAAGATGTGTGATGGGGGTTGTTCTTGCTTTCTTCTCGGGAAAAATGCTTTCATTTCAGTTTTAAGAGCCAGCTTTGGTAATAGCCTTGGAAAATAAGGAACATTTAACTTAAATAATTATCTTGAGGCTCCTGGAGGCAATTTTTCACAATCAAGATGGCACTTCCCCCTGAGCCCTAGGCAGGGATTCCACAGGAAGCTTCTTCAGGGGGAGGTTCTGCCCCTCCCTCCCAGACTGGCCCTTCCTAGTGATCAGGTCAGCAGGCTTCTCTCGGAGCTCCTAAAGCTCTGTTGGAAAAATTTTGGGGGGACTTCACTTCCTCCCCTTTCCCAGCCCGACACAGGTAAGAGAGAGGTAAGCTTCTCATTGGTGGCACAGGATCTTGTTTTGTGGCACCTCTGTGGCCAGCACCTTCCCAACAGCAGTACCAACAATGTGCTTGGCTGTCAGCACTAGTGAAGGGCCCCAGTGATGCAGTCTTTCCCACACTGCGGAGGCAGGGCCTGGAACAGTGGCAAGCAACTTGGTTTGCAAGGAGGGCTGCCATGTCTTTTGGCAGAGAGTGCTTGGCCAGCCCTCTGCTCCCCTGCCTTTTCCTTCTTTGCGCCAACAGGCGCTGCGGTTGATAACTTACCCATGACCACCTCCCCTTATTACAGAGCAGGTGGAGGGCTACAAACTAGACGATGGAGGAGGACGGCAACAGCTTGGGGGAAGGGATGGATTCCTAGATCTCACAAGGCGGCTTCTTGGTGCCAAATCCTGGCAACACTTCTACAATGGAGGGGGTGAGTAGTGCTGACTCTGCAGTTCCCCGCCATGCCCCTACCAGATCTAAATGAGGCTGATTCCTGCCTCCAGTTTGCCCAATGGGGGGAGGGCCTGATTGCCAGTGAGATTAAAGGGGTTATTCCTATAGTGGGCAAGCAACCCTGTGATTGCTTCCATTCATGTTCTTCTCGCATAAAGCGCAGGAACTGTGAAAGGAAGCATAACCATGTTTCCAAAGACAAGAATAAACACTAACATAAGAGGAATAGGCCCAGCAGACTCCATCTCCTCAACCTTTCATTCCTCTTCACACGCCTTACCCTTTGGGGAAAATTAGTTTGAAGGTGAGTCAGAAGACAAGGATGAAACGGAGTCTGCATCCTAGAGGTAGAGGAGGTGCTGGGTAAGGGCCAGGGGTGGGAGTGGGGAGAGGGAAACAAATCACACAATATCTCCTCAGGCCCAATCCTGTTTCCTTGTTAAAGGCAAGGCCACAGGCAGTTCCACATTCTAACTCTCTGGCTAGATCAGACATTATCCATCCCCTTAGATGACAAGGAGGAAAAGTTATCTGAAGAAAAAATGGAAATTTCCAATTCTATATAGGACTGGATCTGGATCAAGATCCGTGAGAATGGGTTAATGTGCCTCTGCAGGACCCTCGTGGTAGAATGCTGCAGCTTGTCAAGGCAACCGAGCACTGCTCACACATCCTCAACGTGCTGTTTAAAGGTGGGCCTTCTGCCTGTTCTTCAATTCTTTCCCAACTGCTGTTGCGTTCAGTCCTTGGGCTGTCACTCCCCGTCGGTTGGAATGGACTTTGACTACAAGTTGGAATATCCTTGAAATGGCTGAGGAGAAATGGAGCTTCAAGAGGTTCACAGGCTGTAATGCCAAGCTTCCCTCAAAAGATATGGATATGTGCTTAATCTGCCTGGGAGAAGAGCACAATGTCTCTTCGTGCAAGATAAGCCTATCTTTCTCAAAGCAGATGAGAAAAAATCGGGCCTTGTGGCTTCACGCCGCCATTTATGATGTGGTGCTAAGCCCTTAAACATTAGGAGAACCCCGCCCTACAACCTCATCATTGACTTCGAAAACTTTGCTGTCAGCATTTAAGCACCCTTCTATAAAACCACAGCCATCAAAATTGAGCTCAATGTTGGCATCATTTCGAATTCCAAAGTTCTTTTCGAAGTCCTCTCCCTCTTCGACACTGGAACGTTGGAAGTCAAAATGAAAACATTTGGGTTGGAGGACTCGTCCTCTTCCCCAAGACTGAAGAAATCAAAAACAGTGGATTTAACAAAGGAAAGAACACCATCTCCTTCAGGTCTACAGACCCTGCCCTCAAAATCCTCAACCTCTGATGTCGGGGTCGACAAACATTGTTTGACATAGAGAACTTCGACTTTGAAGGAAAAGGATCAACCAACGTCAGAAACATTGAGAGTCCTCAACGTTGACTGCGCATCGATGCCAAGAGTCTCAACATCAAGAGCCTGCTCTCTGTCTCCAGCTCCTACTCTGATAAACTCTTCATCTCCGTCGACACCTGCAGATTGAGACATCAAGAGACACCTTAAATATCAACCCAGGTTCTTACGACTCCAAAAGCGTAAGTTCAATTTTCAGCTTTAAACACACCAGTGCTGTCGGCATTGAGGTTGGTGACTTCTTGATGTCAAGCCAAGATACTGACTATTGATGTCGACGAGGAGGACAGGGACGCAGTATTAGATTCTACCACTGCCCACACCCTGCTTTCAATTCTCGATTCTAGCTCCAGCACTCCCTTGGCAAAAACATTCAAAGGTCCCCCCACCAATCTTCGTAAGCAGGAACTCCTGGGGAATCAGTAGCAACACGATCCACAGAGCACCAGGTACACTGACTGCTGCCCATTTGGCAGACCCCTTGCTGTGGCATATGTGTGGCTTTGCACATTCATCGGCTGTGGGGACGACACTGGCATCGGCACCTATGGGGACTAGGTCTCCCAGTTTCCCCTACGACTTTCGAGAGGATCAATGCTGGAAGTCTTCACAAACTCAACCATATCTGTCACTAACTACAATGACAGCTCCAATTCATACTGTATACACCCTGGCTGCAGGTGCTATTTTAACCATGCCATCACAACCTACAATTAAGACTGGCTTGGTGGCTACACAAACGGCTTCCTGGCCCCCCGTCAAAGTTTTAAAAGATATGGCTACACAGACTGTTTACGAAAGCCTGGAAGTTGGGACACAAACACTGAGTATTCCCACTCTACAAAAACAACTACTTTTGAAACACAAACATGTGTACCACCTTCTCCGTCCCATTCACTTTCTGATCACCATGGCTCTTCTGACTTCGAGTCCGATCCAGATGATCCAGACAACAGAGTTGATCCTCCAGTTGACATGGCTCCAACCACTCAGGTCTCCCCTAATGAGGAAATGAGTGTTTCACCGTCATGTTAGGGAATGGCCAGAGTGCTAGGTCTTGATCTAAAATCTGAACTAGCCACTATTGATGACCCCATCTATAATTCTATGACTAGGTCTGAATCAACTCAGCCAGTGGCTCTGCCTGTTCCCCAATCATTTCACAAGCTGCACAGTGTTCATAAGAAGTAATACACACTTCCACCCCCATGTCTAAGTGGCTGGAGAGTTTTTATCGGGTACAGGAGAACGACCATGAATATCTTCTAAAGCATTCCGGGCCTAATTCCCTAGTCATTGACTGCGCTACTTCATCATCTTCTAAGTCTGGTCACAGACATACTACGCCTGCAGACAAAGGGACGGGGGTGGGGGGTGGACCTTTTGGGAAGAAAAATTTATTCCATCTCCTGCCTATCTGTTAAGATTGCGAATCATTCAGCATGCACAGCAAAATACACCCATGGCTTATGGGAAGAATTGCTTATTTAAAAAGCAATTCCAAAAAGCATTGGATAAATCGGCGGCACTTACCCACCAGCAATTAAGCACTGCCAAACACCTGGACAAGTATGAATCTCACTCTTTAGCGGCTGCAATCTTTTTGTGGAGGCATGCATGGCCTCACTCCACCAACCTGCAGGGCAATATGAAAGAAAGAATTGAGGGCTTACCTTTCAATGGTGAGGGCCTCTACAGTGAGGACACTGACTCCACCATGGAGAAAATGGGGAAAAAATTAAATTCACCGCCAAAACTTTCACCATGTCAACATCTGCCTCCTCCTATGGCTACAAATACCGTCCTTATTCAAAGCAGAGATCCATATTTAAATATCAGGAGTGCCATTACTTTAGAAAGCAGTACCAACCTTATCACGAGTGTCCATTTCACAGCAAGGGGAAGTCAAATCAACCCCAGTGTACAAAGCAGACTTAGCCTCAGAGACATCTTTGAGGCTCAGGTTTACCCACTGTCGCCACTACACTCCTCCCTTTTCCCACTACCAGGGGCCACTACATCTTGGGAAATAAGGGACAGCGCCAGTCTAGCGAACTCTACCCTCCTGCCAGCATCCACCACCAGGCTGGCATGCCATGCCCCCACATGGCACCGCATAACATCAGACTGCTGGGTAATGAAGATCATATTCTCAGGCTACACCATAGAGTTCAGAACAATCCAGAGATTTACAGAAATGAGGATCACTGAACCCTCACAAGCATTATTGGAGAAAGTGAAGGAGCTCTTAGCTAAAGGGGCCATTACCCCAGTGCAGTGGGTGCACAGACAAGAGGGATTTTACTCCTGTTACTTCTTGATCCCAAAGAGGGATAGCAGTATACGACCTATCATGGATCTACACCACCTGAACAAATTTGTCCATGTGTGAGAATTCTGCATGATAACGTTACAAGAGATCCTACCTCTTCTGTACCAAGAGAACTGGCTTGTGATGCTGGATCTCAAACATGTGTGTTTCCACATTGGCATCAAGGCACGACACAGAAAATATCTGAGTGTGGCAAATCACAGTCTTACCCTTCAGGACTGCAACAGTGGTGCAATATGCCTGGTTAAAGATGTGCAAGTTGCAACTTCAGTTCCTGTCAGTCTTCCACCCAACTGTGGATTGTCAAGACCTACATCTAGTGATCCCAGATCTAATTCTTCACTCACTTACCTGGTGGTCAATGGGCAGAAATCTGCTGGAAGGGGTTCCTTTTCAAATGATGACTCTTTCTATCTGACTAACAACAAACACCTCTCTGCTAGGCTGGGGGGCCAACTGCAGAGCACATCAGATTCAGGGCAAGTGGAGCCTTCAACAAACACAATTACATATCAGTTTCCTGGAACATCTGGCTGTCTTCAAAGCAATGAAAGCCTTCCTACCACTTCTACAGGGGAAGGTAGTACAAGTGCAGTTAGACAATACCACTTCACTGGCCTACATCAACCTTCACAGGAGGACAGTGTCCCAAAATCTTTGTGCACTCAGCCTACAATTATGGCATTGGTGCATCCGGCATCAAGTTTACCCGATGGCCATCCACATAAAGGGTCTGGACAACATCCTGGTGGACGGCTTAAGTTTTCCCACAACAGCAACATCATTAATGGGAAATCAAGACAGAATACATTGCACCTCTCTTCAAGAGTTGGATACGGCTGACTGTGGATCTCTTTCCCACCTCAGAGAACACGACATGCTTTTATTTCTGCTCCACGGCAAGGCACAACCCACAATCACTGGGGGATGCCTTTTAACTGGATTGGCAGCAAGAGTCCCCATATGTTTCTGCCGTGACCACTGATCAGCTGAGTGGTTGCCCGCCTTTTGACTGCCCCAACATTGGGTATCCTAGTCACTCCATGGTGGCCAAGACAGCCATGGTTTCCACAGGTATTCAAACTGTCAGGAAGCCAGTACCAAAGATTGCCACAATAAACAGATCTCCTAACACTAGACAACGGCAGCATACTGCATCCAGACATTCTCACAGTCCGCCTCTAACAGCATGGCGGATCAGTTCTTAAGTAAAATCCTCCTTAACCAAAGGAAGTCTTCCACCAGAAGAAATTGGCTTAGTAAATGGCTTCATTTCAAAGCTTATGCACGGGCGCATAGTTTTCAACCTACACGAACCACAATTAAGGATGTGCTCCTCTGCTAAAATCACATGGGTTGGCTAATGTATCTTTAAAGGTACATCTAACAGCACTCTCCTCAAAATATCCAGGCGGTGATGGGAAGACTCTCTTTTCACACCCAGAGAGTAAGGCTTTCCTGAAAGGCCTTGTGAATTTGTATCCACCCATTAGCACACCTGTCAAACCATGGAGCATATTTTTGGTCCTTTCAGCTTTGACAGGGGATCTATTTGAACCTATGGGTTCTGCCTCCATCAAGCTAGTAACTTTGAAAACTTTCTTCTTACTGGCCATAACTAACATGTAAGTGAATTGATAGCTTTGCAGATAGATTTGCCATACACCAGAATTCATCTGGATAAACTGCTAATGTGTATGGACGCGATCTTTCTACCCAAGGTGGTGTCTGACTTCCACCTCAACCAGGACATTGTTCTCCCTGTGTTCTTCAAGAACTCATCTACCCCCTTAGAACATGCAATGCACTCTTTGGGTGTATGGAAGACTCTCTTATGTTACCTGGATCACACCAAGACTTCAGATACACAAAGTGTCTGTCGTATTCAAGTGTCCTGTGAGAGGCTCTTGCATTTTCTGGACAAAGAATGTCCAGGTGGCTAATGGAGCTCATCCTGCTAGCATACAAGACACAGAATGTACAACCACCTGAAACAATCAAGGCCCACTCTACCTGTGCCTATGCTTCTTCAGCTGCACACCTGATTGGGGTAACCTTTACAAACATCTGTAAAGCAGCAACTTGGTCCACTGAGTTACCTTTCATCAAGCATTATACCATAGATGTGCACTCTGCTGCTGAGGTTAGCTTCGGGAGCAGTGTTTTAAAGTGGGTGTTACAGTTGCTACTACTGCACCCTCCTACTTTGGGAGCTAGCTAAACACTCATTCTTATGGATCTCGACGGATCTTGATCCAGATAAACGGGTTGCTCATCTGTAACTATTGATCTGGTAGAGATCCATCAATATCCATAAGACCCTCCCGGACCACCCCTCTGCAGTAGTGCTACGCTATGTGCATTCTGAGTGTGCAAGTTATTCTCTTTCGATGATAAACTCACCTGATTCCGGATTATCGTCCTCCACGGTGGTCATCTAAGAACTGAAGAACAGGCTCCCGGCCCGTCCTTAAATAGCATGCTGAAGGCATGTGGGTGGGCTCGGTTGCCTCAACGAGCTGCGGCATTCTACTCCGAGGGTCCTGTGCAGGTGCATTACTCCATTCTTATGGATCTCTACCGGATGGATAGTTACAGGTGTGCAACCTGTTTTTATTTCTGGTGGAACTGTTTCCTACCGTTTTGGCTAAGGCACATCACACCTTGCAGGTCTTGGAAGAAGCGCCAGCCACTTTGGATCAGACTATCCCTCACCCCTCCAGGAGAAAAGTCTGTTTTTTCCACAAGGGACCTGCACCACTCTTACGGTTCATTTTCCAGACTTCTTTGATAGGGTACTAAAGGCCAATTAGGCCACTCCAGCTGAGACAAGATCTCTTCACAAGTTATCTAATAATCTTTGTAAGTTCCAATTGTGTCATGGAACTTTTTGAAAGTCCTATCCATGGATCCAGCAATAGCAGCCTTATCTTCAGCCTTGATACCTACTCACAGGGAGGTGGGCCCTAAGAATCCCTGCAATAAGAGGGTGGAAGCACCTCTCCAGAGGTTTTAGAGAGGCTGCAGTGATGCCTTTAGGACTTCCATGACTAACTTCATTTTTTCTAAAGTGACCTATTTTCTACTCACAGAGAATGTCCACTCATAGACCCAGCCAAAAATGTGTTCCATCTCAAGAGGCGCAGGACCCAGGCAAACACCAATCCTTCCTGAACATTCAAGCTATAAAACCAGTCCCCAAGCAATATGTCTCTCAGGGGTCTATTCAGTACCCAATCGCAGTAGAGATTGAAGAGGAAACACTTCTGGATGGAGACTCTGAGGTCCATATTGGAGTATTTGTGCCAACAGGACTTCCTAGCATTGATTGATTTGACAAAGGCTTCCTATTCCCATCAGAGAAAAACACCAGAACTCCCGTCACTTCTGTTATAGTCACAGATACTTCCATTAGAGGTCTCCCCCCGCCCTTTGGCCTGACCTCAGTGCCACAAATATTCACCAGGGTCGTAATAGCCTTGATGGTGCACCTCAGAACCACATGAGTCTCTATCTTTTGATATCTAGACTTCTTGTTCATCTCTCTGCCCAAGGAAAAGGTACAAAGGACAAAGAGGCCATGATTCATTTCCTGCAGATCCATGGCTTCATGATAAGCTGGAAAAAGAGCTCTCTGTATCCAGCCCAGGTCCTGGATCATCTGAGAGAGACCATAGACACTTGGGTTTGTCTCATCAAGTAGCATCAGACTAAAATAATTCAGAGTGTGTATCAAATAGTGGCAGCCCATGACGGCGATGCTGGGGGGCGATGGTGGTAAGAGGTACCTTTAAAATTAAATTAAAGGGCTTACCAGCGGTACTGCCGGCACCTGCAAGCTGACGCAGCAGCGACACTCTGCTCAGCATTCCATTTGGTGGCTCTGGCACTGACCTGTTCTCTGAGCAAGCACAGAGGCCATTTGTGTGGTCAGCATGGTGTTGCTGACCACACAAATGACTTCTGCACATGTGCAGAAGACAGGTCATTGCCAGAGTCATGGCGCTGCTACATGGGATGCTGGACAGAGCACCACTGCTCGCAGCAGCTTGCAGGCGCTGGTTTTACTGCTGGTAAGCACTTTGTAATTTAATTTTAAAGGTACCTCTCATCACCTCCCCAGCACCACCATCACCACCTGCTACTGGCATCAAGTCAAGGAACAGGTACGAATGACTTTCATGGTCTTGGCATGATTGATGGTTATGATCAAATGGGATCTGTATATTCTGACACTATAAACCCTATTCCTAGTGGCTATCACATCCACAAGGAGGGTTTGGGAACTGAGAACACTTTCATTGGACCCAGAGTTATGTACTTTTCATAGGAAAAAGGTGATCCTATGTCCACATCTCTCGTTCATGCATTTCTTGTTTCACAGGTCACAAGAATTATTTTTTACCACCTTCTGTCCTAACACTGTACATCCACATGAACGTTAATGACATTCCCTGGATGTGCGATGGGCTCTTCAGTTTTACATGAACCAAACGGGTCCCTGAGGAAATTGGGAGGCTCTATTTGTTTCTTTTCAGGATAACTCTCTGGGGAAGAATGTGTTCCCCTCCACCAGTTCCAGGTGGTCTTACCAGAACTTTCCCGAGATGCTGGCTAGACACCTCAACTATGCTTTTGGCTTAAAGTGGGGAAAATTTGCTTGGCTTGGGGAGCAGCTTGGCTTCAGTATCAAATTTGTGCAAGTTTGGTATCTTGGAAAAGACGAGGAGGCGGAAATAAAGTTCGATGATTTAAGAGTATATGGGGTACAGAATACAAATCCTCAGTTAGGCAAGGCAATAAATCTTAGCTAATATTCTAAGCAAGAATATGGCTAGCGATAATTTAGCTTAAAGGTCTAATTAGAGCTCAGTCAGCTTGACTAGAGGCTTAAGGCTTGTCATGGAAAGTGTGTGAAAGCAGGGAGAGAAAAAGAGGCATCGAAGAGGCTTAGAAGGGCAAAAGGTTGGTTTACCTATCCTTCCCTGGTTTGTTGGTGTGTTCGTTGCAAGTTGGCTGGACTTTTCTCATGAGGAGCAGGCAGAAAGGCGGGAAAGAAGGGAGAGGAGCAAAGGCTACGACTCACTTGAGAGTCCGCAGGATTGTGATCCAAACAGATTCCAAGATGCTAGGGTCAGAACTCAGGCTTCAGGACTCTGAGGCCATGGGGCTTGCATAGGGCAGATATACTCGAAATCATGCCCTGAGATGTGAATTGAGTAAATCAAGGGGGCTTCTCCTTCCCTATAGGTCAAGGAGAGTCTTGCAAGACAAAGCTGCCCATTGCTAGCTGGACTGAATAATCTTGAGTGGGTCTTGCTCAACAAAAGGCAATGATGAAGTTATGGAACTGTGTTCCTGTTGAATAGAGCTGCTGGACTGACTGTCTCAAAACAGGATGCCCCATAGGTATACAAGATTATACAGCTCCAGTTTCAATGCGCTCATTTCTCTGAGTCCTTGACAGCTAAATTGTTAATTTCAACTGGGTTAGGAAATGTGCTGCTTATCTGTGTGCCTGTTCCACTGTTATCTCTTGTGAGAGGCAGGATTTCTTCCCTGATTGATTCTTCTTTTGAACTGAGGTCTGCTCACCAGCTACAATCCTGTAGTCTCAGGCTATGAAGCCATTCAAAGTAATATAGATAGAGGGGTGCTCTCTGGGTGACCCCAGAATCAAGCTGTCTGGCAACAGTGACTTTGGGGGTGTTTTGTTTTGGCTCAAAGGAGTCTGAGTAAGGTGCTTCCAAAGGGCATCATGGTTCATTCGCTGAGGGGCGCAGCAGCTTCAGCAGTCTCTAAAGGTAATTCCTGTTGGCAGATACTTGTAGGGTGGCCACTTGGGCTTCTGTTCATTCATCTTCTAAGCATTATATAGGGCTGATGCCTTTTCTTCTGTGGATGAGGCTAGTTTTGCAGAGGGTGTTGTCTGTGGAATTGCTCTTACCCCGTCCCTCCCTAGGTTGGCACTGCTCCTATACATCCTGATGGTGAAGAATGCCTTCTGGGAGCCTAAGGAGAAAAGGTAATTTCTTACTATGAATTCCTGTTCTCTAAGGCTCCCAGAGGGCATTCAGCCTACACTTGGCAGTTACCAAGCTGGACTTGTCCTGGAAGGGTAGAGGTGTTAGTCAAGGCTACCACATATGGAGGTGGTAGACAGGGCTTCCTGGAGATTTTCCTCTTTTTTGTGTTCCCTTTTCCTTCCCTTCCCATCCCTTGCCTGCTGAATATCTATGCTGTTCAATTGTTTATTATCAGTTGTTGTTCAGTGACAGTTGGGGAGTTGAGAGTTTGCTTCTGCTCTTCCAGTCCAGTCTGGGAGGGCAGGGTGGCCCCTCTCCCAGAGATGTTTCCTGTGGGGACCCTGCCTATTGCTCCAGGGAGAGACATCATCCCAGTGGTGAAGAATGTCCTCCAGAAGTCTCAGAAAATAGAAGTTCACTGTAATAAAATTACCTTTTTCCAAGTCAGCTTTGTATTGAAGCTTGTAAATTGAACAAAAGGGCCTGATATAAGAGAGTACAGTAGATCAGTGGGACTACCAGTTTAAATGGTGATTGAACTGTTGTCTTGAACTTTTTAAAACATGCATGCTTTTGTATTAGATGCAGTATAGGTAGAACCCCGAGCTTAGTACGCAGTAAACGATGGCACTTAGTCCAGCTCCATATTGCTTTAGTATCTGAAGGTTATGGTCTGTTTGCATGTTGTTGTATTTAAATTTTACTTTGATGGGAGTCAAAGAGCTACATGTGGGGATTCTTGACTGACTCTTACCTAAGAGCCATGTACATCATACCTGCCTCTGAAAACCCTCTCCAAAAAGTAAACTAATCCTTTGCAGGTGCCTTCAATGCCAAACAGTTGCAGTCAGGCACAGAAATTAGAAATCAGAAAATGCCAACTGCACAGAAGTGATTGCATGCACAAATGGAGCACATGGATCTCTTTGGATTCTGGCCTTTGTTCTCACTTCCTTGATAATATAGTAGCTCAGTTGCTTCCTTTTTTGCTGGAAATCTGTGGTGTATTTTATCTTTTTCAGGTTTTGAATTGTATTCCATGGTGCCTTCCATCTGTCCTCTAGAAACCCTCCATAACTCCTTGTCGTTAAAGCAGGTGGATGAATTTCTTGCCTCCATTGCTGCTGCTTCATCTGAGAGTCTTCCACTATCCGAAAGCTCTCTTCGTAATTATCTTTATGTTTTCTATTTTTCAAGCTGCAAAACACTGCCAGGCATAGGCAACCCATTGAAAAAACCAAGATTCATGTTTTATGGTATAGGACTACTAAACAGTCTAAAATTAAATAAGTATTTCCTCATTTTATCATTGATTAACATATTAATCTGGATTGTGATCCACAATATAATTACAACTCCTTGTGTGTCTTGTATGCTGTGTAGAATATCTTTAGAGTACCCAGAGTCATTTCCACAACTAGATATGGCTGTGATCCAGAGAAGTGCATGCCCAGTGGGGACCTCATTTAGCTTGCAGAGGTGGAGCAAGCCACCACCAGTCCCCTGTCTGTGCTGCAACCTGCTTAAAAAAACAAACAAATGCAGTTTCAAAGTTTCAAATGCAGTTGTGGGGAGGGGGAAGAGCAGCTGTTAGAAGAAAAATAAATGTGAAAGCCTTATTTTATATACAGCTCCCTTGCGTGTATTGGACTTTGAGTACTATGACATCTGTTGCCAGATAGTCTGATGTCTTATTTAGAATAGTGCCTTCTAGATTTCTTAACATTTCTATGACAAATTATACATGCTAACATTTGCTATATATGCCTACCAACTTCAGCCTAGTGACACAGCCGTCAGCCTTTTCTAAATAGGTTCCTTGGAAGCAAAACATGACAAATGTTCTAAAATGACATTGACAAAAACCTTAAAATATGTATTGATAAAAAGTAATACTGGGGCAAAACATACTCATGGTCACTTTCACATATGGTAGTTACACGGCTTCATACCAGTGTCCAGAAAGCAATATGGCCTGTTCTTACTTCCTCATGGATAATAGTCAGTTATTTGGCAAAGAGTAAGACAAAATAACTTTTTAAAAATGCAACACACATTTTGATCCTCTTAGGTACTCCATCACTTCTAGATGTCATGTCATCAAGAAAAGGTTCCTTAAATACATATACCCCTGCTAAAATCCAGCCAACACCTTTCGAAGAAACATTGGATCGGCGATGTGTGGAGAAATGTCCTTCAGGTAAGTTTTAAAAATCCATGCACATCCATTTACACCCTACTAATGCTGTGGAACATGTCAACCAGTAAACTAAATTCAGAGAAATGCCTGATTAAATGGACAGTGCTAGTCACAACTACAGCAAATTACCTTTTTCTAGCTTACAATAGCTGCAGAGCTGTTAGGATAAAATGAGGAAAATGTGTATTTAATCCTCCCCAAGTTCTTGAGTTTGAAAGACGTCCCAAGTAATCAATCATAAATTTGTTGAGTGCCAGGCTTTCATGAAATCCCTTCTGGAATTCTCAAATATTAAACTGGCACACTACAATTAGCTCTTCTACTATGCACATGCTGTACAGCAACCTTCAAAGAACTGCTGCAAAGTAGCCTCCTTTTACTCATGGCTTGCAAAGCACATCTGTTTCCCTGGCATTTGCACTGGTGGAATCTAGTGGGCATCCTGTGGTCTGTCACTCACTATATCTTCAGGCAAGCTTTTTAGCTGTTTGATAGTTTTAATGGGTATTTTAATTTGCTTTTTAATGTTTTAATTGTTAAAATTTCTTAGTTTTGTTGCTGTAAACCACCTAGAGACTTTGATAGTGGGTGGTATACGAATATGTTAAATATAAATAAATTAATTAAATAGGGCAGGAGTGGGCAAACTTGGCCCTCCAGCTGTTGTGTAGCTGGGGAAGATGGGAGGAGTTATTCAACAACAGCTGGAGGCCAAGATTGCCCACCCCTGCTATACAGGCTCTTTGCTCACTGGACTTCCCTTTTCTTTGTGGTCCTTATATATGTGATGGAAATGATGTATCCTCATGCTAAGGAAGATTCATGAAGCTTAATATAAAGTATCCTGAGGAGATGGTGATACAGATGTAAATAAATAAAATACAGAGTCAATTAATTTTGACTTTATTCAAGTTGAGAAAGAATGTAATATTGAGCATTATCCAGCCATCATTGAGTACTTTTAGATCTGGATAGTGATTCTGACGACACTCATAAAAATGGGTCCTGCGCCTGCGCAGACCAACTTCGGGTAGCCATCGTTAGCTCCTTGCGACGCCTTCAGCCGCCCCAGCACGAGCGTGCAGTACCTCATATCAACAGTTAGGCGTCTCTGTCTTCAGTTCCTTTCTGACCGCCCTTACGATCAGACACTTCGGAAACTTAACCGCTCCTCAGCATTTACTAATTGGATTTCTTGGTTTTGAACTTTGGATTCGGCACTGGTTACTTCTTTGGATATCCTTACAACTTAAAAGAATTTAAAAAGGAAAATAAAAAGACGGACGGACTCTCTCCCTTGTGACTATGGACCGGTAAACGAACGACGGCTCCCTTAGCGTCTTTTCCCCTTATACCTACGACAAGCCTCCACCCCCCATGAGCAAACGACCCAAAGCTATAGCCTCCTCTGTGGGAGGAGCGGGCAAGGCCAGCACTCGCGAAAAGACCACCTTTAAGCGGTGCCAGGGCTTCCGGGGCAAACTGCCATCTACAGACAGACATAGTTTCTGTCTCCTCTGCCTGGGAGAAGGGCATACGGCCACTGCTTGTGAGATCTGTGCAGGGTTTTCGAAACAAACCCTTAAAAATAGATTGGCGCATCTTAAAGTTGCCCCGATGGAAGAAGCCCTATGCCCAGCGGCTACAAGCTCAGTTGGGGTCCCGGGAGCTGTCTCTCTTACACAGTCTAAACTCCCAGGGAAGGGGAGTGAGCCCTCAACGTCAATGGCACGTTCGACATTGAAAAATGATAATGGCTCACGGCAAGTGTCAACCTCGGTATCGACAGACAAACGTCTAAAGAAAAAGTCTCACCATCTGAAGGCTAAGGAAGCCACTCTGTCGCCGTCAGGCTTACAGCAGACTCGCTTACGGCATCGGGCAGTTTCGCTTTCACCCGCCCCTACACCGCAGCTTTCGCTGTCACAATCCACAACACGGGGGACGCGTACTCCTTCGGTGTCGAAGGTGCACACCCAAGAAAGGCGCTCGGCATCGAGGAAACACAACTCTGGTCGCCAGTCATCTGCCCAACCATCGACTTCTAGAGCAACTCGGGCCACAGCGCTAGACAATACATCGACATCGAGGGAGTTAGCGTCGATATCGAGAGGGCCTATTAGGGGCCATGCCGCAGCTGCTTTTGAACAAGAGGAAATGCCCCTTGTGGTCGAAGTCGAGCCCCTCGGGGTCGAACACCAGATGGAGTTGGTTGCTGCGTCGGTGACTGACAGTCCTGTCAATACACAGGAAAGAGCCTTACTGACCCTTCTTCACTCAGAGGAGACAACTCCAACCACCTCCACGTTTCAAGGGTTCTTACACCCTGGCCTGGATGTGGAAAATGAAGAACCAACGGAGGATGCCCTACCTGATGTCCCAAGAACCCCAGATATCGGGGGTTTGCTTCCTAAAGGTGGTTGGGGAGCCTCAACTCTTTCACTGTCACCAGAAGATCTGACCTTGTTTAACCAATGGAAGCTGCGGAAGCAATATCTCACTAATACAGGCACTCAAGTCACACCATTCAGAGAGCCTGTTTCCATTTCTCATGACACAGACACAGCCGCAACTGGCTAGAACCGTAGCAGTACAGGCTGCTTTACCTTACAGAGAAAGAACTGTGTCGGTGCAGACAGCTTTGCAAACAGCTATACAAACTACTGTTCAAGATCACCCAGTAGTTGCGACCGAGGGGGGTCAGGCACCCCTGTGGTTCTTCCTCCTCCGAGGGACTACCCGCTTGCTCCAGACTCCTCTGATGATGAGAGCGATAGCAACGAATCAGATTCTGCTGGGGATGACTCTGAACCTTCCTTACCAGACCCTTCCTTACTGGACTTACCGACGGAGGTTCCTCCTCCATTGTCGGTCTCTCCGAACAAACAGCTGAAGACATGCCACCAACAGGTGGCTGAAATGGCAGCAGTTCTTGGCCTTGAGCTGCGCCCAAAAACCACAGAACTGGATGACCCAGTCTATAACTTTATGAAAAAGACTCCGGGACTACAGCCGGTTTATCTTCCCATGCTACCGGTCATTAAGAATGCAGCCCAGTCGGCTTGGGACATATTGCAGACATCAACACCTACTTCAAAGAAATTAGAGACTCTGTATCGAATTCAGGAGACAGACAATGTTTATTTACATAAACACCCTGCACCTAATTCTTTAGTCATAGACTGTGCTTCCACCTCTTAAGTCAGGAAGACGTCATACTACACCGGCAGACAAGGAGGGGCGGAAGTTAGATGTTTTGGGGAGGCGCACGTACTCCACTTCTTGCCTCTCAATCAAAATTACTAACTACGTGGCCTGCTTGGCCAAATACACCCATTGTTTATGGGAAAAGCTTTATGAGGAGAGGACCAGCCTTTCTCCGGCAGAATTCAGACAGAAGTTTGAGAGCACCTTTCTCCAGACCACGACTACCACACGCTAGCAGTTGGCCAACGCAAAACACCTGGTGGAGTCTGAGTCTAGAACACTAACATCGGCCATCATGCTAAGAAGACATGCTTGGCTCCGTTCGACTTCTCTGCAACCGGACATGCGGGATCGCATAGAATCACGGCCCTTTGATGGCAAGGGTCTCTTTGCTGAGACAACGGATGAGACCATGGAGCAATGGAGAAAGTCCAAAAACATGGCTAGAACCTTTATGAATCAGACACAGAAGTACACTTCAAGCAGGTATCAGCCTTCTTACAAGCGGCAGCAGAACTTCCAGCGAGGAGATCGTAGAGACTTCCGGAAGTCATGGAATCGATGGAATAAGAAGGGCTATTCAAACAAGAATAGGTCTGATCAGCAGAATAAGAATAGACCCAACACCCAAAATAAACAACATTTGTGAGCTCAGTGGAACTTAGGGTCCATACCTCCTGGCAGTGACCCTGGGGAAAATCCAGCTGAATCACTGACTCGGTCAACGGTCGTAAAAAGGTCCGACATCGCCTTACATGCACCAAGGCCCAACATCGCCTTGGACATAGCCATTAATAACAGCATAGCCAGTAATACCATCCATCTGGCAAGTCATGCCTTTGCATGGCGCAATATAACATCAGATCATTGGGTTTTACGCATCGTCCAGACTGGATATGCTATTGAGTTCCTTTCCCTGTCTGAGTAATTGGGCATCAAGTTTACATCTGAAACTGAGATTCTGAGAGAGGAGGTAAACTCCTTGTTGGAGAAGGGTGCGATATTGCCGGTACTGTGGTCAAAATGCCACGGGGGTTTCTACTCTAGATATTTCCAAATTCCGAAAAAGGATGGTGGTATACGCCCCATCATGGACCTCAGAGATCTCAACCAGTATGTGGATGTTAGGAAGTTCCATATGATTACGTTGCAAGCGATCCTTCAGGGTGAGGGTTGGATTGCAATGTTGGATTTAAAGGACGCCTACTTCCATATTGGCATACAGGTGAATCACAGGAAGTTCCTGCGTTTAACACTAGGGTCTCAGGTCTATGAATACAATGTGCTTCCCTTTGGGTTAGTGACTGTTCCGCAAGTGTTTACTAAATGTATGGCAGTGGTTATTGCCTTTTTAAGGGTTAAAGGTGTTTCTATCTTTCCCTATTTAGACGACTGGCTTCTGACAGCAAGGACAAAGGAAGATCTTCTGCGTCATGTGTCAACAGTGTTGTCTCTTCTGAAGCAGTTGGGGATACATATCAACGAGAAAAAGTCACACCTAATGCCGGCCAGGTGCCTGCTGTACATCGGGGCAGTGTTGGATATGACAGTACAGAGGGCATTCCTGCCCGAGGAAAGGTTCAATCGCATCCGCGATCTGGTCCACCAGTTTCACGGGCAGCCCCTTCAACAGGCCAGAGTCATCCAGGTGCTACTGGGCTTGATGGCCTCTTGCACAGCAACAGTCCTGTATTCGAAACTCCGTATGCGGAAGCTACAAACGTGGTTTCTTCATCTGTTCAGCCCAAATTCGGACTCTCAAAGCATGCAGCTACTGATCCCAGAGAGGGTGTTGGCATCTTTGCTTTGGTGGACAAGGGAAGGGAACATGCTGGCAGGCGTGCCCTTCCGTACCCCATCTCCTGCAATGACACTTATAACGGATGCCTCTCAGCAGGGATGGGGCGCGCACTTGGGTGGACAGCAGAGATTAGGACGCTGGAGTCGCCACGAGCGCATCCTTCATATCAATTTCCTGGAGCTTCTAGCTGCGTACAAGGCATTGTGGGAGTTCCAAGGCGTGATTCATGGCAAGACACTGCTTCTACAAATGGACAACACTATGGCAGTGGCTTATGTAAACAACCAGGGTGGTACAGTATCAATATCTCTTTGCCACCTAAGCCTTCAAGTGTGGAATTGGTGCATTGCCAGAAAGGTCCACCTTCAGGCCATCCATATAAAGGGCCGGGACAACGTCTTGGCAGATGCGTTAAGCAGGGACAAGATGCTAAGGCAAAACAGAATTCTGTATCAACACGAGTGGGAGCTAAACCCACACCTGGTAGGTGAGCTATTTCGGAAGTGGACCACTCCTAGTGGACCTTTTTGCTACGGCAGAAAACAAGAAGTGTGCACAATTCTGCTCAAGGATGGGACTCGGAGAAGGTTCAAAGGGAGATGCGTTCCAATTCCAATGACGCAGAGTGTCTTTTACTTGTACCCACCATACCCACTCCTGAACAGAGTAGTGGCCAAATTGCTTCAGGACGGAACCAGGGCAATAGTCATTGCGCCTTGGTGGCCACGACAGCCGTGGTTTCTGAGATTGAAAAGTCTGGCGGGTGTCCACTACGAGAGACTACCACAGAGGCCGGATCAGATAATTCAAGCAGGGGGAGACCTATTGCATCTGAGTCTATCCACTCTGAAGCTCACTGCATGGAGAGTAGGCTTTTGAGGCACATTCTACTAAACAACAGAAAAGAATCAACGAGAAGGAATTATACAGCAAAGTGGAAGAGATTCGTGGCGAATGTGGAGGACGAGGGGTTTCGGCCACGGGAGGCCACTTTGTGGGAGGTCCTTCTGTACCTTACATCCTTAAAGTCTCAGGGCTTGGCGAATGTTTCTATTAAAGTGCACATGGCGGCTCTCTCTTCTCGCCATCAGGGATGGGATGGAAAGTCGCTATTCACTCATCCTCAGTCAAAGGATTTCTTGAAGGGGATTAATAATTTGTATCTCCCCTTTAGGCCTCCGATTGAGAAGTGGAGTTTGTCCCTGGTTCTGTCCACAATGACTCAAACGCCATTTGAGCCAATGGCGACAACAACCTTGAAGTTAGTAACTTTAAAGACTCTATTTTTAATTGCCATCACCTCCGCAAAGCGGGTGAGTGAGTTGCAAGCTCTTCGGATAGACACTATAATCCATCCTGAGAAGGTGGTGATGCGCTTTGACCCAGATTTCCAGCCCAAGATTGTGACGAACTTCCATGTTAACTGTGACATTGCTCTGCCGACTGTCTTCAGAAACCCGTTGTTGGAGTTAGATGCATACCTTGGATGTAAGGAGAGCTCTCCTTTTCTACTTAAAGAGGACACAGCCTTTCAGGAAGACTTGCCACCTTTTTCTGGCGATCAAGGGCACCAACAGAGGCTCACAGCCCTCTAGACAGAAGTTGTCCGCCTGGCTAGTAGAGGCAATTAAACTGGCTTATAGTTGTCAAGGAAAGACGGCTCCAGAGTATCTCAGGGCGCACTCGACACGGGCCTATTCAACTTTGGCAGCCCAGTTGGCTGGCCTCCAAATGACGGACATCTGTTCAGCTGCGTCCTGGGCTTCAGATCACACCTTTGTAAAGCATTATGCCTTAGACCTACGCTCGGCGGCGGAGGCAACATTTGGCAGAGAAGTCTTGAAGAGGGTGTTACAGCAGCATGCAGCCCACACCTCCAGAGTAGGCAGCTCGTTACTCACCCATTTTTATGAGTGTCATTGGAATCACTATCCAGATAAACAGGTTGCTCACCTGTAACAGATGATCTGGTAGTGATTCCACGACATTCATAAAACCCGCCCATCCGGCCCTGCTGTAGGCTGCATGGATCGACATGGTTGGAATAATAGTTGTGTCAGTCATCCAGAAACTGAAGACAGAGACGCCTAACCGCCGATATGAGGTACTGCACACTCGTGCAGGGGCGGTTGAAGGCGTTGCGAGGAGCTAACGATGGCTACCCGAAGTTGGTCTGCGCAGGCGCAGAACCCATTTTTATGAATGTCATGGAATCACTACCAGATCATCTGTTACAGGTGGGCAACCTGTTTTTCTCGTGATTTCAGTGGGATAAGTGTGTGTTTCTATTTCTCCCCTGAAATTAAAAATAATTTTTGTTTTCTTTGTCTGCAGGTACTTCCACATCCTGATATTTGACAGCATCATAAAAAGGCATGGGTAACATGTATTACTGGGGATTAAACTCTCTTAGAAGAAGTGAAGCACTTCAGGCAAAACTGGAAGGGCCTGCTGTTAACCATCCTTTGCAGTGCACATTGCTGTGTAGAAAAAAGTTTTTCAAAGGCTATTTATGTCTGTCTGTAGCAATATGTTTACCTTTACATAAAATGATTGCTGTAGTGCATATATTGTGTATATATATATATAGGTTAAAATTTATTTCTTTGTTTCTAAAATATCAAAAGCAAAGTTTACACCCATCATTTTAAGGAACTGTTCCTCATTAACAAACTGCACAAAACATTTTTCATCTTTGTTGTCCTAAGTATGCATAAAACGCAACACCAAAACAGCCTAACTTATTGGTTTGCATTGCAGGAGCAGCTTGGAAGTAGACAGGAAGCAAATAAGGATTTCAAAAAGCCACACCTTCCTTTCTGGCCTGTAGCAGACATTTAAAAAGGCCAGTAAAAGGAAGAAAATCTTTTTTATCATGAAACCACAGTAACATGACTCTTGTTAACAGATGCCTTCTGAATGGCCAGCTTCCCCTTTGATGTCAATTCATTTTTTTAATCTGGATGAAAGGTGGGAAGCATTTAAACCCTCAAACTCGGAAAATCCAGCCCTCCCCATCACTTACTGTAGATATCCTTACTCAAAACATAATTGGTAGATTTCTATTGAGGCATCTAAGTTATCATCTAATAATTTAGATACCAATTAGAAGGTGTTATGAGTTAAGCTAAGTTTAAGTTCAGAGAGAGCCCACATTGGAGATTGACTCGCAGTATAAAACAGTAATATGAAATAGTCAGAATAACGTTTACCTTCCTTGCAACCTGACAAGACTCAGGGCAACTAATAGCAACTGAAGTAGGGAACATAAAGATATGAAAATATAATCCTGCAGCACAAGAGCCAATAATTTCACAGAAATTTTTTACTTCCATTTCTGAATGACTTGATTGATGGCCATTTCACCAAGTTTTAAGGGACTCACTCCATATCAATTATTTTCTCCCTCCACAGCATCTGTGATAGGAGCAAGACTTTGTTCTTGACCCCTGTTCATGCAGTCATGCTAACACCAGGTGGAGCCAGGTGCTGGATCTGAACCTTTTTCAGAGCCTAAAGAATTCTTGTCTCCTGTCTCTCACAGTTAAGAAATGGCTCCTGCAAGTCACCTCCTCCCCATTGCTTTGAGGCGGCTATAGAGAGTCACATTTATAGCAGCTGTGGTAACAGTAATGCGGCTAAAGGTCTATTGTCCAAAGTTTGGGTATTCATGAGTTATGAGGTAATTATTAATATATCATTCTAAACTGGCACTTGGCATACTGAAATATGGCCTGGGAGCATTTCTTATTGAAATATATTTCTAAAGAAAATATTATTTTGCTATTCAACATAATTCCCTCTCCCCCCCCCCGCCCCGTTTAAATGTAGACAAGCTGGGGTGAATTAGGGATGGTATATCCTTGAATTTCCATGTTCTTTTATATGTTTACATTAGACCTTTGACATTCAAATATAATTTGATTGTTAATATCTGTGCTTTAAGATACGGATTCTTGTCCTAAAGTAAAGGCATCTCATGTTTACATTCTTAATATTCTTCTGTTTTGTTGAAAAGATTACTTCCTTCAGAGGTTTCTGCAGAACACTGCTTAAAGAGCAGTCCACATGTGGATAATGGAGCTTTATAAGGAAAAGCAGAAACAGCTGGTCTGTTAATATTACATGCTAGTAACTTGTATATCTATAGATGATATTGTTTGTCAATTTTTTGTGATAAAGGAAGTTGCAGCATTATGAAAGCTACGTAATTACTGTTTCAAATTGACTGAAGACTAGGACATAAACCCATCCACTTGTTACCATCATTGTCCTTTTAATTTTTACTGTTAGCAGATAGCAGTTAAAGACAGCTGAAGATTGTATTAGTGCCATCAACATCTTTAGCAGTTTGAATTATGCCTTTAAAATATTCAGGTACGTCAGTCAGCATCTAAGTCATCAGTTGTCCTATGACTTCTCTTGTGGACTGATGAATAATTGAATGCCTACTCTCAAATTTCTGATAAATGCAGAAACTAATATAAATAAATGACTCTCATTAACAGCAATATTTTCCTGTTAAATGGCAGGGCACCTAGCTTTAAATAAAGTTGTTAAGAATACAGGCTCTTATTGTCATCTAGCAATGCTCCATGAAAGGTGTATTTGCTTCTTAAACTTGCCATGACATTGCTGTGCATATTTCAGTAAGTCACATGAGACATTCTTAAGTACTGTTTAAAATACCAAATATATAATAAGTTTGCAACTTCTCATTGTAAACATTTCATTTTATATAATGTAAATTTGTAATATGGACAATGTTTGTCTTGTTTACCTCTGAATGTATGTCATTTTACCATTTTTCTATAAGAAAATGTTAGAATCTGTGTGCATATCATTCCAGTAAACCAAAGCTTTGGCATAAATTTTTGATGTGCTCTTAAATAAAAGAGAGTTGAGAATACACTTCCTGTATGCTTTACTTGCTCTCTAAAATTAGGTAATTCTTTACACGCCTTATTTACTTTTGTCCTCCCACCAAAGAGGTATCTTCATGTCAAAAGGCCCCGGGGAAGTGGATGGGATTAATGCAGCAACAGGAAGACTCACAGACTGGGGATGCTTTAACTGCATATATGATTATTTATAGGAGGCTCCTAGTAATGGTTCCCTTCACCCTGCCTGGGTTTGGGTTCATTCTTCATGGACCAACCAATAAATCTGACAAATGCACAGAGAGCAGAAGTGATCTTCTCCAGTCAGCTGGTTGCCTTTCCCCATGCCTTGCAGGTGATGAACAATGACACACTGCAGCCCAGTGCGTTGCACACATTGTCTTAATAGATATGATGGATGTCGCTTTGGTTGTGCAGTGCTCACTGGCCCCCAGATGCAGTGACACACAAGGAATAACAGCCCAGTTGGGTTTGGCCCCTTCCTGGATCTTCCCACTCATTAGTCAAACCCAGTTAATCATGGATGGCAGCTGAGCAGCGCTTCCATTGGTTCCTCATCTGCTTCAGTCACCACCTGATTTGGGCAAATCCTAGGTCACACCATCACATCCATCTCAGAAGGGAGAGGTTTTCAGTACTATACAGCAAAAAGCACATATCATAAAGATTGATTAAAAAAGAAACACTTTTGTGATGGGTTAAAATTTTAAATTTGCTCTAAAGTTCTAAAAATTTAATTTTTAAATTAGCTTGAAAAGCTAAATTTTTGGAAGATTTGTCTGAAAAGCGGAGTATAAGTGCCAAAAATAAAGCAAGCAAAGAGTGAGTGTTTGTGTGTGTGCGCACGCACATGAGAGAGTGTGTGTAAAATACATTGACTGCTGGAGAACAACTCAGCAGAGAGATACTACTGAAGAACAGTTTTTGTTAAGCAAGCCTGCAGCTGATAATTATATATCATAGTATGATCTATACAATAGTAGAAGTCTAAGGTCTTGTCAAAAGAAATGTCAGCATGGTGGTAATATAAGTAAGGGGTGTCATGTTTATGAAATATTCCCAAATGAAAATTCTGTAGAAATAGACCTTGATATGGATACTAAGGGATATGTAACACATCAAGGTTTTTTCCTTACATGGTTCCCTGCCCCTTTACATGAATATGGGGCAAAGAAAGTGTACGCACCTATACAGTTATGTGAAAACAGAACAGGTATGTATACTATCTTAGGAACCCACTGCCAGTGGTGGTTTCCCGATACATATACAAATAGTAAAATAAACAGGGTTGTTTTACCATCAGAGACACATTCCTGAAAGCAAATAGTCCTTTATAAGGGAGAAGAGAGCAATGAAAATCATTCTCCACTACTGCTGGGCTGTCGAAGAGGCACAGCTAGTTTCCAGCCTCCTTGCATTCCTCCTGGGCTGCTTCTGTTGTCATAGCATTGTGGGGGATGTCAGTCAACAAATGCAACCTTCACACATAACAGGGTACACTTTTCCCTAAACTTAATCAGAAAGGGGGTTTTATATGAAGTAGCTCATGCTTCTGGTCTTCTTGAGTCACTTCTTGCTGATAGGTTCTGACATTCGTTCTCTCTGCCAGACAGACAGGTGCGGGTGAGCATTTTAGATGTTTCCCTCATTGGCATAACCATTCATGTACTAAGTTAAATGAAACAAGGAACTTGAAAAAGCATTTTCCACCTAGCTCCCATTTAGTGCTTGTTTTCACTCCCACTAAAATATGTTTGGATTTTTTCTGCCCTTTTAATTGGGAAATTTCCCATGTTTATCTGGAGAAAGCTGAAGCTTATGTTTTTAAGATTGCTTGCATCTTTTTTATTCTTTTATTGTAAAAGGTCTTGTCCCTTAAAACCCTCTCAACCACCCTATGTTTATGAAAAGCCAAAGTTTAACATGCAAAACAATTATGTCCATGATATTTCAACATTAAAGTTTCTAAACTAGTTGCTGATTACAACGAAATACTGTAGCATATGCTACTCCACCCCCCGCCTCTTTAATTATTGGAGAAAAATAGTGATTGATACAATCCAGACTGTCAGTGATGCAATCATTGTGTCATGATGTCAGTGTCAATGATATAATCTAAACTGAGCCTAAACTTGGACAGATAACTGTAAATTTTAATATAATTTATTTCATACTGCAGCTGCTCTTGTCCATGATCCATGAATACCATTAATTTGCCACCTTACTCCAGCACTGCAAAAGCCATTTATAAGCCACCCCCAATTTAAGTCCTGCTGAACTTTTGAATTAGGTGGTGATACAGATTCCAAAAACCTGCACAACAGCTGCCTAGAATGCTGGTTGAAATCATAGTATTGGAAGATAGATAGATACTTTATTTACAGCCAATGACCGAAACAAAAAACAACAACACAAACAATAAACATTATTCCAGCATTCAACATTAACTTAATCATTAACTTCAGCATCAATCAATGAACTACGAATTCTAATTGCGATGTCTGGTTGGCATCAGATCAGCACTGCACTAGTGCAGCAGTGCCTGACATCCAGGTGAATACAGTGCTATTGCACAAGGCGAAAGGGGGATTTGTCACTCACTCTCCTGAAGCTTACTCTTCAGGGACTTCGTTTCAGGAGGCACAATGCGCTTCAAAGATTGTCAGAATCATTCCTGGCTGCAGGTAAGGAAGGAAGATTGGGAAGCCTGTGCAGCTGTGGTGGCTTTATATCCGCTTGTTTTAGCTATTGTTTGATGCAAATAATGGTTCTTACTAGACAGAGTGCTAGGAATTTGGAGATCTCCCCTCCCCTTACAAGTGTCTTGCCCCCAAGAAGGAAAAGACAAGCTAAAATTTCATCATTTTCTTCCTCCAACAAAAGGTCAAGTGAAGCATAGGCTATGCCCTTCCCTCAAGTCCTGTTTTGAACTGGTCCTTGGACCACAGAGTGGCCATACCTGAAACCCAAATAGATGGAGGAACTATTGACCTTGCAACAGAAATTGGCCTTGCTGGTTGGATAACTTGGAGAATCAAACTCTGGATGAATTAATAGAAAAGGAGATCAAAAAGTTTGCTCAATATGCTGCTACATATAATCATGAGGCGCTCAGGGTGCATTAGGTGCTAAGAAGGAGGAACAATAAAAACACATAACACACTAAGTCATAACGGACAAAAAAGAGAAAATACAAAATACAATACAAAACAGCTTGAGAACTCACTTTAAAATTAATTAAAAAATAAGATCAAATCTGAAAAGCCAAATTTAAAAGGCCTGGGTGAACAAAAAGGTTTTTACCTGGCATCTAAAAGATCAGAGTGACAAAGCCAGGTGAACCTCACTGGGGAGACTATTCCATAAACGGGGTGCAACCACTGAAAAATTCCTCTCTCTGGCAGCCACCCACCTCACCTCATTTAGCAGGAACACCCAGAGGGCCTTCAAAGAAGATCTTAAGGCATAGGGACATATGGGGCAAGGCATTCTCTCAGGTAACCCAAGCCATTTAGAGCGTTAAAGGTTAAAACGGGGCCTGGAAATTGACTGGAAGCCAGTGCCACTGACAAAGCAGTATGCAAAACTTCCAGTCCCAGTTAATAAGACCCCACTGAAGTAATCTGGAGAGATCTGTCTCCAGTGTCCACCAGCTCACCTGGTGGCCATGGGGACGGGCCTTCTCAGTTGCTGCCCCGAGATTGTGGAATGCACTCCCAACTGAAATACGGTCTTCCCCATCTCTGACCATTTTAAAAAGGCATTTGAAAACCCACCTCTTCATCCAAGCTTTTTCAGCGTTTTAAATTTGTAGGTTTTAATCTGTTTTTTATTTTAATTGTCTAAACTGTTAATTTCCCCTTTCTCCCCCGACTTTCTTTTTTGTATGTTTTGAACTTGTTTTTATGTTATTGTTAACCACCCAGAGATGAAAGTTTGGGGCAGTGTACAAATTGATAGATAGATAAATAAATAAATAACCTTGCAGCCCTATTTTGTACCAGCTGCAGTTTCTGGACCATTTCCAAAGGCAGCCCCATGTACAATGCATTGCAGTAATCTAAGCTAGAGGTTACCAGAGCATGAGTAACTCTGGCCAGACTATCTCTGTCCAGGTAAGGTCACAGTTGGTCTATCAGCCGAAGCTGATAAATGGAGCTCCAAGCCACAGAAGCCACTTGAGCCTCTACTGACAGTGCTGGATCAATGAGACCCCCAAACTGCAAACCTGGCCCTTCACGGGGAGTGCAACCCCATCTAGAACAGGCTGGACATCATTCACCAGGGCAGAGGAACCACCGACCAACAGTACTTCTGTCTTGTTTGGATTGAGTCTCAGCTTATTCACCCTCATCCAGTCCATTACTGCATCCAAGCGTCGATTCAGGACAGTCACCGCTTCACCTGCGTCTGATGAAAAAGAGAGATACAACTGAGTGCCATCTGCATATTAATGACACCTCAAGCCAAATCACCCAAATCACAGGGTAGGTGGCGCCCACCCTATATACACACTGGGGCCAGGCTTCAGGCAGGGAAGAGGCACAGCTAGAGAGGCAGACAGTGAAATGGCTACAAAAGATGAAGGAGGTAAAATGGCTGACAAATATTTTCAGGTGGGCGCCACCTACCCTGCCCTCAGGTAAGAGCCACCACTGATAGAACTGCAGTTTCTGAAAAAATATTGAAATTTTCACCACCATTAAAGGGCCATTCATGTTTCCATGTTAAACTGATCGTTTTGAAATTGTTTTGTTGTGTTAACCCCTGCTAACTTTTAACATGGTGATTCTCTTTATTTAGCGGGGGGGGGAGTAACTGGCCCTATCCACCCCCAGCACAGTATCTCCAGTGACTGTTGCTGGTGTGTATCTTATGTTTCTTTTAAGATTGAGAGCCCTTTGGGGACAGGGATCCATCATATTTATTTATTATTTCTCTGTGTAAACCGCCCTGAGCCATTTTTGGAAGGGGGGTATAGAAATCGAAATAATAATAATAATAATAATAATAATAATAATAATAATTAATAAATTTAAAATGATTGCAAGCTGCTCTAAGGATGCTATTTGGGTAGAAAGTATGGAGTTTATTTATAAATAATCTTCTGATTAACTGAACATAACATTGAGGTCAAAACAGTTTGGTTTTGTTGCTTGCACTCTCTACCTTCACCACAAGGTGGAAGTCAGTTTCAGACTTTAGCTCAGCTGAGGAAAAGTCAGTGATTTCCTATTTGCAAGTATAACCACTTTACAGCAATGTGGTTACATTACAATATATTACTGCAAAGATAAGCAGTAAACATTGTGCGAGATGTACCCGGAGCCTATGCATGTGTATTCTTATTTATTTATCATCTTATTTATTTATTATTTCTCTGTGTAAACCGCCCTGAGCCATTTTTGGAAGGGCGGTATAGAAATTGAATTAATAATAATAACAATAACAATAATAATAAATATTCTTTTTAAAAAACATATGCAATATATACAGTGGCCAACATCCAGACCAACACTCCACTGACATGCAAGGTTCTGCATTGCGCAAGGGGGATGGGGTGATTTTCGGTGATCTCTCTTTCTCTCTGCAGCTTGTCTTTGCCTTCCTAAACTATCTTGGTCCTCAGGGACATCATTTCAGGAGACAGAGGTGGCTGCAGAGGAAAGGGGAAACAATAAAAAATCACCCGGTTTCCCCTGCACAATGGAAAACATGTAAAAATTCAACAGGTGCAATGTTCACCAGGATGTTGAATTTCTGCTTGTCATACAACTGAACCCCTCCTGGACTCAGCTCCCCTACCAGAAAGAAACTGGGAGGGGAGAGCTGGTCAGTATATGGCAGCTTCCTGTGTTCCTAAACTGTAAAACAGGATGCTTTCTCATGAGCAGTGAGAAAGGGCAAGAGGGCTAGCAGGGAGAGAGCCTTAAAAAGATTTCCTCCCCACAGAAGATCTGATTCTTCCCTTGGGGTGGGCGGATCATCCACCCAGACTATTACTCTGAGGGTCGGGGTGCCGGACGCATCACCCCGTGTCGCCCCACCCCCCATGAGCTCCCATAATGCACCACGCAAGTGTGCGGTGCATTATGGGGATCCCACCTCCCCTCCCCTCCCCATAGCCAAATGAGAGCCCTCCAGATGGCCAGCCCTGGCAGACAATCAAAGCAACGGGGTTAGGAGCGCACTCACTCTCCTAACCTTGTTTTGGAGGGTAGCTCTGTAGGCGGGCTTGCTGCTGCAGCACCTCCGGGATCGGGCCCAAAACCGGTCTGGGCTTCCTTAGCCCGGTTTTGCATATGCATATGAATAGCTTCACTGTGTCAGTCCTGCAAGAACTGGAATCCAACTCCTTTCCCATACAAGAAGTTGGAAGGTGGAGCAGGGTCTGAAGACTAGAACATATGTTCTACTTGCCATAGGGATGCTAATGGCCTCCCCGTGGTGAGAAGTTCCTGTACCAGCCATAAAATCTAGGAATACTTACTGTGTGGACCAGACTGCATTCTAAAACACCCACCCACAATGCTGCATAACACAGCTACGACTTACTTGGTGTGATTACACATTGAGATGTAACTTGCATTAGGAATAATGCAAGCCACATCACAATGTGTGATCACACAATGGTAAGTAGCCGTAGAACAGTCCCAACAAACAGCAACATGGGCATTTGTTTTAGACATCCACAGTTGATTTAGAACCACTCACGTTACATTGTGGGTCATGTTAGTCAGTGTAAGCTGGGCCTGTGCTCCAAATAGTGGTGTGCGTGGAACCAGTCCAGCACTGGGGAGGGGAGCTCTTTAAGGGCAGGGGAGGGTGTACTTACCCCTCCCGCCGCTTTCCCACCTCCAGCACTCCCCGCTTTGTAAGCATTTGGGGCGGCAGGGTACCTTCCTGCCGCCCCTACTCCTGTTCCTTGTCAAAAGTCTTCAAAAGCATCACTGCGCATGCACACGTTGTACATGCCACCTCCATGTGGGGGTAGGGGCGGCAGGAAGGTACCCTGTGTTATGGACGGTCTATAACATATCAGAACCAGAGGTACCAACTCAGAAGTATGTGAAATATAGGCCTGTGTCTGATTTCATTTTATATTAAGAAATGAATTAACTCCTGAACTCAAGTTGAACAGGCATACTAGATCTCAAACTGCTCTGTGGAGCAGGAGGCAATCCAGCATTGTTTTGTAAAATGGGTAAGCACAAAGGCTTGGCCGGAGCTACTCATATGCTAAAAAGGTGACTCACAATGTCTGTGGAAAAGAAGCCAGGGGCTGATTCCCCCCACCCCACTTCCTGTTGCAAGAAGCCAGTGTTAATCCTTGTCAATTGCTCTCTATAGAGATTTAACATAGGTAGATGCATTCAGAGATCCGTCTGTAGACTTTAATTCTTACCTCACTGATGCTTCTGCGCCAGCCAAATGTATTGAATGTCTCACACCTGTATAATTACACACTATATAGAGGTACACAAGAAATAATGTAATGGCTGTCTCTCACCAATAGAACTAAATTTTCTCACTAACTCCTGACTTTTAACACCTTTTGGGGGAAGATGCAATTTGCAGCTCTCAGATGCAGATTTGCTTTGGGCAATGTTCCCCCTCCCTTCTGAGTGCACAGTTTTCAGAAGATGAGATTGAGATCTCTCTGGACTGGCCAATATCCTGAATAATTAAAAAAGACATTGTCCAGAAGGTAGCAGCGAGTTGTCACCTTTTTGGGACCCAGGAAAAGATGAGAATTCTATGTAGATCAAAGGAAAATACACTATAAGAAAGAGGCTACTGGACAGAGAGTTTAGCAGACTTATGCCTACAGGCAATCTTGCTCACGAGGATCCCAGAGCTGGCTGCTAAGCCGCGGGGCAAAGCAGGAACTCTGTTCATGGACTGGAGCTGTCTGTGACTTCTACTGCACAATGAGAGGTCAAGACTCCCCAGCCATGGTGCTCTGGCTCTCAGCCATGATCTGAAGCAACTGCAAAAGCTCCTGTCTCCAGCCAAGCGCCTCACTCCTTCAGCTGAAGAGATTCACTGCTCTCAAGTCTCTGATCCTGGGTAAATATGCTGCTCCTACAAGCCTGGAATCCCCTCATCCCTTCCCCTTTCCCAGCTCCCTTCTCCCCCCCCCCTTTTCCTCTACTAATCTCCCCAAACCATGTCAGCCCCCAGCCTTCCTCCCCCCCCTTTTTTTTCTGCCTGTATTTGAATTGTATTAGGCTGTAGGAAGATTTAATTGCACACACATATGGTAGTTAGGAACACTGGTTGTGGTAAGGATGTTCTGTTTAAATACTGTTGCTGATATTGATAGAGTGTTCTGCTTTCTGCTTTGCTAGATTATGTTGTTAGTCTTTTATACTCAATAAAGCCCATTGAATCTTTGAGGATTGGTTTGATCTCCTTTCTTCCATGCGCCCAGATCATACATGGTCACTATATAAAAGAACTTGGTCACTTGGTGACACTATGAGCCAGACCTAATTTTGTATACTAGCTAATGAGCATATTTAGTATATAAATCAGGCCTGGACTGTAACACCTGCTGCCCCGAATGCTTACAAAGTGGGGAGGGCTGGAGGGGGGAAAGCGGCGGAAGGGGTAAGTACACCCTTCCCCGCCCTTAAAGATCCACCCCCTCAGCACTGAACCACTGAACTGGCCCCAGGTCCAGATCAGTCCAGAGGCCCTTAGAATGGACTCCGGACCAGTCTGTGCAAATCCCTAGCTCCAAATGGAAACGTATGCCTTTGCTTAGCTACCCCAACACTTTACATTCCATTCATGGGGGGGGGGATATGATTCTATCAAATTAAACAGTGTATCACTGTTCATTCAAAATGCAGCCCCTGAAGGCTCCATTCCTAATACAGTCTTCTATCTGCTATCAGTTAATTTGAAATAAAATAAAATAGAGCAGAATTGGCCGAGACAATTTTTGATAATTGTGGCAATTAATCATAGAATCAAGTGGAAGTTTTTCTAAATCTCTATAATACAAAGTTCTTTAAGATTTATGTGGTTCTACAAAGTTCACTAGGTTTCATCTTTGGCAAACAAATCTTAGGCAGTCATTTTGCATCCAGTTAACTGCTTCAGCAGAATAAAAATGGATACTTCAAAGTGAACAACACCTTATATTCATTGCCAAAATTTGAAATAGGCGTGATGATAGTGTGAATAGCAACATGGTTTCCTATAATGTTATTGCCATGGCCTATTTTTCTTCAAATTAGGCCAGGACTGAGGAATGAATTAGACTTATCATGCTAATGCATAAAGTACCTGAATACATTCTTAAAGAGTCAGTGACACTATATACACAGTCTCTTTAAAAGGGCAATGGCAGGCACAAATGTAGAATTCCATTTTCTATATGGAGAACATCTTGGGAGAAGCATTGAAAAAAATCAATCCAGGATTATTTATTATTATTTAAAATATGTGTACCCCACCCCTTCAGTGCACTACTGCTGAGGATAGCTTACATTAATAAATTGAATATGGGTGTGGTGAACTGGGAGAGTATTGTCTTACCTGTACCTCCCCTGTTAAAGATTCCACCAGTAGAGCTGTCACCAGTCTCCTATGAGACAAAACTAACTTTAAAATCCTTTTACAGAGCATGTAGGCCAAGCAGGCACATAGGGAGACAGAACAGAACATGTTTCCAGCCGAGATCAAGTTTAAAACAAAATCTAGTTTATTTAAATAGATCTATAAAAAGCAGGACACTTTACAGGCAAATAAGGCAAAATGATTAAAATGCACAAGCAAGGTATCTTTCTTCCTGCCTGGTGTTAGACAGGAGGCTCAGTAGATCTCAGGTCTTAAGCTGCAGTTCAGAAAACAAAGCTTGCACCACGGTGAAGTTTGCATGCGCCTAGGAGCCATGCAGCATAGTCTCAGCTAACAAAGCTAAACTAACACAAAAGTAACATTATGGAAGCAGCAACCTCAGCAACCATTTTTTGTTAAAGAGCCTCTCCGATGACAAACCCCACCTAACTCTCCTAACACAAAAGCGGGCTGTTTCCTTTATAGGGAAAGGTTTGCAAATTTAGCATCTAGCGCAGAAAAGAGGTAAAGCCAGTTGCTAATTAAATTATTTTTCTTGTGGATGGGCATAAAAACAGTTCTTCTGGATCAGGCCCTAGGCCTATCCAGACCAGCATCCTGTTTCACACTGTGGCCCACCAGATGCCTCTGAGAAGTCCACAGGCAAGAGGTGAAGGCATGCCCACGATCTTGCTGTTGCTCCCTTGCAACTGGTTTTTAGAGGCATCTTGCTCCTGAGGTGGCCTATAACCACCAGACTAGTAGCCATGGATAGACCTGTCCTCCATGAATTTGTCTAAGCCCCTTTTAAAGACATCCAAGCTAGTGACCATCACCACAATCTATGGCAGAGAATTCCATAGATTAACTATGCACTGTGTGAAAAAGTACTTCCTTTTGTTGGTCCAAATTTCCTGGCATTCAGTTTCATGGGATGGCCCCTTGTTCTAGTGTTATGTGAGAAGTGGGGGGGGATTTCTCTCTGTCCACTCTCTCTACTCCATGCATAATTTTATGCACTTCTATTATGTCTCCCCATAGTTGCCTCTTTTCTAAAATAAAGAGTCCCAGATGCTGTAGCTATGCCTCGTAAGGAAGGTGCTCCAGGCCCCTGATCATCTTGATTGCCCTCTCCTGAATCTTTTCCAGTTCTACAATCTCCTTAAGATACAGTGACCAGAACTGTACACTGTACTCCAAATGTGGCCGCAACATAGATTTTTATAAGGGCATTATTAGTGTTTTTATTTTCAGTCCCCTTCCTAATGACCCCTAGTGTGGTATTGGCCTTTTTCACAGCTGCCGCACACTGAGTCAACACTTTCAGTGAGCTGTCCAACACGACCCCAAGATCTGGTCAGTCTGTCAGCTCAGACCCCATCACTGTATATCTGAAGTTGGGTTTTTTTGCCCCATTATATACACCTGCTTAAATTAAATGACATTTGCCATTTTGTTGCCCACTCACCTAGTTAGGAGAGATCCTTTTGGAGCTTCCCAGTCTTCTTTGGATTTCACTACCCTAAACAGTTTAGTGTCATCTAAAGATTTGGCCACTTCACTGTTCACCCCAACATCCAGATCATTTTTGAACAAGTTAAAGAGCACTGGTTCCAGGACAGATCCCAAGGTGACCCCACTTTTTACTTCCTTCCATTTAGAGAAATGTCCATTTATTCCTACCCCCCGTTTCCTGTCCTCCAACCAGTTACCAATCCATAATTGAACCTGTCCACTTATCCCATGACTGCTAAGGTTACTCAAGAGTCTTTGGAGGAGAACTCTGTAAAAGCTTTTTGGAAGTCCAAGTATACTATATCAACTGAATCACCTTTATCCACATATCTGTTGATACTCTTAAAGAACTCCCTGCTAACTTGGCAAAGAGGCACCTTTTCGATGTGGTGATTCTCTTTGTTTAGCAGGGGGAGAATAACTGGCCTTATCCACCCCCAGCACAGTACCTCCAGTGACTGTTACTGGTGTCTATCTGATGTTTCTTTTTAGATTGTGAGCCCTTTGGGGACAGGGATCCATCTTATTTATTTATTCATTCATTCGTTCTCTGTGTGAACTGCCCTGAGCCATTTTTGGAAGGGTGCTATAGAAATCGAATAAATAATAATAAAATAATAAAAGTCATACCCTCATCATCTAAGGCAGTGTTTCTCAACGTTTTTGGAGTCACAGACCGGTAAATTCTTCGTGTGCAGTTTCCTGGACCAGCAGTTAGTATAGGGGTCACCCCTCCAACCCCAGGCCCCCCAAAACAATGTTGGGCTGGTAGGGGCCACCACCGAGAGCTCTGCGGAGCTTATTTCCAGGCAGCCCTCACTGCTGGATAATGTTCATTTAAGGAAGCTAAATTAATGTTATCCAGCAACCAGGGCTGCCTGCCTAGATATGACCTCTGGAGAGCTCGCCCAGGCTCCGTGGATCCCAGCCCCCGCTCCTCCACGTGTGAGGAACTGGTACCCTCACGGACCAGTACCCAACAGCTCACAGACTGGTGGCTGAGAAACACTGATCTAAGGCGTCAATCGCCTCCCTGGTAGGTTTTCTGCTTCTGATATATTTAAAGAATTTTTTGTTATTCCCCTTCACACTTCTAGCTATATGCCCCTCAAACTCTCTTTTTGCATCCCTTTTTGTCTCCTTGCATTTGTTTTGCCAGAGTATGTTCCTTTCTCTTCTATTCATTTGGGCAGGACTTCCATTTCCTGAAAGAAAACTTCTTCCCTTTTATAACTTCCCTGACTCTACTTGTTAGCCATACTGTCATCTTCCTGAACTCAGTGGTACCTTTCCTACTTAGGAACATAGGAAGCTACCATATACTGAGTCAGACCATAGGCCCATCTAGTTCAGTATTGTCTGCACAGACTGGCAGCGGCTTCTCCAAGGTTGCAGGCAGGAATCTCTCTCCGCCCTATCTTGGAGATGCCAGGGAGGGAACTTGGAACCTTCTGCTCTTCCCAGAGCGGCTCCATCCCCTGAGAGGAATATCTTACAGTGCTCTCACATCAAGTCTCCCATTCATATGCAACCAGGGTGGAGCCTGCTTAGCTAAGGGGACAAGTCATGCTTGCTACCACAAGACCAGCTCTTCTTCGTATATATTCCAGATGAGCTTCTATTATTGTGGTTTTAAATAAATTCTATGCTTTATGGAGTGATTTTGCCCTTCTGACTTTCCCTTTCAGTTTCCTTTTTCCAAGTCCCCTCTTTTTTGAGAAGTTTCCTCTTCTGAAGTCCAACGCATCTGTATTGGACTTCCTTAGCAATGCTCCACTCACATATAAGCTGAATTGGATCTCACTATGGTCCCTGTTCCCCAATGTTCTACAACTCTGACATCTCGCACCAGGTCTTGGGCACCACTCAGGATTAAGTCCAAAGTCGCCTTTTCTCTGGTTGGTTCCATAACCAATTGTTCTAAGGCACAGTCATTTAGCATGTCTTGAAATTTGTTCTCTCTGTCAATACCCACGTTAATTTGCCCAGTCTTTGTGAGGGTAATTGAAGTAACCCATTATTATAGTTCTGTCTCTCTTTGATGCCTCTCTCATTTGCTCATCCAACTCCAGGTCACTCTCAGCGTTTTGATCTGGAGCATTAGTAACACATTTCCTTTCAGTCCTCGTATTGTCACCCATAATGATTCTGTGGCAGGCTCTGGTCCTCCTAGGTTTTGTAGCTTGTTGTGTTCTATCCCTTCTACATTCTAGGATCCGATTGTGGGGGGAGAGACAGAGCAAGCGAGAGAGGCACAGTGGGGGAGAGACAGAGCAAGCGAGAGAGGCACGGTGGGGGAAGAGACAGAGCGAGCAAGAGAGGCACGGTGGGGAGAGACAGAGCGAGAGAGGCACGGTGGGGGGAGAGACAGAGTGAGCGAGAGAGGCATGGTGGGGGGAGAGACAGCGCGAACGAGACAGGCGCGCGGGGGAGAGACAGAGTGAGAGAGGCACGGTGGGGGGAGAGACAGAGCGAGCGAGAGAGGCACGGTGGGGGGAGAGACAGAGCGAGCGAGAGAGGCACGGTGGGGGGAGAGACAGAGCAAGCGAGACAGGCGCGCGGGGGAGAGACAGAGCGTGCGAGAGAGGCGTGGAGGGGAGAGAGACAGAGCGTGCGAGAGAGGCGGTGTGGGTGGGGCAGAGCGAGCAAGAGAGCTGTTGTGGGGGGGGCAGAGCGGGTGAGAGAGCTGTGGGAGGACCAGCCAAACAAATTCTCCCAACTAACCCCCAAAAGGAAGTGAACTACCACACAGATGCTCTGTGCGGGTTCAGCTAGTCTATATATATAATTTTCCTGGGTGTGCCTTTCGAACTTGCGTCCTGGCAGCCCAGCTGATTGGCTGGGCTGCGGGGGCGCCTGATTGGGTAAGGCGCACCCAGGAGAATTGACTGGGCAGGCGGCGGCGGCGGGCCTGGCCCGGGCGAGGCCACGGAGGCGAGGCGGCGGCTGGCAGCGGCCGTACTTGGCCCCGCCGGAGACAGGGGTGGGTGGGTGGGAGAGAGAACTAGCTGGCCCCAAAGAGCGAACAGATGCTCTGTGCGGGGTCTTGTTTAATTTAAAACAGCTTGGAAGATTTCCTGGCTTTAAAAAAAAACTATCTAAAAAGTCCTATAAGTGGCTTGTTTCATGGCAGAAAATTATGAAAACTTCTGGAACAAACAATATTATATTTATTCATTCATTCATTTTTAAATGCACTTATGTTCAAGTTGTTTTGCAACCCAGGTGGTCTGAGTGAGAACTGTGAAGCATGTGTGGTGCTTTTATTTTATTTTATTTTTCTTGTGTGTGAACTGCTCCCCAATAGCTTGCAGGGACTTCAGGGTAAATCTGGCTAACATGTGAATGCAGCACCTCCATTCCAGAGGAGATGTGTGTTAAAGGGCTTTAAAAGCCCCATGTGAAAAACCTCCTGGAATCAAACTTGACTGAATTTGTTCAGAATTTTGAGAAAACAAGCATAGACTCATACTCCATGGTTGAAAGTCTCCTTTGCTAATCTGCAGTGAGGGGGTCATTTTAATAATTAGTGTTTCTAGTGTGTTCTAGGCATTAAAAGCAGCACAAATATATAGTACTCAATGTCTGTCACTATATATTGTGAAGTGTGTGTATGTGTATTCAGTGGAATGTATTTCCAGGCAGCATACTTATTTTGAAATATCAGACTTGAATCCTTGGGGGCCTGGAGTGTGCGGAGGCCCTGGACTTGGGGGGGGGGCATTTTAAAATCTCGTCTCTGGGCCCACTCCAACCTCGCTACACCCCTGCATACAATGACATATTCCAGAGAGGAAACCGGGTTAAACCAGCTATGGCAAAGAAACAAAAGGAAGGCCCCGTTGCTTGTGGCCGAAGCTCTCGTGGGCCACGAACGCTTCAGCCACGATAAATCTGTGTGTGACATCTAGGACGGTCAGTGTCACCAGACGACTCCTTTCCGGCTTGATGGCAGCAGCACAAGTCCCATCAAGGCTGCGCTTTACCGCAGGCCCAAGGCGGGGAAGTCACCGAGGACTCGGCGCCGGCCGGGAGGAGCAAGAGGAGGAAGGGAAGGGAATCAAACACGTCCTCCTTGCAACTGAGTGACGACCGAAGGAAGGAGCGAGCGGCAATACCCTGGGCGATGGTGAGCCTGGGAGTTCTCCGCGACTAGAGGCGCCCACCCCGCGCCGCCGCCTCTCTCGGTCCAACCAGGCCCGGAAGAGAGACAGGCAGCAGGGACTCGGAGGCAGGCGGCGGTGGGCGGGACAGCAGCAGCGACAGGCGGACTAGAAGCAGGGGGAGCGCCTCCTCCGCTTCGCCAGCCACAATCCCCGCCCCGGGCCCGTGGAATAAGAGGGCGGGGCGGGGCTGGCAGCCTCTCTCTCGCTCGCTCCTTCTCACCATCACACAGCGCCCTGCCGTCGGCCGGAAAGCGGCCCGCAGGCCCCGGCGGCATCCTGGACCGCAGGTAGGGGGGAAGCCGGGGGCGTTGCTGCGACTGCTTGCAACTGCTGCGAGACGGGAGGCTATGGGTTGGGGCAGGAGGAGGGAGGGCCGCGGCTGCTGGGCCAAGGGCTGCTCTGCGGCGCCTCTCTCCTAAGAGCGGAAGCGCTCAGGCCGGCGCAGAGTTGGGTGCAGGATGCGCTCCAGCCTGCTGCAAGCAGGGAGCGGAAAGAGCCAGAAGGGCAGAGGGAGGATGATGGCAGGAGAGGGTGCGCGCGCCGGCGGGTTGAGGCACAGCGTGTCGCGCGCGCCTGTCTGTGCGCGCGCCCAAAGGGAAGTGCGTGGTGTAAACATACCGGGTGGGGATTCTGTCCGCCCGTTTCCCCACCTCTGGCACGTTACAGTCTGCGCAGTCTGGCTGCTGCTCCCAGGGCGATGTAACACCAGCGACCCCGAATGTGTGAATATCACCTCCATCCATCCTCAAGTGTACCTCTTGTAGACGCTCGTAAGCTAGTTTGTTCTTGCGTGTCTGTAAAGTTCCTGGAAAGTACCTATGGACAGGTTCGTATACCTGGCATGAACAAGTTGACGTTTAAAGGGCCCGTGTATAAGGGATGTGCGTGTATGAGTACAGATGTGTCGGCGTGCAGAAGTGTGCGTAATATAAATGCATCTGAAATCATGACCTGTGTGTGTTTTTATAAAGTGAGTTTAAATCATGAACATCTGTCTATATTGTGTGCATATTGTTGTGGAGGGTGTATCTTATAATACATACACTGGACATTAAAGCAGACTGAGATAAGACACGCTTGTGTGTAGTTTAATTCTGTCGGCCAGTAGCCACAGAATACTGTGTGTTTAGTCTCCCTTAAGAAAGTTTCCTTGTATAGCATACTATTTTATATGGAACATCAATATACGATGTTGAGTATTTTACAGAATGAATGTAATCTTTACATTACAGTGTAATGAATTGTAATGTGTACACTGTAAGATCTGTGTGCCTGGTACTTTACTATATGTTACGCCAGATCCCTACTACACAGTCATGTCCAGAAATACAGGTGCATTCCAGTGCACAGCTAAACACACTTGTTTATTTCTGTGGAATTAGTTGTGTTCTGTGTTGTGTTTAGTGCTGAGCACCTTTATGGTGCCTTGTGGCATTTCTGCTGTGCAATGTGTCAACAATCTTGTTCCTGTATATAGTTATAGGCCCTTGTAATTAAACAATTTTACTACAGCACCTTCTTTTAATTTTTACAAGGTCCTGGGAGAAGGAAGTGACAAAGTATTAAAACAAACCCATGACTGCTTGTTTTGTTTTAAAACTAATTATGCTTAGGAATGGTAAAAAAATCTGGAATCCTACTAGTCTGCTGCTGCTGTGCAGTCTCTGCCTCTTAGTCTACTCAAATACATCTCTGTCATCAGTGAGCTAGACTATAAAAGCTGTGCCAAGGAATAATAGCTGAAGCATAGTCTCTGTGTGTGAGCCTGTTTCAAGGACTCTCCTTGGTACTGCTGCCTTTAATCATGGTCCATGAAAGGTAGTACCACAGCACCTCCCCATTCTCAGAGGCCTTTTCATGTGCCTCTGAATAAGATCTGGGAGGGGAGGAGCATGGCAGAGAGATGTAACTTAGAATGGCTAGAAGTACAAGTGGCAATTTGATTTTGAAATTAAAATGTCACCCCTTCATCCAGCAGAGACAACAACAAAGCTTTGGTTGCTGAACTACTAAATGCATTCCGATTATACAACCACAAAGATAGCATGTTGTATTGATACTACTTGGTACACACCCACATTTTAGCCCGGTTCCTAAGCACTTTACACATCATGGCCCACTCAGGTTCAAATATATACTGAGCTCTTTTTAGGCCCAGAAGTTCTCTTCTATTTTTGTTTCCATAGATAATCTTATAAATCCAGTAGCCAGATCCAAGGCCTGATTACAGCTTTGCATTTATGGGAAATGTATTGTTGTGTGCCCTATGCTATTGCATGCTGATGATTGTGTGTGTATTCATTAACGTTAAGCATCTGTATAGCAAAAAGATAGCCAGTGTGGCAAAGCGTATCGGATTTACCATTTACATATGGCATACTTGTGTTGGGGTATAGTGGATACAGCCTGTACATTTGCAGAGAAGCATTCTAAGTGGTGGTTGGTAAATTCTATCACAAATGTTTGTTTATCATATTTATATGTTGCCCAATATGTGCATTTCTAAGCGATGTACTCAGTTTAAAAAATGACAAGCATAAAACAGAGTAAAACCAAAACAATTTCACAGAATAAAAAGTTTAAAAAATCTCATGGGATAAAAACAAACTATTTAAAATTAATTTGTTAAAAGCCTGAGAAACCAGGTACGTCTTGAGGATCTTCCCAAAAGCAACCAGAGAAGGAGATGCTCTTATTTTGACAAGGAGCATATTCCAAAGCCCCGGGGATCCACAGAGAAGGCCCGGTCTTGAGTTGCCACTAAACGGCCAGTGGCAACTGTAACCGGACCTCTCCAGATTATCTCAATAGGTGACAGTGTTCATGACAGAGAAAATGCTCTCTTAAGTACCCTGGGACCAAGCTGTTGAGGGCTTTATAGGTAATAATCAGCACTTTGCGCTTCGCTCAGTAACATAGCAGCAGCCAGTGCAGTTCTTTTAAATTTGGTATTATACGGTCCCTTTGGGTTGTCCCAGAGACAAGTCTGGCTGCCTCATTCTGTACCAATTGTAGTTTTTGGCCTATGTACAAAAGTAGCCCCACGTAGAAAGCATTACAGTAGTCAATCCTGAAGGTTACAGCCTATGCACCACTGTTTTAAGGTAATTTACCTTCAGAAATGGGTGTCGCTGACATATCAGCTGAAGCTGATAAAAAGCACTCCTGGCCACTGTCTCAGCCTGAGAGACCAGAGAGCGTTTTGGATCTAGGAGCACTCCCAAGCTATGTACCTGATCTTTCAGGGGGAGTGTGATGCCTTCCAGAATAGGCAGATCTAAACCATCTCTCAGGTCCCGACCTCTCACAGTCAGTCGCTCCATCTTATTTGGATTCAACTTCAGTTTGTAATCCCCAATCCAGCCCATTACCACCTCCAGGCAGGCATTTAGGGAAGTTATGCTATCTCCTGATGAGGTTGATATGGAGAAATAGATCTGGGTGTCATCAGCATATTTATATCACCCTGTACCAAATCAACTGATGATCTCTCTAAGCAGTTTCATGTAGATGTTAAAGAGCATTGGAGACAGTATGGAGTCATGTGAAACTCCATACTATAGTTCTTGCTTTGCAGAGCAGCAGTCCCAAGGGACACCATCAGGAATCTAGCAGAGAGGTAGGAACAGAACCACTGTAAAACAGTGCCACCCAATCCTATCTCCCTCAGGCGACCCAGAAAGATACCATGGTCAGTATTGAAAGCCACAGAGAGATCCAAAAGGATCAGCAGTCACACACTCTCTGTTGATAGCCAATTGGAGATCATCAAAGGCAGTCTCAACTTCATAGCTCACTCAAAATCTGGTTTGAAATGGGTCTAGATAAGCCATATCATCCAAAACTGCCTGGAGTTGAGAGGTCACCAGCCACTCACCTTGCCCATACATGGAAGATTGGAAACTGGTCTGTAATTAGCTTACTCTGAGGGATCCAATGCAGGTTTTTTAAAAATAAGATATAATAATAGCCTCAAGACAAGGAGTCAATACTGCCCTCCCTCAGAGGAGTATTTTTAATATGTATCAGACCCTCTCTAATAATACGATTACCAGATGAAATAAGCCAAGTGAGCAAGGGTCAAGAGAACAGGTTATAGGATGTGTAGTTCAATGCAGTTTGTCCACATCCTTAGAAGTCACATCCTCAGGAGCGTTGTGATCTGTCAGATTCTTCCTCCACTTACTCTCTAGTAGTCTACCTCACCGCTTCAGCTCCCATATTTCTTCTGAATACCACAGGGCTAATTTTGAAGCAGATCAGAGAGTATGCTTATGGGCGATTGTGCCTACAGCTCTAGTGAGTTGATTATTCCATGTTTGCACCAGAGCATCAACAGAATCACTAGCAGTTTCCAACTTCCTATTGGACTCAATAACCTTCTTGGGTGGACCAATGCAACAGGTCCTTCACCCCTGCAGAGGTGGGTTGTGGTTGCAAGTCCTACCTTAACCAGATGGTGGTCCATCTATGACAGTGGTGAGATGACAGGAGTCCCCATCCATAAATCTTCTAGACAGAGCAAAGGACCCAATAGAGTGCGTGATATATTGGTCCATCATATATTGATCAAGAGACCACTTCGGATAGTCCCATAGTAGTCATGGCCGCTATGAATTCTTGAGCTGCTCCAAACTCCTGAGCTACTCCTGACAACCTTTCCCCAAAATAAACAAAAAAAGTCAACGTTTTAGGCTACAGGCCTATTTATTAAAAGTATTTATAGTATTTTGTTATATACTGTATGCCAAAGCATGGTTAAAGCAGTGTGAAAGATATGTTCAGTGCAGCCTGTACAATGCAGCATGTACACAAATGCATGCTGGATTACCTAACCAAGTACAGGAATGTGGTTCTGAATCTCAAATCCCACACGATATGAGAAAATGCATATATTACATACATGATTTCAGTCATTGGGTCTGGATATGTCTGTATAGTGAAAACACAATTAGGAAATATCTGTTGCTAAGGAGGCAGTGGCTAGAGACAGAGACTAGTTGATGCAATTTCATTTTCACAATGAACCAGTCTTAATTATCACCTGCTTAAGAAAACCAACTGACTGTCTATTTTGCATGACAGGTAAGGGAAGAAAAATACCACTAATGATTGGCTTTTGATCACCATTGGCATTTTTAATAGACATAAGAGGTCTGTGCTTTTGCTAGTGTGTATACTGTTAAGTATACAGCAAATGTCATCTTGAAAAATAAAACAAATCCTGTTGTCTGCATGAACAAGGAACTCGAGGGTGTTTGAGCAACATCTCCATGCTTGAATGTCTTGGGTCATTCACAGGTCATTGTGCTCCTTGATAGATTATGGGCTTGAGATGACGACAACCCAGCTTGTTCTTTGCGTCATTGATTTTCAGATTGTGTTCCACAGAATCATAGATTATCAGGGATTCTACTGTGACAAAATCAGTCATGGCAGAAGACTTGCTGCTCATGTAGCTGTTTCTTGAGCTTTAAAGGGCTAATGTCTCTTTCAAGCTCGCATATGGGGGCCGCTCTATATGCAGTTGGCTGAGCAGTGCTAGGACTGAGAGAAATAATGGCTGAGCTGGTGTGTGTTTGTGTGTGTGTTTCTAGGGTAACTACTGGCGTGTAAAATTCCAGAACATTTCTTGCTCCTACCGACGCTTTCTTCTGAATCCTATAGGAGAGAGCTTGTAGTCAAGGCGATTGTTTTCAGTTGTAGGAGAGGGTGGGGAAACTGTCTGTGGTGAGCAACACCACAGTGAGGTTTTCCATGATATCTTTCTATCCCCACAGGCCCTTCAAGTGTATGAAAGGCCCTCTATCCCCAGGCCTTTCATACACTCACAACTACAAGCTCTTTTTCATATGTGCACTTCACCTTTCTGCACCAGCATTCTGTCTGTGCTCACAAATTGTGTGTACAGACACACACACTTGTTCCTTCTTTTCACATCCTTCTTTTCACATGGACTGTCTTTAAACTTGAGACACACCCATTCTGTTCTACATACACTCACACAAATTTTATTGCACCCCCAAACACAAATACAGTCTTTGTTCCTCCATACATACCCATGCAATAGAAATGCAGTCTCACATATCAGACTCATTCTCACACACCCCACATGCTACGTCACTCACACTGCTATTACTTCTTCTAGACAAGTTGAGATGCTGAAAAGATCATTGTGTGATTATACACACACACACACACACACACACACACACACACACACAATGTTACTGTAATAAGTTTCTGCAGGGCTATATTTTTAGTATGCATGGTGTTTTTGTGGAACAATAGCTGGGAGAAGAATAAACATTGAAACTGTCTAGATGTGGAACCGGATATGCATCTGCATTTGTCAACTATCATGCCAAAGACTTTTGTGTAGAAAGGCAAACACATCTATCACACTGAAAGCAAGCATATCTCTGTCCTTTCAGCATTGTTTGTACAACCAAGATGGGGGTTGGGGCAGGAATAGGATAAATAACATTACCAAAGCTTATTAGTAAGGGAAAGGCTTTGGTAACAGCATAAGTGATGTAAAAAGCTTCCCTAAGGCTTGACTTATAAGTGATGCAAGTGTTTCATGTGCTTCCTATCATGTGTAAAATATACTTTGCACCTGGACTGGTCCATATGCATGCAACATTAACACACCAGCAATGTGTCCTAGATAGTTGTGCTGCTGTCATGCTAACATTGTTCGCATGTGGGACAATACATGTGGGTATGTCTGGGCCTTCTAACATGGATACATACTTTCCCCATGGCCCATTGCACACATAAAAGAAGACTGAGTTTTAGAAGTCTCAAGAACGATTGTTTTGGGTGATGGTATGAGGCTGTTCTCATGCGCAGCCTAACCCAGGCTAGGAACGCCCAGATTCCTAGAGCACCCGTCTCTTGGGGGGAATCCCCCAATGCATCATGCATGTCACACAGTGCATTGTGGGATCTGCGGAGTCCAGGACACATCATCCAAGCTTCCCTCATAGTACTGCTTGTCTGGGAGTGCGGTTTCCACTCCCAAAACAAGCACTCTCTCATCCGGGGGGAAGGTGAGTTTACCCAGCCTTCCCCGCTACCCCGACTACCTGCCTACATCCTCTATATCTATGGTAAAAAAAACAGTTGAGTCCAGGGCTCAGATTTTTTCCATTGGTCGGTTCTCTTTCTACTACCTATTTGGGGTTTTTTTTAATAGTGTGAATGAATTATATTGCCTGCCTACCTGATTATAAGTCATGAGACTAGCTGATCTGCAGATTGCATCTATACATAGATTACATCTTCAGATTGCCTGATAAATCTAAAACCAGGCATCTGTAAAAGCAGTTTAGCTTTGAATATATTAATGTGTAAATTTAGCGTTATAAGCTATGCACTCATTTTCAGCATTTAATATAACCTGCCTTTGCAAAAACTTTCTTGAGCCTCCTGAACTGGTTATATGTCACTGGAATGGAGATTATCTAATGGCAATTTCACTAATTTATAATTTTAGGTAGATGATTTGGAATAACTGTCAACTACCAAGATTCCGTACCAGCAGCCATTAATGCAGATTAGAATCTTTGGTCTGTCATAAGCATTCATTGAAAGTAGAGAAACACTGTACTTCAGCCACTCTTATTAGGAGTACAAACAAATAGTGTAATTAAGTTGTGCAGCAATCTTGAATATTCCTCTAGTGTTTATTAGCAATCTTATTTTTGATGTGCTTGTTGGAAACTGCCTACATTGTGATCTAAAGAGCTTATTATACCCTCCATTCCAGAGAGATTTTATAGATTCATTTGATGGCCTACTAACTCACCAGTAACTTCAGATGACCTAGTTTTCCCTAGGTTTTCAAACTGAAGCTGTGAAACCATTTTAACACTGGAAACATTGATGCCCTTGCAGAACAAAAATAATTTGTCTCTTAATGTTTTTCCTGAATTTTCAATTAATTATTGTCGATTGCATTTGGCTGTTATTTCTTGCTTGTTCTGTCTTTGGCTCCCAGAGTTTCAGTCTTGCTATCAGTTCTTTTATAAGTACTCTGGTAATTTTTTCTATTGTACATTTCATTTCAATCCATTCTAGATACTTTATCATCTTGGAGTGCACATAATATTTTGGTGTCAAAACAGGTTGAATAATGGTGATTTTGGTCTGCTTATGAGTAATTGAATTTTATTACATTTGAGTCTTCTTGTTGAACTTTCACTTTCAGATTGGCCATTGTATTAACATCACAAGTTAATGAGGCTGTAGAACTAGTCTAATAATTAATCTAATGATTTTACTGATCCCTGATGCCTGCCATAATTATACCTATAAAATTAGTTTCGGTTGGACTTGGTTTATACAAAGAACTTTAAACACAGCTTTTTGAGGTCCTTGATGAAACATTAGTTGAGATTTTGAGGTCTTTGATGAAACACTGGTTCAAATTCTCAACCTGTACAGTTTTCAATTCTGAGTTGTTGATACAAACAAGAGTAATTGTTACTGTGACTAAAAACTGAATTTATATTCTACATAGTTTACTACCATTTATTTTAGCTTTCATAACTGAATTTTTATTCTCTGAAGGTTCATATTTAAATTTCATGTTTGCTCTACTTCCCCACCCCCCAGTTTTTTCTGGGGGTGGGTGGGTCAAGGTAGATTTGAGCACTTTAAACAATGAAATTAATTCCAAACTAGAACAAACTAACCCCAATTCTTCAAGGCTCCAGCCCTAAATTAACTCATTTCCTATGGAGAAAGCCTGTTTGTATTACAAATACTGTACAGGCTACCTGTTGATCAACATATGTGACAATCTGCACATGAATGACATGTGTTTTTATACATGAAAGTGCTTATATTGTAGGAAGTATACAACATGTAAAGCAGTCTTTACTCTGAAAGTAAGTCACATTAATATCTGGTTGCTTTCAGGTAAATGAGCAAAAGACTGGAATGTAAAACAGTTTCCAGTCCTCCTCAACATGACGTTGCTCCTAGTCATCCCAGACAAGAAGCCATAAAAAGTTTCCCCAAAAGACCAAAGCCCTTGTTCCCCATACATGATGCATTGATGGTTATAATCAAGAGAGAGTTCCCAGCTGATACCTGAGACTACAGTGGGACAAGAAAAGTGAGAAGGTATCTTGATTAAGCAGGATCTAGGCTATGTAGGAATTTGTAGGTCAAAACCAGCATCTGGTGGGCCACTGTGTGGAATAGGGCCTTGGGCCTGATCCAGCAGGGCTGCTCTTATGTTCTTAGCATTTTTGATTAAAATAAACTTTTATTGAAATGGATAGCCAGTATTGCATTCTGATTATTTTCAACGAAATCAAATCGGAATACTGTTCAAGGAGCATGCGAATCAAGGGTGGGCTAGATTCAGAGGTGCCTTGCACAAGTGAAAAGGCACTTCCATCTGCACAAGGGGAGGGGACATGATTTCCAATGACACTCCCCTCCCATCTGCAGCCCCCTGCACCATCTCTCTCTCTCTTTTTTTCCCCTTGGGGTTCTTCTGACTTCCAGGATTTGCTTTATGAGGGGTGCTGGAACCTCTAACAGGGAAGAGGGAGAAAGCAAGCAATGGTTCTTTGGATCCAATCCAAGGCTTCCAGTCCATTAAATAAGTTCAATTGTATTACTGCTGTACCATTTCTGTTGGCATATATAACGATTTGAACACTTTAAAAGGTTTTTTTTCAAGATTGCCATTTTCCTGCCATTCTCAGTTCTGACAATATATATCTCTGTATTGCATGTAATACTGTTTAGAATTTTTATGAACATTGTTTAGTTTAAAAGTGAGGTGTGTTTCCATTTGCAGCTGCCTAAAGAAAAAAGAACAGATGGCTAAAATGCCTTGTATATTCTATTGCTAGTATGAAATCCAAACTTCTAATGACTCTAAAAACTGTAAAAGGAAAAGTAGTAGATTCTAGTACTAGATATTTTATTTCCTATTTTGAAAACTTGGACTTAAAAGTACAAGATTTAAAATAAAAGCTTAAAATAAAAATTGATTATTTTGATTTCAACATTACATGGTTCCAAGTCATTGTAGATAGAACTGAGATATTGTCCTGGATGTGTGCATGTTCCTTCATTTTGGAGGGTGTGTGTGTGGGGGGGGTACTACTACTAAAACACTACTAAATGTCTGAAAAATCCAGAAGATTCAATGATTGAGCTCAGTACAATAGATTCATGCAAATATCTTTTAAAGATGTCTTCCCAGACATCTAGCCCATTCAGCTGATTTGGCATGTCAAGTAATCGCTGATTCTGTTATGGTCAGGAAGTTGTCTGAGCATTTATTGGTATGTATAGATTATGGGTTGCCAGACCCTCTGTCTGCTTTTAGAAGGTTTGTATGAAGACATGCTGCTTTTATGCTCACTTTTAGCAAACATCGATAATAATGCAGGGCTGCACAGTTTCAGCCATCCAGCTGTTGGACTTCAACTCCCAGCATTCCCGACTACAGTGACCAGTGATCAGAGATAACTAAAGCTGTAGAAGGTTTGAAGCTGTTTAGCCCTGGAGTAATGTGTTATGGCCCATAGACAGATGGAAACTGAGACTTCCTGCCATGAGAAACCTCATTGAAAAGAATGAAAACAATACGGACTTTTGTAGCACCTTAAAGACAATAAATATTTAAATACATAAATCTAAAATAATAGATACAATAGATGTGTTAGTCTTTAAGATGCCTTGAGACTCTTTGTTCTTGTCTCAGCACACTAATATGGCTACCCCTCTGGAAGCTAGAAGGAATGAGAAATGGGTAAGAACTTAATTAGATTCTATGAATTGCTATGCTCTTGAAATCTCCCAGTCACATCAGTAGGAATTGAACAGGAGATATGCAATGTCAGACTAGCTTCAGAGAATGCTGGTTTCACGGAAGCTTTCACAGAAGGGAGCTGAAGCTGTTGCCTGACTTAAAAAACAAAACAAAAAGGATTGTTTAGCCAGCCACTCTTCAGGAAAACTGGCAATCCCTTTGTTATCAAGGGAAGTACTGATTAGTGGGAGAAGACAGGCTAGCAAGGGGAAAGATGGGTAAACCCTGTGCATGTGCTATATGAACATCAAAGGACAGTGGCTGACTTCCTAACTAATCAATCAATCCTTGATTACGGTTGGAGACCAGCATAAAATTAATACAGATTAAAAATTACAGGTAACAAAGCTAAAATTAAGGATGACTGCAGTTTAAGATTTAAAGAAACAATAGATATTAACTCATCGTCCAAAGGCTGAAGCTAAAACTATAACACATTGGTACTAAAGTTATTAAAAATAGAGAAGATAAAATATAGTAATAATTCCTAACTAATGAAGCATACATGCTGTGCGTCTCTGTGGACATGCAGTGGGAGCTCTTGTGCAGCTACCTCAGTCCTCATACACACTGTTGCACAAGAGCCCTAAGATTTCTGAGCGCTACCAGCACTCCAGAAGTGCTCTGTAAGATTGGAAGTATTGCGGCTCTTGTGCAACAGCATGTGTGCTAGAGGACTGGGGAGAGGTGTGAGGGTTTCCATTGCATGTCTGCTTCATACATCAGACTGTCAGCCACTGGCAGAGTAAAGGTGAATATGACAAATATTTATATACCGTTTTTCAACAAAAGTTCCGAAAGTGGTTTACATAGATATACATAAACAAACAAACAAACAAACTGGCTCCCTGTCCCTAAAGGGCTCATAAGACAGACACCAGCACAAGCCACTGGAGGAATGCTGTGCTGGGGACAGATAGGGCCAGTTGCTCTCCCCCTGCTAAATAAAGAGCATCACCACTTTAAAAAGGTGCCTCTTTGCTCAGTTAGCAGGGGACTAGTAACTAGCAGTTCAGATTGCATATTTTGGGGACAGGGACCATGTACCGTAATGGTGATTCTATATCAATATAGTGCATTAATAGTGTAAAAGATACTAGAGATGGGACAGATAGGAGGAAAGTAATAGAGAGGGATCGAACTGCAGTCCCCTGCCTCCATAATAGACATTCAATTTGCTCAGGCTGTACAGTGAGTATATGGCAAAGATGGAAACTGAATCCAATTCCAACTTTCTGTTCACTGATACACTAGTTTCCTCTAGCCAGGGAAGCCTTGGCTACAGTAGATCTAAAGGGACAGTGGTAGGCAGTCAGTTGAGAATTGGCAGCATAAAACAATTTGTGCTGTGTCTCCCATGTATTATATCATACTAACAAAGCTGTTTTTCTATTTCCAGACCAACAAATTCATACTTAAAATGGAAGTTGACGTTAATGGAGAGTCCAGGTCTATCCTAGCTACTCTCCCCTTGCCTATTGCTGAAGTGAGTGCCACAGCCAAGGCAGACTCGGAGAAACCACGCTGCTCCAGCACCCCATGTTCGCCAATGCGACAGACTGTTTCAGGCTATCAGATCCTCCATATGGATTCTAACTACTTGGTTGGTTTCACAACTGGAGAGGAGCTTCTGAAATTAGCCCAGAAGTGCACTGTAAGCGAGGAGAATAAAGTAGAAGCGGTACCTACTTTGCGTTCCAAACAGCTTGATTCAGGACTTTCCCGTTCCTCCCGGGTCTGTAAAGCCAGAAGCAGATATTACCAGCCTTACGAGATCCCAGCGATCAATGGCCGGAGAAGGCGACGGATGCCCAGCTCAGGGGATAAATGCACCAAGCCACTACCTTATGAACCCTACAAGGCTTTTCATGGTCCTTTGCCTCTTTGCCTTTTCAAGGGTAAAAGGGCTCACTCTAAATCCCTAGACTACCTCAATTTAGACAGAATGAACATCAAGGAACCAGCTGACACAGAAGTGCTTCAGTATCAGCTCCAACACCTCACCCTAAGAGGGGACCGTATGTTTGCTAGGAATAATACATGAAGATACATTGTCCTTAGTTCTTCATTGAGTCAAGATCATCTGTACAATGTTGACAGTCATGCAAATGGCACTTGGTTGTATCAGCAAAGTGTTTCCGGACCATAATTTATTTGAGTAAGATTATGAAGATGGTGGGGGTCAGAATAACGTGGAAGAAACTACTGAAAAATCCTGACTGCAAATGTCTTTAAAACACTATTACTCAACAGAAAATCTTGCACATGGATTCTTAGTTGTGGCAATTTAACACTCAGAAATTTATGTACTGTGACTTGTGTTTCTGACTGGGCTTGCTGTAAGAAATTACTCATGGATAAGCACTGAAATAAACTCTTAATTCTTAATATTGAACATATTTATGTATGCAATGACTTTTTGCATTATAGAAAACAAAATGTTTGAACAGGACATGTGTTCTTTAAAATAATCCAGTATACATTTATTGTAACTGGTTTTGCACTGGGAACGAAAAATATCATTGATAATATTAAGCCTGAGTACTTTCTACTTGTGTTAACTGGAGCTGACTCTTTTTTTAGTGTAATTGAATTACTTCTCATATTTCAAATTTGATTTCATTGTAAAATTTGTAAAAGTACTAAAAAGGATTTTGAGGGAGAAAAATGAAAAATACTTTGAAGGTAAATACTAATTGACTTTAATTTAGTACCTTCATTTTAAAAAAAAAATCTTAATGCCTACATGGGGACATTTACATTGTGTATATACATCGTGAAATTCTGCATCCACATCTGCAGTATATTAATGGAGTTTTAGATTTTAGTACTACCGAATTACATAGTTATGAGGGGAGGGTCTTACCAGACCACATTTTTAGCACTGCACTGGAACATTCCAGTTTATTTACAGCACTGACTACTACTTTTTAAATCTCAATTTCAGGCTTTGATAAAAAGCTGTGAACATTACAATACTGGAGTATGAATTACATTAAATGCACTGGCTTAGAAAGTTGTTTCAATAAATCGTCTCCAAACAAATCCTTATTTAACTATTCTAACTTGAGCAATTTTTTTAAAAAATCTGTAATGGTTTCTTAGTCTCTTTAAAATGTGCAGTTTGTTACTGAAGCAGTGTGCAACCATGTTATGTTCTTGATCTGTAAGTTATTTAGAAGTGAGTGCTTAAATTTTGTGGGAGGGGAGCTTAAATTTTATGTGAAACAAAATAATTTATGGATCATTCGTGGCATAGTTCTGACTTTTCTGAATGGAAAGACTGGGTTATTTTTCTCTTAAGAAGGAATGCAGAGAGCACAAGCTTTGGAAGCTTAGGATTTGTCTCCTCTTTAACACCTTTCACCACAGTAATGTCAAACTTTCAGTACAGAATTTGTGGTTAGGGTGTGTTTTACTATGAGGGAATGCTCATAATTTTTACAGCAAGCTGCACCATTATATTGTAGTGAAGAATGATTTCTTAAGAAACTGTTCCTACATAGCCTTTAGTTTGACCTGAAGATTACTATCTAATGCCAAAGAGAGGGGTTTTACACATTGATTAAACATTATTTATTGATTTACCCTATGAAAGAACATTGTTGGCTACTAAATAAAAGGATGATGTGCATACCTCTATATGACTTTGGCGTGTATTGCTGTTTTGAAAAATGACTGGTGATTGCCTAAAGTTTACAATTGTTTATGCATCCTCAAAATATTATGCAAGTTATTTTTAAATCCTGAAATTGGAAGGTATTTAGATTCCTTTAGACTAGATTTCTTTTGGAAGCTAATGCATGGGATTTTAACTACTTATTTGTAGCTGGTGGTTCCTGGGACCGGGGTGGGGGGCAGGGGCTAGGCGGAGCAAATGGTGGGTAGAACCACAGCTAGTGAGAGGTCGAGCCAATTGTGGGCAGCTGCAGAAGTGGAGTCAGGACTAGGTGAGTGCCTTAGCAGTAACTGGCAAAGTATACATTCATAGCTAAAGAGTGGGATCAAAATGCAAACACACACAAGCACACAAATCTTAGTTGCTCATCAGCGGAGATATAGAGAAATATGGAAAACATCAGTTGCTTTATAGTGCTTAAGAGGACTACAGTAGTGTGTAGATTTGTATCTAACCCATCAGGCTCAAAACACAAGCGTACACACACACACACACACACACACACACACACACACACACACACACACACACCTGTATAAGCCATGAGTAAAGCACAGACCAGCTACAAAAGGCTCCTTCTATGGAGAGTAAATGCATTCTATACACCAGGGCAGCTCTGCCTGATTACTTAAAAAATGAATACTAGTAATAATCAACAGCAACAACAAGAAAAAACTATGAGCCAGAGTGGTACTGTGGTTAGTGTGCTGGATTAGACTGGGGAAATTGAAATTCAAATCCCCATACAGCCATGAAATTCACTGGGTGACTCTGGGTCTGTCACTTATCTCTCAGCATAACCTTTCTCATAGGGCAGTTGGGAGGATAAATATAGCCATGTGCACTATTCTGGGCTTCTTGGAGGAAGTACAGGCTATACATGTAAAAGTAAAGAAATCTGTATAAGTCATAGGTAAAGCAGAGACCAGCAACTGCATTTTGACCAACAAATGCATTCTGAAGTTACAAGGGCAGCTCTGCCTGCCTATTTAAAGAATGCATACATAAATAATAACCACAGGTTTTTCAATTATGCTTAATGTAGCTATGAACCATCTCCTGTAACTTAGAGGACACCATGGGAAACAAAGATGCCCTCTACCTACTGCATGCCTGCTGAACAGCTTGGTGCCATTCTCTGCCACTCTTGGGTGCCCACCACTTAACCTGTGTGTCCATCCTAGCATGCAACATTTATTAAAAAATAGAGATCACTTCCTTAATCCTTGCCCAATGAACCATAACCATTAGTGGACATACTGGCCACAATCCAGAGAAAAATCTGGTTAGCACTCTGCATAGCAAATTGACTTTTAAAATTATTTTCCTCAACAGAATCCATTCCTTAGGTTCATATACTACACCTACGTGGAAATTATTTGAAAAGCAGTTTGGGGACTCGGAAATCCATGCATATGCCCTAAAATAACTTGCTGGCTTCTTATGCTAGTGTTTAATCTAATTAGTCCAGACTTACAGTTTGCTGTTCCTTCCAATGTTTTATGGCAAGTCATTTTGGGAATGGGCCATAATGCTTTGCATACAGATGAGATTAGAGAGCAAGGAAGGAAAGCAGAGGTTGCATTCTTCCCCTCCAAACACAAAGAGGCCAGTGAAAGATCAGACTTACCAACAGCCAGCCAGCTCCCTAACCAATATGGTGATTGGATTCTTCTGAGTAATGAAAAGAAAAAGACTTCCCCAACTGCTGGGCAGTCTGGCTGGTTACCTGAGGGAATCAGCTTAGTCCCTCTCTGATTGGCTTATAGGGTGGTCCAAGGACCACCCATGCTGCAAAAACAAAAGTGAGCATGTTTATTGGCTCCTGTCCTTAATATTTTAAAAGTTCTGGGGCTTTCATTTGTTCTGCACTACTATTGTCCACCCCTCACAACATGGTTGACCAAAAAAACTAAAGGTGAGTACTGCCCACTTTGCCCATAGATAAGATCCATCTCTGTTGTACAGTTATATATAAATGGACACATATTTTAACCAGTCACTTATATTCACCATATAATCTGTCACATGTTTGGGACTGAAGGAAGTAACCTCAATATGGACTAGGGCTACACAAAGACAGTGCATACAACATCTGTTCCCAGAGTTGTGGCAACACAGACTTGGAGTTGGAGAAGCAAATGAGAGAGGCAAAGATAGAATTGTAATAATGGGTGACTTCAATTGCTCTCACAGAGACATGGCAAATTCATGTGTGGATATTGACAGAGAGGCCAAATTTCTAGACATACTAAATGACTGTGCCTTAGAATTGTTGGTTGCAGAGCCAACCAGAGAGAAGGTGACCGTGAACATAATCCTGAGTGGTGCCCAGGATTTGGTGCAAGATGACAAAGTTGTAGAACCACTGGGGAACAGTGATCATAGTGTGATCCAATTCAGCTTACATGTGCGTGGAGCATTGCCAAGGAAGTCCAACACAGATGTGCTGGATTTCAGAAGAGGAAACTTTTCAAATGAGGGGACTAGTAAAAAGGAAGCTGAAAGAGAACGTCAGGAGGGTCAAATCACTCTGGAAAGCATAGAACCTATTTAAAACCACAATAATAGATGCTCAGTTGGAATGTATACAAAGAGGAGGAAAGGTACCACCAGGTTCAGGAGGACACTAGCATGGCTAACAAGTAGAGTCAGGGAAGCTATAAAAGGGGGAAAGACTCTCTTCAGGAAATGGAAGTCCTGCCCAAATGAAGAGAACAGAAAGGATCATAAACTCTGGCAAAAGAAATGCAAGGAGACAAAAAGGGATGCAAAAGAGAGTTTGAGGAGCATATAGCTAGAAGTGTCAAGGGGAATAATAAACCAGATTGAACAGCCTGGTTCTGGGGCAAGGCCCTGCAGTGGTTCCCCATGGTGCTCTGCCACCATACATCCCCCACACTGCTTCTCCTGCCTTAACTTACCTAAATGGGGAGAGAGACTGATGGTAGCAACAGGCAGGTGGCTGCTCCCTCTTAGCCACCCTCTTAGTGAATAGGGGTGGGTGGGATGTGGGATAGCTGTACAACTGTTTCTCTTCTTCACCCTCGGAGGGTGGGAAAATATGAAGGAGTTGCCACACTCAGTAAATGGCACTGTGATGTAGGTACATTGGTTATAATGATGTAGATGACAGACTGGTGTAGGTACATTAGTGGTAAAAGTGGGACCCTGAAGAACATCTAATTTACTTTTGCAGGAGCAAAACTATTTGCATCTAGTGCAATGATTCTCCAAGTACGGTAAAGCAGGATGCCTGACAGCAAAAGAGCATGTTACTTCAGCAAATGTGTTCCTGAACTGAAAAGATTGGGCAGCACTTGTAAGGCAGAAATAGTGTGACCGAGTAGTGCTTAACTCCTCATGTTTGCTGATCTTTCGCTATAAATATCTTGATTTCCCCAGCTAGACTTACTTCCAGTTTTGGAGCCTGGCCAGGGGTGGGGGGAATGGCTAAAACTGGCCGGAGGAGCCTTTTTCAAGGGTGAGAAAGGGCCCCTCACCTGCTTATTTTACCCATCTAAATATCACTCCCATCCCTGCATTAGTGATAAGAGGGAAATATGAGGATGGGAACCCTATATTTCTCTCATAATATGCAATTCCATCCTAAGGACAGCGGGTAACCATATGAACCTACCTGAGCCTTAAGATCGACATCTTTAGCCTGTCAGGTTTGTTTGGTGGTACTAGAGACAGGGCCTTTTCAGTGGTGACAGTGCCCCCTTTGTGGAATTGGGTATTTTGATTTGTCATGCCCCATTTCTGCTTTCAAATAAGCCCAGAAAACATTTTTAGTTTGCAAAGCTTTTAACAACTGACGACTCATAAAAGTTTTAGTTTATCCTATGCTGCTATTGCTTGTCATTGCTTTATTGTGGTCTTACTAATATGTTTTATTATGTATTTTTAATCTCATTAGCTACCTCGTGAGACTGATTGTTCTGAAAAGGATATACATATACAGAATTAACTAGCTTACTTACTGGTTAGACTTCTGCACATATAGTTCAATGTGAGTATGGTGCTCGCTCTTTACATCTTGGGCCTAAATGGGGGCAAAGAAAATATATACTCTTACATACACAAGCTATACTCTTTCTTTTGGCCTAATGATGATAGTAGTGAATGTGTTTACATGATCAGTGCCTATTTAGTTGCTGTAATTAAATCCTGGATGCACTTGAAATCTCCCTTCCCCAATGATCTTATGTGTGCTTTCTTTATGCTTTTTGCATGTCATAATTACCAATATCATGTTCTTCCACTTTGATGTGGCATGTGTTGAATGGTGAAAACAGCTCTCTGTGTGTGCGCGCGCATGTGTATAATAGAATATAGTTTTCTTTGTATCCCATGTGCTTTATCCCATGTGCTGTGCAGCTGTGGAGCTCTATTTTTGTTTTTTGCCTGTCCTGTTCCTAGACTGGAGGAGGAGATGATGATCATGATAGTATTCTTCTTCATCATCATCATCATCATCATCTCAGAGGCTGCTTCACTCATAGGAAGCTGCCTTCTACCATGTCTGATCATGGGTCCATATGGCTACACAGACTGGCAGCAGCTTATCCAAGGTTGCAGGCAGGAGTCTCTCAGCCCTTTCTTGTGGATACCAGAGAGGGAACATGGAACCTTCTACACGTAAGCATGCAGTTGCTCTTCACAGAGCACCCCATCACCTAAGGGGGATATCTTACAGTGCTCATGCATGTAGTTTCCCATTCAAATGCAAATCAGGGTGGACCTTGCTTAACAGAGTCCATTCATGCTTGCCACCATAAGACCAGCTCTCCCTGCCCCATATTATTGTTGCATATCGTTCCAACGTATCTAGTTGTGACAAAATGAACTTGTGTGTCATATTAATGCAGGTGTACCTATTTTTGCCTATATGGAGTTTATCTCTATGAAGGAAAAATGTCAGCTGACATCGAGGCTAACACTGCACTAGCACAAGGACATTTTGCTAGCTACTTCCACTAAGCTGGGAACTTACATTCCGGTGCTGCATTGGTGCAACAGGGTGCACTTGTGCAACTTGTGGTGTGCTTCCTGCGGTGAAACCTCTTCCTCAGTCTATATATATTTTGCAGGGAGTTATGCAAAGCTATCTGTCATCCTTGATGCACAAGGTTTGTGCCAACAGACCAAGACTGCAGCAGACTGTGCATCTGCTCAGCTGTGCAATCTTCTTGCATGTATACATTTTTGTTCATTGCACTAGTTGCAGCATTACTCTAGATTTCAGCCATCATGCAGAGGAACATAAGAACAGCCCTGATGGATCAGGCTCAAGGCTCATCTAGTCCAGCATCCTGTCTCCCACAGTGGCCCACCAGAAGCCTCTGGGAAGCCCGCAGGCAAGAGATGGGCATAAATAAATAGCCTCTTTTGGCCTTGGTAAGAGGCAACTTTGTCATATTCCTGTATTGGAATGTAAAAGTTGACAAAACAAATTCATGTTAGATTTGAAGCAATCTTAGATTTGAAGCAATCTTTTGACAATAATCTTTAGGGCAGTGCTTCAGAATGGCTGAAGCGAAATAATATGCACCAAACCTTGGGAACCACATGGAGATGACCGTTCCCAGCATGGCTGTCTCCATGCAGTACTGTGTACTTCTGGTGTGTGTGTGTGTGGTGGGGCTCCTTTATGGGAAGCAGCAATGGCTGAAAAGGTGCACAGGGAGTGCTGGGAGGTGTGCGCACAAAATACTGGGACCTGTAGTTCTTTCAGGTGCTTTCCTCATAGAGTTCTGTACTCTATGCACTGCAACTCTGTGTTCACTTCTTCCTCTCTTGAAGTAAGCCTCACTGAACATAGTGGGACTAAGTGAAAATGCATAGGATTGTGCTGAAGGTCTATTAAATATCTTTACAGAAGCACTTAAAAGAAACAACAATCAAAGATATGACGGAATCCTGACTCAAAGCAATCTATTATTATCTGGACTATTGTAATCCTTTGCAGCAGTCAAATTAAATTAGAAATCGCTATTCAAGTTCACAGCAGGAATTCCTTTATAGCTGACAGACTGTTCTGGTTCTCTTTTTGTTTGTTTAATTCTAATACAATTAAAGGCTTGTCTCATTGGGCAAAGTAAAATATGCAGCTGTTTGGGTAGTTGCAATAATGTCTATTGATCTGTCGGGGAGCCTTTTATTCACGCACTACATTCTACTTCTCACTGAGTATTTTTCTCTTTTCCATATATCATGTGCAGCAAAAGTCTTTGCATGTTTACTTGGAAGTAAGTCCTCTGCTTTCAGTGGGGCTTACTCCCAGGTATGTGTGTACAGGTGAAACTCAGAAAATTAGAATATCGTGCAAAAGTCCATTAATTTCATTAATGCAAATTAAAAGGTGAAACTGATATATGAGACAGACGCATTACATGCAAAGCGAGATAAGTCAAGCCTTAATTTGTTATAATTGTGATGATCATGGCGTACAGCTCATGAAAACCCCAAATCCACAATCTCAGAAAATTAGAATATTACATGGAACCAAGAAGACAAGGATTGAAGAAAAGAACAATATCGGACCTCTGAAAAGTATACAGTATACTGTGCTTGATTGGTCAGCAAACTCGCCTGACCTGACCCCATAGAGAATCTATGGGGCATTGCCAAGAGAAGGATGAGAGACATGAGACCAAACAATGCAGAATTGCTGAAGGCCGCTAATGAAGCATCCTGGTCTTCCATAATACCTCATCAGTGCCACAGGCTGATAGCATCCATGCCACGCCGCATTGAGGCAGTAATTGCTGCAAAAGGGGCCCAAACCAAGTACTGAATACATATGCATGCTTATACTTTTCAGAGGTCCGATATTGTTCTATTCTTCAATCCTTGTCTTCTTGGTTCCATGCAATATTCTAATTTTCTGAGATTGTGGATTTGGGGTTTTCATGAGCTGTACGCCATGCTCATCACAATTATAACAAATTAAGGCTTGACTTATCTCGCTTTGCATGTAATGCGTCTGTCTCATATATCAGTTTCACCTTTTAATTTGCATTACTGAAATTAATGGACTTTTGCACGATATTCTAATTTTCCGATTTTCACCTGTATAGGATTGCAGCCCTAATTGTATTGCAGCATTTCCTGTGTCCATTTTTTATAGTAATGAGAAATCTTCAGGAGAAAAGATATTTTAGCCATGTGTCTTCCCTGTTATGTTGAGTGCGGGTGGAAAGAAAGGAACAACAGAGCTCCTTCTTCCTTCTGTCCTGGCCACTCTACTTGTGATCAGTGCTGCTACAGCTGACAATACGGGAAGCACCAGGGCAGGGGCATAGCTAGGGGAGAGGAGGCCCGTGTTTGCCCCTCTCCCTGGCAGCCCCTCAGAGTGAGGGAGATAATAAGAAAATAGGGAGAGATGGAGCGGGACAGGTCAGGTTCTTTGAACCCATCTGCTCAATTATCGTGACACCCCTGCATCAGGGGCTGACCAAATCAGCTCTGACCCAAGGCCCACAGGACCCATATGAGGGGTGCTATGAGGAGGCTACAGCAGGTCTCTCTTGCTGCATCTTTCTTTTCTCACTTGCCTCCCCACCCACAAACGGGAGCATCTCCAGGGTTGGTAAGTGGGTGTGAGAGGCAGTGGCTGCCTCCCCTGACAAAGAAAAGTCTCCTCTGAACCCCCTGCAATGATGTAGGGGCCTCTGAAAGAGACCTACTGTATTTGAAAAGAGGAAGAGAAGCCAGTACTAAGACTCGGCGGCAGCAGGCGGCAGCTTCTTCCTTCTCCAATCCTCTGGGTGAGGAAGAGGAGAAAGAAGAGCTGTTGCTACTACATCCTGTCACCCCCTCATTTACTGGGGAGCAGGGGGGAAGTTGAGCTCCTCTCCAGTCCCCCACTCCCAGTGCCCTTCCTCTCCCATTCTGGTAAGCTTGTGGGAGACATAGTGGCAAGAGAAGTGTTCAGACAGCAGGGGGAATATGGCATGGGGATAGGAGGCCCCGTGCAGGGCTTTGTCTCAGGGCTCCACTCAGCATTCAAGCCTATATTGAGAGAGGCTTGGTTGTTGTACATGCAAGACAGGGCCTTCTCAGTTATTGCCCCAAGCTGTGATATATTCTTCCAGTAGATTGTGTCTTCCCCAGCTTCCCTGGCTGCCTTTATGCAGCAGTCTTGCTGTTTGATAAGCCACTTGCCCCTCAAGGGATGTTGGTTTTTCTGCTCTTTTGCTTCTCTGTCATTGTTTTGCATGGTTGTATTAAATAGATTTTATGGGTTTTATTGTATTTTAATGTTGTCAACCGCCTTGTATAAATGTATGAAAGGTGATGTAACAATCAAACTATAAACAAACAAACAAACTTGGCGTCACCTCAGGCTGACAGCGTTGACCACCTGTTGGGTGTGGAAATAATGGGTGCCGTAAGCTCAGCTGTGTTTGCATAGTCTTGCTTTGTACTCTTGAAGCCCCCTATCAGACCACTGGACTGCAGCCCTTCTGTATACAGTGCAACCATTATAATGTGCATGTGCCAAATTGCAGCAATTACATGTTAACCTAGCTTAAAAGGCTTTATGGTAGCTAGAAGCTACACTGGCTACCAGTAAGTTTCTGGACAAAATACAAGGGGCTAGTTATAACCTATTAAGCCCCTAAACAGCATAGGCCCTGAGTATTTAAGAAAATGACTTCTTCACCATAAGCCCCACTGCCTATTGAGATCATCCGTAGAGGTTCGTCTGTAGTTGCCACCAGCTCGTCTGGTGGCTACTACGTTGGGATGGGCCTTCTCTGTTGCTGCTCTCTGGGATGTGCTCCCTGCTGAAATAAGACCCTCCCCGTCTCTGACAACTGTTAAAAAGTCTTTTAAGACTGTTTTTTCCCACCCAAGCTTTTTAACTGGACTGTGGTTTTAAATTGTTTTAATGTTTTCATTTTTAATCTGTTTTATGTTGTAAACCGCCCAGAGCCAGAAGTTTGGGGTGGTCTTCAAATTTCAAATAAATAAAATAAAATAAAATATGCTAGAGGTCTATTCTGTTTTTATACTTCTCTCTACATCCCTTTGGACAGATACAAAAATACTTTATTGATCTACTTCTCAATTTCTTTTGAAAGTTTTCTTCTACTTCCAATATATTTTCTTGACAATTAAATTCAAAATGCTACTGCACGTTTCTTCTCTTCGAGGCTTCTGAAATAATTCTGTAGCACCTAAGAAATTTTACAAGAGCACCACTGCTGGATTAAGGAACAGCCTCCTGCAAACTCTCAGCTCTTCTATAAATTTATGCTAAGCCTGCAATCCTAAGCACATTTACTGGGAAGCTAGTTCCACTGAAAAAATGAGACTTTCCTAAGTAAATATGGCTAGGACTGGAGCGCATAATATGCTTCTCAAGGTCTGCTGCAAATCAATGGATTTCAACATTTACAAACAGAATAGCCAAGCTTTCATATAGTGTTAAGACCTTTTGCATCTGACATACATTTAGAAATTTAAGCAATGTATTCAATGGGGGCAGGGCTTACTTCCAGGTAAGTGTGTATACAAAACTACAGCCCTTATTATACGGGAGCATTTACTATTCTTTATTTATACTATAAAGGGAAACAGATTCTGTCTCTTGGATTTGATTTCTACATGGGGCTGAAGACAGATATTCTAGTAAACAATGATAAGTGTAGCACAGCATGAAGGTCAGAAGAAGGAGCCCTAATGAAATGTTGGCAAATGCGAAGAAGCAAATTTACATACCAGTAACCAAGGAGTAAGTGACTAGCATCCTGCATTTCCCTTCATTCAACATTGAAAATGAACCTTGTACTGACACGGTTTGAGCACTTACTCTACCTATAGTTATCAGCACAGTGATGCTCTAGGCCATTTGGCATGGATCATTAATTAGTTTTGTTTCTGTACTGTTTGTTGATGACTGGATGCAGGCTCTGCACAGATGTTAGTAACCAACAGGCTTATTTTAAAAGGTTATGTACAACTCCCTGGCAAGGTTATTAAGTCAGACTTGCAGCAGGATTTCTTCTAGGATGGGGTGCTCAACCTTGGGTCACAGGTGTTTTTGGACTCCTATCATCCTGAGCCACAATAGCCTTCAGCCAGTTCTATTGAAATTGTAGTCCAATAACATCTGGAAACCCAAGGTTGGAACCCCCTGTCCCAACATAGGGGAGCAGTCTAGTTTGGCCTAGCCTGTACTTAAAAGGTACAGTGCACTGTTAGCTCACTGTGCTGAAATACCACACAACTTCCTCATTTAATTTTACTTCCAATCCTCCCACACAATACCTTTTGAGCCTTTCAAAATCTGCAGTCCTTGTTTTGTGCAGGAGATGTTTTGCATTTATAGATAGGTGGTAATTATGTTTCGGAAGGATTTGTGAAAGAAGGATAAAGGTCGAAGCACTGCTCAGGTGCCAATTTTGAACAGAGGAAAGTCAGCATTGTGAGGTTGATGAACCATTATGTGTTTTGTTTTGTTCATGATTTCCTATCTGAGGAGGCTTTTTTGACAAATGTGTGTGTGTGCCCTGCTAACTGGGCAAAAATACACCTTTTAAAGTGCTTAAGTGTCTTTTAATGTGTCTTTCTTATATTTAGGAGGCGGAGAGCAACTGCTATTATTCAACTCATAAGAACATAAGAACAGCCCTGCTGGATCAGGCCCAAGGCCCATCTAGTCCAGCATCCTGTTTCATACAGTGGCCCACCAGACAGCACAATGTCCCTCCCAGTGGCCATTTGCTGGTGTCTCTCATGTCTTTTTTAGATTGTGAGCCTCTTTGGGACATAGTTCCCTGTTTGTATACTCCACATTGCCCCTCCTCCATGTTGATATTACCATTTTCTAGGCCTGTGTGTCAGAATCTCTGACAGAAATGCATCATCCCCTCCCTCAGCACTGTGTGGAGGCAGACACTCACAAACACTCCCAGTGCAAACTCTCCCAGTGTGGTTGCTGTTTCCTGCATGGTGGTGGTGGGGCTTTTCAGTGGAATTAGAGGGTGTGAATGGGGGGATGTATGCCAGGAAGCTGTATGGTTGCCAGGAGGATGTCGAAGGGACACAGACTGTGAATGGGAAGCTCATGGGGAAAGTGCTGGGAGGAAGTACAGTTCCTAGGTCTCCCTTTGCACCTTCCCACATTCCATTTGCAGCATCCTGGAGTCCAAGTAACATCCTTCCGGTATCCCATGCGCGCCCTCTGATTCTCATTACACCCTCCCCCTACACACACCTGGCAGCACTGGCTGTGCATTTCCATCAGAGACAGATATTCTGATGCACAGGCCTACCATTTTCTCATCCTTTGTGCTGACTCACTGCTTGTTGAAAATTGATATATAAATATTCTAAATAATAAATAAATGGTGTCCACAGTGAAAAGGAAGATAGGTTATTGCCTAGAAGTTGATGTATAGTATATCCTGTTGGAAACTCCATATTGCCCTTCCTCTGTGTTGCTGTTACCTAGTGTCCATAGTACTTAGTCATTGTCATTTGTATTTAAAGACTGTAAACTTTCTTTCACTGAAGGTCTTGTTTGCTTGTTTGTTTGTTTGTTTGTTTACGACCCATGGTCAGCTTACAAATCAACTAGAAATGGTAGAATAAAAGGAATCCTACAAGAGGTTAACAGTTGCTAGAAAGTAATAAAACATCAATCACATACAATACCAATCAAACACTTAACTAGCAATTGCTAACAATAAAACATAAATATAAACTAAAAATGCATGAAATAGAAAACTGACGTAACCACATAGCATTAGAACAAAACTTCGCCACCTTATATGTAATAGATGGAGATTGATCTGCCAGAAGATAAGAAACACAAAAATCTTCTGAGCATCCTGGAAAGGGTGCCAGATAAGGAGATATCAGGGAGTGTCTTAACTCTCTGTAAAACAGACAACGGAGCAATACATGTTGGATGGTTTCAGTCTCCCTATAACTACAAGGGCAGATTCTGTCTTCCCTAGGTATACTCTTTATTCTCCCTGCCAGGACAGCTGACGGGAGCAGGTCATACCTTGCTCTAAGAAAGCCCTCAGATAGTGTGGGTTCTCTAGGGTATACAGATTAGTGGGACCTCTGACAGCAATGCCTAAACCCAGCCTCCTTCTCGAACATTCAGGGATCATGGAAAGCACATAAATAAGTGCTGTACATAGTGAAAAGGAAGATAGGTTATTGCCTAGAAGTTCATGTATAAGTATATCCTGTTGGGAAACTCCATATTGCCCTTCCTCTGTGTTGCTGTTACCTAGTGTCCATAGTACTTAGTCCCTGTCATTTGTACTTAAAGACTGCAAACTTTCTTTCACTGAAGGTCATAGAAATCTGAGCAAGAGAACCTGCAAGAATGCTGGCTACCCATTAAGGGCTTGAACACCTAATGAAAACCTGAGAAGGCCAAAGTGCTGTGCATTATCCTCTTTCCTTTTCTCCCCCTCTCTTACACTCACACTCCTCTCCCCGCCCTCTCTCACACACACATGCAACAAAAGCCTTACAGTGAAAGCTTTTAGCGTTCTATTTTAGGAGGAAATTGCAGGAAGAGATTTAAAGCAGCACTATGTGATATGCTGTCTGCAAATGGATTAAGCTTTAGAACGAGAAGGAGAGAGGGAAAGAACAGTGGTGTGTCAGGCCTTGGTGAAGAGTAAATACTGCCTTAAGGATGAAAGAGAGGAACATTTTAGAATTGACTATGAAGGCTCCCAATAGGTTAATGTGCTTACCTTTTGAGGTCAACAGGGGAATCTCTTTTGTCTGCTCTGTCTGTATCTGAAGTGTGTTTGGTGGGAACACTGAAAGGGGCCTTCGCTGAAGAACAACTCCTTGCCCCCCATCCCCCCCCCACATCTATCTCATTCCTTGTTGTCCTGTGGTTGCCCTCTTAAGATCTTTTTATTTAGGCAGGCATTTAATCTGGCTCATTGATTGGTTATGTTTTGATCCTTTGTTGATTGTGTAATGTTATGATGATGATGATTTTGTGTGTGTTTAATTTTTTTTACTATACATAGTATGCATATACAAGACACAGGAAGCTGCTTTATACTGAGTCGGACCATTGATCTATCCAGCTCAGTACTGTCTACACTGGCAGTGGTTCTCCAAGGTTTCAGGCAGGAATCTCTCTCCCTGGATTGAACACAGGACATTCTGCATTGCCACTGAGCTGTGGTCCCATGCCCGTAATGAAAAGGTTTTTGACATTATAGTTAGCTATCTTGAGTACGTTTATGTAGACCCAAGTAGAAAATCAGGTCCTTAAATTGCCCCAGTGAGCGAAAATCGGTGGTCAGATGCTTGATCAGAAAGGAATGTACAAGACTCATGAACCACTAATGCACGGGTTTAACTGAAACAAGAAGATTATAGAGTTATACAATATAGAGCTATAGCAACTTAACTGAAAACCAAAAGCAAATATCACCTTGAATGAATTAACTTCAATATCACCTTGAATGGATAATTAAACAATATGGCAAAGAAAGCAAGACTTAATAAGCAAACATTAATAAGACACATATGGTAAATGGTGCATCATGCATGCAGTATAGAGTGAACCCCTGAAATATCTATTTATCATATTTGTACACCATCCCAAACTTCCATCTCTGGGAGGCTTCAACAACATAAAACAAATGAAAACAGAAATGAAAACCTTAAAACAATTTAAAACTAATATTCTAAAAATAATAGAATATATGACAGTGTTAAGCAGTATTGCTTAATAAATATCTCTATAAGTCCTACTTTACGTCTCTGCAATAGAGGGTAACCGTATTTGCTTCTCTACATGACCTCTTGCCCTTTACTTTAAAAAAAGCTCTACAATTCTAAGGAAAATCACAGTTACCTTAAAAGTCATTGGGGATGCTGTGATAATAGGTTAATGCTAACTGAAAGAGATTTACCAGTAGGAAACAATACTGATTAGAGAAATTCATAGAGGTTGTTCATTGTGGGTTATTGACAACAATGCCTACAAGAGAAAGGACATTTGGCCTCATCTAGAAGAAGGAAAAAACAAAAGAACATAGAAATTAAGGATCAGTGTTAGTTTAGGAAGTATCACTTGAAAGACAGGGAGAAGAATGTATTTAGGAGAAGTTGCAAATTAAAACCTAAGCCCTCTTCATATGTTATAAAAAGTGAGGATGCTGTACCCACGTTCAGCACCCTTCAAGAGTGTGCTCTGAAGCTCCACCCACCTCTTTCTATACATAAAATGCCTAGGTACTTGCAAAAAACAACTTAGTAATTCAGGAAAAGGGCCTTGAATGCGCCTTAGAGGAGCAGATCAGTTCACACAACTCTGATCCTGTGATTATGTCCCTGAAGCCAAGTTGAAAACGGATCATCCTGGAGAGAATCTATCTATGTGGTTGCTAAGAGTCGACACCCACTTGACAGCACTTAATCAATCAATCAAAATGTCACACCCTCTCAGAGTGAGTTAGATGCTCTGATGCCAGGGGTTGTTGGACTACAATCCCTATCATCAATACCATTTGGAATGGAAATGATGGGAGTTGTAGTCCAACAATATCTGGGGACCCAAGGTTGGGAATCTCCGCCCTTATGCCATTAAGCCTTTAAACTGCTACTACCGCAATGTGTTTAATAAGAGTAACCTTTAAGGTAAAAAAAAGCCTGCAATGTACTTGAGTCTGCATCATTCAAAGGAACTTGTTGAGTGAGAGATGTGCTATGAGAACTTCTGTGTGCCTTTCAGTCATTGCAATTAAAGTCAGAGCTCACAGCAATTAAGGTCACACACTGTTCTGTTTCTGAATGGAGGAGGAATTCTTATTCATTGCATTGAACCCACTTTGGTGCCAAGGCACCCCACCCCCAAAGGGCAGATGATCCCCAATATCCCATATGGGGAAAATGCAAAAAAAGTAAAAATCTTCAAAATTCATTTAAAATTGCAGAATGTCCAATTGCTTTGGGGTTTGGTGCGTGGTAGGCACTCATGGGTGCCTACCACCCACCCTGGTTTTGTGCCCCTAGGTGCTCTGCATAGAGAATAATGGGCCAGTTTGGATCCCCATTATATCCTATGTAGAACCTTTTAGAACCAGTTCGAGTTACCATGTGGTTCCTGTGGTAGTTGGCACCCATGGGTGCCTACTACCCACCCCAGTTTTGTGCCCCTAGCAGGCCACAGTCCAACAGGCAGTGACACAACTAAAAATACACCAAGCTGCAAACCAAAAAACAAGCACAGAGACAGACCTACCAGGCCAACACAACTGCAAAACCAAGGAAACCAAACCAAACATCAACTACTACTGCTCTTGTCACAAACAAACACTTAGCAAGACACACACTATGGTACAAGGCAACAAAAGCAACCCAGTATGCAAACTGCAAAGAAAGAGGGCAGGGCAAAAACAAGCCACACTGAATGAGAAATTAAATAATGCACCTTGAGATTTTCTCTGCTCCTCTCTCCATGCATGTGGTGTGCCTACGAGGAAAGTCCACCTCAGACTGGCAGGTCCACACATCTTTGCTGAAGGCCCCACAGGCTCTAGACATGTGTTGGCACCAGACCACTGACTCATCATTGGCAGTGCATGCGTTGGGGTGTGTGTGTTTCTGCTAGATCTAATCTGAAGAGGGAAAAGAAAAAGAGGGGCCTATATACACAGGAAAATGCTTGACTAACAAGCAGAAGGTTGCAAGTTCGAATCCCTGCTGGAACTATATCGGGCAGCAGTGATATAGGAAGATGCTGAAAGGCATCATCTCATACTGTGCAGGGGAAACCAATGGTTAAACTCCTAATGTATTTTACTAAAGAAAACCACGGGGCTCTGTGGGCGCCAGGAGTTGAAATGGACTTGACGGTACACTTTACCTTTATATACACCTTGCACAAATCCATTATATACACATCCATCTATACAGCTATAGTATATGTGCACATTGCACAATTACCTTATATATAAGTATACACACATTCATCTATACAGAACAGCTATATACCCACCAACTATCTACACAAACCAAAGCTTCCAAATCTCTATCTACACAAAAGAACGAAACCTCCAGTCTCCACCAAGCGGGTGTGCGCCAAGGCACACCCGCTTAAACCACTGGGCTGATTCAATGGGAGGAACTGCCTGCTGCATTGGCCCCACTGCCTGGAATGCCGCGCTGCTATACTTGGAACAGGATGGGGTGAGTGATGAAGGGCTGCCCGCACTGCTGTTGACTGTGAGTCTCACACACACTCAGGGGTGCACCATCACCACCCTCCTGGTCTCCTGACCTCCTCCTTTCTAACCAGGAGGTCCCTCCACCTGGGCAGGTCATCCACACAAACAACATTGCCCTTGATGGTCGTGTTGCAGAGACAAGCCAAGACATACTCCTGTTTGTCACCCAACACACCAACCAGCCTGTCGACAACCGCAGTCCTCAGCCGTCCAGCCAATGCATGGCCCTCTGGCATGGTCAGCGAGGTATAAAGAAGTTTTTGTTATTCACCTTGATGCTTTTAGCTAAATGTTCCTCAAACTCTTTTCGCCTTCCTTATTTTCACCTTGCATTTCTTTTGCCAGAGAATGAGGCTCTTCTCATGATTTGTGAGAAGAGCCCATGAGGGGGGTTTGCGAGGAGAGTGGGTTAGTCTGCTCTCCCTGCAGACAAGCAGCAAGTTCTGTCTGGGGGGCCGCTGCAGCCACCCACCCAACAACTGGCTCCGTCACTGAGTGGGGTGGGGGCTGGGGAATTTGGGGGCCGTGAGGCCCCCGGTAGTTCCAGCATGCCCTGAGCGAGCGCACAGGGCACGCTGGAGAGACCCCCGAGCAGGGAGGCTGCTTTTCAGCCTCCCAGTTGGGGGTCTCCTCGTGAGCTGCTGTGGCACGGAGCCATGCTGCGGCAACTCACAATCCATTTACCCCGGTTAGTGAAGCGCTCGCTCTGCTAACCTGGGCTAAGGGGCGGGCTACTCGCCTGCAAACCTGGTAGTTTACATGAGCAGCAAAAATCAGGCTAGGCTCTCCTAGCCCGATTTTTGCTGCTCGTGAAAATAGCCTCTTTGTGTTCCTTTCTGTTCTCCTCATTTGGGCAGGTCTTCCAATGTCGGAAGGAAGTCTTCTTCCCTTTTATGGCTTCCTTGACATTACCTGTTAGCCATGCTGGCATCCTCCTGGACTTAGTGATACCTTTCCTCCTCTGAGGTATATATTCTAACTGGGCTTCCAGCATTGTGGTTTTGAGTAAAAAATTGACTCTCCTGATTTTCCCTTTCAGCTTTCTTTTCACCATACTCCTTATTTTGGAGATGTTTCCTCTTCTGAAATTCAAAATGTCTGTGTTAAATTTCCTTGGTGATTCTCTGCCTGCATGTATGCTGAATTTAATGGCACTATGGCCACTGTTCCCTAAAGAGTCAATGACACTGACATCATGCACCAGGTCCTGAGTGCCACTCAGGATTAAGTCCAAGGTCACCCTCTCTCTGGTTGGTTCCAAGACCAACTGTTCTAGGGCACAGGCATTCAATGTATCTAGAAATTTGACCTCTTTGTCATGACCTGACTGTGAATTTACGCAGTCTATGTGAGGGTAATTGAAGTCACCCATTATTACAGCCCTGCTTCTCCTTGACACCTCCCTGATTTCCTCCTGCAACTCCCAGTCACTGTCAGCATTTTCATCCAGAGGGCAGAAGCACATCCCCAGTAGCACATTTTCTTTCAGGCCTTGTATTGTCACCCACAGAGTTTCTGTGGAGGACTCCAGTCCACCTAGGTTTTCTAATTTGTTAGATTCTATTCCTTCTTTAACATACAGTGCTACTCCACCTCCAAGGCGCCCCTCCCTCCCTTTCTATAGAATTTTTATCTAGGGATAACAGAGTCCCACTGGTTCTCACTGTCCCACCATGTTTCTGTTATGCCCACTATATCTATTTTTGCGTTAGCAACCAAGCACTCCAGCTCACCCATCTTGGCTCAGTGGCTTCTGGCATTGGCATATAAGCACCTATACGCTGAATCTCTCACCTGGTGTATGCTATCTTTCTTTGGACTCTTTGACCAGCTGGCACAGCCTTCTGTCTGCTCTTTATGGAGGGATCCCCACCAGCTTGGAGACCCCACCCGCCTCTGCCTGCCAACCTGCTGCGAACCTTGTTTGCCATACAGTGTCCAGACCTGACCCTTGTGGGTGTGGGCTTTTAACAAATCTATGAAACAATTAAAAAAATATTTAAAGGGGGTGACCCTATTTAAAAACCTAAGTTAAACTGTGCACCCACCCACGCACTCCACCCGCAAAAACAACACAATGCAAATACAATGGGGAGCAACTAAGGGGGACCTGCAAAAACAAGAAACAACATGCAAAGAAAGGCACAGAAAAAAATACCTCCCCCAAACAGGAAAGGAGACTCTATTTAATGAAAACTAAGGACAAAGGGGGCACCAAAAAGAAAGCACTTGCCCCTCGTTGTCCTGAAGAATCTTCTGTCCCATACACACTGGTCAGGGAGAAAAAAAACCTTACCTGACCAGTGGCAGGCTTGCAGCCTTCCCACTACCCACCCAAACAAACAAACAAACTAAAAGAAACACTGAATAAAACAAAATAAAAAGCAGGTGGGGAAAATGTGTGGAGGGAATAGGTCAGAAAAAAGGAAGGGAGGAAAAGAAGACGGGGGAGGCAGCCACTGCACTGGAGTCTGGAACAGGTGGTGTGCTAAGCACAGCAGGGAAAGGGTTAAAAAAGAAAATCACCTGCTTCAGAGAAAACAAAGAACCCTCCCCCAACCAAGAAAATATCCAAAATGAAATAAAGCAGCTGAGGCTGTTGACCTGAGGATTATTCAACTCAGCCCATAATTTAAAGCAGCAGTCAGTCAGCATAAAAACAAGGGGGTGGGAGGGCATGGAGTGAACCAAAGACATCGGCCAGAGAGGCCTCTCAGACCAGAGGGCCTCTCCCATCCCCAGCCCACTGGCAGTGGGTACAGAGCAGGAGAGGAGAGAGACACTAACTCAGAAAAAACAAATCTGGCAGCAGCACACACTCAGCCAGGGAAAATTACTTTGAAGAAAGGGAGGGGGAACCAGTCAGAGGGGACTGGGGAGACCCCACCACCAGAAGCACAGAGTCATAGAGGCAGGCAGGCACCACAAATGTGCAGCCAGACTCTCCTACCACCAGCAAGCAAGCAGCAAGAGTGATTTTTGCAAGGCAAGGGTTTGCCTTTAAATAGAACTTGAATTTCCCTCCTTTTGGAGTCCCCACCTTTGCCCTCCCCCTTGGCCAATAGGGTGCCAGTTCTCAAGGACTGGCAGTATTGTAAAGCCTACCAGAGAGCCATCATCATCTGGCCAATCAGGGAAGCAGGAGCTCAGCAAATGAAACCAAGCAAGACAAGTGACACAAAACTGCCACTAGCACCTAAAATAGATGCTCGAGCCTTCGAGCCTCTTCGAACCAGTTTGTACCAAACCAGAGTTGTTTGGTTCGAACTTGGACCAGCATTGTCAATGCAATGCCCTGTTTGGTCCAAGTTTGAACCTTTGAACTGAACCAGTTCTAATTTGAACCAAACCTGTTTTTGAGCAGGGTGTGTGCAAATTGTAGATGTGTTGAAGCAATCAAACAGCCTCTTCAACACAACTTCATCAACTAACTATATTTGGAATAAATTGAAAATGTATGAAGGAATAGATCTTGAGAGAGGGCATTAGCTGTGCTCCATGGACCACAATCAGTGCAATTCTATGTATCTTTATTTAGCAGTAAGTTCAACCTTCAGGGCTGGCATCAGTGGATTGGCATCAAGGCTGGCATCAGAGATTGCACACCTGCCAAGACCAGGGCCCTCAAAAGGGTCCACTGCTGATCCCTGGGACTACTTCTTTGCTATAGCCTTTGTGTGGTAGTGGCATAATGACTACCTTGGGGTCCACCCAAATAGAAGGGGGCCCAAGGAGGACAGTTTGCCAAGGGCCCTTGAAACCTGGCCCTGGTCCTGCCCACTTTGTTCAATGAGGTTTACTCTCAAGTAAGTGAAATCACTTTAAAATCAGTGGAAATACTTTGAAATATGTGACAAGAATTGCAGCAATAGAAGCTAGACAGATAAAGGGAGAGAGACAAGGAAGATATGCAGGACAAGTGAGATAGACAAGTGCAGGAGGGAGCATTCTTTAACAACAAAGTGACAAGCTAGGGCACTGTTCTCTTTAAAAGCTTAATAGCTTTTGACTAGCTATAAGCTGATTTTTATTATTTCTGCTGTTTTAAATTGTGTTAATTTTTTAATAATTGTTTTGATTTAGTTTTAATTCTGGTTTTATTGTTTGCTTTGTAAACTGCCACGAGATGGTATGTGATGGAATAGATATGTAATAATAAAATAAAATAAATAAAAGGGGATGTACCAAGAATGTGCTCTTTCTAATGTCTTTCATGGATGTCCTGATGATGGTCCAGCACATTATTTTATTGTGTAGAGGGGCCTGTTCATCTGAAGCACTGCTCTACATGCAGTCCACTCCAGACATCAGTTCAAACTAGTATTTGGGTAATGTGCAGAGCAGCTATTTGGAAGAACAATTACCCACACAATAAAGGAATGCACCAGGATGACATCAAGACACTCACAAAAGAGGCGCTGTCCCCCTTTTAATTGTGTAGGCTGCAAAAGCATAGTGTTAAGCAACCCCTTGATATCTGACACTCAGCTGTAAAAGACACACCTCAGAATATGACCTGTATGTTTGTTTCTCTCTACCTTTGAGTTAACTTCCGTGCTATTCTTGACTTGCCATTTGATTGACAGCCTCTAATGTTCCATTTAATTCCTGTTTTCATTAGTGGATCCTCACTATATGGTGGTAGGCGATGATGGGAAGGACTCCAAAGCAGTTTATCTGCCAAGTATCAGGAAGAATTATTCCTGTTTTACATTATGACATTCCACTGCTGACAGTAGAAAGTGTGTGTGTGTGTGTCAATATACATAATCTAAGAGGTGCTGGGCGTTTTAACCACCATGCTGCAGGGGTCACACAAGGACACTGCACTTTGTCAGCATAGCTGCTTTTCTCTTCTCAGTAACTTTACTGTGCATTTTAGATATATTTTTGTGTGGATTAGTATGCAGATGTATTGGAAAAAAACACCTGCTCACATCAGATATTCTTACAGCACATATACACATACCCCTCTTGCACTCTGTACTTTTAATCCACAATAACCACCTCCCTTTGTTCCACACTTATAATTCTTCAAGTAGGTTAGAATCCCCAGAACCATGCATGCATGTGTGCTCAAGTGATCTGTGAGCACTTTCTGCCATACACATTACCTGGCAGGGTCAGTTCTGGAGTGAACCATGAATAAGAATATTATAGATAGAAATAGGAGGTCTGAGAAACTTGCACTTCCAGCTATGCACAAGATCTTCAACCGGTGGGTTGGGACCCAGTGAGACCTCCTAGATGACACTAAACTATTTAGGGCAGTGAAGCTCACAACAGATTGTGAGGAGCTCCAAAAACATCTCTCCAAACTGGGAGTGGGTGACAAAATGGCAAATGGCAAATGTGGTTCAATGTAAGCAAGTGTAAAGTGAGGCATATTGTGTGTGGGAGAGGGGAGAGCCCAACTTCACATATATGCTGATGAGATCTGAGCTGTCAGTGACTGAGTAGGAGAGATATCTTGGGGTTGTGGTGGACAGCTCATTGAAAGTGTCAACTCTGCACGGCAGCTGCAAAAAAGGCCAATTCCATGCTAGGGATCATTAGGATGGGGGTTGAATATAAAAATGCTAATATTAGAATGCCCTTATACAAAATGATGGTGCAGCCATATCTGGAGTATTGCGTACAGTTTTGGTCAATGTATCTTATAAAGGATATTGTAGAACTGGAGAAGGTGCAGAAAAGGCCAACCAAGATTATCAGGGGCCTGGAGCACCTTCCTTATGAGGCTAGGCTACAGCATCTGGGGCTCTTTAGTTTGGAAAACAGGTGACTAAGGGGAGACATGATTGAGGTGTATAAAAATATGCAAGGAGTGGAGAGAGAGAAAATTTTCTCCCTCTCTCACAACACTAGAACCAGGGGTCATCCTATGAAACTGTGAAGTCCAGGAAATATAGGACCGACAAGAGGAAATACTTTTTCACACAGTGCATAATTAATCTATGGAGTCCTTTGCATGGGATGCGCTGATGGCAACTGGATTGGATAGCTTTAAAGGGGGCTTAGACAAATTCATGGAGGACAGGTCTATCAATGGCTACTAGTCTGGTGGCTGTGGGCCACCTCCAGCCTCAGAGCCACAATGCCTCTCAATACCAGTTGCAGGGGAGCAACAGCAGGAGAGAGGGCATGCACATACCTCTTGCCTGTGGGCTCCCCTGAGGCATCTGGTGGGCCACTGTATGGAACAGGATGCTGGACTAGATAGGCCTTGGGCCTGATCTAGCAGGGCTGTTCTTATGTGTTCTCCTAAGACAGAACTAAAGAGGAGCACCATCATCACCTTTTCCATTTTTCTTTTTCTTTTTAGAAAAGGATGAAATTTCCATAGCTCAGAGTCAGGACACATAGCTCTTATGGTGAAAAGTTCCAGCTGCAGTCACCAGTGTGTCACCAGTCACAGTCACCAGTGTGTCTCCAGTTGGGTTGTCCGAAACCCTGGAAATCTGCTAGTCAGTACAGACAATATTGAGTGAGAGGACTCATCATCTGATTCAGTGTAAGGCAGCTCCATATAGCAAAGAGGGCCAGGAGCAATGGAAGAATGAACTTCTTTACTTTTCATACTTGTGTAGAAGGGAGAACTTCAGTGGATGCAGCTTTTCTTGCTCCTAAATGACAAGCAGCACTTGCCAAAAGTCATACACAAGTATGAAAAGGCACAGGAGCCCTATCCTCTTTAGCAAATATTAGATACAATGGCAACAACTAAAAAACATAAAGGAGAGTCTTACAATGCACTTTGCTTTAGCCACTTCAGGATCTTAGTCATATATATTCACTTTCCCAGGCAATGGATTATGGAATTCCTGGGCCTGATAGTTCTTCTTTGCTTATCTCACATGACCCTGTGGATTATCATTTCAGAGGGGCCTTCTTCTCATCCCCATGGATACAACTCCAACCCTAATACTAAATGGGAGAGGGCTGCCATTCATTCTCAGTCTCTTGCATGAACAGCAATAACCCAGAGTCTGGCTGCTATTAATAGAAAAGTCTAGGAGCAAGTGACAATGCAAAGCACGGGCTCTATGAGAGAGCTTGGCACTTCCCCAAAGGCCTTTCTCTCTAAAGTAACAAGGCTACTCTATAGCTGCAAAATGTTGTGTAGTTACTAGTTCTAGGTTGTTACTTTCTAGCTTCACAGAAAGGTTTATAGACAAAGAAGAAGAACAATATAGTGTTTCATTAATTCTTTAAATTGTTATGTGTTCCTTTAAGATAATCTTAGATGTATGTTTCACCCCTGACCTCATATGCACAGCTTCCAGAGTTCAGAGTTCAGGAGTTTCCTATTGGGCATAACAGAGACTTGGGAGCTTGTACAGTGGAGAGATGGATCATACACAGTAGGTTGGTTTAGACAATATTTCCAAGCTAGCCCAGACCACTTTGCAATTAGGACATGTATGAGGACATTCTCCCCTCTTTCCTGGTGCATCTTTCCCCTTCTTTGCATTGTGGAGGAAGGGTATTCCAAACTACCTCCTAACATGCAATCTAAATAAGGTGGTATTCAGATCACATGTGGGGGGATGGCTTTAGGATGAAACCTCCAGTGATCTTCATGCCCCAAGGGCCACTGGCAGCCCTCATCAGCTTTAAGTGTGGTTGTTTATGGACCTGTGAGAAGCTTTGGCCAAAACTGAATACTCTGCACAGTCCCCTTGGCACCATGTGGAGATAACCATTCTCAGCATGCAGTACTGTGCATTGTACCAGTACCAGTTTAAGGGAAACTAACTGAGCCCTCTTGAGCCCCTGGTGCACCATTTTGGAAGCAGAGGTGCAGCTAGGTAATTTTGGAGCCTGGACCTAAAGGCCTTTGGAGGCCCCCCTCCCCTGCAAATTAAGCGTCGTCATCATGGCGACCTTACCACCCAGGACAGACTAAAGCGGATCTGGAGAGTCCCCAGGGGCTATGGAGGCCCTGGACTTCAGCCCGGATGTCCAGGGGTAAGAGCACCTCTGCTTAGAAGGCATACATGGAGTGCTGGGAGGTGTACCCCTTCCCAATGGTTTCCTCCTAGAGCTCCTAAGAGAGGGCTCTGTCTGGCCCTCCCAGCACTGAGAAAAGTGCAGCACTTTGTGGAGGTCAGCAGAGTGGTAAATGGCTCCCACATTGAAGGTGCTTTTTTGGCCAGAGTGGCCCCCACTTGAAAAGCAGTGAACATCACTGCCCCATGTGATTAGAAGGTATGCCAAGAGTGGGCCGCAGGGCAGGCTTGTGCACATCCCTATCTTGGGATGGGTGGGGCCAGTTCAGATATATTATCCAAACCAGCCCATAGTGTCTAGGGGGGAAAAATTAGTATGTGTCTTTTGATACAATTTCATATTGCTATATAAATAATTATGGTTGGAGTCATAATACAGTAGACTCAATTGTACTTAATAGCTTAACAACCTTAATTTACATTTCATGCAAGTGTGATGAACTTATTCATGGCAGGCAGCTGAGGATTAAATCAACATCTCTTTCTTTCTATTCTCAACCAAAGAGAAAATTTAATATTTCAGGATAGTTTGAAAGTTAATTTGGATTCGAGAGCAAGCCTTTTCAAAGTTACTGATATGAGGAATAAGATGGCAGGATTTCAGAAGGCATTCATATATCATTAGGGGTCCCCCCCCCCACTCTGCCTTCTCTGCTTCAATGACAGAAAATTGAATTCAGTAAAAAGCACCAGAATCTCTTCATTGTTTGGAATAATACGGGCAGAAATGCATTGTTACGAATGCTTTCCTTGCTTTGTTAAAATTCTTAGGGGGTTGTTAAACTCATCATAGCAGAAGAAAGTCTACATCTGTGGCTGAGTGCTATTTTTCTATGGGTCCTTGTCAGCTGAAAGCAGCTGAGATTTAGGCTTTAGGAATTATCTGGAAGAGAGGCTAGAGGTTGGTTCAACAACCAAAAAAAGAAAAATTAACAGTAGAGGGTAATAATCAAGGATTCTTGCATATATTTTGCCTTGAACAAATAGCTTGAAATTGAAGGTGCCCAAGTGTGTAAGTAATGGTCAGAATTAAAGGTTGCTAATTTAAAAATGGATCCTGTTACAACTGTAACTAATTTGGTATAAAATGTTTGGTGATAAATAAGCTTCCTGGTATAGTAAGTGCCAGCCTCACTTAATGATAATAATAGAAAACTCACACACTTCAGTGTGTGTTAACAATTGCAAATCATAGTTTAAATGGCTGACCAGCAACTCATTTTGAACAGAGGTCATATTTCGAATTTAGTAGGGATTGATGAGGCAGCAAGATTGGCTCTCCCCACTGGTCCACAGCCTTTTGAGCTGGACAACGGTCAAAGGGTTCTTTAAGTTCCTCCTCTGCAAGTGTATGTAGTGACGGAGTTTTGGCCATGGGCCCTCCCTGTTGTTATGCATCTCAGCTACTCACTTCCATTTGCCTTCTTGGCTTGCACATGTGAGGAAGCCGCTGCAATGCGCAAGGAGAGGCTTCGGGCAAAGTCTCTGGTGCTTTTCATCCTGGGAAGAAGGAGGTTAAAGATTTCCTTGTCTGTGGCACAGGGAGTGGCTGAAGTTCATAATAAGAGCCCCTCTGGAGAAGGAGGTATTATGGTGGCCATATGGGGGCTGGATTTGGCCCGCATTCTGCCTGTGGCCCATGCCTAGTTTACACAGTCACTGCGGCTATGCTCACGAGCAGCAGGAACCGGGCTAAGGGAGACCAACACGGTTCCTGCTACTCATGTGCAGCAATGGGAGCTGCACGGCTCCTGGCGGTGGCTCAGTAGCAAGCCCGCTTATGAAGCCCACCAGGTTTATGAAGCCCACCATTTAACCTGGTTTGGGGGCACAAGAGCAGCCGAAAACCAGGTTTAAAAAAATGTGTGTCACTTCAGTGTGGCTCCGCGCCACAGCGACTCATAGAGTAGCCTCCTGACTGGGGGGCTACAACAAGCCTTCAGGCATTGGGAGGCTCCCCACAAGGCACCTCGCATTCGCGTGGTGCCTTATGGAACTTCTGGGGGCCGGAAGGCCTCCAAACCCCGCCACCCCAACCAGTTCTGTGATGGAGTTGGTAATTGACTGGGCGGCCAATCTGGCCGCCCAGGGAGTGCTGCCTGATTGTCTGTGGGGAGAGTGGGTCAAACCCGCTCTCCTCGCAGACCCCATTTTGGCTCTACACATGGATCGTGTGTGGAGCCTTAGTATGTGATTGATTAGATGAGCTAGTCAGCAGAACCTTTTCCTGCATGGAAATCATACCCTATGTCTCAGAATCCGTGCTGTATACTAATCCTTGAAATGTATGAGCTGCTGTTAACCAGTGATGACTAGTGCCCTTTGCACATGTTCAGGAACACTCCTTTATTATTACATCACAGTTTCCATAGCATGGAGACCTGGCACTACAAACAGATTCCAAGTCTAGGTGACAGTTTCAGCCAATACAAAAACAGCAATATGTGTTTTAGACCCGTAGTTCCCAACCTCTACCTTTATGCAGACCACTACATCATTGTTGAACATTTTTGCAGACCATCATGGAAGCAAGCTGTTTTATTCCATTATCTTTTCCCAGCCACACCCCCACAAACTACCTGCAGTACCCTCGTGGACCACACTGGTCTGCAGACCACAGGTTGGGAACCCCTGTTTTAGAGAGGAATATGGTACCAAAGTATCAGCATCTCATCCCTTTAGAAAATATGATGCTGCCTTCTACTGAGTTAAATTATTGGTCCATCTAGCTCAGAATTGGCAATATTTATTTATTTATTTGACGTATTTATATCCTGCCTCAAACTTGAGTCTGGGCAGCTCACAATAAACTGGGTGGCTACTTGTTGGGGGGGTGTTTGCCACAATTTTTGGCTCCTGCATATTAAAGACACAGTGCAGGGGGAAGGAGAGACATCTTAAATTATTGGTCCCTCTAGTTCAGAACTGTCAGCAGTTCTTCAAGGTCTCAGGCAGAGAAAGACCTTTCCCAGCCCTCTTACCCGAACTCCTATAACTGGAGATGTCAGGGTTTGAACACGAGACCTCCTGCATTCAAGAGCAAGTGCTCTGCCATTAAGTGATGGTCCCTCCCCTTGCGGCTTCTAATTCTATATTTAAAGTTGTCTTCTCTATGAAGGGTTGGTTTTCCAGTCAGGGGTGGAGCAAGGTTGGAATGGACCCTGCAATAAGTGAAGAGGGCACCCCCTACATTTCTCTCCTTCCCCCTGCCCCGTGTCTTTAATATGCAGCAGCCAAGAATTGTGACAAACAACCCCACAAAAAGTAGCCGCCCAGTTTATTGTGAGCTGCCTAGAGATGTATGTTTGGGGTGGGATACAAAGATGTTAAATAAATAAATCTTGCCAATATAGACGGCAAGAAAATACAAGCCAAGTGGATCTGGTCTGAACCAGGTTAAAAAACAACAAACCCTTGCCACTATATCCTATTGATTCATCCTGTTTTCTGCAGCCTCATGGCCAGGGCTCTATAGCAGACTCCTGCCCTGGCCCTACCTGGCCCTCCCCTTCTCCATATGCCTGGCAGGCTAGGTGCTCAAACTCAGCCTACTCCTCCTTCAGCCTGACTGACAAGCTCAGCAGCCAGGGAAATGCTTACAGATGTTCAATGGCAGCATTTTCCTCACAGCTGATCCTGTCAGTCAGTCAGGTGGAGGGAGGGGTGGGTCTGAATACCACCAACCAGACATGAGTAAGAACATAAGAACAGCCCTGCAGGATCAGGCCCAAGGCCTATCTAGTCCAGCATCTTGTTTCACAGAGTGGCCCACCAGATGCCCCCGAGAAGCCCACAGGCAAGGGGTAAGGAAGGGATGCTGGCTAACATACCTCCCTCTCTGGAGAGGACTTAACTTGAAGCCAAGCCAAGTCATGTGATGAGGCGGCCAACGTGCCGATGAGTCAGGTAGGTGGGAGGGGAACAGTGAAGACCTCACCCAGTGAAGACCAATGAAGACCTCACCCAGCTAGTGGCCCCCTCCCTTGGCAGCCCAAGGATAAATGCCCCATTCTGTGCTATTGTAATTATGACTCTGGTTCCAATACTAGCAAGAGTTGCTGTTACTGAGGGACTGAGCTACAAATCAAGAAGTCCGAGTCTTGCCTCTGCTATGAACTCTTCTAGGTGTCCTTAGGCAAGATATTCCCTCTTAGCCTCATTACCCCATCTCCAGAATGGCTGTGGTACCTTGTAAGTCTGCTGTAAGTTTTAAAGGTAAAGTATGCTGTTGAGTCGGTGTCGACTCCTGGCGACCACAGAACCCTGTGGCTGTCTTTGGTAGAATACAGGAGCGGTTTACCATTGCCATCTCCTGCAAAGTATGAGGTGATGCCTTTCATCACCTTCTTATATCGCTGCTGTCCTATATAGGTGTTTCCCATAGTCTGGGAAACATACTGGCAGGGATTCGAACCGGCAACCTCTGGCTTGCTGGTCAAGTCATTTTTCCCGCAGTGCCATTAGGTGGCTGCTGTAAGTATTACAAGAAGATAATACCTCTGAAGCACAGAGTCAAAACACAGACTGTCAAAAGCCCCACACATATGTGAAGTATTATTACTTGGTAATGTTTTTTATTTTGTTACCAGAAACTATAATAGTGCAGCACAGTGATTCTCCCTTCCTACCCATGTTGTGCTTTAAATTGCTCCCCACCCAGTCCCAACAGACATTTTATACAGCATTGGAAGCTGAGTTTGAATAATTCCACAGTCTCATTTAATTGTTCCCAGAGTATTTTGGAGCAAGTTACTATCCTAAGTTTGATTCAGGAATGCTCAGATTTGGTACTGTTACAGTGATCAAATAATCAGTGCTCAGGATTTCAGTATGATCACTCTAATCTCCCCAGTAGCTTTTTTTGGTACTGAAGTGCTGCTATTCCTTATTACTATAGCTCTGTGAATTCATAAATTATTTCCACACAACCAATTTAGTTGTCTTCATGTAGCATTTCTCCCACTATCTTTGGCCCAATTATGTCTAAAAATAATGATCCTAATTATCACTTCAGGGAGCACCTTGTTAATTTGTTGATAATTATATCCTGCTTAGGTAATAAAACACCCCAGATTTGAACCTCAGCATCTGCATGGCTCAGGATATGGTTACCTTCATAAATAGGCTATAGCTTAATTTATCTGATATTTTGTTGTGGATATGGCAATGAGTTGGAAGCCCCAAGTTAGCTCCTTATTAATTTTAATTTTGCATTAGCTCACAGGCTGGGGATATCTGTGAATTTACATCTAAATAAAAAGTTACGTTCTAGCTCTTGAAGCAATGTAAAACTTGCTGGAATGTATTGACCTCAGGCTGGATATGGATGTGAAGACTGTAAGAACTGCATGTTGTAGAAAGGCTATAGCCCTGTGAAACTGCTGTCATCCATGTGGACAACGGATTCAAGTATAGAGTACAGATTTACAATGGAAGTTTCTGCACCCAATCCTTGCTAGTTAACAGAATGCCGAAAAGGACCCTTGGTGTCAGGGGTGTAGCTATAATTGAACGGATGGGTTCAAAAAACCCTGGCCCCTCAGCTCTTGAGGCGCCCCAACTCCACCCCTCCCTATTTTCTTCATTATCTCCCTCACTCCGAGGGGCCACTGGGGAGAGGGGCGAACACGTTTCCCCCTCTCCCCTAGCTATGCTCTTGCTTGGTGTACACTTGTACATATGGTGGGCTCTGTCCACCATGTATTCCAATTTGAGGTATTGTCCACCAAGGTATTCCAATTTGAATACCTGCCTTTGCACCTATACATTAGGAAGCTGCCATATACTGAGTCAGACCATAGGTCCATCTAGCTCAGTATTGTCTACACAGACTGGAAGAGGCTTCTCCAAGGTTGCAGGCAGGAATCTCTCTCAGCCCTATCCTGGAGATGCCAGGGAAGGAACTTGGAACCTAGATACTCTTCCCAGAGCGGCTCCATCCCCTAACGGGGATATCTGACAGTGCTCACACATCTAGTCTCCCTTTCATATGCAACCAGGGCAGACCCTGCTTAGCTAAGGGAACAAGTCATGCTTGCTACCACAAGACCAGCTCTCTTCTCTTCATTCAGGCATTCATGGCATAGTGCATAGTCCGGGAGCAAATAAAAATGCCAATGGATGTGTATTTTAAACAAGATGACTGTATTTTAAACAGGAGGAGCTAGGAAGGCAGAACTTGATGGCTTTCCCTCTCACTAGGCTGTAAAATATGAGTTTAGATTAATGGTACTGATGCTGTTTAATAAGGCTTTTTAATGACACTCTAATTCAATCAGAGCGCGCGTGCACACAGACATGCGCACACGCACTCCTTAAAATATAGGTCACTCTCTGCATAGGCTTTTCCTTCCAGTCTGAATAGAAAACTGAATCTGCTCTCTTGAAGAGATGAGATGAGATTGCCACTGGGCACAATGCACTGGGAACGGCTCTACTAGTTGATCTAGGAAGAATGAGAGAGTCTCTTTAAACCTATCAGGCATTCGCGGGGGGTGGGGATACTCAGTGGACTGTGTCCATTGTTAATTTAGAATTAAAAGCAGTGTGTTGACTCTTAGCAGGGGAAGCCCTTTCATGAGGGAAAGTGAGGTGGTCACCTCAGGTGCAAGCATGAAGAGGGATGCAGCAAATGCCGCCTCTCCACCACCATGGGCACTCCCTCTTGGGGCTCCTTGCCACCTGCTGCCACAGCCCTTTCTCACCCCACCAGATCACCGGGTTCATTTCCTCCTCTTTGGCCTGCAGGAGCTCTTCTTTTCTCCCCCCCTTCCCTTCCCCACAAGCAAACTAGAAACAGCCCGGCTAGCACTTCCAGGCTTGGTGGCATAATCTGAGAGTGCTTGTGTGCTGCTGCCTCAGCAGTGCAGCCTCAGATGCTGAATATCCACCCACAGGTGGAAGGGGCGTTCCATTATTTTTATTTCAGGCAGCCAAATATTTTGGACCATCTCTGCTGCAAAATGGTATATGATAGTTACTTGTTTCATCGTACCTGAGAAAACTATTAGGCCTGTTAATTAAAAGACTTTCTGTCAAAATGCCAGATATAGTTGAACTCTGGTTTCCTGGTTACACTTGGTTGCTAAGCAGTACAAGTATTTCTCTGTCAACTTTACCCCTTTTACAGTTCAGCTTTTGTAGCTTGCAACATTTTTCTGAAATTGTGTTCAGTTCTGTGGACATATTTGCACTGAAGTCAGGATGCTGAATCTCAAAGGACAGATTCCTGTAGTATATCACTTCTCTTTTGAGCTATGATAGCATCTTAGCCAGCATGGTGTAGTGGTTAGAGTGCTGGACTAGGACTGGGGAGACCCGAGTTCAAATCCCCATTCAGCCATGATACTAGCTGGGTGACTCTGGGCCAGTCACTTCTCTCTCAGCCTAACCTACTTCACAGGGTTGTTGTGAGGAGAAACTCAAGTATGTAGTACTCCGCTCTAGGCTCCTTGAAGGAAGAGCGGGATATAATTGAAATAAATAAATAAATCTTGAATTTTTAAAAAGTTATTTTTAAACCACACAGGGGTGGGTGGGAATTAAACAAATCAATCTAAGCACAGTAGGCAAAGTGGCTGTGCCTATCAGGCATAATATTTGCCAAAACATGGTGTCAAAGAGCCCATGTTAGTTTAGCTCTGGAACTAAGTCATATTTACTATTATTCTCTACAAAGCTAAAATCCACATTTAAATATGGCAGCTGTTTAACCAGCTGTTGTAAAGGCAAATGTGGAAGGTGTATATTCAAAGAGTGTCTCGAATTTCTTCTGTATAATTGCAGATGTATTTTGTAAAAGTAATGCATCTATGTAGCTTTCTGGCTGGCATGACCTCCCAACCTTGTGCTTGATGACTGTTTTTAGCAAATAAAGGTGAATTACAAACTGGAACTTCAATCAAAAACCAAGATACAAACAAATGTATAGCAAGGTATCTGTACTGCTACTACATAGAACTGCCAGTACAAACAAAGGCAAATGCATACATAGAAAACATGCATACATAGAAACATACATACATATACACAGAAACAAGCAAAAGGTGATCCACATGGGTCTACAGTTCCAAAATGGAGAATATATAGAATTGGATTCCTCAGCTTAATGACAAAATTGAATCAAAATCAACCAAATCACGCTTGTGACAAATTCAAAATGTTTGTTTGTATGGTTCCAGTTTGTGGTTTACCTTTGGTCTTTTCAGAAACCCCTCCTTCTTTATGGTTGATTTTCAATGAATGCCAGTCTAAATGAAAAACTCTTCATAGGTGTTAGCAGAGCACATTTGAAAGCTACTGAAGCTATTCCCACGATCAGTGGAAAGCGGGCTAAGGGAGCTTAGACTGCTTTCCAGTGGCTGTGGGAACCACTGGACTCCCAAGGCAGCTAGCCCACCTAAACCACTCTTCCCTTAAATGAGGTTAATGGGGCAAGTGCTCCGTTAACCTCATTTTGTTGGCTAAGCCCGCTCTCCCTGCAGAAGTGCCTCACTGTGTCTTATGCCCATCCTTTTGATGCAGATGCACACGTTGACCCTGATCTGGAGGAAGTTACATGCCCTTTAATATCTCCATCAGTGCCATGAGAGGTGCTTTCTCGTGGATTCTCCTCCAGGTGTTATGTGGGTTAGGGTCTATTGCATGGGTCTTTCTCCCAAAATTGGCATCCCAACACAAGGAGGCTTGATTCTGGGGGAAGTCCCAACACTCAACCCACCTGGTTGCAGATTTGTAATCATTATACTGGGATAAGCACCCCGTATCCTGGAACATCATTGGGTTAGTATGGCACCTGAATCATGTTGAAGTCTTCCTAAAAACCAATAGGAAGCTCAGTTAGTGGCAACATACAATACTTGTCTCATAGATTCCGACAATGATGCTAGCGGAGGCTAGCCCGATTTCGCCCCATCGTGTGAACCTCCGGGCTTGGCTGCGAGCCCGGTGGTTCCTAGGTGGGTAACCCGCGTAACTACTCCTGCCATAAACCAGGTTTGCGGAGCGAGTGCTCCACAAACCTGGTTTTAAAGATTGTGAGTAGCTGCGGCGTGGCTCTGCACTGCGGTTACTCATGAGTAGACCCCCAAAGGGGAGGTAAAAAGTCACCTCCCGGCTCCGGGGGTCTCCCCAGTATGCCCTGCGCGCTCGCGCAGAGCATACTGGAGCTTCCAGGGGCTGCACGCCCCCCTGAGCTCCCCAGTTCCCTCTGGCTCTGTCATGGAGCCGGCAATTGTGTGGGCGGCTGATCCAGCTGCCCAGGGCTCCCGCCCTGCTTGTGTTCGAGGAGAGCAGGCTTAGCCCGCTCTCCCTGGTCACCCTTCCAAACTGGGTCTTACTGATCGTGAGACCCAGCTCATTGTATTGTTGAAGATTTTAATTAACATTCTCTTGACTGAGGACAGATACTCTCGTGATGGTGTCTCACCTTTGTGTTTTGCACTTACGTATAGATAACCAAGTTCAAATGCACATAATCCTTATTTGTATAGTGCTTTTGAGTCTTCAAAGCACATCACGAGTATTATCTTGTAATCCTTATAGCAACCCTGGAAGTTGAGTTGCCCCCATATTGCAGATGTAGGGAGAGGGACTGAAGCTGGAAAGGAGTGACTGTTCTAAGGACATCTAATGGGGTCATCATGACAGAGGCAAGATTCAAACCATGAGAGTGTTTGATTTGCAGCTTAGTCACTTCGCCACTACACTACACATGAGTTGCAAAGGTGCTTGTAGGGTATATAAATGGTCATTTCCCCCTTGTGGGGTTCTTCTCATTGTCCTGTCAGGGCTATGGATGCAGTGGCAGCCATGTTATGCTGAAGAAGAAGAAAAGGTACTGTAAATGTAAGCACCAGTCAGCATTTGTGGTCACACAGGAGAAATACTGGAGAGATTATTTTTTAAAATGACAATTTAACGTCAGCTAGGGTCTATTTTCCCCACAATTTTTAGAGCTATTTCAAATGCTACTTTTTGTAAATTGTTGGAGTTACTTCCCTGCTTGCCTATGTGGGAAAATTATTAGATGAATTGATAACACACTGTCTTGTTCAAGTTCCAGATTTCACAAATGGGCAAGGCAGTGTCTGTCAGATCCACACAATCTGTCTTGAAGGCAACTTGCCTATCTGCAAAAACAACAACAATTAACCATCTTTAGCCTATCAATTTTCCAAATTTCCCAACTTGCTGAAACTTTGGGCATGTTATAATTACATTTTTGCATGAAGCATTTATATTTCCTAAAATACCCTAGCTTTGGTGATGTATTCTGCTTTCATATGGATTGTCTATATAAAAAGACAGTAGCTTGTGTATATGTTGTGGAAGCTGACTGAAATATTTTTGTTTACACTAGCATGTAACACTGCCTACGTAAAAGATAATGCAGCTTTAGAAGATCACTGACTGCTCTAGGCACAAACTGTGACCTACTTTGAACCATTATACACTATGAATGTTTGCTGGAATTTGCAGCCTAGATTTTTAGAGTAGGGTAAGTAACCTGCTGAATTCAGTGGAATATGAGGCCTTTGTTGTTCATATTCTTTTGAATACATCTCAAACTGTCACTAGAAGACTAAACCCAGCCAAATGTGAGCCTAGAATGTGTACCTTGCAGTAATTGATAATGTTCTTAATTCCAAAATGTTTATTATTCTCACAATGTCCAACATCCAGAGCAATGAACTGCACAAAGCCGTTGTGCTAAGTCTGGAGCCTGGATTCTGGACTATACTGTAGTGCTCTTATGCAATCATCATTTTCAGCACAGCTAAGTTGACTTCTTGCATTGCCACAGATTTGTTCATTCTGCATGAGATTCATTGCTCTGGATGTTGGCAGTGCCTGCTATTCAGTGCAGTGTCAGAACTGCATAACAGGAGTTGCGTTAATGACAAGGAAACACAGATAGAGGGCAAAGGGGAGCAATACTCTCTGCTCTCTCCTACTCCTCAAAAAAACCTTTCTGACTTCAGAAATATGTCCTTTAGGGATGTGCATGAACCTTGGTTTGTGTGGCGGTTTGAATTTGAACCGGTTTGTGGTTTGGCAAACTGGTTTGTTCCAGTTTGGCCCAACCACAAACTGATTCCACAGCTTGAGTGCAACGCCAGGTGTGAGGTGAGCAGCACCTTTAAAAGTGAGTAAAGCAGGCCTTAGCTGTATGTTGCCGCTCCTTGCAGCTTCCTGCAATGGGTAGTGGTTCCCGCAACAGCCCATGCACAGTGGCATCGCAGTGGCAGCACGCACTGCCTCTGCACATGTGCGGAAACCATTTGCATGATCAGCATGGTGTTGCTGACTGCACAAAATGCTTCTGCGCATGCACAGAGGCCATGTGCATGCCACCAAATGTGGGCTGCTGGGGGGAGTGCCGCCCACATTAGGAAGCTGTATGGAGCAGTGGTCATGCAGGTAAAGCCTGCTTTACTCACTTTTAAAGGTGTAGCTTGCCCCTCCCCCCAGACAGCGCCTTCCTCGAACCGCCAAACTGGTTTGTGGTCTGGAAGAAACTAGGTCACCAAACCATGAACTGGTTCAGATTTGAATCGCGGTGCAAATGGGGGTTCGTGCACATTGTGCACATGAAGCATTATTTAACCTTTATACTTAGGCCTGATTCACATTCTGCATTTTTGATGTGAACGTATCTCATTACTAAAGATATAGCAAGAGAACCCAATCTGAATGGGAATGTTGAAGTCTGGGCTCATTATTGTAGATCTGTTGAAGCTGAATTAACCCCAAACAGCCTGGAAATACAAACAAGGCTATTCACACATTGCACTGTGTTTTTATATAGATGTCTGTACATATGCACATGTTGTCATTTGAATGACTCTACATGCATTCATTTTAAACATGAACTTATGTTCTGGGCCCCTTAAAAATGTAGATTGTGCATGCTGCTGTAGATACATTGAACATAACATGAAGGCCTTGGGAAGGACATTTAGATGCCGTGACGTGTCTATACCCACAAAGATTAGAATCATTTGGACAATGTTTTTCCCCATGATACTCTATGGATGCGAAAACTGGACTTTGAAGAAGCAAGAGAGAAAAAAGTATTGAGACTTTTGAGCTTGAACAAACAAATGGATCATAGAATGGTGGGGGTGGGGGGGATCCTGAGGTACAGAAGTCCTCAAGCAGGAGGTTGATGTCCTGATAGCCACGGGTCCAGTTCAAATGCTTAGGTAGCAACCCACTTACTGCAGTGGAGGTATGTTCCTTGCTCTATTACATATGCCTAATGTAATATTACATGAGTGCGCTATGCATGGAGGCCTGATTTGTACACATGTCCTCAAGAAAACAAAGGAGACTCGAATTCTGTGAATCAGGCTTATGCACATATGGGCCCCCACACAGAGTTCCTGTGATATCATATAATATCTATGATATATCATTATAGGTCCATCGTAGAGGAAAGGATGCGCGCTCATTTGCCCACTACAGTAAGTGCATAAACCAATCCTTATATGTTCCTGTCATCCATAAAAAGAATGATAAACATTGAGCAGTAATGATCCAGCTCCGCAGTCCTTGTACAATTCTCTTCCTCAGTTTGTTTTTAGATTTGAAGAGTCCCCCCCCACACCTGCACTATACTATGGCATCTTTTAATTTGGTGCAGCAAATGATGCTCTGGGGTGAGATTTTTGGACTAAAAATACAAGTGGAATGTTATTGAGGTGTTCTTAAATTTGGGTGACCAGATGTTATTGGACTGCAGCTCTCATCATCCCTAGCTACTATGGCCAAAGTTGCTGTGACTGGTGATGAGAAGAGTTGTAATCCAACAACAGCTGATCACCCAAGTTTGAGAATCCCTGCCATATTGGACAATCATGATACCAATGAAGACTGTTTCACAACTATATCAACTGCTAAAGAAATGCTTTCCTTCGCCTCTTCTCCCCACCCCCACCCCCCCGGCACTGGCAGGCCTTATGACTGTGACCTAGAAGCTGAATCCTGAAATGCTGCCTGCTGCAAAGGCTTTGTTTTGAGGAGGACCTCAAGGGAATGATATAATGCAACAAATAATCTGTGGATCTTAGAGCTTTCACAGCTAAGCACTTCCGATGAGTCATCATAGAAAAGGCAAGCAAATGGTGTGTGTGCAGAGACATGATTTAATGATGTGAATGACGGTGGAGATTTCTATTCTGGAGCACACGCTCTCTGTTGCCTTTGCCAGTGCCTTTTACAAGTGGCTGATTTCAGCAAATCTTTCATTCTGCAGTGTGTAGTTGGCTGTACTCTCGATATGTTCAGATTACGCAGGCTCGACATGAGCCCAAGGTCACCTCAAAGCAGAAACATGGAGACAAACATCGAATCTGTCAGACGTGATCTAAGCCAGCTAAGGATTTAATAAGTTATGCTCTAAATAGCATATACGGTCCCTATTATATAGACATTTTCAATTAAGTTATTCCACAGCATCTCACTGAAGGATGAAAAAAAAAATGTTTTCAACTAGTAGTAACAGGAGAGGGGCAGGAAACAATTTGTGTGACAGTAATCTGCTGCTGTTGAAATCTAGCCTTTCCCTTTCCCAAATGGAAAGTACAAGTTATGGACTATGCCCTCTCTCTGGGGGAAGAGGCGAGAAAGGTTAATGAAAGCTGCAATAATCATTGTAAAGGTTAAACTTACAGCCCATTTCTTATGGAGTGGGATGGCGCTGTTTTCCTTTGCCTTTATGATTTTATGTTGGGAGGAGGGCAAGCATGAATTGTCTGCTTTACTAAGCATGATCTGGCTTGGTTTGCATTTGGATGGAAGACTACATGTCAGCACAGGGTTGGGGCCATAACTCAGTGGAAAAACTTCTGCATGCTTACATGCAGAAGGTCCCAGGTTCACTCTCTGGCATCTCCAGGGCGCTTTCCAGACTAGCTGCTCATCAGCAGCAAAATGCCTCCGTTTGGGCAAGTCACATTCGAAACATAAGCAGCAGGGGGAGCAGTCTCGCAGCAACTAACAACCCAAAAAACCAGCAACTTTTTCACGCCCGATATACTACGTCCTTGCTCTATATTGCAGCGATTAAATTTGCAACAAGGCATTGGAAATGTGAACAGCACCCTGCTGTCCATGTAGGGACTGCGGTGTCATGACACAGGAAGTGTGGAAGCACACTTCTGAGATTTGGTGCTGGTAGACCCTTCCGAGGAGGGTCTAGTCTGGAAAGCACCCAGGTAGCAGGGGTGTAGCTATAACTGAGTGGATGGGTTCAAAGAACCCGCCCCCCGAGCTTCTGAGGGGCCCCCAGCTCCACCCCTCCCTATTTTCTTCATTATCTCCCCTCACTACGAGGGGTCACCAGGTAGAGGGGTGAACACGGGCCCCTTCTCCCCTAGCTATGCCCCTGCCAGGTAGGCCAGGGAGAGACTCATGCCTGAAACTTTGGAGAGTTGCTGCCAGTCACTGCAGACAGCAGTGAGCTAGATAGACCACTTGGCTGCCTCGGTATAAGGCATTCCTATGTTCCTGTGTTTCTTTGCTATCTATTAGTTCATTTATTGTTCTGTATTTGTTTTGTAGGGCTGGATATAGTACCAAAATAGATACATTTGTATACCACTTTTTAAGCTGAGGTCTTTCAAAGTGGCTCATGTGCAATTTTATGTTTAAATGCTGTACATTTTCCCTACTGCAGAGGTAGACCCTGAGGCTGGTCTTAAAGCTGTTGGATTCTCACACTCCTTAGACGAGCACTGGAAGGTTAAATGGGAATGGGATACAAATCTGCCAGACAGTTCTCTTCCCTTAAATTAACACTGTTTATATTCTGGCTGTTCTTCAATGCTTTCTTGCCTCCTTAGGCTCCCTGACAACAGGAGGAGACATTGGTCTGTGGGCACGTGCCTTGCATGCAGCAGATCTCAGGTTCAGTCCCTGGTATCTCTAGGTACGGCTGGGAAGGACCTCTGTCTGAAATCCTGGAGGGCTGTTGCCAATCAATGTTGACAGTACAGAGTTAGATGGACTACGGAGTTATTCTACAAAATGTCTACAAGCTTGAAGGTTAAACATTTTGGGTTTCCAGCTCGAATGTCTCCTACTTCCAGCATTCCAACATGCTAGGCCACAATAGCTCTCTCCCAGTCTCCCCTGTAACTTAAACTCCCTGACATTCACTGACAAGCTCTAGCTTGTTGTCCCTATAAACATGTTCCACCACTTGGGCAAAATATTGCTTAAAGGAGCAAAATTTATAGTGTCTTCTCTGCATTTAACTTGAGGGAGATGCTCAGAAAGAGTGAAGAACTGATGTGGGGATATTGCAGTCGGTTGTGTCATGGCACCTTGGTGAGCAACTGCACCACACTGGATCTTGTACATTATTTCCAGTGACATGCTTTGATTCAGAACTAGGGATTGTGGGCCCATCTTTCCTGCGAGGTACTAAGGCATCAGTCAACCAGCCTGAGCCAATCTACTATCCTAAAGGCAAAGTAACAACTGCCCCAGGCTGGCCCATCTGTTTATCGGGATACTAAATAGGAAAGCCATTGAGTGTTGAAGGTGGAGAGTTGAGTGTGCGACCATCACCACTACCTTGGCAGTAGTTTGTTTACTTACTGTGTTCACAGCAGGGGCATAGCTAGGGGAGAGGGGGCCCGTGTTCATCCCTCTCTCTGGCGGCACCTCAGAGTGAGGGAGACAATGAAGAAAATAGGGAGGGATGGAGCTGGAGGCCCTCAGGAGCTGGGGGCCCATGTTCTTTGAACCCTTTCGCTCAATTATAGCTATGCCCCTGGTTCACAGTAGACACTGGGCCCTGTCAGACAAAACATGAAGCCACGGAAGCGTCTAACAAAGCTTCCAAAAACAAGCAGAGAATTCCATCTTCAGATGACCTGACAGCAACATGGTTTGTTTTGCTGCTGGTGGTTTCTTAGTCTAATCCATGGCTGTTTCTCAGCTGCTCTGTGCCGCAGCTCTTGCAACAAGCTGAGAAAAAAGTCTAGGGGTCAGTTCGGATACAACACAATGGCAAATTCAGCCGTGATTAAAACAAACAAGCCAACTACACACCTTAGTTTCAAAAACTTGGTTTGTCTGACCAAATTGAACCTCAGGTGAATTTGAGAGATATATTTGGACAGAAAAGCACAGCAGGGATTCTCACATTCAACTGAGGATCCATGTTGCATCTGAAATAGCCCATTGTAGTTGTATTTTCTCAATACTTTTTTCATGCAGTCTTGGGTAGAGTTTTAACTTTTCTTCTTTTTGATGGTGCTCCATTTTGTTATTACTTAAATGAACAGGGCTTAGTATCAACTGTGTTGATAATCTGGCAGACTAAGACATTTAGAAGTCTTGCAGGCAGAAAGTTGATGCTAGTAATAAGTATTCAGATATAAATAATGTAATGGAACTGTATTAAAAATGACTTTGGTTAGAATAGGTGCTCCATTGCTAAAGGATTCATTTACACCCTAGGAACAATTCTGGAGTTTGTTCCTGTCTAGGTAAAGGACCTCATTGGTACTTGTGCACATATTGAAGGGTAGTACTTGTACACTTTGTTTTTTCCTGTATGCTTCATAGACTCCCTCCTAATCATTATTTTATCTTTGCTTATGAAGAAAATTCCTAATCACTTGAAATGCTTTTAACTGAGAAGTCACTTCAGCAAGAATATAAAAGAGCTGCAAATTGCAGGATAAAGAGAGACAGAGAACAAGGGGAAATAAGTAACCCCTTTAAGCATTTTGTCAGAGAGGTGTCAAATGCCCCTTTAATAAAGATACCTCCACAGGCTATTTACTTTCTGACTGTCTTCCAAATAAATGTCTGTAAGTCTGAGGTGCAAATCTTTAACCCAATACCTGATTAAGATATCCTTTTGATCAGATCTATGCCCTGAGCTTCATTAGCTAAATTTCTCTAGACTGCATGGTGTAAAAGTTCTCATTAAATGACCCTACCATCTAATTGACATAATAATATACCCTTTTTGCCAGCTCATAACTATGAGCCAGGTCTCATGATCCGTGAGACCCAGTTTCTTCGGGTGAGTGGGGAGAGTGGGCTAAGCCCGCTCTCCCCGCTCATGAGTGGAGAGGGAGCCCTGGGCAGCCAGATCGGCCACCCATATGATTGCCGGCTCCGAGACGGAGCCGGCGGGGGCTGGGGAGTTCGGCGGCCATGCAGCCCCCACAAGCCCCAGTATGCCCTGCGCGAGCGTGCAGGACATACTGGGGAGACCCCCAGAGTCAGGAGGCGGCTTTTTGCCTCCCCTCCGGGGGTCTACTCATGAGTGCCGTGGCTACTCATGATTTTGAAAACCAGGTTTGTGGAGCGCTCGTTCCGCAAACCTGGTTTTGGGGCAGGGGTTCTTGAGCGGGTTACCCGCTCTAGAACCACTGGGTTCGCAGCCGAGCCCAGTGGTTCTGACGATCTGCAAAAATCGGCCTAGGCTCTCCTAGCCCGATTTTTGCAGATTGTCAGAATAGCCCCTATGAGTTTCTGGCTACCCTAATTCGTTGCAGACTCTGCTGCTGCTGCTACTAGTACTATTTATATACCACCTTTCAACAAAAAAGTTCTCCATGGAAAAATAATACTATGAAGAAGACGGTTCTCTGTCTCCAATAGGCTCACAGTCTAAAAAGAAACAAAATGTAGACACCAGCAACAGCCACTGGAGAGAGGCTGTGCTGTGGTTGAATGGGGCCAGTTGCTCTCTCCCAGGGAGTTATTTGCTCATGGCTTCATGCTGTGGGGTAAATGTTGAGCAAGGCCACTTCGAATTACACTCACAGCATTGAGGGAAGCAGCCCCTCCCCTTTGCTCTCGGGTTTTCTTTTGAAGCTAGTTCATATAGTGTTTTCCTTCTAGTCAAGGAGGGGCAGGGGAAGAGAGAGATAGCTAAAGAGCTATATCTGCATCTGTAAAGAGAGCATCCCTCTTATCACACTAATGATTCTACGTCAGTGCCTCTCCCTCTTTGCTCCGGCATTTTCAGAAAAAGTAGCTTAGAACCAGCATTTTTAAAACCCGGAAATACACCGAGATAAGCTAGAATTCACAAGACAACAGCCGATTTGCGTGTGGAATGGGTCCAAGGATCTCAAAAGGACTTTGGGGTAGGTTTGGCTGGTGTGTGAATGCCCACACTCTCTTCTGAAGGAGATTTGGGGCAGAAGCCCTATCTGTAAAGACTCCTGATAAATATAAGAGAATCATCACTTTGAAAGGTGCCTCTTGGCCCAGTTAGCAGGGGTTGTAATGATGGTGCTTCCACTTGTGGGGTCAAGCAAACTATTAAAGAATGAATGAGATAGATGTGCAGGTGTTTTCCAGTTTCTTTGAATTTATAAAACAGCATATCTGGTGGATAATTTGAATTGTACCAGCCTTTTCACATGCTCAGGTTGTTGTCAAACAAGTGCTCCTTTGTTTCTTATTTGCCTTGCAGTTATACTTTTCTTGAAGGTTGCTCCTCCTCTGTATGAATACACAGGTACTCAGTACACTATTCTGAATCCTTGGAAACGAACAGTACTTCCTCCAGGGAGCAGGTTCATCACTGCTGTCCAAAGACATGGAAGGAAAGGAGAGAGGGCAGGAAGCTGGAACTGAGAATGTTAGTAAAGTCCTTCTATCCTCTTTGACTGCTCTCTTTGCTAAACCTTATTCCTGCTTGGCAGATCCAGCCAATAATAATTTTTTAGTGGGGCTGTCAGCTGTTGCCATTCAGCTCCAGCTTTCTGTATCTGACTAAGAGAAAATATCTAGTATCTCTAACAGACTACATGCCAAAGGTTGCTGCTACCAAAGGCCAGCGGCTCTCTCTGGTGGCTCTTTGGATGTAGTCTTCCCTCTCTTAAGGGAAGAGAGCTGGTCTTGTGGTAGCAAGCATGATTTGTCCCCTTAGCTAAGCAGGGTCTGTCCAGGTTGCATATGAAAGGGAGACTAAAAGTGTGAGCAGTGTTAGATATTTCACTTAGGGGATGGAGCCGCTCTGGGATGAGCATCTAGGTTCCAAGTTCCCTCTCTGGCATCAAGATAGGGCTGAGAAAGATTCCTGCCTGCAACCTTGGAGAAGCTGCTACCAGTCTGTGTAGACAATACTGAGCTAGATGGACCAATGGTCTAACTCAGTATATGGCAGCTCCCTATGTTCCTATCTTCACATTTTCCGGTGCACAGAGCATCTCTCCTGAAACTCATACTTTCAGGAAAGCATTACTTTCTTTTATAGCTCATCTGATCAACAATTTCCCATGCTCCTTCTCATTACTTTTGGTATTTATTGTATTTATCCCCTGCATCTCTGTTAATTCTTAGATTTGTTCTCTCCTCCATGTTTTAAAATGGTTCTTTTCAGACCTGTAGCCAAGGCCCCCACCATTTCTCTCTGCCCTCCCCCAATCGTTATAAACAAATAATGTTTAAAATGCTATATTGTGATGTAATTAAGAGCAACAAGGTTGTAAAACCTGCCCCCCCGCCCCATGTTTTTGGTTCCTTCCAAGAATGGGTTTAGACTGGCTACAGGTCTGGTTTGTTTGCCCTGTATTTCCTTTGTCTCTTTGCTTTTGCAGCTCTGATGTGGTGCTGGTTTTACCTGGACGCAGGAAAGAGGCTGATGGAGGGGAGCAGCCCACTCACTAGGAGAGAGAAATAGAGACGAGGTATGGTGGGGTAGGGTTGGGTGGGGAGTGGCAAACAGAGGATAGATGGGCAGGCAAGAGTGATTGCACCCATGTGGTGGTATGCCATACCACATGGATTTCCTCTTGTGTAATTCAACTGGGGAAAGTTGAAGGAAAGAGAAGAAGAGGATGACTAGCAGCAAGTTGAATCGACTCAATTATGACAGCAATGAATGCACCACTGAGAGACCTTAAAGGCCACGTTGAAGACAGATCATCCTGGAGAGAATCTATCTATGTGGTCAATAAGAGTCTACACTGACTTAATGACAATGAATCAATGCAGCTTGGCTTATTGCTAGGCTGATTTACCCTGTGCAGTATGTCAGCCACAATTATTATTTATATCCCACCCTTCTTCCAAGGGACTTAGGGAAATGTGCCTATTTCCCCCACATTTTATTCTCACAACAACCCTGTGAGATAGGGTAGACTGAGAGAGACTGACTGGCCCAAGGCCCCTGAATGAAATGCATGGCTGAATGGAGATTTGAACACAGCTCTCCCCAGCCCTAATCAAAAAGCACTCTATCCTTTATTCTTCACCAGCTCCTCACTTCCTTACTTTAAAATGTGGGGATGAACTTGGAGATATGAGCTACTGTCTTGTCCCTTGTCTGTGTGAATGCTCCGACACGAAGAAGAAGCCAACAACAAAAATCAGTCCATGGTGGCTTTGCTCCCTTAGCAGTTCATCTGAATCCAACTTCTGTCTGTTCCATTGTGGACTAAGCAAATGCAGAGAACCTTCTCTTTCCACATCTTCTGTATAGCTTTTCAAGTGAGAGAGTTCTTTTCTTATTGGAGCACAATTTAAAAATGTCAAGGGCAAACACGCTGTCTGCCATTCAGCTTTTGCTCACGAGCCTTTGTTCTCTGAGCCATACTGCAATCAGGCGAAAGCAGCAAGAGGCTCAGGAGAGATGCTTCCTCTCTCTCTCCACCCCACAACACCCCCTGAGCTTCCTCTCTTGAGACGCGTTTCACATTTTTGGGTTCACTGCTTTTGTATGAATGTCAAGGTAACACTCTAAAAAGCAAATTGCAGGAAATGAAATAAACCTTATGAAGCAAGTTCAATTAGGCATAGCTTTGATTGGTATTATTAGTTCTTTGGTGTTCACTAAACAACCGCAGTAAAAGTCTAAAAATGGTCTCCTTGAAGATTTCGTAGCAAAGCGACTGCTTCTGGGAAGTGACCTCTGGAGAAAATAATGTCTGAGTTCCTAGACAGTAAACAACCACCAAACCCCACAGGATCCAGGGAACCTGATAAAAAAGATCAACTGAAAGCAACAGAAAGCCAATAGTTGCAGAGTCTGTTTGCCCATTTAATATGGATGCTATTAACATTTTAAATACCCTTCTTTGTGGGTGAAGCAAGATTATTATAAGTCTGACCCTCCGAATAGCTGTGCTAAAGAATGGCAAGGAACTCTTTGGAATTGATACAAAGGTTCTTGTGCCCCTACAAGTGGCAGTAGATCTCTTTCAGCAGAGTTGGAACCCAACTTGTAAATAAATGTTATTAATTTATGTAATAAATAAATAATAACTTCAGCCCTGGTGCTGCTGTAGACCTTTGGTCAGAGAAAAATGAAGGACCACTTCTCCATCCCAGTCCTGTGTAGAGGAAATAATACAAATAGGGCCTACATTCGCACGTAATGCAGAACGCTGTTGAATAGGCCTGCAGTTCCATGGATGTGACGTCCGAATGTAGGGAACCTGAGTCTGGCGTGGTGACAAAATCCAGGGTCCAGAATTGGAACTCCAATCTGAACCCTCGGGTTGTAGTGAGTTTCATTGCTGCAACCCGAGATTCCAGGCAGCCTGCATAATGTCTGAATTTGGAACCGCAGGGTAGGCTGCTGGCCTGGAACTCTGGAACCGGAGTTGAGGGAGGAAACATGATTGGCTGTGTGGGCTGTCCTTCAGAAAAGAAGGAAATGCCCACTGCCAGCTCCCCTGCCTCTCTTCAGTCTCATTGACTACAGAGAGACTGCTCTCCTGAACACTCAGATTTGGATGGGAGAGCATGGGGGAGTGGGGAGCGGAACTGCAGGTCCCTTGGACCCTTGGTTCCATGTTACAGTCATCTCTCACCAACCACGGGTTTCCCAATTGCAGTTTTAAGTATCTGCGACTGGGAAATTGTGACAGGTCTCGCCAACCATGACCTGAGTACCCACGGTTTGGTGAGATTTTTGGCAATTGGGGGGGGGGATGGGGTGATTTCTGCGGATTCAGGGTTGATTTGGGGGGTTGGGGTTATTTGGGGGGGTTCAGAGGTGATTTCTGGGGGTCAGAGGCGTAACTAGGGAAAACGGCGCCCGGGGCAAGCACTGAAATGGTGCCCCCCGCCCCCCCAACATACTACATTATACTTAGGTTTTTCCTCACAAGCGCCTGCCGCGGCCGCCAAGCCAGGCCACTGACTGGCCGCCAGGCGCCAGCAAAGCAATGGGGGGGGTGCGGGCGGCGCGGAAGGGACCGCTTGTGGGGGAGGGGGCACCGATGCGCTCCCTTGACTGCTGCAGCGCTGCTGCACTGAGCAGGAAACATTTGTATTAACAAAAAAATTTAAAAAAATTAAAAAAAAAATTTTTTTGTCATGGCGGCGCCCCCCACGCGACCAGAAAAGATGGTTCCCGGGGCACGTGCCCCCCTGCCCCCCCTATAGTTACGCCTCTGCTGGGGGTTCCCTCTCACTCCTCTTGCTAACTATGGCTGATTCCAGGTGTTTTTGGTGGGACACAATGGATGCATGGAGGGAAGAGAGAATAAGAGGAGAGAGAGTATTTTAAAAGTCTTTTTTCTTTTCAGTCTTTTCGTGACTGCTATTCCCCTAACCCCGTTTCCAATGTATTTCTATTGCTCTCCAACCACGAATTTGCCAACCCTGAGGCTTTCTCGAACAGAACCCTTGCGGTTGGTGAGGGATGGCTGTATATGTGAATGTGATCTTTATTTCCAAGTGAATGCACCACTTTCTTGGTCATGGCTGCAACCAGTTCTTCCCTGCCCCTGCACAGTACAGCTGTGCTATACACAGACCCATGCACTTAAGGGACAAGACTCTCACCACTTTCTGGGCAGCATGCCAAAACTTCTTCAAAGTAGAAATTGTCTCCAAATGTCAGAGTTCCTCCCAAGCAGAAATTTTGGAGATTTTTTTCAGACTGTTTCTCCATATCATTCCAAACCCTATTCAGAGATTACATTGGAACATCCTTCCAAGCCCTATTCAGAGATTACATTGTACTTGAATTCAGATGCCTCTACATGTTTTGACTGTACACATGTTCATTTTAAATGTGAAACTGAGTGTAGGCCTCCTGAAATACAGAGTACAGTTAGGGAATATACTATTATGGGGGTAGGAGTGGGAGTGTGATGATGCACTCCTTAGCAGACACAGAGCCACCCCAACAACAGTGGGTGACATGGAAAAAAAACAAAAAACCCTCAAAGCAGGCCCATTGAAATTAAAAGGACAACTTCTCCTTTTAATTTCAATGGAGCTATTTTGATTTCAGTTTCAATGGGGTCTCATCGTGCCAGTCAGAATCTTGAACTAAGTCCTCTGGCAGCCAGCGGTAGGCACAGTGTAGTCTCCTTTTCACTGAATAATCACAGTCCGTCCACACACAGCTGGGTTAAAGGGCTGATAGTTAAGGTCATGGGTGTTGGCCTAGGTCAGCCTTCTCTTGCTTTTAGAAAACAAGTACTAATTTGCCCTTGGGATAAGCTACTTTAAACTTTAAGTGGCTTATATGATGCTACTAGGAAGACTTCAGTCATCTGCTCAAAGTTCAGCTGAAGCCCTTCCTTCTATTTCTCAAACGATACGATACCCTTTTGGCGAGGTGAAAGGGGGGATCTGGCCAGGGTAGGAATGCCCAAGTTGTTCTTATGCAGCAAAAGCTTCCCTTTTTAAACTTCTTGTTATATCTCCCCTCATGCCGATCTACTGATTGCCTTTGCTATACAGCAAGAGTGAGCAGACTTAAGGCTTCCAGAACCTACTTTTCATGACTATCTTTCAATGGAACTTCCACTGAGCAATTTAGTCCAGATGTCAGCCACTGCTTTTTGTGAACACAGTTGAATCGGGGCTACAAAGCTGCTTGAAATAAAGGAAAATTCAGTTCATAACCCTGGTTCTGAACCCACCACTGGATTGTTACACTGCTGCACATGAGCTACTAGATTTCCAATGGGGAAGGTAGAGTGAGTGAACAGACAGAAAAGAAGGTGCCCAGAGAATGCATGTGTCTGTGTGGGTCTGTTTCAAGGGAAAATTAATCCAGGAGCAGAAGGACCTTTACAAGAAAAAGAAAGCAGGGGCATAGCTAGGGGAGAGGGGGCCCAAGTTTGACCCTCTCCCCAGTGGCCCCTATTTTCTTCATTCAGAGGCGTATCTAGGGAAAATAGCACCTAGGGCAAGCACTGAAATTGCGTCCCTGTCCAAACATCTGACACCTATCTTTCAGATAACTTTACCATAATATCAGCTCAAAAATACAAGTTCAGACACTTTCAGGAGAAGCAGGTTGTAAGCAACACACACATGCATACACACATACAACCACACATGTGGCACATATGGGCCAGTCGCCTTCCCAAGGAAACATAGGGATGGCAATGCATTGCAAATGCAACATTTCTGGGTGTGAATTCTTACAACAGGTTTCTTTTTTTTTTTTAAAAAAAAAGCATCACACAAGTTAAAGGCAGGCACTTTCCAAGTTTGAAATCCCACAAACCTTATAATCAGATTGCTTGACAAATACGCAGATAAGATAGAGCTCTCTATAGAGAATTAAACAGCATGCGAGTGGATATTTCCATTTTATTCCTTGCTTCTCCCCACCACCCTTCAGTTTTGCCAGCTTACAAGGTATTAAACCAACATTGTCTTTTTAAGGGATGTTTTATCCACTTACTTTTGTGCCATTTATATCTGTTTTTTAAATGCTCGGGTCCCTTGCCAACAACTTTGCATTCTTATGACTCCCTAGATCAGGGAAAAATCTAGACTTGGGTCTCGCAGAGGCCATTTTAGCATGTGTGCTGGCCATTTTTGTTTTCAGCAGCCTTTTAAATTTTTTTAAAAATGGCTGCCGCACATGCTCAAATGGTCCTTGCGAGGTCCTATGCCTTGCCAGGCCTTGCAGAGACCTTTTGAGCATGTGTTGCGACCTCCAAAATGGCCACTGCACAGATCTTTGTAGGCCCGAACAGGCCTGAAAATCAGCCTGGGACAGGCTGTGGCAGTGATCTAAGAGGCCGGCAGGGGAAGGGGGAACTTTTGCAGACACCCCCCCCCCCCGGCGGCCTTTAGGAAGCCCCCCGAAGGGGCTACAGGTAATTTTTTTAAAAAAATTTAAAAAAGAAAAAAATCCATGAATCGGGGAGGGGGTGGGGGGCAGCATGACACTGGCGCCCCCCCACATAGTGCCTAGGGCACGTGCCCTGGCCTACCTACTCTAGTTTTGCCTATGTCTTCATTATCTGAGGGAGATAATGAAGAAAATAGGGAGGTGTGGAGCTGGGGGATGCTTAGGAACTGGGGGCCCCAGGTTCTTTGAACCCATCCGCTCAATTATAACTACACCCCTGAATGGAAGTGAGACAATAGAAAGGCTGTTCTTACAAACATGAACATTGCATGCAGGCAATGGGGTTGGAAACTGAGTGGACTGTGTGCTGTTGTGTTGGTGATCATCGGAACTCTCCCCCATTCCAGGAACAGGGGACAGAAGTACTTTCCTTTGCACCCTAGAAGCACCCAGCAGCAGCATGCCCAGCAGTTTATTTAAGAGGATGAAGGGAAAGAAGGTCTGAAGAGAGAGTCTATCAAGGCAGCCTCCTGAAGGCTTTGAGGAATAAATGGGCTCCTGGAAGTTTCTGTGAACTGAGAGCAATGGAGGATAAACTAATGCAGTGGCATCATTAAGCTGTAATTTTAGCTGTCAGGCTTGCAGTGTTGGTTGGAGTTCTTGTGATACTGTGCAAATACCAGCTCTCTCCCTCTCCTTCTCATTATTTCCAACACCGAACTTGGCCAGAGACAAAGTGGACACATTGGATGCATGGAGTGAAGAGAGACTAAAAGAGCTGCTGCCAAGCATCACAGAGGAGAGGCCAGCCCACGTGGCCTCCCCTCCACCCACACTGCCTCCCACGCTGTGGTGCAATAGCTGAAGCCTCAGGCCAGTGATGAGGGGGAAGAAGAGCAGGCCGTTTCTGGGCTAGCAAAGGAGGTGAGGCTGGGTAAGTGCCAAGAGAGAATAAGACCGAGATGGGGCGGTGGCAGTGCAGATAAGGCAGGGATTGTGGCAGCAGGTAAGCAAGGTGAAGCCCATGGTGGCGAGCAGGGTGGGATGGTTATATTCACCGCTCCTTGACTCACTTGCCACTTGAAACCATCACCTCACCTGGCCTCAGGGAGGAGAAGCCCCTATCTGAGCCACAAATTAAGTACCATCTGAAGTTTTTTGGAATAAATATTCACGGCATATAATAATTAACTTACAAATTGTCCCTCGCATAGCAAAAATACAAAATTGAGATATTTCTCCATGTATCTAGCATGTATTTCACTTTACAATGTGCTACAGTTCAAACGTGAACAACAATCCAGGGAACATTAAATAATAAAATCCTGTGCGTTTGTTTTGTTCTTGATCTCTGACCTGATGTAACAGACCTTGGGGCATGTTTTTGTCATATCTTCCTAGCAGATGACAAATTGTTCAGTTTAAATTATCTCCTGCTGCTGCAGCCAATTTACTGGCAACATTGCAAATCATCTCCTAACAAAAGAATACTGACCTCCAAGCTACCTTCTCTTCTCTGTCATGTTCTTCAAAGACACAGTCATTCTCATGCTTAGGCTGGTAGAACTGAGAATGTGATTCTGCCCGCCGCCCCCGCCATGTATATCCAAATGGTTCAGCCAAAGGCATGCTATGAAAGAGTGAATTATTTACCAGTCTTTATCTATCCTGGTTGTGAATGCAAAAGTGATGTGCAGTAAAGCACCAGAAAAAAACACTGGAGAGGGCACCAGAGGCGTAACTAGGGAAAACGGCGCCCGGGGCAAGCACTGAAATTGCGCCCCCCGCCGCCGCCCCCCCAGCATACATCTGACTGACACACATGTGTTTTTTCCTCACAACAACCCTGTGAAGTTGGCTTGTATCTCAAACAACAGAATTATGATGCAATGATGATACACACCACATTATACTTAGGTTTTTCCTCACAAGCAACAACCCTGTGGAGTTGGCCTGTATCTCAAACAACAGAATTATGATGCAATGATGATACACACCACATTATACTTAGGTTTTTCCTCACAAGCAACAACCCTGTGGAGTTGGCTTGTATCTCAGACAACAGAATTATGATGCAATGATTGATGATACACACCACATTATACTTAGGTTTTTCCTCACAAGCAAGAGACAATCTCCAAAGGTCCTGGCATATAACCCCCTCCCCCATTTTTCTTGCCAAACTTTGTGTCTTTAGCAGGATACCACAGGCACTTGTTAAAGCTAACACTGCAGGTTTTTCTGAGATGGAGCTGTTATAGGAGCACTTCAGCGTAAACTGAGATCACAAGGCAAGCTTTCACAGTGCAAAAACGAGCATGCCAGCAAGCAGAACTCATGGTAAAACTCTCTTGAAACACCTTGTAACAATGCACAGGCAGCTATGTTACACTGCTTGAGTCAACTCACACTGCTGTGCTACCCAGGCTGTGGGAATTGACTCTCAGTTCCATATACATGCATGCATTTAAGATTGAGTGCCAAAGAATCTTTATACCCAGAATGTTGGGGGCAATATGCTAAATCATTGTAAACCGCTTAGAGAGCTCCGGCTATAGAGCGGTATATAAATGTAAGTGCTAGTGCTATTGCTATTATGATTTCTTTCTTTCTTTTGGGGCGGAGAGAGGAGCGTATAATGCAAACATTAACACCTGTTAGGCACCTGAGACCATAGTTGGGCAGCAAAATAAAAGCCTGATTCTTTAATATCCCCCCCCCGCACATGTGGCTTCTGTAGTTTTTGCAACTCATTCAATTTCTCACCTTGATACTTGGTCTGCTGCTTCTACCTGCCCGCCGCCGAATCCTTTCTTCCGTGCAGGGTGTCCGTGTGTGTCCTCCTTGTCCTGCCTGCGCCTGCTGCAGTGCAGCCCCAGCCCCAGCAACCAAGCTTTCCTCCGTGACGGCGACCGCACCACCACATGCAGGCGAACAGAGGAGGACGGACGCACCACATGCATGAGCAGCGCGACTCGGCACGCCAGCTGAGTCGCGCGTGCGTCACTGACTAGAGACCCTCTGGCTTGCAAGCCACTTGAGGGCCTCTTTCTGGCTGTTCCAGACTAAGCGAGCGACAGAGCGAGCAAGCCTCAGCCAAGGGCAGGCGCAGTGAGCAGCATGAAAGGCGCCCGCCACCGCCAAGCCAGGCCACTGACTGGCTGCCAGCAAAGCAATGGGGGGGGGCACGGGTGGCGCGGAAGGGACCGCTCGTGGGGGAGGGGGTGCCGACATGCTCCCGTGACTGCTGCAGCGCTGCTGCACTGAGCAGGAGAAATTTGTATTAAAATTTTTTAAAAAAATTGGTCATGGCGGCGCCCCCCATGTGACCCGAAAAGATGGCGCCCAGGGCACGTGCCCCCCCTGCCCCCCTATAGTTACGCCTCTGGAGGGCACAGAAGGGGCAAAATGTAGTTTGTGGGGACAGGGACAAAGACAGGCTTTGCCCCACATGTTAGATTTCTAAAAATAGAGGTAACCAGCTGACATCCTGACTAATGCTGCATAAGTAATGCAAACACCTGTCTGCACACAGTGTTAGCCCCATGCTACTCTCCACACTTCTGAAGCACAAATGTTCTTTGGAGCCTCCTAGAGCGGCCTGGATACTTTGGAATTCTCCTGGTTCTCTAGAAGCACTCTGTTCAACACCTTTGAGGGTTAGGGACATGTTTCTAGTCTAATGGGGCACTTCCAGAGCACTGGGAGAGCTCCATAAAGTTTGCACTCTTGCACAAGAGTGAATGTGCTTCGGAAGCATGGCGAGTAGCATTGTGCTCACAATGTGTGCATGCTGCTCTTTGCAGCAAACACAGGTGTGTTGCTAGGGGAGAGTGGGCTCATGTTTGCCTCTCTCCCTGGTGGCCCCTCATGGAGTTCTACCCCCCGCCCTTAAAGGGAGACCCCCCCCTCGGTGCCGGCCCCGGCCCGTGCACATCCCTAGTGTATGTACACACTTATGATAAATGCACCAAATACAAACCCATGGTTCTTTGTTTCCAAATAAATATTAGCTTGAAGGTTTTTTTTAAGTGTGAAGTAGCTGAAAAATAATTAGAATCATAAGCAAAAGAACATTGGAAAAAATCTTTCAGCAAGGATTTGGAGAGAGCTCTGGAGAAAAGAATATCAACTCACTACTGTGGAAAAAAAACCATCAATATGTTACAGCAACAAGAGATACCTATAATTAAGTCAACTAAAATGTATGAGCACCAAATTATATCTTGCTGTTTATAACTACAATTGTCCATTAGCATTAGCTTGAAAATGTATTACAAGCTTCAGAGCAAGATGCAATGATATTCAGTAATATTTTGTTTCCATTTCCTAAATGGACAGGACAAGATTGCTCTGAGATGGTCTTCATCTTCTAGAATGTTGGGTCAACATTTTTTTAAAGCCAGGTCAAAACAGATACATGTTCAGACTGTGAAGACTGAAATCACTGCAGCGAATTCATTAGTTAATGCAAGGGAAAGATATGTAATCAAAGAAGGATTTCCTGGATGAAATGGATTGTCGAAATTTGCCCTAGTTTGAATATCTCCAGATTCAATATTTTGAACAGCTAGAAGGAAAGAAACACTCTTTGAAAAATTAATAGTAAGTTCATTTCCCTTTCTCTCTGCAGCAAGGGAGAGAAAGGGAAATAAATGCAGACAGTGAGCAAACACTGGTCAGAAATGAGCTCAGGAGCAGCTCATGGGCTCTCCCGAGCCAGGGCCATGCCCCCTTTGTACATGACGTTGTGCACAAAGAGGCGTGGCCCGGACACTGGAGAGTTCATGAGAGCTCTTCCAAACTCACCTCCAGTGAACATTTGCTGGCTGGCTGCATTTATTTTCCTTTCTCTCTCTCCAGTGAGGGAGAGAAAGGGAAATGAATGCATCCAGCCAGCAAACACTGGCTGAAAATGCAATCAGGAGGGCTGGTGTGGGCCCTCTGGTGATCGGGCCATGCCCCCTTTATGTGTGTCATGTGCAAGGAGGGCACCGGCGGCCCTTTTCATTGGTGGCTCAGGTTCTTTGAACCCTACCTCACAATGGTGGCTCTGCCCCTGTTTCTACTGTTGTATTGTTGGTACTACTATTTGGTTTCATTATAAATGAAAAATAAAAAGTTTTTTTTAAAAAAAAGGTCAGGAAACAACTCCTAGGAGCAACTTGCAACCAAACACTCTCCTATTCAGAGAAGAATATTCCCAGCAATGGAAATGATACTATTTATACACCGTATTGAGTGCATTTAACTGTAGATCATCCTTTGGGAGGGGTGACAGGGGAAGCAAAAAAACAAAGACACAAATAAGAAAAACAAAATTATCCAAGTATATAAGATAAAGTGGCTTTTTTGTTTATTTACTAATGGTTACAAAATTGTTTGGCTAATAATTCAAGAGAAATTTGACATGACCAAATGTTGCTAAATTTTCTTTCAATAAGGACGTTTGTCTGCAGCATTCCGGTTTTGAATTCTAGAACAAAAGACTTTATTTCCTTTCACATTCTAGTCTCCTCCAGTGGGCGATTCATGAAGTCTTGAATGGCCTTGTCTAAAGGCAGCCACTTACTGACTGAGGTTCTCAGTGCAGTAATCCATCTGGAAGAAAGGAAAAGCCAGAACTGATCACAGAATGAATGACTTTTGTCTAACTGCAAGATAGACTGTTTGACACACGCATAATCATGGCACAGTTGATGTTATACCAAATGCAGCTGAGATTGGTAGCATGGCAAAGTTAAACAAGTATCCTCCGGAGGGATGTACTGTAGTCAAGAGCTGATATATAGGGCAAGGGAGCATCGAAGCAGCAAGAGGAGAAGGCTAACAGCATTACCAAGCAATAGGCAATTTTTGATTCTCTCCCCCTTCCCCAGGAAGCGCTCTGTACCATCTGAAAACATATCCCTGAGGGTTGTGCAACCCTCAGGAACATATTTATGGGTGGCACAGAGCAGTTCCTGGGGAAGGGGGTGGTCAAAACTACCTCTTCCCTGGTGCACCAATGTAGTTAGGTGCCATTAGCCTGCTTCTCTGGCTGCACTGGTGCTTCCTTGTTCTGTATGTTAGCCAAGGTTTTAAAATACTTCATACCTTTTTATACTACACAGGATCCCACAAATCCTTATTCTTTGTTAGTTCAGGTTTCTTTTTTCAAAAATAAAATGAAAAGTATTATGTAGGACCTGGATTCAGAAGAACAATTTGACCAAATAGTTAACCTGCAGAAACTTCCATAGAGCGCTATTTTCTGCTAAGCAATGGTGCCTGGTGATCTGAATATTTGAATCCTTCATAAGATAATTGGTTTGACTGGAATTCACCAATGTCGAAAATATACACCCACACAAAAATGCTGCTTTGAGCTAGGATGCTCCTTTTGTATGTCTGTTGCATCAAAACATTAAAACAAGCATTCAGCTTACTAAAAATCACTACACAGGAGCTCTATCACCTCAGTTACTGTCAAATTAGTCTTTGGTGCTGTAGTGATCAGCCACTCCTCCACTAAAGAGTTAACTGGAAGTGAACCCTGTCCTGACTGACAGGTTGGTGAACTCCAGGGCTCAGGCAATCAGCACACCAGGTAGGTGGGACCTAGAGAACCACTGGGAGGAAGGAGAACTTTCTTTGTGAAAAGAAGGTGCAGGAGGACACATGTGGCCATGAAGAATGGCTCCAGGAAGATGACTGCAGCTCTTAGAAGGTAGAACTGCAGGGGCCTGAATTCTCAACTAGGGTTTGGGTGAGTTCAAGAAAAAGGAAGCATGGGCTTTGGCTTCAGGCAGTTTAGTCTAGGGAAAGTTTGTTTAGTCAAATTTTGCATTGAAACTTTCGGTTTCTTTTGTGTGCGCTTTGTATATCCCTGAAACTGTTCTATGATCGTTTACCTGTAACGTAACTAAACTAAGAAATTCCAGCCTTCACCCAGCCAGCCAGGGCATTGCAAAAATACTCTGTAAGCTTTTAAAGGTGCTCTTGTATTTTCCTACATACCTGTTCCTTGCAACTGGGTGACCATGATTTTTAAAGCCAGGTGTTTCCATTTAGGATGACTATCCATGTGATGTCCCTATCTGAACTATTACTATTCACAAAATACTTTGTATCTACTAGAAGACAGGCAGCTTTCTGGCAATGATTCAGAGGTCTCAACACATTCTGCTTCAGTCTGATTATATCTTTAGCTCAGGAAAGGTGTGAACAGGCAGGTAGAAATAGGCTAGGAAGAAAATCTCAAGAGCATTTACTAAAGCATTAAGAAGATGAGATCATCATACCGTTTGTTTTCATTTACACTTTCTGCACACAAGTAGAAGGTTTTAAACTCTTCAGATGGAGGTTTAACTTCAATCACAGATCTCCTGGACCCAAGGGCCTGTTCGCTCACAGTATATCCCTGCAAGTAAATCCCACCTAGAAAGGGAAAGAGGCACCATAACTTAGTAGAGAGCACATGTTTTATATGCTGAAGACCCAGGTTTATCACAGGAACATAGGCAGCTGTCATATACTGAGTCAGACCATATGTCCATCTAGCTCAGTATTGTCTACACAGACTAGCAGTGGCTTCTCCAAGGTTGCAGGCAGGAGTCTCTCTCGGCCCTATCTGAACCTGGAACCTTCTGCATGCTAGCATGCAGGTGCGCTTCCCAGAGCGGCACTGTCTCCTAAGGGGAATTTCTTACAGTGCTCACATGTAATCTCCCATTCAAATGCAACCAGGGTGAACCCTGCTTAGCACAAGGGACAATTCATGCTTGCTACCACAAGACCAGCTCTCCTCCCTTTGGGACCGCTAGTTAAAAAGAACTTGGGGGACTGGGCTGGGAAGAACTTCTGGGGGTGGAAAAATGGCCAGAACCATTGTCAGATACAGTAAGCAATACTGGGCTAGATTCACCTTAGTGTTTCTGGTGTTTTTAAGGAACCGGTTCCTCGTACCAGGCCAACCTTTTACAGGCAGCCTAGTCCATTCCTGGACTGATGGGGGAGCAGAGAAGAGAACAGGCAGAAAAGGAAAGCTGGTTGAGTTGTTTGGTGTGTGTAACACAGAAGGGCTTATTTTATTAAAATTTGAATGTGTGGAATGTACCCTACAGCCTTTTCATTGTGTATTGCAGTCTTAATTCTCTAGTTTTTAGTGTAAGGCAGGTTCATATGCCCATCACAGAACAAATAAGGGCCCTTTCCTGAAGAAACAGTCTTCAGGTCATATCGGGCCCACTAAGCCCCCTTCACAGGCTCTCTCCTCTCCAACTATCCACTTGGCTCTTTCTCATTGTCCCATAAATTTCCATTGATACTTCCTAGAATGTTTCTTTTAGACATAATGGCTGACATTCTGCAGGGTCATATTATTACATGCCACAAAGCACCTCTGGCGGTAGAGGAAGTCATTGAAAATCCCCCACCGCCAACTGTCAGAGTTTATTTATTTATTTAAACTACCCCACTTCTCCAGTGCACTACTGCCAGGGGTGGGGGGGCTCACAACATCAATAAAATAGATACAATATAAAGTAAAAGATTAATACAATTAAAAGACCAAGCTAAAACCACATTTAAAATCACTTTTTTTTTTAAAAAAAAGTTCAAATTAAAAGTTATTAATAAAAAGCTAAAAACTAAGAACCAAAAAACCTACCAGATATAAGCAGCAGATAAAATATTTAAAAGCCTCTTTAAAAAGATTGCTAAAGAGATTTGGGGTTTTTTAACACTAAGGGAGGGAACATGGCGAAGCTCTTCTGTGAGGGTGTTCCAAAACCAAGGGGACACAACCGATAAGGCCATGTCTCTAGTCCCCGCCAACCAGATCTCTATCAGGGCCATAAGCGGGGCTTGAAATACTGAACCAAGGGCCCTGGCAGTTTCATATGGGAGAATACGGTCCGACAGGTACCCTGGCCCAACCTGTGTAGGGCTTTAAAGGTGAAGAGCAGCACCTTGAATCTAGCTCAGAAGCAGACCAGTAACCAGTGAAGCTGCCGCAGGAGTTGTGTTAGTAGAATACAGCAGCAGCACTTGCACTTTGTAATTCAGGATGCCAGATAATAACAACAATTACAATAACAACAGCAACAATAAAGCTGGTCACCTACCAAGGGAATATGTAGAGCGTATGCTGGCATAAAAATACAAACAGCCATCTTTTAAAATGCAGTAGTGTTGAATCCACATATCTTTGTTTTTGTCCAGCTGGTGAAGAAGCCCCAGGCACTCTGGGTTTTTGATAGCAAGTGGCGGAAGGCTTGTGTTGTGAATGGTGACATCTACCCATACATGATTCTGTATTTTGAAGTAAGAAAAGTGATAATTTTTTCCCTACAGGTAAAGATGTGGCAGCAGTCATTTAGAATGTTAACAATGTGTGCAGTAGATAATTCATGACAAGTACTTCTCAATCACTTTTAAGGCACATACTCTGTCATATGCTTTTATTCCCCTTATCAAAAGAACAAATGACTATTTTAATTACCACATACACCATGACTGCTTTAATTCCCACATGGTTTTACTTTTCATCTCATTTTACTTATCATCACATTTTCTTATTTTATGGCTGGGTTCACACACTCACAAGGATCCTGGTTAAAAAGTTAATCAGGATGAGTGAGCTCGGTGGAGATGATTGCATGAACCCAAAATTTCAGGGCAATCCTGGTCAAACTGCTCTAGTTAACCAGCCAATCATTGAAACCTGGTTATCTATCCTGAATAAATGCTGGTTAACTAGAGTGGTTTGACCACTGCTTTGCTGCAAGTGCCCTTTAATAAGGCAGACATAAAATAGTCCAGTCTCCCCTGTGCTTGTGTGCACACCCTCAATCAGTGGCTAACAACATGCAGAAACACTGAGGCTGTGCACAAGAGCAGCCCAACCCAGGCTAGGGCAGCCCAACCCTGCTCGTGTGCAGCGCTGGAATCGAGGAAGATCCTGGTGCTGCCTCCACTACAAACCCCAACTTTTAACCCCAGCCCTCAATGCCAGGGCCAGGGTTGTGTGTGTTCTTGGGCTGCACGCAGCCCAAGTGCAGACAGAGTTGGGCGCCTAGAGCACCCGACTCACAGGAGATTCCTCCAATGCACCGCACTCATCGCACAGTGCATTGCAGGATACCTGGAGGCCACGACTCGTTTTCCTGACCTCCAGGATGCCACACAGCGGTGCCTATCGTGTGGGCATGCGAGTTGCGCAGCTCAGTTACTCTGTGGATCATCGGGGGGAACTAATCCTCCCTTCCCCCCCCCCTCACCGCTGCCATGGTTGTGTGACCTCATTGTGTGAATCAGCACATGGTGTTCAAATAAAGGGTTCCAAAATATCCTTACAAAAATTTAGCTCATAATGATATCAATATGTAATATGAACAGAACATAACTAAGGACTTGGGTGAGAGCACACCACGCTATATATTGTGATTGTCTCTGGCATCTTTGACAACCTCAATATTTCCCTATTGCTACCTGGAGGGGGAAGGTAGGAATGTCTCCATAGTTTATTATGTAGAATAGACCTAGAAAGTGTAACAGGATTCTTAATAATTAAAATAGCTTGCTGTTGCAGGGGGAAATAAATAAAAACATCATCTAAAGGATAAATTGCCCTGATGACTAAACCACAAACCAGATAATTCTTTCTATTAATTCATCCATAAAGGAAACTTAGAGCCCAACTTCTACTGTCTACAGCTAACAGATTTGTTTTATTTAAACAATTTTTGAGCAGTGTATCAATATATATCTTTGTTCATCTGAACTCCTCGGAGAAAAGCCTTGCAATATTGAGTGTGACCTGGATAATCTGTTTTCCTTTAAATCACATTATTTCTCCCTGATCCTTGATGAGTTTGTGAAGCGGAGATGAGTTAACTTCAGGAAATATTGTTAGCTGCATTTCCCCCCTGTGAATGGAGAACCTTCTGGGAAGCACTCCAGCAAAGTGCATGACAGGACTGCAGTGATGCACAGTACATTAGCAGAACAGATAGCCTGCTCTTAGTCTCATTAGGATGACATAGTGCCAGTGCTTCAGTGTATGGCGCCATTGAGCTTGAGATGAAGAGAACCACTGTCCTTTGGAAATCTTGCTATTTATCTTGAGCATTTCTGGGTGCTTTGTCAGACCGAAAAGGATTGTGTTTTTGTGCTGTTTTTGTGTTCAGTTTTTAAAAGACAGAAAATATGAACTGTAAAACAAAGATTACTAATCGTTTGTATATGTCTATATGAAAGAAAATGAATAAGTAATGTCCTAAATGTAGTGTAGGAGTAAAAGCAATAACACATTAAAATAACTCTGAAAAAAAGGAGAAGAAATTGCCAAATGTCTGTTGTAGCATGCAGTCATTTTCTTGCAAAATCTAAGGTGCAAATTTTGATCTGGAAAATTATCATAATAAACATCCCCTTCTTTCTCCCCAGTCTGTGCTTAGTGAAATTTGGCTTATTTTAAAAACATGTATAATTTGACTGTTTTGATAATAATACATGTATTAATTTACCTTAATATTCAAACCTCTTCAGCTTAAATGACAATTGTATTAGAATAATGCCAAGATTTCTACCAGGTTTTGTAAAAACAAAACCACATAATATACAAAGAATCTGTCTGGTATCTTCTTTATTTCAGTGAAAGTGATGAATTAATAAAAATGTTAACACTTCCAAATGGCTTGATGGCCTGATTCTTACATGTAACATCCATCTTTCATCCCTACACTGCCCTTTAAAACATTAATGCTCCAGAGCTGTGGTTCTCTCCAGTTCTCCAGTGAAATCAATTACAAGTCAGGCTACCTGGCTTAGAGTGAGGGAAAGGTTCTATGGACCAAGGTTTTGACTATGCGGGCAAATGAATTAGCTTTTTTTAAAAATGGAGCTTAATAAGGTGTATGGCATGACCGTGGGATCAGAAGGCAGATTAGAAGGATCTGGCCTTCCCTTGTCTTAGACCAGAGTTTTCTTTCTGAGTATAGGTAACAAATTAGCATAGCAAAGCCAGACAGATAAGACTATTACCAAAGTCTTATTCACACATTATGTTGAACTCTCATACAATCCATGTACAGCACACACAGGTACAGTTATTCATATGTTATGTTGAACACAGGTACAGCAGTACACTTCCTATCTATACTATGCATTTGAGGGGCCTGTACCAAGGTACAGTCGCATGCACACATATGTGCATACAGACATCTGAACACAGGTATAATGTAATGTCTGGATAGGGCTAAAGTGTTGCTGTTGTGAGTACCTATATACTTTATGCAGTTCATGAAGTCTGCAGTTTATCTTAGACAAATTCATGGAGGACAGGCCTATCAGTGGCTACTATTCTGGTGTCTATGGGCCACTTCCAACCCCAGAGGCAAGATGCCTCTAAATATCAGTTGCAGGGGAGCAGCAACAGGAGAGAGGGCATGCCCTCACTTCTTGCCTGTGAGCTTCTCAGAGGCATCTGGTGGGCCACTGTGTGGAACAGGAAGCTGGACTAGATAGGCCTTGGGCCTGATCCAGCTGGGCTGTTCCTATGCTTTTAAGTGAGTTCTAGACCATAAAATCATATGCCACCATAAATATGGTAGCCATATGCCACCATAAATCTGTTAGTGCTACAAGATTCCTTGTTGCGTGCACACGTTAAGGCAGATTTTAGCCCTTCGCATGTAAAGCCTTTTGTACTTCTTTAAGTGAAAATATAATGCCCAATCCATCTACAGAACAACTCATTGGAGAAAATTAGCTTGACTAGTTGTTTTACAGATGGGGGAAATAATGGGTCCAAACAGCCTAAGCAGCAGGGTCAGTAGAAACCAAGAACGCTTGTTTCTCATCCACTAGGCAGGCCTACATCTCAAATAAAGTATTACCTGATGCACAGGATGCACAGCTTTCTCCATGGCCTCTAGCCACCTATGAAAAAAAACCCAGATGAGAATAGATTTGACTTGTGTAAAAAAACAAACATATGGCATTGGGCTTTTCAGCACTTTAGGAAAAATGACACACACATAGACACACATACTCACATACTGAGGTTGTGTAGCCTGAGTTTTCTCGCCAGGCTTAAAGTGAGGTAGACGGGCGTGTGTGCACCCTCCTACCTCACTGTTTGGTCAAGTGGAAGCTTGGGCTGCCAGCATCCTGAGCTTCCACAGAGCAAAGTGGAAGGACCGTCTGGCAGTGGGGAACTCCCCCAATGCACTGTGCTCCTCACATGGTGCATTTTGGGATGCAGGAGGACTCAGCCTGCTTCCCCCCTCACCCTCGCCATTCCAGCATCGCTTGCTCGCCAGTCATGTGAGTGTGCAGCACAAGCGATTGATGCTAGAGAGGCGAAAATTGTGAGGGGGAGATAGGTTGTGTCCTGCCTCCCCCCCAGCCCTCCCCAACCCCACTGAAAATGATTGTGTGAATGACCTTACTATAGGTCTGTGTAACAGAACACTTTGCAGGGGTGGGTTAAAGGACATGCTGGAGTTACTATTTCACAAAACAGGTACTAACATTTTCACAGCATTCCTTAAACTGGTATGAAGAAATGTTTTGCAATGCTCCTCATCTCTAACCCTGGCGCTTTCCAGATTAGCTGCTCAACAGCAGCAAAATGCTTCCGTTCAGGCAAATCACATTCAAAACGTAAACAGCAGGGGGAGCAGCCTTGCGGAAACTAACGACCCAAAAAAGCAGCAACTTTTTTAACACTGGATACACGACATCATAGCACTATATGGTAGTGATTAAATTTGAAACAAGGCATCGGAAATGTGAATGGCACCCTGCGGTCAGCATAGGAACTGTGGTGTCACAACACAGGAAGTGTGGAAGCACACTTCCAAGATCTGCTGTGACCCCATTGCAGGGTGTAATCTGGAAAGTGCCCTGACCATGTTTCCCCACCTTATGAGGAGAATATATCCCCTGCCACACATATACATACATAATATCCCAGGAAAATTATTGGTGTAGCACACTGCTGACTGCAAGCACATTTAATGTTGTGAAAGAAAGAAATAAAGAAATAGTAGAAGGAGAAGAAGCTTGACCCAAACTAGCATCCCAAGAAGACGAATTACATATGTAAGGAAATTTACAAATAGGAGTCCTGGAATGTTAAGGGATAAAGAGGGAGAGCCACAAAGAAAATAGGAATGGTAATAATGGAATGATACAGATACATAAAATGAATTTATGAGATAACCTCAATCAAATGACAAAACAATTCTTTTCCTCCTCCAGTGAGAGACTGCCGGGTGCTTATGCAACTGACCTTAATAAACAAAATGCAATTTGCCAAACTAGAGAAAGAGACTGCAGAAATGAATGTAATGAGTGGATTATTTACCTCTTCATCTCTTGGTTTGATGTGGCACAAAAATAGAAAGTCCGGTGCCCACTCTGAGGAACACACTTAAATACAAAAGGTTTTCCTAGGCTAGTGTCTGCGCCAATTTCAGCACCTTCTAACTTGGTTACTTCTAGAGGTCTACACTTTCCTTCATCCTGTAATGAAGAAGTTGGAAAACATTTTGGAACAAAGTCATAGGGAAGAAAAAAAGACATGGATGTAGAAAAGAAAAACAAAACAAAACAAAACAAAACAAAATAATCCCACCCTTTCATTCCCCAGGCTAATGCATCCACCTCCAACAAAAACAACAACAAGGATTTAACTCATTTGAGTTCATGACATGTATTGCAAGTTAAAGGGTTTTTAATATTTAAAAAATGACCATATAGTACCCCCAATCGCATCTGCTTTACTGTGTTTACCATATAGGACCCCCAATCCCATTTGCTTTACCGTGTTTACCCAAATAGAAGGTGACTCTGAATGTAAGACAACGCCTTAACAGACAGAGGTTAAATACAGGTTATACCCATATTTGCCCCAATGAAAGAGGTCTCTGAATCTGAGACAAACCTTACCCACACCCCTATATTTAACAGGCAAGAAGAACTAGGGGAAAAAATCATCTTAGATTCTGGTAAATACAACCGTTAAGGCACCATTTATATGCCTCGACTTGTCCCACAATAGAGTAAATTCTGTCACTGTGATCCTGCTGGCTCCATTGCGCACTTCCATGGGTGGCCACATGACCAGGGCTAATGTGACCACATGATCAATGACATTCTAATCTTAATATTTTTCCATGCTGCTGGAGTTAGATTTAGTTTTAAAGAAAGTATTTTTTCAGAATGAATTGAAATTTTGTTAATTTAAAGTTTTGGCTTGTTATTGAGTGCTGAGTGGTCTCTAGTCCACAAAAGCTTAAGCTGAGTAAATCTGTTAGCCTTTAAGGTTCCACAAGATGTTGTTTTTGTTGGTGTTAGCCACAAACTAACACCCTCCAGGAACTTATTCCTGATGGCCTACATATTAAAGCAGCACATCTGTACTTCAGGAGTACTACTACATTGGAAATGATGGCTGACATGTTGTACAAGGCAACACGGTCAGTTCTGAACCATCTGTGTTGCTGTGGGCATCTAGAGCTATGTCCCTGGTGTTGTGGAAAAGGACTTGTCTGCTATTACTTAAAGTTGCACAACTGAACTTCCACAGCGCTACCTCCAATGGAATGTGTTAATGGCCAGCATAAGGTTAGATCACTACTAAAGTGGTTGTGATACTGGTAATAGAGAGAGGCCTGTTCACATGGCCATTTGGAGTAGGCTGGAGGATTAGAGCGCTCCTACCCCAGTAGCAGTACATGATCAGAAACTCTGTTTGGGTCAGCAAACCCAGGAAACACACTAGTAAGTCAGGAGAGGCATCCATTGCTGAAATTGGGAGCTGCAAGCATGGAAAGTTCTCCAAAGGCCTAACAGACCTCCCTAGCATGCTTTGCACTGCCAGTAGACGGGAAAGCCTCATGATGTCAGCAGCTGCCCTCTGACTGGCCAAAAAAGAGCAGGAGGCAGATCCAGCCCTGCTGAAGTGACTCCAGCTACAAAATCATAGAGTGTGCTTTGCAGAGAGCCACATCCATGGATGACAGCCCCTGTAGCCACAGCTCTCTATTGTTTCCAGGCCTGCTGGGTCCCAGTAACAAGTCACTGGGTCCCAGTAACTGGATCCATATGACCAGAAAAGCAAGGTAGGAGAGTTTTTCTCTCTTCCTATCTTGGTTAAGAGTAGGGTACAAAAGTTGCACTGCCCTGCTTTGAGCAACCTAGGTTGGAGGGATTTTTGTGAGTTCACACAATCATGCAAACCAGAGTAAAATGACTCCTACCCTCATTTTAATGAGTGTGTGATCAGGCCTAATGATTTGCAAAAACCACACAATTAATCCATCGGACTTGAACTCAAGCCTCCCAGTGCAACTCTTGACATACAGGATGAACTGTCATACAGTCTATTTTTCTTGCTTTTGTTGTGAAGCATAAACACCAATTTGATTTAAAATAGAAATACAGCAGCATAGCCTACTTTTCACACCACAGTGTCAATCATAACACCAAACCATAACGGCTTTGTCTAACTAAGCTCCAGATCTTACTCTGGCTTCGTAGAGGAGGTATGACTATTTCTCATATCTGAGTCACTACAACATATATTGTCTGTTCTCATCCACCATCTGCTGTAAACCCTGCAGCTACTGTGATGGTAAGGATAGCAGAAATGGAAAAATTTGGCCGGAGAATCAACAGAGATGCAGATCCACTCTAGACATACTTCGGCCCAGCTGTGCTACTAGAAAAAAAAGCCCATACACAGAGCTATGCAATATTCAGGAATGTGCATGAACTGTTAGAGAGAAGTACAAGAATTATACTGCTTGACTAGACATTTTAACTCTTTTATTTTGGATAACAGCTACCCCTGCTATTTGCATACATAACCATGGCTACCATTTTTATTTACACTCTACCCATAAGCCTTGAAAGAGTAGAACCAAATCATGATATGAACAATAATATTATTCCCTGTATACTCTGTGTGTGTTTAAGTACCACCGCTGGGGTTTTGGATACACTAAGTTGTATTCAAATGTGCAACTAACCCTGTCTGTGCCCATGATGATTCCACATGTCAGACAAGAATGGGCAATCCATGGAACAAACATGGTCATGTAAGGGCCATAGATCAATTGCAGAACACACATTTTATTTACAAAAGGTTCCAGGTTTAAGCCCTGGCATATTCCTTGGTAGGTTTGGGGAGAGCCTATGAAGCCCTGGCGCACTACTTCTAGTCAGGGTAGACAATACTGACCAATATAGAGCAATGGTCCAATTTAGTGGTATAAGGCAGCTTCATAAGTTCCTAATCTACAAGGCAGAAGTCATACTATTGTCTCCTAAGGGGGGAAAACCCTCAGGCGTGTGTGTGTGTGTGTGTGTGTGTGTGTGTGTGTGTGTGATGTTCCCAAGCTGCTGGATTCAGGGGGCTGCCCCTGTGGCTTACCCCTCATGTCATCTTTCTTTGTGTGGCATCCCTGAGACACTTCAGAGGTGCCTGATTTTGCCATGCTGACCTAATTCATTGCAGTGCAGTTGCACTGACATAACAAGACCACATCAGCACGGCCGGTGCAGGGGTGCCAAATACAGTTCTTGGCCCCAACAAGTAGGCAACACCAGGAAAGGCAGGCCAGCAGGCTGAGAAGGTGTGAGGAGGGCAGTGAAGGTGGGGCAGCAGTAGGCTCACCCTCAAATCTCATCCCAGGGTCACCCTCAACTTTGCTATGCCCCTGAAAACGTTGCTTTTAGTGTTCATGGGATGGCTCTGGGGAAGTTGTTCCATCTCAACTTTACACTACTTTTGGGAACATAGGAAGCTGCCTTATACCGCGTCAGTCTGTCTAGCTCAGTACAGAGACGTAGCTTTAATTAAGTGGATGAGTTCAAAGAACCTGGGGCCCCCAGCTCCTGAGGGCCCTCCAGCTGCACCCCTCCCTCTTTGCTTCATTATCTCCCTCACTCCAAAGGGCTGCCAGGGAGAGGGATGAACATGGGCCCCTTTTCCCCTAGCTTCGCCCCTGGCTCAGTATTGTCTGCACTTACTGGTAATGGCTCTCCAAAGGCAGGAGTCCTTTTCCGTGCTACCTGGAGATGCAGGGACTGAACCTGGGATCCTCTGCATGCAAAACAGATGCTCTACTGCTGAGCTTCGGCCCCATCCCCTAAAGAGTAATTGTGGTGCTGAACATACGAAGCTGCCTTATCCCAAGTTCAGACTATTGCTCCATCTAACTCAGCATTGTCTACAGTACATTGTTGTCCCCAGCCCCAACTACATAATTACATAGACTATCGGTCCATCTAGCTCAGTATTGTCTACACTGACCTGCAGCGGCTTTCCAAGATTTCAGGCAGAAATTTTTTCCAAGCCGACCTGGAGATATTAGGGACTGAAACTGGGACCATCTGCATGCAAAGCAGATGCTCTACCACTGAGCCAGAGGTGGATTTAGCCACGGACCTTGGGGATTAGGTCCGTGGCCTCCTGCCTCCGGGGGGGGGCTCCAAATGTTTTGGGGGGCCTCCCCAGAGCCCCGCTGCTGCCCTGCCACTGCCCTGCACCTGCCATACCAGTTAAATCTTTTTTTAAAAAAATTAACCATCCGACGCTGCGTGGCAGGGAAGGGGGTGCCGGGGCGGCCACTCGAGGGGAGACCAAGCTCTTGCCACCACCTCCCCCACCTTGGTCTCCCCTTGAGTGGCCACCTCTGTCCCCTCTGCACAGCGGTAGACATTTAAAAGGTACCCCTCAAAGAGATTAGACTTGCCCCTCCAAGCCCTTAAGTGGGAGGTGGGCCTCCGAAGCCCTTCAGGTCCAAGCTTCAAAATTACCTAGGTGTGCCCCTGCACTGCTCTTGTGAGGCTAAAATGCAACTTTGAGCTCCTTGGAAGAAAGACAGGAGGATGCCAACATAGCAAATAAATATTTTAGAAACTGAACTTGGACATATAACATTCTGTATTGTATTAGTATACAATATAATAAAAGTCCAGTGTAATGCATGTTATAAATACACAGACCTAGGCTTCATTATATTTCATCTTTAGGGTATATTCAGTATTTATTATATCGAATCTTTAGGGTATTTTTTAGCCATATATGTCGTCCTGGGCAAAAATAACAAAAAAAAAGTTTATAAATAAATAAACCTTGTTCAATAGTGTAAGATGAAGCCTTACAGTTTCTCTCACATTGTTAAACTGGCTGTGTATCTTGCCAGTATAAACCCATTGATTTCAATAAAGAGATAATCCTTTATTAGCTTTTCTAAGGTATGTGGGAGTTTCTCAAGGGACACCTTGGGAAGTGGGCAGAGTAAGACATTCTGATTCAGCTCACTTTTAAAGGCATACATCTAAAAAAACTTATCCTGTGGTTAGCAATTGTGGTTCTAACAGAGGAAGGTCTTTGGGCTGACTTTATACTTTCTTTAAAAGAATAAAGCATATGAGATCCACGTTTCATCACATCAATATTATGGGGGAATTTTTGCTAGTGCACCCTGTGGAACTGTGCAACACTAGTCTGGAATACAAGCTCCCAATGTAATGGAACTAGCTAGTGCAATATCTTTGCACTACTGCAATATCCTTTTATACGTTAATAGTATTTGCTGGCACGCCAAATGCAGCTAATGCTTCTCATCAGTAAAGAAAGTGAATCCTTTACTGAGAGAAGCACAAAGGAGGCCTAAGCGAGTTGTGGCATCTAAAAGACTAACAGATTGAGTGTGGCATAAGCTCTTGTGGGCCAGAGGCTACACAGAATCTTAGTATTTAATTAGTAAACATTTCCTCTGACAATGGAGTCCCTGCAAATTAAATCAGATTGTAAATTGCTTTTAAAGAATGGTACAGCGCTCTGCCTAAAAAGCTCTCTGTCAGAATAAAAAAGCTCTCTGTCAGATAAAGCTCTCTGTCAGAATAAAGAGCAAATGCAAGTTGTATCTCTAGGAGGAACAGCACAGATCTAATTCTATTTATAGTTAAGCCTTTTAAATAAAGCACTTGGATTTAGCACTGAATAAACAGGCTTGAAAGAAAAAGAATAAGGGGCTGAACCAGTGGAATGCTACAAAAGGTTCACATGTGGTAAACAGAAAATTTATTTCACACGAATTGGGCTGTGAATAAAACCTAAGACATTAATTAATTAAGTTGATTTAAAATATTTTCTCCTTTTATTTAAACCAGTAGTTCATTCAACTGGACAGGAAAAAATAGCACACAATGTATATATGGGCAAATTTAAAGTCAGCAAATGTCCTACTATTTACTTCTTATGGCTCACTGGACTTCAAAACATTTTGGAGGGCCAGTCAGACTATACTTTGTCTGAACCAGCCCCAGTACATGCAACAACGAAATGTATGTGTTGTGAGTGCGCACGTCTCTCCCCACTCTTTGTGCACTTTAGATCAAACACTCACCAAAAACTGAACACTGTCCATAACAGCGATTTCCCCAAATCATGTGGTGGGTGGCACATTTGGACAAGCTGCCCATCTACAAGCAGTATTTGTAGTGAGCATTATCTGCCCCCTCTCCAGGATGAGAGAGAGAGAGAGAGAGAGAGAGAGAGAGAGAGAGAGAGAGAGAGAGAGAGAGAGAGAGACACCCTGGTGTGCTGAGAGGGGAGGGAAGATGTCTGCACTCACAGCACACAAAGGTCTTTATTGTATGTGTTGGGGTTGATCGGCAAAGTGTCATCTGAAGGATACCAGAACCCAAGGGGTATACCCATGGATCAAATGGGCCGTAACCCAGAATTTGGCTTATTTTAAGCCAAATCTTGATTCCCCTAACCACTGGGTTAGGGGAATCGTGGTTGCGAAAAGACCAAAAAAAATACAGGAAAAGGATAAAATATAGCCTCAAATCACCAGCCTTCATGGCTGTTCTGCCAAATGCCTTGACGACTTATCCAACTTAGTAGGTTGGATTCTGAGCAAACACCACTCCTTCTGAGCAAATAACGCTCCGTGTGCAGCCCTGCTTGTTCAATGTGGGCATCCAGCCAGTTGGACATATGGTTGCTAATTTGGCAAGGAGAGTGTGGGCAGAACAGCTTCGGCATGCAGCTCAGCCTTGCTGGATCACGAGCATCTGGCTTACAGAAGAAAGGATTAAAACAAGATACATTGTGTCAGGGCCAGTGCCAGGTTCATGAGTTTCCTTGGCTGTGTGTGTGTGTGTGTGTGTGTGTGTGTGTGTGTGTGTGTGTGTGTGATCCTGTGGGGGTAGGGCAGAGCCCAGGAGTGAATGCCTGCCATCTTCCTTTATGAACAGTGCCATGCCTCTGCTCCCACAGTTACATTGAATGTTGTAGGTGGGGGCATTTTATTATGCACAAAGAACGATGGCAGATGCCAGTATAGCTGCCACAGAACATTCTGAGCTGCCACCACTACTGTTGCTCATGTAAGGCTACACAAGGCCTTGGAGGAGGTCTACTTTGGCAGCAGGGGCATAGCTATAATTGTACAAGAGGGATAAATGTCCCTAGGCCCCAGGGGTGGGGGTGGTGTCTGTCAGCTGAGTAACAGCTTGCTCTTTGCTCTTTCCCTCCTGCCTCACTGAAGGAGAAGGCAGGTGGGAAAGGCCATCTTTAGTTTGTCCCAGGGCTCGCTTGAGCCTTGCTCTGCCCCTGCTTGGCAGTAGCTTGAAGTGCTTCTTGGCAGCCACCATCCAGGCTCGGGGGGAGGCGGGGTATGGGCCCTTAATGGCTCAATGGCCTGGGCTATTGGCTGCTGCCCAAGCTGGTCAACCATTGACTTCGGATGTCATAAAACGTCAAAACGTGAACTTTTCTATGGAGTTCTCCAGGGTTCCATACTGTCTCCAATGCTTTTTAACATCTACATACGAATACGACAACGGATATTTGTATGATGGATATTTATACAGTCATTCCTTGCCAATTTTGAGGGTTCCATTCTGGGAAAACCTTGCGGTTGGTGAATTCGTGGTTGGCAAGCAATGGAAAAGCATTGGAATAGGGGGTTAGGGGAATTGTGGTTGTGAAAAGACCAAAAAAATACAGAAAAAAGATTAAAAATAGCCCAAAATCACCAGGAATCCCTTCAAATCACCAATAGTCAGCGAGAGGAGTGAGGGGGAACCCCCAGCAATCACCCCAACACCCCCAAACTCCCAGAAATCACCACCCCAAAATACAAAGTGTTAATTATAACCTGTAAAGCCCTAAACAGCTTAGGCCCAGGGTATTTAAAGAATGTCATCTTCACTATGAGCCCCATCACTCATTGAGCTCATCCAGAGAAGTCCATCTGCATTTGCCACCAGTTCGTCTGATGGCTACTCAGGAACTGGCCCTCTGTTGCTGCCCTGAGACTTTGGAACGTGCTCCCCGCTGAAATAAGAGCTTCTCCATCTCTGACAGCTTTTAAAAAGCTTCTAAAGATGCATTTATTTGCTCAGTCTTTTTAACTAGAATTTTAGTTTTAAATTGTTTTAAGGTTTTAATTTTTGTTTTATATTGTTGCAAACCATGCAGAAACTTAAGTTTGGGTTGATGCACAAATAAAATAAAATAAAATTTAAAATCACCTTTTTTGGGCAGCTAACATGCTAAGCAATCTATTAATAGTTTATTATACTGGGATCTATTGACCTATATTGTCTGAATGAATATTGCCGTGCTTATGAAATATATGGTATTTTCCTGTCTTGTAAATCACAGTTGTCATTTGCTACTCAGTTGCACAGATTCTTTGCCTTAGGGCTTCCTAGAGGCACGGAGTTTGTGCACTACTGAAATACAAAGCATTCTTATTAAAAATAGAGGATTTTGGGGAGGTTATTTCTGCCAGTAAACAGCCAAGAAACTCATTTCTGTGCTTTGTGACTTTTTATTTCTGCTCCTTTCTCACATTCGATTTGACACCATAATCCAATGTTCTTCACTGAAAGGTCTGGAAGGCAGTGGTGGCTCCCATCAGTCCTGACTGCAGTTCCCTGTCTAATTGTTTATTGGGCCTGTGTGAAGCTCCAGCCAAAACTGAATATTCTGCACCTTGCCTGCCTCCTGGCACCTTGCAGAAGTGCACATTTCCACTGTGCAGTGCTACACTTTGCCCAGCAGCTGGGGTGGGTGGGTGGGTGGAGAGCAATCCATAAGGAAAATGGATCCCTCTTGAGCCCTTGCACCATCTTGGAAGGTGCTCACAGAGAACTGGGAAGTGTAGCCCTTCCCAGTGCTTTCCCATAGAACTCATAAGAAAGGGCTCTCTCTCTCTTAAAGGGCCCCCCAGCACTGAGAGCAGTGGGGTCTGTGAGGAGGTCAGCATAGTGGGAAATGGCTCTTATATGAAAAGTTTTTTCAGGGTTTTTTTTGCCACAGTGGACCCTGTTTGAAAAATAGTGAAGATCACTGCTACTCGGAAGAAGAGAACATGTATGTCAATATTTGATGCCCTTTGGAACAGGCACTGTAGACTAACCAAATAAGTCTGTTCCTGATTCAATATTCCACACTGATAAGCTACACGTCATTGGCTTTACATTACTCTATAGTTGGGAGGTTATTTCTGTAGGCAAAAGGAGTGAAAACAAATAACTCAAAGGAGAAGCTAAAAAAAGTGAAGGTAATATTCTGGATATACTTCAAAAGTCTAGATCCAGAAAAAGGAAACTAGAAATATTAGGAAAGATAAAAAATGAACCAAACTAGAAGGTTTGTAGTCTGTAACCCCCCTTAATTTGATATATTGCCAGAAGTTTTCCCAGCAATGGCACATCCTTCTACACATCCTATAGATGGAACTGCCTCATAATGTACATGGTGCCACCCATCACCCTTTCTTCAAATCCTTCTTCAAAAAAGCTACCTTTCCCACATAGCCTTTTGTTTATACTCTGAAGACCCATCTTAAATAAATTTTTAAGTAACACCCATTTTCTGTGTTTTGAGCTCCTTCCTCAGTGCATGCTCAGATGACAGCTTTCTGGTCTTTTCACTTGGAGGAAGGGCATGATTAACATGTTTCTTTTTTAAAAAAGTAATAAATAGTCTAGCTAAAATATGTATTCGTATTACAAATTCATGACCCCCCCCACCTTTGCTAATAACAATGACATAAATCATCAACTTGTATGTTAACTTTTGTAAAAATACATGTCATGCAAAGCAAATGCAATATGAGCTAAAATACACCAGTTCTAAGAAAATCTTGCTAAGGGCCACACAAAGTTTCCAGTACTCTGAAAAATATTAATGATTCAAGTACTCCACCTGCTGGATACAGTTTGAAATAAGCATTGGAATTTCAGGGAACTGTTACAAACGTAAGGTTCAAAAGTGTTAAGCATGGGTATGTTTTTCAGAAACCCCTTTGTAACTCCTCTGGAATGGGGTGTGGTTTACGTTTTCTGGCACAGGAGCTCTCTGTGTAGCCACCTCCTGGGGGCTGCCATTTTATTTTACTCAGCATCATCCTGGAGTAGTGTGAGTAAATACAATGGTTTCTGCCAGGAAATAGGCATTAGGAAGAATTTCCCGTTAGAGTTGTTCTACAGTGCAACAGTCGGCTTGCAACTGCCCTATCCAGCCCCAACACAGCATTCCTCCAGTGGTTGCTGCTTTGGGGGACAGAGATCCATCTTATTTATTATTTTCTCTATGTCAATCGCTTTGAGAACTTTTGTTGAAAAGTGGTATATAAATATTCGTTTGGTTGGATGGTTTTTAAACAGAGGCTGAATGATCATCTGTCAGGGATGCTCGTAGTTCCTTACACTGAGCAGGAGGCTGGACTAGAAGGCCTGCAAGGTCCATTCCAACTACAATATTCTATGGTGGCTTGAAACAGTGCCCTCTACTGGTAGCTAACACTTTTTGCTCACACTGTCTTGTGATGATGCTGCGTCCAGGGCAATGTGGGAAAATAATATGGCGGTTGCCAGGAGGTAGTTGCACAGAGGCAAAAACAAATGGAAAGTTATGAAACAAACAGGATGCAAGCAGATGCTCCTCAAAATGAATGTGCATATATCACTGGAAGAATAATGCTACAAATGGAGAGGAGTGAGTATAAAAAATTGAAAGATTTTTCTCCTAGCACACTCCTAACATGAAACAGCTTTGCACTAAGTCCGGCCATTCATCTGTCTAATCCAGTGCAGTCGGCTCTGATGGGCAGTGGCTCTTCAAAACTCCAGGAAGAGGTCTCTTTACTATTTATTATAGATGTTTCCAACATGCTTTAAGAAATCTTTTTCAAGGGAATTTTGAAAACGAAGGAACAGCTGAATACAATTCCATGCAAGCTGGAGAGCATTTAAAGAATCTGGTTCTTTAGTTTGCATGGAGTTGTATTGAGTTGCTTCTTAGATTTCAAAATTCCCCTGAGAAAGACAGTTCTTTAGTTGGCATGGAATTGTACTAAATGGGTTCTTAGGATTTCAAAATTCTCTTGAGGAAAAAAAAAGTTCTTAAATGAAACACATTCTGTAAGAAATAAGACAGTCAATCCTGATAGCTTTTTTGTTTTTGATGTTTATCTACAACTATTCCAGATCCTTTTTTGCCTTAAGCTTAAATTGCATCCATATCCACCAAATATGGTAGGCAGCTGCGATTGCTCTACAGGAAATTTCTCTACTCCTTGCACTGAGTTCTGCATATCCTAAGGCTAACTTTGGTAGAATATATATATATATCAAACCAACCAATATACTCCTACGTTAAATCTGTTAGATTTGTATGAATCTCTTAAGACAATCCAACTAGGCATATGTCTTACCTTTTTGTGTTTGTAGTAGTAAAGGCAACCATCATGTTTTAACACAAACCATCTTTTCCTCCAGCCCTTCAGAATTCCTGACTGGGTCCGTTTGTGTAGGTAACCTCGACATGTTGGACGAGGGGTGTTGGGACAACGGCTTATATCGGAGCCAACCAGCAAGGTCAAGACATCTGGACCTGAATTCCCCCCCCCCAAAAAAAATAAGTAAATAATAGTAAATTAAAAGCAAGTCTGTGAAATTAAAAAGAGCACTCTTCTATGCCCCATGATACAAGAAATGAACAGGAACTATAGGAAAAATTTATGAAGCCTCCTTGTTCGATTTTTTCTGAGGAAATATTATCATAACTTCATGACCATATTGTCAAAAAAAGCTTCTTAAGGATTTAACCAGGTTTCATGGGACAGCTGTAACAAGTAAAATAACCCTATCAAATTCATAATGAGACATATAAACAGTCATATAGCCCTGAAACCCCCTGCTAAAATTTGATTTTCTTGTCTTAAATACTTTTGGTTACTTACAATTATGGTATTCATCATTCCACAGGTCCAACCCAAATACTGTGCTTCAAGACACCCCTCTGACCTGGATTTAGAATGGCTCCTTTATTATGATAGTCAATTTGTCCTTTGACTGGCTAACCAAAATTAGCCCAAGATGATACTAAAATACTATTGTTCTGACAATATGTTAAGCTTTCCTTTCAAACCTTCCATTTTACAATGGTCACACAACCTGAATATGGATGGATTTTCACTGCTCTTTCCCCCAAGTCTTAATGATATTTCAAATTCAAATGTCCCTCTAAAAATACATAGCTTAAACATATTTTCAAAGTGCATTACTGTCTTTCAAAAGTCATTATTTTAATTTGAATATTAACATTCTTATTAAAAAGAATGATTTCTGAATGACAGCAGTATTTTGGGGGAAAATTAAGCTATTAATAGCTTAATATGAATATTCTTTAGAGGGAAATTTGACTTTGGTAATATTCAGACAGGATGAAATATGTCAGCATATTTTATTTATTTATTTATTTATTTATTTATTTAACATATTTGTATACCACCCAAAACGCAAGTCTTTGTGTGGTTTACAACAAAACAATATAAACAACAAATAAAAAAGGTTAAAACTTTACAATAATTTAAAATTTTAAACGTTAAAACTATTAAAAACCACTAGACTGTTTAAACAGTATCTAATTAAAAGTGTGAAATATTGTGAAATAATTTTTACTAATTAAAATTCTCTTAATCCTATCAAAGCCATATTAAGGAGAAGTTCAGAGTACTTTCAATTTGATTTACTTGCAATCAAAATTATATATTTTTAAATTTAAAACACATTTCAAAGTGGATTACAACAAAAATCTTAACAATTATACATCCTAGACTTCCCCTGTTGTTTCTGGTGTAGAAAATGGCCCTACCCATTAAATAATATATTTGTCGCACTTCTGTAATGCAGACAGGGCTAATGTGTTCTTTGAGCCAGCTATGAATTTTCCTCCTGAAGAAAATCCACCAGACATGAATAGCAGATTGATGTCTTGGAGGCTACTGTCAGGATCCATCTGTCTTCAAGGCATGGGCCCCAAAAGCAATATTGCTAAATGTGCTCTTTCCACCTGACATTTTGGCCCAGATTTAAGTGATACTATGAGAAGATAACAGTATTAGTAGCTGGCACAGAGAGAAAATGAGGGTCTTTTATCTAACCCAGACCTTCCTCTTGGATCACTGTCACCTTATTGCTCCATCAGTCTCCATATGTCCAAAGTAACTTGCCCATACTGTCAAAGTCAGCTTTCCCCACGTAGTGGAGTGAAACAATTCATAGGCAGTCATGCTCTCTAAAGACAAAAAATATCGAATCTGTTGTACTTTCAATCTCTCTCAGAGGAGAAATTCCAATTGTTTTTTGGTGGGGTTTTTGTTTTGTTTTGTTTTAGTTCTCTTAGTTGTGCTCTTTTCTTTCAGTTACAGAAAGAACTTACTAAGAAAAACCAATCAGTTATTGGCCAGTGTATCATTTTACATACAGCTAAGACGACAGCATGCTCAAAGTTCCTTCCTATGCATTTCTATCTGATCTACATTGCTTTCTTGATCTAAAAAATGTTGAGTGGCATTTTATGTCTCACAGTAGACAGCCAGCATCATAGGAACATTGGAAGCTGCCTTTTACAGAGTTACAGGTTAAGAGTCTTTTCCAGCCCAACCTGGACTTGTCAGGGATTGAACCTGGAAGCTTCTGCATGCCAGCAGATGCTCTACTACTGAGCCGTGGCCCCATCTCTTAACAGCAGACCACACTCTCATGTACAGAGAGGGAAATAAGTATTTGATCCCCTGCTGATTTTGTCCGTTTGCCCTCTGACACAGAAATGACCAGGCTATAATTGGAATGGTAGGTTTATTGTAGCTGTGAGAGACAGAATAACAACAAACAAACCCTCAAAAGCCCAGTGCCCAAAAGTCAGCGAAGGATTTGCATTGTAGTGAGGGAAATAAGTATTCGATCCCCTATCAACCAGCAAGATTTCAGGCTCCCAGGTGTCTTTTCACTATATGCAGGTAACGAGCTGAGATGAGGAACACCCTCTGTAAGGGAGTGTTCCTAATCCCAGCTTGTTACAGTACCTGTATAAAAGACACCTGTCCATAGAAGCAAGCAATCACTCAGCTTCCAAACTCACCACCATGCCCAAGACCAAAGAGCTGTCGAAGAACGTCAGGGACAAGGTTGTAGACCTGCACAAGGCTGGACTGGGCTACAAGACTATCGCCAAGCAGCTTGGTGAGAAGGTGACTACAGTTGGCACGATAACTCGCAAATGGAAGAAACACAAAATAACTGTCAGTCTCCCTCGGTCTGGGGCTCCATGCAAGATCTCACCTCGTGGAGTTGCAATGATCATGAGAACGGTGACAAAGCAGCCCAGAAGTACACAGGGGGAACTTGTCAATGATCTCAGGGCAGCTGGAACCATAGTCACCAAGAAAACAATTGGTAACACACTACGCCGTGAAGGACTGAAATCTTGCAGTGCCCGCAAGGTCCCCCTGCTCAAGGCAGCACATGTACAGGCCCGTCTGCAGTTTGCCAATGCACATCTGAATGATCCAGAGGAGAACTGGGCGAAAGTGTTGTGGTCAGATGAGACCAAAATCGAGCTCTTTGGCATCAACTCAACTTGCCGTGTGTGGAGGAGGAGGAATGCTGCCTATGAGCCCAAGAACACCATCCCCACTGTCAAACATGGAGGTGGACACATTATGCTTTGGGGGTGTTTTTCTGCTAAGGGGACAGGACACCTTCACCGCATCGAAGGGACGATGGACGGGACCATGTACCATCAGATCTGGGGTGAGCACCTCCTTCCCTCAGCCAGGGCATTGAGAATGGGTCGTGGATGGGTATTCCAGCATGACAATGACCCAAAACACACAGCCAAGGCAACAAAGGAGTGGCTCAAGAAGAAGCACATGAGGGTCCTGGAGTGGCCCAGCCAGTCTCCAGACCTTAATCCCATAGAAAATCTGTGGAGGGAGCTAAAGGTTCGGGTTGCCAAACTTCAGCCTCGAAACCTTTCTGACTTGGAGAGGATCTGCAAAGAGGAGTGGGACAACATCCCTCCTGGGTTGTGTGCAAACCCGGTGGCCAACTACAAGAAACGTCTGAACTCTGTGATTGCCAACAAGGGTTTTGCCACCAAGTACTAAGACATCTTTTGTGAAGGGATCGAATACTTATTTCCCTCACTACAATGCAAATCCATCACTGACTTTTGGGCACTGGGCTTTTGTGGGTTTGTTTGTTGTTATTCTGTCTCTCACAGCTACAGTAAACCTACCATTCCAATTATAGCCTGGTCATTTCTGTGTCAGAGGGCAAACGGACAAAATCAGCAGGGGATCAAATACTTATTTCCCTCACTGTAGTTACCCATCCAAGTGCGAACCAAAGTGAACCCTACTCAGAAAAGGGAACAATTCATGCTTGCTTGCTACTGCATGACCAGCTCTCTCGCTCTCTCTCCCCTCCTCACCCCATTCATAGCAGCAGTTTCTGTCCTTGTGTCATCAAAGTTATTCCTCTGTCCTTCTACAGTATTTGTTGCTGGTCTAGTAACTATTGTTGTCCCTGTGCCAATGCTGATTTCTAATATCCTACCACTGAGGATCCTGTTCACTGCCTCATATGGGCTATTTGACCAGCTCAGAACCACCAACGTTAACCTTAATCTGCAATTTTAAAGTGCCTAGCTGCAGGTCCTTTATATTTTTTAGCAGTTGTGCTCTGCTTGGAAACACAGGCTGTAATCGTAGGGCACACTGTGATAGGGCCCATATCTCAGTGTTAGAGCACATGCCTTGCATACAAAATGTTCTGGATTTTATTCCTGGCCTCCCCAGGTCTGGCTGGAAGGGACCTCTCTCTCTGAAACCCTGGAGAGCTGCTGCCATTTAGTGTAGATAATACTGAGCTAGACAGACCAATGGTCTGACACAGTACAGGTGAACCTCGCCATTTGCGGACCTGACCTCAGTATATATCGGGGTGGAGGGAGAGTCAACAAAGGGTTAATTTCGCATATCCACAGTTTTGGGGTGGCTGGAAATGACCAGCCACCATTTTAAGGAAAGGAGCAATTTTGTGGCTCATTTGTTTAAAAGAAGTAACCATTCCCCCCCGCAAAAATTGTCAGATTTTGGACTCTTGGGGGGCATTGCAGGACAGCTGCAGACCTGCGAAGCATGGTAGGCCACTTTATTTACATTATTTTTGCCCTTTTCCACCTTTGGGGGGGGGGTTGCAGCTTCCGGGAACCTAACCCCCCTTTCCATTTACTGAATGCTCCGTTATCCGTGGTTCTGTTATCCGCAGTCGAAGTGGAGAACAGAACCCTCACGGACAACAGGGTTCTCCTGTATGAGGCAGCTTCATTTGTCTGCTCATATGAACCCTTTCTAGAGTAAGTGCATGTCTGCTACTCCTGAAGGGTGGCTATTGTGGACCGGGAGAAAGTTGCTAGGTTGTGGAAAATAATTTTTGATATAGCCAGGAGTGGCTGCACAAACTGTACTTTGGAGAAGGTAAAGATGAGTTAAACTCAGGAATTGCCACTTACATGGATGTGGACGGGTTGGGGTTTGGGCAGGGTGAAGATCTTAGAAAGGAGTTATTATTATTATTAGAATGGTGGTGGAGTTCTACCCACGGTTAAAAGAAGTGGTGGAGGCTTGAAGGCAGGGCTGGCTTGTCCATGAGGCAGACTGAGCGTAGTGGGCAAGGGCTGCCATTGCTATCTGCCTACACCTTCCTGAACCTACTGCTGCTTCTCCTCTTCCCACACACTGTGAATTTAAAAAGGGAAGGGGGTAATGGAGCAGAAGGGGGAGTGTGGTGGTGGATGCTCCTAGAGTGGAGATGTTCTTAGGGAGATGAGGATAGGAGGAGAAGAAGGAGCAGTGGTGGTGGGTGGCAGAGACGCCACCACTAGGTACGAAGCAGCAGCAGTGCCTCCTCAGGTGCAGGCCCAATGTGCAAGCGTTTGAGAAAAGATAAGAGCAAGTGAAGAAACCCTCCTTCATAATGAGCAGTCCATATCAAGGAGTAAGGAAAAGGGAGATTCGATTTGAAAGACATTCGAGTTCCGAGAGATGCCATAAATGAAACATTTCACCAAAAGGACATCCTTACCTTTCCTTGCCAGAGTTGCAGCTTCTGAATGTGGCATGCTGGTGACATCGGTGCCATTGACAGCCATCACCATATCTCCAATTTGAAGCCCTGCTTCTTCAGCGGCACTGTCTGCAACAGAATGGAAAAATTGCCCTTATGTACATAAGAAACATAAGAACAGCCCTGCTGGATCAGGCCCAAGGCCCATCTAGACCAGCATCCTGTTTCGCACAGTGGCCCACCAGATGCCGCTGGAAGCCACAGACAGGAGTTGAGGGCGTGCCCTCTCTCCTGCCATTACTCCCCTGCAACTGGTACTCAGAGACATCTTGCCTTTGAGGCTGGAGGTGGCCCACAGCCCTCCGACTAGTAGCCATTGATAGACCTTTCCTCCATGAAGTCATCCAAACCCCTCTTAAAGCCATCCAGGTTGTTGGCTGTCACCACATCCTGTGGCAGAGAGTTCCACAAGTGGATCACGCGTTGTGTGAAAAAGTACTTCCGTTTGTTGGTCCTAGACCTCCTGGCAATCAATTTCATGGAGTGACCCCTGGTTCTAGTGTTGTGTGAGAGGGAAAAGAATCTCTCTCTCTCCATTTTCTCCACACCATGCATGATTTTATAGACCTCTATCATGTCTCCCTGCAGTCGTCTTTTTTCTAAACTAAAAAGCCCCAGGTGTTGTAGTTTTGCCTCATTAGAAAGGTGCTCTAGGCCCCTGATCATCTTGGTTGCCCTCTTCTGTACCTTCTCCAGTTCAACAATGTCCTTTTTAAGATATGGTGACCAGAATTGTACGCAGTACTCCAAGTGTGGTCACACCATAGTTTTGTATAAGGACATTATAATGTTAGCTGTTTTATTTTCAATCCCCTTTCTAATGATCCCTAGCATGGAATTTGCCTTTTTCACAGCTGCCGCACATTGAGTCGACACTTTCAACAAGCTGTCCACCACAACCCCAAGATCCCTCTTCTGGTCCGTCACTGACAGCTCAGATCCCATCAGCATATACTTGAAGTTGGGGTTTTTCATCCCAATGTGCATCACTTTACACTTGCTAACATTGAACCGCATTTGCCATTTTGTCGCCCACTCCCCCAGTTTGGAGAGATCCTTTTGGAGCTGCTCACAATCCGTTTTGGATTTCACTACCCGGAAGAGTTTGGTATCATCTGCAAATTTGGCCACATTGTTGCTTACCCCTGCTTCTAGATCATTTATGAATAAATTAAAAAGCACCGGTCCCAGTACAGATCCCTGGGGGACCTTACTTCCCTCCATTGTGAAAACTCTCCATTGATACCTACCCTCTGTTTCCTGTCTTTCAACCAGTTAGCAATCCACACATGTACTTTTCCCCTTATCCCATGACCGCTAAGTTTCCTCAGAAGTCTTTGATGAGGAACTTTGTCAAAAGCTTTTTGGAAGTCCAGGTAGACTATGTCAACTGGATCACCTTGATCCACACACTCGTTGACACTCTCAAAGAAGTCCAAAAGGTTGGTGAGGCAAGATTCCCTTTACGGAAGCCATGCTGGCTCACTCCCAGCAGGGCCTGTTCTTCTAGGTGCTTTACAATTTTATCCTTGAGGATGCTTTCCATCAATTTGCCTGGAATGGACGCTAGGCTAACCGGCCTGTAATTTCCTGGATTGCCCCTGGATCCCGTCTTGAAAATTGGTGTTACATTTGCTACTCTCCAGTCCTCTGGTACAGAGCCCGATTGCAGGGATAAGTTAAAGATTTTAGCAAGGAGGTCGGCAATTTCACATTTGAGTTCTTTGAGGACTCTTGGATGGATGCCATCCGGCCCTGGTGATTTGCTAGGCTTCAGTTTTTCCAGACAGTTTAGAACATCATCCCTTGTCACTTCTATCTGACTCAGCTCTCTAGCCTCCATCCCTAAAAAGCCTGGTTCAGGAACAGGTATATGCTCAGTATCCTCTGCCATGAAGACAGATGCAAAGAACTCATTCAGCTTCTCTGCAACCTCCATATCCTCCTTAATAATCCCTTTCACTCCCTGATTGTCTAATGGTACAACTGCCTCCCTGGCAGGTTTCCTGCTTCTGATGTACTTAAAGAAGTTTTTGTTATTCCCCTTGATACTTTTGGCTAAATGTTCCTCAAACTCTCTTTTTGCCTCCCTTATTGTCACCTTGCATTTATTTTGCCAGAGTTTGTGTTCCTTTCTGTTCTCTTCATTTGGACAGGCCTTCCAATTTTGGAAGGAAGTCTTCTTACCTTTCATGGCTTCCTTGACGGTACCCGTTAGCCATGCTGGCATCCTCCTGGACTTAGTGGTACCTTTCCTCCTTATGGGTATACAATCTAACTGGGCTTCTAGTATTGTGGTTTTGAGTAAACTCCATGCACTCTGGAGCGAAGTAACTCTCCTAATTTCTCCCCTCAGCTTTCTTTTCACTATACTCCTCATTTTGGAGAAGTTTCCTCTTCTGAAATTCAAAATGTCTGTGTTAGACATCCTTGGTGATTCTCTCCCCGCATGTATGCTGAATTTGATGGTACTGTGGTCACTGTTCCCTAAAGGGTCGATGACACTGACGTCATGCACCAGGTCCTGGGTGTCACTCAGAATTAGATCCAAGGTTGCCTTCTCTCTGGTTGGTTCCATGACCAACTGTTCTAGGGCACAGTCATTTAGCGTATCTAGAAATTTGACCTCTTTGTCCTGACTTGAATGTGAATTTACCCAGTCTATGTGTGGGTAATTGAAATCACCCATAATTACAGCCCTGCCTCTCCTTGATGCCTCCCTGATTTCCTCCTGCAACTCCCAGTCACTGTCGGCATTTTGATCCTTAGGGCGATAGCACGTCCCCAGTAGCACGTTCCCTTTCCGGCCTTGTATAGTCACCCACAGGGTTTCTGTGGAGGACTCCAGTCCATCTAGGTTTTCTAGCTTGTTAGATTCTATCCCTTCTCTAACATACAGTGCTACCCCTCCTCCAGGGCGTCCCTCCCTGTCCTTTCTATAGAGTTTATATCCAGGGATAACAGTGTCCCACTGGTTCTCACTGTTCCACCATGTTTCTGTTATGCCCACTATATCTATTTCTGCGTTAGCAACCAAGCACTCCAGCTCACCCATCTTGGCTCGGAGGCTTCTGGCATTGGCATATAAGCACCTATACGCTGAATCTCTCCCCTGATGTATGCTATTTTTTTGACTCTTTGACCTGCTGGCACAGGCTCTCATCTGCTCTTTATGAAGTTCTGCTCTGTCCCCTTCTGTTTTATCTGAATTCTTTGCAGCCTCACACTTTAAAGGGTGGCTTTTGCCAAACGGGATTCTGCCCAGCTCCCATCGGCTGTTCCTCAGGTGTCATTTTAAAAGCTGCTCTTCAACCTTTTTGATTTTAAGCGCCAGCACTCTGGTTCCATCTTGGTTCAAGTGCAGCCCGTCCCTTTTGTACAGGCCTTGCTTGCCCCAAAATGTGTCCCAGTGCCTAACATATCTAAACCCCTCCTCCCGGCACCAACGTCTCATCCACACATTGAAACACCTCAGCTCTGCCTGTCTCACTGTACTTGCGTGTGGAACAGGTAGCATTTCTGAGAATGCTACCTTGGGGGTCCTGGACTTCAAAATGCTACCTATCAGCCTAAATTTGGCTTCCAGGACCTCCTGACTGCATTTCCCCACATCATTGGTGCCGACGTGCACCACGATAGCTGTCTCCTTCCCAGCACTGCCTAGAAGTCTGTCTAGACACTGCGTAATGTCTGCACCAGGCAGGCAAGTCACCGTGCGGTCAACACACGTGTCACAAACCCATCTCTCTATCCCTCTAATGATCGAATCACCAACTACAAGGAGGCCCCCACCCCCCAGAGGAGTATCCCCTGTGCGAGAGGATATGGGCTCATCATCCACGGAAGGGGTCCCTTCTAAAGGAGCATTTCCCTCTTCCTCAGACCGATGTCCTCCTTGCCCAAGACCTTTATTCTCCCTGACAGCAGAGGAGCTACCAGCCCTGGAGTGGGATGCCTCTATCACATCCCTGAAGGTCTTGTCCACATGCCTCTCTGTCTCTCTGAGCTTCTCCAGATCTGCCACCTTGGTCTCAAGGGAACAGATTTGTTCCCTGAGAGCCAGGAGCTCCTTGCACCAAGCACAAACCCATGACTTCTGCCCATGGGGCAAATAGTCATACATGTGGCACTCTGTGCAATACACTGGGAAGTGCCAGTGTATTGGCACTTCCAACACATCCCAACACATGTAGGGATGTGTTGATAATATGAACTCCAAAGAGACAATGGCTGACATGATGTGCAGCTGTGCAGTCCTCAGGGACATATTTCTGGCAACAAAAAGGGCTTTTGTGAGGAGGGGAGGGGAGGGGAAAAATTGCCTTTGCACCCCTCTCCCTCCACACTGCATTTGCAAGGCAAGCCTTGTCGCCTGCACCTATTTTTTAGGCTACTTGCAAGAATGGAGCTCTTGCTTTACCTTGTAAGGCTGTGTGTATCATGGCAGCCACTACAGTTAATGTTACATGCATATATAACCCACTGTGGTCTGAGAAGCAATATTTTCCCCAGGCAGTTTGGGGAACATTTTCCCTTGCCTTGGAATAGTTAGGAGAGCTCATTTGCTCAAGCTATTCTGGGTACATTTTGCAAAACATATTTCTTGCCCTTCAGGTCCCTCTAGGTAGCAGAGTCTACTTTTCATTGTTCGCTGATGTGGCTGAAAAGTGTGGCCTAAGTCACAAGTGGGCAATTTAGATTGTTGATGGATGCTTTGCTTCTCTTTACAAGAGAAAAGCTATGAAATCTAAATTGTTAACTCTGATTTGCAGCAGATTCCACTCTTTGTATGTGGCATGGCATGGCCCTTATTCAGTCCCATGTTCTATGTGCATACGGGTGTCTGTACACATCTATATGTTTTTTGTGTGAATGACAGTATCTGTGTCCATTTTAAAAGAGCCTGGCTACCAGCCCCACAAATGCATGGTACAGATAGGCAGTGCTCTGTTGTACCTGTGTTCAACTGTTGAATAACTGTACCTGTGTACAGATCTGTACTTGTGTACACTTTACACATTATGGTCATGTGATGACATCCTATGGCTTATGGAAGGTAAGGAAGAGGGGGAATTTCTGGGTTGGTTCCAGAGGCCTGGGCTTTCCAATTCCAAAGCATATGCACGCAAGGACAGCAATGGAGGGAAAAGAGGAGTGGGAGGGGCTTGATGTGTGTCTGAGGGACTTCCCAAATGGGCAGCTTTACTGAGGTAGGAAATGCCTCAAGTTAAGCCATTTTGGGCACTGCACCAAAGTGATGCTTTTTGGGGATGCATACAATGCACAGTAACTGCGAATCGTCTGGAAAAAAGGTGAATAATGTCATGGGCTGTATGGATGGCACCTTCCACCACTGTTCTGAGGTAGTTCTGAATGGTTCCCTCATATGAACTACCCCTCCCCCAGTCTAAATGAAGCGAAGCTGCATTATATCACCATTTGGGAAAGCTCTGTTGGTCTTTATGGAACCTTTCACATCTTCAGGCAGAGCTGCAAGACCTGCAGCAGAGCTTTCTTGGCTGTAGTCCTTTGCGTTTGAAGTGCCAGAGTGGTTTGGTTGGAACAGTAGCTCTTTTCAGACAGTTTCTCTTCTGTACACTGCAAATGCATGAGGAAAGCAGCCCAGCCGGCTTGTGCTCCACTTTGCACACACATACTAAATATACTCACCATAAGGGGATATGGCCAATGGCAGTGTATGACCCGTACTACATCAGTGCAGGGGTGCAGCTAGCAGGCACTCAATCCTGCTAAATCCCTCACATGTGCACTGTATGTGGGAAGGGGATTGTCTGAAGGAAGCTAATCTCTGTTTAATTTTAGATGGCAAGTCAATCAATCACTCAATCAATGTGGCATTTCCTTAGTAGCTGTCTTCTGTCAGTTCTGCTTCCCCAATTTAGTTTTGTTATGTTTGACTTGGTTATTGCTTCTGGTTTTGGTATTTTCCCCCCCATTAATTTTCTTTTTTCTTTTTGCATTTTTATACCGCCTTTTGTTAAAAGATAGCCCCAAGGCGGTTGGGTAAATAAAACTGATGCTTTTATTCACCCCACCCCCTAGTAAAATGGCTTGTACTTTGCAAGCCTTCTGCTGGTGATGGCAGTTCTAGGGGGGCATAGAGGGCAGGGGGAAATTCCTGAAAAAAACAGCAGTCCCCACTGCTGGCACCCAGCATCCTGTGGGAAGCCCGGAAAACCAACAGGATCCCACAAGGAGGCCACCCCACCTGCACTGCTCAGCTGGCCTCCACACATGTGTGGTGGCCATTTGAGCGGTCAGCACAGCAGTCAGGTGCCATGCTGCATACTCAAATGGCTGCCAGACATCCACAGAGGCCAGCTGATTGCTGAGGGTGGTGCAGCCTCCCGGGCTTCCTGCAGGATCCTGGGTGCCAGTGGTGGCAACATTCGCTATTTTTTGCAGGTATTTTTACCCAACTCCCTTGAACTAACACTACTATGTGACTCTAGTCCATTCCTAGCTCTACGAAGTCTCATTCTCCATGCTTTCCAATGGGAGAGTTTTTCCAGATTTCTGTGAAAGTAAATGAATTTTCCAGGGCTTTGGATTTTTTATTTTTTTAAGTCTGGGCGAGGTCTGGAACCTACCTGAGAAAATGGCATGTTTCTAACTTTTGTGGTTTGGTCTGGGAGTTTCATGTCAGTGAGTGAACTAGTGAGTGAGTGAGGTCTACAATATATTATTATTTTATTATTATTTACATTTTATATCCCGCTCTTCCCCCAAGGAGCCCAGAGCGGTGTACTACATACTTAAGTTCCTCCTCACAACAACCCTGTGAAGTAGGCTATTCTGAGAGAGAAGTGACTGGCCCAGAATCACCCAGCAAGTATCATGGCTGAATGAGGATTTGAACTCGGGTCTCCTCGGTCCTAGTCCAGCACTCTAACCACTACACCACGCAGATGCAAGCACTTTGGGCATTTAAAAAAATTGAAAGGTGGGCTATACATAAGATTGGGATATAAGAAAAGAGGAAGGTGGGAAAGATCATGAGTGTGGGGGGGGGGGGAAATAAGGAAAATAAGTCTGTGCTAAATGCAGAAAGGGGTGAGATACCAGTCTAGAGATTAGATTTACAGGCTTGCTTTCCTCCTCTCTGTTACATTTGGGGTTGCAACCAATGAAAAGCTTAATACTTAATAGGATCAAAGCATAGCACTGTATAGTCTGCTTCAAAGGTCTAAATCTTGCTTGCTTTTCTCTCACTGCTGTGCCATCATCATTATACTTATGCCAGAAAGGATGGAAGCCCTGAATATCATTCTTTTAGTAAGAAAAGCAATTGCTGATAGGATATAAAAGCATGAATGACCTAGAACTGCTAAGCTATCCTCCTTCAGATTATTGATCGGCAGCTGAAAACTGCATGTTCTCTCATTGAAAGACTTATGTAAAGACAGGCTAGGAATAGGAGAGAACTTGCATAAGCAGGAAATATGCTCCATTTAGCTGCATTTTAATGCTATCGTTTGAATCCCACCTGCAGGTATCTCAGAATTATATTTTTCCCCTTTCAGCATATAATTAAATTGTCTTAATGTACCATGCAAGTATCTTCTTCCAGAAAAAAACAACCACAAAATGCCCTTCTTGATTAGTACAAATATAATTTAAAATTACTGGAAGGCTGTAATTTAATAAATTTCGTTAACACAAACTCAGAGACAGGTTTTTTTAAGCAGTGGAGAAACCGATTAGAAGGATAAGAGGACCACCACAAGTTCATGTCATTTTCATAAAACTACATTCAAATGATAAATCACGTATTAGGACAATTCAACAGACAAAGTGGTGACATGAGAGTTCAATATGCAACCAATACAGTTTTTTAGTAGCAATGTTTGTCATCTCTATCTGCTGCAATTTGGGGGAAACATGCTGTTTTCTTAGAAGTTGGTCAAGATTATTTGTTCCTGCCATTTGGAAACAAAAGCCAAAGCCAAAAAGAATTTCATAGAACTGCTTTATTCTCCTGAATTTTTCTGTATTTTACCTGTAGTGTGCCTTCGTTTTGAAATCCCACCTCAGCTGCTGATGCTTCCAAAGCCCCCTCAGGGGGTTTCAGAAAGCAGATAGAAATGGCTATATTTAACTTTAGGGAAAGGGGCTACCTTTGTCCCTGAGACGAGGGCCTGGTTGTGCCCCAGTTCAAGCTGGGAAGAGAGTGCAGGAGACAAGTGGCAGGAGGGTGTACCTGGCTGGTGGAAGGGCGTACAGGGGACGAGCCCTACCTGCCACTTTTCTCCTTGAAATCATGCCTTCCCACTACTGGACATGATGCAGGACAGCCACGCTAAGGCCTTTTGGGCCCTTAGACTGAAGGTAACGCTGGTTGATGTCATGAACTGATGTAGTTCAGTGGCACGCTTGCAGGGAGCAATGATTTGGAGACAGAATGGAGAAATGGCAGTCCTCTATGGGCGGGGCTCCTTATGACTCATTGAGGGCTTTGCGTGTCCGAACTGGGCCAGCTAGGATTAAAAATCACACTCTTGGGGGGCTAAGAACAGTAATCATAGAACCATACCATCCTCTGCCTGTTGTCATTTTTTAATGACTTTTTAAATGCAACAAATGGAATGGGCACCACTATGATGCTTATGCCCCAGCCCACCACCAACCACCAAGGTATGCTGGTAGTTGGATGAGCTTAATAAAATTGCCTTCTGTTTTTACTCCAGAACTAAGACTTCCTTCCAGCACACCCCAGACAAGTGTTCTTCACTGTAAGGCCTAGTCACTGGCAAAATGGCAACCCCTGCCAAGCTCCCAGATTAATGGTTTATTGAGCTAAAGCTGGATATTCCGCACAGAGCCCTGGCATCATGCATAGCTGACATTTTTCACAGTGCCGTGCTGCATGGGGAGGGCTCCTTTAAGGGAAACAGAGCCCTCTTGAGCCCCTGCACTATCTTTGCAATGTGCATCTTAGAGTGTGTGCTAAGAAGTGTAGCTGTTCCCAGTGCTTTCCTCCTAGAGCTCTTCTTAAGAGAGGACTCCATCTCTCTTAAATGGCCTCCTAGCACTGAGAAAAGCACAATACTGTGTGGAGCTCAGCACAGTGGGAAATAGCTCTCACGCTGAGGCTGTGTGTGTGTGTTTGGCCAAAGTGGCCTCCATTTGAAAAATAGTGAAGATCACTGTCCCAGAGTCCATGCCCTCACTCATATGTAATAACTGCATAGGTGTTTCCTAATATGGACAGCTGCACTGATATTTTTATACACACCTTGTACAGTTAACAGCATACTAACATGTGTTGTATTGGTTTCTTTCAGCAAGATATATCCCCAGTACTTTATACCAGGTGTTTCCTCGAAAATAAGGAACAGATAAATGTTGGTATTTAATCTGCCTCCATTACCCTTTATAGATGAGACGACAGCTAAAGTTCACCATTTCTCAATAAAGAAATCCCTGCAAACTGACAGTTACATCAGTTTACTTGCTGTTACAACAGTAAAGCTTATCCTTATAGTAATCTGGATAAAACAATGATCAATTCTGTGATCATGTCTTCTGTTAATATGGAATATATCATACTACATGTCAAAGCTTTATTGTTAACTTTTTATTATTATTAGGGAAGTAGCTATGGATTGAACTTTACCAACAGGCATTCTGTGGCATGATATCATAGAAAAATATTTTTTTTTCATATAGCAGTGACTATATTATCACCAGGAAAGGACAGCAGCTATAATACCTGCATCCCTTTTCAAAACACTGCACTTTAGTACATTATCCCATGATATATGGCTTGTGAGTTAGTCTAAAAGTAAAATGATTTGCCTTACATCACTGTCAGATGTGTACAATGATGATTATACTTCACATAGAGCTGGTCTTTGTTGTTTTGCAGGCATCATGGGAGGCGAAAGCATGATGGGAAACATTGTGCTCTTTCATATTTACCCCAGGACAAATTGGGAACAAAGTGACTACTGTTTCCATAGAGGCATAGATAAATGGTTGTTGGATTCTCACAATTCGGCATCTCTGCTTAGTGTGTATTCACAAACTCAAAAAGGAAGGGGACCTAGCCTGAATACATTTAGGATATTGGGCCCTGAAGATCCTGCGAAAAGCCTGGTTTAGACTGGTATTGGGGCTGCACCGGTGTTTGGGCTGTACAGGGTATGCATGCCATTACAGCTTCTTTAGAATAACACTTCCTGTAGAGAGAAACTGATCTTATTCAAAAGACAGAGTGGGGGAAAACATTTAATTTTTCTGCCAAAGAGTTTCTTGTTTTATATGGATCATTGACCATTTTTGGCATTCTCATCACTTCTCTTCAGCTTAGTGTGAAGGTATATACCAGGAAGAATTGCTTAGGGCAATGTATGACCCTTTTAGTTTGCTTAAATCAAACTCACTCAAGGAAGATCATTTATAAGTAAGTAAATGGAGTGTGTGTGTGTTTTGTGTGTATGTGTGTGTGTGTGTGTGTGTGTGGCATCAGTTTCATGTTCTAAGCTTTTTATAGACAACAACGGTCTAAGACATCATAATCATATTAAGTATGTTTATAATATGCAAAGTTGCTTTTTGTGGCCAGTTATACTAAACTCCTGTCACTCCACAACCTTCACTAATAAGAGTAATAAGCAGGAACCTTGTTGAGCTTATAGCCACTTATTGCCCCAAGGCACTTTGTCATCATTAATTCAGTGATGCTGTTGACTTCTTTTAAACACATTGCCATGCAAGCCACTTTGGATTTTCCCTTAAGGAAAACAATTTTGGGGAGTATCACTTACTGGTATCCACTTCAGTCACCAGGATGGGCTTTGAGAACTGGATGCGGAATCCCCAAGGGTAATCACCAGTTCCTTTAGCGATCCTCACGGTTCGTTCGCGAACTAAAAGAAAAAAGAAAAACAAAGTAAAATGCCTTATATAAAAATGTCTCATATAGCTGAAGGGATTCAGCCAAACAGATGTTTTCAGACACTAGGATTTTTTACTAACCTGGAGTAATTTTGAATTTGAGTAAAGATAAATTTATTAGCCACAGATGGGACTTTAAATTTCAACTGAAAAAAATTAAAAAGTAAATAAAGTGTACACTTTTAGATTTGAGGAAGGAAAATATACTAATATAGCCTCAATTGTACTTACAACAAAATCCATGAACAGGATGACTTATGAATAATCATTTAATTAATTCATTTAAAATACTAGAAACCCATTCTTTAGGATGGGACCTCTGAGGGTGGCTAACAAAGTGAATAAAACAATAATACAAAAATCTGTTGACTTCCTAGTTCTTATGAGTGCATGCATTGTAGGACGTAGCTTTTTTTTTTCCTTAACTGCTTGAAAAAGGGATTCCTGAGGGTGAAATAACCATGCCATTTGGCCACTGTGAAATTTTCCAATCTGGTCTCCCCAAGTAGGGATGTTTTGCTTTAAGTGATAGGGAAGGCACTGCCTGTCAGCCTCCACCCCACTGCTTTCCCTCCACTGGGCGTGCTGGGCTGCAGAGTTCCTGCTTCCAGCCCCAGCAGTGTCACCACGGTCATGGACTGTGTACGTGTGGGCCGCCAATGAGTGTGGAGACCCTGCTAGGGCTGTAAGCAGGAATGCTGCAATCCAGCGTGCTTGCTTTTCTGGAGAGCGCCAGTAGGGGAAAAGCGGCACGGCAGGGGTTGACAAGTAGGCAGTGCCTTCCCTGTCATTTAAACAACTTCCCCACCCTCCAAACCGGTTCCAACGCCAGTGGATGGAACTGGTTCGGCACTCCAGGAAGGGAGTGTCAAATGGTTCCATGCACATCCCTGTCCCCAAGCCATCCTTCAGGTCTGTTGGAACAATTAACATTGTTCATGTTGCTTAAAAGGAACAGAAAGCAGATTATGTGATGTCATCTGGAAATTTTGTTTCTGAAGTTGGTGCATCTCACAATATTCCTAAATGATCATTCTAGCTCAAGTTAATAGCTTTTATACACAGCTGCTACCTCTACTACTCCTTATTTAATAGCTTTAAAAGTATAAATACTTGCCTGCTACTGGCCTGGGCCTTTTGCTAAGACATCTGGGGCTGTTATCTGGGCTGGCATCATCTCCTCTGAACACCCAAGAAGTTGAGTGGAAGATCTCAGTGTAGAAACCTCTCTCTTCACTGTCACCATGCACACTTAGATCGAATGAACGACCATCTTCGGAGTTTACTGGAAAGAAGCAAGATAAAAAATGATTTATTTGTATCCCAGATAAAGACAATGAAAAATGTATGGCACTGAAGAAGGAAAGGAAGAACTGGCATAAATGAGGGTGGAAATGAAAGAGAAATTTAAAAATAAAAATAAAACTGAGATGATAGTTATCTTTTTGAAAGTATTAATGGAATTGGAATGATTTGAAGCTTTGGGTGCTTATAAGAGGTGGAGAGGGAAAAGTAGGGACCAGATAATTCATTTTCATTGGAGATAATGGGAGATATGTGTATGTAGGTAGCTATGCCATACACTCTAGCCACAAGTATGGGAGACATTTCCTTGCCTACAAGGGTTTCTCTATTCATTTTGGTGATGGGACACATATGGCTTTTTCTTGCAGTTGTAGATATGCAACATCCACTAAAATGAGTGAGGCAGCCAATATGAAGAATGGCTCCATTTACACATCAGAGTGCAGGTGAGGCTCCATATCAGTAAAATCTCAAGGCGAGGTGCCAGAATCAAGGGACAACCTATTTTCTGCTTGTGCTGAGAACTTCTGCTATTAGTCCCACTCTCATGTCCATTAACTTCCACCTCTGAGCTCCAGGTACCATGAGATGTCATCCTTTGCCTCCACCGGGTCCACTCCTGTACCTCCAGGCTCCAGCCTGGTGCCTGATCTGACCTAGTTCCAGATCTGCCCAACACACCACCCATTTCTTCAAGGCTCCTCCCCCTGAGGCTCTGGAGGTTGAGGATCTGAGGCTCCAGAGACCCGGCAACTCTACCCTTAAGACATACTTTCAACTTTGTTCAGTTCCTGTGCAGCTCCACTGGTTTTGTAAGACATTTTTCTGCTTAGTTTTTGACCTTCTTAAACAAAGCCTTTGGTGCATTCTTATTGCTTAGGAAAGCAGATGAGGTTTCTGGAGATTTAGTATGATGAGCCTGTATCCGAGATGCTTGTTAATGTCAGGAATAGAAACTGGCAAGCAGCGGGTGTGTGTGGGAAGGAAAAAGTGAATCTAAAATAAGTAATATCACTCAAGCAATGCCTGAGAGGTTTGAGCACTCATATTAATCTTGACTCTTCAGTGCAGACAAAAATCAATGTATCAAAACCTCCAAACTTTTATATTAATATTCCTTCCACATTTACCAAGTTAACATTTTAACCTGCTACATTCAGAACCAGAAGCACCTTTTGTTGGTATGGCAGCATCTAAAAATATATTTTTAACTTCTAATCCTGAGCATAGGACTACCGTCATCATTAACCAATACATTTCTACAACACCTGCTGACCAATCCCTAATTTAGGACAATATTATATATACAGAGTTACAGAAGTCTAAGATTTCTCTGTGGCTCACTTTTTCAATGCCAGATTTTTGTCTCCTTAACTCCCTCTTTACAGGTAACTTAACTTATTTGGATCATGGAAAATAAAATGATAAATACAATCTCACACAAACACCTGCACCAACTTACCTTTGTGTTCCCCTTTTGACCACTGATGGTCCATGTGTAATAAATCTATTGTCTTTGTCAAAATCCACAGCCTTTAAAGCATAGTGATTATTGTTTATGGTTCCACTGTGCAAAGACGGAGAGGGAGTTTCCCAGGAGCAGATTTGATCATATGGATGAGTGATTCACAGTTAATTCAGTCACTCAGACAGTGCTCATCAGCATATTGTTACATAAGGCACAACAACATTTGTGATATAGCACTTCCAAGTAGGAAGACATCAAGCATGTCACAGCTCTGTGTACAGGACAGGACTGAGTTTAAGTAGTGAAAAACTTGATCTGAATGAAATACTAGTCTGGACTAAATGATCTGTGAAATCCTAGTCTATGTCAAGAATAGTAGCTGACACCCAGAACAACAAACTAAGAATGCAAAAAGAGGCTGAGTCCTCACACCCAGAGGCTTCCCAAGCAGCAGCGTGCATGGGCACAGAGAGGAGGAGGAGATCAATTTTAGTTGATCTCCCCTGCCTCCAGAAGTGCTCTGTGCTTTCCAAAAACAGCCCTGAGGCTCATATTTCTGGAAGGCACTGAGCAGCTGGGGAGATCAGCAAAATTTTCTTCCCCCTTCTTGTGTGCATGCATGCGCCATTGTTTGGCAAGTCTCTGCCTGCATTAAGGGCAGTGTCCATTTGTGAGAATGCAGCTCCTGCTCCATCCTCAGTACATAGCTCTTGATGTCAGCCAGTGTTGTCCCTTGTCCCCCCCCACCCTTTAGATCTGTTCCTTGTCACTCAGCAACCTGCTTACCATTGTTCCTGATTAGTGCTCCATTTCCAAGATTTCTTATGGAAAATCTTGTATTTCATTTTGTAACAAAATGCAGGAAAAGTGTACTGTTTTGGGCACAGCATCAGAGTTGGAAGGACCTAAAAGGCCATGTAATTAAGCCCATCAGGCACCCTCTCTCCAACTAACCTTTGTCATTCATTCTTTGCTGTGATCAAAGCAGAGAACAGGTGCACTTAAGAAGTCTACAGATAGCTCTGGACAGCTTGAGTCAATGAACTGTGCCAAATAGGCAAACTAAAAAGGAGGTCAACCTGTGGCATGTATGCCGTAAGTAGCACCAACAGCAGGAATGGGATGACTCTGGGTAGGAGCAGGTTTGTTTATATCACCAGTCCAATATGAACTGTCAGCTGAGTTAATAAATCAGCCTGTCCCACAGAGCTATTTGGAATGCTTTGCTGCTATATTTGGATTTATTTGGAATTTATTTGGAGTGCTTTGCTGCTATAAAGTGGATGCTCTGAACTAGGGTTTGGAGGCTGTTCTGGACTGGAAGGGGGCACACAAGCTGGAACTTAATCCAGATAAGATTGATGTGCTCTGGGTTGGTAAAACTGATCATATGAGTAGTGAGGTTTTGGATGGAGTCACGCTCCCTTTGAAAGACAAAGTTCACACCTTGGGGGTGTTTCTGGACCTGACGCTGTCTTTGGAGGCACAGGTGGCAGCAGTGTGCAGAAGTGCTTTTTACCAGCTATGGCTGGTACGCCAGCTGCAACCCTACTTGGAGAAGTCGGGCCTGACCTCAGTCACTCATGCCTTGGTAGCATCCAGATTGGACTACTGCAATTAGGAAACTAATCCTAAATAGCAGATAACATATGAATTTACAGTGGTGGGTTACAGCACCACCTGCTGGCTAGAAGAGCTGTTCATGTTTCAGACTCCTAAATATTGGTTTAATTCAATTTCACATGCCATAGTTTTTCCAGCATGCACTCCTGATTGCAGACTAGAAGCAGTAGACTAGAAATAGTGTTACACAAGCTATGGATGGCTGCATATAGTGTGCTTTGCAGTGGCTCAGTCTCATGGTTTGTCCTTGATGTGGCAAACTTGTAAAAGAGGTTGACCTCCACTGCTACGGGGAAATACAACCACCATGCTCTTGTGCAGCTCCCATTCATCTCAGTGATACTTTCTGAGGAGAACTTCCCCGTGGATTGTGCTCATGATGTGGACAGCAGATCCAGAGAGTCCTGGAGGCACAACAGGGTGGATCACCTGTTTTCCCCATCATTGCTCCCATATGGTGGGTAAAACACTGCTGCCAAAATCCCTGAGAGTTTGTTGTGGCATGGCATGAGCGGAGGGCTCAGGAGGAAGGTTAGAAACTAGGGATGTGCCCAGAACTGTTCTGGAGGCGGTGGGGGTGTTCCCTTAAGGGTGGGGGAGGGTGCACTTACCCCTCCCACCGCATTTTCCCTGCCTGCGCACTGTTGTAGCAAAGCCCCTTGGGGCAGCAGCGTATCTCCCTGCCGCCACATTGCCCTCATCTGTGGCCGGAAGTACAGGGCACCTGTGTGCCCGTCACGTGCGTGCATGCCCATCTGCCGAGCACATGACGGGTGCATGCGCGCCCAGTACTTCTGGCCACTTTCAGCCAATGAGGGCAATGGGGCAGCAGGGAGGTATGCTGCCGCCCCAAAGGGTTTTGCTACAACGGAGCGCTGGTGGGGGAAATGCAGCGGCGGGGTGGTGGTGGTGGTAAGTGCATCCTCCCCCACCCTTAGAGGAACACCTCCGCTGCCTCCAGAACGCCGAAACGGCCCGGTAGCCGAAACATTTCGGAGGCCTCTATAATGGTCTCCAAAATGTTTCAGGCTCAAGCCTATTAGAAACATGGGAAGCTGCCTCATACCATCAGATTATTAGTCCATCTAGCTCAGTACTGCACTGACATGCAGTGGCACTCCAAGGTCTCAGGCAGGAGTTTTTCCTGGCCCTACCTGGAGATGACAGGGATTGAACCTGGGACCTTCAGCATGCAAAGTGGATGCTCTACCCCTGAGCTACGGCCCCATCCACAATGGTGTGATTCACTTGGATCACATTATTTGACAAAGCCTTGTGCTTCTTTCTTAATACTATCCTCCACACAACCTCGTTTATGTGGCCACTGGATGCAGAGAAAATCCAGCCTATTCTTTAATGGAGCAGTGTCCAAAGGAGTGGACAAGGAAAGTGCACATGGGCAAACAAATACTAAACCAGACTGAGATGATGTAATACACCTCTTTACACCTCTTGGATCTTTCCCTTGCAGCAGGAGAAGAGGGCTGCAGCTCAGTGGCAAAGCACATCCTTGCCCGTAGAAGGTCCGATGTTCAGCCCCTCCCGTCTCTAGGTTTGGCTGGGAAAGACCCCTGCCTGAAACGCTGGACAGCTGTTGCCACTCAGTATAGATAATACTAAGCTAGATGGACCAACAGCCTGATTCAGGATAAGGAAGCTTTGTAAATGAAGCATTTCCCCCACTGTTTCCTGGTTGCCAGCAAATTATTTTCTTTACTTGAGATGTATTTGCTAAGGAAATCTGCCACAATAGCATATACATTTGGACCAAATTGTTTTTTCATCTGTAATGTCAATGTTGGGTTGCACTCAACCCTTGTGCGGATCAGGAGTGGCTCATCCTAGCGAGTTGGGGGAGTGCACCAAAGAAGACACGGCGGACTCTCTTTTTCGGAGCTCCGTTTGCTCCTCCCTCCCCCTTCCCATTCCGCCCCAGTGTTAATGAGAGCTGCAATGCCTACAGGCTGACCATTCAGCCGGTAGAGCTATGTGAGATGGTTAATCATTGACCAGCCCACACAGCTCTACCTGATGAATGGCCAGTCTGCAGGCAGATCAGCTCTCATTAATGCTGGGATGGGAGAGAGAGGAGCAAATGGAGCTCTGAAATTGAGAGTCAGCTGTGCCTCCTTTGGCGCCCTCCCCAACTCGTTAGGACAAGCTGCTCCTGGTGTAGATGATGATATGGGAATTATGGATTTTCTTTTTCTGAAAATAAATAAGTATCATCAAATTATTACTTTGGGGAGATTGTTTATGTTTAAAATGTATCTGTAAATCTTGCATTTTTGGTGAAAAGCTTAAAAATAAAAAACTTTTATGCAACTGGTGAACATACCAGCAATAAGAATAAGAATAATAAGAATAGCAACAACAATAATAATTAGGTATAATAAAACATACAATTAATTTTACTATAATTTAGCTACACTGACAAATCAGGAGACAAACATACCAGCTTGCTGGAAGCGAAGCATATGCTGTGACCTAGATGTTAAAATTCCCACTTGGGGAACCTATCAGCAGCATGCACTGTAAATTCATTAGGCATCTTAAGTTGAAAGCTATCCCCTGAGACTTCAGACGAGCATTTCTAGAATATTTTAAAACAAGTGAAAGGAAAGCAAAAATAATAATGAGGTCTAACTTTTAGACAAGGGACGAGGAAGGTTAATCCAATCAGCAGGAGTCATGGGGGAAAGCATTAGATAATTTTGTATGTATATGTAGGGAGACAGACATAGAGGAATGAGCCTGTTTTGACATCTATGACATGATTCTGAAATGCGTAACCCCTGCACTGAACAGCATCTTACTCTCTGGAAGCTCTAGTTCAAAGCTTCTGATGTTGCTTTCTCATGCTAATGCCCTCATTACATATCTGGTGACACAATGCTGAAGACAGATGAAGTATGACGGCTGGGATTTCCGAAATCTCTAAAACGTGAGCAACCCTACTCACCCGCCCCACACACACACTTTACAGACAGGAAGTTTTGTATGGTAAATATTCTATTTGACACTGAACTTCCCCAAGTATAGTAGTTTCAGAGTAGTAGTAAATTTATTACGGTCCTTAGACCAGCTATAGTTTCAGATGTAACTTTATAGTGTTGGTGAACAGAAAGGCCGTTCACACAACCTGTAAGGGGAGGGCTGGTGGGCAAGCAGGCAGGCTCCTACCAGCCTCCCTTCATATGCTCAGATGAAATTGTAAGGCTCTGCCGCTCATGAGGCACGTGAGGCTCACCGTGCCAAGCAGCAGAGCAGGGAACCAGAGGAGGAAGTTCTCCAGCATCCTCCAGTGTACTGTGCCAGGAGCATGGTGCATCAAGCGACTTCTCCAGAGCTGGATGCTTTTGCCGCCTGGCTCTCTGTGTGCTTGGGCTGCCTGCAGCCCAGCCACACTCATGGCCGAGGTCCGTGGTGGATTAATGGACAAGCAGAGTAGGCATTTGCCTACAGCAGCAAAATTTGAGGAGCAGTAAATTTTGCCCCTCCTCAAATGCTGCCGCCCCTCTCTGTGGGCAGAGGCTGCTCCAGCAAGGGTGGAGTCGGCGAGGAAAGTCCCCCCCCTTTACCTTATATTTAAAAGGCAAACATGTTTTGTTCAAGGTAAAAGGGTGGCAAAAGCCTTTTTGCCTATGGGCAGCAAAAAACCTAATCTGCCCCTGGCTAGGGTGGAAGGGTGCTCACGCTCTTCTACCCCTGGTAACAGAGTGGGGGAAATTCCTGAGCCCGGTCTCAATCCTGGCACTTCACACATGTGGCCTTGCCCCACTAGGGTTGCACAAGCCTGGGTAGGTTTGCTCATGCGAATAGCTTCAGAGACTACTGGAGATTAATGGTGTTCCTGTAATAGTGTCCTGGTAGAATTATACAGGATGAGCAGATGGGAAACATGCTTGTTGAGCAGAGCTGCCTGCCCAACTTGTGACCCAACCTGTTGAATGCAGCCCACTATATCTATCTATCTATCTATCTATCTATCTATCTATCTATCTATCTATCTGTAGTGTATGTGTGTGTATGTATGTACACACACACACACAGACACACAGACACACACACACACACACACACACACACACACACACACACACCCATATAGACTATGAAAACAAGAGGGGATGACAAGCACCTTGCTATGCACATGCAGTGATCCCAATTGGCTCAGGTCCTAATGTACCCACAGTTAAGCACAAGGATCATTGGATTGGGGCTCATATCCATATAGCAATTTAGGGTAAATTATTCCCATTGTATAGGTGGTTAATGCAGGGAAAAATCCAGTACTCTGAAATCATCCCAGCATGCTCTTCTTAGGTCTTAGTTCACATCTACTTGTTTCTCCACCGCAGCATACAGGCTCTTTTCCTGTAGTAGCAGTTTTCTTAACAGGAAATGGATCAAGCAGCATCCAGACCTTCAGTAGAACGGGGGTCCATCATCGGAACCCCCTTTCATGAATGGAAGAAGAGTAGCACACACTCAGGGAGTCCATGATGTGTGAGATGAAGGGGTTCTTGAGTGCTTGCAACTCTCCTTCTGTTCACAGAAAGAGCTTCTGGCAAATGAGCACCACTCAGCAGATGGTATGGGTGCTGCCTGACCCATTTCCCATTGAGAAAACTCTGCTTCCTAATTAGAAGAATAAATGGAAGGAAACACAGAATCTTCTAGGGAAAGAGCTTGTATGTTCTAGAGAAGCGACAAGGAGCCCTTGGCTTGGGAAATTCTTAGGGTGGACTAATAACTATGAATGAAGCTTTCATGCAGGCTTTTCTGAGGGATGGAAAGAACTCTTCAGACACATTTAAGCCCTACAAAACCATACATGCTCACAGAGCCAGCATGGTATAGTAGTTAGATTAGAGTGTTGGATCTGGACAGGGTAGACCCAAGTTCAAATGTCTATTCAAACATGAAACACACTGCGTGACTCTGGGTCAATCACTTATTTCTCAGCCTAACCTACTTCACAAGGTTGTTGTGAGAATCAGCATAATCATGTAAACCGTGCTGGGCTCCTTGGAGGAAGAGCGAGCTAAATCTGCAAGTAAGTAAGCAAAGGTTTGTGCTGGTTCCCTGCAGGTATGGTATGTATAGCAGAGGCATAGGCTGAAAAGTCCACATGATGCAAGGTTATTCTGAGTGGTACAGCAAAATAATTAGAACACAAATACAAGGACATCTCCCCAACTGCAAGAACTTATTCATAATTATCTAGCTTAATGCCTTTTCCTCTAATCATTGCAACTGAATGTGGAGTGCTTACGTGATCCTTCAGTGATAGTACTGTTGATGGAACTTCCTCCAATTGAACTGCATCTCTTGCTGTCTTTGAACTGCTTCCTTCGTCTGGCCCAACGGTCGGTTGCTTCTTCCTGGGAGCCACTATTACCTTTTGTATCTTCTGCTACATGCTCATTGGAGAGTATTACACTCTTGTCTTCTGCTGCTGTTCCTAAATAGCGACCGTATTTTGTAGGAGAGAAAAAAAGCAGTGTAGATCTTTAAAAACATATTACAAGCTGGATGGTTATTATTTATTTATTTGGATAGCACCATCTATGCACATGGTGCTTTACAGAGAATGAGAGGACAGGTCCTTGCCCCAAGGATAGACAACAGAGGGAGCAGAGAGAAAAGGAAGCAGAGTATGTTGGGGGGTAATTACTTATATATCAGAGTATTTCAGGAGCTAACTCATTCTCATTTGCAGCAGAAGTTAACAGGGTCTCAGGGGCAACAGCGCTTATCATTAAGCATGGAGATTCATGTAAGATTAAACTAATCTACTTTATACAGAAGTACATGATGGTAGAAAAGACCTATATCTAACTGCTGGCTACATGTTGGTCAGAGAGAGACTGATAGAAGCATGATGCTCAGAGACAGAGCTAGAAGCATTCTTGGGAGGAGGAGGAGGAGGAGGAGAAGGAGAGGAGGAAGTCACTCCCAGGAAGTTCCTGAGTACAGTGTTATCAATTGAGGGGGTCACAAAGGCACAGATAAAGAGGAAAGAGAAGGAGACCCTAACTGACTATATCTCTTCTCAATACTCCTAGGGGTCATTAGGGTTACTGGCACAAAAGGTTGATGTCATCTGGAGCTGGATCTCCAACAGAGGATACAAGAGAATAATATATGATTATTTAATGTACACTGTTTATGCTTATTTTCAGTAGGATGTGGACTAGAGTTTCAGTAGGACGTGGACTGTACCAAAAGTGTCACAGAAAAGATGGTTTTCAAGGAGAGATTTGAAAAGAGACTCCACAGGGTGTTCTGAGTTCCAGTTCCACACTATCTTTTACCATTACTTTTCTAAATGTGCACACTTCCATGAAATAAAATGCACTCTGCATCATCTCAGTTTGCATATCACAGAAGCAATGATCGAGCGGTCACCACGTGGTAAGATACTGCAAAAATACAAGGGCGGCAGTGTTTAGCTGGTTAATCATTAAAAGATGGTGCTCCCAATTATTTGCTCAGCAGATTTTACAAACACTATCATACACACAGTAATGCACTTTCACCTTATATAAGCACAATTTCTTTTTAGATAGCACTTACAATTTGCATTTTTATAACTGCAGATGGCAAGCACAATCTTAAAGGAGGCATTCCCTCCTGTGTGAAAGAAGGAATACCTCTTCTGTGATTATGCTTGCTACAATGGATGATCCAGAAATAGCAAGGGTTTTTGTTAGCCTTATTGTACAGATTCAATCAACCAACCAACTACAACTCATATGTTTAAGCAAATATTTCTGTAATTGGGTCACAGTCCAAAATGTAATTTTAAATCTGTTGTCTGTATAAGTAGGTTGCTTTGTAAATATGTTTGACATTGACATTACCATCTGCATGCAACATTGCTCAGTTTGCATAAGTGCAGATGTAAGGTTGAACTTTGCAACTATGACATTTTGATTTTTGAAAGGCCTGAAGCTGCCATTGATTTAATGGCTACTGTTCACTCCACTACCCCTATTTACAAAATATTGTTTGGGCAGAAGCCCCACCCAACAGTAAATAGAGCTTTGGCTGTCAGCTGAGTATTAAGAACTGGTGTCCAAAGTCACAAAAATAAATAATTTCAGGATGGGGTTTTAGTTTGGGCTTCAGGGTTTTCAGCATGCAAATAGCAAAGCAGAGAAAGCTGCATTTGGCTGCAAACCGCCTTGTGATTGTTTTTAAAACCGCCTTGTGATTGTTTTTAATGAAAGGCGGTATATAAATCTAACAATAAGTAAATAAATAAAAATTTGTGCAATAAAGATTTCTCCCTGTACACCGATCACAGCATTTGACTTCATAGAAAAGCATGGCAACTCTGAGTGAATGTATTTTACTTTTAGTGTGCAATGCCACCCCACGCCCACACCTTCCTGGTTCCACAGAATCATCAATGATCCCCTAGTTTTAGCCAGTCCCTATTAATATACGCTCTGTCCTCATGCTCTGAAGGAATGCTAATTATCCTTCTAAAAACATTGGCTGACATCCCGACTAAATTTACTCAAGGAGGTTCCATTGAAATTAAAAGAAGATGTTTTGCATGCCGAACCTGTCCTTTGATAAATGTAACTTCCTCAAGTAAATTTAGCCAGGATGTCCGCTACAGACTTTTGTTTTTAATAGGGGCAGCTCCGAACATGGGCAGAGAAGCCTAACAGATCTCTGCAATTTTTTATTGTGAGGTGTAACACAGAGAAGGAGCTTCATAACATATTGAAAAAGCAAATCTTTTGAACATGCCATAACAAATTAGTAAAACAGCAAAGAACAGTTCGCCATGGCCAGAAAATCAAAGTGTTCTTGAACAATTGAGAACTTTGTCTCTTCAGTGTTTCTTTAACAGGAAAAAAGGGGGCTTTAAGATACAGTTTCCCTGCAGTATGCACTTCTAAGAAGTGCAAAAAAACTTTCTTCCTCAGAGGGAATCTTTGATTGCTTCTTTGTTTCTATCTCTGTATTAGTGATATTAGTTGACTTCATTGCATCTTATCAAGGGGTAGTGCTCGCAAAGCCAATTGCCTGCTGTTTAGATTATAGTTTCTTTCACTTTTTGTTATGCTTAACATTTCTTTTTGGATCAGGAAAATGATGAGTGGTATTATTAGGCAGCACAGCATAATGGAAAGATAATCCTCTGTCTCAACTGAAACTGGCACCTGAAAACTGTCACTTGAAGGATTATGAAATCCTTAGTTTGCGCTATCCTGCCACTTTCCAATTATACCTGCCACTTCCCAGTTTCAGAAATGAGTTAAATACATCTGTGGGATATGCAGGTATTCTGCACCAGATCAAAATCATTATGGGCTGTTACAATACCCAGTTATGTGATTACAGGAAGTAAGGAAGTGTTCCTTGTTGTGTCATCTGGCCCCAAGGGGGTCCCTGAGGTGTCCATTTTGTCCAGTGAAAGTGTTAGGGTAAAAAAAAGAAAAATCAAGGGTCCTCCACACTAGCCCCCCAATCAAACAGATAAGAAGGCACCTTAATCTTGATTCTTGCCTATACCTTCCTCTTCCCTATAGAGATGTCTCTATATCGACATCTCATTATAGTGAGTTCATTCTGTCAGCATGGGCATATATTGGGCTGTTTTGGTCCATAAAATCTTCTGTTTCTATGAGAGCAAGTTCTCATCATTAGATAGTTTTGTAATAATGTTTATCCAAAATGTGATAACATTTATCCAACTTGTCATGAGAAATGGCACACTATCAATTGTGTAGGACTAGAAATCATTTTAAACACAATTCAAGAAGCTTAAATAAAATGTCTATTAATATACTAATATTTCAGAGTTTTGGTTTTGCAAGAAAGAACGTCCTTAATAAACGCTGACTTGTAGAATAACAACCAACCACTCACATACTAACAAACCAATCTATTTCCCCTACAATCTATATCCTTCTAGGTGCATCTTACACAGAAGCCTTTCCTATTCAGTCCAGTAGAAAGGGTGCTACCATGTAATCACCACCACCATGCACTCATGCGAAAGTGTCTCTTCCATTGAACTAAACAGGGATGCTCCAGATGCAGACTGGAGCTCCGATAGCTGCAAAGATGTATTTGTTAGCTGCATTTAGGCATGTTAGGGTTGCTGTGAATGATACTGTCCCTGCCCACATAATTAGGAAGGGGATGTACCAAGAGTGTGCTCATTGGGATGTCCATAGAGGGCATCCCAACATCCTTCTGGCATGTCCCAGTATTGCATGGTTTTTTTTGGGGGGGGGGTTCATTTGAATTGCCCTTCCACACATGCTCCAAACACTTGTTTAAATATGCAGTTGGAGCATGTGTAGAGGAAACATTCATGAACAGCCTGCCATGTAATGCAGGGGCATGCAGGGAGGGTTTGGGGGTGTAGCCCATGGATACCCCAAAAGGCATGATCTCAGTGCATCCTCTTCCTGTGGGCAGGGATGGTATTGTCCCTACCATTCCATAATATATAGATTGTATGTACCATAGGTGTATGGTATGTATATGTTAATAATGTGATTTGTGACTCTGATGTGATTTATTAATAATGTGAACTGTGATTTTCAGCTTTCTCTCTTTACAGAACACTTTCCACACCAGCAAGTCTGCTGAGGAATCTTTGCACAACTGCCATGGAACTCTTGTATGTTGCAGAGGATTGTGGGGTGTCTTCAGAGGTGTGCACTTGTATGTAGGTGCTATAAACGCTAGGCGTCACTGTTGCCTTCTGTACTCCTTAGAACACATTTAACCCTTCCTGAAGTTTCATATTTCAAGAGAAGATCAGTAAGGGTGGGACAGCTATCTTTCAGGGAAGCTTGTCCACCATTCTCATTGAAGAACATTATGTGTCTGTAATGCAACACATTTTAAAGCAATTTGAGAATAATCACATGCTTGGCCTGGTCAAATTCAAATTCATACTCCATTCCCAAGAACATTTAAACACCTTATTTTTGAGAATGCAGTATAAAGGATAAGTACTATTAATTTTATTTAAAAGTTGAGGTCTGCTTATAGTAGGCACAGTGCCTCAGGATATCAGCATAAATTGTTTGATGAGGAAGCAGTTTGATGGGGAAGCAGGTATATGAACGAAGCATTAGCCCAGTAGACGTTTTAAGGCCTGTAGGCTGCATCTGCTTTGCTTAGACTGCATGAGAATTAAGAACCAACAGAATCTTTAAAGTTCTCAAAATGATATCTTAGTACAGCCTTTGCTTTTCCCTTATTGCAGAAGACAAGAGGATATCAGTTTTGAAGTATCTGAAATTACCCACCTGTCTGATTCTCTGGGGACTTTGATGTGTCCAGATTCTGACATAAATCCATATTTATTTCACTTGGTATCTCATCTTTTTCACAGCTGGGTTCTGGTAATTCTTGCCTTTGACCTGCTACTGGATGAATTTCAAAATGATCAGGATGACGTATATCTTGTTCACTGGAGAGCGTCTCTTGTGATTCTGTGAGGAAGGCATCGGACAAAATGTGCTCATCCTCCAAAGAGTTAGATGCTGCAGTAGCCAGGACAGAATAATCTTGGCAATTAGAAACTTCATGAGTGCTTTCAAACACCTCTGGACTGTCAGTAAAACTCTGGAATTCATTATTATCTAGATCTGGTTCCTCAGCATCCAACAGTGGTGACATAAATGCTTTTTCCCTTAAGCTGCAGGGTAATATGGACTCCTTTTTCATTGCCAAACCAAAGGAATCTGCCATAGCCTTATTGTCACCCTGAATGATGAGTCGTCGTTCTAATTCTCCAGTTATTACAGTCATCACTGATCCTCTCCGCCTTTTTTTGGTTACTTCAGTCTCTGCAGTACTTTGCTGAATATCAGTATTGGGCTGTATTACTGAATGTTGGTCTTGAAGGCATTCTGTAGCTATCTTAGTAGAAATGCTATTATAGTTAGAATAGACATTTGATGGACTTCTGGAGAATGAGGGAGCTTGACTTAATGGTGCTTCATTCTGTAACTCTAAATATGCTTGGACTTTGTGCTGATCACTATCACCTTTCCTCCCAAATTCAGTTTTTGCAAACTCAGTGTATTCCTCACATGCATCTAAGCTCCTCAGCGATTCAATTGATCCATGCTTCTCCTTGCATTCTGCATTGGAATAAAAACCCTCCACTACTGTCTGGCCAATTTCTCTACAGTTTCCCATGAATTCTACACCATGATCCATGAAAAAAGCATTGCCTAGGTTTTCTTCCAGCTCAGCATGGTATACAGTCATATCATGGTCATATGAGGCGAAGGCATAACAACACGAAGATTTAAGATCTCTGAAGTTGCCAAACAATGATGCAAAGCTTGAACAAAGTTCTGTACAACTGTTGGGTGTATAGATACCCTTGCTGTAAATATTTGTTGTTTTTGTTGGCTTGGGCAGGACCTTTAAGGACAGAGATGGCATTGAATAAAAACCCGAGTCTCTTCTAGGGTGAAATGATGACAATATATCAGTAGAGGTGGCTGGGAAAGAATTTCTTCTTATCTTCTTTGATTCCTTTTGTGAAATTAGCATAATATTCCTCGTGTCAACAAGGCTCTTGTTCCTTAATTGGAGCACATCAATCATTTCATTATTAGGTTTCTTTACAAAATGTATCTCTCTGGAACTGTAATCTTCTAGAAGAGATTCCCCAGTATAACTAAATTCTGAAAAAATGATGTCATCATAAAAATCTTTTCCATTGGCACACTCCTTCCTTCTTGTATCCTCCTTTTGGCAGACATCACTTCCCTCTCCACAGTTTAAGATTGCTGAGAAAGTGTCAGGTACATCACCTGATGGACTTAAGGATACAACCTCAGTTGTGCTGTCTAAGCAAATGTCCTCAGTGTCAGCAAACTGAGCTGGTGGGGGGATAAGTGCATACCACTTGGGGCATGAGTACCCTGTGAAAGATTCTTCCTTCTCCTGAAAGCTCAAATCAGACTCAAAATCTGAATGGCAAGGTGTGTCTGTTGCAGAATAATCCGTATCACTAGTGAATGTATTCCCATTGCTTGGGCTTCTGACTTTACTGCATTTTCTTGGTTCCACACCAGATTCGATATTAACCATTAATTTTTGCTTTCCATTGATATAGTTTACTGTAATTTCATTTCCTGCAACACTAACTTTCATGGATGGATTCTGTTTATTAGCAATTTGGATGGTGTATTTAGGCAGTGCCTCATATTTTCCTGAATGGCCAGTGGGTGGACTTGGCTTTTTGTGCCACTTATGACAGTGTCCTTTATGATAATGTCTGTTCTTAGGGCACTCCCTTTCCCCAGCCACATAATCTGTTCTGGGATCAAACAATGAAGTTTTCTTCACTTCCACCTTTACAGTAAAGGAACCACATTTCACTTCTGTAATAAGTCCATTGTCTGAGTGAAGGGAGCTCTCTGTGTTTGAGTTGCACTGCAGGGCAATTTTTCCTGTTGATGATATTCCCAGTTCATCAACATTTACCACTGCTATGGCTTCATTTTGCTGAGTAGAAAAAGTCAAGGAAGCACAATCCTTTTCTGGTTTTCCTTCTTTTTCACTGTCAATTATATTATCTTGTTCTTTATTTTCAGGACCGTCAGAATGGTTCTTTTCATTCTCTAGTGTGCAAGAGTGATTGTTTCTGTTTTTGTCAGCCTGTTCCATGTCCAGTGGTTCATGGACGTTGGTTGTATCCTCACCTGTTTTGTTTTCAGCACCTTCAGTGTTTTGCTGGCATCTGCAAATGATTGGCAAATGTTCATCTGCAGAATGGAAGGAAGGGAAGAGAAGGGAGGAAGGGAAGAAAGCAGTAACTGTTATTTAAGTATCATCATCTTAACATTTAGGCTGAAAGCAGATAACAGTTTTTTTCAGAGAAATGAAAATGGTGTGAAATGGGAGCGTCATTAGGGAGAGGCCCATGGGGCACAGGCCCCCAGTGAATTACTCAGAGCCACAAATCTCATCAGGTACCTCTCTCCTCCATGACCTCTTCCAGAAAAGAAGTGCGGCAGTGGAGGCATCTGCACAGAGCATGGGAGAAAGCTTCTAGCCTCATCTAGCCTTCTGCTGCTTCCACCTCCATTGGTGCTGTATTATAACATTAGAGGCCTTAAAAACATACATAACTCTTGGGGGGGTGGGGTTATGATTGAGTTTAATTATCAAAAGGAGGGCTGTGGGCCTGAGCTCCAGATCTCTTAAGTATCTAGCAACATCCCTGGTTTGAAATAAAGCTCACTGTTCATCCCAATTTGCCTTCATTCACTATGCTTTGTAGGGTTTAGTATTTCAAAAACTTATAACATCTATTTGACTGGAGCTGGTAACGGGAGAATGAAAGAAACAATAGGAACATAGGAAACAGCCTTATTCCGAGTCAGATCGTCTGATCATCAGATCATCTGTCTGATCGTCAGATTGTCAGATAATCTGTCTCAGTATTGTTTGCACAGACTGGCAGCGGCTTCTCCAAAGTTGCAGGCAGGAGTCTCTCTCAGCCCTATCTTGGAGATGCCAGGGAGGGAACTTGGAACCTTCTGCATGCAGGTATGCAGCTGCTTTTCCCAGAGTGGCCCCATCCCCTAAGGGGAATATCTTACAGTGCTCACACATGTCTCTCATTCAAATGCAAATAAGTTATGGCTTATTACAATTGATTGTGATCCTCACTGATCAATAGAATTGTAGATTATTATTTCACTAATGTAGATGAGCCAATCCAACAAAAAATATCAGCTTGATCATACAGCTCTGTGCAAAGCAAAATAATGGGATAGGATTAGGCGGAAGAACTGATGCACCAGCACACCACTATAATTTCTACTGCAGCAAAATATCTAAGATATTGTGCCAGTGCCGCAGCACCAAATAGTCACAAGTCAGATGTAGATGGAGCAGGGGCTGGTGAGGGTAGCAAATGGAAGAGGTAGTCCTATTCAGGGGGAACCCAGTCCTATTCAGGGGGAGTAGAACTGGGGATTCCTTCCCTAGCCATGTGCTCCAGTGCAGCAACTGTGACCACAAAATATGAGTTTATAGGCACAATTCGAATGTGACCATGCTGGTGTGGTTGACATCAAAGATATCTTCCATGTGGTCAGGGCTCTGCTTTAAGGCCACTGAAAGTTATTTGATAGTAGCATCATACAAGAACCAATGTGGCCATATTCCAAGGATGAATAATACTGGCATGTGTGCTTACCATGCAGTCCTATTGATCCTAATGGAAAGCCAACAAAACATTACTGCAGCTGCATGGACTCATGGACGCTGATATTTTTTGTCAGATTGGCTCATCTACATTAGTGAAATAATAATCTACAATTCTATTGATCAGTGAGGATCACAATCGATTGTAATAAATCATAACTTCATTCTATATATTATCTGAATCGATGTATGAAGCAGTGAATAATGTGCTATTGTGGTGCCTCTTTTATAGAATACTATGGAATTATAGTTTCTTGTAATAAGGAGCAATAAATATGCATTGTAGGACTGTGATTTTATGAAATAAGACCTCAAATAAAACATATACCCCAGACCTAGAAGTTACAAATATAGCAGGCCACAGCTAACGTGTTGACATGTGATTTGAAGCCCCTTTGGGTATTTATTGCCCCATTCAGGTTTGCAATGCCTAATCAGTTGAAAAACTAGTCCTCTTCTCTCTTAGGACCATGTTATAATTTCTGCCTCTAGTGACTGCAGTCAATGATTGAGCTCTCAGTCATTGAGAATTTGAGAATCAAGAAGAATTTTGACACTGGATTCAGCAGAGTTCAGATTGCACTTAATAAACATAAAATGGATGCGAAAGAGTTAAAAACAGCCCTTTGGAAAGTGCCTTTCCCGAAACAGAGATAATAGCAACTCCACAGGGCCGAAACCTCCTCTCATAAAGCTACTGCTTTCATTTATAAATATTTAATAAAGAAATCTTAGCATAAGCAATACACTAGTAATTCAAGTAGGAAATAGCTTTACAACACTGCACCATATTGATTTCTATCATTTGTCTTTGGGATGCAGCCCATTCCTCGAGGCATGGCTGTGGTTCAAACCACATTTAGATGACTGCAATTACTGATGGCAGAGGTCTTTGAGGACCACTGACTAGGTCCCAGTAAACACATCTTTTAAAAAGAAATTCAGATGAGCCATTGCTGTAAACTTACTTTCTCTGGTATCTGAGCTTTTCCTGCTGCCCTTGCAGCTTCTTCGTCTCTTTCTGCTCATGTTGGAAGCCTGAGGTTCTCAATGTTCTCCTGCTTTGCTATAAGATGGGAGATAATCATTAGAAAGTATTCACTTGCAGGTTGGCTCTTCTCTAATTTATCTCCCTTTTCAGGTCAATAAACCCACAGATGTGCCAGAACTAAAGGAGAAACCTAAGTTGACAATATATTGAATCATTTCTCATACACACTGATACCACACACATAATGCCCTTGTGATGTTTGCAAGATGTCATCTCTGGTCTGGTTTTGTTTTGCCAAATACTTATATAAGGGCACCAGAAATATTAGGAATGATTAAGAAGCCATCTTGATCCAATGGCCTCTAAATTACAGCTCACAATTATCTTAAATATTAGACTGTTTGTTACTCCAAAAGCATCAGTTACAGAAACTTATATTCCAACACATAATGTAGACATTGATTTTATGTATGTAAACTGTTTTTATTTTTTGTTTAATAACTTGAGCTTTTTGCTTGAGATAATGATGTGATGGTCATGAATCTTGGACAAGATCCTGGGCAGTGTGCGGGCGACATCGTGTGCTCTTGACCCTTGCCCTTCATGGCTAATAAAAGCTGCCAGGGAGGGTACAGGTAGATGGTTGGAGGTGACTATTAATGCCTCATTAAGGGAGGACAGGATGCCACCGTGCCTCAAGGAGGTAGTGGTAAGACCACTACTTAAAAAGCCCTCCCTTGATCCCTCCAACCTGGACAACTATAGACCGGTCTCTAACCTACCCTTTTTGGGCAAGGCGATAGAGCATGTGGTGGTGTCCCAGCTGCAGAGGGTCTTGGATGATATGGCTTATCTGGACCCTTTTCAATCTGGCTTCCGCCCTGGGTATGGGACTGAGACTGCCTTGGTCGCTCTAGTGGATGACCTACGCTGGAAACTAGACAGGGGGAGTGCGTCCCTGTTGGTTCTGCTGGACCTCTCAGTGGCTTTCGATACCATCGACCATGGTATCCTTCTGGGCCGCCTCTCGAGTATGGGAATCGGAGGTACTGTGTTGCAGTGGTTCCGGTCCTTTCTTGGGGGGAGGGTCCAGAAGGTGGTGCTGGGGGACTACTGCTCAGCTCCGTGAACACTGGCCTGTGGGGTCCCTCAGGGTTCGGTCTTGTCCCCCATGCTGTTTAACATCTACATGAAACCACTGGGAGAGGTCATCCGGAGACTTGGACTGAGTTGTCAGCAATATGCGGATGACACTCAGCTCTATCTCTCCTTGTCACCTGATCCTAGGGAGGCGGTGGATGTCCTAAATCGGGGGCTGGAGGCCGTGATGGGTTGGATGTGGGCTAATAAACTGAAATTGAATCCGGACAAGACGGAGGTACTGTTGGTCAGTAGGAGAACCAATCAGGATGAGGAGATTTTACCGGTTCTGGATGGGGTTGCACTCCCCTTGAAGGAGCAAGTACGCAACTTGGGGGTATTACTGGACCCAGCTCTGCTTTTGGAAGCTCAGGTGGAGGCGGTGGCCAGGGGTGCCTTTACACGGCTTTGGCTAGTGCGCCAGCTGCGTCACTTTCTCAAGAAGGCAGATCTGGCCATGGTTACCCATGCCTTAATCACGTCACGGCTGGATTACTGTAACGTGCTCTACGTGGGGCTGCCCTTGAAGAATATCCGGAAACTGCAGCTAGTGCAAAACGCGGCAGCTAGGGTTTTATCTGGAGTTGCCCGATGGGAGCACATCACACCCATCCTGAAAGAGCTGCACTGGCTGCCAGTTCATTTCCGGGTCCAATTCAAGGTTCTGGTTTTGACCTTTAAAGCCCTTAACGGTTTGGGCCTGGGGTATCTGAGGGACTGCCTGCTCCCAAGGGTTGCTGCCCACTTGACAAGGTCATCTGAGGGGGCTCTGCTCCGGGTGCCTACAATGAAGGAGGCTCGTCTGTCATGCACTCAGGACAGGGCCTTCTCTGTTGCTGCCCCCAGACTTTGGAATGCTCTCCCAGTGGCCATTCGCTCCTCGGACTCCATCACAGTTTTTAGAAAGCTTCTTAAATCTTGGCTTTTTACCCAGGCTTTTACATGACTGTTTCTACTGCTGCTTCTATGTGTTTTTACTCATTTATAGTTTTTATGCTTGTATTTTATAGTTTTTAAATTAGATTTGTTTTATATTTTTAGCTTATATTTTAATTGTCATTTTAATTGTATGTTTTTAACTTTTGTAAACCACCTTGGGGTTGTTTTTAATGAAAGGCGGTATATAAATTCAAAAATAAATAAATAAATAAATAAATAAATAAAATCTTTCCTAATATTTCTGCCCACTCCCAAGAACTGAATCCTATGCACATTTACTTGGAAGTAAGACTTCCAAGCAAGTGTGCATAGGATTGCAGCTAGGGTTGCCACAGTCTGGAGAGAATTCCCGGACAACTGTCAAAAGGCGGGATCCTCTGGAAATTAAAAAACCCACTTTTAAAAAATGGGATTGGAAAGTGTGTTTGACAGTGGAGCTTGGCAACTGTTTTGTGCACTTCCCTCTAAGAGTGTTTGCACAGGAGAGAGTTAGGAGTGTTTCATCTAAATACACACAATTAAATATGTGAAATAAATATAATGACAGTAACACAAATGCAGATGAGAAATGAGAAAAAAACCTGCATTAAGTGTTTACTGTTTAATAACAGTTTATAAAATGATCATTGTTTAAATAAAATTGGACTAGGAAAAAAAGGGGACTCTCTCTGTCCATATACTTCACAGCTAAACCAAGAGGCCCACCACCACCTGCCATAACTCTATAGATGATCCAGAAAGGAGGGTATGGAAACGTATGTGGAGAACCAACCTAGCTGGTCCGCAGCACTGGTGCCAGAGAAAGGGTATGAATATGGGGCTTCTAAACATTGTGCCATGTAACTACAACACTTGGAGAGAATCACAGGCAAAATGGGTAAAAATCATGAAATCAATGTTCCTGCTCAAACATTTCATATCCAGGATGACACTTTTCCTACATCGATTGAACAGGATGTCCAATTTCTGGACCGTCCAGGCCTATCTTGGCTATATATTACAACTCTAGCTGCAGCACACATCATTTTGGTCAGCCCACACCCTATAACATAACTAGGAATTGTTTTAATTTAACTCAGGGACAGGGCAATAGTTTTGCTCCAAATGAAATTCCTAGGTTCAATGTGTTGCTACTATGATCTTTTCATTTCTTTTCCCTTGCTCACACAGGATCTCAATGTTGGTCTGTAAGCAAAAGGTTAGGAATCATCCATAGAAACCTCCTCTGGTGGCATGTAGTCCAAACTAAGGGATCTCTGGATGAGAAACGGTGGTGATCCAATGTTTTGTTCAGCCATTTAAATACTAACAACAAACTGGAGAAGCACTAACATTCCCACAGTTGACGTGGTGTAGGATTTGGTGGGTAATCATCATGTGCAAGTTAACCACTTTAAATTTTGAAAAGGAATGATGCCTTGATTAGTTGCTCAAAAGAATGGGAAAAAATTGTGAACTACTGGAACAGAAAATGCCCAGGCAAATCTTCCAACTGAAGTTCTTTCAAATGTTACATTAGGGAAGACAAATCACTTAAATAATTGGAAATATAGAGATGGTGTGTTTTTCTGATTGCACTACTTAATAGCTGAAGTACTAATTCTATAAAATGAAGATGATGTAATTGTCGGGGCATTTATGTTTATTTCTAATGTTTTATTGAGTAATATCGACATAATCAATGTATAATTTGGATGTATATGTATGTTCCTATGTCAATTTTATACAGTTTGTTTTTAAAATGGGCACAAGTTTGTTTTTAGGGTTTTTTTTTAGGTTTTTTTTTTTAGATAGCACTAGTTTTAGAACAGGAGTCCATAGTCTTGAAAACTCACTTGAGGACAGTTATTCCCTGAACAAAAATTCCCTTCCAAGGCCACAAGCTCTTACCACCTACTTGGACATTTCTGTTTGGTAATGTGTTGAATACAGTGTTTTAATTAGTTTAAATTTAATTAAATGATATTTATTTATTTAACACATTTATATACCGCCCTAAACTAAAGTCATATTAAGATTAGGAGCTTGAAAGTTGCAACTCTGGACACTGCTTGAGGGGATTATTAGGTTCATACAGAGTGATTTTAAAAGCTGAGATTGAGAGGATGTTAATTGACAGTATTGCAAGTGTAAAATATTTCATAATGTCACATTATATATAAAAAAGCAGCTGTGGAGCAGTCAAGATATCCCTTTTTGAAAGGTGTTGATAGGAAGTTTTTAGCTCTGTCATTTGTGTTGGCATGATACTTTAAAAATCTCTATTTTAAAAAATGGAACACTTTGACTGTCAGATGATGAAAAGATGGTCCATAGAGTCCCCCCCTCCACCCCCACTCTTAATAGCAGCTTTATGGCAGCTAGCAATATAGACTTTCCTGAATGTACAGTCATCTTAAAAGGGAGCACAATTTAAAATGGGCACTTTCATAGTTGGGCACAACAGTGTGATTCATCATTCTTATGGACTGAGGAGCCATACTAATATTTAACATCCCCCCCAATAATGTCTCTAACTTTTCAGCAGCAGAGAATTACTTTTTACAATGGCTAGGAGATTAACTAAACAAATCTTACATTCTTTAACCAAAACCTAGGCAGAAGGCATCTGCCACTGGCTGACATACTGAATAAATTACTTAACAGAAGCCCTACTGAAATTAAGTAGTCCTGAGTAGTAATATCCAGAAACTTAGTCTGGATGTTAGCCACTGGCCCACATGTTGCTCAGGCTTATGCTACTGTTTCTGATTGGTCCACACTGCTGAGCCAGCAGTTTTGTGCTGCAAATACTTAAAGTTGTTCAGCCAGTGGTGTGAGGGTCTGCCCTGATCAGAACATAGAAAGGGCCTCCAATGTTCACCCTGAGACTGCCACCGATGAGATGCTCTCAAGCAGCTATGGCAGTGACCCTGGACCGGCAACATTCCTGGAATGACAGGCCTCTCCAAGCCCTCTGCAGATCCCCACACCCCACCCAAAAAATGTAGTTCTAGGAGCAACTGGAGGTGTCCAGGCTGCAGAAGCAACTCTTATTCTGGTATAGAAATCCAATGAATGAATGAATGAATGAATGAATGACAGCGGAGTCACTGCCATCACCCTCTAACCCAAGAAAGCTACGCCATTGCCTTCTTTGAGTTGTGATTGCAGCAGTGTTGGAGAAGCGTCTGACTGGCAGTTTGATACCTTTCCCCAGAAATAGCTATTTAGGAGGAGGAAACAGAGCCAGGGACAAGGGGTTTCTGATGACACTCCAATTAACAGCTATTTTAGCCACACAGCTTCATAGACTGACTGCTGGTACAATAGTTCCCATTGCTATGTCTTCCAGCACCCTGGATCTTGCGGCCCTGGTCTCAGGAGACTGTGCTTCACTCTAGTCTTGCCTTCATGCCAGCTCTGTCTGCTTTCCCTGCCTGGCTGCAGTCCAGATCAATAACTGCTCCTAGGCATCCTTCAGCTCTGTTTCCACCTGCTGCAGTCTTCAGCGCCCTGGCTGACCACCAGCTGCACTCTGGCTCACTGTCTTTGTCTGGATGTCTACTTATCCTGCTGCCTTGTCCCCACAGAGACCACACAGTTAGTGGCTACTTGTATCTAGCAATCACTGGTGAAGGCAGGACAGTGAGCAACTTAAGTATTTGAGCATGTGTGCAAGACTGCCAGTGCTTAGGAACATAGGAAACATAGGAAACTGCCACATACTGAGTCAGACCATGGGTCTATCTAGCTTAGTATTGTCTTCACAGACTGGCAGCGGCTTCTCCAAGGTTGCAGGCAGGAATCTCTCTCAGCCCTATCTTGGAGAAGTCAGGGAGGGAACTTGAAACCTGCTCTTCCCAGAGCAGCTGCATCCCCTGAGGGGAATATCTTGCAGTGCTCACACATGTCTCCCATTCAAATGCAACCAGGGCAGACCGTGCTTGGCTATGGTGACAAGTCATGCTTGCTACCACAGGACCAGCTCTCCTCTCTGCTTCCTTAGACACCCACATCAGTGTGGGCTGATGGAAACATTGGCATAAGCCTGCGTAATATGTGGGCCACTGTGTTTTTCTGGGTCCAAACGATCTCATTAATTGAATGTATGAATCACACCCAAAAGGCAAAACAAATTCATAAAGTGAATCTTGTGATTTAATCTTCTTGGTAGTCTTGAGATATTTAGTTGATGTGAATAGACATTGTCTGCCAATGCAAAGGATGTGCTTGATGGGGGTAATCTTGTATCTTAACCTAGAGAAGGGAACACCATAGCCAGCTGAGAGTGTCAGCAGCTTTCCTTGGAAGGGTAGGAACCCAGACAACTTCAAAAGGTTGACTCAGCCTTCCATCCTTCCGAGGTCGGTAAAATGAGTACCCAGAATGTTGGGGGCAATATGCTAAAATCATTGTAAACCGCTTAGAGAGCTCCGGCTATAGAGCGGTATATAAATGTAAGTGCTATTGCTATTGCTATTGCTATTCAAAAGTGCAATTGCGGGACTTGATGGGAAACATAATTCACAGTGCTAGTCCACTTGCACCCAGATTGCAACTTGCCCTTTTTGTGGAGTTGGACAATCATCACTTGCTGATTCAGCGGTACTTGAACAACATATGATAGATACACCAATGGTAGTGTGGATTCCAGCCCACACATGGCACTGAGTGCTCGGAGCCCTGCCATTTATCTGCCCATTAAATAAGAATTATTCTATAGTCCTTGATACTTGTGCCAAGAATCTTGATTGCCAAGAAATTTAGGATCAACCAAAGGAAGTACTTTTTTCACACAATGCATAATCAACTTGTGGAATTCTCTGCCACAGGATGTGGTGAAAGCCAACAGCCTGGATGGCTTTAAGAGGGTTTGGATAACTTCATGGAGGAGAGGTCTACCAATGGCTACTAGTCTGAGAACTATAGGCAACCTCAGAGGCAGGATGCCTCTGAATGCCAGTTGCAGGGGAGTAACAGCAGGAGAGAGGACATACCCTCAGCTCCTGCCTGTGGGCTTCCCAGTGGCTTCTGCTGGGCCACTATGTGGAACAGGATGCTGGATTAGATGGGCCTTGGGTCTGATCCAGCATGGTTGTTATGTTCCTTGGCACCTAACATGAATATATTTCTACTCATTCCTAAGAGGATGGGCCAAAAAGCTGGTGATTGGCAATTGCTTATTTCCTCATGAACTTTGTGAACTCCAGTTTGATTTTGTCTCATCTTCCTCTTTGGTCCTATATATATATATATATATATATATATATATATATATATATATATATATATATATATCCAGCTATAGAGAAATATGGTATCGAGAGGGATTCCATCAGCACAGGTAAAGATATAGCGGGGAGGAGGAAGACATAATCCTGGAAAACTTCCTCCTTCTTACAGAAACCAGTTGGCAACAATAGCAATATTGTTAGGGCTGATATTTTTTTCTTATCATGCTAAGCAAGACTGTGAGATCTGTGGTTTATAGACAGTTTAGAATCAGCTCTTTTGAAAATGGTTTCATGGGGCTGCTGATAGATCTTATTACAGTCCTGTATCTGGAACCCGTAACAATCTCACAGAGAAGCCTGTATTTCAGGCTCCGATACTTTAGCCTGTATACAAAAAAACAAATGAACAATTCTCTGTTCCAAAATTCCTGTAGTCTAAACAGAGACAATTTTCAACTTACATTTTCTTATTTCGAGGCAGAACAATGGCCAACACCCAGGTGAATGCCATGTACCACATACATGTATAATGGTGAAGAGGAGATTTTTGCCAAATATGTCCCTGAGTGTTCTGCAGAGCCAGCATGGTGTAGTCGTTAGAGTGCTGGACTAGGACTGGGGAGACCCAAGTTCAAATCCCCATTCAGACATGAAACTCACTGGGTGACTATGGGCCAGTCACATATCTCTCAGCCTAACCGACCTCACAGGGTTGTTGTGAGGGTACACATAACCATGTACACCGCTCTGGGCTCCTTGGAGGAAGAGAGGGATAGAAATGTAAAATAAAAGGTTGCTTCATGCTGATATATGATAGCAGTAGATTAGAATAGAGATGACAACCCTGACCAAGTGGCATTATTGGCAATAGGTCTGTGTGTCCCCATTCACTACTGGCATGCTATCGTGTGAAGCTGGCTTGCAAGTACATAGCCTTTGAAAGGATTGCACTACATGGTTTCAAGTTCCCCCACTACCTGCCAGTTTGTAGGTTTCTCTGTAAGATATGTTGATTCTAATGGGAATGACATTTATCCGACAATCCTTAGACATATGAATGGTCCCATTGACTTCACTAAGGATTACATGAATGAATGAGGATAGTAAGCTCTAGCTCCTAAACCTGGAAAAAAACCCAAACACTCTACTTTCTTTGAGTCAAAGAGATAGCAAGGGTGCTCAGCCATTTGCCAGATTAGAATCAGGCCATACAGAAATAGCAATCAAGTTTCAGAATAAGCTTGTAACAAGGAACATCGCTCTGGCTGGATTCAGAACAAGCAACTAGCATATTTGTAACTACTTAAGTAAAAGATGCAAGGGATTACTACCTCTCCAACCCAAATTAAGCTTTTTTTTGTTTTTGTTTTTTCACAATGATAGTGAACAATAACCTTTCCATTTAAAAAAGGGAAGAGAGCTGTATCACTTTATTTACATGCCAACAAATATAAACCACCTTTGCTTTAGTATCATGCATTTAGACACTCATGCACAGGTGACTGGATTAACCTTTTGTTTGATTTATTTTCTTAACTGGCTAGATAGCTACTAAAACATAACACAGAGCAACTTTATAGTGCATAGCACTGGCCTGAAAAAAGGAACAAAGTAAAACTGTTAAGTGATTATGGGAGAAGAAACGGGAAAGCAATCCAAGCAACTAAGAAGAATGGAATTAAAATTATTTTATTACTTTTCTGCAATAGTAAATTAAAAAATGGTTATAACAGCCCACTTCCACCACACTTGTGCAGTTATATAACATATTCTTCACATTTTTACTGTAATGTCTAACCTTTATTTTGTTATATGAGTGTTTCTACCTGTAGGTCAAGCATTTTCCTTTCATTAAAAACAAGTCCAGTCACAGCATAACAGTGAAAATCTCCTTGCTGGCCCAGAATGCACTAAGAATAAATAAGTTTGAAACCAAAATGTCTTCTTTTATACCATTCATTTTCCACAGTTCTATATTCAATGTGTCTAGTCATCTCCTTTAGATCTGCATTTTGACTATTGCCTTAGAAATATTTGAACTGGGCAATTTGAGTTTGAACAGTAGGAAGAAGAGAAAAAGGATCCTCTTGCTTGCCATAGGGCTTTTTAAAAATTCCACTTTCCTGTTATTCATCCATCTCTGGAGCACTTTAATATGTGGTGTCTTGAAACTAAAAGGGGAAAAAAACCTTCTTAGAAACCTATCCTCTCTACTAACCTTGGTGGCAGTTATACCCCTCAGTAAAATGGAAATCTGCGTTTAAAGATTATGGTGATCAACAATGAGCTCAGATTAAAACATAGGTTCAAATCTATCAGTATGATAAACTGAGCTTTAAAGATGCTTATTTGTGTTGATATTACTTTAACATACTCTAAAACATTAAATATTCTTTGTTACATCAAAAACTCTTTGGGAGGGAAAAAGCCAAATTTTGCTTCACAGCTGGACCACTACCTTGCATATTTGTTAAATATTTGTAGTATTAAAGTCCACCAAATTGCATTCTGCACACCAAAGCAAAATGTATAGGTCCCTTCAATTCCAAGTTTGTTAATCACATTAAGTTATGTTTAATGCAGGGCAATTTGTGTACAGTGTACACATATACAGATCTGAACATACTATTATTCAGTTTCAACACAGATATGCCTGTAAACTTCCTGTCTATATCCTGCACTTAAGGGGGCCTGTTCCTAGGTTCATTTTTAAAATGAACGTATGTACAGCCATTCACACAAAACCGCATACATCTGTACAGACTCCTGTACACACACACAAAACAATGTCTGTATATATAGTCTCTGCCTATTCCATCCATCACTTTCAGCCAGTGTTGGGGGATTGAAGGAAGACTTTCAACCTGCATTTTTCTCCAACCCTCTCATCTGAAATTTGAGCAATTCAAATTTGAAAATTACAGATAATCAGCACTTGAAAATTACATGTATCTAAATAAACGAATACTCCATTTCATCATTTATCATGAAATTATGAATATAACATTCATAACAGATATGTTAACTAATTTTGTTTACAGGAACTTGAAGCAAATAGGGAGGTAGCTAAAGTTTCTCAGGGAAATTTTGCACATTGCTGAGCTGCTACCTAATTTTAAAAGTCCCTGCTAGGGTGAATCATCTGAAAAAAAATTAGGGGACAATAATTTTTTAATATAGCTAGAAAATCTTCAGGGAATACTTACAAGTCTTCTGATACAGTGGAAGTACACACTCCAAAGTAAATACACTTGGGAATTAAAAGTAAAGCCATGATCCTAAGTATACTTACACAAAAGTAAAATCCACTGAGTGTATGCAAGCATATTTAGACTGGACATTCTAGAGTTAAAAAACTAGTTTTTCTAGCCATTTCAGTATTTTAAAAATGCAGAAATATTTAAACTTAAAAATTCTATTAAATGAAAATACTTAAGAGCATTAAGCACATCTTACTCTGAATTGTAACTGATTGTTCCCAAAGTAGTTTTCTGTACAGCTATTATGGGAGTATTCTTTTTACCAAGGAAAACAAAGAGAACATTTCCACTTCACAGGAGCAAACATGTGAATGAACAGAATTCCATAGCTGCATCATTTGGCTATTTATGTACCAAAATAAAATAAAATAACATATTCAAATAAATACTTACAGTGACTAGGAGCTAAGCTTCATTTTCCTTAGGCATGCATGGCTCCCATTTGCTAACAGAGGATAGATATATAAAGCATCTGGTCTACCACTGAACTATGGTCTAATCACTGTATTTGCAAGCTCACTATAGATGCACTTGGTGCCAAAAGGAAACTAAGTAGGCTAGATAGTTCAAGCTTACTTTCTTTACCCTCTCCCTGCTTCACACTTATCCTTTTCCGTACTGTCAGCTCAGGTCAGTAATAATAGTACAAGTGTAGGCATGTATCCTTCTTACTAGCACAAGAGAAAAAGCACACTGTGTTTAATTGTCAGGGTGGGCCAAACAATACATGAAAAAGATAATCAACCCACTTGATCAAGTTCTATATAAGAGTCTCCCTGTTTTTCGGAAAAGGCTAAAAAAAAAAAAGGCATTAAAACAAAGGACAGAGACTGGACAAGTCTTTAAGTGTTATTGGCCTGCTCTACTTCTTTGTATTTCTATTTTTGACCCTTAAGCTCAGAATCCGATTAGTATACTTAATTCCATGCAGCATCAGGAAGGGCCTACTGTTAAGCAGTCTATTGGCACCCACCTTTTTTTTCCTTCACATGTAACAGATTGAAGGAGATGAGCATTACAATTTTCCTTGCACTAATCACTATGTGTTTAAAAAGCAAGTTAGGTCAAAGGTAAGCAACTGTTCAGGAAAAAAAATCATTGTGTCAGAACAATAGGCAACTAATGAACACATCTGAAGATAGACTGCTTGCATGCATGTCTTGTACATTTGCACAATTGTGATAAAATAAAAACATGAACCATTGCTCTGGCAGCAAACAGAAAACAAGTAATTAAAAAGCTCATTGGCAAGAAACAGGAAATGATTGTTTAAAAGACTGATTCAGTCATGCTATGAATAAAAGAAGCAATTAATTAAAGGATGGGGGCTGGAAAGCAGAAGCCATGGGGGGGGGGAAGGGCAAGGGAGAAATGATTCCTTAAACATCTCATAGATGGTAGTAAATATTGCTTATGGTGCTACAGTTGCATTTAAAAAGTGTGTGTGTGTGGCAGGGGGGCAATCACACAAACCTTGCCATAAAGGAAGGACAGCAGGGAAATCATTAGAACTAGCTTAACCTGCGCAGAACATCTGTGCTTTAGTACTTGATTGCTCCCCTCACCCCCGCCTGCCACAGCCCACTTCACCTGAGCGGCACTCCTGTTCCTTCTTCTCCATCCCATTGCTTCCATTCCACTCACCCCTCTTGGTTGCGGCTGCAGTGTTGCCGGAGCTGATTATCCAAGCTGCAGCCCCCTAACCCCAGAGGCCGCCCCAACCTCATTTGAGCCCTGCACTTGCTCCTCCCTGCAGGAGTATCAGCAGCCATTGACCGGGCCCTTCCTCACTGCCACCACCGCCATGGCGGCTCATCCCCCCCAGGACGCTGACAGGCTCCGGCCTGTCCTTTGCCTGCCTGCCTCCCTCTGTCAATGGCCTCTGTAGCTCTGAGCAGCAGCGACAGTTGATCAGGCCTTTCCTCGCTGCCAGCATTGTCACTCATTCCCCTCATGTCACTGACAGGCCCTGTTCTTGGCCCAGGCCTGTCCCTTGCCCTTCCTCTTTCTCTCTTCCCCTCCCTTCTTTTTCTCTTTCCTTCACTTGCTCTTCCCCTCCCTCCCTCCTTTCTCTTTTTCTCTCTCTCCCTTCCTGAGTTAACAGATCTTGTTTCCTCATCTAATTCGCAGTGGCAGCCTCCTTCTCCTGAAGGGACTCTATCCTCCCTCACAACCCCTCTCTTCGCAGACCCCTGCCCACTATCCTTTTATATAGAGAGATTCTTCTCTCCTCTTCAATTTTCCCACCAGCAACAGCTGCATTCCAACTGACATTAATCATCACAGGCTCCTCTTCCCTATCTGCATATGGAATTCCCACTGCCCAATTACCACGGTGCTCCTGCTCTTTTACCTCCGATTGGTAAAGCACTGTGTGGGCAGGGCTTGCCACAAACCATTTGCCACAGACCACCTAAGCCTTTTATATAGATGCGTTTGGCTGTGGCATGATCTAGATTCTCTGTAACAAGCAAGTGGATGAATGTAGTGGTTAGTGTTGGACTAGGACTGGGGATACCCAAGTTCAAATCCATGTTCAACTATGAAACTTACTGGGACACCCACTTAATTCCCAGCCTAACCTACCTCTCAGGGTTGTTGTGGAGGATAAACATAACCATGTACACTGTTCTAGGCTCCTAGAAGGAAGAGGAAGAGCTAGCTAGCTAGATAGATAGATAGATGCTAATTCTCAAGAAACTGGTTAGTCTGGAAGCAACCTAAGCCATTTTCACTTAAGACCATGTTATAAGCAAGTTGTAAATTTTACTTAATTAATGTGACCATTGTACGGTTTACATCCAAACAAACAATTAACCAGAATTCCCAAACTCAAGAAGGACTGTCTGTATTGGTGTTCTTCGTACAAGTCAGTGAGGAATATGAGATTCATGAAAAAGAAACAAATACTAACACTGTGGTGTGACAATACTATTCCTTCTGCATCAACAGTGGATGAGTGTGCTGGCATTATAATGAGCTCTTTCTCATGATCAATGAGAAAGGGCTTGAGGGAGAGTGGGGAGGAAGGCTGCTAGCACTTAGCTCCTTGCAAACGATCCCTCTGTCTTTGCTGGGTGGGCAGATTGCCTGCCCAGACAATTGCCAGCTGCACCTGGCAGCATAGAGGGTTGCAGGTTGGGAATCATTGTTCCTGCCCCCTAGAACTCCCAGAATGCATGTACAAGTGCATGATGCATTATGGGGATCCCCCCTGACACCAGCTGAGAGCCCCACAGTCTCCCAGCCACTGGCAGATGATCAAGAAAACGGGGCTAAGAGCGCGCTAGCTCTATTAACCCCATTTAAGAGGGTGGCCTTTTTGCGGGGTTTGCTGTTGCACTACTGCCAGGACCTGCGCAACTCCCAGCAGTTCTTACAATAAGCAAAGACTGGGTTTGGCTTTCCTAGCCCAGTTTAGGTGAACAGCTTCAATGTTTGCATATATTATAATATTTATGTTTGCACATATTTTTGCATGATCTGTTCTGTATTTGCCGGTCATGGGCAAGGATGAAGAGCAATGCAGAGAACTAAAATCACATCCTGGACCACAGAAAAACTGTTCAGCTCCAACTGTGATTTCTGAGATTTAATCAGGAGTTGCCCACATGCTTTAAGCTTGTTTTCATAAGAACTTCGAACATTATCCTCTCTAATAAAACGCTTGGTGTCCGTCCGTGGACGGACACCAAGCGTGTGTCCGTGCCTCCCTGCCCTGTTCTGCGCCTGCGCGAAGCGCAGGCCCAGAACAGGGCAAAGGAGACACGCTCGCCGGCACCCGGCAGCCATCTTGGGCGGCCAGAAGCGGCCGCCCCGAAGAAGCCGGAGAGGCGGCGGTGGGAAAGTGACCGAGGCGGTGGCAGAGCCGCCGCCTCGGCCAAAATAGATGGAGGCCGGGGGCGGAGTGGAGGCCATGTAACATTAAAAAAAAATTTACTCCCGTGGCCGACGCCGCTGACCGCCCACCCTCCCTCCCAGCTGCCGAGTCCCCCTTACCCTGGCCGACTGCTGTCGGCCGTACACAGCCCTCAATTTAAGAGGCAGAGAGGAGCTCGCAAGCAGAGCTCCTCTCTGTGCAAAGCCTCTTGCCGAACTGCCGCTTTGGGCGCTTGCGTCCCTTGCGCCCAAAGCGGCAGTTCGGCAAGAGGCTTTGCACAGAGAGGAGCTCTGCTTGCGAGCTCCTCTCTGCCTCTTAAATTGAGGGCTGTGTACGGCCGACAGCAGTCGGCCAGGGTAAGGGGGACTCGGCAGCTGGGAGGGAGGGTGGGCGGTCGGCGGCGTCTGCCGCGGGAGTAAATTTTTTTTTAATGTTACATGGCCTCCACTCCGCCCCCGGTCTCCGTCTCCCTGGCCTGGCGGGGGCAAGTGCCTGGGCCGATTTGGCCCTTAAAGGTAGGGGGTGGGGAACGGCGGAGGGAGGGGGAATGGCGGCGGGGGGCCAGGAGCGCCGTTACTAGCGCCCGTTATTCAACGGGCCAAAACTCACTTGTTTATATATTAATTTATTTGCTTGTGCAATATGATCACATAATTATAGATCACACATTGCTCTGGGAATCTAGTGTCAATGGTTTTATAAATGTTTAGACAAAACATTTTAAAAGCTTTGTAGTAAGCCTCTTATCACTGGCCTCTCTCTCTCTCTCGCTAGATTTTACTTTAGAAGGAATACTTTGTTAATGGTAGTGCCCCTGGGGAATTGGCAAACACCCTTAGCTACTTTTGGGCTTGTGTGGGGAACTGGCAAGCGTGAATGGAGCAGCCCACCTCAGAATAAATTTGTGCAAAGCTCTGGTCTCGGAAAGCACTGACAGAGTGTGTGAAGTTCAAAAATAGAATCAGGTTTAATTTAGGGTTTGGGCTACAGGAAATGAAATAGTGATGAATATGCAACACAATACTTAACTATCAAAACTAACAATTCAGTAGGACTAAGTTATGGCTCACAAAGAGATTTCTATATTAAATGTAAAGTGTGCCGTCAAGTCGATTCCGCCTCCTGGTGCCCACAGAGCCTGGTGGTTTTCTTTGGCAGAATACTGGAGGAGTTTACCATTGCCTCCTCCGGCGCAGTATGAGATTATGCCTTTCAGCATCTTCCTATATCGCTGCTGCCCGATATAGTACAGCAGTGATTCGAACTGGCAACCTTCTGCTTGTTAGTCAAGCATTTCTTGACTAACTGCACCACTTAAGGTGACAATTTCTATATTAGGTGGTATATAAATTCAATAAATAAATAGATAAATAAATACATAAATAAAGAGGCAATTTGGTTAGAGTTCCGAATTAAGTTCACTCAAGGCTGACCAAATAAATATTCTAAGAGAACATCTTTGGATTTCAGAAGGAGTGAGAAAGGAGGGGAGCCAGAGATTTCAGAGCAGAGATTAATTACACTATCTAAATCTGTCCGGTGGGGTGAATGGACTCTTGGAACTCAGCTGATGCTGAGGGATCTCTCTCCCCTAGGACAGGCAATAAGGCAAAAGGCAGCAACCCAAGGGCCAAGCGAGGGTCTAGGAACCAGGCAAATCTAAAGGGGATCTGATTTCAGAAGACCAGTATATCACAGTCAAGTGTACTGTGCAGATCAGGCTTGGAAAAAGGGCCGATTTGGTAGCAACAAGCGGAATAGGAGCAGGAGTCCAGGCAAGGCAAGATGAAGTGGCCAATGCCTAAACGTATGGACACACAACTGGTGAATCCAAGGAAGAGACACACTGAGGGTATTCTCACGATCAGTGGAAAGCAGGCTAAGGGAGCTTACCCCACTTCCCATGGATCGTGGGAACCACTGGGCTCGCAGGCGAGCCTGGTTTCCCCAAAGCGGGTCACCTGCTTAACTCCCCCTCCCCTTAGCCCACGTTAGTGGAGCGAGCGCTCTGCTAACTCATTTTTTTTTGGTCGTGTATTGCCATGGCGTGGCATGGCGCGGCATGGCGCTGCAACATGAGGAGACCCCTGCTGGGAGGCTGAAACAAGCCCCTCAGCCTTGGGGGTCTCTCTAGGATGCCCCACGCACTCACATGGGGCATCCTGGAAATTCTGGGGGCTGCACGGCCCCAATCACCACAGCCCCTGCCAGCTCCATGACAGAGCCGGTAGTTGTGTGGGTGGCCGATCCGGCCGCCCAGGGCTGCCTGAACTGCCGTCTGCTAAGCCCGCTCTCCCCGCAAACTTGCTCTCAGCGAGTCTCACTGATTGATTGTGTCTCCCTGATTGATTTTGCCCTTAGCAGCATGCTGACCACACCTTTCTGTTGACAAAGGCGACAATAGGGATGGACAAAGGAGTTAATCCTTGCCCTGTGCAACTTTGCTGGGTGTGCTCTTTCAGCACAATGGGTGAACGGGTTTGAGAAACCTTTGTGGAGCAAAATGAAATGGGTGCATCAGAACTTATCTTGTGTTTCTTTGCGAATATGGCGTCTCGAAGAGAGGCACCGGACTAGTTGTCCAGTGAGTGTTAACATGTCAAGAATAATATCACCTTTCTGGAGAAAGCAGGTCTAAGGTGAGGTCAATGACTGGATGGATGACCACCTGGAACCCTATAAAACCTACCTTGATTTCCACGATAGAAGAAAGACAGGATATAAAATAATAAAGAACAAAAGCCTTATGAGAGTTGTAGTCCATAAGCCAGGGTCACAAATTTTGGCCACTGGTACCATCTCAGGGGACACTCATAGTGATTTTTGACATTTACCCCTCTAGCGATGTTGCATTCGGCAGCATTAACAGAGGTATAATGTCCAGGTAATAAAAAGTAATACTTCCACCTTATTCTGCACTGGTCAGACATTTGTCCAGTACTGGACACCACATCTTAAGGACATTGAAGAACTGGAATTGGTTCAGAAGAAGGCAACAAAGATCACCAGAAATCGGTAAGCCAAGTCCTATAATGAACGGTCAGAATAGCTGGGCATGTCTGGCTTGGAGAAGAAAAGACTAAGCAGAGATATAATAGCCCTCTTCAAATATCTGAAGAACTGGCATACAGGAGGAAAAGCGGATTTGTTCTTTGCTGCTCAAGGTCAGGACTAGAACCAATAGGGTTAAAGCAGTGAGGCTCAACTTTGGACCTCATGAAGATGTTGGCCTACAGTTCCTATAATCCCTGGCTATTGGCCACTGTGGTTGGGGATTATGGAAGTTGAAGTCCAAAAAGAGCTGGGGGGCCAAAGTTGAGCAGCCCTGGGAAAGCACTTCAGGCTAGACATTAGGAAGAATGGCAAGAGCTACTGGACAGTAGGCAGTGTGTCTCATACAGTGGTGGCCTTTCCTTTACTGGAGGTTTTCAGAGGATGGACAGTTATCTGTCAGGGACACTGTGACAGTTTACTGTTCTTATTTATTTAAAATATTATATCTCACCACTCCAGCACAATGCTACTTGGGGCAGTTCTAAGTAGGGAGATGAACTAGAATACCCACAAGGTCCCTTCCAACTCCAGGATTCTATTATTTCCAAGTGCTCTTACATAGAGAGCCCTAGAGAAACCCAGGGGCTCACTGAACGCACATTCTGCAGCAACCTAAAATCCAGTTTTGTAGCACAGTATTCGCATAATATGTGATTTTCTTAAATCAGCAAAGGAGCTCTGTGATTTAGCAAAATGCTGTAATTATGTAACTGGTAAAATACAGTGTGAAGTGAAATGCAAACAACTCGTAGAATGTAATAAGGAAATGATCTCAGCTGTACCGTAATATAGTCACTTTAATAGGATTTTTGCCAGAGTGCCACTTTGAAGGTTATACAGGGTTATACAGTCAGTCACAGAACTAACACGGTATATTCTGCTTCCCCTATGAGAAGTAGCATTTGCAAATACTAGAAATATTGCTTTGAAAAGGCACAGTGAAAAGCTGACAATCCTATACCAAGTATCAAATTTTTGATGGGCCAAATCTTTGGCAGGCTTAAAATACTACACACCTGGAACATAGGAACCTGCCATATACCGAGTCAGATCATTGGTCTATCTATCTCAGCACTGTCTTCTCAGACTAGCAGTGGCTTCTCCAAGGTTGCAGGCAGGTATCTCTTTCAGCCCTATCTTGGAGAAGCCAGGGAGGGTACTTGGAACCTTCTGCTCTTCCCAGGGCAGCTCCATCCTTTGAGGGGGAATATCTTACAGTGCTCACACTTCTAGTCTCCCATTCATATGCAACCAGGGTGGACCCTGCTTAGCTAAGGGGACCAGTCATGGTTGCTACCTCAAGACCAGCTCTCCTCTCCAGGGCAAGGATGGCGACAGAGCTGCAGTCACTTGCTTCCCCCAACTCGTATTTTGCTCACAGTTGCTGTAAATGTACAGTCCAAGCCCATGCCAGCAGTAATAACATGGAGGAACAAATGGTGTGTTATTCTGTGTGCAGTAATCCCAAGCACTGTCCTGTGAGTAACTATTCAAAGAAGCTTTTGCTGCATACAGTGGACACTGAAGTCTGAGAATATATTGTTTGTTTCAATTTTTATCCTACCTCACCCTCTAGAAATTCAGGGCAGCACACAAGGGTCTTTCTGTCCCCCTCTCCCAGATCTTATCCTCACAATGGCCCTATGAGGTAGATTATGTTGAGCAATAGTGGCTGACCTAAAGTCACTTTTGTGGCCGATTGAGGATTTGAATTTGGTTTCTCTGGTCCTAGCCTGATCCGCCGTCTGCTACACCACACTGGCCCTATCGCTTGGAGGACACTTTGCTGATTACACATCATCTTTCTCACGCGTTCTTTGTGTTAATGCTTCTTTCTTTAAAAACAAAAACAAATCCCAAAATACAGGTATCCACGTGCTAGTATTACATGCCTGTTCCAATAAACAGAAGCATTAGCCTTCCTAATCCTTTGTCAGCCTAGAGAAAGCATATTTTGCTCGGCTCTGATTCTGAGAAATTGCTGAGTGGCTTTAGCAGGGAGTCATTTGGGCTAGAAGTGTGCATCCTGAAATAGTCCTTGGTTCAATTCCTCCAACAAAGCATCAGATTCAGAAAGTTAAACCAGTCAGCAATCAATAAAATGTATGACAACAAATCAAAATCATGACTCAGGTGAATGCAAAACATTGAGGCTGTTCTCACGCGCAGGCAAAACTGGGGGCAAACCGGCAAGGGAGCCCTGGCTGTTAGGTTAACTGATCGTGTGTTGGTGCCATGCGGCTCTGCATGGCACCCACACACCAGCAGCCTCCCGGTTGGCGTCACGAAACTCCCCATAACGCACCGTGCACTCACACAGAGCATTATGGGAGTTCCGGGGGCCTCCCGGTCCCCAAACCTCTCTGCTGCCAGCAGAAGCTGGCAATCATCTGGACGGCCAATCTACACGCCCAAGAACGAGGAGAGGATTGTCCGTGGGGGAGGTAAGCTTTTCAAGGTTTCCTCCCCGTGCCTTGTCAAGCCCTTCTCATGGATTGTGAGAAAGGGCTCACTGTTTTCCTGGAAATCTAGGAACGAACAGACCTTGGAAAATTTCAGAAACGTACCATGTGTGCAGCTATATTTAGGGAGGTTACTAGATTAAACCTCCAAAATAATGGTAGCTTACAATGCTGGGTGATTAATTATATTGAGTTTAATGCCAACGTATTAGTAGCCTCAGGAAGTTGTGAGATAAGATAGACAAATCAATTCCTTGGATTTAAAGACTTGCATTCATTCCAATCCAGTGCTTTATCAACTGGTGTGCAATGGCTTGATGTGGTGGCACAAAAAAAGCACTCTGGTTCCTTTTATTGAGGACTTCCACAACCTGAAACACATAAAAATAGCATCTGAGTAAGTTAAACACCAACATAGGAAACTGCGTACATCATCGGATCAATAGTCCACTCAATCTGAAGTCTTTTACAAACAACAGCACCCAATTGTTTTAACAAGAGAGGTGTGACAAAGCTAATCTTAAGAGATTTCATAAATTATATGAATTGATTCTGCTTCTTGTGCAATTCTAGTTAACTATTTATGCAAAGTGCTGTTATCTTGTTGAAAACTAGACAGGGAGGTCATTAACATAACCAAAAACTGTGTTCCACCCAGGTTTGGGAGCTGTGTGCTCCCAATTTCAGGTTGTGTGGAAGCAAGGCAGGAGGAAAAGCTACCCAGGTTTTCCTCCTACCTTGCTTCCACTCAACCAAATATTGAGAGTACACACAGCTTCCAAACCCAGGTAGACTATGTTTTTTGATTGTGTGAAAGATCTCAGTCACTTCACCTATAACTACATTCCATAATACACAATGAGCCGGGTCTCACGATCAGTGAAACCCAGTTCTTGAGAGTGTGCGGGGAGGGAGCCCTGGGCAGCTGGATTGGCCGCCCACATGATTGCTGGCTCCGTGATGGAGCCGGCGGGAGGTGGGGAGCTCAGGGGCCGCGTGCCCCCTGGAAGCTCCAGTATGCCCTGCGCGAGCGCACAGGGCATACTGGGTAGACCCCTGGAGCCGGGAGGTGGCTTTTCACCTCCCCTCCAGGGGTCTACTTGTGAGTAGCCGTGGCGCGGAGCCACACCATGGCTACTCACGATCAGATAGCCCGGGTTTGTGGAGCACTCGCTCCGCAAACCCGGGCTAAGGGGAGGGGTACTTGAGTGGGGTACCTGCTCTAGAACCACCGGGCTCACACGATCTCATGATCAGCAAAAATCGGGCTAGGCTCTCCTAGCCCTATTTTTGCTGATCGTGAGAATAGCCCCAATGAGGCTCTCCACACGAGCAGTGTGGAGCGCCGTAAGGGATTTCGCGGTAGAGAGCAGGCTTGACCCGCTCTCTCCGCAAACGATCAGGCGGCTAGAACAGGGTGGTTGGATTGACCGCACACAAGATAACTGGCTTGGTCACGGAGCCAGTTGGGGTGGTGGGGATCGGGGGCCTTCTCTCTCCTGGAAGTCACAGAATGCTCCAGGCTTGTTGTTGCCTCCCTGTTGGGGGTCTCCCTGTGGTTAGTGGAGTGTGCACTCTGCTAACCTTGGTTTTTTTGGAGGCAATTAAGCGGGCTTGCGGCCGGGAGCCTCGGGGCTCCCGTTGCAGCACACGACCTGCAGAAACCAGGCTGGGCTCCTTAGCCAGGTTTCTGCAGGTCATGAAAATAGCCTCAGTATTAAGGGCTCCTATCTTCACCCTCATGTGCTACTCCTAGTGTGATGAACATCTTTCATTCTCCTGACTGGATTCCTGAACTCAGTGGTGGGAAAGCCACAAATGTTTGTAACTGTTCTGATGATGGCTTGGCCGAGCTGTTTCATACCTAGTTATTAATATCAAGAAAACAAAACAAACAATACTGCTCCTAGAGGTTTTCTCTCTCTCTCTCCAAATCTTATGACCACATATTACGCTGTGAGGCTGCTGTCAAAAGCAGCCACGACCAGGCGAAGGCAGCCTTGGTTGCCCGTGAGAACTGCCAGGAATCAGTGGCTCCCGGCGGCACCTCGTCAGCAAACCCGCCAAACAAGCCCACCAGTTAGCTGAAGTTAAGGGCACCCTTGTGTTCTTAACCCTGTGTAACTGCCTGTGTGTCAGAACTGGATGCTTGCGGGGAGACATTGCAGGGCTCCCAGTCAGTGCTGGGGGGTGGGATCCCACAGTGCATTGTGGGATTTCTGGGGGCTGGGATTCTCCCAAACCCCTCCCCCCACACACACACCTCCATGCTGCCTGGGACAACCGCAGACCATCTGGGTTCATGGTTCGCACACCCAGCAACTCCATGTGGATTGTCTGCAGGGAAGGTGAGCTTCTGCTGCCTTCCCTGCTGCCCACCCTCAGGCCCTCTCACTTGATCGCGAGAAAGGGCTCCATGTTTTTCGGTGGGTGTATAAAGGAAAAAGAGGGGCAGTTCAAGAATCTCTAAATAACTAGTCTGCTATGGAATTAACCAAATGCTAGTGAGGTGTGCTAGTGTGGAACTACCCAAACGATAGTGAGGAAGAGGGAGTTTTACATTAATTATGATACACTTAAGGTAAGACTAACCGAAAAGCTTGAATACCTTTATCCAAATGGAAGTTGTTCTTCCAAAAGATTATCACTGTATTTATTTTTTAAAAATATCTTGGCTACTGTATGGCAGATACACTAAAGCTGAATCTGCATGATCGGCATCCCTGGAGAAAGTCATGCACATTTAATGCTTGCCTTTGAAATGCATCTGCAAGACTTATTGGCAAGATCTAGAGGCTCAGTAATGGAACAATTGTCTATACCAATTCTTTTAGCAACACATAATTTTGTATTTCACTGTAAATCACTGTACAATAAAGAGAGAGTACAAAGACTCATTTGTCCAACTGGGAAAAAACACACACATCCATATTGCATGCCCTAACTGATACAGTCAGAGGGCAATCAATAAAGAAAGGAAATTAAATTGAACTTTACCTGTTCTCTACTGAACCAGCGGGCATCTTCTATTTCAATGTTGTCAACTTTAATTTCTGTAGACACTGCAGCCGCTATGCATCCAATCATTAGGGAGGAGGGCATTGGCCATGGTTGACAAGAGACATACCGAACATGGCCCACTTTAACTCCACTTTCCTCCTCTACTTCTCTTCGAACAGCATTTTCAATTGTCTCTCCTAATCCAAGAAAGGAAAGCACAGGCAACTGACATAGCTCCAAGCACAGATTATATCTTGTACTTTCAAGTGACTCAAAAAGATTTGAAATGTTATCCACAGAACCCACAGATAAGGCACAATCGCAAGTCAGGGAAGTATGACAAACAGAGAGAGGCAATATTTCCAACTTGAAAACACATCTAGAAAAATGCCAAGATATCTACAGCAATGCTGGCTAGTTCTTTCATGAGTACAAATGTGCCACGTTTGCAGCCTTTCCCCGACCTAAGCAATTGTTTTTACAAATACAGAGAAAACAATATTTTCAAGTATTACTTCAACGTTACCAGAACAATTGCATCCCACTTTTACTGTGCATGGTTGATGCAGACATTATGGGCAGGATCCTATCTAGTACTTGTGCAAACACAAGATATTTTGCTCACCACCACAAGCAAGGTGGGAGGGGCAATTTTTGCTGGCTCAGGGAACCCTCAAGGACATAACCCTTAAGGCAGAAGGGAGGAGAGACTAGCAAAAAATCACCCCTCCTCCTCTTACGTGAGTGGGTCAGGGAACTTGCTTGTGCAAGTCCTAGTCAGGATGCTGCCTGATCTGGGGCAGAAGTCAGGGACTCAAAACCTCATAGCCCATACTGTAAATGCTGACTCTTTAAAGTGAACACCTTCTTATTCATAATTTCCAAAAGCTGAACCTCATCCTGAGAAGAGGTATGCAGAAGAATGGGAAAAACATCAGTAACTGCAAGAACATTGCAATGCCTTTCTAGGCTGATTTTAATTAGAGACTGCCATGAATTTTCAATAGCTGACACGATTAAGAAAATTACTCAAAGTAGTCCCATTTCAACAGGACTACTTTGAGTAATTTTCCTCATGTTGGCCAATAACTATAATTTTTCAGTTTATATACTTTAAACATTGTAAGTTGATTTTATAAATCTTTCAGTGGCCATTTTCTCAGTATCACTGAATACCTTTGAACCTCAAAGTATAATGACAGGCCCAATTTCAGTGTAGTGAACAAGGCTGTTAGAGTACTTTGAGAGTTGCAGTTACATGCTGGGATCCTATGGATACTTCCGGTATTAGTTGTGTAACTTTTAGCACAACTAAGCCACTAAACTATATTCAAACACATAGGTGTCCTTAGATATTACTAAGAATAGTAAGCTATAGTAGTAATAGTACAACAATAACTGCTATCCACCGCACATTCTCCATATGAGATCAATGGTGGCAACATCGTTGTAAAAACAGCATTGACAGCAGCACTCCACCAGAGACAACTGTCAGCCATAGCTGACATCCCACATAACAACAAACAGGTCGCTTAGTATGCTGACTGAAAGAAGGGAGGCTGAGGTCTGATAACAACATGGGCTACTGTATCTCCATCTCTTTGGCTGGCGGGATGAAGCTAAATGTAGGAAAAGCCCAGCCATGTCCTTTCTCTATTAGGCATGCTGGATTTAAGGTTTAAAGCAGCTTCCCAATAGCAGGATGGGGAGCAACTCAGCACACATAGAAGAGAGAGTCATGAAGCAGACCCCAGAGGATCCCCAAGTAGAAGCACTGAAGCAAAGATTTCCTCTTGTCTACATCCCATGCCTAGGCTTGCTGAATACCCTACAGATCCATATGCTTCTACACTGACCAAAGGCAGCTGTAGCACATAGGGAAGAGAATGTTGGCCAAAGACCAAGGGCATCAGCAGAAGATTTCCTAAGGTGGGAAAACAAAGTTTATCCATATTTTGTGAGAATGAAGGCAGTCAAACCAAGATGGAAAGCAACCACACCACAAGATGGAAAGTAGTAGGAGCACCTCACTAAATCGTCAGCAAAGGTCTAATTGCATAGCACCTTGAGATGTGGTGGTAAGAACCAAAAACAGTAGATTATGTCTGAACAATGAGTGCCATCAAATGGAGGTTCCTATTCAATCTCTATGACTCTTCCACTAGAAACTAGCACATCTGCTTTTGCCACTCAAGAAGCTCCTTTTCAGTCTTTTGTTGTCTTTGCTTTAATCCCCTATAATTCAGCATGGATTCCTGATCCAAATGAACTTTCAGAAGCAGAGCCAGGTCTCATGATCAGTGAGACCCGGTTTTTGTGAGTGTGCGGGGAGAGAGGGCTAAGCCCACTCTCCCAACACATGAGCAGGGAGGGAGCCCTGGGCAGCCGGATTGGCTGCCCACGATTGCTGGCTCCATGACAGAGCCAGTGGGGGCTGGGGGAAGCGGGAGCCGATTGGCCCCCGGAAGCTCCAGCATGCCCTGCACGAGTGCGCAAGGCATGCTGCGAGACCCCCAGAGCTGGGAGGTGGCTTTTCGCCTCCTCTCCGGGGGTCTCTTCCTGAGTAGCCGTAGCGCGGAGCCGCGGCACGGCTACTCACGATTGGAAAGCCTGGGTTTACGGAGCACTTGCTTGGCAAACCCGGGCTAAGGGGAGGGCTACAAAAGCGGGCTAGCCGCCTGCGAGCCCGGTGGTTTACACAATCAGCAAGAATCAGGCTGGGCTCTCCTAGTCCAATTTTTGCTGATTGTGAGAATAACCCCACAGGCTTACTGGGAGATGCTTTGCCCAAATCCCCCCTAGAAGGCTCAGCTGAGTGCCCACGCCTGCACTCTTTCGGATCTGAGCTGTGCCAAGCTTTTTAGAGCAAGCTTCTGGTACACAACATGCCTTGGAGCTCTTGGAGTTTCTCTTGAAGCTCTTGGAAAGATCACCTTATCACTGCACCCCAGTTATTCTGCACCCTTCACTTTGGAACCCGGCTTGTTGACACATGCTGGGCATAAGGCTCATAAATACCTTGACTGGATGCTGCCTAAATGCCTTCGGAACTCCCTGTATTAGGTGCTATCCACACAGCTCAGGATACTGATCCAGCCTGATGAAGGCTTTATTATAGCATGGAACCCTCAATCCCCAACTTGAGATTCACCCCTCCTCTTTTGAGATCTGCTGCATCAGAATAATGGGATAGGTACAATCTCAACTTGTCTCCTTCTCTCTTCTTTTACTTTTCACTGTTGCCATGCAGCACTTGTTGTTGCAAAATCCCTACTCTCAGATGGCTTTCAATTAATTCCCCTACTGTTGGGTTGACTCTCTAATAAAAACCTTGCTATTTGGAGAAGTCCTGGTCTTTTGACTTTACTTATCTCTTTGAGATATTCTACCACAGGCCATTTCAGATTATACTTTCTCACCACCAGTACTAGTATCTGGGTCACATGTTTAGAGATGGTTCAGATGAACCAACCTCCCATGACATAAAGAAGCACGCCAGGAGGGACACCTTGGAAAGAGATCAAGATGTGCATGTGCTCGGCTCATCTCTTTCTTAATTGCATGGAATGGTTCAGGGGGCAAAAGTAGCTTCTGAACTGGCCCTTTGATGGTCTGTTATTTAGCCCCGTGACCCAAATTATATAAGCATTGCTTCTGGCGGATTGGTTGTGGGAGCTAGTAATCTGAGCCAGCTCTACTGGACAGACAACAGCCTGTCTCCTCATCTGCTTTAGAGCTCCACAGCTGCAGAATGGAACAGGTTTCCTTAGCCCCAAGAGTGTCAGGTGCACAGCCACCCTAGGACACCCAAACAAGGTGTCCATGAATAAGAGATATGAGTTTGAGGAAATGTGATAACATTACAATAATAAAGATATGCAAAGGTTATTTTAATATGTGTTATAGGACACCGAGTTAAAAACTCAAAAGAAATTTATACAGGTTAAGAACAAAATAAATGAATGATTAAAGTACACTCAACAGGAATTGTACCTTTATACTGTGGCTTTATAAAGAAAGTAACACAGTTTGCTACAGGCCAAACAAAAAGCTGCCATTTAGAAAACAAAGGCTAATAGATAAATTTTGTCCTGCAAAGGATAAGAAAGTATTCTGGGGTAGAAGTGAAAAACAGGAAGTTGACACAATATACATGAAGAAAACTTCACCTGGTTCCACAAATCCGGCAAGGCAAGAAAACATGCCCGGAGGAAATCTTTTTTTTCGTCCCAAAAGGCAGTGGTTGCCACCTGGATGAATAACTTGCATTATCACTACAGGATCTGGAATACAGGTACAAGTTATTCATATTTAAATAGCTTCAAAAGACAGCAACAAAGAGCACGAGTACCCTTTCTCACTCAGTATTCATATCTCCTTTAAAAGCTTGAAGTCCAATTTTCTAGAAGCCCCATAGCTAGTAAACTTATTGCAGGTTCTTTTAAAATATGTATTCACCTGTTTTTGTAACACAGATACCTTGCGGGGATATATTTAAGTCGAAAAGTGAAACTCAGGAGATAAATAACCTGCAACTGTAGCATGCTTTTCATAAAAATACTGAAATAAGTGACCTACTTACACACTCAACAGAAATCAGTGACTTAATCAGCAAGAATTCTTGCCTTCAGCTTCTTGCAGTCACAGATTAACAGACCAGGTGAATATATTTCCAAATGTAATGCAGAATTTGAAGCACAATAAGATGCAGTTTTCCTCACAGCTGTGTCATAACAGTACCTTTTACAAGTCATTCTCTATTTTGCCCTTTCACTTTCCACTGCCTTTTGGGGTGGGATTCCTTTTCTCTTTCAATTAGATTGCCTTTTAATTTCTAGAAGAGAATGAGTGTCTCCAATGGTTCACTAAAGAGAAGAGAAGATTGGCCACTCAAATTATCTGACAACTCCAAATGAGGCCTAGTGTGTATGTAAACAATGGATGGGTTTGCATAATGTTAGTTATGTTGCTGAAACTCGGGAGGTGGAAGCATGCATGCTCCCGTGAAAGCCCATAAAGTGATGGTGTGCCAGCTCTAATGTCAGCTGGGTGCTGTGTACTGCTGAACATTCAACCAGGATTAGTAGCATAGACTGGATCTTGGATTACTGATACTGGTTGAATGTTTGGTGGGCCGTTGCACCCAGGCAACACTGGAGCCACTACACAATCACTTTATCAACTTTCACGGGATCGCACAGGCTTCTGCTTCCAGATGGCATTATGAGCATTGCTCAATTGTGAGAACCAGCCCAACCTTTTGCAATCCCGGTTTGCAGGCAAACTATGATTTTTGCAAGCCATAGTTTGCTGGGTTTGGACAAAAAAGGCAAATATTTGAATTGGAAGTTTCTAATCTTGGGATGTGGGGAGGAGGAAGTGCATGAGCTGTTTGTTCCCAGCATTATACTGCATGAGCCGTTTCTTCCTAGCATTATATTTCAGTGGCTTAGGGATGTGTGCGAAATGCAATTTGGCATCCAAATCACAGCACAATCCTTTTAAAGCAGAGGGCTTATGCAGCCCCTTTAACACAGAGAAGAGCAGGTTCATACCTGCTCCTCCTCTGCTTGCCGCCACTTCCATAATTGTGACACTCCCCACAGCTATAATTGCATGCCAGTGAGGTGTCTCCTTGCTTCCCATGCAGCAAGCACATGGCCACCATGCATGTGCAGAGGCCGTGTGCGTGCCAGTGTCGTGTGGGGCGCAATCATAGCTGGGGTGAGTGCCCCAATTACAGAAGTGGTGGTGAGTGGAGGAGCAGCAGGAATGGGCCTGCTCTCCTCCATGTTAAAGGGGCTGTGTAATCTCTTGGTTTTAAAGGGATTGTGCTATGATTCGGATGCCGAATTTTGTTTTGAGCAGATTCCTACAATGCCTCTGATAACTCTGGTCTATAAACCGTACCAAAAGATCATAGGCTGGGAAACATAGGTGCCACTGATGCAAAGTTGAAATAGAATTTGCTATACTGTTCCCACCCCCACAAAATAAGGTTAATATAGCAATGTTACAATGTTTGAGGGGATCTTTATTCCTGCTTTGTTTTCCCCTTTGAGGAGAAAACTAGATGTTACTTTAAATACCGGTTCTGCAGCTGCTTGCTTTTCCTTTATCAAGTAATTCATGGAAGGTAATCTGAATCAGGATTATGGCAGGAGCAAAAGTTTAAAAACTTTCTCCCCATACCATGGTCCGGATCCAGACTATTACATGCTCCTCATACTCAGCTACATGGCATGTGCTTAATAGTCTGGCTCTTATTCTGTACCTTTTGTTCAACTCATTTCCTTTTCTGGCAAACTCTTTTTACATTTGTTTTTTCTAATGAGCCTGTGCTTGCAGGTTTTCTCCTGCCTCCTCTACAAGGTTTCCGGATTTTCATCCATAGAAAGTGCCTGAGAGAGGCGACAACTGCTGTGCCCTTCACTCCACTGCTCCACCAGTCCACCTTCCACCTTCCTCAAGCAAGTAGGATTCTGCTGAAGTGGAGGGGTGTTAGTGGTGGACCAAGGGACCACTGGAGCAGCATGCTGGGGATACAGTAACAGCATCTTCTCTTTGTGCTTTAAAGACTCAGGCTCCTTCTTCAGATGAAGACACAGCAAGTGAATCTCTTTTAATTTGATATTCACCCTTCTTGCTGCATTCTCCCCTTTTTGTTGGCTTCTCATCTCAGACTTTTTCTTTCCTGTCAAAATGACTGATATGGCAATCCCATTAGGTAAATATGTTTCAAAGAGTGATGACCTGTGGAAAATGTATATGCTGTAAGGCAAGCAGCAGAAGTTTCCAATCCTGCTGACTGCTACTTTTGTTAAGGAAATGTTACTAGAAACACAACTGTTGACTCAGCGCACTTGTACATCTTATCCTGCTCACAATTCTTTCCTTTGTGTAGGCTCCTAAAGATTTAAGAACTTAGCAACTTCAACAAACTTATCTGTAAAATTTAAAGAATGAGTAGATCAACCAAGATCAAAAGGAAAGCAGAATAACAAACAATTAAAAGGAGAAGAGACGGGCATACAAAGTTCTGTGACAGAGAAGGGAAGGAGGAAGGTGCAGGTTAGAAAGGCAATTTGGAATGAATATCAAACTAAGCAGCTATAAGCGGTTTATATATAGCTGTTAAGATATGAAAGCAAGACAACAGGATACATTTTTTAAAACACAAACTGCAAGAAAATTTCTAAAGAAGGAAAAAAGGTAAGGTACAAATGGCGCAGTGGGGAAATGACTTGACTAGCAAGCCACAGGTTGCTGGTTCAAATCCCTGCTGGTAAGTTTCCTAACTATGGGAAACACCTATTATTGGGCAGCAGTGATATAGGAAGATGCTGAAAGGCAGCATCTCATACTGTGCAGGAGATGGCAATGGCAAACCCCTCCTGTATTATACCAAAGACAACCACAGGGCTCTGACACCTGTGGCACACTGTGACTCGATGGCACACTTTACCTTTACATGTAGTGAAACAACTGGAGATACGTTATCTCCAATTTGTGTTTTCACCTTCTATGCACCATAAAAGGGGTCTTGTCACTGTACAATTAGAACACAGTGCAAGAAAATAATTTCAGAATGCAAGGTACAGTGTAACATTTTGTCATTTAAATAGTTAAACCCATGTTAACCGAGGAAGAGCCCTTCTTTAAAGTCATGACTGTCTTGTATTTAGTAAGGCGAGAACAATTGTCCCTATTCAACCCATCAGAGCACCTCTCTCAGTGGCTGTGACTGGTATCTCCCTTGTATTTCAGGTAATACTGGGAGTCTTTTGGGGGCAGGGAACATTCCTGCCCCTCCACCATTCCTTTTGCAATGTATACCACAAAGTGAACTTCTTTGTTGAAAAGGAGCATATAAATTATTCTGAATACAAACATTACTTTCCCTTACTGCTGTCTTAGTGATTCTATCTATCTATCTATCTAACATATTTTTATACCGCACTGGGTGGTTTACAAAATAAAAACAGAAAGTAAAACATTAGTTAAAACAAGAACAAAAAGTTTAAAACATTACAACAATTAAAAAATTTTAAAACAATATTTTAAAACAGCATTAAAACCATTAAAACAATATTAAGTAAAAGCCTGGGTGAACAGATGTAGTGATGATGAAGCAATATGTTTACAGTTCTCTTACCAACTCTTGGATAGCATGTGTTGTGAATTCCCTGATGGCTGGGGCAGTCTCCTTTCAAGCAAGTTTTCCTGTAGCCTCCATCTTCTAATTTAGTTCCACTGCCACATGTTGGGCAGAACCGATAACGATGATCCCATGCTAGAACAGACCTAGCCTGAGCCACAACTCCTTAAAAATTACAAGAGAGAAAATGATCAACATACTTCTCTCTCTCCCCCACTGCCTTCACACACTCACTCTCTCTCTCTCTCTCTCTCTCTCACACACACACACACACCCCAATATCAAATTTCTAATTTGTTAAAAAAAAATTCACATAGGGCTTGTTAGAAAAAAGCTGATCTAATATAAGCACTTATTTGCATACTGATCCATTTTACATGTGTTACTTGTGGCCATGGTCCTCAGATATGGAGGTCCACCTTTCAGAATCATTGAAATTTCGAGATTTCAACAACTGCTATGCTAGGGATCCATGAACTTGTGGTTTACATGGCTAGAACATGCTTGTGAGTGAAGACAGATAATGTAATGTAAATCAGTTATAATTTTGTTTATTGTATAGGGAGGGGAAAAATCAATATACCTCATATTCTCTAGCAGAAAAACAAGGAAGAAAGGGGGTAATAACAATGCCAAAGATATGACAGGGTCCTACAGACGATCTTCTCAGTGCTTAGTTTGTGGATTTGTAACATCTTTGTCACAGGGCAAACTGTAAAATAATAATCCTGCCTTCAAACCAATGCACTTTTTTAAACATGGTGATAACCTTGTCCCTAAACTAATCCCTAGACATTTTCTATAATGTCAGGTGCATGTTACAGGTGCAGGAACCCATAATACCAATCAAATGCAGGAAAACCGTCAATAGGAACTATATCATGAGAGGTCGGCAAACAAGTACTCTTCGCTATTACTGGCTTACATACAGCGCAGGGACCTGCTGACTCAAAAGCAGGGTGTCCACACTGGTTCCATCCATCTGAAAACTGAACGCATGCTGCTGGAGAGCCTCCATGGCTTCGAAGAATAATGTTACCTAGCAGAGTCTCTTGCATAATGGGAGAGGCACTGGTAAGTGCTGACACTACTCTTAAGAGCCACAGAGGCTCTCCAGCAGCAGCATGCACATGGTTTTAAGATGGACAGAACCAGTGCAGGTCCCAGCTCAAGACTAGGGATGTGCACGGAGTGGTCCGGAGCCCATTCTAAGGGCCTCCGGACTGGTCCGGACCTGGTTCAGCGGTCCAATGTCGGGGTGGTGGTGGGTGTAGAACTTTAAGGGCGGAGGAGGGTGTACCGCCACTTTCCCCCCTCCAGCGCTCCCAGTTTTTAAGGCATTTGGGGTGGCAGGGTATCTTCCTGCCACCCCTTCCCTTGTTCCTCAGCTAAAAGCTTCAAAAGGTGGACTGCGCATGCACACACCGTGCGCTCGTGTCACGGCCGTGTGTGCGTAAGACATGCGCACGCAACGCACAGACGTGAAGTACGTCGTCTGCCTTTTGAAGCTTTTAGCTGAGGAGTGGGGGAAGGGGCGGCAGGGAGATACCCTGCCACCCCAAATGCCTTAAAAACCTGGAGCGCTGGATGGGGAAAGCAGTGGGAGGGGTAAGTACACCCTCCCCCGCCCTTAAAGAGTCCCCCTCCCCAGAGCTGGACTGCGGAGGTGCGGTTCCGTGCACATCACTACTCGAGACAGTGGGTCCTTGGGCTGTATGTAGGCCACTGCCCCTCATTCCTAATAAACCAACAATCAAATAGAAATGCCTGGGGACCTTACCAGCTTCGTTTTCAGACAGCTGCAGCAGAGCTGGCATTGGTGGCTGAAGGAAGTGACAGCCCTTATGCTTCTGAATAAAGCTCTCAGCAGCAGGAGCTTCTATACTGAGAGCAAACCAAGCAACTAGACTATTGTCTTCGTCTTCATTTGCATCTTTCCCATTTGGAAGCAAGTTGTCTTTCCCCTGAAGTTCCAATCCAAGAAAAATCAAGGTGACTGCTTCAGTCTGCTCCAGATATTCCTTTACATCCTTGTAGCAAAACCTACAAAGTTTAACTTTTGGATACTGGGGACTATCATGACCATCATCTGATATAGCTAATGGACTTAAATTTGAAAAAAGGATATATACAGTATTTGGCTGCTTCTGTTTTATGTCTAGCCATTTAGAATCGACCCTTTTCTCACTTTTTCTGTCTAGAAATGTTCTGCAAAAGAAGTTATCATGGTCTCCAGTTTCACTGCTCAGGAAAAATGGCTTCTGTCCATACTTTACATTAGTTAACAAGGTGGCTATGTTCTTATAGCCCCAAAATTTTGCAATGTCTAGTGCAGTCTGGTTTGATTTATTGATAAGGGATTTGTCGCATCTGGAAAAAAAGTGAATTTAAAGAGTTACAACTCCTTTTTATGAGCATTGTTTGTCACATAAAACTTTACAGTGTACTAGACACCATTCAACTTACATTGTGCAACTTCACAACCTATCAAGAGACAGAATGTCAAAAGTGGGAGGGCTAAAGTGTGTGTCATGGTTAGAGTGTTGGACTAAGACTGGGGAGACAACATGCAATAGGGGATGTATTGAAGCCATAATCTATTTCCAAATATTCGCTGTGAACACTCTGTGTCATACTGATAATGCATCTGCAAATCATTCTTCCATTACAGCAATTATTTTTGTAGTAATCACTCTATATTTCTCTCTCTAGACCAAGTTACTTAGCCGCAAAACTGATGTTGTGTAGCACAGAATTAGAGCTATCAGGATGTAATGGCCCACATTCTCCACAGCTTGAAAAGGGCAGAGCTCGTTGGGAGCCAGGACACTAGCTGTGTTGCAACACCGATCCGCTGTCCAGAGCACAAGGAGGGGGATCCGGAAGCAGTCCTTTTCTTCCCTCCCTCCAAAAGCTCTCTTCACTGCCAGGTAACATAGGCCTCAGAGTCATATTCCTGACAGTGAACAGGGAGGTGAGATACGGAAAAACTGCTTCCAGGTCCGACTCCCTGTGCACTGAGATGTAAGGAAGTGCACAGAATGGCATTTGTGTACCGTTCCGAGGTCGGAACACTCGAAACAGCCTGGTCCGTGGTTGGAACATTCCGACCACAAACCGTTCTGCATATCCCTACTGTGCGGTGTAGCAACGTTGCAACACAGCTAGAGGCTATTCTCACGACCGCACGGAACTGGGCTAAGGGAGGCCAGCCTGGTTCTGCATGGTCGTGTGCTGCAATGGGAGCTGCATGGCTCCTGGAAGTAAGCCTTCAAAAATACCCCTCCCCTTAAAACAGGTTAATGGAGTGAGCACCAACAAGGCTTCCAGCCTCGGGGGTCTCCCCAGAATGCCCTGTGCACTCACGCAGGGCATCCTGGGACTTCCGGGGGCCGGGCAGACCCTGATCCTTGCTGCCCCTACCAGCTCTGTGACAGAGCTGGTAATCGTGTGGGCGGCTGATCTGGCCGCCCGCCCAGGGACAGCTCCTTGCTCATTTGTGGGGAGAGCCCAGTTAGGCTCTACACATGGATCGTGTGTAGAGGCTCCTAGTGTTCAGGAGCCCTACGATGGCAAAGGTCTTGCTCCTTCCTTGGAACACAGGAAGCTGCCTTATACAGACTCAGTCTGGCAGCAGCTCTCCAAGGTTTTAGGCAGGAGTCTCTCCCAGGCTACCTGGAGATGCCAGGGACTGAACCTGGGGCCTTCTGTAGGCAAGCAGATGCTCTATCATTGAGCTATGGCCCTGTTCCCTAAGGGGAATATCTTACAGCAGACAGTGCTCACATATAGTCACTAATCCAAATGCAAAACCAGAGCAGATCCTGTTTAGCAAAGTAAACAATTCATGCTCTCCTCCCTTGTAAGTGCACAAAATTTTAATTTCACTAGGACTGGGATGATCAAGATGCCCTAGCTTGAAGCTTTCTTCATATATTGATTTTCTTAAGACAAACTCCTACATTATGAGTCTAACACAGGGCTGCTCAACTTCAGCCCTTCCGTTGGTTTTGGACTACAATTCCCATAGTCCCCAGCACACCACATGACAGTTGTGGTTAACAAGTTACCTGAATTCACTGTTTTTCTCTGGTTTGTATCAGTGCTCAGTGAAAGTATCTCTGTGAACTTTCAAGAATAAAACAGCTTGAAATATAAACAGAATTTATTTAATCTGTTTTTATATTTTAATTTTAACCCTGAAGCTAAAAAAGTATTTAAATTTTTTAGGTTTAAAACTACAAAATTAAACACAGAATCGTTCTGCTGTAAGGTCCAGCAGGACATGGGATGTGTTCAGATCATTTAAATAATTAGTTTTCTTACCCCTTTTCAAGAAGCGTCTGCACAATCTCAAACTGCCCATTTCTAGCAGCATACATCAAGGCTGTCCACCCATTCTTAGCAGTTTCATTAATAAGGGATGGAGAATGACTGAGCAGTGTTGTAAGTTTGGTTTTGTCTCCAGCTGCAGCAAAATTGTGAAACTCAGCAACCAATTGTTGTTTTGGATTCCCTTGAATATCTGCCATGATCTGTTTGGTTGAAAACACAACAGACATTTTAAAACACCGGACTGCGTTCTGCAGATCCAGTTTAATATCATATTGCATATTAATTTGATAATTTTATCACAAATATATATATATATTATATATGAGAAGACTGCAAAATCGGCTGTTTGCAGAATTGCTTTTCAGATAAGAAACAGTTACAGTTAATGCTCCACCACAGTAAGGGTACGAAAACTTTGGTTCATCATTAGGAACACAGGAAGCCGCCATATACTGAGTCAGACTATTGGTCCATCTAGTTCAGTATTGGCTTCACAGATGGGCAGCGGCTTCTCCAAGGTTGCGGGCAGGAATCTCTCTCAGCCCTATCTTGGTAATGTACTGTATGCTTTGGTAGTTTGTTGGTTCAATAAAAAACTCTTGTCCTATTTTTTAAAAAAACTCCTGTCCTATCTTGGAGATGCCAGGGAGGGTACTTGAAACCTTCTGCTCTTCCTAGAATGGCTCCATCTCCTGAGGGGAACATCTGACAGTGCTCACATTTCTAGTCTCCCTTTCATATGCAATCAGGGCAGACCCTGCTTAGCTAAGGGGACAAGTTATGCTTGCTACCACAAGACCAGCTCTCCTCCTCCTCCTCCTCATTATCCATCACATGCACCACGCTTTGCAGAGGCTGCGGCAATTCATATCTTGCTGACCAAAATCTCAATTCATATCTTGCTGACAACCCACCTAAGAAGCCGTACCTCTTCCTAACCAGTATACTACGGTTGATCGAAGAATGGCCCTTCGCCACTAGATATAAAAAGGATCAGCTTGGATCTCTATTACAGGGGCGGACTGGCCACTGACAGCACCCGGAAGTTTCCCAGTTTGCTTCGGGGACCGCCTCGGTCCTTGGCCGGCCTCTCAACCACCGGCTCTTGCTCCGCCGCTAGCAAAACAGCCGGCAGAGAGCACGCGACTCCTCTTCGCCTGCCCACGGCTTTCTCCGCGCCCTGAGTAGCCTCCCGTGGACGGTGGCCAGGCGGGCAAGTAAGCGAGAAGGGCCAGGTGGAGGAGATGGCGGTAAAAGGCCGGTTCCCAAAGGAGACAGGCGCCGCCGGGCGACTTACGGAGAAAGGAGCCTGCGGAGGTCGCGGGATTCAGAGCGCGAGAGGAAGGGGAGGGGCTGGACTCTGCGTCGGTTCCGCCAGCTGGCTGCCGTTTGCTCTTTCCCCGCTTGTGTCGTCAGCAGCGCTGCCTCTGTCTGGCCCGTTGCCCCTTAAGCGCCGCGCGCGAGCGGGGAGGTGCCTGTTGCCTGTGCGAGGCGTGCAGAGGAAGCGGGAAGAAAGAGCCCTGTGGGGAGGGAGGAGGGGCAGGCTGTGTGTCTTGGCTTTTTTAATGTATGGGTCCTGCGTGGCGGCGGGTGATTTTCTCTCCCCCCCCCCCAGTTATTTCAGAGCAGGTTTTGGGGGCCAAAACGGCGGCCCACCCAGTCCCTCTCAAAAACTTGCAAACCTGCCTGCTGTGCATACGTGCCCATACCAGCCCTGCACTTCCTTGGTTTCTGCACCACATTTCCGTTTCTTTCCCCCTGAATTTGGGGGGATGTCAGTTGGCTTATAATGTGATTGAAGAATCTCTTTTTGGCTAGTGTACACATTGTTTTCTGCTCTCCGTTCCACGTTAATCTTCCCATGCAGCAGAAACAGTGGGAGAGAAAATGCTGCCAATGCTATTCTGTGTGAAAATGTTCCTGGTAAATAATTTCTATGATTTTCCAGGAATAAAGAAGATTAAATGACTAAACACCAGCTTTTATTTTAGGCAGAACAAACTTCTGAGCTGCCTGTTGACTTACATATAAAGATTGTTGTAAGTTTTTATCTCCTTACGTCTGCAGAAGCAGCTGCAATAAAAGACCTTAGCACTATTTCTCTTGGGCTCTCTTTGAGAGCCCCCCCGCCCCCCCCCCCCAACACACAGAGTGGCTGAAAGGCTGGACCCCAATTCTAAGAATGATTATCCAGCAATAAGCCCCAGTGATTTTGTGGAATTTACTTACAGACAAATACTGCTTAACACTGCAACTCACGTGTTGTGTCTGAAAATGCTTGGAGTCGGGTTCAGCTCTTGAAGTGGTTTCCAATGCCTACTCTCAAACTTGGATCACATAAAATAATAGAAAACGGTGCTTCACATTATGTGCTGACTGCCTAGCCTCAGCTCAAAAGCTGTAGCTTGCAGCCTCTGCACGTCTCTTCCTTAGAGATCAACCACTTCATTCCTCACTGTTTCCTTGGGAATCTCTCTACCCTGAGCTTGTTCTTTCCGTGGTAATCTTTGGCCTTCATGAAATTTGCGGGTGCCTTTGACTGGAAAAGCTGAAGCCTTCAGGAACCAAATCCTGAGACTCTCAGTCTGGATAATAGAATTGAGCCCACTTAAGTAATAGAATTGAGCCCACTTAAACACAAAAGGAAGAAGGAAAAAGAAGTGACACAGCCAATACCGGGCACCAGGGCTGTAGTGAAGCACCTAAGAGGTCACAGAGACAAGCCTCAAGGGAAACCTAGAAGATTTTCCCTCTGTGGAATTCTAGTTTACTTACAGGATTTTTCTAGCACTTAGACATTTTTTACAAAAAATATTTTAGAGAGAATAAATAAGTAAACAAAACAAAAAACTTGTTTTTCCAGTTGCAAACATGGTTGGTGCATTTTTCCTGAAATAAAACACATGAAATGATTTTGATTTTGTATATTGTTTTGAGGGTTGTCTCTTATTTGCACCTGAGAGTAAGTTTCAGTGACAACAGTGAGATTTACTTCTGAGTGAACATGCATAGGTTTGGGCTGCATGGCTATTTTAGTTTTTGGGCCATGCAGAACAGTGTTCATTGGAATTTATGGACTGTCTGTGTACAGGGCAGTGTTTCTCATTGTAAAGCCCAGGGACCAGTAGCTCCCTGGGTAATTGTTTATTGGGCCTGTGAGAAGCTTTGATCAAAGCTGAATACTCTGCACAATCCTCCTGGCATCATTTGGAGGCAACCATTTCCACCATGCAGTGCTACATTTTGTCCAGGACCATGTGCTCATTTAAGGGAAATGGAGCCCTTTTGAATCCCTGCACCATCTTAGAATGCTGGGAAGTGTACACCTGGTGCTGAGAAAAGCCCAGTACTGTGTGGAGGTCAGGACAGTGCGAAAAGGTTCTCACATTGAAGGCTTTTTGCCAAAGTGCCCCCCCACTTCAAAAACAGTGAAGATCACTGCTCTCTAGGGAATGGGAACAATTCCACACACGTAATTTAAAGTGACTTTGAGTGCCTAACACATGTACCTAACTCTGTTTGCTGAGGAATAAGGGCATTTCAGGTATGCATGCCAAAGTATAAAATGTAAAGTGAGAATGGACCCTGCAGGTTGCATTGCAAGGTGTAAAAATCATGAGCAAGTGGCAGCTTTACTCAAATTTATGTATACGTGACTATACCCTCCACCTTTTATTCATTATCATATTTTATGGACACTTTGTGTATTTGAAACATCCCATGCTGCATCTGATACCAAAAGTCGCTGGGCATGAGGCTAGCAGTTTTTCGGTTGTGGCCCCTTGGCTTTGGAACGCCCTCCCCGAAGAGCTTCCTCCCTCAATGTTTTTAGAAAACAATTTAAAACACATCTTTTAAGAGAGGCTTTTTAATGTTTTATCTGTTGCTTATATCTGGTAGGTTCTTTAGTTCTTATAGTTATCAGTTTTAAAAAAGTAATTTTAAATGTGTTTTTAGCCTGGTCTTCTAACTTGTTTAACTTTATTAGTCTTTAATGTTGTGAACCTCCCCAAGCAGTAGTGTACTGGAGGGGCAGGGTATAAATATTTTAAATAAATAAATAGCTACAGTGTGAGACATGGCAGTCGTATCACAGGCAGCTCCTTAGTATGCCCACATATGCTAGAAGCATCTATCGTCCAGTGAGAGAATTAACTTTCTAGATACTGGGAGACATTTGAAACATGAAGAATGGCAACTCTGGTGCACCTCTGAGTACATGAGCAACATTTGAAACATGCATTCCCCCAAAGGCTTTTCAAATATCCTTTGAAGATGTATGCCTCCATCGTACCAGCCAAAGATATTAAAACTAATTCCATAGATTTCTAGAATGTATAGCATGTTTTATTAGACGTTGGATTGGTAATGGCCCCTTTGACAATACATTTATTACCAACAACACACATGACAACTTGAAATGGCATTTGAGATAGGCACCAGGCTAAATGAATGTCTATTCCTTAAACTCAATTAACCTGTGAGACCCTACATTTCCCTTACAGTTTATATAGTTGATTTATATTCTTAACAAAATAAAAAGCAACTCAAGCCACTCAGTCTCATGCCAGTTATGAGTGCCTCCTTTTTAATAGCTTTGAATATCCCACCAACATTGTACAAGTGCCTGTAAGCATGAGTGGTAGCTTTTTGGTAGTATTCATGCTTTGTATGCTGAAGGACCTAAATTTAATCCCTAGCATCACCAGGAAGGGCTGGGAAACGCCTCTGCTTGAAATCTGGAGAACTGCTATCAGTCATTACAATAGTGGATTACATGGATCAATTGTCTGACTTGGCATGAGAATATAAAATGTTCAGGTGATTGACAACTAGGGATGTGCATGAACCTGTTAAGAGGCCCTCTTATGGGCTTCAGAACAGGCTCCAACAACCCAGCAGTTCAGCCGGTTCGAAGGCAGGGTGGGGCAACCTTTAAGGGTGGGGGAGGGTGCTCTTACCCCTCCCGCTGAGTTTCCCCCACTGGTGCTGCAATTTAAAAGGGTCCAGTGGGGCAGCAGTGTACCTCCCTGCCGCCTCCTTGCCTCGTTAGGGTACTCTGGTCACTTCTGGTCAGACGAGGCAAGGGGGCAGCAGGGAGGTATGCTGCTGTCCTGCCGGACCCTTTTAAATTGCAGCTCCGGCGGGGGAAATGCGGTGGGGGTGTAAGAGCACCCCCCCACCCTTAAAGGTATCCCCCCCACCTTCAAATCGCTTACTGCTGGTTTTGTGCACATCCCTATTGACAACGTCTGGTTTCTCTTGTCACAGGAGAAAGGATCAAAGACACCTGAGCTACAGGGCTGCTGGAAATTCAGCTGTATGGGTCCCAGGGCATGATCGGAAAGCACAGGATACCATCACTTGTTCAAGCTGAGCAAGTCTAGGTATGGTCAGTGCCTGGCTGGGTGACCATCTGCTGTACCCCATGTACATCACTCTGGATTCTGTGAAAAAAGAAGGGCAGGATACAAATTTAAGAAAAATAAAATATTGTATCAGGCCTCTTCTATTGGATTCTTATTATGGAACTTTATGAGTGTAAAATTACTATTAAATCTTTCTTTATACTCCAAGAATTACACTAAATTTTGGGATTAATGCTGGCTTCCAGTGTTGGGAGCCTCTTTAGCAAGATACTCTCGGTTGTCCCCCACCTAACCCCACTTCCTCCTCACCACACATGATATTGTCTATCTACACACCCTTTCCCTCTGGGCCCAATTTGCCTATGCCTGGTGGGTTAGGGCAAGGCAAGCAGAGGCTACTGCTGCTTATCCTTATTCCTTGTACTGCTTGTTTGGTCAGAGAGGACAGGTGAGCAGACAGTGATAGGAAGGAAGAAGAGTAGTAGGGCTAATGGGCTCCATTTGATGCCAAAGATGGTGACCTTTGACACCAGCCTGCTTGTAAATACTTGTATAATATGGAACTCATTGTTTCATTTCTATTAGCTTTCTTATAGAGATTTGGTACAGAAATAAATATGTTCTTCAGACAGCAATACAAATCTAATTAGACATTTATTTAATGTATTAAAAATAATTATTAGGGATGTGCACGAAATGCATTTTGCCTGTTATTCCGAGCTCAGAACAGAATGGAAAATGTGCAGAATATTCTGTTGAACAACTGGTTGAGCCGGTTTTGACAGAACAGTCTTGGAACACTCGTAACGTTCCAAGCCATTCTGAGCACCATTTTGGAATCCAAAATGGTGATCTTCTGGCTTCTGTGCACATGTGGCGGCTATTTGCATGGTGGTGCTGACCACACAAATGGCTGCCACGCATCTGCAGAGGCCAGAAGAGCACCATTTTGGAGTCCAAGATGGTGATTGGAACCATCATAATGTTCCGACTCAGGACGGGGTTCTGTTCCAAGCTCAGAACAGGCCCTTCATTCAAAAGGCATTCTGTTCTGAGCATGGAACACTCAAAATGGCCCTTTTCAAGTTGGAACGTTCCAACTGTGGAAAGTTCTGCACATCCCTAAAAATTATAAAAACCCCAAGGTGGCTTACAAGCAAATTAAAGTGAATTCAAAATTTTACATAAGATAACTGTAAAGTGTATGTGTGCACATGCACACATGTTTGTGTAGACACCCATGGATGCATACCCTGCCTTTCAGTTCCTGAGGTGGCTCACAAAATATCAAAGATGAAATCAATGAAACACAATAAAAATATATATGTTCAGAACAAGGTACAAAATGAAGATTAAAAGACTGTCAGAATATTGAGATCCAACAACAGTAACAGTGAGGAACAGCTCAAAGCACTCAAAACACCTAGGGAAACAAAACAGCCTTAACAGGTGATGAAAAACCAGAAGTGAGGGAGACAAAAGGACATCTAAGGGCAAATAGAAGCTAAACAGTAATTGACAGAGCAAAACATTAATACATGCAACAGCCAGCAACTTTCAGTTTGTTGTTTCCTCCAAACAGGTGCCAACAGGATTTTCTGGGTGCAATCCACTATATGTGGGTTACCTTTCCCCTTAAATGTAATGTACATAATTCCCTTCAAATGTAATGAACATGTAACAAAGTTACAATGCTTAGTGGCGAGTGGCAGAGGGTTGTTATGTCATCAGTCATTCAACCCGAAGAGGCCGGTAACTGTCTCCCTGCCTTCCCCCCTCCTTTTACCTATGTAAGACCATCTCACTGGCTTTGCACAACTAGGAATTATGCACTTCACCTCCTTGTTATGGAAGGTTCTCTTACACAGTCTATTATTACTGCAGTCCAGGCAATTTGTGCTCTTTAGTCAAATGATTATTTTATAGCCTGACCACCATAGTTCTCTCCCACACTGCCTCAAGATATTGATATTTAAAACCACGTACATCTTTTTTCCTCTTATCCTCTGCTCTATTTATAGATTTCTGACATTATTATTTTATGACGTTAAATCATGCTAAGCATTTTAGAAGGAGAAGTGGGAAATAGTAATTGGAAATAACATGTTCAAAAAAAGAATGTTTCATGTTATTTGAAGGGTACCTCCAACCTTATTACTTTTGAGAAACATGTTGGTGACAGTGCCGTGTCAGCAGTCCCTAATGTGTCTGATCTTTAACAACTCTGGAAGGATTTCAACTGTCTTCCAAAGTATCATTACGACAGTAATGTGATGCTGATTGCCACAATATTACTGTATTATATATGAAAAACCACCATGAAATCTGATGAAATCAACCTTGTAGGTTGGCATTTCTGGTCTCCCATCACTGTATAAGTAAGTTACAATCTCTTGAGAATCTGTACAGGTTTTAATTGTTAAATTAAATTCTGATTGTTAAAAAATGCTAGCAAAAATGCCAGATATAGATAGAACTGCCACTTGTGACTTTAAACCACAGTAATGTTCATTTATGTTTGTTGTTAATCTCTAAAATTGTATTTTGGGCGAGTCGGTGTCGACTCCTGGTGACCACAGAGCCATGTGGATTTCTTTGGTAGAATACAGGAGGGATTTACCATTGCCATCTCCTGCGCAGTATGAGATTATGCCTTTCAGCATCTACCTGTATCGCTGCCGCCCGATATAGGTGTTTTCTGTATTCTGAGAAACATACCAGTGGGGATTCAAACCATCAACCTCTTGCTCGCTTGGCAAGTCATTTCCCCACTGCGTAATTAGGTGTACATGGACTTTATTTTTAACTAATAGGCGAGGCCTGTCATTGACCAGGCAAAGTCATTTTATGTTGATTACTTTGCTAGGAAATCTGAATCACCCTTCTACACCTGCTGCAAAACCCTATTTAAACAGGGTTAAATGTGTAGAGGACTAGTGGGGGTTGCATTTTACTGAACCATCCCAGTCATGGGCTGGTTTGGATGATATGACTAAACCAGTCCTGCTCACATGTGATTATGGACATGCAAGAGCAGGGATTCTCAACGTGTGGGTCCCCAAATGTAATTGGACTTCAGCTCCCATAATTCCTAGCCAAAGGCCATTGGGGCTGGGGATTATGGGAGGTGAAGTCCAATAACATCTGGGGACCCACACGTTGAGAAACCCTGTGCAAGAGTCTCCCTTCTCCTCCTGATGCACCTTTCCCCTACTCTTGATTTTGTGGCTCGCAGTTCATCCAACTGTTGTTGTGAACCAAGCCTGATTTGTATACTAGATATGCCCCAGAGCTAGCATATGAAATTAGGCTTGTTTCATCAGTGTCACAAAGTGACCAGTTCTTTATATGGTGACCATGTATAGTGTGGCCATGAAGGTGGAAAGAAGACCCAAAATACTCTCAAACAATTCAGTGGGCTTTATTATAGAAAGTTGCTCATCAGGATAAAATTCAAACAGGTCATCCAAATTAAACACGTTTCTGGTTCAAGGTCTAGTGCGATGTGCCTAGCTATCACATGTGTGTGCAATCAATAATTACAGCTGTCTAATAAATCCTAATAAAACATTTAGAGAGAAACAGAGAGAGAAGAAGAAAGGGAGGGCTTAGGAAAGGGTTGGCAGTGATTAGTAGGGAGGAGGGAAGTGGGGGAGCAGGCTGGGCTGTGCGTTGGATAGGCATCTCACCAGGTTCACGAAGAAGTCTTCAAAGGATTTGTTCATTGCTGGGGTTTGAGAGCGATGCAGGCTTCAGCTGGAAAAAGGCTGGTGCTGGATTTCACAGACAGAGTCAGCCCTTGATTCTTCGCCACGCGGCAATAATAACTGAGCAGCCTCTTGTCTGCAGGTTCCAAGTCTCTGCTAGCTGCGTAGCTAGACAGCAGTACTTGGGATGCGCACATGAGCACAGATCTGCTGGTTAGGCAAAGCTTGCTAGCTCTCTGTTTGGTGAGCTCAATTCTTATAGTCAGAGGCGTATCTAGGGAAAATAGCGCCTAGGGCAAACACTGAAATTGCGCCCCCTGTCCAAGCATCTGACACCCATCTTTCAGATAACTTTACCATAATATCAGCTGAAAAATACAAGTCAGGCTCGTTAATCTTTTAATATTTCAAAAACTATTTTAGCAGTGGACTTAGCCAGACCAAAAAATGCTGGAAAACTACAAATTTCAGTATGTGGGGGCTCATGAAATACCCAAATACTATGTGGAGTTGTACTTGGAAAACTAAACAGAAGTACCTGTCTAATTCTCTACTATGTACTGTAGCATCACCATTACATAAGTTTTAAAAATAAATGGAGAATTTGACTTTTCCCAGATACTCTGTAAGTAATTAAAGGATATGCTGAGTAAACTGTGTCACTGCTTGGAATATATTCTAGTCTTTCAGAAAGACAGTTAAAATGAGAGAAAGAGAGCAAGAAACTCCCAGTGGGCCTTAATATTAAGGATTTCACACTGATTCAAAGACAAATTCACCATTAATAGCCACGTTAGCAAGACATCACATTTAACTCACTTATCACAAGAAGCAAAGTAAGAGCAAATGAATACAATCCTAGCTCATAAGCATCAGCTCAGTATTCACAAGCCCTGATTCTCTGTACATAGTGCCAATCTGAATATGTGTATAGTGACTTATATTATATATTATTTTTTTTTACCTGTAGCCTCTTTGGGGGGCTTCCTAAAGGCTGGGGGTTTGCAAAGGTTCCTCCTCCCCCCACTGGCCTCTAGGGCCTCGCAGGGACCATTTGAGCATGTGCAGTGGCCATTTTTAAAAATCTTTTTTTAAAAAATGGCCACTGAAAACAAAATGGCCACCGCGCATGCTCAAATGGCCTCTGCAAGGCCTGGCATGACCTAGGGCCTCACAGAGGCCATTTGAGCATGCACGGCGGCCATTTTGTTTTTGGCAGCAATTAAAAAAAATTTTTTTTTAACAAAATGGCGCACCCCTTCAAGTGGCACCCAGGGCATGTGCCCTGCCTGCCCTACTCCTAGTTACGCCCCTGCTTATAGTTGCTTCTCCCTTTGATCTCCATAGAGTCTCCTGGACCACAAAAAGGTGTCCATTCCTGTTAGCCTCTGGATATTATCTTTTAATTATCAAAATTAGCTCAGAATATTAGGTCAGTCCAGGGTAAACAGTATCTGAGTTCCATCTCCTGCTAGCTGTTTGGGAAAGATATTGTTCTATTGACACCCCCCAAAGCAAATCTGCATCTTCTCTTGTCCCCAGACTTTCTGCCACCTGGTCCCAAGAATGTTAAAAGTCAAAGGTGTTAGTAAAGAATCAGGTCTATATGTGTGAGACAGCAATTAAATTACTTCTTGTGTACATCTATCTAGGAAGTAATTATAACAAAAGAATGTTTAAAGTAACAGCATAGGGGTACATGTTTGAGGCTAGTTAATCAATACATTTGACGAAGGCAGAATATAGGTGACATCAACACGATAAGCATTCTGTCAGTGGAGGTAAGGGATTAGCTTCCCCCAGAGACATTACCTGAGAGCAAGTTAATCTTAGCATTTGGATACATGTGGGACAGGAAACCAAGCCTGGCCATTGTGTCTCCTTTGAGTGTTCATTTCACAAACACTGAGAAACAATGCTAGATTACCCCTACCTTCGCAAAGCAATTATCAGAGGCAGTCATGAGACCTGGGTGTCATGTACTGGTCAGTTCATCTGAATTCAGGCATTAGTTGATTCCTTAATAAAATGGAATCAGACACAGGCCTGGATTCTACATAATACTGGATCGGTAACTCTGGGTTTAATGTTGGAGTCAGGGTGTCCTCACATTGTCCCCTCACAGGTGAATTAGATCATGTAGGAAAGCACAGAATTGCCTCCCCACATGATTAGGAGAATGGGAAAAGCATCCTGGATATGGGCATAGGTGGGGTCAGCTTGGATGTGTAGTCCAAACTGTCCCCATCTTTCCCCCCCATGGTGGTGTGTCCTTTCCTCCTTATGTTGGAGTCTACCAAGTGGGGGAAATCTGTTGAGGTTTGGTATAGTGTGCAAAGGGGCAGTGATTAATGTGGGCATATTTCCAGTACAGTCTTCATGGCACTGGGGGATTACAGCTGTACACATTTCATTTTCAGCACAACATGCTGACTTACATGACTAAGCAATTCACAATGCAGGATTGAACGCCCTTAACGAACCAACTTTTGTTCCCATTAGTAACACACGTGCAAGCAAAAGTTCCACACACATCAAGGTAATTGTACAATTACCCAAGGACATTGTAACAAACAGTATGACCTATTGTGGTCAGGTATTTACAGTACACCATTAATGTTTGTGTTACTTTATACGTGAGCATCTTTATTTTGATGTAGTAACTGAGAAGTGAGTTGCAATGAGTCACTTGATTGGCTTGCCACTGACTGAACTCTGCAAAAATTCATATCTCCAATGTACAATTCAATGTCATTCAAATTGGCCCTAAGAAGAATCACTTCTTAATGTAGTCCTAATGTGGAAGAACAATAATGAATCCATCAATGAAGGGAATAGCCAACAAAATATTAGCAATTATTATCAAACGTGTTAATAATTCTGTTTTCACATTCAAAGCAGATGGCATCTGAAAGCTATTTAAAACAATTCTAATAAAGCAATTCATCACTTCTACACACAAGGGTAATTTATCCTGCTGTTATTCAGATGCATTCCCAAATGGTAGCCAATATAAAGCATATAAGAGTTGCTTGCTCATCATCTGGACTTGCACTACATTATCTTAGCATTGTCTGCAAAGACACAGTTTCCCCCAAGAGATAATGTACTAGGTGAAGGCTAAAAGGCAGTTTTCATTATAGGTTGCTTATTGATAGTGAAGCAAAGTAATAACATTGGATATGTGAAAGGACTTTGTTGCCAACGATTTTAGTTTTTATACAGTGCAAGATAATGGACTGACCTTTTAACACTTTAGCTTCAGCTCAGTATTTTAATGGAAGTAGAAACACAGCGAAACAATTTCAACGGCCTCTATCTTGCATTATGGCTGGGATTCATTAATTGAGTGCTGATGTATGGCTAAGCAAATAAAAACAACTTATTTATATTTACAGCTCAGTAAATTTAGGTTTACTCAGAACTACCACAATGGGGCTTACTCCCAAATAAACGTGCATAGGGCTACTGCTTTAGATTGATTTCTTAAGCACATTTATTTGGGAGTAAATCCTATTGAACAGAGTGGAATTTACTTCTGAGTAGACTGACATGCATAGGATAGGGCTGCATATTTTAGTAAAATAAAGAAGAATGTGGATCGTATGTTACTATTTATTCCTCAAGTGTTGCAATGATTACTACAATAAATGCAATCATTCTGTAACATTTCCTTTTCATCTTTGTTCAAGTCTGATCTTATGCTTTGATGTATGGTAGTAACACAGAAACAAACAACACATAAAATTAAACCTATTATGGACAGATGGGCTTAATCAGCTACTGTGTAAGTGGTCATTTTATCTCCAGATATAGCTGCAAGGGATCCCAAGTTGGTTCAGAGCTGTGGCACATGGTGAGTTGTGTGGGGAAAGGTTAACACTTTCCATTTGCACTTACCATTGCTCCTGTCTCTCAAAGTGCCTGTTTGCTGCACATAGCCACTTCCAGGGCAAATGGCCACTTAAGGGGAGATTCTCCCTGCAAAAACAGTGCAGATAAAAGTGCTATGTCACTGCGTGCCACAGTCCAAACAGGACCCACTCTTGGGATTAGGGATGTGAGACTACATGTCCCGTTCCACTTACTGGTGTGTTATTCCAGTTTTGATAATTGCATAATTTAAGCATGTGAACGGATTGTTTGGATGAAAATGCATGATCATGAAAGCAAGAATGGTATGCTGTGCGGTGGAGTGGGACACACGTCCTTGATCTTGTGTGGGAGCAGCCACTTTGGATGTATCATCCAAACTGGCTCTTCCTGAATCCTGTATATGGTACAGGAATGGCACATGGGTGTTTTTTGTTTTTTTTTAAATGTGTGTGTGGTGGGGAGGAAGGGTCAACAAAGTTCTTTTGCCTATCCAGTGTTATGTTGTTTCATTATCAATGAGCAGACTATAAAGAGTGGGTCAAGGTTCCCTCCACAAGGAAGATTAGAAGGGTAATGAAAGAAGCTCCATGCAAAAAGGCACAGGCAGAAAGGCACAGGAAGAAGTGACGAAGAGAAGGATGAGAAGCAGGTGGCAGAGCCTGCCAGTTCTGCTCTCATTGCAGAGTTGCAGGATGCTTTTATAACTGCAAGAGCTGAAGACATGTCAAAGGGTGGGGCAAGTCATATTTCCTATTGAGAAAGGAGATTGTGGGCTGGGCAGAAGTCTTGTTCTAGTGATTGAAATTGGCTTTAATCAGCCAATTTGAAAGTTGTGTTTAGGGATTTGAAGGCAAGCTCTTGTGAACTGGATCTATGACCACTTCAAAAAAGCCATTCAGGAGAAGCTAAGGATGTTTCTTGCTGATGCTTATAAGGCTTTATTAAGTGAAGACAGGGTGCCACATGGTCTCTAATCCTTCACCATTTGGCTCCTAACAAAACAAAACCACAGTAACATGAATATGGATTCCCCAGCCAGTTACTGACCTTTCCCAGATTATGATTTTCTGAGCTAAACGGCACTGTGGAAAATGTCACCTCGAGTACCTGCTAATAGGTGCCATTACATCCTAACAGAAATTATGGGTGATGTCCTCTGTAGAATCAGATTTGTATTCTGGCAGATCTCAGGGGATTGTGCTGTTAGTGGAGCCAAGGGCCGCGTTTGGAATGGCAGGACACGGGATGAGGTCTTGGGAGGCGGAAGATGAGTGGCTTTACTTTACACTTCATAAACCTCAGTGTCATTTTAGTTTTGCTAAATGCACACAAACACATGAAAATTACAAGTCATCACGACTGGTGATTCTAACGTGATGGTTCTGCTTAATCACCTGTGAAAATAGCACGAGGCCAAGACGATCACATTAGCAGCTGCTGAGGGAATGTGTAACAATAGCTGGTGTTGAAAATGACTTACAAAATCAATGTTGATGATGATGATGATCATCATCATCCTATTCCTTACAGACTGGGCTACTTTGCTGTTTAAACTACCCAGCTTGAAACATCATTGGTATCAACACCAGGTGGCAATGCTAGCAAAGCTAGCAGGATCTATTCTATAGCTATACAAAATTTGTCATATGGGGGAATATGAGGACTCTTGAACCAGCAAAATACATTATTTCAAATTAAATCAAGGCCGTGTCACATCTTGTGATTTAACTAGATATTTTAAAAGTTTCAAGAGTTAATCAGGCTGAACAGCAGAGCTTTTAATGTGTATGTGTATTTGACAATCTGTTTGGCACTTCCCCTGAACATATCTGCATCCTTAGCTTCTTGTTTGCTTATATGTAGATGGATTTTTAAGTATTCACATTGTTGAAAGTTTTAGGAGCGTGTATGGAATGGATTTTGTGTTTCATTTTGAGCTTGAAACGGAACGCAAAATACACAAAACATTTCTCTGTTTCGAAGAAACAAACCCGAAATGTTTTCAGTGTTTCAGGGAACAATGGGGAACTCAAAACACCCCATTGTTCCCCATGGGTAGCTCCTAGGGATGATGAGTGCTACCTATTACCCAACCACAAAAGAAATGGACAGTGGGTTGATTTATTATTATTTTTTAACCTTTCTCCCAAACCTCCATAGGATTCTATGTGGAAAGGTTAAAATGTGTTAAAATTGCCTGCTTGTCCATTTCTTTTGAGTGATGGGTAGTGCCCCTCATGCCATATCACCCAACCCACTTTGGTGTCCCTAGGAGCTACCCATGGGGAAGAATGGGGTGTTTCAAGTTCCCCTTTGTTCTCTATGGCTGGAACAAACAGAGTGCACAGTTGCTTTGAAAAGTGCAACCTGCCTTGAAAAACACTGCAGAAGCACATCGTAAACGGGAATCTGACCCTCCTGATACACAACACACATTTCAAAGACGGTCTAAAAATGACCCCAAAAAGGAATCACTGACCCAGAATCCACTGCAAGCCACAGTGCCTGTGCTGCAGTAATCTCATTGGCAAGTTGCTCTCTCACACATGATGAGTCCTTTATGTTACTTTTTATCCTAGCAGGATTGCAAAAGCTGCCATAGCAGCACCCTTACTTAGCAGCAAGCTTAGCCAAATGCTCGAGAACAACTTCAGCCACATTTTGACTGAGTACACCTTGCAATGCAGATTGCAGAGCAGACCAGAGCAGTGAGTGAAGCGTCTATACTCAAGGCCAGACATGGAACCCATCACAGCAATCTCCAAGAAATATTACACACACACCTGTCACTATCCATTTCTCTCACCACAACACTATCTCACAAACAAAACAAACCACAATTTAAGGAAGGCGGGCACCCAAGTTCTGTCTGGATTCTGAGATCCAGAAAAACCAGATATTTATAGCAGCAATTGCACAGCATATTATACTCAGTAGTGCTGACAGGAAAACCACAAAATCAAATCTTCCTTCTTTCCCTCCAGCCTGCCACAGAAAGAAAGGTGGACACAGTACTGTAGACAATACTGAGTTAGGTGGAGCAATCCAAAGGTCTGAAAAGAAGAAACAATAAGCTGGCTATAAGAAGAACTCTTCTTCTCCAGCTTATGTATATCCCTTGCAACGACACTGCTTCCTGCTTGCCTGCCTGGGTCTGGATAACACCATGGCTTCACATTGGTGCTGGGCCCTGGCTGACAGCCTGACACATGGGTCAGGGCATCAGTCCATCATCTCATCATTGGCCATGGCAGTGGCCTGTGTGCATGTCTGTGTGTGTCAGCAGCACTAATGGGCAGACTGTGGCATATCTGGGTTTGGGGTTGGCCAGGGTGGGGTGAGCTGCTAGTGGTGTTGCAGTGGGTGTGGGTGACGATGAGTCACTCACCCTCCATGGCTTGCTCTGGATAGTCAAGTAAGGGGAGGCTGGCTTTCAGGAAGACCAGCTGCTTCACCAAGTCAGCATCCAAACATGAGCAATGGGATGTCACCACGTCTCTGGTCATGGAGAACACCCTCTTGCTCTAGACATGCTCGGTGGGCACAAGAGGAACTGACTGGCAACTGTCACCATGTCTGGCCGGACTTGGCGATGTGTTGCCCAAAACTGGATTGGCTCCATCTCCTGGCCTGCCACCGGCTCCTGCAGACACTGCTCAGCACTGTTGCTGAGGGCTTGGTTGGCTCCTCCTGTCTCCATGGCAAGTTGCGAAGGAACCCCTCTTTGAACCACCGGGTGGAACACTGAAGTGGAACTACTGGCTCCCTTGGCCCTGCCAGGGACACCATGCTGCTGAACCGGGGACTTGCAGTGGTGATGCTGCTGCTAGGGGTGGATTGAGCATTAGCAGTAGTCACTCCAGCACCCTCCTTCTGATTGTGCACCAGCCTCCTCTCCTCAGCTCACCTAACTTCTTTGACAAGGAGGTCCATCCATCTGGGCAGGACAAAAAATGCACTGCTAATGTACCCAAACAGTGCTGAGCAGACACTGTGGGACTCAACAGTTGGGCAGAGGGCCCAACTAAATAAATAAAAAGAAGAAGAAGAAGGCACACAGTAGCAGCAGCAAAGGTGATGCAGCATGGGGCTGCAAAAGAAAAAGAAGAAGTCCCAGCACAGCACCCCACTTATTAAAGGCACTGAGGCTGGCTACAAGAAGAAGAAATCCACTCACACAAGGAGGGGAAAAAATCCACAGCAGCACCCCTTCAAAGTGACTGGGGCTGTTTGTACAATTAAAAATAAATAGATAGATAGATAGATAGATAGATAGATAGATAGACAGATAGACAGCAGTTGGCACTGCAAGAGAGGAGAGAGAGAAGCCACACAGGCAGGCCAAACCTAAAATATATATAAAAAGCAGTTGGCACTGCAAAGAAAAAGAAAGAGAGACAGATAAGCCACAGACACACTCTGTCATTCTTCCCACATGGGCAGACAGGCCTTCGTCCACCTCTTTGTGCTGCAGTGCTGATCCTTCCTCCTCTGAGAGGAACACTAGTATAAGGCTCTGCTCCCAGTCCCCGTCCTCTTAAATACATTTTGAAACTCCCTCCTTTGGCCTCCCCCGCCCCCATGACAACACTTGATTTGAATGATAAGCCAATCAAGAAGCAATGACATTGTAAGCTAATTGGAAGCTGGTGCCAGAAAACCAATCAGAAAGGGGAAAACAGACCTCCAGGCTCAAAATTCTTGAAATGTTTCAAGTCAAAACGGGGCTGTTTTGTTTCAAGCTCGAAACAGGCCCTTAATTCTAAGGGTGATTTGTTTTGAGCTCAAAACATTTGAAACAGCTATTTTGAGCTTTAAACATTTTGCACATCCCTAGTAGATTTGATTGCCAGTGTGGCCCTATCATTATGTCCCCTCCCCCACAAAGCAACACCTTTTTAGAGTCTGGGAACCGATAAAAGTTCCTTCATGGCCAGAAAAATTCCTTTAATAGGAACAGATAGTTGAGAGGTATACAGACATGGCTCTGGAATGTGTGAAATGCGGAAAAGCCACTGGAGTTGAAAGGTCTTCCTCTATTAGGAGCTACCTGTGTTGAGGCTGGGAATCTAAGAGTCTTCAGGCTACCATCCTATGGGATAGCCAGCTGAACTACCCCAGCCTTGGCAAAGCATGGAGTTCTCAGGTCCTGGCCTGACCCTGCCCAGCCAGGCTGTTCTAGGATAGGAAGGATATAAAGGCTTCCTGTCTGCTCTCAGGCTTAGCCTCAGAGGCAAAATCTCTTTGGTCTTGTATTTTGTCTTTCCTGATCCCGGCTCCTGTTTAGCTTGACCCCTGGTTTCAGCTCTGACTTTTGACTTGTCTTCTATTTCTGGCCTGTTTGCTTTGAACCTTGGCTTCAGCTCTGACACAGGCTGGCCCGATTCAGACATAACATGGAACTGCTGGTCCAATGGACCTGCGGTTTCACACCGCCTCCCCTGCTCACCCATCCACGTTTGGACATGCAGAGAGCTGACTCTCTACAGTCACTGAGACTGCAGAGAGGTAGAGGAGCTGGCTGTGCAGGCTTCCTTCTTTCCTGAAGGAAAAGGCCAGAGTGAGGGAGGAGCTTGGGGCCCAACTGCAGTGCCAGCATTTGGATGTAACCCTGGCACCACAGAAATGGAGTTTGTGGCAGTGAAACTCCGCTCTGACTAAAGGTTCAGAGTGGAGTTTGGTGAGGGAAACTGTGGGTTGCTTTCCCCCGCAAACTCCATCTCCCCAAATTAAGGTGTTTGGGTTAGGGAACTGGCGGGGTGAAGGGACCTCCGGTTTCCTCTTACATTTGAACTGGTCCACTTTGTCTTCTGCTCCTGGTTCCTGTTTCCTGTTTCTCTTCTTTACTCTGACCATTGGCATCAGCTCTGAGTCATGCTTTGAATCCTGACTTTCATTCTTGGAGGCAGGTCTCATGATTAGTGAGACCTGCTTTGTCCAGGTTAGCAGGGAGAGCGGGCTAAGCCTGCTCTCCTCGCAGACTAGCAGGGCAGCAGCCCTGGGTGGCTGGATCGGCTCCCCACATGACTGCCGGCTCCGTGACGGAGCCGGCTGGGAGGATCGAGAGCCATGCGGCCCCTGGAAGCTGCTGTATGCCCTGCATAAGCACGCAGGGCATACTGGAGAGACCCCCGAGCCAGGAGGCTGCTTTTAAGGCTCCTGGTCAGGGGTCTCCTTGTGAGCAGCCACGGCTACTCACGATCCAAAAAACCCGGGTTTGTGGAGCGCTTGCTCCACAAACCCGGTTTAAGGGGCGGGTTACTTGAGTGGTTTACCCGCTCAGGAACCACCGGGCTCGCTTCTGGTTCTCTGCTGGCTCCCCTAGCTCCCAGGTCCAGATTCTGATTTACCCTCTGGTGAATGCCCATGACCCAGCTGAGGGTAAAGGACTGATACGGAGTGTGAGTGTAAAGAAATGGCAGCTTGGCAGCTTCTGGGAGAGACAGACTATATGAGAAACTGAGAGAGAGTGTGAGCTGAAGCACCTTGGAGGTATAGGTCCCCTCTCTAAGAATCTGATAGTGAACTTGCTGCAATGGAGCAGCATGTGTGGTGCTTGCCTTTACTTGTGCTCAATTTGTATATTTATAAAGAAAAATATTAAAAAGACACAATAAGTCCAATGAGCTCTCCTCCAAAGGTGCCAAAGCCGCAGTAGCCATCTTTGGAATTTATCACCTTTTGGGGAAGTGAAGAGCACATAATATTTTAAAATGTAGATTCTGTAGGGCTGAGAGTGCATTACAGTGGATATAAAGCAAAATATGAAAATGATTGCTAGTAATTTATCGCTAAGGAAGTCCTCCCAACAAAACTGTAATAAGATAAAACTGTCCCAGTTTTGCCCTAGTTACTAACAGCCAGCACAGATAAGAAGGTTTTGTGGAAAGGTGTGTGTGTGTGTGTGTGTGTGTGTGTGTGTGTGTGTGTAAATTTTCAGACCTTCTTGGGGTAAATTGTGGCACCTATGCCAGGAACAATATTATTTTATATGTCTGGGTGGTATTGAAAATGGCCGTAAAAGCTGCAGAGATGACATGGATAAATGGCTACCATCTTGCTCTTCTCCACTTGGGCTATTTTACTTGTCCTGGGGGTGGTTTCTTGTCCTTTGTGAAATGAAACACAATAATCCACTCTTACTTTGAGGATTTTGATTTCATTTCATTTTAAAATCCCAAGATGTCATGTGCCTCAGCCCCCATCAGCTCAGTGCCACAAGTTCCAAATGTTGTAATTGGAGTGCTTATGTTGTTGTTTTGATATTTTAATTCTTTATGCAGCCTTGGGATCAAAAGACACACGGAGGTCTAAATGTGCAATAAAGAAATAAATAAATTCTGGCTATTATGGCCAGAAGTGGATTGGGAAATTTCTCTCAAATATCTGAAGTACTTAAGTAATTGAATAGAGTGTTCAAGTCAATGGAAAGGGGGAGTGATAGGTTTCACTGATTTGGTAATGAACAAGAAGGAAAGACTCAGTTTCCTAACTCTCCAAATACAGCGTCAGCTTTATAAAATGGCAGTAGGCATATCAAGCTAGCTCTTATCATCACACAATTTCTGCTTTAACTTATATTCCTGCCTTTTAAAACTCTTTTTCAACTCAGCAGAAAGCTAGCAAATATAGATTTAATTATGTAGAAAAGATGCTTTAACTGCAGTACACACTGAGTACTCAAAATCCAAAGAAAGCACCCTGCTTGAAATGTTACAAATCAATTCATTATATTTATTTTACAATTCATTATACTGATTTGAGGTGAGTTGGGCTTGAATTTAACACTGAGATTACCATATCTGGAACTTGATAAAGCCAGACTTTTTTGGGAGCATATTTAATAAAATTTGTGGATAATCTGAGCCTTAAAAAACCCCCAAAACATTGAGGTCATTTACACAATCAAAAACTGTGTTCTACCCAGGATTGGGAGCTGTATGCACTCCCAATTGGTTGTATGGAAGCAAGGTAGGAAGAAAACCTGGGTAGAAGTGATTGGCTGCATTCACACATAACATGGAACCGTGGGTCCAACAGACCCACGGTTCCATGCCCCCCCCCCATCCTGCTCTCCCACTTGTATTCAGATGTACTGGAGGGCTCCACAAGATCTGCTGATGGCCACTGCAGAGAGGAGGGGTAACTGGCTGTGTGGGCTTCCTTTTTGACTGAAGGACAGCCCGCACAGCCAATCATGCTGTAGCTGAAGGAGGAGTTTCCTCCCTCAACTCTGGTTTCAGGGGGCACAGCCTGCAGTTCTGCATTTGAACATACAACAGGCTGCGTGGAACCTCAGGTTGCGGCTGTGAAACTCACTACAACCTAAGGGTTCAGATTCGAGTTCCAGGTTTTGTCGCCTCACCAGGGTTCCAGGTTTTGTCGCCTCACCAAACCTCATTTGCCCACATTCAGGTGTAATGTCCATGGAACTGCTGGCCAATTCAACTGTGGTTCCGCGTTACATGCAAATTTGGCCATTGTGTGGAAGCAAGGTAGGAGGAAAACCTGTGTAGCTTTTCCTCCTACCTTGCTTCCATAAAACCAAAAATTGGGAGCACACACAGTTCCCAAACCTGGGTAGAACACAGTTTTTATTGTGTGAATGACCTCATTGATTATCTTGACATATTCTAAATAGCCCTAAAACTTTATCATGAAAAAAGGGATGTTTTAGCTTAGGGGTTCCTCAGATGTTGTTGAACTACAACTACCATACTCAAAAGCCATTGTAGCTAGGGATGATGTCAATTTTTTTTTAACTAATTCTAATTTCAACCTGTTTTAATTACATACATTCAATTATATAACTGTAATCTTTCTCTTCTCTTTTGGCTTGTGGCTGTAACATTAAAGAACTTGAACTTGAAGGGATGATGGGAATTGTAGTTCAGCAACATCTGGGACCCAAGGTTGAGAACCTCTGACCTAGCCAAAGCTGATTTCAGTAGGAAACTGACAGCACAATCCTACTCATGTTCAATCAGAACTAAGTCCCACTATAATCAACGGGGTATAATATCAGGCAAGTGAAAATAGAATAGCAGTTGTGAATCCCATGGGATTTAAAAGTGGTTATCTTTCCCTGGGTTGTCATGTCTACTCCTGATGTACTTTTTCAGATTTTAAAACCTGCGAGGCATGTTCCATGGTGGAGAAACAGTTTAGGAAATGGGTTTTACAGGGGAACCTCCAGGCACTATTAACCATAACTTATGAAGGGGTACTTCAAGATAAGACGGAGTGAGGAAATAAAAGAAAGCTGATGGGTCACATTTCTTATGGATAGTGGGCACTGTGAATGGATAGTGGGCACTGTGAATTTCTCTGCAAGCATGTAAGGAAATCCTTGAAACACACAAGGACCCTATGAAGATATTATACATAGTAGGAGCACTCATGTGCACAGTCCCTGAGAGCACTCTTGGAAGTTGTACTCTGAAATGCTGTTCCCACTTCCCACACTTCAACAACAACAATTTATATACCGCTTTTCAACAAAAGGTTCCAAAGCATTTTACAGAGATATATATATAAATAAATAAACAAAATAAATAAATAAGTAAGTAAGTAAGTAAGTAAGTAAGTAAGTAAGATGGATCCCTGTCTCCAAAGGACTCACAAGCTAAAAAGAAACATGATAGACTGGATAGACAAGAGAAACTGGAGGTACTGTGCTGGAGGTGGATAGGGCCAGTTACTCTCCCCCTGGGAGTGGCACAGCTTCCAAGTGCATGCCCAGGAACACTGTATGTGAGAATGGTGTTGCCACACCATATAGTGTCATGATACCAGCACACACAGCTCAGATTGGGAATCCTGTATAATTTTATAACGTATATGTCTGATGGGATTTGCATACCTAGGTTTGCCAGCTCTTGAGGAACAGAGACTAAAAAGTCTAGTGTTTTGGTGTGACCTTGAGCTGGAGTCTATGAGACAAAGCCACAAAAATGGCTGTGTTTACCCAAGGTGTACAGCTATTGCAAGTACATCCGCTACCAAGTAGTATTATTTACACATGTCAAGTCACCGCTGATCACACAAGTCAGACTGCAACTGTGCTCAGACTGGCAGTGGCTTCTCCAAGGTTGCAGGCAGGAGTCTCTCTCAGCCCTATCCTGGAGATGCCAGGGAAGGAACTTGGAACCTTCTGCTTTTCCCAGAGCAGCTCCATCCCCTAAAGGGAATATCTTACAGAGCTCACACATGTCTCTCATTCAAATGCAAACCTAGGGCAGACCCTGCTTACCAAAGGGGACAATTCATGGTTGCTACCACAAGACCAGCCACCTAATGGCGCAGTGGGGAAGTAACTTGCCTAGGGAGCAAGAGGTTGCTGGTTCAAATCTCCACTGTTATGTTTCCCAGACTATGGGGAACACCTGTACTGGGCAGCAGTGATATAGGAAGATGCTGAAAGGCATCATCTCATACTTTGCAGGAGATGACAATGGTAAACCCCTCCTGTATTCTACCAAAGACAACCACATGGCTCTGTGGTCGCCAGGAGTAGACACCAACTTGAAGGCACGACTTTATTTTACCACAAGACCAGCTGTCCTTCTGAACTGCTGTTTTATTTGTTGTCTTGAAGTTTTTGTTTTTAATGTACTTGGACTTCTTTTATTTTAATTGCTAACTACTTTGGGGAAATTTTATATTTTAAAAAGCACTATATGCATGCATTAAATAAACAATAGAGTCTTAGGACACAGTCAAGCATAACATGTTTCTTTCTTTAATCCCTGGAATCAGGAAGGTATGAACAAGTGCACAGTCTTCCTTTGAAATTTACCCCTAGCCCAGTGGATTTTTAAAATAATACCATGTTCCCATGTGTCTGGGCCCTTGGATCTAGCAGATCCTCGCAAGACTACAGACTTGCCTTCTACAAAGGAGCACTGATTACTGCTGATGCTCATAAGAGTTAAATTAAAACACTAAGTTGTGATTATAATACATAAGTGGTTGCAGTTGCCAAATATTAGATTGTGGAGCAGCCAACAGGAATCCCAGGTAGGGCAGCTGTTCCTGAAAGGAGATCCATTTACTGTTTATATTCACCATTCCAGAGTCAGTTGGCAACATAGCTGCCTTTTCTCTTGTAATTCTCTAGGGAGCAATTTCAAGCAGCACCCCACCCCTCCGCTCAAATATCATCTTATCAGATTGTTGCCTTAGAACAAGCACTTATTTAATGTGCTGCATCTGATAAGCTCCTTTCCTTCCATTTTCTCTTGGCTCATCTTTAAATCTGTCACAAACTAGTTTCATTTTCCAGCTACACAAACAAATTCCAGGTGGCACAAATAGGGCCTGATTAAGCAATTACAAGGAAGAATGCCCCATTACTCACTGTTGTGAGCAATACACACCAAAGCTTTTTAGGGCATATTGCATCATGCCTGTTTTAAAATAAACACACTAGATTTTGAGCTGAAAGCTGTCAGGAAATCCAGTCTGATGGGTTGGCTTTTAGCTGGAATTGCACAGAGACTGCAATATGCAGTTCCCTCCCAAAAGGCTGGCTCAGGCCCAGTGCTCAGAACTGGTACAGAACTGCCCCATCCCAGTGAGAACACATGGAGAACATTCACGCAATCAAAAATGGTTCTACCCAGGTTTGGGAGCTGTGTGTGCTCCCAGTTTTCGGTTGTGTGGAAGCAAGGTAGGAAGAAAACCTGGGGAGAAGTGATTATGTGAAAGCAAGGTAGGAGGAAAACCTGGGTGGCTTTTCCTCCTATCTTGCTTCTATGCAATCACTCTTACCCAGGTTTTCCTCTTACCTTGCTTCTACACAATCAAAAACTAGGCACAGACACAGCTACCAAGCCTGGGTAGAACACAGTGAGGCGGGTCTCATGATCAGTGAGACCCGCTTTAAAAGGGTTTGCAGGGAGAGCGGGCTAAGCCCACTCTCCCTGCAGATGATCAGCAAGCCCTGCCTGGGCAGTCAGATTGGCCACCCACACAACTGCTGGCTCCATCACGGAAAAGGGGGGGGCTTGGGAGTTCGGGGGCCGTGTGGCCCCCGGAAGTTCCAGCATGCCCTGCGCAAGTGCGCAGAGCATGCGGGAGGCTGCATTTTAGCCTCCCGGACAGGGGTCTCCTTGTGAGTTGCCGTGGAGCCACGCCACGGCAGCACACGAGCGCTCCCAGTTAGCGGAGCGCTCGTTCCACTAACCTGGGCTAAGGGGAGGGCTTCTCAAGCGGGTCAGCCGCTTGTAAACCACTGGGTTGGCCTGCAAGCCCGGTGGTTTACACGAGCAGCAAAAATCGAGCTAGGCTCTCCCAGCCCGATTTTTGCTGGTTGTGAGAATAGCCTCAGTTTTTGATAGTGTGAATGACCCCATGGCCCTTTTATAACACAGTTGTATAAGCTGCTGTGCCTGTACTGACACAGTGACAGGTCCAAGAGTCTCAGCACATCCATCTTTTATTGTAAATGTGTAAACATTGCATGATATGAAGACTGAGCCAATGACCTTCAGCAAAACTGCATTCTTACTAAAACATAATTCTCCTTGCACATTAATACTAGCACTGGCAGCTAGTATTAATTAAAATGCCCAGTTATTAACGAGCTCACCTATTGTACAGCATAGTCCTTAGCTAAAATACCTAACTAGCTCCATGCATGAAATATAGCTAATAAAAACTTCAATATTATTGTACAGCTGGAATCATTGTGGTGGAATTAGCTGTCTAGAAATGCATCAGTGTGCCACTAGAGTGTGCACATGGCCAAGGTATTGTGAAAGTGAATCTGCTCTCTGTTTTAAATTATTTTATAAAGAGCTGAGAGCTGCTTGTCTGAGGAAGTCCAAAATGTCAAAAATTTCCAGGGAGGTGCAGAGGTTTTCTGAACATTTCTTTGGTTTTCTTCTTGATCTTACAACTGAGTATGCCAAAGGTCATGTTAAGGTTAGCTTTTCCCCCAACAGTTCCTTCAGAAAAAGTTGTCACCACACTCATCCCTGCAGTTCTAAGATATGTTTGAAGCCCTGTAGCTTACAGTCAATGAAAAGTTCAATACATGTTTTTGATATGTTTGTTTTTGCAAGATGATCCCTACAGTTCTTTAGGCTGCAAAACAAAACAAACCAACTTCCATTACTGGAACATCAGTAATGGAACAATTTGGAAGGCTGCTTCCACATGACAGTTAATTGTACAGGAATATTTTCATGAATAATTCTGATATCTGAAAATGCCCTCTGGGGATAACAAATATATATTTAGCTTGGAGGTTCTGGACATGGTTTATTGGGCACACTGCAATTTTCCACAAAGCTAGACACGTGTTTTAATCAACATATAGTAATTGTCATATCTAGACCTGTTTCAGACCGGCTTTCGGGTGGGCTATGGGGTGGAGACTGCCTTGGTTGGCCTGATGAATGATCTCCAACTGGGAATTGACAGAGGAAGTGTGACTCTGTTGGTTCTTTTGGACCTCTCAGTGGCTTTCAATACTATTGACCATAATATCATTCTGGAGCATCTGAAGGGGTTGGGGGTGGGAAGCACTGCTTTGCAGTGGTTCCACTCTTACCTCTCGGGCAGATTCCAGATGGTGTCTCTCGGGGACTGTTCTTCAAAAACTGAACTTCGGTATGGTGTCCCTCAGGGCTCTGTATTGTCTCCGATGTTGTTTAACATCTACATGAAACTGCTGGGAGAGATCATCAGGAGATTTGGTGCAAATGCTATCAGTATAACATTGTTTAACATCTACATGAAACTGCTGGGAGAGATCATCAGGAGATTTGGTGCAAATGCTATCAGTATACCGAAGACACCCAAATCTATTTCTCCATATCAGCATCATTGGGAGTAGGCATAACCTTCCTAAATGCCTGCCTGGAGGCAATGATGGGCTGGATGAGAGGTAACAAACTGAGACTGAATCCAGATAAGATGGAGGTACTTATTGTGCGGGGGCAGAACTCGGGAGATGATTTTGATCTGCCTGTTCTGGATGGGGTCACACTTCCCCAGAAGGAACAGTTACGCAGTCTGGGGGTTCTTCTGGACACAAAACTCTCCCTGGTATCCCAGGTTGAGGCAGTGGCCAGAGGTGCCTTTTATCAGCTTTGGCTGATACGCCAGCTGTGTCTATTTCTTGAGATAAATGGCCACAGAACAGTAGTACATCTGCTTGTCACCTTCAGACTTGACTACTGTAATGCGCTCTTCATGGGGCTGCTTTTGTATGTGGTCCAGAAACTGCAGTTAGTCCAGAATGCGGCAGGCAGGTTGGTCTCTGGGTCATCTCGGAGAGACCATATCACTCCTATCTTAAGATATCTACACTGACTGCCGATAAGTTCTGGGCAAAGTACAAGGTTTTGGTTATAACCTATAAAGCCCTAAACAGCTTGGGCCCTGGGTATTTAAGAGAACATCTTCTTCGCTATGAACCACACCGCCCATTGAGATCATCTGGAGAGGTTCGTCTGCAGTTGCCACCGGTTCGTCTGGTGGCAACTCAGGGATGGGCCTTCTCCACTGCTGCCCCGATGCTTTGGAACATACTTCTTGCTGAAATAAGAGCCTCCCCATCTCTTACAACTTTTGAAAGGGCAGTCAAGACGCATTTGTTCACCCAGGCTTTTAATTAGATATTGTTTTAATTGTGATTTAATTTTGTTTTAATAGTTTTAATTTTGTTTTGTTTCAACTTTAAAAAAATTTAATTGTTGAAATGTGTTAATCTTTTGTTGGTTGTTTTTATTGTTTTGTAAAGAGAACTTGTGTTTTGGGTGGTATAAAAACATGTTAAATAAATAAATAGATAGATAGATAGATAGATAGATAGATAAATAGATAAATAAATACACCACCTTCAGACATAATGGCAAACCAGAGGCAAATGTGCCAGAGGTTAAAAATTGTGGTAGTCCAAATGAAGAAAACTGCAGAGTGGGCCAGTGTTAGCCCCTGAACCTTAATTTGTTCTTTAGGTCTGTAGTGTGTTTTGCTGCTGAGATCTCAGGTTTGAAGGTGGCATCATGTTGTCCAGATATTGCTGCTGTGACCTCCGGGCTATACAAGCTGCACAAACTGGGGTTAAGGGTACGACGCGCCTCCCTCTCTCCAACTGTATTGGCTGCCTGGGCTTTCCTTCATGCAAAGGAGGAAGCCCTCACAGCCAGTTCCTCCACCTTTGTCGGCTCCAAGATCGCTAGTCTGAGAATGCGATGGGAGAAATGAGTCAACACAGTGAGACATCATCTGGACAATATGATACCGCCTTTAAACCTGAGTTTGCCAGTATGTCTGAAGGGGGCCATAAATACAATTATCTATCTATCTATCTATCTATCTATCTATCTATCTATCTATCTATCTAATTTGTATACCGCCCCAAACCTCATCTCTGGGCGGTTTACAACCTTTGTAAGAATTGCCTTTCACCAGTTTGCAAATAGAAACCACATGGACCAGCTGCACCAAGCCATTTGAATTTGTGTTGGATGAATAGTAGTAGTTAGACTAGCAATTAGTACAGAGACAACTAATACAGAGAACACTGAACTCGCATCTGTGATGTCTTCACATGCGGAGGAAGGCCAGAAATGTGCTGCACAGCACAGAGGCCCTCCTTCTTTCAGTGCATTCACTTGGGAGGAGGGGAGCTGGAAGGAGCTCGCCGCCAAACATCCTGCTGCACAGTGGTGTTTTCAAAGGTAAAGGGGGGGCTCTCCCCGCCTCAGCCTCCCACCCCCTCCAGCCGCCTCCACCATGCCGCATCCTGCTGCTAGCAGCTGCGTTCCTTAGAGGGCAAAAGGGGAAACTTCCCCCTCAGCACACCTCCTCGCAGCCACTGTGGCCGCAGCAGTGCAAGCACCTTTAAAAAAAAAAAAAAGGCAAAAGGGGGACTTTCACCTGGTCCCCCACCCTTGCTGCAGCTGCCGCTGCCCACAGAGAGGTGAAGGAAAATTTAAGGTGTAGCAAAATTTGCCGCTCCTCAAATTTTGCAGTTGTAGGCAAATGCTTACTCTGCCTCTCCGTTAATCCGTCATTGTTGCCATTGACTCAGCTGCTCTGATGTCAGAGGCTCCTCTCTCTCATGTCAAAGGGGCTGCAAGCTTGAATCTGATAGGTGATTGTTTGGGGGTAAATTGTAATAACTTACATTCTAGGCAACTAACATTTGGCTTGTCCACGAGACTCACACCACCACTGCCTTCTACCAGTAACCCCATGTGCCAATGGGAATGCTTCCCACAGACCTCTGAGGTATATTTTCAGTTGTGGATGGAGAGGATGCCAGGGTATTAGTGACAGTAGTGCACTGCCACTGCCTCCTTTTCCCAGCACCTTCCATATGGGGTTGGTGGGCATCAGGGATCAGTCAGGTGCTCTTTGTTAGCTCTATACCCCTGGGCTTCTGCCCTAGCTTCACATCTGGAGCTGGCACTGTGATGCAAATTGGTGAAACCTAGGGAGATGTTTGTTTTTTATATGAGAAGTTCCTGTGAGTTATCACATCACCCCATCCCAAAGCTTTTAGATCATCAGTTAAGGATGACCTGAAGATGCGGCCATGGCAATTCCAAATGGGACGTGCCAGATGTGCTCTCGGAGGAAGAGACTGTAGACAACATTTGGACTGATTAACAGGAGTCTGTAGACTCCTACAGAAGTCTGCAGATAGCAGGAGGGCCAGCTAATTAGATGCCCCATTAAAGTTTCAATGCAAAGAAACAGCAATGAGGAGCAGAAGGTCACTGCATGTCACTGGGCCCCTAGCCAATGAAACTGGTTGGGTTCACAGGACTCCCTTCACCCAAACTAACTGCTGCACTGCTAATCCTGTGCGGCACCTCTCTTTCTACAAATGATTGAACACAGCAGAAATTCAGTCTCCAGTTACCTGCTTTCAAACTTTAATGATTCAGAATGACACAAATACATTTAAATATGAAGAACATGCACACACAAACACAATTTTTTTTTAGCAAATTCTTTGAAAAATCTGATCCCTAAATGTCAAGATACATCAAGGTTTGTTTGATCATGTTGGTTTACAATACACATCTCTCATTAATGATTTGGTTACTGTTACAGATCACTGGAGGGACCAAAGAAGTGTGTGTTTTCTTCCTTTGAACAGCTTCTGAAATTAATTTTGATAGAGATTACACAAGCCCATTGAGTCATGTCCACTATTTCCTACAATATTTCTTGGTTTTCTTTTAATGTTAGGAGATGAAATGTGAGATGACAGCAAAACAATCAAACCAGACCATAAACTGGAAATAGCCATATCCCCTCTGACTTCCCCATCTCTGTTTCGGGATGGAGTTCCTCTACTTTGAGGCCTCAAAATCAGAAACGAGGGGGAAAACAAGTTTTTCTTCCTGTAACAGCAGAAGCAGAAATCCTGAGCAGTTCCTCCCTAGGTCTGAAGTAATAAAGATCTAAAATACAGAATATTTAAATGTTCCCATGATCACACAATCTAATATGCTCTTTTTTTCTCATCCAGTCTGATCAAGGTATCCAAAACCAGTTTAGTCTACCTTATGTGAGAGGTATTAAAGGGATAGAGTCCTGGGCTGACAGAGTGAAATATACAACAATACTATATACACATAGGTGGGAACAATTTCCGTCAACTCCACTGGACTAGTAAACATACATAGGATTTGGACAGTGTATAAAATAATAACATATGTGTGAAGAGCAGTGTATGGAGATTCCCCTGGACTCTTATCAAGCAACAGTGAAACTGAAAAATAGAGATTTCAATACAAGGGCTGTGCATAAACAACAACAAAATAAGGATTTGATTGAATGCAATGGAATCCTAATGATGTGTATTGTCAACCTTTCAACAGGGGGTTAGATGCATCAAATCAATGCAATAAATCATAGTGGTTTGATGTACTGGTGGTGGGTGGGGGCTTACGTGATAGGTGAACAGTGGACTCCCTTCTATCTTGTAACAGGAAACTGACTGCATTCTGGGCAACCGCAGCGGGGTTGCTTTATAATGCTGCCTTTCCCCGCCTGACAATTGCCCCACAATCCCCTGAGAAAGGAAGCAGAATCATAACATTGTGCTCTTTCCCTGGTACATTACTGGGGGGAAATGGCCACACCATTTAACTAAAAGGGGGGAAGGGGGCAGCCATTTCCCCTCAGTAGTGCATTGAGGAAAGGATGCAACGTCATGAAATTGCTTCCTTCCCTGGGGCTTAGTGGGTTTATTGCTGGGGAAGAAGGAGACATTTTAAAGTGCCACCACTGCAGCTCCCAGGAAGGTAGCCGATTACAAGTTAGCAGATAAAAGCGAGCCCATTGCTGTGTTTCAGATAAGGTCCCCAGTGATAAAGTTTGCTTCAGTACAATGATACTGTATTGTTATTGAGTTGTATCATTTTGTTGGGCAAATTTTTAATAAGATGGTATCCAATAAAATATTTCCCAATAGAGCCTGTGTGATGCCAGGTCCAATTATTGGCCCAATATGATGCACAGCCTAGGGATGTGCACAAACCTTGGTCCATGCACAGGTTTGAATACAAACCGGTTTGCAGTTCTGCAAACTGGTTCATGCTGGTTCAGCCCAACTACGAACTGGTTCGATGGTTTGAAGGTGGTGCTGGGTGATGGTGGTGAGTGGCACCATTAAAAGTGAGTAGAGCAGGTCCTTACCTACGTGCTGCCGCTACATGCAGCTTCCTGCTGCTGTGCTACTCCCCCCCCCAACAGCACGTGCACAGCACCGGCACAGTGGTGGCACGGACACGGCCCCTGCGTGTGTGCAGAAGCCATCTGTATGGTCAGCAACACCCTGCTGACCATGCAAATTACTTCGGCGCATGCACAGAGGCTATGTGCATGCTGGTGCCATGCATGGGCTGTTGGCGGAAGCACTGCAGCATCAGGAAGCTGCATCGAGTGGCAGCATGCAGGTAAGGACCTGCTCTACTCACTTTTAAAGGTGCCGCTCGCTGTCCCCCCGAGACCACTCTCGGACCACTCTCTGTGTATAGGGGAGATGATGCTTAACTTGCAAGAGGAGGGGGGCCTCCAGTGGAGGGTGGGCGGCTGGGCTCCAAAGGCCTTTAGGTCCAGGCTCCAAAATTACCTAAGTGCACCTCTGCATGCCCTGTAATAAAAGGGCAACCATACCTCACTGCCACCCACCCACCCACCCAGAAATGCACCAGGGAAAGAACACAACATTGTAATGTACAAAATTACAGCTTCAGACAATCAAGTCTCTAAAAGGAGACCAGAATGGATAGAAGAGGCCACCAGTAAAAGCGTAGTTGTGTGCATTGGCCCTCTGTTAGGATTGTCCCATATGAAATAAGAGACTCAGTATTCAAATATAATAATGTTAATATAATTTAACACTGGGATATTTTCTTCACCTTTCTTAGTAATTGAGTAAAACAATGTTAATTATCTCTTTGCTCCTGACCTGACATTTCCATTCCACTTTTGATTTGTCTGCTCCTTACACCTAACTAAGAAGCTACAGAGGATGGACTCATGCATTGATGCTTCAGTACACACCGAATATTCTGAAGGTGGAGCATCTGATAATTTTACTCTTGATTCTTTCCCAGCCTGAAACTCCATACTGTGCCCCTAGAGAAATTAGTGAAAAAACTTTTGTCATTAAGACTGAAGGTTGCTACAGTATATAGGTTTTTTTAAAACCTCAAGTTGGGTGATCCAGGCTAAACCCCCTTTTTTGGTGTAATAATATCCCTTATCACCGGGATAAGAATTTATGCATGGAAACTTTGATTTGAAAAATAACCTCATAGTCCTAACTTTAGACAGGTTTTGTTTCTAATCTCCATGGTTTGGATGTAGTCTTTGAATTACAATTCTTCCATTGTTGCTTTAAGACTGGTTTTCCTAGTTAGGAAACTGAGATTAATCCCTAAAATGCATAGTAAAAGGATATTTAACAGAACATTGACATAGCCTCCTTCTTAAGAAACTAAGGCAAGAAGTTTAATGAGCTCAATAGATTTCAATCTGGGATATTTTAGCTCCCCCAAATATTGTTATGCGTCTCCAACCCCACTTCTCTGAATGGTGAGAAGTTCCACCGTGCAGTTCAACTTGGGTTCCAGTTCCCCTTGGAGGACAAACTGCTGGAGGCATAAGGTGTCTATCACATTTTGTTTATTCTCAAAGATACAAGTTGAGCACAAGTTGTACAGATACTGGTGTAGATGTGGCCTGTGTTGTTTAATGTTTTGCCTTGAACATTAATGATTGATATCTTGTGGATTTTCAGATAAAAAGGATGAGTGTAAATATTTTAACAAGTAAACAAGGTCTCAATTCTGAGTATGTTATTTCATCCAGAATTCCCCCCCCCTAGAAATTTGTCATCTGATAAGAAAAGGAGGGACCTTTTCTCATATCCAAAGCTATCTAGAAAATTCCAGAGTTCTAAGAACTAACCCCAAACCATATTTCTAAAGCTGCCATTTGACTGTAATGGTGTAAAGAGCCCCACCTTTCATATTATGTGAAGCATAACCCCTACTTATTCAGGACTGATTGATCCTGAATAATTTGCACAGATGTTATCTAATAATTCATTTGTTTCTATTAGTTCCAGGCTGTCTGAAATAGTTTGAACATGTGCCAGAGGTTCAACCTACAGTTTAAAAAACTATTTCATTAAAAGCAGTGAATAATACCTATCATTTTATTAAGAGTACAAAGCAAGAACTCAGGCAGGGGGAAGGAATAAAGTGGGACAGACAGTATAGGATGATCAAAGCAGGATGTATACTTTCAACATTAAAAAAAAGGCTGAGAACAAAAGGAAATTCCTCTCTGCTGTGATAGCATTTATTTCTTTCCTCTTGCAAATGCGGGGTGAAGAAAGTGGTGAAGTATTTAAAGGACAGCAGGCCATCATCCCCCTTGCCTTGCATATTTTATTTAAAAGTACTTATTTGTTCTAAAGGATTTTAGATCACACCAAATAACTCAAAATGGAATGCAGGTGTTTAAGCCAAGCAATTTTAGAAAAATATAACGTTAGCATAACCTCTGAGGATTTTTTTCTCTCTGCACCTTTTATTAATGACCTTCTTTCCTTGCTTTATGTGTGTTTTTCACTATTGGTCTTCCTCTTTCACCTGCCACAATGAGTTATCATAGCCAGATGCTTGGAAGACTTTTCGCATCTGTAAAAGGCCCACAAAGAATACGGATGGAAAAGAAGCTGGTGAATGAAAACAGCCACAGCAGAACTGAGACTGGCCCATGCATTGGAAGGATGAGGATGATATGTCACTGTATAGTAGGGATGTGCACAGAATGGATTTTGCGATTCATTTCAAGGTCTAACTGAATTACAACATCCTCAAATCATTGAAACTGTGGCCAAAGCTGGCTCCACCCCGGATTTAGCATGTTGACCCACCTCGGAGGACTGGTCTACCAGGTAGACCAGTCCTCTGAGATGGGCTGATGTGCTAAGTGCAGAGTAGAGGGCTGGTCTACCCACAAACCCCAATTGGTAGATTAGCTATCCCCGGGGGAAAAAGGGCTGTTTTTCTTCTCTATGATCTCTATTTCAGAGGTTGATTGGAAATGGCCAAATTGGAGTTGTTGGTGGATGGTCCTGATAGGGACCTAGATGAAATGACTATTTGTCTTTCATAAACTGTGATTCCATTTATAAAAATGTTTTCATTGTGGAATGTGCAATGATGATGTGAAATCATGCAGCACAAAAACCCTGCATTTTAGAGGATGACATAGTAAAAAAGATGACATCTTTATTCAAGATATCTACCTCTCATTTTTTTAAAAATAAAATATGACTTCTACACATGTATGTGAAATTTGTGATTTCTTTCTTTGTGTGCTAATTTTCCTTGTGTGTGTGGAAAAAAATATACATAAACGGCTATTTTTCTGCAGAAAACTGGTCTACCAATTGGGGTTGGTGGGTAGATCATTCTGTTGCTCCAGACCTAGTGCGTTAGCCCGCCCTGGAGGACTGGTTTACCCGGTAGACATCCTCCAAGGCAGGCTGACATGCAAAGCCTGTGGTGGAGGGCTGCTTTGCATGAGGCGGGTAGACCTCCGCCTCAGACTTAGCATGTTGGCCCACCTCAGAGGTCTGGTCTACCCATCAATCCCAGTTGGTAGACCAGCTCTACCCAGAAAAACAGGCCTCAAAATGGCACTTGAAACACTCTAATCATTTTGATTTGAAATGGGGCTGCTTCATTTCAAGCTTGAAACAGGCCCTTTATTTTAAGGGTGTTTTTGTTTTGAGCTCGAAACACGTGAAACAGCCCATTTTGAGCTTGAATCGATTTGAGCTCGAATTGATTTGCACATCTCTATTGCATAGTGGCTATATTGTCAGTAACTGGTTACAATTGTCTTACTCTAAGGAGAGGAGAGAGAGTGGAGTGACCTTGCACAGACACACACTAGGGCAGTTCACATGATCAACATCAGGAACATAGGAACATAGGAAGCTGCCATATACTGAGTCAGACCATTGGTCTATCTAGCTCAGATTGTCTTCACAGACTGGCAGCAGCTTCTCCAAGGTTGCAGGCAGGAATCTCTCTCAGCCCTATCTTGGAGAGGCCAGGGAGGGAACTTGAAACCTTCTGCTCTTCCCAGAGCGGCTTCATCCCCTGAGGGGAATATCTTGCAGTGCTCACACATCAAGTCTCCCATTCATATGCAACCAGGGCAGACCCTGCTTAGCTATGGGGACAAGTCATGCTTGCTACCACAAGACCAGCTCTCCTCTCCTTGAACTTGAAACCTTCTGCTCTTCCCAGAGCGGTTCCATCCTCTGAGGGGAATATCATTACCATGATTGAAAGATGTTCACATAGTTCTCCAAGCATAATTTGGGAGCTGGGTATGCTCCCGATTTTCAATTGTGTTTTAGATAAAAACCAGGTTGGAGGAGGTGAGCTTGATCATCAGTCAAGCCCCAGCTGGGTTAGACAATTCTCCCGCCCACCTCGTTCAGAAGATGGGGGTGGAATCTGGGCAGGGCATGTTCATCCTACCCAGTTCAAGCTCTGACCTTGCTTTTATCTAACATACAATCAGAAATCAGGAGCATGCCCAAATTAGGGTAGGAGGTGTCTCTTACCCTCATGTTGATTGTGTGAACATTACTGCTATTATCAAACAGCACATTTTCCCTTACAGGCAATATCTGGGCCTTGCTGATTTCATCCTCATATACTTTTCAATGGCCAACTTCTAAAATAAGCAATCACCTCTGGAATATGACATCACATAGAAAGAAATATATTCAATGTGAGATTTAATAAAGGTGCAGATTTTCTTGGTTGAACTTTTCTGCTTTAAGGGGAAAAAGCAGACATGTGCAGACATCAAGCAGAAGTAGTAAGGTGGCCTTATCTACCTGAATTATTAATGAAAACATATGCAAACACTGCTTTTAGTTTTTATTTTTTTGGAGAAAAAACCCTCCATATTTACATAGGCAACTATTTTTAAAAGACTGTATTATGCGGCTTGCAAAGTCAAACATTTACACTTTGGGCAGTATTTTATTCATAGTAGCAAAGGAACTATATTCAGATAGGTCTCTTTGTGCATGCTGTGAAATAAACAGAGAACTGCATTACTTGGAATATTAGATCACTACAATACCTTAGGATTGTTTCAGTATCCGGATGTTATTGAAATAATAACTGAGAGAATCCTTTAACCCTCTCCCACAGAAGTATGCATACAGAAATGTGTTATTTTATTTTCTATTGTTTAATTTTCAAGCCACTTGGAATAAAGTTATTGATAGTGGATGTCCGGCGAGGCCAGCTGTCCTTACCTCCGAGGACGGAGTGGTGAGAGGGCCCAAAGTGACTGGGATGGGTGGCAGCCGGGGAGAGGCGGAGGAAAGACTGCCAACAGGCAGGGACTCCGCTCCAGTGGAGGAGGAGCAGAGCCCTGATAAAGCCCAAGGGGAGGCATGTGAGGATAACATCATTAGCATGCCTCCCAAAGGGAGGGGGGTCTGAGCAGCAGGAGGGAGAAGTGGGAGAGGCATTGGCAACAGTGGTAAAGAGTAGTCAAATACAAGTGCTAAAGAGGGGCATTGGCCCCGTAATTGGGGGTGGGAGATGCATAGCCTGTGAAGAGGCATATAAGGAGCCAGCCAGGGATGAGAGGCTGGCTGGTGGAGTGTGTCAGAGGCCCCCGAGGAGGAGCAGACACAAGGAGCAAGCAGCCTGGGATGGAGGAGGCACAGCTCTCCCTGTCCCTGCTCTGAGGCTGGACCTGATAAGCCTAGCCAGGCTGGGTAAAGGAGACAGGGACATGTAGCCATAGTATCTTGTTTAAAGTTTCATCAGCATTCACATTGTTGGGAAGGTGTTGCAGGCTTAGGGTTCCTCCCAAGAGCCCACTGCTGATCCCCGAGACCACTTCTGTGCCCATAGCCATGTCATGATGCTGGAGTTACTCTCTCATGGCCCACCAAGAAAGGGGGAGCAGTCTGTGTTGCTGAGAACCTCCTGAAACCTAGAGCTGGCCCTGATTCAGCCTTGCATTTGGTTTGTCTGTGGCCACGACTGGAACACAGTGCATGGATAGTAAGTGGCTTGTTCCTGCTTGTAAGTAATCGGACTTTCATGATGGGTCACCCAGGTAACTGGGCTGTCTCAGCGACTTCATCAGGGCTCACTGCACCCCTTCACAAGCCTTGTGTCAATAGATGAAACTTTATTTTGCTTAAGCAGGCTTTTAATCTGCTTAATATGAAGTTTAATATTAATACTCCCCAAAATGAGGAGTATGGTGAAAAGAAAGCTGAAAGGGAAAATCAGGAGAGTCACTTTGCTCCAGAGTGCATGGAGTTTACTCAAAACCACAATATTAGAAGCCAAGTTAGACTGTATACTCAAAAGGAGGAAAGATACCACTTAGTCCAGGAGGATGCCAGCATGGCTAACGGGTACCGTCAAGGAAGCCATAAAAGGGAAGAAGACTTCTTTATGAAATTGGAAGGCCTGTCCAAATGAAGAGAACAGAAAGGAACACAAACTCTGGCAAAAGAAATGCAAGGTGACAATAAGGGAAGCAAAAAGAGAGTTTGAGGAACATTTAGCGAAAAATATCAAGGGGAATAACAAAAATTTCTTTAAATACATCAGAAGCAGGAAACCTGCCAGGGAAGCGGTTGGACCATTAGACAATGAGGGAGTGAAAGGGATTATTAAGGAGGATATGGAGGTTGCAGAGAAGCTCAATGAGTTCTTTGTGTCTGTCTTCACGGCAGAGGATACTGAGCATATACTTGTTCCTGAACCAGGCTTTTTAGGGATGGAGGCTAAAGAATTGAGCCAGATAGAAGTGATAAGAGATGATGTTCTAAACTGTCTGGAAAAACTGAAAACTAACAAATCGCCAGGGCCGGATGGCAACCATCCAAGAGTCCTCAAAGAACTCAAATGTGAAATTGCCGACCTCCTTGCTAAAATATAAAACTTATCCCTGCAATCGGGCTCTGTGCCAGAGGACTGGAAAGTAGCAAATGTAACACCGATTTTCAAAAAGGGATCCAGGGGCGATCTGGGAAATTACAGGCCGGTTAGCATAACGTCCGTTCCAGGCAAATTGATGGAAAGCATCCTCAAGGATAAAAGTGTAAAGCACTTAGAAGAACAGGCCCTGCTGGGAGTGAACCAGCATGGCTTCCGCAAAGGTAAATCTTGCCTCACCGACCTTTTGGAGTTCTTTGAGGGTGCCAACAAGTGTGTGGATCAAGGTGATCCAGTTGACATAGTCTACCTGGACTTCCAAAAAGCTTTTGACAAAGTTCCTCATCAAAGATTCCTAAGGAAACTCAGCGGTCATGGGATAAGGGGACAAGTACATGTGTGGATTGCTAACCAGTTGAAAGACAGGAACCAAAGGGTATGTATAAATGGAGAGCTTTCACAATGGAGGGAAGTAAGAAGTGGGGTCCCATGGGAATCTGTACTGGGACCAGTGCTTTTTAATTTATTCATAAATGATCCAGAAGTAGGGGTAAACAGAGAGATGGCCAAATTTGCAGATGATACCAAACTCTTCCGGGTAGTGAAATCCAAAATGGATTATGAGGAGCTCCAAAAGGATCTCTCCAAACTGGGTGAGTGGGTGACAAAGTGGCAAATGTGTTTCAATATTGGCAAGTGTAAAGTGCTGCACATTGGGATGAAAATCCCCAACTTCAAGTATACGCTGATGGGATCTGAGCTGTCATTGACTGACGAGGAGAGGGATCTTGGGGTCACGATGTGTGGATCAGCTCCCGGAGACACTCTGCTGTGATGCCTTTAGTGGGTTCTTTGCAAATAAAATCTCCTGTATTCGGGCCGACTTGGACTCCACTATTTCTGCAGGGTCTGTGAGGGAGGTATCCAGCAATCGCTCTTGCAGTGTTAGGTTGGATCAGTTTCAATCTGTGACTCCTGATGATGTGGACAAGCTGCTATTCCATGCTAGGGATCATTAGGAAGGGGATTGAAAATAAAACTCCTAATATTATAATGCCCTTATACAAAACTATGGTGCGGCCACACTTGTAGTACTGCATACAAATCTGGTCACTACATCTAAAAAAGGACATTATAGAACTGGAAAAGGTACATAAGAGGGCAACCAAGATGATCAGGGGCCTAGAGCACCTTTCTTATGAGTCAAGGCTACAACACCTGGGGCTTTTTAGTTTAGGAAAAAGATGACTGCGGGGAGACATGATAGAAGTCTATAAAATCATGCATGGTGTGGAGAAAGTGGAGAGAGAGAGAGAGAAATTCTTCTCTCTCTATCATAACACTATAACCAGGGGTCATCCCATGAAATTGATTGCTGGGAAATCTAGGACCAACAAACGGAAGTACTTTTTAACACAGTGCATAATCAACTTGTGGAATTCTCTGCCACAAGAATTCTCTGCCACAAGATGTGGTGACAGCCAACAACCTGGATGGCTTTAAGAAGGGTTTGGATAACTTCATGGAGGAGAGGTCTATCAACAGCTACTAGTTGGAGGGCTATAGGCCACCTCCAGCCTCAAAGGGAGGATGCCTCTGAGTACCAGTTGCAGGGGAGTAACATCAGGAGAGAGGGCACGCCCTCAACTCCTACCTGTGGCTTCCAGCAGCATCTGGTGGGCCACTGTGTGTGAAACAGGATGCTGGACTAGATGGGCCTTGGGCCTGATCCAGCAGGGCTGTTCTTATGTTCTTATGAAGTTGCCTTATACGGAGTCAGTCCATCTGTTGCAGTATTGGTCTATAGGTCTCAGTATTGTGTACGTCAGTGGCACAGGAAAAGCATAGGTGGCCCATGTTTGGGCCACACACCACCACCTGGCAGCACCCCCCCCATACACGGTACCTCCTCTCTCACCACCACGTGTGCAGGGCACCCATTTTCTTTGCATCTTGAGCGGTGGTAGACCTGACAGAGCAGTCTGGGGTAGTAGGCTGCCCTGCCTCTGCCGCTCAGCTGTCTCCCTTAAATTCTCTAGGATTTAAGAGAGAGTTTTTTCCAGCCTTATCGAAAAATGGCAATGACTGAAGCTGGAAGCTTTTGCATGGAAGGCACATTTTCTTCCATTGAACTATAGCCCTACCCATCAAGTTTTACTTGCTGGTTGGGTTTTTTGATTGGTCTTATGTATTGTCACCTCATACTGATCATTAGATTGTTTTAAGAACAACAACAACAAATAATTTATGCATTGAGGCATCTTGATAATTTGAATGGAAAGTCAATATATGAGCACTCATGATCAGGAAGTCCCATGATCAGTAGATAAGAACAGCCCTGCTGGATCAGGCCCAAGGCCCATCTAGTCCAGCGTCCTGTTTCACACAGTGGCCCACCAGATGCCGTTAGAAGTCTACTGACAGGAGTTGAGGGCATGCCCTCTCTCCTGCTGTTACTCCCCTGCAACTGGTATTCAGAGGCATCCAGATCAGGAAAATCAATCAGTTATATGTATGATCAGCATGCTTTCCAGACTAGACCCTACAATGGGGTTAAGATGTATCTTGGAAGTGTGCTTCCACACTTCCTACATCGTGACACCACAGTCCCTACACGGACAGCAGGGTACAGTTCACATTTCAAATGCCTTGTGTCGAATTTAATCGCTGTGAAATAGAGCTATATCCAGCGTGAAAAAGTTGCTGGTTTTTTTGGGCTGTTAGTTTCTGCGAGACTGCTCCCCCTACTGTTTACGTTTCAAATGCGACTTGCCCGAACGGAGGCATTTTGCTGCTGATGAGCAGTTAGTCTGGAAAGCGCACAGGAAGACCAATCAGTTATATATCAAGGCTGTTCTTATGTGCGGCCTCACCCGGGCTAGGGATGCCCAGCCCAGGTTAGGCTGTGCATGAGAACCGCCAGGATAGCGGCCTATCCCGGGGGCCCAGCGCCACTTAGCCCAGTTTTTAAGCCAGGCAGTTAGCCTAGGTTAAGGGAGCGAGGGCTCCCTTACCCCCAGCTACCTGCTTGTGTGTGAGCATGGGCTGCTTCCAGCCTGGCCACACACAGGACCGGGCGCCCAGAGTGGCCGTCTCTTCAGGGAATCCCCCAATGCAGAACATATGTCATGTGGTGCATTGTGGGTTTCACGGAGGCTGGGACAAAAAGTCCTGGTCATGTGAATGGCCATATTATTTTATTGGCTACATGTATACATGTCAGCAAACTGAGCAGCTCAGTAATCTGTAGAATGTGATTAGTGTTGCCAGTTGAAAAAATACACCCTGGCCTGTTTCTGGGCCTTTCATAGCAGCTGACCTGCAGTTTTTTTTAATCTGCAATAATTCTCAGGTGTAGCTTGTCACTGCATGGAACGAAACGAAAAACCAACCTGCTGTTAAAGGTGTAGGAGCAGGATCTGGCTCCATTCGCACGTAGCACCAAACTGAAGTTGAATGGGGCAGAAGTTGGAATTTGTGTATATCCAATTGCGTGAAACCGTGGTTTCGTGGCAAAAGCGACCTGTGGTTTCCCTTGCCAAACTGCAATTTGAATCTTTTGTTTGTAGTGAGTTTTGGTGCTCCAACCTGAGGTTTGAAGGTGGCAGCATTAGGTCTCAACACAGATGCTGCCATAACCATGGTTTTGTGCTGTTTCTGGAGCCTAAATCAAAGAGAGGGTGGTCCCAGGGCGGTAGCTAGGGGAGAGGGGGCCCATGTTCATCCCTATCTCTGGTGCCCCCCCCCCGAGTGAGGGAGATAATGAAGAAAATGGGGAGGGGTGGAGCTGGAGGGCCCTCGGGAGCTGGGGGCCCGTGTTCTTTGAAGACTTTTGCTCAATTATAGCCACGCCCCTGAGTGGTCCAGACCCACCCAGGAATGTGCTCGCTCCATGCCTGCTGCGCTCATCAGTGGCTGCCTCTCTGAGCACTTGCCCTGCCCTCTATCTCTGCACTTCTCAAGCTGATGCCCAGCAACAGGGATGCCGTCTTGTCCCATCCCAAGCTTCTAAGCCTGTCAAAGGGAAAAATCACATTGAGGGATGCCCGCTTTCCAGCGTGCCTCTTGTTCCCCACTCTTGAACCCAGAAGAGAAAGGGGATGGAGTGGAAGGATGGGCATCATGTGTTTGGGTCACCAAAAATAAATTGATAAAAAGTATGTTCTCAAGCACATGCAGTCACAGTGGCAACCCGATGAGATCACTGCAAAGGTAACATATGGCAGGGCAGCAATACCTGGTGTCAGCTTTAAAAGGTAGCCCCACCCAGGAACTCTTAAATGTCTTTGCTCTGTTTTTTATACAATAAAGTTGGGGTAGGGGAGCCCAGCCCCTTCCACTTGGATGCAAGCACACACTTTATGGCATTACTCATGAGAAGAATCTCCCGGGGATGACAGGGATCGGGCAGAATTGTTAATAATGTGCGATGATGCCCCTTCTCCCAAGACTTCTCTCTCATGAGAGTGAAAGACCATGGAGAACCGATGCACTATTCATGAGAAAAACCGTCCTGGGGTAAACAGGGATGGGGCTGAATCTATAATAATGTGCAATGTTACCCCTTCTCCCAAGGACTATTCTCTTATGAGAGTGAAAGGCCATCGAGAAACACATCAGGGCTGGACAGCAGATGCCACCCATCCTGGTTGCTCATCACAAGCAAGCCATGGGGACAGGTACCCCAGCAACACCTCTCCCTGTCTTGGCAACTGCCACAAAGAACCAGTTCAAGGAAGCCCTCTGCCAGTCCACTCATCCTTTTGCACAAATCCATGTTTGTTTTTGCCTGGTATGGCGACCCTACTTTCCTGTGATCACTGATAATTGGGGCTCCCCTCTCCCATTGTTCCCCATAGTGGTTGATCTGCATATGCCTCAATGCCGGCCCAAAGCCGGGAAATTTGAATGAGAGTAAAGATCTATCCCTGATCCCGGTGTTTCCCTAGTCTGTCCACCTGGTGCCACTCACACACATGGAGTAGCCACTACTCCTTGAGAGTATGAAAGGTTTGCCTGGAGAGGTGGACTAACTCATGAGAGCACAGTCCAACGGAGTACTGAAGGTCTTTTTAAAAAAAATTAATACATTTATATCCTGCTCTTCCTCCAATGAGCCCAGAGTGGTGTACAACCCTGTGAGGTAGGTTCTGTCCTCCCCATTGGTCTGGTCCTCTCATGAGAGGGCTAATTCCTGGTCAGGAAGCCAACATGGAGGCAGGAGTTTGCATGGGTGCTCCTGGACTGCTTTGCCGTGGTCTGTCATCACAAGAGCATCCTTGGTCACAGTGGACCAGACCCCAGGATCCTTTGCCCTCCCTCATATACATATACCCTCCTAGGAAGTCAGCATGATCTCTTTCTAGAGTAACAGAAAAATGCCCCTGCATCTCCCCGGTGCCAGTAATTGTTCTTGTGCAAGACTGTTTTGCTGTGGGGCTCTTACAAGGGTGGTGGTGCAATTGTTGTGAGAAGGGCTTATATGCCATTTAAAGGGATTTAAATGCCCTTCCCCAGCCAAGAGAGGGTGATCCATTCCGAAAAGGCACAGTCATGCTCAGCATGCCCCCTTGAAGATCGTGGCCAATGGCTGCCATCCTGAAGATGTTCTGACGCATTGCCAATAGTCTGGCTACGTGAGTGCTAAGGAGCTTGCTGGGATGTGGACTTGGCATACCAGGAAGTTGGAGTGAAACCAGAGATTGCTGGGCTACAGTTGGATGGACATCTGTGATGTGATTCACGGTTACAAAAATTGACCTCAGGTTCATCTACCCTCTGTTTGCCTTTATGTGCAAATTTGACCACTGAGAAAAGAACTGGGAAACGTAAAGGGGATGTCAAAAATATCCAGTGATTTGTGATAATTATCTGTTATATATTTAAACTATGGAAACATTTTAACAGCCCTATCTTATTTAGGCTTGGGTACATGGAAACAGTGTCCACACTTTTTATAGCACCTAAATAAGGCTTATGTGTGCATAGGACTGAAGCTAGGAAGCCCAATAAGAAGCATGCTTAGTCAGAAGTTCCACTGATTTCAATGAGAGTTACTCCCCATCTAATTAATTTATTTATTTATTTATTTATTTATTTATTTATTTATTTATTTATTTATTTCTGTATGTATACCACTTTGGGAACTTTGGTTGAAAAGCGGTATATAAATATTCATCATATTCATATTCATATTTGCATTTGTATAGGATAGTGAGTGTAATGCATTAGCGAAGAACTTGTGAAGAAATGGAATGTAGCATTACCACCAATGTCACTCTTTATCCCTAATTGTATTGGCTGACATCTATCTTCACAATATTCCACCTTGTGTTTTTTCCATTCTACTGTTGTAGTCTCTGCCTTCACTAGAAACCACCACAAATTTCTTCTGAGCTAATTAATTTATTTATAAAGTGCATTAAGGCCTATACACTGGGAAATGCTGATCAAATTGATGAGTTAAAGCTTTTTCCTCCCTGCAGGATTGGGCCTAAATGCTGTATTGTTCTGTGGAGTGTTGTTAAGCAGCTGCTGGGGAGACTCCTCAGAGGCAAAGCATTTGACTGCTGAGTGAGTAAGTCTCTAAATATCTCCACCAATTGCACAGGGATGTTGTTGGGATTAATTAGCTAATCACTTTCGAACTACTTAAGATCTTGGATGTTGTACACACGCAGAACGTAAGTTAGATATGGTGTGCCAGTGCCTATGTCAAAGTGGCCTGATAGAATCACACCTATGAAAATAGAGGTCCCTACCTGTTGGAAATTCTCTATCGTGAGAGAATCCCTTTCTCATTATAGCAGAGTGCACAGAGGCACAACACAGCGGATTTAGTTAGGCATGCGTGTATGCTGAGAGTAAAGTAACTTGGAGCCAATTCATAGTTTCAAATCAACATAAAAGGCATTTATTAAGGAACTCCATTCTAGATAGGAAAGTGAGGAGTTAGGATCTTCTATCTATCTAGATGGATGCAGATGGATTCTGCATCTTCTCTGCACATATGGTGCAGGGAGAGAAGCTTGCCATGTTGCAAGGTAGAAGGGCAGGTAGGGGAAGAGAGAGAGAGAGGAAGTTAGTTCCTGAGATTAGCAATCTACATTTCAAAGGGATAGTATCAGAGCAGTGGAGAAGGGATGACCAATGTCTTGACCCTCTAGCCCTCTGACTTACTAGTCTGTCCTCCACTGTCTGAGACAAAGAGACAGAACAAAGTCCTTTAACTTCCAACACTACCTTCATCTTTAGGTTGGTAGCTGCGGGTCCTGGCCTCCCTCCTCCAGACTTCCTTTATGCAAAAATCACCTGGTTTGGGTGGTCTTCAGCCCTTTCCGGACCTGTTCCCCAGCATGGTGGCCAATCTGGATGGTGCTGTGCATGTGGACCCCCCACCACCTCAAAGAAGCTCCCCTGAGGGGGTAAGTTAAAAGAAAAAAAAATTATTTTGGAAAAAAAGTTCAATGACCCCCCCCCCAAACAACCAAACTAAACCGGAGTGGGGGGCGGGGTTGATGGAGGGCAAAACCAAACTGACCCGGTCCAGTTTGTGTCCGGTTCAAACTTGAACTGAACTGGGCTACCCACTTTTGGTACACACAGCTAGAAGAAAGCTTCTTCTAGAATAATGCTGTCTGGGACACATGTATCATCTCAAAACAAATATGCTTTGTTCAGGACTAGGCCAATTACTAGGCAGACCTAAGTGGTCACCAAGGGCACTAATTCTTGGGGATGCAGAAAAACAGTGCCAGAATATAGCATTGCCAATTATTTGTTCTCTCCCTCTTGTATTGCATCCTTGAAGTACTGTACAATGGTGTAAAAATGTAAGATGTGATACTGCTCCCTGCTCCCCAAAGGGACTGTACATTGTGCACCCCCAAATACACAGTCATCTTTGCTCATTACACCACAACCCCCAATAAACAGCTGGGCTCATAAGAATGGCTTAACATTCATTTTCCAAAAGAAATTGCCTCAGGCTGGATTTCCAAACTAACAGCAGCATCTTTTAATCTCTGAAGTGTTAGAGTTTTGTCCTGAACTCTCTTCCACTGTATCCTCAAACCAGTGTGAGTTAGTAATTTGCTGGTCATCTGTGTGGGCTGGTTGATCAACTTCACAAATGAGCCGTGGCGGATTACCAGAGAGGCAGAGGAGGAATCTGCCTATGGTGGCAAAATTTGAGGAGTGGCAAGCCGCTCCTCAAATTTTTCCACCCCCTCTGTAGATGGCAGTAGCGAGCTTGGGGGCAGAGGCAAGGAGAAAATTCCCCCAGTGTTGTTTTTTTTTAAAAAAAAACTGCCGCTGTGTGGCAACGGCAGTGGCTGTGGGGAGGGTGGCGGTGAGGAGAGGAGAGTTCCCCTTAACAAATCCTTTATCTTTTACCCAGGGAGGGAGGGTGAGATAGAGCATGGAGCTGGTGGCGGAGGCTGCAGGGAGTGGGGATGAGGAGCAGAGAGTTCCCCTTTTACTGGGATGGGAGGTGGCGAGCTCTTTCCAGCTGCCCTCCCTCTTCTAAACTGACTGCATGGGCCTCCCGAGTCCCACCTCTTGGCTTCCTCCATGAGGCGGAAGGCTGGAAACAGGATGCTCAGCAGAGAGGCGAGAGGCCCGTGCCATCGGTTTGGAGGAGGGAGGGCAGCTGGAAGGAGCTCGCTGCCTCTTTTTCCTCCCTCTCCCCCACCCTCAGGGACTTTCTCCTCGCCCCCACCCAGACCCTTGCTGTAGCCACTGCTGCCAAAGGGGGAAAGTTTCCCCTCGACCCCACTTCCTGCAGCTTACTGCCACTGCCTCACTCTGGCTTTTTTTTTTTTTTTTAAAGCAAAAATCCTTTTAAAATCCTATGGGTGGAAAAAAGGCTAGTCCACCCTTGCAACTGAGCAGCCTGCACCTAAGTTAAAGCTGGGGCTCTGGGCTTCTGGGCTTCTGGGGAGAGGTGTCAAAATCAAACTGCCTACGGTACCAACACCTTTAGGACCAGCCCTGGCTTTCTTTCTTTAGCCCTTTTGGTTTGCAGATTGAACAACAACAACAATTTATATACTGCTTTTCAACAAAAGGTTCCAAAGTGGTTTACATAAATAAATAAAAAATAAATAAGATGGCTCCCTGTTCCCAAAGGGCTCACAATCTAAAAAAGAACATAAGATAGACACCAGCAACAGTCACTGGAGGTACTGTGCTGGGCGTGGATAGGGCCAGTTACTTCCCCGCTCCTAAATAAAGAGAATCACCATTTTTAAAAGGTGCCTCTTTGCTTAGATAGCTGGAGTAGAATACGTTAGTAATTTAAACTCTCATATAAAAAAATTTCTTTTAGAGAGTCACGGCTCTACTTCCCAAGTCACATTTGACTTGGGTATCCCCAGTGACTCACCATACCCATACAGAGAATCTCCCAGAGTGTGCAATATAGCCTTCTTGGTTGAGCCATCTCCATTTGCTGCACAAGTACCTTTCTGCAAAATCTTATCTTCTCCATTTATCTGGATTTCAGAGGTTGATTGGAAACAGCCAGGTTGGAGTTGTTGGGGGATGGTCCTGATAGGGGCCTAGATAAAATGCTCTTTTGTCTTTCATACACTGTGATTCTGATAAAAATGTTTTCAGTGGCTTCATTCGCACGTAATGTGGAACCGAGGATCCAATGGACCTGCAGTTCCACCCCTCCTCAAGTGCTTAACTGTCTATGTTGGGACAAAACAAACAGGAGCCTAACTGCAGTCAGAGGGACTGAAGAGAGGAGGAGGCTATGCGGGCTACCTTGTGACATGAAGGACAACCCCAACAGCTAATCACAGACAGAGAGAGGGAGGAGCTTCCGCCCCCAACTCCGGTTTCAGCCACCGCAGCCTGCAGTTCTGTATTTGGACATACAACAGGTGGCTGGAAACCTTGAGTGCAAGCAACGAAACTCACTACAACCCATACTTTCAAATTGGAATTTGGCACAGAAAACCATGGGTTGTTGTTCTGACAGGACTGGGGTTTCATGCATTTGTACATATAGGTTTCTCAACCCCTGGCTCCTTCACCTCCAGTTTCTCATTATGTGTGAATGTGGCCATAGGGGAATGTGCAATGATAATATCAAATTATGCAGCACAAACAACTGTATTTTAGAGAATGACAGTAAAAACAAGATGACATCTTTATTCAAGATATCTACCTCTCATTTTAAAAAAATCAAATATAACTTCTACATCAAGTTATATTTGATTTAAAAAAACATATGGTGTATGTGATATTTGCTGTGTTATTTTTTCTTGTGTGTAGGGAAAAATACATAAACTGCATTATGATTAATGAGAAAGGGTGGGTTGAGATTTTTAGCTTTCAAAACATTTCAAAGAATCTGCTAAATATTATTTGATTCTCTCCCCCCCCCCACTAAATTGCAAATGAGTTTAATGAAAAATGAATATTTTCCCATGAAACGAATTACCTTATATCTTGTGAGTCTTTTCAGGACTGGGCTGAAAACATAGAGGATAGTAGCACAAGTCACAGGCTCATTAATGGCTTGAGTACATGCTCAGAAGAGGCTAGAATAGTATCTGGAAGAGGAGGGTAGAATTTATAACCCTTTTCTGTTGCTCTACCTACTTACCTACCTCCCATGCACATCTGGTGAGACCTTTCTGTGCATTCTACTGTTTACTGAGAGGGAACTCATGAGAAAACCTTTTGTGTCATGGTATCTGAAACTCCCTGCTGTGAGAGATGCATCTGGCTTTCTCTTGGGCAGTATTCTTATAACACTGAACAACTTGTTTGTTTGGCATGCCTTTTAGTTCTGCGGAGTGTATTCTGTTTCTCTCCATTGACCTTTTTATGTGCTGTTTTTGACAATATTTCATAGAATTTTTTGAGATGTTTTTGTTACCTGCTTTGGGCACCTCCCATAGGAAGGAAAAACAATGTATAACATTTTGAAACCAAAAACATTTCTTTCCCCCCCTTCACAGAAATGTCTTACAACCAAATTAAAATGAGTTTTATTGAGAAGGGTGTATATCAGGCCTATGCAACTTGTGACCCACCAAGCTGGGTCGATTCTGTCAACTGCCCTAAACCAAGTGGGTTGCCAAGAATTTGGTGAACTACACTGTCAGCTTACACATCTATTGTGCAGGACTGAACCCACTCTGCCTCCTTGCCTCATATAAAGGTAAAAATGTGCTTTTGAGTCAGTGTCAACTCCTGGCGACCACAGAGCCCTGTGATTGTCTTAGGTAGAATACAGCAGGGGTTTACCGTTGCCATTTCCCACGCAGTATGAGATGATGCCTTTCAGCATCTTCCTATATTGCTTCTGCCCGATATAGATGTTTCCCATAGTCTGGGAAACATACCAGCGGGGATTTGAACCAGCAACCTCTTGCTCCCTAGGCAAATTCCTCCCCCCCCTGCGCCAATAGGTGGCTTGCATCATATAGCCATTAACATTTGTGGAGGCTGTACTCATGCACAGCTTAACCTGGGCTAGGGATGCCCAGCCTGGGGTAGGCTGTGCATGAGAAACGTTGGGATTGGGCCCAATCCCGGTGGGATGGCACCACCTAGCCCTGCTATTTACCCTGGCTGTAAGGCAAGGTTAAGGGAGTGAGTGCTCCTTTACCACCGGCTACTTGCTTTTGTGTGAGCACAGGCTACTTCCAGCCTGTCTGTACACAGAGATGGGCTAAAATGCCCCTCTCTTGGGGGAATCCCCCAATGCAGTGTGTGTGTTGCATGCTGCATTGTGGGCTTCACAGAAACTGGGTCAATGGTCCCAGCTTCAGATTCAGGGCTGTAGAATCTATTAGACAAGGGGGGACAATTGTCCCCAGGCCCATAGGTCATAGGGCCCCACAGGGCTCTCCCTGGCTCGGGGTGTGCCCTGCCATCACCTCCCTTTCTGCCAGGCACTACATTACTGCTCTGATTGTCCCCCAAGAGGAGTGCCCCCCCCACTTTGCACCACCAGTAGGTGGCAGCCGGGCTCGGGCCTTGAAGGGGCTGGAGCACGGTGGTCCCTCCCGGGGGCAGACCTGGGTAGTGTGCAGCTGAGCCTGCTGGCCTGAGAGCTAAAGATGCTGATACTACTGGCAAGCAGGAGAGCACCCCAGGCTGCTGCACACCAGTGGGGCACTGTTGCCGTGCCCAGGAGGAGCCGACCCTGCTGGACGGGGTAGCCACCGTTACCATGCTTGGAGAGAGAGCTTCAGGAGGCGGAGGTCGAGGGGGATGTGGAGGCGAGACCTGCTGGTCTCGACAGCTGCTGACTGAGTGGAGGCCACTGCCGCATCCCTCCTTCCTGCCCAGCAGCATTGCTGCAGGAGTGGGACCTTGTTCTGCCTCCTCGTCGTCCTCTGCTGTGACCCCAATCCTTCGGAACTTGGCAGGCTCCTGGGCAAGAAAGGTGGCGGAGAAGCCCACCGAGGGAAGCCTGTCCCAGCTGCTGGTGCTGCTGGTGAGTCGAGCAGGCATGCCTCAATGGACGGACAGATGGAGGAACTTTCCAGGCCAGGGAGCCCCACAATTTGCTAGTTGCCCCACCCACCAGCATCTGATGTCAGGTGCAGAGGGTGTGGCTTGGGGTAAAAAAGGGAGGTCCCTGGCTGGACTTTGTGAGCTGGGTCGCTATGCCACTGCTCAGATCAATCTGCACTGCACGTTTGTTAGCACGGAGCATGCTTCCACCAACAAACCAATGATTGGAGCCCCTGGTGGCGCAGTGGTAAAACTGCCGCCCTGTAACCAGAAGGTTACAAGTTCGATCCTGACCAGGGGCTCAAGGTTGACTCAGCCTTCCATCCTTCCGAGGTCGGTAAAATGAGTACCCAGAATGTTGGGGGCAATATGCTAAATCATTGTAAACCGCTTAGAGAGCTCCGGCTATAGAACGGTATATAAATGTAAGTGCTATTGCTAAGTGCTATTGTCTGGTGGGGAAGGCAAGGTTTGGGAAGCCTTTCCCCCACCTGGTAGGTCATGTGAATGGCCTCATTGTGTCTTTGGCCTATCAGTAATACAGTGAAAGAAAACAACTACTTTTGGTGAGCTTATCTTTAAAATATGACAGTATCCGTTAAAGCACTTCATCATAAGAAGATTTGTTCTCATAGGGCAATTGTTTACTAACTGTTCTTACACGGAGCTTGTTTGTTTGTTTACTAACTGTTCTGGTTCTCCATCACACTTTATTTTCCAACTTGGAACAAGCACTAGGTTTTTAAACGTTCGTCCTGATCTCTGCTCCACCTTCTTCATAGCAATTTTAAGAATTGCCAACAAATGATGCTTGCCATATGTTAAACCTGTCAAGGCTTCAACTAGTTTCTTCTTAGGTGTCCATTGAAGATGAAGCAGGTTTTGAACAAACGTATCTCGGGGACTATTTGTTAGCTAATTTTTCATCTGACTTTCTATCTGCACCAGCATCTGAGAATGATAAAAAAGTGGGTTAAAAAAAGAAAAAAGAAAAATCATGTCTCAAATGGAAGCAGCAATATAGTACTTGCTGTATGGCTTGAAAGATAAATTATTTTCCTCAATTACCACCATCCGTTGCTTACCAATCTATCCATTTAGTTAAAATGGTCAGCAGCAGCTCAGACTAGAGCTAAAAATAAATTCATAGCTCTTAACGGCTATGAGGCATTTTTCCAACAACCTTCAACAATGTGAAGACTTTTTCTGGCACAAGAAGCCTGTTATTGTACAAAGGGCATTTGTAAAGATGTTCAATATGTGAGTTAAGTTGCTATCTGCTGAAGTCACAGCATGTGACCAAAGTTGCAAATTAGTTTTGACTTATTGCAGTTGATCCAGTAAGGAAAACCCAAATGGACAGAGTTGTTTGATATTTCAGCTCCGTGTAAGAATAACTGCCAGAACTTCTGGTATTAGATGCCATGCTTGCTACTGCCAGCAGTGGAAATCCAGTACACTGCAGCTTCTCCCAGCCTCCAGACTCTGCTGATCCTGTCCATGGAAACCTTCCATTGGGTCTACTACAGGCAGGAAGACTATAAGAAACTATAATTTGCACTATGAAGGCATGGTTTAAAGTTCTACAGAGGAGGACAAAATAGTAAACAAGACTATATATTTTGTAAATGCCATGATCACATATCTTTTTTCTTTCTACTTGTTCCTTCTAAACATCTAGCTTGAGGAAGTATCTTTTGTGGTTCAAAGGCTAAATGCTAGTTGATCCAAATAATTCTTTGTCTCGTTCTGTACTTTTCTGCAATGAGTAGCGGTGTGTGCAAAGATGTTTGGTTTATTTATTTATTTTTTGTTCATTATTCCATTAGTTTTGTTACTCTAAAATCTCATTTGTTTATTATTATTACAGTATACTGCTTGTCAATTGAAATGTTCTCAAAGCAGTTTCAATAGGGAGGAGGAGGAGGAGCTTCCCTGTCTGCAAAGGGCTCACAATCTAACAAGTAACACAAGGTAGACACCAGCAATAGCCACTGGAAGGGTGCTGTGCTGCAGTTTAATAGGGAGAGCCATTCTTTTCCTGCTAAATACAAAGAGAAGCACCACTTTGAAAGGCACTTCTTTGCTCAATTAGCAGAGGAAAGTAATGTACATGCAGTCATTCATTCATTAAAATCACATTAGGTTTATAAAGAATGTCACCAGTTTTGTTAGTTTCATTCACATTCAATTTTCAGTTGCCTTCAAAGTCAAACGCAAGCCTTCTGCCTAGATGTCTCAGTCAGGGGCGTAGCAAGACCCCTGGGGGCCAAGGGACAAATCTTATTAGGGGGCCTACCCATCACACGCGAAGAGCGCACGCCACCAGCCCCCTAAGCCATGTCCCCTGTGTCTGACGTCAGATGCAAGGGGTGGGACAACAAAATCTCGCTGCCCCTGCCCCACCACCCCTATTTGTGTTGGCCGGGGGTTGTGGTGGTGATGGTGATGGTGAGCCGAGCAGCGGCTGGTGCTCTAGCTGGCCGGCTGGCCTCTCCTCTGGCCTCTCCGCTCGAACTGCATGCCTGTGCAGTTCGGATATGGAATTGCATGCCCATGATGTCATGGGCATGTGATGTGATGTCCATATCCAAAATGTGCAAGTGCACAGTTCAGGTGGAGAGGCTGGCGGAGAGGCCAGCCGGCCAGCAGGAGCTCCTGCTGCTGCCACCCAGATCACCTCCTCACTCCCCAGCCCAACACAAATAGCGATGGTGGGGCAGGGGTGGCAACTGGACTGTTTGGCCGGAGAGGCCGGTGGAGAACCCCGCCAACCACAGCGGCCACTGCCACTGCTTGGCCAGGGGCACAGCAGTGCCGATCTGCTTGGGGGCCCCCTTAGGGCCCCCTGACCCTCTAGGCCTAGGGACATTTGTTTGTCTAATGGGTGCTAGCGCCTGTTTGTCCAATAGGCACTATGGCCATGGTCTCAGGGCTGTATAGCTTCTTTTTCCTCAGGCTCAGAAGCATGTCTGGGCTTTCCCACTAGACCCTAAAGCCTTTAAAAGCTCCTCTGACCCCCTGAATGTCTGCAGCTGCATCTTTGAATACATGGCCATTTAGGATATCCATTTATATTTTACGTGTAAATTTGTATTTATATACTTTGCTCACCTACTCTCATCCTGGAAAAATTCCGGTGGATGCCCATGCCTGGGATTCTTCCTTTCTAGGATGTAAATTAAAAATAGACTTGACTGAAAACTACTCTATGTGCAAGACTGCTCTCATTCTTCATTGATCTCTAACTTCCATTTGATTTACTGGGGATCATAAGAACAGAACATAAGAGCAGCCCAGCTGGATCAGGCCTAAGACCTACAGTATCTAATCCAGCATCCTGTTTCACATAGTGGCCCACCAGATGCCTCTGAGAAGCCCACAGGCAAGAGGTGAGGGCATGCCCTCTCTCCTGCTGTTGCTCCCCTGCAACTGGTATTTAGTGGCATCATGTGCCTTTGCGGCTGGAGGTGGCCCACCAGATTAGAAGCCATTGATAGCCATGTCCTCCGTGAATTTGTCCAAACCCCTTTCAAAGCCATCCAAGCTGGTGACCATCACCACATCCCATGGCAAAGATTAATGGCATAGATTAATCATGTACTGTGTGAAAAAGTGCTTCCTCTTGTCGGTCCTAAATTTCCTGGCCTTCAGTTTCATGGGATGACCCCTGGTTCTAGCATTGTGAGAGAGGGAGAGAAATGTCTGTGTCCACTCTTTCCACTCCATGCATAATTTTATGCACTTCAATCATGTCTCCCCTTAATAACCTCTTTTCTAAAGTAAATGTCCCCAGATGCTGTAGCCTAGCCTCATAAGGAAGGTCATCTTAGTTGCACTCTTCTACACCTTTTCCAGTTCTACAATATCCCTCTTAAGATATGGTGACCAAAACTGTATGCAATACTCCAGATGTGGCCACACCATAGATTTGTATAAGGGAGTTGTAGGATCATGGGGCTGTAGCTCAGTAGCAAGTGCTTTGTATGTAACAGGTCCGAGGTTTAGTCCTTGTCATCTTCAAGAAAGGCCAGGAAAGATCCCCATCTGAAACCTCAAGAACTTGTGCCACTCAGTATAGACAATGCTGACCTAGATGGACCAGGGGTCAGACTCAGTATAAGGAAGATAACTCTGTTCTTCTGTATTCTGGATGCTGTTAAAAAGAAAAATGAAAGAGAAAAGAATGATACATGCTTCACTAAGCTCACATTTATTTTGTTATATGAATAAATGACCCCAATTTGGTTCAATTATTCATTCATTCCAAAACATATTCTTTTGTTTTGTGAGACCAACAAGAGATGGATCTCATCCTCCTAAGTCGCCTGTATGAGTCTTCCAGAATGACATTTCCACTGCAATTTTTAGCGTATATGTTTCCATAGGGTTAAATAATAGGGATGTCAGCTCTGAAGGACACCTTTGTATAATATGAAGAAATCCTTCCTTTTCTTACAGTCTTGCTTAATCTACACTGCCAACTTTGGTATGTGACTGGCAGAATCAAAGAAAGGGAGACTGGAAGGGATCAGAATCAAAGAAAGGGAGACTAAAATCAAACTGGAAGATGACAATGGTGGATTAGACCTTCTAAAGAAAATATAATTTATCCCACAGGAATTCAGGAGCCCGTGAGGAAATGTGCACTGCAGCTGCTCCTCTCTCCTGCTATACTTGTTCTATGATGAAATATATGGCATATACCTCCAGGGCTATCAGTGTACCACTTTTTCATAGGCACCCTGAAGAAAGGAACACTTATCTGGCTGTATTTCAGGAGCTCTAACTAGTGCCATTGTCCTGTGTTCTGACTATAGTCAGCTCTGTGCCCCCTTTTCCTCTTGGGTTCTTTTTATCTATTTCTGAGTGAGATTTGAGCATCCAATGTGTTAGATTGCCTCTTGTGCAGAAACAACACACACACACACACACACACACACACACACACACACACACACCAATAATATTTCAGGGATACCGTTGAACAAAGCTGTTTTTGTTTGTTCTCTCTCTGTTTTTGTTTGTTCAAGCCAAAAGCAAAACACTGCCACTACAAACAGGAGATAGTATAGCATCCCAAGAAGGAAGGAAGGAAGGAAGGAAGGAAGGAAGAAGTATGAGTTGGAAGAAATTGGCCAGTATAGATATGCTTAGTTGGAAGTTTTTCTCCATTGTTATTTTTATAGCCCTACTGCTGTTATGGTCACTGTACAGAATACTTTAGAGATTTTCTTGTTGTACAAACCTGTATAATGTTGTTTTTTCCATTGTTTTTCAGTTTGTTTTCCATCTGTGCAACTTTGTTTGCCATCCCACTCCACTCAGTACAAGTGCATTGGTGCAGTACTAACATAATTTTCAAAGGGTCCAGCTGTTTGGTGGAGGCAACCAGAGTAACCTAAAGAGAAAAAACTTGCACTTGGCGGCAATAGTGAAAACCATAAGAGGAGTAATTCAAGAAGGGAGCTAAGTACATTATCTTGCTCACCTTCTCTTTCACTCATGGGGGCCATTCACACGACCTGCCAGGAAGGCGGGTGGGGTGGGGGTGAGGCTTCCCAAACCTTGCCTTCCCCCCAGACAATCACTGGTTACTCGGTGGGAGCACAAACACGCTCCCACACAATCAAGCCCTGCTCCATGCAGAACAGATTGACCTGAGGCTGGGACTCATTGTCCTGACCTCGGTGAAGCCCATAATGCACTGCACGACATGCACACTGCATTGGGGGATTCCCAGAGGAAACATGTGTGAGCTACCGGCTTGCACATGAGCCAGTAGCCAGGGGTAAGGCAATGCTTGCTCCCTTAACCTCAGCTAACAGCTAGGCTTAAAAGCTGGGCTAGGTGGTGCTGGTGTGCTGGGACTGGGCCCGATCCCAGAAGTTCTCACAGAGTCTAACCGGGGCTGGGTGTCCCTAGCCTGGGTTAGGCCGCACATGAGGACAGTCCCAGGGTGTAGGCTATCGCCAAGTCCATAACACGCAGTCTTTAAGCTACACTGCATTTTAGCTAAGGGATTACAATAACATAAATATTACGATGCTGCGTCTGACCAGAGCTCCACTTAGCACTCAGTGTCCATCATCCATGTGCCCTCAGGAAGCTCACAAGTGGTGTGAGGTAATAACAGGCTTTCCTTGTTTGTCTCGAAACAGCCAATTATCAGAAGTATATTTCCTCTGAATGTGAAAGATGCATTTCTAGCTATCAAAGTTAATAATCACTGGTGGACTTTTCCTCGGTGCATTTATCTGATCCTTAAAGCCATTTATGTCAGCAGTCATCACAACGTCATGTGGTAATTCCATAGGCTAATTATTTTTCCTGAACCTGCTGCCAATCAGGTTTCCATAGCCTTATCGTGATGTGAGTGAGAGAAACTAACTTTTCTCAACTCTGTGGTTTTTCTCTTATTCTCATTGGCTAACATCCTGTGCAAGGAAATGTGGGCAGCTGGAATACTGCCCATGCTGCTGCATCTGTGCTGTGATGGTGTTGAGCAAGGCAGCTCTGCTCTCTGTCGTAAAGTTACATAGGAATAGGCTGAGCCATTAGCAGAATACATGGAATGCTTCTTCAGCAAGGTTCATTCTTGTACATATATAAACATATATCTTCTGTATCAGGACCTAGGTTATAATCATTGGCTCACATACAGACTGAAGTACATTCTGCTCATGCAAGGGCCAATTTTCACCAGTTCCCTCTTCTCCCCCCACCCCATGTTTATAATATTTTAAATAGATAGATTAGATAGATAGATTAGATAGATGTCTCCTGAAAATATGTCCCTGAGGGTTGAGGGAACTTTAGGGAAATATTTGTTGTGGGCATGGAGGCAGCAGAAAAAAGGGGGGAATTAGTGAAAATCACCCCTTTCTCCCCTTGCATGAGCATAACATACTTCAGTGAGCACAACATTAGTCTGTATGGGAGCTACTGTATCCCCTGTTACAGACTTTTCAAAATGCGTCTGTTTCCTCTTTGCAACCTGAGCTTGTTTTTCCAATACCAAATAACTTCTGTTTATAAGGCCACCTCTGTACAATAAATGCTAAGATGTATTATTGCTAAGCTTAAGTAGTTTACAACAGAAATACCGCACAGATGCACTAAGGCAACTTAATATTTCCAGCAACCATATAAAACATTTTATAAGCTTACTAAGACAATATTTCTGATCATTTTTATGAGAAAGCAACATGATGAACTATAGTGTTTTGATGGTTTGCAATGCAGGGAAGTTGCGTTCCTGTAAGCTGGATCCAACTTCTACTGAAATACCACAAATTCAATACTTCCACAGGACAGTGTCTCTGTGAGTCAGTGCTGTAGGGAAGCATGCATTTCATCTGTTGCCTTACGTGACTGCATTGTGCAACACGGTTCTTAGAGGCGATTCTCATGATTGCTATTGTGTGTGGAGGGTGGGTGGGGAAGGCAGGGTGGACCTTCCCTTCCCCACAGAAGATGACAGTGAAGGTTAATTAGATTTATAGCTTTAATTTTAATGTGGGGTTTTAAATTATTTTAATATTAATGACTTTAATATTTAAATGATTGCTATTGTTTAACTGATTTATTTTTAAAATGATTTTAAATGTAAAACACCCAAGTGGTGGGCGCATGCTCCGCAGTCCCACACGGGCAGCCCTGCTCTGTGCAGCTCCATGAAGCACAGAGCAGGGTGGAGGGATCTGCGCCTGGAACCGGTTGTTTTGGTCTCCGGGCATCCTACAGTGCAATGAACTGCATTGTGGGATTCCCCTGTCAGATGGGTTCTCTATGTGCCCATTGCGGAGTCTCCTTGGGCCTGAGGAGACACACGATACCCGGCAGCCGGGTTAAGGGTGTGAATGTACCCTTAACATTGACTAACAGCCAGGTTTGTTTATAGGGTTAGGTGGGCGGGGAGCGGAGGGGTGCACGAGGATCCCTCCACTTCTCACGACTCAAGCTGGGTTAGGATGGTTGTGAGAACGACCTCTTAATATTTATCTAGTTAATATGTACAAACTAACATTTGTATAACAAATGTTTGAGGGAGGTTGACTCACCGTATTGCCTTGAGTCTATCTTGGCTGCTAATTCCGAGAGCAATTTCCCCCTGTATGGTTCTTTAAGAACAATTGATAGCATTACACTTCCAATCCATATTAAAGAACTCAAGTGGAAATGAATGTCACTTTGGGACATAAACAACTATCACCTTGAGGCTGATGAAACTGAGAGCAATAAGTCTTTTTGGAGCATCCTGTGTGAAGTATCTACTTAATATGCAACAAATCCTCCTTGAATGTGTTTGACTATTTTTTTTTAAGAACACCTAAATGGATAACACATTCATGGTCTAATTATCATTTTAACTCAACTTCATTTTCAGCCCAAATATTTTATCTGTGTTTATAAACAGGAGGCTTTGAGAGAGTAAAGTGTATGGACCAATTGATGCTCTTGCTTTACAGATTGCACAGATGAAGTGGGAGATATAAAAGGATTAAAGTTAAAATGGAGGTAAATTCCTGAAAGCAAACAAAGGCATGACAAAATGCAAACAAGTTTTCAAGGTTAAACTGAGCTAAATGGTTTTTAAGTTCCTCATTCAACCTACATCTTCCATCTCTGCCTGTAAAGAGTGATTTATTATAGACCCCCTAGCCTACCCATTCCTTCTGGGCCTGGGGCTCTGATGTGCAAGCCAAAGCACTCTGCCAAATTTATGTGAGTGGAAAGTGGCATCCCATGTGCTTGGCATAGGCAACATGGCTTCAGTTCACATTTTATTTATTTTATTAAAACATTTTTTATACCACCCAAAACTTACGTCTCTGGGCGGTTTGCAACAGAATAAAAACAAAGTAAAACATTTGTTAAGACAAAAATGTGTTTTTAAAGACTTTTTAAAAGCTGTCAGAGATGGGGAGGCTCTTATTTCACTAGGGAGCACATTCCAAAGCCTCGGGGCAGCAACGGAGAAGGCCCATCCCTGAGTGGCTTACATACATGAGGGTGGTTCACACAAACCTCCCAAACTAGGGTAGGAGACGCCTCCTATCCTAGGTTGGGAGCTTAGTGCACTCCCAATTTGTGATCTTCTGTGAGTGTAAAACAAAGTCAGAGATGGGAATTTTGCTTGCATGCTGAATCCCAACTGGGTAGGACAAATGTGCCAGACCCAGATTCTGTCACCAGTTTCTGTCATTGTGTAACTGTTTTATAGTCTTGTATTGTTTTAAATGTTTTGTAAACTGCCTTGAGATTGTTTTACATTCACAGATGATCACAAATGGGGAGTGCTTGCAGCTCCCAAACTAGGCATTCCTAGTAATCATAGGCTACATTCACATGTAACGTGAAACCACAGTTAAATGGGGCAGAGGTTGGAATTCTGTTATGGCCAAATATGTGCAACTGTGGTTTCATGGCAAAAGCAACCTGCTGTTTGCCTCACCAAACTCCAGTTTGAACCTTTGGTTTGTAGTGAATTCTGCTGACGTAACCTGAGGTTTTAGGTGGCAGAACGTAGACCCGAATACAGACGGTGTCTTAACCGTGCTTTTGTTCATTTTCTGAAACTGTCATACCAATGGCAGTGCAGATCCATCTGGGACTGTGCCCACTCCATGCCTGCAGTGCTTCTCACTAGCCGCCTCTCTGAACACTCGCCTCACCCCCTGTCTCAGATCCAGCAAAACGGTTGCCTGGCAACAGGGCCATCCCAAGCAAAGTCACACAGGAGCACGACCTCTTCCCATTCTGTCTCTTGCAACCCCCTCCAGGTAACCAGGAGATAAAGCGGATGGGATGGCAAGATGGGCACTATGTGCTTTGCTCTCCAAAAATGAAGCAACAAAGATGTGTGTTCACAAGCACATGCACTCAAGGTGGCAACATAAGCAGGTCACCTCATTAGAGCACTGGGACAGCAACATATGGCAGGACAGTGATATCTGGGGTTGGGTTTAAAAGACAGCTGCAACCAGGAATTCTTGAATGGCTAATGTCTATTTTTTGTACAATGATGTTGGGGAAGTGGGGCACAGCCCCTTCTCCTTGAGGGACATGTGCAGTCCCTGGGCTTATTCATGAGAAGGGCTGGGCAGCAGGATCAGCATTGCTCCAGTGATAGGAGCAACTCCTTATATGTGATGAGGATAAATGCTGATCTGGAGCAGACCACTCACTCATGATTGTATAAGGCCATGGGGATACCCCTTCACAACTCAGAGAAGAACTGTCTGTGGGGACAGAACTGTCAGGCAGAATTGCTAATAATGCAAGACAACAGCCCTTTTCCCACAGACCGGTCTCTCACAAAAGTGCCAGGCCATGGGGGCCAGATGGCTTATGCTGCCCAGCCAGGTTAAGAACATAAGAACAGCCCTGCTGGATCAGGACCAAGGCCCATCTAGTCCAGCATCCTGTTTCGCACAGTGGCCCACCAGATGCCGCTGGAAGCCACAGTCAGGAGTTGAGGGCATGCCCTCTCTCCTGCTGTTACTCCCCCACGCTTGGTACTCAGAGGCATCCTGCCTTTGAGGTTGGAGGTGGCCTGTAGCCCTCCGACTAGTAGTCGACAATAGACCTCTCCTCCATGAAGTTATCCAACCCCCTCTTAAAGCCGTCCAGGTTGTTGGCTGTCACCACAACTCATGGCAGAGAATTCCACAAGTTGATTATGCAGTTGCTCTATGCAAGCAAGTTGCTCAGATGGCCACCCTAGCAACACCTCTCCCTGTCTTGGTGACTTCCATCTTCCCATTTGAACATGCCCATCTTTGGTTTTGCCCTTAATGATGACCCCACTCTCCCGGGGTTGCTGCATTTTTGGAATTCCCTTCTCCTGTGATTTCCTGCAGTGGCAGATTTGCATACAGTGCAATGCCGGTCCAAACCTGGGAAATTTGAATGAGAGTAAAGATCTATCCTTTACCCTAGCATTTCCCCATTTTGCCCTGGACAACTTGAACATCAAAATCTCCTTTGGGTTCATGAAAGGCTTCCCTGGAGAGCAGGGGGCCACTGTGCAAAAGTTCTATAATTAACCAGAGAGTTAGGTCCCTTCACAAGTGGAGCCCCCTTTTGGGGGTTAGCTGTACTCATGAGCATGCAGTCCGACAGTAGACCAAAAGTTTTTGCAAGCCTAAGGTCCTCCCCAGTAGACTGGCCCTCTCATGAGAGTGCTAGCCCCTGACAGCAAGCTGCCATGGGGGTAGGAGTGTGGTATGGACTGCTTTGCTGGGGTGAGCTACTGCAAGAGCATCCTTGGTCACAGTGGACCAGACCCCAGGATTTTTTGCCCTCCCTCATATGCATATCCCCTCCTAGGAAGTAGTCATGTTCCCTTCTCTTTCCCGAGTAACAGGAAAATAGTGCCCCCCCCAAGCCCCCCACTATGAAATTGTGCTTGTAAAAGAGAGTTTTGTTTCGGGGCTCTTATGAGGCTGGCGGTGCAATCTCTGTCAGAAGAAGGGCTTGCATGGCATGACATTTAAAGGGATTTAAATGACCTTTCCCTGCTGGAGGTGGGTGGACCATTCCAAAAAGGCATGGATGCACTTGGCACATCCCCTTGAAGGTCGTGGCCATTGGATGCTGCCCTGAAGACATGCTGATGCCTTGCCCACAGTCTGGCAACATGAGCGTTATAGAGCTTGCTGGGATGAGACCTTTGGTGGAATGCTCCCCTGCCCTGAAGCTGGAGGTTGCTGGACTGCAGTTGGACTAACAACTGCGATGTGATCCATGGCTTGAAAAATTAACTGCGAGTTTGGCAACCTGCGAGTTTGGCAACAGTTTCACATTAAGTGTGAATGTGGCCATAATGTGAACTGCTCTTTTTTTCAGATGCAATGGGAGAAGGTTTTCTGGAAGCAACAGCTAATTCATACAACCAAACTGCTATGTAATGAATGTGTATTGAGTCAAATTGTACAGAAGTTCTGGATAAATGAATGCCAGTGTGGATGGGCTTGAGTGGATATGTTGAATACTGTAAATTTAGATATTTTAAAAATGTAGATAATAGTTTGGGGAATGAAGGTTCTACTCCACAGATATTCAATGGCAAGCAAAATGCCCACAAATAATTCAGAATGTTTTCCTTTTTCTTCTGTATATTGATTACATTTATAGTCTTGCACTGAGAATGGGGAAAGGTTCAGTGTTGTGTCAACTATGTTTTAGCAAGGCCCTGAAGCCTTGTAAACCCATAATACTCACATCCCTTTTAACTAAGCTTAATTCATCTTTGTCTTGAACTTTGCCAGCCCTCCCTACATGATAATCTCTCCTATAGATGCATGCATGGATTTACTTGGATCTGCTGAACTGATGAGCTAAAAATATGCAAGACCCTAGAGCTGCCTTGGAGGTTTTCAGTCTCTTCTGACCTTGCGTGTCCAATTGTTTTCTGTCAAAGCATTTGACAGGAGCCAGTTGGAATGTGTATGCACTAGATTGCTCCCCCCTCTCTTTCTGTCTCTCCTTCCCCTATCCTGAAGAGAAGCAGATAGTAGCCTATCTGTGCTTCTATATGTCTGTGCACATGCATTCATCTTTGTGTGGTAATTTAGTTCCTATTAGGGATGTGCAAAACGTTTCGGGTACAGAACGATCTGTATCCGAATCTGCCTGTTTCGGGCGATTTGCGCACAAAACAAACCACCCATCTGCAAGTCCTGAAAGATTCGTCTCCAAAATAAATCACCCAAATTTCAGAGCCGAAGGTTTTGTTGTTTCAGACCTCCATTTTGTGTAGTCCTCCGATCAGACCTCCGATCTCAGATCAGACCTCCGATCTCTGTGTAATCTCCATTTTGTGTTTGACGTCTCTTCGAATTTCCCGCCCTTCCAAGCATTAGATCAGTGAACGAAAGCATGGGCTGATCTGCTGACTCTTCTCTCCTGGTTCCAGATTAGCTCTTTTGGCTCTTGCCACTCCTGACTGACCCCAAATTAGTTAGGGGAAGGGTCGAAGAAGGGGCAAGGGGGGGGAGTTCAAGGAGGGATTTTCAATTAGATTTAAAGAGGCAGCATCCACCATTCTGCCTTTCTGCCTCGTGGGAGAAGAAAGAGAGAGAGCTTTGCTTTGGCTTGCCATGCCATGCCTATTGCCTTCTGCCTTGTCAGCCTGAGCTCAGCCTGCCTGCCCCTGCTGCTGCATGCCAGCCTGGGGATGGATTATATCTGCTGCATCACTTGTTTTTTGTTCCTGAGAAGAAGAGAATTCTTTTTTCACCCCCTCCCTGCTGCTGTGACAATCACTGCCTGCCTGTGCCTGTTGTATCTGTGCCAGCCACCAGCCCCAGCCACCACCCCTGATTTTCCAAGCTTTTGCCCCAGCCCCCCCAGCCCAAATCTGAAGACTGAAAAAAGAGAAGAAGATTGAAGAAGAGTAGACTAAGAGACAAGACCACAGAAGTGTACAACTGGACACAATGTGGGTGGCACCCTAGACTGAGTGAGTGCCCATTTTAACACACACACACGGAATAATACCCACAAGCCCACTGTTTGTCATTGAAAATGAATCCACTCTTATTTGCTACCAGAGAATCTACACTGAACACCTCAGAAACAACAAAACCCAGTACCTCTGGGCTTGTGGGTAAGGGGGTGGTTGGCACCCTATGTGAACTATGCCACCACTTGCTCTGGGCCACCCCAGTGCCCCCCAAGTGGAGTTATGGGGCTACTGCAGTCCTCATTATTTGCCCCCAGACATGCCAACTTGAAACGTTCTTTAAAAATCACCCCTTTGCCCTATTTCTTTGAAAATTGGGTGGTAGCTTCCACCCATTGGGCACTATCCCCCCACCCACTCTTTTGTTCCCAGGACCTTTTAAAAAATCCAAATCAATTCAGATTTGGATTCAGAAATTTTGGGTACAAATTGAATCTGGGGTGATTCAGGGGTGTCAGATTTGGACCCAAAACAAATCAGGGGTGTTTTGATTTGGGTACAAATAAAAAAAATCAATTCATGTACATCCCTAGTGCCTATATCTCTGCAAACAAATGTAGGCCACAGTGGCTGACACTCCCTGTAGTACTAGAACAATGTTGTTGCAAGAAGAGAGAGCAGGAGATGGCGATAGGGAGTGCCCACCTGCCTGCCGGCCGCCTTGCTCCTGCCAGCAGGGGCAGCCTGTGATTTAGGTTGTCATTGCCCCTCTCAGCTTGGTGCCCTAGACAACTACCTAGCTTGCCCAGCAGACGGCCCAGCACTGATAGGACCATATCACCCTGATAGGACCATCTGTTGGGATACCAAGCCCCAGATAGTGTCAACAGGGGTGTAGCTATAATTGAGCGAAAGCGTTCAAAGAAGAACAGACTGATGATTGGGGCCTCTCCCCTCCTATAATGGGGCAAGAAGTGGGGGAAACATAGAGACAGAAAGAAAACCTGACAACTTCCCAATGAATAAGGATTTATCTGGCATTCCTAGTATGCTGATATATTAAGACAGGGATGGCTGACTTCAATTTCGCAAGGTTTACTTTTAAAAGCAGAATTTTGCTTTGTACATTTTGTATGTACAAAGCAAGAGTGTCTAGAATTTTTCAGCTGCAAAGACAAAATTAATAATCCACCTGTATTAAGATACACTTATGTAAGCTATCTGCAGGGTTTTTTTGGTGTGTTTTTTAAACCACTCTTGTATTTGTAGTTTGGTGTAGGATATTCTGCTATGAGTTAGATAGCACAGCCCTTGTAGTTTCACAATGACTGGTTTGGGTGGTATGGCACACCTTGAAAGAATGAAACCATCCATTGAAAATGAGTGATGTTACAATTCAGTTATGAAATGTTCTTATGTTATTTCTAATTTATTTTAGAAATGAACTCAAAGATATCAACATTCCTTTGATCTCCAGTCTTGCTTTGTAGTTAAACCAATCAGAATCAATAGTTGAGGAAATAGGCTTCTCCATTGCCAAAGTTCAAATTAAACCTCTTGTCTATTGAATCGGGCTTACATCTGCTTCTGTATGCAGAGATGCATTAGCTCTAAGAACATCTTTTTTTAAACTCTTCCTGGAAGCAGTTTAAAAAGTCATTTTAGTGGTATTGGCTATAAATTAAAAGTTGCTTGTATTTCAATGGTAAATGTTTGTTTTCCAGAGTTTACAACCTGGCTGTGGAAAAGAAAATTTGAAACACTGATGGACTTTGCTAAACAATATAGTCCTTCTTCTTAAAAAGAAGTCATTACATCATTAACTGCAGACTATTAATTATTTTTGAAGCTTGATGTAACAAAATCTACAGCATCATCTCCAGCAGAGATTCTCAATGTTGGGTCCCAATATGTTATTAGACTTCAACTCCCATAATCCTCAGCCCCAGTGGCCTTTGATTGGGGATTATGGGAGTTGAAGTCCAATAACATCTGGGGACCCAACGTTGAGAATCCCTGATCTACAGAATCAATTTACATCATCTATATCTTCTGTGTACATCAACTATATTACAAGCTACACCATCAATTTACATCATAATGTAAAGCAAGAGACAAAAATGTTTTCTTAAGAATATGCATTATTGAGTCTTTTCTTAATCCAAGAATAATATACATCTAGGAGACATGCCCCCCATAGGAACATAGGAACATAGGAAGCTACCATATACTGAGTCAGACCATTGGTCCATCTAGCTCAGTATTGTCTTCACAGACTGGCAGCAGCTTCTCCAAGGTTGCAGGCAGAAATCTCTCTCAGCCCTATCTTGGAGAAGCCAGGGAGGGAACTTGAAACCTTCTGCTCTTCCCAGAGCGGCTCCGTCCCCTGAGGGGAATATCTTACAGTGCTCACACATCAAGTCTCCCATTCATATGCAACCAGGGCAGGCCCTGTTTAGCTAAGGGGACAAGTCATGCTTGCTACCACAAGACCAGCTCTCCTCATATGGATGGCTTCACATGTAGCACCACCAATATGGTTGCTGCAAACCACTGCTTCCTGGAGCACTCTCAGGAGCCTGACTTCTGGTGTCAGGAAGACTAGTTCTCTATTGAGCCTGTTGTCCAAACTGCCAATGTTGACACATTCTACTCTACTTACAAGACATCTGTAACCTTTTTGAAGTTGGTTGTAGATGTTGGATTTGGAACTGTAAGAATACACGGACATTGGCAGATTCAGATGACATATCCAATTTTGGCATCACCTTCCCGACACCGGAAATTGGGTTCTGTGTGCTCTGGGAATCAGCGGTTCACAGCAATTGTACTTGCCACATAACATGTGAAACCCCCATTGCTTCACAGTAGTATCTTTATTACTATGCAACACAGATTCATTTGAGTTTTACATTCTATGCATTTTGCAAACCTTCTACTAACGTAATTCCATAGCTTTTTAAAAGAATAGTTGCAAAGATCCTTTAGGGTATAGATTCTATGTAGAGGTGCACCTAGGTCATTTTGGAACCTGGACCTAAAGGCCTTTGGAGGCCCCCTTCCCCTGCAAATTAAGCATCATCATGCTTGGCTGGATGACCACACCACCCAGAACAGACTAAAGAGGATTTAGAGGCCCCCAGGGGGAGTGGAGGCCCTGGCCTTCGGCCCCCAAGTCCAGGAGTAAGAGCGCCTCTGATTCTATGCCTATTTCCAATTTTGCTACATCATAAGGTCATTCACACAACTAAATGCAGGCGGGGGGAGCTTGAGGGAAGGCAGGAGCCTACTTGCCTTTCCCTGCATGACCAGAGCTCGAACAGGGCTCCACTGCCTGTGCACCCAGACAAACAGTGCTGTGGTGAGCAGCATGGTGAGCGGGAGGCGGGGGAAGGAAGCTGGGCCACCAGATATTCCACAATACAATGTGAGAGTAGCACAGTGCCGTGGGAAAGTTCCCTACTGCTGGGTTGCTCCTTCCCCTGGGGTCTATGGTCAAGATGGCTGCCAGCAGCCTGGGACAAGCTATCAGCATTGCAACAGCCCACATAAAGGCAGTGAGGTAGGTAGGAGGCATGTGCTTTTCCTTTTACCTCACTTTTAACCTGGGTTGAAAAGCAGGGCTACCCAGGGGAGGAGCAGTGGGATCAGGAACTATCCTAGGTAGCCCTGTCCAGGTAGTGCTTTTCGTGAGAATGACCTAATTATTTTCCACTTTTGCTTAGCCTAATTTATAATCCTCCAGGAGCTATGTTATTTCAATTCCCCATCATCATTAGTGTAATGAACAACTGAGGATGGCTATCACCTTAATGCCTTTCTTGTGAGCTTCCCAGGGCTTCTGGATAGCTGTTCTTAGAGGTTAGATGGTCCTCTTGCCTCATCCCAAAAGGCAATTATTTTGTTATATACCAGATGATGTTGGCAGTCTTTTAACCAGTACAAAAAAACATTGGAGCACTCAACCTGACCACTAGGGTCAGGGAGCCCAAATGACAAAGTTATCTAAGGTAGAGGAGAAACAATTATATCAGTGAGAATCCTGCCGCTCGCTGCCCGAATGCGTGGCGTGGCTCGTATGTCCCAGCTCCCTTGTCAAGGAGCAAGAGGCAAGGGCTCTGTCCGATTGGCTCCTTCTTGGCTGGGGGTGGGGCTTTGAGGCACTAATGGCCACAGCAGCAGCTCCCTGATCAGCCTGTCTCTCACAGGCAAGGAGAGCGGATGTGGGTGAGCTGTTGGCCGAGGTGTGGCTGGGGGTAGTTTCAGCAGCAGGCCACATGCTCGGCAGCAGGCCCAGGAGCAGGTTTTAAGCCACGGACGATGGCAACTTTCCTCCCCGAGCAGTGTGGCGTTCCAGGGCAGTGTGTGTGTCTCAGCGGAGCGGCGGAATTGGGTTTTTTTGTGTGGCTTTGGGGGTTTTGCTGTTGGCCAGGCTTTTCTGTCCACGTTTGGTGTTGGGAGCAGAGGAATCTGCTTGCACCAGGAGGGAGCATGCTAAAGGGAGGATTAGCAGCTGGGTTTTTACAGCTTTTTTGGGGAAGCACTCATAGTTGGGGCAAGGCCTGGGGGCTGTATCACAGAAGGATATCACTATGCTTATTCTTTTGATGTTTGGGATGGCGTGGGTCCCAAGAAGGCCAAGGGCAAGCAAGCGGGGAGGCCTGTGCACCAGCCCAGGAAGCCTGTGCCTCCCCAGAGTTTTCTTCAGAGGTAGAGGCCAATAATGACTTGGGGACCATCCGGGCCCTGATTGCACGTTTAGAGGCCTTGGAGAAAGAGCACAAAGCAACTGATGGCAGGTCAGACAAGGGTGGTCCATCTGGGGTCCCTTCGCAGCCAAGGAAGCCTTCTAGGGCTGCCAAGTGAGCAAAACTAATGCAGGGCCTTTCCAATAGATTGGCTCCGTTGGAAGCAGATAAGGGGCATGTTGTGCCTGTTCCAGTAGGAACGGTCTCCAATCCCATCACGGTGTCGACGGATCTGAGTACTCATGCGTGTGGAACCATGCCATCACCTCTTGAACAAAGTGGTGAAGGGCAAGAGTTGGGAGATGAGGGAACAGGTGAGTATTCCCAGGGCCTTTGGCATCCCGCCTAACCCATATGGATGGTACCCAGGTACCTTTCACTTTCCTTCACCTTTCGCTGCATGCAACCAGGTGCAGCAAGGTGTGCCAGTATATGGTGTGTCAGGGGTATCACTGAGGCCTGGGACATCAGTGCTATCTGCTTCAACGCTGAGTCCTTATCCACCAGGGGATACAGCCCTACCTTTGGGGGATCATCTTCTCCCGGCCATCAAGGAGTGGATCTGGAGAGGAGAATTCGTGGATATTTTTCAACTTCTCTTCAGGGCCAGTTGACAAAGAGGGGGAGAAGGACAAGGAGAAAGAAAAGACCAAATGGAAACCCTTTGAGCACAATTGGGCTAACTGGGTGTCAGGTTTCACCATTTACATGGGGGTGGTCATGCAGATGCACCTGGCTAAAGGACCGGCGTTGGTCAAGTACTTTGATATAATCCATAGGGGGTTTGTGGACTTCATGGGGAATGCATGGGAGCGTAATGACTGCGCTTTCCACTTGAGGGCTTCGCTTAATTCTGTGTTGCGCTGGGATAAGCAGCACCAGGAGCTATGGCTGCTCATCATGACCCTGGCCAGGTCCATTCAAGGGGAAAGGGCTGATAGTGGCCACCATATAGGCACCCAGGGGGTTCAAGGCCATTTAGTTTGCTGGGAATTCAATAGCAATGGAAAATGCTCACACTACCCCTGTAGGCATGACTGTGGTTTCTGCGGGGGAAAGCACTCCAGGGTTAGCTGCCCCCACACAAGGAGTTTCAGGGGTGGTAACAGGGAACAATTTTCAGGGAACAGGAGGGGTGGTGGTGCCTCTCAAGGGGGCAGAGCTGGAAAAGGGGCCAAGCACAGTTAGGATCCCCTTCTTGAGTGAACTGCTGTGTGATCTCCATAACAGGGAGCACGCTGAATATTTGTTGTCAGGGTTTACTGTTGGTTTTAGAATCCTGTCAGTTCCCCAGGGTGCATAGTTTTGCTCAAAATTTGAAGTCAATTCAGTTGATGGAGATGCTATTGGCTAGGAAGACTGCAAAAGAGGTGGTGCTCAGTCAGGTCCTAGGCCCGTTCACAGACCTGGTTCTGCCCACACTTAGGATTTCTCCTTTGGGGGTGGTGACCAAGAAGGCCCCTGGGGAATACCAGCTGATCCATCACTTATCCTATCCTCGGGGTAGCTCTATTAATGATGGTATTCCACCTAAACTCTGCTCAGTCTGGTATACCACGTTTGACGAGGCAGTGGTCATGGTGCATGCATGTGGCCACGGCGCACTCCTAGCCAAGCGTGATATCAAGTTCACCTTCTGGCTACTGACAGTCCACCCTGATGATTTCAACCTCTTGGGATCTGCTTTTGATGGAAATTATCATGTTGATAGGGCTTTGCCTATGGGGTGCTCTGTGTCTTGTGCTGCCTTTGAATCATTCAACTCCATGTTGGAGTGGGCAGTTCGGCGCAGGGCAGGGCTTCTTTCTTCAGCTCATTATTTAGATTACTTTCTTTTTTCAGGCAGGGTGGGTACCAACCAGTGTGCCCACCTACTCCACAGTTTCATGGCCATGTGTAGCGAGTTAGGTGTCCCCTTGGCTAGGGACAAGACTGAAGGGCCTACCACCTTCTGTCTACAGACTGAAAGGCCTACCACCTTTTTGGGCATTGAGCTGGACACTCTGGCAGAATGCTCGCGTCTACCTGCAGAAAAGCTTGCGACCTTGTGGTGCCTCCTTAATGACTGTGCATACGCCAAGAAGGTTACTCTAGGTCAGCTTCAGAGCCTGATCGGCCACCTCAATTTTGCCTGCCGGGTAGTTGCTCCTGGCCGGGCTTTCTTGAGGCATCTTTGTGATGCCACTGTCGGAGTTAGGGAACAGCACTTTCCCATCAGGGTAACCACCCCTATGAGGGAAGATATTAGGCTCTGGTCATCCTTCATGAACTCATTTAATGGTGTGTCTGCTTTGAGATGCTTTGCTCATTGGGTTGTTCAGTGGGGTGACATGGCGCTTAAGCCTGACTTGGTAGAGATCAAGTTGTGCTTCTCCAAAATGGATCAGAAGGGGAGGGGGCATCTGGTCACGCTCCATAGGTCTGACAATCTGGTGATATGTCCTGTTCGGGCCCTGGAGCTTTTCATGCCCATGCGGGGAGCTGCTAGAGGGTGCCTTTTTGTCCACATGGATGGGCACCACCTATCCCAATATCAATTCTTGGCGGTGATGAAGAAGGCATTAGTGGCTGCTGGGATGGCTACGTCTTGCCTGTCTCTTCACTCCTTTAGGATTGGCACCACACCAGCAGCACTGAAGTTGGGACGGCCATACAGAGGCTTGGATGGTGGTGGTCCGGGATGTATCGCAGGTACATGCGCTGAGGGCATTGACAGCAATCACCAGTTTTGTTTCCTTCCTTGCAGGATTGAAGTCACCGACCGAGCAAACTAGTGTCCTCATCATGGAGCATTCGTTTGTGTTTGAGGTGTTCAAGTGGGAACATGGTGCTGAGCCAGCAACGCAGCTTGGACTGGGGCATTGTGCCTCGGTGACATGGCTTGGCTGGCGGGGAATATTGTTTGCCCAATTTTTGCCTTTACTTTTGGAATTTCTGGGGGATAATCCGCCACTGGATATCCTGGTGGTACACTTGGGGTAAAACGATCTGGTGAGTCAGTCAGGGCTCTCCCTCATTCATAAGGCATGTGCCGGCCTTAGGATGGTCCAAACGTGGTTCCCGGACCTCATTATAGAATGGTCAGACATCATCCAGCGCAGGGTATGGAGAGGGGCGCGTAAGCTGGGCAAGATTGAAAGGGCTAGGAGGAAGGTTAATGCAGGCTTGGCCCAGTTTGTGGCTTCAGTGGGCAGTGGCTGCTTGCCTCATACTGATATATTATTTTCCTAGCCTTGCCTTTACAGAGGCAACAGCATACATCTTTCCTCGGTGGGTATGAGCAGATTTTGGGAGGACCTGCGGCTGGGATTGGCTGGGATTCTGCAGGGTTGGTTGGAGGTACGGGGTGTCAAGTTAGGCTAACACCTGCCATGGCAGGCACAGTGCAGTGGGGAACAACAGCTAAGCCTTGGTGAGCACCTTAGGTAAGTGTTTGGCATCATGAAGGGCTGTCAGAACCCATGAGGATTGGCGGATCAGAGATGCTGGCTTACCCCTTCTACTCTGTTGAATGACATACTCCCAAAAGGCTGAGCGGCTTTGAGAGGGGTGTGTGTGCCACCAACAACAGAGACCTGACCTTAGGTCGGCTAAGATGGGCAGCCTCCGCTTTAGTGCTATGGGGCTGCCTGGAGCCAAGGTATTTTCGCCCGTGTCAACTAGGCCAAGGCGGCCACTTGAGTGGCCGGCCTTTTAGGAACCGCACTGTTGGGAGTGGAGCACCAATCCTAATTTTAAGTTTAAGTTCTCTTACAGTTGAAGTTAAATAAATTGTGGCCCTTATTTACCAAACAAACTTGTGTCTCGTGTCTCGTGTCTCCTTGGGGTGTGGGTGCAAGGCTGAAACCTGAAAGAAATGCATGCTACCCAGTTGACAGCCATCTATAACTCTCTTAGCAGACAAACCATTCAATAAAATAGTTAGGAAGAATGATAGCAATGTAACTGAAGGCACTTTGGGGCAAAAGAGGGGAAATGGCTTTATGCCTTAAGAAAAGGTCATATTATAGAGATAAAAAGAGATGTATGGAAATATGCTGACTAGTTCTTCAGAGGAAACAAAATGTATGAGGCAACAATTGCAATAATTGGTTCATTTTATATATATTAGAAAAAAACCTAATTAGAAACAAACCTATCCCAGTCCATAGGAATATAAAAGTAAATACTAACTCTGGACCACATCCAGAGCAGTGCTAGCATAAAGCAGACTTAATGGAAGCAATTACCCCCTCCCCATTCTCCTGGAAGTACTTGGAGCCTCCTGAAAAGTGATTTTCAAGGGCTGAGGAACCTTCAACAGTGGCATGGGATTTGGTGCTGGTGGCTGCAGGGATAGAAGATGGAGGTGGGGAGTCGCCTTCCATTAGGAAAGTTTCCGCTAGCAGAAGTATCTTTGTGTGCTTTCTGTGGCCTCTCCTGTAAGGAAAGAATGGCAGTTCAATCCCCAAATAGCAAAGCAAAACCAGTTTGGTGAGAAAGCAGCAAAGCAAGAGGTCTTGAGACAGTTCTTTAGTATTGAAGGACTGCAAGGATTTATTTAAAGAAAAGGTTACAAACAAATGTGAAAAAGCCAGCAGCTTAATTTCAGCTGAAGCTCATGGCTGAAGAGAGAGACCAAAACAAACAGCCATCTCTAGAGAGACAAAATAGAGACTAACACTGGAAGAACAAAAAGGGGAGGAGTCCAGCATTTTTATCCATGACCCTGCCCCCTCAGTGGTCACTATGAGACATTGTAGCTGAGAGCTGATGCTGCCAGGGTCCTAGCTCCAACATCCCCTTCACTCTGCAGCTACTGGCACTGCATCCCACATTGTTGCCAAGGGTCCTTTGATCCTTGGGAATAGCTTTTTGTAATGCAAGGAGGAGGGTGAGAGGGGGGAGATTGTTAGAAGTATAAAGCATTACTCTTAGCACTGCAGTGGCCTCTTCTGTCCACTAGAGGCTTGAAGGCTTATGTTAATAGGTCTCTCTTGGTCATTAAAAATCAGTTAGAATTGTACAATTGTTGTTGAAGGCTGCTGCCTGTTTGAGTATGTTGTTCAATGGCTCTATCTTAGTATGCAATATTTAGTTTCTTTAAAAAATCCTTTTTTAAAAATTTAACACAATTGTATTTTTATTTAACATATTTGTATATAGCCCTGAACTCAAGTAAAATGTGTTTCTTATAAAAGAGCACAGTCCAATGTGCACCCCACCCCACATATTGCTTTAAAGATATATAAAGGTGTACTATGCAAGTGTGTGTCACCATGGCAACCTGTTAATTTGTTTAAAAAACACAAGTTTTGAACTCAACCTACTGTCTTCAGATAATCTCTTGTTAAGAGTATAGCCTGTTTGGGGTCTCCCAGCAGCATCCCTGCACATGATTTGGGACTACAGGCTTAGACTCTCTGAACTTGTGGGATGTGGGCTCACTATTTGCTCACATGAGCTAACTCAAGAGGGTAAGTCGCTTAGCCGGCAGCATAGGGAAAGGTAACTCCAGGTCAAGCCTAATCTGCAACAGAAAAAGGACTATTCCTTGTGCTCTCCTCTCTGATCCCAGCACAGATGAGGACACCAAAGTAGACATGAGTTAATTTAGAGTTATTCCTCTAACAAGAAATAACCAAGAACTCCCCTCTATATTGGCACATCAGATTAGCCTTTGAGCTTATCACCTTTGCAGGAAGGAGTAGATAAGTTATAACAGGATCATCTCTCGAACAGAAGTATTAATGGTTGGTTTGAGGCATGGGAAGAATGCTTGTTAAGTCAGAAAAATTCCAATCACACCCAGGTCTTCCTGACCCATGAAGATAAGCTTTAATGTGCCCATTCACTTCGTAAAGTACAGGTTTCTCAAATCTCTTCGTTCCATTGTACTTTAGAGCACAGCTACTAAAGATTGAACAGGACAAAATGTATTCTTTTGTCCAGCATGGGTGTCACCCTTTTCAGCAGAAATGTGTGGTCAACATTTGGCCCCAAGGCAAGATGTTGCCTATTTCTGTCACCAAGACCACCAAGCAGTCTGTCTTTTTGCTGGCTTCACCCGTTGCATGTACGTGCATCTGGGCACCATCTATACCATCGGGTTGTGCCTTGGCCCTCATGCCGGTCCCGCTTTCCATCCTCAGATTGGCCCTGTCCCCAGGCCCAATCTGTGCATCACTCTTGGCTCCAGCAAGGAACCGGTTTCTTGGGATCAGATCACCTTTAGACTTTTACTTGCTTCCTGACCTGCAAGTGGCACACAGGTCCCCACTCTTGTATCCTGTTTTCCTGCCTGTTCCTGGGATGAGAAGCCCTCGGCACTGGCCGAGCAACAAGTGTTGGACACACCATCAGAAAGGATCCAGGCATTCTAACAAACCTCTGCTCTAAACTCTTCTACTCCCTCCTCGCTCTCTTTAAAGTCTAAAGCTGTTCTCTAAGACCGTTTCCCTGGTCAGCCTCGAGTGGATTTTAATTCAGATCTTAAGCTAAAATGCCTCTTCGTGAGCCTCAACCAGGCACGGCTCGTGAACTCACCTTTGGTGTGTGTGTGGGGGAGGTGGCGGGCAGCTTCTTTAACTGTAAATGGAGCTGGTGCTCCATGCTGCCCAGCAGCCCCCACGGTGGGGAATCGCCTCCGCCACTCACCAGGCTCCCACGGAGGCGAGCCCCTGCCAGCGGCCAGGTGAGTGGCGGAGGCAATTCCCCGCCACGGGGGCTGCTGGGCGGCATAGAGCACTGGCTCCATTTACAGTTAAAGAAGCTGCCCGCCGTCCCCCCAGAGGTGAGTTCACATGCCGCCCCTGGCCTCAACTTAATCTTATTGGTATTGCTGGCCTTGTTAGTTTTATTAGTCAACCTTGTGTTGCTTATTAATCAAGATTTATAATTTTCTTTTATTTATTATTTTATTTCCTTTCGTACCCCTAAAACCCTAAATAAACCCAATTGTGTCTGACTTCAACTCTATGTCAGTCATTTCCAAGATCGAAGCTGTGCACAAATTTGTTCTGTAATGAGCTACTCACTCTAGATTTGCTGATCCCCACCCCGATCTCCAGCCCAAAGGTCAATCAGAGGTGCATAGCCAACACCCCACAACAGTTTCACTAACAGAATGTAGGTCTATGGTTGTTGTTTTTTAAAAACACATTGGCTTGCCCTGTAGTGATGGGTGATCTCTCCTCCACTTGGTCGGGATTGGAATTAGCTCATTTACAACCTACTTGGTGCGTGTTCAGCAAAAGCTCATCTGTTTTATAAGAATTTCCCTGCTCATAATGTTGGTACATGATAGCAGGGAGCAGGAGAAATTTTGATTTGGAAGGGGGACACTTGTCAAGTTGTAGCCCAGCTCTGAGGCATGCCACAGCCGGGGTGGGCTGTGGCTCTGGAATGGACAGGTGTGGAGCAGAGGACAAGAAGCAGAAGGCTTGATGGAGGACATTCCAGGGGTGGGACTGGAGTACTGCTGGTGGGCACAAGATCTCCAGAGATTACTCCAAGGAGGTGACTGCAACCAACTCTGGCTGCTCAGGAATCATTGAATCCAGAGGGCTTTTGTCAGCTGGGGCATGCTGCTCATGAGGGGTCTTCTCATGGGTGGAATCTGGGTGAGTCCCAAAACTTGTTAAAGTCCTGATTAACAAGTCCCTCTGCCCCATTGTGTTCACTATAGTGGAATCATGTGCATTGGCTCTGTCAGTCATGTGTATTGGCTCTGACAATCATGTCAGGACATGGGCCTTACTTCATAGGAAGTATATTTAAGATTTCAGCCTTCAGATATTTGGACCTTGACTGACTGAATGATTGCTTAATTGCTATTGTTGACAGTCTTTTAAAAGCAGAATAAGGTAAGGAGCACCTGAGATGTGGCTCCCATTTAGAACTGAAAATGACTACACAACGACTTAGGAATTCTATATGCAGCACACATGTAGGCCATGGATGGAATTTTGCCCTTTGTTTTTAGGATGGGTTTCTGCATTCATTATTCAGACAGTAGTCTTTATTTTTAACAGTGACATTTTTCTTCTGAATAATGTTCAGTGTAGATTTATTTCTTGCTATTTCTGGAATAAGGATAGAGGCTGTAGGGGTATTTCACATTTCCTAACTCATTATAGCCAAAAGGTGATGCTGCTTGTTAATGCAGCAACCTTTTTAATGTTGAGTTCTGGGCACAAACCTGGCTGAACTTGCAACTGAAAATGAGTTTTGTAGCATCCATTTTAGTCCTTAGTGAATATCTGTCCACATCACAGAACCAGAACAGCAGATAACTTATGTCAGTCTCTGCACAGGAGAAGTCCAAATCTGGAATAGCAGGGGTGTTATAGGTCAAGACTGAGATACATTGGCAGAGCTCTGCAGGGAAGCTGTGTAGCATCTGTTCACACTCTGACTGCTATTTTTAACAAAGGCTTTCAATTACACATTTCAGTAAACAAAAAAAAAAAGAGAGAGAGAGAGTTTGCTCCATATTGCAAAGCTCCTTTCTTGCTGCAGATCTAAGGGCATACCCGGATGACAGCTTGCCACACTATTCTGTACTAAACAAAGAGTATGAGACACCAGCAAAGTGAGTACCTGGATATTTAAGGTAGCAAAATAACTATTTTAATTTGATTATTTCCTGCCCCAAACCTTTGGGGTAGGATGTACTTCAAATTTACTTTAAAACCAGGCATGCTATGCCAGTGCGTATGTCCTCAGCAATGAGAATGTTGATGAACATTCCATATCAGTCTGCCTAACTGGGGCACAAAGAAAAATATGTATCTTCTTTTTATGTCTATATATGTGTGTTGTTGTGTTTGTGTGTTATGTGTGTGAGTGTGTGTGAGAGAGAGGCAAGGAAAAGGAGGCTGAAGAACCATAAAACATGCAGAAAGAATGCATATGAACAAGTTGGAGGCACTGCCATCAGTAGCCATCACAACCATTGTTAACATTGCCAGAGCCTGCCAAGTATTATCTCTGATAACTGGGTGAACATAGTTGGCTGCTGGTCTTGAAGACAGAGGAAGCAACAAGCTTCTATTTCTCTGCTAAAGAAGATATCAAGCAAAGGAACACAGCAAGGGAATAAAAACAAACAGATAAAACTCTGCTAGGGCTGGTAATTTTCTAGGGTTTGATTTCCGGCTGGCTGGAAGTGCTACCTGTTCTATGTGCAGGGACAGTGAAACGGGTGGTGCTGAGGGGTCTCAATGCGTGGATGAGAAGGTGGTGTTGGGAGGAGGGGTTTAGATACGCTAGGCACTGGGAAACATTTTGGGGAAAGTTAAGCCTGTCCAAAACGGATGGGCTCCACCTGAACCAAGATTCAACCAGATTGCTGGCACTTAGAATTAAGAAGGTCACAGAGCAGCTTTTAAAATTATGTCTGGGGGATTGCTGTCAGGAAATGGATGATATCTGCTTCAGCCAGCAAAATCTCCTAAGGTGTGGGGGTGAACATGTTTTGGACAAACCAGAAGGGGACAGAGTAGAGCCAGGAGTTGAGTAGAAGGAAACACAGGACAGCTTGCCAAATAGGTCAAATGATGGTAAGGGGGATAGCACACGCCAACACCAGGTGAGGGAATTAGCATATAGGTGTCTATATACCAGAAGCCTCCGAGCCGAGATGGGTGAGCTGGAGTACTTCGTTACTAATGAAAACATAGATATAATGGGTGTATCAGAAACCTGGTAGAACAGTGAGAACCAGTGGGACATGATTATTCCTGGATATAAATTCTATAGAAGGGACAGGGAGGGGACGAGTGGGGGGAGGAGTGGCACTGTATATCAAAGAAAGGATAGATTCCGATAAGCTAGAAAACCTAGGTGGACCGGAGTCCTCCACTGAATCATTATGGATAACATTACGAGAACGGAAAGGAAATGTGATACTAGGGACTTGCTATCGCCCTCCAGATCAAACTGCTGAGAGTGATGTTGAGTTGGAGAAACAAATAAGAGAGGTGTCAAAGAGAGGCAGGGCAATAATAATGGGTGACTTCAACTACCACACACAGACTAGGTAAATTCACATTCAAGTAATGATAGAGAGGCCAAATTTCTAAATATGGTAAATGACTGTGCCCAGGTGCGAAGCCAGCCGAGTGGCGGCCTGTGTCCAGCCACGTTCGGCAGCCCCTTCCGAAAAGCCTGTGCGTGTGACGTCACGTGCACAGGGCGTGGCTTGGGCTCCATAGGAGCCCAGAGCGAACTCCCCCCCTCCCACACCCGGGCCACCGAGAGCCTGGGCAAACTTTCTGCCAAGTATTTCAGGCAGCTCCGACTGCCTAATAGAACGTTTTTCCCTTCCTCTCCCTCTCTGGAGGGAGAGAGAGGGGAAAACATCCTATTAGGCAACCAACCCTGCCTGAAATGGTGCTCTGAGAGCTCATTCAGGCTCTCGGCAGCCTAGGCCACGCCCCCTTGTAATGTTACTTTGTCATGTGCAAGGGGGCGTGGCCTGGGCTGCCAAGAGCCCAAGCGAACTCTTGGCGCGTCATTTCAGGCAGGGTCGGCTGCCTAATAGGACGTTTTCCCCTCTCTCTCCCTCCAGAGAGGGAGAGGAAGGGAAAAACGTTCTATTAGGCAGTCGGAGCTGCCTGAAATACTTGGCATAAAGTTTGCCCGGGCTCTTGGTGGCCCGGGCATGGGAGGGGGGAGTTTGCTCTGGGCTCCTATGGAGCCCGAGCCACACAGGGCGGGGCTCTCTCGGCGGCTTCTCGCCATTGGCGGCTTGGGTTCTTTGAACCCTTTTGCCCAATGGTGGCTCCGCCCCTGGCTGTCCCTTAGAACAGTTAGTTGCTGAACGAACCAGAGGGATAGCAACCTTGGACTTAATCCTAAGTGGTGCCCAGGACCTGGTGAGAAATATCATAGTTGCAGAACCACTGGGTAGCAGTGATCATAGTGTGATCCAATTCAGCATATATGCAAGAATTGTCAAGGAAGTCCAACACTGCTGTAGTTGGACTTAAGAAGAGGAAACTTCTCAAAAGTGAGGGGACTGGTAAGAAGGAACTTGAAAGGGAAAGTCCGGAGGGTCAAATCACTCCAGAAAGCATGGAACCTATTTAAAACCACAATACTAGAAGCCCAGTTGGAATGTATACCAAGAAGGAGGAAAGGTACCACCAAGTTCAGGAGTACGCCAGTGTGGCTAACAAGTAGAGTCAGGGAAACTATAAAAGAGAAGAAGACTTCCTTCAGAAAATGGAAGTCCTGCCCAATGAAGAGATCAAGAAGGAACATGAACTCTGGCAAAAGAAATGCAAGGAGACAATAATGGATGCATTAACAAATTGCCAGGGCCAAATGGCATCCACCCAAGAGTTCTGAAGGAACTCAAATGTGAAATTGCCGATCTCCTAGTAAAAATATGTAACTTCTCCCTACAATCAGGCTCTGTATCAGAGGACTGGAAAGTAGCCAATGTGACTCCTATTTTCAAAAAGGGATCCGGTGGGGATCTGGGGAATTACAGGCTGGTCAGCTTAACTTTGGTGCCAGCAGGGGCATATTAGGGGTAGGGCAGGCAGGGCACGTGCCCCGGGCACCACTTGAAGGGGGGGCGCCATTTTGTAAAATTATTTTTTTTAAAAAAATGGCTGCCAAAACCAAAATGGCCACCGTGCATGCTCAAATGGCCTCTGTGAGGCTCTAGGTCATGCCAGGCTTTGCAGAGGCCATTTGAGCATGCGCGGTGGCCATTTTGTTTTCTGTGGCCTTTTTTTTTTTTTAAGATTATTTTTAAAAACGGCCACTGCAAATGCTCAAATGGTCCCTGTGAGGCCCTAGAGGCCAGCGGGGTGAGGGTGAATCTTTGCAAACCCCCACAGCCTTTAGGAAGCCCCCCAAAGGGGCTACGGGTAAAAATAATAGTAATAAAAATATAATATAAGACACTGTACACATATTCAGATTGGCACTATGTACAGAGAATCAGGGCTTGTGAATACTGAGCTGACGCTTAAGAGCTAGGATTGTATTCATTTGCTCTTACTTTGCTTCTTGTGATAAGTGAGTTAAATGTGATGTCTTGCTAATATGGCTATTAATGGTGAGTTTGTCTTTGAATCAGTGTGAAATCCTTAATATTAAGGCCCACTGGGAGTTTCTTGCTCTCTTTCTCTCATTTTAACTGTCTTTCTGAAAGACTAGAATATATTCCAAGCAGTCACACAGTTTACTCTGCATATCCTTTAATTATTTACAGAGTATCTGGGAAAAGTCAAATTCTCCATTGATTTTTAAAACTTATGTAATGGTGATGCTACAATGCATAGTAGAGAATTAGACAGGCACTTCTGTTTAGTTTTCCAAGTACATCTCCACATAGTATTTGGGTATTTCATGAACCCCCGCATATTGAAATTTGTAGTTTTCCAGCATTTTTTGGTCTGGCTAAGTCCACTGCTAAATAGTTTTTGAAATATGAAAAGATTAACAAGCTTGACTTGTATTTTTCAGCTGATATTATGGTAAAGTTATCTGAAAGATGGATGTCAGATGCTTGGACAGGGGGCGCAATTTCAGTGTTTGCCCTAGGCGCTATTTTCCCTAGATACGCCTCTGGGTGCCAGGTAAATTGATGGAAAGCATACTTAAGGACAAAATTGTTAAGCATATAGAAGAACAGACCTTGCTGATGGAGAACCAGCATGGCTTCTGCAAGAGAAAGTATTGCCTCACTAACCTTTTGGAGTTCTCAGAGAGTGTCAACAGGCATGTGGATAAAGGTGATCTGGTTGACATAGTATACTTGGACTTCCAAAAAGCTTTTGATAAAGTTTCCCACCAAAGGCTCTCGAGTAAACTTAGTAGTCATGGGATAAGGGGACAGGTTCATGTGTGGAAAGGTAACTGGTTGAAGGACAGGAAACAGAGTAGGAATAAATGGACAGTTTTCACAATGGAGGAAGGAAGGAAGTGGGGCACCCAGGGATCAGTACTGAGACCAGTGCTCTTTAACTTGTTCATAAACAATCTAGAAGTTGGGGTGAGTAGTGAAGTGGCCAAATTTGCAGATGACACTAAACTATTTAGGGCAGTGAAATCCACAACAGATTGTGAGGAGCTCCAAAAATATATCTCCAACTAGGGGAGTGGGCAAGAAAATGGCAAATGAGGTTCAGTGTAAGCAAGTGTAAAGTGATGCATATTTAGGCAAAAAAACCCAACTTCACATATACGCCAATGAGATCTGAGCCGTCGGTGACTGACCAGGAGAGAGATCTTGGGGTCATGGTGGACAGCTCATCAAAAGTGTCAACTCAGTTGATGCAGCTGTGAAAAAGGCCAATTCCATGCTGGGAATCATTAGGAGGGGATTTAAAATAAAAATCCTAATATTATAATGCCCTTATACAATTCTATGGTGTGGCCACAATAGAGTACTGGAGTACTGTGTACAGTTTTGGTCACCATATCTTAAGAAGGATATTGTAGAACTGGAAAAGGTGCAGAAGAGGGCAACCAAGATGATTGTGAGGAGCTCTAAAAAGATCTCTCCAAACTGGGGGAGTGGGCAACAAAATGGTAAATGCGGTTCAATGTAAGCTTGTCCTGGAGCAGCTTTCTTATGAGGCAAGGCTATGGCATCTGGGGCTCTTTACATTGGAAAAGAGGTGACTGAGGGGAGAGATGATCAAGGTGTATACAATTATGGAGTGGAGAGGGTGGACGAAAAGAAATTTTTCTCCCTCTCTCACAACACTAGAACCAGGGGTCACCCCATGAAAGTGAAGGTCGGGAAATTTAGGACTGACAAGAGGAAGTACTTTTTCACAAAGTGCATAATAAATCTATGGAATTCTTTGCCATGGGATGTGGTGATGGCCAGCAGCTTGGATGGCTTTAAAAGGGGCTTAGACAAATTTATGGTGGACAGGTCTATCAATGGCTACTAGTCTGGTGGCTGTGGGCCACCCCTAGCCTCAGAAGCACGATGCCTCTCAATACTGGTTGCAGGGGAGGAACAGCAGGAGAGAGGAAATGCACATACCTCTTGCCTGTGGACTCCCCAGAGGCATCTCGTGGACCATTGTATGAAACAGGATGCTGGACTAAATGGGCCTTGTGCCTGATCCAGCAAGGCTGTTCTTAAGTTTTTATAGTTTTATAGTTTATTAAAATATCAGCAGAAACCTTTCATTTAAGATGAGAGTTGTGGAAAAAGGGAATTTCCCCTTATGGGTGATCCTCTGTATCCTTGCTTTTCTCCTGCTTTGCTCTGGGGCAGGGTAGTGGGAGCCTTCACATGGTGCTGTTAACCTGCTGTCACTGAGACTGGCAGAAGGGATGGCAGCCTACAGGGAGGCTGGGAGAGTGCAGGTGGTAAACTTCTCCAAGCTTTCCAAGCTCAAAATAACTCTCAGGAAGTTCTTCTCTTCTAGGGGTAGGGGCTTTTTGGGCTCCAAGATCTTTTCTCCAAGCCTGGCCTCAGAGAACTTTCCTGACATTGCTAATTTTGATAAGGTGACTCTGAATAAACAACTTGGACCCTTTAGAGGAAATTAAACAAGTTCTGTATTTAAGTATCCATTCAGGGCTGGATTGTGTCAACAGTAGACTCAATACCTTCCAACATGGTGCTCTATATTACTGACCTGAGTTCTGTATAACTGACCTGGAAGAAACTCCCATAACAATTCAAAGCTGCTGTGAGAACTCTGTGCAGTGAAGAAGGGCAACACAATCCAAAGCAGTTTAGATACACTTAGAGAATGTGGGCAGATAAAAGGATTATCCAACTCAAGGGAAAGAAATGTGAGGAACTGAGGGGAACAGTTATGTGTTTAAGGATTAATTGAAATAAAGACAATATAGATTCTATGATCAAACAAAGCTCTGTGGAGTCTAAAAAGAGACACCCAATATTAACAGGGAGGAAACCCTCCAGCCCTACACGACCAGCTCTGGAGTACTGCTTTAGTTTTGTTTTCACTTTAATAAATAAGAAATGTCTTGTAAAATAATTTTAAAAGGCATGTATAGAAAGGGTAGCCAGATTAATACACGGACTTAGGGGAATATAGTTCTTCCCCTAACTAACACACTATGGTGTGCTTGGATTTTTTACAAAAGCCTAAGGAGATACAAGATACAATTTCTGAAAATGCAATAGGCTGTTTGTCCTACTAGGAAGCCTGAGAACAAGGGCACATTTTAAATTAAGGAAGTCGGTCAAATTGAATTCTTTTGTACCATCTGTGTAGTACAGCAAGTAAACTACCAAAAACAGCTATACAAATGACTACTACCAGGCTACACATACTGCAGTGACACAAGAGGCAGTAAAATGTGAATTTCCATGAGTTTTACGTCGGATGGACAATGTGACATTTTCAAAAGCAGAACATTTTTGTCTTAACTCTGAAGGGGAAAACACACACACACAGAGACCAGTTATGTAGTTTGTATTACTCACATGAAATGGTGACAATAATTTATCCAACTCCCACAAGACTGAAAGGATCAGCAGTAAAATATGTGCACTGACATCAACCCATCATTTAACACTCACAAAAAACTGAGAATGTTGACTGCCTGCCTCTTGTAGTCTGCCATCCTCACCCTGCCACTAAACACTCAGTCTCATCTCATCCTCCAACCAGAGGTGCACCTAGGTAATGTTGGAGCCTGGGCTGGCCTTTGGAGCCTCACCCCTGCTGCAAGTTAAGCACAATCCCCCTACTCACATACTGTGATACACACAATATTTTTAACACATGGGTTTTTGAGGGCACAAACAGCAAGTTAACTCACAAGAATGTAAGATATATGTGTATGTGTGTGTGTGTGTATGGAAATATGCATTAGCAGAAACATTTCAACATGCAACATAACATATTCCCATCCCACATATTTCTTTCCCACTCCCCGCTCTGTCTCTAAAGCACCCAGTGCAGGTCACAATTGCACTTGACTTTCCAGCGCAGCATGGACCATACCACCCAAGGCAGACTAAGGAGGATTTGGGGGGCCCGGGGGTGTGTAGGCCCTGGACTCGGGCTCAGACTCAGGTGTTTCTCCTTTGCACTCTCCTCACCCCACCACATCCCTGCTGCCTCTCTCCTCAACCTGCTTTGGCTTCCTCTTTAACTGCATGGGCTGCTCATTTGCTCAGTTGGGCTGGTCATTTGCTCTGGAGCGTGGAAGGCTTCTTTAACTCTTCGGTTTCTTCAACCCTTTCCCCTTTGAAAATGTGCTGAAATTAGACCAGTATCTTTTCCCCAATTGCAGGGAGTTGGGGAAGCATGGGACTGTGTAATTTGTTGTGAAGAAAAACCATGCAAAGAGAAAAAGTTGTATTTTTTATTTACACAGTAAGACAGGTGTTATTGACTGGTCTGTTTTATCCAGACATCAAGTCCTTCCCAAGGACCTGGGATGGCTGAATTTGGGAGTGCCTTTTCAAAACAACACTTTACAAGCCTTGGAAGGCAAGGCCAAACAAGTAAGTCTTTAGGGCTCTCTTAAAAGCCGACAGCGAGCCTAAACTGTGGATATCTGCCAGGAGAGCATTCCATAGACCAGGAGCAGCTACAGAAAAGGCCCGGTTCCAAGTCACCACCAGACATATTGGTGATAACTGGAGATGGACCTCTCTAGATGACCTCAATGAGTGATGGGAATCATACTGAAGAAGGTGCTCTCAAAGGTAGCTCGGATCCAAGCCGTTCAGAGCTTTAAAGGTAATAACCAGCACTTTCTATTTTGCGCAGAAACATATTGGCAGCCAGTGCAGCTGTTTTAAGACAGGCATAATATGGTCTCTCCGGATTACCCCAGAGACGGGTCTGGCTGCCGCAACTCTTCATCTACCCCACACTGGTCTTCCACTTCAAATTGTAGCCATAATGACTGTTATATTAAAAATGAAAGCCTCTACAAAAAATAAGTATTGTTCCACATTGATTTTATTTGGCATGGAATTTCGATATTTTTTTTTTAGTGCTGAGTACACTTGAACACTATGCTAGGCCCACAGCTCAAAGCATCTTGCCTGTGTGCATAAATATTCGAGAAAAGATTATTTTCTTTTTGCACTACAAGTGAGAGATAAAATTGTTCCCATGTTTGCCTTAATTTTAAATGCTCATTTACTTTTATATATGATAAAGGGCTATTGTTTTTAACTCGGAAAGATAAAGAGCAAACATTTCAGGGAAGGGCTTGATAGCTTTTATGGAGTTTATGGTCTATTGGATTTATTAGGATTTAGGCACTTTTTAAACATGCATATTTACTCAGTAGACCATAGTAGCTTCAAAGGAATCATTATAGTCTATCAGCTAAATATGTCTTTTAGGCACTTTTCCAGATGATTGCAAATGGTTCTTTTTGAATAATAATAATAGGTTCAAAATTTAATGAAAGCATATGTTTTTTTGAAAAAGAGAACATTCCTAACAGCATTTAATCCATATTTAAAGTGAGAAAGGGACCTCATGAAAAAAGCAGTGCCCTTCCCCACCCTCAAACCACTGATCTCATAAGCTAGTGATAATTACAGCCTTAGGATGACTTTTTTGCTCTTTGTTAATCTGAACTGTAAAGGTCTGTTTTAGAATATGAATATTAGGTGGCTAAATGCACTCCATGTGGATCATCATACCTAGAGATATGCATGTTCAGTAGACATAATAGAGCCTCTAGGTTTTAGGGGATGCTTGGGCAAGAGGCTCTCCTTTAGTGGGTTCTCCTGCTCCTCCTTCTGCTTGTTAGTCAAACATTTCTCCACTGTGCCACTTAAGGTGGGTGCCAGGAGTAAAAACCAACTTGACGGTACACTTTACCTTTACCTGCTACTCACTGCAATTGGATATGGCTTCTCACTTGCCAGAAAGAGAGCTGGTGAATAAGAAGATGGCAGCGGTTGCTGTGGCTGCTCCCATGCATGCACATTCTCTATTTGGTACACAGGAAGCTGCTTTAGAGCATTGGTCCATCTAAGCTCAGGATTATATGCTCTGACTGAAGCAGGAGGTTTTTCCCAGTGCTACCTGAAGATGCCAGGGATTGAACCTGGGACTGTTGTGAACCAAGCCTGATTTGTATACCAGATATGCTCTGGAGCTAGCATATGAAAATAGGCTGGTTTCACCAGTGTCACAAAGTGACCGGTTCTTTATACGGTGACCATGTATAGTCTGGGTATGAAGGAAAAATGATGATCCAAAATACTCTTAAACAATCCAATGGGCTTTATTATAGAAAGTTGCTCATCAGGATAAAATTCAAACAGGTCATCCAAATTCAAACATGTTTCTGATACAAGGTGTAGTACGATGTGCCTAGCTATCATATGTGTGTGCAATCAATAATTACAGCTGTCTAACAAATCCTAATAAAGCATTTAGAGAGAAACAGAGAGAGAAGAAGAAAGGGAGGGTTTAGGAAAAGGGGTGGCAGTGATTAGTAGGGAGGAGGGAAGTGGGGGAGCAGGTTGGGCTGAATGTTGAATAGGTATCTCACCAGGTTCATGAAGAAGACTTCAAAGGGCTTGTTCATTGCTGGGGATTGAGAGCGATGCAGGCTTCCTCTGGAAAAAGGCTGGTGCTGGATTTCACAGACAGAGTCAGCCCTTGATTCTTCATCCCGCAGCAAGCATCACTGAGCAGCCTCTTGTTTGCAGGGTTCAGGCTTCGCTATGCAGCTAGGCAGCAGGCATTTGGGATATGCACATGAGCACAGAGCACATGAGCTGGTTAGGCAAAGCTTGCTAGCTCTCTGTTCGATGAGCTCAATTCTTTACAGTTGTTTCTTCCTTTTGATCTCCATAGAATCTCCTCTGCGTATTGTCTTTTAATTATCGCCATTAGCTCAGGATATTAGGTCAGTCCAAGGTAAACAGCGTCTGAGTTCTATTGACATTCCCCAAAGCAAATCTTTCTGCCGCCTGGTTCCAAAAATGTTAAAAGTCAAAAGGGGTTGTTTAAGAAGGAAGAAGCTAAGCTATATGTGTGAGACAGCAATTAAATTACTTTTTGTGTACATCTATTTAGTGTGTGATTATAACATAAGAATGTTTAAAGTAACAGCAAAGGGTTGTATTATCTGAGGCTAGTTAATCAATACATTTGACTAAGACAGAAGCATTCCTGTCAGTGGAGGTAAGGGATTACCTGAGAGCAAGTTAATTTTAGCATTTGGATACATGTGAGAGAGGTAATCCAGCCTGGCCATTATGTCTCTTGTGAGTTTCACAAACACTGAGAAACCATGCTAGATTACCCCTGCCTTCAGAAATCAATTACCAGAGGCAGTCATGAGACCTGGCTGTCATGTACTGGTTAGTTCATCTGACTTCAGGCATCACTTAATTCCTTAATAAAATGGAACCAGACACAGGTTTGGATTCCATATAATTCTGGGTTGGTAACTCTGGGTTTAATGTTGGGGTCAGGGTGTCTCCAACACACAGGACCTTCTGTGTGCAAAACTGAATAATCTGCTCTTTGGAACTGTGCTTCTTCCTCCCAATGTGCCCACTGGTCTCTGTGAGCATGGCCAAGCCCTCAGACTGGAAAGCTGAACCAAGCTGACCCATGAAACCAATGACCAAGAAATTTAGGACCATTGTTTCCACACAATGCATTTATGCATTTCCATACAATGCATAATCAACCTATGGAATTCTGTGCCATAAGATCGTTACAGCCAATAGCCTGGATGGCTTTAAGAGGGGTTTAGATAAATTCATGGAGGACAGGCCTATCAATGGCTACTAGTCTGAGGGCTATAGGCCACCTCCAGCCTCAGAAGCACGATGCCTCGAAATACCAGTTGCAGGCGAGCAACTCAGCTCTTGCCTGTGGGCTTCCCAGAGGCATCTGGTGGGCCACTGTGTGAGACAGGATGCTGGACTAAATAGGACTTGGGCTTGATCCAGCAGGGCTTTTCTTATTTTCTTAATCAGATATAAATTGTATCTGAAAGGGTGTCGAAGGGGATGACCCTGCCCAAGATTATTTTATGCCATTGTGGTTTATGTGATTAGATGAGGATTCCTGTTGGTTGAAAATTTCTATTGGCTGATCATTTGCCAACTCACTAGTTTCCATGGGACTTTTCCTGGGCCCTCCCTGTATTGAGAAGACTGGAGCAAGGAAACCTTGTCATATGATCTGTAATTTGCAAGTTACTTCATCTGCCAGCAAGAGCCTGGACTCATTCAGACAAGAAAGAAAAACCAAAATAAAACCAGGATTAAATATTCAGCAGTGATTAAGGTTACACAGAATACTTTGTTTAATTGATTTAATTGTACAAGATTGTGAAATTTGTGAACAGAGTGAAGGAAACTGTGGAAAGAATGGTGTGTTATATAAATTTCAATGTTTAGTTTGTACATTTATTTATTTATTTATTTATTTATTACACTTATAAACTGCCCCATCCAGAGGGTCTGGGCAATGTACAACAACTTTTTAAAAAGACATAAAACCCACAATTCAAACACAATGCTAAAAACAATTCAAAAATGATTAAAACAATTTAAAACCAATTAAAATACCTTTAAAAAACAACAACATTTTACAAGCCTTGGAAGGCCAGGCCAAACAAATAGGTTTTTAGGGCTTTCTTAAAGGCCGACAGCGAGACTAAACTGCGGATGTCTGCCGGGAGTGCATTCCATAGACCAGGAGCAGCTACAGAAAAGGCCAGGTTCTGAGTCGCCACCAGATGTGCCGGTGGTAACTGGGGACAGACCTCTCCAGATGATCTCAATGAGCGACCCGTTTTAAAGATGAACTGTCACCAAGCTCCACCATCTGGAATCTGCCTGAGAGATAGGAGTGGAACCACTGCAAAACAGTGCCTCCTATCTCCAATTTCCCCAGGCGATCCAGAAGGATACCATGGTCGGTGGTATTGAACTCTGCCAAGATATCCAAAAGAACCAACGGAGTTACACTCCCTCTGTCGATTCCCCAGTAAAGGTCATCCATCAGGCCGACCAAGGCAGTCTCAACCCCATATCCCGCTCTAAAGCCAGTTTGAAATGGGTCTAGATAATCAGTTTCCTCCAATACAGCCTGGAGCTGGTTAGCCACCACTCTCTCAATCACCTTGCCCAACCATGGGAGATTGGAGACCTATAACTGTCCATCACTGAGGGATCTAGGGAAGGCTTCTTAAGAAGTGGTCTAATAATTGCCTCCTTCAAACAAGGAGGCATCCTACCCTCCCTCAGCGATGAGTTAATGATATTAACTAAGCCATCCCCAACAATCTCCCTGCTAGATAAAAGCAGCCAAGTCGGGCAAGGATCCAGAGAGCAGGTGGTAGGCCGCATCGCCACAAGCAGCTTGTCCATGTCATCAGTCATCACAGATTAAAACTGATCCAATCTAATACTGCAAGAGGGATTGCTGGACACTACCTTAATAGACTCTGCAGAAACAGTGGAGTCCAAGTTGGCCCAAATACAGGAGATTTTGTCTGCAAAGAACCCATTAAAAGCATCACAGTCTATATTGGGGAATCCGGTAGATCACTGAAAGATAGATATAAAGAACATCTAGGAGATATGAGGGATTGTGCACAGAGAATGAGATCCTGGTCATTGCATTTGAGGATAAAGCATGAAGGCCAGGTGGTGCCTGTTGGAGATGGAGTTCCAGTGCACCAACCTTTTGCACCAACTATTCTAATGACCACTAGGGGCACTGGGAGTAGAGATAGTGAGTAAGGGTCTCCCTAGCTGCTCTACCTATCTCTACTCTATGATCCCTGATTGGACTGCTCAGGTATTTCCTGTGAGAATAATATTCCTTTCCTTTCCTTTTAGAGAGCAGATGGAAACATCTCCCTCCTTCCCTACCTATTCATTATGTAGTTTTTTAGATTAGGTCTTTTCTATCCAAAGTGTACTTCATCAATAAATACTGAGTATTTAGTTCTACAAGAGTCTCCATGTTCTAACTAGCTGCAACAACTAAACTCTGCATTGTGCTCTGTAACTGGAGTGGGTAGCTTCTTTAGTGCTCTGCTAATTAACTGGGGGCAAAAATTACAATGCCCAACAGGGTTATGAGCTCAGTAGCCTAAAACATCTACAGCAGAGTTTATTTTTCTTTTGAAAGTACAGCTGAGTTAGTTAGAAACAAAGCATGGATTCCCTGCTACCAGCAACAGCTTCTCTTCTCCCCAAGTTAGATGGAAGCAATGAAAAAATTTGGGCTTTGAAGCTGGAAGGAATATTCATGACAAAAGGGATTAACAAGATCCTCACAGAACAATGTCCAGCCCAAAATGCAGCTGCACAAGCCTCGTGGGACAAGAAGAATGAGCAAGCATTTGGATTCATTAGTTTGAATGTGAGTGATGATTTATTAATTCATATACGTGATACTAGAATAGCCTCAGAAGCATGGAAAATATTAAAGGAGCAATCTGGGAAACCTTCTCCTAATACTGTAGTTCTTTTGTTTAAAAGACTTTGTCAAATGCAGCTAAAGCAAGGAGGCAATTTCTCAGCTCACATGGCCAGTCTCTTGGAGACGAACAGACTTTTAAAATACTGTGGATCTGAATTAAATGATTCTATACTTATTGGACTAATTTTACAGTCTTTGCCTAAAGGTTTTGACCCTTTAATTATGGCCCTTGAGGCATTAGGCTCTGAACTTAGATTGCAAAACGTTGTAGCAAGTCAGAGAAACTTTAGCTTAAAATGGGAACATGAAAGTCTCCAAACTGCAAGCCAAAATGCTGAAGAACCTTCTAGCAAACAAAAGCATTCATTTGCAAATAGAGAAGGTGTGGAAACTGAAGGTTGCAAGCCCAGTTACCATGCATGGTTTTATAGACCTCTATCATGTCTCCTCCTAGTCGTCTTTTTTTCTAAACTAAAAAGCCCCAGGTGTTGTAGCCTTCCCTCATAAGAAAGGTGCTTTAGGCCCCTGATCATCTTGGTTGCCCTCTTCTGCACCTTTTCCAGTTCTACAATGTCCTTCTTTAGATGTGGTGAACAAAATTGTATGCACTACGCCAAGTGTGGCTGCACCACAGTTTTGTTCAAGGGCATTATAATATTAGCAGTCCCCCCCCTCCCAGTGCCCTTCCTAATGATTCATAGCATGGAATTGGCCTTTTCCACAGCTGCCGCACATTTAATTAACACTTTCAAGTTTATTCTCCTTTTCTCCCCCACTTCTTGCTCATTATCTCTCCATCAGTCTTGGAACAGAATGTTATCACATCTAAGGAATTTAAAAGCTGGGAAATGGATGAGGTTTTTATCTGTGCTTATCTGTGTGTTTAGCTGAGGCTAGTGTGTTACATCAAAACATCATATGTGTTTCAACTTTTTAGTTTTTATTTTGTGCAATAAAGAGTCTTTTTGTTGAGAGTTGGAGTTAATATGCACATTGCCTCACTGACACATCAACTTATACAATGGTTTAATTGATTAAATTCAATTAAATGTTTAAATTAATTTCTTTTTTGGGGAGGAGGGCCTGGCTCCATTTGGGCATAAAGAGGAGTGTCCACTGCTCCTGCCTCACATGTGTCCACCTGCTCTATACTGATTATCTGAAAAGGCTTAATTTGTTGTAGATGGTTGTGTTACTTGGGGTAGTAGAGAGGAATGATATGCATGGGACTGTGTCAGTCCTCCCATTAACAAAGGGGCATTTGCTTACAGGGCTTCTCAAAATGCTAACACCAGAATAATAGATTAAATACTGTGAGAAAAGGAAAGGAAAGATTGTGCCGTCAAGTCGGTGTCTACTCCTGGCAACCACAGAGTCATGTGGTTTTCTTTGTAGAATACAGGAGTGGTTTACCATTGTCTTCCTCCCCCACAGTATTAGGTGATGCCTTTGCTGTTGTCACTGAAGTGAGCATCTGCCTCCAGTACCTTCCTATATTGCTGCTGCCCAATATAAGTGACTACAAATATACATTTACTAGGCAGTCTGGGAAGCACACCGGTGGGGATTCAAACTAACAGCCTCTTGCTCCCTAGGCTGCTTCCACTCTGCACAACCACAACTGATAAATACTGTGAGAAGGGAGGGTCAATTCCTGAACATTTCTATACAAAAGTATATGAAATAAAAGGCAAGGAGAGTTGCTAACTCTGACTGGATGTGATTCATGGAGACCTGTTTTCCCAGTATTTCCACAATATTTTTCATTATGTCAAGCTATTAAAATCTCCAGGATTGCTTTGTAATGATCTGGAGATAGGTGCCAATCCCTCAAGACTCCAGACCAGTCCTGGAAGGTTGGCAGTTGTAGTTAACAAGCTAGCAGGCAAACAGAAAATGAAGACTGTTGAAATAAATAAATAAATAAATAAATAAATAAATAAATAAATAAATAAATAAATAAAATAATAATAATAATAATAATAATGACTACAATAATAATAATAATGACTGACTACAAACAAACGCATGACAAAGTAGCAGGGATGATACACTGGAATATCTGCAAAAAATACAAGCTACCTGTAGCCAAACATTGGTGGGACCATAAAATTGAAAAAGTTGAAGAAAATGAAGATGTAAAAATATTATGGGACTTCCGACTACAAACAGACAAACATCTGCCACACAATACACCAGATATAACTGTAGTCGAGAAGAAAGAAAAACAAGTCAAAATAATCGACATAGCAATACCAGGGGATAGCAGAATAGAAGAAAAAGAAATAGAAAAAAATCACCAAATACAAAGATCTACAAATTGAAATTGAAAGGCTGTGGCAGAAAAAGACCCAAATAATCCCAGTGGTAATTGGCACCCTGGGTGCAGTTCCAAAAGACCTTGAAGAGCACCTCAACACCATAGGGGCCACAGAAATCACCACCAGCCAATTACAAAAAGCAGCTTCACTGGGAACAGCCTATATTCTGCGACGATATCTATAACCATTGACAATAAAATTCTGGCATCCCAGGTCCTTGGGAAGGACTCGATGTCTGGATAAAACAAACCAGTCAATAACACCTGTCTGACTGTGTAAACAAGAGATAATAAGGCACTACCTTGGTGTGGTTGTGGGGCTTGCGTGCTCTGAGGAAGTTGAGAGCTACGCCAGACGTCCAACCATACTGGACAGGTCTCAGCAGAGGAGCCAGACAAAGAGTGCCTCTCCCATCAACAATATGGTGAGATGTAAATTTAATAAATCTATACTGGATCGGTCGTCGCCCGGGTCAACAAGGACTGCGCCAGGTGCTGGAGTCCCTGGACATCTGGTGGCAAGTGGGCAACAGGACTTAGGATCTTTAGTTGAGCAACCAGGGCTGAAGACAGCAAAGTTACTGGAAGAAATGTCGCTTAACCGAAAAAAATATACGAAAAATGCCAACAAGGAAATAATGATCTGCTATTACAAGTCTAGTCCAACTAGAAGAGGTTATTTAAAAAGAATGTACCAAAATTTGGAAAGAAAAGCATCCAGATACAGAAATAACAGAACAAAGGCTAGCAGACCAGAGAAGATTCATAATAAGAAATAAAGTATTCACAGGAGTTGAGCTGGAAGAACTGCAAAGAGCAACACAGGCTCAAGATATGGAAGAAGAATTACCACCAACTGAAGCAGTTGCTCAGGCGCAGGTGGAGGAGGTGTTGGAAATAGAGGATACCACTGTTGCTGAACTGTTTCAAAATCAAAACCAGGTAACCTCCCCTTTGCCTTCACCTCCAAAACCCAAATGCAGTTTAACAGAAAAGCAACAAGAACTAAAGCAAAAAATAATGCACATGAACCGAACAACCACCAGGGTTCAACTTCCAGCTCTAAAAACAGTTGCCAAAAACCAACTTGCTCAGGTATTAAAAGATGTCAATGCTGCACTTGCAGAAATAACCACCAATAATTTGCAAGAAACAAACCAACTAATGTACAGTGCAGCAACAATAACAACACAAGAGCTTCGATATAAGATCAATGGACCTGCTAAAAAAAAAGTAGTACATCACCTAAATGGAAGATTAGATTAGAAAATAAAATCTCCAGGCTTAGATCAGATGCTAGTAAATTGAAAGATATGAAAGACAAGAAGCTGAAGAATGAAAACACCAAACAGTATCTGATCCAAAAATACCACCTAGATTCAAGGAGAATTAGAGAAGTCCTGGAAATAATAAAGCAGCAAATAACAGCAGTGTCAAAGAAGATTAGCAGATATGAAGCCAGAACTACACAACACAGGCAGAATCTCCAATTCCAGTCTAAACAGCGGCGTTTCTACCAAAGCATAGAAGGAGAAACTGGAAGAAACATAGAAACACCAAATAAAGAAGAAACAGTGCAATTCTGGGGGAAATTATGGAACAATCCAATAGATTATAATAAAAAAGCAGGCTGGAAGAAAGAGGTCAAAAATGTAACCAACAACTGCAAGATCTAATAATAACACCAGAATTAATAAGTGAAAGAGCAAAGAAAATTAAAAATTGGACTGCTCCAGGTGACGATGAACTGCATGGCTTTTGTCTTAAACACCTAACAAAGCTTCATAAACAACTATCAAAACAATTCAATCACATTTTGCAAGGAGGTGATATTGAACAATGGTTAACAACTGGGAAAACTCATCTCATCATGAAAGACCCAGCAAAAGGTGCAGTTCCAAGTAATTATAGGTCAATAACCTGCCTGCGAACCATGTTCAAATTATTAACTGGGATAATAGCAGATGAAGTAATGCAACACTTATTAACTAACAAGTGTCTTCCAGTTGAACAGAAAGGAAACTGACCGAACACCAGAGGCACAAAAGACCAGTTGCTGATTGACAAAATGATTTTAGAAAATTGCATGAGAAGAAAAACAAATCTAAGTGTTGCATGGATTGACTACAAGAAAGCCTTCGACTCATTGCCTCACACATGGATACTAAAATGTTTAGAAACAACTGGTGTCAGCAAAAACATTCAGATATTTATAAAAAAAGCAATGAGCATGTGGAGTACACAGTTAACAATCAATGGCGAGACACTTGGACAGGTTAGCTTTAGAAGAGGCATTTTCCAAGGGGACTCACTATCCCCTCTGTTGTTTGTAATCGCCATGACCCCACTTTCACAAACTCAATGGTGGGAACACCATACAAGCCATAAACACCTGGGCTATACCCATCATTAAATACACTGCAGGAATAATAGACTGGACCCAGGCAGAGCTAGAGATGCTAGATCGTAAGACCAGGAAAATAATGACTATCAATCATGTTCTGCACCACCGCAGCGATGTAGATAGGCTATACCTCCCTCACAGCTCAGGTGGAAGATGAATGCTGCAAGTCCATCAAACAGTAGAGGAGGGGAAAAGAGGCCTTGAAGAATATATAAAGGACAGTGAAGAAGATGCACTTCAAATGGTCAATAATGAGACACTATTCAACACCAATGAAACAAAGCAGGCCTACAAGAAAGAACAAGTCAAGAACCGAGCAGAAAAATGGAAAAACAAGCCACTGCATGGTCAATATTTGCATAATATAACCTGGAAATCAAACATCACCAAGACCTGGCAGTGGCTCAAGATAGGCAACTTGAAGAAAGAAACAGAGGGTTTAATAGTGCCTGCACAAGAACAGGCACTAAGAACAAATGCAATAAGAGCAAAAGTCAAAAAATCAACAACAAATATCAAGTGCCGCCTCTGTAAAGAAGCAGATGAAACAGTGGACCACCTAATCAGCTGTTGTAAAAAGATCGCACAGACTGACTACAAACAAAGGCATGACAAGGTAGCAGCGATGATACATTGGAACATCTGCAAAAAATACAAGCTACCTGTAGCCAAAAATTAATGGGACCACAAAATTGAAAAAGCTATAGAAAAGGAAGATGTAAAAATATTATGGGACTTCCGACTACAAACAGACAAACATCTGCCACACAATACACCAGATATAACTGTAGTCGAGAAGAAAGAAAAACAAGTCAAAATAATCGACATAGCAATACCAGGGGATAGCAGAATAGAAGAAAAAGAAATAGAAAAAATCACCAAATACAAAGATCTACAAATTGAAATTGAAAGGCTGTGGCAGAAAAAGACCAAAATAATCCCAGTGGTAACTGGCGCCCTAGGTGCAATTCCAAAACAACTTGAAGAGCACCTCAACACCATAGGGGCCACAGACATCACCATCAGCCAGAGGCGTATCTAGGGAAAATAGCGCCTAGGGCAAACACTGAAATTGTGCCCCCTGTCCAAGCATCTGACACCCATCTTTCAGATAACTTTACCATAATATCAGCTGAAAAATACAAGTCAGGTTCGTTAATCTTTTAATATTTCAAAAACTATTTTAGCAGTGGACTTAGCCAGATCAAAAAATGCTGGAAAACTACAAATTTCAGTATGCTGGGGCTCATGAAATACCCAAATACTATCTGGAGGTGTACTTGGAAAACTAAACAGAAGTGCCTGTCTAATTCTCTACTATGCATCTACTAGCATCACTATTACATAAGTTTTAAAAATCAATGGAGAATTTGACTTTTCCCAGATACTCTGTAAATAATTAAAGGATATGCAGAGTAAACTGTGTCACTGCTTGGAATATATTCTAGTCTTTCAGAAAGACAGTTAAAATGAGAGAAAGAGAGCAAGAAACTCCCAGTGGGCCTTAATATTAAGGATTTCACACTGATTCAAAGACAAATTCACCATTAATAGCCATATTAGCAAGACATCACATTTAACTCACTTATCACAAGAAGCAAAGTAAGAGCAAATGAATACAATCCTAGCTCATAAGCATCAGCTCAGTATTCACAAGCCCTGATTCTCTGTACATAGTGCCTATCTGAATATGTGTACAGTGACTTATATTATATATTATTATTTTTTTACCTGTAGCCCCTTTGGGGGGCTTCCTAAAGGCTGGGGGGTTTGCAAAGGTTCCTCCTCCCCCCACTGGCCTCTAGGGCCTCGCAGGGACCATTTCAGCATGTGCAGTGGCCATTTTAAAAAATCTTTTTTTAAAATGGCCACTGAAAACAAAATGGCCACCGTGCATGCTCAAATGGCCTCTCCAAGGCCTGGCATGACCTAGGGCCTCACAGAGGCCATTTGAGCATGCACAGTGGCCATTTTGTTTTTGGCAGCCATTTTTTTTAAAAAAAATTAAATTTACAAAATGGCGCCCCCTTCAAGTGGCGCCCAGGGCACGTGCCCTGCCTGCCCTACCCCTAGATACACCCCTGCCATCAGCCAATTACAAAAAGCAACTTTACTAGGAACAGCCTATATTTTGCAATGATATCTATAATAATAACAACAATATTGAAAATAAAATCCAGCCATCCCAGGTCCTTGTGAAAGACTCGATGTCTGGATAAAACAAACCAGTCAATAACACCTGTTTGACTGTGCAAACAAGAAATAACTATATAATATATTTTTAAAAACTGATCCTCCATTCTGGAATGATTTTTTTGTTGTTAATAATAGTGAGAGTGGCTTTGGATGTTAGCCAATGCAGGGGAAACAGAAAGGATGAAATGTTTGGGATTCCCATTCTTCACATTTTTTGTAAGATCCAAATTATGTCATGTATCTCCCACAGTAGAGCAGTGTGCATAGTCCCAAAGAAGAGACAGTTTACACGTATCACACAGGGGGACAGGGTAAACATATGGATTTTTTTGGGACATTACGAAGAAGCATGGAGAGCAGAAAGCATACACCATGACCTTTCTTCAGTGATGCCTGGAGCTGGTCTGAATGCCTGCATTGAGAGTCTTAGCTCACCAGACCTGGTGAAATCCTCAGCGCTTGAACTTGCTGGAGGAATCTGTGTAGTCTTGTACTTCAGGCCTAATCACACAACAATTGGGTCCAAGCAGACTTGGAGAATGTGCTTGAAAGGCCTGTACAGCATGGCATCCAGTCTGTACCAAGCTGGTGATGGGTGCCATTTCTACAGTCAGTGTTTGGGTCTTTGTACATATTGGGAAGATCTGGAAAAATAATATGTTCCAATACATTGGGAAAACTGGATTTTACATGTGGAGAAACTCACATAACCATTTTGATATGGGAGGCTGTGGAAGGGGGAACATAATGTGGAAGTTTGGTGACTGTGGTCTTATGAAAAGGCCCTCAGTGTTTTCTCTCTGAGCTCTATGGATTGCATAGTCTAGCCTCTTCACCAATGCAGATGCACTGCATATTCAGTCTCATTCTCATATAGGGGGCTGTTTAGAATTCCTCTTAGAAGCCCACATATCAGGATTCTCACCTTTTTCCTAGTTCAGCCAATGCATACTCAGTCAGCACTGTCTCCCTCTGGTGGTCATAATCCTCTTGTATATACAGGTTACAGCTTCTTACCTTCCAACTTTGTTCATGAGAATCAGAAGCAAGATGAAATGTTTACATTATAGAAGTTGCTGGTTAAGGCCCACTTTTATTAGGGATGCCTATCTTCATAAAGTCATCAGATTAGTCCTACATCACTAAGCAAACCTATGCTCTGTAGTAATTGTGGTAACCATGGAACCTTCTTCAACTAAAGAAAATACAGCTGTTACCATAGATACCTGGAGAGATAAATGCTGGGTTTTCAAAAGAGTCTGCTGTGTGGCTTGAATGAAAGGTAATGACCAAAGAAGCCTATTAGGGAATATAGTTGATAGGGTTGCAATCTTCTTTGCTTTCTTCTCATCATAATGAGATCCATTCTCTGCACAGGAATTTAACACTATAGATAACCAAGGATATTGAAGATTGGTTTCTGCTAGGATGAGAGTAAAGGCCATAAATAGGCTTCTCATGGAAGAAAAATTATATAATTAATGGTATGAATAGTAAAATGTCATATGGAAACACTTAACAATGAAAAGGTAAGATAAATGTGTTGGTTTCTTCTATATTGAATATTCATCATAAACTTTACACAGCTGCATTTCAAAATGCTAAGTGCTGTTATTTTACATAAAAGTGGATTATGTGTCTAGTTTATTTTTCATGTTCATTCTGTAACTTATGTGCTGAACAAGCTATTGCAAGTCAGCACAATAAATCTTGCTTTGCTATTTTCAGGTAGGCATTTTTCTCCTGACCTTGTAATCATAATAGCAAATGGCAAGTGATTTGTAGGGGATTACCATTTTAAAACAATAAACGGCAATGAGGGAAGAAACATGAGCAAAATACAAGTTTGAGAGGTAAGTGCTTTGGATTTCATCTTTGTCACTGACTCGATGCACTGATGTGGAAAAAACATTGTTGCTCCGATACTGACTTTATGCTGAATTCAGAATGAGCAGTTTAAACTAGGTTTGCCTTTATTTCCCTGTCTATGAAATGGCTGGAGTGCTCTATCTCCCTCTCTTCCCAGCTATCCAGAAAGTAATAGAATGGTCATTAAATAAATAAATAAATCTGTATACTTTGCATTTCCTGCAAGGTTCCATGTCTTTGTAAACAATTCATTGAAACTCCTGTGGTAAATACTTCTTCACGGAAAGGTGTAGCTATAATTGAGCGGATGGGTTCAAAGAACCTGGGGCCTCCAGCTCCTGAGGGCCACCCAACTCCACCCCTCCCTATTTTCTTTTTCTCCGAGGGGCCGCCAGGGAGAGGGGTGAACTCGGGCCTCCTTTCCTCTAGCTACACCCCTGTCTTCATGCAACACATCATTAACTAATGGAGCTTACCAACACAGCATGTGGTGGTGGTGATTACAAAAAGGATTAGACCTATTAATAGAAACAGGTAAATCAACAGAGGAGAGGAGAGCTGGTCTTGTGGTAGCAAGCATGACTTGTCCCCTTAGCTAAGCAGAGTCTGCCCTGGTTGCATATGAATGGGAGACTTGATGTGTAAGCACTGCAAGATATTCCCCTCAGGGGATGGAGTCGCTCCAGGAAGAGCAGAAGGTTCCAAGTTTCCTCCCTGGCTTCTCCAAGATAGGGCTGAGAGAGATTCCTGCCTGCAACCTTGGAGAAGCTGCTGCCAGTCTGTGAAGACACTACTGAGCTAGATAGACCAATGGCCTGACTCAGTATATGGCAGTTTCCTATGTTCCTATGTTGGTATTTCCCCCCTGGGTTCAGTTGTTCTACTTATCCTGTCTGAATAAATTATTCTGGAGAAATAAAAAAATGTCATCTTAGCTAGAGAATAACAGTCTCCTGGCCAAAATGTCTGTTAAGTCTGGGCTTTTGTAGTCAGCAGCATGGCTGCAAAGGGTAGTGGGTGCTCCCTCCACAATATTTCCCACTTCCCCTTTTGCCCCTCCATCCACCAGACTAGAACTTACAGAAAAATGCCAAACAATAGAGTCATCATATATCATGCTCTTATAGCTTGAATTAATTGTTTTAAAAGTCATATGTTGTTTAAAGAAGCCTAATTTGCTCACTCCTCTACCCCCAGGGGTGCAGCTAGGTAATTTAAGGGTCAAGAACTAATGTCATTATGGGCTCCCGTTATGTGGCCTGGGGCAGGCTTGAGGGTGAGCATGCGGCTTCTTCTAAGAATTGTTTGCACATGCTCAGAGGCCTGCTTGTCCTTGGTATTTGTTCACGCCTTTCCAGTCTCTAAGCTGGAGAAAACTTCATCTGATTAACTTCACCTGATTAATGCCCCCTTAACAGTAAAATGCATGACTTTGGTTGTGAAATGCACAATGAATAGTGTGCGTGTGCATGCATGTGTGTGTGAAGGACCTTCATGATTCCTGAAAGGATGTGTGCCATGGCTCCTGAACAGTCACATATGAGTTTCCCCATCCTTGCAATTTGAATATGAAGCAAATATGCCAGCTGACTTGCCTTATGTCTTATTCAAGGTAAGACATATTTAACCTCTCTAAAGGTGAAAGAGTACTTACCTCCTCTTAAATATATAACTCAGGAAAAAAAGAACTTTTTACAATAAATTGTGAAGGTTAGTAACTCTCACAAACAAGACCAGCTAGTGTTTAGGGTTGCCATGTCTCTCGGAATTTAGGGTAGCCCCCAGATTTTGGCTCCTCCACCCGGCTACTAAATTCCACCTGGATTTACACAGATTTCAAATGCGCTGTCCGGATTGCCCAGATTTTACTCTGGATCCAATCACATGGGAGGGCAGAGAAGGAGGGGAAAGTATACAAATCTGTCAAATAAATAAATAAATAAAATGCAAATTAGTTGCCACATAATATGCAAATTAGGCCACCCGGATTTGGGAAGCTTGAATATGGTAACCCTACTAGTGTTGAACTCGGATCTCTCCGATCCTAGTCCAGCACTCTAACCACTACACCATGCTGGCTTTTGTGTTCAGGGCTGCAGGTACATCTCCCCTGAAGATTTCAGTTGGTTGGGTACTGACCTCTCTTCCCACCCCAGTCTTTTCTGCCACATGTTCTTGAACAGGAAGAGAAAAATAACCTGGAAAGCAGACTGGAAGTTAGGGCCTTATTTAAAAAGACAAGAGCATTCACACAAGCAGCTGGGTGACACTTCACCTCTAGTAAGTTCAGGCTTACTAGGCTCCCATGGTAGGAGTCATTCAGTATCAACCTGCATGTGGTACCCATGATGTAAGATGTAACTGTTTTATGTCATGTAGGGTATTCCTTATTTGTCAAAGCGTTTTATTATGAATGTGTAGATTGATGCAAAAATTGTTTGGACCTGGCATTGGAAAAGTCCTATTCACCCTTAGTTTAAAAATGGCTGTTGATAGCTTTAGGATAGCAGAGATGGATAAGTTAACTGGCAAGGTGTGACTGAGATCTGGATGAGTTTATACTGTAAATTAGCAAGAAAACAGTTGCCTTTTATTCAAATAAAAATGAACATATAGTAGACTTGAAAGTTTATTTCTTGAAATTTCTGTAGATTTTTGTAATTTTCTGTATTATTATGAAAGTTGAAAAATATATTTTATAAGTGTCACCTTAACAATAGATATGGCCCACTAGAAGATACAGTAAGATTCTGCACCTTGGGAAGTGTGAAGGCTCAATGTGTGGATCAGGCATTGCATCTTCATCAACCTCTGCAGATTCAGTCAAACATCTCTGAATAGGCTATAAGGTCGATTCACATGACCATTGCTGGGTTTCGGAAGGAGGGTGAGGGGAAGGCAGGGTTTAACCTACAAGAGCTGATCTTGTGATAGCAAGCATGAATTGTCCCCTTTACTAAGTAGGGTCCATCCTTGTTGCATATGAATGGGAGACTACATTGGTGAGCACTCTAAGATATTCCCCTTAGGGGATGAGGTCGCTCTGGGAAGCTCTGGGAAGAGCATCTGCATACTTGTATGCAGAAGGTCCCAAGTTCCCTCCCTGGCATCTCCAAGATAGGGCTGAGAGAGATTCCTGCCTAGAACCTTGGGTGAAGCCACTGCCAGTCTGTGTAGACAATACTGAGAATGATGGATCAATGGTCTGACTCGGTATATAGCAGCTTCCTGTGTTCCCCACAAATGATTCCGGATGGCCCAAGCAGTGTTGCACCGCTACACACATGATTGTCGCAGCGGTGACCAGCGCAGCATTCAGGAGGCTGGGGAAACACTACTTGGTCTCCGGGAATCCTACAATGTACCACACGCTAAGTGTAGTGCATTGGGGGATTCCCCTGTCAGATGGACACTCTAGGTGCCCATCTCATTGCGGATGCGCTTCCCAGAGTGGCTCCAACCCCTAATGGGGCTATCTTCCAGTGCTCACAGATGTAGTCTCCCATTCATATGTAACCAGGGTGGACCCTGCTTAGCTAAGGGAACAAGTCATGCTTGCTACCACAAGACCAGCTCTTGTAGGTTAAACCCTGCCTTCCTCTCACCCTCCCTCCCAAGCCCAACAATGGTCATGTGAATAAACCAATTCCCTTGTCAGCTGGGCGTTCTGCCCATCTATGTGCAGCCCAAGGAGACACATGATCCTGGCAGCCAGGTTAAAGGTGTGCTCATGTCCTTAACCATGGCTAAGAGCCAGGCTTAACAGTAAGGTTAGGTTGGGCAGGAGTGCTGGGATCCTCACGGACCCTGGAGCTCCACAGGAGCAGCCTAACCCAGGCTGGGTTGCCTTGGTATGATCCCCTATCCCATTTGCGGAGCCTATGCACATACAGTTGTACACACGTATGGTTCTGTTCTGACCTTTTGTTGTGTACCAGAGAGCAGGGACAGTGGGTGCAATCTTACTGTAGCTAGTGTGTAATTCATTTTGGATCCTGTATGAAGTTGTTTGGGAATAATGCAACAGTTACTTTCAACTATGCCAGTTTACAACATTCACAGAGCTGGGAATTCTGGGTGCTCTTTTATTTCTGGACTGTATTCTATTCGGTATGCTCAGCAATTAATATCTTCATACCTAGCTATGTAACAAGATGTAGATTTAGCAGGCTATGTAAGTACCTAGGGCCACTTTCACATTTTTATCTGTAAAGTAGATTTCTTTTGAATCGGTGAATATTGTTATGCTATGAAATGAGAAAAGGCATTTTTGTTTGAATTACAGGCACAGTTCTAGCAGCTAAGCAATTAAAATAATTTGCTGTAGACACTTGCTTTTCCATTTCTATAAATCAACCTATGTGGCACACAGATTCACATTTGTGGGCACTGATTGCCTCATTTTCCAAGATAAACCCTGTGTGTATGGAATTCATGATGAGGATGGAATTTGTAACAGCATGAACACTTTTATATTTGGGCATCTGTATTGATATTCTATGTATAAAGATGCAGGAAATTTACTCTGGTGATAATGGTCGTGTTTTAAAGACTACTGTTGGATAGAACTATTTGCTTGCTTAATATGATAGTTACTGTACCTTCCTGAATGAAAGAGGAATTTAATGCACAACAAAATGATTAACTGAATCATAGCTAGTCCTTAGTCTCAGACCTGTAACCTTGGAAGTTAGATGTGCAATGTACCTATTTTTATGTTTGAAGTTTATGTGACAAGCTAATTAAAACCATTTTGTTTAATAAATCAACCTTGATTAGAGAGCACTAATCATATTTAAGTTCATTTTGAAATGGCTCAATTTAGACAAAGTAACAAATAAATGGGGAAGAGCATGTGCCTAAAAACCCTTAATGATCAATGCCTGTGCTTCACGGGTAACACGACTGTTTATAAATGATAATAAAATTTGGAATGTAAATAATTTCAAACCACTGTGGATGTGTTTACCTCATTAACAAAGCATAATGGTGTACAATCTGGAATACAAGGAAAGAGATTAGGGTGATGGAATGTGGTTCCCAGCATTTTTAATATGGGTCAGTTAGGAACGGGGCATTAATCTTCCCAAGCACAGATCCTAAAGTATTGCCTAGGCTGTTTTTATTAATTCTAGTTTGTATTCAGGCAATAATTCAGCCAGTTAGTTTTAAATCTGAGTGCTCATTTGTAAATCTAGCAAATCAGGTGCTGGTGTTAACATTTATTTATTGCTTTGCTAATCTTTATCTGTATTCCTTGTAAAACTAGAGATTCTTGAAAGGCCTTAGGGGAAGCTGTATGCTGATTTACAGCACCAGAGGATCTGATCATTTTTCTTATTACATACCAATCTTTCTTCCCAGATAAAGTTCTAGCAGACCCATTCAAATCACGGGCTGCCAGCTAGTCCAAGCAACAGCAGAAATCGGTTCTCTGTTGCCGTCTTTGGGTCCCAACTTAATTACATTTGTTGCTGCACTTACCCCAGGGTAGGTGATGGCTATAATCTGTCCACATGTTACTTATTTATGTAGATTTATAGCCTGCCATGTCTCTAGTTACTGCTTAGCAGCAGGTAGCCCCTAAATAGCAATAGCAATAGCACTTACATTTATATACCGCTCTATAGCCGGAGCTCTCTAAGCGGTTTACAATGATTTAGCATATTGCCCCCAACATTCTGGGTACTCATTTTACCGACCTCGGAAGGATGGAAGGCTGAGTCAACCTTGAGCCCCTGGTCAGGATCGAACTTGTAACCTTCTGGTTACAGGGCGGCAGTTTTACCACTGCGCCACCAGGGGCTCATTGAAGTTAAAGATAGCAATCATGGAATAAAATGTAATCGCCCTGCTCTAGTGATGCGCATGAGAGCGCTTGGCTTGCAGGTGGAACTCCGCAGAAGCAAGAGCATTGCTGTTTTACAGTATTAGTGCTAGAGACAGCTCCATGTATCTATGGAGCTTCCTCTGACACTGAGGGAACATAAGGAGTTCAGTGTTTTTAAGCTTATAGTTAGATTTGTATTTTTATATTCCAATTTAATATTTGTATTGTTTAACTGTTTAAACAGCTGTTGTGGTGTTTTAAATTAAATATGCAACTGCCTTATATCAGATCAGACCACTGGTCCATCTAGCTCAGTATTGTCTACATAGACTGGCGGTAGCTTCTCCAAGGCTTCAGGCAGGAATCTCTCTCAGTCCCATCTTGGAGATGCCAGGGAGGGGATCTGGGGACTTCTGCATGCAAGCATTCAGATGCTCTTCCTAGAGTGGCCCCATCCCCTAAGGGAAATATCTTATGGTGTTCACACATATAGTCACATATTCAACTGCAAACCAGGGCAGACCCTGCATAGCAAAGGGGACCATTCATGCTTGCTAATACTAGACCAGCTCTTCCCCTATAGACCAGATCTCCTGGAATTATCTCCAGGAAGAAGCCCCTTGAATTATGGAGCTAATGGCAGTGCCAGCACTAAAGAAAAAATGGAAGGGAGGAACAGAAAAAGATGGAAGGGGGGCACAGAACAGGCAAAGTGCATTTCTGGGTGGGCAAGTTGTGTCCCACATGTTAATTTCCAAAACAGAAATGGAGGAGGCAGGTGGAGAGCAAATTACTTTTCTGAAGGGGTGTCTTCCCCCCTCACCCATGGCTAAATGTCAGGGCCCTTAATGAAAATCCAGAAGACCCACCCTTGGACTCCCCCCTCCCCCCTAGCATAGTGAAAATATGGTCCCCCTCTACCATTCAAAAACAGTCACAGAGGGAACCATCACAATAGCCTTCTGGGCTCCCTATAATTCAAGTGCTGTGCAGCATGTGATTTCATAGAGCTTCATCTTAGCATTGACACCCACTGGAGTTGTGGGTTTCTGCAACTGTATGTAAAAGCTCTTAGAATGAATTCTTCAGACTGTTAAACCTGACTGGTCCTACTTAGGTTCATAAGGCTTCTTAACAAGAACCATGAAATCGGGCAGAGTCCATGTTTAATATACAGTGCTCTGGTAACAAAATAATGAACTAGAGTTCATTAATACACTAATACACTATTAGTGAGAGGTAGGAAAGAGGGTTCCTGTTGTTGTTTCCTGTTTTCCATATTGTTTGCTTTTGAATATTTGGAATAGTAAATTAGGGAAAACAAAAATATAAACAAGGAATTTAAATTGGAGGAAATAGAACAAAAGATAAAGAATGCATTCCTAAGCCACTTTACTTGGGAACAGGGGTGTAACTATAACAGGGCAAGGGGAGACAGTTGTCTGGGGGCCCACTGCCTTAGGGGGTCCCCAGAGGCAAGTCACATGACTGACTCTCCCAGTTGCGCTGCCGCCCAGGTTTCCTTCAGTTGTATTCATCCTCCGAAATTGATGTGAGTGTTAAGACCTGGAGCTACCAGAACAGTATGTCTTTCTCTAGTACCATTAAATGACTTGCATTGTCCACAATTTTCAAAACCTTAAAAAAATTAATTTAGGATTTTACCATGCTTTTTGTTACCACTATTCAGCCTCATTTAAGATTTCTTTACTTCATGAGCTGAGCTTCAGTGGAGGGGGGGGCGCATTTTAAAATCTTGTGTCTGGGCCCACTCCAACCTTGCTACTCCCCTGCTTGGGAATGGTACCAGGATTGGTGTTGGGAGTCAAAGGCTCAGGGCTCACAAACAAGCCCCAAGGCCCATCTGAGCAGTGCTGGGATGAGGCGCCTCCCCCTATTCAATTATAGCTGTGCTCTGTATTACAAAGTTTTGTCACAGGACCTCAGCAACCTTGTGGCACCACTGAATGAGACTTACTTCTGAGTAAACACAAAGAGTTCAAGTTACTAGTGTATGCTGCTGGTATTGCAGAGTCATTGACCATCACAACTTGGAATGAAATATTTGTAGACATACAACAAATGCAGCAATTATCAGGGTAAGGTAAGGTGTGCCGTCAGGTCAATTTCGACTCCCGGCGCCCACAGAGCCCTGTGGTTTTCTTTGGATAGAATACAGGAGGGATTTACCATTGCCTCCTCCTGCGCAGTATGAGATGATGCCTTTCAGCAGCTTCCTATATCGCTGCTGCTTGATATAGTACTAGCAGGGATTTGAACCAGCAACCTTCTGCTTGTTAGTCAAGCATTTCCCCGCTGCGCCACTTAAGGTGACAATTATTAAGGCAGAAGGTGAATAAGTTAAAATCTGAAATATTAGATATTATTCTGAATAATAAATGGTTAGTTTAATATAAGAAGGAACTTGGCAGTGAGCATGGGCAGCTTTATCAGCAGGCTTCAGCAGGGCCTTTCCCTGCTCTATAGAGGAGCAGAGGGAGGTTTCAGGAGGGTGGGAGGTTTACTTCAGGTGGGAAGTAAAAACATAATGAAACTATGTTTGCTCATTGCCCCCCACCACCTGAAAACTCTGCCACAAACATGAAACAGTGCTACAAGGCTTCTGTTCCAGGCTATCTGGAACCCTGAACAGGAACACTTCTGTTAGGGCTAAGGATACTGCAATACTTGCTTGTACTCACTTGAAATGTAAGAACCCGGGTGAATGCAACATTTACGTATTTATAGCAATAGCAATAGCACTGACATTTATATACCGCTCTATAGCCGGAGCTCTCTAAGCGGTTTACAATGATTTAGCATATTGCCCCCAACATTCTGGGTACTCATTTTACCGACCTTGGAAGGATGGAAGGCTGAGTCAACCTTGAGCCCCTGGTCAGGATCGAACTTGTAACCTTCTGGTTGCAGGGCGGCAGTTCTACCACTGCACCACCAGGGGCTTATAGACTGTAGAAAGAAAGGTAAAAGTAACTGTGAAGCCTCTCAGCCTCTCTTATCCCAGAATCTCCAGTTATGCACTGCTGCCTTGCCCCAGAGTGCACATTTGGAAGAGGAGAGGGTAACACACCTTGTTCCCCTCTCCCTGCTGTTCTTGGCTGCCAGAGTCACAGGGCTTCCTCTCTGCCTTGCCTTGAGGCTCACCTGTCGTCCTCTGCTGCTGGTCCCCATCACTGGTTGAGCAGCCCTTAAATGGTTGCAGTCATGCTGGGCACGGCCCCTGCCGGTTGGTCCCCCCTCGGCCAAACTCCTGTGTGATGCAGGGCTGGGCACACTGGCACCCCCCCACCCCCAGTCATGAGAGTTCCAGCCTGTCAACATTGGTGCATGTGCTGTGATGTCATCAAACTGGGACATCATGCAACTCACTCACGGCCAAGGATGGGCCTGTCCCAGCTGTTGGGTGAGCTCAGGAGCCACTGGTCCCAGCGACTCCTGGTGGTAACTTATGTGAACTTTAATTCAGACAGGTAGTACATGTATAATCAGATCCATTCTGTCTCTGAGAGGCCTGAGGGCAGAATGTTTATTTGAGCGCCCCCCCCCCTGCTTTTTTCTCTCTGGCTAATATACTGCACAATAGGGATGTGCGAACTGGTTCAAATTCGAACGGTTCAAATTTGAACCAGGGTGGTTTGAAGGTTCGAATTCAAACCGAACCAGCAATCAGGTTTGAGCTGCAGGTTCGAATTCAAACCGAACCAGGGGGTGGTTCGATTTGAACCGGTTCAGACATCCATAATTTGGTAAAATGGTAGCTGGCACCCAGGGGTACCTGCCACCTAAACCCCAAAGCAATCGGACACTCGTAATATTTTTTATGAATTTTTGAAAATTATTTTAATTTTTTTCTCATAGGGTGTAATGGGACTCGAACCAGCCCATTATACCTTATTGTGGAGCACCCATGGGTGCCAACAACCATCCAAACCCTGAAGCAATCGGACAGTACTACAATTTTTTATGAATATTTGAAATATTTTCAATTATTTTTCTCATAGAGTATAATTAACTGATTAGCTTTACTGCCTTGAATGAAAAGGATCGATCCTGTCATTCTAAATGATGGATACCCCCCTCCATAAGTGGGGCCTGGGGCAATTGGCCCCTTTTTCCCCTTTAAAAAAAGCCCTGCTTAGACCTGATCCTGATCCTTCAAATATGTTCAAATATATTCAATTATTTACCTCCAGAGGCAGTGTTATTCAATGTTATTCAGGCTCCTCCACCTGGTTCCAAGCACCATCCCTTTCATCTTCCCAATAACATCTCTGTTTCTTTGGTATCTCTTGAGCCTCACTATATTGCTGCTGTTGCCATCATCTTCTTTCAGTGAGAAAGCTCTGTCCATTTATTCAGACTCTTGCTTAAATATGAAAAGGTTAAGCTATGCTAGAAACATATTTCTTTGTCTCGACAGATGGGAGCTTCTGGGTGTGTGCATAATGTGCCCTAAGACACAGAGATGTGCCACTTTAATCAATGGTAACAAAAATAAGCCAGTCTATACTGGTTTTGTAGTGATTGCCATGTGTTTGATAGACATATTATTTCATGTCTGAAATGATCTTGGCTCCTAATAATTCAACTAATGAGATTACGCAGTGACCAAGAGTATTATAATAATATTATAAGTCTAATGAAAATCTGGTACAGGCTGGAGATTAATTAGTGTGTCTTGGCAGCAATACTAATGAGTAAAAATAGGAATATTGAAAGAAAAAGAAAGAATATTAGTGGCCTACCACAGAGGAGTGTTGTGAGGCAGAGTAAGATACAGGTAAATATTTAGTATATAGTAATAGTGCATAATAAGTCGGATCTCTATGAGTCTGTCTAGCTGCTAACTGAGCAAAGAGGCCCCTGCTAACTGAGAAAAGAGGCACTTTCTAAAAGTGGTGATTCCCTTTATTTAGCAGGGGGAGAGCAACTGGCCCTATCCATCCCCAGCACAGCATCCCTTCAGTGGCTGTTGCTGGTGTCTATCCTATGTTTCTTTTTTAGATTGTGAGCCCTTTAGTGACAGGCAGCCATTTTTAGCTTACTTTCCAGTAAGCTTATGAGATCACCTGGCATTCTGTGTGTGTGTGTGTGTGTGTGTGTGTGTGTGTGTGTGTGTCCCCTATCAACTTCAAAACGCCTGGACCAATATGAACCAAATCGGCTACAGTTGTAGGGACACACAGGGGCACCTCAATGGTGTAGTTTGTGATGATGTCATCTACCCCAATCCAAGATGGCGGACACGTAAACATTTGAGGCACAAGTGGGCTAACTTGTGAACAGCCTAACTGATTTGAACCAAATTTGCTACAGCTGTAGGGACACATAGAGATGCCCTAATGGTGTGGTGTATGATGATGTCCATCCACTCCAGTTTGAAATGGTGGCCACATGAACATCTGAGGCACAAGCAGGCTAATATGTGGACTGTGTAACCAATTTAAACCAAATTAGGTACAGCTGCAGTGAGTGATACACAGGAACACCTCAATGGCATAATCTGTGATGATGTCATCTGCACCAATTCAAGAAGGCAGATGCATAAACATTTGAGGTGCAAGTGAGCTAATTTGTCAACTGCTTAACCAATTTGAACCAAAATTGCTGCAGCTGTAGGAACACATAGGGAGACATCATTGGTTTGGTTTGTGATGATGTCATCCACCTCAATTCAAGAATGTGGACACGTAACCTTCTGAGGTGCAAGTGGCCCAACTTGTAAACCACTTAACTGATTTGAACTGAATTTGTTACAGCTATAGGGAGACATCAACAGTGTAGTTTGTGAGGATGTCATCCACCTCAATCCAAGATGGTGGTCGTGTGGACGTCTGAGGTGCAAGCCAGCTAATTTGTGGACTGCCTAACCCATTTGAACCAAATTGGGTACAACTGCAGTGAGTGACACACAGGGACACCTCCATGGCATAGTTTGTGATGATGGTATCCACACTGATTCAAAACTTGTGAACTGCTCAACAGATTTGAACCAAATTTGCTGTAGCTGTAGGGACACATACGGACACCTCAATGGCCTTGTTTGTGATGATGTCATCTACCCCAATCTAAGATGGTAGATGCATGAAAGTTTGAGGCACAAGCAGACTAATTTGTGGACTAACTGATTTGAAGCAAATTAGGTACAGTTGTCATGAGTGACACACAGGGACAACTCAATGGTGTAGTTCGTGATGATGTCATCCAGCCTGATTCAAGATGGCGGAACCATAAACCTTTGAGGTGCAAATGAACTAACCTGTGATCTGCTTAACTGATTTGAATCAAATTTGCTACAGCTATAGGGACACATAGGGACACCTCAATGGTGAAGATTGTGATGATGTCATCCACCCCAATTCAAGATGGCAGACATGTAAACTTTTGAGGTGCTAGTGCACTAACTTGTGGACAGTCTAACCAATTTGAATCAAATTTGGTACAGTTGTAGGGATAAACAGGGATGCCCAAATGGCATGATGTGTGATGATGTCATCCACTCCAATTCAAGATGGTGGCTGTGTGAATATCTGAGGTGCAGGCTGGCTGGTTTGTGGACAGTCTAACGGATTTGAACCAAATTTGCTGCAACTGTAGGGACACACGGGGCACCTCAGTGGCATAGTTTGTGATGATGTCATCCACCCCAATCCAAGATGGTGGATATGTGATCTTTTGAGGCACAAGTGCACTAACTTGAGGATTGTCTAAGTGATTTGAACCAAATTAGGTACAGTTGTAGTGAGTGACACACAGAGGCACCTCAATGGTGTTGCTTGTAATGATGTCATCCACCCCAGTTCAAGATGGCAGACACATGAACAGTTGAGGTACAAGAAATCTAACTTTTGGTCCTCGTAGAGCCAAATTTCATCCAGTTGTAGAGACAGTGAAAGGAAAGTAGGCTGATTAGTTCTTACTAGAACAACTTGTTATTTATTTATATCTATGTAAACTGCTTTGGGAACTTTTTTTAAAAAGGGGTATATTACATATCTGCTGTTGTTTTTGTTGTCTATGCACCTTTTAAAAATGCCTATGAAATTGCTTTTTTCCTGTTTGTCTCACAGGTCTTTTCTTCGGGAGAAGTAGTAGAATGCCTGATAATGTCATGCCAGTTGGATGGAAAACTCAGAAGTCAGAGGCAACAAAAGAGTAGCAACAGGAAATGAAAACAAAGGACAATAACAAAAATGAATGAAATTACAGCAAAACAAATATGGTTTTTAAATATTATTTTACTTAGATACTTACTTATTCATTTATTCCTTTATTATTTGAGTTAGAAACTGCCTGATATGAAACATCTCCAGTTGATTTAATAAAATGTATGAAGTGCAATGGTAGAATAATGAAACATTATGTTTATTGCACATAAATGTTCATCAGATACGTAAATCATATCAAAATAGAATGGTTCTTTAGTTTTTGTTTGTGTTACATTTCATATCCCGCTCTTCCTCCAAGGAGCCCAGAGCGGTGTACTACATACTTAAGTTTCTCCTCACAACAACCCTGTGAAGTAAGATAGGCTGAGAAAGAAGTGACTGGCCCAGAGTCACCCAGCAAGTATTTGGCTGAATGGGGATTTGAACTCTGGTCTCCCCGGTCATAGTCCAGCACTCTAACCACTACACTATGCTGGCTCTCCTGTTGCAATGGAGAATGGTTTGTTTTGTAACTTTTTTTTTTTTAAGTTGAGAAATTTGAAATGAGTACATGGTATCATATTACTTTCTGAGCAGATAGGGTGGTGGAAGGAAGGAAGGAAGGAAGGAAGGAAGGAAGGAAGAAGTGGACTGGCATTTTGTGTCCATGTAAATGACTTTCTACCTATAAAATTTGGGAGACACATAAAACCTAGTTTTGTTTTAATGTAAACCGCCCTGAGCCTTTCCGGAAGGGCGGTATAAAAATTGAATGAATGAATAAATAAATAAAACCTTACTTTCTTACCCTTTCCATGCATTGTTGCCCCATTATTGCTCTTGATTTTCTCCCTGACTTGCAGATTTGACACATTTCTTTTCCAAAAAGGAGTACTGCTTGTAATGACCTGCTGGCTGGCTGACCAGCAGCTGGGAACCACTCTCTTCAGAGTGGATGGGGGAGCTGCCAGACGCAGTCTGATAGGAACAGAGTGTAGTCCAAAAACATTGCCAAACAGCACTGGGAATTCCAAAGACACCAGGATCAGGGGTGAACACAATTGTAGTCAATCCAAACAAAGAGGCTCAGTTCCAAAGTCAAGATTGTTCACAGTCAGGGCTGGTCACCACGGATGTTGTTTCCAACACAGATCCAGCTCTCAGGCTGCTCTAAATAGGCTGTGTGTTCTAAGAGTCTTGCCCATCACTGCCTTGTCAGGGAGATGCAGCTGGGTCAGAGCTGGGACACCTGTTCCTTCTGGCCAGACTTTCTGACCTGCGGTGTCCCTCCCTTGAGCCTGTACTCTGACCAAACGTCGCTGCCAGGGATCTGGGACAGGCACTTCAACTTCGGGGACCTCAGAGGCTTTATCAGGAGCAGGAAGGGAAGGAGGCAAAGGGGCCTGCAAGCCTGTCAGCTCTGGCTCTGTTAAGTCAACCGGAGTCTCAACCTGCTCTCCCTGCTCTGAGACTTCATCTGAGGAATCCTCCTCCACGACCCCCATGGGGGTCATCACACTACCTGAGGCAACCTCAAAAGATCAGGGATCATGAAGGGGGTATGGTAATATCATAGTGTCACACAGTCAATTGGAATTCACTCTGTAATGAGTGACCCGGTCATGACCTGGCCACACAGAGGCCTATTGGGCATGCACGGCAGCCTCCAAAATGGCTACCGTGACGGGGTGAGGCCTGGAATGGGTTGAAGACTGTCCAAAAAGGGTGATTTCACACATAATGGAGGCCAGCAGGGGGAGGGGGGACCTCCAGAGATCCCCCCGCAGCCTCGGAGAAGCCTCTCAGACAGGGTAAGTATAAAATAAAAAATGTTAAAAACATTGTTTACAATCCCTCCTGGACTGAATTGGGGGGTGGGTTGAGGGGGTGCTGGATTGAAGTGGACCAGTTCGGACCTGAACCAAACTGGGCCAGCGGTTTTGTGCACACTCCTGATAATTAGTGGCTGGGAATACATTGCGACTGGGGATGATGGGAATTGTAGTTCAGCAACTTCTGGAGGACTACCAGTTGGGAGCCCCTGGTCTAGAGACATTAATGGGGGTGCTTAAACCTCAGAACTTTGCTGCACATGTGTGCACACTTAAAACATTTGAAAAGGCATCCTCAACATCTCCCCAAAGATACAGAAGGAGCAAAATAGGGAAAGTGTTTTACCAGGGACAGGTAGCAGAGAATAGGAGCTAGCTATCCCTGATACTTAGGAAGAGTTGGAACATATGAATAACTAATAAATTCATATGTCATGTAAATCTGCTTACATTGGAACATTTATTCTAATGCAGCCTCCTAGATGTCAGTGCTCCAGTATATAAACAGAGACCTAAACACCTTGCTGGATGCATGGCTCAGCTTTCTCAGAATGACTGAGTTGAAAGGATTCCTGCTTTGTTTTTGTATGTTTTTGTGGTTATTGATGGTGGTGGAAAAGAGTTGCTTTAGGGGAAAGCAGCAGATGCAGAGAATTTCTCATTGCCGCCATGAAAATAGATATCCCCTCTTCAATGTGTGAAGCCTGTCACCCCCAATGTGACTTGTCAGCATTCCCACTGCAAGCATTTTGTTTCCTGTCACAAGCAATGATGTGGTCCCCTTGAGGCACTTCTAAATTTGTTATTATCCATATTCTATCTGCTGAGGGGTTTCTCTCTTTTTACATGTACAAAAGTGTCCACTTTAAACATCTTGAACTTTACAAGGGCACTACATTCTCAAAGAGAATCTATGGGAATTATAGAAAAGGGGGGCAAAACCCTATCAGAATTACAATGAGCCATTAACAACTTTCCTGAATACATTTGCAGTGTCAATTTGTCATATTTAATGCCTTCTTCCCTGTGTTAGTTATCCCTCTTTCTTCCGCCTTTCCGCAACAACACGTTTTTGAGGGCTATCACATTCAGAATTAAAGCGATGTAAATGATTTCTAATCTGCTAAAATACTTTTATAAATATGATGGTGCTCGAAAAGGCATATAAAAATTGCCAGCTACTGTTAGTACAGGGAAGCCATTTCTGTATGAAATTAATTCAAAGAACACTTCTCCTGGGAACGTAAGAAGAATCTTCCCACTGGTGTCCTCACATTCCTTATTAGAATAAAGTTCACCCCCAAAGCTTTGGCACCAGGAGCCAGTTGGCTCCTCTGCTTCTTAACAATGTTTAAGAATGTCAACATGCTCTCATTATTATAACCTTGAATACCTAATAAGGTGCAGGAAGTAACAGCTAACAGAACGTCTTGAAGGGAAACATGTATCCTTCAAGTAATGTGCCCTTACATTACTTATTTGTTTTCCATAAACAGAGCCACACAAAATGACCGTGTAAGAAGAACAAAAGTTAAGAACAAGGCAATGCAATTACAAAAATACGAAGTCTGATCTAGGGTGGCTGCAGGCATCAGCATGGTTAAAATGCTTAACCTGAACAAAGCAAAAGAAAAGTTCACCCCTGCCAGAAGGCAGCATTTGTGTCAGTTATGAAAGCTGAAATTTCTCTCAGAGACTGTTCTGTCACGTCTTGGACTTGAGAAATGGGTAATAGCAGGGGTTCCCAACCTGTGGAACCTCAGGTGTTGCTGAACTATCACTCCCATCATTCCCAGGCACAATTGTAGCTGGGGATAATAGGAGTTGTAGTTCAGCAACATCTGGAGTACCACATGTTTGGAACCCTTGGGTTATAGAAATGGGTGGCATTTCTAATGTATCACAAAACAAAACAAAACAAAAACATTTTTTAAAAATGCTATACTTGACTGTCACCTTTGCCTGAAAAGTGGAATAGTGGGTATGTTGTTTCTAACTGATAGAAACGTGGTATGGGAAAGAAAGAGGGGAACAACTCAAACATGTGTGTGTGTATGTGTGTGTGTGTGTGTTTGTACACACCTATGTGTATGGGCATACCCATTCTTTGAAATATAGCCCTTTTCTCCTGGTAGGAACTGAGTGTCTTTAATAGTTGCTTAGCATGCAGACAATCAACAGATTCAGCCTCTCTCTGTAATAGGTGTTGAATTTTCAGCTTCCACGCATCTGTTAGAGGCACAGCACCTCTGTAAAGAAAAGCCAGGCATACTAAAATAAGGTTAGACTAGGGATAAGAAGTTTTGCTTCTTTCTTTTATTTATTTATTTATTTAATACATTTATATACAGCCCAAAACGCAAGTTATCTGGGCGGTTTCAAGTTCTTGGATGAAAGACACCTCCAGGACCATGGAAATCAATTCCTCAGCTTTAGGAATGCACAATTTGGATACCACCCCATTACTAGAAGGTGTACAATTATTGCAATATGTGATGGGAGTGACTTCATTGGTCTTTCCCAGTCAGTTGTTGTCTTCTCGGTTTGTCAGTCTGATCAACTATCCCTAGGCCACTGGATTTGTATCAAGACTCCTGTTTTATTTTGTTTGCCATTTGCCATTTGCTCTTTGACCAACCAACATTGGGATGATCAATTCTTCAACATTATTTTTTTTACTAATTTAAGGATTTGAAGCTGAAATTATTTTGTATTGTGCTTGTGGCAGTGAAGGGTTGACCCTGATTGACTGAATTGATATGATGGCTCAGAGTCTTCAGCTGCTCAGGGAACAACACAGTTCGTAGTCCAGATCCTGTGAAAGGGGGTTATCAGTCTGGCTGGATTTAAAATCTTACACAGGCTCAGGCTGAAACCGTGTAACATGGATTGATGTTAATGATGCTGGAAAAAATTATATTATCCATCTTTTTCTTGGTTGTTAGCAATATGAAAAAAGTATTAACACCTCTTCTCATGATAATTGGATGACACTGGCAAAGTCTGAGAACTATCAATACTTATTGGATTGTTCCTGTAAATAAGTTAATCACAATAACTGAATTTCCTTGTTAACATGAAAAATGGAAATTTTTGTTGATCGCTTTGAAAGGTAGATCAACTTGTAGAAAGATTTTGCGCCCTGAACAGCTTAAAGTATGCAGGCACAACAGGTAATAATTGGTGGCAACAGATGAGAAGATTATCCTAGACAAGAGACTTAATAAAAATGATAATGGGAAAAGATACTGCTAATAGGAGTCTCATTCTGAAGTAAGAAACATCCACCCTAGCCTTAGATCATCAGACAGTTGTGTGTGCAACTAGACATGTCAATTCAGAGAGCTGTACTATACCAGCAGATTAAACTCTGGAGTGCAAATTTCTGTTTGCAGTATGATTGAGTTATGCTTGTTTGTCAATGTCAGCAATGCAAAGAATAGTAAAGTTGTGCTGTTGAGTTGGTGTCGACTCCTGGCGACCACAGGGCCCTGTGGTTGTCTTCGATAGAATACAGCAGGGATTTACTATTGTCATCTCCCAGGCAGTATGAGATGATGCCTTTCAGCATCTTCCTATATTGCTGCTGCCTGATATAAGTGTTTCCCATAGTCTGGGAAACATACCAGCAGGGAGTTAAACTGGCAACCCAGGGGTGGAGCCACCATTGGACAAACAGGTTCAAAGAACCCAGGCTGCCACCAATCAGAGCTGTGAGGGCATGCCCCAGACATGCCCCCCACATCTGATGTCAGATGCAGGGGTATTATTTCAGTCTCAAATGGCGCCGCGTGGCCCCATTTGGAGCTGAAATTGGCCTGCACTGTGTTGGCAGTGCGGCTGGAATGACTCTCCCTGCCTTAAGGGCAAGGAGAGCTGCTCCTGGTCTTGATACCAATGCTGCAGGACCAATTGATCTCCCTCCCAAATGGGGTTGTGCGGCAGTGCAGGGAGAGTCGATCCAGCCCACGCTGCCCAATGCAGCACGGGCCTATCTCCTGTGTGGCCCTGTTTGGGAGAGAGACCACGTCCCCCACGTCTGATGTCAGACGCAGGTGCGTGGCTAGCCGGGCCCCTGCGTCTGATGTCAGATGCAGGGGTGGGGCCAGGGGGCTGCGGCAGCCACACACGGGCCACCACCAGCCTCTTTACGCTCCTGTGGCAACCTCTTGCTCACTAGGCAAGACATTTCCCCACTGCACCATTAGGTGCTGCAAAATCTGGTAAATGATATCATCCAGTGATTTCCACTATTTCCCAAACAGGGACCACTTTGGCAAAACCAAAACCAAACAAAAAAACAACCTTCAATACGAGCCATTTCCCACTATGTTGACCTTTATGCATTACTGTGCTTTTCTCAGAGACTTAAGAGAGATGGAGCCCTCTCTTAAGAGTTCTATGGGGAAGGCTTACACTTTCAAGCACACCATGCATGCCTTCCAAGATGGGGCAGGGGCCCAAGAGGGCTCCATTTCCTGTAAAGAATCCTCCACCCCAGTGCTAGCCAAAGTGCAACGCAGCATGGTGAGAATGGTAGTCGCCGGATGGTGCTAGGGGGACTGTGCAGAGTTTACGCTTTGGCTTAAAGCATCACACAGGCCCAATAAACAGGTGGTACTGTGAAAAATTTCTACTTTGCATGGACAGCTGTTTTTCATCCCAACATCAAAACCGGATCATATTTGCCTCAGGTCTACTGTTTAGGAAAGTAGGGTGCAAAGGAAGCTGCCTTCTACAGAGTCAGACCATTGGTCCATCTAGCACAGTATTGTCTACTTCACAGGGTCACAGTTGACTAGAGGTTCAGAAAAGGATCTTTCCCAACCTCGCCTGGAGGTGGCAAGACTTGACTGGAGTATTTTACCTGCAAAACACATGCTCTACCACTGAGCTATGACTCTCACAAAAACCCAAAACAAAACTTTACAGGCTACCATAGAAGGCCATAGATGGCCACACAGCAGGTTCTCCTCTCACTGTTTAATGGTTCACCTAAACTGGACCTATGGAAGGTGAGAGAGTGAATCTCCCTGGGGAAGGAAGGTGCTGCTACAGAGCCCAATCCACATGCAGTGACAATCAAGCTTCTACTTGCAGAGCAGAGCCTGCTCAGAAGGTCTTATATGGTTGATAGACTCTAGCAGTAATATAACCTGTTCCCAAAAATCTGCAAACAGGGACAGAAGATATTGAGGCTGTTCATACTACTGAAAACTGGGTAGGACAAGTGTTTGGAAGCTGTTCATGCTCCCAATTTTGCTCCCACGGAAGAATAGTTATGTGGGAACAAACATCTAGGTAGGAGGAGGGAGAAATGATTGGGAGACAGAAACTGGATAGTGCCGTCCTACCCAGCATTTGACCAAGGTAGGAGGAAAAGCTGTCCTATTCAGTTCCTTTCTCCCTCACAATCACGTCTTCCTTCTCCTCCCTAGTTGTTTGCTCCCACACTACAAAAAGCTGGGCGTGCACACAGCTCCCGAACCTGGGTTGGACACTGGGTAGAACACTGTGTGAACAGCCTCATTGGTTTCCAGGAGGCCTGACACCAAGCTCTCTTTTTGTGTTTTGACTGCTTACAAAAAAGGGACAGAATACTGAATGCACAGTCTTCATGACTCTATACAACATATTAACATGTTTTAGAACACATACAATGTGTAAGATAACTCCCTCCATTATAAACTAGATTTCATACAAGGCAACATTGATCAAAGAAACTTCAGAGCTCTTGTGTGTGATATATTTTCCTTGGTGTATGATTATCTCAGGCCGAGAAAAACATCCAAGGCAGTAACACTGAAAAAGAGAAGGAACGTCACAGAGGAGTCTTATCCTTTGATCCTGCAGTGTCCTGAGCCTTTGAGCTTTTATCAGCTTCCATCTTATCTCTACTGCTTAGTTTTAAAGCAGATACCTGTTCTCCAAAACACAATATATATACACCATATGATATGATATGTGCTCTAGCCAACCATGCATTCTACAAATTCTGTTGGGCAAATATGACAAGTATTTCAATGACATGAAAACACATTAAGGAATGAATTCCCACATTAAGGAATTTACCACACTACAAGAATGTACCAACAACTTGTTTGCCATTGAGACATGTAGGCTGGGTGATTAGATTAATTTCACTTACAATATTTATATTCCAGTTTTTCCTATGTTCAACAACTGCTGTATCACAAAAATAACCAAAATCACAACACAACTAAACCAAAAATAAAAACTCATTCCAGTAACTGAAAACAACCCACTTCCATGCCTCTGAGTGTAGCTTGCAGCCCTTCCAAAGGTCGTCAGGACCAGCCTCAGTGACTTTCTGCCAGGAAGCCATTTCATATTGCTAAGACTACCACCCCAAAATCCTACTCCTTGCTGAGCTCAGCTTTATCATCCATGAAATGATGGAACTGGTGCAGGGCACTTGATTCAGATTTTAATTGATGGAGGTGGATGGATGAGCTGAACATATGAGGACAGATGTTCCCACAGGTAGGTCATAAAGAGCCTTAACGTTTAACACCAGCATTTGAAGCTAAGTGGTTGCCAGTGAACTGCTACAAAATTGGTTGCATAATATGCTCCTACTTTTCAACATCCTCCGGGAGGCAGAAACTGAAGCTTATAAGTTGTTTATACGGTCAACTCTGTGTATAATCCCCTTCAGTCGTCATGAGGTTACAAAGATATGGAAAAGGTGTCCAGAGCCTCTTCACTAAGAAAGGCTCAGCCTATGTTCCTTCTCTAAGAAGAGAAGAATACAAAAAGATAACTAGTAAAAGTTCCAGGAATAGTGCTAGGTCCAGGAGCACATCTGTGTTCCTATCTGAGGGGCCTAGAACAGCCCATTGGATTACAAGTGAAATCATTTCTCTCTGAGAAACCAGTCTTTCTGCCAGCGTCACCTCCATCTTGTCTAAAGTCAACCCCAATCTTCAACCTCATTCACTTGACCACCACCTCAGAACACCAGTTTGGTACCAAGACAACAGCTCCTGGTTGTTCAGTTAAAGAAAGTGAAGTTGCCAGTACATTAATTCTCTGGCATAAATGCAGCATCCAAGTTAGACTGGAACTGAATGAATTTGTCATCAAAGAATGAAGAAATATTGCCATTGTGATCACTCAATGAAACAAAACAAATTTTGGTGAGTGAGTCCATCTTTTCACACAATAGCTTATTAACTTACTTGTACTCTGCCCAGAGCCTCTGGATGGGGCGGTTTATAAATGTAATAAATAATAAAAAATAATAATAATAAAATAACTACTTGACACAGCTCCCCTGGGTGCATTTCATCTGATCTAATGATGGCTAAGAGAAATGGGGGATTTCTTTCTGCTGCCATTATCAACTCATAGACCTGCAAATGGGCACTATGTTGTACTCATTCAGATCTGGCATGAACATTTGGCCACTTGTGCTCCAGCTGTCTCCCTTCTTGCTGCATGATCTTCTGCTTCTCTCTGAATCAGGGAGCCGGGTCTTCTGACTCTGCCTGTTGGCCAAATAAAACATCTTCCCCACTTCACAATAAGGATCACAGCAGTGCCACCTCTATAATCTCTTGCCACCTCACATAATATTCCAGAATCCATCAGAATCCACGTCTCTGAGCAAAAGCCAGGACTGGCATCAGGAGCTGGGCAGGGCTGATCCCTGAGGCCACCTCTGTACTCATAAGTCTTCATCTGGTGTTGGCAGAACAATTCTCTGTCTGGTCCACCCAGGTAGGAGGGAGCCCATGGAGGGCTGTTTACTGAGGAACCCATGAAACCTGGAGCTGGCCCATGGTATTGTAATATGCCCTAACCTCCTGCCACTTCCACCAGTACCTTTATTATATAATGACATGACCATGACAAAGGTGCTGTCCTTCAAATGGTTAGCGTCAGAAAACTAAATCAACATTCTGTTCCACTGTGGTCCAGACTGAAGAAAATAATCTAGAGTAAAAAAATTTTTTTAAGCAGAATTATTTGAACCTGTATTACTTGGAGAGGAGTAGCTCTGCTAGTCTGTTGCATTAATAACACATAAGGGTTTGGTAGTTGCCATGACAAACTTGTCCAATCAGTTTCTTTGGGACTTAAACACAACTAATTTTACCTGGAACAGGGGCCATTGTTACTGTCCAGAACTTTTGGGATGGGATATTAAATAAATAAAGTGATCCCAATTGCCATGCTGATAGCTTGGTATTCTGAGATATGCTGATTCCTGTTGGCTCCCAAGCAACCATTTGGGAATTGTTAGCTTGTGAGCTTTACTGTATATCAATGTAATTCTTATTTTTTCCAAATGGCTTTGTGTCAAGGACAGCTTCTTGAGTTCTATTGGGAGACTCAGGTAATCTGATTACATATATAGGTTGTGGACAATGCATTCCTGGATTTGTGTAGTTGTGATTGTGTCATTGAGTTTCACTTGATCATTCCAACCTCCTGGTTAAACCTATAGCTATGTGAATACATTTGGTGTGAATTCATTGTGAAAGGTTTGCTGCGTACCATATAGTGGACTGCTTCTGTTTCTGACCAGTAGGGGTCAGTAGAAGACCAGTACTATGTAATTCATTGCGCTACTGCATATATATTTGCCATATATTCATTTTTTTTCCTCTTTCAGGAGAAAACACATACTTCTATGAAAATGATGAATGTAGTTCTGTAGTATACCCTTTGGAATTTCTAGCATATTTTATGCAGTTGTAAAATATAAACATGTAACACACAATGGGTTTACATAATCCTCCTACAATGAAAATACAAGTTTTGAGCTTGCACATTTTATGTACCCAAATCGCTTTCTGGATTGCAAAGGGTTACCTCAATTTTTAGCAGGTTTCAGATGTGGAGATAGTGACAGAGAGTCAATTTTTGCCAGGACTTGCTTTGTCCTTTCAGCTGTTAACTAAATTAGCTTTTCCTGATATTATTTTCAGATTTGTGGAGAGGCAGATGTCAAGTGGCAAATAGACTGGGGGAGGTCCTTTCATGAGGCGAGGCAAGGTGGTCACTGCAGGTGGGAGATTACTGGAGCACCAGCAGGGTGCAAAGTGCCTCAGCCCCCACCATCAGAGCAGTTCTTCAGGACAAATCTGACCCTTGCTAGCTTTGCAAGGAGTGCGTCTCTTCATACTCCTTGTAAAGCATGAGAAGAGAACAGAAGATTGCTGGCAACCTGCCCACCTCCCCAACCCCATGCCACTTTCAAACTTGCAAGGATCAGTTCTGAAAGGGAGCTAGGCGCCACCAGGGAGAGGGGGCAAGGAGGCATTTGGCTCCTTGCCTCAGGCACTGCAAACTCTTGGACCACCCCTAAAGGTAAAGGTTAAGTTGCGCCGTCGAGTCAGTGTTGACTCCTGGTGCCCACAGAGCCCTGTGGTTGTCTGTGGTAGAATACAGGAGGGATTTACCATTGCCATCTCCCACACAGTATGAAATGATGCCTTTCAGCATCTTCCTATATTGCTGCTGCCATAGTCTGGGAAACATACCAACAGGATATTAGAACTGGCAATCTCTTGCTCGCTAGGCAAGTTATTTCATCACTGTGCCATTGGGTGGCCCTGGAATGGACTTATTCCAACTTTTGTTTATCCCAGAGTCCCATTAAGGACAGAGAATTCTTGGTGGTAATCATGTATGACACCAACCATTTGGGTTCCACCAGCATATGACTTTTTCAGAAAGATGAGTGTAGCTTTAGATTCATTATGAATCTTATTCACTTTCTAACATTTCATTTTTGAGCTCTGCAGGTGTTTTCTATTTTGAAATGGAAATGAAAACACCAGAAACTTATTTGCACACTGTTTTTCACCCAGGGGTTTCCTACATTGTTGAACATCATCAGTGCTGGCCATACATATACTTTGCATCTTACTTAAGTAAAACAAAACAAAACAATTCTCTTTTCCTGCCCATTTTTTTTTAAATGACAGATTAAGATGGAATTTGGGGGTAGGAAAATGACATGCCTTCTAAATCGGCCACTTGGAAGCAACTGCTTCACCTCCTTCATGCATAAGCACGCCTCCTATTTCATCTTTAGGCTTTGTTCCCTTAGTCAAAATTGAAGGAGGGTGATTGCCGATAGTCATTTCACCAGACATTCAATCATACATACTGCTGCATACCTATGCTATTCTGTGTTCCACCAGGAACTAAATTATGGTTGGTTGAGACATGGGAAGGGCCTATATGCAGCATTAGAGGGGGCAAGCTTGCATTGCCCTTGCTGAATCACAAACTGGAAATTAAAATAGGCCTGAAACCTGAAGTATGATAGTTAGAGAGGAGAGGAGAGGAGAGCTGGTCTTGTGGTAGCAAGCATGACATGTCCCCTTAGCTAAGCAGGGTCCACCCTGGTTGCATATGAATGGGAGACTTGATGAGTGAGCACTGTAAGATATTCCCCTCAGGGGGTGGAGCCGCTCTGGGAAGAGCAGAAGGTTTCAAGTTCCCTCCCCGCCTTCTCCAAAATAGGACTGAGAGCGATTCCTGCCTGCAACTTTGGAGAAGCCACTGCCAGTCTGTGAAGACAATACTGGGCTAGATAGACCAATGGTCTGACTCAGTATATGGCAGCTTCCTATGTTCCTCTGTTCCTAGTTGATACTAAATTCAACACCAACACCAAATGGCTTATTTTAGAGAACAAAATATTTAGGAGGGGGCCATTGATGTGAAATATAATGTTATTTCTCTTTCAGAACTCTAACTTGTAGGGCAAAACTTGCCCCCGACTCCCAAATGCACTCGGCCTCTTTTGTCACCCACATTTTTCCCCTGGAGGTTTCGCAGATTGTGGGAGTGGTGGGGGTGGGAGTGCTTTACTCTGGTAAAGTGCTGTGAGTTAGGACAAGTTAGTACGAGAACATATAAAGCACATATAAATGTGCATAAGATAAATAATCATAAATCAGAGTAAATCAGGCCTGTTCACATTGCTGCTTTCTATTACAGTTGATTTCAGTTTGTAATGTTTCTTCCAACCTTGGCTTGTTCACAAGCTGTGAGGAGGAAAGGTCAGGGGTTGTAGGGAGGGCATTCTTGCCCAGAGAGCCTGCGATTGGGAAAGAAGAGGAGGATGACCCCTGCTCCCCTCCAAAATCATGTGGAGGGCTGGCACTGGCCCCTCTGTGCTGCCTCTGCCTTGTCACCTTGTCTTCTGTCGCTGCCAATCAAAGATCAGCCATTTTGGATGTAAATAAAGGCTCAGTGGCTGTGAAAACTAGCAGCTGCTGCCGCCACCCCTGTTACCTTCGCCTTTCCCGCCTTCTCTTCTTCCATCTCCTCCTTCTGGCTCCTCTGTCTGCCTTATGCTGGATCCTGATGGCAAGTGGGAAGATTAGTTGTTTTGTATATCTCCTGGTCCTGCTGCCCATTTCTTTGATAAGCCTGGCTGCATTCACATGTAACATGAAACCGGAGCTGAAAGGGCCCCTGGATGAAATTTGTATACATCTGAATGCATGAAGACTGTTTGGACCTGCAGTTTCCCTCCCCAGACTCTGATTTGTACCTTTGGTTTTTAGTAGGTTTCATCGCCTTCAGAGAGGAGAGCTGGTCCAGTTCCCTCCCTGGCTTCTGCAAGATCTGGCTGAGAGAGATTCCTGCCTGCAACCTTGCAGGAGCCGCTGCCAGTCTGTGTAGACAATACTGAGCATGATGGACCAATGGTCTGACTAAGTATATGGCAGCTTCCTATGTTCCTAAATACAGTTTTGCGGTGCCAGTGTTACATCTGAACATGGCTCCGCAGTCCCACTCTTCAGCAACCAGAGTTGAGGGAGGAAGCTCCTCCCTCTATCTGGCTGTCATTGGCAGTGTGGGCTGTCCTTTATTAAAGAAGGAAGCCGCACAGCCAGTTCCTTCTCTCCTCTGCTGTCTCACTGACTGCAGGCTTCCTGCTCTCCATTTTGTCCGACAGGAGCGTGGGGGGACAGACGGAAAGGTTCTGCATTATGTGTGAATGTGGCCCATAACTTTGCTACAGAAAGTTCCTCAGAAACAGACCTTTGCTTGGAAGTTCTTGATCAACAATCCCAGGAGAAAATGTCCTTTGCAATGGAGGCAAAGGCAGAATATATAAAGCATTCAATTGACCGATCACATTACAGTTCAACAGCACATACACACATACCGGCTACTACAAAGCAATTTAACCAAGGTGTGTCAAAGGCAACAAAGTTTTCATCTAAAGAGTTTTCCAAATGGAGATTCTTTTGCCAGTCTCCATTTCACATACTGCAAAGCTGTTTTTCAGCCTTAATATCTCAAATGCACCAAGAGCTTGCAAAGTGACAGTGTTAATTCTGTTTTCTATACAATAGCCAGGCTATGCAAAATGAAGCTGGAAGGCTGCCCTGTTGTAGAAATGCTCAATGATACTCAAGCTATTGACTTTTCCCACCTGGCTTGCAGACATTTGGAGGGGGGGGGGAAACATATGTACTCTCATTGTGAAATGCAGTCTTAATGAATACATCAGCATTATGTTTTTCCAAATGTAACAATAGACATCATGGCAGGCTACTTAAGAATATGTCACAATGTTTTGTTAGAACAGATTTGCCTTTGGCAATGTTGTAAGGAAGAATGTGGATTTTAAGTTCCCAGTTTTCTACACCAATCTAAAATGTGAGGCATGTACAAGGATGTTTATTTTACATACCATGATGATAACTTTCTATAAGGAAACATTTTTGTCTCCTACAATCAGATTTCCTTGGCTGTTCCTTATCTAACTTTGATTTTACATTTTTGGCTTTCCCTCCTACTTGTGGACTTGTACAGAAGCACAAGCGCACACACACACACACACACACACACACACACACACACACACACACACACACACACCCTGAATCAGGACAATGAGGCTGCTGTGTGTGTATTTATGCTGAAAAAATGATATTAAATCCATGACTAAATAAATGTGCAGATAAAGCAAGCTTGTAGTTAGGTGCCTTTGGTGTGGTGCCCATGAAGAATTAAAACAAAGTCTGATTATAGAATATCTTTAAACATGAACTGTAAGAACTTGCTTTACATATCACTGTCCCATATGCTGCGTGCTCTCTCTTCCTCTCTCATACACACTCACACACTCTTCATATATGCTGAGGCTGTTCTCATGTGCAACCCAGCCTGGGTTAGGCTGCACGTGAGAACTGCCGGGATTGATCGAGTACATCCTTAACACCAGCTAACTGCTTGTGTGATTGCCCAGAGTGCTTGCAGCCTGACCAGACACAGAGATGGGCGCCTAGAGCATCACAGCTCTTCCTGGGAGAGCTGTGCATGTCAACGCCTGAGATAAGCCAGCGATCATCAGGGGGGAAGGTAAGTTCAGCTTAACCTCCCCCTCCCTGTGCACCCTCCCTGCCTTCGGTTGTGTGAAAAGCCTTGTTTATTTAATTCACCTTCCATGTTCTGGTTTCAAAAGAATATGGCATTTTTTGTCAAGGGCTGATGTGATAACTAGAAAGGAAAGGGAAGATATGCTGATTGCATGTGAGGAATAAAGAATGTTACAGAACTGCAGAGACAGGGAAAGAGAAAAAAGAGGTGTCATTAAAGGATCATTTATGACATTACTTTTCACTATTGTGCCTTTGAATTGGGGTTAAGGAAGAAGGGGGAAATGACCAAAGGCCACCACAAAAGTCATTAGAAAGATTACCCAGAGTTGAAGGAATTTGACAGACAGATATACCAAAACAATATTTTGTTTTGCAGAGTCTATTGTGGAGGTGTCCAGCAGCTCCTCTTGTGTGGTTAAATTGGATCAGTTTCAGTTTGTGACTCCCAAGGATGTGGACATGACCCTTGCCCAACATGGCTTATACGATCAAGCAGCAAGGTTTTTGGAGAGGGCCTTGTTAAGATCATTACTGCTTCTCTGAGGAAGGGCAGGATACCTCCTTGTCTCAAGGTGGCAATTATTAGACCACTCTGGAAGAGGCTTGCATTGGAGCCCTCAGAATTGGGCAATTATAGGCCTGTCTCCAACCTCCCATGGTAGGGCAAGGTGATTGAGAGGGTGGTGGAGTCTCAGCTTCAGTTGATTCACCAGTGATGTCCATTTCTGGAGCTTAAAACATTGGTGCATATGCTGGTAACATCCAGACTTGACAACTGCAATGCGCTCTATGTTGTGCTGTCTTTGTATGTAGTTCAGAAACTGCAGTTAGTACAGAATGCAGCAGCCAGGTTGGTCTCCAGGGTTGCCTGGAGATTTCATATTACATAAAAGAACTTTAAAAGAACTTCACTGGCTGCCAATAAGTTTCTAGGCGAAATACAAAGTGCTGGTTATTACCTATAAAGCCCTAAATGGCTTAGATATGAGGTATTTAAGAGAGCGCCTTTTTCTTCATCAAACCCACTGCCTGTAAAGATCATCTGGGAAGGTCCAGTTGCAGTTGCCACTGGCTTGGTTGGTGGTGACCCAAAACTGGGCCTTTTCTAGAGTTGCCCTGGGACTCTGGAACGCGCTTCCTAATGAAATTAGAGTTTCCCCTTCTCTGAATGTTTTTAAGAAGGACCTAAAACATATCTGCTTAGTCAGGCTTTTAGTTTATAGTTTTAAAGCTTCAGTTTTAGAGCTTTTATTGTATTTTAAATTGTTTTAATTATACTAATGTTTTAATGGCTTTATATTGTGAACCACCCAGGGACTTTTTTGTACAGGGTGCTATATAAATGTACTGAATGAATGAATGAATGAATGAATCAAATATTTGGACTTTCATCAGTTTCATTCACCAAATTTGTATCTCACTGCTCAGAAAGAGTCTAAAGACTCCTTCTTTGCACCCCCTTAACAATGAGATTAGAAAAGACTGACATGAGAGCTGGCCTGGAAGGCCTCATCCCACCACAGGAGCGTCTTCCCAGCCATGATGGCCATGATATTTCATCACAGGACACATTCCTCCCTGTGTTCAGCACCTGCCCTTTGCAGACAAGTACATGATCAGGGAGCACATGAGCATGTAGGGGTGGGGACATGATCATCTGGCATGCTCATATTTGCCTTCCTCATGTAGGTCCTCCACAGGTGACTAACATTTGAAGAGGGCTCAGGAATGCGGTATAATTTAAAATGCTCATGAATGAACAGGCATTGTGTGTATGGATCCCAGGATGGAGTGTATTTCAGGTTTGGACATAGAAATTGCACAGTCAGATTTTTGCTTAGCTATGCCGTTACCTAACTGGGCATTTTAAGAACAGTACAAACACATGCAGTATATGTGAAATTATTTATTTATTTATTTATTTATTTATTTATTATCATTAATAACCATTATCTATGGATTTTTTTTTTAAAAAAAACATTGACAATGCATGGGGGCAAAGCATGAGGGGTAGCATTTCTCTGTGTGTGCACAATACTTTAATGATCGTCCCGGGAATGGAAAATGTATATAATGAGAATAGCTTGATCTAGGTTACTTTTATTTTCATTTTGCAGATGGAGAACTAAGACTGAGATTTTAAAAAAATTAACTCAGTCTTCGATTTTGAACCCTATTCCCCTAGGCCAAGTTTGGTTATAACAGTGGACAACTATTAACTCCTCCCATAAAACTTCAACAATACATAGTTCTTCCCAGCTTTGCTAAAGACACACCATTGGTCTTTTATGGCTTTTATGGCTATTTCAGTCTCAAATATATTTTTACCATTTAATCAAAGCATCCTTTTAGAACAGTGGTTGAGCACAGTATTCATTATCCATAGGGAGAAAGCTAAAAAAGTATTGTATTCATAAATTAAATTGACATTTTGAAAGGTTAACAAAAAACGGCTTTGCTGTCTGTGATCAATAAAAAAGTATTTCAAGTAATTAAAACCTCTGATGTGAACAATACTTGGTTGGTGCCTATTAGGAAAAATATAAATAAGTAGCCAGAGACATGCAATAAATATAGATAAAACAGGTTTGCTCCAGAGAGGACTTATTATTTACAGATTTAGCCTGGATGCCTGGGAACTCTGCAGATCTGGTTATAAATTAGCTCTGAAAAATACTGTTAAGTATGATAATGATTTCCCATACATAGGCAAAATCAAAGATATATATATGTATGTCATGGGGAAGCATCCAGTTTTGTGATCTTCCATTTATAGGAAGTGGTACGGTACAAGAACAGTTTTATCCACCATCTAATCATCTAATGTTTTGGGTACTCTAACCAACATATTTGTGGCAGAGAAATTTTCTCTACACTGGATTGGTTGACTTGGGTTTTTTTACTTTTTCTGTAGTGTGTGAGATAGCACATTTGCTTGAGCCCAGTCGCCAATTTGTAAAATAGAAAGGCCTTAAAAATGATTGGAAACGACGCCCTCTGGCCAGTTTTCCCTGCCTGTATGTATCAGATGTTGTGGGTTATCTATGGTTACCACCAGTACGAGAAGTTCAATATGGGCTGCCATATTGAAAAGACAACAGGTCATCTGTACTTTTAAGGGATACACGGAAGAGGGAATTTCCGCAGGGGGGGAAAAGGCCACACCAGCTGAAATTCCCTCTTCCTTGGATCTCTTAAAGGTACAGGAAACCTGTCCTCTCTTCCAATTGGCAGCCCTAGATTCAATAAAATGTTTAGACTTGCCACACTACTGTATTATTATTTCATATATTTCAGGGTGAAGTCAGATCCCCCCAATACATAGGAACATAGGAAGTTGCCATATACTGAGTCAGACCACTGGTCCATCTAGCTCAGTATTGTCTACCCAGACTGGGAACAGCTTCTCCAAGCTTGCAGGCAGGGATATCTCTCAGCCCTATCTTGGAGTTGCCAGGGAGGGAACTTGGAACCTTCTGCTCTTCCCAGAGCAGCTCCATCCCCTGAGGGGAATATCTTACAGTGCTCACACTTCTAGTCTCCCATTCACATATGCAACCAGGGTGGACTCTCCTTAACTAAGGGACTCTGCTTAGCTCATTCTTGCTACCACAAGACCAGCTCTCCTCTCTACAGCTGGGTGCTTAAAGGTGCTTGGCAAGTGAACAGGTAGGGCAAGGCATGGGAATGGGATCTAGTGGTTCTTGATTGGAGTAATGGATTGTATCTACTGAGTTGGGGGCAGCATCTGGCATTGTGTGATGGATCATGAGCGATGAACAAGGAGTTTGAGCCAGTATCCAAAACTGAAGCCAAGAAAACTATCCACACATGATTTATAGTGCTTTCATTCAGAGATGGGCAAAATACTTTAAAAAAGTATTTTAGATACAAAATACCTGGTAAACAACCAATAAAAATACAAAATACAAAATAGTATTTTAAATACATCTTAAAATACAAAATACAATGCCTGAAAAAAGGAAAAATGTTTGAGTTGTCTGTTACTTATCTGCGCTTGTTTCCATTTCCTTTAAGCAATACAAGTTTTTCCTTTAAGCAATACAAGTTTTTCAAATATTAAATCACTTAAGTTGTGCCTTCTGGGGCTGTGAATCATCCCAGCAAAGGAAAATAACTGTTTTATGGGGCCACTTGATGTTAGACTTGTATTATATCTTTAAAAAATAGTCATTGACAATGGGACACCCATCCAACATACTAACATGCTTGGATTTGTCCTGCAAAAACTGGAGTATTTCCAGCTTTTAAAACACTCTGTCAGATCAATAATTCCCAAATAACAATACCCTGTTTCTTTTTGCTATGTTTCTCCATTCTCACCACTCTCCATGGGCATCTGCAGGCTTTTTTTCTGGTGGTGGGGGGCAAAACACAACAAGAAGTATCCAATATTAATCCTGCTTAGAGTAGACCGACTAAAATAATTGAAAGTTAGTCATGACAAAGTCTACAAGCCTATAGCTGTGGCATAGTCCAATGAGCATAGGAACATAGGAAGCTGCCTTATACTGAGTCAGACCATTGGTCCATCTAGCTCAGTATTGTCTACCCAGACTGGCAACAGCTTCTCCAAAGTTGCAGGCAGGAATCTCTCTCAGCTTTATCTTGGAAAAGCCAGGGAGGGAACTTGGAACCTTCTGCTCTTCCCAGAGTGGCTCCATCCCCTGAGGGGAATATCTTACAGTGCTCACACTTCTAGTCTCTCATTCATATGCAACCAGGGTGGATTCTGCTTAGCTAAGGGGACAATTCATGCTTACTACCACAAGACCAGCAGCAAGGTGTATTTATGGTGAAGCAATCATATGGTCAAATCATATGTGGAGGAGAACAATTCCTTTTATTTATTTAATAATAATAATAATAATAATAATAATAATAATAATAATAATAATAATAATTCAATTTCTATACTGCCCTTCCAAAAATGGCTCAGGGAGGTTTACACAGAGAAATAATAAATAAATAAGATGGATCCCTGTCCCCAAAGGGCTCACAATCTAAAAAGAAACACAAGATAGACACCAGCAACAGTCACTGGAGGTACTGTGCTGGGGGTGGATAGGGCCAGTTACTCTCCCCCCCGCTAAATAAAGAGAATAACCATGTTAAAAGGTGCCTCTTTGCCAAGTTAGCAGAGGTAACTTAATTTTACCCAATTAATCCACCCCCCTCTCCTATTCTTGAAGCACTGAGAGCAATTGGGGGGGGGGTGTACAGGAATGACTTAGAAGGATCCCCCTAAATCCTTTCTTACTGTTACTCAGTAAGAAAGCTAAAGAAAATTTCTAGTTTATATACAAATCAAAAGGATTTATTTGCGTATCCTCCTACAAATCAGAAAATACAGAAACTGCCCCATAAGCCAATGTGGTATAGTGATTAGGTTGTTGGATGCGGATTGGAAGATCCAGTCTGAAGCCCTCACTCAGTCATGAAGCCCTTACTCAGTCAGATCACTGGGTGATTTCTCAGCGTAGCCTACCTCAAAGGATAAAATGTGGAGAAACAACCCTGGGATACCATACATGGAGTCATCTGTTCCTGTGAGGCAGAGTGTCTTTGTTTCTCAATGTGACCAACTTTACAGGCTGCTGTGAGAAAAAAGATGGCTTTTAAAACTTCAGAAGCTTTTAATCCAGTCTAAGCAAGCATGGCTGCTTGATTTCCTGTATTGTACTGTGTGTCCCACAGTGATACTGAAGCTGTTCTCATGATCAGCCTCATCCAGGCTAGGGCAGCCCTGCCTGGGTTAGAGTGGTCATGTGAATTGTTGGGATCCTCATGGGTCCCGGCTTTCCCATGCAGCCTGACCCCCTTACTAAACGTGGCTGTTAACTGAGGTTAGGGATGCAAGTGCACCCTTAAACCAGCTGCCGGGTGTCTCCTCAGGCTGCGTACAGCCTGAGCAGACACAGCAATGTGGCAGTTCCTCACAATGCATGATGCATTGTGAGATACTTGGCAGCCAGAACAATGAATTCTGGCTGCATATTTCTCCACGGCCCCCCATGGAGCGCTGCTTGTCTGGAGAGTGGGAGTCATGCTAAAGCTCCAGGGCTTGGTCATCAGGGGAAGGTGTGTTAAAAGCAGCCTCCCTCCCCCGCGTCCTCTTTGCCTGCTCTCAGCGATTGTAAGAATTGCCTCAGTTTGTCCCAATCCCACCACAGCCAGGTAACCTGGAAAGCCAGCTAAGCACTATGCCTGCCCTCCAGCAATTTGTACACAAAACTCTCTAAAGGTAAACTTCAGACAGAGAGTATGCTGATGCTTTGTTTCACAGATTGGAAAGAAATGGACGTTTCCTACCATTAGTCAGCCACAGTAAACAATAGGGGACACAGACAGGGAGATATTTGTAAACTACTCTACAAAACTACCTGCCTAAGCCTTATGCAAGTTGCAAATTTACACAGAGACTTGACCAGAAGAACTTCAGCCTCTCCACATCAGGTCAGGTTTCTAGCAGCAGCATGTGGAGTTGCAGCATTGCAACTAGAGGGACAGAGAAACTTTGAAGCAAGTGAGCTGTGAGGTAGGGAGTTATCTTGTATCCAAAATCAAGGGTGGTGGGGAGCTACTTCCTCTTGCCCCCACCCATGGAATACCATGCCACCCTCACCCCTATTTCCCATTTTACTCACAGGAACCGTCTCCCTCTCCCCCCCCCCTTTGATTTTCAAACGTGGCTGGCTGACCAGTCAGAAGCAGAGTAAAACTATTCAAACTTGAGGGGGCAGAGAGGGAGGAACAGAGTACACACAAGAAGATGCTTAGAAGCCAATGGGCTGTCTGCTTGCAATAAAAAGGCAGCCCCTGAACTAAGAAAGCAAAGCAATGATTGGCTGCGATGTATTTTGATTTTGGCAATGTATTTTAAAAATACAAAATACCTTAGCAGATGTATTTTAGATACAAAATATTTTTCTGAAAGGTATTTTAGACACAAAATATAAAAGTATTGAAATAAGTTTTTTCAATAATATCTAAAATATCTAAAATACAATACTGCCCATCTCTGAACACATATCTTAGCCTTTAGAATGGTGAAGAAGTAAAGAGTAACATTTGGAAATCAGCCTCCTTTGTTCTGGAATCTCACCTTTGCTTGGAGACCCTGAGAAAAAGACTAAAACTGAAAGACTTCCAGTGAATTCTTGAGTCCTGAGAATCCTAGCTCTGGCAGGCTGTGACGTGTTTTCTTCTAAAAGCATCTCTGACATGACACATTTGGGTTGTGGTTGAAAAAAATGATTTATGCTGGAAGATATGGCTTAACGATTTAGGGGAGCTCCCATTTGGATCAATGGAATTTGTGTGGAAGATGTTCCTAATGGATTGTGCCTGCTCCATGTATCTCATATAATTTTTTATGCTGCTCTCCCAGAGGCAGGTAAAGTGATAATATTGTAAGTGCTCCTCCTTTCAGCTTGATCTTTCTTATTGCCATGTTGTTTTTAAAAAGATGATGGGAGAAAGGGGTGGGGGGAGGAAGGCAATAAACCAGTTAATATGTTCTTGAACTTGGACTTCCAACAGCTGCATTTTAAAAAGTGCCATTCCATTGTGCTGCTGTAACTATGCACTCTGTCCATTATGAGCACAAATACAATCTGATTAGTATTTTTTTTTAATAAGTTAGTCTTGTCGACTTTTATTACAAACATCACCTTCAGATGCAGAGTCACTGCAGCCATTAAATCAAGAATATTTAGCTATTATTTGTAATAAATGTCAACCAGGCTGAGCTGAAGCCAGGAGGAAATGTTCAGGGCAGAAAACACACTGATATTCATTCATGCAAATTTGTACGACTAGAAGAATTAATCATAAAGCGAGAATGTTGTGCATACTATGCATGTATATTACTGGTTTAGCCAATTCTGTTCATCATGAGAACAAGATTTATTATGGCTAAGCAATCTAATGGCAAACAGCCATATGTACAATACAGTGAAACAGGAATAGATTTAAATGCATCATGTTGACAGCTTGATCCGCAACAGGAATCCATGATGGTCTAATGAAAAATGCGTGTGTGTGTCCATGTGTGTGCATGTATATTGTACGAATATCCCTTCCAACATTTGGGAAGCTAGTATATTTAGATCTGGGTGAGAGTGCATGCAAAGTACCATTCAGAGATCTAGTTTCCTATGTGTTTATATACAGCACCACTACTGATTGTGCTATGGCAGAAGCCACAGGGGGTGGGGCCATAACTCATTGGCAGAGCACCTCAACAATACTGAGCTAGATGGACCAAATGATCTGATTTGGTATAAGGCAGCTTCCTATGTATGTTCCTATCCAAGGTGCAATCCAAAGTGCTGGCTGATTTAGAGCACCCTTCTTATATGGTTTGGCTTTTGACTATTAGACTACTACCTCTTCACTCATTAAAGGAAAGGTTGTGCCATCGAGTCGGCGCCGACTCCTGGCAACCACAGAGCCATGTGGTTATCTTGGAAGAATACAGGAGTGCCTTCTCCAGTGCAGTATGAGATGATGCCTTTTAGCACCTTCCTATATCGCTGCTGCCCGATATTTCCCATATTCTGGGAAACACAACAGCAGGTACTGAGTTGAGTTGATGAGTTGATGATGTTTATTTACGGTCATAGACCAAAATTTAAAACATATATAGTATACACATGATATAGTAATAATATATACATAAAATAAACAGGAGCATGGACAGTCTCAGTCTTTAAGTGGTTAGTAACACGTTCATTTAACTGGAAGGTCCATTTAAGTCGTCTGGGCTGGATTGCATTAGATAACCCTGGATCACCAGGAGGTTCCACAATATCTTTATCAATAGTTTTCAAAAGGAGTGTAACCGGAAGATGGTCACTTTCTAGATAGTCATCTATTTTAAATCTCACTACATAGGGAATTAAAGCTCAAGATATTGCTATGCAGTCAATCAATGAGGGTCTGGTACCTGACCAGTGAAAAAATTCTGCTGGATAATCATCATCAGTAGCACCATTAAGGATAAAAAGGCCCAGTAAATCAAAAGTCGACTTAAGTTTAAGTCCCTGGGAGTTGCAACTTAAGTCCTTGGACAGACGTTGAAGTAGGGGGACAGCAGGTACTGTATTTGAAACAACAGCCTCTTGCTCTCTAGGCAGGTTACTTCCCTGCTGCACCATTAGTTGGCTGTCCTTCACTCATTAGGACTGAGAAAAACAATTAGAAAAACAATTAGGTTCTTCGAAAACTCCTGAATGGATTGTGGAAGTTGCAATGGTTTCTGCAGTTCACTGCTGAACAGTGAACAGTTCACATCCCTAGTTTGGTTAAGTCATGTACCCTAGGCTCTCCAATCCAGGGGATGGATGTTGCTTTTACCAACCCTTGCTGTATCAGATCTTTTGTCTGGCATGCAGAATCTGTTGTTTAATGCAGCAGTGGGCAGTAGAAACACTTACTGCCATCCAGACTAAGTTACTAAATAGTACTAGTCAAGAGTTACTCTAAATAACTACTGAATTTCAATAGGACAACTCAGGAGTACAGCAGTTAGGAGTACAGCAGTTAGCCATATTCCTTTGCTTGACCAGACGCCATTGTACTGTGAGTGGGCTTTTCTAAACCCCTATTGAATTCTTAATGCCCCTTCAAGGCAATAAAGAGAGTGTCTAGGTTCACCTTGTGCCATCATCAACTCCACAACATATACAAGGATGGAAAGTCTCCAAAACAGGGAAGTGATACAAACACTGCCCATTTCTTGGATTGGAGAACTTCAGAGTATAAAGCAGAGCATAGCCATTGTGAGTGTGTGTGCTGCTAGATATCCATCTTGTATGCCCCATAAACTCCTCCAAGGCAAGGAGGGGCAAACACCACCTTCTCTTAACTACACAGTAGACTATTTGGAATGGGCTCAGAATTCACCAAAAACCAGTAAATCCAGAGACAGCTTTGGAAATGCCATGGAAAGGATCACTAGATTTCATGGTTCTAGCTCAGTCAGGACACCAGAATTCCACCCCATTCCTATATACCATGATTCATTGCAATTGTGATACTGACCAGACACCATATTACTGATACTGGTGCTCTTCACGTGCAGCATCCACCACAAACAGTATTTGTTGCCTCTGCCTTTTGCAACTGTATCAGCAGTCTTAGGGCGATGGGGTTTTGGAATAGACAACCAGTGTGTGGGGCTGAAGGCAACATGGAAAAAGCCATATAGAATAGCCCACTCCAACTGTGTACAGGACCATTTCTAGCTTTTACAGGGCCCAAGGTGAGAAGAGTTTGTGGGGGCCCCTGTGATGAATCACTGTTATATTTTTTAATTGGCTGAGCCCTTGTGATTGATCACTTTTTAAAAAAAGTTGTGGGGCTCCTATGATGAATCACTATTGTATTTTTAATTAGCTTATGCCAGCTATTCTTGACAATATTTAGCCATCCCACCAGGGCTGTCTCTAGCTTGTTCAGGTCCCCTCCATAATGAATCATAATGAACTAGAAGAATCTCTGTTGCTGTTCTGCAGCATGGGGTCCTGGGCAATCTGAAAGTGGGCGGTCCTGGGCAACTGTTCTTCTTTTCAGACAGCCCTGACTGTGTAGCCACAGCTAATGTGAGTATTGAAGATCGGGCTGCCTTTAGGCTCATGTAATTATTGAATTCAGTTTTCTGGAATGAGGAACATCAGAATGAGATATGGTCCTGCTAGAAGGAGAGAGAATGGCTCTTAGAAAACCACTTTCTGATGAAAAGAGGGATTGTAATACCCTTTGAAAGCCTACACAGCTGAATAATTTAAGCCATCTGAGGGAAAACTGTAATCACCACTTTCAGGCAGTAAGAGAATCATTTTGCCCTAAATACCAAGGAGTATCATTTAAATCTCAGAGTGATTAAAATTACAACCAAGATGACTTAACACTGTATTCTTTCGTTCATGGGAGAGAAACAAGGGATTGAAAAGGTATATTTTAATCTTTGCCTAATAATTGCAGTTAAAAAAGTGTTAAAACTATTCTTGAAAAGGTATTAAAAAGCTTTTCAGAAGAGCTGACACAAAAATTATAGGTGGCATTCTATGACTCAACAGTATTCAAGTTAGCAGATTTAAGCACAAGAACAGTTTTAGGATAAGGTATGAGTCAGAAAGATAAAAACAAAAAGAAAAGCTATTCAAATCTTGTACAGCAGCATTCTCTGTTTGGGGCCAAACTGTTCTCATAGTATTTCTGAATTTCCGAGCAATTGAGTTGTTAAGTGTAAAGCAAATATTCCATAACAATGTTGTATTCATACTGATCCCAATCTTCATGTTGAGTCTTATCTTGTACAGACTGGGAACAGCTGTAAATGAAACAGAAGAAAACAGCCTCTGCTTTTCAACATGTTCATTAAAATTTCTGTGGAGTCCCTATTAATTGCTCAAAAGTTGAGGGAAATTGCCTAATTTGGTCCTGGAAGAGCAAGTGCTTACTACTAGTTAGACCCAAGATAGTAATAAGAACCTGCTAACCCTTATTTAAGTTCTGTTTATGATACTTATCTAGTTGTGTACTCTCACAGAGAGAGCACAATTTATTTAAAGCCATAACCGGGTGCTCTTAAGCTCAACCCATGCTTTTCCAAATGGTGCTCTCTTATACCACAATGTATACAGGAGCTTCTCAATTCCTAATGACTTCTTGAAGTCATTCTTGAATCTCTGTTTCATGTATCCGATCTGGATATGAGAGTCCTGGCTTCAGTTTCCTCATAACTAAAACTTGTTTTCTGTCACAAACAATGTAAAAGCTTCTGTCCTTTGGATGTTGTTCTTACTGTTGCACCTGGTGGTAGAGCCTCCAGGTGAAGTCCTACAGCTGGTGCAGCACCCGCTTGTCCCGAATCGCCTCCACCGCTGGAGGTATTTGGAGAGGTCCTCTCTGCCACCCCTTGTCTCCAGCTCCAGCCAGCTCAGGTCCCTCTTGGCTCAGGGCACTCTGCAAGGAAATGGCCGTTTGTCTCTGTTGGCATCTGCACCCCCAGGTTGCTGTGCTCTTCTTGCTCTGTGCAGAGGCAGGTGCGATATGGGCAGGGCTTTTGCTGCTGTTCTTGCTGTTGCAGTAGCAGTTGCAGTTGCTGCTCCAATTGCTGCTGCTGCTCCTGCTCGTCATCTCACTCAGGTGCTTCTGCCTCCCTCTCTTTCTCATCTTTGTCTCTCCGCCCCTCCTTTGCCTGCTCTGCTAGGGACATGAAACCGTTTTCCTGTTGGAGGCATTCCCCCCGCCCCCCGCTGATGCCCTCCTTTCACCCATTCCTCGCTTTTCTCTGTGCCCCCTCCACTTGTTCCTCTCCCTGTCCCCCCCGCCTTCTTGGCCCTGCTTGGCCCCTTGGTTGCACTACCTCAGGACAGGCTTTGTCTGCTGCTTCATTTGGACCCAGTCCACCCAGGCTATGGAGGTGGAGGGGCCCTCGCTAGGGCTCTCCCTTGCTTCTTCTCCCCTTCTCCTTTCCCCTCTTCCTTCATCTTTGTTTTCCATTTCACTGTGTGATGATGCAAGGGCCACGTCTTTGATCTATGTTATGGTCAAGATGGTGGTTCCTGGTCCACCTCTTAACACCCCCCGCTCTCCTGCTCCTCTGCCTTTTTATTTATTTATATGTATATAATGCCCTTCATCCTAAGACCCCAGGGTGTTTGTTTAACAGTAAGATAAAAACAATTCAATAAAAACATGAACACAGAACAAATACAGCTAAAAGTTTAAAAAGAGCAAAGGACAGCTCCTTGGCCCAAAGCCTGGATAAAAAGGGCAGCCTTCACTTTCTTCCTAAAGGCTGGGAGAGAGGGAGCCATGCGGCTCTCAGCTGAGAGTGAGTTCTACAGCCTGGGGACAACAATTGAGAGAGCCTGTCCCACATGCTTGACAAATGAGCTGCAGCAGGTGTTGGCATGTGGAGCAGATCCCTTCCAGCGGATCTAGTCAGGTGGGTAGATTCAACTGGGAGCAGATGGTCCCCTAAGGTGCCTGGGGCCCTAGCCATTTATGGCTTTAAAACGAATAAGCAGCACTTTGAATTGCACCCGGAAACAGACTGGCAGCCAGTGCAGTGCCTTCAAGACTGGAGTAACATGTGCACTGTGAGCAGTCCCAGAAATCAATCTGACAGCCCCATTCTGCACCATCTGTAGTTTTCAAATACAGCCCCACTGCAGTAATCCAGATGTGACATGACAATGGCATGGGTGAACAAAGCCAGATCTCCCAAGGAGAAAGACCAACCAAAATTGAGCAAATAAGCTCCTGGCCACGGCTGCCACTTGCTTTCTAGGAGCACGCTGTGTCCAAGAGAACCCTCAAGCTGAGAACCTGCTCCTTCAGAGGGAGTGCTACTCCATTTAGAACAAACTGGAACCCCATACCCTGATCTGGTCTTTTACTAATTTCATCACCTCCATTGTCAGGATTGCATTTCAGCTTGTTAGCCCCCATCCAACCCATCACAGCCTCCAAACGACAGCTCAGAACTTCCTCTGCCTCCCTGGGATCAGATGACATGGTGATATAGAGCTGGGTGTCATCTGCATGATGTTGATGTTGCTGCTGCTGCTGCTGCTGCTGCCTGAGGTGGGTTCACTAAGTGCCACTATCGCTGCTACTAAACTCTGTGGTCACGTGGGCGAACTCCACCTTGGCTGCTTCACTTGCATAGGTTCTCCTCCGCTTTAATAGGTTCTGATCCGCTCAAGCAAGCCCTCGAATTTAAAGGGAGTTACCGGTGATTTGGACAGCTGGATCATGTTTTGACACAACCCTATTCCAGAATGGGGTGGCACTGCCTAAAAAGCCCTTTTGACAGTTACCATCTGTCTAACTTTAGAAGATGGAGACCAGAAGAAGGTTTTCCAATTAAGATCTTATTATTGAAAATTAAACATGGAGAAATAATGAATATCAGGCTGAATAGCAAGAGGAATGGCACACACAGTATAGCTCCCTGGTTCTACTATCTGAACACTTGATTCCTTCTGTTGCATACATATGATTTCTTCAGCCTGCCAAGAGCTTTGCCTGGCAGCCATTATTCATTTTGATCTTGCTTGTAATGAATCACATCATCTAAGCACTCATGTTGTTGTTTTTAAAATTGTTTTTTTTAGCTTGGGAGAGCTGCTTATGGTTTAATATCTAGATATGGAATATTGCATCCATTTTAATTCTCATGTGGGTCTTATGTATATCATAGCACTCAAAATCAGATTTAGATTTTTTTGTTTTCTTGCACTATAACAATAGATCTCTGTTACAAACACACCCTCATAAAATTGTATATTTTATGCCCTGGGATCCATGAAAATTGACCCATGGATGTTGCAATATTATATCAATATCACCAGAAGTTTCCAGTGCATGCACACTGAATATACTATTTGTACTAGAACTTTCCTCTTGTGCTTGTCTTCTAAGATAGATTTACAGCAAAATGGATTAATGTACATAACTGGAGTTATTTTAGAAGTCACATCCCATTATACTGTACTACCATACCTGCCAACATGTCCCTATTTTCCTGTTCACCCAAATGGGAAAACAGGGACATGTTGCAGGTATGTGCTACTGTAATGATTTTACATGGGGTGCCCCCTGAAGACCTCTCAGAGACTTTATTTGGCCCAGAATGTGGAAACCAGACTCATTGCTGGTATTGGACTGGCAGTATAGAGTTGTGATCTTGCAGGAATTCCACATGTTAACAATTAATTATTGGGTCAAATTTAGTGCTGGCACCTATCTTTAATGTCCTCTACAGCCTTGGTCCAGGTTGACTAAGAGAGCCGCTAATCCCTAGGGATACGTAAGAACTTCTCTCCACACCCAGTTCTCCCTAGATTTGGAGCTCTGAGTTATCTGGTCTGATTTGCAGAGAAGCATCAATGCATTAGCAAATGGCTATTCTTCCATTTTTAATTTTTTGACTATCAACTAACATTTTTAAGAGCATTCACATTCTCCTATTTATACAGGTATGTGTCTCTTCGCTCCCTTCACATTCTGGTTCCTATATGTGTTTTGAAGCAGCTGCGGAGTCAGCCAAATGGCGGCCTGGGTCTGGCCCTGCTCGGCGGCCCCCTCCAGATACACCCGTGTGCGTGACGTCACATGCACAGGGGTGTGGCTCCAGCTCCATTGGAGCCCAGAGTGAACTACCTCCTCCTGCCCGGGCTACTGAGAGCCTGAGCGAACTCTCCGTTTGTTATTTCAGGCAGCACCGGCTGCCCATTAGGACATTTTCCCCTTTCTCTCCCTCCAGAGAGGGAGAGAAAGTGGAAAACGTCCTATCGGGCATTTGGCACTGCCTGAAATAACCAACAGAGAGTTCACCCAGGGTCTTGGCAGCCCGGGTGTGGGAGGGGCGAGTTCACTCTGGGCTTCAGGGGTTCAGTGGCCCTTTTCATTGGTGACCCTGGTTCTTTGAAACCATTGGCACAATGTTGGCTACATCCCTCTTTGAAGCACTTGTTTTGGGTTCAACTTCTACTGGAGAAATCTGGATAATACAGTTTCCTTAGTTGTGGTTCTGCTTCCTTGGAATTTCCATCCACCTGAAAATCACTAAATGTGACAACTCAGGTCCATTCAAGCATATGATTGTGACTTTCTTTTTAAGCTAGTATTTTATCTTTGAGTTTGCTTGAGGATGGCTTCTGTGGAGCCATAACTGTTCCTGCTAGGGCTGTGCATGCCGGTAAAAGTTGGAATTCCATTTCAGAATTCCCAGATCCCACCACAAGGAGGTAGTGCCTCACAGAGCAACTGCCCCGGGGTAGGAGGTGGTAGTAGGGGCTCTAAAAGCTGCCCAGCACTGGTGCACTGGAAAGCTGGGCAGCTGTAGTGCTGCTGGGAAACATGCAAGGGGTGGGTGGAGAGTGCCAAAGGGGAAACTGGGCATTCACGTGGTGTGGCTGGAAGATGCAGGGAAGCCTGGGGGATGTAGTTCCTCCTGAGCTTCTCCATTTTGTTCTTTTAAAAGAATAGTTAGACTTGTTCTGGTGGGTCATTCATTTTGTTGTATTTGGTGTTTTAAAATAGTATTTAAAACTGCTTTATGCAGCTTTATGGCCAGAAAGTTGAGGCAAAAGTCATTCATATGTAATATATTCTCTCTCTCCCTCCCTCCCTCCCCCCCCTCTCTCTCTCACACACACACACACAAACACTAATGTATGTTCACCAACATTCTGCTCAGAGAAGGAATGTATTGTAAATGGCAGGTGAGATTCACCATTTAAATGACAAATATAATTCTTTTCTGGGAGTAAAGCAAACCAGAAAACATTTCCTAAAGTAAAACAATATGCTAGATTTGAAACAAAGCAGACATGAGGATATAGCTTTTGCTGGTGTGTGTGTGTACACATGTGAATAAATTTTCATTGCCCTAATACAGATGTATCTGATTTTAATATTGTAGATATTTAAAAGATTACTCAGGTGACTGCCTAGAGTACATTTCCAGAAAAGGGTTTGTTCTTTATCTAAAATTTTTGCCTAGAATTATGTAAAGACACAACTTATTAAAAGTGTTTTTTTATTTTCTTTGACTGGGGCAAATTTGAGGCATTTGGGGAAAAATAAAATAGAGTGAAAGTACTTCTATTTTATTATATTTAAATTTCAAATGCAATGAATTACAAGTGAATTCCATTTGTTTTTATTTTGCCTTATTTGTGTCTAAGATATGTAGAAGAATTGGAAGACAGTGTCTAAAAATATGTGCTTTTAGTGACAGATTGGTTAGATATGAGCTTGACACATGGCCCTTGTAGAATAGCTATGAGGGGGAAATCATGGTAAAAGTCAAACCTGCCAGGCAAAGAATACAAATGAAAGAAGCTTTCTGATAGTGACATAGAGCCAAAATGAACTTTGCCACTATGGTTAGGGGGAGATAATGGCTTTTGGGTGGAGGGGTGGAAAGTTATATGGGCAGAAGTATGGGATAAACTTACTGGTCACAATCATGCTCCTAGCTATTTGTTTTTACTTACAAGAGCAGGGGCAGGAAGTCCTGCCTTCATTCTGATTTGGACTCTTGGTGATACCATGTGAAGATATCCGAAATCAAATCAAAGAGACGGCAATGTCTTCACGCTAAAATCTCATGAATAAAAAGATGGCACTCATCTGGTGTAGCTAGGACCAGGGATGGCGGCTTTTTGAGAACTTTCATTCCCTCAAAAACTCCACCTTTGACTCTAATGGTTCCAAAAGAGAACGTTCAGCTCAGCTCTAATTCTAACAGGTGCACCAGAGGTAATTTTGGATCTTATTGTTTAGCTCCAATTTCCTAGTTAGCAGCAAATGTGATACAATTTATTTACTGGAACGAACCATTGTGGGATGCAGGATGAAGTGGTGTCACAGGTTCTCAGGAGGAGAGAAGTGCTGAGCGGGATTCTCGGGAATAGAGGTTGCTACTGGAGTCAGGTACCAAGATCCCTCTAGATGCCACTGGACCAAGGTGCTGAGAGCAAGAGCTAGGTCAGGAGTCTATAGCCAAGAGGGTCCTAGAAGGTTCTGGCGTTCTAAGAACAGAGTGAGAGCTCTGGGGCCAAAGTCAGCAACTGCTGGGCTTCCAGCAGGATGTGAGTGTCAGGAGTATGCTTATAAGAGCAGCCCTGCTGGATCAGACCCAAGGCCCTTTTAGGCCATCCTGTTTCACACAGTGGCCCACCAGATGCCACTGGAAGCCTACGGGCAGGAAGTGAGGGCAAGGAGTTTATATAAGCTGCTGCGCTGAAGCAGTGAGTTCCTTCATTAGTACAGACAGCTGTGCTTGGTCTCTCCCTTGATTCTGATGAGTTCCCTTACTCTTGAGTAGACCCTTCTACAATAGCCCAGGCCTAGCTAAGGGGCAAGCACACTTCTGCAACTTTTGTCGTTCTGCCCATCACATCTTTTCAGTGATGGTGGGTGTGGCTGCTGGGGCCTTCTTCTGGGTTTGAGTCTGCGGCAAGCCCCTTAGGGTCCATCACTGGCAGCGGCTGAGCTTTGGATTCCTTACTCTTGTCCACTGGTCTTTGTGCAGTGTTAGGGCTGGGGATCCCTCCCACCCCCTGGGTTCTGGCAGCACAGGATCTGCCTCTTGCAACTCGCTTTCCTGTAAGTCCAGTGATGTCTCTCTATCAGTAGACTCTTTGGGAACCCCCTCATGGGGGGCCTGCATGGAGACATCTGAGTCTGTCTCAGATGTGCATGTGCAGATCATGATACCTAGGCTGTTTCAGGCAGGAGATTACGGGCTATTTTTCAGGAGCCGTACAGCAACCCATCCAGCACCCCATCCCACTCCACCCTATGGATAGCTTAGAAAGAAAGGCAACATGGTACTATTTGGCTTTTCCTCTTCTCTTCAACAGGAAAGGAAGAACGGGGAAGAGATTTGAAAGAAGGAAGGAATCGGAGCCGGGGTGTAGTAAGGTGGAGACAAAAAGCGAAGCTGGGGAAGCTCTGACCCCCCACCCCACTGCCTTCTACTTCAGAGAGGCATGTGGGGTTGCAAACTGTCACCTAGCTGGTGGGCCCCTCCCTCCCTCAGGGGGCCAGTGACATTCCTGCCCCTCCCCATGTTCAATTGAGGCTGTGGTCCTCAATTAGGGTGTGATTTTAATTTTTAAAACAGATAAAGGGGGGAAAGGAAGGATCACCATTTGGTGCTCTGTTTCAGGCAGCAAAGGCCACCTTTGCACGTAACGTAAAATTGGAGGTTGCCAGACCAGCAGTTAGTTGGTGTAACTGTGAATCTCATCGCAGACGTTAATCCAACCAGAGGTCTGGCAACCTCAGGTTTCAGGGCAGGGCCCCCCCTCCCTCTTCCTGGTCTGCCAAGGCTATAGAATGGTATGCCTGCCCTTGGCAGGGAAAGGGCATTTAAATTTCTTTAAATGCTGTGCCATGCCTGTGCTTCTGACAGTGATTGCATCACCGTCCTCCTAAGAGCCCTGAAACAGAACTGTCTCTCACAAGCATAATTTCTGGCAGACGGTGGTCCTGGAGGGCACTATTTCCCTGCTACTCAGGAAAGGGAAGGGAACATGATGACAAAGCATTCAATGCAGACCAGACCACACTCCTGCCCCCATGGCGGCTTGCTGCCAGTGGACTTGCACCCTCATGAGAGGCCCAGTCTACTGGGGAAGACCTTAGGCTCGAAAACCATTGGTCTTCCATTGGACTGTACACTCATGAGTTGAGCTAACCCAGCAAAAAGGGCCCTGCTTTTGTGGGGCCCCTGCTCTCTCTGGTTAATGCTAGAACCTTTGCACTGTACCCCACTCCTCCCCTGGGAAGTCTTTCAGGCACTCAAGGGAGATGGGGTTACTCTGCCAGAGTTGCCACCTTGAAGATGGGTCCTTGTACATCATACATCAATTGCCACTTCATTTTCATGGAGCGAATCACTTAGTGCCTGTCTTTACATCCTGTCCCCTTTCTCTCCTGAATGCCCGTGGGGTGGGGACAACGGACAGAGTTGGAAGAGGGCATGCCCCTGTGTGACTTTGCCATTTTACAGGTTTTGAAGCTTGGGATGGGACGTGGTGGCATCCCTGTTGCTGGGTTTGGATTGGATACAGGAGGGTTGGGGCAAGTGCTCGGAGAGATGGCCAGTGAGAAGCGCCCCTGGCATGGAGTGGCCATGATTCCGGGCAGGTTTGCACTGCCATCTGTACGATTGTGATTCCAGAAAGTGAACAAAAATGGGCTTATGGCACCGTCCACATTCGGACATAATGCTGCTGCCGCCAAATCTCAGATTAGGGCGGCAAAACTTACTAGAAAACTTACAAAATTTACTTTTGTAGTGCGTATCACTGTTGGGGTGGCAAAACTTACTACAAAATTGGAGTTTGGTGGGACAAACCACAGGTCGCTTTTGCTGCAAAACCGTGGTTGCACACATTTGGATGTAACAAAGTTCTGATGGAGAAATTCTCGGGATTCTGGGTTCGTTTAATGAGCAGAAGCCCACACTACCCATCAGGTCCAAGCAGTTTATTGATCATGGCATCCAGGTGTTTCTCTTCCAAGAAGGGAGCGCACCCTCAGGTGTTTGGCAAGAGCCTTTTATACTGTTTACTTACAAGCTATAGGATTGAGTACAGAGCCTATCAGAGGCTAATGTTTCATGATATACACCAATCATATTAATACATGGAAAATAAAGCTTTAGCCATTGGTAAATAAGGTAAACAAATCAGTAAGCAGAAACTAGCAATAATGCACCAGTCAGCTTTAACTCTACTTATCTCTAGGCAGTCATCCTTAGCTGGGCTTATCCTTAGACAGACAGGGCAAAGTACGATCAACAGGAAAGGGGCCCAGTAGCAGTAAAGTACAACAACTTGTGACCTTTAGAATTTGCTAAAGCAGCATAACTAGGTGAGTGGGGATGGTGGAATTTTCCTTCATCAGTTCCAACTTCTGCTCCATTTAACTACTGTTTCATGTTATGTGTGAATGTGGCCAAAATGTCTTGAGCTGGCACTGGAAGGCAGAGTTTGGAAAATCACTTATGGAATTCCTTATTCAGCATGATCCCCACCATAGATTCGGTCATCAAGAGAGGTCTGTTTCTGTCACTTGTCTGGCAGTGATTTGGGGTTGGGCCTTCTCTGTAGTCACTTCTGGGCTATGGAAAGCAGTCTTTGCAGAAATCTGAGACCTAAGATCATTAGCAGCCCTTAAAAGAGTTCTAAAATGCATTTTTATAGCCTGGCCTTCCGTGACTTTTAAATGGTTTTAAATTTTGATTGTTTCATTGGGTTATTTATTTTTGTTTTCATTTTTCTTAAATTCAAACTGCTTCAAGGAATCTGGATTAGGCAGTACAAATATTTAACAAACAAACAAACAAACAAACAAACAAATGAAAGCAGCACTGGTGATAGTATATAACACCAAATTATATACCTTTTCCTGAATGATTTTTTAAATGTTAGTTCTCAACATGTCCAAGACGAATCTATGCCTTGTGGGTAGTGACTGAAATGTTCTCTGGATGCATTACATGCATTAAATGCATCTTCATGGCATTTTACACCAGATTATACAGAAAGTTTAAAATACATCCCAATGTTTTCATATAGTTTACACTAAATTAGTTTTTAAATGAGATAGTGTGAACATGAGGTACCGTATCTTCTCCATGTTGATAATTATTCAGTGGAAATTGTCAAGGAGTATAGACTACTAACATGGAACAACATCTCAGCTTCAGTTTTCCATCTGTTAAAATAGGAATCATGACTTACCTCCCATGGTTATTTTGGGACAATGTGAGATCAAAACTGAAAAGCATAGTAGACTTTGCACAAATAAAAGTGAGCAAAAAATAAATAAAGATGGATTTCAGATTTGAATAATTTAATGGATTAATGTGGTGTGAATTCTGATCAGAGTATTAGCCAAAGGAAACAAACACTCAAATTGAGTTGAATAGCACTAGTTGTTTCAGCTGTCATGGAGACCATATGGAAAAGTCATTGACCTAGGGTAAAAGTACAGAAACACTGTATAGCTTTGCTCTGCTAAAATCTTGTGTTCATTTCAGCAAGTTAAAGTTCATTCAGAAAAACACCTCCTCGCATGACATTTTCCTAAATGGGACATTACTGATCCAGGGTATAATGTTCCAGTGGTCAGGTGCTACTTGAGTACCATAATCATTTTTGTTATTTTCCAAGGGCCAGCATTTTACTCTATGCATGGGTAGCTGAAACAGCCCTGGGACAGTTGGAAAAGTTCATATAAGAAAGAAAACATCTTGTGTGAAGTCAGTCTGTGTAGCATGTCTATCTGAAAGTGGATACCAATGGATACCACTAATTCAAAAGGTACGGAGCACATTTTAAAATGTCTCACATCTATCTACTCTTCTGTACTGCCAATTAGTACTCTTCTTCCTCAAAACATTGCTATGCTCATAACCTTTCATACAAGCAGTGGTGCAGCTACCATTGAACTGAGAGGGGGACGTCCCTGGGCTGCCAATGTCCAGGGAGGAGCTGAGTAACCCCCTTGCCTCCCCAGGGAGGAGCTGAGTAACTTCCTTGCCTCCCCAGGGCATAACCTCAGGGTACCCAGCTGTTGAATATGCCGCTCACCAGCGGGGAGAGGGTGACATGTGGCACTTTCCGTATTCCAACGCTGGCCACATCACTTGAGCTAACATAAAAAGCGCATCAACGAGTGTTCATGGCAGGCATTAGGGGCATGCTCAGCACACACCGTCCATTGCCTACCCCTCTCCCAGCTAGGAAGTGCTCTGTTCGCTGGTTGGGTGCTTCCTATCTCTCCCTTACTTGGAGCAAAGGAGATTAAAGAAATTTGACTGGGAGAGGATGTCGCGAGGCATAGTCATGCTCTGATACCAGCCATGCCCCCTGCATTGGTGTGCTTCTGACTCTGGCATAAAGGGCATGACTGGCATGGAAGCACTGCCTGTTGCCCTTTCTCAGAGATAAGTGGCAGTGGTGGGCCACAAAGGCAATGGTGAGGGGGACTGCCCCCAACCTTGCTATGCCCCTGCATACAAGGCCCAGAGGGAAGATAAATCTATAATTATTCCCACCATTCCTGGATGCAACATGGCATCTGTCAGACCAGCAGAATCTACTTCTTTATTAGCAGAAGACAAGGAAAAGACCTGATCTTCATATTTTTAGTGTGGCGGAAGTACAACTGATAAAAGCCCTGAAGGAGAAGAAAAATAGAGAGAGAGAAGTGTGCGGGCATTTAGTTCAGCCACTTGAAGAAAGAACTAAATTCAAGCCCATGCTGAACAATGTTTTCCAAATAGGCTATAATGCCATGGTCCTATCTCTAAATGAAAGTAAAATTAATTTAGGAGAATTAAAAAAAAAATCCCCCAAGAATTAAATCGATATAGATATAATGAATTATATTAGATTAAAAAAAAATCATTTAAATATTTTGGATTTATGACTGACATCTTCCTGTAAAAACAATGTGTTAGAAGACTGCTTTGAGCACCATCACTAAGTCCTTCAAGGTTCAGTTATTGGCTTGTTGTTGTTATAATATATTAATGTTATTGATCCAAGCTTTTAAATTTCATCTCTGTGGGGATAACACTATTATGTATAGGTCAGGCAGATATTTACATGGCATTTAGTTTGGTCTCTGGTGCGATTTTGATAAATTCCAAGACACTAATAATGTGGATAATGTCATTGTAGATTCCTAGACATTTGATGGAGTCATTTGAATCAGGTTCCAGAATAAAAACTGTAGACTCCACCATGTAAAGTCCTATCCAGTTCTGATGTCACACATTTGGAATGTTTTCAGATATGGTTATACTAGGGCCAAAGTATACATTACCTTAAACCCATCATGAACAGAGTTGCTTAAAGGAGGAAGAAGGTCATAAGGGGTTCTTTTAAGCCTCTGTGCCTTCAGAATCAGTGTAATATGCACAGAAATCAATCCGGCAGCTGCATTCTGCGCTATCTGCAGTTTCTGAATACCTTTCAAGGGCAGTCCCATGAAGAGAGCACTGAAATAATCCATATATGGTGTGACTGAGTCCAGACTTCTCATGGAAGAGTTGCAGCTGGTGCACCAGCTGAAGCTGAGCAAAGGCACTCCTGGCCCCTGTCAGCACCTGATTTTCTAGGGACAATGCTAGAAATGCTTGTGGATCCATGAGAAACTACAAGCTGAACCACAGCCTGTTCCTTCAGAGGGAGTGCAATCCTGTCGAGGACAAGCTGAAACCTCATACCCTGATAAGGTCTTCTGCTAACCACCATCACCTCCATCTTGTCAGGATTATGTGTCATTTTGATAGCCCCCCATCCAGCTCATCATGGCTTCCAAGCCATGCTCAGAACCTGCTCTTCCTCCCTGAGATCAGATGACATAGCAAGATAGAGCTGGATGTTGTCTGTATATTACACTGTAGCCCAAATCTCTAGATTATCTCCCCCAGTGGTTTCATGTACATGTTAAACAACATGGGGGACAAAATCAAGCCTTGAGGGACCCCACAGGCCAATGGCCATGGGGTTGAACAAGAGTACCTCAATAACACCTTCTGGATCTGATCCACCAAGTAGAACTGGATTCAGTCCAAGAATGACTCACTCAGCCCCAGCTCAAAAAGGCGGACCAAATGGATGCCATGGTTGATGATATCCAAAGCTCCTGCGAGATCCAGTAAAACCAATAGAAATGCACTCCCCCTGTCTAGTTCAAGCGTAGATCCACCAGGATGACTAAGGCAGTTTCAGTCCTATAACCAGGTTGGAAACCAGATTGACATGTGTACAGATACTCTGTAAGAGAAACCTTGAAATATAGGATACAATAATAATAATATGAGCAGATAATATGTGAATCCTAAATCAAAATATTAATGTATTTTATCCTAAGGTTGTACTAAGTATAGAAGATTCTATAAATTACTCAAAAAGTCCTAAAATGTCCATCAGTCTAGTGGTAACAAAAAAGGAGAATACAGAATCATTTAGCCGATGCCAAACATGTTTCAACCAACACTTGGCCTTCTTCGGTGGCAATAATATACTGGTTTCATTCTCCTTATGAAATGAAATGAAATTCTCCTTGCCTAGAGAATGCCTGGCACCAAGTTTCTACCAGAAAGGATTTGGCTAATGAATCTCACAGTTCTTGCAAATGACTGTTCTCTGCAGGAGTCATATTAGGACTTGTCAAGAGCACCCCTATCAATCATTACATCCTTTTTATCTCTTCGAGGGATGGACTACTACCAACTAACCTGCAGCCAGTTATTCTACAAGAACTTCACTGAGCTGTCACGTATACTTTTTCATATGCTTTTTAATATTTTTATGTTTTTTAAATGTATTATATCTATAAATGTAATTTATATACCCTTTATACTTACTACAACCTTAGTATTAAATAAATTAATATTTTGATCTAGGATTCTCTTGTGTCTGCTCCTGATACTGTGAGGCTCTTCACACGATCAGTGTGAAGAGCTGTAAGGGGGGTTGCAAGGAGAGCAGGCTTAGCCTGCTCTTCCTGCAGATGACCAAATGGCAGCCCTGGGCAGCCAGATAGGCTGCACACACAACTGCTGGCTCCATCAGGGAGCCGGCGAGGGCTACAGGGATTAGGGGCCATGTGGCCCCCGGAAGTTCCAGAATGCCCCACACAAGTGCACGGGACATCCTGGATAGACCTCCAAGCCCAGGAGGCTGCTTGCAATGTACATGTATATTGCTTCACATTATGGACATGCTTTTTTCAATGGCAACCTCATGTTTTGGGTGACATAATTCTGCCTTCAGAATAAAAGAATTTCTGCATAATTCCAAGAGTACCCTGGAGCAATGGCCAATGGACACTGATCCCATCAAAACATTGCCATAGAAGCAAATTTAGGGATGTGTTCCATGTGACATAATTGTGAAACTTCTTTTTAAAATAAAGCCAACATTGTAAAGCCCTTTGTAATGTTACATATTGCTTGGAAATATATGTAGACCCTCAAGACATTTTGTTCTGTCAGGCCACAGAAGATGGAATGCCAAAAGATAGGTGACAGCTTATTAACATCTTTTGTTTAATATGCCTGCTGTGTTAGGGAATATGTACACTGTAAAATGCCTTAGTCGGGCAAATCTTAAATAAAAGCTGACAGTGTTATCTCTGTGGGTCTTCCAATGAGGTATGACAAGTTGTTTGAGGACCATGCTGTTGCTGATGCCATATGAAGTTCTTTGTTGCAGTTGTCCAATTAAGCCAGAGATGGGAAGACAGTCTGAGATTCTGTTTGACATACAGAGTCAGCTTGGAGGCTATTTTAAAATCCATATTAGAGAGTTCCTGATGGTTTGTGCATGCCTAAGCATACAGAACAAAAGATAACAAAGAAAAGTAGTATACAAGTGAACCAGACCATAAAGCTAAACAAACAGTACAAACTGTTCACTCAGATTATTTTTTTAGAAGAATTATCTTCTCATTTTGATAATAAGGATACTTTTGATAATAAAGATAATTAAAAGTATCTTTCTAAGTTCTGGCTTCAATTGTGGACACTTTCATTTTATTTATTCTTTTGTGGGTAGAATCTGCTGATTCAGTTTTATTTGCATGCACATCCCCTGGCAACAATGATAAACTTAGAATTTTCAAAGTTTTCATATACATTACTCTAATTGCTATGTTTTATTCATTATTGATTAATTAGTGTCCTGCTCTTCCATCAGTGACCCACAAGGTGGCTCACAATGTTTAAAAACAACCAATTAGTAATTAAAAAAGGAACAATCCAAACAGCTACAGTAAAAACAAAAAAAACCCAACTACAATGGCCAGAATGTTTTTATCAACACAGTTAATTTAAACCAAATTCTTTATTTAAAACCAGCAAGGTTTTGGCTGCTCACCAGAAGGTGAGTCATGAGATAGACATAAGGACCACTCTCAGGAGGGAATGCCACAGTCCAGGCGCTAGAGTAAAAAAAGCTTGGTTTTGTGTCCCATCCCACTGTACTCCAAACTGTAGTTGATGATAGAAAATCTGTTGGTCTCTGTTGCCATGCAGCTGCATTTCTGCCTCAGAGGTAGGAGGGGCAGGGCTGGTGCTCAGAGAGCTGGCCAACAAGAAGTGCCAAAATCATAGAGCAGGAACAAACCTGGGTGGGTCTGTGCCACTGTCTCTATTATTGTGGTTTCAAAAACAGAATGAAACCGTGGTCATGGCAGCAACCAGGTTCAGGCATAACGCTTGAGACCAGAGGTCTTGGCAGTGAAACTTACTGCAAACCAACGATTCAAATTGGTGTTTGGCAAGGCAAACCAGAGGTCGTTTTGGGCTCAAAACTGCAGTTGCATGAATTCAGACACAATGGAGTTCCCACCTCTGCCCCATTTAACTATGTTTTCATGTTATGACTGAATTCGGCCAGAGTATAGCTTTTAGTTTCTCTACCTTTTTCACAGTTCCGGGCATACCCTGTTTTAATGGTGCCTTAATGTTGTTTTAATGTGATCTAGTTTATGCTGTTCAAAGACCATAATAAAGGTTGATTGAGTGATAGATTGAACTATCTGTGCATTTACAATTCTGGGATGTTCTGAATTACTCTTCATTAAAATCTCCTTTTTCATGGGCACATGCAGTTGCATTTGTACCATAAACCGGGCAACCTGATTAGATCACTGCAAAGATAACATAGGACAGGACAGCAATAACCAGTGTTAGCTTTAAAAGGCAGCCCCACCCAGGAATTCCTGAATGCCTCTGCTCTGTTTTTTGTACAATAAAGTTGAGAAAGGGGGACCCAGCCTTTCCCCCTTGGGTCACCCTTCCTCAACTTTATTCTGTGACTGTACTCATGAGAAGAAACTCCCTGGGGTAATCAGGGATTGGGCAGAATATATGTACTTATTGCTTTTTCAAGTGTCCTATTCAAAGAAATCACTTTCTTTATCCAAATAATATTTTTGACCTATTGGGATCCATTCATTATGGGGTTTGAAGGCTGCTCCTTCTGTTGTTATATAAGCCAGTTTTGCATTATCACGAACTCCTTTTCTAGTTTAGTGTCTTCTGGAAATATATTTTTGCACCATTCATCATCATGATGCCTGAATTCTGAGTTATGTGGTGGTGTGCCAAACCAATGCTCTGAAAAGCAAAGAACAATTTCTCTATCACTAATGCTTTGTTCAGCTAGTTTAAATGTCTAAAGTAAAGTGACATCAGTGGTTTATCTTGGTAAACTGGTCCCAGCTTAATAGCTTTCTCTGTCAATGAGACTGGTTAAGATCTGTTCAGAAGAGGACAGAATTACCAACTGGAGAAGTATTGTCTTTCAGGAGCAAGGTAACTTTAGCAAAGTTAAAGTTATATAAACTTATAGAGTGGGGGGGAGGGGGAGGGAGAGGGAGGGAGGAGGAGGTGGTGGAGGAGGAATAAAGATAAGAAACCGAAATAAGCAGAAAAGGGGGGGGTGGAAGGAGAGGAGAGAATTTTTGTAAAGAATTCAGGCACCATGGTGATGAATGGGGCAAAAATACCTCGCTAGATCAGAAAGATACACTGAGATAGAAAGAGCGATAATGATAACACAACAGTGGTTTCTATAACAACAGAAAGAGCACACTTCAGACCCAGTAATGAAAGGATCCAAAAGGGACATCATTACCCTTTGCATAAAGGAACTGATTTTCCTTGTGTACCACACTGGAAAAAGCAATAAGTACATGTACGCTCACAGAATCTTACAATAAAAATTCATGAAGCAAGCAATTCACAGCTCTATGGTATGGGGGTGGGGTGTGACTGCCTACTTAATGAACTTATTAGGCATACCAAGCTCTCTCTCTGGGCATGAAGAGGTGGTAGGAAACAAGATGAATATGCAAGTATAAGCATGAATTATTTGGGATCCAATGTCTCTCTTTGGGGCCGAGGAGAAAGCAACAGCCGAGTGGGGGGCAGAACCATACAAAATCATAACTTTGCCAACTATTTCCCTTTCATTCCCATTTCCTCACTTATCAGAAAGTACATTTGTATGGAGAGATCTAGTATGCACTGGGGCTCAGACTTCTTAATTATAACATTAATCATGATTAATAAGTGTAAAGGGTATTGATACTATACCTTTAGGATGGAGACAGGGAAGCCTGCCTGGATTTGATTTCCCACTGAGCTGTGGTTCAGACCAGCCATGCCTCTTCACGGACTCGCCTCAAGATGTGTGTGGCTTGCAGGTCTTGGATGCCCTCATGCAGCAGATATGACCCTCCCCTGAAAAGCCCTATGCCAATGGCATGGTGCTGGCCATGGCCCTTGACAGTTGCACATTCAGCTTTTATTAGAAAACAACTCTGCCCCATATTCTCCAATTGGGAACTAGGAATGTGCATGGAACCGGCTGGTCCAGTTTGGTTCACATCTGAACTGGACCAGGACAGTTCATTCTGGCACCCCCTGCACCCCCCTGGTTTGGTTCAGTTGGGGGGGGGTTGCTGACCTTTTTAGACTCACCCCCTCTGAGGGGCTTCTCCGAGGCAGTGAGGGGGTACACGGAGGTTCCCCCTCCCCCCAACTTTCCTTCCTTCAAAAATGAACCTGTTTGGTCATTCTTCTGCCAGTTTGGACCTTTCCCCAGTGCTGCTACCATTTTTGAGGCCACCGCAACTGCGCAATGGCCCTCTGCAAGACCTGGACATCATCATCATATCATCATCATCATCATTAATAATAATAATAATAATAATTCAATTTCTATACCGCCCTTCCAAAAATGGCTCAGGGTGGTTTACACAGAGAAAAAACAAACAAATAAGAAACAAATAAGATGGAACCTTGTCTCCAAAGGGCTCACAATCTAAAAATAAACTTAAGATAGATACCAGCAACAGTCACTGGAGGTACTGTGCTGCAGGTGGATAGGGCCAGTTACTCTCCCCCTGCTAAATAAAGAGAATCACCACGTAATAAGGTGCCTCTTTGCCAAGTTAGCAGGGGCATGACCATTTTGGAAGGAAGGGAGGCTGGTGGTGGTGGTGGTGGGGAACCTCTGCAGACCCCCCACCTCCTTGGAGAAGGCCCCCCCAGAGGGCTTAATTAAAAATAAAATAAAATAAAAATCTTTTTGGAAAAGGTCCACAACCCCCCCCCCCAATGGGCCTGGGGAGGATGGCGTTCGGTCTGGGGTCGAGCTGAACCATAGGTAGTTTGGCTCAACCCCAAGCCTTCGAACCGAACCAGTTCACTTCAAACTGGTTCGGTTTTGAACCTGCTCGCACATCCCTATTGGGAACCCTGGTTCTCAGGATTCCTGCTTACAGGGAGTATGCAGCTAAAGCCATTTTCTCTAGAAAAATGGATGCATGGGCATCTGGTGGTGTGGCCCAGCATGTGTGGGAGTGTTAGGACACAGGTTCATAGAGCATTCCCACTCTCTATGTCAATGAAATGAGTGGAGACATTTTATACAGTGAGAAATTCCCAAAGGAAGTGCTATCCATTGGTTGGGAAAGTGCTGGAGACCTATTTATTTATTTATTTATTTGATTTTTATATCACCCTTCCAAGCTGGCTCAGGGCGGTTTACAATTAAAAAATAGAAATCATTAAAAACAATTAAAACAGAAATACAAATAGTTCCCAAAGCAGTTTAGAAAGAGAAATAAAAATAAAGATATATAATATAATATAATATAATATAATATAATATAATATAATATAATATAATATAATATAATATAATATAACAGATATTAATATATCAATTTTCAACAAAAGCTCCCAAAGAGATAAATAAATAAATAAATAAATAAATAACAATACAATACAATACAGTACAAGTCAGTTTATTAATAGGTATTTCCCTCTCATTCACACCCCAGTATTCCTATATCTATTTCATTGCACTACTTCAGAGATCATATAGCCACCTAATGGCGTAGCGGGGAAATGACTTGATTAGCAAGCCAGAGGCTGCCAGTTCGAATCCCCAATAGTATGTTTCCCAGACTATGGGAAACACCTATATCAGGCAGCAGCGATATAGGAAGGTGCTCAAAGGCATCATCTCATACTATGCGGGAGATGGCAATGGTAAACCCCTCCTGTATTCTATCAAAGACAACCACAGGGCTCTGTGGTTGCCAAAAGTTGACACTGACTCGACGGCACACTTACTTCAGAGATTGGGTTACACATTCTTCAAGGGTTATGGCTTTATGCATCAAGGTAGCTCTTCAGCTCTTGGGAGCTGATTCATAAACAATTGTTCTAAGGGTTTATTTAGCATAAATGACTCAAAATGTAGCAATGGGGCAGATAAAGACATCTTGATTACTATTTTCAAATGTCAAACTCATTGCGCAAGCTGTTTTGAGATAATGTGATGAGTCCAGGGCAAGTGGAGGAACAATTTGTTTCAGGATTGTTTAGTCAGAATGATTTTCCATGGACAGAAGGCAATTAAAAATCCTCGCTGTGGTACTTCATTTACAGTCTGTTTTTTGGACAATGTAGACTTGACCTGTGAATAATTCAGGATAGAAAGTAGGGTTTAAGTACAAATAATGAATGAACTTGGTAAATTAACAGTAATGGATGAGGAAGTCTCACCAACTTCTCAATACGCGATCTTCTAGCTGTTAATTGACTTTATGCCCAGTTGCACAAGAAAAATAATATTACAGTGGTATCAGCTTTTGTAATAAAATGTGTTGTTTTGTAACAAAGACATTCTGTTTTTCTGGACATCATATTGTTAAAAATGAAGCTGGCTCACTTCTGTTTTGGCACACAGAGGGGAGCTCCAAGAAGCACAAAGCAATTCAGTTCTGCCCCATTCATTTAAAATCAAGAATACCTTTGTGCATACATGTCTGCTTGCTGTTCAAAACAATTTCATGTCTTAAAAGGGGGAAATAATGCAAAAGTGAAGCTTTTAGGTTCCATCAACAGGGGTGGCCCTTCCATGAGGTGAGGTGAGGTGAGGTGCTTGTTTCAGGCAGTAGATTATTGGGGCACCAGTGAAGTGGCAAGATGTCCTTCTGCCCCCTCCTCTTTTAAAAAGTGGGGAGAAGGGGAGGAAGATGCACACAAGAGAGGCTGCATTTGGTACTTTGTCTGAAATGCAAGGAGGCCTTGAGCGGGCAGTGCCCAGTTGTGATTGGTGGGTAAGACTTAAGCACCTGCCTATTTTTCCTGATGAAAAGTTAAAAATGCTTCACTTTGGTTGACTTGTGCCCATTCTTGGGGTTGGAAGATTGATTAGTATTAGATCTATTTTAAGCAACCATTCATAAAGTGTTGCCTCTCCAAAAAATCAACCGTTTCTCTTTGTTCGGGATTTATATCATTTTCTGTGTTAGTATTTCTCTTTGCTGCGCTACATTAAGATCATACAAGCTGCAAATGGAGCAATGCTAAGAGAAGAAGCGGAAAAGTTGACAGCCTGGCCTCCAAATGACCTACTGAATCTTCTCCTTTCTGTCAAACTGGTCATAAGTGGCACCAATATAGTTAGCCAAGAGTAGGCTCTTGCTAGTACTGCTGTCATAACAATTGGGGCAATTAGGGCCATTGAAAAAGCACATGCCGTTAGCATTGCTGCAGTCATTTCCTAGCCTTAGGTAAACACTATACTTTCAAAGGGAGACCAGAACATTTCTTCCTCCCCTTTGGAAACAAATATTTTCACTGAAAAATGAATGAAACTGTACAGGCGCCCTCAAAAGTAACAGACGAATCAAATCATCTGCCCATGTTATTCACATCAGATTTTTTTTTGACACCTGTTCTCCCATGGGAGAGGGAAGTGAAGTTAAATTAGAGTAAAATATGTACTGATATGAGAAATGGAGTCAAATGTCCAAGAGAAAGGAAACTAATGAGGGAACTAAGTTCAGCAGAACATTCATATATAGAAAGATAAAGCCAGAAATGGATTTCCCAATAAACCTAGAGGTGCTCTGCTCTGAGGAATTCCAGAGAAATCAATGTCCTTTGGTCAGTTTTCTCCAAAACTGGGTGATTTAGTGTTGTTAAAAAAAACATTATTTGTGAAATTTCTCCTTGGGAGAAACCTTGAAATACACCTGAAATTTCAGATTTTTCTTAGGAGGAACCCTGAAATATTCTTTGAATTTCTGTACACATTTACATGTTTGTGTGAATGACTGTATATGTATTCATTTTTTGTAGGATACAAATAAGAAATATATTGCTGAACATGCATTATGTCTGAATAAGAGCAGCCTGACATGACCATTGGCAAGTCTGCTACCCCAGAAAATGTCAAGGCAATTCCAGGAACCGTGAGCACATATGAACCCCCAGGTCTAGTTCCTGAGCTGCCCAAAATTCTACCAACTTTCTCCAGTCATTTGGAACGTATTTGTTTGGCCTGGCTTTCCAGGGTTTTTAAATTCTAACCCGATTTTGGGGCTTTTAATTACTGGAATTGTTTAATTGCTGTTTTAAAATGTTTTTAAATTGTTGATCATTGTTATATTGTTTTTAATTTGTTTTAGCTTTTTATTGTTTTAGTGGTTTGTTTTAATTGTAAACCACCCTGAGGCATTTTGGAAGGGCGGTATATAAATCAAATAAATCAAATAAATAAATAAATAAATAAATAAATAAAAACAACAACAAAGATTTGAAGCTGGGCAAAGAAAGTCAGTAGACTGGTAGGCAGACTGCTTGAGAATTGAATGGGTTCACATAGGAACATAGGAAGCTGCCATATACTGAGTCAGACCATTGGTCTATCTAGCTCAGTATTGTCTACACAGACTGGCAGTAGCTTCTCCAAGGCTGCAGGCAGGAATCTCTCTCAGCTCTATCTTGGAGATGCCAGGGAGGGAACCTGGGACCTTCTGCTCTTCCCAGAGTGGCTCCATTCCCTAAGGGGACTATCTTCCAGTGCTCACACATCAAATCTCCCATTCATATGCAACCAGGACAGAACCTGCTTAGTTAATGAGACAAGACATGAATGCTACCACAAGACCAGCTCCCCTCTCCTCTCCTCTCACATGACACATAGTTTCCAGCATTTCCCTGACATTTTCCCAAACAGTGGACTTGGTGATGGTCATGAGAAGGTGCCCTCACCGTAAGTTTGTGTACAACTGTATGTGTATACACTGTACACAGATTGCTTGTACACTGAATGTTGTGTGTGAATAAGGCTCCTGTGACTCTTTGAACCCAGTCTCCTGGGTCCATTCTAATGCTGTCTATTGGAGCTCAGTAGTTTTGTGGATGACACGTTTTAGTTTATTTGCACAAAATTTTATTAAAACAGAACTATAAGACTGGAATGCCCCTGCTCTTTTGGAAAGTAAGAGTTCAGCGGCTTCATGTGGTGGTGCAAGAGAATTCACCCCATGGTGCATCCTTGCAGACAGTTCAGTTTCTTGAATGTCAGCAGGTGATGACTGCAGAAGTTTCCTTTCATTAGAAAAAGAAAGAGTTGCCTGAATCCATACAAGGTCTAGTATAGACTGGCTGACATTGGCTTCTCAATACATAATGATGTAATTAATTTGCTATTCTTTGGGAAAATTAAAGGTTGGCTGTTAAACAAGTTTGCATTATCTCTTTTATTCCCAGACCATTAGTTCTGTTGTCTATGAAGAAATGCTGCAAATGCTGATGTTCAACAGTTGAATAGGAAAGTTTTGCCACACGTACTATGGAGTGACTTCTGAAAAGGTTATGCCAGCGTATGCAACTATGACTTTTAATTAAAGTGTTTAATTGTTGCCAGGTGTGTAACAGTATTGCTAAATGTAAGGCCTAATTGTTTATTCTTCCCTCTTTGTTATAAATTGAATAGATTTGTGAATGCATTAGTCAGAAAATGAGGCTCAGGAGGCCTGCTTATACACAATGCTGTTCTCCTTCAGAGGTCAGAATAAAGGTACTAACTTTTTACTGGCACATCTAGTGTGTTAGGCTGCTTTAAGAGTATGCATGAAACTAAGGACAGTGCTAGATTGTGTAAATCCCTGTTCCCAATCCTCCCTCTTAGGATCTTTTCAGATATTATCCTTTTCCCATCAGGTTGCTCAGCCATCACTAATCTGCCACAGCACTTTGACTGTGGATCAGTCATTGTATCCAGGCATGCAGACTGCCAATTGCAGCTACTGAGAAACAGCAGATTTTGGCTGACTTCTTGTGCATGTTTTTTCTGCAAGGATGTTCTGGAAAACTATTGGGTGATGATGCCCATGACATCACTACTAGACCTGTCAGTCACAGCAAGCCCCTTCCCTCCCACCTCCACCACTTAGAATGACTCATCATTGTGTTCTGCTATTTTCTCAGTTCCCTGCTGTCAAAGGTCTGCTCTCTTGAGCACTTGAGCTGATACTTACGGTCATTTATACCACCACTAGGCAGACTGTCTGCACCTTAGATGGACACATCCCTGTGGGATAATTTCCCTGCAGTAGATGTATGGTGTGTTCTAATTGTCAGGAGTTTTGTCAACCCAACAGACTCCAGGGAATACCATGTGAGAGATTTCTTCACATGTAATACCAAGGGAGTAGAGTATGTCATTGAGTGTCCTTGTCTATTATATTAGGTGGGATGACTACTAGATATATAAAGATAAGAATTATGGAACATAAAAACTGTATTTGTAATACATGATTACAGGCTCCATTAGTCAAACCTTTTTTGGATTCTAACCACATAGAACAATTGAAAATTTGGTGCATAGAAAAGGCTAAAGCAAATAATATGACAACACATAGATTCCTCTTACAAAGGAAACTCTTCTGGATATATACCCTCAGAATATTAACACCAGGGCGTTGAAATGATGGGAGTAATTGGTTTCTATAGTAGTATAACATTAGGTTGGCTATTGTTTTGTCTCTACATAGTAATGAAGATTATAAACATATATATTTAAGTGTTTTCAAGATTAATAGTTTTTGGTGATTATAGGATGCATGTAACCTTAAGCTCCATTTGAATTCCTCAAGTGAAAACCATTTGTAGTTAATAATAGTATTCAACTGTGTAAGCTCTCATGGCCAGTGCTTTTCTAACCAAGCAATATACTACTAGCTCTTTGGCTATTAGGATTTTCTCCTGTGAAGACTTCTATTTATTCTTTTGTCTCTCTGGGAAGAATTTGACTGCATTTCCAATTTATTTGAGTGATTGATTGATTGATTGATATACTGCCCTTCCAAAAATGGCTCAGGTATCACTGGTTATATTCAATTGTGTTTTACTAATGAATCCGTTTTTGAGACTAGGATAGATATCTTCATAATTGACCTATATATGAGAGTAGCTATTTTAATGAGATAGATTATTTGGATGGTTACATGCTTATATTATAATTTGAGACATATTTGTGATTCTTTTTGTCTTATTATTTTTTAGAGCATTGATATTATAGTATTTATTTATTACACCTTTGGATTCTTATTGCATTTCAGTTATTGCTTGAATCCAAGAGATACACACCATTTAACTGTAGTTTATTTTTAAATTTAGACCTCACTTCTTTGTCTCAATAATAGGACACCTAAAATTGGTTCACCATGATGAGACTAACATAATATAACCACTGACAATATCATCAAAAACCAAAACAAAACTATTAGTACAGACTCCAGTAGAAACAAGCAAGCAAGCAAGCAAGCAAACAAACAAACACCAGGAAAAGAGTAGTAGACTTTATACTCAGATAAATAGCCTGCTGAAAAAGAAATGTTTTCAGTAAGAAGCAGAATATTCGGATCGGTGGGCTTGCCAAGTCTCATGAGGCAGGGAGTTCCATATCATTGCTCTCCTGAGGAAATGGAGAAGGGTGTCTGAAAAGACCTTGAGGTGCTTTAATTATTGTTGGATCTGAATCATGGTGTCATCACCTTATACTAACCAGAAAGTTGATCTGAAATATTTGTAGCAGCATATCTACAAATATTTAGATATGAATATTTAGACACCATTTCAGAATGAAACCTTGATACAAGTTTCCCGTGTGCCAGCTGCTGTGGCTGCAGCACTCACCTAGACTCTGCACATGTATGGCAGGCATTTGCTTGGTCAGCATGGTGGTCCTGACCACGCAAATGGCTGCTGCACATGAGCAGAGGCAAGGCGAGTGTCATAGCTGACACAGCCACAGTGCAGGATGCCGAGTGGGGCGCACTGCTTCCAGCAGCTTGCAGGTGCTGGCAGTATCACTGGTAATAAATGTAAATAATTTTTTTAAAAAAAGACTTTTAAAAGTTATCTCTTGCTGCCCCCCTCCCCAAGTGCTGGAGAGAGGAGAGCTGGTCTTGTGGTAGAAAGCATGACTTGTCCCCTTAGCTAAGCAGGGTCCACCCTGATTGCATATGAATGGGAGACTTGATGTGTGAGCACTGTAAGAAATTCCCCTCAGGGGATGGAGCCACTCTGGGGAGAGCGTTTGAATGGAGGTTTGAATGGGAGACACGTGTGAGCATTGTAAGATACTCCTTATCTTATGCTTGCATGAAGAAGGTTTCAAGTTCCCTCCCTGGCATCTCCAGATAGGGCTGAGAGAGATTCCTGCCTGCAACCTTGGAGAAGCTGCTGCCAGTCTGTGTAGACAATACTGAGCTAGATAGACCAATGATCTGACTCAGTATATGGCAGCTTCAAATGTTCCTATGCTGCCCTCACTGGCTGCCTCTGGGCTAGTGTTAATTGTAACATCCCATTGTTGAATGGTTGCAATTATATAATGACACAATTGTTTATGGTCATTTTGCTTCTCCGTTTTCTTGAATGTATAATTCCTGTTTCAGTATTATATCGCAGTTTTTTCAACCATTTTCCCCTAAGAGTGCCTTCCTAGTACATTAAGCACAATCAGCAATGCTTGTGGATGCTTGTATCTTTTCACTTGCTTTTATGAACTGCTGAGCAGGAATTGTGTTGAAGTTTCCACCCCCTGATGCAGACCTTCAGGCTCTTGTGCTGTCCCATAACGAGTTATCAGATATGATATTACCATTATCTCAAATACTGCAGGAGCAGCAGCTCCTCTAAATATACAGTAAAGATTTATTTTTATGTGTTTGATGCTCTGTGTAATAAACATTTGTAAATCAGAACACTGGCTTTATATTTCTCACCTTTTGAATTAATCCTTTAAAAGTTGTTTACTAGGACTCTCTGTTGATTTTTAAAATTATGTTCTGAAGTGCATCGGTTTGCAAAATTAAGAATTACCAGGCGAAAAACACTCCATTCTCATTTACCTGAGGCCTTTGCTTTGGTACTTGCTTTGGATACATCACATTTCGCTTTTCCTGACTTGGCAGAATCAACTGGAATGTGCCATCCTATTTATGGCATTTATTTGGAGACTTCTACAGAAGAGAATCTGTAGGGTATTTTCATTCCATCAAAGCATATTAGCTACAAACTGAATGGCTCTATGCACTGCAATGTATTTTTAGCTTTATTTTTTTTAAAACAGCAGTTAGAGGCATTCATAATATGAGATGGGTGTTTTAGATTAAAAATGGTATGCTAGTTAATTAATAAAGAGCAATAGTCCCCCCCCCCAACTTTCTGGAAATGATAAAAATATTTTTTTTAAAATTCTGAATCATTACATTTTTTTTGGTCATTTGTTCTCTACTCTATCACATTCACTTAGGACATGGCATCATGTAATTCTTTCTAAGAGAGACTGTTACATTTCAGGCTAGAGATCTGCTAGCAATTTTCTGAGTGATGATTATATCTCATTTGAAGCCAAAGGGCCCAAGTGGGGCTGATGTCAAAACATTCCTTTTATTCATGAAACATTCCACACATCACATCACTTCACACATGGCTTACATAGTAACAGTATTGTGTTTGAACAATATAATGCAGAGCAAATGGAACTCCTTAAAATGCTCCCCAGCTATCTCAACCTTCCCCTACAAATCACAAGCAAATTGGTCTTTCGTACGTTTGCACTTGTGGGAATCTTGAATGACAGTATCTAAATATTTTTAGAACCTGCTGCCTGGCCTTTGGAACAGTCTCCCATGTCTTCTTCACTGTGCAACATCCCATTCATCATTCACAGACCCCTTTTAACAAATTCCTTCTGTGAGGTCTAGCATAATCTACCAAGGGTATGGAATCTAGTAATGAAAAGAACAAGCTGTTTCACAAGGAATAAGCAAGATATTAAAAACTACTCTCTCTCTCTCTCTCTCTCTCTCTCTCTCTCTCTCTCTCATCTACTATAGTTTGTTGGTGTTTCCTCATTTACAACATGATCTATAAACAGTTAAAGTCAGAATACTTTCTTAGTCTTAAGTTCACTTGCATGGAAGTTCCAGAAGGTTCACTTAGAAATATGGTACACTGATATCAATGAGACTCTTTCCAGCAGCAGTTTATTAACATATGAAGCTGCCTTATTCTGAGACCTTTGTCCATCTACCTTAGTATGTTTATAGTGACTGACATTCAGACTAGTGTTGCACACACCAAAAAAGGTTTCAAAAACCTTTCAAAAACCTACAAAAACCTCCATACCAGAGACTGAACTGTGCCTCCCAAAAGTATGTCCCTGAGAGTACCACAACCTTCAGGGATGTATTTTCTGAAGGCACAGTAAATCCATTGGGAAGGGGAAATTGGCATAAACCACTCTTCTCCTGTTGCACATGTGAAACATTTTTCAGCATGCACAGCATTAGTCTGGATGTCAGCCAGTGACTGGTAACAGCTTTCCACGGTTGTAGGCAAGGCTTCCTCAGCCTTTATGGACATACCAGAGACTGAACCTGGAACTTTCTGAATTTAAAGCTTGTGCTCTGCTATTGAACTACAGCCCCTCCCCAAGGCTTAAGGGTTAAAGTGGTCAGCTCACTGATTGATGCTTACATTGGACAGAGGAAACCCATCAATGTACTCAACGGGGCAACATTTTCACCCACTACCAGGAAATATTAACACTTTTTCAGGAAGAGCCAATGCTGTAAACCGCCCAGAGATGCAAATTTTGGGCAGTATAAAAATATGTTAAATAAATAATAAACAAACAAATAAATAAAAGAAGTTTAACAAGGCCAGGCTATCATATTCAACAGGCAGTTACCAACAAAAATGGTGGTAAAACTCTAATCTTAAAATGGTTTAAATCGGCATTTTGAGCTTCATGCCTGAGCAGGGATTTAAACCTAGGTCTGTGCTGACCAACTCTCTAAGCCAGGGTGTAAACCTCAGTCAAATGGTGGGGCAGATTTGATTCTGATGCACCTCTGGAGGGCCACACATAGCATTGCACTGCCTTCCATTGCCTTATGCCTGCTTCGTTCCACCTTCTATCTTCTTCCTCCACCTCCTCCTTCCTCTTTCTCTCATTCTCTTCCTTTCTTCCTCCCTCACGCTGCCTTTTAAATGCACTACTTTTGCACCAGAATATGCTTGGGGAAAATTTATTTATTTTTATTTTTGTTTTTTGAAGGAATTCTGAATATCATACTTCCCAATTACCTACAAATACCAACTTTTACATGCACAATCCTGCCAATGAAATTAGCTGAATGCACTACTTTTTACACCTGAATATATCAGGGAAAATGTATTTATTTATTTAATTTTAAAAAGAAATTCTGAACATAACCATAATATTTTAATTGTTAATGTTTTCAACAGATTTTTAACATTCAGTAATCAGATCAATAATTCCAAAGCAACATCATGCCCCAAGAAAAGCAGAGCCTCTCTTCCCCCCCTCCTTTACCCTCCACTTACCCTTCTTTCCTCCCCCTCACCCCCTCTCCCTTCCCCTCCCCCACCCACAGAAAAATTGGCCAGTGCTGTTTTCTGTCCACCCCCCCGCCCGGTCATCTTCTTCTTCCCATTGTCATGTCCCCTAGCTCTGACAGCGAGGAAGAAAGGGAAGCTGTTGGCATTTCAGCCGAGTCTGGAATGTCTGAAGGGCAGAGCCCGACTGCAGTGGAATTAGCTGACGGTTCAGAACAGACTCAACAGCCTGAACCAGCAGAACATGTCAGCGACCAATCGGGGGATGATTTAGGCATTGGAGCTCCACCGACGCCACGGCAACGCAGGTGTTTCAAACGCAGGTCACAACTGGAGGCGGTGCGGAGGAGCAAGCGCCTGTTATCGAAGGCTGACAAGCCGTAAATCCTGACACCTGGGAGCTTTCGACTGGCTCCATAAATTGGAGCCTCTGACTCCCACTCATTGCTGAGTTTCAACAATTGTCATTCACCCACAGCAAGCAGCCGAGCCGTGTACTTCGCTGTCCTTGGGCCAGACCTTGACACCCATCCCCCATCTTTATCTCCGGGTCTCTCTTTTCTGGGATAGTGTTTTGAGCACTGAAAAGCCCAAGGGAGGAGGAGGGGAGGAGAGTGGCAGTGGTGAAGAAGGAAACAACTTACTACTTCCAGTGCTGCACACGGGGTTTTGGGGAGAGAGAGAAATACTGGCAGTAGTGTAGGTGGCAGGAGGAAGAAGGAAGCCGGTCAGATAGAAATAAGCATATGTGTTGCCTCTTAAGCAGCAGCCGGGGGTGGGGAGAAGAAAAGTGGTGGCGGTAGTGGTGGGGCTTGTCCCATCCTCATGTGGGCCAGTCAGTTGACCTCCATAGGCCTGATCTGGCTTGTGGGTTGGCAGTTTGATGCTTCCTGCTCTAAGCATTCCACCACATTGGCTCTCTAATATTTTTTAATAATAGAATGAGAGATGAATTAATAAAGAACCAGCTTTCTTCTAGGAATATGTGACCATCTGGGTGGCCATTCTAGTTTATAACAACCAAAAGGAACAATTTCCATTGAAGTATATAGTTCCAGTCATGCCTCTCCATTTATAGTCCGTCCGTACATGGAAGGAGAAATATTGAGAAAGAAGGACATGTACATTTGCAGAGTACAACAGTGATGCAATAGTATAAATCCTTACTTGAAAAAATAGTAAATAGTGATGCAATTTTTAGAGAGCAATTAGTATCTAGCTTCAGGAAATCACATGAGCTGTTTGCATCAGAACAATATCAACTGGAAGATTGAAATTATTGGTGATGTGATGTCAAATGTACAACTGGCTTCAAATGTACCACTTCAGGATGAAAACAAAAATTCGATAGTACTTGTTTTACAAAGTCTTTGTACATTTTGACAGGAACTCCCTTCCCTATATATGCAGGCATTTTTAGTCGAAAGCAAAAGAACAATTTGTTTTTCAGGGAGAGGAAATATGTTGTACAGCAGTTCTGAGCAGGAGGACTTTTACTTTCCTTCTCCAGCTGGAACATAATCATTCAGAGAAAGCAGAATGTGGTTATACAGTATGAAGTTAAAATAAGATAACATTACGCATGAATTTTAGTAGTTGCTGATAACCAGGGTCTCGGTTTCAACCTAAAACCTCAATAATTCAATAGACTGTCCAACTTCTTTTCTGGACATCTGTTCAGTAATGATTTGGAAGAGATATTGTTACGGACTGAAACAGAAGCCTGAATTATGTTTCAAGGTCTATTGATTTAGGCTACCATTATCTGTGACAACATTTGGGATACAAATATGAACTAAAACCACCCCAATGTTTTATAAGACTCTCATCAGTTGAATAAAAATATTTGTTAAAAAAACCCCAAACCTGTAGAGAATGCACAAATACTGGTAAATAAAATAACTCAAAATGGTGAGTGCGGACATTAAGCCAACTCATAAAGATAAAATTAAGAATTGAATTTACTGTTTTTCCAAAGTATCCTTGAAATTTACTTAAATGCATAACACAATCAAACACATATCTAAAAATCCCAAGAGGAATTTAAGTTGTAGGAGTCTGCAATTCTTTTCATTTACTGTACCTTATCTTTCACTTGTGAGGGCCTGGAATTGCAGCCAGGTCTGGAACAATTGTAGATCAGTTTGGACAATATGTTTGAGCTTGCATACCCACTGCTTGATTAGGGACATGCATGAACACATTCCAGTTCACCTCTTAGCTAGTGTTCCTCTTCTTCTAATCGAAGGAGAGTTCTCTGAACCGCCTCTCACCTGCAGTCAAAATACTATGTGAAAGGGCAGTAACTTTGAACCTAGTGGGCCCACCAAATTAGGAACAGCAGGGGCATAACTATAATAAGGCAAGGGGAGACAGTTGTCTGGGGGCCCACTGCCTGGGGAGGGGAGAGGCAAGTCACATGACTGACTCCCCCAGCCGCGCACCCACCCGGGCTTCCTTCAGTTGTATTCATCCTCCAAAACTGATGTGGGTGTTAAGACCTGGAGCTACCAGAACAGCATGTCTTTCTCTAGTACCATTAAATGACTTGCATTGTCCACAATTTACAAAACCTTAAAAAAAATAATTTAGGATGATGTTCTATTGTGGCACATAGGGGTGTGTGTGTGTGTGTGTGTATACACATACACACACACACACTCTGCTTTTTGTTACTACTATTCAGCCTCATTTAAGATTTCTTTACTTCATGAGCTGAGTTTCAGTGCGGGGGGGCATTTTAAAATCTTGTCTCTGGGCCCACTCCAATCTTGCTACGCCCCTGAGGAACAGGGAAATGGGGTGCTGAACTGGCCCTCTGCCAAGTTTTACAGAAATGTCTTGGGGGATAGCAGCCTTTACAACTTTTACTGAAAACTAGAACACGTACCTTGCCTATGCTACATATTCCAGAGCCCTGTTAGTCTCATTCAGACATTGTGAAATCACCCCACGTAGCTTGTACAGTGGGGAGGAGGAAGATGTCCTGTACTCACCGTGTCAATCACCCACAGACCATGCAATCATGGAAGTGCCTGCCATCATGCATTGGGCTTTCCCCTCTTCAGACAAGCCCTGCTGTAAGTGGGACATACAGATGATTGACATGGTGGGGGTGGGACTCCCCCCACTTCATCCTGCTGCACATGTCTATAGTGGGGCAATTTTGTAAAGTCTGAATGAGGCTCAGGAGAACTGCTTAAAATTAGGTACAAGTGCTGTTGTTGTATTTGCATTAGATCTTTCTGTAACAGTGGCTTGGGTTTTTTTTTTTAAGAACATTAAAGCAATATGCCAGGAGAGTCTCAAGATGGTTTCTTATTGTCACCTCTGCAACCATAGTAAATGCCATGAGGGTGCTTTGAATGCTAGTTGTGATTTCACTGCCATTATATGCACTGCTGGAAGGTTGACAAATAAATGTTGCCCTGGTCTAGTAGTTTCTTGCAGATGTGTGATGTCCACAATGGCTTCTCCGTTCATATTAATGATGGAAGAACTCTATGTACTCAAAGCTGTGCACGTGTGGAGCTACTTCTTAATTAATGTGATTGAAGAAGCCTGCTTGCATAGGAGAGCTTATGTAATTCAGAACAGTAAGCAGGGATTTGGATTGAAGAAATGTGTCATATCAATGGCAAGACACAATTTTCACCCTAGATTTTTTCATACCATGGTTGTAGAATCATGACTTCAGAAAATTCAATTAAAAATATTGAATGTAGACATTTTACAGAATTTTTGTACAGCTGTAGATAGGAATAGGAAACATAATCATTACTGGGTTCCCACTTTAAAAACAGAAAAGGTAACAATTGAGGTTGGATATTGATTATTGCACTGAAATCAATTTCTTCAAAATGAAATTTGAGAGAATTTCAGAGTTCCTCCCAAAGAGAAATATCAAAGTTTTTTTTTCAGTGTTTCCCCCCACATTCTTTAACTGCCCTGAAAAAGGCTTATAGAGCAGGGTATAATTATCTCAATAAACAATCAAATAAGTTGATCTTATTTGTTCCTGCCTCTAGTTTACCTTTATTTTATCATTGCCAACTTTCCCTACTCTTCTCCTTGGTGAATAAATAAATAGGTCTATTGGCTGCACTTCACTGGAATGAGTTAAACTTCACAATATTTCATATGGGAAGCAATGGTTTTAGTTTCTTGCACTCTCTAAAACAATGAAAGGCACATTTTGGAAGTGACAAATCACTCTTTGTTCCTTTGTTATTCATTGTGATATTGTTAATCAATGCCTGAACTCTTGTTAACAAATCTTGATGCCCCCAGGTGTGTGAAACATGCATTATTCCAATGCTGTCCAGCTTCCTGTGTGCCATTCACTTTTGAAAAAAGAAAAGTCAGTTCGAAGGTTGTGGGGAAGCAGCTGAGTTTAAATTCATCTATTCGACAGTTTGGAGCTCAACAAAACTATCCTGGGATCTCATTAAGAAGTGTGAAAATTGCTTTGTCATTTGTCTGTTGTTTCTGGCAGGCAAACAGGACTTCTTCATTATGATTTTGAATCTCTGCTCAAGATATAGTCTTTCCTCCCTGGTGGCTGGTGTACCTCTATGTATTTCTATGTCAAGATAAGCAAACTTTGCTGCTTTGGTGGTGCCTGAGAGAACAATATAAATAAGCAGCCTTGGCTTTCTCAATGGAAGAGCTAAATACTCCAAAGCTTACACCTTCTTCCGAATATAATTAGATTCATAGAAACTAGCTGAACTGGAAGGTTTGAATTTAAGTTGATTTATCAACTGTTCTGCAGTCCAGTTATGCTGAAGAGCCTGAATATAAGTATAATTATGAATAGAATGGTTATTCCAGACTCAGACATGCAAAGCTGCAGAACCTGGAACTCACATATACTTTGTTTGTTTGTTTATTATTATTCATTTATTTATCATACTGTGCACTACCAAAGTCTCTAGGGAGTTCACAACATTAAAACTAAAACAATTGTTTAAACAACAGTTTAAAACACATAAACATTCAAATTTAAAGAGCTAAAAACCACTGAATAGTTTAAAAGTGTGGCTGAAGAGATGTGTCTTCAGTTGTTTCCTAAAGGTCAACAGAGATGGAGCAGCTCCAATCTCTTCAGGAAATGCGTTCCACAGCTCTGGGGCAACTACAGAGAAAGCTCGCCTCCAGGTTGTCACTAGATGAGCTGGTGGCCCCCTCAGACGAACCTCCCCTGAAGATCTTAATAGGCGATAGGGTTCATAATGAAGAAGGCGTTCTCTTAAATACCCTGGGCCCAAGCCATTAAGGACTCAGTTTGTTAATAACCAGCACTTTGTATTTTGGCTGGAAACCTATTGGTAACCAGTGTAGTTTTTTTCAAAACCAGTGTAATATAGTCATTCTGCACCAGTTGGAGCTTCCAGACTGCATACAAAGGCAGCCCCACGTAGAATGCATTGCAGTAGTCAAGCCTGGGGGTTACCAGCATGTGCACTGCCTTAATGTCACTCACTTCCAGGAAAGGGTGCAGTTGGTGAACCAGCCGAAGCGGATAGAAAGCACTCCTGGCCACTGCCTCTACCTGAGGTATCACAGAGAGAGTTGTGTCCAGAAGCACTCCCAAACTGTGGACCCATTCCTTCTGGGGGAGTGTAACCTCATTCAGAACAGGCAGATCTATCTGCACCCATTTGCCCCCTGACCCCCAATTCTTTCAAAAATGTTTTTTTTTAAAGTTAGGGTTTTAAAAAGAAGCCCCAAAAGAGATTGCTGAGAGGGGCAGAAGAGTGCCTGTGTTTCCTGTCCCTGGGACTTTCTAGGCCAGCTCTGAGGGCAGTGGTGGTGGTGTGCCCCAGAAGGAACCAGCAGAAGTGCCACCACCCAAGCGGCCTCATGTCGCAGGAGAGTCCAGCAGTGTGGTGTGGGATCACTTTGAGCTTTGCCCTGGTGATCCCAGCCATTCTGCCTACACCCATTGCAAGGCACTTGTTAGCAGGGTCAAGGGCCCTAAGCACGTCAGCACGTCAGGTCTGCTGTTGCACCTGCTGCGATGGCACCCGGGGGTCCAAACCTCTGCTGGCAGCAGCACTAGGACAAGGACAAGGGTGTGGGGGACATCTGGCTCCACTGGAGCTGTATCCATCTCCTCCCATGCAGGCAAGCCATCTTGGGTAGTGTTGCATGTGGAGGCGATGGACACACACCACAGGTTGGATGAGTTGTCAGCGATCATGGACCAACAGGTGGGGACTTGGCTAGCTGGGGAACCAAACCTCTGCCTAGGCTTCATGGTCACCAAAAACACAGCCAACATTAGTAAGGTGACCAGGCAGGTTCAATTTGTGCACATAGCTTGCGTTGCACACTTTGAACCTGGTGGGTTGAAAAACCCCAAGGATACACAGTTCCTGAGGTGTGTGTGTGTGTGTGTGTATGGTGTGTGTGTGTGTGAGAGAGAGTTAAATGGGTACTACTCACGCAGTCTAAGGCTTCACCCACGTTGCGTCCAGTATTCCACTTCTGTGGTCTGGTCTCTGAGAGTCTACTCTTTCTCCTTCAGTCTTCAGATGGTGGTGGTGGTGGTGGGGGCTGGGGCAAAAGCCTGGAAAATCTTGGGGGGGGGGGCTGGCTGGCCGCAGGCACTCTGGGGCTGGTGGCTGGCACAGGTAGGCAGTGATTCTCTCAGAAGCAGGAAGTGGGTGAAAAAAGAATCAGATTGAATTCTCTTTTCTTCTCTAGAATTCTCTTTTTCTCTACAAAAAAGCAATGAATGCAGCAGAGAATCCACCCCAGACTGGCACAGGCACAGGCACCAAGGCAGGTTGGCAAGGAAGAACAATAGGCAGCAAGGCAAAGCCAAGCCAAGCCAATCTCTCTCTCTCGTCTCCCACGAGTGGCAGAAAGGCAGAATGGTGGCTGCTGCTTCTTTAAATCTCTTTGAAAATCCCCCCTGAACTCTCCCCACCCTTGCCTCTTCTTCGACCTTCCCTTGGCCAATGCAGAATCATTTAGGACTTGCAAGAGCCAAAAGAGCCAATTGAGAACAAGGAGACAATTTTCAGCAGATTAGCCCATGCTTTGGTTTACCAATCTGAAGCCTGGAAGGGTGGGAAATTCAGATCAATGTCAAACACAAAATGGAGACTACACACAGAAATTGCCACAAAATGGAGGTCTGAAACAACAAAACCTTCGGCTCCAAAATTCAGGCAATTTGTTTTAGAGCTGAATATTTTGGGACTTGCAGATGGGCAATTTGTTTTGTATACAAATCGCCCCAAACAGGCAGATTCGGGTACAGATCGTTCTGTACCCGAAATATTTTGCACATCCCTAGTTCTGGGAGCTCTTTTCTGGGCCTGGAAATGGTAAGTTGCACTGACATTTCTAATCAAATACTTCTGTATAACAAGGTTGTAGATAGGACCTATCCCACTGTGGCTTTTACTTGTACTTCAATGCAATCAGATGGGTAATGGAAAAAGATTTCAGACTTTTAAACAATTATGTTTGGGCTGTACAGTATTTATCAGGAGCAGACTGAACAGAAATTCTCTTGGAAGCTAAATGTGAGTTAAAGAAGGGAAAATTTTAAGACATAAGAGAGAACAAACTGAAATCCTAGAGAGATAATGATTTGGCCAGCTTTGCCTTGAAAAGGTGAAGACACTGAATCAGATAGCTTTTTTGAAGACCTGTAATAACAGAGGTTGGCATTTTCTGAAATAAAAATGATCTACTGGGGATGTATTACGTTTGATAGAAACATACTTTTCTCTAAGCAAAAGGGAGTGAGAGTCCATCTCATCTAACAGCCTTTCTCCTCAAAACACTAGAGTGGATTTTTACAGAACATGGTATAACTTCCATAATGCTTCCTGCAGTTTGAGCCTCACACCAGAGGGGGTAAATTTCCTCTTCTCACCAGCTGGTCATTATCTGATACCCTAAAACATGTAGATTGATAGCCCTTGTAATTTTATTCTAGTTTACCTAGTGTAACTGGAGAGACTATTGTTATTCATAAACCTCAAATGGTTGCAGTATGTGATTAACCCTAGTTATAACCTGTGGCAGTGAACTTTATGGATAAATTACAGAGCATTAAAAAATACACACCTTGAATTGTTGTTAAGTTTGCTGTTTTTAAAAACTGAAGCTGGGAAATGGCTACAAAATAAGGGGAAATATGTATGTGATTAATAACTCTGAAGTGGGTTTTTGGATTTGAGGTATTCACTGTAAAGCACTGAATATGCAACAACCACTAAAGTTGTAGGAGAAATACCAGGGTGCATAATAATAAATACCTTCATTTAGCGAATATAAGGAAATGGGGCAAAAATGATCGGCAGCTGTTTGAATTGGCTGTGGGAAGATGTGGGAATTGACCAGCCTTCTGTCATCTTGGGTTACAGTTAGAGAGAGATTAAGCTTCTTAGGGTTCATACTTCATGGAAACAGGCATATAGGCGCGCGCGCGCGCGCACACACACACACACACACACACAAACACCCCTTTCAAGAAACTAAAACATGCAACACCATATTTCAAACTAGTCATGTTTATACCATGGTCTTCCTGAGTTCCACATTGTTCTGTGCAGCATATATCTGAAAGAGGTATGTCTTCATGGGCTTCTGTTTCTTTTTAGCAAAGTTATCAATCCCCTTACTCCTGTAAGAGATCATACAAAAGAAATTTGTATGGGAAAGTTTTCATGCCTGAAGAAAAGCAACTTTGAACTGGCTTTCTGTAGAACTGTGCATACCACCGCCACAATGCAGCTTTGGGAAGGACAGTGCCACGACCAGAACAGTGGTGGTGGTGTGGCAGAGCAGGTACATAGGAACATAGGAAGCTGCCATATCCTGAGTCAGACCATTGGTCTATCTAGCTCAGTATTGTCTTCACAGACTGGCAGCGGCTCCTCCAAGGTTGCAGGCAGGAATCTCTTTCAGCCCTATCTTGGAGATGCCAGGGAGGGAACTTGAAACATTCTGCTCTTCCCAGAGTGGCTCCATCCCCTAAGGGGAATATCTTACAGTGCTCACACATAAAGTCTCCCATTCATATGCAACCAGGGCAGACCCTGCTTAGCTAAGGGGACAAGTCATGCTTGCTACCACAAGACCAGCTCTCTTACCAGGTAAGGATCTACGTGCCTCATTCTTAAAGCTACCGCTCGCTATAACCCCTGTGGGCTGCCCGAAATGATTCATGCACATCCCTAAAAGAAACAATCAGCACTGAGCTCATCAGCTACATTTTCACAGATTAAAAAAATATAAAGAAATGTTGCACATTTAGCCTTTTAGTCTCTGGGGAAGAGCTACCTTGATGGTTAATTAACTTTATGCTTTTGAGACTGATTAACAGGGGAGCAAGCCAAGATTTTCTTTTGTAATATTTGTTTCCACTTCAGTCTTGACCAAAATTGAAATATGGGGGTAAGGGAAATGGGAAAACTACCTTCTGGTTTGTCAACACTTCCACAGTGCTGATAAGAATAAGTAGGATGAAAAAACGTTAAAATAAATGAATAAAAACACACTGAATAAAGCAAGCATGTTAGCAGGGGCAGAGCTATAATTGGGCAGATGGGTTCAAAGAACTCAAGCTGCCCAGCTCCTGGGAGCCACCTGGCTCATCTCTCACCCCTTCCCCTGAGCTCTCTCACCCCTTCCCCTTCCCCTGAGCCTAATTCCCAGCCGGCTTCATTAGGTGTTTCTTTGTGATCTCATTTCTTTGTTATCTGGGTGTTTTCTTTGTTATCTCCCTTGCTCACGGAAGGAATGAAGGAAACACCAGCTGACAATGAAGCCAGTTGGGAAATGAGCTCCAGAGAGCCATGAGGGCCCTTCCGGGTGCTGGTCATGCCCCCTGCATGTGACATCACATGCAGGGGGTGTGGTGTTTTGGGTTAATCCATTCCTTGATCCAGCCCAGTTTCTGAATGGGGCTTTAGTTACTTGTATTCCAGTCCTGGAGTGGAGGTGGGGCTAACAAACAGCCAGCAGCAAGAGCACTGAAAAGCCGTCTGTACTTGCTTCTCTGTACATAATATCTATTTCATTAAACTATGAATGTCCCTGATTCCACTCCATGGCCTTGTCCTTGCATACCACAATTCTTTCTCTTGGATTCTACAGGGGGCGTAGCTGGTGCATGCGGAGAGGGGCAAACACGAGCGCACTCTCCCTAGCTACGCACCTGCATACAGAGGCATATCTAGGGAAAATAGCGCCTAGGGCAAGCACAGAAATTGCGCCCCCTGTCCAAACATCTGACACCCATCTTTCAGATAACTTTACCCTAATATCAGCTGAAAAATACAAGTCAAGCTCGTTAATCTTTTAATCTTTCAAAAACTATTTAGCAGTGGACGTAGCCAGACCAAAAAATGCTGGGAAACTAAAATTTCAGTATGCTGGGGCTCATGAAATACCCAAATACTATGTGGAGGTGTACTTGGAAAACTTAACAGAAGTGCCAGTCTAATTCTCTACTATGCATTGTGGCATCACTATTATATAAGTTTTTAAAATAAATGGAGAATTTGGCTTTTCCCAGATAATAAATAATTATCTGAAAATAATTAAAGGATATGCAGGAGTAAACTGTGTCACTGCTTGGAACATATTCCAGTATTTCAGAAAGACAGTTAAAATGAGAGAAAGAGAGCAAGAAACTCCCAGTGGGCTTTAATAGTAAGGATTTCACACTGATTCAAAGACAAACTCACCATTAATAGCCATATTATTAAGACATCACATTTAACTCACTTATCACAAGAAGCAAAGTAAGAGCAAATGAATACAATCCTAGCTCATAAGCTTCAGCTCAATATTCACAAGCCCTGATTCTCTGTACTTAGTGCCAAACTAAATATATGTACAGTGACTTTATATATATATATATGTCATATATATATATATAAAGTCACTGTATGTATGTGTGTATATATATATATATATATATATATATATATATATATATATATATATATATACACACACACACACCCCTATACCTGTAGACCCTTCGGGTGGCTTCCTAAAGGCCATGTGTGTGGAAAAGGTTCCCCCTCCCCCCGCTAGCCTCTAGGGCCTCACAGGGACCATTTGAGCATGTGCGGTGGCTGTTTTTTTTTTTTTAAATTAAAAATGGCTGCAGAAAACAAAATGGCCACCGCGCATGCTCAAATGGCCTCTGTGAGGCCTGGCCTGGCCTAGGGCCTCACAGAGGCCATTTGAGCATGCACAGTGGCCATTTTGTTTTCTGCAACCATTTAAACTTTTTTTAAAAATGGCGCCCCCTTCAAGTGGCACCCGGGGCACGTGCCCTGCCTGCCCCACCATAGATATGCCCCTGCCTGCATATTAGTAGGGCCTGAGGGGACACAGTGGGAGCCCAGATGCAATTGCTCCAGTCCCCTCCAGCCCCTAATATTTCCAAGCAATGCCCACCTTCTAGCAGCACTCTAGAAATACGTTGCAACGAGGTCAGCAACATGCTTATGCTCTTTCAGAGTGCTTCCCAAGTGTGGGCAGCACTCTGGAAGAGCATAATTTGAAGAATTAGCATTCTTGCACAACAGGCAGCACTTTGTTGAAGTATTAGCATTCTTGCACAACAAGTGCAAGAGGACTGGAGGAGTCGTGTGGGGGCTCCACTGCATGTCTGAGGCAAAGATGACAAAGGGATGTGAAGGAAAGGAAGATATAGCATTTCCACCCGGAAACTAGCAAGAAGAACTCAGGAATCTTAACACAAATACCACAGTAATATACAGATTGTGCATATTTGTCTGTTGAAGGCTAACTAGATTGCAAAGCAAACTTGAAATATATGATCCTTTGCTCCCTTCCAACTTTATGATTCTGTGACAAAACTTTTTTGCTTTTTAGTTATTACATTTTCTTCTCATGCACCTCTACTAACTCCTTTTTCTACCATTCCTCCAATGGCTTCCTGTTCTTTAGCATATTTTGATTTCAAGATGCAGAGGAACACTCTCCCTAAACATATTATATTAACCTCTGCATATTGTGCTCTTCTTGGGTGGTTAATTAGCTGCTATTATTGGCAGATCTTTATCATTTCTCTTTCTGCCCCTATGTGAACCATGTTATTTCACTTCCAAACTCAAAATTCTTTGGTTTGCATTCAATTTGATTTTCTGATAGCATAATATTGGCAAGGAATGTAATGTATTACAATTAATTCAGTTGCATTACTGATAAAATATTCCCTTTTACCAGCAGAGTTTGTTTACAGGTACAAAGATTTCTGTCCTTTCAGGAAGAAAGTCCAACCACCAAAAATAAGTGTATATCAGTAAAAACAAATTCACATGCCATACTCTAGTTCTTCCGACACACACGCACACACACACAGAGAATATGGATGAGTCTGAAAATTGCAAAATGCCCTTTACTCACAAATGTTTACTAACCCACTCCTTGTATAGATAATTTATCCATTTCATTATTCAATAAAGGCTGGCTAGAAAATATCCACAGAACATTTGCCTTCATGGGAAATGAACTCCTGTTTGAACTCAAACATTTTATCATTCCCCCCTCCCCCCTAAATAGCGTATGTCTTTGAAGACACACTTATTTGTGGATTTTGTGGATTTTGTTTAAAAGTAAATGGACAAAGGATCGCTATAATTTTGTGTACCTGTATTAGGAACACAGGAGTCAGACTTATAATGAATCAGACCATTGGTCCATCTACCTCAGTATTGTCTACACTGACTGGCAGCAGCTCTCGCATGTTCTAGGCAGGACTCTTTCCCAGCCCTACCTGGAGATGCCAGGGATGGAATCTGGGACTTTCTGCAGATGCTCCTCCACTGAGCTATGGCCCCATCCCAACTGAGACTCAAAATGGTTGTGCTTGGTTGCATTGGGAATTGTTTAGACCATTGTGAATGGTCTAGAGCTCCATTCATTCCAAGAAGCACCTTACTTCTTTATTTTGCAGGAATGAAAGCCAGTTTTGGTGAGTGGGAAATAAAAGATATCAAACACACGCGTGTGTGCGCACACATACACACTCCTTGAAGGGCTTGCTCCAGGTTTGAAGGGGCTCTTGACAAATGGCCCTCCATTCACCCCTTCCAACCTGGGTGGACTGGGAGTTGCCCTGCCCTCACCAAATGAAGACAGGGGACACAAAGGTGGACACCATGCACCCCACCCCTCACTAATTGGGCCTCCACCCAGCTTTGTTTCAATTTACTTCCCCTCTGGCCAGCTGTTGGTTAGGAGGGCTTGGCTTCCCTCTCTTCCCCTCTCTCTTCCCTCCTCCCTTCCTGAGGTGCTTCTCCAATGTCATCAGAGGGCGCCTTGGGCTGGACCATTCCCCTGCTTCTCACCTTGTTGGGAGCCAGTGTTCAGGCAGCGCTCCCGGCTATCTCCGCCCCCCAGCTCCTGTACCAGCTCCTCCACCGTGGCCTTGCCTAACCACCTACCACCAGTCCCCGCCGCCTCCTCCGCCAAACACCAGTTGGTGGCTGCCACAGTGATGAAACCAGCGGGTCCACTGGCTGGACACAGTGTTATTGCTGTTCATACTTTCTCCAAATAAAGTTCTGTTATGGGCCAGACCTCATTCTTCAGTTGGTATTTATGGACCCAATATAATTATTCTGTCATTAGCAGCTGCCTTGTGTACTTTTGCATGAACTTAAAGTTCCTTTTCAATAGTGTGGGAAAACCCTAAGTGTTGACAATGTTGAATCTGAGATGCAGCAGCTGGAGATACTCACATGTTGGCTGCTGCTATTCTCCGCTTGCTGTCAACCACTAAAACTGACTCTCCAAAAGCTCCAGGTGGATTCATGCAGTTGTTGTTGTTATTGTTTGTTGTTAATTATTATCCACCAAAAAGTGACCTTTCACAATCACCTAACTGTAAGTAACACATGAATGAATTGGCCAGCTCCTGCAAATCCGGGGCTGATTCCAGTGCTGGCACTCTCAGTGGGCACCCTTACACTTGAAAAAGCAGGGTGTAAAGACTGAGATTTTTTTGGGGGGGGTGCTCTGGTGGTACTGTTGTAGCCTTTGCTACAAAAAAACCTAACTTCGACACCACCTGGATCTGATTATATTCACATACCCAAGAGGCATAGCTATAATTATCCTTGATGATAATGATCTCAGGACTGTGGTAACCAATAGGCTTGAGTGTTTTCTCAGCTTCCTAAAAAAAATTGGGGGTTTTAATTTCTGGTTTATTTTTTAAATTATTGAATTGTTTTTAAGTTTTTTTGTATATGTTTTAAACAGGTTTTATGCTATTGTTAAATGCCCAGAGATGAAAGTTTGGGGCGGTGTACAAATTTGATAATAAATAAATAAATAAATACTTCAATGCACTCTATATGGGGCTGCTATTGTGTGTAGTTCAGAAACTTCAGTTGGTCCAAAATGCAGCGGCTAGATTGGTTTCTAGGGTTTCTCGGAGAGACCATATTATGCCTGTCTTAAAACAATTGCATTGGTTGCCAATAGGTTTCCTGGCAAAATACAAAGTACTGGTAATTACCTTTAAAGCCCTAAATGGCATAGGATCAGGTTACCTGGGAGAGTGCCACTTTCTGCATTATCCCCACTGCACATTAAGGTCATTGAGAGAGGTCGATCTCCGGATGCTGCCAGCTCATCTGGCAGTGACTCGAGAATGGGCCTTCTCTGTAGTTGCTCCTGGGCTATGGAATGCGCTCCCTTGAGACGTTCATGGTTTAACATCTTTAAAGTAAAGTGTGCCGTCAAGTCAGTTTTGACTTCTGATGCCCACAGAGCCCTGTGGTTTTCTTTAGTAGAATACAGGAGGGGTTTACCATTGCCTCCTCCCACTCAGTATGAGATGATGCCTTTCAGCATTTTCCTATTGCTGCTGCCCAATATAGGTATTTCCCATAGTCTGGGCAACATACCAGTGGGGATTCGAACTGGCAACCTTCTGCTTGTTAGCCCAGCATTTCCCCACTGTACCACTCTTTAACATCTTTACCAGCCTTTAAAAGAGCCCTTAAGACACATTTCTTTAGCCAGACTTTTCGTAATCTTTGAATGTTTTAAATTATTTTGTTTTAACACTTTGTCTTGTTTTGTTGTGTTTATTTTTGTGAACCACCTAGAGCCTTTGGAGTCAGGTGGTATATAAATCGAATGAATGAATGAATGAATGAACAATAACTGAGCAAGATGGGACAAATGTCCCTGGGTCCTGAGGGAGCCCCCGCCTTGCTATGTTGGGGAATGTGTGATATTATTTGCATAGGTGTGAGAGAAAGAGTGTGACAAGAATGTTGCATTTTTCACCATGCCCTAACCATTCTTATGGAGCAAAGACATGGTTTGCAGAGAAAAAAGGCAGAGGGCTTGGGAGGGGCAGGGGCCCACCTTCATTTCTTGTCCCAGCACTCCCTCCAGGCTTGCTACGCACCTGAACTGCACCTGAGTAGTACAATTTGGCTTACACCCAGTATGGATTACTGCAAATCCAGTATGGATTACTCAAAATGGCTTACACGCAGTATGGGTTTTCATAAGAGGTGACTGCATAGGAGGTGCCACAGAACCATGTCTGGTATATCTTACATATTCATATATTTGACACTATGGAGTGTAAATGTTAAAATCTGGCAAATCTATCTGCAATCTGGCAGACTGTCCATATCAAAATAACATGACGGTACTGTTGCTCTTGTGCTTGATTGATGGAAGAATTAAAAAAAGTGGTTTAGCAGCTGTAAAATATGAAGAACATTTGCATTGGTTTGATGTATTCAAATCCTGCTGCTAGAGTGTTGACCTACGGTCATTTATCACAGAAGTCCTGTTTAGGAAGGGGTACTCAACAAAGTTGTCCGCTGTCTAAACTCCTTTTTGCATTATCCATAGAACCTTTGGCCACATCAGTAAAAGTAACTTGAATATTCATGGGACACAAACTGGTATGCTGCTTGTATGCTGATAAGGTAGTTGTGGCAAACAGACTCAAGAATAATATTCCAATATAATGTTTCTCCTATTATGCTCATTTCAGTATTGCACCAGTCATGTACCCATTTCTTAAAAACCAACACAAAAAATTGGCTGGCATCCAGAATACCATGGTCACCCTGAACATCCCTGTGCTGCTGTGCACTCACTGTGAAGTTCTAGAGGTCTTGCACTCTTCTGCAAGAGTGTAAATACTTTTCAGAGTTTACCTGTACTCTGGAGGAAATGCTCTTTTAGACCAGAAACATGTCACTTGACCATCAGTAATATCCTAGATTAGATTTTTCAAGATATCATTAATTATGTTTTATATACTTTCCCCCCATAGTTCTATAAGTCTAATAAAGCTAATATTAGCAATTATGATAAATAGCATGTTAGAGTCCTAGTTGCGTTTCCATTCTAGAAGTACATTTAGGAGTCTGTAAGTCTGACTGATTCCTTATCTAGGAAATAGTCAGTGGGGCGATTCTCACGACCAACAAAAATCAGGCTAGGAGAGCCTAGCCCGATTTTTGTTGGTCGTAAGAACCACCGGGCTCGCAGCCGAGCCCAGTGGTTCTTGAGCGGGTAACCCGCTCAAGAACCCCTGTTAAAAAGCAGGTTTGCGGAGCGAGCGCTCCAGCAAACCTGCTTTTTAGGCTTGTGAGTAGCCACAGCGCAGCTTCACGCCACACCTACTCATGAGTAGACCCCTGACCGGGAGGCAAAAAGCCACCTCCCGGCTCGGGGGTCTCCCCAGTATGCCCTGCGCGCTCGTGTATGCTCCCCAGTATGCCCTGCGCGCTCCATGCGGCCCCCGCTCCCCCCACCCCCTGCTGGCTCCATCACGGAGCCGACCATCGTGTAGGCGGCCGATCCGGCCGCCCAAGACTCCCTGCTCGCTCGTGAGCTTAGCCCGCTCTTCCCGCTCACCGGTAAAAACTGGGTCTTACTGATCGTGAGACCTGGTCCAGTGTCTTGTACTTTAGTGAGGTAAACCACACAAAATATTTATTTAGTATTCATACACTTTTGCTATTAAAAAATTTAATCATAACTTTCAGTGCAGATACATAGAGAAAAGGTGATTCTCTTTAGTTTGTAGTGGAGTCTAAAAACAAACAAACACCCAATAAGTTCTGGTAAGAACTAATCTGCCTAATTTCCTTTCACTATAATCTTAATTGATAATTACCATCTTCAGAAGTTAGCCCGCTTCCACCTCATGGATTCACACATCTGCCCTCTTGAATTGGGGTGGATGACATAATAACAAAGTATGCCTTCGAGATGTTCAAATTAGTTAGGTATTTATAGGTTAGTCCACTTGTGCCTCAAATGTTCACATGTCTGTCATCTTGAATTGGGGTAACTGACATCATCAAAAACTACACCATTGAGGTTTCCCTATGTGTCCCTACATCTGTACCAAATCTGGTTCAAACCAGTTAGGCAGTTCATTAGTTAGCCCACTTGCACCTCAAATGTTCATGCATCCACCATCTTGAATTGGAGGGGAGTTGATGACTTCATCACACACTTCCCTGTTGCGGTGTGTCAGTGTGGCCCTACAACTGTACTAAATTGTATTAAACTTGTTCAAATCAGTTCCCACTTCCACTCAAACATTCCCCACTCCAATCGTTTCACACTCATTCTTGGAAACCTCGTGATGGTGTTTGACCACAAGCAACTGATGTCTAGCAAAGCTGACTTTGAAGAGATTGTTAATATTTGAGATAGGTCCCTAGCAGTTGAGAGAGAGAGAGAGAGAGAGAGAGAGAGAGAGAGAGAGAGAGAGATTAATTCAGTCTGGAGAAGGGAAGTGTAGTGTGTGTGTATTATGTGTGTGTGAGCATAAAATCAACACAACTCTCCCAAAATATGTACCACTTTAAGGCAAGTTCTCATTTTCCCCATTGGGTTGCTCAGCTTGGCTCCTTATAATGCAAAGACACTTGATTAGGGTTTGTCAAAAAGGGCAATTAGTCATTAACATTTTAGCACTCATTAGCATTTTCAGCTTGGTCGTTATTTCTAATATTGTGCAGTTCTAAGAACTGCACAATATCCAGTTTTGAACAAAGCCTCGGGATGCTGTTATGACTCTGGTATCAGATGGGGATTTCCCACCACATTTAAATCAAAGGACCAGCATATTTCTTGTATACTAGCCACTTTGGTGCTTGCACTTCAGTGGTTTAATTTTGCTTCCCAGAACAGATTGCAGCAGCATGATGAATGGAGAGCAGCAAATCTCAGAACAGCAATGAGAGACAGGAAGAGCTTCATTTTCAGATTGCAGGGAGCCCAGATGAGATACCCTTGTGAAAGCCCGTTCAAGTAGTGTTTATGGCTCAGCAAATGAAATATGTCTTTATAATACAGCAATAAAAACACTATTAGGGCCAACAGTGGAGAAGCTAGGCAAGAGTGCATCCCAATGCCAGCTTTATAGTTGCAATTTTGATACAAAAGAGTTCATGTTGTATGGAAAGCTTTTATATGACTGCAGCAAATATATACACAGACATCTGAAAATGGGGCAATGTACTTCTCACACTCTGCTACAGAATTCAAACTTGCAACATCACCACCAAAAAAGAGTTTGATTCTGTTTTCTGATCCAAGGTCAAAAAGATACCCCCCCACCCCGCCCAGCAATTATAACAACCCCTGCTAATTTGGCAAAGTGGCACCTTTTAACATGATGATTTTCTTTATTTAGCAGGGGGAGAGTAACTGGCCCTACCCACCCCCAGCACAGTACTTCCAGTGACTGTTGCTGGTGTGTATCTTATGTTTCTTTTTTGATTGTGAGCCCTTTGGGGATGGGGATCCATCTTATTTATTTATTATTTCTCTTTGTAAACCACCCTGAGCCATTTTGGGAAGGGTGGTATAGAAATCGAATCAATAACAACATCATCATCATCATCAACAACAACAACAACAAGGGATGTGCACAAAGCACTTTGGTGCCTCAAATTCAAGGTGCTGAAACGCTTTGAGCTGCCCCAGCCTAATCGTTTTGGCAGGCAGTGAGTGGGTTCTTTTAAAAGAGGAAGGCAGATCTTACCTGCCCCTCTGTCACTTCTCCCCTATCCCCACCGTGGCACTGTCCGTATTAAACAGCCGCACTGTCCTAAAAAGCAACGCCATGCATGCTTCTTGCTTGGGAACAGGAAGTTCCCTATTCCCAGCAGCCTACAGATGGTGTTGGCACGTAAATAGCATCTGTGCATAGCTGTGCATAGCTGACCATGCAAATGGTGTCTGTGCATGTGCAGAGGCCATTTATGTGCCGATGCCACCCATGGGCTGCTGGGACCAGAGAACTTCCTGTTCCTAAGCAGGAAGCAGCCACATTTATTTATTATTTCTCTTTGTAAACTGCCCTGAGCCATTTTTGGAAGGGCGGTATAGAAATCAAATTATTATTATTATTATTATTATTATTATTATTATTAATAATAATGTGGTGTGGCTTTTCAGAACTGATAGCGTGACTGCTTAATATGGACAGCGTTACATTGGGGCGCTGGGGGGCTGTGGAGGGACAGGTAAGACCTGCCTTCCTCCTTTTAAAGCGCCTTCTCTCCACCCTACCTCACTGCACGAAATGCTTCATGCACATCCCTAGTGACAATTTCAGTGGTGGATTGGGTCCTCAAATATTTATGATGCTCAAAGTCCTAGCCTGTATCACAGTGGAACTTTAAGTTGCCCTCCCATGGAAAGCGAATGACCAGCTGTACCTGCATTGGGCACAGAAAAGTAAAAACAGAAAGCATGGTTACTCCTATTTCTCTCTCCTTTTTATGTAATGTCCAAAGCTATTCAGATTAAAATTGAGTTGAGTTCAAGCTACATTCGTCCAGCAGTCATTAACACAACAGTCATTAGCATTAACAGTGCAGTCATTAACACAAAAACATGTATGAGTGTACAGATAGCTGTACATTCGTCCAGCATAATGTCTAAATTGGGCTCCTGATTACTGTCAGATGACACCAAAGTGAAGTTGTAGGGAATTTATGGGGTGGCAATATGGCTTGGAGCCGTGCCTTGTTGGACCATTGAATAGACATTGATTATGCCTCCAGCCAGGGACCCACAAATTTAGGCCTAGCTCACTAGCCAACCGTTATTATTCTTGGTCACCACCAATCCCCCCCTCTCCTAAGATCCCTTTCAGCAGAAAGGGGGTTTAAGAGAGAAGCAAGTTTCCTACTGGGGTATGGAGATGGTAAAAAACATCAACTGCCAATTGCTCAGAAAGGATTCCTGCTGTTCCTTACCTTCTCAAAAATGGCAGTGGAAATTAGACTTCTGGTAAGGAGATCCGTGTGATGTACTGTTTGCCAAAGGTCTGGGACCACTCACCTATGCTGAGCTGGCAGGTGGCTTTGTAGATTATGGAATTCTCTGTCACAGGATGTGGTGATGGCCACTAGCTTGGATGGCTTTAAAAGGGGCTTAGACACATTTCTGTCTATCCATTAGATATGCTCGAAGCGTTTTGGCACATCTATTTCAAAGCATTGAAACTTTTTGAACTGCCCCAGATGAATTGGGGTGCAAGCACACTTTAAAAGGAGGAAGGCAAGCCTTGCCTGACCCTCCCTTGCTCCTCCGCTGCCCCAGAGAAGTGCTGTTTGTATTTAGCATCCGAGCTCTCTGTTTGCCCAGCTGCATCTTGCTGGGAATAGGAAGTTCCCTGTTCCCATCAGCCTTTGGAAACACCAGAAAGGAAATGGTGTCTGAGCATTTGTGAATGCCATCTTGAGTCTTCAGTGTTGCTGAATACTCAAGATGGCATCTGCACATGCTCAGACACCATTTCCTTCCTGACGCTGCCCAAAGGCTGGTGGGAACAGGGAACTTCCTGTTCCCAGCAAGATGCCTCCAGATGAGCCTGGTTGCTGAATATAAACAGTGCTGCTTGGGGGTGGCGAAGGGCGAGGGAGGAGCAAGGGAGTGGCAGGTAAGACCTGCCATTCTTTTTTAAAGTGCCAACTCTTCACCACCACCGCTAGGATGTGCACGAAATGCTTCATGCACATCCCTATTATCAGTGGCCACTAGTCTGATGACTAAAGGCCACCTCCAGCCTCAGAGGCAAGATGCCTCTAGATACCAGTTGTAAGGGAGCAACAGCAAGAGAGAAGGTATGCCCTCACCTCTTGGCTGTGGGCTTCTCAGAGGCATCTGGTGGGCCACTGTGTGAAACAGGATGCTGGACTGGATGGGCCTGATCCAGCAGGGCTGTTCTTATGTTCTAGATCCCTGCCTCCTACTATTTCTGATGGCAATCCCTACATAAACAAACAGCTAAGCTGGTGGCTGGACCGAAGTAGACTGAGGTCATGACCTTGGATCTGGTATCCCCCAGTTGGGAGATCAGGTGGACAGTTCAGGTGATGAGAGAGGGTGGGAATACCCTATGAAGCAGACTGGGCAACCCACATAATCAGGGCTCCCACACCAGGGGAACTGAGGGACCCAAAGCAAGCACCACCACCCCCCATGACCCAAAGACATGACCCTGCCTTCATCCTTCAACTCAGGGAGACCCTCAAGGACCTGTCAGTCCAAACAGCAAAAATGCGTACAAAATTGGACAAGACTCTGTTAAACTGCAGAACCTTCTGCAGGGAAGGGACTGAGCAAATCTATTCTGTCTGGGCAGCAGTCCCATAAACCAACAGTCAGCTCTGAGCATCTGCTGCAGCAATACTCCTCTTACTTTGTGGTTAACTGTCTTGTTCTCCTGCTCGAAACTATCTGAGATCCTGTCCCCCATTGCTGCCATGCTCCCCATGGAGCTATCTAAGATAGCTCTCCCAGAAAGCCTACCAACATCTGCATCCTTGCCTCAGTGGAGACTCTTGACCCTCACCTGAAACAGAATAGCTGTTTATCTGTGAAGTCTGAGCTTCCACTCTGAACCTTGTCATCATCTTCCCCTGAGAGAGGTCTTTGAGGATGTGATTGTTGAACTAGGTCTAGTGGATTCTTCACTCTTGCCTGGTCAAATGCTCCTAGCTTGAGATAATTACCAGAGAGGTCTGGGAGTTGAGTCATAACACCTTGATCCTGTCCACCCTATAAGTTCTGCCTTGGCTGGATTCACATAATCACAAGGATTCAATCCTAGTTATCTCTCATGGTGAAATGCTAGTTAACCGAAGAGGTATGACCAGGATTGCTCTGAAATTCTGGGTTCTCACAAATCAGCTCCACAGGTCTCACTAATCCTGATTAACTTTTTAACCAGACTCCTTGAGAGTGTGCAGCCTTGGCTTTCTATGCTACCAGTACAGTTTATGCCTACCTTCTTCCCAGGATCTAAAATCTAATTTAAAATTTATATTTTTATCTACAAGGAACAGGCTTCACATTTTCAAAAAGGAAAGCAGAAGCCATGAAAACTTTTAATAATTTGATAGCCTTGTAAAAGCTTTCTATAGAAATTAACTTTTAGGACTTTTAGCTTTTATTTTCTCATAACAAGGGTGAATCGATTATTGAATGGTTGAATGCACACAATGCATATTGATCTGCTCATGTGTAGCAGCTTTCTCCCAGCAGGCACCTGGCTGCCTGTAACATATTTTAAATAGGATTACTACTCATTAAATTACAATGACCTGGAGCAATGGTCAACAAAAATGAAATTGCCTCAGTTCATCATGGCTTGGATCACTGCCATAAGAATTTCACTTGCTGCGTTTTCCCCAGATTAAATAGAGTTGAGGAACATACATGGTTGAATGCTTCAACTTCTTGGATTCAATCACGTAAACTTGAAAATTTCATACTCATATCTGAATGTTAAGGAAAGTACAACATTTTTTATTGTAGTTTTAAGTCATTTTGAAACCTGGACTAAATTAAAAAATAACAATTCTTAGCTAGTGGGATACACCAAGTCAATGCTATACACAAATGCATTGCTTTCTTCCTTGTTAAGCCCACACTGATTTCAGGCACTGCTGGTTAGCAAATGGCTAGGCAGAAATGCTGACTCTTCTCTTAAATGCACATTGCTGTGCCATAAGAACCTAACAACAGCCCTGCTGGATCAAGCCCAAGGCCTATCTAGTCCAGCATCCTGTTTCCCACAATGATCCACCAGATGTCTCTGGCAAGGTGGATGGACCCGATTATGACAGCAATGAATGCACCACTGAGAGACCTTAAAGGCCAAGTTGAAGACAGATCATCCTGGAGAGAATCTTTTTATGTGGTCACTAAGAGTCAACACCGACTTGAAGGCACTTAATCAATCAATCAATCAATCAATCAATCAATCAATCAATCAATAGGCAGGTTACAGGGATGTAGCTAGGGGAGAGTGGACCCGTGTTTGCTCCTCTCCCTGGCAGCCCCTTGGAGTGAGGGAGATAATGAAGAAAATAAGGAGAGGTAGAGCTGGGGGCCCTCAGGAGCTGGGGGGCCTGGGTTCTTTGAATCTATCCACTCAATTATAGCTACACCCCTGGCAGGGTATAAAGTTAAGCTCAGAGTTGGCAGGGTTGCCAACTCTGACTGTTTCTGAAAGCCGTTTTTCAGTATTTTGTCCAATATTTATCACAATATGAAGCCATTAACATCCCTGGGATTTTTATTGATGGTCACCTGGAAATTGGGGCTGATTCTTGGAGACTCCAGGCCAGTCCTGGAGGGTTGGTAACCCAATTTTAAGGTGGGGGACTAATTGTACAATCTGCTGGGAAAAACTCCTGTACAAGTTCCATGTGAATGGGTGTGAGAGTGATACAGTTGTGCTCAGGGAAAGCTCACTTTAAGCCCTTTCACATGGTCATCTGGGGGTGATTTGCGGGAGGGAAGATACCCACACATGATCAGAGGCTCCATGTGTTTCTGCAAACCCACCCCACAGACAAGTGATGATCTTGTCGGGAAAGGAAAACAAAGATGGTCCGCCAGCAGCTACAATAACTCAGTACAGCAGTATCTCAGTACAGCAGCAACTTTCCTATGACAGACCCCTCCAGCTTCAGGACTCTATGATAAAGATGGTCACCAGCTACGAGGAGCCCATTTTCACTGCAGATCTCTGCACACAATTGGCAAACCCAGCTACAGGGGCTTGTATTCACCAACTAGGTTAAATGCTGGGAAGAAAAGTGAGGCAACCCTTTTGTGTGTGAGCTGGGTTTGCAGGCACTGCGTGGGTTCACACATGCCTGAAAACCTTGGCTACATACCTGTTAGCCCCTTTCTGCTGCTTATATGTATGACCTTACTATGTTATAGGGTTAGTACTAGAGGGCTTGCCAGTGGATTATGCCCTAGTCAGTTATATTTGCATGGAGGAAAATGTTTTAAATCCTAAACACGTTTGATATCGAGACTAAAACACGATAGGTAGGATAGCCAATTTTTCTTTTCCTGTCAAGTCTTTTGTACCTTAAACAGCTTCATGGCAGGAGCTGATGCTTTTTGCTGAATTATTGCTTGTCACACAGCCAGTAAAGGCACAGGACAGCTGCCAGCCAAACTAGGCCTCTAAGCAGGGGCATAACTGTAATTGAACAAGAGGGGACAAATGTCCCTGGGCCCCTGAGGGGGCAGGGGCTGCTGGCACCAATGATGATTATGAAAGAACAAAGATGAGCAGTGGTAGTAGATTTTAAGTTCATTCCTCATTTTGCACCAAAGATGATGAATGGACATCTTTCTTAATTCATCATCTTTGGTGCAAAATGAAGAATGAACTTAGAATCCAATCTCATTTCCCACCAAAGACTCCATTCTCAGAACACCGCAAACATTGAAAACAACAAAACCCAGTATCCTATGGTTCTGTGGTTCTGGGGGTGGCTGGCACCCTATGTGCACTGTACCACAATGTGCACTTCACCTGCTCTGGGCCACGCTGGTGCCCCCCAAGTGGAGTTATGGGGCTGCTGAAATCCCCATTATTCCCTATGGGGAAAAAGCTTAAAGATGCCTGAACTTGAACAATTTTTTTAAAAATCACCTCTTTGCCTCATTTCTTTGCAATCTGGGTGGTAGCTTCCACCCATTGGGAACTACCACCCACCCCACTCTTTTGCCCCAGAGCCCCTTTTTTGCCCCGAATCTGCCCCAAATACATGCAACATTTATTGAACAACTTCAATAAATTGTTAAAGATCACCCTTTCCCCCAATTTTTTTGAAATCTGAGTGGTAGCAGGCACCCATTGGGGCACTACCACCTGACCAACTGCACTCCTAGAAGGCACCTACAGGCAGAAATAGGCACAATCTGTCTTCATTGTTCCCTATGGGAGGATGCAGCAAACTTCAACAACAACAAATATTATATACCACTTTACAAAGAAGGTTTCCAAAGATCACACACACCACATCCACTGTGTCCCACCATCCCCCAACAGAAATACAATGGATCTATGCAACAGTGTGAAACAATGGAATGCACTGCCCACCCCCACAAATGCAGGATATTAGCAGCTGCCAGCAAGCAGCAACAAGCAAGTGTGATATCGCAGATGCAGACTACAAGGGCCAACATCAAATGCCCTCTCTCCCCCAAACATTTGATCAACAGGCAACTAACACAGCCACATTGGTGGCACCCGTCAATAAGCGGATTAAGTAAGTTCAGTATGATGCGAAATGGGGCTGGGAGTAGCACAGCAAGCTTACTCGCCCCACTCTCACCTACACTAGTAGAAGAGTGATGATGACAACAATGGCACACATTTTAACAAAAATGTTTTGCAATGGATTGCAGCTTGTGGCACCAACACAACCTGTTGTGTTGGAGGAAAAAACCAAAACCTCTTTGGGCAGGGGGAATTGAGATTTTTTTAAAAAAAACCGCTAGGCTAGGCTACCCTTCCCTTTCCTAACCACCTGTACCTAGCTAATACAGGGATCCCTCCCACAAACAGAACCCCTGTTTAAACTTCTTTTAAACTAAACACAACTTGTAAAAATAAAAATACATAAACTAAGTCAAACCTCCCACCATAAAAAACCCAATTTTAAAAATACACAATTCAATACTGTGTGTGTGTGTGTGTGTGTGTGTGTGTGTGTGTGAGAGAGAGAGAGAGAGAGAGAGAGAGAGAGAGAGAGAGAGAGAGAGAGAGAGAGAGAGAGGGCTACTCACTCAGTCTAAGACTTCACCCACATTGCATCTAGTTGTCCACTTCTGTATGGTGATGGTCTCGCTTCAGTCTTCTTCAATCTTCTTCTCAGTCTTCAGATGGTGAGGGTGGTGGCAGGGGCAAAAGGCTAGGAAATTAAAAATAAAATGGGGTGGCTGGCCACTGGCCAGATGGCCAGTGGCCACAGGAGCTGGCTGGCACAGACAGCAGGCACAGGCAGTGATTTTCTCAGCAGCAGGAAGGAGGTGAAAAAAATTATCTTCTCTTTCCCTTAATTAGGAAAGTTCTTCAAAGCAGGAACAAAAAGCAGAGAATAAAGAAGAATCCACTCCAGCAGCTGGCACTGGCAGTGGCAGCAAGGCTGGCAAAGCTCTGGCTCTGGCTCTCCTCCCACGAGGCAGACAGAAAGGCAGAATGCTGGCTGGCTGCCTCATGTACATTTGAAATTGCCTCCTTTGCAGTCCCCCCACCCTTGTCCCTTCTTTGGCCCTTCCCCTATCTGATGCTGGGCCAGTCACCCCTGGCAACACAACATTTGACTGAAACTAGTCAATCCTGAACCAGGGGGGAATCACCAGCAAACCACCCCATCTGAAGCTTTGGAGGACAGGGTTTTCAAGATTTTTTCTTCAAACAAAATGGAGACAGGAGGAGAGATTGCCACAAAATGGAGGTCTTAATTAGGCTTGTGCCCGAAACATTTCAGAGGCCATTGTGAAGGCCTCCAAAACATTTCGGCACTGGGGGTGGTTTCGGTGCCAAAACGTCGACAGGGGTAGCACTTTAAGGGCGGGGGAGAGTGTACTCACCCCTACCGCCGCATTTCCCCCGCCGACGCACTGTTGTTTTAAAGCCCCTCGGGGCGGCAGCGTTCCTCCCTGCCGCCCCGTTTCCCCCATCAGCTGGAAGTGGCGAACGCACGTGCACGTGTCGTGTGTGTGCACACAGCAGAAGGGCGCACGCATGCACACACAACGGGTGCACGCGCACTCGCGACTTCCGACCACTTCCGGCCGATGGGGGAAACGTGGCAGTAGGGAGGAATGCTGCTGCCTCGAGGGGCTTAAAAACAACAGCGCGCCGGTGGGGGAAATGTGGCGGAAGGGATGAGTACACCCTCCCCCATCCTTAAAGTGCTACCCCCGTCGGCGCTGAAGATTTTCGTGCATATCCCTAGTCTTAATCTACAAAACTTTCAGATCTGAAATTCGGACGATTTGTTTTGGACCCAAATTTGGCAGGCAAGAAAAGGGGTGATTTGTTTTGGCTACAAATCACCCTAAACAGGTAGATTCAGGTATAAATAGTTTTGTACCCAAATCTATTCGCACACCCCTAGTTTTATGGAGGTATTTGAAGGAAGTAGCATCAAACAGGTGTTTTGATAGAAAGGGTGGAGATGTTTGAGGGAACAGGAGACCTTCAGACCACTAAAAGCAGTGAAACTGGAGGAGCAAAGAACATGAGCAGGATGCGTATAATGAGTACAAGATTTTATTTTGCTTTATATCAGAAAGTATTAGTTATGAGAATAAATTGATCTTCTGCTCATAACTATGGGAATAAATTACCAATGGGTATTCCGCTCTTAATTATTCAAATACATTATGGTAATAAAAGGCTCTTCTATTCTTGCTTTGTCTTGGTGCTAGGTCCAGTTGCTCTGGATTTTCCATGGATGTGTATGCAGCAAAATTAAATAATGCAGCACATTATTTAAACTGATATTACAGAAAGCAAAACTGCCCCCCACAGAAAATGTTAACAACTCAAAAGTGATAAGGTTGCTTCTTGTTCTACTGCAGGGCTCTCTAAGTTCTGACATTCTATTACCATTAAAAATTACTATTAGTAGACTGGAAAGAAGGACGAAATAACTTCCATCCTATGATGCTTGTGCTGATGCAATAATGGGGTGAATGGAAAGACGGAGGTTTTCCCGTTTACCCTAAATTATTATAATACCGGTTTTGGAACCAGTGCAATTATACTCTAAGGAAACTGGCACATAATGAAAAATAAAGGATATGGTCAAATATGAACAAGAGTGAGAACTCTCTGTGATGCTGCTCAGGATCGATTAAGGAATCTAAATCTATGATTAAAATAATATATATAATCTATGTTCTACGATAGATAGCGTCTGTTTTGGAAATAGCTAGGTGAAAATCATTTCAAGTAGCAAGTACATACTTCATGACTTTGCCATATGCTCTTTGTACAGTGACTGCTCTCTGTAATTCCAAAACAGATTGTCTTGCAAGGCCCTTTGCTTTGCCTTTGCTTTTCTTATCTGCTGATTGTGATTAGATATTACTGAAAGAAAACGGTCTATTTTCTTCCAGTCATTTAAAGCAGAAAAGAAAGAAGGGTAATCTATGTAATCCTGGGCTGGTTCAAATGAACAGTGGCTGATACATGCAAAAATGTTGGCACCATGGCAAGAACATGCCACCCCAACTAAAGGTGTTGCTGACACAATCTCGGCATGACCTTTAATCGCCTGTGAGGGGTTTTAAAACAAGGTTTGTAGCATAAGTAGAGAGGCGATTCTGATGAACACTCCTCACTCACAATTAAAGAACATATTGAACTTGAGTTGGCATGTCCTGTAGTAATATTAGGGCAGTCGTGTTCTTGCTGCGGTCCTGCCATTATCGCGTGTAACAACCACTGTTCATTTGAACTGGCCCATTTAGAATTCCACTTCATATTTTCTATTAATTTTAGCATATCAGAATCTCAAGCCTTTCCAAGCCAGGTTTTACTTATAATCTAACCTCTGCACAAGCTAGACCTGGTCAGGCAGCAATGAAAGATCTAGTAGAATCTGACTCTAGAAAGAAATCAGAGGATCGAGGATCAGAAGATGGAGACTACAGCTGCTAACAGTATTTATTGGAAGCTTTGACAGCACTACAATGCTGCTCCGAAATGCCCCTTATTTTCTCTACCATAGTTCCTGTAACATAGTCAGGTGGTGAAAATGGAGGGTGAGTTTTCAGAAACTCAATGAGGCGAGTCTCACGATCAGTTAGACCCACCTTTAAAGGGTATGCGGAAAGAGTGGGTTTAGACTGCTCTCCCCACAGATGATCCCCAGACAGCCCTGGGCAGCCAGATTGGCCGCCCACCCGACTGCCGGCTCTGTCATGGAGCTAGCAGTGGCTGCAGAGATCGGGGGCCATGCAGCCTCCGGAAGTCCAAGGATGCCCCGCGCAAGCATGCAGGTCATCCTGGACAGACCCCCCAGGGCTGGGAGGCTTGTTTCAGCCTCCTGGCGGGGGTTTCCTTGTGTGTTGCCATGGTGTGGAGCCACGCCGTAGCAATACACGATCAAATAGATGAGGTTAGCAGAGCGCTCGCTCCACTAACCTCATCTAAGGGGAGGGGGAATTAGGAGAGTTTGCTGCCGGGAGCCGCACAGCTCCCGTGGAAGCACATGATCCTCCAAAAGCAGGCTAGGTTCCCTTAGCACGCTTTGGGTGGATCGTGAGAATTTCCTCTTTGTCTCCTAGACCCCAAGGGCTCACTCTAGCTTGCATACAAAAGATGGCTCTTTAGTGAGTCCTCAAAAACATGCTTAAAAGGATATAATATAATTCAGAACTGCTGCTTCTAGTCTCAAAAGAAACTGGCTCCATCTTAAAGCAGGTGACCCAGGCTACCCTGCTTCTTTTCAAAAGTCTCTTTAAAAGTCTATTTTCTCAGCCATAGCTGAGATAGCCTAGCCTAGCCAGTCATAGACTGTCTGTCTGACTGCCTGGTCAGCTCATGATTACAAGTTCCTTCTTTGTGTGCTCTGGAGCACTATTCCTAATTATGGTGGAGCTTTCATTCCAACAGCCCCTCCTAATTCAAAATAATCCATTTAGTTTATGTTATTTAGTCCTTGAAATGTTGCTCTGTTGCTCTGAGTGGACACAGAAATATTGTTTTGGTTATTTGAGTTCTTTCTCCTCATTAAGGTCAGATTGGTCTCTTATCAGTGGCATATAAGGCCTTGATATGTGTGCAGAGAAAGCACTGAACAGTTCATAGGCAGGAAGGTTATTCTTTCTAGCTTCCAAGCAGCGCTGGCACAAAAGTGGTTCCTCTCATGTCAAGCAGGAAGGCAGATTGTGTTGACAGGATCTCAGGGAAGCATGCATGTGTAGCCTACCATCCACTTGTACAAGAACTGTACACAAACATGTACAAGACCTGTCTGGTCTGGCCCCAGACCAAACTCCCCTGGGGGTTTGTGAGTTTTGGTTTTTTAAATGTTTTTTAAAAAAAACTTACCCCCTCTGGTGGAGTTGTACAAAGTGGCAGGTGGGGTGTGTGTGGAGGTTCTCTCTCCCCCCACCAGCCTCCCTTCTTCACCCATTATGGTTTCCCTAAAAATAAACCAGGGTTCTTTAGAGCTTCAATAATGTAAACTGCCCTGTGTCACTTCAGGAAGGGTGGTGTATAAATTGAATAAATAAATTTCTGGATATGTTTTTCACATGGATTGGCCAGACTTTCCATGTGCTCAGCCTGGGGCTGCCTTTCAAAAGCATTCATACACTTGAGCATGGTACAAAATGCTGATGCATGTATGCAAGCTGGGGCCCAGTATTTGACTCCAATTCTGTTTAATCTTCATTGGCTTTCCACCCACTGCTGAACTCAGCCCAAAGTGCTTTAAAGCCCTAAACCAGTTTGGAATTCAAAGTACTATCTTCTCCCATATGATCTTGCCTGTCTATTGAGGTCTTTTGGATACCTCTGCATTATCCCATCATCATTACAGCTGTTGTGTACACAGGACAGAATGTTCTCTGATATGGCAGCTGGAGTCTGAAATACCCCATCTCAAAAGTATGTCGATCCCCACTACTGATTAAAGCATTACTATTTCATCATGATTTTCGTGTATATGTGGTGGTGATGGTGTGATGATGTGGAGGAGTTTTTCATTCTCTTTCTGGGGGTGAGTTCTTTATGTTTTGCTGCTGCTCTTTTTTACTTACATTGTTTGCATTTTGTTCTTAATAATTTCTTTGAGCTCCAGTCTGAACCTTTGGCTTGTAGAGAGTTTTGCTGCTCCAGCCTGAAGTTTGAAGGGAGCAGCATTACATACAAATGCAGACACCACCATAACTGGGGGTTTCGTGCTGTTTCTGGAACTGAAATAATAGAGGGGGACAGCCCAGACCTGCCCAGGACTGCACCTTCTCCCTGCCTGCCGTGCTTCTCGCTGGCCACCTCACTAAGCACCTGCCCTGTCCTCAGTCTCCATGCTCCTCAAGCCATTGCCCGGCAACAGGGATGTCACCTTGTTCCCATCCCAAGCTTCTAAGCCTGTCAAAGGGAAAAATCACACACAATGTGGGATGCCTGCTTTCCACATGAGAGCGCAGTCCGACAGAGAATTGAAGCTTAATGAACCTCTGGTAGTCTCCAGTGGACTGATCCTCTCATGAGAGGGCTAATCCCAGTTTGGCAAGCCAACATGGGGGGCAGGAGCGTGCTTAGGTGTTCCTGGATTGCTTTGCCGGGGTCAGTCATCACAGGAGCATCCTTGGTCACAGTGGAGCAGACCCCAGGATCCTTTGCCATCCTTCATATACATATTCCCTCCTTGGAAGTGGACATGATCCCTTTCCAAAGTAACAGAAAAATAGTGCTCCTCTGCATCCTCCTGGTGCCAGTAATTGTGCTTGTGCAAGACTGTCTTGGTGTAGGGCTCTTATGAGGGCAGCGGTGCAATTGCTGTCAGGAGAAGGTCTTAAATGCCATTTAAAGGGATTTATATGCCCTTTCCCTGCTGCGGGTGGGCAGTCCATTCTGGAAAGGCATGATTGGGCTTGGCATGCCCCCTTGAAGACTGTGGCCAATTTTTGCTGCGCTGCAGATGTTCTGACACTTTGCTCACAGTCTGGTGACACGAGTGCTTAAGGAGCTTGCTGGGATGAGGCCGCGGTGGAAGAGTGGCTCCCCTCCCCTGAAACCGGAGGCCGCCAGTTTACGGCTGGACAAACGTGTGTGAAGCAATTCATGGCTACACATAGCTTGCTGTTACCTCTGAACGCAGCCAGAGAGGGAGGGAGGGAGGGAGAGAGAGAGACATAATGAGAGAGACAGAATGAATAATGCCATCAGTATCAAAGCTTCATTTTTTTATGCCACAAGATGGGCTTGCTGTCTCCAAGGTTGTTAGATGCAGATACTGCAGTTTTCAGAAGTGAGACGTGGATTTGTTTTGTTTTTAAAATCTGGTTGTATTATGATTGCTTGAAGGCTTTGTTTAAAATGAATATTCTTAACTCAACAGTTGTTTAAGGTTCTGGTTTTAATAAGTGCAATCAGTTAATCTAATTTCACCTTCTGTGCTTGTTGGCTGTGTTTTAGATTATTTTTCTCTCTTTGTTTCAAAGGAGCCTCCAGTTCTGAAAGCAAGCTTTTAATGTACTGCTCCCTGTGTCTTTCTGTCTCCTAATTTTCAACAACAACTCTCCTTGAAGTACAAAGCAGTAATTTGGAGCTTTGTAAGGCGGTTTCAGATGCAGAGATGAGAAGTGCTAAGCACAAATGATTAATGCTACTTTTTAGATGTAAATGAGTGTAAAATAGTAAGACAAAAGGCGACTGCATTAAGGAATGAAAATGTCACTTTCTCTTCCAAATATAATTTTTTATATTCCAATAGTCTAATGTTCAGTTCCAGTTTTCTATCCCTGTGCACCTTAGATAGGGCTAATTTTATACTGCCTCATATTAAATATATGTAATCATCTTACAAGGATATATGATCACAAAAATTACAGAAGTAAAAGAAAATGTATTAGAATATTAAAAATGTCTTGCTGTTGCAACAAAAAGGAATTAGATTAATAACACGATGGCTATAGAAGGATGTGTGTGTATACAGTATGTGTGTGTATACACACACACACACACTCCAATTTATACTTTAGTTTCTGTATCATGCCTTTTCATGTTGTGGAGGAGCAGATCTCATCTCTCACCTATTGTACAGCTGAACTTGTGTATGAAATAGACAGTGGACCGGGTCTCACGATCAGTGAGACCCGGTTCCTAGTGGTGAGGGGGAAGAGCGGGCTAAGCACAATTAATTTTTTCCTAGCCCGATTTTTGTGATCGTAAGACTAGCCCCTCTATCTGTCTATCTATCTATCTATCATCTACCTACCTATTGTCTTGGAATGAAAGCCAACATACATTGGCTGCCTAGCCTAAAGGGTATCCCATTTAGGCACTGACCCGACCTAGACTTGCTGAGCTTCAGGAAGGTTGCTATATCATATACCTTTAGACCCTGATCGTGGAAGCATCCAGTTTATGCAATTTTCTCACACTTTTTGAGGAATAAGAAACATCAGTTGGGGTGGTCGTATGATCATTTATCATTATGGAGGGCCCACTTTAAGGATAAGGACATCTGAGTGGTGGGGAGACCTGCCTCACACACAAAGACACATACCACTGACACACATCACAGGTAGGTATCACTGAAAGTAACATATAAACCAGTGCTACGTGATAAGCAAAAAGTGTTATTTGTACTTTTTTGGCTACAGACTTTGAGATAAGTCAGTTTATTTGTATCAATAATGTGTCAAATGAAGGTTCTTGGCAAATATAATAATATATATTGATCAGCATTTATAAAGGAACAATATCTTACTTATAGCTTTAGTAAACTGATTAATATCATCCATGGAATAAGAAAATCAGGTTTATTTGGGGTTCTACTGTTGAAGAGCCAGTATGGTGTAGTGGCTAGAGTGCTGGACTAGACTGAGAGACCCAAGTTCAAATTCCTGTTCAGCCATGAAACTAGTGGGGGACTGTGGGTCAGTCACTTATCGCTCAGTCTAAGCTATCTCATAGGATTGTTGTGAGGATGAACACAACCATGTATACAGCTCTGGGCACCTTGGAAGAAGAGTTGGATGTAAATGCAAATAACAAAGATGCTCTTCTGGAACTCCTCAGCACTTGGCAAAGTGTGGAGCATTCATTTCAATACAATAAATATGTGATTTTAAGTGATTTTATGTGTTAATTTTAGGAGATAAGTTGAAAAGAGAACATTTTCATTCATTCATTCATTCAATTTTTAAACCACCCTTCCAAAAAGGCTCAGTGCGGTTTACAATTAAAACAGAAACCATTTAAACCAACAACAATTAAAACAGAAATATAAATATAAACACCAATTAACAATTAAAACATCTTAAAAACAATTAAACAATAAGAACAATTAAAACCCTGAAAACCAGGTTAGAGCACTAAAACAATTAAAACTAATTAAAACGCTGGAAGGTTTTATTGGCTTTTGCCAATAATTCTAAGATTCGCCATGCACTTTTTTTCATTGATACATTTCATCCAAATTTCCTTAATTTACTGAGGCAACATGATATTTATTTCCCTAGGAAATTGGCATATGTCCCAAAGAAGCCTTATGACACAGTTACTGTCTCAAAAACAACCAAGTGCCTTTGGCTGATGAACAAATGTCATCCTTTTTCATTTGTTTTCCTAATAAATTCACATTAACTATATTAGTAAATATCTACAACAAGCCTAATGACTCTTCTGTAGCATAAACATAATTATTGCTGAGTGATTACCAATACAATACAATACAATACAGTACAAATCCCATTAGGGCAGTTGTGGTTGCTAGCTTTATGTAACCCCCATTGGACCACCACCATTATACACTTATAATGTCAGGGATGGAGCTATAACTCAGTGGTAGAAAACTGCGTTTTGAATGCAAAGGTCCCAGGTTCAATCCCTGGCATCTTCAGCTAGGGCTCAGAAATACTCCTGCCTGAAATCCTGGAGAGGTACTGACAGCCAGTCTACTGAGCTAGATAGAGCAACAGCCTGTCTATAAGGCAGCTTCACATGGTCATCTCCTAGATATGGATTCATTATTGTCTGTCTGTAGGCAGTAACTGCTGTGCATTTCCTGTAGCATAGCTTAGTTTCTCCTCACCTCCTTCCTGCCTTGATATCAGTCTTTCTCATATAAGTGCTGTCGAGAGCATCTCAATATTCTCTCTGTCCCTCCCCTATTAGCATATACGTTTGTGCTAACAGTGAACAAAACATGTTTTTAAAAAACTGAATATAGAATTTATCATGTGATCATAAAACAACAACAACTAGCAACAGATGGAGGACTCAAAGTATCTTATATGGTCAGAGGGCACATGCTATTCTTATACTGTTGAAATCTAGCTTGACTCAGGTTGGTTACTGCCTAGTAAATGAATAATTAAGCCCATCTAATTGGAAAAAGAAGCACTGTCTGCCTGAGGTAAGTTGGCTGGAGCTTGGCTGGTCCACAGCCTTTTGGCAGGGTATCGGGGGGGGGGGTGTCACATCACAATTCCTCCTCCTGTGGCATGTGCTGGCCTCTCACCAGAGGACCAAAGCATTTCCAGTCACCAGCTACTCTCATCCTTGGCCTTGCTCCTTTTAAAGTCCATTTCAAATTCCAGACATCCTTTTCTGCCCACCTTGCTCCGTTCTTTATTACCTCCTGGCTGTCCTGCCCATTCAGCCTCGTTGCTTCCCCTTGCGGCTTGTCTGGGTCCTGTTCTTCCCCTTCGCGTTCCTCCCTGCTGCTTTCACTCCACCCATCTTCTGCGATTACCCCCTGACATCAATAGGGTGTGCAGATAGAATTTCCCCTGCCCTGTCTGGCCACACAGGTAAGTCACTCCACTTTCCAGGCCAGGTGGGATGGCTGCAGGAGTGGCTGCTCTGCCTAGCTCCTGCCCTGCTCCCCGGCGGCTGTAGAGGCATCCAAGACATCCCTGGTGAGAGGTGCGGGGCGGCAAGCTGGATGGGCACCTTTCAAAACTGTTGGCTTTCTTAGGTTTTGCAGGGGGATAGCAACAGTCCCAGTTCAACCCAGCTCCTCCTGGTGTCTCCTCCTAGTATCCTCCCTGTGGCTCTTGCTGGTGTCTCCCTTTGTTCCCTTTGAGACAGGGAACCTTTCTCTCCCTCTGTAAACTGCTTTGAGAACATTGTTGTTGTTTAAAAGTGTTATAAAATTACTATTATTAATAATAATTACATAAAGTTGCCCAGATTCAATTATTACATGTGGTATGTAATAATTTTAATAAGAAGTAATAATTTTAACATGTAATGTTATGAAATAATAATATTAATGTAATGTTAAAATATGCAATCATTCTAATAAGAACTCAGAAAGCACCCCGATAATAAGAGGCTCATGTGCTGACATTTACTTGTAGAATGCCAATTGTGACATCTCTAGACAGGATTTTTCTTCATTTTTAAAACTAAGCTGAAGAGCCTTTTGTCACTTCTAATACTGATTCCTTTCTCTATTCTCTACTAATGTACTGTTTCATAGGCTCCAGTTAGCATGAAACACTGCAATGAGAGCATTAAATCAGATCAGCCCTTCACTTAAATTCACCATTCCTCTCTGCTGCTGACAGTTGAGCAACACATTGATTTCAAGACTTCACACCTCCTGAATATTGGTGGTGCCTGAGGTTCAGCAGATGCTACACAGCTTGTTATTTTAACTAAAGAGAATTTCTGGGCCTAACGGCAGTTTCCATCATCATAGCAGAACTCTTCCTGTTCATGTGCTTAAATCCAGAATGACTGGCTTCTTATTTTATGGGCTGAATGAAGGTTGGCTATTTTGAGAAGAAGAGATTTGCCTGTTTTCCTTTGTTCAAATACCATATATATAAAACATGGGAAATATGTGAGATTATTGTGGCAAACTTCACGAACACGTATTTTGCATACAATGGCTTTTTTCATGTTTGAATATTCTATTTCTTCAAGTCATATTTTATGATGTCTTCTGTGTTTTAAAGTCTTTAAAGTGTTTGAATTTTTTTGCCTGACATTCTGACTACTGAAGCGGAGCATTGTGCAACCAGTAGGACTGACCTTGTAGCTCTGTCTCTCAGCCCTGTCTTGGAGATGCCAGGGAGGGAACTTGGAACCTTCTGCATGCAAACATGCAGATGCTCCTCCAAGAGCGGCTCTATCCCCTAAAGGGAATATCTTACAGTGCAAACGCATGTAGTCTCCCATTCATATGCAACCAGAGACCTTGCTTAGCAAGGTGGACAATTCATTTTTGCTACCACAAGACCAGCTCTCCTGCCCTAATATTGTGTTATAGGGATGTGCACGAAAATCTTTGGGACCGACGGGGGTAGCACTTTAAGGGCGGGGGAGGGTGTACTCACTCCTCCCGCCGCATTTCCCCCACCGGCATGCTGTTGTTTTTAAGCACGTCGGGGCAGCAGCGTTCCTCCCTGCTGCCCCATTTCCCCCATCGACCGGAAGTGGCGAGCGCACGTGTGCCACTTCCAGCCACTTCCGGCTGATGGGGGGAACGGGGCGGCAGGGAGGAACACTGCCGCCCCAAGGGGCTTAAAAACAACAGCGCGCTGGCGGGGGAAATGCAGTGGGAGGGGTGAGTACACCCTCCCCCGCCCTTAAAGTGCTTCCCCCGCCTGCGCCGAATGCCGAAACAGCCCCCAGCGCTGAAATGTTTCGAAGGCCTCCATAATGGCCTCTGAAAAGTTTTGGGCACAAGCCTATTGTGTTAATGTTGCTGCCCTAACACTGTGTAAGAACAACCAATCATCTTTTCATATTGGTTCAGGTAAGGTTCACATAGTCCACATAGAATGTGGTACCAGGAGCAAGTTAGCAGCCATACTAGAGATTATAACATGGATACAGATCCCTCCCCAAACAATTGAGGAGTCCCTCTCATTTTACTGAACTCTTCCCACCAATCTAATAGCCTGTATCTTCCCCCAAAGTGTATTTCCTCCCCCCTGCAAAAAATAATAATTGAGGAGTTACTCCTCAAGTTTTTCCACTATCTGCCCCTCAAGCAACAGAATTCTGAACTGCGCTACTTCAGACTGCAGGTGAGAGAATCATAGTTCTGAAAGCTTCCTAAATGTTGAATCTAGCACACCAAGGAACAAGTTTAGTGTAGATTTAGCAATGCATTCATTTACTATGTGCACAGGTTTCATTTTTTGTTTTACATGGGAACTACTTAAAAATATAAACTCCTCCTCCTCTCCAAAGGTTGAAGTGATACAGTTCAGAATTCTGCCTTCTCAATTTGATCCTTCTTCTGTATAAATGAACTCTTAGATAGATTGTAAGTCTATTTACTGATGATGCCCTGTCTGGCTAGAAAAACTTTTATTGTTCCTTTTTAGAACCATAAAGTTCCAGGTCCATGTCCATTATTGTCTCGGTCCAATAAACATATTGGTTTGTATAAATGGTTCCCAGAGCTTTAATCCGTCAACAAGGACCTCAGCAAAATTTGCAAATGTTGCTTTTAAAGATGAACATCAAAGTAATTGTATACTGTGTGATCCATTATGTGCTTCATGGAGGCAATATCTTTATGGGAACAGGAGAGTTGCACTCACACAAGGACCCTTTCTGCTTATAGAAGAACCTCTTGCATAAGCATGACTCTCCTCATGTTCAAGGATGAGCTTGCAAAAATTGAGCACCAGTGAGAGAAAGGTTAGAAAGATATTTAACTAATTTACGTGTTTTTAAAATACATCTTCTGTGACTGAAAATCTACAATTGGTTGTCAGATTCTTTACAAACCTTTGTTGCTCTCCTCCTTGTTCCATGTTCATTAATGTCACCAACACCTTTCTTAAGATAAAGATAAAGCTCAGTACATGATGTTATGCTTGCAAGGGCCTCAAACCTATGATTAAATTTACATTAGGGGAGGAATATAAGACTCTGTGCTGAAATACAAACTGGTTTTGACTGATTAACTTTGTCTGTGGGTCACTGTGAATGAGCTTTAAGGTCCCAGTTCAGAAGATGTTGGCTTTAATTACCTTGTGGAAAAACCATTTTGTCTATAGAATGAATGAATAGTCTTTCAGAACAAAAGTAAACCTTGGTGCAGTTTTTGTCAAAATAGGCAATGCAATTAGACTAATGGCCTGTCACATTTATTTCGCATGAAGTGAAACTACTTTAATGGTAGGAAATTCTGCTGTATATATTTTGAGCTTATTCAAATTTAAACCATTTGTAAAATACTTTAGTAAAATGTTTTAAAATGCCCCTTTAAGTATAAGTGATTTTTTATATGAAGATTAGCATATAATCCCTACAAAATCCAAATCTTCTGAATGAAGACACCAACACAGTCTCACTCATACTTTGATTTAAAAGGCCCCAAAGCCTTTAGGGGAATCTCTCATGTTAGTTACAGGGAAACCAGTCCAGCTCCCAGAACAATGAAGACTTTGTCTGCTTAGTATTTCAAAATGCAAAACAAATGTATGCCTTTTGTAGTGTGAACAAAGGAATGTACAGTATATATATTTTAGGAAAGAAAGTACATTATTTTCTATTACTATTGTCCTTTAAACACCCCCCCCCTCTAAACAACTTCTTTGGGGACTTTTGTTTGCTAATAAATGTGGTTTTATTATGCAGAAAAGATCTTCTGGTCATTATGGATAACCTCTTATGGAAGTACCTTTATGTTCTGCATGGGTTACCAGCAGGCTGGGGTGTAGCTATAATTGAGTGGATGGGTTGAAATAACCTGGGCCTCCCCCATCTCCTGAGGGCTCCCAGCTCCACCCCTCCCTATCTTCTTCATTATCTCCCTATCTTCGAAGGGCCCCAAGGGAGAGAGGGGTGAACATGAGCTCCCTCTCCCATTACTACGCCATACCAGCAGGCTCTATAGCCATCCCTCCGGCCACAGCTTGCTCCCTTCCAAGTCCACTTTGTTCTGAATTAGCTTCTTGGGTGAAATCTCACTGTGGCAGAAGGCTGTCTTCTCCTGGCTCCTCCTCCCACTCTGGCTTGCCTCCCACCCACCTTTGCTGGCCTCCCCATTGAGAAAACTGCTTTGAATGCAGAAGGTTCCAGGTTCAATCCCTGGCATCTCCAGGTAGGGCTGGAAAATACCTATTTGAAACTGGAGAACTGCTGAACTCAGTACACAATACTGAGCTAGATGGCCCAGTCATCTGACTTGGTATAAGGCAGCTTCCTGTATAATGTCAGCTTCATTCTTATGACCACCTCAACACATGGTGGCTGTGGAAAAAGACCCAGGCTGTACTGACTTCTCGTGGTGTGGAGTTCATCAAATAAGTCATTAACTGTGGTGAAGCAGTATACAAAAAGCTGAATCTCGACTGTTCAGCTTCTAGCAGTGAATATACAAAATCAACTTGCCATGTACTGAAGCATCTGCAGCTGCTAGCATCGGTTTTCTTGTGCTTATTGTATGGTGGCTATTGCATAGCCTAATTACTTGATCCAGACAGCAGTTTAGTGGAAGAACTTGGTTTTAAACTGATTAAATCCCATTAACAAGAAGTGGGTTAAAATAAGAATAGAGCAGTTTAACTGTGAAACAAGCTTGAAAGTAAATTGCCAGTAGACAATATCCAAATAATGAATGAAGAGTCTGCTGTGGCAGATCATGAAATACTCAAGTTAAATGAATGCTTGGTGAGGGAAAGCTTTAAGGGCAATTCACATATTACAGTGTATACATGTATACATATTTTCATTTGAACAACTCTACATGATGGATTCAAAGCGAAACATGCTCCTACCCCATGCTTTACGCACAAACCTTTGCCATGAGCCCCACTGCCCATTGAGATCATCAGGAGAGGTCTTTCTGCAGTTGCCACCGGCTCATCTGGTGGCTACTCAGGGACAGGCCTTCTCCGCTGCTGCCCCGAAGCTTTGGAACGCCCTCCCTGCCGAAATAAGAGCATCCCCATCTCTGACAATTTTTAAAAAACCTTTAAAGACAATTTGTTCACCCAGGCTCTTAATTAAATACCATTTTAATAGTTTTAACATAGTTTTAAAATATTGCTTTAAAATTTTAAGTTGTTGTAATGTTTGGACTTTGTGCTGTCATTTATTTTAACCAATATTTTAATTTCTCTGTTGTCATTTATTTGTTTTAACTAATGTTTTAACTTTTCTGTTGTCATTTTTTTGTTGTAAACTGCCCAGAGACGCAAGTTTGGGGCGGTATAAAAATATGTTAAACAAACCAACCAACCAACCAACCAACAAACCAGGCCCCTGGCTGGGTTTACTTGCCCCCCACCCCAGTGATCGGGCTGCTGTGCACTCCAAGAGAGGAAAGAAAATGAGGTGGGTCTTCCAGTATGCCTTGCGGGAGCAGTGGAGAGGCAGTCTTCAGTACTGCAACAGCTCCACTGTGCCTGGCCCCGCTTTACACAGGACTCTGTGGGTCTGAGAGCTACCTACAGCCAGAGCAGCTTTAAAAATCAGATCTCACACACAGACAATCAAAGGCCGAGGTAAGAGAAGAGTTGTTTCCCTCCTGCCTCAGTTTCCTCTCTACAACCCAGCTTTTCTGTTCATGAGAACAGCCCCTGCTGAACAAGCAAAGAGGCACCTTTTAAAAGTGGTGATTCTCTTTATTTATCGGGGGAGAGCAACTGGCCCTATCCATCCCCACCACAGCATCCCTCCAGTGGCCCTTGCTGGTGTCCATCCTTTTTTCTTTTCTTTTCTTTTTTTAAGATTGTGAGCCCTTTGGGGGACAGGGAGCCATTTTATTTATTTATTTATATCTATGTAAACCGCTTTGGGGACGTTTGTTAAAAAGCGGTATATAAATATTCATCGTATTCATATTTTCTTATACATATCCATTTCAACATTTTACATTGAAAAGTAATGCTCTCAGTCTTCTATATTTTCGTATGCCTTCTGATAACTCATAGCTTAATAAAATCAATGGGATGCGAGTTTGTCACTTAATTATAAATGGGGAAAATATCACAACTACTACAAATTTGAAGAGTTACTGTATGAAGCGAAGACTACAGAAGATGGGCTCAGAATGGCATTCATCTAATGTATTGGAAATGTTTACTGAGGAACTCAGTGAGCCCCTGTCAAGCAATTTTGATGCAATGGACAGTAAACCTATTGGTGTCTGTTTAATGCACTGAAGATGTTTGGAGAGTCACTCTGTGCAATCAGTTGAAGCAATTTTGATGCAGCGGACAATAACAATATTGGAAAGTAATTTGAAAGTAACGATTTACCACAACAGTTGTGCAAAAGAATATTAGCCTTTCCCCAAAACAAAAGGTATCTCAGTATAACTGGACAATAAATCATATTTATATTGTGTTAGTTTACAGACATCAGAGGATATTATCCCTAAAAGCTAATATTCATGCTGTACTCCAAAGACTTTGCTTCTTTTTGATCGCCTCATTTAGTTTAACAATTACAAATAGAAGATACCTGTAGTAAAACCGATAAAGCCAACAGCTCAATCCAAGGCACAACTGACCTGAAGTGGGAAAACTTTATGTTGTGAAGCTGAAATGATAAGAATATTTAGAAATATCCTGAAAAAAGAATTAACTTAAAATACTTTTCAGGATGTGATAGTTTTGACAACAATGTTCCACTGTGGAAGAAGATGTGTCTCACCACCTTCTGGCCAGGACAAGCCTGAAATCCTAACTGCTCTGGATGAAACCTTGGTTGGAAAGGGTTCTATTGCTGTCTCTAGCATTCACATGACTGTAAATAGGGTAGAAAAGATGTGCGCAGTCCCTATCCACAGTCGTGTGAACACAAAAAACTAGGTAGGAGGAGGGAAGAGTGATTGTGTGGGAAGCAGGAGGTGAGCAGGATGGGTTTTCAGTTTTCATCCAGCCTTGTTGAAATGCTGAGGGCAGAAAATGGGTAAGGCGTGCCCATCTGACACAGCTCCCATCTTCCACACAATCACTCCCTCCTCCCCCATGCTTTTTGAGTTCACATGACTGTGGGTTGCATGCATATATGGCTCTGTCAGGGCGCTCCTCCAACCCTGTTTAAGGTCATGTGAGTGTGCATCTTACAACTCCCCTAAGACCACCATCCTGGAGGATGCACCAGGGGTAGCTGCAGAATCACACACACCCGTTTTAGTTCCTCTGCATTTATCCTTGGGACTCTGGGGGCAGAAATGTTACGAGTCTGGTTTTGAAGCCCAGGCTAAAAGGTGTAGTGTGTATCCGTCAGCAAGGGACCTTTGTTGCTGCTGCTGTTGAGCCTACTCAGAAGGATGAACCGATATGTGTGCTTCAGAGTAGGATCCTGCTGATGCTTCAGGAAGGGGTAAAGCAGCAGGGCCAATTAAAAAACCAAACTCAGTTGCTGCCTAGCTCTTGCTGCTGCAAAGCCTCATCTTGCTCTGCACCAAGTTTGTTGTGATTTTTGGCTGGACAGCTTCCCTGCTATTTTAACAGCATTGCTACAGACCTGCACCTTGGTCTGCTGAGCAGCTCCCCAGCCTTCACTCAGTCAGGGGAGTAGGGCCAGCAAGGGCAGGCAAGGTGGTACATTGTGGTCACTTCAAGTGGCAAAAGGCATGAACCAGCCCAGATCAGGCCAAAAGCCTATCTAGTCCAGCAACCTTCCTGTTTCCTCGGAAGCCAACCAGATGCTTCCTCCACAGCAATGAAGAAAAATGTTCCTTTCCCTCTGTTTCTCCCTGCAACAGGCATACTGCCTCTGAACACAAGGCTCCATATGGATACCATGGCTGTGACCTCTTCTCCATGAATTTGTGTGATCCCTCTAGAGCTGCACAACTAGAGGCTTGCCAAATAGGAGTGTGCACGGAACTGGTTTCTGCGGATGGTTCAAATGTGAACCAAATTCGAACTGAATCACCGGTCTGTAAAGCCGTTCAGTCGAATCGACTGGTAGTTCTCTCTGTTTGATTGAACCTGGTTGACCTGGTTTGACCCAGTTTGACAGGCTATGCTTGTAAAGGGGAATCCGATGAGGATTCCACTTTACAAGCAGTGGGGAATCCTTCCTTTAAAAGGATTCTAAGGGAGCCGGTGGCAACAGGGTGGGGTGGGGGGAGGCACCTTAGGCTCCCCTAAACCTCAGCAGCCTGCCTGGCAATGGTGTGCTTCCAGCATCTGCACATGTGCAGAATCCTGCTGCCAAACAAGATGCAGACCACCATCCTGATAGTGTGGCTGCCTACTTCGAGTACCTGACAACTTCCCAAGCAGGCAGCAGCAAAGGAGGGGGCAGCATCCAGTCTAGTTCACCATGACTGAGCACTATTGAAATCAAAAGGAAAGTTAGTCCTGAGCAACTTGAATCCAATCAGTTCAGTGAAATTAAGTAAAGACTAACTTTGTCTACCCATGAGGATTATTTCATGAGTGCTAGGCACAGCTGCTGTGCTTGACTTGCTGGGTGAAAGGTTATGCAGCTCTGGAAGAAATGCACTCTCAGAATTTTCCTATAACTCTTTTCTAGAATGCATCCCATACATCTATTTTCAGCCTTATTTTACAAGTTTAATATGTGCATACAATTATACTACTTTGTATTAGAGACATAGAAAATGTAAAGGCTGAAACAAACATTTTACAATATCTAGTATTTTTTCAGTCCTTTTTTCTTGCCAATATCACAAATATAATAGAGACCTCTGTAAATGCAGCCATTTAATTACCCTGGTATCCTTTCAGATAGAGTGATGCTAGTTGTATATTATGGGCTGTATATTATTTGCTGCAGCAGTAGTATCAAAATATGAAACTGGAAAATATGTTTCCCCCCCTTACAAATACTTTTTTCCTTAGAGATCTGCATAATTATTTAGTCTTTTGAGAATTAAGCAAAAGAAACAAAAGCACTATTTCCCCTACTTTAAAAGTACAAAAGGAGAAAATGGAAAAAAGATGTACTTGTATAAGGGACAGAACTCTAGGCAGTCGAATCATTTTTGACCTGATCTGTCATGCTGTGATGTGGATCACTGAATGACTTCTATTATTTGGCCTTGTTTTGTGCACATATAGACCACAGGATGCCCCCAAGCTATGGTGGAGGCCACCAACATTCAGTTTTGTTCTCCCCCCACCGCCGAAACAGCTGATCCCTACCAAACAACACTGCTATCTCTAGCATCCTCTTGGTCAGTGCTGTCACCAGCTTTTGAATTTCAAACTATTGCTAATTGGGTCCCCAGATAGTACCAAGCACTACACGTGGCAATATGCTGGGGAATCTGAGCCTGCATGTTTGACCTTCAAAATATAGTGACAACAAGTGAGCAATTCCTGTAGAGTAATGAAGAACGTCTGAGAAGTGGACTACAAAACAGACCCACATGCACGAATACAATGAATACAATGCTATGTTCATTAAAAAACAAACTTTTGATAGCTTTTTCTGAAAAACCTGTGCTCAGTGCCGGCCTGTCCACTAGCCAGACCTATGAAGTCTTTTAGGGCACTGCTTTGAGAGGCCCACACTGCCTCATCCCTCTCAGTTTTCCAACATATGATCAAGTTGGGTCTGTGCTGCCAGGCGTTTAGGGCTGCTCCCTCCTCCGTCTGTGATTTTATTGTTGATTATCTTTTTATTGTTCTGGTTGATATTTTATCGTACTTGTTAGCTAACATGAGTACAGCCAATACTGGTAACTGAGCAGAGGCACTTTTTAAATTGGCAACTCTCTTATATTTAGTAGGGGGAGAGCAACTGTCTGTATGGGGGGCATCGCAGTCACCTAGAGTTCCAATACTTGGGCCGGGGGTGGGGGGTGGGCATTGTGACATTGTGAATGAGCAGCCTGTATGGCTCAAGTCAAAGTTAGGGTCTGTCTGGTCGCTGACCATAATATTCCATTTCATTCCAAGTTGGGATTCTGCCGTTTTCACCTGGAGGGTTGGTGCCAAGATCAAACTTTCCATAGGGCATTCTAGGGCCAGTCCTCTCTTGTGCTGCCATATCTTCGTGGCTACATTCGCACGTAACACAGAACCATGGGTCCAAGTTCCACGCCCCCCCAGCCCCAGCTCACTTGTCCAAATTTGGATGTAATGGAGAGCAGGGAGCCTGCAGTCAGCGAGACTACAGAGCCAAGGGAGAACTGGCTGTCTGGGCTTCCTTCTTTCATGAAGAACAGCCTGCACAGCCAATGACAGCCAGGGAGAGGGAGGAGCTTCCTCCCTTAATTCCGGTTTGAGGGAATGCAGCCTGTGCTTCCGCATTTGGGGGATTGTAGAATCTTCTTCACTGGCTGCTGCAGCAAGAATCTATTGAGTGGATTGGGTATATGATGCTCTACCACAAGACTTCAGCTAAGAGAGCCCAATAGGCACAGCCAACCTTACCTGCAAAATTGGGCCACCACATTTCCAGTTGGGGCTTCTAAGAAATGAATGGAAATCAATTATTTCCACAAAGCTAACAGAAATGTTGATAACCCTCTCATGAAGAAAACGAATATGATGAATATTTATTTTAGCATCTACAGATTTTCAGTATGATGTGTATTTTAGCATCTACACATTTTCAGCATCGGAAATGCATGGGTTGAATGAAAACAGTGGTTTTTGAAGTTCAGAAGATTTTTTTAAAAAAACTTATAATGTACACCTGACCTTAAAAGAAAACTAATAAAGGGGATAGATTTATATAAGAGTATTTATAGCTATATGAAAGCTGAGTATAACAGAACATTAATTACAAACATCTTAAAAACAAAATTATTAGTATGTTTTTGTTTCATAAGAATTCAGGATATTAATAGTACTCAACAGAATGCTGAGAGGTGTAAAATAAAGAAAGTGAAAAGGTGGGGGGGGATGATACCTTCACCTTAAAGTCTCAAAAATTCAGTTGCAGTCTTAAGGGCAAATCCCAGCCATGCTTAAGCACATTTTCAGTAGGAGAAGGGTTCTGAACACAGATTCCCCATCTATATCAATGGCTGAAATTCTAACTAGTGCTGCCACCTAGGTAGTATGTGCACTCATGTGGAAGGCTATTTTTTCAGTCTCTCCCAACCCCAGAAGCAGTCCCTATGGATCTCTTGATTGTGGTGCAGCCCTCATGACCCGCTTGTGGGTCACAGAGAGTTCTTCCAAGGGAGACCATTGTAACTCTCTTCACCCCCATGAGACCAGTCTGCAGTGCAGAACTACCATTGCTGAGGCACACTGCAGTGCAGGAGTGCTAGTCAAGATGTTTGCCAAAGCATTTTTTATTAGTTTCTGGGCATCTTTTTTCAGTCTGACAATCTGGCAGAAGTCTTATGCTGCTATGCACACATTCCTGAGGATGATTGGACAACCATCTCTAGATGGTTGCAAGTGGGGAGATTGCAGCTGACAATGGAATAAAGGTAATATGATGCCTTGCTGCTTGATGTGTACGGAGTACCCCTGTGCATCTCCTTGGGTTTCCTCCTGTCTTCCCTTGATGGTGAAAAGCAAGTTAGGGATGTGCAGACCAGTCCGGTGGTATGGCAGTCCAGAGGTTTGGTCCGGAGGTTCACGGGTTTGGGATCGAACCGAACCTGCTCCCCGGTTCTGTCCAGATCAGAACTGAACCTTTGGACACGTTTGTGAATTTTTTAAAATTTTTAAAATAAATTTAAGGTACCTTTAGCCCCTTTGGGGGGCTTCCTGTATGCCACGGTGGGGGGGATCCGCGAAGGTTCCCCTTTCCCCCGCTGGCCTCTGAAGTCACCACCGTGGCCTGGGGATTTGATCATTTTTGGCCCATTCAGGCCTCTGTAGTGTGTGGTGGTGGCCAAAATGGCCACCGCCGCACATGTGTAAAGCACATGTGCAAGCCCTGGCATGACCCAGGGCCTTGAAGAGGTCATTTGCGCATGCACGGTGGCCATTTTGTTTTTTCCATGTTGTGCAACTTGTCAACATATTCCACTAGTGCCAGAACTAGTCTGGAACAGATGGGATCTTTCTTAACACAAAATCCTTTCTTAGCGCAACACCCTAGCACCCTTGTGCTAGTGAAACAGGCTTGAGGCTTGAAAACACTCTAGCAGATATAAACGAATAGAATTTTCAGTAACAAACAATGAATCCACTCTCATTCGCTACCAGAGAATCTACACTCAGAACACCTCAGAAACACAAAACCCAGTGCCCCATGGGCTTGTGCATATGGGGGTGGTTGGCACCCTATTTGCACTACATCACCACTCGCTCTGGGCCACCCCGGTGCCTTCCAAGTGGAGTTATGGGGCTGCTGAAATCCCCATTATTCCCTATGGGGGAAAAGCTTAAAGACGCACAGACTTCACAAATTCTTTAAAAATCACCCCTTTGCCCAATCACTTTGAAACCTGGATGGTAGCAGGCACCCATTTGGGAACTACCACCCAACCCACTGTGGCACTCCTAGGAGGCACCCACAGGCAGAAATAGGCACTGTCTGTCCCCATTGCCCCATAGGGTGAATGCAGCACACCTCAACAACAACAGCAGATCTTTGCAAAGAACAAGGTTTTCAAAGGTCACACACATCCACTGTGTCACTCACCACATCCATTGTGTCCCCCCTGAAATGCAATTGATCTACACACAACAGTGTGAAACAACAACAATGAAAGGCACTGCCGCATGCACCCCCTCCCAATGCAGGGTAACAGCAGCCGCCAGTAACAAGCATACTAGCTGCAGTTTATGGCTACAGCACATAACCAGGTCAGGTTCACACCAAAAGCACACCCACTCTGAAGTCACTGAAGGGCATTCCAATGCATTGCCGGGATTGCCGGGATGTTCTTTAATCATGTAAGAGGGATGTTCATCTGAACCTAACCCTCTAAATGTGCTGCAAAATGAAGTTTAAACCAGGGATGGGCAATCTTGGCTCTCCTGTTGTTGAACTACAACTCCCTTCATCTCCAATCACAATATTTTGTGACTGGGCATGATGTTGCAGAAGGGCCAAGATTCCCCACTCCTGGTTTAAGCTCTCTTTAAACAGGGTTTTGGATTGTGTGTGTGGGGTGGGGATTCAGATGAACGCCCCTCTCGTGTGATTAAAGGGTGCCCACACAGTTCATCGGAAGGTACTTAGTGACATCAGAGTGGGCATGTTCTTGCTGCAACCCTGTCCTGCTTGCATGTTTCACACCAAATATATATTGTTATATACAAGCTATGCACAAATATAAAACAACTTTTAGAAAAGATGAAAGGGTTTCAACTATATCATACGCATTTGCATAATTCTCAATAATCCTTAAACACATAAGACCTCAGGAGCCTGAACATGAATCACTTCTATCATGTTAACACTTTGCTGTAGTTATGTGCAATGCCTCCTATTAAAAGATCATATTTTCAAATGTAACTTGTTCCTTCAAATGCACAAGAAACAGAATGTTATCCACAAAAGGAGCCTTATTATCGAGATTGTTTTGCTATTTTTTTATGACTTGAAATTCAAATTGCATTATCCTCTCCTCAGCAACAGGATCTAGTGCCTACAGCAATGTCAAAAGAAGAACATGTCAGACGGCTATATTACATGGCACACTGCTGTGTTTGTCTGTCTGATCATTGTAGAAGCAGAGAAGTCCTTCAGGTAATCAACAGGCTCATAACAATAAGCTTCTGTGCTTTACATAAATACACTTCTTACCAACGGAGAGTGTCAAAGATATGATTAAAATAATATATTTTGCTGGCTTCAGGGCATTTCCACATCAGACAGTGGAAGGTTATATTCTTCTGCTGTAACATAGATTAAATGACAAAACCATAATCTAACAAAAACTCATTTTCCACCACATGTAATTTCCCCCCTCCCTGCATTCCTAATGGAGGTTAAACTGGAATTCTCACAATCCACTTACCCCTGGGGTAGTCTTAGTGATTCTGATGGGATTTGTCTGGAGTAAGCAGTCTGAAGATAACAGCCTGAAGACGGACCTATGGGAGGAGAGCTGGTCTTGTGCTAGCAAGCATGATTCCCCTATCTTAAGAAAGGTCCACTCTGGTTTGCATTTGAATGGGAGCACTGTAAGATATTGCCCTCAGGGGATGGGGCTGCTCTGGGAAGAGTTTCTTCATGCTTGCAGAAGGTCCCAAGTTCCCTCCCTGGCATCTCCAAGATGGGACTGAGAGAGACTCATGCCTGTAACCTTGGACGGAGGAGCTGCTGCCAGTCTGTGTAGACAATACTGAGCTAGATGAACCAATGGTCTGACTTGGTATAAGGCAGCTTCCTATGCTCCATATGTCCCACTACTTAAAACATGGGACTGCCTCTGAAAATAGTGACCCGTGTTGAGCTCTACCTCCCTATAACATGTAGTCAAATGTACTTTATGATTGTAGCCCTTTTCATGCATTCAGTAAGCCCATATATTGAATGTGTGGAGTGGAGCAGGATAGTATCTGCCAGTCCTGTCTGATCTCTGGGTGTTCAATAGTAGATGTGAAAAGGGATATATGTACTAGAATCTCCATTGAATGTGCAGGAGGGTCATCGTGGGTACAATAGGTCTAGTCCCACTACCTCGCCGTATCTTAGAATGTGAAAAGGGCTTATGTGTCCACAAGACCAGAAGAGTTGGTCTTGTTCTAACAAGCATAAATTGTCCCCTTTGCTAAGCAGGGAACACTCTGGTTTGCATTTGAATGAGAGACATGTGTGAGCATTGTAAGATATTCGTTATTTTATGCTTGCATGCAGAAGTTTCCAAGTTCTCTCCCTGGCATCTCCAGAGTGGGCTGAGAGAGACTCCTGCCTGCAACCTTGGAGAAGCCACTGCCTGTCAATGTAGACAATACTGAGCTAGATGGACAAATGGTCTGACTCGGTATAAGGCAGCTTCCTATGATCCTATGTATTTCGTTAATCTAATCAGCAGCAGCCATTATGTGATTTGGAGGTGGGTAGACCTATCAAGATTCAAAATGATCTTGATAGACTCAAACCTGGGGACCAAAACCAAGAAGATGTGCAACAGAGCAGTGTTTTCCCTATCCCCCCCACCCCATCTGTGTGTGGAATGAGTTTTGTTCTGGGCGGCAGTATCAAGTCAGTGTGTCAAGGCACACTGGGCAGCAGTATCAAGGCATGTGAGCACGTGCATTGAGAATGGGGCTTTCCTGATTCAACTTGAGCAGGACCTAAAATTAACTGAGTGGACATCAAAAAACATATGAGTGCGTGCACACACCTTGGAGGGAATACTGCATCACAGGCAAATATAAAGTCTTACATTTGCATAAGAAAAATCAAATGCACAAGTATAGGAAGGGGAGACCTGGCTTGGCAGCAGCAGAAGTGAAAAAGACCTACTGTAGGTGTCCTGGTGGACCACAAGCTAAACATGAACCAGCAATGTGATGCAGCTGCTGAAAATGCAAATGCAGGGGTTCTCAAACTTGGGTCCCCAGATGTTCTTGGACTGCATTTCCCATAATCCCCAGCCACAATGGCCAAAGACCATTGTAGCTGAGGATGATAGCAGATGTAGTCCAACAACATCTGGGACTGAAGTTTGAGAACACCTGTATTAATGTAATCTTGGACTACATTAACATGAGCATAGTGAACTACGATAAGAAGTAACAGTTTTACTCTGTTTTGCACTAGTCACTTGGAATAGAGGCTGACACACTGACTAATGAAATATGCATGTAAGGAGGCTCTGTGGGACTGCACTATGAGCCTACACTCAGCTCCCCCAATCATCCGGATAGCCATGTGTCATGGATGCTGTAGCTGTGTCCTGCATTGAGTATGGGGGTTGATGGAGAAATTCTGGGAATTCTGGGTTTGTTTAATGAACAGAGGCCATCACTGTCCATCAGGTTCAAAATTTTATTGATCACAACATGCCGGGTGTCTCTCTTCTAAGTGCGCACACTCAGGCTTTTGGCAAGAGTCTTTTATACAGTTACATACAGGCTATAGGATTGAGTACAGAGCCTATCAGAGGCCAAAGTTCCATGGTATACACCAATCATACCAGTACAAGCAGAATAAAGCTTAGCCATTGGTAAACAAGGAGGAGATTCTCACGATCCACCAAAAGCGGGCTAAGGGAGCCTAGCCTTCTTTTGGAGGATTGTGTGCTACCATGGGAGCTGCGCGGCTCCCGGCAGCAAACCCTCCTAATTCCCCCTCCCTTTAGACGAGGTTAGTGGAGCGAGCACTCTGCTAACCCTGTCTATTTGATTGTGTATTGCTGCAGTGTGGCTCCGCACTGCGGCAACACACGAGGAGACAACACATGAGGAGACAACATACGAGGAGACAACACACTGAAACAAGCCTCCTGGCCCTGGGGGTCTCTCCAGGATGCCCCACATGTGGGTCATCCTGAAAATTCCGGGGGCCACGCAGCCCACAATCCCCACAGCCCTCACTGGCTCCATGACGGAGCCGGCAGCCATGTGGGCGGCCGATCCGGCCACCCAGGGCTGCCTGAATGATCGTCTGCAGGGAGAGTGGGCTAAGCCCGCTCTTTCCACTAACCTGCTCTTGGCGAGTCTCACTGATTGTGAGACTTGCCTCAAGGTGAACCAATTACAAGGCAGAAACCAGCAATAATGCACCAATCAGCTTTAGCTGTGCTTATCCCTAGTCAGGCAGGACAAGGTATGATCAACAGGTGCTTATCTCTAGTCAGGCAGGGCAGAGTATTGTTTCCAGGAAAAGGGGTACTGTAAGAGCAGGGTTCAGAAACTTGTGACCTTTAGGGCTTATGCAGGTGAGATAACTAGGTGAAAGGGGATAATGGAATTTTCCTTCATGAGGGTGAAAGAAAAAACCTTCAAGGTTCCTTCCAACTCTTTTTCTATGGGCCACCACAGACATGCTGTCACAACATGGCTACATAGGAACGCCTCAATGGTGAAGTTTGTAATGATATCATCCACTCTGATTCAAGATGGTGGCCATGTGAATGGATGAGGCACAAGTGGGCTACCTTGTGGACTGCCTAGCTGATTTGAACCAAATTTGGTACAGTTGTATTGAGTGACACACAGGGACACCTCAACGGCAAAGTTTGTGATGATGTCATCCACTCCAATTCAAGATGGTGGACATGTGAATGTTTAAGGCTGAAGTGGGCTAACTTGTGAAGATGGTAATTATCAATTAAGAGTACAGTGAAAGGAAAGTAGGAAGATTAGTTCTTACCAGAACAAGTTGTTGATTTGATATGATTTTCCAAATCTACATGTAGACTAGTAGAGGGTCAGCAAACTTAGTCCCCACCTAGACATGGCCTTTACTGTAATTGCAAATCTGTTTCATCTAAGAATGTTTTATAAATTTTACATTTACATATCTTCCTTTGTCAATTGCTATATGATAATCAGTTTCCAAATATTTTATTTTCCCATAGCAATATCTTCTTGTAGATACTTCAGATGCAGAGACAAATCTTTTTATCTGTGTCTTGATCACAATTTACAAATGACAGAGGTCCTCTTCAGATGTTATGAGCGCTCATGGTTACAAGCGGGGAGGAAGTCCTGCCACCCCACTGTCAATCACCCCCTCACACTGACGATCACAGTTATGATGCCATTCGTCTGAAGGGGTGGTGCCATAAACATGATCATGGCAAATCCATGAGCTGCAACCTGGCGCTAAGGGGTGATTGACAGCAGGGCAGCAGGACTCCCCCCCCCCACATTTGCTTGCTGTAACTATGAGTGCCCAGGGCATTTATAATGCCTCAAGAGGGCTAGAGATAGAACTAAAGGGAGTATGTATATCTTACCAAACTTGGGAGCAGATTTTTTTTTTGGCTGTTCCAGTATAGTTTGTAATATTCTAGTATAGTTACTAGATTACTATAGATATACACAATATTCTTAAATTTGTAGAAGAAGGAGAAAGACAGATTTTGTAAAAGCAGGGATGATTTAAAGCAGCATTAACTGAACTTTGTTGAAATTTAAAGCACAGAGGCAGCTTCTTTCTTATTTCATCCTTCCTGCTATTAGCCATTTGTAGGAGTATGAAGGCTTCATTTTGGACAATGGCAAGCTTTGATTGTTTAGCAGACTTCAAATCATCTTTGATATGGTTCAGATTCTTGGAAATCTCTGGCCCAAATGAGAAAATAGACTTGTTCCATTCCATAGCATGGTTGTTTCCTAATGTATTGTGAAAAGTTCTATCTTGAAGGGACAGTACGTACTCCAGATGGATTTGAAGTTGTCAGTTTGGAATCCATCTCCTTTAGCATGAAAGGTAATACCTTTTTCATAAATGCAACATAACAGCCTGTACTGTCTATTGAACCCAAAGGAGTATAAAGCAAATTCTCTAGGGCCCTAACATAACATTAGTTATTATTTATGAATTCCGGTACTTGTAAGAAAAGTATTTGGGAAGCCTGACATACATATCATTTCATTTTTATTCCAAAACTCTCTCTCTCTCTTTAGTAATGTGTAAAATAGACAGGAGCAAATTTTTTTGCTGTTATTTTCATAATACAGAATTGCTGTTTTACAGTTTATCAGATAAATGCAAAGGTGCTGAAGAATAATAATAAAGATTCCAAGTCTTTCCATTTGACTTTAGTCATATGACAACAAGCCATAAAATAGCGAGAATAATAGAAAACATTTCTCCTCCTGAATTGTAAATATATTTTGTTCGACCCTAGTGCGACTAACCCCCTCTAAATGTCTAATCTCCAGACTCTTGAGTTAGAAGCAGATCAAAGCTGAGATTTCCAAATTAGTGCCAATTTAGTGCAATTTTAGGATGGGTAATCTTGTATACAGAATGCCAGCTGAGACAGCTTTCATTTATCTTGTGACTTTTTCCTTTTGTTTAGTTTTGTAGGGTTGTAGTGGTCTTTTTTCTTTTTTCTTTTTTGCTTCACTGCTGCAGACAGAATAAACATATTTTGGATTTCTTTTTGGTTTTGTTCTGTAATATCATGCAGCTTTCTGGTTCAATGGAAATAAAAGCAAGTCTTTTGTGGATGACCCACAGGTGTATCCTTTCAAGATTCACAGCACTAAGCAATTCAGGGGAATGACTGCCCTTCCTAAAACAAAATAGCTACCTATCATCATTATCCGTGAATGTAGACTGAAGGTGTAGACTGAATGTGGACTGAAGGTGTAAACATAATAAATAATTACTACAAACAGGGCTCAATTTGAGTCAGATTTAAAGAGTTTTCTTATATTGCCAGCAAGGTGTATGTGCAAGCAATTCACTTGCTTTCAGGTGTAATGCAGAAAGGGGAAGGTCATTTGTCTGCCTTGAGGTATGGAACAGAATAAGTTGCCTTTTACTAAGTCAGGTGGTTGGTCCATCCAACTCAATACTGGGATCTTTCATGTTACAATATGAGGAGTGGGCTGGAGGGGAGGACCCAAATGACCCAAACCCCTGATTGAGTTTACTTACCAAACCTCACACGATTAGGCTACTGCACACTCCAGGAGGGGGGATAACTCCTGAGCTGGGTCTTCCAGTATCCCACAATGCATCAGGCAAGCAGCCCTCAGTACTGTAGGAGCTTCGCTCTGCCTTGCCATGATAGTCACAGGACTCTTTGAGAAACTTGACCACCTGTTCCTGGGAACAGTTTAAAACACCGCAGTAGCACAGAAAACCAAAATTAAAAAGTAGGACAGTTCTGTTTTGGTTCTACCTCACTTTTAACTTGGATAGTATATTGGGGTTCAGAACTGCTCAGTCGAGAGGACTCCTGGTGCTCCCGGCAACCACAGATTCCTGGGCAATCTCACGACCATAGATTCCCTCCTACCCAGGAGTCTATGGTAGTAAAAAGGCTCACTGTTTACTGACAACTTTCTGGGGATTTGGACAAGAGGCTTTTCTAGCCCCAATCTTTTCCAGAGATGGCAGGGATTTAACCAGGGACCTTCTGCATGCAAAGCAGGTGCTTTTATTTACAACTGAGCTATAGCCTTCCCCCAGAGTTGTAGCTGTTGTCTTTGTTGTTTCATTATCTTGGTATGTTTCCCAGACTATGGGAAACACCTATATCATGCAGCAGCTATATAGGAAGATGCTGAAAGCCATCATCTCATAATGTGTGGGAGACTGCAATGGTAAACCCTTCCTGTGTTCTACCAAAGACAAACACAGGGCTCTGTGGTCACCAGGAGTCAACACTGACTTGATGGCACACTTTTCCTTTACTTCCTCAGTAAATCAGGGAGCTGATTTGGCTCAACTGCAGGGAAAAGGACATTCAGGAGTGATTGTATCAACCATCCAGGCCTTTCCTCCATTCCGGAGCTTGACCAGGGCGTCAACAGAATCACCAGCTGAGGTAACAAATTCACTAGAGCTGTCAGGAAATAATTTGGATGTATATGGGTGCTAATAAGGATGCATAATATTAATGGACCTCCCACCTACAAAGCCAGCCAGCCAGCCAGCCAACCAACCAATATTTATTTTGGTTAATGACCAGAAACAAAACAAAAAGAAAACAAACTGTCAGTATAACAATCTGTCCCACCTAACCGACCTACATATCTTCACTACTATATAAAATACAGCAGTGTGTTAACAATAACCTAAAATCTCCTAGAGCTCAAAATCAGCTATAAACAAATCACGTCTAATCTTACTGGCCACTGTGCAAAACTTAGGCAACACTGAAAAGTAATTTCAGTGTTGTGGCCTGCTAGCAAAAGGTTGGTACTATATACTTCTGGACGGCGAGGAAAAGATAATGGTGTAATTAACAAATTACTCACATGAAAAAATTTACAATGTAAAAGGATGTGTTCTATCAGTTCAGTTGCTCCAGAATTGCATGGGCATAGTCTTTCATTAAAAGGAACTTTTAGATATTTCCTAGATAATAAGGCCCAAGGTAAGGTGTTGCATCAGTTCAAAGTAAATGCCCTTCTGTGACTTGGAACCATTAAGTTAATAAGATAATTGTTTAAGTCAATTAATTCTTTCCAGTTTATATTATCTGGGGATGAGATTCATATCAGCTTGATGTTCCATATCTTTAATCCACTGTTTAATGCCTGCCTTGGCACGGTTGTACTGTAACAACAATAACAAGTCTGGGGCAAAACCATATGCAAAAGCCTCATTTCCAACTGTTGGTGCCAAAATGATTTAAAGTCTGTATATCAGATAGCGATTTGTCTGTAACAAGGGAAGTGAAGTTAATTCCCCTACTCCCAGATCACCTCATTTCACTCAGCACAGAAAACCACATCAAGAGTGTGTCTGGCTGTATGTGTGGCACAGAACTGGTATCAAAACTTTGGTTGTCATGGAAGTTATGGGCTCATGGGAAACACCTTGAACAGCCTTGAAAGGGACATTGAAGTCCTCCATAACAACCTGCCCATGGTGTCCCTACCTGAGATTGCTAATGTGGTCTTGGACAAGGTAACAATAATTTATTTGGTGACGTGCCAACAGTATACCAGTCCTGTTCCAAACAGTCACCCTCAGGAACACACACTCAAAACTGAAACTGAAGGACTACTGGATGGTGCACCTGACTAGGAGCATGGGATTACAATCACCCATAGAAACTCCATCTCCTTGCCCAACCTCCCCCTGCCCCAGTTTAGCCTAATGCAGTACAAAGTATCTCAGTGGACAAAGCTGGGGAAAGCTTCTCCTCACCTGCATTTGTCTGAGAAGTTTCCATAGCACATGCCAGGCTGCCATGCTCATCAAGGATTAAATCCTGGGTGGTAACTAGGAACATAGGAACATAGGAAACTGCCATATACTGAGTCAGACCATTGGTCTATCTAGCTCAGTACTGTCTTCACAGACTGGCAGCAGCTTCTCCAAGGTTGCAGGCAGGAATCTTTCTCAGCCCTATCTTGAAGAAGCCAGAGAGGGAACTTGGAACCTAGATGTTCTTCCCAGAGCGGCTTCATCCCCTGAGGGGAATATCTTGCAGTACTCACACATCAAGTCTCCGATTCATATGTAACCAGGGCAGACCCTGCTTAGCTATGGGGACAAGTCATGCTTGCTACCACAAGACCAGCTCTCCTCTCCTGTTTTCTCATTCACCAATGTGGCATTCCGCAACAGAACTTTTAGTCCCAGGGGGTAATCTCCAGTGCCACCAGAAACCTGTGAGACAGCCTGGATGGAAGAATAACCAAAAGTGGTGACAATTCCTTTCCTTGGAATGGGGAACTGTCACCTGCCCACTACATGGTGAATGGCTGCAGCTTAGCACCATCTGTCACTTCACATTCTCTCAAAACACAAGAACAGCCCTGCTGGATCAGGCCCAAGGCCCATCCAGTCCAGCATCCTGTTTTACACAGTAGTCCACCAGGTGTCCCTGGGAAGCCCAAAGGCAGGAGCTGAAGACATGCCCTCTCTCCTGCTGTTACTCTCCTGCAACGGGTACTCAGAGGCATCCTGCCTTCGAGGCTGGAGGTGGCCCACAGCCTTCCGACTAGTAGCCGTCGATAGCCTTCTCTTCCATGAAGTTATTCAAACCCTTCTTAAAGCCATCCTTAAACCCTTCTTAATCCATTCTTAAACCCTTCTAAAAAACAGTAGTTGCCTGTCACCACATCTTGTGGCAGAGAATTCCACAAGTGGATTATGCGTTGTGTGAAAAAGTACTTCTGTTTGTTGGTCCTAGATTTCCCGGCAATCAATTTCATGGGATGACCCCTGGTTCAAGTGTTATGGGAGAGGGAGAGGAATTTCTCTCTATCCACTTTCTCCACAACATGCATGATTTTATAGACCTCTATCATGTCTCCCCATAGTCGTCTTTTTTCTAAACTAAAAAGCCCTAGGTGTTGTAGCCTTGCCTCAGAAGGAAGGTGCTCTAGACCCCTGATCATTTTGGTGCCCTCTTCTACAACTTTCCCAGTTCGACAATGTCCTTCTTTAGGTATGATGATCAGAACTGTATGCAGAATAGGGATGTGCAAGAATCAATTTTTTTGTTTCGATTTGTACCTGAATCAAAACACCCCTGATTTGTTTTGGGTCCGATTCTGACCCCACCCTGAATCACCCGAGATTCTATTTCTACCCAAATTTTCCAAATCCGAATCTGAATTGATTCGGTTCAAAAAAAGTGTCCCAGGGCCAAGAGAATGGGGGTGGTGATAGTTCCCAATGGGTGGAAGCTACCACCAAAATTTAAAAGAAATTGGGCAAAGGGATGTTTTTTAAATGATTATTTAAGCTTATGCATCTTTAAGCTTTTTTCCAAAGGGAATAATGGGGATTTCAGCAACCTTAGAGCTCCACGTGGAAGGCACTGGGGTGACCCAGAGCAGGGCGTGGTGGGTGATAGTGCCCAATGGGTGCAAGGAAGCTACTACCCATATTTTAAAGGAATTGGGCAAAGGGCTGATAAATGATTTTTGAAGTTTATGCATCTTTAAGCTTTTCCCCATAGGGAATAATGGAGATTTCAGCACCCTTAGTTATAACTTCCGGGGGGGGGATGGCACGAGGATGGTCCAGGGTGGGTTGTTGTGGGTGGTAGTGCCCAATGGGTGCAAGGAAGCTACCACCCAGATTTCAAAGAAATTGGGCAAAGGGCTGATTTTTAAATGATTTTTTAATTTGGCATGTCTTTGGGGCAGATTCAGGGCAGAAAGAGGGTTTCGAGTGCAGAAGAGTGGGTCAGGCAGTAGTGCCCCAATGGGTGCCTGCTACCATCCAGATTTCAACGGAATTGGGCAAAGGGGTGATTTTTAAAGAATTTGTGAAGTTTGCTCGCCTTTAAGCTTTCCCTTCATAGGGAATAATGGGGATTTAAGCAGCCCCATAACTCCACTTAGGAAGCACTGGAGTGGTCCAGAGTGAGTGGTGGTGTAGTGCACATAGGGTGCCAACCACTCCCTTACCCACAAGCCCATGGGGCACTGGGTTTTGTTGTTTCTGAGGTGTTCTGAGTGTAGATTCTCTGGTAGCAAATAAGAGTGGATTTATTTTCAATGACAAACAATGAATGTTTTACTTTTTATATTTTAAGATTTTAGCCTGTTTCAATGCAATGAATAGGAGTCTCTCCCCCATTCATAAGTAGAACAGTGTGTGGCCTTAATTGCTGTGAACTTTGAACTCAAGAGTTCACGGGAATTAAGGTTACGCATCTGGTGGACCACTGTGAGAAATGGGACGCTGGACTAGATAGGCCATGGGTCTGATCCAGCAGAGCTATTCTTATGCAAGAGTGCCCAGTGCTACCATTTTCTGAATTTGTCACACCTAGCTCAAATTCGTTGCTTAATTGCCATGAGCTGATGAATAATATACTGTCCTACAGGAATCCTACAAGGACTGCATACATGTACAAAGTTCACACCTTCCTGGTATCCTCAGCTTCAGGCCTCCATGCTAAGTTTTTCCTGCCAATTGCCTGTTTCCCTTTAATGAAGTTCAGTGTTATGTTAAATAGCATATTATGGGTTCATTCAATACATCTAAGGCTAGTGATGTGAGGTGATGTTGGCAGTATAGATATCAAGGCAAAGAGACCAACTGAATAGAACATCTGTGGGCAAAAAGGAACTTGGTTATAAGAGTGTCCAAAAATGAATCCTCCTAACATTTTGGAAAGAGGCTTAAGCAAGTTGAACCCACTATGAAAATGTCATGTCAGATCCAAATTAGCTTTCATATTTGATGTCATGTCACATTTGAAATTTCTTGCTCCTTCCCACCCTCCCCAATCCCTCCCTCCCTCCCTCCTCCCGCTTACCCCAAGTTTCTCTTGCCCTCTTCCCCCAAAACTTGTCTTCCAATGTTATTGGTTGTGTCCTGTTTATTGACGGAAGAGACCCTCCTTTCAAAATCTTTGTTCAGTGTGCTGTCTGCTTCTCTGAGTGTGTTTTTGTGTGTGTCAGGGCTTCTTCCCCAAACTAACATTTTTGGGTGTGTCTTGTGGTCCCTCTCAACACCCCAAATATCCCACTTCCTTAATGGGAGCTTGCAGAGGCTCTGTGCCCACCCAAATGCTCTGCAGCCAGATATGTAGGTGTCTGGAATACAATCTCATTGTCCCTTGCCTAGCAAAACAAGGTCTTATTTGAAAAGATACCAGGCATGTAGGAGGGCAAGTCAATGGGAGCCTGGTGTACAGTCAGCTTGCTATACATTGTTTTCAGACTGTTTCCAAGACTACAAGAGGATTGCCTTTTACCAACAACAATAGAAGACCATTCTAGAATCTAAAGATCATTTGAATGAATTGGATATGTCTTTGTCACTCTACACTGGGTGTTTTGAAGATAAATTGGTTAATTTTTATAAAATTACAATCACAAAATATGTTAGCCTTCTAAAATGTTGTGCGGATTTGGGCTTTCAAATGGATTATCATTATTGCTCTTCTTATAAACGACAGCAAAATCTTCAAAAGCTTTGCGTTTGATGAGAGCATTCTTTTGTCTACACTTTCTGTAATTATTTACTGCTGGAACATGATGTACTGTACAACTACACCAGTGAATGATGTTTTGTTTCACTGCTTTGAATGATACTGAAGACAAAATTTGATTCACCTCCTGCTTGAACTCTAGAAAAAAAGGCAAATTAAAAGCTTCATAAGCTTTCCAAAGTCGATTTAAAAACCTTGTTTTGAAAGAAAATCTCATTTAGTTTCCATTTTAGTGGTGTTTGTTGTTTTCCCTATTCACCGGTTCCATACCTTGTTTTCCTCTGCAACACCAGTAATTACAATAATTTAATATAGCTGTGGCATTTGGGTGAAGACTGTTTGTTCAGCAAGATATGTCAGTCATCTTTGGCCTCTTATTGAATCTTATTTGTTGTAAAGGGATCTACTTTGGTCATCTAAATTTACAATATATTGTAAACAATGGCTTCAGAAAATTATGAACACTAGCACCCTCTTTTTATTATAAAGGCTCAAAATGACCCTCTAGAGCAGGCCTGCTCAACTTTGCCCCCCCAGCTGTTTTTGGACTAAAACTCCCAGCCACAGTGGTACTAAACCCCAGCCACAGTGGCCAATAGCTAGGGATTATGGGAGTTGTGGGCCAACAACTGCAGGAGGGCCAAAGTTGAGCAGCCATGCTCCAGAGCCATGATGTAGGAAACCTTGTGGTTCAATGAGCAGATCAGTAATGACATACACATTTTCTTGGAAGACAGCTTATTATTATTATTATTATTATTATTATTATTATTACATTTATATCCTGCTCTTCCTCCAAGGAACCCAGAGCGGTGTACTACATACTTGAGTTTATGTTTCACAACAACCCTGTAAAGTAGGCTAGGCTGAGAGAGAGTGACTGGCCCAGAGTCACCCAACTAGTTTCATGGCTGAATGGGGATTTGAACTCAGGTCTCCCTGGTCCTAGTCCAGCACTCTAACCACTACACCATGCTGGCTTGTATAGCTTGTATAGCACTACAGTCCATTTTCACAAGGGATGTCCCATTTTTTAAAAGGGTGGACTTGAGAAGATGAACTCCGGCATTTGAAAACAGTTGCAATCAATGCTGACTCACCCCACTCCATTTTGAATCCTTCCTGCCCCTGCTCCTGTCCATCTTGAGTTTCCTCCTGCCCTTTGCAAGGATAGGAAAGCTTTGCATTTGTAAACCTCAGTTTCCTGCAGTGGAAGCTTGGGGTGGGTGGAGGAAGGGTTGCAAGTAATCCTTCTGAGTCATACAAATGTCCTTGAGCTGCTGCAGTTACTCATAGGGGTTGTTCACAAAAAGTAGTTTGGAAGTCAACATGGCGATCATAAAGGTAAAGTGTGCCGTCAAGTCGATTTCGACTCCGGGCGCCCACAGAGCCCTGTGGTTTCCTTTTGGTAGAATACAGGAGGGGTTTACCATTGCCTCCTCCTGCACAGTATGAGATGATGCCTTTCAGCATCTTCCTATATTGCTGCTGCTTGATATAATACCAGTGGGGGTTCAAACCGGCAACCTTCTGCTTGTTAGTCAAGCATTTCCCCTCTGCACCATTAGGTGTAAATTTTAGAGTTTGAAGCGATCTTAGATGTCCCTTCTGACCAGCCCCTACTCAGTGCATGGAACGGCTATAACATCCCTGACAGATACTGTAGCTCTGTTTTAAAATATCCAGCAAAGGATATATAGCCCAACACTACATGAAGCAAACTGTTTCACTGTTGAACAGCCCTTACAGTTAAGAAATTCTTCTTAATGTATAGACTGAATCTACTGAATTTAAAGCAATTGGTTCTAGTTCTGCTTTCAGGAGCAAAAGAGAAGAAGCCCAGTCCTTTTTGTATGTGACAGCCTATGCTACTGCTGAGTTCCTCACTAAAGCAGCATTGGTGCTCATACGGGGGGTTAAATTCAACTACCTCTCCTTCCCCTGGAAGCACTCTGACCCACCTGAAAATATGCTCCCGAGGGCTGCATGACCCTCAGGGACATATTTTCAGTGTCACAGAGCACTTATGGGAGAAAGGGAGGCTGTTGAAATTCAACCTGACTTCCCATGTGATTGCTGATGCTGCATTATTCAAACCCATCAGCACCACTGGAGCTTCTTACATAGTACCAATGCTGCATTAGTCTGGATGTCAACTACTTAGTGAGGTCATTCATACGATCAAAAACAGTGTTCTACCTGGGTTTGGGAGGTTTGTATGTTCCCAAATTTTGGTTATGTGGAAGCAAGGTAAAAGGAAAACCAGGGTAGAAGTGATGGTGTGGAAGCAAGGTAGGATGGAAAGCTATCCAGGTTTTCCTCTTACCTTGCTTCCACACAACCAAAAAGTGGAGCAGACACACCTCCTAAACCTGAGTGGAACACAGTTTTTGATTGTGTTAATGACTTCAGTGTATTTTAATCAATAGCGTAGGGAGGCTGGCACTGGCTCATGTGCGGCTGCATCCACAGCCCCCTGGCCTCGCCCAGGGGGCTGATGTCAGATGTGTCTGATCTCAGATACAGGGGCCCAGCTAGCCATGCCCCCACATCTGACATCAGACGTGGGGGCATGGTCTCTCTCCCAAATGGGGCCACGCAGCCTTGTTTGGAAAGGAGATTGACCCATGCTGCATTGGGCAGTGCAGGTCAATCTCTCTCCTAAACAAGGCCGTGCTGCCCTGTTTGGGAGGGAGATCGATTGGCCCTGCTGCATTGGCAACGAGACCAGTAGTGGCTCTCCCTGCCTTTAAGGCAGGGAAAGTCACTGTGGCTGCCAATTTTGGTTCCAAACGGAGCTGTGCAACCCTGTTTGGGACCGAAATAATGCTCCCTGCATGTGACGTCAGACATGGGGTGTGTGTCTGGGACCACACTCGTGGCCCTGGATTGGTGGTGACCCAGGTTCTTTGAACCCATTTGCCCAATCGTGGCTCTGCCCCTGATTTTAACATGTAACATGTAGAAACCAAACTTCGCTACTCTAACACGTAACTGATAAGAATATAGGAAAGTGCAATTCCTTGTTAAGTACTCTTTAAAATGGTTTGAATTACCTCCATATAACATCTTGTCAGTAAAGCAGCACAATTTAATGCTCTTCCCCAATTCTTTTCTATGTGACAGAAATTTCCATGGAAAGTCAACGATGTTGGTAAGAGATCATGACAGCTGAATTATGTATATGAACAGGTCTAGCTTTTACAGTACCTTAGAAAATGGAATCACTTTTGATTTTTATTCTAATATACAATCCTCCTTTATAGTTCATCTAAAATTAGACAACCTGAGTATATACACACCATAGTAATTTTAGACTCATCCACAGAATTAGATTATTTCATGTTGCTTCCGTGAAGAAATGAGGTAGACTAGCAAGAATAAGGTACATAAGAACTGGCATTTAACATCAGAAAAATGCTTTCATCATTACAGTAGTGATATTTAAGAGCATGCATTCATTTTGGAATGAATGGAAAATTCAGCCAAATCATGCCCACTTGGGTCAATTTTCATTTGATCCAAAATGAATGCCTATGACAGTTGAATTAACACATGGTATATCTACCATTTAGTACTTTGAGGAGCTTGATCTGTAACATGCAGCAGACCTTTTTCTTTTAAAACAAACAAACCAACCTGGCTGCCATGATGTGTAGTCTAACAGAGCTGTAAGGCTCTGTGTGGGGCTGCAGTGAAGCCACAAGCTAAGCCTCAACGCTTTTAAAAACTGGTGGCCATGGAATCAGTATTACCATATTTATTCCCATGTGCAGGAAAGGGGATAAATACAGAATAACTGTTTCCACAGCTGCCAGGTTTTATGCACTTCGTGGCTGATTTTGTGTGGCTTTACTGCAGCCCTGCACAGACCCCTTTGGTTCTGCTAGAATACACATCATGGCAGTCACTGCCTGATGTATGGCACAGGAGCACATCAGCCTAATAACATTGCCTTTACACAGAAGGTGCTACACAAGAGTAAGCCCAATGGATATAATGGGCTGACCCTTGTGTCATGCAGTTTGTGCAAATTTTATATTTGTGCAACTTATGGAGATTGCACAAATGCAACATTGCTAGACTGATATATTCTTGTGCACTATGTTAGCTACTGTTTTTAAAGTTGGAAAGGAGTGGCAAAGATTGCCTCCCAGAGGCTGCGTTCTGGTGCCTACCAGGTTCTTTGTTGTTGTTTCACAAGGAGCTCTTCACACAATCAAAAACTGTGTTCTACCCAGAACTGTATTCTAACCTGGGTAGCTTTTCTTCCCACCTTGCTTCTACACAATTACTTCTACCCAGGTTTTCCTTTTAGCTTGCTTCAGCACAACTGAAAATTGGGAGCACACACAGCTCCCAAACCTAGGTAGAACACAGTGGCTGAATTCGGACGTAACAGGAAACCAGAGGTCCCTTTACCTCCAGTTCCCTTAACCTTATGGCAACATGGGCAACTGGAGTTTATGGTGGAAAGGAACCTGTGTTTTCCCTCCCTGAACTCCAATCAGAACTTTCGGTTCAGAGTGGAGTTTCATCACCATAAACTCAGTTTCTGTGCTGCCCATGTTACAAACGAACCCTGGCACCACAGTTTCGCTCTCATAGAACTGGAGTTGAGGGAGGAAGCTCCTCCCTCACTCCGGCTGCCATTGGCTGCCGGGGCTGTCCTTCATTAAAGAACAAAGTCCTGGCAGCCAGTTCCCGCTCCTCTCTAGTCAGCGTGACTGCAGAAAGGCAGCTCTCCATTTTGTCCAAATGCGGACGGGAGAATGGAGGGAAGGGGGCACAGAACCGTTACATCTGAAGGTGGCCAGCTTTTGATTGTGTTAATGACCTCAATACCTTGGACATTGCATTTGTATAGGACACTGAGTAAAAAAGCATTGCACCCAACACAAAAACATGGTGGCCTCTGCTGGCAGCTGACATTTTCCTACAAAATGCTCTAGACTAACACAATATCTGGGGCACTGCAGGGGGGAAACATAGAGGGAGAAAACATGGGGGGAAACTACGGGGGGAGGTACTTGGAGCTCTGATGATGATGATTTCAGCTTTAAAAGCAATTAATGAGGCAGGGGAGGGCAATTGCTGTGCTATATTACAAGCTAAACTGCTCTTTGCCTGTTACAAAAATGAATGTGAATAAGAAAAATGGGGAGAAATTTGTCTGAAATAAACTGGAATACAAATAAAGTACTTACTAAATGAATTGGGCATTTAATAATGAAAACAAATAGAATGACAAAATTCCATGCACACCTCTGGTATTTAACTCCCTTTATCTATCCCATTATAAAGAGGAGTTATGAATTAGCAAATTGTGGTATGAAATTACATTGGAATATTGCTGTATCAGAAGTATCCAGGGCAAACCATATAGCATTAGACAAAGGCAAATAATGAGAACTTTCACATATTCAAAAATGACCCTGAACAAGCTTGCCTTTTGACACGTTATTCTTTGAATATTTAATAAAGCACACCAAGGGTCATAAGCAAAATTTACCAAGTTGCTGCATGTTTACTTTGCTTAGCACTGTCCATATATAGCATGAAATAAAACCTGAGGTTGTCCTGTGTTGGACTAGTCCATGATGATTCTGGCTGTGTGAAATTACCATTGCTCAATAAAGTTTATCTGGGGTGTGGTGGCTTTGTCCCACCTGATCTGGGATAAAGCAGATGGGTTTTGTGATTGACTGGAGCTTGGTGGGTGGGGTGGGGTGGGGTGTTGTAGTTGTGGGAGCTCTTAACCACCTGGCTCCTCACTGGGCATATCTGAGCAACATTCCTCCTTTCCACTCAAGAGCACAGAGTTGGTTTCAGCTGGTCATCTTATTGGGAGCTGGTTGGAATTTTTGACTCTCTGTCTGATTGGTCTTCAGGAAGTAGTCTCCTTTCTCACACTGTTTCTATAGTTATTTAGGTTCACTTGGTCACAACTGGCAGATACAGTGTGGGTCTGAAGAACTGCAGAAAAGCTCACTGGTGAGCAACATAAGGCATGTGTTCAGAGAAGAGGGGTTGTAGTCATTCCCTAGAGGTTCTATGACTTAGGAAATGTTGACTGGAACTTCTCTCTGACTTCGAGACATTGCCAAACTTCAGGACTGAATGACTTGGGGGTGGGATGCTTCAGATGATACCTTGAGGTCAGTTATGAGGAACAGGGATGGGCCTTGGGGCTATGATGCTGCTCTGAGTATAGGTGTCATCACCTGAGCAGGAGGAGGAAGCTACATCTTGGCTCAGAGATGCTCTTAGTTCCACCACTGTGAAGTGGTCTGGGCAGAGAGTCCAAACCCATCTTGCATTATTTGGCTGATTGAATTAGTAAAGGTGTGGCCCCTGTTTCTGCTAAATCTGAATTATGGTATTATGGTCATATATCCTTATAACCAGATCTACTCTAAAGAGCATATTTGGGTTGGATCCCCTACCCCAAGAAACTTTCAAGTGTCTAATACTACTGAATCACCTAATGGCCCCATATCTTATGTCTCAGCAATCTCAGGAACCTTATTTGATTTCACTGACCTTCACAAATGAGCAATTGAGATAAAGTACCAAAAGACTGGGATCATTTGGAACTCTCACCTTTAATTTATTTCATCTGAATAGAAAGCAAAAAAAGAGCATATTTTTGCAACTTGACATATTGATCTTTATGTTTCTATAATCTTTATGCAGGAGCTGTCAGTGTACATTAGAGACTACTCACTAAACCTTTGCAGAGAATAGATGGTGAAAGATATTCTGCTGATTATGCTTTTCCTGTTGGAGCCCAGACATACACCACACCTTGCATAAAATCTGCCCTGATTTGAAAGGAGAGAGATTAGATAATTGTTTCCGTAGAGTTCAATCTTCTATATAAATAATGAAATCTGAGATTAATAGTTGGACACACAAATGACTGGCAGTAATGAAGGGCTGATTTCTGTTTCAGTATAGGAAGAGATTTTGTTTTTAGAGGAAAATGCTAGGAATGGGTTATTACAGTTACTCCTCTCATGCCATCAGTTCACTCATCTCTTTGCTTCCATTATTTTATCTTGATTTCCCCATCCTCTTTGATTTACTAGACGAACATGTGCTTGGAAAACAAAAATCCAGAGTACATGCCATAGACACTCCTTTGTTGATGCCTTTTGTTATAGGTTGCAATCTAGATACATTAGAATCGATGGCCATTTTAACAATTTAAAGATACATGATATTCTTCAGGAAGCATCATTTTAACCTAAAAAGATACACTGGGTATTAAGAGCTCTTGAAGCACTCCCCTTCCACTCCACATTTATTTGTTTGTTTGTTTGATTGATTGATTTTTATACCGCCCTTCCAAAATGGCTCAGGGCAGTTTACAATTAAAACAAAACCATTAAAACCAGTTAACAATTAAAATAAAAAATTATTAAAAATGGTATAAAACAATTAACAATTAAAACATCATAAAACAGCAAATAAACAATCACAACAATTAAAAAACCCTGAAAACCAGGTTACAATATTAAAACCAGTTACAACTATTTAAAAAACCTGGATGGCCAGGCCAAACAGATAGGTTTTAAGGGCTCTCCTAAAGGACAGTGAAGAATTCAAATTGCGGATTTCTGCCGGAAGTGCATTCCACAGCCCAGGAGCAGCTACAGAGAAGGTTTGCCTCGGAGTCATCACCAGACAAACCGGTGGTAACTGGAGATGGACCTCCTCAGATGACCTTAATGTGCGGTGGGAATTATGCAGAAGAAGGCGCTCTCTAAGATAACTCAGACCCAAGCTGTTCAGGGCTTTAAAGGTAATGACCAGCACTTTGTATTTTGCCTGGAAACATATTGGCATCCAGTGTTACTGTTTCAAAACAGGCATAATATGGTCTCTCCGGGTTGTCCCAGAGACCAATCTGGCTGCCGCATTTTGAACTAACTGAAGTTTCCGGACTACGTACAAAGGCAGCTCCACGTAGAGCGCATTGCAATAGTCAAGCCAGGAGGTTACCAGCTGATGCACCACTGTTTTGAAATCATTCTCTTCAAGGAATGGGCACAGCTGTCAAATCAGCCGGAGCTGATAGAAAGCACTCCTGGCCATGGCTTCCACCAGAGATACCAGGGTGAGGCCTGGGTCCAGGAGTACTCCCAAGCTGCACACCTGCTCCTTCTGGGGGAGCATAACCCTATCCAGCACAGGAAGATCTAACTCAGCACTCTGATTCTGAGCCCCCACAATGAGCACCTCCATTTTGCTTGGATTCAGCTTCAATTTGTTATCCCTCATCCAGCCCATTACTGCAGGCATTTAGAGAACTAGTGCCATTTCCTGAAGATGAAAAGGAGAATAGATTTGGGTGTCATCAGCATTCTGATAACACCCAGCACCAAACCTCCTGATGACCTCACCCAACAGTTTCATGTATATATTGAAAAGCATTGGTGACAGAATGGAGCCCTGAGGGATTTCATATAACAGCTCCCGTTTTGAGGAGCAACTGTCACCAAGCTCCACCATCTGGAATCTAACTGAGAGATAGGAGCAGAACCACTGCAAAGCAGTGCCCCCATCCCCAACTCCCCCAGGCGATCCAGAAGGATACCATGGTTGATGATATCGAACGTCGCCAAGAGATCCAGAAGAGCCAGCAGAGTCACACTCCCTCTGTCGATTCCCCAGTAAAGGTCATCCATCACGCCAACCAAGGCATTCTCAACCCCATAGCCAGCTCTAAAGCCAGTTTGAAATGGGTCTAGATAATCAGTTTCCTCCAAGACTGCCTGGAGCTGGTCAGCCACCATACTCTCAATCACCTTGCTCAACCAAGGGTGATTGGAGTTTGGCCTGCAATTATCCATCACTAAGGGGTCCACGGAAGGCTTCTTTAAGAGTGGTCTAACCATTGCCTCCTTCAGACAAGGAGGCACCTTACCCTCCCTCAGTGATGCATTTATTATATTAACTAGGACACCTCCAACAATCTCCCTGCTACATAGGAACATAGGAAACTGCCATATACTGAGTCAGACCATTGGTCTATCTAGCTCAGTATTGTCTTCACAGACTGGCAGCGGCTTCTCCAAGGTTGCAGGCAGGAATCTCTCTCAGCCCTATCTTGGAGAAGCCAGAGAGGGAACTTGAAACCTTCTGCTCTTCCCAGAGTGGCTTCATCCCCTGAGAGGAATATCTTGCAGTGTTCACACATCAAGTCTCCCATTCAGATGCAACCAGGGCAGACTCTGCTTAGCTATGGGGACAAGTCATGCTTGCTACCACAAGACCAGCTCTCCTCTCCTAGACCAGCTCTCCTCTCATAGAAGCAGCCAGGTTAGGCAAGGATACAGAGAACAGGTGGTAGGCTGCACCACCCCAAGCAGCTTGTTCACATCCTTATGAATCACAGATTGAAACTGATCCAATCTAATACTGCAAGAGGGATCACTGGACGCCTCCTCCATAGACCTTGCAGAAATAGTGGAGTCCAAGTAGGCCCAAATACAAGAGATCTTATTCGCAAAGAACCCATTAAAAGCATCACAGTAGAATGTCCCAGAGGAATGATTTGAAGTAGAAGGAGCAGAGACTAAACTTCTCATAATCTGGGATAGCAGTCTTAAAATGGGTCACATGCTGCATCCTGTCAGATTCGAACCGAGGTCTCCTCCGCTTGTGCTCTAGTCACCTACCCAACTGCTTCAGCCCCGCAACTCCTCAGGATACCAAGGGGCAATTCTTGAAGCAGGTCAGAAGGGGTGCTTAGGAGCAATCATGTCTACTGCCCTGATGAGTTCCCTGTTCCTGGTTCCCACCAGGGCATTGACAGAATCACCGGTTGCACCAACATCAAAATCCTCCAAGGCCTTTTGAAATCCTACTGGGTCCAGCAGCCTTTTTGGATGATCCATCCTAATAGGTCCATCACCCTTGCAGGGGTGAATTGTGGCTATGAAACCAACCTTAACCAGGTAGCGGTATGTCAATGACAATGGGGAAATGACAGGATCCCCCACCCACGGAACACCCCCCCCCCCGATCCGAACAAAAGACTAAATTGAGTGCATGGCTGGCAACATGAGTTGGTTCAGAAACTAATTGGGGTAGGCCCATAGTTGTCATGGCCGCTATAAACTCCTGAGCCGCACCAGACAAGCCAGCCCCCAAAGTGGATATGGAAGTCCCCCAGCACTAAAAGTCTAGGAGATTCCAACACCAACTCCGCGACCAGCTCCGTCAGCTCAGTTAGGGAGTCAGTTGGGCAATGGGGTGGATGGTACACCAAATTAACCCCCAATCAATCCCTAGTTCCCAGCCTCAAAAATATGCACTCAATATGTCAACTGTCTCACAAGGGCCCTGATAAGGGAAATGGTATTCTTATGGACCACAGCCACTCCACCACCCCTCTTGCCCACAACAGAGTAAACTGGTGGGAGAAGCTGAGCCCACACTGGACCGCTTGCCTCCTCTAACCAGGTCTCAGTTATACATGCCAGGTCTGCTCCCTCATCCACAATCAAATCATGGACAATTTCGGTCTTATTCTGAACTGACCTGGCATTGCAGAGGAGCAAGGCCAGACTCTGTGAGTCTTTGGAGCTGCTCCCTGAGGCAGGGCCTGACAGAGCAGTTGGAAGTGGAAACAGTTACTAAATTACTGATTTCCCTTCCCCTGTAACGTCCAGCTGCTCTGCCAGTGCCAATTCTTTTATTCCCCACCACTACAGTAATAGCTGCCCCAGAAATGCTGGGTACACCCCCAGCACCATCCCATTTAAGAGAGCCCAAACACAGAGGCCTGGCACAAACCAACCCCTCAGCCCTCAGCTCCATCCTCAAAGGCCATGAGGGATCTTGAGCCAAACAACCTGGCCCTCACCCTCATTATCCCCCAAAGTGGCTCCCCCAAAGGGGCAACCCCCTTTGGTGTAGCCCCTTCAGTGGCAACCCTGCCATTGGAGGGCCTACCACCACAGGCCGTGTTCCTATAAAGCCCAAAGCTGAGCAGGTGACCCGAGGAACAGCTGAGTTACTCAGGAGCTGGTCCCAATCCTGCCCACACTCCCCTCAGATGTTAACCTGAGGCTACAGACCCACAGGGGAAGCAGAAGCAGTCAGCCAACAGCAGAAGGAACCCCAGCACCCACCTGATCTCTCACCCCAGGCAGCACTTGACTGCAGGAGAGATCACAGCAGAATTATTTCTGTTCAACATTGATCTTTATTTAATGCAGAAAGAGAACCTGGCCCATATTTGTGGCACACTGGTAGTTCTACTTCTTTCATAATGGGTGAGATTATGAGCTACATTTATTATGGGCTGGTTAGCATGATCAAAGTGCTGCTGAAAGTCAGACAGAGGGGGAAGGAGGAGGTACATGTGCTCCCAATACTAGATTGTCTGTGGTGAAAATATTGGGGGTGAGGACTGAGAAGTGATTGTGTGGAGAAGTCAATCATAGGTAGTCATCACGGGCAGCCAACATCGGTGATCTTAGATTTGATCTAGGGTGGAGGAGGTTGGATGCCTGTGCCAACCAACTATGATTGCACCTTGCAAATGATCACTTCCTGGTCCTTCACCCAACATTCTTGCCTCTCAGACTATCGAATATCAGGAGCGCATGCACCTCTGCCTCCTGAATTTTGGTGGCCCTTTAACCATGAGAAACAGCCCTGTGTCTTTCATTTCAGGTACTCTACAAACTCAGAGCAGCCCCATATTATACAGAGCAAGTACTACTGTAGGCTACAAGTAGAACTGCTACAAGTAATGAAAATTGTGGACAACACATCTGCATCTTTAAGCATCTGTAAGAAATGCATTGGGGATCCCCTGCCCAGTCAGGGACCACAGTATATAAACAGGGGCATTTAAAGACAGTTATGATATTCACGTTTTATGTAAAATACTAGTGTTATCACAGCAATCAAGTATTTAAAGAAAATGCCTCTAGATAATGATTCCCAGCTCAAATATTGAGAAGTTCCTCCATCACTCACTTACCATGTTATTAGGTTGTGTAGTTGGATGATTGTGCGGTGGTGACATAATCGTGTGGTAATGAGAATCATGCAGTACTTGTGGATATATTTTCACAGAAAATATGACACAGAAGGGGAGGTGTTCAAAATCCCCCCCCCGTACCAATGCAACTGTAGTCTGGAACTCTTCAAAGCGTTGGTGGTAAACTGAGGCTTCCACGGTTGCACCTGTGCTTCATTATTCAGGATGTCACCCAGTGTGATTAACATCTGAAACACATGGATGTTGCGACACATGAAGGGGAGGCACTGTTTTCCTTGCACTTCTTTTTGACATAAAAAGTACCACCAAAATTAAGCTTTTTCATTTCATAGATTTTAGTAATTGATATATCAGCATGTGCTTAACTTTCTTGCTGAAATCAGTGGGATGGTAAATTTGTCTTAATTTTTGCCACAGGGCTCTCTCTCTTTGATCACTTCAGAGGAGGATTGTCTTTCCAAACCAGGGCAGTGAATAAATCCCCATGTGGGCAGATTCCTCACTGAGTCCCCCCCCCCGAAATACTGATATAGCTTTGCTACATGAACAAACAACCTCATGTTAGACATGGCTTTTTTTTTTTTTAGCCTGGTAAAAGCACATTGCAACTTTATGATATCAAATTACCCACCCTCCTGTATAGCAGCTCATCTTATTGGAGCAATCAAATCCCCCCTGGGATTTCTAGCTATTGGAATTCATAAGGAGGTGACTCATATATCTCTCTAAGCCCTTTCTTTGCCAGGCAAAATGAAATAGGCTTACCTTGAAAACATGAAATGTTAATCCTGTTTCCTGTGCAAGAGTGAAGCACTGTTTACAATGGGATTATCAACTGGTGTAGGTGTACAACATCAGGTGCTAAGGTCTTGGGATCAACTTTCATGGATTATGGTGTTGTACAAAATCATAATGCAAAGACAATACATACAACATCCTTCTTCAATACCCCACAGCACACTATTGTCAAATTAATCTTATCTGATGAAATCTGTGATGAATTTGCAAAAAGGAAGGGGGGGGAATCTTTTAATTCAAGCTTTCACAAAGCATGTAAAAGTCCAGTATTGGAGATATATATTTGGCTTCCCTGATTTTTTAAAAAAACTATGCTACTTTCAATATCAAGCCTTGATCTTGGTCTTTCAGCTATCTGATTCATGGAATATCATTGTGGGAAGACAGAATCAGGACTGATTCATCCCTTGGTACCTCCTCACTCAAATGACTTCTTCCTAGCTGAAACACATATGAATCACCTTCATTGGAAAAACATTATGTTTGAGGTGATGTGAGAAGTTATGAAAGTTTTGTCCATTGTGTCTGTTCTGTGATGACTGTTTTCCATGTGCAAGTCATACTTTGTTTAGTGTTGCAGTCATGGAATGATAAGGGTTTGTGTGTGTGTGTGTGTGTGTGTGTGTGTGTGTGTGTGTAAATCAGTCCTCTATTAACATATCCATTAACAAAAGTACAAGACAGAACTTCCATTGAAATGCAAGCCATATGTAATGCAGTGAATTGGACAGCATATTAAATAACTCTACTCAAATATTTAAAGAAGTGCAAGATAGATTATTCTCAAAACCACTAGAGCATGAATAAGAAATCATTCTGGTTTCTAAAATAATCACTGAGTCCCAGTATCTAGTCGGTTCTGGTGGGTGTTCATGCTACCAGCAATTTTTACAATGGTAGGTGTTTATAAGCCCACAAGATACTTCAGCTTTATACTTTAAATGACTGTACAAATTGCGACAGCAGATTCATGGTTTAGATCATTGTTGGAAGTTATAATCTATTTGATGTGGGCAGAACAAGTCGTCCCTCTCAGTATGTGGATAATTGAACATAAAGGCAGATTCTGAGGGACAGGAAACATCTTTGAATGATTTGGAAATAAAGACCATACTACAAGAAGTTCGACCATACTACAAGAAGTTCAGGGTGGGTTCCCCCCCACATTATGAAAAGGTAATATCAAATAGATAAAAATTGAATACATATTAATACATATTGAAATAAAGTTTTTCCAACAGGAACAAGTCACTGAGTTGAAACAGTGAGTTTTTAAAGAATTCAAGTGTGAACTGGCTCATCTTCTAAGAGAAAATATGCAGCTAATACTAAAGTGTATTCTTTACCTGGGAACTGGAAAGTAGCCAATGTAATACAATCAGACTATTCACACAACCATATGAGGGTGGGCTGGAGGGATGTTCCTACCCTGTACCTCTCAGATGAGCCAAGTCTCCAGTTTTATTTATTTATTTAACATATTTACATACCACCCAAAACTTATGTCTCTGTGTGGTTTACAATAAACCCACACAATTGGGCTACTGCACATTCTGGGAGAGAAGAAAAATCTGAGCTGTCTGCCAGTATCGCACAATGCAATGCATTAACTGCACAGAGACTTGCGTTTTGGGCGGTATATAAATGTTTTAACTAACTAACTAACTAAATAATAATAATTAAAAAATTGTATTAACAATGGAGAGGCAGCCCTTAGTACAGCGACAGCTCTCCTCCCCCTGGCCCTGCTTTCCACCCAACTCTATGGTTGGCCCTGCCGGCACACAGCTTAGCTCACACCTGTCCACCAGTTACTCAGTGAGGGATACCTGACCACCTTGATGGAGCCAAGTAGAAATTCCTTGTTTTCCTGTGGTGAGATCTCCCCCACTACTTTCCACTGATTTCCTTATTGGATGTAAGCCTAGCAGTGGTTGCCATCAAACAATGTAGTTGGTCACACTGGCAGGGGAGTGTGGGCCTCTGTATGGTAGTGTTGCTTCAATTATGTTTAGCTGGAGGCACCAATATGGTAAAGGAGGATTTTATGGAATAAAACGTTGTCCATGGAAGCGCAGGTGGTGACAGTATGCAGAAGTGCCTTTTACCAACTACGGCTGGTATGCCAGCTGCAACCCTTCTTGGAGAAGTCGGGCCTGATCTCAGTCACTCATGAGTTGGTAACATCCAGATTGGAATACTGCAATGCGCTCTATGTGGGGAGGGGGCTGCCCTTGAAGACTGTTCGGAAGCTTCAGCTGGTCCAGAATTCTGCAAGGATGCTCATGCGCTCAAGTTGCTTCATGAGTATCACACTCATCCTGTGGCAGGTTCATTGGTTACTGTTCTATTTCCGGGCTAGATTCAAGGTGCTGGTTTTGACCTTTAAAGCTCTATGCGGCTTGGGGCCAGAGTACCTGTCGGACTGCATTCGCCTGTATGAACCTGTCAGTGCTCTCCGCTCATCATCTCAGGCCCTGCTCATGGCCCCACCACTAACAGAGATCTGGTTGGTGGGGACTAGAAACAGGGCCTTTTGGGCTGTGGCCCCTTTGCTTTGGAACACCCTCTCTGAAGAGCTTCGCCATGCTCCCTCTCTCAGTGTTCTTTAAAAAACAACAAACACATCCTTTTAAAGAGGCTTTTTAATGCTCCATCTTTGGCTATACTTGGTTGGTTCTTTATTATTTATTTATTTATTTATTTAACACACTTCTATATCACCCAAAACTCATGTCTCTGGGCGGTTTACAACAAGTAAACAAACAAAAAGTTAAAACATTAGTTAAAATAAATGACAACAAAAAACGTAACACAGTAGTTAAAACAAAATAAATGACATAGTAAAAGTTAAAACATTGCAATTTAAATTTTAAAACAACATTTTAAAATGATGTTAAAACCGTTAGAACAATATTTAATTAAAAGCCTGAGTGAATAGGTTTAGTTTTTTTTGTTTTTATAATTCTCAATTTTTAGCTTTTAAAATAACTGTTAATTTGAAACTTAATATTGATTGTGGTTTTTAGCCTGACTGGTTTACTTAATTTGGTTAATTTTATTACTTTTATTTTGTATTGTATCTGTTTTATTGTTGTGAGCTGCCCTGAGCAGTAGTGTACTGGTGGGATGGGGTATAAATATTTTAAATAATAAATACATAATAAAATAAAATAAAATAAATAGCCCTTCAGGGGTTTTGTGGCCCAGGGTGGTTGGGAATGGAACCCCTTTGGGGAATTGTTTGGCTCAGCCACTCAGCACTTTGAGGCTCAAGGAAGGTAGTGACTTGGGCAACCCTCCCTTGACACAGAATACTGTGTGGTGAGAAAGTAGCAAATAACTAGTCGCAACCTCCAAGCCCGATTGATTTGCCCAGCAATGGGATAGATGCTCATTTGACAAGGCTTTAACCCATGGGGGGAAGAGTTGCCCGTACTCAAGTTATTTTAGTTAGTAAGTGTTGCCTCATTGCTAATTCTGTAGATAGTTCAATAAATTGTGGCTCTATTTTCTATCCATCGCATGTGTATTGTCTCTTATTTGGGTCCAGGTGTAATGTATTCTGCTTTAAGAGCTCTTGAGCCAAAAAGCAGCATCTAATTCTTAAAAATAAATATGTAAAAATCAAGGTGTGTTTGGAGTACTTGGATGTACATTTAGATATGTAGTCTTATTCACACATTTGGATACACATTTCAATGAGAACAATGTGGTGTAGGTTGCACTTGGATGTGAATTGGTTCTGCATCACACCATAGAGCATCTAGGTTCCAAGTTTCCTCCCTGGCATCTCCAAGATAGGGTTGAAAGAGATTCCTGCCTGCAACCTTGGAGAAGCCACTGCCAGTCTGAGTAGACAATACTGAGCTAGATATACAATGGTCTGACTCAGTATATGGCAGCTTCCTATGTTCCATACATGCTGATTGTGGATCTACTCTTGTTTAACATTTTCATAAATGTCCTGAAGTCAGTGGTGAGCACTGAGGTAGTCAGGGTTACTGGTGATATAAAACTATTCGGAATGGTGAAAACTCAAGCAGCTGACAAAGAGTTCCAAAATCCTCTCTCCAGTTAGACTGAACTGACGACACAGTTCAAGGTTCAATATAAGTAAGTTTAAAGAGCTGAACATTGAGGCAAAACAATCCCAACTTCTATAAACATTAATGGCATTTGAACGGGCTGTGACCAGAAAAGAGCTCTTGTTATGATGAATCTTTTAGTGAAAACCTCAACACAGAGTGTAATGACAGTAAGGGGTAGGGAGAGGCAAATTTCATGTTAGGGGTTTTTAGGAAAGGGGGTGGGGAAGCAGTGAATACTGTAATACCCTTTTACAAATTGTAATAATCCAAGGGTTCCTGGTCCCTTTTGACTCCAGAATCACAGGGTGAGGACAGCCAAGGTCAGCCTCAGAGTAAACCAGTGGAGGAGGTTACTTCATCACCCTAGTCCTCCTTCTGGCTTGCTTCATCCAGCCGGTTCCTTTTCTGGGGAACTCCGGTTCCCACACTCAAGAGCAGCCCTCATCATCAGCCGCCTTGGGTTTAAATGCCCTAGTAGAGAGCTGACAGGGCTTAAAGGACATTTTAATACTTTTCATGTTGGGTCTTAAATGATTTTAATGTTAATGATTTTAATTGTAAACTCCCGAGAGATGCAAGTTTGGGGCAGTATAGAAATATATTGAATTAAATTAAACCTACTCCAAGTCCTTCCCCTCCCTGATCTCACTTCCTGCATCCTGCCATGCTCCACATGGTGGCCCCACTGGAGCTGTTCCCTGAAGCTCTCCCTGCCTCACCTGCTCAAACCCACCAGGACCTGACCAGCCTGGAACCATCTCACCCCCACTCCCTTTAGGAGAAGTCAGAAGCCCAAAAGGAGAGATGTTGGGCTCCCTGCCAGACTCCACAGGGCCATGCAGGCAACCAGGTAATGTGGCACCCCGACACTAATCTATGCTGCAGCTGCATTTTGAATACTGTATACATGAAAATTATATTGGGGAACATGGAAAGCACTGTGGCCCAGATATGCTTTAAAAGCATTTCACAGCAGCCACACTGCTTATACCATCAGGGCTTGCCCCGGTGGGTCATTATTGTTGGCAGGAGACTGCAACACTCACTAATGGAAAATGTCATGCTCTGGATATGGTCCAAATGACCAAATAGTCTTCTTATACATCTTATCAAAGATTACAGCCGTATTTGGGGGGATAAAAATTGACACAAATGGATTAGCTTGCTTCTATTAATTCTGTTAATTAATTCTGTAATCCAGACAATAGTTGGCAGAGTAAAAAGTTTTGTTATCCAGCTTCAGTGAAAAGCTAACAACTTAATTCAAATTTGTTGTGTTCAAATATGAACTGTCAGGTTCATACAAAGAACTGAATTGATTTCTACCAACGGAAAGCATCATATTTTTAAAAAGTTGACAATAACATAAAAGTTGTAGTATGTGATGTTAAAAATGTTTGGTTAGACAGGAGAGAGCACAAGTGAGAGCATCTAGCCTTACAACATGAAGTTTGAAATCAGTGGTGTTTTATTCAGAGTGTAATGAATGCTAGCTTAAAACTTTGTTTGATTAGCTTTATAGTCTCCCTATCCAAAAGGATTAAGGTGCTAATATTTGTTGCAAAACAGAATAAAAGATATCACATTAAGATATGGAAAATCTCTTATGATCAGTTGACATAAAACTAAGTCCTGCTTAAACAGATAGGTCTAACAAGGCTTTGGAAAGGTACTCAGGTTTGGACCATGGCAATGGGATATAGTTCCACATCTAAGGATTGGGCCACTACAAATGTCTCTCTTTATGCTCTTGCTCTCTGTACCTTATATACAATGGTCCCTTTAAGAGTGTGCTCTTGAAGAGTTTCCAAGATTTAAATGAGCCATGTGGTAGGATGTCTCTAAAGTATGTTGCACCTAAAAGTCTTTGCTAATTATTTGGTTCTGTGAGATGCTGCTGTGAAATAGTGGCTCACAGATTAGGGTATAAAGTATATTAAGTCTTTTCTGCTAGTGTTAGACCAGCAGTTTCCATTAGTGCTTCTGCCCTAATGCTCCCCTTAGGTCCCAACATAGCACAGCTATACTGAATATAGTAATAGTCACATTGATGACATATGGGCTTCAGGCAGCATTGCTACTCTTAAGTGGGATGTTCATGACCCAGGAGCTGTGAAGAGAAGCAGAATCTTATGCTATTACTTCTGTGCATTACTTCTGACAACAAATGGAGCAGAGGGGGATAGATATCCTCACTTCCCAAATACAGAATGCTGTTTTTTCTGCAGTGGCACAAGCTACTGCTTGCACTATTGTGACTAAAACCAGAAGTTTTTTTGTCTGCAACTCAAATGTATTTTATCTAATTTCCATACCACAATCTGCAACACTTCAGTTCACAAATCAGAAGCCCTACACCAATTTATCAATGTTTTGCTGTACAAATTCTTTTGAGGACATAATGGGTCAAGATAAGGAAAAATTGTGCTTTGGGAAGAAATTGGAACATATACTGAGTCAGATTGCAGTTAAATTGCAGATAAATTATCTGCAGATTTGTAGATAAATTACTTATCTTTTATAAGTAATTGAACAGGAAGCCAACTAAAACTGAGAAACAAGAGTTTGCTATTTATTACTTACTTAACATAGGCTAAGAAAATAATAAACAGTCTTTCTTATGCAGAGAGAGGCAGCATCTCTTAGTTTGAATTTAAGTCAGCAAGTGAAGAGCAGAAAAAAACATTGGCCGCATTCACACATAACACAGAACCACGGATCCAATGGACTTGCGGTTGCACTCCCATTTGCTCTCCTGTCCGAATTTGTAAGTCACAGGGAGCACTCCATCTGAATTCAGTGAGACTGCAGAGAGGAGGAGAAACTGGCTGTGCAGGCTTCCTTTTGGCATGAAGGAGAGCCTGCACAACCAATCATGGCCAAAAGGAGGGAGGAGCTTCCTCCCTCAACACTGGTCACAGTGAACACAGCCTGCAATTCAGAATTTGGACAACATGCAGTCTGCATGAAACCTCAGGTTGGGGTGATGAAACTCACTACAACCTGAGGGTTCAGATCGGAGTTGTAGAATCCAAATCTCATGTGAGTTGCCTTGTGAAACCAGAGTTTCATACATTTGGATGTAACAGTAAGACAACTTCTGCCAACTTAAACTCCGGTTCCTTATACATGCAAATGCGGCCTGTGGTTCCACCTGCAAGCCAGTACATAAACACATCCAAACAGAGAAGCATGCCCCATACAAATAATTGAGATAATGTCTATGGAAAAACCCAAAAATTCATCTTCTCATTGTCTTGTTCTTGAATTCTGAGCCCCATGTTTTGTTTTATGATGCAATGAAATATTTTCCTTTCCCAACTGCAGCAATTTATCTGTCTCTGAATCTGCTATGCCTTCAGTTTTGTGCCAGTCTGTAGGTTCTGGCATTTTCTCCTCTCTGGCTGCCAGTGACAATCTTTTTGGTGGAATCCCTCTGTTAGCTCTGCTTGGGCGTCTCACTTCTTCTTCCACCACAATCTCCCCTTCTTGATTGGAACTCTCTGCTTCTGTTTCAATCTCCTCTTCTTGTTTGGATCTCTCTGGTTTTGTCTCAATCTCCGCTTCTTGATTGAGTCTCTCTATCATATCATAATCTATGATTACGTGTTCATTTTGTTGCTGTGGTTGCTATTCGGCCTTTCCACTTAATGAAAAATCCAGGTCACAGTAAAAGATCACATTTGCATTTGACTTTTGCCTATCATCAAAATATGCAGTACTGCACAATTTAACAGTCTCTATGATAGAATCAAGTATTCTGTAGCTTGTGCTATTCAGTGCATAACCTATGAATATTCCTTCTGTTCTTCAGCAATCTATTTTTTTCTTAGTTCTTTAGGAAAATATGCATATGCTTTTCATCCAAATACTCTAATATGCTTTAAGTTAGGCTTTGTTCCATTCCACAGTTCAAAGGGTGTTACTCCTTTAGTTTTAGTTGGAAGTCTATTCTGCAAATAAGTAGCAGTCATTATGGCTGTAATGTAAGACATAAATGTAATGTAATAATAATTACAGCTTTCCCCAGTATTTGTTTCCAGATCTGAGTCAAGAAGCATACTTCTAGACATTTCAATCAAAATTCTGTTCTTTGTCTCTGCCATTCCACTTTGCTCTGGAGTATAAGGTATTGTTCTCTCATGTTTAATTCCTTGTTCATTTAAGTATTGCTCAATATCTTTCCTAGAATATTCCTCACCATTATCAGTGTGCAAAGTGTTAGGTTTTCTTCCAAATTTGTTGATTACTCTAGCTGTATATTCTTTAAGTTTTAGCAACACTTCATGTTTTTCTTTGAGTAGGTAAGTGTAAGTATAGTGAGAAAAAAACATCTTAAAGTCAGGAAATAGCAATTCTTTCCAGGTGTCTTTACTGGAAAGGGCCCACAAATATCACTGAATCAAATCCAAAACCTCCCTGGATTGCCTTACTGTGGCTGATGAATATGTGCCCCTTGTTGCTTTTGCTTTAACACATTCAATGCATTTTACTTCGGATTCGCATGGTTTAACTTGAAGGTTTCTTGCCAGTTGTTCTTTTACTAATCTGAAATTCATTCCTTGCTTGGATGCCTGAATCTGCAATGCCATGAACTCATGCAATCTTTGTGTGCACACTCACGTGCAACATTTGCTTTCTTTCTTTTGCAATCTATTTCATATAGTTGATCATGTCTCAACATGCCTTTCATCAGAAGTTTTCCTCTTTCAGAAATAAAGCAATGGTCCCTTCTGAAAAGAACTATACATCCATGCCTTGTGGCTGTTTTTATATTCATTAAACTGTTTTGCAAACTTGGAACATAGTATGCCCCTGGAACACACACCTCATTCACTCTATTTGCACAAAGATTACACTTCAGACAAACTGTCCCTTTTCCTTCTGCAAAAATTTGCTGCCCATTTGTAAAGTATATAGGACTTTTATGTTCCATGCTTATCTCAGAGAAATAATGCAAGTTATTGAAGAAACGTGAAGTAGCTCTACTATCCAAATATATTTTGTTTCTACTTTGACTTGCATCAACCCTGCAGATGACTTCTTTTGCAATGCACTTTTAAAAAAAATCATTCTCAGCATTATTTTTATTGCTTTCACTTTTGCATAGGCAATTCTGTTTGTTAGAAAGTCAATTTTTCTGGAATTTAGTCTTATTCCCTTTTCTCTTTTGGGAATAATTCCCTTGCTCTTTAATAGGACAAGTATTCTTCAGATGCAAGGTGCTTCCACATATAAAGCATTGCCTACCATCAACTATTTTGTAGGCTTGATTTTTAATTGATTCCTCCCTTTCTGTTTACCTTTTCAAATTAAACGTTTACAAAAGTTCCTGCACAAAACTCAGTCAAATTTTCTTTAATTTGCGGGAAATTGACAATATTCTCATATGCATTATGCAAGTTATTAAGCAAATTAAGCACCAATCTTTGATGGTTCAGACATATGTATCTCCTGCAGTTCCAACTCTTTCAATACTCCCCCAAATGAGCATATGTGCTCCAAACCCTCTCCCTCTCTGAATATATGCAGTATATGCAGATGATCTTCCCATTGAAGATGGACCTGAAAACATAGCTTATAGTTTCAAAGCTTATAGTTTATCATTTTAAAGCTTCGGGTTTTAGAGTTTGTATTCATATTTTTTAATTGTGTTAATGTTTTGTTTTTAGATTGTGAACTGCCTATGGACTTCTGCATGGGGTGGTATAGAAATGTACTAACTAACTAACTAACTAACTAACTAAATAAATAAATAAATAGGAGCCCCATCCCCTAAGGGGAATAGCTTAGAGTGCTCACATGTAATCTCTCATTCAAATGCAAACCAGGGTGGACTCTGCTTAGCAAAGGGGATAATCCATGCTTGCTACCACAAGACCAGCTCTCCTCCTCTATAAAAGTAAAAGGAAGCCTTTTGAATACTATACTTAAAACAGGATTATTATTTCTGCCACATGGGGACTTTGAGGATATACCGGGGTGGGGGTGGAGATCACTTCTGCTCCTAATCTAGAAAGTCATATAGCTCCTAATGTAGGCTGTTCATTGTTAGACTAGAAAACATATTACATTTCATGTTACTCAAAGATCTCTAAATGGAATTCTGTCAGGATTGTCTCATCTAAGCCATCACTTCAAAAGAAAATCTCTTCGCTGTAATGTGAGATGGACTGACACATTTGAGGCAGTGGGAAAAGTTTGTACTACTTTGAGAATTTTATCTCGGGTTTTCTCAAACTAATTAGAAACTCTGCCATTTATGGCACTCAGTTATAGGGAACACTTGGTAACAGAGAGTGCCGCACTTAAAACTCCATAGGTTCCTAAAATCCTGTAACTATTAAAATGGGATTGCTCCATATGAGCTTCTGTCTGACTGCAATACAGTTGACTTTGGAAGGATTCTAAATATGTATAACATTAATGCCTTTGAGAGTAAGCTCCTAATGATGAGTATTTGGGAAGATGTTCATTTGAGCAAAATATTCTTGTTACCCAAAGCTTGCCATATCATTTCAAATGAATCAGATCTATACCTGCCTCTCCTCTGGACCTATCCCCTTTTTCTCCCTTAGTTTACTTAATACTTTTGACCTCAAATAGTCACCTTGTAGGCCCCTGTTAAGGGCTACCTAATGGCATAGTGGGGAAATAACCTGCCTAGAGAGCAGGAGGCTGTTGATGTGAATCCCCACTGGTGTGTTTCTCAAAATATGGGAAACTCCTATATCGGTCAGCAGTGAAATAGGAAGGTGCTGAAAGACATCAACTCATACTGTGCGGGAGATGGCAATGGTAAACCCCTCCTGTATTCTACCAAAGAAAACCACATGGCTTTGTGGTCGCCGACTTGACAGCACAACTTTACTTTACTTTAGGTGGGGTTAAGGGTGGGGAAATTAAAGTGAATGTCTCCATTCTATCACAGGATCTAACTGTAAGGTTTTGTTATTTTCCTTCTGTAAAGGAAGTTCAGACCAAAGGATACTTGTTAGGCATTTTTTCTGTCATTACTAATTCTACACTAATTGCCTTTTTGCATGCATACGAAAGAGGAAAATGTCTCTGCAGATAGACTTCATTAAAAAAGCAAAACCCCAATACTCTTCCAAATACATTATGTCATATACTGCATGAAAACTCTTTTGCCAGAGCAGCTTTCTTATATGGCCTATGGTTCTTCCTCTTAATCTGGTTGATCAGCTTTTGTTGCATCCTTTAATACCCTGTGGACCCTCTCTGAAGGATTTTTGTTGGCTGGAGGCCTATGCATATTTGCTAAGGAGTAAGTCCCATTGAACTAAGCATGCTCATGCAGCCTTATAGGTGGGTAAAAACACAAAAATGTGAGGAAGTTGCTATCTCTCAGCTTCACTTTCCCATCTATGAATTGGGACCGAAGATGCAGTAAAAAGAGCCAATCCTGTGATTAAATTAGCTCTCGCATTCCTGTCTAATTCACATTATTATGGAGAGGCCAAAGTGGTTTTACAACCCAATATTAGGCTTCGTTACTTAGAAGTAAGTCCCACTGAATTCAGTACTCTTACTCACATATTCAGTACTCTTACAGCATATAAAGATATAAAGGCTATGCACATGAACAGCCCTACCCACATTGGGGAAGCCCTACCTGGGTTGGGTTGCTCATGTGCAATGCTGCACTCAGCCTGAGCATACGCAGAGACGGGCACCTAGAGTGCCCGTCTCACAGGGGTATCCCCCAATGCACTTTGCTCATCGCACAGTACATTGCGGGATATCCGGAGGCTGGGGTTCATTATCCAGAGATTCGTGCTCCTTGGAGCAATGCGGATCATCTGGAGTGCAAGCTGTGCAGCGTTTTGGTGATTGTCTGGGGGGGAGGTGAGTTGGAACCTTTCCTTCCCCCTCGCCCACCCTCCCACCTGGTCATATGAATAGCCTTATAATGTTGTTGCTGCTGCTGCTGCTACTACTACGACTACTACTACTACTACTAGTAGTTAACAAAGTGGTTTACACAGAAAAATGAATAATAAGGACAAGATGGTTCTCTGTCCCCAAAGGGCTCACACTCTAAAAAGAAACACAAGATACACATCAGCAATAGCCACTGGAGGGATGCTATGCTGGGGTTGGATAGGGCCAGTTGCTCTTCCCCTGCTCAACAAAGAGAATCATGACTTTTCAAAGGTGCCTCTTTACTCAGTTTTCTCAGTTACAGCTGGAAGAGATCTGAATATTGTTTACTGCATTGAAGCCAGATTCTTTACCCACAATCATTTTTGATATGCCAGTTCATAGTGTTTATTGATTGTCCAAATTCCAGAGTTCAACAGTTAAGGAGCTGAACAGCTCAGGGAGGAGAACAAAGTCTGGTAGAAATGCACTGTTGGCACATTTCAGATTCATTGCCATGGGAAGTAGGGATGTGCATGAATCAATTTTTGCAATTCGATTTGAGTTCAAATTGAATCAGCCTGATTAGATTAAGCTTGAATCTGCTGCCCTCAAATCTGGGTTGATTAGATTTGAATTTGATTAGATTCAAATTCAAATTGATTCAGCCAAATTTTTAAGGGCTAAGGGCCACCAAAGCAGTTTGGATCGCAGGGCTCCATGGGTGCCAAGTGCCACCCAATCCCCAAAGGAATTGGGCAAAGGGGTGGATTTTTAGGAATTTTTATGTATGGATTCTTGATTGTGAAATGATAAAAATTCCTAAAAATTCACCCCTGGCAATGAAGGCAGAAGCTGGGAGAGGACAAAATGGAGATCACTGGGGACAAACTGGAGGCTCGAATTGCCAAACCGATTCAAGCTTGAATTGAGGGTGATTGAATTTGATCTCAAATCTGGTGAGCATTCTCAAATGTGATTCAATTTGAGGTCGAATCACTTGAATTGATTCAGCTATGAATTGATTCTCACATCCCTAATGGGAGGATTTTCTGGTACTGACTGTTATGATCATGAGAATACATTTTATTTGTCCAGGTGTCCCAGCATATTATTTAGCCCAGTTTTAATTGTCTTGTTCCACTGCATATTTATTGAATTTTAAAAAATTCCATATTTTATGAGCAGAAAACCAGAGTCTTTACTAACTATTCATCACTTCCTTTTCTGAATTTATATTTTTTTTCATCATTTACCACTTTTTAATCTACTGGATCTATTATATTGATCCATTTCAATCAGGCTTGTATAGATCCATTTCAACTTCACAGGGTTGTTGTAAGGAGAAACTTAACTATGTAGTACACTGCTCTGGGCTCCTTGGAGGAAGAGCGGGATATAAAATGTAAACAATCAATCAAACAAACAATAAACCTTGTTAATTCTCTTGGCGGCTTTCAATATTACTGACCATGGTATCTTTTGGATAGGCTGACTGAGTTCGGTGTGGGAGGCACTGCTTGGAGGTGGTTCCGCTCCTACCTCAAGGCCCATTCCAAAAGGTGTTGCTGGGGGATTACTGCTCAACCACTTGTCATGTATGCTTTGGGGTTCAGCAGGGTTCCATTATTTCTCTTACGCTGTTTAACATCTACATGAAACTGTTGGGGGAGGTCATCCAGAGATTTGGCCTGAGGTGTCATCAGTATGAGGATGACACTCAGTTGTATCTCTCTTTTTTATCAGACACAGATGAGGTGGTGAAAGTCCTGAATCAGTGCTTGGATGCAGTAATGGACTGGATGAGGGTGAACAAATTGAGACTCAATCCAGACAAGGCAGAAGTACTGTTGGTTTCTCTCCCTGGGTGAATGATGTTCAGCCTGTTCTAGATGGAGTTGCACTCCCCCTGAAGGACCAGGTTGCAGTTTGGGGATGTTCATTGATCCAGCACCATACTCAGGCTTTTTAAATTTGATTTTTTAAAATTGACTTTAAAAGAACACAGGTTTTTACATTGTTTTGCACTGTATTTTTGTATTCGCTCTCTGTGTGTGAATGTGTGTTGTGATTTGATGTGTTTTATGTGTTTATATTGGATGTTCTAATGTTGTGTTGTGAGCCACCCAGAGAACAATTTGTTAAGGGGTAGCTAACAAATGTTGTCAGTAACCCTATGAGGTAGGTTAGGATCAGAGATGGTAACTGATTCAAAGTAACCCAGTGAACTTAACAGCTGAGAAGGGATTTGAATCTAGATCTTCCCGGTCTGTGTTCATCATTTAATCCAGCACTTTGTTTTTGGACAGGTGACAGTTCCTAAGTGTTCCTTCATAGATAGCTATATTCATAGCTATATTCCTTCATAGATAGCTAGAAAGGTTCTGATCTTGCAGTATGTAGCAGTGTGATTATGCCTGATACCAACCCAGAACAGATTCACCAGGATACCACAGATCTTAAATAGCTATTTCAAGTAACTGTAGATGGAAACAAATATTTTTTTATTTTTTACATTTTATATCTCGCTCTTCTTCCAAGGAGCCCAGAGCAGTGTACTACATACTTAAGTTTCTCCTCACAACAACCCTGTGAGGTAGGTTAGGCTGAGAGAGAAGTGACTGGCCCAGAGTCACCCAGCAAGTTTCATGGCTGAATAGGGATTCGAACTCGGGTCTCCCCGGTCCTCGTCCAGCACTCTAACCACTACACCACTCTGGCTCAGGTGGCTCATTACTGACACGTTCTGTATCTTACATTCCTACATAGACTAAAACTGCTTCCTCTTTATGCAGAAGAATATTATGGTGTCCAGGAAAAACTGGAACATCTCATTCTTGCTTTACTCTTTCCTATACATTGAATCATAGGCCACCTTCAGACATATTGCCAAACTGGAGGCAACTGTACCAGAGGTTCGATCTTGTGTTCGTCCAAATGTGCGAAACCACAGTTTCTTTACCCAACTGATCTAAAGTTTTTGACCCCAAACCATAATCTGAACCTTCAGTTTGTATTGAGTTTTGCTGCTGGAACCTCAGATTTGAAGGCGGCATTGTGTTGTCCTAATTCTGCCACCATCCTAACCTGGGGTTTGTGCTGTGGCTGCTCCCGAAACCATAGAGAAGGTGGCTCATACTAGCCCAGAAACTGCCACATTTCTTGCTGGCCACGTTTCCAATCAGTTGCCCCACCCTCTATTGCCTGGCAACAGGGACACTGCATTGCTGCGTCCCAAGCTTCTCCTTTAAAAGGAGAGAACTATAATGGGGAAAGTCTGCTTTGCACTGTGTCTCATGGGCCCCCCTTTGTCAATTCACACAAAGAGGATGGGATGACAAGATGGGCACAGCAGGAGAGGTCTCCAGCAATAAAGGACTGCAGAAGTATGTGCACAAAGACATGGAGTCCTGGTGACACCAGCAACTGGGCAACTCAGTTGTTTCCCAACAAAGATCACACATGCGAGTGCAGTTATACCATGTCGCTTGGCAGAAATACCAATGTGCCAACCAAGTGCAGAAACCTACGGAAATTCCGTCCATGGAAATCTTCCTATTGTCCAGTCATATAAAGAAAGAGACAACACTTATCCCCACAAATCTCCTGACTGTATCTGTCCACTTGCTTTTGTTACTTGAGCGACCTGTAGCACATACCTGGGCACGTTGTCCGGCATGCAGGACCTTTAATTGAAGTTCCCACACAAAACGTTTTGACAGTTTCCACTGGAGGAAGGGGATGAGGCACATGCTGAAGCATAACACACTTGCTCAAGTGTGGCTGCCCAGCAAGGCATCCATTCTAAGGTGTTGCTTTTGGAGTGTGGTGGGTCAGCAGGGCATTGATTTCCCTGGATAGTGCCTGTATTATTAAGGTGTATCCAAATGTTCAGCCTTAGCCCGCCGGCTTGGAGATGCCCCAGACTGGTGTGGTTCTATGTGCACCAGCAAAGGGGTGCTCCCAAATGTGGATAAAAATATAGTCCCTAGAATTTTTAAGTGGTTTTATTCTATTTATTGTACAATTTTGGTACAAACATGCAGTCTTGGCCATAGCTCATGAGAAGAATCATCCTGGGTTACACCTGGATGATGGTTACAAAGGCGTGCTCGAAAGCACTGTGTGATGACAACATGTGCACTAGATGTATGTCCTATCACCCAAGGACTGCTCTATCAAGAGAGTGACAAGCCATAGAGACATGCATGCGGGCTGGAGGGCTGTTGCCACCCAGCTCAGTTGCTGGATTCCTGCAAGCCCCAGGGAAGGGTACCCCAGCAACACTTTTCCTGGTTCCAGTGACTGCCACAAAGCAGGAGTCCAAGCGCTCCCTCTGACAATCTGGTCTCCTCGCAACACATACTCATGTAGGGATTTTTGCCCCACATGGCCACCTGTCAGGGTTTGCTTTAATCTGTGGGTGTTCTGCACCAAGATGCCCCAGGGCACCCAATTTACATATGCCACAATGCCAGTCCCAGCACAGGCCATTTGATCCCCTCCCCCCGTGTTTCCCAACTCTGCCCACCCAAGACTACCCAGACACCTGGAGTGGCTTGAACTCCTTGGGATTCTGGAGGGGTTGACTGGAGATGGGAAGGTATGGTGTATGAGTTCTAATATTAACTAGATATACCATGAGCCCCACATCAGCTGGGCCCCATAGAGCTGGATGGCCTATCTCATGAAAGTGCAGTCCAACAGAGACCCAAAGCTCATGGAGCCTCTGGTCCTCCCCAGTGGACTAGCACTCTCATGAGATGCCTAATCCCCGGACAGCAATCTGACATGGGGGCAGGAGTGTGTTTGGTCCTCCTGAACTTCATGGTCTGATCTACCATTCCAAGAGCATCCTTTGTCACAGTGGAACAAACCAAGGATCCTTTGCCTGCCTTCACATACATGTTCCCTCCTAAGAAGTCATAATTACCCCTTCCAGGAGTAACAGAAAACTAGTGTCCCTCTGCAGATCCTGATACCAGTAGTTGCGCTTGTGACTGTATGACTGCAGGCCAGTGGTGCAAGTGGTGTGAGGAATGGGTTTAAATGTCCTTTCCCTGCCGAGGGTGGCCAATCGATTCCAAAAAGGCATGATCACACTGGGTATACCCTCTCAAAGATAGTCGCCAAGGGTTGCCACTCTACTGACATTCTGATGCCTTGCCCGCAGTCTGGCAAGGCAAGCACTACAGAGCTTGATGGGATGTGGCCTCAGTGGACCAGGAAGAGGGAGGAACCCCTCTGCCCACAAGCCAGAAACTGCGAGACCACTGCTTGACTATTGTCTGTGGGATGATTCCTGGGCTCACAGATTAACCACAGGTCCATCTACCCAAGATTTACGCTTTGTCCAAAGGAGTTGAAAAGCGCTTTGTGGACCATCCAGTCTAACCCCGTGCTTGATGTAAGAAATCCAGAGATCAACACATAGTTGTCCATTCTTTGCTTGAAGGCCACCAGTGAGGGAGAACTCCCTTTCTGCAGGTAATTGGTTCAGTCGTTAAGCTCCTTTTACAGTTAAGAGATTTCTTGTAATACTAAACCAAAATCTACCCCCCTGTATCTTAAGACTATTAGATCTAGTCCTGCCTTCTGGGGCAGTAGAGATCAAACCTTTATCTTCTCCTTGTGACAGTCCTTAAAATATTTGAAGAGTGCTATCATATACCCCTCTGCCTTGTCTTTTCTGGATTAAACATACCCAGTTCCTGAACATATGATCTGTCTGTTAGAACAGCTTTGCAAAACTGTGACCACCTCTTAAGATGACATCGCCACCATGGACAGCATAGTCCTTCTGATGTTTTCTGCCTGGGACTACAAAACATGGGGGTCATCAAGCACCTGACAGATCACAAGATATGGCTGATGGTTGTATTCAGCTTTGAAGGTCATAACTTGTGTGTGGCGCTGTTTCATACCAATTTTACTTGGTTTTGTTAATGTATTCTGTTAGTGCTGTTCAATCCTGATTGTCTGAACCAGTTTACTTTAAATATCTAGCTATTTGAATTCACTGCATAGATCCCCATTTCAGCATAACCCTATTTAAACTGCAAACTTGTTGAAGACAAACAAGTTTATTCTCCTGCAAATGTTTTGGAGATCCCTAGGCCATTCAGATAAATAAGGCGGTTCTAGAAATATAATAGTTATTCATTACATTCAAATATTTTCATTTTATGAAATGAGCCAAGTGTTCAGGACTGGGTTTTCCTATATTACTAATTCTTGAGAGATCTCATTATGCTTTTATCTCTTCTTCTCCTGTGAAGAGCTACCACAGCATTCAGTAATTGGTTTTTGAAATATTTTATTACTTATCCCTGTTACAAACTGATGGAGAGACAGAAATCATGAAAGACAACATTAAGCCTGATATAATAGTATTGATATAGCCACAGTGTAACCCTTCAGGCATTGGTCAGCATAACTGAGAATCCAAACCAAGATTGAGATGAGACAAACAAGACAAATTAATCAGTGCGTGTGTGGGAAGGAAATGATCCCATAAATTTAAAATTAAATTCCTTCTTCAGTTTCCGTAAAGCAAGCTCCCTGTGGTGAACACCTGGCAATCTCCTTTTCTAACTTCCTTTTATTGGAAGGCCTGGAGAAAAGTAATGCAATTGTGCTTTAACTTATTTGTTTCTTTTAAAAATTAGACCAGTCATAAGTGTCTTTGGAACACGTTGCAAGCTGTAGATTGGTACCTTGATGGTAAAGATAAGCAGATTTCCTCCATTCTGTTCTGTTATTGGTCTGTGGGTACTCTGCTTTGCATGTTACTCCTCCTGAATTCCAGTTTATCTAAGAGAAAATTCAAATTAATTTTGGAATTAGAATATGAATAGATTGTCACAACTTCCAGTTCACCTGGGTTTTTTTTTAAACTGAGGTGCATTGCAGATTGATAAAACACTGCCCACTGACTGCGTTAAGATTCTTTTTGTGTGGCATTTTACTGATGTGCAGGCAAAATTTATCTTCACAGTTTACCTACACAGTGGTAAAATGTCCCACAAAGGCCCTTTACACAACAATATCCCAAACTGCACCAGCACAATTTTGTGGTGTCTTAGCAATGCACCCATATACACATGTGCATTAGTAAACAATGCACAAAAAGAAATTTGATGCAATCATAGTATGCTATGAATAATTGCACAGTATGATGACATCAAGTTTTCAGTCAGTCACCTAGGTGTAGCCTGGACATGACTCCACTCCAACTTCAAAATGAAGCACAAGGAATTTGGGGGAAGCTAATTGGGGATCTGGGTGTGAGCTGTGTGGCTCCCACCTGCCGGATCCTCATTTGAGAGGAGCCACATTTCTCCCCTCTTCCACCCTAAAGCATAGTGTGGGTTGGGTAGGAATGTTTGACCAGCTGGGTAGGAATGTTCTGGGCTCTATCAAATTGGCAGGTGATGGTGATCTCCCCCCCGCCCCATCTCATACTACTCTATTTAGGACCAGTTTAGATGAATCTCAGCCCGCTGCTCCTTTTACATTCGATAAAGCTGGAGCCTCACCACAAATACACCCACCTCTGCATCACTCAAACATGTGCTGATGCGTTCTTGGCACTCCCTTACTTGTGTGTAAAAGAGTGATCATCTGAATGGTGCATTTGCAATAAGGCTCCAGCTTTGTTGGTGTGAGGGCAAATAAGGATAGTCTGTCCTGACATCATATCTTCAAGGAAGACAAATTTATTGATGGGCCTTTGGCCCTGCACCAAAGTGTCCAATCCATCTAATCCCACCCCATCTTTTTGTCTTTCAAAAGCCTGGGTGAGGTAAATCTGCCTGCCCACCACCCACAATGGATTGGATAGGGAGTGACATTTTGGACTCATCCTTCTCTTGTCTCTAACGTGATTATCTTTCGCAGTTGCTGTCAAAAAGAGAAACACAAGTCTCTTCTTCCACTATATTCTGTAACTCATTGATATTTATCCTATTTTATTTTCAACAGGAACTATAGCATCAAAATGATTTTCACATATTGCCCCCCTCCCCATTCATCAGAGGACTTGGACTCCCAAATCCAAGAGAGTTGTTATTTTTCTGGGCGGCTGTAGGCTTCAAGCTGAATAATTTCGCTGCTGTGTCTTCCCTTTTGCCCTTTTTCCTCCTTTGTGAGACACAAAATAAGTTTTATCAAGTAAACATTTCAGAGGCTATCATCGTAACTCTTCTTTTCTCATTTTACTCCAAGAGACACATTGCATCTCATTGTTAAGATGATTATCTTAGAAATGCAGAACTTGCTTCAGGGTGTTAGACAAATGAACAAAAAGGAAATGGAAGACTGTAGTTACACAACTATTCATATCTTATCTAAGGGCCATGCAATGCTAATCCTTTGAGAGGGAATCCAGCAACTACTTCCATGGAGACCAATGTTTTATAGGCAGCAGAGATAATGGTGTTCCTTTATGAAGGTGAAGGGAATTGAATGACATGCTTCCTTTGAATTAAGTATATGCTGAGATGCTTTGCAGGACTGCTACTCATCAGCATGCAGGATCAAAGTACCACACGTTGTTCTCCAAGAAAATAAAATTGTTAAGGGAGCTACTCAGCACTCACAAGCCAGCATTTCTCAAACTGCTTAGTCAGGAGTTGTTCTGCTCATTCCAGCCAGTATAGTTGCTCAAGAAATGGTTCTGGTATTCAGCCTTACTGATGTGTTCTGAATTCTGAAATGCTGGACACGTCTTCAAACTGACACACAAGGAGGCTGCTTAAATCTCATTCGCTTGCATGTACCGCAGTGTAACGCTCGTGTTATTGGGTTCCGATACATGTAGCGGTGCTGCTGTGCAAGAGGGCTGCACCTGTACTGCTGAGTCTTGCATGTTGCATGCTGTTTCTATTATTCCCAATGGAAGTAGCACAAGAGTCAGCAGTACCGGAACTGACTTCTTGCACAGCAGTGATGTGACATACATTGCAACCCTGCAGCAGCACAGGTGGTGTGTTAAGGGACACGTAAGCTAATGTATTTATGGTGGTGGCTCACATATGAAACAGGAGGTGTGTTCTTGCAAAAAGGTGCTTTAGAGCTGAGCCTGAGTGTTCCTGGCAGCCAAACATGCACAGAGTGGGAGGGGCAGCAATTTTTGCGGATCTCCCCTCCTCCTAAAAATGTGATTTGGCTGCCAGGAAGATGTCCCTGAGGGCTGCACGGCTCTTACCTGCCTGCTATGGTCTACCCTGTTGCCTCCACCTCCTCTATGCTGCTGCTGTAGAATCCAGTTGTGGTATGCAAGGACAAGACAGTGGAGTTGAATGAATATTAATGGTTTAATGAGACAGTTATTATTTACAGGGAAGCAATTGCAGTCTTGCTTGTTTGTTAGCCTCGCCTCTACTCCAGGAATGGAATACAAGTAACTAAAGCCCAATTCAAAAGTTGGCTTGGATCAAGGAATGGATTAACCAAAAATACCACAGCTGCCAATCCTCTTCTGGGCTCTTTCCTTGCTCTTCTCCCACAATGACTCCACCCTTCACTTTGCTGGTCCTACTCACTGCATTGGAGCATGGCACTGACACTGTCCCCCTTCTTCCTTACCAGCCTCCTCCTTCTGCAGAGCATTCTGCCATCATTCTGCTGAAAGAAGTGGGGTCCCCCAGGGATCTGTACAGGGACCGGTGCTTTTTAATTTATTAATAAATGATTTAGAAGTAGGAGTAAGCAGCAAGGTGGCCAAATTTGAAGATGACACCCAACTCTTTTGGGTAGTGAAATCCAAAACAGATTGTCAGGAGCTCCAAAAGGATCTCTCCAAACTGGGGGAGTGGTTGACAGGATGGCAAATGTGGTTCAATGTTGGCAAGTGTAGAGTGATGCACATTGGGACGAAAACCCCCCAACTTCAAGTATACGTTGATGGGATCTGAGCTGTCGGTGAGTGATCAAGAGAGGGATCTTGGGATCATGGCAGACAGCTTGTTGAAAGTGTCAACTCAATGTGTGGCATCTGTGAAAAAGGCCAATTCCATGCTAGGAACCATTAGGGAAGGGACTGAAAATAAATCCGCTAATATTATAATGCCCTTATATAAAACTATTGTGAGGCCACACTTAGAGTAATGTGTAGAATTCTGGTCACCAAATCAAAAAAAGGACATTGTAGAACTGGAAAAGGTGCAGAAGAGGGCAACCAAGAGGCTCAGGGGCCTAGAGCACCTTCCTTATGAGGCAAGACTACAACATCTGGGGCTTTTTAGTTTAGAAAAAAGATGACTGTGGGGAGACATGATAGAGGTCTATAAAATCATGCATGGTGTGGAGAAAGTGGATAGAGAGCAATTCTTCTCCCTCTCACATAACACTAGAATCAGGGGTCATCCCATGAAACTGATTGCTGGGAAATTTAGGACCAGCAAACAGAAGTATTTTTTCACACAATGTATAATCAGCTTGTGCAATTCTCTGCTAGAAGATGTGGTGGCAGCCAACAACCTGGATGGCTTTAAGAAGGGTTTGGGTAACTTCATGGAGGAGAGGTCTATCAACGGCTACTAGTCGGAGGGCTATAGACCACCAGCCTCAGAGGATGCCTCTGAGTACCAATTTCAGGGGAGTAACAGCAGGAGGGAGGGCATGACCTCAACTCCTGCCTGTAGATTTCCAGTGGCATCTGGTGGGCCACTGTGTGAAACAGGATGCTGGACTAGATGGGCCTGAGCTTGCAGGGCTGTTCTTATGTTCTTATCCCACCACTACCACTCCTCTTGCTGTTGCAGTTAGAGTGCATCCAGCTTTGCCTGCCTATCTGCCTCTCATTGACATTATTGCTCCAGCAGCAGCTTCTTCATTTGTGCTGTCTGCCTTCTGGCTGTGTCATTGCTTGCTGTTGCGGGCAGCATGCATCCAACTTCACGCACCCGCCTCTCTCTCTCCTCTCTCTCTCTCTCTCTCTCTCTCGCCACTGCTGCTCCAGCACCACCTCACATGCTATCTTCCACTGTCTCTCCAGCACCAGACATATCTGTTTCTTCCATTAGAGAGGAAAGGCCTAGTATGCAAATGTTTTGGAAGCAAATAGCTTAAAAGATAGTGGATGTTAAATATCTTGGAGCTGATGGATCCAGTAGCAGTGGTGCTAGGTTATTTAAAAGAACTCCAATCAAGTAGTAGCAGATGACAAAATTTTAATTGCTCAGCTGTATAAGCAGAAGGACAATAAATATGGACAAATAGTGGCAGTTTGAAATTAACATATATTTTGTTTCATAAAAAAAGGAACAGTTAGATGTCATGAGATTTTGAAGGTGATGGACAAACAAGGCCTATTAACACTTTATATTTAACACTTGTACACTCTAGCCCTATTCACACATTATGTAGTATGAGTGAACAGATGTCTGTACACTTGTACATGTTTTTGTGTGAATGACTGTGCCTGTGGTCATTTTAAAAGTGAACCTAAATACAGGCCCTTTGAATGCATGGTACAGATAGGAAGTGTATTTCTGTACTTGTGTTCAGCATAACGTCTGAATAACTACCTGTGTACAGAACTGCACCTGGGTACACTGTACACTCATTGTACAAGTGTTGGCTATAACGTGTAAATAGGGTTTTTGTGTGCAGTACATTTGCAGAAACATTTAAGGGCCACTTGCAGGTAACTTTGCAGATAAATGCAGATACATTTGAGGGATTTTTAAAAATGAAAGCAGGCATATGAATCTGCTAGGGCCCTTTGCTCATCATCTTGAGCCCTGCTCATGGCTCTGCCATTGACTTAGACTTTGTGGACGGGGGAAAAGACATGGCCTTTTTGGTTGTGGCCCCTCAGCTCTGGAATGCCCTGCCAGAAGAACTTTGCCATGCTCCCTCCCTTAGAGTTTTTTTAAAAAGACCTTAGAACTTACCTGTTTTGAGAGGCTTTTAAAATGTGCTTTATTGCAGCCCAAAGCTTTTTAACTTTAACTGGGTTTGTTTTTAATTGTTTTTATTCTGCATTGCATTTTATTTGTTTTATTGTATTAAATGTTATATTATTTTTATTGCTTTACTGTTATTGAGCCACCCTGAGCACTATTGTACTCAAGGGGTGGGATATACATATTTTAAATAAAATATATCATCATCATCATCATCATCATCAATGGTCATTCACACAAAAATATGTATGTGTTTACAGACATCTCAACATAATGTCTGAATGGGCCTAGATTGACAATCTGATCACGGTGGCCAGACTGCATGCTTTTTATTCCCTTCTCCAAAGAACTTCAGGTCTTTTTTATTGGCTTAGGACAAAGAGGGAGAAGCCAAGTGAAACAGCTGTGCCTCACATGAGATGGCAGTCAGTGATGGCAGTCAGATTATCACTTGCCTGTAGAGAAGCTGGTAAAGTTCACTGGCTTGGGATTTATGCACTCATAATGCTGTCCTCAAAAGAAAATGCAAGGACCGTAAGCACCTACATTCTTCTCCAGCTTGAATTGCAGGAGCCATTGGCGGGTGGGTGGAGGGGCATATTCCAAGACAGGCTCAATGCGTTTTTCACTGTGATGTGATTGTAGCATGCCAGAGATGAAAGGCAAGGTGAGATCAGATATCCCTCCTTCCTTCTTCCAGGGGAAAGAGCACACTGCCATCATTGCTGCTGCCCAAGACCCAGTAAATGTTAATGTGGATTTTTGAGGATTAGGGGGCGTGGTTGAGGGGTGGGCTTTGCATTCTGTGAATTCCAGTTTTCTGGGAAAAACAAGCAGAGCTTTCTCTGGGTTTTCTGGTAGTAGCTTGGCTTCTGAGCAAATCCAAAGTAAACAGGGGTAACAAATCTCTAGTTGCCTGGCTGTGTATTCTTTACTCCCTTCTAAGTGCTAGGAAGCAATAGAAGAGCTTTTGCCGAAAATAAATGTCCACAACAGCAGCAAAAGGAAGAGCACAAGAATTAGAAGCGTGCCCACCCTGTGCTTTAACATGAAATTTTATACAGAACAGAGAGAGAGCACAGAATGAATGCAAGAGGGGAGAAAAATGGCAAATGAGATACTGAAAATAGTCTCTCATTCTAAAGAATCATAAGAGACTGTCTTCAAGGGTGACAAACTGATCCAGATGTGAAAAAATATGCAAAGCAAACAGCCTTTTCCTGCAGTCAATTTTCTTTCTGTCACCTTTTTTAAAAACAAAGCATGTCTATACCATTCGTGACAGTCTTCCTCACTTGCTGCCTGTTTTCTTCATCTCATTGTTCTAGCCTCCTTTCAAGCTGCTTACATTATCACCATTTTATTTTAAAACTTGCTTCTTACCCTTTTGAACTGCTAATTGGTGTTTCACTGTCTGAGTCCTTTTGAGCTCCTTCTTCTCTGACTTGGCTTTTCCTAACTCACACCCTTTCTGCTCTCTTTCACACCAATCCTTTCACCTCACAGTTGACATTGCCTTCCTACTTTCTCTTTTCTTCAGCTGACCTTGTTTTTTTGAATAATTTCTGTTGCAGCATAAAAAATGCCCTCATGACCAGAAATGTCACCTCTAATTTTATTTTCCATTTCTGTTCTTATTTTATTAATCCCCTCCCCACTTTTCCCCTTGTGAAGCTGACACACTTATCTTGCTCTTCTTTCAGGGTTTCAACTCAGTCCATTCCAAATGGTATGTGTTATGCAGGTTACAAAAAAATCAAACGGAATAAGAATTATAGGAAATCAAGTGCACTTTCTGGATGAGGAACTTCAGTAATTGAATTGTTACATAGCCACTAGGTGAAGGCAAAGAATACAAAGTACCTTAACAAAAAAACATAGCAGAATTATAGTTAGTTAAATTCGATTGGAATACTTAGCTGTAGTATCTAAGAAACAGAACCTGAGAGAAAATGTCCTATGGGGTTACTTGAGACAATGTGATATTTGAGGCTTCATCTTTAAAACAAATGGTTAACCCATGTAAAATAGCCAATATAATAAAGTAGTGCAGAACATGCTAATATAGCATATTTCAGATGACTATCTACAGGAGCTTTTCCCAATGGCAACTGAATGCAACTTGGCTACATTCAGGCTGGGGTGGGGGGGAGGGGGTGGGAATTCATACAATGGAACCATTTACAGAGACATCAGGATGGTGACAGAAGGTGCCGTGCATACAACTAATGTCATTATTCAGCTTTGCTCCTGATAATTTGCAGTTATTGTGCATTATATGCATCCTATGGCTTTCCTTTCCAATGTTACAAAAAATTAAAGAGTAGTATATACAGGGCTATAATCTTACTTCTCATAGGAAAGAACCACAGAACTATGCAACTCCAAGGCAAAAAGAAAGGAAAAGAACTTTAAAAATGTGTGAACATTGGCTTGGATTAAAGGTGCTTTCCATGAGCTAGAATCTTCTTCAACTTATCAAAAGGAGCATTATGTGAAAAAAGTGAGCCCAAATCTAGAGGAGCTATAAATTCTTGCACAAGACTTTGCACGGCTCTTTTCAAAATCTTTTTATAGTCCACTGAAATTCATATACTACAGCCCATGTCTTCCTTATTCAACATATTTCTTGTATTGTAATGCTATCCTGTGGGATGTCTTCAATAGTTTGTGGAAAAGACATCTAGTCATTTTCTCCAGGGGCGTAACTACCATTAGGCAAGGGGAGGCGGCTGCCTGGGGGCCCCCATGCCTCGAGGGGCCCCCCAGAGGCAAGTCACATGTGAAGTGAGTGTGTGTGCATCAGCGAAGGGCCCATTTTAAAATTTTGTCTCTGGGCCCACTCCAGCCTCGTTACGCCCCTGATTTTCTCCTTCTGCTCACACGGTTCTTTGGATCCAAGCCATAATCCTCAAACAGTTTTGCATAGTTCATCCTAGAGAAGTAGTGCTTGAAGTATGTTCTAAATCTTCCTGGCCCTAGGAGGCAAATTGACCCGGGCAGGGCTGCCCCTAGGCTAAATAGTGCCCAATGTGGGGAATGTGGTCCTCCTAGGAGAGGAGAGCTGGTCTTGTGGTAGCAAGCATGACTTGTCCCCTTAGCTAAGCAGGGTCTGCCCTGGTTGCATATGAAAGGGTGACCAGAAGTGTGAGCACTATGAGATCTTCCCCTCAGGGGATGGAGCCGCTCTGGGAAGAGCAGAAGGTTCCAAGTACCCTCCATGGCTCCTCCAAGATAGGGCTGAGAGAGATTCCTGCCTGCAACCCTGGAGAAGCCACTGCCAGTCTGTGAAGACAATACTGAGCTAGATAGACCAATGGTCTGACTCAGTATATGGCAGCTTCCTATGTTCCTATGTCAAGTTGTGTGGCTTGTGAAAGTTCAGCTCAGTGTCCCCTTCAGGTAGGTGCCCTTGAGGGCCGCCCAGCTTGTCCATTCCTATGGCCATCCCTGGGTATGGGTCAACTGACAGTATTGAGATGTAGATAATGCCTTAGCTTAGCCTGTTGGGCTTGCCAAGGAAACAGAGGACTGTTGATGCAGGAGGGAAACAGGCCACTTAACCACAAAGGCCAGCCTTAGTTTAAGTCAGACTCTGGACAGTGGAATGGTGCACCAAGTGAATATAAATATGACCTATAAATGTAACCGGAATTAATTCATATAACAATAATCTTCCAAAGTGTGTAGGGATTTACACACACTTGACACATTTTAGTATGTAGCAAAATGACACGTTCATGGAGATAAACATACTATTAAGCTATTATTGATTTAACTCTTATTCAGACAGACATGATGTAAGCATCAAAGACTGAACTACTGTGGGGGGAAAGGCTACACTATTAAAACTTATTGTAGACTCTGCTTCTGCTACGATTCTATTTAATCACTCAGAAATATGACCTTCCCTTTTAGGTCAAGTGAGAGATGAGGAAAATGACTTGGTAAAGTAGGAGACAAGTCTTAAAATGGTGTTGAAAACCTTTTATTATATATCATTGTGAAGTGCCTCAAGACAATGCGTTACTTCAGAAGGAAAGTGCCAGTTGAAATTGCTCTCTAGTCTCCTAATCATGGATTTAAAATTTTTTTTAGTCCCACTATACAGAAGTGGGTTACAGTCTGTCCACTAAAGATAAAACATAGGAAAGATGAAAGAACAATATCCCCTAGGAGGCGGATGGAGATAAGGTTCAGGGTTGACTTACACTGACAGATATTATGTAGAGACCATTAAAAGGTTCTTACCACACTCCACAGGACAAGCAAAACATGTAAAGTCCTTTCTCCTGTGTACCAGTCAAATGTGCACACCAGCATTCTAGTCCAGGTGGTGACTACCTTAGTGTGCAAACACTGTGCATGCAGGGATTGGGAAGTGGGCTAAGAGTCTTTCAAAAGCTATCCCTCCCCTTGTAGTGTGCCTACAAGGGGTTTCAGTGGCCTCCATAGGAATGCAAACACATAGAACCCAGTGTATGATTTCATTATAAAATTGCACTGCAGCACAGGCCTCAGAGCCTTCTTCAGGCACAGAATATAATATGGATGTGCAATGTTAACTCCTACAATTGGAAGGCAGCATGAATTTTCTGAATTGGCAGGACTTGTAGAAATACTGGTCAACAGAATGATATCTAGCCATACTCCAACATTGATCTCACAATCTCTGAACAGGATAACAAACCACGATGTGAAACTAGAGTTTAAAGTTGACTGGTTTGGAATCCACAGTTCCTAGATTTTCACAAGCAATGGAGCTCATTCAATAAACCAGGATGTTGATATTTTGGTTCCAGGAGGTGGCCTTTGGAGAATTAGAAACTTCCATGTTCCAGCAAGAACTTTTTCAGATGTAATGGGAAGACAGAAGATTCCTGAAGGCAGAAGATTTTCCCAATTCTGATCAGTTGCAGTCTGGAAAAAAATATAAGGAGTGGGAAAATAAATGATGAAGTAGATTTTGAGAGTAGATTTCTGTCTTGTCCAAACAGAAATATTTTATACTAATGCTCAGAAGCAAGTTACACTAATCTAACGAAGATTTGTATCCAAGTATATAACTGAATTCACATGTAATGTGGAAACACGGGTCCAATAGACCTGTGGTTCTTGTGCTCCCTCTCCCACTTTCCTGTCCAGATTCAGACATACTGGAGAGCAGTCCTCTGTAGTCAGCGAGACTGCAGAATGGAGGTGGAACTGGCTGTGTAGGTTTCCGTCTGGCATTAAGGACAGCCCACACAGCCAATCATGCCAGATTTGAGGGAGGAGCAGTTACAAATTTGGATGTACCACAGACTGCCTAGAATCTCGGGTTGTGGTGACGAAACTCACCACAGCCTGAGGGTTCTGGTTGGAGTTCCAAATCTGAATTCTTGGTTTTATCGCTGGGCATAACCTGGGTTGCCCACATTTGGATGTAATATCCATGGAACCGCAGACCCATTCAACTGTGGTTCCACATTATGTGAATATGCAGCCTCCATTTAACAGTTTGATTAAAACTGTAATCCTAGTTTAAAATTTTTTAGTAGCTACCAGGCACTGCTAAAAATGCAGGCCTTTTTAAACTGAAAACAGAACAACACTGGGAAACTTTCAGTATCTATATTAGAGATGTTGGACTTGTGCAGGTGGAAAGGTTTACTTTTAACAGCTGCATGACAGAAATTCAACAGAAGTACCCTTTCCCAGAAGGAAATGCAGAGATGGAAAGCTCCACCTGTTGAATTTAATGTCTGTTATGCAGCTATTAAAGGTACAGGATTTCTTGTGGGAAAAGCTGAAAGTCATAGACACTGCCCACCTTCAGACATAATGGAGAACCTGAGGTGAACTCAGCTCAGGTTCACCTGCCATGTCATCCAAATGATTGGAATCATGGTTCCCAAACCCAACCACAATTCTGAACTCATCTTGGAATGAATCCGCAGTTTGTAGTGAGTTTCACTCACCCACCTGAGGGTCTGTTCACTGCAGCGTGACATCCGGATTCACAATGAACTCCAACTGGAATTAAGGGAGGAAGTTCTTCCATTGGCTTCCGCAGTTTGTCCTTCCAAGGTTGGAGGAAGCCCATGCAACCAGTCCCACCCTGGTTGCTGGCTCCCAGATTGGGACTGGGATCATCTGGGAGCGCACACAGGGGGTGGGTGGGTGGAGGAAAACTGTGGGCCCACTAAAATGTATCAGAGATGCTTTGAGAAATGGTTCATTAAAACAATACAGATGTTCAAATAGTGAGCTAATCAACCACCCTCTGGATACCTCTTAATCTTTGAGACAAACTATTCCATCAAGAAAGCGAAAGGGTTAGGGTTAGGGTTAGCGCACCTCCCTGCCGCCCAATTGCCCTGTTTTTCAGAACTATCCGGGAGTAGCTGCCACATTTGTGCATGCCAGCATGGGTGTGTGCATGTTATGTTCATGCATGCCTGACATGTGCGCACATGCAGTGGTAAGCACAGGCACATTGGCTACTTCTGGATAGTTCCAGTAAACAGGGGCAATGGGGCAGTAGGGAGGTACACTTCCGCCCTGAGAGACTTTAGAAAACCGGAGCACCAGTGGGGGAGGAACGGCAGGAGGCGTAAGTGCGCCTCCCCTGCCCTTAAAGCAGCACCCCCTGCCTTCAAACCGGTGGAGCCGGCTGCTGTTCGAAACCAGTAAAGGACCTTTGAACGGGTTCCGTGCAAATCTCTAGTATGAATATGGGTGGGCATTCACCATACATAAATTCACATCTGTGAACTTGTGAATGCTCTGTGAACACTCTGTGTTCAGATAGGTATAATGATCCAGGGATATATTTACCTCCTATTAAAAAGATGGGGTTAAAAACATTTACAACCTAATCCTATGAAGACTTAGCCATAACTGGATTCACTGAAATGCATAGACTTTGGTGCACCTAACTCTTCCTAGAGTCTTTCAGATCCCACCCCTGAAGTCTGCTTTCATCTGTTATGTTTAGAAATGGCTTCTCAGAACTGGTAAGGCTTGTGCTTTTTGGACCTCCATGTGGTTATTCCTTAAACCAATTGAAAATAAACCATAACAGAAACCTTCGCCTCAGCCAGAGGCTGTCCTGGATTTTCCCTGTCCTGGATTTTCCCTGTCCTCCCTCAGAGCAAGATGATCTCAAATATCTCTGTGGTGGCAACTGGGGGAAGGGATGGACCACCTCAGCTGGAACGTCTCAGCATCATAGCCTAAGAATGCTTAGTACCCACCTGCAGATAGGAGGGTGTCATATTGTCTGCTTGGGGCAACAATGTCTTGGACTGCCCCTGCCTCCATTATGGGGCAGGATGAACAATTATGTTGTCTTTTATATGGTTGGGGTTGGGTTTTTTTGGTGTTTTATGGTTTTTATTAACTCATTTTAAGGTTTTATATGTGATTATAATGGAATTTTATCATATTTTAACTTCTGTAAATTGCCTTGGGATGCTTTATGAAAGGCGGTACAAAAATTCAACAAACAAATAAAGAAATAAATCCCCCCCATCTGCGTATGGATGCTCAGCGTTCTCAAGCTATGCTGCCAGGACAGTGACATATAAGCACTCTCAGACTGTGCCACTGAACCAAGGAGTGATGGCAGGGGCATTACCAGTCCACCTGGCGGGGAAGAGGAGGGGTCAAGTGAGGTGAGGAGCAGCAGCAGTGGATGATGGGATGGCTCCCATAGTGGCAGGAGCCTGCATTTGCCACCCACTGTGTCCCTCCCTGCACCTGCACCCTGCCTTATGGAAGGGCTGCCCCTGAATATAGAGTATTGTTCTTGCATGTTACCTGCTGGCATCACTACTCTCCCCCTCCTCCAGCTCTAGGCTCTGGCATTTTCGAAAGCCAAAGGGAAGGGAAAGAGCAGAAGGAAGCTTAAAGGAAAAAAGCAGAATGCTGGGCCAGAGGTGGAAGAGGAGGAGGAGGAGGGCAGCAGCAGTTGACATACCACCACCAGGTAAAGGTGTTGAGCGGCAGTAGGCTGTTGGAGATTGTTGAAGCTGGCATGCTAGTAGATGTAACCTGTGGGCAATTTGCCAGCTGAGGCAAGTGCCTTACCCAGCCTTGCTAGTGTGCTGGTCCTGAATACTTACATGCAAAAGGTCATCAGAAAGGACGTATCAATTGCACACTGATGACAGACAGGATCTAAAATTGTCATTGTATTCATGTGAGCAGATTTGAGTTTCATCACGAATATAAAATACAACAAAAGCTTTCTGTTATGGTTTATTTTCCATTGGTTTACGAAAGAACTACATGGAGGTCCGAAAAGCACAAGCCTTGCCAGTTCTGAGAAGCAGTTCCTACAGGTGAATGGAGGTGAGAAGACACCAAAGATGGCATTTGAAGGAAGACATACTGCTCCTGTGAATTTCACAAGAGATATCCATCCCCTTGCTGTTTGCAGCACAGCAGCTCTACAGGGAATATGTAATTTCTTTACATATATGATTTATCATATATGTGTCATAACACAATCAGAGTGAGCTGAGCCCGAGACAGTAAGCAGCCTGTGCACAGGAGTTGCAGCCAGAGAGCCACTCAGCAAAAGTTCTGCAGTGAGGGAAACTGGAAGGTGGAGCCCTGGGTGGCAAGCTAAAACTTAATGGACAGCACAGCTTGCATTTGTGTCATGATTAGAACTCTGAAATAGAGCTGTCTGAATACACAATTCCTAATTTGTATTGCAATCATTTGCAGACTATTTCTTGTTCAGGATCATTGACCAATTCTGCTGACAAATACCTTTCCATATCATCACACTTAAATTGGTCACCTTGACTGCTTCCCTGATCCAGATCAATTATCCAAAGTGCTTGTGAGCTTATTCAGCATGGAAAGTATTCCAAAATAAAGCATAAAGAAAGAAGACTTAAAAATGGCATATTTAAAAATACTAGATGATCATCTAATTGTTGATAACAGATTGTCCCAATATAGTCCATAAAATCTAATATGTAATACCACATTATCATTAAATGGAGTTATTGGATTTCTCTGGATCATTGCCTGAAAAATATTCAATAAATTGTGATGGATGTGTGTAATATTTGCTTTTGGAATGACATAGTTAAAGCTCTCCTTGATTTGGTTGAGGAAAACAGCCAGGAGCTTTTAACAGGTTTACAGTTACCATGGTGGGATAATGTAATAAATTTACACTGACTGATGTTCTGAGATTATTCTTGTTTACCTCCTCCCTTTTTTGCATGTTGCAAAATGCAATTATTGAATCTTAAGTTTAAAAGTACCAAGTGATATATAATGTGATGAATATCACTCTAAAGGATTGTACACTAACTCTGTAAAATGTTTCCCCAGCTAAATCAGTGTGGAATATGTAAGTCTCCTATGATGACAAAGTTCAAAGTTATTTCTGCAGTATATTTTTCCTTTGGTGACCTCAGAGGTAATGTCTGGAAGATCAGGATTGGGATTGGGCCAGTATATCTATTGTTTTGTTTAAAGCAGAAGAGATAACGTTACCTTGGAAAACTTCCAGTATTAATCTTTCTGAGGTTTCGGCCAACAAAGCAGTTGTCATTGTTAAAGCTTAGCTAAATGAAGGTCTCAGAGAGAGGGCCTGATTTTGTGTGGATATGCTTTATTCTCTCTGACCTCTACCAGCTAATGAAAACATCCAACAGTTGATTCAAGAGGCTCCTATTTGATTATGCTGATAGTGAAGGTGGAGCTGCCCACATCTGACAAAGGTTCTTTCCTCCCTCATATGCTGGGCTGACAGTGTGCTAGTTTTCAGGGCACACAACGGAGAGTGGGAGTAGAGTAATTCATAAAGCCAAATTTTTCTTCAACAACCAAGAACTGCATCAAAAAAGCACAAAATTTATAGAGTTCTTTTAAAATAACATAGAAAGTTGGTTCCTGCTGTGTTATATATTTCATGTATGTTTAATGTAAACATAGGGACTCATTAAATTTGCAACCACGTTAACCATACCTTTTGCTCTACTGAGCAAAATTTGTTGCAAAGGAAAACCTAGTAACTGGAGCCAGAGTACTGGGACTGTTTTGAGGTCTGTAGGCTATATCACAAAAGCCTGTCCTTTGTACTCTGAAACACTGCATTACTTAAGACTGCCAGGACTTTCACACACAGTGTAAACTCTGAATAATAAATTGGCTTGGTAACTATTCTTAACAAGGAAAAAAAAGTGAAGGAAAGAGTGTTATTGCAATTATTCCAAGTGACGAAAACCTCTAATTTGCTTGTCAAAGTACTGACCTATCGTTACCCATGGGGGGGGGGGAGATCTTTGTTCATTTCTTCCTGCTCAGGATGACAATGGATAGTGAATATACCAAAGGACAAACTTATCGAGAATAATCGTTCATGCCAGACAAAATCCTCTTCACTGCATATGATGGTATTGTGTGAGTTGTCCATATGTTTAGAGGCCTAATTGCCTCTTATTAAAGAGAAGGCAAAATTGTGCCTATTAAGCTTATGCACACGAATGTATGCCAAATGAACTTGGTTCTTTCAGTGCCTTATATACATGTTAGGGAGGAACACATGTAGCCATTCCTTCCATCACAAAACAAGGATCCTCATTAGGGTACGTGTGTGAACAGATCTTTTTGTGTACTCTGTTGTTTAATCTTCAAGAAATAGCTTCAAAGTTGTAAATTATATTAAAGTATTTAATGAACAATAACATTAAACATAACACATTTATTAATCCTTTCCTTTCCGACCTGTCTGTCCTGTGACTCTGTCTAACCTTGTTTTAGATGGGGTGGCGCTGCCCCCCAAAGGAGCTTGTAAGTGATTTGGGGGTCCTTTTGGACTTGCACTTCCTGCTTGGACAGCAGGTGGAGGCTGCAGCCAGAAGTGCCTTTGCCCAGTTCCATCTGATTCGTCAATTACGCCCTTACCTTGACTGGCAAGCATTAATGACAGTGACCCATGCCCTTGTTATCTCCCGCCTAGATTATTGTAATACCCTCTATCTAGGGTTACCTTTGAGGATGATTGGAAAGCTACAATGGGTCCAGAATGCAGCGGCTCATTTACTTATGGGTGCCAGAAAATATGACAGGGTAACACCTCTCCTGCAGTCATTGCACTGGTTGCCTATTCGCTACTGAGTTCAATTTAAGGTCCTGGTTTTGACCTTCAAAGCTTTGTGGGGCTTGGCGCCTGTCTACCTACAGACCCGCCTCTCCCATCCAGTTATATCCCATCCGGTCAGATCTGCTCAGATGGCCCTTTTGTCGGTCCCTGATTTCCAAGAGGTTCGGGGCACTAGGACCTGTGAAAGGGCCTTCTCGGTTGCTGACCCACTTCTCTGGAATTCCCTTCCCCTGCATATTTGTTTAGCTCCTTCCTTGTTGATTTTTAAATCTTTATTGAAGACTTTTCTTTTTCGCCAGGCTTTTACCCTGTAGTTTACCTATTTGCTTTTCCCCCTTTTTTGTTAGTTATTTAGTTTTATTTAGAATGTAATTTTAATGCTGTCTTGTTTTGCATGTTTTTGTATACTGCCCAGAGTCTGCGGAGTGGGCGGTATATCAAATGTTTCTAATAAATAAATAAATAAATATCCGGCTCCTTCCTCTCTCTGATGCCACTTCCTGTCTCTGATGCACAGACTGCTGGGATCTGCAGGAAACACTGTAAGCAGCTATACTGCATGTCCAAACTGTTCTACCATATATGAGAATGCACTTAAGCAAATGCTTCATTTCTTTTATAGTTTAAGTAAATACCGCCATGTTCTTTAACAATTAAAATAATGCATTATGTAGCATATATGCATTCAACTTTTTTTATAAACCATTTCCCACAAAGGACTGTTTGGTCAACACCCTGACAAGCAAAATGGCAGTGCTTCATGAGTTGCACTGGTACTGCATGTGGAGTTTTTGGTTAATCCATTCTGTGATCCAGGCCAGCTTTTGAATAGTGCTTTAGTTACTTTCATTCTGGTCCTGGTGTAGAGGCAGGGCTAACAAACAGCCAGCAGCAAGAGCATTGAAGGCAGACTGCTTTTGCCTCTCTGTAAATAATATCTGTCTCATTAAACCGTTAATATTCCTGATTCAACTCCACTGTCTTGTCATTGCATACCACAAATCTTTCCTCTGACTCTACACTGCAGTTTTCAAGTACTGCATACAGTTCCAGTCACCATACCTTAAGAAGGACATTGTAGAACTGGGAAAGGTGCAGAAGAGGGCAACCAAGATGATCAGGAGCCTGGAGCACCTTCCTTATGAGGCAAGGCTACAGCATCTGTGGTTTTTTAGTTTAGAAAAGAAGTGACTACAGGGAGACATAATAGAGGTGTGTAAAATTATGCATGGAGTGAAGAGAGTGAACAGAGAGAAATCTTTCTCCCTCTCTCACAACACTAGAGCCAGAGGCCATCCCATAAAACCAAAGGTTGGGAAATTGAGGACTGACACAAGGAAGTACTTTTTCACACAGTGCATAATTAATCTATGGAATTCTCTGCCATGGGATGTAGTGATGGCCACTAGCTTGGATGGCATTAAAAGGGGCTTGGACAAATTTATGAAGGACAAGTCAATCCATGGCTACTAGTCTGGTGGCTATAGGCCACCTCTAGCCACAAAGGCAAGCGAGCAACAGCAAGAGAGAGGGCATATTCTCACCTCTTGCTTGTGGGCTTTCCAGAGACATCTCGTGGGTCACTGTGTGGAACTATATGCTTGCGCCTGATCCAGCAGGGCTGATCTTATGTTCTTATGTTCCAGACTAATACACCACTGGTGCTTGTGGAGAGGGGCGGGTTTTTTTTAATTACCTCCCCTCCCACTGGAAATCCTCTGTGACATACAAAAATATGACCCTCTAGGCTGAGCAACACTCAAGTACATATTTTCAAATGGTACAGGTGATTCCAGAGAAGAGAAGGTCATCAAAATTTGAACCCTCCTGGCTTTTGCAAGTGCTGGTACTGAGTTTATTGACTGCATCTCAAGAAGCTGTTTTGTTAGTAAAGATGTATGCTATAATTTTTATCCTTCAGTGAAGAAGAATACCTTGTTGAGCCAGCAGCATGAGTACTTAAAGCAGACTGCACTTGCCTCTCTGTAAATAATATCTATTTCAATAAACTATTAATATTCCTGATTCTGCTCCGCTGCCTTGCCCTTGCATATCACAGCTCTTTCCTCTGGATTCTACACTGCCCAAGCACCTTCCTCCTTTCATGCCTCCTACTGCTGTTCAGAAGACGTGGCAGAAGGCATGGGGAGCACATGCACCCTTTTGGCTGGGAGGGTGCATGCCTGACAGTGGGCTGACGGGTGAGGGGGGAGAAGCAAATCAGGGGCTGGCAGTGGGGTCTGTGCAGGCATCACTATATGTCCTATATAGCAGGAATCCTCAACGTTGGGCCCCCATAAGTTATTGGACTTCAACTCCCATAATCCCCAACCAAAGGCCACTGGGGCTTGGGATTATGGGAGCTGAAGTCCACTAACATCTGGGGGCCCAATGTTGAGGATCCCTGTTATATAGTACACCACTCTAACTTCAACACTGCCTTTGGGAAGCTCACAAGCAAGTGATAACCATGGTTTATTAGGAACCATTTGTTCCAAATAAAGAATGAATATGAATGTGAGAATGAATGTGAAAACATCCGCACACAGCACAGCAGATATCTTCAAATAGCAAAACTATTCACTGTTTACAATTCATTTGGAAAGCCAGTGGGCTGTTTCAGAAACAACACAGATCCTCAATTGAATTTGAGAATCCCCTTTGTGCATTTCCATGCAAATGCACCTCTCAAATTCACTTGAGGTTCAATTTGTCCAAGCAAACCAAGCTTTGAAATCAAGGTGTATAGTTGGCTTGTTTGGTTTAAGTGTGGCTGAATTTGCCATTGAAACAACAAGTTTTTTTTCCTTGACTTGTTTCAGGAGCATTGGCATGGCCGTGGATTGGGCAAATGATGGAGGAAGTGGCCAAAGAAACCACTGACATGAAAACAAACCAAGCTGCTGTTAGGTTGTCTTCGGAAGGAAATATCTGCTTCTTTCTGGAAGTTTCCGTGGCTCCATGTTTCATTTGACAGGGCTTAGTGCAAAAAATTTTTGGTTACTGCAATTGTGAGTGCACCTTATTTGAAAACTCTTTCTACTTGCTGGGCCATCTGGGTCTTGGACTGTTCAGACCTCTAAGAAGATCATGCTGGCTTACCTGCTCACACAGACCTGCTACAAACCTGATACTGTTCCCAATTTCTTTCACATGGCCAGTCCTTAGCCCTCCTGAGCTTGACTTTTGAAAAGAAAATACACTACAGTGTCAAGTCTTTATGCTTGGAAGTTTCATGTTAGTTATCATTTCCATGGATGGAAGAATCTTTCACAAATGTGTGATATTCTTTTAAAAGCCATCTAATGTTCAAATTGCATGTGATGGAGGACCCACCATACATAAAGCTGCTAGTGAGGCAAAATCCACCATTGGGGTCAGCATCATTGGGCATCTTCCAAGGGCCTGGGCCCCCAGAAGGGGCCACTTCTGATCCCTGGAACTACTTCTGTATCTATAGCCTTTGTATGGTGATAACAGAATAAAACTCTTGGGCTCACCAGGTAGGAAAGAGGGTTCCATGGAAGGCAATTTGCTGAAGGCTCCCTGATACCTGGAAACCTAGAATGGGACTCCAAAGCAAAAGAGATATTACATTGTATGTGCATACATCTGTCTGTACACAGGAACATATTTGTGAGTGAACGACTGTATGTGCATTCATTTTAATCTGTCCTCAAATGCAAACTGTACAACTGTATGTGTATTAGATATAATGTGTAAACAGGGTTACTTTCTCTCTCCATGCAGGTCTACATCCTTAGCTTCCCCCCTCTTAATTTTTGCCTTTCCAACTTTATTATTGATCTGTTAATGGTGATTGCCATTTCTTTACTGTAAAGAGAGATTCAACTTCTTTGGATACCATAATACCTGGTGAATGTATGATGGATGGAGCCACACTAGAAACAGAAAAGAGATAATGAGGTAACTTCTAATGTTGCTTCAAAATATTGGCTGACATGATAAGCAGTGGTGTGGCACCTCTGCAAACTTCATTGGGGCTGCTGTGGACCCATATGGCAGCTCTGATGCCGTTTGCAGGAGTGCCATACCACTGCATATCATGTTGGCCATTGTACTTATAGTTAGGGGTGTGTGGGCTAGCTCGGCTTCAAGCTGTTTGGCTCAAATTGTTTTGGCATGAACCAACTCAAAACTCACTGCTAAAGAAGAATCTGGTAAGGGGGCTTTGTTAAACATAGTTGGGGCAGGAGGAGAGTCAATGGGGCTATTCTTACGATCACAAAAATCCTAGCCCGATTTTTGTGATTGTAAGAAGCACTGGGCTCGCAGCCAAGCCTGGTGGTTCTGGAGCAGCTAACCCACTCCGGTAGTCTGCCCCTTAGCCTGGGTTTGCGGAGTGAGCGCTCCGCATACCCGGGCTATCTGCTCCTGAGTAGCTGTGGTGCGTCTCAGCGCCATGGCTACTCGTGAGTAGACTCCCGGCCGGGAGGCTTAAAAGCAGCCTCCCGGCTTGGGGGTCTCCCCAGTATGCCCTGCGCACTCGCACAGGGCATACTGGGGCTTCCAGGGGCCACGTGGCCCCGAGCTCCCCAGCCCCCGCCGTCTCTGTCTCACAGCTGGCCATCATGTGGGCGGCCGATCCGGCCACCCAGGGCTCCCTGCCTGCTCGTGAGCGGGGAGAGCAGGCTTAGCTCGCTCTTCCCACTCACGGCTAGGGACCGGGTCTCACGTGAGACCCGGTCCAAAGATTACCTTAATGGTGCCACCAGCAGAGACTGTGGTGGTGCCTGAAGCAGCTCTGGGGGTGGCTGCAGCAATTCCCACCACCCTCACTAGAACAGGCAGGCGTGGTCCAGTTTGGGCCTGGTTTGGGCCTCTGCATGAGGATGGAGGTCAATAAAATAGCATTTTATTGCATTGTGTCAACATTTTGCATGTCTATTTTATTGACCTCTGTGCATGCATAGAGGCCCAAACCGGACCAGGCCTGCGTGCTCCAACAGGGGTGGGGGAAACTGCTGCATCCACCCCCACCAACCCCTGTAGTCGCCAGTGCTGGCAGCACCTTTAAGGTAAACTTTGACTCCACTCCCACCCCAACTATGTTTAACAAAGGTCCCTGGTATTTACATTTACCATTACAGCTCTAAGTCCATCGAAACCGGGCTTGGTTCGAACCAAACTGGGCCCTTTCCGAGTGTGCACAAAACTGGACTAGTTCAGCTTGAGTTTGGTTTGATTCAAGCTGAACCAGGTTTTCTAGTTTTGTACACATCTGTACTTACAGTTAAATGTAGTTAAGAACCAACATTCCTGTAGTAGGTGACGCCCTCCAAGTATTCAGGGGCCAGAAAAACCCTTTGTTCTTGGTCTTGTCCGCCTCAAAGATGCCAGTGCTACTTTAAACATAATTGTATCTTTCAAGTTCAGAATTCGTAGTATGCGTGTTATTTTAAATCTCCATGTTCTTCTGGCCCAAGTTTTGCACAGAGCTCTGTCAGTCAACCCTTGTATGTACTTGATATGAAAAGGAAATGACAGCATACTCTTTCCCATGAATTCCTCTTTATTTACGCACAGACATACTTGTTCTTGTGTTTCAGCTCTGTAATTGATTTGTGCTCTACTCCCCTGTGTAACCTTTACAGTTGTGACAGCGATTAAAGTTTACCAACTGCCTTTGGTGATTTGAACTGTCAGAAAGTGGCATAAGTGACTGATGTATTTGTGGGCCTTACCTTCAAGGGAGAAGGAAAAGCTGCCCCAAATCCCTTTCCAAACATAAGGCCTTCTAAGTTGTTGAAGGCCTGCTTGGTAAACAAATCAAAGAAAGGGAGATAAAAGTACACACAAAAGGACTATAGACTATCATACCCTTTCAGAGGCAGAAAGTGACTCTTTTGTGTGCATTGTTTGGTGGCTGGTTTTCTGTCCCACCCTTCCTCAGCAATTGCTCATTATGGCAAGATCGAGGCAATTATAACATAGACAATTCATTACACAGTTTGTCTGACAATTAGTCTATAACATAGCCATGTTTTAAGAATAAAGAAAGCCTAGCAAGCATACTAGGTAATACTAGTAGTATGGCTTCCACCTGATTAATTATTGATTGGTTGTGTGCTGATTAATTGATTAAATTGATTAAATATGCATATAATTGCTTCTGAGAAAAAACACTCACCTGAAAGGAAAATAAGGCAATACTTATTTTTCTATGAGACACAGATGTCTCAAGAGGTTCATCTTAGAAGAGGCATTAGCCCTGTACTCTCACATAAGAAAAATACCTCTTTTAAGATAGTTGCTCCCTGAAATATCTATAAGAAGTTGTATTAAAAATATTGTTGTGTTTTTTAAAAAATCTGCTGGTTGACTAATTTGGCACACTTCTTTAGTCAATCAAAAAGTTTTTCATCAATTAACCTAAAATATTAATTGATGAAACATTGCTGTGCTAATGAGAAGGTACAACTGCTGCAGTTGAAGAAACTGCAAAGATAACTTTGGATGGGGAAATGCATCCCTACATTCTGTGGGATTAATTTGAATCAGTACAATGTTTGCTTCTTCCGGCCAGATTCTCTAAAACACAAATGAGGTTTTAATAATCCAGACATTGCAACAGAGCTGTCTCTGCTTTCCAGTGTAACTGTTTTCTTTGCCCCAATAGGGTTTGCTTTCCATTGCTATAATTAATCAGCTGTATCTTGTGCAAAAAATATCATTTTCTGCACAGCATTTAAAAGCCAGCCAGTGTGACATTCTATCTGTTTCCACTATGTTTGATTTCAGCCCTTATTCATTTCCCTTCCCCACTCAGCATCATTATACTCTACACCTATATAAAGAATTCTTCCTGCTAGATTACCGTAGGTAGACCAAGAGCAGCCTGAATCTTGCATAAAAGCTCCACAGGGAAATCAGCTAAAGCCTGCAAAACTAATTTTTTTAAAGCCCTAAGACTGTTCTAAAAAACAGTTTCAGCAGAAAGCTCCTAAATCATGAAGAAGTTCAAGCCTTGCTTTAGAACATTAATTCATGCTATAGAACAAGACTGTGGCTATTCCCCCCAACCCTCTGCAGTGCTAAAAAAAGAAAGAAAGAAAAGAAAAACTGTGAAGCAAAACTTTGGAATTGTACTTCCTGGTTAATTATTCTTGTACTCCACAGTTCTGAGAATGTAAAAGAAATGCTGGAATCCCCATTCTGAATATAATGTATATGTGTGGCAATGCAGAGATTATAATGTATAAAGCTGCACATACCAAATGGCCTTCATAATAATTATTATCTTTCTAATACAATCTTTCTTTCAATGGGATCAGAGTGGCTGATGTGATCAACCCTCATTTTATCAAGCTAGGGAGGTATAGATTGGGCCGGGCTGCTTGTGTGGAGCACCAGGAGCCACGCAGATCACAGCACTCCTGCCCAGCCAAACTCAACTTCTAAGCCCGGCCTTTAGATGAGGTTAAGGGCATGAAGTGTGCCATTAACCTGGCTGTCGGGATGGTGTGTGAGCTTGGGCTGCTTGCAATTTGAGTGCACACAGAGACTGGTGCCTAGAGTGCTCATCTCATATGGGCATCCCATGAGACAGTTTGTTGCATGGTGCATTGGGGGATACCTGGAGGCCGCACGCAGGTTGTGTGAAAACCCTTATTGACTCACCTAAGTTCACCCAGTGAGCATTGTGGCTGAGTGGGGATTTGAATTTGGGCCTTCTCCTTAGTGTACTATAAGAAGTCTGACAGTAATGGAACTGGAATCACATAGTGTCATTTTACCAGCTTCTAACGTTTCTTTCAGCATCCTTGAAATAAGCAACATGTTTATTGAATCTGCTTCATATATCCCCAGAAAGTTCGATAGTTCTGGATGAATGGGAATAGTAAGCGATTTCTGTTTCAGGATCTGAAGTGGCAATCATGAAATCATTGCATTCAACTACCAAAACTCTGCACCATGTGGTATCCACAGTATGATGATACTACATACTGTATAGGACAAATCTTCAAGGACAATTCAAATAATGTTCTAATTTGAACATTAGCTGGTCTTGTGGTAGCTGGTCTTCTGGTCTTGTGGTAGCAAGCATGACTTGTCCCCTTAAGCTAAGCAGGGTCTGCCCTGGTCACATCTGAATGGGAGACTTGATGTGTGAGCACTGTAAGATATTCCCCTCAGGGGATGAAGCCGCTCTGGGAAGAGCAGAAGGTTTCAAGCTCCCTCCCTGGCTTCTCCAAGATAGGGCTGAGAGAGATTCTTGTCTGCAACCTTGGAGAAGCCTCTGCCAGTCTGTGAAGACAATACTGAGCTAGATAGACCAATGGTCTGACTCAGTATGTGGCAGTTTCCTATGTTTCCTACTTTACATTTTGATCATTTAATTGCACTTTCCAAAACAAATGACCGTTATGAGGTTTTGCTTCATAAAAGATTTCTTGCAAAGCCTTCATTATGGTAAAGGTAAAGTTGTGCTGTCGAGTCGGTGTCGACTTCTGGTGACCACAGAACCATGTGGTTTTCTTTGGTAGAATACAGGAGGGGTTTACCATTGCCATCTCCTGCACTGTATGAGATGATGCCTTTCAGCATCTTCCTATATCGCTGCTGCCTGATATAGGTGTTTCCCATTAGGGGTGTGCACGGAACCGCAGAGCTGCGGTCCGGCACTGTGGGGTGGGTTCCTTTAAGGGCGGGGAGGGTTTACTTACCCCCCCCGCCACTTGCCCCCGTCCAGCGCGCGTATTTAATGTAATAATTGGGGCAGCAGGATACTTCCCTGCTGCCCCTTGTCCCTCTGCAATGCCGCCAGCCGCTTTGACTCACAGTTTTGAAAGTAATTACTGCTGCCCAGTGCCAATAATGAAGTTGAAGAAGAAGCCGGCCTCCACTTCGGCGCCTCTCCGCCCGGCGGCTCCCCTAGGAGCCGCCGCCGCCTCCCAGCAGCCACTGAGAGCGGCTCTGCCATGGAGGACGCGCCGCGGCGCCGCGGCAACCCTCACTTCCGGCTACCATGCGACTTTCCCCAACATACAGAGTGGCTGCATTCTGCCACTCTGTATGTGGGGGAAGTCGCATGGAAGCCGGAAGTGATGCAACCCTCACTTCCGGCTTCCATGCGACTTCCCCCGCATACAGAGTGGCAGAATGCAGCCACTCTGTATGTGGGGGAAAGTCGCATGGTAGCCGGAAGTGAGGGTTGCCGCGGCGCGTCCTCCATGGCAGAGCCGCTCTCAGTGGCTGCTGGGAGGCGGCGGCGGCTCCTAGGGGAGCCGCCGGGCGGAGAGGCGCCGAAGTGGAGGCCGGCTTCTTCTTCAACTTCATTATTGGCACTGGGCAGCAGTAATTACTTTCAAAACTGTGAGTCAAAGCGGCTGGCGGCATTGCAGAGGGACAAGGGGCAGCAGGGAAGTATCCTGCTGCCCCAATTATTACATTAAATACGCGCGCTGGATGGGGGCAAGTGGCGGGGGGGTAAGTAAACCCTCCCCGCCCTTAAAGGAACCCCCCACCCGGACCCGAACCAGCCAGATCCGAACCGGTCTGCAAAGTCCGGAGGCCTTTACAATGGCTTCCGGACCGGTTCGGACACACCCCTATTTCCCATAGTCTGGGAAACATACCAGTGGGGATTCGAACCAGTAACCTCTTGCTCCCTAGGCAAGTTACTTCCCCGCTGCAGTACTAAGTATGAAATTGAATATGAGCATATTAGCTTCTACTCAGTCTGAAGTCTAAGAATCGTGGCTGTGAACCATGACACTTTTGACAGGTCTTCTGTGTTTGGTTAGGCAGTATAATGAAAGAGGGAGGGGGCAATACTAAAACCTCATACCTCAGACATGTTGGACACATGGCTAAATAAAAAGTATTAATTGATAATTCTGGAAGCACATTGGGAGAGGGAAGGAAATAAAGAAGACAACAGCTGCATAAACAGGATACAACTTTATCAAATGCATGTCACAACACGCTTAGGATAAGCATGGAAGGAGTCGTTATAACCCTCCCAGAGCCCAGGAAAAATGGCATGGTTGTAATAAATAAAAATGTTAGTATTATCCAAAAAATGTTAGTATTATATGTTAGTATTTGTTAGAAGTGAAGGACTCTGCGCTACCTCATGCCTCAATGGCAGAGGGGGACAGATTAGTGAGTCAGAGGGCTAGAGGGGTCAAGATATTGGTCATCCCTTCTCTCTACTGCTTTGACACTGTCCCTTTGATATGTAGATTGCTACTCTCAGGGACTTTCTTCCTGCCTGCCTCTCTCTTCCTTCCTTCCTTCTTTCTTCCCTCTAACACACACACACGCTTGCCTCGCTTTCTGCACCATGTGTGCAGAGATACAGACAGCATCTCTCTGCATCCAGCTAGCTAGCTAGATGAGAGATTCTCCCTCTCCATGGAGTTCTCCAATAAAGACTCCTTATATTGATTTGAAACTATGAACCGGCTCCAAGTTTCTTTTGCTCTTAGCAAACACGCATGCCTGGGTGGACTCCGCTGTGTTGTGCCTCAGTGCACTCTGCTGTAATAGAAGGGTATATCTTACCAGAGAGAATTCCCAACAGTATTATCATAATGAGTTGACTTAAGCTGTTAGTGACCTGACCTCAGATAGTAGGTTTTCAGGGGATGGTGAGCAGCATGAGAGTACCTGCCTGCTTGTAGACACTTTCATGCCACTGAGTCAGGTGTGTTTGTGTGGAGGGCATGGATGTTATTTATACATCAGTGGCATTATTGTAACATATGCAGCTGTTTCTTGAAGCTGCTATATGAAGCTGCTCTACTGAGTCAGGCCTTTAATCCATCTCGCTCAGTATGGTCTACAGTTGCGGACAACTTTTCTTCAATGTTTCAGACAGAAAGATTTTCCAACCCTTTTTGGAGATGCTGGGAATTGAACCTGGGACCATCCATTTGTAAAGCATGTGGTCTGCCTCTGAGCTCCAGCCATTTCCCCACAGCTACTTTAAGGTTAAGGTGCTTCAAGGTTAAAGTGCTTCAAAAACACAAAATAAGTTCAAGCAACAAGGTCAAATCTGCTCCTATTGTTTTATTGATACTGATTCACCATGCCATAGTACATGACTACTTTTATTGTAGCTGATAGATTTTTCTTGCTGGGAAGTGAGAACAACTTTTATTAACAAGTCAACAGCTATACACTTTTTTAAAAAATGGATTTTCATTTTGCACTAGGTGTTGTGAATTAGTTTTTGCTGTGGCTATAATTAGTATGATGTTAGAAGGAAGATGAGCTGTAAATTTAGAGCCTGCATAGTGCTAAAATTCATTGTGACCCTAGATTTGTGAAAACCGAAGTTCGCTTGCACTTGAGTATAATTTTCTTTCCCCTGAAGCTTATTTGTTCATTGATTCATTATGTCTAACAGGACTAAAATTAACAATGTATCTGCTTCTTTGTGTACTGTAAGTCTTTCTGTCTTATATAGTACAGAACTGCATTTCAAAAATACACTCTGATACAGGAAATGCTCTCAACTTTAATGTTTGCATGTGTAGATCTGTTGAGTTTTTGCTAGGTGTCAGTGACATACAGTGAAGCCTAGAAACAGTTGTTTCAGGTTTGTATTTTTAGACCTGAAATGAATGCAAGCTGTGTGTGCTCAGCTGTGTGTGCTATGAAAAATCAGGTGGTAAATCTTCAGGAATACAGGAGCACATGGCTTGGCCAAATATATCAGACAGATTCTTCATTCAGAATGGAATTTCATCTCAAGTGGTGACCAGTGCCAGATGCTTCACAGGAAAGCGTAAATCTTCCATAATTGACAATGATATAACAACATGCTGAGGAAGGAAGTTCCATCTGAACTCCAGTTAACAGTTTGTATAAGTCTGAAGTGTGAAGGTCGATAATCCTTGCTGCTTTTCCCTCTCTTCAGGAATATGCAATGATCTTCCCTATCATTAATGTAAAGGCTTAAGCCTATTTGTGCTTCAGTTGATGTTTTCTGGCTATGAGAACCTGGATTCTCTCTAGGGCTGCCAGCCTTAACTGAAGCTATTCCTGGGAATGTTGTGGTAGTAAGCATGACTTGTCCCCATAGCTAAGCAGGGTCCACCCTGGTTGCATATGAATGGGAGACTTGATGTGTGAGCACTGTAAGATATTCCCCTTAGGGGATGGAGCCACTCTGGGAAGAGCATCTAGGTTCCAAGTTCCATCCCTGGCATCTCCAAGATAGGGCTGAGAGAGATTCCTGCCTGCAACCTTGGAGAAGCCACTGCCAGTCTGTGCAGATGATTCTGAGGTAGATGGACCAATGGTCTGACTCAGTGTATGGCAGCTTCCTATGTTCCTATGTTCTTAATGTCCCCCAAAACATCCCCCCACACACATATTTTCCCCACATCAACCCATTATCATTGCTTTTAATATCACCTGGAAATTGATGTCAATTCCTGAAGACTCTGGGCCAATCTTAATACTCATAGAGACCCATCACTAGTTACAAGGGTGTCCTTAATAGATCTCCACATCACAGTGTACAACATATTTTTGTATGCTAGGCACCTGGTGCTAAACCACTTGTAGACAACCTGATTCCAAGCCAGGGTTTTGTACATAGCAGAGCAGCTCCCTCACTGCAATCTATTGAAAGTCAGCCCTTGACAACAGGGGACAACCTCAATACCTTTGACCTTCTTTTTTGGCTCACAAACACATTAGAGATCAGACTTCATCTTCTGATACAATAGAATGTTCAGCAGCCTATCTAATGAACATTTCTGGATGTGGCCTTCCACTGCATCTGAGCTATAGTACCCTACAAGATATCATTGCTCATTTCAGGGGTGCCGACAGAGAGCAAGTAGAAGGAGCAGCTCCTTTCTTAAATCCTTTTGGGGTAGAGGAAAGACACTTTTGGGGTGCAGAAAAATAAGCTTTGGAGACTGGGGATATGGGTTATTTGGTTTGGTGGAGGGAGTTTAGTAATGTGAGGAGGGAACCTCCTCAAATATTTAGGGGAGAATTTCACCCTTGGTTCATTTTCCAAATGTTCTTTGTTTGGAACACTTCTGCAGCAAATATATTGAACAAATCTAGGAATGAATAGTATACCTATGTGAGCAATACTGTTATCGTGAAGTACTTCTAGGCTGAAATAACAACAAGAACAACAACTAGCTGAACCTGCACAGAGTATCTGTGCACAAGGACGTTGTTGCTCTCTTTGCACCCCCTGCCACAAACATTGCTTTATTGCTCAGTATCATCTAGGAGTGTGCATGGAACCAGCTGGCCTGGTTCAGTTCAAGTCTGGACTGGACTCGAACCTGAACGGGCCAGTTTGGTCCAGCACCCTTCAACCCCCCCACCCCAAGTCCGGTCCAGGGGGGATTGTGATTTTTTTTAAAAAAAACCCTCAAATACATTTTTTACCTTCTGCTCCTTCAGGGGTGGTGGCTTCCTATCTGCCATGGGGGATGGGGGGTGGGTGTGCAAAGGTTCCCCTGCTCACTGCCGGCCGTGCAAATCACTGCCACAGCCTGTCCGGACCCTCTTTTTTGACCCCCCCCCTTTTGGGCCTCAGTAGATCATTGTGGCAGCCATTTTGGAGGCTGCTGCACATGTGCAAATGGCCTCTGTGAGGCCTGGCATGGCCTAGGGCTTCGTAGAGACCATTTGTGCATGCACAGTGGCCATTTTGTTTTTGGCAGCCAATTGTTAATTTGTTTTTTAAAAATGGCCATCGTGCATGCGCAAATAGTCTCTGTGAGTCCCAGGGCCATGCCAGGCCTTGCAGAGGCAATTTGCGCATGCACAGTGGCATCCAAAACGGCCACCATGATGATCTACTGAGGCCCAAACGGCAAAAAAAGATGGTCCAGATGGGCCACGGCGGTGATTTGAGAGGCCGTGGGGGGAGGGGCAACCTGCGAGATCCCCCTGCAGCCCACAGGAAGCCCCCCAAAGGGGCTGAAGGTAATTTTTTAAAAAATTCTCAAACTTGCACGGGGGTTTGGTTCCAGTCCGGACAGAGCTGGGGTGGGGGTTTTAGTTTGACCCTGAACCCCCAAACCGCCAAACTGAACTGCCAGACCCCTAAACCTCTTCACACATCCCTAGTGTCAGCTACCCACTCTCAGCCACCCCTTCCTGCCGCTCACTCACTCACTCGCCTGCTCCCTGCCACTCACTCGCTCTCTCGCCCCTCCCTGCAACTTGCTCACTCCCTGCTCACTCTCTCACTGACCCCCTCCCCACCACTCACCTGCTCACTCGCCCCTTCCCCGCCAATCGCTTTCTCACTCTGCCCCTTCACTATGGATGTGCTAGGGATGTGCATGAACCATGGTTCATGCACTGGTTCAAAGCCAAACCGGTTTGGTGGGTTGAGCGCAGTGTGTGTGTGTGGGGGGGGGCAGTGAGCTACACCTTTAAAAGTGAGAACAGCTGGTCCTTACCTGCTCCATCACCACTCCACACAGCTTCCTGTGTGCCACCGTGTGCAGGCTGATGGAGGGGTGTCCTGCGGCAGCAGGAAGCTGTGTGGAGCAATGGTGGAGCAGGTAAGAATCTGCTGTCCTCACCTTTAAAGATGCAGCTTGTCGCCGCCCCTCTCCGCACCACACTGAACCCGCTAAACTGGTCCCTACTAGTAGCACTCAGGTGAAGTGTGCAGATAGTAGAGGGATGGACTAAGCCAAGATTGTGATGCAGAGGGGCAATGTGAATGAACACAGAGAGGGGCAAAGCAGTCAAGAGGTGAAGAAAAGGCAGAGTTAAAACAGGCAAGAACAGAATTGGAAATAAGCACAAGAGGTAGAGAGATGATAATGCTGACAAGAAGGCAGAAGAGAAAACTGGATCAAAACCCTGCAGATTCATAAAAGGTAAATTAGGAATGAAATCCTTTTGCCATTTTGTAGCATCAAAATGTATAACATGGCACTAGATGTCACATTGCAGCAGGTGCTGCAAGAGCTTGTGTAACCCCTTCTATAAATTGAGTTATGAGATATAATTATGCATTATCTTACATGAACTCATGCTGCTGCATCTGCAGGTCCACAGATGCTGGTCCTCCTCAAAAGCTTGTTGATGGCACTTAAAGGTCTCACTCCTTGGCAAAGACAGCTCCCTCCTGCCACCTTTTTACATTGAAGGCACTGACATCAACAATCCTCTTCACATTCAAGAACATTTTGAAGAGTCAGATTTCACTGAAGTGTCAAAAAGGCATTGATTCTAATATACATTACAGATGTCATGCAAGTTTTTGGTTTTCTAGACCTGTCAGCGCTCTCCGGGTGGAGAAAAAACTTTTTTTTTAGTGTGTTGCATATTGCTGTAAAGTGTGCCGTCAAGTCAATTTCAACTCCTGGTGCCCACAGAGCCCTGTGGTTTTCTTTGGTAGAATACTGGAGGGGTTTACCATTGCCTCCTCCCACGCAGTATGAGATGATGCCTTTTAGCACCTTCCTATATTGCTGCTGCCCTATATAGGTGTTTCCCATAGTCTGGGAAACATACCAGCAGGGATTTATTTTATTATTTTTATTTTATTTTAATTAAAACCAGCAACCTTCTGCTTGCTAGTCAAGCATTTCCCCGCTGCACCACTTAGGGTGGTGCATATTGCTGTACAGCCACCTCATACTGCGTGGGAGGAGGCAATGGTAAACCCCTTCTGTATTCTACTATGAAAACCACATGGCTCTGTGGTTGCCAGGAGTTGGCACCAACTTGATGGCATGATTGCCCCCTCCCCTCGCCTCGTGCTCAGGGGAGGGCGATCTGTCCCAGCCCCCTGCCAAGGCTCCAAGAGACAGCCTATTGGGCCTCGTAGCCTTGGGGAGGGGCTTAGGCAGCCACTTCGGCTTCTCCAAACTTTCAGTGCAAAGCAGGATTCCCCCACCCTCCCTTCCCTAGAGGTAGAATGGGCCTAGAGGCTGGTCATCCCTTTGGGGGCTGCATAGGAATTTTTGGTTCCCAACGTATTGGCCTTGTTGGGGTTTTTTTTTGCCTACTCCATCCTGCTTCCTGGTGGTTTGCTTAGATAGTCAGGTGATGGCTGGGCATGGACAGTGAGGGTTGGGTGGTAACTAGATGGGCTGAATATCGGTGAGCACCCTTGGATAGTTAAATGGGCAATTGGTCAATTGCTCCCTTGTGGTTTGTGTGGCCCAGGGAGGACAATTCACCATGAAACCTGCTTCAGGACTTCACAAACCCTTGGGCTGCGCAGTCCGGGGCTTGCAAAGACCTAGAAGGATCCAGGCCCCTTTGGGGTTGGCTGTGAAGGGAAGAGAGCAGGTTTGCACCTACTGCCTTCAGGAGCCAGGGTGTGTCACCCAAGCAAGGCGCAGGGGAGGATATGGAAGTCTGAACCCAGTCATTGCTAGGCCCTGTCTAGGGGAGGAGGGGCTTACCCCTATCCAGTTCGCTTATCCTTTAGAGTTATTCAATAAAGCTGTGGCCCTTTTACCCATTATCTGATTGTCCACGTCTTCTTGGGGCCGGGGTCTGGGGACAACTTTCCTTTCTTTATATTGCTGTATGCTATAATTATGCATTCTGTTTGGGTGGGTGGGGGAAATCTAGGTCTGCCATCTCACTTTTGCTTACTTGGAAGCAAATATCATGGAAATCAATAGGTTTATAGTGAACAAGCATTGGACAAGCTGCTTCCCTCATAAACACAAGGAAATATGTGGATTTAACTAAATGTTTATTCAGCAACAACTCCATTTTCTCCTTCTGCTTCCCTTCCCTTTTCCTTTTTGACTCCTCCCACACACTCTCTACAGGATCAGTCTTGGGACAAATGTCCAAACAATCAAACTGCAAAAGATAACTGCATAGGATACAACAAATGGTCGTAAAAGAATGTCAACCCAACCTATTCAGTTCTCTAGCTTTGAAATGTCAAATTTGCATGTAAGGCAGCTTAATGTCACAACTATCAAACATTATCTATCTATCTATCTATCTATCTATCTATCTATCTATCTATCTATCTATCTATCTATCTATCAAAATAATTGAGTATTTCAAAAATGTTACAAAAAGCATCAGTAATGAACTTTTAGGTTCACACTTCATAAAAACATTGTACTGAATAACATTGCCAAGACCTGATCCTAAAAGAGCTTCCCTGGATATTACAGAAGTGCACTTCTACAAATGCTACAATAAACATTTATATATACTGCCTTTCAACAAATGTTTCCAAAGTGGTTTACATACAGAAATAATAAATAAGCACCAAGACTACATTGTCTGCCCCTTGAGAGTTCAGGCAGCATTTTGTTTCTTCCCTGAGATATCTTTTATTTCTGGCCATGATCAAAGCTCATCATGATGGATTTCAAGAACGAGCAATCAAGCCATTTACCTAGAGAAAACAGCCAACTTCCTAATGAAGCACCAGTGCTTTGTGAGATGTGCTGGTGCTGATGATGCAATCAACTAATTCAGCACTGGCACTTGCACAGGGGTCGAGTGAATTTCAGTGATTTTCCCTTTCCTCAAAAGCATTCGCTGTCACCCAAAATATGTCCCTGAGAAGGATGGACTCCCTTTTCAAAGGAAGGTGATTGAAATTCAGCTGCCTTCATGTATGCTGGTGCTGCATTAGTCTAGAACTAATTAGTCTAGAACTCTATAGCACTAGAGCGTATCACGAAGTACCAACACTTTATGAGTTAGGATGTTGGCCAACATTTGTTTTCTGTTGGTGGTGGATCATCAGTATCATTATCACATTTCTTTCAAATCTGTGACAAAAGGGGATGATGAGGCTATTGTACATGAATGATAAAATTTCCACATGGCACTTAAGCTGAAGTGCCATTCTTTTTAGTAGACCACAATAAATCAAAGGCTCTCTCATAGCAGCCAAGCCTCGGCTTGGCTACCTGTGAGAACACCCAGGATCCACATGGATCCTGGCGCTGCTGCACTGCCAAACCTGGTTCTCTAGCCCAGCTCTTAGCCCCAGCTTTTGGGGTTGTGTGTGTGCTTGGGCTGCTTGCACCTAGAATGCCCATCTGACAGGGGAATCCACCAATGCACTGTACTCGGCATGCAGTGCATTGTGGGATTCCTAGAGTCTGGGGCAGATAGGAGATCCATGCTGCTTGGCTCAGTGCAGATCATTTGAGAGCACAGTCCGTGCTCCTGGCAACATTTGTCTTATTGTCTGGGGGAAGGTAGGTGGAATCCTGACTCCCTCCACCACCACCATCCAATAGGCTGTGGGAATACCCCTTGTAGCTCTTCTTCCTTAGTTCAGGCCTTGTGTGTAGCCAAGAACAGGGGATCTGGCAGTGAAGGGTTCCTCCTTACCCACGCACCCCACACATTTGTGTTACAGATTCTGCCTGTTAGATTAGACTGTGAGTTTAGATTAGATTAGATTAGATTAGATTAGATTAGATTAGATTAGATTAGACTGTGAGTTCGCATTGCCCTGCCAATGAAAAGGCTAAGTCCTAGGATCTTGTTTTCCTGTCAGCACTGAGTAACTGGACTATTCTGAGGCACGCCTGGTTTAACAACTTCATATGAATTTGTCTGGAAATTTGACACATTTTGCATTGTCACCACCAATTTATTTTCATTTATTAGTTATGGGGTGTGTGTTTTTTGAAGTGGGAGGATATTGACAGTTAGTGTTAGGCTAGTGTTGGCTTTAAAACCTCTGCAGCTACTGTCACCATGGCTGTTTTTGCAGGTGGAGAGGCAGTGCAGCAATGGCACCTTTCTTCAAATCCAACATGCCTTTCCAGGCCCTGGGTGAGCAGTGCTATCCAGTATGTCATTCATTTAGCAGCTCCCAGGTGGCCCATTAGCCCTTAACCAGAGGAAAAACTATAAAGTTCCTCTGCATGAGGAATGAGGTTGACTCATTAACCTTCCCCACATAAAGGACAACAAAGAGACGCTAGCAAGCAGTAAAGGCAGAGCTGTTCAGTTTACTGCTACACTGCCCAATTCACAGCCCTTCTTTGTGGAAAAATGAATCTTTTTGCTCATGGTTATTACTCTTTGGCAGTTTCAATTGTAGGCCGTTACACCCCAGGCTTCTCCACACAGTATTTTCCCCTTTCTGTTAGTCATGTGACTTTCAAAGCAAGGTAGAGCTCATGCAGAAGTGCTAAACTCAGCCTGCCCTGAACACAACTTGGAAATTTAAGGCTATTAGCACTTGAAAGGAGGCTAATATTTCTTTCATGAAACTATCCCAAAGGCAAACTGGCTCCAAAAGCCAAAATCACAAGTTACTTTGTAAATTTTCTGCCGCATGTGTAATTGGGAGATGTTTTTAAAACACCCACACAATGACTATGGGGTGTTGATCTGGCAAGTTGAAATAAAATACAAAGACTTCATAACTAGCTCTGAAGCATTAGCTAAAAAGGGATACTTTGGTCCAGTTTCCCAGACTGGTTTTATTCATCTTCTGGATCAGGCCTCAAAATCGAGTGTTACCCCGCTGAGATTTTGGTAAAGCTAAAGTAAGGCTGGATTTCTCAGTGGAAAAATATAGTCCAGATTGTTTCTGGTATATACAGTTTATATGTAGCTAATTTATGGCTTGACTCAAAAATTTCATTGCAAACCCTATTAGCTGAAGAAAGCAATTGCCTAAAGTTTCAAACTCTGGTGAACAGATCCCACCTGGCACCCTTAAGAACATTCCCAGCGCCAGCTCTTGTTTTACCTCTTAATATCATTTGGAGCTTGAGGTGGGGGAGGCTTATGAAAGGAATTTTTAAAAATCGCATATGTTAAAGGCACCACTATATCAGAAGCTATCTGAGACAGCAAGGGGGAATGAAATAAGCATGGGTCTCAAACACTACAAATCCATGACTAAACAGGATAAAATAAATATCAACCAGATGGCGGTGGAAGAGGGAACTGAGAGGGAAAATAAAATTGAATAGTCTCCATAAATGTTGCTCTTGATTAGCAGCTGGGGAGAAGGAGAGGATCAGGGGTTCTCTTGAAGGAGCAGATGGCAATTTATTTCTACACTAGCAACCAAAGGCCATGCATGCATTACTTTTTGAAGATTTAGCAGGAACTCTACCAGTCTGAGTCTGAGGTTTCAGTCGACACACCAAATAGAATCAGAGGCCACGACTCACAGAGTCATTTGTGTTGGAGATGGAGTTCCAGTGCATCGGCTTTTCTCACCAACTGTCCTAATGACCACTAGGGGCATTGGGAGTAGAGGTAGTTAGTGAGGGTCTCCTTATCTGTCCCTGCTTTGCGTCTACTCTATGACCCCTGCCTTGACTCCTCAAGTATTTCCTGTAGCGAGTCAGATCTACTTCCTTTCTCCTTGGAGAGCAGATGGGAGCATATCTCTCTCTCTCCCCTCCTGCTCGCTATGTTGCTCATAGTTAGGATAGGTCTTTCCTATCTCAAATGTACTTAACTTAATAAATCTTATTTACTTTATACTGCACTACAATCTCCATGCTTGTTCTTGACTAACTGCAACAATAAGGCTCTTCGTAACTGGAGTGGGCAGCTTCCTCTTGGTGCTTTGCTAAACAATCGCAAATTACAACTGGCAGGGCAGCAGCGGGGCAGGTATGGGGCAGTGGCAGGGTGGGCATGGGGTGTCAGCAGGGTACCCCTAAGATATTTGGAGCCCCCCCCCAGACTCAGGAGGCCACAGACCAGAGTGATAAGGTCCGGGGGTAAGAGCGCCTCTGGATAGTCTGTCAGGGAGACAAATAGGAGTATGTCCAGCGTAGGGTTGTCAGCAGTCCCGGATTAGCTGGGATGTTCCATATTTCCAGAGGAAAGTGGTCGTCCCATTTGGGACGCCATTTCCCCCATATTTTGGCTCTGCTGCCTGCGCTGGCTGCTTCAATCAACAGTGGTGGCAGGCTTCACATTCCACCCCCAGCAGTCAAGTAATGTCGAGCAACAGCAGCTGCCAGTGATGGCTGGTGACCCTGCTCTGCCAGTTCCTTTGGGTGCACTTGCTCAGCTGCAGCTCCTCCTCCCCATCCTCATGGGCTGGACTTCTGCTGGGTAGCCACTTGCTAGCCACTTGCACTCCAAAAGCCACTCAAGCAGCCTACACTGCAGACAGGAGTGCCTCTGCCTGGCTGGCACTTGCACTCTGTGCACCACAGTCTCAGAGTATCTCAGAGTCGGCAGAAGCAGTACCCTGAAGCTGGGCCTGCTGCAGCTCAAGATGGTGCAAACTCTGAGGAGCTTCTGGAAATGGGGCACACTGCCGGCAGTCTTTCTGTGGAAACCATGGAGTTCCTACATGGGGCCTAGCCAACAAGTGCAGAAATGATGGCTCCACTCCTGAGATGGACCCTCCCAGATGCTTCCCCGCACTTGTGTCCCATATTCGTGCAACAGAATGTTGGCAAACCTAGCCCAGAGTAATGGACCTTGCAGCCAGAGGCTGTTTTTAATGTCACCAGAGGTTTCCCCAGCAGCAGGACACATACATGTGGGTAGGGGAAAACACTTTTCACTGATTTCCCTTGCCTCCAGAAGTGCTCTGTGCTTTCCAGAAATATGTTTCTGAGGGTTGTGCAAAAGCACAGAGCATTTCTGGAGGAAAGGAGATAAGTGAAAATTACTCTCCCTTCTTACTCACATATTCTGTTGCTGAGGAAGCCTGAAACTGAATCAAAGAAGTCTCTGGCTATGAGGATACAGTTCCTGCTGCATCTTCAGTCCATTGCTCTGGATGTCAGCCAGCCTGAGTTTTATACTTTTGCTTTCTGGACTATCCTGCCTACAACTTGTCTGAAGTAGATTGAATGAAGCACAGATAGGATCTGATTCAAGGTGATAGTGTGCAGTTAATTCACTGCGCATGAATTCCACACACCAGACAGACCTTAGTTTCTCGTATTAGTCAGGAATGTGGCAGTAGTGAGATTGAGACATAAAGAGAAGCCATTTTGGATGAAATGCTAACTGACAGGCATCCTTATGCACTCTAGCCTATTGAATATTGTGGACTACAGATAGATAAGCTAAGAAATCTAAGTTGCTCCAGACACAAATACATAAATGTTAAAGAGATGGCAGTGAAAGGCTAAATGGAGGGAGTACAAGATATCAAAAGACGATGACAGATTTATTGAGCCATGCAAGTGTAGCATCAAGACTAACTCATCAACCTGACAAGAGGCATTTTGTCCTGGCCAATGTCCTACCAAATGTACTGAGTGAACAAAAGAGCTTCAAAACACATAATCTCAAGTAAACAACAAATGCAAAGTCATGTCTTAGAGGAACCGCATACTATAGCACTAAATACCACTCTGGTCTTCCATTAAATATTTGAGTATGTGTAGAAAATATAGAAGGGTAGAAGGATGATATTTCATTAGAATGAAATTGTTGTCTTTTCAACGAAATTTAAAACTGTTCAAAAATGTTGAACAAGGACATTAAATGATAAGCTCATCCATAGCAGCAGAAATGATACCTTGGACCAATGGGGGCCTTCCCCTTGAACCAGCTAAGGAGATCTAAATACATAAGTGGTGGGATGGGAAACATATTGGATCTGTATTAGAACCCATAGATGATGGTATCTATCCACCCTGCATGAATGGAATGCACGTTCGCACATTTGACTGTGCACAATTAGTTGAATAAAGCCTTGTTTATGCATAACTAGAACTAGTTTGGGACTAAGCACAATTGCCAATAGTCACAGACCTAAAATCCTTTGTAATTGATTGAGAAATGTTCAAGTTGCCTTCTCTGTCGAGTAAGATCATGTTAGCTAGTGCTTCCTGTGAATTTCTGGAAAAGTTTAGAAATTTATTGGAAAAACCAAACCACATCGAGGCTGCTCACTTGGACTTTAGAGTCATGTCTCTACATCAATATGCAGATCACATGTTTACACAGAAGCATCAGGAAAAGCAATTGTCCTGGGCAAAAGGGAGCCTAGGGGTCCCCAACTCTGGGACAAAGAGGGGGAGCAGGCCAAGCTAACGCAAGATAGCTTTACGGTGAAAGATGGAAATTGCTTTGCTAAATGCATTCTGTGGCCAACACCTAATTTCATAAGATTTCTTGTTACTTGTTTTCTTTAGTTACACTTCGTTGCACAAGACCATGCAATTGGGCATGTCTGACCACAAAGGGAAACAGCCAAGTGTGTGCATATGATGGGAGAAAACTGCATGTCCACAGTTCTAGCAGTTTCCCTTCCTGGTCAGAGAATTGTACCTTCAGTTGGTAGTGAGGTCCGCGCAGAGCCACTTTAACCCCTGGACCTTGGGGACCAGGTACGTGTTCTCCAATGGAGCAGGGGGGGCCTCTGGGGGGGGGCTCCTGCCACCACCCTGTGCCCACCCTACTGCCGCCCCACCACACCGAACTGCCAAAAGTAACCTTACTTAAGCTGCCAATGTGTGCAGCCAGGGGTGCGGGGTGAGCTGAGCAGGCCTCCCCCCACCCCATGGAGGTGGCCAGAGTGGCCACTGGGCCTGCCTGTCTGGCCCAGCAGTCCTTGCAAACTGCGAGGCTCTCCAGCGCGCCTGCACAGGAAGGAGCACCTTGCAGTGGGCAAAGACCACTGGGCCAGACAGGCAGGCCCAGCAGCCACTCCTGCCGCCACCACAGGGCGGTGGGAGGCCTACCCCGGCCATGCACATTGGTGGCTAAAGTAAGGTAACTTTTGGCAGTTGGCAGCGGGGCAGGGGTGGGTGCAGGGTGGAGGCAGGAGACCCTCACAAATGCAGGGGGCCTCGTGCTGGTGGGTTAGGCTTCAGTTTCATGCTGGCGGGTCCAGGCACCAGTTTCGCCTAGGTGCGCCACTGGGTCCGCCACCTGGATCTCCAGTTCTGAGGTGCCAGTGTTATGTCTCGATGCTGGCACCACAGTCTACAGGTTTCTCAACCAGAGTTGAGGGAGGGTTTTCCTCCCTTCCTCTGGCTGCTGTTGGCTGTGCGGGCTGTCCTTCGTGATGGAAAGAAGCCTGCACAGCCAATTTCCCTCCTCTCTGCAGTCAGTGAAACTGCAGAGAAGGGGCTCTCTGTTTTGTCCAAATGCGGCAGGGGGAGGGGGGAGTGTATCTGTGGGTCCATTGGACCTGTGGTTCCACATTATGTCCAAAGGTGGCCATAGTGTCAACAAGCTGAAGAGCAAGGTGGGGCAGAGAACTGCAGATGAACTTCCTAAACTGGGTAAGAAGATGATCTCTTGGATTACTGGTGGACAACCAGGCAGCCAAAGCCTGACAACGAAGGACTTTCCACCCAGCTATGAGGGACATTCCTTCTTATGCACATCTTTGGGTTGAAGAATCAGTGCCAGAGAGATGCCTTACCCAGAGTCCAACTATGAAAGAGCTACACCCCAAAGCAGAGATAGAGAAGCTATCATCTCCCTGTGACTGGGCCCTGGGAGCACAGGAACCTCTCCGACTTGCCACACCTTTGCACCTAAACTGACTTTGGGCTGGCCATCCTCAGTTAGTTTCAATTTTCCTGAAGGTGGATGAGGATGTGTGTGTGGAGTTCTAGTGTGATTTCAGCCTCGTCTCTGTGCTAAGTACTGCTGCTGAACTTGCTGTCAAACCTGCATATAGGAAAAAAATTGCATGAAGCGTATTCTGTTGAAACTGGGTGTCCCATAAGGATGTGAGCAAAACCGGCTTTGCCAGTTCAGTTTGAATCTGGTTTGGCTTGGTTTTTAACCCTAACCAAAACCAACCCACAAATGGCCTCTGTGCATGTATGGAGGTCACTAAATTGGCCTCAGTGCATGTGCAGAGGTCTGAATTGGGTCAGAGAAGGCCCAAACTTGGCTGCCGCCAGTCCTGGATACTCCGAGGGGGAGTATCCACTACCCTTGCTGCCCCCCGCCCACCCACAGCTGCCACTGCCAATGGGGCATGTAACTACTAAATCACTCCTTTCCCTCCCACTCTACTCTTAGGGAAGCCCTCCTGCCCATTTACTAGTAAAGGGGAATACTCACTGGATTCCCCTTTACCAGTAGAGTTCCGAACAGGTGCAGTTCAAACCGGGCCCAGTTTGGTTCAAACTCAGACTGGCCAAGGCCGGTCCTGTTCGATTCTGAGCTTATCAAGCTGAGCCGGTTTGACGTTGAGCCCAGCTCAAACTGAGCCGGCTTGCACACCCCTAGTCTCCCATGTCTCTATCCTTTGTAAGATCTCCTGATGACTCAAGTGATGGGAGAACGCAGTTTTCCCGTAACAAAAAGAGGATCTCAAGTGCTGGAGAAGAGGGGGAAAGGGGAACATAAAGAGATTGCCTAAAATGTATGAATGTCCTGTGAAAGACATTTTTAAAAGAATGGTATGTTCCATTTTCTCAAGCTTTCATCCTATTTTCTGCTTTCAGATCCTGTTATGTAGGCAAAAATACACTGTACCACATTAAGATGGTAAATTGATGAGTGAACTGTTATCAGACGTGGTAACTGTGGTGCAATCCAGGAATTCTCAACCATTTTGAATTCTGGGCCGGACACACACACACACACACACACACACACACACACACACACACCTGAGAACAAAACAGATGTATCTGAATAACTACTATTCATTGTCACTGTTGTTAGAGTCCAATTATTAGAACATTTTGAATGAAAATAAAATGATAGTGAACAAACATATAATACTCTTTGTTTCAAGGACCAATATGAAACAATGCAAGGACCTGTAATTGAGAAACTATGGTGTAATCAATGCATTAACAGCTTGAAAGTTTCATGAATATGAATAAACAAGCACCATAGAAGGTTTGTTATAGTTTTAATGACACTTGTGGAAGAGTGTTTTGGAGACTATGCAGAACAACCAGACAGCACATGGCTTCACGCTAAGCATATTAATACCAGCTCATGGGCGAACAGAGATTACACCCCTCAAGATGAAATCTGCTTACTATCAAAGTGCATTAGTTTAGTTGATAGAGTATAATTATTTATTTAATGTATATTTATGTTGAATTAAATGTATACTTAACAAAAGGCCTTGTCATAGATATGAACCAGCAGGATTCTACCAAATCAATGGTTATAATCACCTCTAATGTATGTTTAAATAATAGCCAGATTTACCATGACATACCCATTCCAACATCTAGTATGGAAAATGCATTAGCGGTACAGTATGTTGCCTCATACTTCACATGCTGATCTTTCCACTGACATTTAAGTCTAATAGCACTGAGCACACCAGATGGCTAAACCTGCTTTGGTTTACACAGTTAGCCAGGGCCATTGCTAATATAGCATGGTGAAGGAGTGATGCAAACTTTCCCCCTCTACCACACACTAAGGGTATTCACATGACTGGGAGGCAGGGAGAGTGGGGGGGGGCAGCCGGGGGCAGAAGGAAAGCTAATTCAAACTTACCTCCCCCCCAGAAGATCCTCCAATGCTGGTGGGAAGTGTGGACCGCACTCTCACACGATCTGTGTTGCAGCATGCATTGTGGATCTCCAGAGGCCAAGATGATGTGTCCTGGCCTCCACGTATCCCACAATTCACTGTGCAATGACAGTGGTGCATTGGGGGATACTCCTGTGTGACGAGTGCTGTATGTGCCCATCTCTTTGTCTGCTCGGGCTGCAAGCAGCCTAAGTGGTCACACAACCCTGGCACCAGGGTTAAGGGCACGCTTGTGCCCTTAATCTAGATAAAAGGCTGGCGTTAAAAGCTGGTTCAGGTGGGCAGGCAGCACCAGAATCTGCATGGATTCTAGTGCTTCACAAATGCAGCCTGACCCAGGCTAGGCTGCCCTAGGCTGGGTTAGGCTGTGTGTGTGAATATCCTTAGTGTGTCTACAATTTCCAGTGTGCACTGCATTCCCACTTGAGTAGTTGATCACATGGAGGACCAATTTGTGTGATTCTTCCTCCTTAAAAAAGCAAGGGAAGGTCATGGGAATCATAGGAGAGGAGAGCTGGTCTTGTGGTAGTAAGCATGACTTGTCCCCATAGCTAAGCAGGGTCTGCCCTGGTTGCATCTGAATAGGAGACTTGATGTGTGAGCACTGCAAGATATTCCCCTCAGGGGATGAAGCCGCTCTGGGAAGAGCAGAAGGTTTCAAGTTCCCTTTCTGGCTTCTTCAAGATAGGGCTGAGAGAGATTCCTGCCTGCAACCTTGGAGAAGCTGCTGCCAGTCTGTGAAGACAATACTGAGCTAGAAAGACCAATGGTCTGACTCAGTATATGGCAGCTTCCTATCTTCCTATGTCTCTGTTTCTCTACATGACCAGGCACAGTTTGGTTATCTGCATGGCTGAGGGAAGGAGGGGCTCATACTGTGTTTCCAACATGTTATTGAAATGCCACCCCTGGCTGAATGCATTAATGCTTCTTCATTTGATTCTATGAAGTGTAAATTTAATGTAGAGGGACAGTGTAAAGAGACTGCACTGGGGAAAATTCTTAGCCACCTTGGGTTGCCTAGCAAAAATGGCTTCTCAGCCTTTTGGCATAGGTGAGCGTAAACATTTTCTATGTTGTCAATCTACCCTCATGGGTTTCCCCACTTTCAGACTTCCCCTTGCAGTCTCTTAATATGAAAAGAGGAGGCTAATACAATCTTAATATAATCTAAAGAAGAAGGTTTTGTTATCTTCTCAGGCTGAGATCAGACTCTAGGGGGAAATCCAAAGGTATGGGGGAAGGAAGCCAACCTACCAGAGAAGATCTGTTTCCCTGTTTTCTATAGTACATCTTCCTCTCTTTTGAATATTTCAGAGGTTGGACCAACCAACTGAGCTGGCAACTGGGGATTGCACATTCTGATAAATTCCCTGACTTCCAAAGCAGATTGCTGCTGCACTTGCTGGGTAGGGTAGGAGAGATGACAAACTCCTTTGAGGCCAAGCTCAGAAAAGAACTTTGGCTGCTTTAAAAGTTCTCATTCTTTTGTGGCAGTCTTTTATTAACCCCCAGAGTTCTTCTCTGATCTCAACCATTAGGAACATAGGAAGCTGCCATATATTGAGTCAGACCATAGGTCCATCTAGCATTGAGAAGCCTGATAACATTTATGTAGAAAACTGCCAAACTGGGGTAAGCCCCCCCCCCCGAAAAATAAGGTTCTCATACTTTGATTCTCATCACCACAACAAAGAGAAGTGTATAACTCTTTCTCCCCCCACCCCCACTCTCTCTCTCTCTCTTTTCTAAATTCATTTCTCATGGATCTGATTCTTCTGCTTAACACCCCCCCACCACCACACACAAAGGGAAGGGGTGGAAGTAGCAGATGTGGCAGTTGAATGAATGAATGAATGAATTCTTTGGAAAGGTGTCCTTCAGGTTTGTCCTGTCCAGAAAACATCATAAACCTGTTGCAGAGGTTTCTAGGAAGCTAACAGTTCTGTTGGAGTCTGTGAGCCATGGAATCACATTGCTCTCTCTCCCAGCCTCTCCAAACGTATATGGTGAAAAAAGACAATAAATGATCTGTGGGATAGTTCCATGAACAGTGTAATTATATAAATAATAAAAATATGCAGAAAACATAATAAATCTGAGAATAAGAAAGATGAAATATCACACTAATATTCACATGAATCAATCCTAACCACTATATTTTTGGACATACATTTTCTACAGTGTCAATGCAATTTGAATGTAAATGTTCCAAAGAGCAAGTAAAGTAACTTTAAAGAGTTATAGGGAAAAGAAGGAGAAAAGACTAGCTGAGCATAAGTGATTATTATAGCCATGTCTAAGGCAATCATAAAAATAGCAAGGAAAGTCATCTTACTTGATATTGGTCATGCACCAAATGACTTCTGACAGGAGTATAAAATACTCACTCTTTAGAACTGCAGTATATTGATTAAGAAATATTCACTCTTGGAAATGATGGAAATTTCTTCTGTTAAAATGAGCTATACAAAGCTGAGAGTTCCTAAATGTATAATTTGTTTCAAATTCGTATTTTGGCCTTTAGACAGCCAATAGGAAATCATTATAAATTGAAAGCACTAGAATTCTTATAGTATATCAAACAGGTGAGCCATGCTGCATTTGTGAGAACCCCATCATCTCTTGGATTAAGGTTATATTTAATCCATCATATATAAATAGCTGAAAGATTTCAAACCTTCTGTTTGACACTAAGTTATACTTTCTCATGAATTTTCTGAATTGGTTGCAAGTGGGTAACTTGAGTGGGTAACTGGAGAACACCCTCTTGTTATTCACCACTTGAAATTTCAGAGCAAATTGGGAGAAATTGCTTTTAGAGCAAAATGGCTGCAATCTACCAGTCTTTGCATGTAGCTTCACATGAGCATTGTAGCTTCCAAAGAATAATTCCCTGTGTGTGGATCAGCAATTTCCCAGCACTACATTTCTTCCAAGTGCAAACAGATCCACTGCAATATGGTGCTTCTAACTCCAACTAAGTCAGGTGATCTAGAAGGATGCAATGGTATAAAAAGCTGCTGTAACCAGTAGGGCTAGACATATCATACCCTAATGATGGTCATCAACCAAGGCTATTTCAACCCCAAGCCTGGGCTAGAAGCTGGACTAAAATATGTCAAGATGCATAGTGACATCCAATAGTGCCTGGAGCTAAGCAGTTACCATAGGCTTACTTATTTACCTATTTACATATAAGACAATTTGGAGGTTGTCTTCTAATTCCACAGATCATAAAGAGGTCAAAGGTTGGCTTCTTCAGCAGTAACTATTCTGTCTCATTCAAAGTCTGAGACAATTCCCTCACTTTAATACCTTCCTAATCACACCAACCAGTCTCTCTATTTAGCCATGTTGGGCAAGGATCAAGTGCACATATGGTGGGCAGATTCAAGGATGTGCGCATATTCTCAGGCTACACTCACTGAAATGCATATGAGAAATTGTGGCAAGATGGCATTACGAAAATGTCTGACACAAGATCTGTACTCAGCCAGGAATCCCAATCAGAGTGGATTCAAGTGATGGATGCAAGTCCAGAAAGTGCAGAGCAAACATATTACAGTGAGCATCTGCTGATCTAAATGCAGAAAGGTGCTCTGCACTTTCTGGACTTGCATCCATCACTTGAATCCACTCTGATTGGGATTCCTGGTTGAGTCACAGAGAATAGACACAGAGACTACTCTCATGTGCAGGAAAAACCGGGCTAAGGAAGTCCAGCCTAGTTTTGCCTGAGTGTGAGAACTGCTAGGAACTGCCAGGAGCTGTGGGCACCAGGAGTCGAAATCAACTTGATGGCACACTTTACTTTACCTTTATGTTTGGCTGGATTCATTCTGAGTCTTCCTCCAACTGTGTTCCAGCTATCCCTGCTGCTTGATTGATCAATAGTTCCATCTTATACTGCGGAACATTTTTTTACCTTCAAAGAAACCCCACAGTTTACATGACAGGCCAGATTACTCTAAGTGTACCCGTGCCATGACCAACAATGGGCTGGCAAGATTATTGTGATTACACATGGGTTCTATAATGGCTTGAAGATCTTGAAGTGATCATGTCAATCACCTGGGCTATCTGTTCCAGAAACTGACTAGGACTTCAACAACGTAAGTCACCAGAGCAGCTTGAGAATTCCCAAGGGCGGCTTGAGAACAAGTTTGCTCTCTTGGCCTTTGATTTCAGTCCTGTATGAAGGTAGACCACATCAATTTGTTGTGACTGGAATTGAAATGATAATTTGGTTTAAATTTAAGTTTATTTTTGTATATAAAATGGAGAACATTCATATGACATACTTAAACCACTACATTTTGTTATGGTTGTTGCTCACAGCCTCAGTGGCTTGTGATAACCTTTGTGAATTTATGCCTTTGAACATAGGCAGACTATACATAGTCAAAATTGAGCTTTATGTATAGCACATTTACAAGCAAATGTATATTACCATACATTATAAGTGGTCTAGATATTAACCGAAGTACCCTTAAAAACAAAATTACATTACAAGGAAATTTTCTCATATAAACTTGGGGAAAAGGACAAGTATATAATATAGTAATAATGGTGATCTGGAATGCTTTAAAATCTATTTAAAATTGAACTACTTTAAAAGCCATTCAAAAACTCTACTTTAATATAATGTCACAGTATTTTAGAATTAAAATGTTCAATAGATAGGGAATAGAAAACTCACTTCCATGGTGAATTTGAAGATTAAGTGTGTTAATTTCGAAAGCAGCATTCTGTTTGACTGAGTGTATAGTTCTGATAGCTTCACAGCCATGCACTAGCTTCTTCACAGCCATGCACCAGCTTCTTCACAGCCATGCACCCCACAATTACTGCAGTGTCTGATGTGGTGGTGTCCAGCAACTCCTTTTATGTGATAAGGCTGGATCAGTTTCAGTTTGTGACTCTTGAGGATGTGGACAAGCTGCTTGGAACAGTGAGGCCTACAACCCGTTCTCTTGAGGGCCTTTCCAACATAGCTTATACTATCTGGAAGGGAGGTTGTTGTAGAAGGCCTGGCAGATATTACAAATGTTTCTCTGAGGAAGGGCAGGAGGCCTTCTTGCCTTAAGGAGGCAATCATTAGACCTCTGAACAAGCCTGCATTGGATCCCTCAGAGTTAAGCAACTATAAGCCTGCTCCAACCTTCCATGGCTGGGCAAGGTAATTGAAAGGGTGGTGGCCTCCCAGTTCCAGGAAATCTTGGAGGAAACTGATTATCTAGACCCATTTCAAACTGGCTTTTGGGCAGGCTATGGGGTGGAGATTGCCTTGGTCAGCCTGATGGATGATCTCCAATTGGGAATTGGCAGAGGGAGTGTAACTCTGTTGGTCTTTTTGAATCTGTCCATGGCTTTCGATACTATCAACCATAGTATCATTCTGGAGTGTCTAAAGGGGTTCGGGGTGGGAGGCACTGCTTTGCAGTAGTTCTGCAGCTCTTTCAGGCAGATTCCAGATGGTGTCCCCGGGAGACTGTTGCTCTACAAAATCTGAAATTTTGTATGGTGTACCCTAGGGCTCCATATTGTCTCCACTGCTCTTTAACATCTACATAAAACTACTGGGAGAGATAATCACAGTGGCGGTTGGTGCAAGCACTGCTGGGTTGGTGCAAGCACTTCTGGGGGCAGGGCAGCGGGAGGCACCTTTAAGTCTAAATTAGTAGGCGCTTACCTCCGGTACCACCGCAAATGGCCTCCATGCATGGTTGTGGCTCCGCCAGGAAATGGCCACCATTCATGTGCAGAGGACTCATAGGTGTCTCTCGCCACCCCCAGCAGCACCCACACAAGCCCCCAGCAATTTTGTGCAGGGTGTTATCAGTATTTGGTGCAGGGTGTTATCAGTATGCCAATGATACCCATCTATTTTTCCATGTCAACATCACCAGGAAAAGGCATAAACTCCCTAAATAACTGCCTGGAGGCAGTGATGGGCTGAAAAGGAGACTAAATCTAGATAATATGTACATATTTATTGTGTGGGGTCAGAACTCAGGAGACAATTTTGGGTTCTGGATGGGTTCTGGATGCGGCCACACTTCCCCAGAAGGAACAGGTATGCAGTCTGGGGGTGTTTCTGGATCCAAACCTCTCCCTGGCGTACCAGGTTGAGGTGGTGACCAGAGGTGCTTTTTATAAGCTTCAGCTGATATGTCAGCTGCATCCATTTTTTGAGATAAATGACCTTAGAATAATGGTACATATGCTGGTAACCTCCAGACTTGACTACTGCAATGCACTCTATGTGGGGCTGCCCTTTTACATAGTCTGGAAACTGCAGTTGGTACAGAATGTGGCAGTCAGGTTGGTCTCTGGGTAATCTCAGAGATACCATATTACCCCGATACTAAAAGAGCTACACTGGCTACCAATAGGTTTCTGGGCAAAATACAAGATGCTGGTTATAACCTATAATGCCCTAAACAGCTTAGGCCCTGGGTAATTAAGAGAATGTCTTCTTTGCTATGAGCCCCACCACCCATTATTTTATTTTATTTTATTACTTACTTACATTTTAATACTGCCCTATCCAAAGGCTCTGGGCAGTGCGTGCGCACACACACACACAAACAAAAAACCCCAACAAACAATCATTTAAAACATCTGCTTTAAAAACAATTTAAAATCATTTAAAAACATGTCACAACATTAAAGAACAATTTAAAAACCTTGGAGGGCCTGGTCAAACAAATAAGTTTTAACGGCTCTCTTGTAGGCCAATAATGAACCCAAGGTATGGATTTCTGCTGGGAGTGCATTCCACAGCCCAGGAGCAGCTACAGAGAAGGTCCGGTTCCAAATTGCCACCAGACCTACCGGTGGCAACTGGAGATGGACCTCTCCAGATGACCTCAATGTGTAGTGGGGATAATAAAGAAGAAGGTGCTCCCTAAGGTAATCTGGACCTAAGCTGTTCAGGGCTTTAAAGGCAATAGCCAACACTTTGTATTTTGCCCAGAAACATATCAGCAGCCAGTGCAACTGTTTAAGTACAGGCATAATATGGTCTCCCTATATTATGTCCAGAGACTAATCTGATGGCTTCATTTTGGACTAGCTGAAGTTCCTGAACTATGTACAAAGGTAGCCCCAGTTAGAGGATATTGCAATAGTTAAGCCTGGAGGTTACCAGCTGATGCAGCACTGTTTTGAGATAATTCTCTTCAAGGAGTAGGTGCAGCTGTCGAATCAGCCAGAGCTGATGAAAAGCACTACTGGCCAAAGCCTCCACCGAGATACCTGGGTGAGACCTGGATCCAAGAGCACTCCCAAGCTGTGTGCCTGTTCTTTCTGGAAAAGTGAAACCCCATCCAGCACAGGAACTCATCCCTCAGATTCCAATCCCCTACAATGAGCACTTCTGTCTTGCTTGGATTCAGCTTCAATTTGTTGTCCCTCATCCAGCCCATTACTTCCTGTAGGCAGGCATTTAGGGAATGAGTGCCATTTCCTGATGAGGAGGATGATGACAAGGAGAAATAAATTTGGGTGTCATCAGCATACTGATAACACTGTGCACCAAATCTCCTGATTACCTCACCCAGCAGTTTCATGTAGATATTAAAAAGCATTGGTGACAGAATTGAGCTCTGTAGGACTCCATATAATAGCACCCATTTCAAAAAACAACTGTCACCAAGCTCCACCATCTGAAATCTACCCAAGAGATAGGAGTGGAACCACTGAAAAGCAGTGCCCCCCCATCCCCAATTCCTCCAGGCAATCCAGAAGGATACCATGGTCAATGGTATTGAATGCCACCGAGAGATCCAAAAGAGTCACACTCCCTCTGTTGATTCCCTGGTAAAGGTCACCCATCAGACCCTGTCTTAACCCGGTAGCCAGCTCTAAAGCCAGTTTGAAATGGTAATCCATTTCCGTCAAAGATAATCCAAAGATAATCCATTTCCTCCAAAACTGACAGGAGCTGGTTAGCCACCACTTTTTCAATCACCTTGGCCAACCATGGGAGATTGGAGACTGGCCAGTAACTATCAATCACTGAGAGATCTAGGGAAGACTTCTTAAGAAGTGGTGTAACCATTGCCTCCTTCAAACAAGGAGGCATCGTACCCTCCTTCAGTGATGCATTAATGATATTAACTAGGCCACCTCCAACAGTTTCCCTGCTGGACAGAAGCAGCTAAGTCAGGCAAGAATCCAGAATAAGTGGTAGGCTGCACCACTCCAAATAGCTTGTCCACGTCCTCAGGAGTCAAAGATTGAAACTGATTCAAGCTAATGTTATAATAAGCCATCTTATTTATTTATTATTTCTCTGTGTAAACCGCCCTGAGCCATTTTTGGAAGGGCAGTATAGAAATCGAATTGATGATGATGATGATGATGATGATGATGATGATGTTGCAGGAGGGATTGCTGCACCTCCCCTCAATAGGCTCTGCAGAATTAGTGGAGTCCAAGTCGGCCCAGGTAGACCACCTAATGGTGCAGCGGGGAAGTAACTTGCCTAGGTAGCAAGAGGTTGCTGGTTCGAATTCCCACTAGTATGTTTTCCAGACTTTGGGAAACACTTGTATTGGGCAGAAGCAATATAGGAAGATGCTGAAAGGCATCATCTCATACTGCACGGGAGATGGCAATGGTAAACCCCTCCTGTATTCTACCAAAGAAAACCACATGGCTCTTTGGTCACCAGGAGTCAACACCAACTTGATGGCACAACTATACTTTACCTTTAAGTTGGCCCGAATAGAAGCAATTTTATCTGCAAAGAAACCATTAAAAGAATTACAGCAGAAGATAGTCTCTGGGGACTGATTTGAAATAAAAGGTTCATGAATTAAACTCCTGATTGAAATCATCTGGACCATGACTGAGATCATCTGGACATGTTTGTCTGCAGTTGCCACCAGGTTGTCTGGTGGCTATGCAAGGACAGGGCTTCTCTGTTGCTGCCCCGAAACTCTGGAATGCTTTCCCTGCTGAAAGAAGAGCCTCTCCATCTCTGACAACTTTTTAAAAGTCTCTAAAGACTTATTTTTTTAACCTGAGTTTTAACTGGACTGTGGTTTTAAATTGTTTTAAGGTTTTTATCTGTTTTATGTTGTTGTAAATTGCCCAGAGACAGAAGTCTGGGGCAGTATACAAATTTGGAAAACAAACAAACAAACAAACAAACAGAAATGTGAATAACAAGGAAAGAGATAAGACATCCTACTGTTTCCAGATGGCAATGAAGTGTGGTACCTGCAAAGCTTTCATGCAAGTTCCAAACAAGTAACTTTCTGTACAAATGTCCGTGAAGGCTTCTGTGCTCCTTCCAAGTGTGATCTTACCATCTGTATACACGATGAGAAGGTTTTTGCAGTGTAATTTGCTGGCCAGCTCTTACACTGCAAGAAGAATCAGTCACCAGAAGAGCAGTAATGAAAATGCATTGGTTCCTCTTGGAATGCCAGAACTGACCAGCAGATGGTGCTGCGAAAACCACATCATGTCCCTGGTTTCCATGTGTACACAGAAGGACAGAGCGCAGAAGTCTGGAGGACCTTCTGTATGTTGAGTAAGATTGCTCTTGGAACTTACTTTTCATGGAGCTAGTACATAAAATGTGAAATCCTGATAAATGAGCAAATATTCACCTTTTAAGTGGTGATATTTAGTGGGGGAAAACAACTGTTTCTATTCAAGCCCAACATACATCTCTCCCAGAGACTGTTGCTGAAGTCTATCCTGTGCTTCTTTTTAGAGTGTGAGCTCTTTTGAGAGAGGGAACCATCTTATTTATTTATTACTTATTTCTCCATGTGCCTTAAACTGCTTTGAGAACTTTTGTTGGAAATTGGTGTATAAATATTTGTAGACTCAGTGGTAGACTCAGTGGCATACTCACTACTTTAAACAGCTTTCAGAAATAGCTTGATTAGGAGAAGATAATAAAAATTATATCTCTGGGGAAATAATGTGTGAAGACTACCACCAAGAAGGCTTGCTCATGTGTTAAAGCTATTTTTATTTATTTGTTTTGTTTGTTTGATTTATATATCACCCTTCCGAAGATGGCTCAGGGAGGTTTGATTGAGCTTCAGAAGACTGAGGACATGCAGAGAGCCTCCCTGAAAATTCTTATATAGGGTGGATGAATTGAAGTAGAAGAGGCAATCCTTCGGGTAACTTGGCCCTAAGCTGTAAAAGACTTTAAAGTCACTATTGGAATGAGCTCAGGGAGGGAGCCTAGACAGTTGAAACCCATGACTGAGTTCTCTGCTGTTGTGTCTGAACTCTTTTGCAGTAAAAATTAAATGGTCAGTGTGCAGCAGGTAGACCTGGCCTCCATGTGCCAGTAGCCCTGACTGCTGACAGACCTTTGCTTTTTCCAGCCGGCTGGTAGACCTGGTCTCCATGATCTCAATTTAAAAATTAAATGGCCAGCACACCACTTCTCAGCTGAGTTCCAACAAGAATGTCGGGAAATAACAGATTTCTGATAGGACACAATCTGACCTGACAATTTGGGGGCGGGGTCATGTTGGCCCTCCAGTCAATTTTTCTGTTTGGTCAGAACAGATTGGATCTGATTTCTTTTAGGCTGCACAAGCTTTGTATATACAAATCATATATATATATATATATATATATATATATATATATATATATATATATATAATGGAACATACTCCTTGTAGCATTCTACCTATTTTATTATTGTCTATCAAGTTTTCAGTAGGAAATGTGGAAATATCCACTGCAACGCATTAACTGACTGTCTTTCAGGGGGAAATAGTCATGTCTGAAATTGAACTATAAAATGAATGAGCCATAGGAATAAATCATGATAGACTGAGTGCTAACACAAACTTCGTACTATGCTTCAGGCACAGGCTGAGGTACAAGGCTGAAGTCTGAGAAAGAAAAGTTGCCTGCACTGATGGTTCTGTAATATATAGTCCAAGCTATTCCATATATGATCACACATGTATGTACTTTATGCATATCAAAGTCATGTTGAGTTGTTTCAACAACTGAAGTGGCAAAATTTAGGGCGGGTGGGTGCCAAATTCAAGAAAGGTTCCTTATACAGCATTCTAGAACAATGCTGCAATTATTAAGTGGTAACTGATGTAGTAAAGTGGCCAAGGGATAGTCCAATATGGTAATCAGTTGGAAGAACAGCTTAACTTGTATGAGTGTATATTCGTAGTGTATCCTTGATTGAATTCATTCTATAATGGAATCCTTAGAAAGACTCACAAGATGGTGCCAAACCATTGACAAATTTGATACAATCACTGGTGGACAGTTGAGACCCAGTGTGATATAATGGTGAGAGTGTTAGACCTAGAGATCATACACATGTCCTCTTTTCTTGGAGCTGGGGCAGCATGGGGGGGAAGGCGGCATCTTTCCTGCCTTTCCCCATATGATTGCAGCAGAAGCCCTGCTTGCTGCACCACACTCACAGATGAGCACTGCTGTTGTGAGCAGTGTGGCAGCTGGAAGGTCGGGGGAAGGATGCCCAGGCTCCCAAAAGCCCACAATGCACCATGCTGCTCACATGGTGTGTTGAAGGCATTCTAGAGGCCGGAGCACTCCTCCCCCCAGCCTCTATGGTGACTTGGGCTGCTGGTCACCTGAATGGGGCTGCAAGCAATCCGTGCTTCCAGACAACCAGAGACTGAGGTAAGAGGGCACGCGCATACCCTCTTACCTCAGTAAAAGCCTGGGGGAAATTCCTGGGCTGCTCAGCAGGGTAGTGCCTCCATCGGCCTTGATCCTGGTACTTCACATCAGCAGCCCTACCCAGGTAGGGCTGTGCAAGCCTGAGTAGGGCAGCCCATGTGAACAACCTACTAGACTAGAAAGATGTGTTCAAATCCCTTCTTCACTGCTCATGAAGCCTACGGAGTGAGCTTGAGCCACCCACTATTGCTCAGCCTCATCTACCACTTAGGGTTATCGCAAGAATACAAGGTGTGTTACCATACCCACTCACTTAAGCCTCAGCCATTTTCTGCCCCTATGATTTCTTGGAAGAGAAATGCTGGCTGCATGCCAGATAAACAGATGTTCTGACAAGGGGTTTTCCTAAAAAGGGAATACTCAGGTCCATTTGCAAAACACCTGTAACAAGGCCAAAGAAATGGCCTCGTTTATTGCATTATGGCATAAGCAGGTGAAATACAGAACAGACCCACCTGAATGCTGAAGGAACAAAAGAGAAAGGAAGGTCAGCTCTCTTCCCACCCAGTTTGATAAGAGTTCCCAAGGTTCAGTCAAGCTCTACCTAACCTTTCCTCCCTATTGTTATCAGAATTGAGTGAGTCTGTGCCAGATGGTGTAATGTCCCCTCCTCTCTCCCCTTTGTCCAGGTGATTGCTCTAGTGATCTCCCTCTTTGAATATCCTTTGTCATGGAGCATACAGGAAGACACCACCCAGATATTCATGCTTTATCAGGAGCAGTAACTCCTGAAATCATCAGGAAACTCGGAGAGGTGCCCATCTGCTGGTCTCTCCCTTGCTTCAGGACATGTTCTTGCCTATAAGAACCCCCTTCAAACATGGGATTACGCTTTTGCTTTTGGGACCACGCTTTTGCTGTTGCCATTGCACCTGCCGCACTTGCCACCCTTGTTGCCTCTGCACCTGTGTGCACCTTGCCATTGGATGCTGCAGCTCCATGCTGCCCAGGTGTGCCAGTGAGCTCACTCTGTGCTTGAGCTCCCCAGAAAGAAGAATTCCCACAGCAAGATCTAGGTAGATATGACAAATGGCTTTCCTCTTTCTCTCTCTTTCACCCTCAAACTCCTATCCCCCTTCCTAGTATAGCAACATTGGTAACGTGCCAAACCAACCACATTTTCATTTCCTGTGCCCCTATTTCCCCTCAGTAAAGTAACTCTTTCTTTTCAAGGTCACATCTCCATCCTCTTTCTTTCCCTTTCCAGTGTGTCCACTGGAAGTGGACACCTCCCGCAACCACCTCCCACACAGTTCTTTTATTGCTGTTCACGGGTCTGCACCCATTTGATTCTAATTTCCCCCATGTGAGCCATAACATAGTCATCAAGGGTGGTAGCTGGCACGCCTCCTGCAGATCTCGTAACAGGTGGTGGTGGCGGTGGTGGTAGTGGCTTCTATGTGCACTACCTATGGACACCAGCTTACAAAGTTAGTTGTACCTGGGCCTATTATATCACTTGAATTTCCAACCCATTAAAATGTGCTGACTTCAATTGAGTGCACAAAATATGGCATTTCAGCTTTTTGGAAACATTCTTTAAAACAACAACAACAACACCCCACCCCCAATTTCATTTTCTGAGAGATTCTGGCCACATTCCCTGCCTGGACTCATGCATATATACATTGCTATCCAATCCTTTCACTGTCACATTATAGTCTTATTCACATGTTATGTTCAACACTTGGACAATGAGTGTACAGTGTACACAGGTAAAGATCTGTACAGGTGCAGTTATTCACACGTCATGTTGAACAGAGGGACAGCAGTTCACTTCCTATCTGTACCATTCATCTGAGGGATCTCAAATGCACTTCTATGCATTTGAGATTAAAATTGAAATTGAAATCTCATTAAAATGGGCATTGTAATTAACTCACATTTTAATTATCATTAAAAGTGAAATGCAGTTTCATTTTAAAAATGAATGCAGGTATAGTCATTCACACAGACACATGTATGAGTGTACAGACATCTGTAACTTGTACAACATAACGAGGCTGTTCTCGTGAGCAGCCTAGCCCAGGCTATGGTAGCCTTGCCTGGGCTAGGTTGCTTGTATCGAGTGCTGGGATCTGTGTGGATCCTGGCGCTCCCACCCAGCCAAACCCTACTTTTAAGCCCAGCTCTTAGCTGAGGTCAAGGGAGTGAGGGCTCCTTTAACCCGGCTTCCAGGATTGTGTGTTTCCTTGGGCTGCCATCTGATGGGGGAATCCCCACTCAGCATGCGGTGCATTGTGGGATGCCTGGACCTCCACACATTGGGGACATTGTAGGATCTCCAGGACTCAGCACTGCTCATCTGGGAGCATGGTCTGTGCTCCCAGCAACATTCAAAGGATTGTCTGGGGGGAAGGTAAGGTTTTGCAGCCTTTTCCCGCTCTTGCCCACACATCCTCCAAATGTTTGTGTGAATAGCTCAATTGTCTGAATAGGACTTATGTGTCTGATGAAACAGATTCTTTTTTGCCTAAGAACAGCCATGACAGGGTGTTTTTGAAGCCTTTATGGTGCCAGGGGCTGGTTGTTATTTTAGTAACTTAGGGTACAGGAAAATAACCATTTTCTTCGCACAGAAATGTCAATATCTATTAATGCAGACTTTTAACAATGTGTAGAAAGGATGTAAGAATGACACTGTCTGGTATACAGTAGTAGATCATTGATTTCCTGGCATCAGCTGAAGACAAGATGTGTCCAGTTGCCTGCAGTGAAATATTTTCTGAGGAGCCTCTGACTTCCACCAAAAAAAAATAAAATAAAAAAAATCATAGTTGCAATAGAGGAAGAATCCAGTACAGAAGATTTTATAGCAACTTAAAAGCCTTTGAGTTCACCTTTGGAGTTTAACTATATGCGCCAAGGAAAGGTATAATAAATAATGTTCTGAATGTGACTTTCAGATTGTAAGACTGATCATCATAAAGTGGAATGTGATGGTGAGATATTCCCTTGTGACCGATTGCTTTCATATTTTAGAGTTCCTATATCCTTGTGCATTTGATTAGGATGTCCGTTTGTGCTGATCAGAGGCAAGTTAGGTATGTACACTGATATCCTGAGGGAATATGGGAATTGTCAGCTGCAGGTAAGAAGAATGACTTCAAATGTGAAGATAGACAAAATTGTAGTATAGCTATGTTACCATTTGCATGTGTGGGTAAGGTTGGATGTGAGTTTTCAGATAGGATATTATAAGATTTAATGTGCTTTAATAATGCCTTTGTTTATGTTGTTACTTTTGGATCAGCTCAGTAAGAGAACTCACACTGGGCCATGGTCATGAAAGCCAAATTGGCAGAGTTTTCAGTCTCACATATTGATGTAAAATGGTAGGCTTGATTCCTTTTTTCAATCATAGGTTACATGTTTCCATTTCTTTTCTGCAACAGTTAAGGCTCTGGAAGGATAAAGAGAATAATGCTGCTTTGGCAGACATTATCGTATCATAAAGGGTACAATAATTTAATAGCATTAATATTTGTACATCACCCTAATGGCATCCATTAATTATACATGCTGTGAAGGATATTAACAAATAACTTATGGACGACATCACGAATACAGGAGAAAAGCCTAATCTCTAACATGGAATCATCCATCTTTACAAACACCTGAGAAGTTTATCTTAGGCTTTTAATCACTTTCAAAACAAGGAAACTGAGCCTTTCCTTCCACTAATCAATCAATTGTGTTATTATTTTACCTTCAATCACTTTTGGCACCCCAGTAATATAGGATAAATAAAAGTTCTTTTTCTTGGATCAATGGAATATCTAGAAAGACTGAAAACTGGGGCAAAAGGTCAAATCTAGAGAAACTTAGCTATGCCTAATACCAATAATATAAATGGAACATAGAGCTGACTTAGGTTGCAGCCTTCTGAAGAAGCAGTAAAAAACAAACAAACCTGAGCCTCCATGATATGCACATACAATTTGAATGTTCTTTCCCACATACGTTGGCCCAATCATGGATAGTATTTTTAATCTATGCATCCTTATCACCATGTATGGATACACTGCACAGGATGTCGCTGATGAACACAGAACACAGTATTTCATAGATGAAAATAGGGATACTTGTATATTTGTAACATTTATTCTCACAAATCACAAGTAGTACATCACATGTTTGCACTCTAGCCACAATCTAGGCATTCATAACATCTTCTGAAAAGGCAAAATAAGGAGAATGTTTTACCAGGAATGTGCCAGAAGAAAAGATATAAAGGGGATTTCAAATGCTATGCTGCCATGTGGATTGCTGCCACAGAGGAAAAAATGTTGATGACCTCCATGAAAGGCTGTAACTAGCCTTTAAACTGGCCCTTAAGCATGAAGTTTTGCCCTGAAGTCTTGATTTCAGTGAGATTACAGAATAAACTCCCCCTCCCCCCAAGTAACTCTGCTGGATGATGTTATGGATTTGAGTGTCATGGTATAATCCATGTTTCATGCACATTCTGAAGCTTTGGGAAAAGTCATGTAGTCATCTAGTAACCAGTGCTTTATCCAGTTCACTCGTGACTGATAGGGATGTGTGGACAGGTTCGAAGCTGAACAAATTTTACATCAAACCTATTTGGTTTGATGGTCCAGTGTTGAACCAAACTCACCTGGTTCGGTTAGGCACCGGACAGAACCACGCCCCCTCCCCCTGGCCCTTTGGGCAGTTCACGGTCTTTAAAAAAAAAAGTGTTTTTTCCCCTTACCCCTTCCGGCACAGTGTGTGTGTGTGTGTGTGTGTGTGTGTGTGTGTGTCCTCCGCAGGTTCCCCTCCCCCACCATCCTCCATTATGTTTCAAATCGTCCTGCTCAGGTGGACTTTGGCCCGTTCCGGGCCTCACTCCTGTTGCAGTGGCCATTTTGGAGGCTGCCACACATTTGCCTCCAAAATGGCCACTGTGACAGGAGTGAGGCCCCAAACGGGCCAAAGTTTGCCCAAACAGGGTGATTTGAAACATGATGGAGGCCGGTGTGTGTGTGTGTGTAATCTCTGGAGACTTCCCTGCAGTCTCGGAGAAGCTCCCTAGTAGGGTAAGTAACAAATAAAAATATTTTTTAAATTGTTCGTGACCCCCCCCGACTGGATTGGACTGGGGTGAGGTTTGAGGGGGTGCCAGAACAAACTTGCCCGGCCCAATTTGGGTCCAGTTCGGATCTGAACCGAACCAGGCCAGCCGGTTTTGTGAACACTCCTAATGGCTGAGCCACAACTAACAAAATAAGTCACTATCATCTGCATGTCTCTTATGGAGCTCCATGTCATGTCAGTGTGAAGATGTGTTTTGGAAGATGTTCAGTATCCTCAGCCATTTGGATATGTGAAGCTCAACTGCAATCTCAATAGGCAGCTTATTAGCAAGATCTCCTTCCACCATGCCATTCTAAATTTACAATGTGTAAGAAGAGAGCAGAACAAATGTTTTTTATAGTCCATTTCCTTTTGGTTTTATCTACCGGACTTTAAAATAAACACAAAAAGCACCAGCTTGTGCTAAATCTTTTCATAATGAGCCAAGTGAAAGCCATTAAAGAGGTGCTGAAGCAAGTCTTAAAAGGAAAATCAGAAAGTAAGGAAAACACATTTTTTTCTAGTCAAGTTTTGTCCACTGGAGAACCATATTCTTTTTTATTCTTTTTCTATTCAATCATTGTTTTTTCCCAGGGCTGATAATAAATAACTCAGCAGGCCCATACTAAGCAGGCTTCAACAGGTGTTACACCACAAGCCTCTAACAGTTACTTGCGTTGTGTGGCTGTACTGTTAATGTTTGCGGCCCATTTCTTACCATCCCTCTCTGTTTGAACACCCAGGAGAAAGCCCATTAGACTCAACCACCTGCTTATTGAGTTCTTAGGAGCCCTGCAGCTGTTCCTTCTTGCCTGTGTTTAACCTGATGGGTGAATGGGAACCAATTTGGGATACAATAGGAAGAATGTACAATTAACAGCAAAAACCAAAAAATTGTGTGAGATAAGGCTTATTGAAGAAAGTCTTTGTGTTTTGAGAATATTGGAAAGCAGAACATTCTGAAATCCTTTTACAAAGGAAGTTATTTGAATGCAGAATGTCCTGCCTTTGTTGCATGTGTTAGCTATGTGCCTTTCTTTCCTATTCTAGAAAATAGGGAAGAAATATCTATTACTAAAGGTCTCGTAGAGTCTCAAGTGTTACTAGGTATACAGTACATTGCACCCAGGACCCCAAAGAAAGACATGACAAGCATGTATGGATGAAACTAGGGCCACTTGTATTGATAAATAACAGGGCAAGGATCCACCACAAGCAAAACATAACCCACATGACCTAGAGTGTAGGCAGTTCCATCCCCTCATGGGTAAGGTCCACCTCCAATAGAGGACAGGCCTCCCCTTACTGTTGGGTGAAGCAGCTGGGCTTGGCAAATGCCATCTGAAGCCTCAGCATGGCCCCCAAAAACCACACAGTTACCTGTGTCAAGGAGGTAGCCATCCAGGTCACTACCCCCCAAGCCGCAAGACTCCTGAGTGGGTGAGTTGAATGGTGTCCCAAAAGTGGTACATTCTCAGACATCACCTGGGCTGCAAGACCCTGAGGGGATGTTATAAGAAACCATTAAGCACCTTTTAGGTGTCTACGGCTGAACACCAGTCCAGATCTTAACCTCCAAAGCCCGCACTCACCTGCCACAAAAGGGGGCAATCCTCAGTTTAGTCCCCCTTTCCCCACATCCAACCAACAACCTTATGAATGCCTTGCTGCAGATCCTTCAAAAAGATATCATTGCCCTTCTCAGAAAGGTGAACACCATCCTCCCTGCAGAAGCTTACCTCACTATGCCTAATGTCCCCATAAGAGATAACCATCCCTCCAAGCGCTCTAACTATTCTACCCGCTGTAATGCAAAGGTCACCAGTTCTGCACTTGAGAATCAAACAGGACCATATATGGATTAACTGGGGCCAAAGGGCCAACAGGATTCAAAAGTCTGCAGTGGCTTTTGCAAAATAAGGGCCTTGCCCTTCAACAGTCCTAAATCATTGTCATCAAGGTGTAGTACCCACGCTTGAGGGTGTGGGCGGGAGCTGCAATGATGGAACAGGAGGAATAGCCTGCACCATAGCAAGCATCTTCTCCCAAGCCACTCCACATGAGCAAAAGCACTGCAACCCAACTGGGTTCACCAACTGCTGGAGCAGGTACAGTGACTGGCCCAAAATACAAAACTGTGCACAGATCAAAATGCGGACCATACTATGGTGGCTTCTGACATCTGCAAAAGAAACAAGAATTAACTAACTGAAAACTACCCCTTAGGCCCCTTGAAAAGCCGAATATAACCCCGGTAGGTGGAATCGCACCACTGACCAATATGCCGGATGAAAGCTGGGGCAGACCACCAGCATGCCCACTGTGTGCAGAGCAGACTTGGTCAGAATCCAAAATTGGTAACATGTCAATGGGGCAGCATGAGCGTGCACAAAGAGAGGCCTGCGGACTGAACCCTGCGGACTGAAAGATAGGTGAGCATAGCCGATACAGGACAAAGCAAAGGTCAAAGCAATGTCTAAGCTGGAAGACCATGCCCTTATGCTTCTGATTAGTCTTGGGAACCCTCAGTCGTACCGCTAACACAGTCTGAATGATCTGAACATCACTCTTGTCTAAAGCTCTACCAGATGAGTCTAATTTGGACAAGAGAACCAGTTCACTAATCCATAGGGCCCCCCCCAAAAGGCCAGCAAAGTGGCTGCCTGAAAAAACAGGGTCTTGTAATGGGAAAAACAGAGTATACCGAAATGTCTCATCACCTGGGAGATAATTAGTGGTGAAATGGGAGAACTGCTGTCGTTGGTTCCTAACCCAGCCCTCCAACATGCGTCTTATTCTAAAGTCACTGGTGTTATCCACAAACCCACTCTTCTTGGCAAGGAAGGGAAGAGCCAATGGCTGCCCCAAAATAGAACAAGGGGCCATCCCACTTGCGTAAAGAGCCATACAATATGGCATCAAGTGTTCTACTGGTATAGGCCATACATCTTCCATGTTAGACTGCAGTCTAAACTGCTTAAACTCACTGTTGGCAGCCTTGTACTGAACTCTGGTGCTGGGTGCAAGGGACTGTTATATGGCCCGATCAGCCTCAAACTTTCAATTGTTCACAGGTCCACAGGCAGCACCATGGGCGCAGGAGTGGAACTGCTCGACTTGCATCCGAGACAGTGCATCGGCGATACTGTTATCAAGTCCTGGTATATGTAGAACCAAGAATATGATGTTAAAATGCAGGCACCTCAGTGCAAATATGCGCACTAGCTGCATGACCCTCCAGTTATGGGGGGAAAGGGAACTGATGACGCGAACTGTGGCCTGATTATCACACCAAATGTGCACACTACAGTTTGCCAGGTTGGGAGCACATAGGTACACCACCACCAAGATCGGAAAGAATTCCAAAAAGGTAAGGTCACACATCACTCCCCCCCAACCCAATCTGTTGGTCACGCTACAGCACACCATCTTCCCCGGAGAAACAAACTGAACCCCTGGGCACCTGAGGCATCGGAATAGACTTGTAGTTCAGCTTAAAGCAACAGCTCAGCCTTTCACAATGAAACTCCATTAAACTCATTGAGGAATTGCAACCACACCTGGAGGTCTTCTCTGATAACACCAGTGAGGTGCAGTCTGTGATGCACAAGTGTTGCAAGAAGGCTTGGCCAGGAGCAACCACATGGCAGGCAAAATTAAGGTGACCTATCAGAGACTGGAAATCCTTCAAGGTAGCCTCTTTACTGTCTAGAAAATTCCACAGAAGGAGCACCAGGTCAGATACCTTCTCGCCCGGCAGTCAACAACATCCTTGAATAGAATTACTCTCAATGTCAAAGGAAGGAAGGAACCGGGGAGGGACCTTCTATCTTTTCTTCAGCAAAGGGAACACTCATCTCCTCTGCCAGGTCCTGGAAAGTGTGCATAAGGCATTGGCAAACTGGGGAGCCAGCCAGTCCAATAAAAAGGAAACCATCTAGGTAATGAACAAGGGTGTGATGTCCCGTCCGCTGACAGACACACTGTTCTAAAAAGGTTCTAAAATGCTCGAATGCTGAGCAGGAGACGTAATAGCCCATGGGCAAAGCACGATTCACATAGATTTTGCCCTCAAAAGCAAAACCCAGCAGTTCAAAATCATCAGGATGGACTGGCAATAGACGAAAGGCAGATTTTATATTGCATTTGCACATGAGAGCTCCTGTGCCATGCGGCTGCATTCTGTGAATTGCAGTGTCGAAAGATGTGTATCAGACTGTGCAAAGATGGTGAGGAATGGCATCATTAATGGACCTCCCGAGATGATGTATAAGGCAAAATTTACCCAGTGCCTTCTTGGGCACTACCCCCAGTGGGGAGATGCTAAGTGATGATAAAGTAGGGACTGTAAATGGGCCAAGCACCCTCCCCTCCGGAACCTCCTTAAGAGTCTTACTCCACACCACTTGTTCTAACCTGAGCATGGACTTAAGATGGCATGAAAAGTATGGCAAACGTGGGCCATCAAAAGGAATGCGAAAACCAAACAAAAACCATTTGGCTAAATAATTGGTGTCACTTCTATTAGGATAGGCCTCCAGCAGATACAGAAAAGCAGGGATCTTAAGCGGTCTAGGTCCATTTCCTCATCCCATTGCTTCCCTGACTTCCAGGCTTCTGGTTGGCCTACTGATCCCTATTGGAATTCCACTTCCCCTGCCCTCTACCACAGCCGCTGAAAGGGCGAGCCCCACCCCCCCTGCACAGAGAGCAGCTGTACCAAAAGTGGCATTTCTGGCATGAGCATGCCTCTGGGGAGCCATACTCCCAGCAAAGCAGGCAGGGTTGAGCCCCCTGCCACCACCCCTTCTGGGCAAGGGGGAGGCAATTTAGTAATCATGTGTCCACTATCCAAATAGTCCCTTTGCATGGGTTGAGATGGGTACATAATCTATAACCACATCTGGGGGTGGTGTTCATCCCAGGGAAGCACGGGGTTAAGTGATGACCTCATGTGGAACAATTTGTCATACTGAACCCAAGTGGGGCCCCTAAACTCAAAAAAGGCATGGTGAATGATGTCCAAATACTTCACCATGGAGGCAGCCCTTCGGTGTTTTGTGGTTTTTTTTTGGTGTTTTTTTTTAATACCACCCCCCTATAGATCATATACTCTACAAGCCAATTGGAGCAGTTGTGGTCAACCTGCTTCATTCTAATTTTCTCCAGTTCCCTGCTGTCTGGCTTATCAGTGTCTTTAGTCTCAGTATCCTGAAATAACAGAGGACATATCTACAAAATCATTACGCCAAATCTTTTCCTTAGTGACAGGAAGCAAATGGTTGCCCAGAGGCATCAACATTTTCCCATAAGGGTTATGCTCCGTAGAAACTGAGGCACCAGATAACCCAATGACAGTTGTGTCTACTGATGTGCTATTTCCAGCTATTTTATCCTCACCCCCTGGCTGCCCCTGTCAGCATTGCTCCCAGGAGCTATGCTGACTCTGACTCTTCACCATTTCCACCTTACATGCTGACAGCCACCTTGTCAGCAATGGGGGTCAACTGCAGTTGTGCAGTGGGAAACCCTGCATGCCCCACATCCCAGCTACCGGTGGTCACCAAGGGGAGTTGTCAGACCTCTGTGCATACTCACCCACAAACCCGATGTCAGCATTCAGAACATTCAGCTGTGGAGGCTCAGCAAGATCAACAGGTGCAGTGGCTGGTACCTCCTCCTCATCAGGTGCTTCCAATGCCACAAGGTGTGCCATCATTTCCTGTAATAAGGCAGATCTGTCTTTAGCATGAGAACCCTTGCCATGCCTCTTGGAGTACTCACCCAGGACCTCTCCCTTATTTGCTGCCTGGGTCTTCTGTTTCTCCAAGTCCTGAATTCTAGACAGCATGGCCACTAGAGCTAACTGCCCCTCATCCTCTGAGGATAATGATGAATATGGCTCAAGTAACCTAGGCTTGGGCCTCTTGGGCATCGGGGCCTTACCCTTGCCTTTATCCTTTTTAGCTTGACCCTTCTTTGGTGGCATGGCCAAGAAATAAGTGGGGGCAATCAAGAGTGGAGACAAAAGGGGGGATTTTGGTACACAGGCCCCCAATATCAATGGAGTTAGCAAAATACCTTCACCCGTGAGAATGTTGGGAAAGCAAACAAAGGTGGACCCTGCTTAGCAAAGGTGACAATTCATGCTCACTACCAGCTCTCCTTTAGCTCTGAACAGGCTCACAAGCCAGACCTACAGAATCCAAGTAATTTTAATGAATGTGCTGCCTGGCCAGCAAAACCACCCCTTTCACTAAGCCTTAAAGGATGGTTCCAAAGCACAGCAACAAACAAGGGGTGGGGAGCTGTAAGAGACTTCTTCACAAGGCAGGACCACTCAAAGACAACCATACTCCCTCAGGAGTCAACCCTGCTAGTACCACTGGCATCCTAACACCCAGGCCCGCCCCCACTCGCAACCAGAACTGGTGTTGGGGGGACAGCCTGAAACACCCAAGGCGGGGCAACACATTGCCAAACAGGGGCTTTTGCCGTGTCCTAAGGGATGCTCCCACACCCTCTCGCTCTCCCTGACCGCCACCAAGCTGGGTGGGAAGAACATGCTGCCTCCACCGGTCAACACACCGAAGACCCCACACCGAGTGAAGAAAGCACTGCACACATCCAGCTCAGTCACTAGCAAGCTGAGTGTTCGGCGCACTGCCCAACAGCAACGGCATGCCAGCTGATTGGCCAAGAAAACCATGTGACCTGGGAAGGCTGGCTGCATGCCAGTCCTGTCCTTGTGGCCCAGGCATAAAGGCTGCCCCTTCCCCCAGCCATTGGTGTCGGGATGGAGCAGTATTTTATTAGCACTGAATGGCCCAAACCTCTTGCTTATTTTTTATTTCTCTATAATTCAACATTTCCCCTTGGTGTTTCAAAACTTCCTTCCTTCCTTCCTTCCTTCCTTCCTTCCTTCCTTCCTTCCTTCCTTCCTTCCTTCCTTCCATTTCTAGCCCTCCCTATACCCAAAAGTCTCAGAGCGGGTTACAATAAAACCAACATAAACATAATTAAAATTCAGCATCATAAAATCAAAAATACAGTAAAAAATACATAACCATTTTAAGCATCGTGTATACAGCAAGAAGAGAAGCTAACAGTGGGCTTACATTCTGTGCAGTGAGCTGCTGATCCAGGAGAGAGGCACTTCCTCTATTACATTTTGTCAGGATGCCTGCCACTGTCCCTGAAGTTTGGGCTACTCTTCTGCATTCATTCTTGGTGACCTATCCTTCCTTCTACTTCCTATATGTGTCCTTTTTCATTTTCAGTTAATCACTAAACTTCAGTCCCTGGAATCCCTAGCTGAAGGATCCAAGATAACAGGGTGGGACAGGAACGACCTCTGCTTGAAATCCTGCCGCACTATTGCCAGTCAGAATGAATAGTGCTGGGTTTGACGGAAAAATGATCTGACTCAGTATAAGATGGTTCCTTATATCTAATGCTGCAACTCTGGTAAATACATATAAGTACAGTGGAAGATGAGTAAAGACATCTCCAACTCTAGAAGCTGGGGAGATATTCGTCTCAGGGAGAACTCCTGACATTCTGAGAATGCATGACAATTGCAAAGTTGGTAGGTTTGCTTGGGGGGAAATGTTGTCTGCCAGGAGCTTTTCTGCTTTAAAATGATTGGATGGAGTTGCAGAGGTTAGTGGTGATGACCATTCATGCTGGTTTCCATTAATTAAAACTATGATTCAGAAAAACAAACATGGTTTGTAAATTGGATTAAAAAATGGTTTTTTATAAAGTGGCAATACTGTGGGTGAAATACACTCCACATTAGGGACAAACCTTTTATACAGGAGCAAATAATTTGCTACTCTAGAGACAGTGGCCACATTTGCACGTAACGACAAACTGCGGGTAGACAAACCTAAGGTTAACTTTTGTAACCATGAATTGCATTGCAGATAGTCGTCCAACTGTAGCCTGGCAACCTTCAGTTTCGGGGTAGGGGAGCCATTCCCTCTTTCTGGTATGCCAAGGCTGCATTCAAGCAAGCTCCATTGCACTCACATCACCAGACTGTGGGCAAGGTGTCAGAATGTCTTCAAGGTGGCAGCCATTGGCCACAATCTTCAAGGAGGCATGCTGAGTGTGATTGTGACTTTTTGGAATAGACTGCCTGCCCTCAGCAGGGAAAGGGCATTTAGATCCCTCTAAATATCATTTAAGTCCTTCTCTTGAAAGCTATTGTACCGCCACCCTCGTAAGATCCCCACACCAAAACAGTCTTGCAAAAGCACAATTTCAGGCAATAGGGGAATGCTGAGGGGCAATGTTTTTCTGTTACTTCAGGAAGGGATCATGATGACTTCCTAGAAGGGAATATGTATATGAAGGAGAGCAAAGGATCCTGGGGTCTGGTCCACTGTGACCAAGGATGCTCTTGTGATGGCAGATCCCAGTAAAGCAGTCCAGGAACACCTAAGCACATTCCTGTCCCTGTCTCAGCTTGCTGCCCAGGGATTAGCCCTCTCATGAGAGAGCCAGTCCACTGGGAAGGACCAGAGGCTCAGTAAATTTTGGTCTTTCATTGGACCGCAACCTCATGAGTTAGGCCATCCAAATTAAGGGCTCCCCGCTAGTGAGGGTCCCCATTCTTTCTGGTAAATAATAGAACTTGTGCAACAGGATCCCATCCTCTCCAGGCAACTCTTTCATACTCCCAAGGAGTAGTGGCTGCTCCATGTGACTTGGCAGCACCACGTGGGCAGACTAGGGAAACACCAGGACCAGAGACAGATCTTTACTTACATTCAGATTTCCCAGGTTTGTACCAGTGTTGTGGAGTATGCAGATCAGCTGCTGCAGGGAGTTTCAGGAGAGGGGAGTCCCCCATTATCAGTGATCCTAGGAAAGTAGGGTCACCATACTAGCCAAAAGCAAACATGGATATGTGCTAGTGGATGACCAGACTGGCAGATGGGCTGCTTGGACTGTTTTTTCACAGCAGTCACCGAGACAGGGAAAGATGTTGCTGGGGTACCTGTCCTCACAGCTTGCTTGTGTTGAGCAACCAGGTGGGCAGGGCAGCATCTGCTGTCCAGAATGCATGTGTGTCTCCATGGCCTTTCGCTCACATGAGAGAGCAGTCCTTGGAAGAAGGGGCATCATCACACATTATTAATGATCCCTGTGTTGCCTTGGATGGTTCTTCTAATGAGCAATGTTAGAGAGTGTGTGCTTGCACCCAAGGGGAAGGAGCTTGGCTCTCCTTCCCCAACTTTATTGTACAAAAATTAGAGCAGACACATTCAAGAATTCCTTGGTGTCTTTTAAAGCTGACACTGGGTATCGCTGCCCTGCCATATGTTTTCTTTGCAGCGATTTAATTGGGTTGCCCAGTTTATGGCGCTACTGCAACTACATGTGGTGACCAAAACACATTGTGCTGTCTTGCCATCCTGTCCGCTTTCTCTTATGGTTGCCAGAGGGTGGAACAAGAGACACAGTGGGAAGCGGGCATCCCCCAATGTGAGTTTTTCCTTTGACAGGATTAGAAACTTGGGATGGGACAAGGCAATGTCCCTGTTGCCGGGCAACAGCTCAAGTAGTACAGAGACAGGAGGGTGAGGCAAGTGCTCGGAGAGGCAGCCATTGAGAAGCATGGCAGGCATGGAGTAGGTGAGCTCCTGGGCAGGTCTGGGAAGCTCTCTCTATGATTTCAGTTCCAGAAACAACACAAAACTGCATGGTGGCATCTGCATTTGGACGTAACCCTGCCACTTTCAAATCTCAGGCTGGAGCAGTGTAACTCACTACAAGGTTCAAATTGGAGTTTGGTTAGGGAAACCTCAGGTTGCTTTGGTTTCACGTGTTTGGATGTACATGGATTCCAACCTCTGCCCCATTCAACTCTTGTTTGGTGCTACATGCGAATGGGGCCAATGTTTCTATTGTTTAATGGATGGAGCATGTAGCTACTCTCTTCCCAACATTTCATGTGAAGTTACAATGCAACAGAACAGTGGTTGATACACTCCATCCTCAGCCCTTATTAACTGTCACAGGAATTGTAGCAATTGGATGTAAATATGCTATTTCTAAGATGGCAACCAGCACATTAATGAGTTGCATTATCTAGACTCCAGAGCTTTATTCTAGCAAGCTGAACAATAACACATTGCTGTTGAAACACAAGCTGTGGCAGATTCTAACAGTGCACGTAATTAGTTCTAAATCAATGTAATGTATGCATACACAATAATAACAACATACTTTCTTCTTGGAATCCATATAGGATCACAGTGGAGAATTAGAGTATTAAACTGTCCCTTGATCTTCCTACTCACTCGAGATTTCTATATATGCGAATGCAAAAGCCACAATATATATAATTGTATTTGCATGAGAGTTTTATTACTTCATAAATATAATACTGATGGAAAATAAATAGCACAAATTTGCAAAATCTCTCTGCCAAAGGCAAAACTCCTTTCTTTTTTAAAACTTACAGTTGCTTTCCAGAAGTCATTTTTGCTGACATTTTTATTTAACTGAAAAAGATTTGTTTGGAAACTTTTAAACAGTCAGTTTTATCCTATTCTTTAGGTGATTGTAATCCCCATTTATTGAGGAAAAGGAAGTTCTATTGTTTAGTGTTACTATAACTCGTATTGGTACATGGGCTTCCCTGAAAGTAAAGGACTGAAGGGCTTACTGCCCCTAAGGCAAAGAGGGTGAAGTTAGACTTGAAAGACACACTGTGAGACCTGGTTTGGGACGCTCAGCAGGGAGAGCCCACTCTCCCCGCAGACGATCAGAGCGGGAGCCCTGGGCGGCTGGATCAGCCGCCCACATGATTGCCAGCTCCGTGACAGAGCTGGCAGGGGCTGGGGAGTATGGCTGTGCAGCCCCCGGAAGCTCCAGTATGCAGTGGTGTGGCTGGCATGCGTACACGGTGTGCACATGCAAAAAATCTGACCACACGGCTTCCAGGGAAGGGGTGAACACGGTTAAACAAATGTATTTAGTTATTTAAACATATTTATTTTATAGTATTGATTTATACCCTCCCTTTCAATCCAATAGAGCTCCAAGGAGGCTTACAACAAATTGCACCATGCAATGCAAGTGATGCTGGTGGGATACCTAAGGGAAGTGCTGGAATTAAAGCTATTGGCTGCTGCCCAGGAAGGAGCCCACTTCCAGGAGTGTGCTGCAAAGGTGAAGCAATGGTCACTCTGATTCTGGTGTTCAGTGCTCTGAGCAGTCTCTTGTGGTGTTAAACTTTTAACACAATGCTTGTGGAGGTGTTAGTGGTACAAGAAGAAGACAAAAATAAGTCCTCACCCACTTGCAACTCAGTTGAAAGGAAAATGAGTCCAGCTGGTACGGCACTGAAATATTGGTGGCTGGGCAGATGCCAAACTGATAACAACTGCATCTTTGGTAGTGGATGCAACACCCCAACATGATACACAGAGCCAGGTGGAAAGAGTGGTAAATATTTGACATATTTAAACAGTTTGTGGTGTTTATAGATATTTTTATTCTAGGTTTGCTCAGTATTTAAATAAACTGTTTATATTTTGTGATTCAGAAGCATCTTTGACAATTCCCCTTCACAAAAAATTCTGGTATGAAAAGTAAACATGAACATGACATTCATGTGACATATGCATTTCATAAAGACAAGGCATTGGTGCTGCTTGATACGTGACTAAAAACAACTAGAAATGAAAACAACAGGTGAATATTTGACTAGCCTGTCAGAACTAAAGAAAACTGTTTCCTCTTATTTAGTTTCTCATTTTGGTTCTATATGATCCATCTTGATATTGAATACTCCATTCTTTTCCCTTTCCTCATTTTTATGAATAGTTTAACATGTGAAATGTTTGTTCTTTTCAAGGGTAATTCCTTTTGGCTTCATTGGGTTTCAGAAAGAATGAAGGAACTATTCCAGAGCTTAATTGGCGAAACTTGGTAACGCTGTACTTGCTCTATCAATTTTATCACAGCAAAAAAGCACTTTAATGATTTCTTTGTCTACGGAACCATTTGCAACCTGGCATTAAAAAAAAAAATTCAATTCCTAGTAAAGTAAAGCTTAACAGAGCAAGACAATCAGCCTGAATGAGGTCACACTTTAAAATGTTTTAAAAACAGGACTCCTAGAAATGTAATGCTTTTTAGAATGTAGATTAAGCTTTAATCATCATAGGAATGAAGCTGAGAATTCCCAAAGGAAAAATGAATTTCAAGAGTTAAACACTAAATGTTGGTCTAAACTCTCCAAGTCCCATTCTGCAAGGATCCCTCTGAGTTTTAATATATGGTGTGGAACCCATTACTTTTAATGAAGTGATCTTAGCAGCTGAATGTACAGCTTATGTCTCCATGGATATGCCCACATACAAAAGTCATCAGACCTATGTAAACCTATAACTTTTATGCACAATCATGCACAGGGTTGGCTTGAAGGCAGAAGGCAAGTTAGTGTTAAGAAGCATGAAATCCTGGACTCAATAGAACATAAGTGAATAGATGATTTGAAGATGTCTGGAAAGGGTGGAGATATTGTGCAGTGACCTATATATGCTTCAGGGAATATGCCTACATGGTTGACATTTATGGGCTGTTTGCTGTTTATTTTAAGGGGTAAAGGAGAAGTTCTTACATTTGAAACATTAGCCCTAATGATATGTTTTACTGCATATGCACAAACTGAGAAAGTTTTTAATAATGGGAGATTTCTGAATGATCTGTGTGATGCCGGGAAAACGTAAAGGATATGAAAAAATCTGAGAATGTATGAAGTTTGGAATGCAGTCGTCCAGAAATAGTATAGGCCTTAGAAAGAAGTGTAGGAAGGAAGGACTTCTGGAATTCTAAAGGAAGAGCTTTGAAGGAGAATTGGGAGCTGCATCATTGATGTTCTTCAGGGCTTCCGAAGCTCAGCCCCCCAGATATTGTTCTATTAAAACTCCCATCATCCCCAGCCACAATGGCCAAACAAGCTAACTGGGCAAAGGAGCACCTTTGAAAAGTGGTGACACTCTTTATTTAGCAGGGTAAGAACAACTGCCACTCTCTATTTAAGCCTGCATAGCATCCTTCTCAGCAACTGTGTTGCTGATATCTCCCTTCAGTCTCATTTAGAATGAGAGCCCTTTTGGGATAGGAAGCCATTTTCTTATACTTCTTGCTATGTAAAATACTTTGTGGATGTTGTTGAAAAGCACTATATAAATATTGTTTAATAGTAATGTTTGACATGATGTGCTGTCTAATGGAGTAGGAATGCCCCGTGTCAGGGCTGGAGTGGAGCTGGAAGGCAGCCCCGACTCTTTTAAAACCAACTAGCTGGCCCTGAGCAGAACATCTGTGCACTAGATCTCTGTCTCTCACCCCTCCCCGGACAATCCGGTTCCCTGCCATGCATTTCCCACTCCCACCTCCTTAAGCCACCCCCTGCCATCCGGGATGGCAGCGGGGCTGGCAAAACCTCCCCAACTCCTCGCCCCACAACTCACTCTCTCACTCTCCCCCCAACTCACTCTCTCGCTCCCCCCACCACAGCTCACTTGAGTTCCCTCCCTGGCATCTACTTGGGAGTAAGCCCCAATGATTTCTTTTGTGTTTATTCTTATGCATCTGTGTGCTAGTACATGATTGCTCCCCTCGCCCTCCACCACAGCCCCGTCACCCCAGAGACCCCCCTCTCTCCCCATCTCTTTCTTTCCTTTATTTATTACTTTATTTAAGTGCACATTGCAGGATGAGAGCCCTTAGTGATTACGGACTAAATTGCCCTTCTACATAAATTGCAAAATGAACTTGGGGGGACCCAAGTTCAAATCCCCACTTAGCCATATTTGCTGGGTGACTCTGGGCCAGTCACTTCTCTCTCAGCCTAACCTACTTCACAGGGTTGTTGTGAGGAGAAATTTAAGTATGTAGTACACCGCTCTGGGCTCCTTGGAGGAAGAGTGGAATATAAATGTAAAATTATTTAATACGTTGTATAGCACTTGTTTACAAAATTATTATTATTTCTTGTTTACACAGTCAGACAGGTGTTATCGACTGGTTTGTTTTATCCAGACATCGAGTCCTTCCCAAGGACCTGGGATGCCAGAATTTTATTGTCAATGGTTATAGATATCGTCGCAGAATATAGGCTGTTCCCAGTAAAGCTGCTTTTTGTAATTGGCTGATGGTGATTTCTGTGGCCCCTATGGTGTTGAGGTACTCTTCAAGGTCTTTTGGAACTGCACCCAGGGTGCCAATTACCACTGGGATTATTTTGGTCTTTTTCTGCCACAGCCTTTCAATTTCAATTTGTAGATCTTTGTATTTGGTGATTTTTTCTATTTCTTTTTCTTCTATTCTGCTCTCCCCTGGTATTGCTATGTCGATTATTTTGACTTGTTTTTCTTTCTTCTCGACTACAGTTATATCTGGTGTATTGTGTGGCAGATGTTTGTCTGTTTGTAGTCGGAAGTCCCATAATATTTTTACATCTTGAGGACAAAGAGTCAAGTACGCGACAAAGTAATTTACTTATAAGTAAAGTATTTATTATTAATAATAATTCAAAAGGATGGACCAAGGGTCTGACTCACTTAGTGGGGGGGGGGAGATCCCCTGTACGGCCCTCCCTTTATTCTAGTGCCCCGTCACCTCCTGTTTACTTTCAACCTCTTTTCTCTTAGTCCCTCAGTTGCCCCAAACCCTGGGATTCTCACCCACATCTACTCACACCACCCCATCATGTTGGTTGGGATGGCTGGGCGGGGGGGGGAGGTAATACAGAAAAGTAATGAGGCTAGTTCTTCTAGGGGAAGTGTAGTCTCTTGCATTTTAGTGGGGGAGTAGGAAAGAGAGAGGTTGTGCTCCTTTGACTGTGCCTGACATCCTGCTTTCCCTCCAGACTTGGAGGCATCTGGAGGTACAGAAGGTGATGTATGTGTGTGGTGGAGGCATGGGGGAGAGGTTTCATGAGTGGGAATCTCCGTTGCATTCTGCACATAGGGAAGCCTGGCAAAAGTGCAGGGTGGGGAAGGGGAGACCCACTAAGAACAGGGCACACTCAAACACACGCAGTCTCTGTCACACACACACACACACACACACACACACACACACACACACACACACACACTTCATTGCCATGCCCCTGCCACAGCCCCTACTTTATTGTATTGTATTTAAGTGCTGCTGCAGCAGCTGGACACAGAGTAGTGGAGCTGTGCAGGGCTTTCTCTACCACTGCTGTGGGAGCCAGCACCTCAAAGTTAAAGGGGCTCACAGGCTTTTGTTGTGGCCGTTCTCTTCCTGGGAAAGCTGCTCTGCTTTGGCTTGTGGGGGCTCCTGTTTCCTGCGGGTGAGGCTGCCATTTCAGAGAGGCTTATCTCTGCTACAATAATAAACGCCAACACGGGCTCCGTCTCATGGGAATTGCCAATGCATAAGACAGAAGATGGTTGGTAGAAGGCTCTCCTTAGTGGGCCTGCTTTTCACTGGTTGCAGCTCCACCCACTCCTCAGCCCTCCTTCTCTGTGCCCCCCCTCTTTCTCTCTCTGTCTCACATCAGAACTCTCGTGAGATGTGCCACATATAGATAGACAGATGATTGCATAAGCAGCATTACTGTATTTATCCCCATGGGTATATAAATATTGTAACATTACTTGAATAGCTGCCAGTTTTAAAAAGTGTTGGGGCTGCCTTCCGGCTCTGCACATCCAACACACAGTGCTCTGGTTTTATTAGACTGTGCATTATGCCAGTAATAACAACCACAATGATAATGACAACATCATCAAGTGAACTCTCCTCCCTCATTTTTAGAGGTTTACTTTTTAGTTTAGACTCAACTCCCTCATCCTAGGTACCAGGAACAAAAATGGTTTAAGACAGGGGTTCCCAACCTGTCTTCAAATATTGCTGAACCCAAACTCCCACAATCCCTAGCTATAATAAGTTGTAGCTGGGGTTGATGGGAGTTATTGTTCAGCAACATGTGGAGTCCCACAGATTGGGAACCCTTGGTTTAAGGATCTCTAGAAGGTTGTGCACACTACCTTAACGGCTGGTGGGCAGGGAGGGCTGGCGGTGAGGCAGGCTCCCTGCACATGATCTCCCTCCACAGTTTACTCTGCCACTCGCTGTAGCACATGCGTGGTGCCACGGGAAGCAGCAGAGCAGGAAGCCGGAGGAGGAAGTCCTCCAGCATCCCTCAATGCACCAGGCCAGGAGTGTAGAGCATTGAGGGATCTTAGCTCAGCTAGGTGCTCTTGCTGCCTGGCTTGGTGTATGCTCAGGATACATGCAGATGACCCTGGTGCTGGGGTTAAGGGCACAATCCTGGGTCAGACTGGGCGGAAGCATCAGGATTGGGAGCGATCCTGGCCCTCCACACAAGCCACCTAACCCAGGCTGGGCTGCCCCAGCGTGGGTGAGACTGCTTGTGTGAATCACCTTTAGGTTTAAGGAACTCCTAATTATTTGTCCTGTTTTCCACAAGAGGGCTCCCAAGTATTTGGTTCAGTCGGTTAGGGGACTATTCCTGCTGCTCTTCTCCATAGTGGGAGCCTTTGAGACATTATTGAATGTTGGGGCTAGCTGGGTATGTAACCTTGGGAGGTTTCACTCCCTTTGGTTCTGGGTTAATGTAGAGGGAAAAGAAAGGAGGAAGGAAGAAAAGCCTTATCCTCTTTTGAAGAGCATATGTCAGGAGGCACCCCCGCCCCCGCCCCGGTTTTCCCCACTCTTCAGAAGCCATTCTTGTATTTTGCCCTATCCGTTACTTCCCCGATGGGCTTCAGCAAATGCCTGGTGTGAAGATGGAGATTTGGTGACTTGTACTCAAGTGTCTTCAGCCCCATGACCCTTTCAGCCTTTCTGTGCATCTGATTGGGAGAGCAGGGGAATTAGTAGAGCTGTGGGAGAACCACTGTGTGGTTACTAACTCCCCAACAAAGGGTTAATAAATATACTATCAACAGTAGTTACTATAGCCAAACATAGCATTATGTATATGCAGTGTGGTCTGTCAGTTGTCTCAAACATACATAAAATGAAGATGGCTCATTTTTCTTTTTATACATTCGACTGACTCTCTGGCTCAGTTTCAGGTTGTGTACATTAAAAGTCAATAAGGCCCTTACTCACAAGGGGAAAACAGCTTGAGGGGAATTTCCTTCTTTTAAAAACAATATAAAAGGAAAATAAACTTTTTTGATATCCTGTTGCATTGCTTTTTCCAACACCAATGTATTGTCAATAATTGTTCGTGGACTGCACCTTTTTCAGGTAACTGTAGAATTAGTAGATACAACAATGGCCGTATAAATTCATAATACCTGAATTTTACACACACACACACACAAATGGTAGAAATAAACAGTATTGAAGTTCTGTGGTCCATCATGTGTATGCAAAAAAGCAAACCCAAAGTCCTCTTTCTCTCATGTGTAGGCCACTTGCACATCTGGATGCATAACAGAGGTGTGTGAGCTTGGTTACACTTACAGAGTATGAATGCTGGTGTACATTATTTCTGGCTTTGGATACAAATGTCAAATGTGACATAGGCTCACATACTGCACAGTGAGCCACCTGCCTAAGTGACAGGCATGCTTACTGCTACTGTAGTACTTTGCACCCTGCTGGTACACCTTGTAAAGGCAGGGAGGCTCCATGCCTACAAAGGCTCCCGGTGCTATCCCCATTATTCCAAATGGGGGGAGCCGCAGGTGTCTACAAAGGAATGCATTCCTTTGTATGCACAGAGCTTGCCTGCCTTTGCAAGCTGTGCCAGCGGGATTTTAAGTGCCACAGAAGCAGCAAGCATGCCTGTCACTCAAACAGTTGACTCACTGTGTGATATGAGTGCCATACTAGACTCTAAGACACAATACAAAGTGATACGATGTTACTTCTTCCATGCTTCTTTCTGCTGTGGTGTGTGGCTTGGCACTCTTCCGGAGCTCTGTGTTCTGGAGTTACTCTGTTTCTGCTTGTGGCCCATTGTGATCTGATACAGAACCATACAGCATTAGGGTTGGTGAATGAATGGTTCTGCCAAAGGCAATGAATTATATTAGGTCTTTAAATGCAAAAGAAGCCCTGGTGTGTTTTTACAGATGTTGCACACATGAATTTGGATATCAGGGCTCATAAGTATACATCTATCATTATCTGTATTTTTGTTTGGGCTAGTTATTCAGCACCATTACCGTAATCTATAGCTGAGTCAGCCATTTTCAGTAACTTGTAGTGGTACACTCACTCAGCTGTCAGGTGCTACAGAGCTCAAGTCCTGGGTGTCATGCTAGAAGCACATCCATTGTATCTCCAAGACAGATTTTCTAGGGTGGAACTGCAGACTCTTCAAGGAAGAAACCTCTGGGCACACCCAGGCTATGAGGGAGACTAGCAATCAGGATGAACCAACGACCTCCTGCTTCCTCATATAGAAACCTCATGGTCTGCTTTTCGTCTAGTAGCAGGCCATCAGCCACTTACTGTTCTTGTTAGCTGAAAGGATAACTCTCCTGCTTTATCTTTCCTATCTTCTTGCTTCTTCTAATTACCTGAATACTCTTGGCTGCTATTTTTGCCATGCTCAGACCACATGACTAACCATTTTCACACAACAAATGAGTGTAAGACTTAACACAGGGAGAAAGGATGGTATTGTTCCCACAGGTCCCACCTCAAGCTTTGTGGGTACATTGTCTGTTCTGAAGATGGTCTATTTGTATGTGTGTAGACTCTCTGTCCATGTGCCATACAGTTTTGCTGGGCACAGATCATGTGTAGACTCTGTGCAGAAGAACTGATCATGGTGGTCAGAAAGTGTGGCCAGTGATTCAAATCTTCTCACCCTCCATGTGTGGATTCTACACAGGGCCCTCCCTAGGAATTTTTGTGCCCTAGAGGGTTTGATTTTGGCATCCCACCCACCACCAGCCAAGGTGTGGAGCCCTGGCTTAAACTTGAGCTGTGAATGATCTGCCTGTTCAGATGACCAGGAAATGACTAGCCCACACGGTTTGAAAATACAGTGGGAGAGAGTTCCCAGTCTATTATGGGGACAAAACTTTAACACTTCGGAGATGAAAAGATGCTGCTGTTAATTTAGAAATCCAGGCTGAGACCATTTCTTTTTGGAAATGAATCCTGAAGCAGGCAATTCATCTTCAAGAGAGGGAGTGTAGCTTATGAGACTAGCTGCTTATTGGGGGCTGTGATGCAATGAGCAAAGAAAAATGTGTATTTTGGGGTACAGAATGTTCAGGTCCTTTGGGGAGAAAGGTGCAGTATTACATCTTACATTTTTACACCACTGTGCAGTACTTCAGAGGTACAATACAAGAGGGAGAAAAGGAATAACTGACAATACAACGTTTATGTGCCCGTCTAAGAATTTGTGCCCTAGGCAATCACCTAGATCTGCTTAGCAGATGGCCCAGCCCTGATTCTATGCAAATCTGTTGTGTGGAAAGGTCAGGCTACAAATGAATCCATGATGAATTAATCACGTGACTGGTTCACCCTAGGCCGAGCTCTCCATGGATCTGCAGGATGCCAAGCCAAGCCATCGGTGGCAATATTTTTTTGGAAAGATCTATTCACAAGGGTTATCTTGCACTGCCCTTTCAAGCTCCATTCAATCCAAGATGGAATGTGGATAAGAAGCTGCAAAACGGGTGAAAGTGCTGCAAAATGGCTTATTACCATTGGGATTTCTAAAAACCCGATCAGGACAAGTGATTTCTTGTTATTGTCCATGATAGCACATCCCACTTATTTTATTGGCCTACAGATCATCAGATGTCTCCTATGGCCATTGACTCTTAAGCCCCTGACTGTATATTCCTAAAGTTGGATGATGTAATAGCTAGATGTCAAAGCAAGTGAGAATTTATTGAATGCCTCTTTTTATTTATTTAGTCCCAGGGCATGTAATCCATTCCTTTGAGAGGTGCCAAATGAATACAAAACTACTATGTTGTGTTGCAGTCCTTCTCTCTAACTTTGATACATGGTTGTTTTGATTTAAAAGCTTAGGCAATGTAATCAAACGGTATGTGCCTTTATTAGTAGAAATGGTACAAACATATTTATGATAGTTTCAAACATTTTAGAAATAGTCAACGGATGGCTGGGGTTGGCTGAAGTAGACAGAGGATGTACTGGAGGCTATGCAGACAGGGGACTGAAAAATTGATTAGGGGTCAGTGGAGAGAGAGGATTTATCTAGGGTTCTGGGATAGAGGAGATGGATTGAGGCAAAGAATGGTTCAGGGACTAGAAAACTGATTGGCAAGCCAGTAGGAAAAAAATAGGATGGATTGCTGGCAGAGATTTGATTGAAGGAGTGTTTATGGGATGAATGGAACAACGGCAGAGGATTGATGGACTATTGAGTTTACAAGTTGCTGCACTTGCTCTTTGGCACAGAACAGACAAATGGGGAAGAAATGGAGGAACAGGGCAAAATAAATGTTATGTCCCTAAGGGATAAGAGAGGAGGATAAAAATATTAAGCAATCTTTGGGAGCAGCATAGTAATTATGAATAGCGCAAAACGTACCAGAGTTTCTTTACTTTCTATGTGCCCACCATCAGAACAGATTTGTTAAGAAAGACAGGTTTGATAAATGGAAGGCAGGGAAGGCAGATTGGAAATTATTAAAGAAGACATAAAGGAGATTGAAGCAATGAGGAGGAATATCCAAATCTGTAAAAAAATATTTGGTCATTCATAAGCAGTGTAAAACAGTAAACACCACTTTTTCAGTAACATTTAAATATTGTTCATATTCAGTAACATTCGGCTATGTGTTAAAAATTCCTTTGAGCATATTCCTTTGAGCATATACTTCTCCCCACTGGTAAATTCATTCAAGTATAGATGCAACAGCACAATATGCACAGATTCAGACGTAGGGCACTACTTGAGGTTCACGCAGCTCCGGGAGCATGAGCTCATCCCATCCCCATGCAAGCCTGTAATTCTGTTCCACCTTCCAGTATGCCAGGATTGGTTGTGTCAACTGAGATTGGTTGTGATTGGTTGTTTCACGTATCTTGGCACACCCTGTCCAATTTCCATCAGGGAACCCCAAATTTCACTTACTTGAAATCTGAATTACAGATGTCGGGTTCCTTGATGGAAGTTTGGTAGGATATACTGATATTGGTTAGTTTGAATGTCATGACCAATTTGGGCATATTGGAAGCTGAAATGGAAGTAGAGGCTCATGCAGGGATGAGGGGAGACGTGCTCTCAAGGCTGCATAAAGCTTAGGTGCCATTATATGTCTGAAGAACCCCGCCTATCTGAATAATGTTGGAAGTGTAACAGAAGAAAGTTGCTCCAAATATGCCATTCTCTGTATACAGAAGTCTAGACAACATTGAAGATATTACACTAATGCATGTTATCTAAATATTTAAATGTGTAGTGTTTAGGTATAAGTGAGATGTATTTTCTGAAGTGTAGGGTTCCAAAATCCTTTTATGGGATATGTCAACTAATAGAAATCATTGATTCCACTGCTACACTGTAAGGAACTACTTTTTCAGTCCCTCCCTGCTAGTCAACCCCTTCTAACCTGGCAAACAGGCACCTTATAACGTGGTGATTCTCTTTATTTAGCAGGGGGAGAGTAACTGGCCCTATCCACCCCCAGCACAGTACCTCCAGTGACTGTTGCTGGTTTCTTTTTAGATTGTGGGCCCTTTGGGGACAGGGATCCATCTTATTTATTTGTTATTTCTCTGTGTAAACCACCCTGAGCCATTTTTGGAAGGGCGGTATAGAAATCAAATAAATAAATAATAAACTAACTAAGATTTATTTCAGTCTTCAGCCTCACTCTACTCTTTGGTTAACAAAACGTGTCCAAGAGCATGCTGTATTTTAGTACTTTGATTAACAACCATTTCCTTTTAGCTACTTACACATGAAACAATCCACAACTTATACAAACTGATTACATTAATAATGTAAAACGACTGATTTCTTACAATCATATACGGACTGCAGAGCAAAAGCTCTTATTTAGGCTTGAGGTTCTGGATGCTGTTGTGTTCTCCCAGATCTATGGATAAACAGAGAAATCAGTCTGTGCAGCTGTTCCGCTTCACATTTTAGTATGTTAAGTCCAAAGAATGAAGATACACTAGCTCTGTGGAAATGATAAATAGTCAGAATGCAGCTGGTGACCTTGACACACAGGTCACTCCTGCTAAATGAGCAAAGAGGCACGTTTTAAAGTGATGATTCTCTTATATTTAGCAGGGGGACAGCAACCGACCCCATTCAACCCCACCACAGCATCTCTCCAGTGGTTGTTGCTGGTGTTCTTTTTAGACTGCGAGTCCTTTGGGGACAGGAATCCATCTTTCTATTCTCATTCTTGTTCTATGTGCACCACTTTGGAAACTTTTATTGAAAAACAGTATATAAATATTTATATTAGTAGTTACAGTAGTCGTCAATATCAAATTGATTTCAGGAGCATGTGCATAGTAATACTGATAGAATAATTTTATGGATATCTGAGAAACACAAACGGCATATTCTGGTTTGCACAGGAAGCTTTGGCAGTAAAGGTAACACACACATACATTGTAAGTGAGTGCAATGGTGGGGGGGAGAGTGACTAAAGATCCTGCTAAGGAATTCTTAACAAAGAGATGGAGCAAAGGCTGCAAAGGGATGGAGGAGAGGCTGTGATGAAGGGTGGCTGCAGCATCATTTCCTTCCATTCCATGCAGACACTCAGGTTGGGAGACACCCAGGGAGGGGCTCATACCCTGGTGATCCCACATGCCAATATAACTAGCAGCCCCCTTCCAGGGCAGGGGGGTGGACAGGGTGACTTCTACTTATCCTAGCCTGTCCTAGGGCCCATTATTGGGAGGATATGGTAGGTCTAGCAGTACATTAGGACAGTGAGCCATGAATTTAGAACAGGTCCAGCTTTAAAGGGCCAGAAACCTATACTAAATGAGAGACTTTGGAGGCTGTGGATAAGAGCAAGTTGTTCTGATGTGGCCAAAGGAGAGATGTTCTGATGTGGCCCAAAGGAGAGATGGGCATGAGAGATGGAACCTCTGTTTCCTCTGAAGGCCCCACAGTTCTATCCACAGGTGCTTGGAACATCTGCCTTTTGCTGCATTTTCATTTCTGTTTACACCATTAGTCCTTTGCAGGACAAATGGGGAGTCTAAGCATTTTTACCACTCATTGCACTATTCCTCTCTTGTTCATTTGTATGCTCATCATGATTAATGGATTGCTTCAGTATTTTCAATTTTAAAGAAGATATTTAGGAGCAAAATACCACATCACCTGTTGAATACAAAAAAGCCAATTATACATGTGTTGTGTTGCTCTGCTTTCTTTCTAAATCTGAACGCTGCAAATATTAGAGTCAGAGGTGGACATTTATGACATAGGAAGGTATTGACATGCTTTTTGTCTAATTCAAATCTTTATGTTATTGACCATGCCACAATTTACATTGTCTAGTCTTAAGATAATGGATTTTCAAGTTTCCTTGAGAAAGAAGGTCTGTAATAAATGAAGTCCAGATATTTACTGCATATGATGTCAACAGGTCATAAACCAAATTACTAGCAAGTTATAAAAAGGAGCCATGTAAAATACAATAATTCAATAGTTTTCAGAAGACAAGGTAGGCACTAAAGCAATATTACATTTTAAGTTGGCTATGGCCCAGTTCAGATGACATGCCAACCCTCAGTTACAATTACCTGAGGTCGGCGTTTCTCATTGTCGGAATGCGGGGAAAGGCCGCAACCGTGGTTGCGTTGCCACCTTCAAACTGCAGACTGAACCCTCGTTTTGAAGTTCGGCACATTGCCGGAACCGGAGCTCTACTGACCCCATTGCGTTGTTAGAATGCAGTAACTCCTCCCACAAGGAGGTCCCCTTTCATATCAGAGCCAATGGTTGCTGGGCAAGTGATGCATTCGGGGAAGAAGAAGAGCGAGGAGGATTGCAGTGGAAGCAATGGAACTGCAGAAGCCGGATCATCTGTTATATGAATCTTGGCTTCTGAGGTTATCCTCAGGTTATTCATAGTTTTACTTGTCATTCAAATGGGCCCTGAGACTTGCTGCCCAAACGAATAAAACACAGTTAGATAATTCTGTAATTTTATTTTTAGAATCATTATGGTGCTTTAGGGTACTTCACACAGCAGAATAAATATTGCTATTCATAAAAAACAACTCCTAGGTAAATTCAATTCTGTTCTATTATCTCAGACTCAGTTACATTTTCCACTTTAGTCTGCCTACAGAACATGCATGTCCTGGGACACAAAAGCTGTTTTGTGTTCATGTACTTTTTTAAAAAAAGAAGAATAACCTGAAGAGAAATAGGTAATGGTAGTAATAAAAGGCCTACATTTTCTGGCATGACATGGATTACTGAATACAGAACAAAATGTGCTGTATAATTTTATATGAAAGCTGATGAATGTGGCAAGGACTAAAAGTAATAATAATGAAGAAATAGTTTTCATATTATTTCTTTTACTATGCTTTGAGGGATTTTTAGCCTATTTTCCAGTAGGTTTATGAGATCACCCGGAATTCTGTGTGTCTGTCCGTGTGTGTGTCCCTCCTCCCGCCTGTGATCAACGTCACAACACCTGGACCAATATGAACCAAATCGGGTACAGTTGTAGGGACACATAGGGACACTTCAACAGCATAGTTTGTGATGATGACATCCACCCCAATCCAATATGGTGGATGCATACACTTTTGAGGTGCAAGTAGGTTAACTTGTGAACCGCCTAACCGATTTGAACCAAATTTGTTACAGCTGTAGGGACACATAGGGATGCCCTAATGGCATGGCATGTGATGATGTCATCCACTCCAATTCAAAATGGCAGCCACGTGAACATCTGAGGCGCAAGTGGGCTAATTTGTGGACTGTCTAACCAATTTAAACCAAATTAGGTACAGTGAGTGACACACAGGGACACCTCAACAGTGTAGTTTGTGATGATGTCATCCACACCAATTCAAAATGGCGGACACATACATTTTTGAGGCACAACTGGGCTAACTTGTGAAATGCTTAACCAATTTGAACCAAAATTTCTGCAGCTGTAGGGACAAAGAGAGACACCTCAATGTTGTAGTTTGTGATGATATCACCCACCACAATCCAAGACGGTGGTCACATGAACATCTGAGGTGCAAGCCAGCTAATTTGTGGACTTTCTAACGCATTTGAACCAAATTGGGTACAGTTGCAGTGAATGACACACAGGGACACCTCAATGGCATAGTTTGTGATTATGTCATTGACACCAATTCAAGATGGCAGACGTGTGAACTTTGGAGGTGCAAGTGGGCTAACTTGTGAACCAATTAACTGATTTGAACCAAATTTGCTACTGCTGTAGTGACACATAGGGACACCTCAGCAGCGTATATTGTAATGATGTCATCCAACCCAATTCAAGATGGTGGACGTGTGAACCTTTGAGGTGCAAGTGCACTAATTTGAGGACTATCTAAACTATTTGAACCAAATTTGGTACAGTTGTAGTGAGTGACACAAAGGGACACCTCAGTGGTGTAGTTTGTGATGATGTCATCCACCCCGATCCAAGACGGTGGATGCATGAACTTTTGAGTTGCAAGAGACCTAACGTTTGTTATTTCTCTGTGTAAACCGCCGTGAGCCATTTTTGGAAGGGCGGTATAGATATTGAATTATTATTATTATTAATAATAATAATTTGAACCAAATTTATTCCAGTTGTAGAGACAGTGAAAGAAAAGCTTATTAGTGAAAGCTTACCAGTGAAAGCTTATTAATTCTTACTAGAACAACTTGTTTAAAACTGCAAACATATCAGTAAAAGTAGCATCTTTTTAAAAAAAATATAACAAGAGTCAAATTGGCTCAAACATAGGCTGTCAAAATATGATGATGCTGTTCTGTGGAAGTTTGACAGTGAGTCATGTATTACACTGATGACTTTATGGGTTTCATGGTCAGTAATTCCAGATGGTGAAACTGTGCACAGACGGAGTCGCTGTGTGTAAATCATCACAAACAGGATCATCCTATATCCACAAAGATTCTAATTCAAAACACTTTACCCCTATTATTTATAGAGCCCTCATTCACAAAGTGAGATTTCTTTAAATGGATTCAAATGATCCCACCCCCCACACCTTTAAGGAAGCAATAAGCTTTCACTGTACACATATCTCCAAAATAATGGCTCCATACAAGTTGTGATAAATTTGACAGCCATAAATTGACATTTTAAGAGCACTGCTTACATGATCCATCCTCACAGAGATTCATGCATGCACACTAACTGCTATAAAATAGTGTTTGTAATGTCATGCAGATATATGTTTTACAACGCAGATGCTATTGTCCTGCTCTCAACTCTGAGAGCCAGGATCATTAATCTTAATCAGAAAAAACTTTTACTACTTGTAATTAATGCAGGCTGTAATTTAAATTCAGATTTCAGACAGAACTCCCTGCCTCCATACATTTCAAAGTGTGTTTGTACACTTGCCAGGACCAATATTGTTTCTTCTACATGGGAATGAGCAGGCCCATGACTGACATAGGAATAATTTGTGTAGACCATGTGCATTAATCTTATTTAGAGAGTCCAGCTTAACTGTTCAAAGCAGAGAACTTTTTGGGGTGTGTGTGTGTGGCTTACCTTGAAACAGTGCTTACCACAGACACTACTGCATCTAATTTATTACATAGATTAGCACAGTAGGAAAATAGCTGAATTCAGCGACCCTTGTATACTGCATGTGTAAAGCAAGGCCAGCCTGACTGCACAAGCAACCAAACAGTCAATTGGGGCTGCACTTTTAAGGATGCCAGTGAAGCATCATGTGATCCAAAAGGTCTATGCCAGGATCCCTTGGGGTCAACGAGAATGCTGGAATGCATTTGTACAGTGAAGCCATTTGTGAGCACCATCTCTTGCTCCAAACCTGATTTTGAAGGTTTATTTCTAAGCAGAGGTCACTATGGATTTTCTTTAATAATTATGCTTGTGTCTGGACAGAAAACTCACTATTAAATAAAGTTTGGTCATGCTTTCATACCTTTTCTGGATTAATAGGTTGGTTGTTGACTCTGATATACACATTAAAGGATAAATCTCAGCCTAACCTACTTCACAGGGTTGTTGTGAGGAGAAACTCAAGTATGTAGTACACCGCTCTGGGCTCCTTGGAGGAAGAGCAGGATATAAATGAAACAAATAAACAAACAAACAAATAAATCTGATGTGATGGTGATAGACATGTTATTTTTTCCTATATGTCCACTTCATTAAGATATAACAGAAAAGGATTGCACAGGAGAGTGGTACTGAATCCTCTAACCTTTGACTCTTACTTTCCCTTAATCATTTCTCACCTCATTTTCTCTCAGTTTTCTATAGATTTATTTTTATGGAATTTGTGGAATTTTCTATATTGCTAATAAAACCCCCAGAAGTTTTAAATGTTTAAATTCAGATGGGCAAATCCAGTCTTTTGGTCAGCTGGTGCTATGGAGAATAAAGGAGTGTTTTTATTTTTTAATTTATTTATCATATTTTATTCTGCCTGATATGTACATCTCTAGGTGGTGTAAAATTTTTCAAAAGCACAGATTAAAATACACAAGACACAATAACAAGTATAAAACAGTTATTAAAACAAATTATTAAAATTAATTCTAATTAAAAGCTTTTGAGAACAGGAGTGTCTTGAGGGTCTTCCTGGAAAAAAACCCAGAGAACGAGATGCTCTTATTTCAGCAGGAAGCTTATTCCAAAGCCCTGGGGTAGCCACAGAGAGTCGCCACCCAAGAGTCGCCACCCAAGAAGCCAGTGGCAACCATAACCAGACATCTCCAGAAGATCGTAACAGGTGGCAGCGTTCATGACAAAGGAAGCACTCTCTTAAATAGCCTGGACCCAAGCCTTTAAGGGCTTTATAGGTAATAACCAGCACTTTGTATTTCACCTGGAACCATATCAGCAACCAGTGCAGTTCTTTCAAAACCGCTGTTATATGGTCCCTTCGTGTTGTCCCAGAGACCAATCTGGCTGCAGCATTCTGTACCAGTTGTAGTTTCCAGACTACGTACAAAGGCAGCCCCATGTAGAGCACATTACAGTAGTCAAGCCTGGAGGTTACCAGCATATGTACCACTTTTTTAAGGCCATTCACCTGTAGAAATGGACGTAGCTGACATATCAGCCGAAGCTGATAAAAAGCACTACTGGCCACTGCCTCAACCTGAGAATCGAGGGAGAACTTTGGGTTCAGGAGCACTCCCAAGCTACGTACCTGATCTTTAAGAAGGAATGTAATCCAATCCAGAACAGGCAGATCTAAACCATCTCTTGGGTCCCGACCTCCCCCCCAGTCAGTACTTCCATCTTATTTGGATTCAACCTCAGTTTTTTAATCCTTCATCCAGCCCATTACCACCTCCAGGCAGGAATTTAGGGAAGATACGCCATTTCCTGATGGGGTTGACATGGAGAGTTAGATCTGGGTGTCTTCAGCATATTGATAACACCCCGCACCAAACCTCCTGATGATCTCTCCCAGAAGTTTCATGTAGATATTAAAGAGTATCAGAGACAGTGTGGAACTTTGTGGAACTCCACACTTCAGTTCTTTCTTTGCAGAACAACAGTCTCCAAGCGACACCATCTGGAATCTACCAGAAAGTTAGGAGCGGAACCACTGTAAAACAGTGCCGCCCAATCCCACCTCCCTCAGGCGGTCCAGAAGGATACCATGGTCGATGGTATCGAAAGCTGCAGAGGATCAGCAGAGTCACACTCCTTCTGTCGATAGCCAGTTGGATAGCCAATCCATCCAGCCAACCAAGGCAGTCTCAACCCCATAGCCTGCACGAAAGCTAGTTTGAAATGGGCCAAGATAATGTGTATCATCCCAAACTACCTGGAGCTGAGAGGCTACTATCCACTCAATCACTTTGCCTAACCATGGAAGGTTAGAAACAAGTCTGTAATTAGCTAACTTTCTTCAAAAGTGGTCTAATATTAGCCTCCTTAAGACAAGGAGGCATCCTGCCTTCCCTCAGAGAAGCATTTATATTCACCAGACCCTCTCTGATAATATGATTATAAGATGAGATAAGTCAAGTTAGGCAGGGGTCAAGAGAACAGGTTGTAGGGCACCCAGTCTGAAGCAGCTTGTCCACTTCCTCAGGAATCACAAACTGAAAATGATCCAATCTAATCCTATTAGAGGAGTTCCTGGACACCTCCATAGTTGACTTTGCAGTAGCTGTGGAATCCAGCTTGTCCCAAATATGAGATATTTTAACTACAGAAAAGTAATTGAAGATGTCAGAGCGAGTGACCAATGGTTCCAAGTTTAAATTCAAGCGGGAGGGGTACATACTAGCCCCCTCACTACCCTAGACAACTCAGCTGGACATGAATTTGTGGAAGCAATGTGGGCAGAAAAGAACTGCTTCTTTGCTGTCCGCACTGCCAGATCATAGATCTTCAAATGTGCTCTGTGTTGTTCCTGATCAGACTCACATCGAATCTTCCTCCACTTGCGCTTTAGCTGTCTACCTCACTGCTTCATCTGTCATAGTTCATCCAAATACATGGGGGCTGACTTTAAAGCAAATTGGAGAAGATGCGATTGTGTCTATTGCTCTAGTGAGTTCATTATTCCATATTTGCACCAGAGCATCAACAGAATCACTAGCAGAGCCAATCCTAAACCCTTCCAAGGCTTATTGGAATACTATTGGATCCAATAACCTCCTCGGGCAGACCAACCTAATAGGTCCTTCACCCCTGCAGAGGTGGGTCAAGGCTGTAAGTTCTACCTCAACCAGATGGTGATCCATCCATGTCAATGGGGAGATGACAGGAGTCCTCACTCATGGAACACCACCCTGATCAGAGCAAAAGACCAAATCAAGCATTTGACCAGCACCATGTGTTGGTCCAGAGACCAATTGGGATAAGCCCATAATCATCGTGGCCGCTATGAACTCTTGAGCCACTCCCGACAATCTGGTCCCAAAATGAACACTGAAGTCCCCCACCAACAACAACCTGGGCCACTCCTATGTCAACAAAGCAACCAGGTCCGTCAGCTCAATTAGGGACTCCAATGGGCATTAGGGTGATTGGTACACCAACAGAAGTCCCAGTCTATCACTGGACACTAGGCTTAGGTATACACATTCAATATAGGCCAGATCCCTGACAGGGATCCTGGTAAGGGAGATAGTATTTTTATAGACCACAGCCACCCCACCTCCCTGCCCACATGCCGTATGGGACTAGCACTGTGGTCAAGATAAACACATGGCTCTTACCCTCCGAACTATGAATCTCAGAATCATCAAATTTCTTTCAACTATTTGGGGTTGGAATGTATTTATCTATGCTACTGTCATTTCCACTTTGCTCTGAACAGGATAGGAACTTTCTCCCCTCACATTCACTCTCACTTCTTTCACCCTGAAAGTTATGAGGTCCCCCAGCTTTGAGAAACTACATTATGATCAACATGGAATTTAGAGTGGTGGTTTTTTAACTAAAGGAGCTATTATAGACTTAGCACTGTGGCAATCACCAGTCACCACAGCTCAGAAAGAGAATTCACATTATTCCTTTGAGGCCTGATAAACTATGTCCATTCTCCAGGCAAAAAGAGAGGCATTGTGAATTGAGCTTTAAGCTGGCAATTAAATCAGAAACTCAAGTTCCAATAAACAGAACCTCTCTATAGTTTTACTTTTTTCTATTTCTGTGCTATGTGAATGGAATAACATTCTTTAAAGATGACATTCCCTGACACCTAACCACTAGTGGCAGAAGTAGCAAAAAGCTTCCTGCTTCTATTTCTGTCTTTCTCCATCTGTCCATCAGTTTGGTGTGGGGTTAAAAATCTTGAAAACTACATTTATGTCTAGATATTTGAGCTGATCAACAGATGATTTCTTGGCAGCAGGATGTGAAAACACCCATTTTTTTGTTTTGGACTTCACGTGTACATATATATTCTACTTCAGACCAGTCTGTGTAGGCAGTATCAATATCTTTAAGAAGAGGTGAAAAGTCTTGGTGTGGGGACTCTTACTAACTTGATTGTGTTGTTTGTCATGGAGTTGTTTCATTAATAGTGGAGCTATTCTTACGATTCTTATTCTTTCTTAGGAAAATCCTAGCCTGATTTTTGTGATCATAAGAATCACTGGGTTCGCAGCTGAGCCCGGTGGTTCTGGAGCAGCTAACCCGCTCCTGTAGCCCACCCCTTAGCCCGGGTTTGCGGAGCGAGTGCTCCGCAAACCCGGGCTATCTGCTTGTGAGTAGCTGCAGTGTGGCTCTGCGCTGTGGCTACTTGTGAGTAGACCCCCGGCCGGGAGGCTTAAAAGCAGCCTCCTGGCTCGGGGGGCTCCCCAGTATGCCCTGTGCGCTTGCGCAGGGCACACTGGGGCTTCCGGGGGCCGCGCAGGCCCCGAGCTCCCCAGCCCCCACCGGCTCCGTCTCGGTGCCGGCCATCATGTGGGTGGCCGATCCGGCTGCCCAGGGCTCCCTCCCCGCTCACTTCCCAAAACCGGGTCTCACGGATCATGAGACCCAGTCCTTTCTCTCAAAGGGGCCAGTTAAGTCATCTCACAGAATCAATGTTCAAGCTTGATGTCCAAACTGACTGATGTTGGTTTGTTCTAACCAATTTGCGTCAAATAAATCGCTTTATGAAGCTAAGATTTGAAGTAGCTTACTTATCTAGGCTTATTTGAAGCAAGTTTATTAAAATATACTACGGCTACTTTCACACATAATATGGCAAGTAAGGTTGCCATGAACCATGGTTCCCAGAGCACAAGTGGAAGTCTAATTTCTGGTGACAGGATGGCTGTGCTGACATTGGGTATGTTGTCATACCCACCAGTGTCAGTATATTCTACCCTACTTGTACTTCAAAATCAGACGTCATAACCTAAATAGCTTACAGATGTCAAGTAGCTTACAGATGTCAAGTTTAGAACTTCAAGCATGGTAGAATATACTGACACTGAAGGGTTTAGCCTACATGACCAATGTCAGCATAGCCACCCCAGCACTGGAAGTCAGAATCCCACCCACACATACTCCGGGGTGGTTTATGGCAACTTGACTTGCCACATAGTGTGTAAAGCCATCTTGCGATTGGTCATTTTGGATGTCATGGTTAATCTTGGCTACTTCCTAACCTAAAGTTAGGAAGCATTTCCTTGACAGAGGGAGTGTGACTCTACTGGTTCTTTTGGATCTCTCAGCAGCATTCGAAACCATCAACCATGGTATCTTTCTGGATTGCCTGGGGGAGTTGGGGATAGGAGGCACTGCTTTGCAGTGGTTCCACTCCTATCTCTTGGGTAAATACCAGATGGTGGAGCTTGGTGACAGCTGCTTCTCAAAACAGGAGCTGTTATATGGAGTCCCTCAGGGCTCAATTCTGTCATCTTTTAATATCTATATGAAACCACTGGGTGAGGTTATCAGAAGATTTGGTGCAGGGTGTTATCAGTATGCTGATAACATCCAAATCTATTTCTCCTTGTCATCTTCCTTATCAGGAAATAGCATTCATTCCCTAAATGCCTGCCAACAGGCAGTAATGGGGTGGGTGAGGGTTAACAAAGAGAAACTGAATCCAAACAAGACAGAGGTGCTCATTGTAGGGGTTCAGAATGTGAGGGATGAGTTAGATCTTCTTGTGTTGGATGGGGTTACACTCCTCTGGAAGGAACAGGTACACAGCTTGAGAGTACTCTTGGATCCTGGTATTTCAGGTGGAGGCTATGACCAGGAGTGCTTTCTACCAGCTTCAGCTGATTCAGCAGCTGTGTCCATTCCTTTAAGAGGACAACCTCAAAACAGTGGTGCATCAGCTGGTAACCTTCAGGCTTGACTATTACAATGCGCTCTATGTGGGGCTGCCTTTGTATGTAGTTTGTAAACTTCAGTTAGTTCAAAATGCGGCAGCCAGAATGGTCTCTGGGGTAACCTGGAGAAAGCATATTATGCCTGTTTTAAAAAAGTTGCACTGGCTACTGATATGTTTCCGGGCAAAATACAAAGTGCTGGTTATTATTTTTAAAGCCCTGAACAGCTTTGGTCTGGATTACCTTAGAGAGTACCTTTTTCTGCATGATCCCCACCACATGTTAAGGTCATCTGCAGAGGTCCGTCTCCAGTTACCACTGACTGGTGACAACTCAGAGGCAGGCCTTCTCTGTAGCTGCTCCTGGGCTGAGGAATGCATTCCCAGCAGAAATCCGTAGCTTGAGTTCATTGTTGGCCTGGCCTACCAGGGTTTAGAAATTGTTTTAAATGTTTTAATTGTTAATGGTTTAAAACTGTTTCTAAAGTGTTTTGTAGTGATTGATTGATTTATGGGTTTTATTTTTGCTGCTATGTGCCATCCAGAGCTGTTTGGATGGGCTGCTATATAAATGTAATAAATAAAATAAAATAAGTATAAGTCCTGGGAGGTTTGTGTGGGCAGGGCATGGGTGGGGGGAGGGAGTGCATACTCCCAAGACTTGGGGACATTGCATGGAACCAGTTTTATATAGTTGCCTGAGTCAAGCTTTGACTCTCTGAATCAGTGGCTGAGTGGCTAATATTCACTTCTGCTTTTTCTAAAAAACCAGCTTCTTTCCATTCTCTTTCATGCACCAAGTACTTCTGCATGTTGCTGTTTAGCATACTTGGCAACTGCAGAGATGGAATCAATCATGTTTGCTGGTGACTGGTTCTGCTTGTGAATGAAGCGGCAATCGTATCTTTTAGCAAAAACAAGAACAAAACAAAATTCAGGTCATAATTCAAAGAGCCACAAGCCACACTCTGCACTCCTAGCAGGTATTTTGGATTTGTGTTCTTCAAAGCGGAACTACATAGCAAGGCACTTCTGAAATGTAGGGGAATTTCAAAAGCAGTTTGTGATATGGCATAGACATCTGCTATTCAAAACTTTAAAAAATCCCTCTGGGCACATGCAAGCCCTAGGCTATGCCTAGAGTGCTCCTTTGTAATATGCTCTTTGTCATGAGTTAATGGTTTCAAGTGAAATTGTGTGGTACCAGGAAAGGGTCAAAAAGGACACTTTTCACTTTTCTCCAATGGTTAATCATTCTAGCTTAAAGGTTTCACCTTGGTTTCCATTAGCAATTTTCTAGTTTCAGCCAATACACAGCTGTCCTTGATCTGCTAAATCAAAGAGGCCTCTTGACATTCAGAAAACTTATCTTACTTATCTGTTGGGGCTAATCCTTAATAGCTTGCCTTGGCCTCCTCAGGAATCAAGGCAAAAATATCCTTCTGGGCAAAAACCCACATTCTGCTCTACATATACAACATTCATACATAATATTGGGCTATGATTCATTAGATTTTGATTTCCCAGTAACTATATAGTTTTCTCTTTCGGGGTGTGTGTTTCATTTCGGATACAAAATGTTTTTTGCCCAAAACAGGCCATTTCAGCTGTTTTGTAGGCGAAACAAAACACTCAATGCTCAAAACAGAAAATTTTGTAGCCAAAACAAAACGTCCCTGTTTCGGATACAAAATGTTTTGTTGTTTTGGCTGTTTCAGAACTTTATTTTGCAATCACGAAAAGTCTCTCTCCTTCAGTCTCCATTTTGAGCTTTGACATCTGTTTGAATTTCTGGTCCTTCCAGCCTGCAGATTGGCCAGCAAAAGCATGGGCTGATCTGCTGGCAATTGCCTCCTTATTCCTTTTAAGGAAATTTAAGGGTAAAATTTACTCTCATTGGCCAGTGGGGCAGTGTGCATTTACCCTCATTGGCCAGTAGGGCAGTGTGCACACTGTGTGAGGCAGTGTGCATTTCATTGTTGTTGTTTCACACTATTGTGTGTGGATCAATTGCATTTCTGGGGGTGGGGGTGGGATGTGGATGTGCATGACCTTTGGAAATCTGCCTGGTTCTTTGCAAAGCTCTGTTGTTGTTGTTGTTGTTGTTGTGTGATGTTGATGTTATTTGGGGTGGATTCAGGGCAGAAAGGGGGCTTTGGAGTCAGAAGAGTGGGTCAGATGGTAGTGCCCCAATGGGTGCCTGCTGCCACCCAAATTCCAAAAGAATTGGGAAAAGGGCTGATTTTAAAAGAATTTCTGAAGTTTATATGTCTTTGGGGCAGATTCAGTGCAGAAAGGGGGCTGCAGGGGCAAAACAGTGGGATGGGTGGCAGTGCCCCAAGAGGTGCCTGCCACAACCCAGATTCCAAAGGAATAGGGCAAAGGGCTGATTTCTTAGGAATTGTTGAATTTTACACATCTTTAAGGGTTTTCCCATAGGGAATAATGGAAGTTTCAGCAGACCCATAACTCCACCTGGGGGGCACTGGGGTGGCTGGGAGCGAGTGGTGGTGTTGTGCACATAGGGTCCCAACCACCCCTATGGGCTGCTTACCCATGGGGTGAGGTGTTCTGAGTGTAGATTCTCTGGTAGCATATGAGATTTTCAATGACAAACTATGAATCCACTCTCATATGCTACCAGAGAATCTATTCTCAAAACATCTCAGAAACAACAGAACCCAGTACCCTATGGGTTAGCCACCCATGCGGGTGGTTGGCACCCTATGTGCACTACACCACCACTCGCTCCCGGCCACCCCAGTGCCCCCCAGGTGGAGTTATGGGTCTGCTGAAACCTCCATCATTCCCTATGGGAAGAACTTTAAAGATGCATAAACTCCATTAAATCTTTAAAAATCAGCCCACTGCCCAATTCCTTTAAAATAAATCTGGCAACTTCCTTGCCCCCACTGGGCACTACCACCCACCCAACTCTGCTCTGGGTCACCCCTTTCCCCTTGACGTGAAGCTATACTTTTGCTGAAACCTCCATTATTCCCTATGGGAAAAGTCTTAAACTTCAAAAGTTCACCAAAAATCAGCCCTTTGCCCAATTCTTCTGAAATGTGGGTGATAGCTTCCAGCTATTGGGCACTACCACCCTCACCCACTAGTTTTGCCCCAGGGCCATTTTTTAAAATCCAAGACATTTTGGATTTGGATTTTGCAATTTAGAACAAAGAACAAAATTGGAATGTTTCGGATTGGCTGATTTCAAACAAAGAACAAAATGGGAGTGTTTGGGATTTGGGTCAAAAACAAAACAGGAAAACAAAATGCACAACCCTACTAGTAACCCTGGATAATATGCAGACTTGTTAGTTATGACTAAATCACATTGGCTAACATTCTGAGCAGTGTTACTACTCCTCCTCCTCCTTTATATACTCCTATTTATATACTTCTTGTAAACCAAAGTTCTCAAAGCAGTTTACATTGAAAAATAAATAATACATCAAGAAGATGGTCCCCTGTCCCCAAAGGGCTCACGAGCTAAAAAGAAATGTAAGGCAGATACCAGCAACAGCCACTGGAAAGATGCGGTGCTGGGGTTGGATAGGGCCAGTTGGAAGTGTTAAAAGTCAGTAATAGTAATAGTAGCTATGTCCATGGAAGACTCTGCAACGGCAAACACACATGGAGGGGGAGGGAGTAGAAATTTTCGCTGAGCTCTCCTGTCTCCAAAAGTGATTGACTTCAGTTTCTCTCCTACTTAAAGTACATTTTTGAAGTTTACCCATACTATTCTGTAAATGTCACTCCAGTTCATGAAAGTGACCAATTTGTTCTATTGCAAAAATTAGTGTTAATGCCAAGTCAAAAGCATTGCTTCAGGAAATTGCTTCAGACTTCAGGAAAATGTCCTTTAGGGTGACACATTCATCTTCATGACAATCTTGTGAAGAGGGTCACTATTAATATTCACATATTACAGATTAGCAACAGAGGCTAGGACTCTTAGGTGCCCCCAAATATTTGTAGCTCAGCTGGGAAAAGGCAGCAACAGGAGCAGCAAATAAGAAATGGCAGAGAGGAGGCTTAAAGATGAACATTCTCTCAATTTGGGGAAGATATTTTTCCCCTGTCAGTTTTTTTGTTGATCATGGTTGATGAAATAATAATAATAAACCAACATTGTTCCAATCAGAAAACTAGCATGATTTTTTTTCATGTAGCATCATCTCTACTATAGTATCTACTAAATCCCTCTGAAATCAGAGCACTATTCAGACATTATATGACACTGTATGATGAGTGTATGGTGTACACTGGTACAGATCTGTACACACATATGGTTATTCACATGTTAGGTAGGGATGTGCACGGAACCACAGAAGCGTGGTCCAGCACTGGGGGGAGTGTCTCTTTAAGGGGGTGGTACAGCTTACCCCCCCCCCGCCGCTCTTCCCCCTCCGGCGCTGGTGCTTTTAAAAACATTCTTGGGGCGGCAGAGTTCCTCCCTGCCGCCCCTGCCCCCATCGTTGTCCTTGTAAGCCTTAAACGATGAAGAGCTGGCAGCGCGCATATGCCCTTCACGGCGCACACGCTCGTCTCTGCTGCTGGCGCGCACACAGCATGATGTATGTGGCGCGCGTGCCAGCGGCGAAAATGAGCGTGCGTGCCGCAAAGAGCACATGCGCACCGCCAGCTCTTCGTTGTTTAAGGCTTACAAGGACAACGACAGGGGCAGGGGCGGCAGGGAGGAACTTTGCCGCCCCAAGAACGTTTCTAAAAGCACCAGCGCCGGAGGGGGAAGAGTGGCGGGGGTGGGGTAAGTACTACCACCCCCCCTTAAAAAGACACTCCCCTGCCCTTCCGAACCGCCAGACCGCCAGAATTCTGAACCAGTCCGGAGGCTTTTTCAATGGCCCCAAACCGAACCGTGCACACCACTAATGTTAGGTTGAACACGAGTAGAGTAGTACACTTCCTATCTGTACTTTGCATTGAGGAATCTACCCAGAATCACTTTTAAAATGAACACAGGTACAGTCATGCACACAAACACATGTTTGAATGTACAGGCATCTGCATACTTGTACAACATAGTAGGATCATGACCTGAAACAGGGTCAGAGGAGTCTCCAGCCAGGGTAGGAGAGCCATGGGCATTCTTGATCTGTGGTCTTGTGCACTCAAAAAAAGCAAGGTAGGAGGAAAGTGATAATGTGGGGGACAGGAGCTGGGGAGGATAGGCACACCCAAGCCATATTCTGACCCCAGGTTTTATCGAGAGTGGATGAAAAGCCTTCTATATGAATGAGCCTTGTGTCTGCATAGGGCTCAGGGATTATATGTACTGGATACCATTTTCAGCCTTCATTATCACTTTTCCACCCCCTCCCTTCATGCAATTCTGTTAACAATATTTATTGTACACACTATGTTTACTATTTATTTTTAGACTCAAGATGATAACTTTATTTTAAATTAAAGACATTATTCTCATCCATCTCAGTTGAACGGAGCACATGCTGTGCACAAAATTAGCTTGTGACTCATCCCTACAGTTGTAACTAAAACAGACTGTTACTCAAACTTATCCTGTATGACCTGGAAATCAACAAAGCCAGATGTCATATCCACACACCACCACCACCACCTATCTTATGTAGGTGCACAAATACAGGTTTGATTGAGCCAAACAATTCGCCTTACCCTTGTTTTATCAGTGATTTTAAAGCACAGCTCTGCCACTGCCATATGTTGTTTGGTACTCAGGAGATTTTTTTTTAGAAAACCTCATATGATGGGAATTGCCCCATGTTGAATGTAGCTTGGAAGCAAACAGCCGTTTATTGACTTTTTCAATAATGGTTCACACGGTGACTCCTCCTCCGATCATATAGGGAGATGGTCAACTACAGGTTCTCTGGAACTCTGGAGCTGCCTATCACAGCTGCTCTCAGAATATCAGATGCAGAACAACCGGATGTGTTGTCTGCTTATAGATGTGTACGGTTCCACATTGTGCTTGTATATGTGTATGTAAATCAAATATTACAAAGACATCATCAAAACCAATGCTTTCACATATAAAGAAAACTAAATCCTGTAACATCACCTCTAGAGCTTTTCACCGAGCGGAATTTAAGATTTGTTATTTTCAGCTTTCCCTTACTCTATGGATCCATATTGCATCACTTTGTAGTTTATTTCATTATTGACTATGTATAATGTGAGTATTCTTTCCTTCCTCCTGCTCCTCTCTCCCTCCCTTTCCTGAGTTGACTCAAGGGCTGCTTATTTGAAGTTGTAGCATTTTAAAAATAAAAATAAAATGTTTTAAAATGCTGCCTGAAGTGGTGGGACAAGTCTAGGAAAAGCTTAATTTGATACTGCTAAATAAACTGTATCTAATATATATTTTAAAATATAGGTGTACAGAAATTGGACTATAAATCATTCCCCAGTTTGGTACCAGCATTGTCATCACCCTAACCCATCTTGTATGTTTACAGAGCAAAGCATCAAATATTCCATTTTTATATCAGTTGGATAAAATATTTTCAAGAAAACAGCAAGAATCACCAACGAGGCAATATACTGTCTGAATCTACAGGCATTATTGCTCACAGGAGGTCACTTTTTCAGCTCTAGAAGTGATATTTCCCCCATAAACCCAGGCCTTCAAGCTATATAAATATTATTATACCCTATAAATATGTCTTCTTTTGACTCAAGAGCCTTTTAGCATCAATCTCTTTTTGCCCTGGCTACAATTTTAGCAGCCAGTTTGGAGCATATACCTACCCTGTACATTATCATGCTGGACACTGGGATTGTTTTATATGTGAGAAAATACGTTGTTTTCCTGAACAAAAACAATCTAAAGAGATGGGTCCTGGTAATACGATGCACTTCATTTAATAAATAACATTATGAAATTATATTGGGATGACATATAGGAAAATGAAAGTAGGTAGAGTAAACTTTGTTAGGCCAGTGATTAAAATTGTCTTTCTTTTTGTTTCCCATCTTTGTTCCTCCAAATGTATTTTATGTTATCCCTTCGGGACAGGTATTTATCTATGGCAACTCAAACTGCATTTAACTACCCTGAGATCTTGAACAGGGTGCACTATAAATCTAAAATCAACAACTAAATGTAATATATGATTCTGACAAAAATGTTTGCATAGCCTAAAAGCTTCCATATTTCAGTTGAATAGAAAGAATAACACTATTTTGCCCTTTTTGTGGGGGGGGGGGGCTTTTTAATAACCTATACAATTCAACAACCTTTCTGTGGCAGGCATGCCACATCTCTTCAAGCAGAATTGGTTCTGACAGTTGAATCTAAAGTGAAAATATCTGAAGTTCTTATGACCCAGACCTTAATCATTATCATTAAGTGTTAACATTAACCATCCCTTGAAATGCGGGGGGGGGGGGGGGACACAGCCCTTTCTATCTTGACATCTGACTGATTGATGCAGTCTTGTTATTCAGACTGCTCAATACAATCTCACAGGTTTCTCACAGCCAGAGAGTTAAATTAATGCCAAAGGCTTCCTTTAGCCTGCTTTTTAAACTACACTAACGGAGAGAAAAGCTTTGGACAGCTAACCTCTCACATTGTTGAAGGAGAGGTTTTTTCCCCCCGTTACGCTACCTCACATTAAAAGGGCTGACCTTTCTGTAGTGCCCAGAAACATTTCTGAGAATAAAGAAACACCCTGGAAATTGTAAGTCTTGTGGGGTTCTTTGTTGTAGATCGTAAGTTGGATAAAAAAGAAGAAAAATACAGTTTAGAAGCCCAGGGTGTCTCACTTTGCACGAAAACTAAGGCTGCTGAGTGATGCTCATTCTGGAGGCGAACAATTGCAAAACATTTATTCTGAGTTCTATTGAAATGAAGTCACCTATTCCAAAGGATGTCAATTTACTATGAATTGTAATAATTCATTCAGCACCTTAGAAGTTAACTTATTTTTCGACCAGTTTCCTTGGCAAGTGAGAAAATATCAATACCTCTCCACAAATGAAAAACATGAACTATTTCTGTTAGACTATTCTTGGCATTGTTACCAAGGACATCAATAGCATTATATCATCTGAATTTCCCCCCCTATGAGTTTAAAAGACTGAACACTAAGGGTTAGATCCTGGCCACAAATACATCTGTGGAATAATTATTTCAGTTTCTGTTGGTCCTGAAGTTTATCCTGAAATTGCTTTGCTTCTTGTTTCAAAGGACATTCTAAATCCTTGATGAGGAAAAGGTTTATTCCGTCACACCTCTGGGTTTTTGTCCACGGGGCAAACTACCTTGCTCTTACTACAAAATAAACACATTAAACTTCCACACACATAGGGGAAGCTTCAAGATCAAAAACCAATATTAAGCCCAGGCACCTTTCATTGCACAAATTAAGCAATGGTAGAAGAGCATTCAGAGGGACTTGAAATATATGGCAGCCAAGCACAGCTGTTGTGCTTTGGCACTGCTCTTCAGCAATTTCCCTCATAGTCTCTGTAGTAGGACATAACCTATAGGTGTTCAGTTTTGACCTCAAAAACACTTTATTAAAACCGTAGCTGGTAAACACTTTACAGCTACTTGATGGAGAACACTAAATTGTTGCATGTGTTGTCTTCAACTAATATATGCAATGGCTAGGCAAGGGAACCTGGTTTTCTCCAGGCAACTGGAACAACTCCCAGAATCTTGTAGTATTGACTGAATTATCCAGTGTAGTGAAATGCTGTGCATCAATTATATGACTGAGCAGAAAGCTGCCACACTGAATGATTTAAAACAGCCTCTGTGTAATGACATGTGTGTGGAACTTCCCTCAGAGGCTGCATTTGCATGCAACATTGAACCTCAGGTCCCAAAGACCCATTTATTTATCTTATTTATTTATCTATCAAATTTGTATAGCACCCCAAACTTTTGTCTCTGGGCAGGTCTTGTGGTAGCAAGCATGACTTATCCCCATAGCTAAGCAGGGTCTGCCCTGGTTGTGTATGAATGGGAGACTTGATGTGTGAGCACTGTAAGATATTCCCCTCAGGGGATGAAACCACTCTGGGAAGAGCAGAAGGTTTCAAGTTCCCTCCCTGGCTTCTCCAAGATAGGGCTGAGAGAGATTCCTGCCTGCAACCTTGGAGAAGCTACTGCTGCCAGTCTGAGGACAATACTGAGCTAGATAGACCAATGGTCTGACTCAGTATATGGCAGTTTCCTATGTTCCTAAGTTAAAAACATATACAAAAAACTTAAAACAATTTAACAATTTAAAAATAAACCAGAGATTAAAACCTAAAAAATTAGGATGCTGAGAAAGCTTGGGCGAAAAGATGGGTTTTCAGGTGTTTTTTGAAAATTGTCAGAGATAGGGAAGATGTATCTCAGCAGGGAGTGCATTCCAGAGTCTTGGGGCAGCGACTGAGAAGGCCCGTCTCTGTGTAGCCACCAAACAAGTTGGCGGTAACTGGAGACAGACCTCCTCAGATGACCTCAATGGGCGGTGGGGCTCGTAGTGAAGAAGACACTCTCTTAGATACCCAGGGCCTAAGGGTATGTTTCCGCTTTTCACCCCACTCCCGCTCTCCTGTCCAAATTCGGACGTCACAGAAAGCACTTTCTCTGCAGTCAGCGAAACTGCAGAGAGGAGGGGGAACTGGCTGTACGGGCTTCCTTCTGGCATGACTGACAGTCCACACAGCCAATCACAGCTAGAGGGAGGGAGAAGCTTTCTCCCTTAACTCTGGTCTTAGTGAATACAGCCTGAAAGTTCCAAATTCAGACAACACACAGGCTGCGTGGAACTTTGGTTGGGATGACAAAACTCATTACAAACTGAGGATTCAGATTGCAGTTTTAAAAACAAAAATCTAGGGTGGGTCGCCTCACGGAACTGGAGTTCCACGCATTTGGATGTCATGGTGAGAAAACCTCTGCCCCCTAAAACTCCAGTTCCTTGTTACATGTGAATGCAGCCAGAGTGTGGAATGTTCCTCAGACTTCCTTCAAATGAGGGTGTGCCATGAGTTTGAGGAATACTCAGTGGCCTTTCAAGTTGCCAATGAGAGATGGGAGCTGACCATAAGAAAATAGTTTTGTAGCAGCAAAATACCACAAAGAGAATGTGTAATTCCCTTTTCTACTGCACTTTGTAGAATGAAAGGTGCCTCGGCTTCAATTGGCCATTTCCTACTTTGCCAGACCCAGACCAGAAAAAGACCCCGTTTGTCTTGAGTTCATGATCTCACTGATTTGTTGCTTTCTATCAAACTGTTACAGAACTGTGGCTCAAATTCTTTATCAGTTCATTCAACCATATATTAGGGGGAACCTATAGCATCTGCCCTCATTTATGTATATGGGGATGGGGCTGTAACTCAGTCGGAGAACATCTGCTTTACATGCAAAAGGTCAATTCTGGCCCCTCCAGATAGGGCTGGGAAAGACTTTTGCTTGAAAACTTAGAGAGCCATTGCCAGTGAACTAGATGGATCAATGGTCTAATTTGGTATAAGGCAGCTTCCTATAATGCCTTCTAGGCTCCCAGAATCAGCGGGGTCTAGAGGAGGTGGTCTAGCTCATTGCCCCTGCTGGTCTGCCTACTGGTCCTCAGCTTCAGATGAGAACATTGAACTTCATCCTGATCTCCTCCTGCCTTCTGCTCCAGTCAGACAAAGAGGAACATTATGGTAATGGTAGAATGAACAGTATGTCAGCCACTATGTTTAATACACTAAAAAAGGATGAGTGATGGGAGCAAATGGGCAACACAATGGCATAGTTGAGTGAAAAGCACTTTATGCTAGAAGAGGCATAGTGCATTGCTGAATGCTGAATTTTCCATTAAGTTTTCAGAGTTACTATTTTAGAGTCGTCACCTTTTCTAGTGATACAAGGCTGCACTTTTAGACTGTGCTATATTTAAGAAGAGAAGTTGAGTTGAATTATCACAGTGTTGTCAACTGTAACCTAACCACAACAATTTTTGCTCTGCAGAGTATATTCAGCTAAATAGAGGCAATGGATGTTGATCTTTGTAGAAAGGATTGGAACTGGAAGTAAAGCATTACTTTTCAGTATGTAAATTTAGATTCTTGTCTTAATGAACATTTTACTGTGTACTTACAACAGCCAGCAGAGGGAGAAACAGTAGAGATCTCTCTCTATTCCCCCACCCCCACCCCCACCCCCGTGCTTCTAGAGAGAGAAATAGATGGCTTGGTAGATTGATTTAAATCCCTAAAGAGTGTCTGAGGCAAAGACACTTAGCTGAACTGCTTGTCTGGCTGAGAGAAAAGGGTGATCTCTAAGTGGTACTTGAAGCTCTTTCCTCTTTTGTGTTATGGTTACACAAGACATTCATTAACTGGATCTGCTTCATTTCTCTCAAAATTAGCGTGCTTACTCATGCCTCTAGAATTCTCCATGCTGTCCCTCAGGGTAAAAAAGAGACAGAATTATGTGAAATGTGTAATCAAGGATGAATATAATCTCAGGCAAATCCACACATTGCAGTGCAACTAAAGCTTAATTAGGATTATAAATGCAACGTTATGAGATACAATTTGACATCTTTTTTTTTAACGGTGACTCATACTTCCTTAATTTTAGAAAAATGTCTTTTAACATTTCTTCAGATTCTAAATTACAAAATAAATCCAGAAAGTATGCTAGAAAAGATTAAATTGCCTGATGTGAGACATGAAAGGAAAAGGTCTCAGGAATTGGTTTGATGAGATTCTAGAAGACACCTTAATCCTTTCTTCAACATGGCAATTGTCTTCTCTGTAGACATATACTGAAACAAAGTTCATAACTTGAGACATCTTGCTCATTTTGATTCCCCACACTCTTCATCACTTTATTGAATGGCATTTATTCTGTGGCAGTGTAAGAGTTTTGGAATGGATCTGACTGAAAAGAAGAAGTCGGGGGTGGGTGGGGAGACACATCCAGCTTGCATCATGAAGCTGGAAATGATAGAATAGGAAATTATAAGCCATCAACCTCATCTGAGGTTTAAGCTTTTGGTATTTCTGTGGTGAAGAAAAATACTGTGTGGAGACTGGACTTTATCCAAAATCAATTCACAACTATCAAGTTTTTTTAAAAAAACAAAAAAAAAACCCCGTTCAGAAGTAGACATATATTTGACAGCACTATTAGAGTAGCAGTTATGAAAAGATCATAGACTGATATATTGGGGGAGGGAGGAGTACAAAGACCCTAAAGAAAAAGAAAATAGTAATTTTCTTACTAAAATTGAACTCTAACCAGAAAATCGATCAATCACTCGATCAGCCAACCAACCAGCCAACCAACCAATCAATTCCTTGATGGCTTATTTCTTTGAGGAAGTACCATTTATTTCATTGGTGGCTAGTCCACCATGGCAGGTGGGTGCACAATGAATGAACAGTCCACGTGGTTCATTCCAGTCAGTAACCAGCCAGTGTGGTGTTACCAGCTGAGCTTAATCTGCCCCCTCCCATAAGCCTCCCTGGTTGCAACTGCATCTCCAGGCTTGGAGATTGCACTTTTGCAATGCTCAGGAGCTGTACCGCAATGTGGGCTTCCAGTTTATGTTACACATGGGGACAAGTTGCTTAGTTGGCAGTGGACTGGTTGTCCCTAGATTTGGGCTGCAAGTAACACAAATTGCAAAGGGGATTAGCTTCACACCCTCTCTCCCTATGTGGGGACCCGGCTAAGCAGACTCTAGAACTAGCTATTGCGAGTTATCTGGCATCAGAGGTCATTTTGGATTTAGTACGAACTCTATAACTCCCCTCATCCTCTCACAAGAGAGATAACACCTGTTGCAAATGACGCAATTAGACTAGGAAGGGAAAGCAGGTAAAGACAAGTGCAGCAGCAGCCCCCCTCACAGTAGGGATGAGTCAGTGAAATAACTTTGAAAAGGCGCACATAGAAACTTCTGATAGAACTATTGGGAAGCCCTTCCCAGCACAGGATACTCTTGGACACACCTGCGCATTCCAATTGTCCTCACAATCAGCCTTGAATGCAATAGGCGATTCACATACCTTCCCACCCAAGAAGGAGGATCAGACACAATGTATTCCAAAAAAGCCTGTCTGGACTCCCCTATTCAGCAGAGCATGAGAACAGCAAAGTGCCTCCAAGGCATGTTTTGGGATATAAGTATCCCTAACTCCATGACTCAGTGTGCTTTCTCATGTATTATACACCTGGGACTCCACTGCAACAAGAACTCCATAGACCACCTTGGTGTGCCCCTCTCTACTATTGAAACCACCAGAGCTGAAATCACTACCTGGATTGGCCCATGTACCAATCCAGCCAGCTTACCTAGCAGGCGCAGGAAGCTGAGTCCATCGAGAAGCCATTCTTGTGGGCATCCCTTCATACTAATTCATATAACTCTCCTGCTTTCCACTTCGCCTGCCCAGATGGACGCTAGTCTCCAGCTGCCTGAGTCAGATTTTCATGAAGACAGGTGATATAGCCTCTTATATGGTTCCTTCAGGGCTGAATCCACCCCCCACTTTCATTTATGAAACCTTACTCCACTATCTTAAAGTAACTCTCTCTAGCCCACCTGAGAATTTACACATAATTTGGAACTTTAAGCTAAACGTGCCGTGCAATAGTCTGTTTTTAAACATTTTTTGTACTACTTTTATGCTAGGACTGCCTAGTAAGCAAGTCTTGTTACTTTTATTTGTTTTTAAACTCCTTTTGTCAATTAAAACTTTTCTCCCAAGCTGGTTTTCTTGAGTTCATACACTTGCAGAAATTAAAACTGCTTGGAACTGTCTCACCCTTTTTGAACTAAATTCCCCACATTTGCCCAAACTGGGGATGTTGACCAATCATCCTCAAGGCAGTTCTATCAACAGTGGCTCATGTTAAAGCTGGGGCAGTGTGTGAGTAGATAAAGAGGCAGCCAGGGCAGGGAGAGAGAGAGAGAGAGAAAGAGAGAGAGAGAGAGAGATGCAGCTGTGACCAGTTTTATGTCCTCCTATATCAACTGCCCCCCTCAGAGGCCTTAGCCACCACTGATTGACACTCATTTTTACCCCAGTGTAACATACTCCTTGTGTGGGATATTTTGCTGCTGGCTGAATGACAAAGGGCTTGTCAGATGGCTTCACTAAACATGCAGTTCACAATGTACCATGTAATGAGATAATGTACAATAAGCTGATTGTGTGTGCATGTGTGTGCGTGCGCACGCTCTACACAGAGCTGGGTAAATGGTAAAGCAATCAGACTGCCATGTCACCAGATTCCTAGCTACAAAAAGGACGGATCCAATTTGTATATCAGCATGTAGCTCCATGCTAATTGGCACTCAGCTTGAAGCATTTCAGAAAGCTTTGTCAGAATGTAGTTATTTTGCAGCATTTGGAAGTATTGCTCATTCCAACAGAAATTGAGTCATCTAAAAGCTCATTATTTGTTTCCCTTATGTTTTATATTTCTCATTGCATTACATTTATGTCTCACCTTTCTTCCATGATGGAACGCAAGGCAGCATATATGGGGGTTTCCAAGTGGTGACCCAGCCAGACATTGACTGGACTCAGACCTGCTTAACTTCAGCATGGTGGCTACAATATGTGCCTTCAGACTATTTCCTGTGACCATGTTACTTTCCATCTAGATATTATTTGACTCGATACTGTGTAATAAAATAATTTATGAACAAGCTAAGAAATGTTGTTCTTTAAGCAAGTTATTACTGACATTTTAAATATGGATGTAACAAGGCCACTAAAGAGAGGTGGAAAACAGGACCTCTGTTGCTTTCCACACTTGTCAAGCACACTATTTACAATGAAATGTCATTCTGTTTCTTTTTCCATGCATTTTTCAAAATGGACTGATTGCCATAAATGGAAAAGAAGGCAGTTGTGCTAGAAAAAGTTGTACAGAGCAAAAACGTATGTTATTTCTTTTTTACAGCCTTTGCCGATATGAAAACGTTTATTTCATAGACTGAAAAAATGGCTAGGATTTGGTGATATCAATATAGCATGATCAACCAGATATAGCAAGAAGTTCCATGCCTTAGATTATTATCTTGATTTTATTTATTCATTTATTTAACACATTTTAAGGACACCTGTAACCGGGTCTCAAGGCAATTTGCAGCTAATTAAAAATTATGAAAAATCAAAGTTGAAATAAATACATTAAAATTTAAAATCAGATTTTAAAAATAAACTAAAACCCTGACTGAACAGGTATGTCTTCAGTGCTCTTCTGAACGCCATCAGAGATGGTGCAGCTCTTACTTCTTTTTGCTAGAACTGAAGCAATCATTTGCACATAATGAATTTGGAATATGTTGCTTTTCAAATTTGTCTTTGAAGGATTCTTCAAAAAGCTGCAATCTTAAGTCTTGTTGATTAATCTTAAAGCAATAGTATTGAGAATCAGCTTTCTAAATTGAATACAGTTATACTTCCCCTGCCTGCAAAATATTTAAATCGAAGAGCATCAATAATTGGAGCTATGGAAAAAACATTAGGATTAGGAGAATTTACAGTTGTCTAGCTGCAAGCAACTTCATGCAAGGATTTGCTTCTGGCTTTCCTCCTCAGGTTCAGTTCAGTTTTAGTATTTTACATAAGGTATTTTTATAACATTGAGTTCTTACTGTAGTTGTGTTATTTTCTCTCTGCTCTTGCATATTACCCCATGTTACTTCATTACAATACCCACAAAACCTCCCAAGGCCATAACATATCATATCTCTAATGAGAACTGGCATGTCTCCCTGCTGGGTTTCTTTTGGATTCTTTCACTGTGATCTTGTGATAGATGTTTACGGCTGTGTCCTAAATTTTGACTCGACAAATCTAGCTGATTATTCTATATTTATATCATTTCTTCAGCAGGTGCCACCTTTACTTTTTTGCTATCTAGAGATCCTTGGGGCAAATATTGCAGGCTTTTAAGAGAATCAACATCAAACAGATGAAATGAAGACAGGAGCAGATGTTTAAGAAAATAAATGAATATGCATTTACCAACAATTGCAGGCAAACTTTTTCTTTCTGCCTGTCTGTGTACATTTTATAGAGTCGCCATTTTTTTTTTGCTAGATAATCAAAACAAAGAGGAATTGAAAAAAGGTGTATTCCATGGCTGCAGTCATGGCATGGCAGTTTCATTGTTGGGTCATGCAGCAATGAAACTTGGGACATGAAAAGCAACTGGGAAAGGCCTGAATGTTCATTCATATTTTGCTGAAAGAGAAGTGATGAAAAATATCTTTATGTACTCTTCACATTAAATGCATGATGAGAAACTCGGCGATTGCTGTGGGAAAATGTTTGAAAAAGTGCTTAAGCAGCAAAAAAGATTAGTGTGAATAAGTAGCAAGCTAGCAAAGTTAGATGGCGCTTTTGGTATCTGGTACATTCTGTTCTTTGCCTTGAAGATGCTTGATTATGCTTGAGTGGGTGAAAGAAGACACACGTGAAAGCATCTGCGACTTTTTGAGGTAAAAGGGGATGTATTGGCTTGAATGCAATGCGCAAGTGTGGAATATAACAGTAGTTATCTCAATATAAAAGAGACATAGAACCTGCTAGAGCGCTCGGCTGCACCCAGTGAGCTTTGATTGCTAGCAAAACTTTAATAAAACTCTGTTTGAAAGCGTGACTGTACTGGTGCCTGGTGTAAATTACCCAACCAAGGAATGAATGCGGGTAGAATCCCTAACACCTAACACTGCTTATGAATACAAAACAATTCAAATGCAGAAGCATTTTGGAAAAATGCCACCATGGTATAGTGGCTAGAGTGCTGGACTAGGACCGGGGAGACCGGAGTTCAAATCCCCATTCAGCCATGATACTTGCTGGGTGACTCTGGGCCAGTCACTTCTCTCTCCAGCCCAACCTACCTTCACAGGGTTGTTGTCAGGAGAAACTTATGTATGTAGTACACAGCTCTGGGCTCCTTGGAGGAAGAGCGGGATATAAAATGTAACCCCCTCCCCCCAACAAAAACTCACAACAGAAAAGCACTGAATACATGTGTAGTGATGGGAAGAATTTGAGGGAGGACTAGGCCTCACTTAGAGCAACTGCTGGGAAGATGGGCCTTTCCTAATAAGGAAAAAAGCCCGGGAAATTCAAAGCAGAAGGAGCAATCCAGAGGACTTGGTGGGAACTACATACTCAGCAACCTACTGGAGAGGAGAAAACTTTGCTTTGCTGGTTACTTTGTCCCACGAGGGCCCTAAGGAAGCAGCAGGCAGAGATGCTGGGGACATGGGATGGCTGCAGCTTGTGAGTAATAAGGACCAGTACAGTTAGATGCATGAGGAAAGTTATTTTTCTTTTCTGCATTGCTTGGAATCTGAGTTGCCTAATTTAATGAAAAGACTCTCTTATAATCTGTTTTATGAAAAGACAATTGTTCTTACTGCATATGTTTTTCTTTAAATCTAATAATAAATCCTTGTTGCTGAAGTGTGCTACTCTTCATTTTGGATCGCCTTAGTCACACGCTTTTGAAGGCCTGCGACTGCTCAGCCTTTTTGAGGGGAGGGTTTTGCCACTAACCTCCCCCAGGAATCTTATGTGGAAAGAGTGGTTTGTCCCATATTAAAATAAAGTGGATGGTAGCAGCCTACTGTGAATCCCTTACAGACAAGTATTCAACCCCAGTGAGCTCCACCCCCACCCCCAGCTCTGGTAGGAGTCATGACAACATCTATATATTTAATCCTCCTGGGTGTGCCTTTAGAATGTGCGTCCCAGCGCCCAGCTGATTGTCTGGGTGGCGGAGGCACCTGATAGGCTCAAGAGACTGCTGAGCTGCTCCTGGGGGAAATGGCAGTGGCCAGTAAGAAGGCGGTGGCAGCCCCAGCCATAGTGAGGTGGCGGCGGCCTGCGCTCCTGTCAGGGTCACCAGGAAGAGGAGGCGGTGGCAGGAGGCAGGAGAAACCGCGATGGGGGGGAGAGAAGTGGGACGGGCAGGCATCAGAGACGCCCACCGGGAGACAGGGAGAAGGGGCTGAAGGGCGGGGGGGTGGGAGTCGAACCAGTCAGCTAGTGTATCAATAAACAAAATGCAGCAGATTCAGATCAGTTTAGCATGTGTGCACCTCCGAATGCATGCATTATAACGAAGTCCACAGAGTTATGGCATTGTTATTATCTACTTTGAATTCATGGTGGAGAAAGGCTGGATAGGAACCTTTTGAGTATATAATTCAAAAAAATATTTCACGTACTCAATGTAAATCCTGACAGTGCTCAAATTATAGGGGGCAGAAGGTAGGTGGAACCTTTATGAAATCCACAAACTCACAACCTCCACCCGCCCACACACACATTTTTAGTCAAATCACATCCACTGTAGCCTGAACAGTAGCTAAGGGGTCCATCAAAGAGAGAGAGAGAGGCCCGTGCATCTTTAATCTGAGCAATAACATCTGCCTAAAATGGCTTTATTTGCTAAAGTGCTTTATGGTGATTTGTGCAGCTGCTTTCTTGTGCTGTGTCTTTAAGCATACAAAGCAGTAATTTGGATAATGATCGTGCAGGTGTGTATTTGGTAGTTCAGGTTTGAATTTGTGTGTTTATCGGAAAGCACTATGTCTACCAAAAATAAAAATAAACATTGAGCCTTTGTGTGGTTAGTGTATATCTGAACGTGCTCTCAGAGCAGTGGGTTAGGCTCAAAGGACTATGAGCACATGAAAGTTGCTACTGCTGTTCTGCAAATATTGTCACTTATACAACAACGTATGCCACAACAGTGGTAAATATTGTCACGTACGCAACAACAGTTCATGCAGTGCTGTAATAGTTATGTTCTATAGCTCTTTTCATGTTTCCATTTGCATAAGAATCTGAGCAAACAGAAGTGCATCTCTGGATCTTGTGCTGCCTAAGTTATTTTCCCCACCTCTGGTCCACATAAATGGATGCCACTGGTGGAGGAGAGGAAAACTTGATGACATGCATCAGATGGTGAGTTTCATGAAAGGGAAGTGGGGTGGTTGGGGCAGCAGCCCTATGTTTGCTGTAACATTTTGTTATTCCTTACTCTTGATTTGGGGTACAAGAGCTAGCATGTCTCTATATTTTGAATGAATAGATGGGTTTCTAGATCATTTATGATGAGGTATCATGTCAACTATTAGTCTTTGTCACAATGACTGCTTTGAATGTAATGTACTGGGATTTCTAGCTGTGATGGAACTGTTATATGTGCTTCAGACAAAGACATGTTCAGTTGATGTTTGAAATTAGAACCTAATTTCGGAATTTCAGTACTTGGAAGTGGGCTGCTTCTATCTTCCCCTTAAAGCCATGCTATCCAGCTTTTACTCTTCTCCTGGAACTCATGCTAATTTTGATACCATTACATATCCCTCTTGAGGCTGCTTGCCCAATGAGCATAGCTGCACCCAGTTGTGATGCTGTGAATTGCCATCTTAGACTGGTTCAATAATTACTATATATTATCAACAAAGAAAAGCTTAACCCGCCCCCATTCTCTCTCTCTCTCTCTCTCTCTCTCTCTCTCTCTCTCACACACACACACACACACACACACACACACGTATGTGCATAGAACCAGGTTTTCCGGTTCAGTGTGTATGGAACCAGGTTTTCCGGTTCAGCTCAAATCCAGACCAGATTCAAGCCAACTTGGCCCAGTCCAGTCTTGGCCGAACCAGGTCCGGTCTGGTTTAGCCATCGAGCCAGCCAAGCTGGCTCACAGGCTGGCTTAGGGGGGCAATATTGTAAAGGGGAATCTGGCTAGGATTTTGCTTTACAATAAAGGAGATTCCCTAGCCGAAAAAAGGAGGGGGAGATGAAAGGGGAATCCTTTACTTTTAGTTACCCGCTGGTGGGGATGGCAGGGGCAGCAGTGGCTGCGGCACTGGAGTGGCGGTGGGGGCTCTTCAAAAACTGCCCCCCCCCCACTGACCTTACAGACGATAGACTCAGCTAGCTGCAGCCTTGTTCAGGCCTCTGCACATGCATGGCAGCTGGCGGAGTCCCCTTTCTCTGCCCCATTTCTTAGGCAAGAGGATCCCTTTAACTTATAAATGGGAATCCAATCCAGATTCCCCTTTACAAGTAAACACTCCGAGCTGGCCTGCAAGCCAGTTCTTAGAACCAGGGGTGCTCTGGTTTGAATTCATACCGCTTGAACTGGGCCGGCTTGATGTGAGCTGGCCACACACACAGACACACGGACTCTGGCTATGCTATCAGGCACAGCAAGGAACATGTAGTAGCAGAACATTTTAATCAGAATCAGTATTTAGGACAAACCCTAACTTCTAATAATTCTAGGGCTGTGGATATATTTGATGTAGATATTGGAATGCTATCAGGGATATCAGATATATCAGAAATAATTATGATCTGCTATTTATAGGCCTGTATCAGATTGGAATTATAATGATATTGAAAAAATATAAGGAAAAATATTGGAATATCAGAAGAAAATATGGCATCAGAAATATATACATATAGATAGCTAGATATAGATATAGATATAGATAATTTATTTATGCAATTTTATACCGCCCTTCCAAAACTGGCTCAAGGCGGTTTACAAATAAAACATAGACAGTTAAAATAAATCAACTATTAAAAATATAAAATACCATAAAACAATTAAACAAGAAAACAGTTTAAAAACCCTGAAAAACATGTACATTAAAAACCCTTTATAACAATTTAAAAACCCTGGAAGGCCAGGACAAACAGATAGGTCTTATGGGCTCTCCTAAAAACCAATGAAGAGTTAGAATCACAGATTTCTGCAGAGAGTGCATTCCACAGGCCAGGAGTGGCTACAGAGAAGGCCCTCCTCTGAGTCGCCATCAGATGTACTGGTGGTAACTGGAGACGTACTTCCTCAGATGACCTTAATGTGCGTTGGAGATCATGCCGTGCAGCATGTAAGCTAAAAATCGAATGGAGAGTGTGGGTTATAGGCAAATTGGTGAAAATGTTGTCTTTTCATAGTAAATTTCTAGCCATTCTGTTAATGGCTGATTTTTAAAGTGATTCTAAAATTCACTTTTTGCATGGACACATTCTAGGAAATTATATTTAATTCATCATAGAGTTTGAGTTTGGGAACAGAAGATCTCAAATTATCTTTCCACTTAACAATTCCATGATTTTACCTGTTTGATTATGCCAAGAGTTGTATACAAGGCAATCTAGATTGACATTTTACCTTTATAGGAGCACCTCGTTAATCACGGGTCCAGTACTCACAGTTTTGCATATCCGCAGTCAGATAATTAGCACTTGACGTTGGTATACACAATGTTAAGCCGGCAAAAAAATGGGTTAAATCCACATACCTGTGGATCGGAGTCAGCCACAAATGAATGTGAAGGTCATTTCTGACTGCCATTTTGTGTATCTGAGTGATTTTGTGGTTCATTTTGTTAAAAAATGTTTTAAAATCACAATTTTTCTCACATACAAAAGAATTTTGGCATTTTGGGGAGGCATTGCTAGAATGTTGGAAGCCTGCAGACCAGGTAGGGCACTTTATTTTGTATTTCCTTCCCATTTTGGCCCATTTTTTGCAATTTCCCAGTCTCCAGGAACCTAACGCCCATGATTACATTGCCTGTAAGGACCCAGTATTCAGGGATTCCTTATCTGTGGAAATGTCAGGGAACGGAACCCCCGCGATTACCGAGGTTTTCCTGTATAATGAAGCCAACAGTTACTAAGAGTACAACAAGGATTGTTCTCTCAACCAATGTTTTTAAAAATCTAATTGCTCTCAGTCTCATAAAACCTGCTTTTTGTGCAAACTCTGACAAGTTTATTCTATTTATCCATCCTTAGTTTAGCTTTCTTTCTAGCTCAAACATAGCACTAGAAATGTTAACAGACCTCCTGGAGGCAGGACATAAGACTCATTTCAATTTCAAACTACATTACTCCTGAATAAAATCAAACCTATGAAATCAAACCAATTCTCACATTTATTAAATCAAGTAAACCCTTGTGAAAAATTGCAGACTTTTAATAAGCATTTTTCCATTCTATCTCCACAAACTGCTAAATCAGTTTCTGTCTATCCATCATTGCAGATTTATCCGTTTCTGTGACTGACTAGCAGCTCCAATTCAGAATCACACAGCAATAACTCTTTAGTAGTTGTCTGGTTCCTTGTCCCATTTTGCAGATCTGATCCGTGTCAGGGGTATTGTCATAACTCATTGCATCCTACACAGATTTAAGATTAATTTAATTTAAGATTTAATTTAAGATTAAAGATTTAAGAATTAGGATTAAACATGTGACTGGCCACTTCCCTGCTTCTCCTCTTTTTATCTGAGAAGCTTGGGGTGTTGTTTTTTAGCTTCCCCCCTTAACAAATCTTCTCCAGTCCTTGCCTCAGAGGTTAGGGTGGGCCTAACCTGGGACAAAAAGTGAAGATGGGTCCTGGTCTTCTTCAGAGAGGCATGGGGGAGAGAAAAGAGCAAGTTGTCGCCCAGGGGCCCAGGGACATTTGTGTCCATACCCCTTCTTGTTCAGTTGTAGCTATGCCCCTGCTTTGCCTTATTCCTGGTAAAAATATTATGTACTGTGAACAAGCATTGTATGAAAAGATTGTGATCAGCAGCCATGACTGCACAAAAGCAGCCACTACAGAAGGCTCTGCTGTAATCCATTGGCATATGGGGGCAGCAGGCATATGCTGGGGAAGCAGGGCCTGTTGCTTCCTACAGAAGATGTGGGCTGCGGCATTCATTAGGCAGCAGCTACAAAGTGGTTAACATTCTTCAGGGTGAGGAGTCCCTTTCATGAGGCAAAGTGAGGTGGCCACCTCAGGTGCTGAATGCAAGGGTGCAGTGCATGTTGCTCCACCTTGGGTGATACCCAACCTGTCTTCCTGTCTACCTGCTGCCTCTCTTGTTTCTGATATGGCCACACATGTCCTCTCCCACCTCTTGTTGTCCTCCCCTGAAATGTCCTATCTCGCTCCCCCCTTGCTAGCCTCCCTCTCTCTCTCCTATGACCTTTTTATTTGTCCAGGCTTTTGCCCCTTAGGGGCTGCCAGGTTTCTCAGAAGCAGGTCCCTCCTGCTTTTGTTCATCATTTTCATGGTGGGGTTTTGTTTTTGTTTTGGTGTTCCGTGGTTTTTACTGCTTCACTGAATTTAAAGGGTTTAAATGTGATTTTTATGGAGTTTTCTTGTATTTTAACTTTTGTAAAACATCTTGGGATGCCTTATGAAAGGCAATATAAAAATTGAACAATAAATAAGTAAATAAACAAATACCTGTTTGGTTGCGGGAATTGACCCTGTATGTCTGGTGGAAGAAGCCTAGTTAGTCAAGCTGGTCTTGTGGAAGCAAGCCTGAATTGGCCCCTTTGCTAAGCAGGTTCCGTCCTGGTTTGCATGTTAATGGAAGACTACATGTGTGAGCACTGTAAAATATTCCCTTTAGGGGATGGGGCTCCTCTGGGAAGAGCATCCATGTTTGCATGCAGAAAATTCCAAGTTCCCTCCCTGGCATCTTCAGATAGGGCAGAGAGAGACTTCTGACTGCAACCTTGGAGAAGCCGCTGCCTCTCTGTGTAGACAATACTGAGCTAGATGGACCAATGGTCTGACTTGGAACAAGGCAGGTTCCTATGCTTCTTATGACTTCTTGTATTGCTCTACGACCTGTATGTAAACTTCCAAAATCAACAAGTCTTTATATGTAAATAGATATGAACATTTTCCCCACTCCAGGATAGATACTTTGGGAAACAACAACCTCAGTATTAAAAAGAAGAAAGTAGGGGTGTGCAATTCGGGTTTTCGGGTGATTCGGCTCGGACCCGAACCGAATCACCCCTGTTCTGTTTTGTGCCCGAATCTGGGTCACCTGAATCACCCTTGATTCGGTTCGGATTCGGATTTAATCCGAATCCGAATCTGAATCGATTTGGGGGTAAAAAGGGTCCCAGGGGCAAAATTTTGGGGTGGGGTGGTAGTGCCTAATGGGTACAGGCTACCACCCCAATTTCAGGGGGATTGGGCAAAGGGCTGATTTTTGGTAAATTTCTGAAATTTTCATGTCTTTGGGGCAGATTGGGGCAGAAAGTGGGGCCTGGGGCAGAATAGTGGGGTGGGGTGGTAGTGCCTAATGGGTGGAGGCTACCACCCCAATTTCAGGGGGTTTGGACAAAGGGGTGATATTTGAGAATTTTTGAAGTTTTAGTGACTTTGGGGCAGTTTGGGGGCAGAAAGTGGATCTGCCCCAAAATAGTGGGGTGGGGTGGTAGTGCCCAATGGGTGGAGGCTACCACCCCAATTTCAGGGGGATTGGGCAGAGGGCTGATTTTTTGGGAATATTTGAAGTTTGGGTGTCTTTGGAGCAGATTGGGGGCAGAAAGTGGATGGAAAAAAAACTTCTGAGGTGTGAATTCTCATTGTATCATAGCAAATGAGATTTTTTTTTCAATTAGACAACTCTCATGACCCCACTTTCACTTTTTCACACTCTCTATTACTATGAATAATATGAGGAAGTAATCAATTTAGCACACTTCACCTTATGAAGACAAACCTCATAAAAATAAATTCACCAAAATTCACCTCTCTGCCCAATCACTCTTAAATTGGGGATGGGTGGTAGCCTCCACCCATTAGACACTATCTACCAGCCCACCCCACTCCTTTGGGGCAGATCCACTTTCTGCCCCCAATCTGCCCCAAAGACACCCAAACTTCAAATATTCCCAAAAAATCAGCCCTCTGCCCAATCCCCCTGAAATTGGGGTGGTAGCCTCCACCCATTGGGCACTACCACCCCACCCCATTCTTTTGGGGCAGATCCACTTTCTGCCCCCAAACTGCCCCAAAGTCACTAAAACTTCAAAAATTCTCAAAAAATCACCCCTTTGTCCAAACCCCCTGAAATTGGGGTGGTAGCCTCCACCCATTAGGCACTACCACCCCACCCCACTTTTTGCCCCAATCTGCCCCAAAGACATGAAATTTTCAGAAATTTACCAAAAATCAGCCCTTTGCCCAATCCCCCTGAAATTGGGGTGGTAGCCTGCACCCATTAGGCACTACCACCCCACCCCACTCCTTTTGCCCAGATCCCATGCTATGCCCCCAAACTGCCCCAAAGTCACTAAAACTTCAAAAAATCGCCAAAAATCAACCATGAACCGAATCACCCGAATTTTTTGGGTCCAAAATTCGGGTGATTCGGCTCATGCCCGAAAAATATCGGGGGACATCAGGGGTGATTTTGTTCGGCCCTGAATCACCCGAAATCGTTCGTTTCGGGCACAGATTGTTCTGTGCCCGAAATTTTTTGCACATTCTTAGAAGAAAGTGTATATAAATTTAGTTAGATAATTGAATATAGTGTACAATGCATTAAACATAGTAAAGAAACTGGTGGTTAACATTTTTAGATTAAAAACAGCTTGTGAGCAGCTTAGAAATCCACCACTTTTCACCTCATAGGCTTTCCTGATTTGCCACCACCAGCCACATAGTACTTTATTTTCTGAGCAGTGTGATTTCCTACAATAGAAATAGCATTATGCATGCTGAGATATGTCATTGGCATTATGCATGCCAAGTTATTGCAATAGCAGTCTCTGTGGACTAATTAAAATTGTGTGGAAGGAGAATTCTTGTTTATTTTGCTGGGCCGTAACTTGTGAGTAAGTCTTAAATATATTATGTGTGTCTACTGCAGTGGGTAAGGTGGAGAAAACGATAATAGAGCTACAATCAGGCTAATAAGGTGGATGTTCCAGGTCTATAATTCTACATTGATAAAGCTCTTTAGAAAGCAGGGCTTTGAAAAAGCGCTAGCTGTCAGGCAAAAGAGTTTATTTGAATATTTTCAAATTTATAACAGCATCTGAGTCCAGATCACTTTTCAAGGCAGCTGAATAGATATTTAGGAACATTCAATAGTACTAATTTGGCTCTATTATTTCTATCTGCCACTCCAGTAGTTCAATAATTGAAATGCTGAATAACAGTTTCCCCCCACTAAATTGTAATGATGCCCTTTATAATCCTCTCTTTAATGCAGTTCCTGAACTTTAGAAAGGTTGCTTACTGCCAAATGTCAGTTCATCACAAGCAGCTGCAATGGAAACCCTCTTGTTTTATGATCCATTATGCCAAATAAAATTGGCATTGCCCAGTGAATGTGCTAGATGGGTGTCTCCAATTTACTAAGGAAGGCGGGCAAGGGTGGGGAGTGAAGAGAGTATGCTGTTCAATCAAAGCGACCAGTTCGGTCCAGCTGGCACAAAGCAGGTTCAGAAGAAGACCAGACTTTTACCTTTAGATGAGGTCGTTTTGGACCGTGATGCTGAAAGGACTTTTTGGGCCCAGTACATGGTATATGGATTGGGCCTACCGCCCCAATCTACTGGCAAGAACATCTGTTTAAGTACATATATGACATTGCTACAGAATCACAACCTAGCAATAAGGATGGGTGTCGGGATGCCATGCCTGGTTGCCTGTGTGGCCCTGTGGAGTCTGAAGAAGGACATGGCATCCCTCCTTTGGGGCTTCTGTTCCCGTCAGGGGGTGGCAGGGGTGAGAAGGGTCCAGGCTGTTTGGGTTCCAGTGGGGTTGAGAGGGCAAGGCAGGGAGAGCTGCACAGAACAGATCCAGGGAGACAGCTAGGTTGGGTGGGGCAGGAAACAGGAAGCAAGGTCGTGAAGCGGGCGGGGCTGGAAGTAGGCTTTAAGCCCTGTCAGCTCTGCACTAGGGTATTTAAAGACAAGGCAGCTGATGATGAGGGGCTGCTTCTGAGTATGGGAGCCAGGAGTTACCCAGGAGAGGGAACCGGCTGAATGCAGCAAGCCAGGAGGAGGACCCGTGTGACAAACTAACCTCCCCGTGGCTGTTCCTGAGACTGAATTTTTCTGTGCCTACCCAGTCATTCTGGAGTTCCAGAACAGCTAGGAGCCCACCTCATCTTCTGGGAGTCTGACAGTAGGGGAAGGCTTGCATATGTGTGTGCACACACTCCTCAGTCTAGTTTGAATGGCTTCTAGGCTGGTTGCTAAGCAGAGAACTCAAGGTCCCAGCACAACATGTGTGCACTTGAGGGGAAATCCCCCCCCCGCCCTAGCAGCTGTTTGTTGAGGAGGGCTACACAACCTCAGCTCTCCAGCTGTTCTCTTAGATGCCCATCACCCCTAGCCAGAGTGGCCAGTAGTCAGCGATGGTGGAAGTTCTAGTCCAACAACAGTTGGAGGGGCAAAGTTGTGCAGTGCTGATCTACAGCAGGCCCAGTTCCTGTTTTGCTGACTTTCTCTTTCAGAAGGAGGAAGACATACCAAGATAGGAAAGCCAACCAGTTTCTGCAGTAGTAGCATGCAGCATGGAGATAAGGGAAAGAAAGGAGATGCGGATCGTAGAAGAGTAGGTAGGGGGTAATGATAATAGGGCCCATGCTGGCTGTGAGGTCAGTACAAGAAGTACTGTTTTGGACTAAATTACTAAAATGCTCAGTGGAGGATAGGTGGGAAAGGGAGGAACAGCATTGTAGTATAAGGAACCTGAACAAAATGAATTGAATTTGGAGTTTATCTATCCATCTATCCATCCATCCATCCATCGATCCCACCTTTTCAAAATTGCTTGAAGTGACTTGAATGAGAACAATAAAGGGGTGCTGGTGTATTTTATTGCTGAAGAGTAGTATATACATTTTCCAAATTCTCTCTCACTCCCCCTCCTTCTTTCTCTTATATATGTTGAAGAATTTGTTGGTTGGTTGGTTTGTGCAAAATAAAGTCGTATTTCCCAATGACCCACAGATGCCAAATTTTGCATAGACAATTGTGCCACAATTTAATTGAATGTATCACTTTTTATGCCTGAAAATGCTCAGTGAAAATGTATTCATTTTCTTGGGAGCTTTTTGAAAAAATTCTGAATATCCTACTTCCTGATTACCTACAGATACCAATTTTGGCATGAACAACCCAACCACTTAAATTAGCTGTATGCAGCACATTTTATACCAGAATAGGATTGCTTATTTTTTTTTTTTTTTAAGGAATTCTGAAAATAATCAGCAGATTGAACAAGTGATAGGAACAAGTGGTAGCAGGGGTGTAACTATAATAGCGCAAGGGGAGACCGTTGTCTCGGGGGGCCCTGCCTCAGGGGGGGCAGAGACATGTCTCCTCCACCCAATGCCTGGGGAGGGCATTTTAAAATTTTGTCTCTGGGCCCACTCCAACCTTGTTACGCCCCTGAGTGGTAGGCTTCCTGAGTTGGTAGACTTCCAAGGAGTCACAATCCTCAGGAGTCACAAATTGAAACTGATCCATTCTAATTGAATTTTTGTATTTTTTTTACAGAAGAAATTCTGAATATAATCAGCAGATTGTAACTGTTGGTGTTCATAACAGATTTTTAACATGCAATAATCTGATTAGTAATTAAAAAAACAACATCATGTCCAAGAGAAGCAGAACACCGCCTAGGGATGTACATATCAAGTGGTATTGAAAAATGATAAATGAATGAATAAATAAAATAAGCTCTTTCTCAGGTTCACATTTACTATTATTCAAATTTATCATATATGGTAATTATTCAATTAAATGAATAGTGTTTCCATTCAAAATCCTAGAAATGTCAAATTGTTCTTTTACTTCTCTTTTCAGACACATTAATAAAAAATTATATTACATATATTTAATTTCTCTATCAGTGTAATCTACACAAAATGACTTTGCCCAGTCAGTGATGGAGCTCATTTACTGGCAGCCAGATGGCTGCTTGAGAGACAAGTAGTACTTCTAGTACTGCTGCAGATGTAGTTGATTTTTTCATACAGGGAAAACAATGCTACCGGTAAACTGTCCACTTACTGGATTTTACTATTTCAGCTGTGTCAAACACCTCTGAAGTCCCTCAAATCACCAGATTTCTGGTGAAAGTGCTTGATACAAATACAGTATGTTTGGGCCAGCACTCAGATAATGTTTTAATGTGATTTTTATGGAGTTTTGTTGTATTTTAATTTTTGTTAACTGCCTTGGGATGCCTTATGAAAGGCAGTATAGAAAAAGAACAATGAATAAACAAAATAAAGTCCTGAAGCTTTTATGAGCCCACAAATATGCCATTGCACCGTAGCCACAGTGACCTACAGATCTTCCTGCTGAGCACAGAGGCGGATTAAGCTCTTTGCTGCCCGTAGGCGGCCATAGATTTGCTGCCCCAGCAGCAAGGGAAGGAGGAGGAGAGGGAGTTTAAATCAAATTCTTTAATGTTTAAAGCTGCCACTACACAGGAGCGCAGTGGCGAGAGCTCCCTTACACCTGCCACTGCGTCTCCAAAATTATGATGGTAGTGAGTCAGGGATGGGCAAGACAGATTTGCAGGTACACAACACGGAGAGAGTGGCGATACCCCCCCCAACCCATGCCTGCCCAGTTACCAAATGACTGCAATTGCCCAGTTTTTGGCCTTTCTGTGCACGTGTGTGTGTGTGTGTGTGTGTGTGTGTGTGTGTGCAGAAAAGCCTGTAGTTGGGTGATTGCATTCATTTGGGAGGCGGGCGGGCTTGGGTTTGGGGGATGTCGCTGCCATCTCCACCACATTGGTGGAGAGAGCGTTGATACTTCTCCTATCCCAAACCCGTTTAACTTCCAAATGACTGCAATCGCCCAACTTCAGACCTTTCTGCACACGTGCACGTGTGCAGAATGCTCGAAACCGGGCAATTGCAGTTATTTGGGAGGTAGGCAGACTTGGGTTATGAGGGGTATATCTGCTCTCTCAATACCGCATGCCTGCAAATTTGTCTTGCCCTGACCCGCCACTGTCAATTTGGGAGGCAGGCTGGCAGGTGCAAAGGAGCTCTTGCCACCATGCTCCTGCATGGTGGCAGTTTTAAACATTTAAAAAAGTTTTTTTCCAATGAACAAAATTTGCTGTTGGGGGAATTTTGCCACCATAGGCAGTCACCTCTGCTGCATCTCTGTTAATCCGCCAGTGGCTGAGCATCACCATTTTTACACACTTTGTAATGCCCCACCTACTTATTTTGTACAAATGAGGCATGATTTATATTCAGAGTGGAAGAGTAAATTCCTGCACTTTTTGTAACTTTCTGCCATGAAACATAGCAATAGAACTTTTATACAGTTTGAAACTAAAAAAAGTCACTATAAATCAATCAGTGTAATAATTCTCTTCAAAGTCCATGCACTTAATGTTCTGATCATGTATTACCACCATGTGAATTCTCAGAGCTTTAAATCCAGCCATTGAGGAGTTATTGATGTTTCAATATTTCCCATTGATTCCTATGGAAATCCGACTTAAGACATGAGTGTCTGACAATTTTAAAAGGTCCTAATCCGATTCTGACCATTTTCATGTTGGACTGGATTGTGTTGGATCAGATCTGACAGTTTTTCAGGTGCACAGGCCTAATCAGTAGTGCACAATGATGACACATCATTGACACTTATCATGTCCTATTTGTGATGAATCTGAATTCTGTATACAAAATCAAATTAATTATGGAGCAGAGCAGGTAAATTTTTCATTCCTAATTTTAAAAATATTATATATTTTGTACCATCTTGCAACCATGTTGTGAACATGCAGTTAAACTGTGGGATTATATTTCATTCATCAGTGGTGAGAAGTTGGACTAGAAGAACCTCTCAAGTAAAATTATTAATGGCTGGATGTTATGCTGATTAGATTTAGTTGGTCATAAAGCTTGCAAGTGAACTAAATCTAGCTGGCTGTGCTGTGCTGTGCTTACAGTCCAACATTGCCCTCATTACAAAACCATCATTCATTTACCATGTTGGCAGGCTGTGCTTCAAAACTCCATGTCGAAGTTTCATGTGCAAGAGAATTAATGGCCCTCTCATATCATTAAAGCATGGGAAATGTTTGTTATTTAAGACTGAGAGGCATTCTGAAAATAATATCCAGCACTTCAGTGGATACTGCAGGTAAACATCAGTTGGCATTAGCCATAATGTGCCTGGCCCTTATATTTATGATGGACACCACATTTCAAGGTTGATTGATATGCAGAGAGGGTCTCTGGGTACAATTCTTTTCCCTTAAGGTAGTAATAATACTCAGTGCAGTGGCAGCTGATGCTTCCAGAGCTGGGTGTTTGTGTGGAGGGTAGGGCTAGATGGCACAGAATGGGCCACAGCTGCATTCCCCCAACCAACCTGACCTCGCTGCTCCCTTCTTGCTTTGCCCTAGCTTTAACTTGAGCATACACGGCTGGTCACTCACCTAGGGGTGTGCACAAACTGGAATTTATGGTTCAGTTCAAATTTGGAGTTAACTGTGTTGCTGCCACGTGGGCAGGTTGCTGGAAGGAGTGCCGAATGCTTGGGCTGCACCTGGGGGCTTTGAGGAGTGGCAGTGGCCACTGCTGTGCCACTAACAACCTTAATCTACTTTTAAAGGTACCCTCTCACCGCCTTCCCAGCTGCCCTTTAGAAGGCTTTTGAAGCATCCCTCCACCCTTTTGCTTGTAAAGGGGAATCCTCACTGGATTCCTCTGTGCAAACATAGCCCCTCCATCCTGAATCATTGATCCTGAACCATTATGGTCCAGGATTGGTTCGGTTCAATTGTGGACCAGACCACCTCCAGTCTGGTTTGTGATTGAACCATCAAACTGGCCCAATTCGAGGTGAACTGGTGTGGGGTTGAATGGTTCATGTAAAGCCCTACATTCACCAAGTTGCACAAGATGGGTTGGTCATACATGGGCTAGGATCCCCAGCAAATGGCTCTAACCTGGCTTAACCAGGCTTAATCTGGTTTAACCAAGCAAACCTCAAGCCCATGCATCTTAAATTATGTGGCATGAGATGAGAGAGACAGAGAAAGCACCAGGTTGGCGCAGGCAGAGAGAGAGACAGAGACAGCTGCGGCCTATTCTCCCTCAGACGAGGATTGTATCCGAGGAACATGGGTTGTTGCCACCTACTGCTCCGAGACAGGGCCAATCAGAAAATATCTTGATAGCAGGAGGGAGGGACAACCCCCTCGCCTCTTCAGTCTTAGCCCTGTCTCGCTCCAAGCAGGTGCTCTCCTTTTGCTTCGCTCCAGTTTTCACCTTTTCGTATTTTCTACTGCCTTAGCTAGTTAGCTAGCAGTTTGGGGCATAAAGAGGGAAAAGACCTGTCCTAGCGCTCCGCTCGCGATCTCTCCTGCATTCGCGGCGGTGAGTTTTTAACCATGGAGGTTTCTGGCTCGCGCTGTGAGAGGGAGGCCTCTCCCTCCCTCTCTGAGGACTCCATCGCCCCGGCGGTGTGCCATGCTGAGTGGGCTGCGGCTACCTCACCCGTGCCCGTGACTCAGCCCCCCCAGCCGAAGAAGCCCAAAAAGCTCTCTAAGGAGAAGAAGGCGGCAGCGCGCGCGGCCAAGCGCATCGCACCTCAATCGCCTGCGGGCGTTGGTCGAGGGCATGGGGTGTCTGGCGGGGGGACCCAGTCTCTCCCGCTGCTATTGGAGAGCGGCTCGGGGACTCAGGCAGAGGATCAGCCGGGTGGGGGAATCCCGTCCCCTCCGACAGTTATGGACTGTGGCGCGGCGCCCCGGCCCCATTCGGAACAGCAAGGCTCCCAGGTAGGGATTTCACTCTCGGGAGAGCCTGCCGCCAAGCGCGCCTGTCCCTCTCCTCCCTCTCTAGAATGGAGGTCTCCTGGTGCGCCTGAGGAGAAGATTCCTCCAAGTTTCGCTGCCCTCCTCCGGCGGGTAGTCGCAGAGGAGTTTGGCAAACTTGTCCCTGATCTCGCCCGGCAAATTCCCGTCTCCACCACTCCGGCATCCATTTTGAATCCCCAGGCGGCGGGAACAGTCGATTCGGCCGCCATTTCGGGGGAACAGGCGGGAAACTCTCTCGTTTTGCCGCCTCAGCCGTGCGCTCCTGGGTCTTTGAGGGCACCTTTGGGACCGCCTACGCTGTCGCCCTGTGCTCCTTCTCGCCCTTCTGGGCAAGGGGCTACTTCAGCAGCACCCGTCTTATTTCCAGAGGAAGAAGGGGAACAGCCTTCTGAGGACTCTGATTCAGGCAAGGAGGAGGGGGAGCTGTCTGGAGATGAAGGAGAGTTTTTGCCGCCTTCCCAGGCCCCCTATTGTTTGTTTAGTCAAACTGATTTCCCAGTTCTCCTTCATAAGGCCCGGAAGTCCCTCCGCTTGGAGGGGTTTGTTTCTACACCACAGGAGGTGCCAGAAGGGGATCTGGCTGTGTTACCTTCGCTGAAGGCCCCGGAAGTGGCTGTCCCTTGTTCCCAGATATTTCTAGACATTATTCAAAGTGAATGGGACCGGCCCTTAGAAAGCAAGGGTCCTCCACTCGGGGTTAGGTGACTTTACACTATTCCCAAACCAGTTATGGATATGTTACAGGTCCCTCCGGTGGACAAGGAGGTCGCTGCTCTCGTAACTAGGGCAGTCCTTCCAAAGGACAGGGATGAGGTTCTTCGTAATGTGGAGGACAAGAAGTGTGATGCTGCATTACGCAGATCACATGAAGCCTCGGCCCTCGCTGTCAGGGCTTCAGTGGCCAATTCCATTTTTGCTCGAGCGTCTGTTTTATGGGTTAGGGACCTTCTTCCCATGGTTCCGCCGGAGCTCGTGGCCCTTCGTCAGGGTCTCAATAAGTTAGGCAAGGCTTCTGCCTTTATGGCCGACAGCTCCCTGGATGCCGTCCAGCTGTCTGCCCGGGCTATGGCTTCTGACATCACAGTCAGGAGACACTTATGGCTCAAAAACTGGAAAGTTGATCAGAAGTTGAGGAGCAATTTGGCCAATTCTTCCTTTAAAGGGGGTAAGCTTTTTGGGGAAGTATTGGAGCCCGTGCTAGTCGAGACTAAAGACAAGAAAAAGGCTATGCCCTCCTCCGTTCAGCGGCAGGAGCGCAGATCCTTCTCTAATGCTTCTTCTTCCTTTTCCTCCCACTCCTCAAGCAGCTTTGGGCAGAAGGGGTACCGGTCTAATTTTCGTGCCCGACAGAACAAGCAGGACAAGCCTTCTTGGTCCAGACCCCAGGGCTTCTCCAGAGACCGGCCTCAAGGGAAGTTCCAACATTCAGGCCAGTATGCGAAGTCCGGGTTCAAACGCCCCTCTCCACAATGACTCCGTGCCGGAGCCGCAGGTGGGCGGCTGGCTGGCATTCTTCGCCCACCAGTGGACCTGGACGTCCACAGATGCCTGGGTTCAGCACATAGTTTCCCAGGGTTACAGCCTGGAGTTCCTATCCCGGCCCCCAGACCGGTTCCTCTCCTCTCCGCTATCCTGCAACATACGCAAGCAGGCCCTGATGCTCAAGGCAATTCGCCACCTGCTCGACATCAGGGCAATCGAGCTGGTCCCCCCAGAGGAGGCAGGACATGGAGTTTATTCTATACTATTTTTGGTTCCAAAAAAGACCACAGAATGGAGGGCCATTTTGGACTTAAAGTTCGTCAATCGCTTCCTCAAGGGGAGGCATTTTCGGATGGAAACCCTGAGGTCCATCCTCATGACCCTCCAGGAAGGGGACTACTTGGCCTCCATAGACCTCAAGGAGGCCTACCTCCATGTTCCCATTCACCCTCTGGACAGGAGGTTTCTGCGGTTTGAGTATGCAGGGGTCCATTACCAGTACCGGGCGCTCCCCTTCGGTCTCTCGACTGCGCCGCGAGTGTTCACCAAGATTATGGTGGCACTCGTGGCGCACTTGAGGACCAGGGGGATACATCTTTACCCTTTTCTGGATGACCTTTTCATAAGGTCGCCATCTTGGGACAAAGGGCTTCTGGACATCAGGGAGACCCTAGCGGTCTTAGCCAGTCACGGGTTTCTAGTGAACCACAAAAAGAGTTCCCTAGTCCCCAGCAATGTGATTCAGCATTTGGGGGCGATAATAGACACATCTCGGGGGACGGTCCATCTCACTGACGAAAGGAGACAAAAGTTGCTTGCCACTTGCTGCAAGCTGCGGGGTCAAACTCAGGCACAAATTCTGTATCTCTCCCACTTACAGGGCCTGATGGCTTCCACGATCGGGATTGTGCCCTGGGCGCATTTTCATTCTCATCCTCTACAGTGGCTCCTTCTACCCCTTCAGGAACTCATCACGAGCAGGTCGAGACTCAAGGTGTCCCTGACTTCTCGTGTTCATCTGCCCCTCAGGTGGTGGATGTCCCAGGCTCTCCGCAGGGGGGTGAGTTTTCTGCCGGTCGACCGGGTCGTGGTGACGACCGACGCAAGTCTCTCAGGATGGGGAGGTCACTGTGGCCCTCAGGTGGCTCAGGGTCCGTGGTCAGACGTAGAGCGTCGCCAATCCATCAATTGGTTGGAGCTCCGGGCGATTCGGCTAGTCCTGGCTCGATTCCTTCCCGAGATTCGAGGTCGGCACGTGCTCGTGCGCACCGACAATGCCACCGCCAAGGCACATCTCAATCGTCAGGGGGGAACGAGGTCTTGGCCCTTAATGTGCGAAGCCGAGACTCTGTTGCGCTGGGCAGAAAAGAACCTGGCCTCATTGGAGGCCGATCATATCAGCGGGGTGGACAACTCGGTGGCAGACTGGCTAAGCCAGTCTCAGCTGGATCAGGGGGAATGGATCCTGGACGATCGAGCGTTCAGGGAGATTGTCCTCTGGTTCGGGGTTCCCCTAGTCAACCTCTTTGCACTTCCAGTCAACTCCAAGGTGCCCAGATTTTTCTCCAGGTTTCCATCTCTGGGGGCAGAGGCGGTGGATGCTCTGATGTCCCCCTGGCCGCAGGGTCTGCTCTATGCTTTCCCACCCTTTGCGGTGTTATCCCGGACGGTGCGGAGGATCAGATACCAGAAAGCAGAGGTCATCCTCGTGGCTCCGCATTGGCCACGGCGGCCGTGGTTTTCGGACCTGGTCGCCCTCTCGATAGAGCCCCCTCTATAGCAGTAGCAATAGCACTTACATTTATATACCGCTCTATAGCCGGAGCTCTCTAAGCGGTTTACAATGATTTAGCATATTGCCCCCAACATTCTGGGTACTCATTTTACCGACCTCGGAAGGATGGAAGGCTGAGTCAACCTTGAGCCCCTGGTCAGGATCAAACTTGTAACCTTCTGGTTACAGGGCGGCAGTTTTACCACTGCGCCACCAGGGGCCCCTCTGGGAACTCGAGCGCATCTTCTCCACCAGGGTCCCGTCCTTCATCCAGACCCAGCGTGGCTCAATCTTCACGCTTGGAGATTGAGTGGGACTCTCTAGCGTGTTGTGGATACCCCATTGTGGTCCAGGATACTATCTTGGCCTCGAGGCGGCCGTCCACGGCTCGTATATACCAGTCTACCTGGCAAGCCTATACTCAGTGGTGTCTCGCCTCCGGGGAGGACCCTCTGGCGGCTTCGGCGACGCAGGTCTTAGGCTTCTTGCAGATGGGTCTAGATAAGGGCCTCCATCCCAACACTCTGCGTCGCCAGGTGTTCGCTATTTCGTCTGTGCTAGGGGTTCCAGGAGTCCCTTCCATGGCTGCACATCCCCATGTACAGCGTTTCCTGAAGGGAGCAGCTGCCTTAAAGCTCCCTCCCATCCATCGTTTTCCCACGTGGGATCTCAATTTAGTTCTTGGGGCCCTCTCAAAGGCACCATTCGAACCTTTGCGCGCTGTTCCTCTACGGATTCTAACCTTGAAAGTTTTGTTCTTGATAGCCATCACGTCAGCCCGTCGGGTCTCCGATTTGGGTGCCTTGTCCGTCAGGAAGGAGCTGTGCCTGGTTTTTCCTGACTATGTGATTCTTCGCACTGACCCCACTTACCTTCCCAAGGTGAACTCCATCTTTCATAGGGTGCAGGAGCTGATGCTCCCCTCCTTTTGTCCTAATCCTTCCTCCCCAAAGGAGAGGGAATGGCACAAATTGGACGTCCGTCGTGCGATCCGTATTTACTTGAGGCGGACTAAATCTTTCAGGGTCTCCGAATCCTTTTTTGTGTCCTTTCGTGCCAGTTCTATGGGTAGGAAGGTCTCTGTCTCCTCCCTGTCACGCTGGATCTGCCAAACTATCCAGCTGGCCTACGCCGCGGCAGGAGAGACTGCGTCTGAGGGTATTACCGCTCACTCCACCCGGAGCGCAGCAGCCTCTGCGGCCTTGTCTACCTTGGCCCCCTTAGCTGATATTTGTAGAGCTGCCACTTGGGCGTCCCTTTCTACCTTCGTTAAACACTATAAGATACACGATTGGGCCTCTGCAGATGCATCCTTTGGCCGACGTGTATTGCAGAGGGTGGTCCCTACTTAGGATCAGACCTTCTGGTGTGTGCCCTCCCGATTTGGGTTATAGCTTGGGTATGTCCCATGTTCCTCGGATACAATCCTCGTCTGAGGGAGAATGAATCGTTGGCACTTACCTGAATGGTCATTCTCCTCAGACGTATGGATTGTATCCGACCCACCCAATTGTGTGTCTGATCCTGTTCCCCTCTGATTGTCCTTCTTCTACTGTACCCTATATTACTGTGGGGTGGTGTTTTCCTCCTCTGTTCTGCGGTTTAATTGAGGGGGTGTTTCAGTGTTAGGCTTGGGCCAGGCATCCTTGTCAGTTGCTTCTTTGGGCACCTTGCCTTACTTTAGTTTTCTACAGTGTTTATTCTAGTTTGCCTTTTTTGGAGCTTCGAAGCGCTTTGTTAATGACTGAAGAGGCGAGGGGGTTGTCCCTCCCTCCTGCTATCAAGATCTTTTCTGATTGGCCCTGTCTCGGAGCAGTAGGTAGCGACAACCCATGTTCCTCGGATACAATCCATACGTCTGAGGAGAATGACCATTCAGGTAAGTGCCAACGATTCATTCTGTTCCTACGTCCTTCACCCCCACAAGCCCTGACGCCAGTGGTTGCCTCTGATTCAGTGTATCTTAATTCATGTATTGAGCACAATCCAAACAAACTCAAAGATCAGTTTAAGCTCCTCAGCCTGGGGGCTGTGACATTCATTTCAAACAAAGGGTTATTCAATATAACAAATTTACATATAATGAACAAAATTCTAAAATGTTATAAATAGGGTAAATAATGTCAATGTATGGTTCACATTATTCCTTGTCATAACTCACAAAGAAAGAGATAAAGGTGAAAACCGAAAGACAATATTTTGAAAGTGGAAAACAACACGTGCTTATCCACAGTGCATTTCTACCTTGTGGTAATTATTGCCACTAAAATTTATAACACAAGAGCTTATCACTGTAAGACTTATTTCATCCATTTACATTGTCACCTGTTTTTTCTTGGTTCAGGATATTTAACAGCCAGCAAATAGTGGCTCTAAGTGCTATTCTGTTTGTTTTATATTTCTTCCAGTGAAGGATCTGAAATTGCCACTGAAAGAGACAGAAAGTTGGCTGAAAGGCACCACTGGGACAGTAGCACAAACTCAAAACTTGAAATAAGATACAAATATTTATTAATGAGAGTGAGCAGCAGCCACAACAGTCACCTAGGGAAAGTGTGGATTCTCAACATGCCATACTTTTCAAACAGCTCTCTAAAGGCTATAATTTGTTTAAACATAAGCTGAATTTAGTTTAATAATAACTAGAGGGGATGTGGAAGACCAGCAGTCCAACGCACAAGCCAATCAAGCAGAAGCATTTGGATATAAGCCAATTTACTCCAATTGAAGTTAATGGCCTTGAAAACAGAAATGTGGGTTGGGTTGTAATTGGATGAGGCCAGGCTGGATGTCAGCAACACTCTTCTGACCCTAGAAAAATGTGCTAATGTCTGGAAGAAGGTGGCAAAAAAGAATATACTGTTGTGAACTATACCTGGTTTCGCACTCTGTACATGCTCAGAGGGAAAGAGGCAAAGTCACATCATACACAAACTGAGTTGGTTCTTGGAGATGGTGACCATGTAGGATCTGGGCGCGCAAACAGAGATAGAGAGAGACACACTCAGAAAGTTCAATGGGCTTTATTATAAAAAAGTTGCTCATCAGGACAAAATAAAAACATGTTTCCGATTCAAGGTGTAGTGTAATGTGCCTAACTAACATATGGGTGTGCAATCAGTAATTACAGCTATCTAACAATCTAACAAATCCTAAATAAAACATTTAGAGAGAAGCAGAGAAAGAAGAAGGGGGGGCTTGGGAAGAGGGGGTAGCAGTGATTAGTAAGGAGGAGGAAAGTAGGGATCCAAGGCTTGTGAAGGCAGCATATTTACCAGGATCAGAGGCTTGAGAACAGTGGATCTTTCAGCTGAAGGAGAAGCTTTTGGCTGGAGACAGGCTGAGAGTCAGAGCACCATGGCTGGGGAAGTCTTGACTTCTCACTGCGCAGTGGAAGTCACAGACAGTTTCTGTCCATGGACAGAGTTCCTGCCTCTAGCCCCGCGGCTTGGGCAGCAAACCCTTGGATTGCTTGTGAGCAGATCTTGCTTGTAGGCACAGGATTGCTTGTAGGCACAAGACTGCCATGTCCAGAGGCTCCTTCTTATCCTTTGACTCCTTCCATCCTTTGATGTTCATTTGAGTCTTCTGGATCACAAAAGGCATCTATTCCTGCTATCCTCTGAATATTGTCTTTTAATTACCAAAATTAGCTCAGGATATTTGGTCAGTCCAGGGTAAACAGGGGTCTCTCCGCAGAGTATTGTTCTATTGTCATTCCCCAAAACAAATCTACATCTTCTCCTGCCTTGTCCCAAGAATGTTAAAAGTCAGGAGTTAGTGAAAGAGTTAGTTCTATTTGTGTGAGACAGCAATTAAATTACTTCTTGTGTACCTCTATCTAGTGTGTAATTATAACAAGAGAATATTTAAAGTAACATAAAAAGGGGTACATGTGTGAGATGAGTTAATCAATACATTTGACTGAGGCAGAAGCATCCTGTCAGTGAGGTCAGGGGATTACTGGACAGCCAGTTAATTTCAGCAGTGTGAGACTGGTAATTAAGCTTGACCCATTGTGTCTCTTGTGAGTTCCTCAAACACTGATAACCAATACTAGATTACCCCTGCCTTTACAAATCATTTACCAGGCAGTCATGAGATCTGGGCATCATGTTCACCTCAAGTTCAGGCATTTAATTGAACTCTTATTATAAAATGAAATCAGATACAGGCCTGAATTCCATATACTTCTGGGCCGGTACCTCTAATGTTGGGGTGCCCAACAATACATTTAGCTGTAAACCGCCTAGAGAATTCGGTAGTGGGCAGTATACAAATTTATTAAATAAATAAATGAAAAACAAACAAACTAGGCATATCTTAGAGGTTCTTGTAATATCTAGGGACAAAGTTAGACATGGGCCACATTCTGATGAATTGGATTTTGTGATTCCATTTGAGCTTGAACCAATTCAAAGATTGAATTAAAGAACTGCAAAATCCTTGAACTGATTCATCAAAACAGCAGCCAAACCAGCTGTTTCAATGAATCAACCTTGAATTGATTCAAGTGATTTGAGTGATTTGGCAGTAGGGAACAATAGGGAACTCGAATCATCCCATTGTTCACCATGGGTGGGTCCTAGGGCCACCAAAGTGGGTTGGGTGGTAGGGCATGATGGATGCTACCTACCACCCAACCCACAAAAGAAATGGGCAAGTAAGTGATTTTCTTTTTAAAAAATCAATCTTTCACTGGCACCCCCATAGGATTCTATGGGGGTTTGGGGGAAAGGTTAACAAAAATAAGCACATGCTTGCCCATTTCTTTTGTGGGTTGGGTGCCACCCAACCCACTTTGGTGTCCTAGGACCTACCTATGGGGAACAATGGGGTATTTAAAGTTCCCAGTTGTTCCCTATGGCAGAAAACAACTGCACTCACAGAGTGCACACAACAATTTCAATGAATTTTGCATCCCTGCCTTGCAAACACTGCAGATTAAAAGCACACAGTCAAAGGAATCTGTTCCTCCCAACACAGAACAAACATCTTTTCAATCACAATCCAAAAAATGCCCCCCAAATAATCACTGATCCAGAATCCACTGTCAGCCAGAGTGTCTGTGCTGTAGAAACATCATTGGCACAAGTTGCTCTCTCATACACAATTATGACTCCTTGCCTCAGCATTGCAACAGCTACCACAGTAGCACCCTTAGCAGCAAGCATAGCCATCAGCTCAACTAGAATGTCTTCAGCCACATTTGACATTTTGCAATGCAGATTGGAGAATAGACCAGAACAGTGAGTGAAGCACAAGTTAGTCTCAAGGCCAGACATCACAGCAATCACCAAGAAATATTACACACAGAGACAGAGCTGAGCTGCCACTATCCATTTTCTGCCACAGCACCATCTCACAAACAGACCAAGCCACAACTCCAGGCAGCCAGGCAACCAAGTTCTGCCTTTGTCAATCTGAGATCCAGCAAAACCAGATAGTTAATAATACAGAAGCCATAGCAGAGCATATTGTACTCAGTGCTGAGAAAAGAAAACCACAACATCAAACCTACCTTGATTCCTTCCTTCCTCCTCTCCTGATGTATCCTCCTCAATGGCACACTAAGGGCTCTCTCTGTCTCCCTTCCCCAGTCCCTTTGGAAGCATTTTGAAATTCTCCCCTTTCGTTCCCTCTCCTTCCGCCCTTTCCCCACCCCAGGGGGCACAGTTGCACATGACAACACTTCATTTATATGATAACAAGCTAACCAAGAAGCAAGAAGATCTCAAGCCAATCAGATGCCAGTACCAGAAAACCAATCTGCAAGGGGGGAAAGCCTGCCAGAATGGTGCCGGAATCACTCAACTTGATTTTAGCTTGAATCGGGGTTGTTTTGATTAAAACTTGAATCAGACCCTTTATTTTAATGGAGTTTTGTTTTGAGTTTGAATCACTCGAAATGGCCCGATTCAAATTCAAATCAATTCAAACTTGAACTTGTTTGGGAGTGCATCGGGGGCGTAGAGGATAACTGCGGGTTCACTGAACCCACGGTTTGTAACGTCCGGATGGGCCCATAGGCAGTTCCAAGTGGGAGTGTCCCCAGATGAATTGTGTGTTTTTTAATGCTGAATACCCTAGTTCACAAGGAGTCAGTGAACCAAGCTCTGTCTAAGCTACATCTTGCAACCTCTTAGGTTCTGCAGCCTCTCAGGTTCTGGTCCCCTCACCTCAAAACAAAGCTGGAAAAGGTACAAAAAGGGAAGCATGATTATATGATTGGAGTAAAAGCATTTGGGTCCTTTCAGTTTAGATATCTATAGGGAACATTATTCATGATTTGAAGAAAACAGATAAAGATAATTCCCTCCTCCACTCGAATAACAGTAGAGCTCAGTCACCCAGTGAATGTATTTCTTCACACAATGCACAATAAATTTCAGGAATTCACTGCCACAAGATTTGGTGATAGTTATTGGCTTAGATAGCTTTAAAAGAAGAATTAGATAAATGTATGGAGGGAATTGCTATTAGTCATTAGCTACAAGGAAAATCCATGTTCAGAGTAAGTATCTCTCTGAATGCCAGTTACTGGAAAGCATGAGGGGTATTTCCTTCATGCCTGCCTGGCTGGCTACCCAGGAGAAGCTATCTGGCCACTGTTGGAAACAGAATGCTAGTCTAGATGAACCTTTGGTCTGGCCCAGGAGGGTATTTCTTCTGTTCTGAAGCAGTGTACATACAAGCAAGTTCAATTCATGGTTCTTCACTTGCTGAATTATCTGTATGCAGTTCAGAAATGTTCTTACGAATAATCTATGGGTAGTCCCTTCCCCTCAAAAGAAATGAGCAGAAATGTTGACCTATATACATGCTACAGCATCAGCACAATGGTAGTTTGACTACTTCTGCCATAAATACCATAAATGGACTCAAAATAGTGTCTCAGCTAATTTTTCCTACATATCTTGCTGATTTCCCATGTTGTTTGGGAATAGTAAGAGCTTCTTCACATAGTATGGGTTTTTAAAGATGTCCACCAAAGACATTTCTTTGCAAATATGTATGTAATGCAGGTAACTTTGTTAGGAAGCTGGGAATGGTTGGGGCTCACAGTGTAATGTCCATGACAAACCTGGGTTTACTGCTGCATAATCTGTGAAATGGTGTTTAGTAGTTGTTGGAAGTCGGTCTCTTCACTTTAAACTTAGCACCAAACTTCTAGAAAGTGATTTGCCATCTGCTGAAGCCTTAAGGTAAGAATGCATGCCAAGTAATCATTCACTAAGGAATGTTCTCTATCTTCCTTATGGATGATCGTGAATGTGGTTGCATTTCATTCTCCAAATTGTGTTAAATTTTCTTGTGACTCACTTTAGTCAATAGAGCAGAGTGAATGATATGTTTTGAAAGATCTCCCATCTCTCCTCTCAGCATTCACTTTTTTTTTCATTTTAAAACTGGAGACTCACAGCTCTGTGCTGTGTGGTATTTGTGATCTATTGGTCAAGTTCTGCTTGATTAATGCACAATTTTAGTATTTTCCTCCCAACCTGCAAACTGCTTTCCTTCAATGATTAAAAAATGAGCACTTGGCACTCTTAAGCACACACGCTGATGTTCCAGACTCAAATTTATCTTGTATACTTGAAAAATAGCTCTATAAACTCTAGCACATATGAAAGCTTTACTATGTGTATTCCAAGAAGCACTGAGCTGAATTATTTGATTAGGACTGCAGAAAGAATATGTATGTATGTATGTATGTATGTATGTAATTACGCATGTATTTAATCATATTTATATACTGCCTGATATATGTATCTTTACACAATTTAAATCTCTACACAATTTAAAACACAACAAATATAAAACAGAGTAAAAACAATTAAAACAATTGCATGGAATAAAAAGTTAAAACAATATCATGGGACAAAAACAATTTAAACAGTTTAAAATTAATTTCAGTTAAAAGCCTGAGAAAACAGGTGTGCCATGAGGGTCTTTGTAAAAGCAGTCAGAGATGCTCTTATTTCAACAGGGAGTATATTTCAAAGCCCCGGGACATCCACAGAGAAGGCCCGGTCCAGTGGTCCCTCTAATTTTTTTCATCTCTGTGCAGAATGAGTTTTGTTCTGGGCGGCAGTATCAAGGTAGTGTGTGTGCACCTGCATTCAGAATGGGGCCTTCCTAATTCAACCTGAGCGGGTTCTGAAATGAACTGAGTGGACATCCAAAGACTTGTGAGCATGTACACGTGCACATGCCTTAGAGGGAACACTGGCCCTGTCCCAACCCACCACCAAATGAGCTGGTGGCAGCTGTAACAGGACCACTCCAGATGATCTTAATAAGCGACATGGCTCATGAGAAAAAAGGCACTCTCTTATGTACCCTGGACCCAAGCCATTAATGATGATGATGATGATGATGATAATAATCTATTCAATTTCTATACCGCCCTTCAAAAAGTGGCTCAGGGCAGTTTACACAGAAAAACAACAAATAAATGAGATGGAACCCTGTCCCCAAAGGGCTCACAATCTAAAAAGAAACATAAGATAGATACCAGCAACAGTCACTGGAGGTACTGTGCTGGGGGTGGGTAGGGCCAGTTACTCTCCCCCTGCTAAATAAAGAGAATCACCACGTTAAAAGGTGCCTCTTTGCTAAGTTAGCAGGGGCTTTATAGGTAATAACTAGCACTTTGTATTTTGCTCAGGAACATATTGGTAGTCAGTGCTGTTCTTTTAAAATTGGTGTTATATGGTCCCTTCAAGTCTAGCTTCTGCATTCTTTAAAAAATTTAGGTTCCAGAGTCCGGACGATGTACAAAGGCAGCCCCGTGTAGAATGCATTACAGTAGTCAAGCCTGGAGGTTGCTAGCATATGCACCATTGTTTTAAGGTCATTTACCCCCAGAAATGGGCATAGCAGATAAAAAGCACTCTTTGCCAGTGCGTCAACCTGAGAAACCAGGGAGAGTTTGGGATCCAGGAGCACTCCCAAGTTATGTACCTGATCTTTCAGAGGGAGTGTAACAGAATACAGAACAGGCAGATATAAACTGTCACCCAACTGTTGTCAATATACCCATTGTTGATATAAACTTGCCCCTCACAGTCAGTACCTCTGTATTTTTTTTATTTTTTTTAATTTAGCTTCAGTTTGTTATCCCTCATCCAGACCATTACTGTCAACAGGCAGGCATTTAGGGAAGTTATGCTATTTCCTGATGAGGTCGATATGGAGAAATAGATCTTGGTGTCATCAGCATATTGATAACACTCTGCACCAAACCTCCTGATGGTCTCTCCCAGTGATTTCATGTAGATATTAAAGAACATTGGAGACTGTATGGAGCCTTGTGGAACTCCATAAATTATTCTTGGAACAGCAGTCTCCAAGTAACACCATCTGGAATCTACCAGAAAGGTTTGCATTTAAAAGTTTTGCATTTAAAGTGCATCTTCCTCACTGTCCTTTATATATTCTTCAAGGCCTCTTTTCTCCTCCTCTACTTTTTGATGGACTTTCAGCATTCATCTTCCACCTGAGCTGCGAGGGAGGTATAGCCTATCTACATCACTGCGGGGGTGCAGAGCATGATTGATGGTCATGATTTTCCTGGTCTTATGATCTAGCGTCTCTAGCTTTGCCTGGGTCCAGTCTATTATTCCTGCAGTGTATCTGATAACAGGTATAGCCCAGGAGTTTATGGCTTGTATGTTGTTCCCACCATTGAGTTTGGACTTAAGGATTTTTCTAACTCTCCTGATGTATTTACTTTCAATTCTTCTTTTAACTTCAGCGTCTGCAATGTTATCAGCCTGGAGAATGCCCAAGTATTTGTAATGTTCTTTCTCTTCCAGGTTCTTGATCTTGCTTCCATTGGGCCGTTCTATTCCTTCTGTTTTTCTTATTTTTCCTCTGCTCATTATTAATGCAGCACACTTGTCTGGTCCAAACTCCATTGCTATATCACTACTGAATATACAGACAGTGTTTAGCAGTGATTCAATTTCTGACTGGGACTTTCCATACAACTTCAGATCGTCCATGTACAGCAGATGGTTGATTTTACTTGATGTTTTAGATGTTTGGTATCCGAGGCCTGTTTTGTTTAGTATTTGTGTAAGTGGGATCATGGCGATTACAAACAACAGAGGGGATAGTGCCCTTGGAAAATGCCTCTTCTAATGCTAACCTGTCCAAGTGTCTCGCCATTGATTGTTAACTTTGTACTCTACATGCTCATTCCTTTTTTTTTATAAATATCTGAATGTTTTTGTTGACACCAGTTGTTTCTAAACATTTTATTATCCATGTGTGAGGCAATGAATCGAAGGCTTTCTTGTAGTCAATCCATGCAACACTTAGATTGGTTTTTCTTCTCTTGCAATTTTCTAAAATCATTTTGTCAATCAGCAGCTGGACTTTTGTGCCTCTGGTGTTCGGGCAATTTCCTTTCTGTTCAACTGGAAGCTGTTTGTTAGTTAATAAGTGTTGCATTACTTCATCTGCTATTATTCCAGTTAATAATTTGAACATAGTTGGCAGGCAGGTTATCGGTCTGTTATTACTTGGAACTGCACCTTTTGCTGGGTCTTTCATTATGAGATGTGTTTTCCCGGTTGTTAGCCATTGTTCAATATCAACTCCTTGCAAAGTGTGATTGAACTGTTGTGATAGTTGTTTAAGAAGGCTTGTAAGGTGTTTAAGCCAAAAGCCATGCAGTTCATCGTCGCCCGGAGCAGTCCAATTTTTAATTTTCTTTGCACTTTCACTATTAATTCTGGTGTTATTATTAGATCTTGCATTTGTTGGTTACATTTTTTGACCTCTTTCATCCAGCCTGCTTTTTTATCATAATCTCTTGGATTGTCCCATAATTTCCCCCAGAATTGCACTGTTTCTTCTTTATTTGGTGTTTCTATGTTTCTTGCAGTTTCTCCTTCTATGCTTTGGTAGAAACGTCTCTGATTCGACTGGAATTGGAGATTCTGCCTGTGTTGTGTAATTCTGGCTTCGTATCTGCTAATCTTCTTTGACACTGCTGTTATTTGCTGCTTTATTATTTCCAGGACTTCTCTAATTTTCCTTGAATCTAGGTGGTATTTTTGGATCAGATACTGTTTGGTGTTTTCATTCTTCAGCTTCTTGTCTTTCATATCTTTCAATTTACTAGCAGCTGATCTAAGCCTGGCGATTTTATTTTCTAATCTAATCTTCCATTTGGGTGATGTACTGCTTTCTTTTTTGACAGGTCCACTGATTTTATATCTGAGCTCTTGTGTTGTTATTGTTGCTGCACTGTACATTAGTTGGTTTGTTTCTGGCAAAATATTGGTTGTTATTTCTGCAAGTGCAGCATTGACATCTTTTAATGCCTTAGCAAGTTGTCTTTTGGCAACTGTTTTGAGAGCTGGAAGTCGAATCCTGGCAGTTGTTTGGTTCATGTGCTCAGTTATTTTTTGCTTTAGTTCTTGTTGCTTTTCTGTTAAACAGCATTCAGGTTTTTGAGGTGAAGGCAAAGGGGAGGTTGCCTGGTTTTGATTTTGAAACAGTTCAGCAACAGTGGCATCCTCTATTTCCAACACCTCCTCCACCTGTGCCTGAGCAACTGCTTCAGTTGGTGGTAATTCTTCCATATCTTGAGCCTGTGTTGCTCTTTGCAGTTCTTCCAGCTCAACTCCTGTGAATACTTTATTTCTTATTATGAATCTTCTCTGGTCTGCTAGCCTTTGTTCTGTTATTTCTGTATCTGGATGCTTCTCTTTCCAAATTTGGTACATTCTTTTTAAATAACCTCTTCTAGTTGGACTGGACTTGTAATAGCAGATCATTATTTCCTTGTTGGCATTTTTCGTATATTTTTTTCAGTTAAGCGACGTTTCTTCCAGTAACTTTGCAGTCTCCAGCCCTGGTTGCTCAACTGAAGATCCTGAGTCCTGTTGCCCAATTGCCACCAGATGTCCAGGGACTCCAGCACCTGGCACGGTCCTTGTTGACCCGGGCCACAACCAATCCGGTATAGATTTATTAAAGTTACATCTCACCATATTGTTGATGGGAGAGGCACTCTTTGTCTGGCTCCTCTGGTGAGACCTGTCCAGTATGGTTGGACCTCTGGCATAGCTCTCACCTTCCTCAGAGCACGCAAGCCCCACAACCAAGCCAAGGTAGTGCATTATTATTATTATTATTATTACATTTATATCCTGCTCTCCCTCCAAGGAGCCCAGAGCGGTGTACTACATACTTGAGTTTCTCTTTCACAACAACCCTGTGAAGTAGGTTAGGCTGAGAGAGAAGTGACTGGCCCAGAGTCACCGAGCAAGTCTCATGGCTGAATGGGGATTTGAGCTCGGGTCTCCCCGGTCCTAGTCCAGCACTCTAACTACTACACCATGCTGGCTCTACATGTAAGAAAGAATAGCCTCTACATGTAAGTTATTTATATATAAACTACTGTTACAAGCACAAAGCAAAATAAAATATTAATGATTATAAGGGGAAACATGTTGAAAAAGAACCATTTTCTCATATTTTGCTATTTAAGCCATTTTGAGAACTTTTTAAATATTTTAATAAGTGGAGGGGGGGGGGAGGAAATCCCACACAGAGACCAGATTAGAGCTATAAGTAGTTTATTGTCTTCAGGAAAAAAAGGCAGGAACAAAAACAGATCTATTTTGCAGAGCACTTCCGCCCTCTTATTCTTTTTAAAGTTTTTAATACTTTTGTACTCATTTCCTCACAAGAATGCATACTGTTGACATGGGGGTTTAAAAAAATTAGAACTCACTCTCTCACACACACATGGGGTGGGACTTCTCTCGCATGTGCACACACACAAACACGGTTCATAGTGGGGGAAAAGAAACACAGTGGCTTAAGTAAGGGGAACAAAACACACACACACACACACGCACCAAACCCATAAGGGTTCATTTTAATATATATATATATATATTTTACTTCCCTTCTCTGAGGGAGACAACAGGCCCAACAGCCAGCTCTCTGCAACTACCTTCAAGTGCAAAGTGGGGGAAGAGGAGCACAAGACTCCAGGAGAACCAATAAAGCTGGGAGATAGCAGGACTAGAAGTTAACCTCCTCTGCTTCTGCCAATCTCCATGAGATTCAACCCAAATTCACAGGGGGTGCAACTGTGTCCTTGCTCCGCCGCACCCCAGATCTGCCCCTGATGCAGATTTCTCAAGAATCCACTATAAATGTGATTTGTAAGTTGAACTAATGGCAGGTTTTTGTATGTCTGCCAGAATTTTCATACAAGGATTCAGAAGCAACAGAAACGATATAGGCAAATTCTCTGATGGGATCTCAGAATTCCTGCCCAAGATTATAGAAGTCTAAGGCTTCAATTCTATGCACACTTTTGTAGGAGTAAGTTCAGCTGAATCCAGTGGGGCTTGCTTCTGAGTAAACAGGAAGATGTTCAAGCTGCATGTCAGTCAACCAGTTTCCCTTGTCACTTCAGCATTTATTTGTCTGTCTGCATGTCTGTCTGCCTTTCTGTCTCTTCTTTTCTTTTCTTCTCAAACTCTCAGGCACATACTATTAATTTACTTCCTAGATAGTGGACTCTTATCTAAACAGATGAAAGGATGTGGATGGGGATCTGGGGTGGCTGTGATCTATAAGAATACCATCTCCCTTACCAGGATCCCTACTAGGGAATTGGCATATACTGAATGTGTGTACCTAAGCCTAGTGTCCAGGGATAGATTGGGACTTCTGTTGGTGTACCAATTACCTCACTGCCCAACAGAGTCCTTAACTGAGCTGACAGATCTGGTTGTGGAGTTGGCATTGGAATTGCCCAGGTTGTTGGTGGTGGGGGACGTCAATGTTCATTGTGGGACCAAATTGTCAGGAGCGGCTCAGGAGTTCATAATGGCCATGAGGACTATTGGCTTATTCCAAATGGTCTCTGTACCAACGCATAATGCTTATCTCATGCTTGATTTGGTCTTTTGTTCTGACCGTGGTGCTATTCCTGTCATGGATGACCACCCATTGTCATGGATGACCACCATCAGGTTAAAGTAGGATTTGCAACTACAACCCACCTCTGCAGGAATGAAGAAACTATTAGAATGGTTATGACCACACATGGAGTACTGCATACAATTCTAGTCACCACATCTAAAGAAGGACATTGTAGAACTGGAAAAGGTACAGAAGAGGGCAGCCAAGATGATCAGGGGCCTAGAGCACCTTTCTTTTGAGGCAAGACTATAACACCTGGGCTATTTAGTTTAGAAAAAAAGACGACTGCAGGAAGATATGATAGAGGTCTATAAAATCATGCATGGTGTGGAGAAAGTGGATAGAGAGAAAGCCTCTCACATAACACTCTAGTGTTATGTGAGTCATCCCATGAAATTGATGGCCAGGAAATTTAGGACCAACAAACGGAGCTACTTTTTCACACAACGCATAATCAATTTGTGGAATTCTCTGCCACAAGATGTGGTGACAGCCAACAAGCTGGATGGCTTTAAGAGGGGTTTGGATAACTTCATGGAGTAGAAGTCTATCAACAACTACTAGTCATAGGGTTATAGGCCACCTCCAGCCTCAAAGGCAGGATGCCTCTGAGTACCAGTTGCAGGGGAGTAACAGAAGGAGAGAGGGCATGCCCTCAACTCCTGTCTGTAGGCTTCCAGTGGCATTTTGTGGGCCACTGTGTGAAACAGGATGCTGGACTAGATGGGCCTTGGGCTTGATACAGTAGGGCTATTCTTATGGTCCAACCAAGAAGGTTATTGGATCCAGAGGCGTATCTAGGGAAAATAGCACCTAGGGCAAGCACTGAAATGGCGCCCCCTATCCAAACATCTGACACCCATCTTTCAGATAACTTTACCATAATATCAGCTCTAAAATACAAGTCAAGCTCCTTAATATTTTAATATTTCAAAAACTATTTAGCAGTGGACGTAGCCAGACCAAAAAATGCTGGAAAACTACCAATTTCAGTATGCTGGGGATCATGAAATACCCAAATACTATGTGGAGGTGTACTTGGAAAACTAAACAGAAGTTCCTGCCTAATTCTCTACTATGCATTGTAACATCACTATTACATAAGTTTTAAAAATAAATGGAGAATTTGACTTTTCCCAGATACTCTGAAAATAATTAAAGGATATGCAGAGTAAACTGTGTCACTGCTTGGAATATATTCTAGTATTTCAGAAAGACAGTTAAAATGAGAGAAAGAGAGCAAGAAACTCCCAGTGGGCCTTAATACTAAGGATGTCACACTGATTCAAAGACAAACTCACCATTAATAGTCATATTATTAAGACATCACATTTAACTCACTTATCACAAGAAGCAAAGTAGAGCAAATGAATACAATCCTAGCTCATACGCTTCAGCTCCGTATTCACAAACCCTGATTCTCTGTACAGCGTGCCAAACTAGATATGTGTACAGTGACTTATATTATATTAATTTATTTATTTTTAAATCTGTAGCCCCTTCAGGGGGCTTCCTAAAGGCTGGGGGGGGGGTGTCTGCAAAAGTTCCCACTCCCCTGCTGGCAGGGACCATTTGAGCATGTGCAGTGGCCATTTTTAAAAATAATTTTCTTAAATCTAATAGCTGTCCCCCTTTCCGGCTCTCCTGCCAGCTTTTTGATCTTGGGGAGATCAAAGCACTGCCAACATCCCACATAACCTTACCTTGCTTCTCTGCAATGCCAGGTCGGTCCAAAATAAATCAGAACTCATCCATGATTTGATCATGGATGAAGGGGCCGACCTGATGTGTATTACTGAGACTTGGTTGGGGGAGGCTAGTGGTCCAGTTTGGTCCCAGCTTCTCCCGCCAGGATATTCTGTAGAGGAGCAGGTGAGGGGATGTGGGCGGGGAGGTGGAGTGGCTGTGGTCTATAAGGATAACATCTCCCTTACCAGGGTCCCTGCTAGGGTATCGGACCATATTGAATATGTGTACTTGAGTTTGGGGACCAGGGATAGATTGGGACTTCTGTTGGTGTACCGATCACCCCGCTGCCCAACGGAATCCCTTACTGAGCTCACGGACTTGGTTGCGGAATTTGCGTTGGAGTCTCCCAGACTTTTGGTGCTGGGGGACTTCAATGTTCATTTTGGGACCAATCTGTCCGGGGCAGCTCAGGAGTTCATAGCGGCCATGACAACTATGGGCCTATCCCAAGCGGTCTCTGGATCGACGCATATTGCAGGTCACACGCTTGATTTGGTCTTTTATTCTGATCAGGGTGGTGCTCCGTGGGTGGGGACTCCTGCAATTTCCCCGTTGTCATGGACAGACCACCATCTGGTTAAGGTTGGACTTACAACCACTTCTCACCTCCGCAGGGGCGAGGGGCCTATTAGAATGGTCCGCCCGAAGAGGTTACTGGATCCAGTAGGATTCCAAGAAGCCTTGGAGGGATTTAATGTTGGCTCTGCAGGTGATCCTGTTGATGCCCTGGTTGAAAACTGGAACAACTTGCTCACCAGGGCAGTAGACACGATTGCTCCTAAGCGTCCCCTCCGACCTGCTTCAAAATTGGCCCCTTGGTATACGGAAGATCTACGGGGGCTGAAGCGGCAAGGTAGGCGACTGGAGTGCAAGTGGAGAAAAACTCAACTCGAATCTGACAGATTACGACATGGAGCACATTTAAAGATCTATGATCAGGCGATACGTGCGGCAAAGAAGCAGTTCTTTTCTGCCCGTATTGCCTCTGCGAGTTCACGTCCAGCGGAGTTGTTCAGGGTTGTCAGGGAACTAGTATCTGCCCCCTCTCCCTTGAACCAGAATTTGGAGGCATCAGTTACCCGCTGTGGTGTGTTTAATGAATTTTTCGCAGACAAAATCTCTCGGATTCGGGCCGACCTAGATGGAGACTCTACAATTAACCTGATGTCTGAACTGGAGGTGTCCGACAACTCCTCTTATACGATTCGGCTGGATCAATTTCAGTTTGTGACTCCTGAGGATGTGGATAAGCTGCTTGGAGCGGTGAGGCCTACCACTTGTTCTCTTGATCCTTGTCCAACATGGCTTGTTCTATCTAGCAGGGAGGCTGTTGTAGGCGGCCTGGTAGAAATCATAAATGCTTCTCTGAAGGAGGGCAGGATGCCTCCTTGTCTTAAGGAGGCAATTATTAGACCTCTTCTAAAGAAGCCTGCATTAGATCCCTCAGAGTTGAGCAATTATAGGCCAGTTTCCAATCTCCCATGGCTGGGCAAGGTAATTGAGAGGGTGGTGGCTTCTCAGCTCCAGGCGGTCTTGGAGAAAACTGATTATCTAGACCCATTTCAAACTGGTTTTCGGGCGGGCTATGGGGTGGAGACTGCCTTGGTCGGCCTGATGGATGATCTCCAATTGGCAATGGACAGAGGAAGTGTGACTCTGTTGGTCCTCTTGGATCTCTCGGCGACTTTCGATACTATCGACCATAGTATCCTTCTGGAACGTCTGAGGGGGTTGGGGGTGGGAGGCACTGTTTTTCAGTGGTTCCGCTCCTACCTCTCGGATAGATTCCAGATGGTGTCGATTGGAGATTGTTGCTCTTCAAAATCTGAGCTTAGGTATGGTGTTCCTCAAGGCTCCATACTCTCTCCAATGCTTTTTAACATCTACATGAAACTGCTGGGAGAGATCATCAGGGGATTTGGAGCTGGGTGTTACCAGTATGCTGATGACACCCAGATCTATTTCTCCATGTCAACTTCTTCAGGAGTTGGCATATCCTCCCTAAATGCCTGCCTGGAAGCAGTAATGGGCTGGATGAGGGAGAATAAACTGAAGCTGAATCCAGATAAGACGGAGGTACTTATTGTGCGGGGTTGGAACTCTAGAGACGATTTTGATCTGCCTGTTCTAGATGGGGTCACACTTCCCCAAAAGGAACAGGTTCGCAGTCTGGGAGTACTCCTGGATCAACGTCTCTCCTTGGTTTCTCAGGTTGAGGCGGTGGCCAGGAGTGCCTTCTATCAGCTTCGGCTGATACGCCAGCTGCGCCCGTTTCTTGAGATCAGTGACCTCAAAACAGTGGTACATTTGTTGGTAACCTCCAGACTGGACTTCTGTAATGCGCTCTACGTGGGGCTGCCTTTGTACGTAGTCCGGAAACTTCAGTTGGTCCAGAATGCGGCAGCCAGGTTGGTCTCTGGGTCATTTCGGAGAGACCACATTACTCCTTTATTTATGGAGTTACACTGGCTGCCAGTAGGTTTCCGGGCAAAATACAAAGTGCTAGTTATTACTTATAAAGCCCTAAATGGCTTAGGCCCTGGGTATCTAAGAGAGTGTCTTCTTCGCTATGAGCCCCACCGGCCACTGAGGTCACTTGAGGAGGTCCGTCTCCAGTTGCCACCAACTCGTTTGGTGGCTACACAGAGACGGGCCTTTTCGGCTGCTGCCCCGAGATTGTGGAATGCGCTCCCTGCTGAGATACGATCCTCCCCATCTCTGGCAATTTTCAGAAAACACCTGAAAACACATCTCTTCAGCCAGGCTTTCCCAGCTTTTTAAAATTTGTTTTTAAATTGTTTTGATTGTTTAATTGTAGTTTTATGATGTTTTTAATTGTTAATCATTGTTATGTTTTATAATTTTTATTTTAATTATTAACTGATTTTAAGGTGTTTTAATGTAAACCACCCTGAGCCTTTTGGAAGGGCGGTATAAAAGTTTTAATAATAAATAATAAATAATAAATAAATAATAATAATAAATGGCCGCTGAAAACAAAATGGCAACTGTGCATGCTCAAATGGCCTCTGTGAGGCCTGGCATGGCCTAGGGCCTCACAGAGGCCATTTGAGCATGCTTGGTGGCCATTTTGTTCTGGTGGCCATTTTTTGTTATTTTTAAAAAAATTTAAAATGGCGCCCCCCCTTCAAGTGGCGCCCGGGGCACATGCCCTGCCTGCCCCACCCCTAGATACACCTCTGATTGGATCCAATAGGATTCCAAGAAGCTTTGGAAGGGTTTAGAGTTCGCTCTTCTAGTGATTCTGTCAATGGTGTGATGAAAACATGGAATAATGAACTCACGAGAGCAGTACACACAATCACTTCTAAGTGTCCTCTCTGACCTGCTTCAAAGTTAGCCCCTAGTAATTGGAAGAACTACGGGAGCTGAAGCGGCAAGTTAGATGACTAGCGCACAAGTGGAGGAAGACTCAGCATACATCTGACAGATCACAGCACAGAGCACATTTGAAGATTTATGCTCTGGCAGTGCAGACAGCAAATAAGCGGTTCTTTTCTGCCTGTATTCCTTCCACAAATTCACTTGCAGATGAGTTATCTAGGGTTGTGAGGGGGCTAGTATGTAACCCCTCCCCCTTGAATTTGAACTCACTGGTGGTTCAGTGACTGAACTATCAGTCACTCACTGTGATAAGTTCAAAGACTTTTTTGAGAATAAATGCTCTCATGTTTGGGCTGAACTGGATTCCATAGTTATTGCAGAGTATACTGTGGAGGCGTCCAGTAACTCCTCTTATAGATTGGATCACTTTCAGTTTGTGACTCCTGAGGATGTGGAGAAACTACTTCAGACTGTTCTCTAGACCCTTGCCCAACTTGGCTTATTTCATCTGGTAACTGTATTATCAGAAGGTATTATCAGAGGTAAATATTATAAATGCTTCTCTGAGAGGACAGGATACCTTCTTGACTTAAGGAGGCTATTACTAGACCTTATTTTATGAAACCTGCATTGGATGCCTCAGAGTTAGCTAATTAAAGACCTATTTCCAATCTTCCATGGTTGGGCAGGGTGACTGAGTGGGTGGTAGCCGCTCGGCTCCAAGCAGTCTTGGATGATACAAATTATCTAGACCATTTCATACTGGCTGTGGAGTGAGCTATGGGGTTGAGACTGCCTTGGTAAGCCTGATGGATGATCTTCAATTGGCTATTGAGAGAGGGAGTGTGACTCTGCTGATCCTTTTGGATCTCTCAGTGGCTTTTGATAGCATCGACCAAGGTATCCTTCTAGGTCACCTGAAGGAGGTGGGATTGGGTGGCACAGTTTCACTTACAGTGGTTCCATTCCTACCTCTCTGGTAGATTCCAGATGGTGTTACTTGGAGACTGCTGTTCCAAGAATAATTTATGGAGTTCCACAAGGCTCCATACAGTCTCCAATGTTCTTTAATATCTACATGAAATCACTGGGAGAGACCATCAGGAGGTTTGGTGCAGAGTGTTATCAATATGCTGATGACACCAAGATCTATTTCTCCATATTGACCTCATCAGGAAATAGCATAACTTCCCTAAATGCCTGCCTGTTGACAGTAATGGTCTGGATGAGGGATAACAAACTGAAGCTAAATTAAAAAAAAAATAAATAAATACAGAGGTACTGACTGTGAGGGGCAAGTTTATATCAACAATGGGTATATTGACAACAGTTGGGTGACAGTTTATATCTGCCTGTTCTGTATTCTGTTACACTCCCTCTGAAAGATCAGGTACATAACTTGGGAGTGCTCCTGGATCCCAAACTCTCCCTGGTTTCTCAGGTTGACGCACTGGCAAAGAGTGCTTTTTATCTGCTATGCCCTTTTCTGGGGGTAAATGACCTTAAAACAATGGTGCATATGCTGGTAACTTCCAGGCTGTTGTAAAAAGATCGCACAGACTGACTACAAACAAAGGCATGACAAAGTAGCAGGGATGATACACTGGAACATCTTCAAAAAATACAAGCTACCTGTAGCCAAAAATTGGTGGGACCATAAAATTGAAAAAGTTGAAGAAAATGAAGATGTAAAAATATTATGGGACTTCTAACTGCAAACAGACAAACATCTGCCACACAATACACCAGATATAACTGTAGTTGAGAAGAAAGAAAAACAAGTCAAAATAATCGACATAGCAATACCAGGGGATAGCAAAATAGAAGAAAAAGAAATAGAAAAAAAATCACAAAATACAAATATCTACCAATTGAAATTGAAAGGCTGTGGCAGAAAAAGACCAAAATAATCCCAGTGATAATTGGCGCCCTGGGTGCAGTTCCAAAAGACCTTGAAGAGCACCTCAACAGCATAGGGGCCACAGAAATCACCATCAGCCAATTACAAAAAGCAGCTTTACTGGGAACAGCCTATATTCTGCGACGATATCTATAACAACAGCAACAACATTGACAATAAAATTCAGCCATCCCAGGTCCTTGGGAAGGACTCGATGTCTGGATTAAACAAACCAGTCAATAACACCTGTCTGACTGTGTCAATAAATAAACAACAACAACAATAATAATAATATTCTCACGACCGCTCAAAAGTGGGCTATGGGAGCCCAGCCCATTTTTGAGCAGTCGTGAGAACCACCAGGGTAGCCCAAAATGAACATTTAGCATCCCCGCACCAAAAGTCTATTTTTATACACTTGCTTCAAAATAAGGCTTTGAAAATCGTATCCAAAGAAACTCATTTTATATAACTATCCTATAACTATCAGTGATGGATAATTATAGGCCAGTCTCCAATTTCCCATGGTTGGGCAAGGAGACTGAGAGAGTGGTGGCTAACCAGCTCCAGGCAGCTTTGGAGGAAACTGATTATCTAGACCCATTTCAACCTGGCTTTAGAGCAGGCTACTGGGTTGAGATGGCCTTGGATGGCCTGATGGATGACCTTTACCAAGGAATCAACAGAGGGAGTGAGACTCTATTGGTTCTTCTGGATCGCTTGGCGTTCAGTACCATCGGCCATGGTATCCTTCTGGATCGCCTGGGGGAGTTGGGGATAGGAAGCATTGCTTTGCAGTGGTTCTGCCCCTATCTCTCAGACAGATTCCAGATGGTGGAGCTTGGTAACAGTTGCTCTTTGAAATGGTAGCTATTATCTGGAATCCCTCAGGGCTCAATTCTGTCACCAATGCTTTTTAATATCTACATGAAACAGCTGGGTGAAGTCATCAGGAGATTTGGTGCAGGGTGTTATCAGTATACTGACAACACCCAAATCTGTTTCTCCTTATCACCATCATCATCATCATCATCATCATCATCATCATCATCATCATCATCATCACCACCACCACCATCATCATCGTCATCATCAGGAAATGGCATTCACTCCCTACATGCCTCCTTAGGGCAGTAATGGGCTGGATGAGGAATAACAAATTGAAGCTGAATCCAAGCAAGATGGAGGTGCTCATTGTGGGGGATTGAAATCTGAGGGATGAGTTAGATTTTCCTGTGCTGGATGGGGTTACACTCCCCTGGAACGAACAGGTATGCAGCTTGGGAGTACTGTTGGATCCAGTACTCACCCTGGTATCTCAGGTGGAGGCTATGACCGCTTTCTATCAACTTCGGTTGATTCAACAGCTGCATCCATTCCTTGAAAATAATATCAAAACAGTGGCACATCAACTGGTAACCTACAGGTTCAACTATTGCAATGTGCTCTACATGGGGCTGCCTTTTAACGTATTTTGTAAACTTCAGTTAGTTCAAAATGCGGCAGCCAGACTGGTCTCTGGGGTAACCTGGAGACATCATATTATGCCTGTCTTAAAACAGTTGCACTGGCTGCTGATATGTTTCTGGGCAAAATACAAAGTGCTGGTTATTACCTTTAAAACCCTGAATGGCTTGGGTCTGGGCTACCTTAGAGAGCACTTTCTTCTGTATGATCCCCATCACACATTCAGGTCATCTGGAGAGGTCCTTCTCCAGATGAGAGTCAATAGGATTATAGAATCATAACATGTACACTTATGTGTGTGTTGAACATAATGTGTGAATAGGATTATAGACTCAGATTAAAAACTGGGTGAGTACACTGATGCACAAGTGGTGCTCCTATTGAGTAATGGATTCCCAATTTGCTGCCATTCTGAATAGCCTTGAGATTGTAACGAGCAAGGCATATGAGAATATGCCTTAGGAACTTTGTGTGTACATTGTGTGTATACACTCCCAAGTGGCCTCGGAAATCAGGCTATTTTCTTTTTTAAAAATGGAAGTTGCATCCAGTGTACTAAAATGCAGATAAGACTACTGTTATGATTTTAGGCTTGTTTTCCACTCCTCTGTAAGAACTCACACTAGGTAACAAATCAATGTAGGCAGGCAAGAAATGAAAGACTATATGTCAGATATGATTTCTCACAGTTTCCTGATAAGAGAAGCCTTTTAAACTGTACATTAATACAAAACTATTAATATCCCTCGCTAGGTGTTAGATAAAAAAACATGTTGCTGAATCCACACTTCTCACAAAGTCTAGTCTTTTAGTAAGATTATTTTTTGACAGTGTAATTAGTTACAGTTTCTTAAATCAGGCAGTAGAAGATGTGTGTGTGTGTATTGCTAGTCTCCTATTTCCCCTACAATTATTTTCTCTCCAAATAAATAATATTTGAACTAGCATGTACATATTCTTAAATGAGCATCTCTCAATCAGACCTGCAGGTAATCTGGCTTTCCGAAAATAACAGGCAAATTGCCCTGGAACATTATACAAGTCTCAGGTGGTAGAAGCTATTTGAATATCCTGCAGCTATTTATTGGATCTAAATGGAAAAAATGGTGACATATTAAAATTAAATCTAGATAGCTGTTCCCATACCTGCAAATGAAGGCCACAAAAATTGGGTCCTGATGATTCCAAGATTTCACTTTCTACTATTCTACACATGCATTTGGGACTCAACCGGGGCCATTTTGTGCTGGGGTGCTCTAAGGGAAATGAATTAGCAGAATCTACTCTGAAACATTACTATACAATCTGGTACAATGAATGAACATCAATGTATTCATTTTACTACTGTGGAGGTGTGATGCAACTATCTAATATTGGCTCTAGCTTTTGTAAGAATACAAATACTGAAAGTAGACTGTTTTGAGACAATTGAAATTTTATTTTTACTTGGCTCTATATTTAGTCCAGCTAGTCATATAATATCCATATGGAAGGGAAAGGATTTGAAGTTATGCTGTTGTGCTGTTGTGTTGGGGAATAGCAATACTTGGAGTTGCCACCTAAAAGCAAATCAGGGTACACATGCAGTGCAGCACTGCAAAAAATTAACAAAGTAGCAAGCTAAATGAAGTTCTGGCTAAATTAACCCATTTTAGAACAAGGAAAGAGGACAAAACAGAGGCGAACATCAAGACTAATAAAATGCTGGTGCAGTGTTAGTGAACACACACTCAGAGGAGGAGTGATTTTTCCCTTTCTCCTGAAGCCAACTGTGATTCCTGAAACTATGTCCCTGAAGGTTATGCAGCCCTCAAGGACAAATTTTCAGGAACCACAGTTGGCTTCAGAGAGAGTAGGAGATCAATGAAAATAGGCCCTCCCCTGAAGCTCATGCATTAACTGAACCAGTGCTTTGTTAGTCTGAATGTCAGAATAAATTTGGTGAGAACTGAAGATTGTTTATAGGCAAAATAAGGCACATACTTCATCAGATAAAACTCAGCTGTTTGATATGCCTTGAGAGAATGAGAATGCCATGTTGATCATCTTACATAAAAATATCCATATGTTCATTGTTTAGCATCTGTTATTTGTAGAAATACGATGCATACATAAAGTGCAATAACATAAAATAAAGGTGAGTTTTCAAAACATGGGGAAGAAGTTGTATTACTACTCACTGCTAGTGACCCATAGGTATCCAAGATCCTGCACAATGACGTTCGCTAGAACATTCTCAATTGCAAAGTTGTATTTTCTCAGATGGGTGAATTGTACTTTCCCACAAAAAAGTTACAATTTGAATGTCAGAAAAATATTATATATGTTGGACCTTTACAAATTGTTATATCCTATATGAATGGTGATGAACTCTCAATATGCAGAGGACTGAAACATCCAAGTTTTATATACTGTCCCATTCTGGTAAGATGGCCTACGTGTCTCTGAAGCAATATAGTTGTGCTCCTCCATGGTTGTTTCCACAGTTTCCAAGCACAGTTGAAAATTTCCAGCCCCAGGGTTTTGCTTTACTATGTGTGTACACATTATCCTGACTCACCTCCTAAGCAGGTGGTTGCCACTTGAATCTTATATAATGTTGTGTTGTAAAAGCAAAATCATGTGCTAGTTTTTAAATAAATCTGCTGTGACATGGGAATAACCAGAGAAGTGGCAGCTACAGTCAATGCAGGGTCTAAGAGCTTCATCTCACGTTTAAGAGGCAAGAGAGAGCTGACCCATTTTTGTGCCTCTATTTCTGTAGCATGTAATGGAGGAAAGTTACACATCTTCCCACAGTGAGGTGCATGTATTCCAAATGTGTCTGGAAGCCATTCCGTTGATATATGTGTGATATAAAGCACACAGTTTTCTGCTTTGTGTGTGACAGCAGGCAGCAAGAAGCAGATGCTTTCCTTTCACCACACATTGCAACCTCCAGCGTTTCCCAAACTCTCACCTAATCTGACATGCCGTTTATAACACTCTGTGGTTAACTGCATAAAGTCAAGCCACCAACATGTTAAAATAATGGAAGAAGATCACATTCTTTTAGTCATTTATTAAAGGCACCTACAGCAGTTCTTGGGAATGATCAGAAATGCTTCCAATTACCAGACATGATTAGGTTCGGGACTTCCAGTGTTCCATGTACTTTTATGTGTGGATTTATCATCTCTTAGAAAAAGGTTCATCTGTTTGGTCAATTATCCTCAGTTTTATAATGGATTAATCTATATTGTTGTGGGTCTTCAGCTTTAGGATTTGATTATTATTCTTAGGATGGGACATAGTGTGGTTTATTTCCAGTATGATATGATTCAAAATACCACGCAATCTCTAGCTTTCTAACATGGGCAAATGGGACATTGTTTTAGTGTCTTGCCTGGAGCATGGCATTTCTTGAAGGTCAACCAAAGCAGCTTCCTGGCAGTCGGAAGAATATTATTTGTCAAAATGAGATGACAGAAGTAATGCTTGGTCTCAAAGCTTATCAGAGGTTTATGGTGGTGTTCATAAAATGTGTACAGTGGCCATATCTTTGAACTGACACCATAATAGAAACATTTAAAGTCTTGCCTTATCAACTGATAAAGGGCCCTCGGATTGTCTGTAATTAATGACTCTGGTATGGAACTTATTGGAGATACGGCTTTTTTATCAGGTGATGCAAAACTTGTTCAGATGATAAAGGATGCATCTCTGTTGCATTCATTCCTGAATTCTTACACTGTGTGCTTCTTCCTTACAGTAGCATGTAAGATGCTGGTTTTAAAAAGAAATCTCATGATTGCATTGAATAAAAAATATAATGGATAAAAACTGTTGTGGTATTAGCAGGCAGAAACAGTACTGGCCCAAGAAGTTATTTTGCTACCTGAAGTGGAGTGCCAAGTATTGTAAGAAAATAAGAAAAGTCCTGGTGGATCAGGCCCAAGGCCCATCTAGTCTAGCACCCTGTTTCACACAGTGGCCAACCAGATGCTGCTGGAAACCTACAGGCAGGAGTTGAGGGCATGCCCTCTCTCCTGCTGTCACTGCCATGCAACTGGTACTCAGAGGCATCCTGCCTTTGGGGCTGGAGGTGGTCTATAGCCCTCCGACTATAGACCTCCATGAAGTTATCCATTGCCTTTCTCCCGCACAGTATGAGATGATGCCTTTACCGTTGTCACTGAAGTGAGGATCTACCTCCAGCACCTTCCTATATCACTGCTGCCCGATATAGGTGAATGCTAAATACTAAAAACTAAAACTAACAAAGAAGTATACAGAAATGACACATTATAAGCTCTGAGTTTACTATAACTGATCATTGTTCTACAGTAGGGATATGCACGAGCCACATCAGAATGCACATGGCGTCTGCGAATGTGTGGGTGCCATTTGTGTGCTCAGCAACACCATGCTGACCACGCAAAAGTTTCCAGCACATGCGTAGATGTCATGTGCCTGCTGATGCCACGCAGGGCTTCTAGGCATGCATGCCACCCCAGCAGAAAGCTGCATGTAGTGGCAGAGAGCAGTTAAGGACCTGCAACTCTGGAGAAACTGCTGCCAGTCTGTGTAGACCAGGCATCCCCAAACTGCGGCCCTCCAGATGTTGCTGAACTACAACTCCCAGCATCCCTAGACACAATTTTTTGTGGCTGGGTATGCTGGGAGTTGTAGTTCAGCAACATCTGGAGGGCCGCAGTTTGGGATGCCTGGTGTAGACTAAACTGAGCTAGATGGACCAATGGTATGACTTGGTATAAGGCAGCTTCCTCTCTTCCTATGTTCCAAACAAAGTCTCTGTTTGTGCATAGGCTCTCTACAGGGGAGCTTGAAGGCATGCCCTCTCTCCTGCTGTTACTCCTCTGCAACTGGTATTCAGAGAAATCCTGCCTCTGAGACTGGAGGTGGCCTATAGCCCTCTGGCTAGTAGCCGTTGATAGACCTCTCCTCCATGAAGTTATTCAAACCCCTCTGAAAGCCATCCAAGTTTTGGAGGGTCACCACATCTTGTGGCAGAGAATTCCACAAGTTGATTATGCATTATGTGGAAAAGTCCTTCTGTTTGTTGGACCTAAATTTCCTGGCAATCAATTTCATGGGATGACCCCTGGTTCTAGTGTTATGTGAGAGGGAGAAATTTTTTTCTCTATCCACGTTCTTCACACCATGCATGCTTTTATAGACTTCTATCATATCTCCCCGCAGTCATCTTTTTCCTAAACTAAATAACCCCAAGTGTTGTAGCCTTGCCTCATATGGAAGGTGCTCTAGGCCCCTGATCCTCATCATCACGATCATCATCATCATTTATTTATTTATTCCTTTATTTATCAAACTTCTATACCGCCCAAACTTTCATCTCTGGGCAGTTAACATAAAACAATTAAAACACATATAAAAAGTTAAAACAATTCAACAATTTAACACCAACCATAAAAATAAAACACAATTTTTAAAAAGCTGGGAAAGCTTGGGTGAAAAGATGGGTTTTCAAATGTTTTATAAAAATTACCAGAGAAAGGGAGGATCGTATCTCAACAGGGAATGCATTCCATAATCTTGGGGCAGTGACTGAGAAGGCCTGTCTCTGTGTAGCAATTTGCAGACAAATTGGTGGTAACTGGAGATAGACCTCCTCAGATGACCTCAATGGGCGGTGTGGCTCATAGTGAAGAAGACACTCTCTTAAATACCCAGGGCCTAAGCTGTTTAGGGCTTTATAAGTTATAACTAGCACTTTTTATTTTGCCCAGAAACCAATTGGCAGCCAGTGAAGCTCCATCAGCAAAGGAGTAACATGGTCTCTCCAAGATGACCCAGAGACCAATCTGGCTGCCGCGTTCTGAACCAACTGAAGTTTCCAGACTATGTACAAGGCAGCCCCACGTAGAGCGCATTACAAAAGTCAGGTCTGGAGGTTACCAACAAATGTAGCACTGTTTTGAGGTCATTGATCTTGAGAAACGGGCACCGCTGGCGTATCAGCTGAAGCAGATAGAAAGCACCCCTGGCCACTGCCTCAACCTGAGAAACCAAGGAGAGGTGTGGATCTAGAAGTACTCCCAGACTGTGAACTTGTTCCTTTTGGGGAAGTGTGACCCCATCTAGAATAGGTAGATCAAGATGGTCTCTGGAGTCAATCATCTCCAATCATCTTGGATGCCCTCTTCTACACCTTTTTCAGTTCTACAATGTCCTTTAAATGTGGTGACTAGAATTGTACGCAGTACTCCAAGTGTGGCCACACCACAGTTTTGTATAAGGGTATTATAGTATTAGTGATTTTATTTTCAGTCCCCTTCCTAATGATCCCTAGCATGGAATTGGCCTTTTTTCACAGCTGCCGCACATTGAGTCGACACTTTCAATGAGCAGTCCACCCTGACCCAAAGATCCCTCTCCTGGTCAGTCACTGACAGCTCAGATTCCATCAGCATATAAGTGAAGTTGGGGTTTTTCGTCCAAAGGTGCATCACTTTACACTTGCCAACACTGAACTGCATTCGCCATTTTGTCGCCCACTCACCCAGTTTGGAGAGATCCTTTTGGAACTCCTCACAGTCTGTTTTGGATTTCACTAATCTAAACAGTTTGATGTCATCTGCAACTCTTTCCTGTTCTTCAACCAGTTACCAATCCACACATGTACTTGTCCCCTTCTCCCATGACTGCTATGTTATTTCAAGAGTCTTTGATGAGGAACTTTGTTGAAAGCCTTTTGGAAGTTCGGGTATACTATGTCAACCAGATCACCTTTATCCACACACCTGTTGACACTCTCAAAGAACTCCAAAAGGTTTGCGAGGCAAGATTTACCTTTGTAGAAGCCATGCTGGTTCTCCCCCAGCACGGCCTGTTCTTCTATGTGCTTAACAATGTTATCCTTGATAATGTTTTCCATCAATTTGGAAATAAATCAAATTAATCGAGTCAGTCAGTCAGTCAGTCAGTCAGTCAATAAATACATAAATAAATAAATAGCTTTCCATCAATTTGCCTGGAACAGATATTAAGCTAACTGGCCTGTAATTTCCTGGATCACCCCTGGATCCCTTTTTGAAATCCAGTGTTACATTTGCTACTCTCCAGTCCTCCGGCACAGAGCCTGATTGTAGGGATAAGTTATATATTTTTGCAAGGAGGTCAGCAATTTCACATTTGAGTTTTTTAAGGACTCAAATGGATGCCATCTGGCCCTGTCAATTTGGATGGATGCCATTTGGCCCTGGCTATTTGCTAGTTTTTAATTTTAATTGTGCCCTTCCTTTTTTCCTGTTTCTCTTTCTTTCTGTTAGTCCTTCTTCTTTTTGAATTTGTCCCCTTTTCTTTGTTTTCTATTAAATTGTTTCCCCATTTATTTATAACTGCTTAGGGGAGAAAACATGAAATTAAGGATACTCAGTTCATTCTCTAGGCTCTACATGTGTAAGGATACAGAGGCGTAACTATAGGGGGGGCAGGGGGGGCACGTGCCCCAGGCGCCATCTTTTCTGGTCACGTGGGGGGCGCCGCCATGACAAAAAAAAGTTTTTTAAATTTTTTTTAAAAAATTTGTTAATACAAATGTTTCCTGCTCAGTGCAGCAGTGCTGCAGCAGTCAAGGGAGCGCATCGGCGCCCCCTCCTCCACGAGCGGTCCCTTCTGCTCCGCCCGCGCCCCCCCCATTGCTTTGCTGGCGCCTGGCGGCCAGTCAGTGGCCTGGCTTGGCGGCGGCGGCGGGCACTTGTGAGGAAAAACCTAAGTATAATGTAGTATGTTGGGGGGGCGGGGGGGCACCATTTCAGTGCTTGCCCCGGGCGCCGTTTTCCCTAGTTACGCCTCTGTAAGGATACTAAGCAAGTTTACTTACAAGAGAATAAGTAAGCAAATGCAGCTAAACCCATTGCCTGAAGTGGCCCACTTCACCTAACTTCATGTGCAAGAACCAGGCCTGGACAGAAATAAACATACAATGCTATAGCACTTAGTATTCAAACTATGCCACTGTGAGCCTTTATAGATCTACAAAAGGGCTATCTAAACCACATAAAGAATATGCCAGTCCGAACAACTGCTCGAATGAGACATTAATCATTGTTCTGGGTCCAGGTTATTTAGTACTATGATGTAACAACTGTCAATCTCAGAATAGTTAGTTTTATGCCAACTGAACTGTTTACTGAGTGCCATCTGCACTACTTATCCAGAGTGGCAGGATCTGTCTCTTGAAACTCATGTAGTTTCAAAAATTGCAGTACAGTCATGTCGACCAATTTATTATTATTTATTTTATGTATTTGATTTCTGTGCCGCCCTTCCAAAAATGGCTCAGGGTGGTTTAATGACTGTAGTACAATTTTTATTACTTATTCCAATCTAAATGGCACTTTGTCTTCCTTACCAAGCTCTTCCTTGACCTTTCCCCTTCATCAATGTGTACAGTGTGGTCCTGCCTATTCCAGTGTATCTGGAAGGTATCTGTTTACAAAAACACAGAATGCTAACCTTAAACATTTGTCCTGTTTCAATGGAAATCTTGCAGCCCTCTTGCTAGAGCATCCAATAATGGCTTCAGATATTAGCAGCAACATGTGCTGACAGAACAAGCGTGTAACTTGTGTTTTCTCTTTTTGTCTTCTTCTGTAACATAAAAAAATAGAGTATTGAGAATCTAAGAGTATGTGAGCCAAAACAGATGTGATGTAGAAAATCCATGATACTTTAAAGCAGTTATGGGGGCTTCTAATTTGATACGAACAACAGTGCTGGGCAAACAGTGACTGATGTTCAGACTAATGAAGCACTGCTGCAGACATCATGTGCTGGTACAAAAGGATAAGAATTATTTTAGCCGGTTTCTCCTTCCCTATGAAGTGGACTGTGAATCCCAAAAATATGTCCTTGAGGGTCATATAGCCCCTAGAGACATATTTTTGGCAGACACTCAGAGTGAAGAGGAGATCAACAAAATTCACTCTCCCTTGTAGCACCAACATATCATTGTGCCAGTGCTTCATTAGTCTGGATATTTCTTATCCAAAATGCTATTTTCCAAGATTCAGATGCTTATATCATGCCTGAATGCCCCCCCCCCCCCAAGTGCTAATAGCAGCTTCAGCGATGCAGTTTAGAGTAAAATTGTACTTGTCATATATTTCTGGCTTACATACAGCACAAGGAGCTGGACATCTAAGAGACAGGAATGGAAATGATGTGAGTAGAGGTGGAACTGCATTTTCACAATGGTTGGTGAGCACGCAGCTGTGCCACCTTTCCAAGTTGCATGGTTGTGCTTTACACTGGTTTGGAAGAAGTGCGTGCACTCTCTCTGAGATGTCCGGTTCCTTCCTTGCACATTTGTAAGCCTTTGTCTTAAAAAAAAAAAAAAAAACATTCTCAAGGATTTTACCTGGATTAGGATGCATGACGCATATGAGGAGGGACTTTAACCCTTTCATTGCACTATGTTTCTGATGAAAGTCACAACTCAAAAGTTGCTATTTAGCACAGAGAGGAAGTTGCTTTTGGTGCCTAGAACACCTTCCTTCCTAAGCTAAACAGCAATTTCAGGGGGGATTTTCAGCAGGACTATGGGTCAAGACCATTCCTCACAGTCCAAATCCAGACCAGTAAAAGTTCCTATTACTTTAAAAACAATTGTAAAGATGACAGCATGATTAAGTTTTTATTTAGATTGACCCCCTAGTCTGAGAAAACAGCACAGGAAAATGGAATTGTCACCTCTCCATTAGTGCCATTGCTTTGAACAAGATCAGAGTTCTCTGCAGCTACTTTAAAGCAAAACAGAAACATCAAGAGATTCAGGGGTGGCCATTCCATGAGGAAAGGTGAGGCGGTCACCTCAGGCAGCAGATTATTGGGGCACCAGGGAGGCAGCAAAATGGCCTCCCACTTCATTCATTCATTCATTCATTCATTCATTCATTTGATTTCTATACCGCCCTTCTAGAAATGGCTCAAGGCAGTTTACACAGAGAAATAAGATGACATCCTGTCCCCAAAGGGATCACAATCTGAAAAGAAACATAAGATAGACACCAGCAACAGTCACTAGAGGTGCTGTGCTGGGGGCGGAGAGGGCCTTTAACGGAAAGAGGAAGCGGTTGCATGAAAGGGAGGGCATTTGGCACCCTGCCTCAGGCGCACAGAGGTTTTGAGCCATCATTGAAAGTATCAGATCACATTTCTGCTGCCTCACCTCTGTTCCTGCTTTGAATATATTATAATCACTACAGCTTTGGGTGTAAGGTAATTGCCTGTAGTAGGCAAGCTGGTGAAGCTTTATCAGAAACCCACTGAGTGGGTTGCAAACCACACATTTAAAAGTATTAACACATTTAAAAGTATTAAGAGCCAGCATGGTGTAGTCGTTAGAGTGCTGGACTAGGACCGGGGAGACCCGAGTTCAAATCCCCATTCAGCCATGATACTAGCTGGGTGACTCTGGGCCAGTCCCGTATCTCTCAGCCTAACCTACTTCACAGGGTTGTTGTGAGGAGAAACTTAAGTATGTAGTACACCGCTCTGGGCTCCTTGGAGGAAGAGCAGGATATAAAATGTAAAATACCGTAATAATAATAATTAACAATGAATCCAGTATCATTTGTTTTAAATACTATCAAGTGTGGCTAGTGTAGACACTATTTGAAGACCTATTGCTGGCTACATCAATACCTTCAAATGGCAGTGTTTGTTGATATTGTCTTTTGATGGGAAGTTTAGGTGCATGCAGAAACAAGACCAATTGAGCACTGTGGGATTTGAGTGATGGCCTGGGGTATTCAAGGCATGCTCTTGCTTACAAAGTTGAGAGCAACTTCCATTGTTGAACTGACATGTGCCAGATGAAGAGGCTTAGTCAGGGTACCTGCTGTCCTGTAGGCACACCTGCTGTGAAATGAACAATTAATACAAAAGCAAAGTGTCCACATGTTCAGGCGAGAACTTTAATCCAACACAATCCCATATTGTGCTTTTCTACAGGCTCTTTCTGGGTGACAGGTGCCATAAGTCAGCTTATTGATTAATAAGAACATATTATAGAAATAGAATGGGTGGGCTTGTCAATGAGTAGCAGGAGGAGGGAGGGAAAGTTAGGTCTGAGGGGAAATCCATGAAGAATGAAAGGCCTTCAATAGCTTCTTCTCTGTTAAAAAAAAATGGGCTGAACTCAAATGAAAACATTCTGCTTTGCAGCTGAATCTGTTTTCAGAAAATAAAAGTGAAATCTTTAGACAACTAAAGATGTTGTACTATTGCATGAACCATGGCCTGTAATAAACCTTCATACTATTGCATGAACCATGATCTTTGTACTAAATAGAACAATATGACATTATGTAGAACACACACACACACACTGCAAAATTAGTGCAAGAGAAGCAATTTGCAAGCAGAGGCTTTATATTAATTTCCCACTATTAGCAAATAATGCTTCCTGCTCATAAATTTTGGAAAAACCTGTTAGGAGCTGCCTGAATTAAATCTTAGAATTGAAGACACTGCTTATTGATTGATTGATTGATTGTTCAATTTACACACTGCCTTTCATAATACTTATCCCAAGGCAGTTTACAAAAGTTAATACAGGAGAACCTCCATATTTGCGGGGGTTCTGTTCTCTGCTGCTACCATGGATAAAGAAACCACAAATATGGAGGCACTGGGGCTGGAAATGACCTCTCAGGTCATTCCTGGCCACCACCAACCCACAAATACATGAAAATTAACCCCTTTGTTGGCTTCCGCCCGCCAACTGAGCTTGGGTGCCAATTCCCCAACTGGAGATACGTGAAACTGCGGATATGGAATCTGTGATTAACTGGGTTCTCCTGTACAATAACATTCCATAAAATCACATTAAAATAGTAAAATCCATATTTCTGCCCTATGTGGATGGCCACTGAACTACAAAGTCCTAGACTGACCCCAGTCAATCAAGCTGACCAATCTATTTTCCCAGAATAGGAAGGGTAAAGGATCCAGGTTGCTGCTCATGGATTTGCCGCTATTATGCTTACAATGCAGCCTCCTTCAGGTGAACAGTGCTGTAACTATGATAGTGCGAGGAGGTGACTGACAGTGGGGTAGTGGGATTTCCTCCCCATTTTTACCCACTGTAACCGTGAGCACCCAGGGCATTCATAACATCTGAAGAGGGCTAGAATCGACATGGTTTCTTGCCTGGCCCATCCTGATCCAGTCTTTGGACTTTGAACCACCTTGTGGTAATGAGTAAGGTACAAATGAGAAAGATGCCCTGCAGGCTAGAGTTAACCAAAGTGCAGCATCATGAATATATTTAGAACAGGAGGAGCTAAGTGGTAGTTGTAGAACCATAAATCAGGATGTAACTACCCATTAATTGGATCCACGTGGCTGGTGCCAACCTGAGTGTCTCTCACATGTCTCCTTAGCAAAGTGAGATTTTTTAAAAATGTGATATTGTAGCATCATAGTGTTCAGCATTTTCCCACCTTACCCCAGTCGATTGCAGTTTTTTGTTGCAGAGGGTGGGGAAATCAAATATTAGGGGAGATATTGGGAGACACAGAGTGGTGCTAGCTATGTCGTCCTCATACTATGTAGTTGAGCCCGCAGTGAATTTGCTGCATTCTCACCTCTAAAATAGGCAGCCTGCCAGATTGATCAAGGAGTGGCTTTCGTTCCACAATCACCTGTCACTGAAGTAACTTCGGTGCAGCCAGCCACTATATGTCCTCAAAAATGTCATCCTCATTAAATCAATAGGAAAGATAATAGGCTACTATGCTTGACAGTGTGAAGTCAACTGTGGGAGGGCTGTAGCAATCTATGTGCTCAGTGTTAGTGCAAATGGCAGGAACAGTAAATATTATCGACATGTCTGCTTTGTTGAAGGGGTTTAAGCAAAAAGTCTTTCTTGAGTTTCTTTTGTTTATAGTCTGGGTATTAAATTGTTTGACTGGATATCTGTCTACCTAGCTTGACTTGTACACAAGAGTGCCCTAACTAGCACAGTGCTCAGTAATTTCTCTCCTGCAGGTCACTCAGCATGTGCTTTTCCTATGCCATAACTAATAAGAGATGTCACTGCTGAAATACGTGCTTCATCTTAAATTGGTGTCAGCAGCTATGAAGCTGTGACATTAGGCTCCTTATGACCCAGAATGCCCACTAATTATGAAGCTGGAACCACTTACAAGCTTGTAAACTGGCCAGTTATCTCTTGATCACTGCCATTTTTCTTCTAGATGATCAATTCACAGATATCTAATCTGAATCCTTAGCAGTTTAGAGAGGAACAAACAAGCAAAAGAGATTTGTAGCTTTAGGAAAATGTAACATGGCCTGCCTATAAAATATAGACAGTATAGAGTGGGAAGAGGAAGAAAAAAGAAAATTTCCCTGGTTTCTGGAATGCACTTCCTAATGAAATGAGAGTTTCCCCTTCTGTTTTTAAAAAGGACTTGAAAACATACCTATTTATCAAGCTTTTAGTTTATATTGTTGAAACTTTGGGTTTTAGAGTTTTTGTTTATATTTTTTATTTTTTTTTTTAAATTGTGTTAATTTTTTATGGTTTTTAGACTGTGAATCACCCAGGGACCTTTTTGTATGGGGTGGTATAAAAATGCAAACAATCAATCAATCAGTCAATATAGAGTGATTGAATAAGAGCCATTATTTGGTTTCCATTTTCAGTGTAAACCTGAAATGTTGAACTGATAACAATTTTCTAAATAAATAAATAAATAAATAAATAAATCTGGGAGGCCAGTATGGCTTCTCCAACAATAGTAGTATCGGCATTGACCCAATATTTTACTGATAATCCTTATCAGAAAACACCTGATAAAAACCAGCCTATAGTCAGCTTGGAGAAAAAGAGCCCCTTCTCACAATCGGATTGCCCGCCCAGACAATTGCTGGCTACTTCTGGCAGCGCGCAGGGTCAGGGGCTGGGATCTGTCTTCCCAACCCCCGGGACTCCTATTATGCACCATGTGAGAGCCAGTGCTAAGCGACGGGCTTCCTAAGCAGGTTTGCCGCTGCACTACCCTCAGGAGCCACGCCGCTCCCGGCAGTTCACACGCCTAGGCAAAACTAGGCTGAGACTCCTTAAAATCCACCTCAAAAATCTCTCTATGCTGACTGCAGACCTGGACTTTAAGTACTGCACCCCTGAAATTGAGTGGAGCCAAGATCCCCTGAGAAAGGAGGGATCTTGAATTCTTCTTGGAGAATTACTGCCCCCACCATTTGGGTGTGTGTGCAGTCCTTAAAAATCAGTTTGGAGCTGGTTTGGAGAGAAATTATTCTCCAATATTCCTATTTCTATTAGGACAACAGAAATAGGATATGATGCTTTTGTATCGTTAATTCTTCTGATAATGCCCGATAGTGGGCATATAAGTCAAATATTCCTCTTGGACCAACACAACTGCACAGCCGTAGAGTAGTCTCCATTGCTTCTGTTATATTGACCCGACAACATTTCTGACTTTAGAAAACCCTAAACTAAATGGAATATTTCAGTTCAAGAACTTAAGGATGCTTCATATGACTTAAAAAGTTACAGAAAAAAGTGTAGGTTACAGCTATGTACACTATAATGTGCAAAAAACAACTAAGTCTTATGGCACCTTATTGTGGCATAAGTTTTCATTGGTCAAAACTCATCAGTGGCATTAAATGTTATCCTAGGTAGGTAGATACTGTAGATAATACAGAGACAAGAAGGGTGGTGTGGTGGGTGGGTGGGTGGGAAAGTTTTTTACATAGTGAGGTCAGAAGCCCAGCAATTTAAAATAAGTAAAAAATCCAGTGGGCGTAACTCCATGGGTGATGAATCACAAAGCTGGAAGAATAGCAGACACAAATATCTATAAAGGAACAATTACTTTCTATAGTGAACTAGATGCTCTCAGTTCCTATCAAGCCCAAGTCTGCAAAGGAATTCATGGTGAAGAGTTTGCCTTTGAAACATCTGCATTAAAATATGGCAACTTTCAATCTATGACAGAATGAGGTCGTTCTCACAAGCAGCTCTTCCTGGGCTAGAGCAGCCCTACCCAGGTACTGCTGCTTGTGAGGACCGCTGGGATCGGACCAATCCCAGTGCTCCTCGACCGGGTAGCCCAGGTTTTTAGCTGGGTAGCCTGGGCTAACAGTGAGGAAGAAGGATGTGATCACACTCTTCTATCCCACTCTCTAGTCATGTGACTACTTGGACTGTAGTCCACGTAGTCCAAGCATCCACAGATCCAGGTGGCAAGAGTGCCTGTCAGTGGGGAAATCCCACAATGCACTATGCTCCTGGTGCAGTGCATTATGGAATGCCAGAGGGCTTCCTTCTCCAACTCCTGGCTCTGCTGTTTGTCATGGTGGTGCTTGTGTGCCACGTGAGTGGCAGAGCTTTTTGACCAATAGTGCTTGTGTGTGGGAAAGCAAGTAGGAGCTTGCCTCCCTGCCTGCCCTCTCCACCTCCAGGTATATGGGTCATGTAACTGACCTTAATGTCAAGGAGACTGAATGCTGCTCCACTGGTTTCTTTGTGAAAATCACATGTCTACATGTCTACATGTATGTGTCCTTAGAAGCTATGTATCTTTCATTGGCCAAAGAAGTGCACAGATGCACTCCATGTTCCTATTTGCACCACCATTGCTATTTACTACAATTGCTTCTCCCAGCACGTTCCATAAGGGCCTCAAAGGTCAGCCAAGGGCCCTTTGATGGTCCTGAGGTCTCTGCCACGGCTTGACAGAATCAGCCCTGGCATCCAGCCCTAAAACATTCAAAGGCTGTTCACACAAGCAGCCCTACCAGGACTTACCAGGGTAGGGCTGCTTGTGTGAAATGCCGGAATTGGCGCCGATCCCAGAGCTGCCCAGCTGGGTAGCCAGGGGTTTTACCCAGGCTTTTACCCAGATAAAAGGGTGCAAGGGCTCCCTTCTCCCTGGGTTCCCGGTTGTGTACTCTACTGGGCTACAAGTGCATTGAGGGATATCTGGAGGCTGGGCTGCATTTCCCCAGCCTCCAGAACACAGCACAACTCATGTGGGTATGCAATCTGTGTGACCCACAGAAGAAAAAATGATCTGGAGGGAAGGTAGGACCGATTCTGTCTCTCCCCCAATGTCCTCCACACCCTGCTTACAGGTCATTAGAACGACCTTTCAGATTTATGTATTAGTGGCTTTGAGTGGTTGTGTTGTGAGCCAACCAGAGAAGGATTTGTTATGGGGCCCCTAACAAATTAAGTTGCTGTTGATGTTGTTGTTATTATCTTATAAAGTGATCATCTTTGTAGATAGTGAGAGGCTCATCTAAGGAATATAAGGTTTTGTTCACATTTTAAGTAAATGGCAATTTGATGGCTGTAACGTCAAGTGACAACTGGCATGTCTTAAATAACTATCACAAATCAAACCACCACAGAGAGAGCTTCATATCCCCTCAACACAATCCACCCCATCCAGCTATAAAGGATATATGTGCTGCAGGAACATCATCCTTTGCTAGCTGAGGGGTGGATGTGTCAATGTAACACATTTCCAGTGCCAAACCACTGTTTGCAAAAGAGACTGTTCCCCCCTCCACTTTCAACACAGGAGACTATCCGTTCTATAGAGGAAAAGCAATTAAAGGGATAGTCTATTCATTCTGGTGATAATTTGGCCAAAGCAAACATATTAGACAAAGAGATGCAGAGGGTTGCCAATATAATGCCTGGTTTTCCTTTGGCTATTAGTTATTTACTGACTGATGACTGATTGATGACTTTGTGTGTGTGTGATTTTTAAAAAATTCAATGTATATCCCACCCTTCCTAAAGTTGCTCAGGGCGGTTTACTTTAAAATAAAGAACACATAATAAAACAATTTTAAAAACAAACATTTAAACCAACATTTAAACAATTAAAATTAAAATTAGATATCATTAAAAGCCAGGCTAAAGAGGTGGGTTTTAAAGGCTCACCTGAAGGCCACCAAGGAAGATAATCTATATATTTAATTCTCTTAAACCTACCCATCGCTAATCCCATGTGTGGCAGCTCTCGCGAGAGCAGCTGCCTGGGGATAGCAAGGGGGATGGGAGACAATGCTGGGCTGGCCTGCCACAGCTGCCGGTCGGCCAGTGGAGGTGGTGGCGGGCCGGCCAGGCCCTGGCCAAGCCACCGGTCAGTCAGAGGAGGCAGCCCAGCCACCAGGAGGAGCAGGTGGGAGGAGGTGGTGGCAGGCCGGCCTGGCCGTGGTCCAGTCGCTGGTCGGCTGGAGGAGGCGGCAGGCTGGCCTGGCTCTCTGCCCGTCAGGAGCAGAAGGTGGGAGGAGGTGGCGGTGGCAGGCTGTCATGGCCCTGGCCGCCAGTTGGCTGGAGGCGGTGGGCTAGCCTAGCCTGGCTGCCTGCTGGGAAGAGGAGGCAGTGGCGGGCCGGCCAGAGGAGGCCGGGAGAAGGACGAGGGAGAAGGTGGCAAGCTGGCCTGGCCCAACAGCCATGAAGAAGGTTGGGAGGAGGTGGTGGGCTGGACTTCAGGCTGGCCCGGCTGCCAGAAAGCGTGGGGTGGGGTGGGGGAGAGCCAGCCGGCCCGCCAGAAAGCACAAGGAGGGAGAAGTGGGCAGCGGGGGGAGGGGGAGCAGCCAGCCAGAAAGCTGAGCATGCCAGCGTGGTGTGTGGGGGACAATGGCGGTGTGGGGGCCAGCCGGAGGGGCAGATGTTCTACGCCTGGCCCAGCTAGTCCTCTTATATTCATGGGGAGCCTGTTCCACAACCCAGGGGTGACAACTGAGAAAGCGTGATCCCAGGTCAACACAAGATGAGCCAGTGGCACCTGGAAACCTTCTGATGATCTGAATGAGCGGTGGGGATCTTGAAGAGAAAGGTGCTCTCTCAGCTAATCAGGTAGTTTTTTTCTCTCCCAATGTGTGTCTCAAAGCCTGACTAAAAATGGTGGTGATAAGAAACTTGTGAGTTCCATTATATAGTATAAGTCAGGAAATTCCACTCTATTTTCTGATCTGTTTGTTTCTACTCTTATGATCAACATTCCCCCCACTCATTCTGCAGTGCAACAATGCAACAGACAGCAGCTGTATCTTATAGCATGTATTTGATTACCTGCTGTGCAATGCAAAAAAGATGAGATGGATTTCACACTATACTAGAGATGAAGATTGGTATGTTTATTTTCTTCTTCCTCATCACTCATTTGACTCCTAAGGTATAATACATAAGCAGCTAAAAAATTCAGCACTGAATATATCACTGGGCCTAGCATATAGAAGGTACTGTGACTATAGAACCTAATGCACAAAACGTCTACGTGAGAATGCAAATTAGCCATGAGTATAATCTGCACTTGCAAAGTTGACTTCTAGCTCAGCTCTGCAGAGACGGTGGGGCAAGAAGATGGACAGTTCCCATGGGGCTGTTCTACACTCCTAGAGATGCTGAAATATGCCCATGCAGTCCTGGGGAGGAACCTTAGCTCAGTGGGAGTATAAGCCCATACTTTGCACACAGAAGGTCCAGTTTCACTCCCTGGCATCTCCAGGTAGGTCTGATAAAGACCTCTCTCTGAAGACTTGGATTGCTGCTGGCAGTTAGGGCAGACAATACTGACCTACATCGCCAAATATCCTGACTCAGTATAAGGCAGCTTCACATGTGAATTGAATTGGGACCAGTGCTATTTAATTTCATTTATTCCTCTGAATCCCATTTGCTAAGGAGGAGCACTACCACCCATATGCTGATGAGCACCCTCTGTACCTCTCTATCCCAAAGCTCATCACCTGGCTTTTGGCCTTAAAACTCATTGCCAACTATAACAATGTTTTAAGTATTTGTGGCTGCTTTACCAATGGGGAAATATCTATTGATTTCCCCATTGGAGTGCATGTTTCTTGGGGTGGGTTGCATGTTTCTTGGGGCAGAGACCAGTCTATTTTAACCTATGAAACACTGCAAGGTGTACAGCAATACTTCGGTATACAGAACACTGCATGACAGCCTACCTTCCTGAATGGGCATGCCATAGTAGCTTGGGAAATGACCACATGGCCTGAGTGACCCACATAATTGGCACTTACCTATGTCACCATGGAGCAAACCATAGGAAAGAGATTTTTCAGTAGCAGGCAGGACACAGGTAACACACTACTCAGGTTTTAGAATGTTTTTTTTTTAAGTCAAGTTGTAAAATGCAATGCAGAGACTTTTTGAAAAGTTACCAAGACAATAATGCAAGCCAGAAACTGTATGAAATGTCTGTTGAGTTTTACTCGACTCATACTGATAGTCCACAAAGTGTGCTGAACATGCTAGTAAAAGGGCTGGTCAAGGTATAGCAACCGAAAAAGGCTTATTTGGGGTGGAAAAATCCTAACTTGCAACAGTTTGACTCAAGTCCAACCAACTCTGAGAATGGGACCTGGGAAGCTGGCAGTAGAGCAGGACCGCCCACACCTAGGCATAGTCATCATTACTTGTTGTTCAGGCAAGGTCTCAGCCTGACTCAGAAGCTTTTAAAAGCCTACAGGACAAGGGAAAAGCAATGGGCTTCTTGGGTAGATGGAGACAGCTAGGAGACATGAACACAACACAGTCCAAGGAATTTTTTTAAAAATCTGTACCTTGTTTTGTTTTTTGTTGTAGTGGTTTGTGCCAGGCTAATTACAGGGATGTGTTTGGGCTCTCTTGTTAAGGATGGAGCAGGGGGCGAATTCGATGAGATTGGGGTGGCTATTTCAGCAGTGGTGGGGAATAGAGGATCGGGCATTGGCAGGCCAGCAGGCCATTACATAGAAAGGGAGTCCAGTAACTTAATTACTGTTTTCTCTTCAAGCTGTCCTGTCATCTCTCAGACCTCAGGGAGTAGTTCCAACTCCCCACTGAACCTAACTATGCTCTTTTGTAATGCCAGGGCGGTTCAAAATAAGATCCAGATTATCAGTGATTTGAATGTGGATGAAGGAGCTGGCCTGGTTTGTATAACTGAGACGTGGTTGGGGGAGGCTAGTGGTCCTGTGTGAGCCCAACTTCTTCCCCCAGGGTATTCTGTTGTTGAGCAGGTTAGGGGAAGCGTGGGGAATGGAGTGACTGTGGTCCATAAGAATAACAATTTCCTTACCAGGATCCCTGTGAGAGAATTTACTTATATAAAGTGTGTGTGCCCTTAGGTTGGGGACTTGGTATAGACTGGGGATTCTGTTGGTGTACTGTCCATCCCATTGCTTTACAGACTCCCTGAATGAGCTGACAGACCTGGTCGCTGAGTTGGAGTTGCTCAGGCTTTTGGTGCACATGTGCCAAATCCACATACTGGATTTTGTCTTTTGCTCGTATCAGGGGATTGTTTATGGGAGGGGTCTCCTGTAGCTTCTCCATTGTTATGGACAGACCAACTTCCTGGTCAAGGTTGGTCTCACAGTCACATTTGATCCCTGCAGGGGTGGTAGAACTATTAGAACGGTCCACCTGAGAAGGTTATTGGATCCAGTAGGATTCAAAAGGGCTTTGGAGGATTTGGGCAGAGGCGTAACTATAGGGGGGGCAGGGGGGGGGCACGTGCCCCGGGTGCCATCTTTTCTGGTCACATGGGGGGCGCCGCCATGACCATTTTTTTAAAAAAAAATTTAAATTTTTGTTAATACAAATGTTTCCTGCTCAGTGCAGCAGCGCTGCAGCAGTCAAGGGAGCGCGTCGGTGCCCCCTTCCCCACGAGCGGTCCCTTCCGCGCCTCCTGCGCCCCCCCCATTGCTTTGCTGGCGCCTGGCGGCCAGTCAGTGGCCTGGCTTGGCGGCGGCGGCGGGCGCTTGTGAGGAAAAACCTAAGTATAATGTAGTATGTTGGGGGGGCGCAGTGGGGGGGGCGCCATTTCAGTGCTTGCCCTGGGCGCCGTTTTCCCTAGTTACGCCTCTGGGTTTGGGGGTTGGTTCTGCCGGTGATTCTGCTGATGCCCTGGTGGGTACCAGGAATAGGAAACTCACCATGGCAGTAGACATGATTGATCCTAAGTGTCCTCTCTGACCTGCTTCAAAATCATCTCCATGGTATACAGAAGAGCTAAGGGAGCTGAAACAATAAGGTAGATGACTGGAGTCCAAATGAAAGAGGACTCATCTTGAATTTGATAAGTAAGACACAGCAGAGAGCCCATTTGAAGACTTGTGTTGTGGCAATACGTGCAACAAGGAAGTGATTTTATTCTGAGCGTATTTTGTGTCTGCAAGTTCTCTTCCAGCAGAGCTGTTTCAGATTGTTAGGGGTTTAACTCAAGCCCCTTCTGTTTAAAATCTGTTTCCAGAAAACAATACAGACGTGGACAAATGTGCTGGTACCCCTCCATGAAAAAATAACTTGAAACTGACAAACGTAATTGGCACCCATCATTGTTTATTCCATATAACAAAAATCAGACTTTGCTTTAGAGTTTTGATACAACAGAATATTTCAAATAATAACACAAATGAAAATGGCATGGACAAAAATGATGGGATCCTTAACCTAATATTTTGTTGCACAACCTTTAGAGGCAAGCACTGCAAACAAGCGATTCCTGTAGCTCTCAATGAGACTTCTGCACTTGTTAACAGGTTGTTTGGCCCACTCTTCCTGAGCAAACTGCTCCAGCTGTGTCAGGTTTGAAGGATACCTTCTCCAGACTGCATGTTTCAGTTCTTTCCATAGATGTCCGATAGGATTCAAATCAGGGCTCATAGAAGGCCACTTTAGTATAGTCCAATGTTTTGGCCTTAGCCATTCTTGGGTGCTTTTAGCTCTGTGTTTTGGATCATTATCCTGTTGGAGGATCCATGACCTGTGACTGAGACAGAGCTTTCTGACACTGGGCAGTACGTTATGCTCGAGAATGTCTTGATAGTCTTGAGATTTCATTGTTCCCTGCACCCCGTGCCAGACGCAGCAAAGCAGCCCCAAAACATAACCAAGCCTCCTCCATGTTTCACAGTAGATCTTTTGGTGATCTTTTCTTTGAAAGCTTCATGTTTTCATCTGTGGACATAGAGCTCATGTGACTTGCCAAAAACCTCCAGTTTTGTCTCATCTGTCCAAAGGACATTCTCCCAGAAGCATTGTGGCTTGTCAATATGCATTTGAGCAAATTCCAGTCTGGCCTTTTTATAACAAAACAACTACATGAAACTGCTGAGTGAGGTCATCAGGGGATTTGGTGTTGTGTGTTATCAATATGCTGATGACACCCAAATCTTTTTCTCCTTATCAGGAAATGGCATAAAGCCCTAAACAGCTTAGGCCCTGGGTATTAAGATAACATCTTCTTCGCCATGAGACCCATCGTCTGTTGAGATCATCTGGAAAGGTTTGTCTACAATTGCCATTGGCTCGTGTGGAAGCTATTCGGTGACGGGTCTTCTCCTCTGCTCCCCCTGGGCTTTGGAATGCGGTTCCTGTTGAAATAAGAATGAGTCACACTCCTGTCAATTGCCTGGTGAAGGTCGTCTATCAGGCCAACCAAGGCTGTCTCAACCCCATAGCCTGCCCTAAAGCCAGTTTGAGATGGGTCTCTCTGGCAACTTTTAAAAATGCACTGAAGACATATTTGTTCACTCATGTGTTTAATTAGATTTATAGTTTTATTAGTTTCTAATGTTGGGTTTTAAAATAATTTTATTGTTTTAATCATTTTTGCTTTGTTTAATTTGTATTGTTTTTATTGTACACTGCCCAGAGTTGCAGGTTTTGAGCAGTATAAAATATGTTAAATAAATTAAATAATTTAGCCCCTTAAATGCCTGCCTGCAGGCAGTTATGGACTGGATGAGGAATCATAAACTGAAGCTGAATCCAGGCAAGATGGAGGTGCGCATTGTTGGAGATAGTAATCTGCAAGACAAGATAGAACTTCCTGTTCTGGATGAAGTTACACTCCCCCAGAAAGAACAGGTTCCTAGCTTGGGACTGCTTTTGGACCCGGGACTGACCCTGGTGCCTCAGGTTGAGGCTGTGGCCAGGAGCGCTTTTTACCAGCTGTGATTGATTTGCCTGTTCCATGTGGAGAATGACCTGAAAACAGTGATAGGCCAGCTGGTAACCTCCAGGTTGTACTACTGCAATGCACTCTATGTAGGAATACCTTTGTACATAGTTCGGAAACTTCAGTTAGTTCAAATTGAGGAAGCCAGATTGGTCTCTGGGGTATCGCAGAGAGACCACATTATGCCTGTACTTAAACAGTTGCACTGGCTGCCGATATGTTTCCGGGCAAGGTATAAAGTGCTGGTTATTACTTTTAAAGCTTTCAATGGCTTAGGTCCAGATTGCTTGAGAGAGTGCTTTTCTCTACAAGATCCCCACTGTTCATTAAGATCATCAGGAGGGGTGCATCTTTGGCTGCCACTGGTTCATCTGGTAGTGACCTGGGATCAGGCCTTCTCAGTTGTCACCCTTGGGTTCTGGAACATGCTCCTCTTGATTATAAGAGGATTATTGTCCTTGGAGGCCTTCAGGAGAGCCTTAAAGACCTATCTTTTTAGCCTGGCTTTTAATGATATCTAGTTTTAATTTTAATTTTAAACTGGTTTAAAAAGTTTTCTCATTTTAATCTTTTTATTATGTGTTTTATGTTTAATTTAAAAAATTAAAATGAGAAAACTTTTAAAACCAGATTAAAATTAAAACTAGATATCATTAAAAGCCAGGCTAAAAAGATAGGTCTTTAAGGCTCTCCTGAAGCCACTGCCCTGAGCCACTTTGGGAAGGGCTGTGTATAAACTGGATGAATGAATGTGTTCAGAGAAGTATGCAAACACTGTGAACATCTAAAGCTCCCTGATATGGGTAAGACCATTGAGATCTATCCTGACTGTCAGTGGCTCACCAGAGTCTCAGGAGAAATGTTGAATGAATGAATGAATCATTTATTTTGATCATTGATCAGAAAGCAGAAAGCCAACATAAAACAAAATTATACAAAATCCCAATAAGAGAAACAAAAGGGGGAAATCATTTTAAATCCTTAATACAGTTAAGAGTTAAAGGTTTAACTAATAATAATACCACCGCTCTAACTAAAATTTTAAACTGATAAAGCTATCAGCTTCCCTCAAACGTTCCCAGTTATTGAACAACAATAGCAACATTTAAAGAAATTTCATCAGACTTATTAGCTAAAAGCAAATTTAGATAAAAATTATCTGAATGCCCCGGAATTACTTTTATGAAGCGTAACAAATAGTAATCATGAATTTCCCTACAAAAAAAAATACAGTATAGCAGTACATATGTAGTTGTTTCTATACTCCCAATGTTACAGGGGCAAAGTCTCTCAGCATAAGGTCTTTTATTGTACCTCCCTTCTAGGACTGCCATTTGAAGTGCATTGAGACGAACTAGTGTTAGAGCTTTGTGATACTTGGGAATTGATTGAAAACTATCTGTGAATACCAGTGCAGCCAGACCTGAAGGATGGAAATTCAATTTTAACCATAGATCAAAGATACTTAGCCATTGCTGTGTCTTGATTTTGGAAATCCCTGCTTCCAGATGAAGAGCCATGTTCCAACCCTGCTACCTGAAAGGCTCCCCCCACCTCAAAAGAGTTTAAGTCAGATACTGAACCAGGGGGTTGGACTAGCAGACCTCCAAGGTCCCTTACAACTCTAAAATTCTAGGATTATGTTGTTCACCAGTCAGGCCTACTAAAAGGTAGGGAATTTACCCTGGGTGCTGGTGGTTTGTCCATTTGTTTTATGTCTCCAAAATCTTTGGCAAATAACGAGTAGATTATCCAGATATTAAAAATTACTTTTTAATTATCTGCTGAATAAGACAAACAGAAATTAGCCAAAGAAGCATCCTTCTCGTGTGCATCTTCCAATTGCTTTGGTAAGCAGGATATTAACTTCAGGAAGTCAGAATTCATTACTTTAATGAGCAAGGCTAAATATATGCTCATTCAAGAAAGAGCAGCTTTCCTCACATAGTGATTATGTGTATATATTCATGGGTTGCTACATCCCAAATGGCCCAGTTGGTCAAGAAACTCAGTAGGTTGCAGAAGGAATGTAAGCCAGAGTGTATGACAGCAAGACGTATTAACATGTTCTTCAGGCAAGTCATGTCCAATACGTCTTTTATTCTCATCATCTTTGTGCACCCGTACAAGAAGCTATCACTGTCACAGAGAGATAGTGCTTCTCTGGCAAAGATAATCAAAGCAAGGAAAGGCAGTGGGACAATTGGAAGAAGCCATTTCAGTTTGTTGTTTTCCACTCTATAGTTTGCATGCCTTCTTCCAAACAATGACTCCATAATAAAAATGTGGATCACATGGCTATTTAGAGCAGGAGATGTAAAATGAATTCAGTGCAGCCTGCAATACCTTATCAGCTGGCGGTGGGGGTGGGGAGAGAGGAAGGAAAATTTGCAGCACTACTATCTTCTGAAGATCACATAAAGGCACAGAGGCAAGTTTTCTGCAAAACGTTGTGCATGCCATTGTGACTGTTCCTTGTGTGTTGACCGGTCAGCATTAGTTGATAAGCATAAGAAAGTCCAAGCTAATGGCCATGACAGACTAAGAGACTGTTCACACAAGCAGCCCTACCTGGGTTTGCACAGCCCTAACTGGGTAGAGCTTGTCATGTGGTACATTGGGATTGGGCCTGATTCCGGTGCTGCTCCACTGGGTAGCCCGAGTTATTTTTACTTGGGCTTTTGCTGGGGTAGAAGAGCACCCCAGAAGAGCTGCCCTTCTACCCCAGGCCCCAGTCACTTGGCTGCTCGGGCTGTCTGCAGCCCAAGAAGCCACAGAGCTGGGCAACAAGAGCGCCTTGCTCCTTACATGGTGCATTGTGGATGTGGGAGGCCACAGCCTCCTTTCTCCTGCCCTCTCACCACTCCCGGAGCTGTCACACAACCATTGTGTGGGCGCGCAGCACTGAAAAGCCTGAGAGCAGCACTCATCATGCGGGGGGAAGGCAGGGTGGCTCCTGCCTCCCTGCCCCAACCTTTAAGACATGTTGATTCCCGAAATGAAAAGCAATACAGGAGAACCTCAGTATTCGTGGGGGTTCCATTCTCTGCAAATCGTGGATACAGAAACTGTGAATACTGAATCATTGGGGCAATGGAATCGCAGGGGTTAGGTTCCCAGAGGCCCAAAAACTGCCCCCCAAAAGGGGGGGGGTGAGGTTTAAAGGGGCAAAATTAAATGCCCTACCATGCTCTGTGGGCCTCCAGCAATCCACCAATACCTCCTCCCAGTCAGAAATAGTCCTTTGGGGGCATTTCCCCATGATTTTTACAGGGGTTTTCAAGGATATGAGCCACAAAATGGTTCCCTTTCACAAAATGGCGGCTGGAAATGACCTCCGAGGTCATTTCTGGCTGCCTCTGAGCCAAGGATATGTGGAATTAACCCCTTGTGGGCCAGTTTTTAATGCGTATACCAAGGTCAGGTGTTAATCACCTGATGGCGGATACACACAACTGCAGTTTGTGGATCGGTATATAAAGAGGCCCACCAGTATAACACTTCCACACACATCTGTGGGTAAGTGGCCAGCATTTTCAGACCATGCTGCTCAGCCAACAGCAGCAACAGCAGCACAAGTACCCTCAGATTATTCCACTACACTATGCCTGGCATTGGTAGTAGGGTCTGTTCTTCACTGACAGAGGGGTGAGGAAGCAAAACGAAGAGCTGTACCCCAGTGGGGCAAGGAAGAAAAATGAACAGCATTCCCCAGTGGGGTGAGAAACAGCAGTGACAGCGAGCAGCAGGAAGGCTCATGAAGTGGTGCCAGTGGAGGCAGAAGGCTGGTGTTTGTTGTCCTTAGTGTCCCACCTCACATCTGCACCTGAGGTGACTGTCTCACCCTGCCTCATGCAAGAGCTGCTCTTGCTAATGGCTTGACTCAACTATGTCCTAAAAATTAAGCAGTTGGGTCTTCATGCTGGTGCCACAGCTTTGTGTAAAACCAGTGCCCTTGGATTATTTGTTGCCAGTGATGAGCAGCAGTACTTATCTTCAGATGTGGTAGCTGTCCCAAATGCAGTACAATTGTGCTATATAAGCATCAACACTGTTGTTGTTGATGCTGCTGCTGCTACTACTAAAAATAGTACTGCTAATGCAATGATGGATATTTATATGCCACTTTTCAACAAATGTTCTTATAGTGGTTTACATAGGGGGGGAAATCAGTTTTAAAGATGGTTCCCTGTCTCCAAAGGGCTGACAATCCTAAATAAAATAAAATAAAAATATATCTAAACACCAGCAACAACCACTGGAGGGATGCTGTGTTGGACTTGGGTAGAGATAGTTGCTCTATAAGAGCAAGTAAAAATAAGAGAATCACCACTTTAATATAACTGCTAAATATAATATACATGGGCCACCTATGCACTCACTATGCCACTGACACATGTGAACAACTTTCTTTCACTGATATTAAAATGTTTTTAGAAAATATTTTGTATCCCTTATTCTCTAAAAGTATGCTTATCTATATTGATAATACACTAAGGTCGTATGTGGCAAGTCCCACCTACACAGTGCTTTACTAATCAGAGGTAACAGAACAAAAGCCCCGTGGTGATTGGACAGTGGAGATTCCATATGCAGATATGGAAGAGGAGCAGGTAGGGGGCGAGTGAGTGAGTGAGCGAGCAGCGGGGAGGGGGGTGAGTGGTGAGCAAGTGGGGAGGGGGGTGAGTGGTTGAGCAGGGAGGTGGTGAGCAAGTGAATGGGGAGGGGGAGAGCGAGCGGCAGGGAGGGGGAAAGTGAGAAAGCAAGTGGTGGGGAGGAAGGCAGTGAGAGAGTGAGCGGCAGGTAAGAGAGAGCAGTGAGGAGGGGTGATTGATCAAGCGAGTGGCAAGGTGGGGGTGAATGAGTTAGTGAGCGATGGGGTTGGGATGAGTGAGTGAGCAAACGGAGTGAGCAAGTGAGTGGTGGGGAAGGGGTGAGTGAGCAGTGGGGAGGGAGCTAGTGAGCGAGCGGAAAGGGGTGGCTGAGAGGGGGTGGCTGACACTGAGCAATAAAGCAGGGGCTGTGGCAAGGGACAAGGAGAGCAACAAAGTCCTTGCGCACAGATACTCTGTGAGGGTTCAGTTAGTACATATGATTGTGAGTGCATATCACCAAGTTGTTATGGGAAGACTAGTACTATTACATTATCATGAATCATATTTTCCCCCACAGAGCAAATCAAAAGAAATCCTTACAGTCAGAATCACCACGTTAAAAGGTGTCTCTTGTTCAGTTAGCAATGGTGCAATACTTGCACTATGTACCAGATATCAGGTAATACCAGAGCATTCTAAGGGCCTTTCTGCCCTCAAATAGCCTCTGCACATGCACAGAGACCAACTGAGCAGCAGGGGGCAGGTCAGCCTCCCTTCTGGATGCCTGGTCAGACACCTCCATCCCATGTTGCATTCTAGATACTGGTGGTGGCTTCGTTTGCCTCCAGTTAAGTGATATTTTCCCACCCTCACTGCCCCTCACTATACCCTCACTGCCCCCCTGAAACAATGCTCACTGATGACACTGAGATAGCGAGCACACTGTCTCTGCCTGGGTAGGAAGAATACTGCCACTGCAGAGGGGTGTGTGTTGCATGCTGCCCATGAGAACACGGGACATCTATGTCCTCACTATGCCACTGATGCATGTGAACAACTGTCTTTCACTGATAATAAAATGTTTTAGAAAACATTTTGTATTCCTTATTCTCTAAAAGTATGCTTATACATATGATTGTGTATACATATCACCAGGCTGTTATGGGAAGACTATTACTATTATATCAGCATGAATCCTATTTTTTCCACTGAGCAAAGCAAAAAAAATCCTTACAGTCAGAATAAATAAACCATCAGATTAAAGGAACTTCTTTGCAACTCTCTCTTAAAAGGGATATATCTGTCTTTTGTGTATCTCTGCATTACACTTAACATAAATTGGCTTCTTTCATTGCAAACTCATGAATCCTATGTTGGGGTTTTGTGATTACTTAGCCAAACACCAAGGAAGCTACCACTCCAGTTACAGAGTACAGAATTTAGTTATTGCAGCTATTTAAGTAACATCGCTGTGGAGTCTAAGTTACTTAACTAGTTTATTGGTGAAATACATTTGGGATAGGAAAGACCTATCCTATTTATCAGCTACATGATGAATAGGTAGGGAGAGATAGAGATGTTTCCATCTTCTCTCTAGGAGGAAAGGAAGAGGACTGACATACTACAGGAACCTGAGGAGTCAAGGCAGAGGTCATAGAGTAGAGGCAAGCAGGGACAGGTAAGGAGACCTTCACTATCTACTTCTACTCCCAATGCCCCTAGTGGTTAATGTTGGAAGTGAAGGACTCTGCACTGTCTCGTGTCTCAATGACAGAGGGGGACAGATTAGTGAGTCAGAGGGCTAGAGAGGTCAAGACACTGGCCATCCCTTCTCTACTGCTCTGACACTATCCCTCTGATATGTAGATTGCTACTCTCAGGGACTTCCTGCCTGCCTGCCTTGCCATTTTCCTCTTCCCTTTCTTCTCCCTTGCAACACACATACTCCTCTCTCCCTGCACCATGTGTGCAGAGATGCAGAAACCATCCCTCTGCATCCAGCTAGCTAGCTAGATTAGAGGTCCTATCTCTCCATTTCCTATCTAGAATGGAGTTCTCCAGTAAAGACGCCTTATATTGATTTGAAACTATGAACTGGCTCCAAGTTTCTTTTACTCTCAGCTTACACGCATGCCTAGGCAGGCTCCTCTGTATTGTGCCTCAGTGCACTCTGCTGTAATAGAAGGGCATCTCTTACCAGAGAGAATTCCCAACAGTTATTAGGATAGTTGGTGCAAAAGATCGATGCACTGGAACAATATCTCCAACATTCTAAGCTATGTCAAGGTATGAGAGATACAAATAAACACTCTATGGTTAAGTACACCACATTGCTTCCCACTGCAATGATTTCATGTTCTGTACCAGATACGACCTCCAGGTTATTTTAGAGTTGTAGGTCATTTGAGGAATGCATGCAGATAAATTATAGTACCTGAAGTGAACAAGTACCTACCGTAGTAGTGGACTTATTCCAGGGGTGGGAGTCAGAGGGGATCTGCCCCTTTACCTTCTGTGCTAGCCTTCTCAGCTACAGTTTTTAGAAGATTACAAGAGGCACAATTTGGCTGAAATTGCAGGAGGCCATTAAGGGCAAGTCTTTGTTGATTCCCTTAAGAGTTCTCCTACTTCTTCTAGTCTAATTTAAGCACTGGGTATAAATCAAAGTCCCTTTTCATGCCTTTAAAAGGGTAGGAAACCACTACAATGGCAATAGGGTAGGGAAAGTGTAGTAATTGTAATCCAAAAAGGGTAGGAAACCACTACAATGGCAGTGATGAAGGGGAGGGGAAAAAATATCATCCCCGTTCCTATGTGCCAGTGCTGCTCTCCTCCTATGGGGTGTTGCTGAAGTGGCATGGGAGAAGAAACAGAAATCTCTCCCCTCACACATACTGTTGCTACTCCTACTGCAGTTAAACTGTAGGTAAATGCGGAAAGCTGATGGGGCAATCTGGTGAACTTGTCAGCTTGGGAAAGGAGTTTGGGGACTTGAAAAGCTTGCCTCTCCTTTGAGCTTCTGAAGAGAACATCTGTATCCCTGGTTACATCAGAGAAGGATTTCTTAATGGTTTTGCACCTAGATTCTCAAGTATTGCCCATGGATCTCCATCCCACTTATAATTTCCATCTAAATATAATTTCATAAAGCTCTAGTGAAAATTAGGGGAAAATAAGTACTAAGAATAGTTATTTTCAATAAGTTTATTCTGGCTTACCAAGAAGCAAATTAAATTCACTGTGGCAACGATTTTCAATGGACCACCTGGAATCACAAAGACTGGAACCATTTGAGTTATTACTCCAGAAGAACTCATTTAGAAATGCACATTTAAAGAATAACAAGTTATAATGTATATTTGAGGTCAAGGCTAATAAATAAGGCACAAGCGTGCACCTGCTTACATACAGGTAAGCGTTTTCAATTAGGTTTGAGCGGATAAAGTGTTGGCTGTGGGTCAAGTGGATAAAGTGTTGGCTGTGGGTCAGTGAGACAAAAGCTGGGCTCACATGACACAGTAGCAAGTAAATATGAAAAAACTACTGGTTCTTGCTGGGTGTGTGGTCAGAACCTGAAAATATTGGGTGGAGAATGAGGTGGCCACCTCAGCCTGGCGTTGTCAAGTCAACTTCAAATATTGGGAGTGAATGTCAGACTGAGGAGGTTACTGAACATTACATCTGTCCAACATTTCTGGGTTCTGACCACATGGAAACACCAGCAGCAGTGGCAAAGTGAACTGGTTTTATGCTAGCAAGCATGACTTGTCTGCTTAGCTAAGCAGGGTCTGCCCTGCTTGCATTTGAATGGGAGACTACATGTGTGAGCACTGTAAGATATTTGGGGCCATGCTAGGAAGAACATTTGCATGATTTTATGCAGAAGGTTTCAAGTTCCCTTCCTGGAATTTCCAGATAGGGCTGAGAGAGACTCCTGCCTGCAGCCTTGGATAAGCAGTATAGACAGTGCTGAGTTAGATGGCCCAATGGTCTGACTCAGTATAAGGCACATTCCTATGCTCCTAATGTATACCCAGTGGGATCTGGCCATTTCCCCTTACTTAATTCCTCCATGTTTTGTGAACCTGGCCAAAGTCAGGTTCCAGTCTCTACTTGTCTGTGTGTGAAAATTCAGACTGTCCTTAAAGCAATTAATTTATCTTGGTCTCTTTTCCATCTTTGTAAACTGCAAATATTAATGACCTTGTTTGTAGGATTATTGTGCAGATTCATAGTGTAGAAATTTTAAAGTTCTAAAAATGATAAACAAGTACTTTACAAATATCCTGATAGCAAATACCTTTTCACCACTTGAGTACTTTCCATTTTTAAAAGCAATTCAGTAGGCAGTTATACTGGAGGAAGTGGAAGAATTTTGAAATATATTATAGTCAAATTTGTGCACTGTCTTCTGAAATGGGGGTTGTAGCAGATCCTTCCCGTCAAGGAAGTGATGTTCATCTTTATTCAGAGCTCACTCTTATTCTGTGCAGGTCCAGCTGAAGCTAGAGAGAAAGTACTTATGCCTGGGCAACAATTCTACAGATGAATCAAGTCTGACATCCATAGCAAATAACAATTTCCGGTCTAAAACTGGTGAGTGGGGCGGGGAAGAGCGAGATTACTCCAAGGAAAAGTTCCGGGAAATGACAGTGACAGGTTGGCCTGAAGATTTGAAAGAGTAAGCATGACTTCCACTGATGATACATTGAAAAATCACCAAGCTCATCACAGCTGAAGACAAGACTGCGAAGTACAGTTCTGAAAACTTCTGCCAGTGGGGTTTTTTTTTTTAACACTATCATGGCTGAACTAGAATGTGTACCACTTTCAGATACTGGCAGACTACCTTATCTGCAATGTTGCTAATCTTTTTTACTTTGCTTTTTAACACTACTTCCTTAGGTCAGTTGATTTGGAGAAACACTCTCCAAAAAGTTGTATATTCATTCATAATGTTCTTTGTCTTCCATGCAGTTGATTTCACTTTAAAATTAATTTTGATCCATGCTGCATTGTAGCAATGTAGTGAGGTCCTTGCTACTGTGAATCATGGTTAAAGCCTACTAGAAATTATAGGGAGAAGAGAGGGCAAGGAAGAAGGAGAGCTGGTATTCTTTCTGCCTTACTGCATTTAATTATAGCTCAGGTAATAATTATGGCACAAATATATATATATGCCTATTATAATTACCTGTTTTCAAACGTGAATAAGTAGATTATCAAATGTACACTGTGGTACACTCAGCATCACCTTTTGAATATTACTCATAAGGACTCTTGGTATAATAATGTTTATCAGGTCCCAACACAGGGGATTTAATAACCACTCTATTCAAATTTTTGCTACTATTGTTTCAAAAAAGAATTATTTAAAATACGCTATAGCCTTGATTTTTAATGATTTCATTGTTATAAGTTGTGCATGAAATACACTGTGAATTAGGTTAGGCTGAGAAATAATGATTTTCTGAGGCCAGGAGGTGCGCTTCGGAGCTGAGTAGGGAATTTGAAGCCGAGTATCTCATATTCAGTGCCTGACACTCTAGTCAATGAACAGAACCACTCAGGTGCTCAGTGTGATGGATTGGGAGAATGACAACCCAATCCGTAATCCAATGACTCTAACAATATTAGAATTTAAGATATTTCACCCATTGACTTCTGCTGAATTAGCTCTCTAGTCCTAAATATATTTAACAAGTGATGGCCCTTGAACATTCATCTGATCTGTCCCCTTGCAATACTTTTGACAGTTTTGCTGCCAAAATGATCATTTGGGAGGGAGGGAGCAGACATGAGAGGGCTCGGTCTCCTTCCTCTCATGATCCGTTTTTCAGGAAAGTAACAGCTCGCCTTCACCCCAAAATGGTTGCTTGCAAGAGTGTACTCACCTTTGTTGGGTACACTCTTCTTCCCAAGGCTGGCCCTAGGATCTTTGGCACCCTAGGTGAAGCATGATTTTGGTGTGCCCTCCCCCCACATTCAGTAAAAATATATATTCTGTAATGTACAGATTAATTAATCTATGGCGTACAGATTAATTTCTGTAATCATATTTGGTTGCTGGTGCTGGCTGGGTTGGGGGGGTGGTGGTGAGGAAGGAGATTATACTTTTCAAAACATAAAAGACCACTGCTGCAGATGCGTAACTTGTGTGGGGGGCAGGCAGGGCACATGCCCTAGGCACCACTTGAGGGGGGTGCAAAAATGCCATGCACCCCCCCCCCCAATTCTGATCTTTTAAGATCAACAGCTGGGTGGGTGGCAGGCACCCTGGGGTCAGGAGGGGGATGAGCTGCGGGGGGGGGGGGGGTAAGTACTACCACCCCTTAAAGAGAAACTCCCCCCCCCGTGCCGGACCGTGGGAATTTCGAACCATGCACACCTCTCTCTCTCTCTCTTTCTTCAGGGGCTAGGGGGAAAGGTAGGCTGTCTCTGCAGGAAGAGTGAGGGAAGAGAGAATGTATAATATGGTTGTTCCTCAGGAGGAGCAGGAGGAGGAGGAAGAGAAGCAGGCAGTTATGTGAGCTAACCTAGAAAAAAGAATGAGCTCTCTATTGTGCCTTGGTGTATTTAGAGCCTTAGAAGCAAACAACAGAATAGAAGAAACTCAATGTGCTAAGTCCATTACCTTTAGAGCACCTCCACTCTCAGGCACAAAGTTATTACACTGTGTCACAAGGAAAGGAGAATTGACTATCCAGCTCAAGCCTAACACCAAGCCCCTGGTTTGTCCCCACTATAGCACTTTTTACACCCAAATCGTTATTTGGAAATAACCAAAGAGAAATAAATTTGGACTGATGTGACTTCTAAGCACATATTTCTATTTTAGGTTGATTTAGACCAGCCTTGGTACAGGAAACCATAGATTCCCCCCTTTGGTCAAGATAAATCCAATCTGCAATTTAAAAAACCACCCTCTCCTTGATCTCTAGTTGTAATTTTTAAAAAGCAGGGATTCCCAGAAAACTCCACTGAAGAAAAATTATATGGAGGATCAGTGAAAGCAAGGAAGGTGCAGTTATAATTTTCAGGTAGAGCCATAATTTGTAAATCAAAAGATTTGTTAATTAACAAGCTTGACTTGTATTTTTGAGCTGATATTATGGTAAAGTTATCTGAAAGATGGGTGTCAGATGGTCGGAGGGGGGCGCAATTTCAGTGCTTGCCCTAGGCGCCATTTTCCCTAGCTACACCTCTGCACTGCTACCCAGCTACATGTGGAGTCCCCATTAGGGATGTGCATGGAACTGGCAGGGGCTGGTTTGACAGTGTGTGTGTGGGGGGGATAACTTTAAGGGCAGGGGAGGGGGAGGGTGCACTTACCCCCTGCTGCATTTCCCCAGCCAGCACTAGCTGAAAAATTGGTCCGGCAGGGCAGCAGCGTACCTTCCTGCCGCCCCGTGCTCTCCTCAGACCAAAAATGACAGGAAGTAGTGTGCGTGCATGTGCACATCAGGCACTCACATGTGCATGTCATGCGCATGCCCTGACATGTGCACATGCATATGCTACTTCCTGTCACTTCCGGTCTGAGGAGAGGATGGGGCAGCCCCGCTAGACCAGTTTTTCAGTGAGTGCCAGTGGGGAAAATGCTTCAGGGAGGCGGGAAGTGCACCCTCCTCTGCCTTTAATGTTATCCCCCTCACCGTCAAACCTTCGAACTTCCCAGTGTTCGAACCCGTTCAGAGGCCTATAAAAGGGCCTCCAAACAGGTCCGTGCACATCCCTAGTCCCCATTGTGCTGTGTACCCTGCCCCTGCTGCTTATTGTTTGACCCGGATACCCAATAAAGACAGGACAAGCATGTATGGATGCAACTAGGGCCACTTTATTCTTAACAAGCATAACAACATAACATAAACCCAGAGTGCAGTCAACTCCACCCCTCAAAGGTAAGGCAACCTCCTAAGAGGGCAATTGTTCCCTTACTGTTGGGCGAAGCAGACAGGCTTGGCATGTGGCAGCTGACACCTCATCATGGCCCTACCAAGCCACACAGTTATGTGTGTTAAGGAAGCAGCCGTCCATGTCACCACCCCCAAGCTGGAGGACTCTGAGTGGGTGAGTTGGATGACACCCCAAAAGTGGTCCATTCCCAGATACCACCTGAGCCGCAAGACTCTGAGGGGCTGTTCCATGAGACCACTAATCACCTTAAAGGTGCCTCCGGCTGAACACCAGTTCAGATCTTAACCTCCAAAACCCGCACTCACCTGCCACAAAAAGGGGGCAAATCTCAGTTTAGCCCCCCTTTCCCCCACAACCTACAAACCACCTCATGAATGCCTTGCTGAAGATCCCGCAGAAAAATGTCATTGCCCTCATCAAAAAGGTGAACACCATCCTCCCTAAACAATCGTGACTCGCTATGCCTAATGTCACCATGAGGGATAACCACCCCCCACATGCCCATACCATACATTCTACTTCCCACATGTGAGCACTGCAAGATATTCCCCTCAGGGGACGGAGCCGCTCTGGGAAGAGCAGATGGTTTCAAGTTCCCTCCCTGGCTTCTCCAAGATAGGGCTGAGAGAGATTCCTGCCTGCAACCTTGAAGAAGCCGCTGCCAGTCTGTGCAGACAATACTGAGCTAGATAGACCAATGGTCTGACTCAGTATATGGCAGCTTCCTATGTTCATATGTTCCCTATTGGCTCCCCTACACACCCTATGGCATGAGGGTCAGCATAAGTCAGCAGCTGCCTGCAAAATCCCTCGGCAACCCCAGGTCATTACTGCCCAGGTGAATGGCCAACACCTGCGGGCAAGGGCAGAACCAAAATGCTGGCTCAGCAAAAGCAGCAGCCGGCCCCACACCATGCCTCGACATCCGAGCCACTTGACCTGTGCTGAAGCACTGCAGCCCAACGGGGTTCCCCTCTTGCTGGAGTGTGCGTGGCGGCTGGCCCAAAATACGAAACTGCCCGCAGATCAACACACAGACCAAACCCAGGTGGCTAGCAACGTCAGAAAAAGAAACAAAAATTAAATGGACAAACTATCTCTTCTATCCCATGAAGGGCCGAACAAAGCTTCAGTAGGCCGAAGAGCGCCACTGTCCAATACTCTGAACAGATGTGGGGGGCAAGCCTGCCGCTGCTGCCATGGAAGCAGCTCCAATTCTGAAAGAATGGGTCCTGAAAGAGCCCCCAGGCACGCCTGCTGCATGCAATGCTGACTTGGTGAGTGTTCAAAATCGATACCAAGTCAGTAGGCCACCATGCTCGTGTATTAAAAAGAGGGCCCGGGGAATTCCCCCAAGCAGACAGATACACTGCAATAGCTCATACAGGGCAAAGCAAGGGGTCTGTGCAGAGCCCAAGCTGAAAAACAACACCCCTGCGCCTCTGATCCATCTTGGAAACCTGAAGGCGGATCTGCAACTCTGATTGAGAGACCTGGACATCCGAGCTGGTAGCCAGCATGCTGCTCAATGCAATGATGTGCCGGCTGATTGACAGGCACCTTGTGGACTAGGAGGTGGGGCTACATGCAAGCCCTGTCTCCCAAGGACTGGGCGCAAAGTCCGCCCCCTCCCACCAGCGCAAATGGCGTCCAGATTGAGCGGGATTTCAGCAGTATTTGTTACCTTCTCATATGCAAGTTAGATACCACATGTTTGAATCCCCCCCCACATACAATACCCCCCCCCACATACAAAACTAACATGTCAAGGAAGGTTCTATATGTATGGCAGAATTTTTCAGACTCATTTCCTTTTTAACAGCACCCTGTAAAGAAGCTGATTCACTGGCTATATACACTGACAAAACTGTACTGTAGAAATCCCAAATGTAACTTACAATCAAATAGCTTTAAAATATTAGGCCATCATTAGTGTTACCAGAAGAATACATTTCATTAAGAAAGGACAAAGAAGTGAGAATTAGCTGCTCACCTAAAAATAAACCACAAATTAAATTCTTGGATTAAAAAAAAAAAGGAATAAAACCCTGACAAGTAAGGAGAGAGATTATCACTTAAGCTACTGAGTAGTGTATCTACTGTCCCCACAGCTGCAGTATATTAAAGGCCTGGTGTCATTTTAAGCTGATTAGACAACTAATCTCACAAGAAACACCTCATACTTGCTCTGTATACCTTTGTGATTTCTCCTGCATTTCTTCAAACACAGAGGTTGAACAGGACACAATTATTTTGCCTTGAACTTAATACAAGTGACAAGTGCCAGGAGATAGAATACACATCAGTGTCAGCTGCCTTGTTTAAAGGAGTGGAAATGCTCACCTGTATTCCCATGAAAACCATCTCGATGTGAAAGGTACAATGTCTACTCTCCTGTTTTGCTCTGAACGGAAGGCAAAGCTAATAATAAAATGCTTGCCTAATAATCCTTCTTAACCCATTCAGATTGGCTCTTCTGTCAGGGGACAAGTGGAAGAAGATGGGGTTAGGAGGTTTTCCTGATTAAATTTGTAAAGTAGCTCATTAGCTTACAGAGACAATTATGGCTGTAACTGTATTAGTTGGTTATCTTATTTAACTGTGCCTAGAAGTGTGGTGTGTGCTTCAGAGACACATAAGAATATAAGATAAACCCTGAAATCCACATAATATAATTCAAAAAGTGACACAATGAGAGCATGAGAAATAATTGTGAGGGAAACAGTGAGGGAGAATAAGGATTTCAGCTATAAAACCACGAAGTGCTTGAATGCCATTTAAGTCCACCTAATTGCTTGCAGAGAAAAAAGGGGGCTGAATATGAATCTTCACCTTTCCTTCTGGACTTCAAGAAATGCACTTTTCAGATTTATGGTCCACTTGCCTAGGGATTCACTTGCATCAGTACAGCTGACATATCTGAAACACCAAAAAAGAGCTCCAGATTTTCAAATGAAATGTGGGCTATGATACAACCAAACTTAAGGTTGCAATCATTTGCACACTTTCCAGTGAGTAAGCCCCAGTGTGCACAGTGGGGCTTGCTTCCGATTAACAAGGTGCACAGGACTGTGCTGCAGGCATTCTCTAAGTCCTATTGATTCCAGTGGGTAAAACATTGATTCCAGTGGGTAAAACATGTGCTTTAATCTTTCCCATTGAACTTAGTGGCACTTAAAAGCACTTTCAAACATGTTTACGAACATGCCTCTCTCTCTCTCTCTCTCTCTCTCTCTCTCTCTCTCTCTCTCTCTCTCAATGTACACCAAGAATATATATTTATTTTTTCTTGGTGTACATTGAGAAATGTAAAGTGGAAAGAGATCTATTTGATGATGATGGGGTGAGGCTGATTATTAGTTAATATGCTCTATCACCACGTGTATTTCGTGCTGTGGAAACACCACATATGGACAGAAAACCAAAATGAAAAATAGAAAAATAGGGACAAAGTAGGGAAAGAAGGAGCCAGCACCAGGAAATGAACAGAATACTATGGGATAACAAAACGTTTTGGACACGCCTAGAGAAATAGGATTGGAAAAGAGATGATGAGGCACTTGTGTGACAGGAATGGAGAAGGAAGGGTACACCTTGTCCCAGCTATTAAGGGAGGAGTGGAGGGAGCTATAAGCCATGTATAGGCCATTTTCACAGGTGCATCTTAAGTAAAGGTCTGGCATCTTTCACATGTCTTAAATGCCAAGGCAATCACAGAGACTTCGGCGGCCTTTGGACATAGTGTTAAAACCGCGGGTTGATGAACCTGAGATTATCTGCTGAAACTGAGAATTGCACTGCAGACGATCATACAGATGCAGTCCAGGAACCTCCAGTTTCTCGGCAGAGGAGGCCCTCCCTCTTCCTGGGCTGCCAAGGACAAATCCCAGCAGGTGGTGGGCCACATCACCAAACTGCTGGCAGGGCATCAGGATGTCATTAGGGTGGCTGCCATTGCCCCCAACCTCTGAGGGCGCATGCCGAGCATGATTCTTTCTGGCCTTGACGGCCGCTTTTGACAGGGGGAGGACATTTTAACCCCTTCCTTGCTGCACTCGCAGCAATGCCCTCACAGTAACTTCAAAGCCATGCAGTAATGCAGAAGCACAATCATTCGTCCCAAGAATTGCAAGGGGCACTTCCAGATGGCAATGAGGTCTGGAGGATGAACGTATAACAGCAGCTGACAAATTTGGGTGAGCGGCAGGCTGTTTATTGGTGTGGGGCAGGAGGGCTAGGTGCGGAGCAACAATGCAAGTTATCCCGCGACACAACTGTCAGCTGCTCGTGAAGCCTGGGGAAGATATAATGCAACTTAATTGGTGATGGTCTTTCTGAGAGATGTTATCTGCCCAGAAAGGCAGCTCCAAGCAATGGCATTTGGCCCCCAGTTTCAATGCATCCAGAGTTTAGAGAGGGGGCAGCTAGTCCCACACATACCTAGTGATTGTAGAATTGGGAAGGGCTGTGGTGGGGATATCTCCCCCGCCCCCCTGGTGATCCCTATCTTGAAGAATACCCCACTATTCGATAGCAACCTGAGTGTAGCAAGAGGACTTTCCCTAGGGTGAATCCGCTTGCTGGCCTCACGACCATGATTATTAATACATAGCCAGAAAAATCGTTATTTGTTAATATTAGGATTTGTTAATATTAGGAGCCCTGTGTTTGTTCCCTTTGAGGGGGTCCTCTTTTAGCTGTCTTCCCCAGTAGGGGGAGGAAGGGACTTGGGGCCCCCTTTGTTCCTCCCCCTCGGAAGAGAGGATTGGGCCCCTCTCTTACCACTTTTAATGTTCAAAGATAGACTGAATGCACCTTGCAATCCCATCCATGCCTACTGGCACCTTCTCCACCCAAAAAATGACCCATAGTGCTTAAGCTCAACAAAGAGGGGAAGCGTTTCTTGGCAAGGGGAGGGAACTAAGCGTGGGATGGGAACCCTTACCTCCCATTGCAACTGTGTGATGTCAGACAGCAACAGCTTTTGTAACACCTGCTTCCACCTGTGCTTGTGATTCGTTCTATTCCAGAAGTCAGAGCAAGGACATTGCCCACCCCTGGTCCCCAGTGACAGCCAATGGCCCCTTTGGTTCCAAAGCCACCCCTTCCACAGCCCCCTACCAGTAGTCCCTCTAATTGTTTTCATCTCTTTGCAGAATGAGTTTTGTTCTAGGTGGCAGTATCAAGACAGTGTGTGCCTACGTGCATTCAGAATGGTGCCTTCCTGATTCAACCTGAGTGGGATCTTAAATGAACTGAGCAGACATCCAAAAACTTGTAAGTGTACACACATGTGCATGCCTTAGAGGGAACAGTGCCTCCTACCTTCCTTCCCAATTCACCCAAAAAGCAGGCGACCTCTCCCCTGCCCAATGCCAGTCCCCCACATCTAAGCCCTCGGGGTGACTGTTCAATTCAATACTAGCAGGGAAGAAGAAGGGAAGAGGAAGCAGGGAGTGGTGCAGGCACCCCACATTTCTTCCACACATACAAGGTAATTTTAAGGGCAGGTCACATAGACATGGGCCAAAAGCAGATCTGGTAAAACTTTATTTTTAACTCCAATCATTGAGGGTTCAAATGGTCCAACTTGATTGGGCCTTTAAGGGGCCACAGGTGTACCCACTGCCAGCATCCAACCTTCACTGGATAGAAGAGTGGTGTGCCCTTCCAACTCCATGCACCTGCCTGTTTTGCTGGTGGGCCAGTGCAAAATGCTCCCGGGCATGTCTTGCAAAAGCTGCTCTTACTGTCTGTGCCTTCCTGGAAGGGATGTGCACGGAACTGGTGGGAGCCATTTTGAAGGTGGGGCAGGGATACCTTAAAGGAAGGAGGAGATTGCAAACCCGCCCCACCCCCCTGGCCACATTTCCCCCACCAGTGCTCCCTTGAAAACTGGACCGGCAGGGCAGCAGAGTACCTCCCTACTGCCCCGTCCCCTCTTTGGTCCAGAAGTGACCAGAAGTAGTGTGTGCGCACATGTGCATGTGCATCAACAAGTGCACATGCACGTGCTACTTTTGATCACTTCTGGACCAAAGAGGGGATGGGGCGGCAGGGAGGTACTCTATCGCTCTGCTTGTCCGATTTTCAAGGGAGCACTAGAAGGGAAAATGCAGCAGGGGTGGTGGTGTAAATGCACCCTCCGCTGTCCTTAAAGGTGTCCCACCCTTGCATTCGAATGCAGGGTTCTGAACCTGTTCAGCATTCTAGGAATAAAATGCCAAACAGGTTTGTGCAGTGGCGGTCTGGGTCTAAAAATATTGGTTGCCAGGAGACAAAGGTGGCCCACCCACAACTATAAGGCTATCATTTACTTTTTATAATAAATAAATAAAATTTTCAAAAATACGCAAGTGGAAAAAAGGTACAATTAAAATTTTTGGAAAAATGTATATTTTTTAGTAATTAGAGTGTACATATATTGTACATATTACTGGCAGTATACAGTACAGATTGTTATAATTGAATTTTTAATTTTTTAAAATTTTTTTAATAAATGGTGGATATTTTTAAATAGTTTGCTTGTACTGAACATTTTACACATTAACAGGTAGTTCAAAAGCATATTTCATGCAGTCCACTATATTAAGAGCAATCGTTTGAGTTCACTAGATGATTGTGCGAATCTGTCAATAATTGCTTCTGCATCCAATTCATCTAACAATTCATTTTCAATGGATAGCAACATGTATGATTCCAAGATCTCCACAGACAGTTAATTTCTTAGCCTTCTCTTTATGATCTTTAGCTTTGAAAATGTCCTCTCACATTGGACTTGAGTAACTGATAGTGTGCAGATGACTTTATAAAGTTCATAAAGGTTATCATATGCCTTGTCCTGAAGTCTGTTGGATGCCAGAATTTTTAGTACACACGATGGGCAAGTGCTACAAATTTTACACTTGTAAATGGAATCCATATTCTCACCATCATTAAGCAATAGCTGTAATACATCAAAGTTCAAAGCAAAAGAAAACAATTCCAGTATTACTTGATCTTTGCTGATTTGTGGAGACAGCTTAATAATACCTTCCAATGCTTCATCTTCAAGGCCCTTCTCTTCAGTAGTTTTAAACTTTGCTGGGTCCAAGCAGGATAAATCTGTATACAACTTTTTATGTTGCACAAAGCATGCATTTAGTGACTGCGGTCCATTATTAGGTTAAACACATTTACTCAAAAACTAGCTAGAGAATCTGAGGAATTTCCTTCATCATCTATAAGCTCATCTGCCATTCTTTTCTTCTTCCTCTGCCTCTTAACTGGCAATGCTGTTTCCAAAGAGTCAATTTCCAGTGTTTGATTTTCATCCATATTCAACTGTGAAATTTTGTCATTACATTTGTTTACAAATTCAAATGCCTTGCTGTGAACGTTATCAAATGTTCTTGTCTGTTCCTTCAACTTGGTTGTAGCTGAATCTACTAAACTCTATGCAGTAAACATAGCTAAACCACTTGTCTGTAAATAACTTGATAATGGGGCTATAGTTTCAAATATATACAAGTAAGTAAATGCTGTCAATATTGTTTCATACTTTAGAAGACTTTGAAGTAAAACATTTGCTTCTTGTTTTGTTTTTGCATCAAACTTGTCTGAATCTTGTATCATTGATAAGCACATCAATAGATTTACAAAAGTACTGACAGCGGCATCATCAAAATGTCCAAATATAGTTGTTGCTGCATTGAATTTTCCTGACCATCTTGTCTCACCAATTAGCTTTAATCGTTTCATTTTTTCTTGTCCTAGATGTTTTCCAGCAACTTCTATCCATACAGCCATTCTCTTGTATGATGTTTTCACAAAAGTTGCTAAATTGTGGAGCAAATTGAAAAAAGAAACTACAGGCACACAACATTTTATTGTTTCAGTTATCACCAAATTCAAGACATGGGCATAGCACCATATATGAACATGTTGATCAGCCACATCAGTAATTTTACTTTGTAATACTGGCCATGGTAGCTTCCATCTCCATCTGTACTATCAGATAAACATTTTTGGGATCAATTCTAAGATGCTGTAATGTTTCAGTCAATAGATCAAAAAGTCCCTGTCCTGTACCATCATAACTTGGCACAACTGAAAGTAGTCGCTCACAGATAACACCTTTAAGCACATATGGAATAATAATGCTAAACTGATTGATGGATGAATTATCTTGTGATGAATCAACTTGAATAGAATAATAGTTTGCTTGAGAAACTTCATGACTAATTCTTTCTTGTATCATATTCTTCATAATTTGGATTAACATGTTAATAGTTGTTTTACTCAGGTATGTAACAAGTCCACCATGGCCTGTACTTTGAGCCTTTCCTTGTTGTTCTAATCGTTTGATTCTTTGTGTAGACTTGTTTTGTACTACAAAAACGTGAGCTGCCATAATGGGGTCATATTTTGCCATCATCGGCACTGTAGCTAAAAAATTGCCATGATTCAGAACCTCATTATCCAGAGTGTAAGCTGATTCATTTCTGTGACCTCGAAAAGGAAGTGCTTGCTTGCCTAACATCTTAATGATGTCTATAATCCTCATGACAATGCTCCTCTGCTTCAACACTTCTTCTCTCTTTTTAATTAGTGAAGATGCAAAAAAATTATCTAAGGTGCCATCATTAACTACACTAATAAATTGCTGGACATTTCTTACATGTGTTGTTGTTGATTCGTGTAAAGCCAATCTCTGGCTAATACGCCTGTAGTCACCCTGCTAACTTGTCAAAGAGGCACCTGTTAATGTGGTGATTCTCTTTATTTAGCAGGGAGAGAGTAACTGGCCCTATCCAACCCCAGCACAGTACCTCCAGTGACTGTTGCTGGTGTCTATCTCATGTTTCTCTTTAGATTGTGAGTCCTTTGTGGACAGGGAGCCATCTTATTTATTTATTTATTTATCTCTCCATGTAAACTGCCCTGAGCCATTTTTGGAAGGGTGGTATAGAAACTGAATAAATAATAATAACAACAACAACAACCCCAGTGAGGCAATAACTTGGCGTGGTTGTGAGACTTGCATGCTCTGAGGAAGGTGAGAGCTATGCCAGAGGTCCAACCATACTGGACAGGTCTCACCAGAGGAGCCAGACGAAGAGTGCCTCTCCCATCAACAAGATGGTGAGACGTAACTTTAATAAATCTATACCGGATCGGTTGTCGCCGGGGTCAACAAGGACCATGCCAGGTGCTGGAGTCCCTGGACATCTGGTGGCAATTGGGCAACAGGACTCAGGATCTTCAGTTGAGCAACCAGGGCTGGAGACTGCAAAGTTACTGGAAGAAACGTCGCTTAACCGAAAAAAAAAAAAATACGAAATATGCCAACAAGGAAATAATGATCTGCTATTACAAGTCTAGTCCAACTAGAAGAGGTTATTTAAAAAGAATGTACCAAAATTTGGAAAGAGAAGCATCCAGATACAGAAATAACAGAACAAAGGCTAGCAGACCAGAGAAGATTCATAATAAGAAATAAAGTATTCACAGGAGTTGAGCTGGAAGAACTGCAAAGAGCAACACAGGCTCAAGATATGGAAAAAGAATTACCATCAACTGAAGAAGTTGTTCAGGCGCAGGTGGAGGAGGTGTTGGAAACAGAGGATACCACTGTTGCTGAACTGTTTCAAAATCAAAACTAGGCAACCTCCCTTGTGCCTTCACCTCAAAAACCTGAGTGCCGTTTAACAGAAAAGCAACAAGAACTAAAGCAAAAAATAACTGAGCACATGAACCAATCAACCACTAGGGTTCAACTTCCAGCTCTCAAAACAGCTGCCAAAAAACAACGTGCTCAGGCATTAAAAGATGTCAATGCTGCACTTGCAGAAATAACAACCAAGAATTTGCAAGAAACAAACCAACTAATGTACAGTGCAGCAACAATAACAACACAAGAGCTCGGATATAAGATCAGTGGTCCTGTAAAAAAAGAAAGTAGTACATCACCTAAATGGAAGATTAGATTAGAAAATAAAATCACCAGGCTTAGATCAGATGCTAGCAAATTGAAAGATATGAACGACATGAAGCTGATGAATGAAAGACAAGAAGCTGTAGAATGAAAACACCAAACAGTATCTGATCCAAAAATACCACCTAGATTCAAGGAAAATTAGAGAAGTCCCGGAAATAATAAAGCAGCAAATAACAGCAGTGTCAAAGATTAGCAGATACGAAGCCAGAATTACACAACACAGGCAGAATCTCCAATTCCAGTCGAATCAGAGACGTTTCTACCAAAGCATAGAAGGAGAAACTGCAAGAAACCTAGAAACACCAAATAAAGAAGAAACAGTGAAATTCTGGGGGAAATTCTGGGACAATCCAATAGATTATAATAAACAAGCAGGCTGGATGAAAGAGGTCAAAAAATGTAACCAAAAAATGCAAGATCTAATAATAACACCAGAATTAATAAGTGAAAGAGCAAAGAAAAATAATATTTGGACTGCTCCAGGCGACGATGAACTTCATGTCTTTTGGCTTAAACACCTAACAAGCTTTCATAAACAACTATCAAAATGGTTCAATCACATTTTGCAAGGAGGTGATCTTGAACAATGGCTAACAACTGGGAAAACACATCTCATAATGAAAGACCCAGCAAAAGGTGCACTTCCAAGTAATTATAGACCGATAACCTGCCTGCCAACCATGTTCAAATTATTAACCGAAATAATAGCAGATGAAGTAATGCAACACTTATTAACTAATAAGCAGCTTCATGTTGAACAGAAAGGAAATTGCCCAAACACCAGAGGGACAAAAGACCAGCTGCTGATTGACGAAATGATTTTAGAAAATTGCAAGAGAAGAAAAACCAATCTAAGTGTTGTGTGGATTGACTACAAGAAAGCCTTCGATTCATTGCCTCACACATGGATACTAAATTGTTTAGAAAAAATTGGTGTCAGCAAAAACATTCAGATATTGATTTTTAAAAAAGCAATGAGCATGTGGAGTACACAGTTAATAATCAATGGCGAGACACTTGGACAGGTTAGCATTAGAAGACGTATTTACCAAGGGGACTCACTATCCCCTCTGTTGTTTGTAATCGCCATGACCCCACTTACACAAATACTAAAAAAAACAGGCCTCGGATACCAAACATCTAAAACATCAAGTCAAATCAACCATCTGCTGTACATGGACGATCTGAAGTTGTATGGAAAGTCCCAGTCAGAAATCGAATCACTGCTAAACACTGTCCGTATATTCAGTAGCGATATAGCAATGGAGTTTGGACTAGACAAGTGTGCTGCATTAATAATGAGCAGAGGAAAAATAACAAAAACAGAAGGAATAGAACTGCTCAATGGAAGCAACATCAAGAACCTGGAGGAGAAAGAATATTACAAATACTTGGGCATACTCCAGGCTGATAACATTGCACACACTGAAGTTAAAAGAAAAATTGGAAGTGAATACATCCAATACAGTGAATACAGTGAGTCAGAAAAATCCTCAAGTCCAAACTCAATGGCGGGAACACCATACAAGCCATAAACTCCTGGGCTATACCTGTAATCAGATACACTGCAGGAATAATAGACTGGACCCAGGCAGAGCTAGAGACGCTAGATCGTAAGACCAGGAAAATAATGACCATCAATCATGCTCTGCACTAGGCATGAGTCCGAACCGGTTCGGAGGCCATTGCAAAGGCCTCCGAACTGTCCGGACCGGTCCGGACCTAGCCGGTTCGGTTCGGGTGTGTGGGGGTCTCCCTTTCAGCGCGGGGAGGGTTTACTTACCCCTCCCGCCGCTTTGCCCCCTCCAGCACCCATATTCTTTGTAGAAATTGGGGCGGCGGGATACCTCCCCCCCGCCCCTTCTGCCTCCACTCCAATGCCGCCTCCAGGACGGGGTGGGCGCACGCGCGGCTTCGCCTCCCCCCCCACATACAGAGTGGCTGCCACTCTGCATGTGTGGGGGGGAAGTCGCATGGAAGCCGGAAGTGAGGGTTGCCTGGGCTCCGCGCCGTGTTGGCGACGGCACGTCCTCCCAGCGGCGCGGTTCTCAGTGGCTGCGCCGGAGCGGAGGCCGGCTCGGTGCTGTGCCGCCTTCTGTTCGGGTTTTTTAATACCATTGGCAGGCAGCAGTAATTACTAAACCGTGAGTCCCTCAGGACCACTGGTGGACAACAGGATCTTTGCAAGGCGAAGCCGCGCGCGCGCCCACCCCGTCCTGGAGGCGGCATTGGAGTGGAGGCAGAAGGGGCGGCGGGGAGGTATCCCGCTGCTCCAATTTCTACAAAGAATATGGGCGCTGGAGGGGGCAAAGCGGCGGGAGGGGTAAGTAAACCCTCCCCGCCCTTAAAGGGAGCCCCCCCTTCGGTGCTGGTCCGGACTGCTCCGGACCATGCACATCCCTACTCTGCACCCCCGCAGTGATGTAGATAGGCTATACCTCTCTCACATCTCAGGTGGAAGAGGAATGCTGCAAGTCCATCAAACCGTAGAGGAGGAAAAAAGAGGCCTTGAAGAATATATCAAGGACAATGAAGAAGATGCACTTCAAATGGTCAATAATGAGAAACTATTCAACACCAATGAAACAAAGCAGGCCTACAAGAAAGAACAAGTCAAGAACCAAGCAGAAAAATGGAAAAATAAGCCACTGCATGGTCAATATTTGCACGATATAAGTGGGAAATTAGACATCACTAAGACCTGGCAATGGCTTAAGAATGGCAACTTGAAGAAAGAAACAGAGGGTTTAATACTGGCTGCACAAGAACAGGCACTAAGAACAAATGCAATAAGAGCCAAAGTCAAAAAATCCACAACAAACAGCAAGTGCTGCCTTTGTAAAGAAGCAGATGAAACAGTGGACCACCTAATCAGCTGTTGTAAAAAGATCACGCAGACTGACTACAAACAAAGGCATGACAAGGTAGCAGGGATGATACACTGGAACATCTGCAAAAAATACAAGCTACCTGTAGCCAAAAATTGGTGGGACCACAAAAATGAAAAGGTTCTAGAAAATGAAGATATAAAAATATTATGGGACTTCTGACTACAAACAGACAAGCATCTGCCACACAATACACCAGATATAACTGTAGTCAAGAAGAAAGAAAAACAAGTCAAAATAATCGACATAGCAATACCAGGATATAGCAGAATAGAAGAAAAAGAAATAGAAAAAATCACCAAATACAAAGATCTACAAATTGAAATTGAAAGGCTGTGGCAGAAGAAGACCCAAATAATCCCAGTGGTAATTGGCACCCTACTTGCAGTTCCAAAAGACCTTGAAGAGCACCTCAACACCATAGGGGCCACAGAAATCACCATCAGCCAATTACAAAAAGCAGCTTTACTGGGAACAGCCTATATTCTGCAACGGTATCTATAATAACAGCAACAACATTGATAATAAAATTCTATCATCCCAGGTCCTTGGGCAGGACTCGATGTCTGGATAAAACAAACCAGTCAATAACACCTGTCTGACTGTGTAAATAAATAATAATAAAAATAATAATAAAGCCACGTACAAAGGGTGATGGATTACAAGTGTTGGGAGACTCAAAGGCCAAGCAGTATGAACAATATAAGCACCTATTTTCTTTGTTATATGTTAGCCATTTTCTTGGGACTGAGTCTTTCATAATTTCCCTCTCATACAAACGAGCATCAAATGGTGGATCATCTAGTGGCTGAAATGGATGTTCAGCAAAAAACTGTTTCAGATTTGCTCGTGATGGATATTGGAAGTTCCCAGCAGTTGATCTTGCATTTTCTTGTGTAGGTTCATTTATAGGATGTGCTTCAGAAAGCAAGTCATTTATGCCTGAAGGTATATCAGATTCCCTGTAACTAGTTGAAGCTATGTATTCAGATGTTGCAACTACAGATAGTAAAGATACTGGAACTATGAGGCCAGAAGTACTGGGCCTGGGTTGGTGATTAAAGGATGCTATTGTATTTGTCTCTACATTCAAAGTAGCTCTTTCCTGTTCTTGTAACTCACAAGTCATTGCATCATCACCATGAGTATTGTTTCTTGCTTCTTGATTATTTGTTGCGGAACTGTACATTGATGTGGATGGTGGTTGTGGTATTATAAAATCTGTAATAGACCTGCATCGCTTGGCTGATACCTGCCGTTCTGCTTCTTTTCGCTCTTTGCGTTTCAATGATCCAGATTTATGCTTTTTCTTACCCATCCCATTCCATCTCTCTCTTTTCTTTTTCCAAGTCAAGCCACTGAACAAAGCTCCCCAGAGAACCCTGTCTCAGAGGAGGCACTTCCTGAAGGCCCAGCCAGGGTGTTACAGATTTGGAAGGTGCAGGAGAAATTGAACAGGGATTATATGGAACCTGTGGGAGTGAGTGATGAAGAGGTGGTGGGCTGGAGGGGCAGAAGTCACCCTTATTAAGCCTGATCTGTTGCAAAAGAAGCAGTACTTGCCAGGCAGGACTTATAAGATCAAGGAATAAGAAGTAGGCCTCAGGCTTCTGAAGAGTAGACAGCACCTACAGAGCCCCAGCCCAGACCAAACGATCCCAGAGACATCAATGCAGACAGTTTACTGCAAGGGGAGCATGCTGCAGAATTCCTTGCTGAATTTTAACACTCCACAGTAAATGATAGCCTTATAGTTGTGGGTGGGCCCCCCTTGTCTCTACAGTATGTTAGGACCACAGTATATAAAAATATTAATTAAATGCATACCTTTTATAAAACACATAAAACACAGCAAGCAAGAGGTGAAGAGCTGATGAAGCACACTCAAACTGAGGAGGCCGACGCAATGAAAAATATTTGCTGTCTGTGCAGTGTGGGCATGGGCAATAGCTCGCAGGTCGAGGGTGTAGGGGCTGAGCAGTGACTCGCAGAGGATCTGCTTGAGGGCCAACAGCATGGTGTCGCTCAGCGGCATCAGGGCCATGATGGCCAGCGGGGTGGCGGCAGCGGTGGCAGCAACTGCCGCACGAGGCAGCAGAGGTGTGCGGGGGCTGCGGCGGGCATGCTGCTGGAGGCTCGCCAGCACCCATTGCCCTCCGCCAGGGCTGGCTGGGCGTAATATTCTTAAATATAAAGTATCCTCGAAAAATGATTTTATTAATTTTGTTATTAAAACAGTAATACGACGTAAATTTTAGTTGCATACAGTAATAATATTGGAACTTCTATTATATTTTCAAACTTCTAAAAGGTCATTAACCTTTTTAACATATTGTCTAATGTTTAAGGGGGCCCACTTCATCAGGGGCCTACAGGGCCCACTTGCCATCGGGCAAGCTGACACCCTGGCCAGTCCACCACTGGGTTTGTGCACATCCCTACTCCCTGGTGCTGCCCTGGATCCTTTCGAGCAGAGCTGCTCCATCCACTGGCAGAGGAGCCCCTTCTTGCTTGTGTACCTGGATGCCCCACTCTCACTTCTTGGAGATCCAGGTGATCCAGCTGCAGGATGTCTCCCCTGTACTCACAGATGTTGTGCAGGATGCAGCAGGCCACTATAACGTTGGGACAATATCCCCCTCAACATCCAGCAAAAGGTAAAGGGCGTACCAGCATGCCTTCAGCTTCCCCAAAGCCTGCTCTATCACCATCCTCATGTTGCTGTGCCAGAAGTTGAAGTTCCTATCAAAGGTTCCCTGATGTGCACAGTAGGGGATCACTAGCCATTTCTGTAGGCTGTATCCCTGGTCCCCAAATATCATTGGCATCACATATTGCCTGCTAACAAGCATGGGTGGTCTATTCACTCAGGTCCCTGCCCAAAGCTTGAGAGAAGTCCAGAAGACTGCTGTGCCATGGCTTATCCCAGACATAGTGGCATAGACGTCCATGACTCCTGGGAAACCCTTCTGCTGGAACCCTGCCATAACCTGCGGGTCACCCACCCAGATCACATCTTCAAGGGACAGTTCTACCAATAGATTAAACATTTTCCTAAAAATCTTGCATGTCGTTCAGGTGCCAACCACAAACATCTTGCTGAGTGTGAGGTAATTGGAATTGGAGGCAACATAAAGCGTGATGGTGAGGCGCTTGGGGACTGGCACCACATGGCACATGGATGTGTCCTGCCGGTGGAAGATTGGCTCCATCTCGCTGGCAAGGAAGTCAAAAGTATCTCTAAATGTTCTCCAGCTGCAGACAAACCGTTCGCCATCTCATTCCCAAGCATCTTCCATGGACTGCCAGATGTTGTACCTTGGCAGTACCCACCTCCTGTTTGTAGTTCAGTCCTCCTGCAGAGGTGGGCCTTCAACCTCGTGCAGGAGCATATGTCCTTCAACCTCCTTGCCAATTGTGTTTGGAAGATCATGTTCCTTCAGAGCAGGGAGCTTTAATGGCTGGTGTCTTTCTCCTAGGTTTGTGGTGGTGGCAATATTTTTACTGCCGCCCAAGCCTTGCCAGGCTTCCAAGGAAGAGGTTCCGTGGCATTCTAGCCTTCCTGGCACAAACCTAGCCCTTTACTCAGGTGCACTGAACAACCCCCACTTACAGTTTGTGCGCCTGATCCCTACTTGTGGCCCATCAAGTGTAGGAGGACTGCCATCAAGTGTAGGGGGGTCCCCTTTTCTCCTGCCAGCAGATTCTGCAGACAGGACCACTGAGACTACTGCTTCTCTTTTGCAACCAATGAGAACCCATGTCCTACCCTATGGAGTTGAAGCCCCTCCCCACCCGTGGATAGTCCCATGGATAGACACAGGCCCACTAGATCGCCTTGGGGTGGCTAAGTGGGTTTTGGGTTGCATTTAAGCATGTGCATGGTCCGGACTGTTCCGGACCGTCACCGAGGGGGGGTGTCCCTTTAAGGGTGGGGGGATAGAACTTACCCCTCCCGCCGTTCTTCCCCCTCCGGCGCTGTCGTATTTAGTGAAGATTTTGGGGCGGCAGCGTTCTTCGCTGCCACCCCTGCCCCCGTTGGCGCGCGCCATTGCATGCGCATGTGTGCAGCACTTAGAAGGACTTGCAGGCGACGACGGGGGCAGGGGTCTTCTTCACTAAATACGACAGCACCGGAGGGGGAAGAGCGGCGGGAGGGGGAAGTTCTACCCCCCCGCCCTTAAAGGGACACACCCCCTTGGTGCCGGACTGCTGGACCGGTTCGGTCCGGTCTGGCTCGGAACCAGTCCGGAGGCCTCCAACATGGCCTCCGGACCAGTTCGGGACCCATAGGGTAAAAAAAAAAATTCAGTGCCAGAGGGGGAAAAGCGGCGGGAGTGGTAAGTTCTACCCCCCCGCCCCTGAAGGGAGACCCCCCCTCGGTGCCGGTCCGGACCGTGCACATCCCTAGTTGCATTCCCAGGGGGAGAAATGATGGGTGTACACTCCCCGGGTTGCTTCATAGAATGCGACCACCCACAGCAATTATGGCCACACTTAAAGGTTTCAAGAGGGCTTTCTGCTCCAGGCTATACTCCTGGCAAAAAGTGAGTATTTTTGGTGGTGCAAACATGGTGGTGCAAAGAGACATGGAGCAGTACTACAACGACATCTGTAAAGACCTAGAGGATGGAAATAGACATGGAAAAACAAGGAAGGTTTTCCAATAGGTCTCTGAACTCAGAAGGAGGTTCCAACCTCGAATTGGTATGTTACAGGATGCCAAAGGACAAATAGGAACTGATTCAGAGAAGATCAAACAGAGATGGAAGGAGTATACTGAATATCTGTACAGCAGGGACGTCAACACTCGCAAGAATGTCTAGTATGGGAAGATGACGTTAGATCAGTGAGTGGGTGAGTGGGCAACAAAATGGCAAATGCAGTTCAATGTTGATAAGTGTAAAGTGATGCACATTGGGATGAAAAACTCCAACTTCAAGTATACATTGATGGGACCTGAGCTGTTGGTGACTGACCTGGAGAGGGATCTTGGGGTCATGGTGGACGACTCATTGGAAGTGCCAACTCAATGTGTGGCAGCTGTGAAAAAGGCCAATTCCATGCTAGGGATCATGAGGAAGGGGATTGAAAATAAAATTACTAATACTATAATACCCGTATACAAAACTGTGGTGTGGCCTCACTTGGAGTACTGCGTACAATTCTGGTCACCACATTTAAAGAAGGACATTATAGAACTGGAAAAGGTGCAGAAGAGGGCAGCCAAGATGATCAGCGGCCTAGAGCACCTTTCTTATGAGTCAAGGCTCCAACACTTGGGGCTATTTAGTTTAGAAAAAAGATGACTGCAGGAAGATATGATAGAGGTCTATAAAAACATGCATGGTGTGGAGAAAGTGGATAGAGAGAAAGCCTCTCTCTAGAGAGAGAGAGAACCAGGGGTCATCCCATGAAATTGATTGCCAGGAAATTTAGGTCCAACAAACGGAAGTACTGTTTCACACAATGTATAATCAATTTGTGGAATTCTCTGCCACAAGATGTGGCAACAGCCAACAAGCTGGATGGCTTTAAGAGGGGTTTGGATAACTTCATGGAGGAGAGGTCTATCAACAGCTACTAGTCTGAGGGCTATAGGCCACCTTCAGCCTCATAGGCAGGATGCCTCTGAGTACCAGTTTCAGGGGAGTAGCAGCAGGAGAGAGGGCATATCCTCAACTCCTGCCTGTAGGCTTCCAGCAGCATCTGGTGGGCCACTGTGTGAAACAGGATGCTGGACTAGATTGGCTTTGGGCCTGATCCATCAGGTCTGTTCTTATCAGCACTCCATTCATTACCAAGTCGTAAGGTTACAGGATAGCTACAGAAATATGGCAGGCAACAAAAGAAGAATCAGTCAAGGCTCTAACCAAACTATGCCAGCAAATTTGGAGAATGACACAGTGGCCAATAGATTGGAAGAGGTCAGTCTACATACTCATACCAAAGAAAGGAGACGTAACAGATTGCACAAACCATCACACAAATCTTTAATTTCACATGCTAGCAAAATAATGCTCAGAATCATCCAGTGCAGATTAGAGCCCTACGTGGAAGGGGAAATGCTGGATGGTTTCAGGAAAGGTCAAGGAACAAAAGACATTATTGCTGATGCACGCTGGATAACTGATAATTGGGGTCGGTTTCACAGGGCACTGTGATGTGTCACTGGGGGGAAAAAGAAGGGATGTGCTCGATGGGATGTGTTATGAATGAGGAATCTTCAGAAGCTACTGGTCTGTGCATGCCAGGGAGCACTCATGCCTGTTCTGCATACCTAGTTTCAGAGTTTGTTCTGTAGTTTCTCTTAAAGCGGGATCCTTCCAGACTTTGCTATGCATACCAGTGTTCAAATTCACTCCAACCCCACCCCCCATCAGTGTCTGCACACTCTTTTGTTTCCAAGCACATCTCTTGATGCAAAGAAGGGCCACAGAAGCTGTGTTCTCTGTTTTCACCTGTCAATAAAGGAAAGTTTAGAATGTTAAAATACATCAGACGCTTCATGGGTACAGCTCTGGCCACATCTCAAATTGTAAGTGCTGCTGCCCCCACAAAGCATAGGCGTAGAGATCCAAACAGGCAGCTACATATGTGGACACACCCAAATGCCTGCTGCAGAAAGGGGGCCAACTGGCCACACATGCTCAAATGGTCTCTGCAAGGCCAGGCAAGGCCTAGGGCCTCGCAGGGACCATTTGAGTATGTGCAGTGGCCATTTTTAAATTTTTTTTAAAAAAGAAATGGCCACTGAAAACAAAATGCCCACCGCACATGCTCAAATGGCCTCTGCGAGGCCTGGTTTGGTCTAGGACCTCACAGAGGCCATTTGAGCATGCATGGTGGCCATTTTGTTTTTGGTGGCCATTTTAAAATATTTTTTCATTTTAAAAATGGCGCCCCCCCTTCAAGTGGTGCCCAGGGCACGTGGGTGGTGCCCTGGGCACCACCCACGTGCCTGCCCTACCCTAGATATGCCCATGCGAGCTGGTTGTAGTGGGGTATGGTCCTTGGCGCCACTCCCATCATGTTGTGGGTGGTGACCTCTTTGAATTTCTTCTTGAGATGCTGGAGTCTCTCCTTGCAGTGGGCACCATTGCATTGGAATCCCCACTTTGCCATCTACTGGGATATCCACTTGAATGTGGACTAGTTCCAGAAATGGTTCTGGAGTACAGACTGTACCTATTGCAGGTCAAGAGGTCCGTGAACACCCTTGTCTCCACATCCATCCACAGACTGGCACGGACCTTACTGCCTCCTTCCCCTTCCTGGCTACTCTCAGTGGCACTGGTGGTGCCAATGCCATTAGTGGGTGGCGAGGCAGTGTCAGGGCACTGTAACTGCATGGTCACTGCCAACCTCCAAAGAAGGAGGACTCCAACCCATTGTCTTCATGCAAGGGAGAAAGTGGATGGGTGTGTGGTGTGCTGTTGTGAGCATATTTGGTCAACACTGAACAGGGTGTATGTGGTCAGGCATCTCGTGCACACACAGCAGTCCTGGTGCATAGAACTCCTCTCATGACCTTCCTAGAAGTATCAGCTTTGCTATGCTCATGAAAGCCATCTGGAAGGCTTTATTCTCACAGGCAGCTGCAGGCCAGGAGATAACAGCAAGGATACCCAGAGTGGACAGTGCATAAAGATCTATGGAGAGTATTTTGGGGATGCAAGTCTGGCTAGGTAAGTTTCTTAGCAGAACTCAAGGAAACATGTGGGCAAAACGTATCTGTTCTTTCTCTGCACCAGCACCTGGCTCTTGGCCCAGCTACCCCCTCAACCAATATTTGCAGCATTGCTAGGAGTTAATAAGTAAACTTGATGCCATTGTGAGGGTGATATTAAGAAAGGGTCACTTTCAGGATGGCTCAGGGCAAATGGAGCCCTTTGCCCCCACCACAGCTTAAGCATCCCTTCCTCCAAACTCTGCCCATGTACATGGACACCCCTCCACAGAGCATTTGTATCACTGGTGGTTGCATATAATGAGCAAGTAGTCCTTTGCACCTCTCCTAACTTGCCCACCTAGTGGAATAGCCCAAAGCACCCCCAAGGTGCCCCCTTTTATGTGCTCCCAGAGAGATGTGTCATTGGACCACCAATGGGAATTGTGTTTCCCCTGGTGCATTGGCACATAATTCACATCCCCTGCAGTGATACCATATACCAGGGTGGTCTTCCCTAGCCTGGATTATGCTGCGTGTGAGAACAGCCTCATTAGCTGCTGGGTTTGTATGCAGCCCTCTTTATCTTATCTGAACACAATTTAGAAAAAGGTTTCATTAGATGTGATAAAAAGATGTGGTAGATAGTAACATTTATATGACTAACTCTGAGTTGGTGCAGCATCTTATTTTGAATTGCATCATTTGATTATGGCACCATTATATTGTCTGGTAATTAACAGATAAAATCTGGTATAATAATATAATTTTACATCATTGTCAAGTAACAGTAAAGCACCAGATGGTGGGTTTTTATGATAAACTATGCAGCACATATATTATAACATTCTTTCATTGTAAAGAAAGATTAACTTTTATTCTAGAACTACTCTTCTGAGCATGAGGTACCTAAACACCTTGGCTAACTGTGTGCTGGACTATGAGTGCTTGATTTTCTAAAGCTCTAGTAAAATGTTCTTGAACAAAATTACTTGAACTAATTACTTTAGCAGGCATCATTGAACATAACCAAAAAGTATTCAAATATTACAACTAAGTAAAACAATTAGGTGTTTTTCTAATTCTACTGTGTCACCATTCTTATATTAGTTCACTGAACAAGCAATGCCAGTTCTGACATGGGAAAGGCATGGTTGCTGCTCTCAGAGGATGCCTTTCAGGACCTACCTGGACTCAGACCCAGAGGAGGAGTAAGACCCAGCCCATATCTCAAGGCCAACATAAGACTGCCACCCCCAGATTCAATTGGCCTTGAGGAGCCAGAGTCTGCCATTCCTATAATCGGTCATTTGGAGGAAACCAGGGAACCTGAAGGACCCAATGCCACACAGTGGGACTCCTGTACCATATTAGAGACCTCCAACACCCCTGGGACCCCAAGCACAGAGGCAACACCAAACCAGGGCTGAGCTCCAGCACTAGAGGCAAGTTCCAGCCTGGCAAGTTGAGGCTTTCCACTTGATGAGCTTACTTAAGGAGAAGGAGGAAGAGGGGCCCCTCAGTTCAAGTTCCTACATCCGATCAGGGCTGGTCTGAGGTTCTGGACAGGGTGGAGTTTCTGATTCCTATATCAGTATCTCATTCATGGTCTGAATTCATTGACACAATTCAGTACTGAGCTTTTCTTAGGATCCTCCAGCTCTGGCTCTGATATTGGCTCCAACCCATTGATTCTCACTTTTCCCTATTATTGGCTTCATCTGCTTCCCAGTGTTGCCCTAGTCTGCCCCAGTCTTGGGGCAGAGGCTCAGTCTGGATTATGATCCCAGGACCCAATCCAGCCTGGCTTGGCCCTGTCTAACTCTGGCATGGACACTGCCCATAGTGTCCCAGTAACATAAATTTAAAATAGAGTGAGCAGAGAGCTAGTTGGGAGGCTGAGGTCTGCTCTTTTAACAGCAGAAGTTCCCTTGCCTGCTTGGGCTGGGAAGTTTGCAGAGCTGGCCCTCCCTCACTCTGGCCTTGAGTAGCAGAATACCATCTCCTTCTGATCCTGTTGCTGTTGCTACAGCCACGGTCCGAGTGCCCTGATGAGCTTCAGCTGTGTAGGGGCTATTCCAGCTGCCAGGCTCCAGAAGTCCACATGAGATATGGTGTCTCGGGGCTTTGGCTTAAATAGGGACCAGGGCTAGCCAGAAGCGCAGCTGCTGGCGCAGGCCGCCTTCAGGCAGCTGGCCTTTGGTGGCAGCCTTCGGGGGTGGGACTGAAGGCTGGAGCCAACATCTTTGGATCATTGGAAAGAAGAACCCTGCTCACCTCATGGCTGTTTAGTTTTTAGTTAGGTTTGATACAGGTATGTGTCTTGTGCTGAACAGAGATGGGGTGGTGGGGAATGACCATGGGGCAGCTATGCCAGTGTTGGTGGGTAATCAATGCAGATATGGCATTGGTAGGCCAGCAGGTCATTATAAGGAAGGGGATTTAGAAATTTAATTGCTATTGCCCCTTCCAGCAGGCCTACTACCTCTTTGACCTTGGGGAGCAATGCCAACCACTCACAGAACCTCACTTATTACTCTGTAATGCCAGGTCGGTTCACAATAAATCTGAAGTAATGCATGACTTGATCATGGATGAAGGGGCTGACTTGGTATGTATTACTAAGACCTCGTCGGGAGAAGCTAGTGGTCCGTTTTGGTCCCAGCTTCTCCCAGAGGATTACTCTATGGTGGAGAAGGTGAGAGGAAGTGGACGGGGAGGTGGGGTAGCTGTGGTCTATAAGAACACCATCTCCCTTACCAGGAGCCCTGTCAGGGATTTGGCCTATACTGAATGTGTGTACCTAAGTCTAGGGACCAGGGATAAATTGGGGCTTTATATTGGGCTGATCACCCCGGTAAAATTGGGCTGGTGTACCGATCAACCTGCTGCCCAGTGGAGTCCCTAATTTTGCTGATGGATCTGGTTGCTGAGTTGGCATTGGAGTGGCCCAGGTTGTTGTTGGTGGGGGACTTCAGTGTTCATTTTGGGACCAGATTGTCGGGAGCAGCCCAAGAGTTCATAGCGGCCATGACGACTGTGGTTCTATCCCAATTGGTCTCTGGACCGACACATGATGCTGGTCACACGCTCATTTTAGTCTTTTGCTCTGATCAGGGTGGTGTTCCATGAGTGGGGACTCCTGTTATTTCCCCTTTTTCATGGACCGATCACCATCTGGTTGAGGTAGAACTTACAGCCTTGGCCCACCTCTGCAGGGGTGAAGGACCTATTAGGTTGGTCCACCCGATTTGGTTATTGGATCCAGTAGAATTCCAAGAAGCCATTGAAGGGTTTAGGGTTGGCTCTGCTAGCGATGCTGTTGATGCTCTGGTGCAAACATGGAATAATGAACTTACTAGAGCAGCAGACACAATCGCTCTTAAGCGTCCTCTCTGACCTGCTTTAAAGACAAATCCATGGTATTTGGATGAGTTAAGGGAGCTGAAGCGGCGAGGTAGATGACTAGAGCACAAGTGGAGGAAGACTCAGCACAAGTCTGATCGGGTACAGCACAGAGCACATTTAAAGATCTATGCTCTGGCAGTGCGAGCGGCAAAGAACCAGTTCTTTTCTGTTTGCATTGCTTCCGCAACTCTCAGCTGTCTAGGGTTGTGAGGGGGCTATGTACCCTCTCCCCCTTGAATTTAAGCTTGGAACCATCTGTTAATTGCTGTGACATTTTTAACAACTTTTTTGCGGATAAATTTTCTCGTATTCGGGCCAAGCTGGATTCCATGGTTATTGCAGAGTTATTGCAACTCCTTTTATGGGATTAGATTGGGTCATTTTCACTTGTGATTCCTGAGGAAGTGGACAAACTGCTTCAGACTGTGCGCCCTACAACCTGTTCTCTTGACCCTTGCAAACTTGACCTATCTCATCTGATAATTATATTATCAGAGAGGGTCTGGTAAATATTATAAATGCTTCTCTGAGGGAGGGCAGGATGCCTCCTTGTCTTAAGGAGGCTATTATCTGACCACTTTTGAAGAAACCTGCACTGGATCCTTTGGAGTTGGCTAATTATAAAGAGCTGTTTCTAACCTTCCATGGTTGGGCAAGGTGACTGAGCGAGTGGTGGCCTCTCAACTCCAGGCAGTTTCGGATGATGCAGATTATCTAGATCCATTTCAAACTGGCTTTTGTGTGGGCTATGGGGCTCCTTGGTGGGCCTAAAGGATTATATCCAATTGGTTTTCAACAGAGGAAGTGTGACTCTGCTGATTCTCTTGGATCTCTCAGTGGCTTTCGATACCATCGACCATGGTATCCTTCTGGATCGCCTGAGGGGGTTGGGATTGGGTAGCACTGTTTTACAGTAGTTCCGCTCTGACCTCTCTGGTAGATTCCAGATGGTGTTGCTTGGAGACTGTTGCTCTGAAAAGCGAGAACTGAAGTATGGAGTTCCACAAGGCTCCATACTGTCTCCAATGCTATTTACCATCTACATGAAACCGCTGGGAGAGATCATCAGGAGATTTGGTGCTGGGTGTTATCAATATGCTGATGACAGATTTACTTTTCCATGTCAACCTCATCAGGAAATGCCTGCTTAGAGGTGGTAATGGGCTGGATGAGGGATAACAAACTGAAGCTTAATAATTTGTTTTATATTGTTTTTATCGTGTTTTATGTATTTTAATCTGTGATTTTAATGTTGGGATTTGTACACCACCTATAGATTTACATATCAGGTGGTATAAAAATATGATTAAATAAATAAATAAACAAACAAACAAATAAATAAAAAAAAACATATTTGTGCAGGTGAGGAGAAGAAGAGAAATCATATCTGAAGGACTACAACAGAATCAGAAGCTATGATCTCAGGACCTATTTCTAACAAACACAGGCCCTCCTTGACACTGTTGAATCCTGGCATGGACACTGTCCCTGGTACCCCAGTAACATAAACATGTCTGTGCACATTTGTGTGGGAAAGGGGAAGAGGAGAAATAGTGTCAGAAGGACCGCAACAGTATCAGAGGTTGGGAGGGGTAGCATTTGCTTGGTTCTTTTACATGTGATATCCAGTAATTTCTCCATTCTCATGCTGTTGTAATCTTTTTCAGTCATTTTCCTTCACATGAATGCATAGAGGGGCAAGTAGCACCATCTTGATGATGGGAGCCATAGCTCAGTGGTAGAATAACTCCTTAGCATGCCAAAGGTTCCTGGTTCAATCCCTGATATCTCCAGGTAGGGCTCATAAAGACTGCTGCCTGAAGCCCATAGAACTGCCACCAGTTACTGCAGAGAATACTGAGCTAGGTGCACCAAAATACTCAGTAAAATACAACTTCTTATGTACCTATATATCTCTGTGCATGAATACATGAAAAGGTGCCTCAACATGAATACAGCTGCATATGTCATGAGGAACCCCATCCATAGAGGTTGCATGGAAGTTGCATGGAAGCCTCAGTTGCATGGAAGTCCCTACATATTGATCGCTCTGTGAGTGTATTAGCTGAATGCACATAGGTTGGGAAATGTCAGCATGCATGCTGACATTAAGGGCATGGCATTACCAGGAATGTGGCCTTCAGACCTCCTCCTCCATGAAAGAGATGTCTGCATTGATGTGAAGAACTGAGCAGGGCTTGAGAGTGTTGGAGCATGAAAAAGGAACCACACAGCTCCCACAATAGAATAATTGGGCCATGGAGTATGGAATCATCAGTCTCCACTAGAATAATTTATCCAACCAGAAACTATCTTATATGTGTAGCAAATCCTATACACTGATCTCCTGGGTGTTTGCAAATAACTGTACCAGGAGCACATGTGTCTCACTGGCTCTCCATTCACATTCACTTAATGCAGAAACAGTGAACATGACACATTGCAGTTCTAAACTATGTGCCAGTGTAGCTGCTTGCCACAATTATACTGCCTAATGGTTTGCAATTATTGTGCTGATGTGGCCATTTGTAACTCTGTCTGAAGCACTAGTAGCTTTCACTGCAATCTAGAGATGCACCATTTCTCCTTGCCCCATTATTTCATATTTAGGCATTATTTACACAAACTCTTTTAGATTATTCAATTACTGTAAATCACAGTCAAGAGGGCTCTTAGCTTAGGAACACTATCTAGAAAGCGTTTTCTTCTATGTCCTCTTCCATCTTTAGTGCCTGGCAGGATAAAAGATAAACTTCTCTGCTAATCAAAAGTTCATGTATACTGAACAAGGTCACTGTCAGTTGGGAGTCAAATGCAATAGAAAAGAAACCCTTCAAGAAAATTTCATTGTATCTGCTTTCCTAAGTCATATGTCAGATGAGCAAGACATATTTTTCATGGCACTTTTGACTTCCTGTATCTATATTTTCTTCTCCTGAAGTCAGAGGCCAAGGGATTTTGAAGCCCGGGGGTCTACTGCAAAGGCAGAAGTGTGTGGCTCATTTTCTTTCTCTCTCCCTCTTGGTGGCCTGAAGATGTGCTGAATGCTCTCCTTCCTGAACTGGGACTATAGAGTCATCTATACATGAAACGAGCTCAAAACTTGCAGTTTAAATTTAGCAATGAGCTGAGCTTGTATGATGCTTCAGTTTTCTATGGCTTTCTTCTAATTAGTTTGCACAAAATGCTTCAAACACACAGACCACCACACAGATGACCAGACCCTAATATGGCATGCCATTCTAATAAATATAATTCTAAATCAGAGGAATGGGTGTGGGAAAGATGGGACTATATACATTAACAAAAACTTATTTTGTTGATTGTAACCTGGACATTTACTAATACACATTTAATAGTGGAACATAATTCTTAATATATAAAATCTACCCCCTTGGTTACTCCTCCTCCTCCTTGTTTTATAGTTGCTATTGTTTGCGAAGTAGTCCACAAAATGCAGGCATGAGGCTGTGTGGATAAAATAAAACAATTGGACAGACTGACTGATTGAGCTGATGGACTATGCTGCTTAGGGATGCGCATGCATGTTTCGGTGAGGTGGGGAGTGGTACCTTTAAGCATGAGTAAAGCAGGTCCTTACCTGTTCCTCTGCTGCCCCGCCGCTTTCCCAGGTGTGGCACTGCGCCACTCAGAAGTCCCTGAATGGCCACAGGGCTTCACACAGCAGCCTGCCCTGCACGTGGAGGTGGGATGAACATGTCCCCTGCGCATGTGTGGCAGCCATGTGTGTCTTGCTGCCATGCACAGGCTGCTAGGTGAAGTCCCGCGGCTGTGCAGGTGCAGCACGGTGTCTGGAAAAGCAGTGGGGTGGCGGAGGAGCGGGTCAGGACCTGCTTTACTCATGCTTAAAGGTACCGCTCCTTGCCCCACCAAAATGATTTGTCAGGCTACACTGAATCGATTCACGCACATCCCTAAAGTTGTTTTGGAATAGGGTCACAATCCATTTGACAGAGACTACGCATGAATATTTTAACATCTTCATGCTGGAAGCCCCAGATTGTCATCTTCCATTATACCATAAGTACACAAGCCACAATCGACTGAGCTTAAGCATCCTGAACTCTATACTGAACTTGATCCAGAACAATAAGCATAATTCAATCAGCAGAGAAAGGTGACATACCATGAGATATGCAAAGTTTGGATTTGAGGGTGATATGAACCACTCACACTTCTTTGTTCAGTACTTCCTCATAATGTGCAAAGTTATCCTCAGAAATGAAAGTGAATGATGATGAACATAGCCTAACTCACAGCGTGGTGTAGTGGTTAGAGTGCTGGACTAGGACCAGGGAGACCCAGGTTCAAATCCCCATTCAGACATGAAAGCTAGCTGGGTGACTCTGGGCCAGTCACTTCTCTCTCAGCCTAACCTACTTCACAGGGTTGTTGTGAGGAAAAACCTAAGTATGTAGTACACCGCTCTGGGCTCCTTGGAGGAAGAGCGGGATATAAAATGTAAAATAATAATAATAAATAATAATAATAAATATTCTCCAAATACATATTTCCTGAATGAAATATTCATTAGTTACTATTGAAACACAAATAATAAATATTACTGTGGACTCTTTTACCATTCCACAAGTGACACCACTAGAAGCAAAACAGATATTTATACTTAGCTTTTTGTAACATTGATTTAAAATCAAATGCTTAATTGGCAAGCCCTTCACAAGAATACGATGGAGTATATTGGAGGGGAGGCAGGATCCATTTGATGGTGAGAACAGGCTCATTATGTTGTATTATATGATTGCTGATTTCTTTCATGATTGCATTATTCTTTTAATAATACAGGAGGACCTCAATATTCACAGGGGTTCTGTTCCAAGCTACAACCACGGATATGGAAACCACGAATATCAAGTCATTGGGTCAATGGGAAATTGGTGGTTAGGTTCCTGGTCGCTGGATATTGAGGTCCTCCTGTAGCGTTTTATTAATTTTGTTAATGATTACTAACCAATCTAAGCCAAAGAATGACCCACCATTCTTTGCAAGCTGGAACAACTTTGAATGAATGGATGCATGAAAGTTTCACCAGCAGGGAGGTGGGACTGGCAGAAGATTAATATAGTGTTATACTTGGTGATTGCCACTGTGTAACAAGTTAAGCATCCTTCATGGTCTTGGTCATGCAGAGAGCAATGCTGAATTTCCGACGGCTCTATAACATTTAAATCCTGTTTTCTTTTTAAAATCTGGTTTCACATACAGAGATAAGTCATCACAACTATAGCTGTGGCACAGAGTGAGAATCTTTTGCATGATGGAGAATATTTTGTTCCACAGTAGTCCACATGTTCCTGCATTTGAAAACATTATGATAGCTCCTCAGTCTTTCCGATGAAAGAGCAACCACTGTGTTCTGAGCTGCAGGAACTTTTAAAACAATCCAAAGCAAGGAGCAGAATATATCGACTCTTCATAACCAGAAACTTCCAGATAGTTATCCCACATCAGGGGATCCAATTTGGCCAGTGTTCTACTCTGCATCTTACTTAACATGATGGATACTCCAGCCTATCTAGCAAGCTGGCAAAGTGAAAACAAAACCTCTATGAAAGTATCCTTACTTTTCACATGCTCTTTGGCTTCCCTCAACTAATTTCCTTGAAGCTATTTCTTGTTTACTGAAAGTGAAAACCTTCCAGATTTCATTCCAATAGTTAACTTACATCTGACAAACACAGCAGGGCACACTGCTTTCGTAGGTCTTGGAAATAAATATTGCCCACATCTTGTTCTGTGCACAGCTTGTATTTTCCTCTGTTTAAGGAAGGGTAATGTTTAAGAGTAATTTGTTTTTCTGAAACAGTTAACCGCAGTCCTCCGAAAATTTAATTCACTTGTTTTTCACTTTCTTGGGCTGATGCATTATCACCAGCCATGTCACATAATAGTATTGGATGGAGGTAACTAGGCATGACGTTTCGTAGTGATGACCCATCAGCTTGGGAAATTCTAAATGACATGCATTGCTGAAAACAGCTCTTACAATTAATGTGTTTTTCCAACTCACCACAGTGAAACTCTTCTAGCGACTGGGTGGGGGGAGAAGGGATCAAAAAGAGACACGTTAACTCTTACCCATTTAAATGGTTAACTTGAAAGGCAAGAAAACAATGTGATGATATCAAATCTATATTATCAAATAGCAAAAATTAACACGTTTTGATTGAACATATATTAAAAATAAATGAAATAGGGGTTCAATGAAAAATTTTCAGTCAGATATATGCAAAATACCTAGTATTCTTGAGTGGTGAAAGATAATAGCACTGAAGAAAGGTTTATGATTGACTTAAAGTATTTCATAGTTTTGTGGCTATGAAATACACAGAGGGACTGTTCTTACACACAGCCTAATACAGACTATGGAAGCCTAGCCTGGATTAGGTTTTGTGTGAGAACCACTGGGATCGGGCCTGATCCCAGCAGGGCAGAACTGCCTAGCCCTGCCTTGTAGCCCAGCTGTTAGCTGAGGTTAAGGGAGTGAGCAACGTATCATGCATGCATTTGCTGGGGCTATGTTTAGCCCCAGTGGACACAGAGATGGGCACCTAGAACTCCCATCTCCTGGGGGAATCCTCCAATGCATCATGTCATGTGGTGCATTGTGGGATCTCTGGAGGCTGGGATGCGTCATCCTGGCCTCCGGAGCACTGTGCTGCAGGCACACAGCACAGATCATCTGAAAGCACAGTCTGGGAGTGCTCCCAGCAACATGGGATCAATCGTCTGGTGGGAAGGTGAGTCCTTCCCCCCCTGCCTGCCTGGTTGTATGAACAACCTCCTAGTTTTGTAAGTATTCTTGGGGATAATCAATATGGGATACATTGCTCTTTACGCGACTCCCTTATCGGTGGAATTTATCTAAAGTGATAGAGTCACTTCAGAGCATCTAGTGTTACTGTCTACAGAGGCAACAGCTCTTTGGAGCTTAAGCAAGAAAAATACTACTACTGTTCCTGTAAGTCCTCCCCATCCTGAAACGTACAATTTCACAATTTCACAATGTTTGACTAAAGTCCTCCGCGTCTAATTTTTGCTACCCATGAAAATAGTAGCAAAAATAGATTTTGAATTAGCCCTATTCAGAGTCACCTAAGATTTCAGAACGTCAGAAAGCTTGACCCCCCCCCAAACACCAGTCAGTCAATCAATCAATCACGTTTTCATACACAGAAATATTTTAAGCAAGTACTACTGACCAATATTTGTACTGATATTGCTGAAATCCATAATTCCAGAGATTGGAATATGAGCTAAAACTAAATTGCAATTTCCAAGGGAAATGGTAATGTAGATGTGTTCAACATTGTTAGCATGCATGTATCTCTATTATAAGCTGGGAGAGAACTCTTGGTAAATGGAGTTGTTTTTTTCCTGAATGATGGCTGATACCAAGCCATAAATACCAAACTAATTATGAACTGAATTGGAGAGACCTCTCTCTCCACTAAATATTGCTGATATATTTCATGAAATTAATAGATTTTTTGGACTTTGCTTTTCTTAAACAATGTAGAGATTTATTTATGCGATTAAGACCAATAAAAAGCATTGTGTTTCATATAAACAATACTCCTACTTGCAATTGAACCAAGGTTAAGTAGAATGCCCAGATAGTTTGCAAATGACAAAAGTAGTTAAATAATAATAAGGAACAATGTGCCAATATTCATCATTACCATAGTTATTTTTTATCTGGAATAGAGGCAACATGCCATGCTAGAATTGTTACTAATTTTATTAAAGTGTCGTGAAATTGGCTAAGTCTGAATTCCAATATCTAACCTAGCCAGTATCAGCTTGCAGCTAATGCTCAAGTTAATTTTCAATGTGTAAACCTTTATTGCGAGCAGAGATACAATGAATATTAGTAACTTGTATTTTCCAGTGGAAAAATTGCATATTTGCAGCTATCAATAAGTATCCTGAATATAGCAAGTGATGTTCAAACAAGTTACTGTGAATTAGCAAAAAAGAAAAACACATTGTGCCATGTTATGCAAGATGCTGAGCAACTGAGGCACAGCATCCCCCCAGTGGCTGTTGCTGGTATCTGCCTTATGTTTATTTTCCTTATCTGACTTACATGCTATTGCAGGGGTGTCAAATTCAATTGGGTGGTGGACTGGATATGCTTCCAATGCATCTCCAGGGAGTCGCACCCACCTTGAACCACCTTTCTCGCACCTGTTCCACCATCATCATAATCATCATTGTTGTTGTCATCCTCCTCCACCTCCCTCTTTCCTTCCTTCCTTCCTTCCTTCCTTCCTTCCTTCTTGTTTTTGCTATAGACAGGAATATGCTATAGACATTGTCTCTGTTGTTGATCTAAGACATGCTTGAATATATTTGAATGTGTCTGTATACTGGCTTGGGAGTGGAGTCGTTGTTTTTGTTTGTCTCCTCCTCAGTTGCTGACTTAAATTCAAACTGAGAGGTTCTCCCTCTCTCTGCATAAGATACTGTTAGCCTGTTTATTGTTTTCTTAGCCAATGTTGAGTAAGTAATAAATAGTAAACTATTGTTTCTTAGTTACAATTGGCTACCTGTTATATTACTTTATATCAATTACTTATAAAGGATAAGTAATTTCTCTGCAACACTTTCCTGCTCTCTTGCCTTCCACTCATTCATGCAGGGGAAGGTGGCTTCTGTCTTTGTTTTCTTCCTCCTCCTCCTCCTCCTCCTCAGACATGGACATTGAGACACCTTCTGTAATGCTTTACCTTTTTCTTTTCTTCTAATTCTGCCCTTGATACATTTTTGCCATTCCCATTAACATCAACCCCACTTTCCTTCCCTCACCCCAATAATTTTCCTGAAAAATACTTTTTTAAAAATCCAGCCAATTTTTCCCTTTTATTGTTTCTCACACAGTGATCAGTTGCTACTATAGTGCAGAAAAGAGATTGAATAAAAAAAGGAATTGGTCCAAACAGTTATTGAAGTTGAAGCACAGCATGAAGGGCAAAATTAGAAAGCAGGTATCTAGTCGACAGTTCAGTGCTGATAAAACATCTCATAACTGAGAAGACCTCCATTACCTTCCTCAACATAAAATTGCTGTGAATTTCACTGGAAATACAAGATTGGGCCATCAAAATATGTCTGGAGTTGTAAAGCCTGGAAGCTTTAAATTTCAGTAATGCTTAAATATATTGTCCACTAAAAGGGCAAGTTATTGACTAAAATACAATCTTTTGCAAATGGAGGCCATACTAGTTTTTGCTTGCTCTTAAACTGAAACCTGACATCATGCAGAGAAAGGATACATATAGGGGACATATCCTGTTAATTGGTACACCAGTAGGGGGCTGACCTAGATTGCTTCTTTTTCTCATAAAAGGTTCAGGAAAGAAACAGATGATTTTAACCGACCCTTTTTCAATTTATATCTGGGAAATAGAGAAGAGTACACTTCATTACCTGTGCTATATGACTTTACATTTGACTTGTGGTTTCTGAATACTCTTTCCTAAAAGGCAATTTGGGGGATATAAACATATACATTTTCAAACTCACTGAACTTTAGTGCTCACAAAAGCTTTTCCATATAAGTTTGCCAATGCAACACCATCTGGTACTAAAGACTCCCTTGTGTACACCCAGACAAATAGTGCCAGTTTACAAGAGTATCTCAACGTGGTCAAGTGCCTTGGAAAGGAAATTTGAAACAACTGCTGCACAACTTCTTTGATGCACCATGAAGCTAGGTGCATAAAGCTCTATAATTTAAAACATTCTGTTGAGTTAAGCCCCAATCACTTCTGTGGGGCTTAAGATAGTATGATGGAGGGCCTGAAGGTGTGCGGAGCGCGACCAGGCCTTTTCGGAATGGCCCACCTGCACTTAGATGGGAAAGGGTATTTAAATCCCTTTAAATGTCATGCTATACAAGCCCTTCTTCTGACAGCAATTGCACCACCACCCTCGTAAGAGACCCACAACAAAACTGTCTCACACAAGCACAATTTCTGGAGGTGGTGGGAATTAGGGGGACACTATTTCCCTGTTACCCAGGAAAGGGAAGGGAACATGATGACTTCCTAGGATTGGATATGTATATTAAGGAGGGCAATAGATGCTGGGGTCTGGCCCACTTTTACCAAGGGTGCTCTTGAAAGGGCTCACCCTGGCAAAGCAGTCCATGGAGACCAAACCACACTCCTGCTCCATGGTGGCTTGCCACCAGGGGACATTTATTTATTTATTTATTTATTTACACAGTCAGACAGGTGTTATTGACTGGTTTGTTTTATCCAGACATCAAGTCCTTCCCAAAGACCTGGGATGGCTGAATTTTATTGTCAATGTTGTTGCTGTTATAGATATCGTCGCAGGATATAGGCTGTTCCCAGTAAAGTTGCTTTTTGTAATTGGCTGATGGTGATTTCTGTGGCTCCTATGGCGTGGAGGTGCTCTTCAAGGTCTTTTGGAACTGCACCCAGGGCGCCAATTACCACTGGGATTATTTTGGTCTTTTTCTGCCACAGCCTTTCAATTTCAATTGGTAGATCTTTGTATTTGGTGATTTTTTCTATTTCTTTTTCTTCTATTCTGCTATATCCTGGTATTGCTATGTTGATTATTTTAACTTGTTTTTCTTTCTTCTCGACTACAGTTATATCTGGTGTATTGTGTGGCAGATGTTTGTCTGTTTGTAGTCGGAAGTCCCAATATATTTTTACATCTTCATTTTCTTCAACTTTTTCAGTTTTATGGTCCCACCAGTGTTTCGCTACAGGTAGCTTGTATTTTTTGCAGATGTTCCAGTGTTTCATCCCTGCTACATTGTCATGCCTTTGTTTGTAGTCAGCCTGTAAGAACATAAGAACATAAGAACAGCCCTGCTGGATCAGGCCCAAGGCCCATCTAGTCCAGCATCCTGTTTCGCACAGTGGCCCACCAGATGCCGCTGGAAGCCACAGACAGGAGTTGAGGGCTAGCCCTCTCTCCTGCAATTACTTCCCTGCAACTGCTACTCAGAGGCATCCTGCCTTTGAGGCTGGAGGTGGCCCACAGCCCTCTGACTAGTAGCTATTAATAGACCTCTCCTCCATGAAGTCATCCAAACCCCTCTTAAAGCCATCCAGATTGTTGGCTGTCACCACATCCTGTGGCAGAGAGTTCCACAAGTGGATCACGCATTGTGTGAAAAAGTACTTCTGTTTGTTGATCCTAGACCTCCTGGAAATCAATTTCATGGAGTGACCCCTGGTTCTAGTGTTGTGTGAGAGGGAAAAGAATTTCTCTCTCTCCACCTTCTCCACACCATGCATGATTTTATAGACCTCTATCATGTCTCCCCGCAGTCATCTTTTTTCTAAACTAAAAAGCCCAGGTGTTGTAGTCTTGCCTCATAAGAAAGGTGCTCTAGGCCCCTGATCATCTTGGTTGTCCTCTTCTGTACCTTCTCCAGTTCAACAATGTCCTTTTTAAGATATCGTGACCAGAATTGTACGCAGTACTCCAAGTGTGGTCGCACCATAGTTTTGTATAAGGGCATTATAATGTTAGCCGTTTTATTTTCAATCCCCTTCCTAATGATCCCTAGCATGGAATTGGCCTTTTTCACAGCTGCCACACATGGAGTCGACACTTTCAATGAGTTGTCCACCATGACCCCAAGATCCCTCTCCTGGTCCGTCACCGACCACTCGGATCCCATCAGCATATACTTGAAGTTGGGGTTTTTTGTCCCAATGTGCATCACTTTACACTTGCTAACACTGAACCGCATTTGCCATTTTGTCGCCCACTCCCCCAGTTTGGAGAGATCCTTTTGGAGCTGCTCACAATCCGTTTGGGATTTCACTACCCGGAAGAGTTTGGTATCATCTGCAAATTTGGCCACATCGCTGCTTACCCCTGCTTCTAGATAATTTATGAATAAATTTTAAAGCACCGGTCCCAGAACAGATCCCTGGGGGACCCCACTTCTTACTTCCCTCAATTGTGGAAACTCTCCATTTATACCTACCCTCTGTTTCCTGTCTTTCAACCAGTTTGCAATCCACACACGTATTTGTCCCCTCATCCCATGACTGCTAAGTTTCCTCAGAAGTCTTTGATGAAGAACTTTGTCAAAAGCTTTTTGGAAGTCCAGGTAGACTATTTCAACTGGATCACCTTGATCCACACACTCATTGACACTCCCAAAGAAGTCCAAAAGGTTGGTGAGGCAAGATTTACCTTTGAGGAAGCCATGCTGGCTCACTCCCAGCAGGGCCTGTTCTTCTAGGTGCTTTACAATTTTATCCTTGAGGATGCTTTCCATCAATTTGCCTGGAACGGATGTTAGGCTAACCGGCCTGCAATTTCCCAGATCGCCCCTGGATCCCTTTTTGAAAATTGGTGTTACATTTGCTACTCTCCAGTCCTCTGGTACAGAGCCCGATTTCAGGGATAAGTTAAATATTTTAGCAAGGAGGTCGGCAATTTCACATTTGAGTTCTTTGAGGACTCTTGGGTGGATGCCATCCGGCCCTGGTGATTTGTTCGCTTTCAGTTTTTCCAGACAGTTTAGAGCACCATCCCTTGTCACTTCTATCTGACTCAGCTCTCTAGCCTCCATCCCTAAAAAGCCTGGTTCAGGAACAGCTATATGCTCAGTATCCTATGCTGTGAAGACAGATGCAAAGAACTCATTCAGCTTCTCTGCAACCTCCATATCCTCCTTAATAATCCCTTTCACTCCCTATTATCTAATGGCCCAACTGCCTCCCTGGCAGGTTTCCTGCTTCTGATGTATTTAAAGAAGTTTTTGTTATTCCCCTTGATACTTTTGGCTAAATGTTCCTCAAACTCTCTTTTTGCCTCCCTTATTGTCACCTTGAATTTCTTTTGCCAGAGTTTGTGTTCCTTTTTGTTCTCTTCGTCTGGACAGGCCTTCCAATTTCAGAAGGAAGTCTTGGCTTCCTTGATGGTACCCGTTAGCCATGCTGTCATCCTTCTGGACTTAGTGGTACCTTTCCTCCTTTTGGGTATACAATCTAACTGGGCTTCTAGTATTGTGGTTTTGAGTAAATTCCATGCACTCTGGAGCAAAGTGACTCTCCTGGATCCCCCCCTCAGCTTTCTTTTCACCATACTCCTCATTTTGGAGAAGTTTCCTCTTCTGGAATTCAAAATGTCTGTGTTAGACGTCCTTGGTGATTCTCTGCCCGCATGTATGCTGAATTTGATGGCACTGTGGTCACTGTTCCCTAAAGGGTCGATGACACTGACATCATGCACCAGGTCCTGGGTGTCACTCAGAATTAGAGCCAAGGTCGCCTTCTCTCTGGTCGGTTCCATGACCAACTGTTCTAGGGCACAGTCATTTAGCGTATCTAGAAATCTGACCTCTTTGTCCTGAGTTGAATGTGAATTTACCCAGTCTATGTGTGGGTAATAGAAGTCACCCATGATTACAGCCCTGCCTCTTCTTGACACCTCCCTGATTTCCTCCTGCAACTCCCAGGCATTGTTGGCAATATGATCCGGAGGGCGATAGCCAGTGGCGTATCGGGGATTAACAGTGCCCAGGGCAAGCTCCCTGAAATGGCACCCCCGGCCCCCACATACCTGTGAGGGCGCGGCGGCGCCCCCCAGGTGGCAGCTCAGCGGCGGTGGCGGCGATTCGGCAGTGGTGTGCGGCAGCGGGTCGCCCGAGTGTGGCAGCGGGCGTGCGGCGGCGATTTGGCGCTGGTGGGCGGCGGTCGGTCACCCGCGGCCCGCCGAGTGCAGCGGTGGCTGATGGCTGGCGTGGCGGCGATGCTTTCGCGCGGCCCGAGCAGAGCGGCAGCGGCGGATCGCCCACCGAGGACGGAGTGCAGGCCGCAGAGCAACACCGAGCCTGCCTCCTGGCCCGGCGTCGCTTCCCAACTGCACAGGCGCGCCTGCGCAGTTCAACTGCTCAGGCGCGCCTGTGCAGTTGGGAAGCGACGCCGGGCCAGGAGGCAGGCTCGGCGTCGCTCTGCGGCCTGCACTCCGTCCTCGGTGGGCGATCCGCCACCGCCGCTCAGGCTGCGCTACAGCATCGCCGCCACGCCAGCCACCAGCCACCGCCGCACTCAGCGGGCCGCGGGCGACCCGCCGCCGCCGCCCACCAGCGCCAAATCGCTGCCGCACGCCCGCCGCCACACTCGGCGGGCGATCCAGGGGGGCGGGGGAAACCCACTTTTTGGCGCCCCCCCACGTGGCCCCCAGGGTGACGCCCGGGGCACGTGCCCCCCCTGCCCCCCCTATCGTTACACCCCTGGCGATAGCACGTCCCCAGTAGCACGTTCCCTTTCCGGCATTGTATAGTCACCCACAGGGTTTCTGTGGAGGACTCCAGTCCACCTAGGTTTTCTAGCTTGTTAGATTCTATCCCTTCTTTAACATACAGTGCTACCCCTCCTCCAAGGCGCCCCTCCCTGTCCTTTCTATAGAGTTTATACCCAGGGATAACAGTGCCCCACTGGTTCTCACTGTTCCACCATGTTTCTGTTACGCCCACTATATCTATTTCTGTGTTAGCAACCAAGCACTCCAGCTCACCCATCTTGGCTCAGAGGCTTCTGGCATTGGCATATAAGCACCTATATGCTGAATCTCTCCCCTGATGTATGCTATTCTTTTGACTCTTTGACCTGCTGGCACAGGCTCCCGTCTGCTCTTTATGCGGTTCTGCTCTGTCCCCTTCTGTTTTATCTGATTTCTTTGCAGCCTCACACTTTAGAGGATGGCTTTTACCAAACGGGATACTGCCCAGCTCCCATCAGCTGTTCCCCAGGTGTCATTTTAAAAGCTGCTCTGCAACCTTTTTGATTTTAAGCGCCAGGAGTCTGGTTCCATCTTGGTTCAAGTACAGCCCATCCCTTTTGTACAGTCCTTGCTTGCCCCAAAATGTGTCCCAGTGCCTAACAAAAGTCTGCACACAGTCTGTGTAGTTAGTCTGTGTTTTTACAACAGCTGATTAGGTGGTCCATGGTTTCATCAGCTTCCTTACAAAGGCGGCACTTGCTGTTTGTTGTTGACTTTTCTACCTTTGCTCTTATTGCATTTGTTCTTAGTGCCTGTTCTTGTTCAGCCAGTATTAAACCCTATGTTTCTTTCTTCAAGTTGCCATTCTTAAGCCATAGCCAGGTCTTGGTGATGTCTGATTTTCCACTTATATTGTACAAATATTGACCATGCAGTGGCTTATTTCTCCATTTTTCTGCTCTGTTTTTGACTTGTTCTTTCTTGTAGGCCTGCTTTGTTTCATTGGTGTTGAATAGGTTTTCGTTATTGACCATTTGAAGTGCATCTTCTTCACTGTCCTTGATATATTCTTCAAGGCCTGTTTTCTCCTCCTCTACTGTTTGATGGACTTGCAGCATTCCTCTTCCACCTGAGCTGCGAGGGAGGTATAGCCTATCGACATCACTGTGGGGGTGCAGAGCATGATTGATGGTCATGATTTTCCTGGTCTTACGATCTAGTGTCTCTAGCTCTGCCTGGGTCCAGTCTATTATTCCTGCAGTGTATCTGATAACAGGTATATCCCAGGTGTTTATGGTGTGTATGGTGTTCCCGCCATTGAGTTTGGACTTTAGGATTTTTCTAACACTCCTGATGTATTCACTTCCAATTTTTCTTTTAACTTCAGTGTGTGCGATGTTATCAGCCTGGAGAATGCCCAAGTATTTGTAATGTTCTTTCTCTTCCAGGTTCCTGATGTTGCTTCCGTTGGGCAGTTCTATTCCTTCTACTTTTGTTATTTTCCCTCTGTTCATTATTAATGCAGCACACTTGTCTAGTCCAAACTCCATTGCTATATCGCTACTGAATGTACGGACAGTGTTTAGCAGTGATTCAATTTCTGACTGGGACTTTCCATACAACTTCAGATTGGCCATGTAGAACAGATGTTTTATTTTACTTGATGTTTTAGATGTTTGGTATCCAAGGCCTGTTTTGTTTAGTATTTGTGAAATACTAATCATGGCTATTAGAAACAACAGAGGGGATAGTGAGTCCTCTTGGAAAATGCCTCTTCTAATGCTAATCTGTCCAAGTGTCTCGCCATTGATTGTTAACTGTGTACTCCGCATGCTCATTGCTTTTTTAAATAAATATTATTATTATTATTATTACATTTATATCCTGCTCTTCCTCCAAGGAGCCCAGAGCGGTGTACTACATACTTAAGTTTCTCTTTAACAACAACCCTGTGAAGTAGGTTAGGCTGAGAGAGAAGTGACTGGCCCAGAGTCACCCAGCTAGTTTCATGGCTGAATGGGGATTTGAACTTGTATCCATGTGTGAGGCAATCAGTCGAAGGCTTTCTTGTAGTCAATCCATGCAACACTTAGATTTGTTTTTCTTCTCTTGCAATTTTCTAAAATCATTTTGTCAATCAGCAGCTGCTCTCTTGTGCCTCTGGTGTTCGGGCAATTTCCTTTCTGTTCAACTGGAAGCTGTTTGTTAGTTAATAAGTGTTGCATTACTTCATCTGCTATTATTCCAGTTAATCATTTGAACATGGTTGGCAGGCAGGTTATCGGTCTATAATTACTTGGAACTGCACCTTTTGCTGGGTTTTTCATTATTATTATTATTATTTTCTTGTTTACACAGTCAGACAGGTGTTATTGACTGGTTTGTTTTATCCAGACACCGAGTCATTCCCAAGGATCTATTATTATTACTACTACTACTACTACTATTATTAATTTGATTTCTATACCACCCTTCCAAAAATGGCTCAGGTTGGTTTACACAGAGAAATAACAAACAAATAAGATGGATCCCTGTCCCCAAAGGGCTCACATTCTAAAAAGAAACATAAGAAGTACTGTTCTGGGGGTGGGTAGGGCCAGTTACTCTCCCCCTGCTAAATAAAGAGAATCACCATGTTAAAAGGTGGCTCTTTGCCCAGTTAGACTGGCCCTCTCACTCTCATTAGAGGGCCAGTCTACTGGGCAGGACCTTAGTCTTTCCAAAACCTTCAGTTTCCCATTGAACTAATGAGCTGAGCTAACCCAACAAAGAGGCCCCCACTTGCATGGGCCCCCTGCTCTGTCTGGTTAATTATAGAACTTTTGCACAGTGGATTCTAAGCAAAACCAAAGATGGACATACAGTATTCAAATTGGCAGACAGGCTAGCAGAGGACATGCTTTGACAGCTTCTTCATGGCAGTCACCAAGACAGAAAGAGCTGCTGCTTGGCTACCTATCCCCTTGGCTTGCTTGTATAGAGCAACCTAGATGGGCGGCATCTGCCATTCGGCTCCTATGGTCTGACACTCTCATGAAAGAGCAATCCGTGGGAGAAGGGGAAGTCATCACACATTATTAGCCATTCAGCTCAACACCCCTGTCCCCACAAAAATGGTTCTTCTCATGAGTTTTAAAAGGGTTTTCCCATGGCCTTACACTCTCAGGAGTGAACCGTTTGCTCAGGAAGAGCATCTTTCATCATCATCATCATCGAAGAGGAATCTCCCCTTTCAGTGTTAGCAATGCTGATCCTGCTGCCCAGCCTTTCTCATGAGTAAGCCTAGGGACTGCACAGGTAGTCCCAATGGGACTGGGAATGGGCCTTCCTTCCCCCACATCATTGTACAATAAGTAGACCTTAGCCATTCCAGAATTCTTGGTTGGGGCTGCTTTTTAAACCCAACTCCGGGAATCACTGCCCTGCCATATGTTGCTATCCCAGCACTCTAACGGGTTTGCCCTGCTTATTTTGCCCCCTTGAGTGCATGTGCTTGTGAACATAAATCTGTGTTGCTTCATTTTTGGAGAGCAAAGCAGGCAGTGCCCATCTTGCCATCCAGTCCCCTTTGTCTCCTGATTTCTAAGAGGCAGAGTGGGAATAGGACATGCCCCTGTGTGACTTTGCCATTTAACAGGCTGACAAGCTTGGTATGGGATGTGGCAGGTTCACATTATGAGCAAATGTAGCCATTGTAAAGCAGGCCTCAGGCCTAAGTCTATTGTGTCTTGTTCACAGAAGTAGCTATTGTATCTGAAATGTCCAAGAGTTACAGATACCAAGAAACACATTGGGAGTAATAAGAACTCCCAACTGTACTGAAAAATCGTTGCATTTGTTCACCATGTTGACAGATATTGTTAGGGAATGTTGTAAATGAGCAGTCTCTGAATATCTGTCTCCCCTTGCTCCCTTTCCTTCTGGTAAGAAGATATAAGGAACTACACACTAGAGAGTTGTGGTGAAATGTTGCAGTATGCAACATGCAGTCTTTTCATTTCTCTTTAAGCCGTGATCTCTGTAACCATGTTGCAGATGTATATAACTCTGCCTGCCTCCTTTCAAAGGAACCCCTGGCCCCACGTCGAAATGTTTCGGCTGCAGGGAGCTGAATCATTTCGGCCCCTCTTCCCTACTGTTTACTGCCTAATATTGTTATAAAAGAAACTTTCAAACAATCTGACAAATGGAATACTACATACGTAACTTAAACTATATGTCTCACTTTTGTTCAGTCAACTAGTAAAGTAAAGTGTGCCATCAAGTCAATCCTGGCGCCCACAGAGCCCTGTGGTTGTCTTTGGAAGCATACAAGATAGGGTTTACTATTGCCTCCTCCCGTGCACTATGAGGTGATGCCTTTCAGCATCTTCCTATATAGCTGATGCACGATAGAGGTGTTCCCCATACTTTGGGAAACATACCAACCCGATATAGGTGTTTCCCATACTTTCCCCCATACTTACCCATACTTTGGGAAACATACCAGCGGGAATTCAAACTGGCAACCTTCTGCTCGTTAGTCAAGCATTTCCCCGCTGAGCCACTTAAGGTGGCCAGTCAACTAGTCAGGATCTAAAAATAGCCTTTTTTGTATACTCTCTGCCCTGAAAACATCTCTTGGCCAGGTAACTCTGCAGGAGATTCAGGGAAGACAATATATTCTTGAATGTATAGAATACATTAATACATTGTTTAGATTGTGAGCCCTTTGGGGACAGGGATCCATCTTACTTATTTATTAATTCTCTGTGTAAACTACCCTGAGCCTTTTTTGCAAGGGCGGTATAGAAATCAAATCAATAACAACAACAATAATAAATATGCTGTAGAAATTTAGTCTGTGATTAGGTACCCTCCTATTATTAATTAAATACCAATATCATTGAATCATGGAACCACAAAGCACAATTATCCAAGTATGGATAAAATAGCCCTTATGTAATAATAATAATGGACAAAACATCGAAGTTATTTAAAATCTATGATAGACCAGATTTCTGGAGGTCATAGATATCTCTATTACTTGTAATGCATGCTAGTACATTCAGTTTCTTAATTATAATGCTATGGCCGTTCCTCAAATGGAAAGAGCCATTTGAAAGCTGACAAATAGAATACTACATGACCAAGTTAACTCTAGGGCTCACTTTTGATGCAGAGAAAATGTATAGCTTGATTCATACTTTGTCCCACTATTGTGAGAAATTGAGCTTTAGTTGCCTGTCTCTATATCATGGTTCTTCATATATTATTATGCCCATTCTTCCTATGCAAGTATTTGGAAATGATGCTACTATGCCAAATGGGAGTTGCCAGTGCTCATTAACTAAAATTGCAAATGAATTTTGTCACACTAATCTTTTTATTTTGCACTTGGAATACAGTGAAACTATAATTTTCATCTTTTTAATATAAAAATGAAAACACCCCATAGATGAACTTATCCTCCCCAATGTAATCCAAAACATCTCAAATTTTATTCATAGCTCATTGAGAACTAAAATAGCCAATTATAAGCAAGAATAAAGCAAAGTCATAAAATCACAGCTTATGCTGAGAGCAAAGGGTTGTATTTTCTAACTTTATAATGAAGATATAAAATGTTTTTAATTTAATCACTTTGAATTACTAATTTGTGCTAAAGAAATAGCTAGGCAAGGGTAAAGCAACAAAAGTAATGTGTATTTTCTAGTTTATCCTCTGAACAACACTATTACTGCACAGTTATTATATTTTTATTAACTGCTTTACATACAGCTGTGGAGAAGGCACATAAAACAAGCTTTTCACAAAGAGATTTCCCTTGAAAAAAGATGATACGTACTCAAGAATATAAAAAGTCTGTTTATGTTTACTTTAGCTTCTCTTTAAGCAATGTTACTTTAGCTTCAGAATAAAACATTTCATGAAGTACAAAGCTTGTACGCTTCCAGTTAAAGTAGTGGCCAAATAAAATGTGTCACTCTAATTTGTTTGTTCAGGAACATTGGAGGATAATTGGATGCCATTGAAGGTAACGTTGAAACCTATGTGAGAAAACCAAATTGATGTCAGAAATGTCAGATTCAAGCATTCTGCTGTGAGGCTTCAGGAGCTCAACTCCCAAATTTTTCACTCTGCTGGAAATTCTACTCCCCTGTGCCTGCCCATCTAATGGAGCAAGCTATGTTTTCATCACCTGCAAAGAGAATTTTGCATCTGAAAACCAAGTACTTTCATTAAAAGGTATGTTGCATTGCACTGTTATACATTTGATTGACTTTGTGTTTAACAATGTAAATTGGAATGTCCATAAAAATGCACTTTTCTGATAGTCACTTTAATGCTACTTTTCAAAGGTTTTCATAATATGGAAAAAGCAGGTGGTTTTGACGATCATTTTAAGTGACTAGAAATCTAAGCTGTGCCTGTCATGAAGATCTGAGGCCCAGTGAAGAAACTCAGAAATAACTGTCAACTGTGACCTCAGGTTAATTTTTTTTTCTTTTTTAAAGAATGCCTTCAGTTTTACAAGCTAGAAAGTCAGTTCATTCTTATCAAATGTGAAAATAATACTTGATCACAGCAATATTTCTAAAAATGGAGAAAATATTTAAATATGACAGCTGAAGATTAACAGATAAACCATCCACTGAACCATGCACAATTACCTGGGTTACAATTTACAGATATACAATTTCTTTGACACCTAGTGGAAAACGTGTATTTTTAGTAGGCTACACTATCAAAAATATCATATTGGATCCGATAGATATCAGTATCAGGTGTTTGGACCCTTTAAAATATTGTTATCAGTATTATCAGATTTCTGATTGGAAATCCAATTAAAATATTGGTGAGAATCCCCATAAAAATCGATGGGGATTTTTAAAAAATAAATCAGCAAATAAATAAATGGTTGGGCAGAAAGCTCTGAAAACTGGCAGACACATAGTGTAAAGCAGCAGGACTCTGTCTAGTTAATTTAAATTTAATCTCTCCATCTGCTGGTTATTAATTAATATTTAAATTAAATCTGGAAATTGTACTCACATCCAAAAATAGTGGCAGAAATTAGGGGTGTGCGTTTCATTTCAGATAGAAAATGTTTTGTGCCCAAAACAGGCCATTTCGGCTGTTTTGTAGCTGAAACAAAACGCCCAATGCTCAAAACAGAAAATTTTGTAGCCCAAACAAAACGTCCCTGTTTCGGATACAAAACATTTTGTTGTTTTGGCTGTTTTTGTAACTCCATTTCGCAATCTCAAAAAGTCTTCCTCCTTCAGTCTCCATTTTGAGTTTTGACATCTGTTTGAATTTCTGGCCCTTTCAGCCTGCAGATTGGCCAGCAAAATCATGGGCTGATCTGCTGGCAATTGCCTCCTTATTCATTTTAAGGAAATTTAAGGGTAAAATTTACCCTCATTGGCCAGTGGGGCAGTATGCACACTGCATGGGACAGTGTGCATTTCATCTGCCTGGTTCTTTGCAGAGCTCTGCTGTTGTTGTTGATGATGTGTGATGTTGATGTTATTTGGGGTGGATTCAGGGCAGAAAGGGAGCTTTGGAGGCAGAAGAGTGGGTCAGGTGGTAGTGTCCCAATGGGTGTCTGCTGCCACCCAGATTCCAAAGGAATTGGGAAAAGGGCTGATTTTTAAAGGATTTCTGAAGTTTACATGTCTTTGGGGCAGATTTGAGAGGCAGAACGGGGGCCTGAGGGGCAAAACAGTGGGTTGGATGGCAGTGGCCCTAGAGGTGCCTACCACAACCCAGATTCCAAAGGAATAGGGCAAAGGGCTGATTTCTTAGGAATTGTTGAAGTTTACGCGTCTTTAAGGTCCCCCCCCCAGGAAATAATGGAGATTTCAGCAGAACCATAGCTCCACCTGTGGGGGACTGGGGTGGCTGGGAGTGAGTGGTGGTGTAGTGCACATAGGGTGCCAACCACCCCCATGGGTTGCTGGGTTCTGTTGTTTCTGAGGTGTTCTGAGTGTAGATTCTACACTCAAAACATCTCAGAAACAGAGCCCAGTACCCCATGGGTTATCAGCCCAGTGCCCCACAGGTGCAGTTATGGGGCTGCTGAAACCTCCAGCATTCCCTATGGGGAAGAACTTTAAAGACGTGTGAACTCCATTAAATCTTTAAAAATCAGCCCTCTACCCAATTCCTTTGAAATAATTCTGGAAGCTTCCTTGCCCCCACTGGGCACTGCCACCCACCTTACTCTGCTCTGGGCCACCCCTCACCCCCCCCCCCAATGTGAAGCTATACTTTTGCTGAAACTTCCATTATTCCCTATGGAAAAAATCTTAAACTTCAAAAATTCACCAAAAATCAGCCCTTTGCCCAATTCCCCTGACATTTGGGTGGTAGTTTCCACCCATTGGGCACTACCACCTCCACCCACTAGTTTTGCCACGGGGCCATTTTTAAAAATCCAAAACATTTCAGATTTGAATTTTGCAATTTAGAACAAAGAAAAAAATTGGGGTGTTTCAGATTGGCTTATTTTGAACAAAGAACAAAATGGGGGTGCTTCAGATTTGGGCCAAAAACAAAACGGGGGGGGGGGAAGCGCAACCCTAGCAGAAATGTTATGTAACATCCAAGAAAAACAGGGGGAGTGATGTAACATCCGAGAATCACAAGGAGAGTGATGTCACATCTGAGAATCTTAGGCGCAGCGCTCTAAATGCTTGCTTGGGCTAGATGGGGGAGAAAAAATGGAAGTTGAAACCAAACAATTATAAATGTATTATTTTAAATGTTAAGCTGGTTTAAGGACCATAATAAATTTACTTACTTACTTACTGTGGGAGGCCGGAACTTAGGAAGTAGTTTATATCTGCCTGTTCTGGATGGGGTTACACTTCCCCATGAAAGATCAGGTACATAGCTTGGGAGTACTTCTGGACCCAAACCTCTCCCTGATATCTCAGGTTGAGGCAGTGGCCAGGAGCACTTTCTATCAGCATCAACTGATATGCCAGCTACATCCATTTCTCTAGACAAATTATTTATTTTTTTACATTTTACATCTCTCTCTTCCTCCAAGGAGCCCAGAGAGGTGTATTTAAGTTTCTCCTCACAACAACCCTGTGAAGTAGGTAATGCTGTGAGAGAAGTGGCTGGCCCAGAGTCACCCAGCAAGTATCATAGCTGAATGGGGATTTGAACTCGAGTCTCCCCGGTCCTAGTCCAGCACTCTAACCACTACACCACACTGGCTGACCTTAAAACAGTGGTGCATATGCTGGTAACATCCAGGCTTGACTACTGTAATGCACTCTATGTTAGACTGCCCTTGTAGGTAGTTTGAAACTGCAGCTGGTGCAGAATGTGGCAGCCAGGTTGGTCTCCGGGGTCACCCATAGGGAGCACACTTTTACTATTTTAAAAGAACTACACTGGCTGCCAATTAGTTTCTGGGCAAAATACAAAGTGCTGGTTATTACTTATAAAGCCTGGAATGACTTGGGTCTAGGATATTTAAGAGAGCGCCGCCTTCTTCATTAACCTCACTGATATATTGGGGGTGGTCCGGTTATAGACCAGTTCCCCCAGCTCGCTTGGCGGTGACCTAAACCAGGCCTTCTCTAGGGTTGCCCCAGGGCTCTGGAATACACTCTCAAATGACATCAGAATCTTCCCATCTCTGGTTGTTTTTAAATGACTTTTGAAAACACAACTGTTTTATCAGGGTTTTAGTTTATGATGTTTGAAGTTTGAAGTTATTTATGGTAATTGTAATGTATATATGATTTTTAGGTTTTACTTACTGTTTGTTTAAATTGTAAACAGCCCCAATATTTTATATAGGCAAGGGCAGTATATAAATGTGACAAACAAACAAACACACCACACTGGTTCTATTGTATAATATTTTCTAATGTCCTTGTGAAACAGACATTTAAATTATAACTGCTCTGATAATATGGACATTAGAAAAGGTGTTAAAAAACAGTGGGTGGTTGTAAATATTAGCAAAAATAAATGTGCTTAAGTCCAGTTTTTGTGGTAGAAGCAAATTAATGAGGAACAAATTAATGAGACGCAGATAATCACAAAACCTTTCACTCTGTCATTGTGGTAATTTCCATCTTCCACTATTCTTTTCTTCTGCTGAGAGCATTTTGCCGATTTTTACAGTGAACAGAGCTTGCTTACTTCCCTTTTTGTTCAGCCTTAATTAGCAGGGAGCCATCAATTGTAAAAACATCTTCTTTAATTATTTAAGTGCTCTTATTAACCAGGGATATCCACGTTCAAATCTCTGTTCAGTCATGCAACTCACTGGGTGACCTTTGGCCAGTCACTCCTATCTCAACCTAACCTACCTCACAGGGTTCTTATGAGGATAAACATAGACATGTACACCACTCTGGGCTCCTTGGAGGAAGAGCGGAATATGTGTGTGTGGACATACAATTCATGTTTTATCTTGAAATATGAAATGCACATACTGATTCATCTCCTTTCCCACACTTTCCTAGGGACAGTCCTGAATTTCCTACATAATTCACTTACATTAGATGGACGTAACACCTTGAGTTTTGTTTTGTTTTTAATCTTAAATGCTATATTCTATAGCTCTATTCACATATTATGTTCATTCATACAACTAGTGTACAGTCTACACAGTATGCACACTATTCACACATTATGCTGAACACAGGTACAGCAGTACACTTCATATCTGCAGAGGGTAGTTACAGGAGCCAACTGTGACTGCTAGAAGTATGTCCTTGAGGGTCGCACAACCCTCAGTGACATATTATCAGGAATCACAGTTGTCTTCAGAGGAAAGGGAAGATAAATGGTAATTGCTCTCTCCTGTAGCCTACGCTTCATTAGTCTTGATGTCAACAACTATTTGGATTTTGTATGTATGTGTGAACAGAGCTCAAAACTACACAAATATTGGGGTGGAGAACTGCTCTTGTGGTAGTGATAATGAAATATTCCCTTTGCTAAGCAAGATCCCTTAGTTTGCATTTTGACATTTTAAAATATTCCAGCTTAGTGGAAGAGCATCTAAATGCTTGCATGCAGTAGGCCCCAAGTTCACTCCCTGGCATCTCAGGGTACAGCTAGGACAGACTCCTGCCCGTAATCTTGGAGAGCTGCTGCCAGTCATGTAGACAGTCCTAAGCTAGATGGACCAATGGTCTGACTTAGTATAAGGCAGCTTTCTATATTCCTATGTGATTCTGCTGGTTGTATAAACTGGCCAGCAGCTAGATGCTTGCATGCAGAAAGTTCCAGGTTCCCTCCTTGGCACCTTCAGGTAGGGCTGGGAGAGACTCCTTCTAGAATCCTCAGAGAGTTGCCACCAATCAGTGTAGACAATACTGAGCTAGATGGACCAATGGCCTGACTTGATATAAGGCAGCTCCCTATGTTCCTGTGTAATGTGATAACAATGAGTTCATCATTACTAGCACTATGTGCTTGTGAGTACTGCACATGGCAGATAGACTCCCGATTGTTGTGGGACAGGTTGACCTTTAAAAAAAATTAATTGGAAGTTACACCACATTAAGAATTTGTCAGCTGTTTTTAATAGGCATTTCAAGGCAGGAAGAAGCCTTCATTAGTCCTCTGGCCCTAATGATTCTGAATGGATTGGTTAATGAGTTATATAAAGGCTTGCAGTAATTCTCAGGAAGTTTAGATGACAGGCTAGATGACATCAAGTTACAAGCTGCTTCATTTTCTTTGTTTAAAAAAAGTTTGAAAAACATTCCCCCACACACACACAAGCAGTTCACGTGCACACCGAAAACCAGGCTAAGGAAGCCCAACCAGGGTTTTGGTAAACATGTGTACTGCCAGGAGCCTCACAGCTCCCGGTGGTAGCACTGTGGCAAGCCCACTTAGGGGCCCGCTGCTTAGCTTGGGTTTGGGGTGCAAGGGCACCCAAAAGGTGGGCTAAATGCTCATGTGTCGGCTTCGCACAGCTTCGCGTGGCACCTACACACAAGTAGCCTCAAAAGCAGCATTGGGAGCTCCCCATGATGCACTGCACACTCATGCCATGCATTATGGAAGCCCCGGGGGCCTCCTGTCCCCCCACCCCAACCTCCGTGCTTCCTCCCTGCTATTGGCAGAAGCCAGCAAACATCTGGGTGGCCAGTCCAGCCACCCAGCAACACAGATGGGATTGTCTGCAGGGGAGGTAAACTTTTCTTTCCCTTGCACAGTCTGAGCCCATTCTTCAATTGTGAGAATGGGCTCACAAGCACACACACACACCACCACCACCACCACCAAATATTTATGTACCGTTTTTCAACAAAAAAGTTTCCAAAGTGGCTTACATAGAGAAATAATAAATAAATAAGAAGGATCCCTGTCCCCAAAGGGTTCACAATCTAAAAAGAAATATAGACACCAGCAACAGTCACTGGAGGTACTGTGCTGGGGGTGGATAGGGCCAGTTACTCTCCCCATGCTAAATAAGGAGAATCACCACGTTAAAAAGGTGCCTCTTGGCCCAGTTAGCAGGGGTAACACACACATACACACCCTCCTGCTCCTAAACAGAACCTTTGTTAGTTTTTTATTATTATTATTATTATTATTATTACATTTATATCCCGCTCTTCCTCCAAGGAGCCCAAAGCAGTGTACTACATACTTGAGTTTATCCTCACAACAACCCTGTGAAGTAGGTTAGGCTGAGAGAGAAGTGACTGGCCCAGAGTCACCCAGCTAGTTTCATGGCTGAATGGGGATTTGAACTTGGGTCTCCCTGGTCCTAGTCCAGCACTCTAACCACTACACCACACTGGCTCTCGTTTTAGAGATGGGAAATCACAGAGTCTCAGTTCAGTTCAGGTGGATTCATTCATCCTGGGCTTTTCCTGAGTAATTTTGGAAAAAAGCCCGGGCTTATACTGAGAGGTTTTTTTTTTTTTATATCAGGAAGGCCTGGCCATTCCAAATGCTTCCTTGCCCTCCCCTTTCTTCAGCCTTCATAGCAGCCAGTGGTTTACATACTTTGTTCTAAGTGAGATGCACGCACACTGCAGCGTTCTGCCCCCATAAGCTGGCTTGTGAACCGGCTCTTAGAGCTGGGCCTGGCTCGACTCGAGCTCAGACTGGCTTCACTTTTAAGGGGCTGCTCTGTCTCAAGCGCAAGCCTTTGAGCCGAGGCGGCTTGAATTCGAGCTTGGCTCAATTCTAGTCAGCTCACACACCCCTAGTTCGATCCTGGCAGGAAAGGTCCAGCTCAGATGACCAAATACTCGTTATTTCCAAACTGGGTGGGGGGAATCTTCTCAGACCCTGACAAATCAGCCACATTCCTTGTTATCTGAAGACATTTCGAATGCACTATTAAGGAACAGCATATTCTCTTCAGGTTCCGACTTGTAAATAGTAATTTGTACTTGCATTGTCTTAATAATAAATTTCAATGAAAATGCTGCACAATTATTTCAGCAATTATCTCTTCTCACAGCCTTCAGGCATTACAGTGTGCAGGATGGGTACTTGATTGAAACAGTTTTGTTTAGAAAAGTGTTATGAACCCACTAAGTGAAGCTATCTCCCCTTCCAATATGTCAATCAATGTAGCAAAGTGTGAAACTAGCTCCACTTACATTTTCCTCTATGCAGAAATGTCACATTCTTTGAATTCCGGCACAGTATTTCTGTTTCCACTCGGAAAGCTGATGATGACCTTGCCAGTCTGTTAACGGCTAATGAGGGTCTTTGCAGTTCCGGATTCCAGTTATGATTCACTTTGCAGAACCCTGGGAATATGCACAAATTTGTACTTGTTGTGCTTCTTGCCCTTTGCCTGGCCTTTGCTCCTAGAGTTAGAAAATACAGGAGAGAAACCTGGCATTGCTTCTCATTTATTTTTTAAAATCCAGCTAAACATATGTTGAAATATTGTGTACATAATACTTCAGGTTACTGTTAATGTCAAGGCTGTGCTCTACCCCTTCTTGCAAGATACAAAATCTGTATACCAGTTAGAATAATCAAGCAATAATGTTATGTTATTGGTGCTGTGTGCACCTGAGTACTAATGTGGACAAGTGGCCTATAAATTGATTGATTGAATGAATGAATGAATACAAATGCGAACAATTAATTCTGCAATGACATATAGTAATAATAACAATAATAGTAAAAGCAGCTGTAGAGTTCCTTAAAAGATTCAAAGCAATTCACTTATATTATTTCAGTCCTTACAACAATCCTGAGGGGAAGGTAAGTATTGTGATTTTTCCCATATTGCAGACAGATGAGGCTGAGAGATACTTGCTTACCTAAGGCCTAGTGAATTCAAGGCAGAAATGAGATTTGCACCAAAGATGTTCTAGTTCACAGCATGTTGCCCAACTCTGTTCTAATCTATGTCGTTGCTCGGGATTGGATGAATTCATCTGCTTGCTGTCATGATGAATTGACCACATATGCCGGCTAACATGTAGACTAAACACCAGGGCTTCGTGAGAAGTGCTGGTGCTGTGTCATGGTTGCTTTGGAAGTTCTTCATAGGGATTCATTGTGAGAAACAGTCATAACACACCAAAGAAGCCAAAAACTTAAAAATTCCTAAAAAATTAAACAAAGCGAGTACCCCACCAGCTTTTGGCTTGTGGGGAAGTTAGCACCCAATGTGCCCTACCCCCAAACCTGCTTTGGAGCACCTAGGCACCTCCCACAGCCAGGGAACAATGGGGCCACCTCAAATCCCCATTACTCCCTAGGGCAAAAATTATAACATCAATAAAAACTTTTTAAAAAATTAAAAATCACCCGAGTGCCCAATTGCTTTGAAGGTTGGGTGGTAGTTGATGCCATGGGCACCTACTACCCAACCCATTATTGCAGCCCTAGCTGCTCGCCATAGGGAATAATTAGCCAGTTCAATTCCCCATTATTCCCTATGGAGAAATTCTTTGAAATTATTTTAATTTTTCACAGTATATTAATCAATCAATCAATCAATCAATAATTTGGAACCAGTTTGAGTGAGGTTCAAATTCAAGCTGAACCACTGGTCCATTCGACAACCAGAACTTGGGTGCCCAGTTTGAGATTGGTTTGAATTCGAACCGAGCCATTCCAGCCGGTTTTGTGCACATCCCTAGTGTCTTGGCACACTAGACATTAGCCATGAAAGGCAATGTGGGTGCTAGGAGCACTGCCAGTGCCTCTGTGTCAGTATCAACACCATCAGCGGTGTTGAGTATCAGGGCAATTCTGCTCCAGTGTCAAGTTATGCAAAACAATTTGCACTGGAATACATTTTTTCTAATTGGCATCCCATTGCTCAACTGTGTTTGTGCAACTTTGTGCCAGATTGTAGGGGTGTGCATGAGCCGCAGTTTGAGCACCATGTGGGAGCGGGAACCAGGAGGTTTAAGGAATAGGCGAGCATGTATTTACCTGCTCTACCTGCTGGGGTGGCGCAGGACCCAAGTACCCCTGCATGGTGCCAGCACGCTCATGGAATCTGCTCCTGCACGGGCACCATTTGAGTGTTCAGCATAGTGTTGCTGAATGTGCAAATTGTGCCCATGCATGCGCAGGTGCCATGTGCATGCAAGCACCATGCAGGGGTTCTTAGGATGTGTGCTGCCCCAGCAGGAAGCTGTACGGGGTGGCAGAAAACAAGTAAGGACTTCCTCTCCTCTTTCTTAAACCTGGTTCCTGCTCCTACACGGTGCTCAAACTGTGGTTTGTGCACACCCCTACTGAACTGGAACTGCCTGATACCTGTCAATAGTGTAGACACCCACCCAGTAGCATGGGTGGTGCTCCTACTGGCCCACATTACCTTACATAGTATGTGAGCCATTTTGTTTTGGTGAAGTAAAACCAAATTAAAAAATTGTAACTAAGATGCTTAAGAATTAAATGTATACAATGCTTAGGGTGAATCATATGCATTTGTTGATGGTAAGAGTTTGGATTTAGCATTTCAGTAATTATATTTCAGTCATTTTGTGTTAGTATTCCTATTAAAAGGATTGTGCATCACGAAAAGATTGGTGTTGGATTGCTGCTGATCTACCCTATCAAGTGCTTTGTTTAGTGATGCATATGGGGGAGGCTATCTCAAATCAAAGTGATAGTGTAGGCCATGTGTGATTGATTTGGTGTTTTTTGGGGGGTGAGGGGGCTTGCCGTATGGCAATGCAGTGGGTGATGTTTCTTTTAAAATCTGCATCCACAATAGGCAGTACCAGCACAGTTTAAACATTTCACTTTCTAGCCAAGCAGCTGGCCAATAATGCTCTTGGGAAGAATACAAGTTCATGATATTGCAGCCTTCCCCCCAGTGCATTATTGGGGAAAATTATTTTTGCCCCCTGTCAAACTAGAACTGTTTGGGCATGATCCTATGAAAAATATCCAATAGGGGACACATCAAATCAGTTCCAGTTTGATGCTCAGTCCTGCTCTTTAGGTATTTTTGTATGGGAGTAATCTTCTTAAAGAGTTACTTCTTTGGTTACTTATTGGTTGTATAAAGGTTGCCAAGTTCTGAGGCTTAGACCTAAGGTTTAAGGCGTAACCATCACAAATCCCATGTGTGAGAGATAAATAGAAGAATAATCAAATGTGGCTTAAATAATCCCAATTTATTCATTGATTTGCGGAAAATCAATGAGATAACCATTGCAGTAATACTTTTTCAGCTGATCTTCAAAATATACCTACACTCCTAGCATGTGAGTCTATCTAGGATGCAAAACCAAGTTTAAAGGCCACGTACATGCCTCACATGACCATGTTTTTCAACAGAAAAGGAAAAGTCGCATTCCAAAAATATTGCCAGAATTTGAATATAGGCAGCCAGCTAGGCTTGGTGATTGTGAGAGTTTGCAAGCAGCTGCCGGATAGTGATGGGGAGGGAAAGGAAGAAAATGGCAATGGAGGTAGGGAATGAGCCAGCCGGCCGGCCATCAGGCGGGCGATAAAAATGGGGGTGGGCAGGTGGGAAGAAAACTATGGCAGCAGCGTGTGTGGGTGCGGTGGTGAACAGCGGGTGGGGGGGAACAGCGGCAGTTGGGTCAGGAAGAAAATGGGGGGGTGGCAGTGGTGAATTACAGGCACAGATGCTCTGTGCCTGGCTCAGCTAGTAATATTAATATTAATATTTATTTGTTAGCTGTCCCATAACAAACTGTTCACTGGGCAGCTCACAACACAGATGTGAGACCCCACACTATATCTTCCCCTACCTGCAATCACTCTAATTGAAGTAACCCCAGCTCTCCACAGGTTTGCATCCTCACTCAGGCACATAATTAAAACTATAATTACTCCCAGCCAGCTGAGTAAACCCTTGTGGTTCCCAAAGGGGGGGGGGGGCTTTGGTGGCGATCCCACCGGCAGTGAGCTTGCCGCCCAAGGCAGTGTGCTCTTTTATACTGTCAGCCCAGGAAATGATGCAAGGCCCAGCAGAGACTGCTGAGTCAGCACTCTGGGCTCTCCGGGCAGCTGCAGCTCTGCCACCAACAGAGGGCTGCAGGAAGGTTGCTCCTATATATAGAGAGAGAGAGACTCGGGGAAAACAGGGGGTCAGCTGCTTGCACTTACCACAGGATCTACTCACCACCTTCCAGGGCAAGATGGCACAGGACAGAAGGAACACTCCCTTATTCATGACTCTGGAAGCTAAGGGTGGTCCCATCGCTTAGGTTGTACAGCTTGGAGGATGTGGTAGAACCTAGTGGAGTCTGGTGGGAGAGTAGGATTGCATTCGGTGGCTCAGAGCGCAGAATCTATGCCAGGTTGCTCAGAGTGAAACCTGATATACATGGGGCTGGCACTAACAACAGAAGCTGCCAAGCCAAACAGAAAATAATGTTTGTCAAAATGAGCCACAAAAGGAAAAGTGGCATTCCAAAAATATTGCCAGAATTTGAATATAGGCAGCCATCTAGGCTTGGTGAATAGGATGACTTAACTAAACTGCTAATGCAAAAATTATGGATTTTTGAACTAGTAATTAGTAATTATTTTGGACTAGTAATTATTATCTCTAGTGAAAGCGGAGCCCTGGGGGACTCCTTCATTTGTGTGTCTCTGACACATTGGTAGTCAAAGAGCAACAGTCTTCGACTCCATAGGAAGGGAAACCCATACAGTTGCTTTCCATGTTTGACAAAAAAAGCTAACAGGAGATCTGTATTTGTGAATCAGTTTCTTCAACTACACTCAAAAGTTAACTAAATTCTCTAAAAATCCCCATCCTGACCTCCTCCACTAACAACCTAAAGCATAGTGACTAACTTGGGAGAACAGCCCTCTCACGTTTGTCTTATTGCAAAACCTAGTCTTAGTGGTGCTCTTACCCCTGTTCCTCAGGACCAAAGTCCAGGGCCTCAACATCCCCTGGGCCTCCACACTCCCAAATCCTCTTTAGACTGTCCCAGGTGGGACAAAATTACCATGCTATCATTTCCAGAAATGATTTTTTCCTCAGCATCATCCTCATGCAGGGGAAGAAAATGAAAAAAACCGCCACCATTGTGAAATAATTGATTAAAAAAAGAAAGTATTGAGACTTTTTAGTTTGCTTTCTATAAGAGAACAATTGGCTGATCGATTGTATTTAATGTAATAACCAAGCTTGTGAACAAAATAACATTTTATGAAAAGCAAAGAAAAAAGTCTGCAGTTTCTGAGACTAGAAGCCCAGACCATAATTTGTTACATAATGCGCTAATTCACATTCCCATGGTGTCCCAAGCAATCCATTAGCAGCTGCTTTTAACAAAACACAATAGGTCTTTAGGAGTTATCTAGCATTCTCTTGCCTACTTGTACATTAAAGATGAGTTTAGTCCAGAACTATCCCCTCTATTTTCTGTTACAATAAGGAACTTGAAAATAAGCATCTTGGGGGTAATATTCAGTTATGACAAGAATATGAATTCTTCACTGACCTCCTGAAGGGTCATTGTAATAACCCTTGCCCAGTTAGCAATATACCCCTGCTAACTGGGCAAAGAGGCACCTTTTACCGAGGTGATTCTCTTTATTTAGCAGGGGGAGAGTAACTGGCCCTGTCCACCCCCAGCACAGTACTTCTAGTGACTGTTGCTGGTGTCTATCTTATGTTTCTTTTTAGAATGTGAGCCCTTTGGGGACAGGGATCCATCTTATTTGTTTGTTATTTCTCTGTGTAAACTGCCCTGAGCCATTTTTGGAAGGGCGGTATAGAAATCAAATTATTATTATTATTATTATTATTATTATTATTATTATTATTATTATTATTATTATCAAAGTTGAATAATAGAATTTTATAGTTGGAAGGCATCCTGAAGGTTATCTAGTGAAACCGAGCATTCCTGACAAGTGGTCATCCGGCCTCTGACTGAAAACTATCAGCAAAGGAGAACCTACAGGTGAAACTCGGAAAATTAGAATATTGTGCAAAAGTCCATTAATTTCAGTAATGCAAATTAAAAGGTGAAACTGATATATGAGACAGACGCATTACATGCAAAGCGAGATAAGTCAAGCCTTAATTTGTTATAATTGTGATGATCATGGCGTACAGCTCATGAAAACCCCAAATCCACAATCCCAGAAAATTAGAATATTACATGGAACCAAGAAGACAAGGATTGTAGAATAGAACAATATCGGACCTCTGAAAAGTATACAGTGTACTGTGCTTGATTGGCCAGCAAACTCGCCTGACCTGACCCCATAGAGAATCTATGGGGCATTGCCAAGAGAAGGATGAGAGACATGAGACCAAACAATGCAGAAGAGTAAAAGGCCGCTAATGGAGCATCCTGGTCTTCCATAACACCTCATCAGTGCCACAGGCTGATAGCATCCATGCCACGCCGCATTGAGGCAGTAATTGCTGCAAAAGGGGCCCAAACCAAGTACTGAATACATATGCATGCTTATACTTTTCAGAAATCCGATATTGTTCTATTATCTTGATGTTGCTGGCCTCTGCGCTCTGCCACACCTCTAACTTTTGGGAAATTATTTCTAATGTCAATCCTGAATCTGCTTCCTTGTGCTTGCAGACCTTTGGTTCTAGTCCTAAGTATCTAAAGTGCTTGCTAGACATTATGAATAATTTCTCAATTTATATATATGACCTTTGATGTGTTGCAAAGGCCACACATTTAAATAAAGTATTATTTAAAGCAATGTATTTACTTACTTACTTACTTATACTTACTTACTTACTTATTACAGTTATATGCCACCTGACTCCAAAGGCTCTAGGTGATTAAAGGAGAAATAAAGGTAAATAAAGGTTTGTCTTTTGTAACCAAGCAGCCACACAACTATTGCAGAACAGAAAATACAGAGCTATTTGAATGCATCATTATGCATCTCTGGCCACATTTGCATGTAACACAGAATGCTGAAAGGACCAGAGGTTGCTGGAATGTTACATCCGAATGCAGGACAACCCCTCGGAACTCCAGTTCCATCTGGAGAATGACCTGAGGTTCTCCTCTCTGAACTCCAATTTGTACCCTCAAGTTGTAGTGAGTTTTGGCACTCCAACCCAAAGATTAATGCAGCCTGCGTTACATCCTAATTCAGAAGCACAGGCTGTGTTCCCTCAAACCAGAGTTGAGGAAGGAAGCTCCTCCCTCTCTCCAGCTGCCATTGGCTGTGCGAGCTGTCCTTCATGAAAGAAGGAAGCCTACACAGTCAGTTCACTCTCCTCTCGGCAGTCTCGTTGATTACAGGGTGGGGAGCAGAACCATGGATCCATTGGATGTTACGTGTGAATGCAGCCTCTCAATATGCCTTAATGGAACACATTAACAAAACAAAGGTAGATGCTCTTTTTGTGCAGATGGGGGAGGAGAATAATTCCACCAGGCCCAGTCATCTTCAATGTAACAAATCATAAACACTGTTATCTATTTCACTGAGTTTGAGTAACTTTTTAAGTTTTCTTCAAAAACACGGGAGGCATAAGTAACATATTCCTACCCAAGCAAGAGGCCGGACTATCAGAGCTACACAGGAAAAGGCAGCAGTCCTCAAATATCTGAGGGGCTGTCCCATTGAAGAAGAGCATACTTTTTACTGCTGCTGAGGGCAGGATAATAGGTGCTAACAGCTGCTAATCAACCTTCTATTGATTTGCAAATTGAGGCTGGAAGTTGCCCATAGCCACCAGACTAGTAGCCATTGATAGACCTGTTCTCCATGAATTTGTCTGAGCTAATTTTAAAGCCATTAAGCTAGTGGCCATCATCAAATGCTATGGCAGATAATTCCATAGATTAATCATGTGCTGAGTGAAAAATGTACTTCCTTTTGTTGGTCCTAAATTTCCTGGCCTTGAGTTTCATGGGATGACCCCTGGTTCTAGTATTGTAATAGAGCGAGAAAATTTTCTCTGCCCACTTTCTCTACTTCATGCATAATTTTATACATCTCTATCATGTCTTCCATAGTCACCTCTTTTTCAAACTAAAATGTTCCAGATGCTGTAGCCTTGCCTCATAAGGAAAGTGCTCTAGGCCCCTGATCACCTTGGTGACCCTCTTCTGCACCTTTTCCAGTTCTACAATGTCCTTCTTAAGATAACAGTGACCAGAACTGTATGCAATATTCCAAATGTGGCTGCACCATAGATTTGTATAAGGGCATTATAATATTAACATTTTTATTTTCAGTCCCCTTCCTAATGATCCCTAGCAACCCTCACCTTTTTCACAGCTGCCGCGCATTGAGTTGACACTTTCATTGAGCTGTCCACCACGACCCCCAAATCTCTTTCCTGGTCAGTCAAGATCATCAAATTGTTCTGTCTTGAGAAAAGTCTCAACATTTAACCATGTTCTCAAAGAAGTGATACTGAGGTGACATACAGTGATTTAATAATGGTCACCTGTCAGTTTCTCTGTTCAGTTGCTTTGACATGAAGAGCATTTCAGAGAAAGTTAATTTTGCATTTTATAGGCTGTCAGAGTGACTCTGTCCCTTTTGATCAATAATGTAAGTGGGGACAGAAGTAAAGATGTGGTACTTCAAATGCATGATCTGAGCAGTACCCACTATTGTTTATCAGGAAATCTGTGCTAGCTATTGTGACAAAAGTCTTTGTGCCATATCTGCTACAGTGTCACACAGATACAACCCTTCTGTGTTCCTCAAATAGAAGGAAGCAGCACTCAGGCTAGTATTACTACTTTGCCATCTCAGTTACATAATCTCTGTGTATACAGTAGACCTGCCTGATTACTAGAAGATCTCTTTATGCATATTCATTTGAAATTTAAATTAATTTCCTTTTGCTCTGCTCACATATCTTACATATTTGCTTTCCATATACAATTATGCAATTGAGTTTTAACAACACCAATAAAAAGTTAATTGTACGTTTTCCATAATTTAGCATGTATGGAATACAAATATAAAATCCTTGCTGTCACTGTTTGTGCAACCAAATCAGTAGTAAGAATTATCTTTGCCTACTGGAGAGGAAAAAATTCAATAACAATAACAAAATTCAGTGAGTTGGGCAAATTTTGAAAACAACAACACAATACAGTTTAGTTACTACACTATAAATGCACACATCAAATGATGAGCAAATTTAAAGCAGAATTTATGGGGGAAAAAATCAAGACCCTTTGCGATCATGGCAAATCATCCGTAAATTAATGAGAAATGAAATTTAAGACCATAAGAATCGCCCTGCTAGTCCAGAATCTTGTTTCACACAGTGGCCTACCAGGTGCCTCTGAGAAGTAGGGGTGTGCAATTCGGGTTTTCAGTGATTCGGTTCAGGACCCGAACCGAATCACCCCCGTTCTGTTCTGTGCCTGAATATGGGCTACCCGAATCACCCCTGATTCAGTTTGGATTCGGATTAAATCCAAATCCAAATCCAAATCCAAATCGATTCGGGTAAAAAAGGGTCCCAGGGGCAAAATAGTGGGGTGGGGTGGTAGTGCCCAATGGGTGGAGGCTACCACCCAAATTTCAGGGGGATTGATCAAAGGGCTGATTTTTGGTGAATTCTTGAAGTTTTAGTGTCTTTGGGGCAGATAGGGTGCATAACCTGGGATCTGGGTCAAAAGAGGGCTGTACCCCATGGGTTAGAAACCCATGGGGGTGGTTGGCACCCTATGTGCACTAAACCACCACTCTCTCTGGGCCACCCCAGCACCCCCCAAGTGCACTAATGGGGCTGATGAAAGCTCCATTATAACTTATTATGAGGAAAAACCTTAAAGACGCAAAAACTTCAACAATTAACCAAAAATCAGCCCTCTGCCTAAATCCTTTGAAAAAATTCAGGTAGCTTCCTTGCCCCAACTCAGCACTACCACCAACCCCACCCCACTCTAGGACACCCCTTTCCCCCCGACGTGAAGCGATACACCCTTCACGGGGAAAACCTTAAAGACGCGTAAACTTCAGAAATTGACCAAAAATCAGCCCTCTGCCCAATCACTCTGCAATTGGGGTGGTAGCCTCCACCCATTAGGCACTACCACCCCACCCTACCCTTTTGGCACAGATCCCACATTATGCCCCTATCTGCCCCAAAGACACTATAACTTCAGAAATTCACCAAAAATCAGCCCTTTGCCTAATCCCTCTCCAATTGGGGTGGTAACCTCCACCCATTAGGAACTACCACCCCACCCCACTATTTTGCCCCTGGCACCTGAAATTCAAGCAGACGTCACATCCAACCTTTTTGCATTAAAGTCAATGGGATGCAAAAAGGCAGGAAATTCAAATAGACGTCATTGCTCAAAACGGAGGGGGGGGGGAAGATGGCCAAAAAATGGAGGTCCGAATCACCTGAATTTTTGGGCCGAAATTCGGGTGATTTGGCTCGTGCCCGAAATTTCTCGGATCTTTTCGTGGGTGATTCAGTTCGGCCCCGAATCACCCGAAATTCGCTGTTTCGGGCACAGATCGTTCTGTGCCCGAAACATTTTGCACATCCCTACTGAGAAGCCTACAGGCAAGAGGTGAGGGCATGCCCTCTCTCTTGCTGTTGTTCCCCTGAAACAGGTATTTAAAGGCATCTTGCCTCTGAGGCTGGAGGTGGCCTATAGCCACCAGATTAGTAACCATTGATAGACCCGTCCTCCATGAATTTGTCTAAGCCCCCTTTAAAGTCATGCAAGCTAGTAGCCATCACCACATCCCACAGCAGAGAATTCCATAGATTAATTAGCTGCTTCATGAACAAGTACTTCCTATTGTCGGTCCTAAATTTCCTGGCCTTCAGTTTCATGGATTTGTATAAGAGCATTATAATATTAGCATTTTTATTTTCAATCCCCTTCCCTGCATGGTCCCTAGCATAGAGTTTGCCATTTTTTCACAACTGCTGCACATTGAATCCAGGAGGAAGACCAGAACAGTAGCAAACCCTAGCCCCACCCACACCCCCGCATTCCCACCAATACTACCATATTCATAGTCACATTTTAAATGTTACAATACAATGCTATACTTTTCACAGCTGAAATTTGCCCGGAATGGGGAACAGAATAAAAATATGGGACATAAGAGTCTATGAACTGGCTGATTTCGTTTCACAATGTGCCATTTCTGTCTTTGCCACTGCTACTAGATGCTTATGGTGTTTATTGGCTGACATCCTGAATAAGAAAGCATGGGTGTAAGGAGAAGCACTGGAATTGCACCAATGCTTCTGAACAGTTCCAGACTGCATCAGTGTGCGTGTGTGTGAATTTCAGTGACTTCCCCTTCCCCCTGAACCCCTCTGTGTCACCAAAAAATATGTCCCTGAGGGCTGCATGACCCTCAAGAACATATTTTCAGGTGTTACAAAGCATCATTGACCCACTTCTGAGCCAATAGTACAGCTCAGGTAGTTGAACTTCTCAGAAACCTTTGCATCTCCTGTTTTACTGGTACTTCTTCAGGGTGTCAGCCGCTGTGTTTTTTGTGGTGTTAGGCCTTTAGATAACCGAGCAAAAACATATAAACATGCTTCCCCAAGAAACGTATTGATGGATTGGATGATAAAGCCTGGATACCAGACAATCAGTGTGGCCTAGAAAACATACCTGGGACAAATGTTTAAAAAGGAAGATATCGCAGACATTGTCTGCTAAATAACATGCACACTGTCGTTCATTTTCCTGTAAAATGCCGCTTCCAGTAGCAAACTAGTTAATGCTTCTTAATCTTCTGCTCTTATATCTACTAGGTATTTAGGAACCTATCATACAAAAAGTAATAGTGCATGTTATTATGAAAAATTATGTTCATACCAGAAGAATGTCTAACCAGACAGAGGGAATACTTCAACCCTAGCTTCCTTTGCCTGTAGATTTTGCCTCACTTTGCTTAGCTTGGCCCTTGCTGCCACCAGCTGTCTTTTCTTAAGAGCCTGCTTAACTGTGCCCCCCCAGCTGCTTTTGGACTACAACTCCCATAATCCCCAGCCACAGTGCCCAATAGCTAGGGAATTGTAGGCCATTTGCAGGAGGGCTGAAGTTGAGTAGCCCTGTCTTAGATCCTCCATCTCTTCTTCTTTTGCTTCCATTTTCTGTCTGCTGCCTCACCTGCCCCATTTCCAATGGTTCTGTCACGCCCTCGAGCTCCGACAGCGAGGCGGAAGGGGAAGATGTCAACTTTCCAGCTGATTCAGGAGTGTCTGAGGGGCAGAGCCCGGCTGTCAGCGTTCATGAAACGGCTGTGGTAGATCCAACTAATGATTTAGAGCAGGCATGGCAACCTGAGTCAGCAGAAGGCGTGGGGGACCAATGCGAAGAAGAGCAAAGTAATGAAACACCAATGACTCCACAACAGCGCAGGATCACGAGATGTAAAATGCAATTAGAGGCTGTTAGGAAGAGCAAACACCTCTTGCTGAGGGCTGACAAGCCGTGAATTCCTACCAGCTGGGAGCTCTCGGCTTGCTCGATAAATCACATCTCCAGCCTCCTACTCATTGCTGAGAATCAACGTTCATCAACATTCCTTGCCGACAGCGTTCAGCCAAGCCATATCCGATTTCAGCAGCTCCGCTTGCTTCGTGAACTTCCCTAGCAGCTGGCCAGACCTTGACAGGTTCTGCCATTTCCACTTGCTCATGAATCCATATTTTTTTCGCATGCTTGTTATTTGTTTGTTATTTCTCTATGTAAACCACCCTGAGCCATTTTTGGAAGGGCGGTATAGAAATCGAAATAATAATAATAATAATAATAATAATAATAATAATAATAATAATATCATCATCTGCAAGTCCATGGTATGCTGCAAGTCCATCAAACAGTAGAGGAGGAGAAAAGAGGCCTTGAAGAATATATCAAGGACAATGAAGAAGATGCACTTCAAATGGTCAGTAATGAGAAACTATTCAACACCAATGAAAGAAAGCAGGCCTACAAGAAAGAACAAGTCAAGAACCGAGCAGAAAAATGGTAAAATAAGCCACGGCATGGTCAATATTTGCACAATATAAGTGGGAAATCAGACATCACCAAGACCTGGCAATGGCTTAAGAATGGCAACTTGAAGAAAGAAACAGAAGGTTTAATACTGGCTGCACAAGAACAGGCACTAAGAACAAATGCAGTAAGAGCAAAAGTCGAAAAATCCACCACAAACAGCAAGTGCTGCCTTTGTAAAGAAGCAGATGAAACCATGGACCACCTAATCAGCTGTTGTAAAAAGATCGCACAGACTGATTACAAACAAAGGCACGACAAAGTAGCAGGGATGATACACTGGAACATCTGCAAAAAATACAAGCTACCTGTAGCCAAAAATTGGTGGGACCATAAAATTGAAAAAGTTGAAGAAAATGAAGATGTAAAAATATATTGGGACTTCCGACTACAAACAGACAAACATCTGCCACACAATACACGAGATATAACTGTAGTCGAGAAGAAAGAAAAACAAGTCAAAATAATCGACATAGCAATACCAGGGGAGAGCAGAATAGAAGAAAAAGAAATAGAAAAAATCACCAAATACAAAGATCTACAAATTAAAATTGAAAGGCTGTGTCAGAAAAAGACCCAAATAATCCCAGTGGTAATTGGCGCCCTGGGTGCAGTTCCAAAAGACCTTGAAGAGCACCTCAACACCATAAGAGCCACAGAAATCACCATCAGCCAATTACAAAAAGCAGCTTTATTGGGAACAGCCTATATTCTGCGACGATATCTATAACAATTGACAATAAAATTCTGGCATCCCAGGTCCTTAGGAAGGACTCGATGTCTGGATAAAACAAACCAGTCAATAACACCTGTCTGACTGTGTAAACAAGAGATGATAATAATATCATCTGGCCCTGCCATATCTGCGCTTCCTTTGGTTCATTATTCCGCCATACATCCATGCTTATACTGCCTCCTTTGTCTAAAAAGTTTCCAGCTGGTTTTCAGGACTTAATAGTTTTCTATTCCATGATGTTTTAAATACATTTAAACCTTCCATTTAATGCATACTTGTGAGCAGCACAGGGATGGGTCTTAGAGATGTAACTAGTTGACACAGATCATTAGTTGAGCACAGGTCATTTCGTTGGTTGCTTTCAGTTAATGGCTGGATTCGGTATACTCACTGGTTAAGTCACACCAAACCTGACTATCCTTCCAATCCCCTGTGGGTTTCTACTATGGTTCTGAAGGGGCACCAGAGTTTTATGAGGGTTTTGTTGTTGTTGTTTTGCAGTGGGACAAAGTACAGTTGATCAGCCTCCCTTCACTCTGAATTTTCAAACAGTACCTCTACATTGTACTTGGGCAGCATGGTTCAGGAGGTCATGAAATGACATGTGGATTCTTATGACAAGTAGAAGGAAGGAAGGAAGGAAGGAAGGAAAAATTCCAAAAAGACTGCTGGCAATTTATACTTTGTAATTCTTTTTTTTAAAAGTCTGCAGGGTAGGATCTCTAACCAGCCATTATTTTAAAGACCTAGCTATCAAATTCTGGCTATAAGCCAGTATAAGAGCTTCCCCATCTCTTACAACTTTTAAAAAGGCAGTCAAGACACATTTGTTCACCCAGGCTTTTAATTAGACATTATTTTAATTGTGTTTTTGAAATACAATAGTGAAATAGTTAGTTTTAACATTTGAAATTGTAATTGTAATGTTATAATTTTTTAATCTGTTTTTGTTTTGTTGGAAACTGCCCAGAGACTTGTGTTTTGGGCGGCATATAAATGTTATAGATAGATAGATAGATAGATAGATAGATAGATAGATAGATAGATAGATAGATAGATAGATAGAAGGGATCAAATTCAGAGCCAGTCCAAGAAGTATTTTTTGCACGGTGTGCTTACTTATTGCAACCTTATACCTTCCAATATCCAGCTGTAACCTCCTAGGTTCATCTCACTGTGACTCTGTTCTGCACCTTCCAGTTTCTGCCCTGGCTTTACCCACCACTTCCCAATAATGCAGTCCCATGCCTCTTGGAAATATATGTGATTAAAGCAACCATTCAGATGGCAGAATCAAATACATGGGTCTCTTACATCCAATCTAGATAGAAAGTAAAGTATAGCTCTATTCAGATATGACAAAAAATAGGGCAGTACAAGTTTATAGTGCCAAAAGCAGGAGGGAAATCCCACCCCAGTGCATCACTCACCTCCTCCACCTCACTGGTAATGGTTACAGCAGCATTTGTCTGAAGAAGGAAACACCATAACGGTGATGGTGGTTGCTTCCATGATCAGCAGCCTGATCATGGAAGCAGCACCCACCATCATGGTTACAGCACATATCTGAATAGGGATGAAATATCTAGTGAATCTGACCCAATACACTTGCTTTTCAATGTTGCTGGAGTATTCCTTTGTTGTTCTTCATCCCCTGTGGCATGGACTTTGGCTACGAGCGCCCTTCATGCTGGGGACAATGCTGAGGCTGCCTGCTAAGTTAACTGCTGCTTACTTTGACACTTACAGGCTAAGTAATGCCTACAGAAAGTTCCATTTTCCTTCAGGATTTAGCTCAGCTGCATTCCATGTTCCCATTTGTTTCACATTGTGCGGCTAATAGAGCTTCTCCTCTACTGAATGTTTCCATCTTTAAATTTAAATGGGATTAATGCTGTGAAAAGTTCTTTTTAAATGATTAGGTTAATAATCTGGAAATGATGGCTCCCAAATAGGGCAGTGCAACGAGCACCAATCTGAATGTTTGTCGCAGCTCAGTGGAAACCTTTGTGTGTATGTCTACAAATTTCCCAGGTTTCAGTGCTGAGAAACCCTAATTTGTAGCCATAACTATGATTTATCTCCTTTTTATTTTATACCTGCGGAAACTTAGCAAATAGTGAACATGTTCTTGATTGCAGTGACAGCTGTAGGTATTTCCAGGGGTCATATCACAAGATGGGTGTTCATCATAAATCTTGTCTTAATTAAAAAAATGGGCTATAGATGAGTGGTCATTTTTCATTATTGTTAATTTTACATACATCAGGGATCTCAGCTTTTCCTCTTCAAGATATGTGGTTTAAAAAAGGCAGCTGATCATTTGTTCTCAAAGTCTCCCCTGTCTGTCTTTTATCTTCATTATTTGTTCTGGCATGCCATTCAATTTTCCTCTGAAAAATCTTCTTTGTTGAGAATATTATTTGCGGTTCATTATACGGCATATGCCTCTCTGTGCTGTAAACACCAAAAATGTACAGTATGCCTACATATACCATTTTCCATAGCATTCATTCCTGAAATTTCCTGTTATATATCTTCTTTAAAATTTGAATGGAGAATTGTGGGCAATATCTTTTCGGAAATATGAAACTGATGAACAACTCAGGGTTGTTGTTTTTTTTAAAAAATGTTATTTTGAAATCCAAACCTTAAACAAGAGTAGTGGAAGCTAAAACAATAAAATACTAGATGCCCATGCTTCTAGTCCTTTTGCAGCTGACAATCTCTAATTCATGTACATAAGAAATTCTTAATTCTCAAATACTATATGGCTAAGGCTAAAATCATTAAGAGATTTGTGAGTGAAATTAATAAATTAATTCACTAGAAAAGTGAAACTGAAAATGCCCCTGTGGAAATGCCACTGTTTCATAGCGGACAGCAATGTGTTAGGTTATGCAGCTGATTTTTTTTTTTTAAATGGCTGAAAAAAAATCTCCTTAAGACAATTCCCAGTACTTGAAATGAGAATGTGGTTTTATTTGGTCCAGAGGAATAGTATATTGTGTTAAATATATACTGCATGCTTTGTCAAGAAAGTTAACTACTTACAGTAACAGTAGTTTTAACCTCTTATCTAGACATCAATAATGATCCCCTTTTAAAGATGGAAAGTGTTTTGCTACCTAAATGTTGATAGAATGACATTGAAAAGCAATGATATCCCCTTGAATCCATAGTCTTTGATAGTACTATATAATCCCCCCTCCCTTTTTTGTTGCAACAGCCTTGCATAACCATGGGGAAAGGAAAAGAAAAAGCACACATGGAGAAACTTTTAACATCCTCAAATGGCTACAGAGTAAAAAGGATGAAAATGTTCTTGCAGCACTGCAACCATTCACACACACATTCAAGAAGTTACAGAATTCAGTCTCTTCCCCCTTAAGCCTTGAGAACCAATAAGCAATGCTAGTGTAGTGGTGGGTCTCTTATTTTATTTTATTTTATTAGAAACATTTAATATACCACCCACTCTGAAGACTCTGGGCGGTGTACAAAAACATACAGAGCAAGACAGCATTAAAATTACATTCTAAATTAAAAACGAAAGTAACTACCAAAAAGAAAAAACCAAATAGGAAAACTACAGGGTAAAAGCCTGGCGAAAAAGAAAAGTCTTCAATAGAGATTTAAAAATCAATAAGGAAGGAGCTAAACGAATATGAAGGGGAAGGGAGTTCCAGAGAAGTGGGGCAGCAACCGAAAAGGCCCTTTCACGGGTCCTAGCACCCCGAACCTCTTGGAAATCAGAGACCGACAAAAGGGCCATTTGAGAAGATCTGACTAGATGGGATGTAACTGGATAGGAGAGGCGGGTAGACAGGCACCAAACCCCTCAAGGCTTTGAAGGTCAAAACCAGGACCTTAAATTGAACTCAGTAGTGATTAGGCAACCAGTGCAATGACTTCAAGAGAGGTGTCACCTTGTCATATTTTCTGGCACCCATGAGTAGGTGAGCTGCTGCATACTGGACCCATTGTAGCTTTTTGATCGTTCTCAAAGGTAACCCTAGATAGACAGCGTTACATTAATCTAAGCAGGAGATAACAAGGGCATGGGTCACTGTCATTAATGCCTGCCGATCAAGGTAAGGGTGTAATAGGCAAATCAGATGAAGCTGGGCAAAAGCACATCTGGCTGCACCCTCCACCTGCTGTTCAAGCAGGAGGCGTGAGTCCAAAAGGACACCCAAATCACAAACAAGCTCCTTTGGGGGCAGCACCCCCCCATCTGGAACAAGGTTCACATCCAGCTGTTGGCCAGTACGAGGACTGAGTAAAAGTAGTTCAGTCAGTGGGATTCAGCCTGAGCTTATTTTGATTCATCCAGACCTTAAGAGCTTCCAGGCATCGAGTAAGCACAGAAACAGCATCCCCAGAGTGGTCTGGGATGGCAATATAAAGCTGAGTATCATCAGCATATTGATGAAATCTCACCCCAAACTGGGAAATGACCTGACCCAGCGGCTCCATATAGATGTTAAAGAGGATAGTAGGGGTGTGGAATTCGGGAATTCGGTGATTTGGTTTGGGACCCGAACTGAATCACCCCTGTTCTGTTTTGTGCCCGAATATGGGCCACCCGAATCACCCTTGATTCGGTTCGGATTCGGATTTAATCCGAATCTGAATCTGAATTGATTCAGGGGTAAAAAAAAGGGGCCCAGGGGCAAAATTTTGGGGTGGGGTGGTAGTGCCCAATGGGTGGAGTCTACCACCCCAATTTAAGGGGAATTGGGCAAAGGGCTGATTTTTGGGGAATTTTTGAAATTTTAGTGGCTTTGTGGCAGTTTGGGGGCATAGCATGGGATCTGGGCAAAAGGAGTTGGGTGGGGTGGTAGTGCCTAATGGGTGCAGGCTACCACCCCAATTTCAGGGGGATTGGGCAAAGGGCTGATTTTTGGTGAATTTCTGAAGTTTTCATGTCTTTGGGGCAGATTGGGGCAGAAAGTGGGGACTGGGGCAGAATAGTGGGGTGGGGTGGTAGTGCCTAATGGGTGGAGGCTACCACCCAATTTCAAGGGGATTTGACAAAGGGCTGATTTTTTGAGAATTTTTGACGTTTTGGTGTCTTTGGGGCAGATTGGGGGTAGAAAGTGGATCTGCCCCAAAGGAGTGGGGTGGGCTGGTAGATAGTGCCTAATGGGTGGAGGCTACCACCCGCCCCCAATTTCAGAGTGATTGGGCAGAGGGGTGAATTTTGGTGAATTCTGAGGTTTGTCTTCATAGGATGAAGTGTGCTAAATTGATTACTTCCTCATATTCATAGTAATTGAGAGTGTGAAAAAGTGAAAGTGGGGTCATGAAAGTGGTCTAATTGAAAAAAATCTCATTTGCTATGATAGAATGAGAATTCACACCTCAGAAAAAACTTCTGAGGTGTGAATTCTCATTGTATCATAGCAAATGAGATTTTTTTTTTCAATTAGACAACTCTCATGACCCCACTTTCACTTTTTCACACTCTCTATTACTATGAATAATATGAGGAAGTAATCAATTTAGCACACTTCACCTTATGAAGACAAACCTCAGAATTCACCAAAATTCACCCCTCTGCCCAATCACTCTGAAATTGGGGAGGGGTGGTAGCCTCCACCCATTAGGCACTACCTACCAGCCCACCCCACTCCTTTGGGGCAGATCCACTTTCTGCCCCCAATCTGCCCCAAAGACACCAAAACTTCAAATATTCCCCCAAAATCAGCCCTCTGCCCAATCCCCCTGAAATTGGGGTGGTAGCCTCCACCCATTAGGCACTACCATCCCACCCCACTCTTTTGGTGCAGATCCACTTTCTGCCCCCAAACTGCCCCAAAGTCACTAAAACCTCAAAAATTCACAAAAAATCAGCCCTTTGTCCAATCCCCCTGAAATTGGGGTGGTAGCCTCCACCCATTAGGCACTACCAACCCACCCCACTATTCTGCCCCAGTCCCCACTTTCTGCCCCAATCTGCCCCAATCTGCCCCAAAGACATGAAAACTTCAGAAATTCACCAAAAATCAGCCCTTTGCCCAATCCCCCTGAAATTGGGGTGGTAGCCTGCACCCATTAGGCACTACCACCCCACCCCACTTTTTTTGCCCAGATCCCATGCTATGCCCCCAAACTGCCCCAAAGTCACTAAAACTTCAAAAAATCCCCCCCAATCAACCATGAACCAAATCACCCGAATTTTTCATGCCCAAAATTCGGGTGATTTGGCTCGGGCCCGAAAAATATCGGGGGACATCAGGAGTGATTCGGTTCGGCCCCGAATCACCTGAAATTGCTTATTTCGGCCACAAATCGTTCTGTGCCCAAAATTTTTTGCACATCCCTAGAGGATAGAGGCTTTCCATGGAAATGTGGGAGAGAGCCAGGAAGCAATGGAGAAGGGAATGGAGTGGCAAGGATGAGCAACTTCTGATTCTCCACCATCAAATGCCCTGCTGCATATCTGTGACTGACAGACCACCAGTTCTGACAGCAGCAGAAAGCAAGTAGTACCCAGCACTGGTCCAGGAACCAACCCATATTTTTAACACAGGAAAAGTTGATTCTGAGTAATGGCATTTTGACGTGACACTATTTTCAGGAACCAATTGTGTCATATCTCTGAGGACTTCCTGTGCACTTCTGTAATCATTCACCTGAGAATGGTGTCAGTGACCGCCATGATGCATAATTCTAATGAAGATGTTAGAGTTTGTGGCATCTCTGCTGCAGACATGGAAGGAGCAGTGCTACTGTAGAGAACTGGTGGTAGCACTAACAGCATTACCACAGCTTCCCCATTCATGACAATGGGACAATGGGTTCTTTATAACAGCATCACTGCTTCTAGGTCCACAGTAGTGGGACCGTAAGTCCTCTCATCTCAATTAGAACAGTGCATCCTGTCTGCCAGTGAATTTTTGTATAACTGAAAATTGGGATTGCAGTTTACTATGCATGTATACAACAGACTAAACCTGAAAGAGATACAAAGCCTGTATGAAGTATGCAGAAGGCATCTGGTGCAAACCCAAGTTCTTTGCTGGTCTTGGCCCCAGAATCAGGGAAGGGTTGCACTAGCACAGGATTTCTTTCTTTCTTTTTTAGTCCTGCGGCAGCTGAGCTGTTATGTCCTTGTTATTCTCACCTCTGCATCGTAACTCCTAAAAGCACTACTTCAACAGCCACTTTCTCAGGACTGATAATAACCATCCTGATGATGCAGCCTGTTCTGCAAAGGGTGGAGAAATCAAAACAAAAAGGTTGATAGCATGCAAAAAAAGAAAGAAAGAAAGAAGCCAGACTGATCTTTTATAAACTTGCTAATAATGTACTTCCATATACAATCCTTATAATCCGCAGATGGGAAGCCAGCACTGAACAGTTCAGGGTCCTGCTAATGCAAAATATAACCTTTCACCATAAAGGCAACTTCTCAAATGCATATCAGGTTGAAAATGACACTGAGGCACTCTGGTTTGATAGCTGCCATGGTGGCCTATGCAGAATGATTTGATTGTGTCTGCCGTGATGGGAAAGTCTGATTAAATTTGATAAATAATAACAAGGTGTGAGTTGACTTTAATAAGCAGATTGGGTAGGGAAAAATTCTATCTAGGGGTTCAGCCTCAGGGTGGATTGAGGAGATCATTTTTTCCCCTAATGAGTGTGGAATCTGCAGTCACCAAGTGGTAGAAATCAAGAAAAAACAAGTTGTTTGAATGGAGGTGGACCAGAAATGGCCTGAGATATTTAGGTGTGTGAAGCAGAAAATCTAAACAGCACAGATCAATGGTAGTCATTGACAATTTACTGCTTTTTAGTGGTATCCCCAAAACTGCTTTAAAAAATACTTGGGGCTGGGGGGCAGGCATTATTTTTAAAATGCAGATGGGTCTGAGATACTGTGCAGCACCCAACCAATGAAAGTGGGGCGTGTGTGCTCGTTCTGTGTGATTCCAAAGCCCATGCTGGCTGCTAGCTAATGTGGAGAGGCTCTGTTGCTATTAAGAATTGTGACATAGCTGTAGTGAGAATTTCCCATCATTCCTAATAGAAGTGCTGCTACAGTGAAGATGCAATTCTAAATTTTTAATTGTAAACCGCCCTGAGCCATTTTGGAAGGGCGGTATACAAATCAAATAAATAAATAATTAATAAATAAATAGTGACAGAGCTTCTCCACATTCACTAGCAGCAAGCACAGGCTTTGGAATTGCATGGAATCTGCATATTTATTTATTTATATTTATTTAATACATTTCTATACTGCCCCAAACCAAAGTCTCGGGGTGGTTCACATCTATAGAACAACAATACAAATAAATAAAACATTAAAATCAATTAAAACTCCAAAAGCTGCTTAAAACAAAATCAGTTTACAATATTTAAAATTACAAAAGTTAAAAGGCCTGGTTAAAAAGACGAGTCTTCAGAGATCTTTTAAAAACTGCTAGAGATGGGGAGAGTCTTATATCAATGGGAAGCACATTCCAAAGTCTCAGAGCGACAACTGAGAAGGCCCGTCCCTATCAAATGACTTGAAGGTAGCCACAGACGGGCCTCCCCTGATGAATGCAGTGAGCGATGGAGTTCATGCAGAAGAAGACGGTCTCTTAAATATTGTGGGCCTAAGCTGGAGCATACACATCCTACTTTTGAAAAGGCAGGGCACTGTGCAGTATATATGAAATTGTGCAGTATCTATTAAATTTGTGTGACCTGGTCACGCAAATGGCCAGTGTGCATGTGTGGTGGGTGGCCCAAAAAATGGCCACTGCACATGCAAACAGCTGAAATGGCCCTGAAGTGGGCCAAACTAGATTGTGGAGACTCGGGGGGGGGGGCTGGGGGGGGCGAGCCACCAGAGACAATCCATGGCTGCAGCAGCACCCACTGAGGCCATCAAAGCCCTCAGTGGCAGTAAGTCAAACTCCTCCCCCCCACACAATTTAATGGTATCCAGCACCCCTGAACTGGACCCAAGCTGGTTTGAATTTGAACCAAACTGGGGCCCCCATTTGGGGGGTGGTGAGACAAAACCAAACATGCCCAGTCTGGTTCAAATCTGGTTTGGATTCGAACCAAACTGGGCAAACCTTTTTGTGCACATCCCTACATATTTGTAGTCCAATCTGGACAATTGCGTTAGAAATAATCCCAGTCAAATAATTGCTCTGATACATAAATGAACCAACTTTTCTTCCCATGAAAATTCACCAGCCACTGAGCCACCCTGTTTCAGTTCAAAGGCTTACGTCTCTGAATCTGTTGGGTCCTAGTGCCTCCCCTGAACTACTCTCTAGCCAGGACCCAGAAGCTTCTTCCCTCTATGTAGTCCTGGAGTCACTGGCTATTCAGGAAGTAAAAGCTAGGAAGTAATAGCTGTCCATTCTAGGAGTGTTCTAATCACACATAGAGGGGAACAGTAATTCCCCCTCTGTGAATGACACTCTCTGCCATTTTCCCCATCAGCCACCTGAGAAAGCAGCTGGCCTGCATGTTCTCCTGGAAGCCTATGCTAAAGATGTCAAACATCACCATGAGATCACTGGGACTTGGGCATCTTGCCACCCACATTCAATGCCTGTAGTTCTTGGGGAAAACTACTAGTCGCAAGAATCACTATGACCTCCCCTTGAGGGTGTGCTGGGCTGGAAGAGAGGTTTAAATGCAGGGAGGGGCGTTCTGCCATATCCTTTTAATGGTAAAATAAGCTGCCAGTGCATCACTGCTCCTACATGAGATCTCTTGTAAAACAATTAGGGGAAATATCCCTATTCCCATTGGCATGGGTGCACAGGTGTGGCCTCTAAGGCCTAGCACATGCAATAGAATGAGCTGTTAGTATCTGGAAGTGATAGTGTGGACATTATGGGACTTCCAACTACAAACAGACAAACATCTGCCACACAATACACCAGATATAACTGTAGTCGAGAAGAAAGAAAAACAAGTTAAAATAATCGACATAGCAATACCAGGGGAGAGCAGAATTGAAGAAAAAGAAATAGAAAAAATCACAAAATACAAAGATCTACAAATTAAAATTGAAAGGCTGTGTCAGAAAAAGACCCAAATAATCCCAGTGGTAATTGGCGCCCTGGGTGCAGTTCCAAAAGACCTTGAAGAGCACCTCAACACCAGAGGGGCCACAGAAATCACCATCAGCCAATTACAAAAAGCAACTTTACTGGAAACAGCCTATATTCTGTGACGATATCTATAACAACAATAACAATACTGATAATAAAATTCAGGCATCCCAGGTCCTTGGGAAGGACTCGATGTCTAGATAAAACAAACCAGTAATAACACCTGTCTGACTGTGTAAATAAATAATAAGAAATAAATAAATATAGAAAATCCAAAAAACACAAACAAAAAAACATTGACATAGGAGAACATAACAGATCTGGGAATTCATGGGGGTTGGTCATGTACAGTGCTAGTGATCAGGTGAGAGGTCCAATGAAAAAGGAGTAAACATAGAAGGGGTATAAAATAATTGTATTACATTATAAGGGGTCCTTCTCAGATCTCTTGAAATCTGGTGGGTCCAGTTTATTATCCAGTTGAATAATAAAATTCACTCTGCTTTTGCTACTTCCTAATCTGAATTGTGGTGAGCTCTGAAATAAAAGGTTGCAAACTTAATAAGATTCTCAATTCTTGGGGAATTACAGGGAAACGTGTCTGACACGAACCTAATTGCTGAATTTGAGTGCGTTAGCTGGAGCTCATGTCAAGCCCAGTGAGAACAACCACCAAATTCAATCTAATCAAAGATCACCTTCACTGCCACCTATTCCTCATCTCATTGGCCACATTTGCACATAATGTGCAGCCACAGGCCCAGTGAACCTGCGTTTCCACTCCCTCCCCACTCTTCTGTCTGCATTCGGACGAAAGAGAGAGCATCCTCTGTGTAGACAGGAAGGCTGCAGAGAGGAGGGGGAACTGGCTGTGCAGGCATCCTTCTTGTTTGAAAGACAGCCCTCACAGCCAATCATTCATGTAGAGAGGGAGGACATACCTCCTTCAGCTCTGGTCTTACCGCATGCTGCCTCCAGTGCTGCATTTAGACATAGCAGGAAAATGGAACCCTGGTTATGAGCAGCAAACTCACTACAAATCAAAGGTTCAAATTGGAGTCTACTGAGTGAAACCTTGGGTTGCTGGGCAAACAGGGCTGGAGTTGCATGCATCTTGTGCAAGAGCACCAGGTTATCCTGTGCAAGAGCACCAGGTTGTCTATTCTAATGGCCTCTTCATGTGCACGGAGGCCCACTGCACACTCTGCACTTACAGCAAGGAGGCAGTTGCTGGCCTGGGCTACTATTTGGGAGGCTGGCCGGGGGGGGGGGTTAGAGGAGCCCTCGCTGCCATTGTTCCACCACTGCTGGGAAGATAAGTTCCCTTCTCCCCACCCACCCTTTGGAAATCCCCCTTTACAAGCATTGCACCAAACTGGTTCGGAGCGGTTCTGATCAAATCAGGACTCCCTTTTTCAGTTTGAACTCAGATGAGCGCCTAATTATGGGGGGCCGGGCTGGTTCTAACTTGGACTGGTCAAACCAGGGAGATCAACTCAAACTGGAGTTTAAGTCAAACTGATTTGCACACCCCTAACCTCTGCCCCATGCAACTCCAGTTCCACATTACATGCAAATGCGGCCATTCTGCTGCATGTGCAGATGAGGCTTGATATATACACACACTGATATATACACACACACACCTTGTGAAGAAGGGCTGCGATGGAAATGTTGGGGCAATGCATTCTATAATACTACAGATAATGGAGCAGATAGAACTCCATGGATTGCAGGCAATGGAATGGAAAAATGGGAACTTCTACAGGCATTTCCTTTTCGTACTGCAATTCCACAACACAATCTTGCTGTTCTTGGTGACAATATTAACAGATGGTCTTTTAAAAGTAAAATGATTTAATAAAAGATTTTTTTTGGTGGAAATGTCAGTCAAGTCAACCTGACATGTACAGTATATAGTCTAATTTCCCCAAGCATTTCACATACAGTTCTTTATTTTTTTAAGTCTCTTATGTCATAATAAAAAGGAGACTTCCTTTTTCAAGTTTTTACTTTCTCATTGACTTCTTTGATGCAGCCAAATGTTTCTCATTTTACATTCTCTTGAATGAAGGAAATGCAATATATTTCAATTATCATTGGACTAATCCCTCTGCCAAATTTAACTGCTCTGTGTAAACCTCAGATGAGAGCATGGGATGAAATTGATAAAATTAGACATCTTTGGCTGAGTTGCTCACATCAGAATTAGAAGTTTAGATGACAAAACTAATTTAAAGAATGGACCCTGCTGATTCCTACTTTATAGTAATATAAATGCCACCAAGAGTCAGTCCTGATGGATGACAGTATTATGAAAACACAGCGAATGAGAGACCAATAGGGTCCATTTCTAAATTAGATTTATAAATTTTACCATATGAGAACAAGTTATGTAGCTGGCCCTACATCAGGAAATGATCCACCTTAGGAAAAAAAAATGTGAATCTTGACATTGCCCCCCTGTAGTAAATCATCACATGAATTTCACTCAACATTTTCCAGCTTTTTTGCCTATTGGCTTGAGTAATATAAAAACACTAGTGGTTTTTCCAAAAGTGTCAACCTTCATGTTGGCATATAACAGATAATGGCTGATAGCCAGACTAAATTAGTCCTGAGTAGTCCTATTGAAATTAAGTTGTCCTTTAGAGTAAGTTGTGAATAGTAGTACTATTGAGTCAATTAGTCCAAATGTCATAAACGTTATAATGACATAAAGGTATTATATGCAAAATAAAAAGATATTATATGCAAAAGAAAACAACATACTACTATTTAGCCGGTCACTTGCAATAATAGGTTTCATTAACATACTATTGGCTGCATTCACATGTAATGGAAAATGTGGGTAGATGAACCCAAGGTTAATTTTTGTTACCGTGAACTGCATCACAGACGTTCATCCAACCATAGCCTGGCAACCTCTGGTTACAGGGCAGGGGAGCCAGATCTTCTTCCTGGTCCACCAAGGCCACATCTCAGCAAGCTTTGTAGCACTTGTGTCACCAGACTGTGAGCAAGGCATCAGAATGTCTGCAGGGTGGCAGACATTGGCTAGGATCTTCAAGGGGTGTGTGCCAAATGCAATCATGCCATTTTGGAATGGAACGCCTGCCCACAGCCGAGAAAGGTATTTAAATCCCTTTTAGTGGCATTTAAGCCCTTCTCCTGACAGCAATTGCACTGCCGCCTTTATAAGAGCCCCACAGCAAAAGAGTCTTGCACAAGCCCAATTACTGGCAAGGAGGGGGAGTTGCAGAGGGGCATTACTTTTCTGTCACTCTGAGAAAAGATCATGATGACTTCCTAGGAGGAAATGTGTATATGAGGGAGAGCAAAAGATCCTGGGGTCTGGTTCACTGTGACCAAGGATGCTCTTGTGATTGCACACCACTGCAAAGCAGTCCAGAAACACCTAAACACACTCCTACCCCAATGTCAGCTTCTTGACTGGGGATTACCCCTCTCATGAGAAGAGTACAGTAGAAAGGACAGAGAGTCAGTAAGCTTCTGGCCTCTGTCGAACTGTGCTTTCATGAGGTAGGCCATCCAAATCAAGCCCCCCCCACTTGTGTGGGGCCCCCTTTCTCTCTGATAAATAATATAACTTGTACACAGTTACCCCCCTCCTCTCTAGGTAAACTTTCACACTCCCAAGGAGTAGTGGCTGATCCATGCGTCCAGGTGGTGCTGGGTAGAGAAACTCCAGGGCCAGGGATAGATTTTTTACTTTCATTCAAATTTCTTGGGTTTGAACGGTGTTGCAGCATATGCAGATCAGCTGCTGCAGGGAATCGTGGGAGATGAGAGTCCTGATTATCAGCAATCCCAGGAAAGTGGCCGTAATGGGCAAAAGCAAACATGGATATGTGCCAATGGATGACCAGACTGGCAGAGGGATTGCTTCTACTGCTTAATTGCAACAGTAACCAAGATAGGGAAAGGTGTTGCTGGGGTACCCATCCCTGCAGTTTGCTTGTGTTGAGAAACCAGTCTGGGTGGCAGCTGCCATCTGACCCTCATGCATGTCTCAATGGGCTAGCACTCTGATGAGAGAGCAGTCTACTCAGCCTCCGTTGTCATCACACCGAAAGAATCTCTCCATTGACTGGAGGCAATACTGCTCATGCTGGACAGTTCTTCTCATGAGTAACTCTGGAGACTGCATCCTTCCTAACTTGCTTGTACAATACTACTACTACTACTACTACCCCAAAAAATGTACAAAAAATAGAGCAGAGCCATTCAATAATTCCTGGGTTGGATTGCCTTATTATGCCTGTTTTAAAACAGCTGCACTGGCTGTCAATACGATTCTGGGCAAAATAAAAAGCACTGGTAATTACCTTTAAAGCCCTAAACAGCTTAGGATGGGTTACCTGGGACAGCACCTTCTTCATATCATCTCCACTGCACTTTAAGGTCATCAGGAGATGTTCATCTCCTGCCCGCCTAACAGCAGTTCAGGATTGGGCCTTCTCTGTAGCTGCTCCTGTGCTCTGGAATGTGTACCCTATGAATATTAGATGCTTAAGAGTTTAGAAGCCTTTAAAAGAGCCCCAATGTATCATTTTAACCTTGCATCTGGTGATTACTGAAAATATTTTAAATTGCTTTTAATTTTGTTTTAATCGGTTATTTATTTGTTTGTATCTTTTCTTAATTTGTGAACCACATAGAGCCCTGTGGGTGAGATGGAATAAAGATTAAATAAATAAATAAATAAATAAATAAATAAATGGGGTTCCTCAGGGGTAGCATCCTTGTTATTGGCTTTTGTGGGCAAAACTTTAAGGCTGTTCACCTGAGGAGCCCTACCCAGGCTTGGGCAGTTCTACCTGGGCCGGGCTGTTCATGTGAAGCACTGGGATCGAGGTGGATCACAGCACTGCATTCTTGGGTAGCCAGGGAATTTTAGCCGGTCCTTTATCTGGATAAAAGCTCACAAGCATGCCCTTTTATCCATGCAGCCTGAACAGATGCAGAGCTGGGTGTCTAGAGCACCCAACTCACAGAGGAATCTCCCAGTGCATATCACTCATGCAGTGCAGTGCATTGTGGGATATCTGGAGTCTGGGACACATTTTCCTGGCCTCCAGAATGCCACACGCCTCATTAAAGTGCCAGTCATATGGGTGCATGAGCTGCATGGCCCAGGACCATGCTGTATCATCTGGAGGGAAGGTAGGTGCTATCCTGCCTCCTCCCCAGCACTCTCAAAGGTCATGTGAATGACCTCATTTTCTGTTCTGCCCAGCCATTAATTTGTTCTGAATTTTCAGTCTCTGAGTTGCTGTTAGGACTTTGGTCTCAGTTTTATAATTTTTTAAATTATATCATATTTTAAATGATATTTTCAGATGTTCCTGAGAGGTTCTGTTTGGGCTGAACAGTAGAATATATGTGTTTTTAATAAAAAATAATATTTCATGGTAAGAGTTGTAGGAAATTACTGGTAGCAAGCATATCACTGAATTATATAAAATTATCCTACTATTAACTTTTAATAACTCATTTTATAAGAATGACACATTTCTAGGGAACAGAAGATATTAATATATGAAGTAGATATTGGGATTCAGAATTCTTTGTTAGGAGCTCAGATAGCCTATGTGATGAAAAAGGGCAGAAAATCTCCCATATGATCTTTTAGGAAGGGGAATGAAACATCACCGGTACTCAGTTTTATAAAGCTGAGTCTATCTCAGGTTCCTATGGAGTGGTCATTTGGTTTTCCTATGACAGTCTTCATGCTTCATTGTGCTCTCAGTTCATTTTTAAGGATGCATGTATGCTGTCAAAAACCCCACCTACCTCAAGCTTTTTGTTGTGTGAAGCAAATGATGTGCAACTGGAATCCTGGATATGCTTTGCTTTCTTAAAACCTCATCTAAGCTGGAACTAATTGTTACAGAAGACATGTTATCAAAGGATGTGTAAGGATTTTATCAAAACACCAGCCCTGCATATTCTGCATCTGTTTCTTATGAAAATACATAATAGAAAGGGTTCACATGATGTGCATGGAAACTCTAGTGCGTTGTCCCAATGACCCAGCACTGCTGTGCACGTAGAAGCCAGCCCCAGTGGTTTTGCACAAGAGTGCAGTTGCACTACTACTTAAAAAAACATGCCTGCATTTGCACAGTAGAGCATACACTCTTTCTAATATAAGTAGCATTGCGCAAGTGTAGGTATGCTGTTTAAGTAGATGTGCAACTGTGCTGTTGCGCAACACTGCCAGGACTGATTTCCACATGTGCAGCAGCACTGGCCAAATGGGCCACAGTGCCAACATCGCCTTGCACATCATTATTTTCTTGCACAGATCTTCTATGCTGGGGGAGGTGAGCATTGGCAATGCTGTGTCAAAAGCTATTATTACAATAACAGTTGGCTGATGTTGTAGGGGCCCGTGCACTGGATTCTATGAGAGATAGGGATGTGTGAACTGGCTGGACCTTCAACCGGTTCAACATCAAGGTGGCCCGGTTCAAGGGAACGCCCTCAAGTCAGACTAGGCCTGGTTCAGCTTGAGGTCAAGCCAAACTCCCTGAACTGGCTCAGGGCTGGTTTAGGGATTCTAGAACAAACATTTTTAAAGCTTCTTGGTGGCCTTGAGAGGTGCTACTGTGGTTGCGGGGGGATGTCTGCAGCTGTGGGGGGGGGGTTCCTCTGGCAGGTTCCCCTCCCCTCTGAGCTTCACCCATTCTCCAAAGGGCTGGTTTGGCTGATTTTGAGGCTGGTTTGGCCCTCTCTGAGCTCACAGTGGCCATTTTGGAGGTGCACAATGGAAGGGCCAAAATGGGCCCCAAACCAACCCTTTGGAGACCAGGGGGAGTCAGGCAGGGAGCGGGGAGCTGCCAGAGAGGCTGCCCTGCAGCAACAGCATCAGTCCCCCAGGCTGCCAAGGCGGTAAGTTTTAAAAACAAATTTGGGCCCCCACCCTCCTCAAGTGGGGCCAAGTCATTTCAGACTCGAGCCAGACTGGGGCCCAGCTCACTGGGGGCACAAAACTGGACCAGACCCATTTCATCTTGAGTCTGGTTCAATTCGAGCTGAACAGGGTTTTCCAGTTTTGTGCACATCCCTAATGAGAGCTATAGAGACATTTCTTCAAAGTAGAAATGCTCCCTGAATTGCAGGGTTTTTAGGCTTCCCTCAAAGAGAAACTGAATCTATCTCCAAAATTGTTTCCCAAGGAGAAATTTTGGAGATTTTCTCAAAATCAGAAAAGGTGCATGGTCTGGGTGTCCTGAGGTTATACCACTTCAGAATGAAGATGGATGACTACATATTTCAGTGCTTTCCAGTATAAGATATTCTCTTCCATAGATAACTAGAATATCAGGGGGAAGATTGGGCTAGAAGCTTTCCTCCTAACTTGCTAGCTTTCCACTTGTGAAGGAGGTTTGGTGTGAGGGAGCATTTAGACATAGGAACATAGGAAGTTGCCATATACTGAGTCAGACCATTGGTCCATCTAGCTCAGTATTGTCTTCACAGACCGGCAGCAGCTGCTTCTCCAAGGTTGCAGGCAGGAATCTCTCTCAGCCCTATCTTGGAGATGCCAGGGAGGGAAATTGGAGCCTAGATGCTCTTCCCAGAGCAGCTCCATCCCCAAAGGGGAATATCTTATAGTGTTCACACATCAATTCTCCCATTCATATGCAACCAGGGCGGACCCTGCTTAGCTAAGGGGACAAGTCATGCTTTTTACCACAAGACCAGCTGTCCTCCCTTGACAAATAGTCATGTGATCCCAACTAGCATTCAGAACATTCAGCTTAGGTGTGTTGTACCATGTCTTTTTCCAGAACGTAAAGAACAGCTCTTAGACTTGCCTTGTTTACAAAATATGATGATGAAAGCCAACTAATTTACTTGAACATCTACATAATGAGTTTAAAGGTAAAGTGTGCCATCTCCTGGCACCCACAGAGTTGACTTTGGTAGAATACAGGAGGGGTTTACCATTGCCATCTCCCACGCAGTATGAGATGATGCCTTTGAGCATCTTCCTATATTGCTGCTGCCCGATACAGGTGTTTCCCATAGTCCGGGAAACATACCAGTGGAGATTCGAACCGGCAACCTCTGGCTTGCTAATCAAGTCATTTCCCCACTGCGCCATCAGGTTGCTCATATAATGACTTTGGAATAAGTAAATACTAGTCTTTCAAGAACATAGAATGCAGTTGTAGAATTGCCCATAGAATAGAAAATTTACTAACTGTAAAATTAGTAAAAAGTAGTATTTCTAGTCTGAAATTGCCAAATTTGTAATATCAAGTTGCAGAGGCGTATCTATGGAAAATAGCACTTCTGGCAAGCACTGAAATTGCACTCCTGTCCAAACATCTGACACCCACCCTTCAAATAACTTTACCATAATATCAGTTCAAATTATGGCACTACATGAAAATTATAACTGCACCTTCCTTGCTTTCACTGATGTAAATTGGTCCTCCCGAAAAGGAGGATGAACCCCCACCATGAGAGAATGGAACAAAATAACAAAACTGTCTCCTAAGACCGTTTGGGCATTTCCAGGACCATGGCAAGAGGCAGATACAAGGGGCGGGGGGTGATCTGAACATCGAAGGCCAGAAGAGCGGGAAGAATTCTGCAGATGGAGGCCAATGCCTTCTTGGCACCGTGATTGCCATCAATAACACGCATACTGGAAAGGCCAAGCAAAATATGAACAACACTGTTGCAGCTCAAGCCGAACCAAGCACCGATGTGCCTGCATCCAAACGTATACGTCTCTCTCCCCCTCCCCCTCTCTCTCTCTCACACACACACGTTCTGCATGACTCTCAAAAGTATGCTGTGCATCTCCACGCTGCAAGTGACATGTTACAAAGGACAGGAGACTGAACCTCTCATTTCTTTGCTTCCTGCTTGCTGGCAGGGAGGAGAGAGAAACCTGAAAGGGAAGGCATCCCGGCTGCTACACACCGCAAAGGTTTATGCAACATGGGAGATGCTGCCAAGAGCACCCTGGGGAGCGCACTCCTCCCTGCCCGCTTTGCAAGTCTTGCCCCAATCCTGGTGCCAAGGCATTGCTTTGTGACCACTCCTCCTCCTACGCGTTTTGTATTTTGGGCCGTGCAGCAGCCGGCAGAGTGAGCCCTCTGGAAGCGCGGCCACTGCTCTGTGTGTCAGAGAGAGCCCAAGAGCCCTGTAACGGCATCTCTCTTCCCCCCAGCAGGAGATTGCTCACCAAACTCCGTGAATGCCAGAGGAGGGGAGGCAGCCAAAGCATTTTGGCGAGCCGTTGTAAAGAACAGCTCTCTGTGCACGCACCCAAACACACTCCACGTACACACAGCACGCTGATTCTGCCTGACCCACAAAAGCCTCCTCTGGTAGCTCTGCAAAATTCTGCCACCCGTCTTCTCAGAGCAGATCTCAGCCGACCTCCCTGGAAAGAGCCCCACCTCTAAGGGGACAGGGGGCTAGCCAGCCTGGCAGCCCAGCATCTACTTACACCAACACATCAGAGGGGGCAAGCACCAGTGGATAGAACTGAGCTCTTCCCTGGAGACATGGTGATCGGGGTTGCAAACCTGCAGCTCAGGTCCTCCTGCACTGCTGCCGCCGCCGGGCCATCACTGGAAGCAGTGGCACTGGCGCCTCCCATCAAGTGGCGCCCAGGGCATGTGTCATGCCTCCCTTACCCTAGATACGCCTCTGCAAGTTGCTAATTCTAAGGTATAAGATAACATCTTAAAGGAGAGATTGGGGTGGGTGGGGAGTGAACCTTTCTGTTCCTTCCTAAACTGCATCAGGACCCAAAAAGATATTTAAATTCACACAAGGTACTTCCCTATCCCAGTGGATTTAAGAGGTTTTTCTCCCCCAACAACTGACTCTCCCACACCGTCTGCCTCAGAACAAACTGCTTTTGAACTGCATCTGCCCCCACCCCTGGGGTTTCAAAATCTATTTGGTAGGCAGCCTGGTGCACGTGAATTTGTATATGATGTTTGAAGAAAAAAAAAGAAATCTAAAGCCCCGTGAGTTCACAGAACTAGTTTCAGAATTCTTTAGAACCTTGCCCTGCTTCTTAAAATAAGGTAAACTTTCTTTGTGATTTAAAAATTCAGTATAACCCAGAAAGAGATTTATGGCCTAGAGGATTTGGTCTTTACTGCAAGTGCAAAGGGGGCTCTTATCAAGGAGTGTATTAGGCAATCTTAACTACAGGGAGTTCCTGCCACCTCGTTTTTAATCTCAACCACATTTACTTAGCTAATAATAACTTAGATTCCTGTTTTCTCTGGGTCAGTTTAAATTATTGCTCAGACTAAACTTCCTGTGACTTTGGGGCTTTAAAGAACTGTATCCATTTCCTTGCATACTTAAGATAACCCAAGCTGCTTGGCTGGCTTTGTCTAGGACTTGAATTTATCATTAGTTCTCAGTGGAGCATCAAAGTTGAAAGAAAACTCAGCTGGTAGGCAAATGAATACTGCAGTTTTCAAATGGTGTGTTTTAAAATAAAAATGCAGTTTTCAATTATGAAGCATTTCACATATGGAATCGGAAATGTTCCTTTAAACAAAACACTTGCATTTCCCTTTCAAATGTTATGTAAAGCTTTCGAGCTTGTGGACCTGCATTTTCACAAACCTGTCAATGGCAATCCATTTGATTCAGGACAGAAAACGAATATCCCATATATCCAGCTGATAATAGAATAAAGAGAGCAAAGAAAAGCCAATACATCCCCTTAAAAGCATTATTATTAGCCAGAAACTTAAAAGTTTTAATATTTTAAAATTATAGCCCCTCTCACTCGATGTACCATTAATTTAAAGTTTTATAGTGTTCACGGACTGCTGTTTCCATAAGGGGCAGAGGAAGGGGGTGCAAGAAGTACAGGAAGAAAGAACTTCTAACCAGAATGTAAATCAATACTTTGGCAAGCGTTCTGAACCTGTTAACTTTCTGAATTTCAGTATAAACCCGAGGCTAGCAGTGCTTCAGCATTTCAAAAGTTAAGGGGACCTTACCATAACAAAGCTGGCTTACAAAGCTGGCTTTTAAAACTGAAACATACTTCAGCTTTTTATTTGTTTTTCCCACATAAATGCAGGGCATAAAGTGTTTCCCATTGGTATATTCCTAACCGCAAGATATGAGCTATATAGCTTCAGAGCATTTAATATGAAACAGTCGATTTATAGAAAAGAAACAATAGCAAAACCAACATTTTATGGAACAGGCACCCTTCTTCCTTTGCTTTCTCCTCATAGCCGGATGGATGAAGTGATTCTGATTTGTTTAGGATTAATCCACATAATGTGCTTCTCTCACTTGGGCCTGATCCAGCAGGGCTGTTCTTAGACAATATTGAGCTGCTGCCAGTCTGTGAAGACAATACTGAGCTAGATAGACCTATGGTCTGACTCAGTATATGGCAGCTTCCTATGTTCCTATGTCCCTATGATTTTCAGCATTCACAAATGTGGTCATGGATTGTCACCATTCACATGTGAATGTCAACATTTGTTACATTTTAGACATTTGTGGTACCCTATATAGGCCCTATTCAGACATTGCACTGGCTGCATTCGCACGTAATGTAATACCACAGTTAAATGTGGCAGAGATTTGAATTTGTGAATGTCTGAATGCATGCAACCACAGTTTTGTGGCAAAAGCAATGTGTGGTTTGCCACACCAAACTCCAATTTGAATCTTTGGTTTGTAGTGAGTTTCGCCGCCCTAACCCAAGGTTATTCAGTGGAAGCGTTAAGAATGCAGACACCACCATAACCGTGTTTTTGTGCAGTTTCTGGAACAGAAATCATAGAAAGGGTGGCCCAGACCCACCCAGGATCATGCCTGGTACATGCCTGCAGTGCTTCACACTGGCTGCCTCTCCGAGCACTTGCGCTGCCCCCTGTCTCCAATCTAATAAAACAGTTGCCTGGCAACAGGGATGTAGCCATGTCCCATCCCAAGCTTCTCAACCTGTCAAATGGGAAAGTCACACTGGGACATGCCCTCTTCCCATTCTCTCCCTTGTCCCCCTCCTCCTGGCAGTCAGGAGAGAAAGGGGACAGGATGGCAAGATGGACTCTATGTGCTTAGCTCTCACAAAATTAAATGATCAAGATGTATATTCACAAGCATGTGAAGTCGTGGTGGCAACATAAACAGGGCAACCCCATTAGATAACTGAGACATGAACATATGGCAGGGTGGTGATACGAGGGGTTGGGTTTAAAGGGTAGCCACAACCAGGGATTCTTGAATGGCTCTGCTCTATTATTGGCACAATGTAGGTGGGGAAGGGGGAATGGGACCTCAGCCCCTTACCCTTGGGGGTACGCATGTGGTCCCTAGGCTTACTCATGAGAAGATCCAGGCAGCAGGATGAGCATTGCCTCCAGTAAAAGGAGAGATTGCTTACATGTGATGAGGATGGATGCTGTTCCTGAGCACACCGCTCACTCATGAGAGTGCAAGGCCATGAAGATAGCCCTTCACAACTCATGAGAAGAACCGACTGTGGGGACAGGGGTGTAGAGCAGAATCACTAATAATGTGTGATGGGACCCCTTCTCCCATGGACTACTCTCTCACAAGAGTGTCAGGCCATGATGGAGCCAGCATGGTGTAGTGGTTAGAGTGCTGGACTAGGACCAGGGAGACCCGAGTTCAAATCCCCATTCAGCCATGAGACTAGCTGGGTGACTCTGGGCCAGTCACTTCTCTCTCAGCCTAACCTACTTCACAGTATGTAGTACACCGCTCTGGGCTCCTTAGAGGAAGAGCGGGATATAAAATGTTAAATAGATAGATAGATAGAAATGAAGAAACATATGCTGCCTAGCCAGGTTGCTCTATACAAGGAAGCCGCAGGTACAGGTATCCTGGCAACAGTTCTCCCTGTCCTGGCAACTGTTTCAAAGAAACAGTTAAAGCAGGTGCTCTTCCAGCCCATCCACCCATTTGAACATGCCAATCTTTATTTGTGCCTGGAATGGTGACCTCACTCGCCTCTCTTGTCATTCCCCAGTGGCAGATCTGCTTACAGAGCAATGATGGTCTGAACCCAGAAATATGAATTAAAGTAAAGATCTGTCCCCGGTCCCAGGGTTTCTCTAGTCTGCCCACCTGGCTATGCCCAGATATATGGAGCATCAAGATCTCCTTTGGGTGCGTAAAAGGCTTCCTTGGAGAGGAGGGAATCACTGTGCAAAAGTTCTATCATTAGCCAGAGATAATATGGTACCCATGCAAGTGAGGGCCCTTTTTTTTTGATAGATCAACTCATAAGCATGCACTCTGATGGAAGACAAAAAGATGGTGAGCCTAAGCTTCTCCCTAGTAGATTGGCCCTTTCATGAGAGTGCTAGTCCCTTGGCGACAAGCTGCCACAGGGGCAGGAGTGTGGTTTGGTTGCCATGGACTGTTTTGTTGAGTGAGCCATCACAAAATCATCCTTGGTCACAGCAGGACAGATCCCAGGATCCTTTCTCCTCCCTCATATACATATCCCCTCCTAGGATGTCATCATGTTACCTTCCTTTTCCTCTGCAACAGAAAAATAGCGCCCCTCAGCATCCCCCATAAATTGTGCTTGTGCCAGACTGTTTTGTTGTGAGTCTCTTATAAGGGCGGTAGTGCAATCGCTGTCAGAAAAAGGGCTTGCGTGGCATGGCATTTAAATGCCCTTTCCCTGCTGAGGGCAGACGGACCATGCTGAAAAAACAGGATCGTGCTTGGAGCACCCCCTTGAAGATTGTGGCCAATGGCCGCTTCCCTGGAAATGTCCTGATGCCTTGCCCACAGTCTGATGATGCGAGTACTATGAAGCTTGCTGGGATGCGGCCTCAGTGAACCAAGAAGAGGGAGAGGCTCCCCTTCCTGCCCTGAATAAGGAGGTTGCTAAACTGCAGTTGGACGAACATCTGCGATGTAATTCACGGTTAGAAATATTAACCACGGGTTCGGCAACCTCCAGTTTCCTGTTACATGTGAATGCAGCAATTGTACATGTGAACAAGTGACTGCATAAATACATTTTTATGTGATTGACTTTATATGTGTTCATTTTGAAAGTGCTGGATACAGGCTTCCTCAAATGTGGAATACGGATAGTAAGTATACTACTGCACATGCACGAAGCATAAGAATGACTTGCACATGACCCTATGGGCTGGCAGGCAGCGAGGATGGGTGGGGAGGCCTCTCCACACATGAGCTCCCTTCCCAGTTCGCTCTGCCACTTGCCACAGCACATGAGCGGTGGAGGAAGAGGTGGAGGAAGAAGTCCTCAGGCATCCCTCAATGCACTGCACCTGGAGTGCATTGAGGAATCCTCCCTCTGCCGGGCACTATTGCTGACTGGCTCGGTGTATGTTCAGGCGGTATGCAGCCTGAGCATACACACAACCCCAGTGCCAGAGTTAAGGGTGGGCTTGCACCCTTAACCAGGGCTAAATGCTGGAGTAAGAAGTAGTGTTAGGCGGAGCAGGAGCGCCGGGATTAGGAACAATCCTGATGCTCCGCACCAGCAGCCTAACCCAGGCTGGGCTACCCGAGACTGGGTTAGGCTGCTCATGAGAATAGCCTCAAAGTGTAAATAATAGGGCTGCCCAAATACATAGTCCCCACAGGTATGTCAGACATGATAGGCCCCATATTGGACAAAATAGGAAAGAATTCCACAATGACGGTTGGGAGCACTGAGAGGCGGAATTCCAACTAAATTCCCTGTTGTTGTTATGGAATTTTGTCAGCGTTCTGACATGCCAGTCAGAATTCATGCCCGCCTGCACTGCCTGCTCCTTGTTCTCCTCCCTTACCTGAGGAGCCCAGTATGACATCCTCTTCTGAAGCCTGGAGCAAGCCACCTGGCTGCTTCTCCCTTGCCTTATCCTGACTCAGACCTTTGGTCCAGTATTGTTCACTCAGTATTGTATACTCCATCTACTCTGACTGGCAGCAGCTCTCCAGGGCTTCAGGAAGGGATCTGTATGTCTGTCTGTCTCAGCCCTACCTGGAGGTGCCAGAGACTGAAACGCCTTCTGACAAAGCATGTGTTCTGCAGCTGAGCTACGGCCCTTCCCCAAAGTGTCATCCAGCATCCAGCAGCAAGACTGAAGTTGCTCACTATCAGCCATTTATCGCTTAAGGTTTTACGTAGAATCCTAAGTCAAGGATTAAGCAAGTAGCCAAATGTTGATCATTAGTTAGGACATAGCCATAAATTGTTTTAAATGTCCTCCTAATGGTCTGCCCTTTCTTATCTTTATTTTGGCAAGCTTTTCAGAAATCTCATTTTTTAAAATGGGAAATAGCTTCAGCTAAGTGTCTAAAACCGATCAGAAACTATTATAATGCTAGCTTTAGCTTGCAATCGTCTACTTTTGGTGGGGGAGGATCTAAGATCAATTTGAACATTTTGATTTGTAAATGGTAAAACATTTTTTTCTTCCAACTACAAATGAACAAGCTGTGAAATTGACTGACAAATATGAGATTTTTTCCACAATAATTATTGTCATTTTTTTTGCCTGTTCTATATGGTTAAACCCAATTATAAGGATTACTGAGTCACCAATGGTTAAAGGTTACTTGCTTTGAAAGATATCCTTGAATTGTCTTTCAGACAACATTTTCTTGTGAATTATATGTTCCATCTGAAGAGGTTTTCTCATTAAAATGATTTTAATTAATCAGTGCAGCAATAATACAGTGGAACCCAAACAATCACTGATTGGCATATTGCCACTTTAGCCTCATAAAGGGAATCTTATTGCATGAATGGGGACATAATAAAAGAGAGGGGAGGGGGAGAGAGAGAGAGGATGCTATTATGTGTCCATTGCTCTAAATCAGTGTCATACTTATGAGTCTTGTGTTTCAAAGTCTAATGTATTATACAATAGTAATCAAATGATCATTTTTAATAATGCTATTGTATTGATGGGCACATTGGTGAACTTAAACTATGACTAAGTTGCAGATTTGGTTCTAATTTACAATCTCATATCTAAGTTGCTTTCCAAAACTAGGTGAGAAAACCTTTCCTGAACTGTATCACTTGAGGATTTGTTTGTGTCAGTGTAGTGAAAAAGTACCTGATCACAGAAATATAGCATTTCAGGAGAAAGCATCTCCTTGGCATGCTGCTTCTGTATGTTGAAGGAAGCTGCTTTGCTTTTTTAAAAAGAGAAGGAACATTCAGATCTACAACCCTCCACATGGAGCTTGTAGTGGTACAGTCTAGGAAAATAAATATATTTGTCCGTCTACACGACTTGGTCCCCTTTACCACGTCTGGCTAGGCTTATCAGGTCTGGCCTCAGAGCAAGGATGGCGAGGGGGTTGAGCGTCACTCTGTGCCTCCTCTGTCCCAGGCTGCTTGCTCCTTGTGTCTGCCCCTCTCTGGGGGCCCTTGACACACTGCACCAGCCAGCCTCTCATCCCCGGCTGGCTCCTTATATGCATCCTCACAGGCTATGCATTGCCCATTATGGGGCCAACACCCTCTTTCCCCCCTGTAATTGTCTACCCTTTACAGCTGTTGCCAATGCCTCTCTCCCTTCTCCCTCCTCCTGCTCAGACCCCCTCCCTTCGGGAGGCATGCTAATGATGTTATCCTTGCATGCCCCCCCTTGGGCTTTATCAGGGCTCTGCTCCTCCTCCACTGGAGCCGAGTCCCTGCCCGTTGGCAGTCTTTCCTCCACCTCTCCCCGGCTGCCACCCATCCCAGTCACCTTGGGCCTCCTCACCACTTCATCCTCAGAGATAAGGACAACTGGCCTCGCCGGACAATATTACTGTTGAATGTATAAGTTGGTCCATGTTTGTTCATGGACCAAACACCAATTTTAAGACTGGTGTTATCTGTTCTCTTTGGGTTATCCCAGAGACAGTTGGTCCGTGGCATACGTATAGGGGTTTTGTTGTTGCTCAAGCCCATGGATTCTGTGTCTTCTGTTCAGAGAGAAAATATAATGTGATGCCAGATTCCACACTGATGATATATACTAGTCCACAGAGTAAGCCAGCAGTTTGTTTATTTATCATGTTTCTATACTGCCTGACTTATGCATCCCTAGGCAGTGTACATAAAATACAATATAAAAATAGAATAAAATGATTAAAACAGTTATGATATAAAATCAATTAAAATTAATTAAAAGCCTGAGAAAACAGGTGTGTCTTAAGGATCTTTTAAAAAATAGTCAGAGATATAGGAACTCTTATTTTAACAGGGAATGCATTCCACAGCCGCTGGGCAGCCAAAGAGAAGACCCAGTCCCATGCAGCCACCAATTGAGCCAGTGGCAGTGATAACCGGACCTCATCAGATGATCTTAATAGGTGGGAGGATTCATGACAAAGGAGGAGCTCCCTTAAGTTCCCTGGATCCAATCTGTTAAGGTTTTTATAGGTAACTAGCTTAACCTGCACAGAACATCTGTGCGCTAGTTCTTGATGGTTCCCTTCACCCCCTGCCACAGCCCCCCTCACCTCAGAGATCTCCCCACCCTCACCTGAGCTACACTCCTGCTCCTCCTCCTCCATCCCTTTACTCCACCCCCCTCACCCCTCTTGGTTGCGGCTGCAGCGTTGCTGGCGCCTGTTGGCCAAGCTGCAGCCTCCTATCCCCAGAGACCTCCCCACTCTCACCCGAGCCCCGCTCCTGCTCCTTCCCACAGGAGCAGCAGTAATGGTTGACTGGGCAGTTCCTTGCTGCTGCCACCACCATGGCCGCTCATTCCCCTCAGATGCTGACAGACCCGGGCCTGTCCCTTGCTTGCCTGCCTCCCTCTGACAATGGTCTTGGTAGCCCCATACAGCAGCAGTGTTTGACTGGACCCCTCCTTGCTGCCAGTGCTGCCATGGCTGGTCATTCCCCTCAGGCTGCTGGCAGGCTTGGGCCCGTCCCTCGCCCTTCCTTCTGTCTCTCTTCCCCTCCCTTCTTTTTCTCTCTTTCTCTCTCCTCCACTCGCTCTTCCCCACTCTTTCTTCCCCCTCCCTTCATGTTTTTTTTCTTTCCCTCCCTCCCTGAGTTAACAGATCTTGTTCATCTTGATTCCTCATCTAATTCACATGTCAGCCTCCTTCTCCTGAAGGGGCTCTTTCCTCCTTCGCAGCCCCCCCCTTTTTTTTCAGACCCCTGCCTGCTATCCTTTTATATATAGATAGATTCCACTCCTCTACAATCAAGACCATCTTCCAGCCAGTAACAGTTGCATTCCAACTGACCTTAACCATCACAGGCTCCTCCTCCCTATCTGCATATGGAATCCTCACTGCCCAATCACCATGGTGCTTCTGCTCTCACAGGCTCCTTCTCCCTATCTGCATATGGAATCCCCACTGCCCAGTCAGGTGCTTCTGCTTGCGAAAACTCTCGCAAGAGCTGCCACACACAGGATTAGTGACACCTAGGAGAAATAAATATATAGCTAACCAGCACTTTGTATTTCGTTCAGAAACACAATCGGCAGTCAGTGCAGTTTTTTTTAAGATTGGTGTTGTATGTTCTCTTCGTGTTATCCCGGAGACCATTCTGACTTCTGCAGTCTGCACCAACTTTAGTTTCCGGACTATGTACAAAGGCAGCCCAACATAGAGAGCGTTACAGTAGTCAAGTCTGGAGCTTACCAGCATATGTACCACTGTTTTAAGGTCATTTTCCTCCAGAAATGGGCATTAAATGTACAGAAAACTGTAAATAATGACATAAGAACAGCCTTGCTGGATCAGACCCAAGGCCTGTCTAGTCCAGCATCCTGTTTCCACAATGGCCTACCAGATGCGTTGGGAAGCCCACAGGCAAGAGATGAAGGCATTCTTCTTGCCCTGATGTTGCCCTCCTGCAACTGGTATTCAGAGGCATCTTGGCCTTTGAGCCCGGAGGTAGCCTATAACCATCAGGACAAGTAGCAATTGATAGACCTGCCTTCCATGAATTTGTCTAAGCCCCTTTTAAATCTATCCAAGCTGGTAGCCATCAGCACATCCTATGGTAGATGCGGTAGGAAATTCCATAGATTATGTAGCAAAAATGGATGGATGATACAGTCCAAATTAAAGATTATGTCAGTTCACTAAACAACTTCCAATGCATTTGTAGTATACATCATCTAAGAAACAAGGTCATATGAGAGACTTGGGGAACAGGGTCACTTTTTCAGCAGAAGTCTGTGTGAGTGGTTGGAGCTATATGAGCTCTTCAGGGCCCTGAAGAATCCAGTGCCCAGATGGATTAGAAAGACAATTCCCAGATAACTTGTGCTTGTTTTTATTAACTTGTTTTTATTAACTAAACTAAATTTTATGCACTGAGCCTTTCTGGTGAGTCATAAGCCGTAATGGGTTGAGTCATTGGAACAGGATTGGTTAATGTGGTCATTCTTACATCTCCAATAATCCTCTTTTTGGGTACAGGTTTCTCTACTTCCTGTTTTAGTGACAATGCACCAGACTGGCAGAAAAGAGCAGGGAGTTCCCATGTGGACTTACTCAAGGGAACAGAAATTAGTCAAAGAATTATTACCAAGGTAATAGTTCTCAAATATTAGTTTATTTCCTGGGTAGATCAAAGCTGGCACAGCCTATTTTATACCACCCACTTTTCTAAAACAAGAAATATTAATTTATAGAGATGTTCCAACTAATTGACATCTCTCTCTCTCCTTCTCTCTCCCTCTCTCTCTCTTTCTCTCAACTAGTTGGAAGAGCTCTGATTCTGTTATATATATAACAGAAACAGAAAAAAATGGCTTCAGACCAGTTGAACCATAGTCAACAAGCATTTCAATATTACATTTTAAAACTAGATTTCAATCCTTTCATTTTCAACGTTTTGTAAAAACAATGCACATCATGGTAAAATGTAAAACATCATGTTTTGCAAAAACTTTTGCACATCATGGTAAAATGTCCATTTCTGCTGGCCTCTGACTGAACACAATGTGGGTGTGAGAAGTTCAGCAATGATTTTTCCTAAGGTTGATGTACCAGTTCAGATGATATGTTTCTGGCCCACATTATTAAAAGGGAGTGCACCAAGAGGGCACCTGTTGTGGTGTCTTTCATGGACATCTTGACAACCTCCTGGAGTGTTCCTTTATTATGTGGTGGGGGAGGTTCATCTTAATTGCCAGTGCTACATACACGGAGCACATGTAGTGTGGCCATTTGGACAGACCACTCCCCACACATACACAATAAAAGAATGTGATGAGAGAATTTCAGGACATCAATGAAAGACATCACAAAGTACGTGCTCTCAGCATTTCCCCTTTTAATCATGTAGGCAGAAAAGTATCATCTGAACAGAGTGTGAGCACAGTAAGATATTCCCCTTAGGGATGGAGCCACTCTGGGAAGATGCCCTCCCTGGCATCTCCAAGATAGGGCTGATTATGCTGGTCTGTGACTGTAATAAAGATCAATTGATTGACTGAAGATAGGGCTGAGAGAGATTCCTGTCTACAACCCTGGAGAAGCCACTGCCAGTCTGTGTACAATACTGGGCTAGTTGGACCTATGGTCTGACTCAGTATATGGCAGTTTCCTGTGTCTCTATAAGTCATTATAAAATATCCATATGGGTATGATCCAGGCTAGGTTAAGCATTTTAAATCCTATTTACTGTAGTGGGGAATGCATGGTTAATTCTCCCAGTGAAATATAGTATATCCTACTTGAAGGTGCTTCTCTTTGACTGGATCATACTAATGTTTGGCCATTCAGCAAGAAAGTAACAGTGACTTTCATTACAAGAAATGGATGGATGGATGAATAGTTATTCGTTGCTTCAGCCTAACTGACTCACTCAGGCGATTCAAAAATATATATTTAATTTATTTAAAAAATTATACTTCTACGAGACCTAGAAATCTGGTGCACATCTAACCCAGGACTTCCTGAATACTACAAAACTGGGAATTGATTTAATTGGCAAAAACTAGACCTATTAATACATTGCCTTCTGCTCAGATGGGCAATAATTTGATATCACATGATATTTAATCGTTTACTTTTACAAAGGTTCGAGAAATAACCAGACAAGCTAATTGCTTCCTCTTTATAAAAAATGACACATTTTTAAAAATGTCCCTGTTTTATGATTATCTTTTAGACAGTCTTCTGATCATACATCCTTACTTTCCCCTTTGTTTTTCCTAATACGCAAAGCAGTGCCATATTTAAGCTTACTCCTGAAGCCTAAGGCACTGGCATATTTGCAATACGTTAAAGACCTTCCCCCTTAAAAGGGCAGGGGACCCATAATGAATTCCACACCTGAATCACTGAAAGACATTTTATGTACTAGGGTCCCCAAGGGTTTTCAGGTCTGCAGATTATAATGTAGCAATTAAAGCAGGCATTGTAGTAGCACTCTTATTATCTTGCCAGATCTCTATCATGTGTAATCGACAGAGCATATTTAATTTAAGGCATTTGTTAAATAATGTCTGGAACAGTCATGTTAAATAGGGAGAAAGAAACTGCATCAGGTCACATTTCTTTATTGAGATGGAATTAGCAACAGAATTATATCAGTGAAATGTGATGCTTTGGACAGAGTAGGTGGATCTTTTATGCACACACTTCTGAATATCTTTTCACTGATTTGCAGACATATAATTAAAGAGAATAGTTCCTGGAATTCCTAGTGCCTGAAAAGTTCTGGTGATATACACACACACCCCTCACATCAATGTTTCTTTTTCTCAGGGTTGATAAAGCAAAACAAAGTGAAGATAAGTGAAGAGAGGAAGGAAAAATGCTAGGGAAAAGAATACTTCAATGTACATTTGGTACGCTCTTGGCTAGTGCACGGTAAGAGACAGAGGAAGTACATTTCTGGTTCAAATCTTGCCTCTCTACGAAATCACAGGTAACTGCAAGTAAGCCACTCTTTTCTGTCTCAGCCCACCATCACCCCACCTGCAATAACCAGAATAATACTGAGCTATGTTACAGTTGTTGTAAGGATTGCGAGATGATGTATGTAAATTTCTTTGAACCCATGGAAGCATCATACACATTTCTAGTATGTTTATCACCTAAGCTTCCTTTTCATGGCACCAGTGATTCTGAAACAAGAAGCCTAGCAATAGGTCCCAAGTATCTTGGTCTCTGTTTCACTGTGACAGCCTGGTGAAGGAAAGAGTTGCTGCCCTGCCCAATCCTAGAGAGCGAAAGAGAGACATACTAGCACTGCAGACAACTAGAGGGTGGCATTGCAGCTACTAACTCAGCAGGAAGCAGGTGAGCCAATAGGCTTCCACCTGAGCCTATAAAGTTGCTGATTCTGGTCTAATTCCTCAATCGGAAGTGCTGTTGGATCTGCCCCCCACCCCCACCCCACGCCTGTATTAGTTGTGTCATAAACTGCTTAGAACTGCTCTTAGTCTAAGCTTCACTTAGTCATAAAAAGGCAGCATCTGATTTCACGGTATGGCCATTATGTTGGCCTCAATAGAATTACAAAACAGAATAGAAGACAGGAGTGGGGGAAATCAAGTATGATGCATGTTTCTATAGCCCTATTAAGGCAATGTGTCGTATGTGTATACAGTATCTGTACACTCATACATGTTTTTGTGTGAATGAATGTACATGCATTTACTTTAAAAGCGAACCTGGGTACAGTCCTCTCAAATGCAGGGTACAGATAGGAAGTGTGATGCTGTACCTGTGTTCAACATAACGTGTGAATAACTGTATCTGTGTACTAAGAGTGTACACAAAACCATGTGGCCCAGTTTGGTTCAAGTTCAAACTGGACCTGAACCTGGCCAGTTTGGTTTTGCCCCACATGGCGCCCCCACCCCTTAGTTTACTTGGGGGGGGTCATCGAACTTCCCCCCAATATATTTTTCTTTCCAGGGGGCTTCTCCAAGGTGACGAGGGGTGGTCTGCGGAGGTTTCCTCTCCCCCCACTGGCCTTTATGCAAAAAATACCCAGTTTGAGTGGACTTCAGCCCTTTTCGGTCCTATTCCCTGGAGCGGTGGCCATTTTGGAGGCTACCATGCATGTGCAGTGGGACCCTGCGTGGCCCAGGTCATATCTATTTTTAAAAGCACTCTCGCATCTTCTTAGAATTTCTGTTACTCACCATAAAAGTTCATGCAGTTTAGCAGCATGTAGGAAGGAGAATTTTCATGTGATTATCAGTTGGTACCACCAGGATTGGCCATAAGCAAGATAGACTCTCAGTGATGGCAGCATTTCTGTGATAAGCTGCTCTGGACATAGAGCCTTGATCACTAACACATGGAAGGTGTTTGCAGTGGCCTCAAAGTCGGTGGTGGAACGTGCCAATGGATAGGAGTGTGCATACATTGTGGAACAAGTGGAAAACTGAACCAAGCTGAGGCCAAATGAATTCCTAAGGGGTCCGAGTGGTGTAGAAGCCATTCAGTCCATTGAAGCGCCGTTCATTTTAATAACAAAGGTTAACCCCTGAGGGGTTAATAACAAAGGTTAAACCCCTGAGGGGCTTATCCTTTAATGCAGCATAACAACAGGCTTTGTTTTCTTTCGTTGAACAATTTTTTAAAGTTGAAGAGAAACATCAGAAAGCACCTCCTGGCAGCTGTCTGCTGATGGGCAGTCATGCCCCCCCGTCCCCCCCCACCACACACAATGTCCTTATACAAGCTTAGATGATTCTAAGAGGATTTGTGTAATTCATCGGTGCTAAGTCTAGCAATGGTGATTTACTATGAAAGCAAAATGAATCCCCCATGTTTGGAAACAGTTTATCTGCGCATGAATGCAAATGTCTGGATCGGGTCCAACTCAATCTAATCTGATCCTGCAGATGTTGGTTCTGGGTCCTGCAATTATTGGTTCTGGGAATGTCAGGATTGGGGTCAGGATTGGTTCTTTCCTGACCAACCTTTAAATCTTTTTTTTTTTTAAAGTAACTGGGATACTCACTGTGAACCTGAAAGAAAAGTAACCTAACACCAGAAAATTGCAGGGAAGTGATGTAACATCAGGTAATCTAAGGGGAAGTGATGCAACATCAGGGAATTGCAGGAGCACCCCATAAATTGGCTGCTTGTGAGTTAAAAATGAGCTTTAAAACTTTTTTTTTAAAAGGAGATATGCAATGGGCAAGCAGGAAGAAGAAGAAGAAGAAGAAGAAGAAGAAGAAGAAGAAGAAGAAGAAGAAGAAGAAGAAGAAGAAGAAGAAGAAGAAGAAGAACTCTTGCTACCAGATGGAACTCTGGAAAGCTCCAATTTTTCCAAAGGAGTTTGGAGAAGTCCAAACTGAAATGGGTTTCTCAAGTGCGTCCATATCGAAAATGGCCCATATCAGGAAGTTCCAGGATTTCCTGATCTGACATTGCACAGCCTGAGGAACAAACAGTAGTGGGAGTGGGATGCCTGTTGTTCATGCCCTGCATCTGGCTAATTGTTGTTGGAAAAAGGATGCTGGACTACATTACCCCTTGGTCCAATCCAGCTGGGCTTTTAGTATGTTTTTAATTCTATCGTATGAATTGAGATCATTGTCTGACATTATAATACAGCACCAGTGCAATAGCAGAGGCTGTTATGTAGCACCAGTGCATCTGAAGAGTTCCAGGCTAATTCTGGAACTCTTCATGCTGGAGCCAGCATTGAGTAGTGGTTAGATTGTCAGACAAGGACCAGGAAGACCTGAGTTCAAATCCCAATTCAACCATGAAACTCACTGGGTGACTCTGGGCCAGTCATGTATCTCTCAGCCTAACCCCTAACCGACCTCACAGGGTTGTTGTGAGGATAAACATAACCATGTACACCACTCTGTGCTCCTCGGAGGAAAAAGCAGGATATAAATGCAATAAATAACAACAACAACAACAATAATGCACCAGTGCAAGTGTATGAGGGGGCATTTCAATGAACTCCCCCTAAAACCCCTTGGTGTCACCTGAAAATATGTACCTAAGGTTTGTAAAAGCCACTGGGACATATTTTGGATGGCACAGAGGACTTTCAGGGTGATAGGTGGATGAAATTTGCTCTCAGTGCTGAGTCAGCAGTGCAGCTAAGTGAACTTTTTGAAAGTACTGGTGCTTCTTCCATTGCACCAGTCAGGATGTTAGTCATTCTGCTCTTGTGTTCAGAATTCAGTGGCATACTTTTCTTTCTTTGTGATGATGAAGGTCATCTTGCAGGCGAAGATGGATTTAAGATATAATTTATGCCAGACTACTTGAGAACAAATAGCCACCTAACGGTGCAGCACGGAAATGACTTGATTAGCAAGCCAGAGGTTGCCGGGTCGAATCCTTGCTGGTATGTTTCCCAGACTATGGAAAACACCTATATTGGGCAGTAGCGATATAGGAAGATGCTGAAAGGCATGATCTCATACTGCATGGGAGATGGCAATGGTAAACCCCTCCTGATTTCTACCAAAGACAACCACATGGCTCTGTGGTAACCAGGTGTGCCGTCGAAACCGACTTGACGGCACACTTTACTTTACCTGAGAACAAAACGATAGCCTCACAGTTGTTGAGGCCTATTAATATGCACTAGCTTCTGAACTGACCTAACTTTGGGACATTTTAAGCCATTTATAGTGTTGGTTGTTTATTTGATGTAGTAAGCATTCAGAGTGGTGTTGTAGAAACTGTGGATTTCAGTAGATTCAGTGATATTTTCATTCCTTCTAAACTGTTTTCTGAATTGATGTTCCTGACATGCTTGTGCTTATGTTGCATTGAATTGGCCTTTCAAAGGACAAATCTGTACACATCTGGAGAAAACATCAGCCACAACAATCACAGTGGATGGGAAATAATATAAAAATTGAACATAGCACTTTAGCTTCAGATAGGAGAAAGAGATTGGATTTTGACAGGGATAAAGAGCAATGGTGAGATTAATGCATTTTGGACAACTGTCAGTACTTTAGGGGAATGTCTTTTAAGCTCTGTAATTTGTGGGCGGTGGCAGGGAGGGTGGTAGTGGTCAAGTGGATCAAAGTCCCAAGTATCTTCTACTGTGTTTGCCTTATTTTTATCATGGCTAAATCAACTTTTGAATTTCACATTACAATATTGCCGAAGATCATTGAAGTTGAACATGTTAAAAGCTAGAAATTATGCATCTAGGTGAATCCTAGATGGATGAAAGCCTGAGTGACTACATATAATCTGTCAGCAAGGTTTTTTTCTTCTTCAATTACATGACACTTATTTGCCTGGTTGACAGTCTCTATAAATAATAGTATAAAATCTCTTAGATTTCTGAACAGGTAAGCCCATTAACAGTTGGTGACTTAGGCTGTTAACTTTGAAAATGACCCTTGGAGGCAAAATATGATTGATTTTGATAGCATTATGGCATTGATTTTGTCAATGTCACATTTGGAAAGATACTCCAATCATAAATCCACAGACTGCTCCAGACACTGTAGTATAATTGCATTAAGTGCATATAAGTTCAGAAAGCTTAGAATGATAGAGAAGTTCATCCTAGCAGCACAATACCCTGAATATGGCCTTATGAGGAAGGAAGAGCAAAGTCTGTTGGAATAAAGAAGAGTGAACCATCCATAGGTAGTTAGTTTGTTTTTTAAAGCAATGTAGCTTTGGAACTTTCATCTCCCATTTACAAATTTTTGTTTCCCAGGAAATACAAAACCATGCCCATGCTTGAATATGGACATGATAAACCAGCACTGCAATACCTGCCATAACTTAACTTTGAAACTTAGACCCAAATGTTATAGAAGAAGAAAAAAATGTATAGAGATTATTCTTACACATAGTGCTCACAAATATGATCCTTCATCAAGGTCCTGTGCTGGCATTCAGTATACCAAATCCTCGAAGGCCAGATATAGTCTGTGTTAGAACTACACTTGTTCTGACCACTGAATCTGTTATAAAGGCTGAAAGAACCATAAAGGGCTGGGTCTGATGAACATCAGATGAACATCATTACACGGGATAATGTAAGGGTCACACAGCAATAAGACCCACTCCAATGTCACTAAACGACATGGCATTGAAATCTTGGCATGTTCTTTAAGTGCATGTGAGGGTTCATTGGGAATCGCTGCTCTACATGAGCCACAAAACCCTATTTAAACATTGTCATTCAAATGATCCAAAATGATCAGGGGCCTGGAGCCCCTTCCTTATGAGGCTAGGCTACAGCATCTGGGAGTCTTTACCTTGGAAAAGAGATGACTAAGGGGAGACATGATGGAAGTGCATAAAATTATGCATGGTGTGGAGACGGTAGACAGAGAGACATTTTTCTCCCTCTCTCACAACACTAGAACCAGGGGACTCACCCCATGAAACTGAAGGTTGAAAAATGTAGGACCAACAAGAGGAAGTACCTTTTCAAACAGTGCATAATTAATCTATGGAACTGTTTGCTACAGGATGTGGTGATGGCCACCAGCTTGGATGGCTTTAAAAGGGGCTTAGACAGATTCATGGAGGACAGGTCTATCCATGGCTACTAGTCTGGTGGCTGTGGGCTATCTCCAGCTTCAGAGGCATGATGCCTCTCAATACTAGTTGCAGGGGACCAACAGCAGGAGAGAGGGCATGCACATACCTCTTGCCGTTGGGCTCCCCAGAGGCATCTGGTGGGTCACTGTGTGAAACAGGATGTGGACTAGATGGGCCTTGTGCCTGATCCAGCAGGGCTCTTCTTATGTTTTTATGTACTGGTCTCCATGGTACCGGTTAAAGCATTACAGGTGCCAAACTGGGATAAAACAGCCTTCTAGAGGGGTGGGGGACAAATGCCCCTGGGCCCCTGGTGGGAGGGCTGCCAGAAGAGCAACAGCTTGCTCTTTGTTCTCCCCTGAAGAAGGTGGGGTGGCAGTGGGGTAGTGGCAGGCATCCATCATCAGTTTTTGTCTCAAGGCCCACCCCAGCCTTGCTATACCACTGCAGCCCTCATTACACATGCCCTCAATCATCACTATGATCTGTTTTTTTTCAAGCAGATAAAATATTTGTTCATGTATTCATTTCCTTTCTTTTCTAGAACTTGACATGGTATACCTAGAGTACCCAGGCAGTTTACCATCCAGGCGTTGACCTGATTCAGACCTGCTTATCTTCACAGCAAGGTTTCTGCAGCATTGAAATACCTCATGATTACCTCTTACTTACCTCTTACTTGAATACCTCTTACTTACCAACATGGAGCCAAGATAAACATATTGATAATATGAGTTGAAATGGTGAGTTGATTATACGGGTGTTAACTCACAAGTGGTTTTTTTGTTTTTTTAATTATTATTTACAAAGAAGCAACAATAATGTTTTTGGAGGCACTGCTTTTCAAATATATACCCTTTAACTACTCTATGTGCTCCCATACTGGTGAATGTAAATAAATCATCCTTTCCTAGCCATGTTTCTTGGCATCTCTGGCTTTTTCTTTAGTTGTATCTTGAAGCTCTGTTCTTTCTGATAGCAGCATTTGTAACAAACTTGAGACTGGCAGACCTGACCGTGGGAATATCAGCCTGCACCCATGCCTGTTGTGATAGTATTTTCCTAGCACATTTTTTCTTTTGAAAGAATTATTTATAAAAAAAATATTCCCACATGAGTTGTGCCAAGGCATTTATGCATTGAAAAGAAATTACTTCACTGAATAATAAATCCCTTAACATCATGTCTGTGTCACATTAACACACAGTTTAATTAGGCTTTCTACCAAGTTCCTATTATTTCCCCAGTGTAAAGTTGGCTGGAGGTATCCTTGGCTGAGCTGCTATTAGACACTATTGTTCTTAGGAATTACCTAATGCAAAACAAAACAAAGCCACTGGAGTACTGGAATCCTCTCTCATAATGTCCCCTTCTGCACAGGGAGAGGGAGGGAAATGACGCCCCACAAGTGTATAAACAAACACAATGTGTGAAAGTTTGAAAGGACATTAGTAACACAAAAGCTCCAGGCCTCTTTCATTAGAGCAGAGATTTCACACCTACTTTTGTGAGAAACTAATATGCTTGTTTACTGCTTAACACAATTCAATAGAAATTTTCACACACAGAAGAAACTCTTTCAATGCCCACCCCCCCAGGTTGTTTATCCAGGTTGACAAAAAACTTATGCAGAAATAAAGTACAACTCTACATTGCATAGAAATAAAAGAAGTGTATCTGTATTTGCAGTAGCACAAGTCTCAGGTTACATTTTTAACATTGAAACGAGGCTACAATATAACACTAAGAAACACCCCCAAATAAATTCCCCATCTCACCTAAAATTCACTGACTGGTGTGACCCTGAAATCAAAGGCAGCATTCACACACAACATGAAACTGGAAGTTGCCAACCCCAAGGTTAATATTTCGAACAGTGAATCGCATCACAGTCATCCATCCAACCACAACCTCACAACCTCCGTATTCAGGGCAGGGAAGCCCTTCCCTCTTCCTATTTTGCTGAGGCTGCATCCCAGCAAATTCTATAGTGATCGCATCACCAGACAGCGGGCACGATGTCAGCACTTCTCCAGGGCAGCAGTCATTGGTCACGATCTTCAAGGGGGCGTGCCCAGTGTGATCATGCCTTTTCAGAATGGTCTGCCTGCCCTCTGCGGGGAAACAACATTTAAATCCCTTTGAATGCCATGCAATGCAAGCCCTTCTTCTGACAGTGATTGTACCACTGCCCCCATAAGAGCTCCAAAACAAAACTGTCTTGCACAAGCACAATTTTTGGTGGTGGTGGTGGGGATGATGCAGAAGGGCACTAGTTTTCTGTAATGCAGGAAAGGGAAGATAATATTATGACTGCCTAGGAGGGGATATGTATATGGGGAAGGCAAAGGATGCTGGGGTCTGGCCTGTTCTGCTGTGACTAAGGCTGCTCTTGTGATGGCTCACCCCAACAAAGGAGTCCATGGAAACCAAACCACACTCCTGCCCCTGTGGCAGCTTGCCGCCAGGGGACTAGCACTCTTATGAGAGGGCCAATCTACTGGGGAGGACCTTAGGCTCACCAACCTTTGGTCTTCCATCAGACTGCACACTCATGAATTGAGCTAACCAAACAGAGGGGACCCCGTGTGCATGGTCCCCCAGTTTTTTTTATTAATGATAGAACTTTTGCATATGACCCCCTCCTCCAGGGAAGACTTTCATGCACCCAAAGGATTTTTTAACACTCCATGTGTCTGGGTGTAGTTGGTTGGGCAGACTGGGGTAACATTGGGACCAAGGACAGAATTTCGCTGGTTTGGAACGGCGTTGTGTCATATACAAATTTGCTGCCATGGAGAATCACAAGAGAGCGGAACCCTGGTTGTCTGAGACCTCAGTAGAGTGGGGTCAGCATTTTGGGCAAAAATAAAGATGGGCATGTACAAATGGGCAGACGGGAAAAGGGCATGCTATCACAGCTTTTTTGTGGCAGTCACCAAGAAGACAGGGAGAGGTGTTTCCAGGGTAGCTATGCCCACAGCTTGCTTGTATAGAGCAACCTGGCTGGGTGGCATATGCCATCCAGCCCGCATGCGTGTCTCCGTGGTATGACACTCTCATGAAAGAGCAGTCCATGGGAGAGGGGATGTTGTCACATGCTATTAGTGATTCTGCCCAACACTCCTGTCCCCACAGATGGTTCTTCTCATGAGTTGTTAAGGGGTATCCCCAAGGCCTTACCCTAATTCTCATGGGTTAACTGTCCACTCAGGAACAGCATCTGTCATCATCACATATGAGGAATCGCTCTTTTCACCCCATGCAAAGCTGATCCTGCTGCGCGGCCTTTCTCATGTGTACTCCTAGGGACCACATGCGTTCTCCCAAGGAAAAGGGGCTGGGCCCCTTTCCCCAACATCATTGAGCAAAAAAATCGAGCAGAGCCATTCAAGAATTTCTGGTTGTGGCTGCCTTTTATAACTAAGCATAGGTATTGCTGCCCTGCCATAAGTTGCCATCCCAGTGCTCTAATGGGGTTGCCCTGCTCATGTTGCCACCTTGACTGCATGTGCTTGTGGACATACATCTTTATCACTTCATTTTTGGATTGCAAAGCACATAGTGACCATCTTGTCACCCCGTCCCTTTTCTCTCCTGATTGCCAGGAGGGGGGAACAAGGGACAGAGTGGGAACTGGAAATGCCCCAGTGTGACTTTCCCGTTTTACAGGCTTTGAAGCTTGGGATGGGACATGGCAGCATCCCTTTTGCCTGACAACTACTTTGCTGGATCGAGACAGGGTGGGCGGGGTGAGTGGGGCAAGAGGTGGCCAACAAGAAGCACTGGAGGCATGGAGCTGGAATGATCTCAGGCATCTCTGAGCCACCATTTATATGATTACAGTTCCAGAAAGTGCACAAAACTGTGGTTATGGTGGCATCTGTGTTCGGACGTAATGCTGCCACTGGAAAACCTGCTCTTATGGTAGCAAACATCACTACAAACTGAAGGTTTAAATTGGAGTTCAGCGAGGGAAACAGCAGGTAGCTTTTGCCGCAACACCACAGTTGCACACATTCGGACACTCATGAATTCAAACCTCTGCTCCATTTTACTGCGGTTTTGCATTACGTGTGAATGCAGCCAAAATAAGAAAGCCTTACAACTTCTTCTGCCAAAAAATATTTGGAATCTAACTAACATTACCCTTTCTTCAATCTGCCTCCATTTCCATTTGAATCTCAAATTTCTCAAGGACCTCAGTGTAGCATTTTTAAGTTTGAACAAAACTCACAACAAAATTGTTTAGGCCACTCATCAAGTGAGCTTCAACACAGCAGAGCAGGCAAGAAAACTTGGATTTTTCACATCCAAACCCAACCCTCTTAACTAAACCAAATTAGTTTTCTTGATCTGAAAGTCACAATATTCAGCCAGGCTAAGAATATTTTGACATATATTGAGACTGTTCACACGGCCAGCCCTATCAAGGCTTGGGCAGCCCTACCTGGGTAGGGCTGCTTGTATTAAGTGTCAAGATTGAGGTGGATCCCAGCGCTGCCTCCATGGGTAGCCTGGTGATTCCCCCCGGGCTTTTACATGGGTTAAAGGGCACAAATATGTCCTTTTATCCAGGTTCCCTGTTGTGTGAATGCTCAGTCTACATGCAACATGACCATACACAGAGCTGGGCACCTAGAGTACCCGAGTCATGCGAGAGTTCCTCAATACACCACGCTCATTGCATGTTATCTTGTGGCATATTTGGAGGCCTAGATGCATTTTCCTGGCCTCCAGAATTCCACACAGCTCGTGTCAGTGCCATGAGTTGCATGGTGTAGTGGTTAGAGTGCTAGACTAGGACTGGGGAGACCCAAGTTCAAATCCCCATTCAGCCATGATACTAGCTAGGTGACTCTGGGCCAGTCATTTCTCTCTCAGCCTAACCTACTTCACAGGGTTGTTGTGAGGAGAAACCTAAGTGTGTAGTACACTGCTCTGGGCTCCTTGGAGGAAGAGCAGGATATAAATGTAAAATAATAATAATAATAATAATAATAATAATAATAATAAGTTGTTGTTGTTGTATGGAAAGTCCCAGTCAGAAATCTAATCACTGCTAAACACTGTCCATATATTCAGTAGCGATATAGAAATGGAGTTTGGACTAGACAAGTGTGCTGCATTAATAATGAACAGAGGGAAAATAACAAAAACAGAAGGAATAGAACTGCCCAATGGAAGCAAGATCAAGAACCTGGAAGAGAAAGAACTTTACAAATACTTGGGCATTCTCCAGGCTCATAACTTTACACACACTGAAGTTAAAAGAAAAATTGAAAGTGAATACATCAGGAGAGTTAGAAAAATCCTAAAGTCCAAACTCAATGGCAGGAACACCATACATGCCATAAACACCTGGGCTATACCTGTTATCAGATACACTGCAGGAATAATAGACTGGACCCAGGCAGAGCTAGAGACGCTAGATTGTAAGACCAGGAAAATCATGACCATCAATCATGCTCTGCACGCCCGCAGTGATGTCGATAGGCTATACCTCCCTCGCAGCTCAGGTGGAAGAAGAATGCTTCAAGTCCATCAAACAGTAGAGGAGGAGAAAAGAGGCCTTGAAGAATATATCAAGGACAGTGAAGAAGATGCACTTCAAATGGTCAAGAACGCGAAACTATTCAACACCAATGAAACAAAGCAGGCCTACAAGAAAGAACAAGTCAAGAACCAAGCAGAAAAATGGAAAAACAAGCCACTGCATGGTCAATATTTGCACAATATAAGTGGAAAATCAGACATCACCAAGACCTGGCAATGGCTTAAGAATGGCAACTTGAACAAAGAAACAGAAGGTTTAATACTGGCTGCACAAGAACAGGCACTAAGAACAAATGCAATAAGAGCAAAAGTCGAAAAATCAACCACAAACAGCAAGTGCCGCCTTTGTAAAGAAGCAGATGAAACCGTGGATGACCTAATCAGCTGTTGTAAAAAGATCGCACAGACTGACTACAAACAAAGGCATGACAAGGTAGCAGGGATGATACACTGGAACATCTGCAAAAAATACAAGCTACCTGTAGCCAAAAATTGGTGGGACCATAACATTGAAAAAGTTGAAGAAAATGAAGATGTAAAAATATTATGGGACTTCCGACTACAAACAGACAAACATCTGCCACACAATACACCAGATATAACTGTAGTCGAGAAGAAAGAAAAACAAGTTAAATAATCGACATAGCAATACCAGGGGATAGCAGAATAGAAGAAAAAGAAATAGAAAAAATCACCAAATACAAAGATCTACAAATTGAAATGGAAAGGCTGTGGCAGAAAAAGACCAAAATAATGCCAGTGGTAATTGGCGCCCTGGGTGCAGTTCCAAAAGACCTTGAAGAGCACCTCAACACCATAGGGGCCACAGAAATCACCATCAGCCAATTACAAAAAGCAGCTTTACTGGGAAGACCCTTGAAAAATGGTTGTGGTTCTCCCAAAGCCCCAGATAAGGGAAAGTATCCCTGAAATCCTCTTCAAATTTCAGTTTTTTCTGGAAGGAACCCTGAAATTCTCTTTTGATTTCACTTTAGATAAATTTTGGTTCCAACCTTTATGTGTCATTATCAGTAGTTATCCAATATCCACTATTATCACAATCACCATCACCACACAGATTAACTATACCTCATCTATAATCATAATTCTTCATGTATGAGTAAAAAAAGACAAAAATTGTTGTCAGTATTCATGACACTGTACATTATATTTGGTTTGGATGCAGTGTTCCCTGTAATTTTTATTAACAGTGGGCAGAAAGGGTTTTGTTCTGGGCGGTGGTATGAAGGCAGTGTACACGCATAACTATCTCACACACACATAAGGGGGGGGGAATAATGCTTTTTAATTTTCCCAGGCCCCTAGAAATAATTAATGTGCTGCGCAAAGCATTTTTTTGGCCTTTAAATTTTTTTTTAATGACATTATTAACTCCATCCAGGACCTGCAAAATCCCATTCTGTCTCAAATTGTGACTGGAGGGTTCGAGTCCTTGCTTATTTGCCAAAAATCCAGCCTCTGCTTTCCCCAACAATGTCCACATACAAAAAGAATAGTTAAAATATAAGGGGAGCCTGGAGAGCAATTGGTCCCATTGGTTCCCCATGATGCAAACATAAAAATGCATGAGTTGTCTCCTTTCCTAAGCAGGATCTGCCCTGGTTGCATTTGAATGGGAGACTACATGCGAGCACCGTAAGATGGACCCCATCCCCTTAGGGGATGGGGTCGCTCTGGGAAGAGCAGCTGCATGCTTGCATACAGAAGGTTCCAAGTTCCCTTCATTGGCATCTCCAAGATAGGGCTGAGAGTGATTCCTGCCTGCAACCCTGGAGAAGCTGCTGCTAGTCTGTGTAGACAATACTGAGTGAGATGGACCAATGGTCTGACTCAGTATATGGCAGCTTCCTATGTTCCTATGCTCCATTATATTTGTGAGTTCTATTATTTATTCATTGAAAGTGGTGTCTAAAGAACTGCCACGACACATAAGATCAGAGGAAGCTGCCTTATACCAAATCAGAGCCTTGGTCCATCTAGCTCAGCATTGTCTATTCTGACTGGCAGTGTTTCTCCAGGGTTTCAGGCAGAAGACTTTCCTTTGCTCTACCTGGAGATTGAACCTGGGACCTTCTGCATGCAACGCAGATGCTCTACCACTGAGCTGTCCCATCCCGAATTAGTGGCATAGGAAACTTCTGTCTACTGAGTGTGACCATTGGAAGGAAGTTAGTTTACTTTAGGTTTAGCGTTAGTTTAGTGGGTGGCAGCATCACCAGGTAGGGCTCGGAGAGACTCCTACCTGGAACCTGGGAGAGCTGCTGCCAGTCAGTGTGCAGTGCTAGATGGATCAATGGTCAGACTCCAAGGCAGCCCCCTGTTTTCCCACTTTCACTGTGGACATGCTTTGAGACACAAGAGTCTTCACTGTGATTTTACAGGAGGCAAGACCCAAACTAATGAAAACAGCCAAACCAAAAATCGTCACACTGAGGTTCAGGAGTGAAACTTTGACAGAAATGAAGCCTTGCAGGTCCATCAGCTATGGTGTACGTTCTTTTGGGCTATGGGGTGGCTTGAAAGTAGGTCCATATTTCTGGGAAAGCCACTGAACTCACATCCAAGAGAACTGTGATGGGAAGCTGGGTGCTAAAAGTCCCAGAAGCTTCAGCTGCTGGGAGCTCCCAGGCTTTTCTCTTGGACTTGGTGGAGGCCACCCAGATGATCAGCATCCGCCAGCAGAGGACCCAGATAAGGCCAGACAGGAGCTGAAATACCCAGCATCGAGTGCCTGCTTCCTCCTGGGTCGGATGTCCTGGTGTCCTTCCTTGGTAAGTTTCAGGGCCAGTGGAGAGGGGAGAAGGGGACTTAAAATGCCTTCCTAGTGCCAGCTTTGCCTCTGTTGGTCTTCTTTGTCACACATGATGACTAGCACCGGGCTGGCCACCAGTTCCAACAGTGAGGGGTGTGTGGATTTGAAAAGGAAACGAGGCACAATGTGGGTGCGTGTTTGCTTTAAGAGACTTTCAAATCGGTGTCTTGCAAGGGCGCTGTGGAGCCATTGAATTAAAACCTCCTCCTCCTGCAACCCGTCCTAGCTATTACTCAGAAGCAGGACTCATTAGGATTCATTAGGGAAGATTGCAGGCCTGGATTGTGGGGAGAGGAAAGATGTGGGGGTCCATCGCCAAGCAAAGGGCTTGGAATGCCTTAAGGGGACTACCGTCCCATCTCCCCTCCCGCTGTAACGCAGTTACTTAGAGCAAAAAGTCATGTTTATTGCAATGAACTCGATTTCCACACCACATGCTCCAGTATTGAGGAGAAGTATAAGGAAGATACAGCCAGTTTTTAACTCCAAATGATTTCAGGGAGGAAGTTCAGCACCTGTTGTGAATGCAGTTTTTTTAACCTTTTTAAAATCCCACCTCTGGTCTCTCTGGACAGCTGGAGGGGCTGCCAGGGGAAGCAGCTGGGAGGGCAGCTGCCAGGGGGAGCTGCTGCCACCCATCCTCCTCCCTCCCTCCCTCCCTCCTCTTCTGGCTTCCTCCTCCCTCCCCTGCCCCCAGGGCCCCACCTCCAGTCTCTCTGGGCTGCTGGGTGTGCTGTTAGGGGGAGCCACAGGGGGGAGCCACCGCTGGCACCTGTCCTCCTCCCTCCTCCTCCGCTGCAGCTGGAACTGGAGGAGGAGGAGGCCCAGCTGGGGAGGGAGGAGACAGTCGGGGAGGGAGGAGGAGGCGGAGGCAGTGTGGCAGTGGCATCCCAGGGGGAGATGGCATGGTGTTGGTGGCGCAGCCGGGGAGAGGGGGAAATGAGGCAGTGCTTCCCCTCATGGCAGGAAAAATGGGTGGCGATGGTGGGCGCAGCAGAGATTTAGCACCTGCCAGAAACGGCTGCGCAGGGGCCTGAGGGTTGGTGTGCATGTGCATGTGCGAACCTTAGAAGGAAGCCTGTTTGGATGCACAGGATTGCCTTCACGCCACATCATCTGCTATGTTTCAGATAGTCGCAGATGTGGGCATAGTTGCATAAGGATGGATAGTTGCATAAGGATGGTATAGCTCCTATTCTAGAACTTCAGAGATTTATATGTCCCAATATATGTGTTTCATCAGAGACCAAAATGTAAGTTTTGTGTGGGATATATGTCAAACGAATATATATATCACACTAGTGAGTCGTGGTTACCCTACCTATTTTTATTGGATGGAAGTTCTGTAGGATTCTGTAGAACAAGACTGTTAATCATTGTGCTTCTGTGTTGACATTAGATACTAGTATAAGACTCTTGTGTTTGGGAGTGGGGATCTAAAATAAATTAAGGAAAACATTTCCTGAGATAATGCACACATTGCCTATTTTTCTTGTATATATGTGAATGTTAATGAAAGGTACATTTGGTCCTATTAGAGAGACAATGAAAGAAAGCAGTTCGAATAGTTCCTGTTAATAGTTCCTGTTAAATGTTAATCAGCTGTAATTTGTGAATTAAATGTTAATGTGAATTAAATGTTAATTTCTGTTAAATTTTAATTGTTGTTACACCAAATACCTAGCTGAAAATATTTCAACATTTCTTCAAATCCATTCATACACATCAGTTCTTATCTGCCATGGCTGCTTTATAACTCCTTCATCATTAATACAGTCATGGGATCAGAATCCACCATAAACAGTGACAGTTCAAAGTGCTATCATTTTAGCATGACTGCATGAAGTTTCATGTGATGAATGGTGCACTAATGAGAATCCAAGAGATCATAGTGTGGAAACTTTACACAACTTGGATCTGTTCATAACTAGTTGCTTTAGCGGTAATGCATATTTTGTGTCTGTCAATGAAAACAAAGTTTTGTGATCAGCAAATAATGCCCAAGGAAGCAGTTTCATATCAAACAAGTAAGGAAAGATGGGGGTAAATGATTGGAAAAGGCAGGTCAAACAGATCAAGGCAGGGAGGCTCTCAGGAGCTTGATATCTCTAATGCTTGATGCCTCCAATGCTTTTTAACATGTACACAAAACTGCTGGGAGATATCATCAGGGGATTTAGTGCACGGTGTTATCAGTATGCCATTTCTCCATGTCAACGTCATCAGGAAATGGACTAACTTTCCTAAATGCCTGTCTGGAGGCAATAATGGGCTGGATGAGGGAGAACAAACTGAGGCTGAATCCAAGCAAGGTGAAGGTACTCATTGTAGGAGGTCAAGACTTAGGAAGTAGTTTAGATCTGCCAGTTCTGGATGGGGTTGCACTCCCTCAGAAAGAGTTGTGGGAAGAAGCGTACTATCAGCTTTGGCTGGCATATCAGCTGAAGCTGATAAAAAAGCACTCCTGGCCACTGCCTCAGTCTGACATCTTAGGGAGAAATTGGGGTCCAGAAGTACTCTCAAATTACATACTTGATCTTTCATGGGGAGTATAACCCCATCCAGAACAAACAAAACTAAACCACTTCCTAAGTTCCGGCCTCCCACAACAAGTATCTCTGTCTTGTTTGGATTCAATTTCGGTTTGATCTCCATCCAGCCCATTAACAATTCCAAGCATGTATTTTGAGAGGCTAAACCATCTCCTGACAAAGTTGATATGGAGAAATAGATCTGGGTGTCATCCACATATTGATAGCACCGTGCTCCAAATCTCCTGAATATCTCTCCCAGCGGTTTCATGTAGATGTTAAAAAGCACTGGGGATAGATGGAGTCCTGTGGGACTCGATACAGTAGCTCTCACTTTGAAGAGCAACAATCTCCAAGTGACACCATCTGGAATCTCCCCAAGAGGTAGGAGTGGAATCACTGCAAACTAGTGCCTCCCACACCCAACCCATTCAGGTGGTCCAGAAGAATACTGTGGTTGATGGTACTGAAAGCCGCCAAGAGATCTAAGAGGACCAACAGGGTCACACGCCCCCAGTCAATTTCTAATTGGAGATCATCCATCAGGTGTCCAAAGCAGTCTCCACCACCTAGCCCACCCAAAACCAGTGTGAAATGGGACAAGATAGTCCACTTCTTCCAATTCTAACTGGAGTTGAGAAGCCACCACACTCTCAATCACCTTGCCCAACCATGGAAGATTAGAGACAGGTCTAAAATTGCCTAGCTCTGAAAAGTCCAATGCAGGTTTCTTCAAAAGTGGTCCAACAACTGACTCCTTGAGACAAGGAGGCATTCTGCCCTCCCTCAAAGAGGCATTGACGATACTAACAAAATTCTCTCCATTAACTTTGCTGTTGCTGAATTACAACTGTAGATGTTGCTGAACTACAACTCCCATCCCCAGCTACAATTTATTGTTGCTGGGCGTGATGAGAGTTGTAGTTCAGCAACATCTGGAGGGCCACAGTTTGGAAACCACTGCTGTAGTCTCTCTGCAGCCTCAAGAAGTGATCTAACGGCACATGATACAACTGCCTTTCTGAGGCTAAACGATTCTAGGTCTGGTCATTGTGAGGAACCTCTTGTCTACTGCCTTGAGTTCTAACATGGATGAAATGTGGGATATCAATGAAATAAATAAATGTGGGTGTGGCTTTCCCACCCTCAGAAACTATTTTAGCCTTTGAATTAAAGATGGCTTCTTCAATCTTGCTGTCACATGATTGACTCTTTCTGTATAACAAATAACATTTCTGAATAGCTTAACCTTTCATTTAAAAATGAGATTGACAGTTTGGGATGTTATTTCTCTCCCACCCTATGAGCACTTTCTAAGAAAATAAGGTCTAGAGAGGAACCATGAGAGGAAATGGGAGCCTTTAATATTCCTTTTTCTTCCTTTCTTACCCTGCCATTAGTTACAGTACAAGATTCTTCTTCTGTATTAAAGTAACCTGTCCGAAGTTAACATCCGCTTCTTTTCAGGTGATCATTATTCAGAAATGGAGCATGGAGGGAGCCTTGAGGGTAAATTAAACCATCCAGCAGTTTTCTCATTCCTTCTGTTTGAGATATTATTCACCTGTCAATTTCTTTCATAGCAGTAAGTGCCAATTAGGGGCCGGGGGTGGGAATTATGTAAAGTCGTTAGTACATGTAGGAATAAGAACTGTATGTACTCAGATATCCAATCCTAGTAATGTTTACAATGTGGTCATTTTCTGGATTCACATTTGTCTTAAAGGCAGACATTTAGTGATCACTTTTCACTGCTTACACGTGTTAAACCTCCTTACCAAGGGCCCTTTATTCTTCACTTTGTTCTGCTAAGCTAAAGCTATCATTATTCTTTATGTGGTTAAGTATGACTCCTTTGTCCTCAGCTGCTGAAATTCCTTTCAAGCTGCTGACAGCCATCCTTCGAAGGATAATCGTAAAATGATATGGCAGAGTAGCTATAGACCTGCAGAATGTCATTGAAAGGCACAAATTAGGAGATTTTATATATATATATATATATATATATATATATATATATATATATATATATATTCATATTCTATGCTATGGAGTGATGGAGTTGCATTCCAACAGAAACATTAGGTATTTTATCACAAGATGCTGAGTCCACACTTGGCTTCCTACTCTGTGGGGATCTGGCATTTTACGCCTCCTGCCCTATGTTGTCAACCTGGACTAATTGAAATGTTTACAAAAAGCTGAAATATTGCAGTTTAACAGCCCAATAATTCTTTAATGAGCCCTCCTGTTTTATTAATAAAATGATTTATAGAAATATTTAATCTCACTGATTTACTATTAGCTTTAATGAGTCTAGTTATTAAGCACTTTATTTAGGAATGCCACAGAAACAGGCCCCGTAAAACATGCCACATTTAGTACTAAGTCATTATTAGAAAGATAGAATGAGTGCTTCACAAGTTGTTTACTTCGAGGGAGCCTCTCACAATCAGAGATGGAGACAGAGCACCCATTGTGTAGGACCCGCATTATCATTGTGAGTGGACCCGCATTTTCATAGATAGTGCCATTACTGACTGCTCGTTTTCACTGAAGATTATAAGCAACTTTTGCCCATAAGGTTATTTCCCTTCATTAAGAAGCATGTGGTTTTCCTTGGTAGAATATAGGAGGGTTTACCATTGTCATCTTCTGCACAGTATGAGATGATGCCTTTCAGCATCATCCTATATCTCTGCTACCCAATATAGGTATTTCCCATAGTCTGGGGAACATAACAGCAGGGATTCGAACCAACAACCTCTTGCTTCCTAGGCAAGTTCCTTCCCTGCTGTGCCATTAGGTGACATGTTAAATCAATAAGAAGGGACGGTGATGTTTCTGTATATTAGGGGCAGCCATTTTGGTTTGCTTCCTATACACAAAATAATCCTCTTCAGGCATGCAAGAAAAAGGGGAAACTGTACTCGAGTAATGTGTCCTGAGACCGTGCTCTGGCACGGACAATCTCAGGAGTCACGTTAAGAAGGCTTTTATGTGATTGTCTCTACTGCTGCTTCTTTGTATTTTGTACAGTTCTTATGCTTGTTTCTATAATCTAAAATGTAGCCTTGGCTAATCTCATGTGTGGCAGATCTCGCGAGAGTTCGTGAGCAGCTGCCAGAAAGCCACAGGTACGGCAAGAAAATGGAGGAGGGGGCAGTGGCAGCAGCTGGCTGCCCAGTGGGGTAAAGAACGGTAGTGAATAGCCACTGCCACCACCAGGCAGAGAAAGCGGCCAGCGGGCGGGTGGGCGACCTGCTGGCCAAAAGGAAAGATGGCCCAATCCACCGGGTGAAAGAAAGAGGCCGGCTGGTGGGCAGGCAGGCGAAACCAGCAGGCAGGCATCAGAGGGGGTGGCGCACTCCCCCTACAGCCCACCTGCTGGTCAAAATGAAGGATGGCCCGGCCTGCTGGGAAAAGTGGCAGTAAGGAGAAGCAGTGGACAGGCCAGCCACCCACCGGAGAAGTGATGGGGAGGAGAAGCAGCGGCCAGGCTGGTTGGCTGCCGAGGAGAAATGGTGCAGGGGGAGAATGAAATGGGGCTGTGGGGGAGAGACAGGCAGAGCAAGGGGCGCAGATACTCTGCGCCAGGTCAGCTAGTGTTAAATCTTTTTAGTCAGATTTGTTTTACATTTTAGCTTAATATTTTAATTGTGTCATGGTTATAGTCTTGTTTTTAATCTTTGTGTGAACCGCCTTGGGATTGTTTTAATGAAAAGCGGTATACACATTTAACAATAAATTAAATAAATAAATAAGTCTCACACCCATGATGAACATGCTTACAGCATTTGTCCATAGAGACAAATGCTGTTAGCATGTTCAGGGCATGGCTGAGGCTTCTGAGTGCATAGGCTCCAGGGTGGGGCTTGAGGAGGGTATGCTCTCAGGATGCGAGTACAGTGTCCCCTTTGTCTTGAACATCTGAAGAGGACTAACGCATGAAATAAATATGACCTCATTGTTATTGTGGCACCTTGCTTGGGATACTTAGGCTTGTGTGGCACAATATGAGCAGTACTTTACTGGGACTGTGCATATTTGGTACTGAAACAAATGTCAAAAGCATTTATTAATGTATCGGGGCCCTAGTTCCTGCATACACTGAGTACACTGGGTGGTGCCTGGCTGACACCCCTGAAGCAGATGCCAACAGAAGAGCCTCCCCACCTGGTCCATACCTGAGGTGGAGCTAACAGAATTGGAAGATGTGTCGGAGCATCAGCACAAACATGGCCGAATGAGATGGGATGCAAGGCAACTATGTGGAAAATTCCATGAGAAGTCTTGTGAGAGCAGGAGCAGAATGGGTCTCATGGGACTATGATGGCAGAGGGTACATCACAGCAAAAGGAAAGCAGATAAAGAAAACCGATAGGCAGCTAATGGCTGTGCATCCAGAAGAGCTGTCAGCTAAAGGGAGCTGTCAAACTGGTAGGACGGGGAAGATAATGGTGTTATGCAAACCCTCTCTTTTTCCTTATTGAGGTCTCTAGTACTTACTCCTGGGTAAGTACTAAAATTGTTTTTAAAATGTTAATGAACCCCTCCTCCCCGAACCAACTGAACTGGGGGGGGGGCGGGTTCGAGGGGGATACCAGACCAAACTGGCCCGGCCCAGCCCAGTTCGGATCGAGTTCAGACTCAAACAGAAATGGACCAGCCGGTCTTGTGCACATGTCTAATGCGGATCATGCTCCCACCTGATCCACACTGCTTTGAGCAGCCGGGACAATGTGTCCTAGCCTCCAGATATCCCATAATGCATGACATGATGAGCATGGTGCATTGGGGGAATTCCCAAGGAGTTGGGCACTCTAGGATCTTGAATCTGTGTATGCTTGGGCTGCATTTAGCTTGAGCATACAAACAATGCAGGCACCAGGAAGCATACACAAGTTGCAGGCACTTGCACCCTTAACCCCGGCTAAAGGCTGGGGCAAAAAGTAGTTTTGGGTGGCACAGCACCACCAGGATCAGAGCAATCCCAACACTGTACATGACAAGCCTAACCCAGGTTGGGCTGCCCTAGCCTGCATTAGGCTGCTCATGTGAATAAGCTTATTATGTTGTAAGTGTGTACAAGTGTACATATTTTTGTGTGAATGACTTTACATATTCGTTTTAGAAGTGAGCTTGGGTACAAGTCCTCAAATGCAGGCTATGGAGATGGAGTGTACTACTGCATATGCATTGAAGATAACTTGTGAAGAACTATACATGCATACAGGTTTGTACATGAATATGGCTTATGAAGCTTATCTTTGCAGTCTTGAGAGCTAGAAGGTTTTTTAAAAAATCAAATCTGAGATTTATAATGTAGGATTCTGCACCCAGTTCCAAATTCCGCATGTTTCATACTGTGATTGTAGAATAATAGAATACAGCTTTGGATTTGACAGTGGGGTTTAATGTGTGGAGAATCTTCCTTTAGGACAGATGGTTTAACTCAATGAGGCTATTCCCACAATCCATGGAAAGCGGGCTAAGGGAGCTTAGCCCACTTTCCGTGGATCATGGGAATCACCAGGCTCACAGGTGAGCCCAGTGTTCCCTGTGCTAGCCCACCTACAGCCCAGGGCTAGCCCAGTGCTAGCCCACCTACAGCACCCTCCGCTTAAATGAGGTTAACAGAGCGAGTGCTCCGTTAACCGCATTTCGTTGCTCGTGTGTCACCGCGGCATATGGCGACACATGAGTAGACCCCTGGCTGGGATGCTACAAGGAGCCTCCCAGGCTTGGGGGTTTCTCCAGGATGCCCTGCGTGCTTGTGCGGGGCATCCTGGAACTTCTGGGTGCTACACGGCCCCCAATCCCTGCAGCCCCTGCTGGCTCCATGACAAAGCCAGCAGCTGTGTGAGTGTCCGATCCGGCCACCCAGCTACGAGCGGCTGCTAAGCCTGCTCTCCCCACAGACCCGGAAGAAGCTCTTCTCATGGATCATGAGAAGAGCTTCAATACCTTTTTGCCCTTTCCACTACTATGATTGATTGAATCAGTCCATATATCCTTTCCCCTCTGTTGCTGCTGTGACATTTCCTTCTTAAGAGAAGCCATCACTAATTCCAGGGAGGGGCAGTGGAGAACAAAAGATTGTAATCCTTTTGCAGAATGTGTCCAAGGCCCTTTTGTTTAGTTGTTTGCATGCAACAAGGCTCTTGTGTTTTTTACGAGTATGATATCGTGCTGTTTGTCTATGAATTTAAATAAAGTTGTTGAGAAAATGGAATAATTCATCCTTAAATTGTTAAAATGAGATGCCAAGATATTCAGCAGCACAAAATAGCATTTATCTCTGGTTGCCAGCTTGTAATGTTGATGTATGGATATGTCATAATAAAGCACTGAAACTAGTACAGCTACATAAAACTGAATTTGCATGGCTTCTGAAATTGAGGTAGATTAGGTTTTCTCATTTTGTGTATTCATATGCGCACATACTTTAACATACAGTAGATCTGGTTACCTATGGATCATGTATTCAGTTTGCTCACCAGCATGTGAATATAATGTATACAGCACCCAGCTTCAGGTTTAAAATGATTGTTCTGAGACCTTAGGAATGGTTTTATGAAAATAATCTATTTTTCACCATGTCAGCAAAAAGATCCTTAAGACATGAGTGAGAATGCAAAACTTTTTATTTCAATATTTTCATCCCCCTTTCAAGAATGAAGAGTTGAAAGGAAGTCCATGATTGATGGGCAATGCCACACCAATGCAAATGAGTATAGGGATGTGCACAAAACCAGTCGGAGTGGTTTGATTCAAATTTGAACCAGACTCAAACCAGGCACCCAGGTTTGAATTCTGGTTCAGTTGAACCAACCAGTGGTTCGATTCAAATTTGAACCTCACTTGAACCAGTTCTAAAAGGTTCACCATAGGGGGAACTCAAATTGGCCCATTATTTCCTATGGCAAGCACCTAGGGGCACAAAATTGGGTTGGGTGGTAGGTGACCATGGGTGCCAACAACCACCCAACCCTGAAAGCAATCAGGTACTCGGGTGATATTTAATGATTGTTAAGACTATTTATTGATTTTATTATTTCTGTCAAAGGGAATAATGCTTGCTCAGGGTATTTTACATTAAAACAACACTAAAATCAATTAACTGTTAAAATCGAAAACTGTAAAAGCAACATAAAACCATTATTAAATCAATTAAACAATGTTTTTAAAACCCTGGAAGGCCAGGCCAAACAGATAGGTCTTAAGGGCTTTCTGGAAGGCCAATAATGAACTCAGATTGCAGATTTCTGCTGGGAGGGCATTCCACAGCCCAGGAGCAGCCACAGAGAAGGCCCACCTCTGAGTCGCCACCAGACGTGTTGGTGGCAACTGAAGACGGACCTCCTTAGATGACTTTAATGTGTGGTGCGGATCGTACCCAAGAAGGTGCTCTCTAAGATAACTCTGACCTAAGCCATTCAGGGCTTTAAATAACCAGCACGTTGTATTTTGCCCGGAAACATATCGACAGCCAGTGCAGCTGTTTCAAAACGGGCATAATAGGGTCTCTCTTAGTTGCCCCAGAGACCAATCTGGCTGCTGCATTTTGAACTAACTGAAGTACAAATATTGTGGCTGATGGACAGCCCTGAAAAACATAGTGAGTGTCCTATGCTTCCTGTTATCCATGCTTCTTTGTAATATCATACTCATACATCTTATCTATACACATACATTGAAGGTACATGAGCCTGTCAACCTCACATCAGAATGCCATACCTCTTTCTAACATGGTAGAAGATAAAAAAGTTCTGCTTAAGGAGTTATGAAGAATCACATAGAACAGATCACGAGTGTCTTGCTCTTCCAGTTCTTCCTGAAAGTCATAATACCTAATGCTACTCTATGTTGCTGCCTGATAAATGAGTTGTGTGAATCAACATGATCCTCATTCGCTTACAATTTGCATTACCAATTGATGTGTTGCCACTTTTTGAAAAATGCTTTATGTAAAAAAAAAAATCATAAGAGATCTCTCTATTTTTTTCATTCATTCCTTTAATTTCTTTCTATGGTGCCTCTAGAGATTTGTTTTTCCTTTCATTCTTCATATAACCGTAATTTAATCAAATAGGCATTACTCAGCTTTTGTGATTTTTGAGTCTCCAACTGAGTATGCTAAAAAGGTAAGGTTGCCAGAACATATTTTTCCCCACAGCAAGGGCCTTTTGAAGCATCTGAAATAAAGAGATGTCCATTACACTTGACAGAAGATTGGAGAACATTCACTTCTACGAACTCATGTTGCACCAAATTTAGGTAAAGTTTGATTTTGCAGTCATTATTCTCCCAACTGCTGCTGCTTTTTCTTTGGGGGGGGGATATACCAATTGTTTGCAAAAGTGAGACTCTGCTCCCTGTCTTGCTGTGCTGCACTGTTAGTTTCATGGCATGATTCAACAGGGCAGAATGAGGATAAATGTTCTGATGTGCATCCATTGGAAATGGAACACAGGAAGCTGCCATATACTGAGTCAGACCGCTGGTCCATCTAGCTCAGTATTGTCTACACAGACTGGCAGTGGCTTCTCCAAGGTTGCAGGCAGGAATCTCTCTCAGCCCTATCTTGGAGAAGCCAGGGAGGGTACTTGGAACCTTCTGCTCTTCCCAGGGCAGCTCCATCCTTTGAGGGGGAATATCTTACAGTGCTCACACTTCTAGTCTCCCATTCATATGCAACCAGGGTGGACCCTGTTTCGCTAAGGGGACAAGTCATGCTTGCTACCACAAGACCAGCTCTCCTCATATGGATGGCTTCACATGTAGCGCCACCAATATGGTTGCTGCAAACCACTGCTTCCTGGAGCACTCTCAGGAGCCTGACTTCTGGTGTCAGGAAGACTAGTTCTCTATTGAGCCTGTTGTCCAAACTGCCAATGTTGACACATTCTACTCTACTTACAAGACATCTGTAACCTTTTTGAAGTTGGTTGTAGATGTTGGATTTGGAACTGTAAGAATACACTGACATTGGCAGATTCAGATGACATATCCAATTTTGGCATCACCTTCCCGACACCGGAAATTGGGTTCTGTGTGCTCTGGGAATCAGCGGTTCACAACAATTGTACTTGCCACATAACATGTGAAACCCCCATTGCTTCACAGTAGTATCGTTATCACTATGCAACACAGATTCATTTGAGTTTTACATTTTTACATTTTAGCAACACCCCCAAAGGGGGTAAGAAAAAAATTCAAAAATATATATTAAAAATAAATTCCTCAAACCCAACCCACCCCCCCGAACAGTCAGGGGGGTGTTTGGTTTGGGGCCAGCCCAAACAGGGGATGGTTCGGTTCAACACCAAATGGTGAAACCAAATAGGTTCGACGTTGAACACATTGAACCTGTTTGCAGATCCCTACCACACACCCCAGCCCTAAGGAAGACACAGACATATTGCAAATTGGGTAAAAGGGCCACAACTTTATTAAATGATCAAATCAGTGACCTGCATGTAGAACAAACTCCACCCCACCAACAGTGTAGGGCCTAACTCAGGCCAGGTTTAAACATAAATGAATGGGCCGCACACCCTGAAATGAATGGGCCTTACACCCTGACTCAAGGATAGAAGCAGTGCAAACCTGCTTCATCTCCATCATTGCCAACCTCAAAGGGGTCAGGGCAACTTCTAGGGCTTCACCCCCCCTCCCAAGCTGCACAGCCTTTAAGGTTTGTGAAGCCCTGAAGCAGGTGTCATGGCAAATCACAGCCCCTGAGCCACCAAGCCTCTAAGGACCGATTGATCAATCCATCCTTTTGAACTGCCCAAGGGAGCTCACTGATCTCAAACCCTTCTACACCTCCACACAGCCCACACCCTACCTGCCACAGAGGGAGGTCAGCCTAGCCTGGCCTTCCTCCCCTACCATCATCCAAGATTTCAATAAGTCCACACTGCAGGTTAGCCAAACACAAATCGCACCCCTCTGTGGACAAATGAACCCTGTCAGCCTGGAATAGGTGTGATGATGAATGTGGGATCCGTGGCTGCGGGAGAAACACGCCTCCATGGGTAACCACATGCCTACCCATGACAACATTAACTTTTTTCATGGCCCTCTCTACCGCACGCAATTTCTGCACCTACCTCCAAACCATACATTGCAGCCAATCAGCCCAAATTAAAATCACCCCAGGGATCCAGCAATGAATGGTGGCAAAATTAGATGTGGCTTGTTGAGTCAAGGATAGCCCAGTTCATTTACCTAAATCATTTTCACCTAAGTGCACAGTCAAAATCACCAGAGGGTCACTAACTGCTAAATACTCTCACAACATTGGAAGCAACTGGCTCTACAAAACACTCCATCTGCCCACACAGTGCACGCTGGCATAATTCCCCAAACCAAGTTGGGTACCCATTGGTAGGGGTGTGCACAGAACCGGCTGGCCCGATTTGGTTCGAGGCTGAACCTGACTCTTACTAGACTGGACCAGTTTGGTTCAGCACCCCTTTGAAACCCGCCCCCTCCCCGGTTCAGTTTGGTTGGGGAGGGTTCACGGACCTTAAGAATTTTTTTTTTAATTTTTTTTAAACCTTACTCCCTATGGGGAGTTGTTGGAGGCGGTGGGGGGAGGGGTGTCCATGGAGGTTCCCCCCGCCGGCCTCCCTTGCAGCCCAAACCGGCCCGTTCGGCTGGTTCGCCCTCCGGAGCGGGGGCCATTTTGGAGGCCGCCATGCCTGCAATCGGCCTCTGTGTGACCCAGGCCACACAAAGGCCAAGTACACAGGTGTGGCGGCCTCCAAAATGGCCACCGTGCCAGAGGGGGAAGGCCTGAACGGGCTGAAGAGCCAGCCAAATGGGCCAGTTTGGGCTGCAAGGGAGGCCGGCAGTGGGAGGGGGAACTTTTTTGGACCCCCCACCCCCCACAACTGCCAACAACTCCCATCTGGTGGGCAGTTGTCACAGCTTCAATCCAGAAGGAGTGCAGGCTAAGAAGGTGAGCTGATTCCCCCAGTCTAATAAGTGCCTTGCGCAAAACATCCCACAGCTGATATCGCGTCAAAGGTGTGCCATCAGAGTGTAAAAATAAATACTCTCCTGTGCTAGGTTGGAATGCAATATATTGCTGCAAAGCCTGAACTGGGCAAAATGTGTCATTTCCTACTGCAGCAAGCTCGAACTTCTAGCCCTTGCCTTTCTGGTTGGTCTTAGACCTATGAAAGAACAACTGCATGCCTGACCCAACAAAGGAAAAGTCTTCAAATTGCAAGCACCGATCCCTAGGGGCCTGGCCACTAAGGGGAAGGGCTTCAGGTGGCCTGAAGGTGCCCCAAAAGGATACTATCACTGCTGCCTGATAGAGCCCCACCTTCCATGGGGAGTTACAGAGAGATTGTAGCTGCAAGAGGATAGCTTCCAGGAGCTCAAAGGTAATGGGCCACCTCTGGTCTTGGGCCTGGGGCATTTCCCTGGGGCATTTCCCTCCAGCATACGCCGGACTCTGCCATTACCAATAGTATCCTGCAAACCCCTGGCCTGAGACTCCAAGACAGCATGCCAAGTAGCCTGCTAAGGTGGAAACCGCCCATCCAGAGGAGTGCAGGTGCACCAAGTACTGCATGAGATGGTCCAGGTGGCCTTTCTGCCACCTAAATGCATGGAAAGAGGCTACCTTACTGGAGTAACTAACCCTGGTACTGGGAGCAAGAGATGCATCAAGCCAGTGGGCTTCTATCTGCCATGCCTCCACAGAGCCTCTGGATGCATCTCTGGGTCCACATTTGCTTCTGGAGCTAACTCCATGAACATTGCTACCTAGAAATGAGATAGGGCATCAGCCATATCATTCTGGAGCCCTGGCACAAAGAGGATGTTATATTGCAGGTCAAAGGGGTGCAGTAGCCCCATAACTCTAGGTTTGGGAGGCTTGAGAGTTCACAACCTGTACAACTGCCTGATTGTCACACCAAAAACAGACGATGGAGTCACGAAACTCCTCCGCCCATAGGTGCACAGGCATGGCGATAGGAAAAAGCTCCAGGAAAGTGAGGTCTCTCATAATCCCCTCCTCTGCCCATCTTAAGGGCCACTGGACAGAGCACCAACTACCCCTAAAATACACCCCGAAACCAAGACCCTCAGCTATGTCAGAATGTACCTGGATCCCAGCCTCCAGAAGCTGCTCAGTGTGCCAGAATGACACCCAATTAAGGTTCCACAAAAAGGAAGGCCACACAGCCAGAATAGCGCGCATGCCCTCAGTAACTCACACTAGGAACATAGGAAACTGCCATATACTGAGTCAGACCATTGGTCTATCTAGCTCAGTATTGTCTTCACAGACTGGCAGCGGCTTCTCCAAGGTTGCAGGCAGGAATCCCTCTCAGCTCTATCTTGGAGAAGCCAGGGAGGGAACGTGATAACTTCTGCTCTTCCCAGAGTGGCTTCATCCCCTGAGGGGAATATCTTGCAGTGCTCACACATCAAGTCTCCCATTCAGATGCAACCAGGGCAGACCCTGCTTAGCTAAGGGGACAAGTCATGCTTGCTACCAGAAGACCAGCTCTCCTCTCCCCAACAACTCTTTTCCACAACACTGTCCTGCACCTTGTAAACAGTTTCTCACTCTTCTGCAAATGGGTACTGGGTGGGTGGGGGGGAATAAGCAAAGTTAACGTGCATTTCACAAAGGTGATTTTTTAAAAAGCACCCCCTTTTTCCTTTAAGCTTATAAGCACTACCAACCATGGTAGAATCTTCCAGAATAAAAGACATGCCTTAGAGATGAGATACCTGGTCATTCCAGGATCCAAATATCATTCACATATTAACTAGAATGCCATTTTATAATTCAGATTATGCAGTATTGAGTGCCCTTCAGCTTTATTGATTTGCAGTATAAAAGCAATGAGTTCTCTCCTAGTTCTTTGAGACTGCAGTATGTTGCCTGAAACTTATGGGTAAGTCATATATTTATCCAAAGGAGAAACACTGCAGGCATTTTCTTAAATGTTTTCTCTGGCGGTGGTTTCTTTTTTTGTTTTATTAGCATTTTGGCTTTTTCCGTTTTAATTTACGGAGGGTCTTTATAAACATTGGGGTTTCAGCACTGAAATTGGACTGTGCAGAGGACTCCATTCACTGATCTCTCTATAGGGATACGAACTTCAACACATAAACATTTCAACACAAAAATATTACTTACTCAAGTATTTTTCGCCTCTAGAGATTTTAGCACTCAAACACAGCTCATTTTCTCAGCAGGAAATGTAGGCAGCTGGCTACCTACTTGCTTCACACCAGCCATCCTCATGAGATACCAGTAATGACATCAGATATAAACTATTGCACTGCATCATACACTATTACTATGCCAACAGGTAAAAATAGTGAGGAACTTGCTGAAAGTAAATCCTCTCTCTTATTTCTTTTCCTTTCCTTTTTTTTAAAAAAATCATCAATTCTGGGCTGAATGTTCTCCTTGCATTGGGTAACATTTCATTGTCATTGCTGCAGAAATTCGCATTATATTGTTTTACAAATGCATTTTCCCCTTCAAAATGTCAACTTTGGGTGGGTGGAGCAACCTCTATTCTTATGATATTTTCAGCTTACTGTGCTAAAGCATTACCTGTAATCTTATCAAGTCCTACAATATCAACTGAGGATTTAATACACATTCACAAAAACAGAACCTAGTTTGCAATGCAGCTTAGAGCAAAAAGTTTCTTAGAGATTATAGTGAATTTGAGGTTGTGATTATGAATACTACCTGGTCAACTTACTTACTTACTTACTTAAATTCATTCAGTCATTCAATTTCTATACAGCCCTTCCAAAATGACTCAGGGTGCTTTATATTAAAACAAAACAATTAAAATCAATTAAAAGTTAAAAGCAGAGATTATAAAACCCCATAAACCAATAACAATTAAACATTCAAAGCAATTTAGAAACCAGGTTACAACATTAAAGCCATTTACAACAATTTAAAAACCCTAGAAGGCCAGGCCAAACAGTACTCCTGGACCCAGGCCTCAGCCTGGTATCTCAGGTGGAGGCTATGGCCAGGGGTCCTTTCTATCAGCTTTGGCGATTCGACAGCTGCACCCATTCCTTGAAGAGGATGACCTCAAAACAGTGCTGCACCAGCTGGTAACTTCCAGGCTTGACTACTGCAAAGTGCTCTATGTGGGGCTGCCTTTGTACATAGTTCGGAAACTTCTGTTAGTTCCGAAAGCAGCAGCCAGATTGGTCTCTGGGGCAACCCGGAGAGACCATATTATGCCTGTTTTGAAACAGCTGCACTGGCTGCCGATATGTTTTTGGGCAAAGTTCTCACCACTCAAAAAACTAGGGAGCAAATATGGAATGATCTGTTTGTTGAGGCTCCCTACATTCCTTATAACATTTACACTTGAAGCAAAAACCCATTTGTGGAAATATCCCAAATCTTAAATTAAAGTGTATAACTGAGTGGAACAGTAAGTACAATGAATAGTTTGGAATTCCAAATAGTGACAGAAATCGTGTGTGTGTGTGTGTGTGTGTGTGTGTGTGAGAGAGAGAGAGAGAGAGAGAGAGAGAGAGAGAGAGAGAGAGAGAGAGAGAGAGAGAATGTAAAAACTGAGTTTGAAATTGAATTTCTTCCATTTGCAATGTAAATTACAATTTCAAAATCTCCTGTTCTTCAACGTGGTCTCTGTCTTTTATACCAATGGGCTATGTGCCTGCACAGAGACCTTGTTGGATCCTAACAAGCTCAATTTTCCTGATTTAGGTGGGAACCCCGTCCCCAGCTGCTATATGCGGCTTCACCACTCAACATCCCCTCAGTCTTCATCGTCTACGCTTCAGTAGATGTAGTGGAATCTTCGGCTCTGCAACAAGTAGGACTGTGACTTTAGTAGTTCTCTTGTTTCCCTCGCTCTTGTTTCCATTTTTTCACGCCTTTTTGTTTTTCTGTACTTTGCGCAGTAGCGTCTTTTTCTTGGCATTTTTATTTTTTCAGAACCCCTGCCCCATTCTCCCCCTGTTCATTTGGCTATGGTCCTGGATGGGATGGGGCTTTGTGGCCAGCTGTCCAGGAACTTTTTATGCTGGGCATGAAAAACTTTTAAAAGTGTGTTTGTTGTGGATCCAAGATCCGTCCGCCTGATACTCATACTGAGTGTCTTCTCTGCTTGGGGAAATCCCACGTGGCCGAGACTTGCATCCATTGCCAAAGGTTTACGAAGCAGGCTTGAAAGAATAGGGCTTCTCGCTAGGCTTGTGCATTTTGATTCGGTTACAAAATGTTTTGTGTCCGAAAATGGCAATTTTGGAGGTTTTGTAACCAAAACAAAATCAAGAATGAAAAAACAGAGATTTTTGTTTCCAAATCAAAATGACTGTGTTTCGGACAGAATGCTTTGTTCTTTGGAAAAGCATTGCAATTGAAATTGACTTCTCTGACTCTCTCCACTCCAGCTGAGGCACTGAGTGATTAGCAGAAGATAAGATTTGCAAAAAGCAAAAGCAATGGTTTAGTTAAGTATGTGTTGTGTTCTGTGTGATTGAAATGCAAACTGACCTTGCAAAGGGATTTGGAAGACAGCATTTTGAGACAGAAATACCCAAATATCTTTGGGAGCTCAATGCAATTCCAAAGCTCTTGCTAAAAGCCATGGTATAAATTGTGTGGAGAAGCTTTTTGAGAAGCTGGTTAGAAAAGTTCTGAAATTACACAGGTTTTTCTTTCCAAGGTTTAGAAAGAATCTCTTGACTTGTTCAGGGGTCTTTTGAAGAGCTATTTTGTTTTTCTTCTGATTTTTATGAGTTATAGTGATGTCTAAGTTTTGTTGCCCAAGTTGAGCAGTCTAATGTAATTTAGGCCACAATGTAATTTGGTGGGACATGATGTCTAAGCTCCTCCAAGGAGCCCAGAGCGGTGTACTACATACTTGGGTTTCTCCTCACAACAACCCTGTGAAGTAGGTTAGGCTGAGAGAAGTGACTGGCCCAGAGTCACCCAGCTAGTATCATGGCTGAACGGGGATTTGAACTCAGGTCTCCCCGGCACTCTAACCACTACACCACACTGGCTCATTGGTCTATCTTACTATCTCAAATGACCTGTGGTCACTGTTCCATGGGAAGGGAGTGTTTTTATTGAAAGATTGCTTGAATCCACAAATGGGTTTTGCTGCTGTGCTAGTGCCACAGGGACAGGCTCACACCCGCTGCAAATTTCTCAAATAACTGTGCCAAAAAATTAAGTGTCATTGTTCATCATTCTCTTCACTCTTTCAACTTATTTATGTGGGGCTTCAGGGGCAAAACAGTGGGTTGGGTGGCAGTGCCCCAAGGCTGGTGCACCCAGATTCCAAATAGGGCAAAGGACTGATTTCTTAGGAATTTTTGAGGTTTACGCATCTTTAAGATTTCCCCCCATAGGGAATGATGGAGGTTTCAGCAGCCCCATAACTCCACCTGGGGGGCACTGGGATGGCCCGAAGCAAGTGGTGGTGCAGTGCACAGAGGGTGCCAACCACCCCCCTGGATTGCTAACCCATTTAGGTACTGGGCTTTGTTGTTTCTGAGGTGTTGAGTTTAGATTCTCTGGTAGCAAATGAGATTTTTAATGAAAAACCATGAATCCACTCTCATATGCTACTAGAGGATCTACTCTCAGAACACCTCTAGAACAACAAAACCCGTACTTCATGGGTTGGCAACCCATGTGGGTGGTTGGCACCCTATGTGCACTACACCGCCACTTGCTCTGGGCCACCCCGGTGCCTCTCAAGTGGAGTTATGGGACTGCAGAAACCTCCATTATACCGTACGAGGAAAATCTGAAAGACGCGTAACTTCATTAATTCTTTAAAAATCAGCCCTTTGCCAAATTCCTCTGAAAAAATTGTGGTAGCTTCCTTGTACCAACTGGGCACTACCATCAACCACTCCACTCTGGGCCACCCCTACCCCCCCCCCCCACGTGAAGCTATACTTTTCCTGAAACCTCCATCATACCCTATGGGGAAAATCTGAAAGATGTGCAAAATTCAAAAATTCACCAAAAATCTGCAGTTTGTCCAATTCCTTTGAAATTTTTGTGATAGCTTCCACTCATTGAGCACTATAACCCCCACCCACTTTTTTGACCATGTGACCCATTTTTAAATCTGAATTAATTCGGATACAGATTCGGATTAATTCAGATACAAAACAAAACTGGGGTGATTCAGAAGGCTTAATTTTGGACAAAATACAAAATTGGGTTAATCCAGATTTGGTACAAATTGAAACAGAAAAAATACAAAATATGCAACCCTACTTCTCGCTTGTGTGCTGCCCTGTGGGACCTGATCCTCCGTTGTCAGGCCTTGTCATTAAAGCAGTGCTTTAAAATGGCTTCTTCAGTACTGTCAGAGCATTCAGACTCTGCTCCTATGGCGCTAGAAAACTTTTGCACCTTCAGACGCATTGCCTGGGCCAACGCTACCTCCGTCGATATTGACTCTTTCTTCTGTCCCTTCGGAACTGCAGGAGGAGGAGGAGAAGGAGGAGGAGAAGGAGGAGGAGAAGGAGGAGGAGGCACAAGTTCCTCCTTTACCAGCAGGACAGCATCTGCCATCTGTTCCCAAGAAGAAGAAGCCCCTGCCCGTTTCTTCTTTGGAAGTGCCATTGGTGAAGAAGCCAAAATTGGTCTTGTTGATGCAAGGCTTGAGAGTTAATCGGCCGTCAGTGAGTATGCCAGCTGCAGTACTGGTGCCTTCAATACAGAAGACTGCTGCTCTCTGCTTTGTAATAGTTCCCCGATGGGCAGAATCTGGGCAGGACGCCTGACCGTACCTTTCCTAGAGTGGAACAGGATAGCTTGATGGTGGCTGATGAAGTGGGCTATGTTATTTTGGACTATGAGCCTTATTCTCCGTACAGGGGTGATGTGAATTCAACATGGCTTCCTAGGCATCATTTGCCTCCTATGTGCCATATGGACCAATCCCTCCGTGGGGATCAGGGGGTGTATTGGGATTCGGAGGACTACTCCTCAGAATTTAGATATGGGATCGACTAGGATCGACATGGTCATTCATACTCCATTTGAGAGGAGAGTTGGTCTTGTGGTAGCAAGCATGACTTGTCCCCTTAGCTAAGCAGGGTCCACCCTGGTTGCATATAAATGGGAGACTTGATGTGTTAGCACTGTAAGATATTCCCCTTAGGGAATGGAGCCGCTCTGGGAATAGCAGAAGGTTCCAAGTTCCCTCCCTGGCATCTCCAAGATAGGGCTTGGAGAGATTCCTGCCTGCAACCTTGGAGAAGCCGCTGCCAGTCTGTGAAGACAATACTGAGCTAGATGGACCAATGGTCTGACTCAGTATGTGGCAGCTTCCTATGTTCCTATGATACCGTGACTCTATGCAGGGTTCAGTGTACTATGCAGGAATCGAATTCCCCTCCTGTGGAGAATGGCACTGGGAAGAAGGAGCATATAGACAGTTTCCTTTGGAATGTCGTTCTGGTTATTCTGACTCTGGAAGGTCGCGGTACGGTTCTCAGTACCAGGAAGAATCTGTTACTGGTGACTGGGGGACTAGATGTGCTTTACATAGGGCCCCTTCACATTCAGAAGGGAGGCCTTGCTCTCATTCTCTTCAATGGGACCTGCAGATCCGTGAGTGCATGTTACCATTGGAAGTTCCGATACAGCCTCCGGTGGCACAGCCCTTGCCTATACTGGCTAAAGTGGCAGATGGGTTGATACCATCCACTTTGGATAACCCTTTGGAGGTCCCAATCCTTTCTCTAGACTTGGTTCGAAATCTGGTTGTGCCTCCAGAGACGGAAAGTGAAGGTGGTGACCCTGACTCTCTAGACTCTGATCTAGTTTCTTTGCGATAGTCTCCCTTGGACTTTCAATTGGACTCTAAGCCTGTGTCTCTGTCAGAGGATCTCAAATAATACTCTGCCTATGTAACCCGTATGGCCTTGGCTCTGGGAGTGAGCCTTGATGTGCTTCAAGACTTGTTTGCAATGTGGTTCTAGTTGTTCTAGTTGTTTTTCCATCACAGGACAATGCCCAATAGTGATGTGCCTGGACTGGTCCGGAGGCCATTCTACAGACCTCCAGACCGGTCCAGACATGGGCGGTTCAGATTCGGGTGGTTCGGGGTGGGGGAGGGTTTACTTACCCCTCCCGCCGCTTTCCCCCCTCCAGCGCCCGTATATCCTTGAGTAATTGGGGCAGCAGGATACCTCCCTGCCGCCCCTTCCCCCACTTGGTGGCAGTGCAAAAGGCTTTAAGAAGCCTTTTGTGCGTGCACACACACATATTTTCTTGAGTAAACGGAGTGGCAGGATACCTCCCTGCTGCCCCTTCTTCTGCTTGGCTGCAAAAGGCTTATTAGAAAAATTAATGGAAGGAAGGAAGGCTGTGATGTCACTTGAAAACATGGAATGTATCAATTATCCCAGCCCCCAACATAAATTGGCATGACTGTGGATCTCCAAACTGTCTAGCACCCCCTTTAACAGCCAGAAAGAGAAGACCCAATAAACTCATGGTAACAGGCAGACACCCAGAGAGAGATCAGTACAATTGCCACAGTACCTATAGCTGTGGTGTGTAGCCAAGATGGTGTAGTCAAGAAGAACAAACATGTATGCTCATACATGAGTTCAGCCCCTCCCTCCTACATATAGGGAAGGAAAAGCAAGTTGCCCTGGAAAACAGTCACCAAGCCTTACAAAGCACTCAGCAGGAAACTCATCTAGTGAACATACAAGCCTCCTGAGACAAGATTTGAGTCCCAGGTAAAGAACAATAGACATGTCAAGGATATGAACTGCAGAATGATATAAAATTATATCTCCTAGAAGCAGAAGTAATAAATGGGAAGATGTCCAAGGATATTATCATCACGTTAATGAATAGTTAGTAAGTCATCAAAATCTATGAAGTCTTGATTCTATAAGGACATAAGAAAAATAATGTACTTACTTGAAAAGAGTGTAATCTTCTCTTAATTTTTTGTAGTTGTGCATTCTTTCTTTGAGTATTAAATTTCAACCTTATAAATGATACCAATTTTTTTGTAATTTTAAAACAAATTGGGTTATGAGCAAATCTTCTCTTTTTCCAGTGAGAATAAGGCCAACTTTATTTTTCTTCATAATGTAAGACTTTGAAGCTTGGGTTTATTTTGTTTTGTTTTATGTGGTTTCCCTTTGAGAGCAATTATATCCTTTCTAAAGCATGGCTTCTAGTGCTGGATGGAATACCATAGGTTTAAACAGATCTGTACTCAATAATTCTGCTTGTTTAGATGCTCTTGTAACTCTGTTAATAATTCATTCCATTAACTTTCTTTCTCTGAAATGTGGAAAATGCAAAGCTATAATAGATACCCCTCCCTCCTTTATGGCTATTATCTTACTAGCCATTGCTTTCTGCCATCTTCTTTTTGTTATTTACACCATTCTTAATTACCTCATATTATAGCTATAACAATTTGTGCTTGTTATTAGCTTCCCAAGTACCTAAATTAACCAAACCTTGGGTTAGTTGATCGAATTAGTCCCTACATTCTCGAGAATATTTTGTTTTCCCGTCAGATATTGGAGTGAAGTCATTTCAGATTCAATAGCAGTTGCTTATTACTTACTGTCTCCACTGCCTATAATTTGCTATCTGTAGTTTAGTCTATAACTGGGTATTATTGACTGATAGGGCTGATCTGTTGATGCATTTCGTGCAAAATAATGCAATCATGTAACTTACAAAGTGACATGTGCACCAGGAGCTGAATTAATTCTGTGTCAGGAGATTTCTCTGAAATGATTCTGTTATTCTTATTTAGCATGATTATGTTTTTAGGCACCGAAGACTATGAAGATGCTAGTTTCTTGCAGTATCAACCAAAATTTCTTCCAGCACAAATTTATCCCCTTACATTACAAGGTCAGGAACCTAGACTGAGTTATGTTGCTTCAGTGTCCATCTGTATCCTGGAAGCTTTTCACACGGGACTTTTGAAGCCCTTTAATTCACATCTCCTGGAATGGAGTGGGTGCATTAACAGATCGGCTAGATTTACCCCAAAGTCTCTGCGAGTTATCAGGGAGCAGTTCACACACAATTTGGGTTCTTCACTGCACGATAGAGTGTAGTCCGATTTATATCCTGGGTAAAAAAATCCACTATTTGTGGCAGTTTTTTGGGACAACTTTGAGTTTGTAGTAAAGCCTTCCCATAAACCCGTGGTAGAAACCTGATGTGCATTAAAGTCCCTGGTGGCCACATTTTTTCTTATTCCTGTAAGTTACCTATACAATTTGTGGGGAGTTTCTGTAATCCCTTAATCTGCAGTCCCCCAAGCTTAGGGCTGTGCAAAATGCTTAGTTCAAGTTCTTTAATGTTACAGCCACAAGCCAAAACAGAAGAGAAAGATTACAGTTATATAACAATAAATTGAGTGTATATAATTAAAACAGGCTGAAATTAGAATTAGTTAAAAAAAATTGACAAAATTGAAAACATAGTGATAATAAAAATTTAAAACAGTAAAATATCCGTATTAACCATCCGGTGACGTATATTTATGGCAGCAGCACAGAATTTAGCCACATTAGATGTAATTAAACACTCTGAGTCTGAAAGCAACAAGGAACAATAAAATTGCTCCTGTCGACCGAGAAATTTACAAAGCAAAGGAGTAATGAAAGATTCACGGATATCCTTGTAAAACAGGCAGAATTTAGAACATGTTCAGCAGTTTCCACCTGATCCAACCCACAGGGGCAAAGTCTGTCAGCAAATGGAACCCCTCTATAGCGCCCTTCTAGAACTGCTGAGGGTAAACAATGGCAACGAGCCAAGGTAAAAGCTTTCCTCTAACTCGGAAATTCCAACCAAGTAAAATAATTCATTGCAGAGACTAGATATCTTCTTTCCTCTGAGATGTAAAATTTGGAGACCTTCCCGAGGTCATTTTGCCGTTCAGAGTCGAACACTCATTTAACCAGCAACCTTGCCTGATCAAATCCCAGCATAGACAGAATTGTAACAGAGAGGCCCAAAGTAGCTATTTTAGACTCAATAGACTGGATCCACCTGGAGTCAAAATCATCCTGTAAAATTAGAGGAGCCAGGCCAACTGGATGATAAATTAGTTTGAGCCAGTAACAGAATATAATAATCCAGATACTGGCCTCCACCCTAATAAAGCCAGTCTCCAAACGGGCAGCAGCATTTGAAACAGATCTTGGAATATTAAGGGCAGTTCTCAAAAATTTTGACTGTACACATCCCAAAGTTGTTATATTTGGAAAAAGCCCCAGCTGCGCTCCATAAAGTAGTTGGGATAGTGACTTTGCTTTGAATAGTTTAAAAGCTGCTGGTAAGTAGTAGCCACCTTTTGATCGCAAGTACTGTAGAATGGCAAGTGAGCTTTTCTGGGCATTGGAGGCTGCATAGTTCGCGTGGGCCTTCCTAGTGCCCCCAGCATGGAAAACTACCCCTAGGTACTTAAAGAATGATACCTGCTCAATAAGTTGACCCTCGATCCTCCAAGTGCGAATCTTAGGTCTCCGTGCGGAAGCCATTATTTTGGTTTTCTGGAAATTTATCTCCAAACCCTCCTTCTTGCAGTACAGACTTAATGCGCTCAGCATTTTTTTGAGGCCAATTGGCGTCCTTGACAAGAGGACCGCATCATCTGTGTAAAGCAAGATAGATATATGCCTCCCTGAAAATTTAGGAGAGTGGAAATCTAAATGGCTCAATTGTTCCACCATAGAATTTATGTAGTAATTAAATAATAGTGGAGCAAGTATGCAGCCCTGCTTAACACCTCTCTTAGTCAAAACAGCACTCGTTAGATGCCCTTGAAGGCTGCATCTAACTTTAAGAGAAGTGTCCGAATACAGCACTTGAAGCGGGCATAACAAACGACGGTCTGTGGAGAAAGTGCCCAGTTTTTCCCAAAGCTTCACACTTGAAATAGAATCAAAAGCTGCCTTCAGATCTACGAAGGCAGCATATAAAGAGATTGTACCTGGAGTGGAATATTTCTCAATAAGGTGTTGCAATACTAAACAATGATCGATAGTAGATCGACCCTCCCTAAGCCGGCCTGTTCATCAGCAAGAAGGTTCTCACGATCTAGCCAATCCTTTAACTTTTCATGTAAATGTTTTGCATAGATCTTACCAATGATGTTCAGTAAGCTGATTGGTCTATAGTTGGCCGGATTAGCATGTGTACCCTTCTTAAAAATAGGAACAACAACTGCAACCCTTCACGTTTTGGGGATTTGGCCAGTCCTGTCTATATAAGTGAAAAGTGAGGCCAGGATTGGTGCCCACCATTCTGGATTATTTTTAATTGCCTCCGGGGGAATAAAATCTTCCCCTGGCGCTTTGCCAGGTCTTAATTGTGCAATTAAAGAAAGAATTTCAGAGATTGAAACTGGAGCCCACAAATGTGTAGACTCAATCTCTTGAAAAAGATGTTCAGAGCAAGCATTAGGGTCACTATACAGATCGGAGAAGTATTTCTCCCACACTTCAGGGTGGATGTGACAGCTAGACGGAGTGAAATTATAACTGGAGGAATAATTATATTCTGGCGCTTAACTAAGCGCCAGAATAGCGATGAATCTTTAGTTCTGACCGCCTGGGCTAACATCTTCCAATTCTCCCTCACAGCTTCTCTTTTTTAATGCCATAACAAGCGCTTATATCATCTTTTTTCCTGCAGCAGAATCTGAGCATCATGCCCACTAGAAGTTCTTTTATATTTCTGATGACTAATAAGAAGAGCTTTCCTGGCACCGACACATCCCTTAATCCCTTAATCTGCAGTCCCCCAAGCTTAGGGCTGTGCAAAATGCTTACTATTTTCAGGTGGGCCTGTTTGCTGGCTATTCCCACCCACCCCGCCATGTATTTGCCATTTCTTTTGGTTGCTGCTTCAGCACTATTTCATTTGAGTCTTCTTCCTGGGAATAGTGATGCAGGCCAGTTAGGTATCATATACCAAGTGCATTGATGTCACAATACCATGTTTGCCCTAAGATTTGTCTTAGGGCAAAAAAGGCCAATTGCATTTGTCCTGATTCTGAAGGAGGTTAAGAGAGGCAATGCATCCTTCTTACTGGGGCAATAGGCCAGCACTCTATGCCTTACCATATGCACCTGAGTGATTTAATTACCCACCTTTGAGGTCTCTGCCACTGCATAAAATCTGAACAAATTGCAAATTCGTTCCTCCTCTTGCAAATTCCTCATGAAAAATTGCTGGTTCATGGGCTTTGCTGCTGTCAAAACGTTTCATGAAAGGAGCTTCTTTTGGCTCCACTTCTGAGCAGTTTATTGCTCCTGGAGCCGGTTATAACTTTAGTAATTTGTCCCTACATCCCCAGTACATTATGATGCTTTACTTGCCACTGCACAAAAAAGTAATACTGTTTCCATTCCAGTAGCTAAAACAATTCCCCCTAGCATTATGTCATAAGATTTTTGATTAAAAGGGGGAAAAAAATCATACAATATATCCCCTTTCTAAACCTTTCTGGGATCATCTTTATATTTTAGAAATAAATCCAAAGACGTGGGGCTCAGACCAGTTCACCATGTGTGCATCATTCATGTGCAGAGAGATCCCTATAGGGCACAACAGTGCTTTCTTTTGTCTCCCTTTGACAGTGCATGCACAGGAACTATGCCAGTCTATTTCAGCAATATGTGAAGCAGTCACAGGTCTGCTATTTGCTCTATTGGTGTGGAATGGTGGCTGTGGAGGAGACGGACCCTGTTATGTTCCACAGCCATTCCTCCACACACGGGACATGGGCTGGATCAAGGTCATGATAAAAATAAGAGCAACACAGTAATCCATTCAGTTTATGCTTTCAACTTTAAAACGATGACATTAATGTATGCAGAATCCTAAGAACATAAGAAGGTTCCTTTTGGATGAGACCGAAGTACAGTGTTCTGCTTCCACAGTGGCCAGCCAGATGTTACTGGGAAGCCCAGAAGTGGGTCATGCAGGTAAATAGCTTTCTTGCTATTACTTCCCAGCAAAAGGTATAATGCATAAAGGTATAATGCATAAGAAGCATAATGCCTCTGAACTTGGAGACAGTATATAGTCATAGTGACTAATAGCCACTGAAATATTTATCCTCCGTGAATTTGTCTCATCCCCGTTTAAAGCCACTTAGGCTAGTGGCAATCACTACATCTTGTGCAGTAAATTCTCTAAATTATGTGCTGGGTGTAGAAGTACTTCTAATTAAATGAATGCTGGCCAGCATCCAGACTAACAAAGCACATGTGCAGTATGCTGCATTCCAGACTAAAGCAGCATGTGTACTCTTCCAGAGTGGCCTTTTTCACCAAAAAAAATTCACAGCCAAAAATATGTCTCTGATGGCAATTTGACATTCAGGGACATATTTTTGGATAGCACAGCGCACTTCAAAGAGAAGGGGAGATTGGTAAAAAATAACCCATACCCCTGCATGAGTGTGTGCTGCACACATGCTTCCTTTGTTGCACATGGGCTTTGTTAGTCTAGATCAGGCCTGCTCAACTTAGGCCCCCCAGCTGTTTTGGGACTTCAACTCCCATAAACCCCAGCCACAGTGGCCAATAGCCAGGGATTATGGGAGTTGTAGGCCAACATCTGCAGAAGGGCCAAAGTCGAGCAGCCCTGGTCTAGATGATCCATTGACTCTTGTATGGAAACACACACAATTGTCACTCCCTGTCACTGTTTGATCAGTTCTTCTTTTTCAATTTAAAAGAAAGTATTGTTTAGTTCTAAGCACAGGAAAAGTATGTAAACTTTATATACTTACATAAAGCATTAAAAATGCACAAAATGTACTTAAACTTATGGAGCCCCATCCCCCCTTTATCAAGCTTAACTTTCAAATGTGTAAATGTGGACTTTTCAAATTTTAGAACTTAATTCTCGGGCCAGTAAATCAGAGAATGCCTAAAATCTGGAGGGAAAAGGGATCTTAGTTTCTGTTAAAATGTGCAAACCACACTTATTAAAATAAAAATGATTGGATTTTGTCTAAGGCTAAAAAGATTGATATTTAGGTTAAGCCTCCTGTGGGAAGGTCTAACTTCCACACGTCCTATTTATGGGGATTTTCAAGCTCAATTTACTTACCTATTCAGTAAGGAGAAGGAATTGTCATCACATTCCTTTCATTACGTGATGCAAATGCTATCTCTCCAGTACAGAAATGATTCTTCAAATTAGATGTCAGAGTGTGGGGTTTATTCCAGTAGCTTGAACAAACGTTGAAGAGCCCATGGATTTTTTTTTCAAAGAACAAACATTTTTCTGAGCTCATTTTGTTTATCATTTTATTTTATCCTAGAAAAAAGAGATATTTGGGAAACAGCAAGGAGATAGCACTGGAACGTCTTGAAAACTTTTTGTTGAAAAGCAAAATAACATACTAACATTTGGGCACTTGGAACAACATATCAACAGTTGGGCGCTTACTGGAATGTAAATTTTGAGTCGTCTTATTTTCACAAAAGTCAAATAACAATTCATGGCCACTTTGTGTTTCGGCCTATACTTTCTACTACTTCCCTCCACCTCTTACTATGACAAATATTGAAATATGCCCATACTGTTTATTAATTGTTGAGCTTCTGGCTGACATCCAGACTAACAAAGCACAAGTGCTATGTGAGACATGCTGGTGTTGCTGATGCATTCGACTAACACTCTGTCAGGAGGAAGCAAATTTTGACAACCTCCCTTCCTCCCGGATGGACTCTGTTCCACCCAGAAATATGTCCTTGAGGGTTGATCAGGACATATTTTCAGGTGGCACAGAGCACCACTGGATGAAGGGGAAGTTGTTTACATTTGCTCCTCTGCCACCCACCAATGCAACTGCCAATGCTGTGTTAGTCTGGAACCGCAGCAGTTCAAGCACTTCTAATGTACGTAGTACCCGCACTTCATTAGCCTGGATGTTGGCCACTATGTCTGTAAAAACACAGACACACTCATCTTGAGCTCTGACAAATGTTAGAGGATCAGCTTCTCAGCCATTGCCACCTTTGTTCCTACTTGATCACCTATCCCTCATTTTCTCACTTAAACTCAGATTTGCTGTCTCCTGTCAAGACACTTCTAGCCCACTGTAGAGAGAATTTTAAAATGGCATTTCTTTTCTCTAAGTCAGCTACATGGAGACTTCAAAAATCCAGTTGGACATCAGCAAAAGTCCCTCAGCTATATCCTTGATGTCCAGAACTGGTATGGAAAATGGGAGTAAAAAAACCATAGAATTTTAACCAATGCTTAAAAAAAAAGTGTGAACATCAAAAATTAGTAGTGTATTCTGTTTTAAGTATTGGCCCTTTATCTACGGGTTTTAACCTCTAAATATAAGCCAGGGTATGTAGAAGGTTTACATATTAGAGCAAAGTTAAAATCAGGAGTTAGGCTTCTTTAATACAATTGACTGAAGGGCTATTCTATCAACTCTTAAAGTGCACAGAACAGGAGGGGATAAAATCCATTTCAACAGGTGGACAAAGAACGTGGACAATGACTGTATCCACAAAGGATAATAGATAACTTTTATAGAAAAGAAAGTAGTCATCTCTATGGATTATTATTACACAAATATGTGTGTGTGTGTGTGTGTGTGTGTGTGTGTAATATATATATATATATATATATATATATATATATATATATATATATATATATATTCCAAATGATGATGGATGATGATGATAATCACAATTATATACCACTTTTAAACAGCAACAGAAATCAAAGCTTACAAAATAAAAGCAATGAGAAAATGATTCCCTGTTCCAAACGGGCTCACAATCTAAACAGAAACACAAGATACCAGCACTGGGAGAGATACTAAGCTAGCTTGAATAGGAACAGTTATTATCCATTGCTGGATATGAGAGCCACTACTTTGCCTATTTATCAAGCCACAATGTGGCAATACATTTTGGCTGAGGATTCATAAAACAGTTGTCTCAAATGTTGTTTGTACTAAGCTTATCCATTTTCATTTGGCATGGTGAAATATGTGAACATTAAGAATCATCTGCAAAAAAGTGGATCCAAAAATATTGTAAATGACTATATGCTATAAATGGCTTCATCATTTCATCCAAAGAGGCTCAAAAAGCTATAATCCAAAGATCAGGGAAATTAATATGGATCAGCAAAATTACGATAAGATGCTATTGAGACCCTTTTGCAGGGTTTCTGATTTTCAAACTATATTAAACATTTTGTTTAATTTTAATAATTATTATTACTGATTTAAATGGAGAAACCTGGGCTATGAGAGTTCCTCTACATTTAAAGGGAATGTACATCAATAAGACTTGCCGCTTACAGAAACTGAGATTGTCCTAGTTAATTTTAAAAAAAATTTTTTTTTTTAAGAAAAGAGCATTGGGCCAGTAATGATAAACCATTTTAGATGTTAGCAGATACTTAACTCGTATATTGTTGTCACTTGGGGTAGTGCATTACAATCACAAAACTACAATTTAAACAACATGTTAAGATTTAAATTACATGTGCATTTTTTTAAAAAATGTACTGGTTTAGGAAGAAGGGATTTTCTTCCTACAATTTGATAATGTATTATGATCATGAATGCAGTTGATGCTTCTAACATGGTAATAATTATATTTATATTCTTGAGCATAATTACAGCATAATTACAACAACCTGAAAATATGTATATGTCACTTCCATTATGAGCGTATAGACGGGTAACAAAGGATGACAGATTAAGATTTGTCCAATCCCACCCAGAAAGTGACTGAGAAAACATCTGATCCCAGATCAAAGTCTGTTATCCTATCCACTGGGCATGGTGGCTCTTAAACCAATATTCAGAATGAATTTAGATGTAATCAGTGAGTGCACGTCTAAGCAACATGCTAAATAAGCGAGAAACTATGTGTCTTGTGAAAAATTACTTTTGAATGAGCATTGAAAGGGAGAGAAAAGTACAAAGACACTTTATTTCAATTGTACCATCACAGCTGATATAAAGTTTTTAATTCTCAAACTTCATTTGAATTTTAATAGAACACTACGCAACATCCTTTTGAATAGGCCAATTAAAGTTCTGATTAAATACAGATTTAAGTACTCTGGAAAGTCAAGCACATATTATCTAAGTATTACCAGCTAGAATGCTGGAATCTAAGCAGAACTATACAAAGATAGTTCTACAATGCCCACATACAGGACATCTCTAAAGAGATGAATGGAACTGATCATTGATGGGGTGTGAGCAGAAGAATAATGGAAACACCTGGACACTCTCTCTCCCCAATTTAAGTGATCAGCACAGACAGCTGATCAGCTATTCACAGGTGGGGGAGAGAGATCCTCCAGCAAAACAGCAGGATCACAGCAAATGTTTGCTTAATATATCTATTATTATTATTATTATTATTATTATTATTATTATTATTATTTCTTGTTTACACAGTCAGACAGGTGTTATTGACTGGTTTGTTTTATCCAGACATCGAGTCCTTCCCTAGGACCTGGGATGGCTGAATTTTATTGTCAGTGTTGTTGCTGTTGTTATAGATATCGTCGCAGAATATAGGCTGTTACCAGTAAAGCTGCTTTTTGTAATTGGCTGATGGTGATTTCTGTGGCCCCTATGGTGTTGAGGTGCTCTTCAAGGTCATCTGGAACTGCACCCAGGGCGCCAATTACCACTGGCATTATTTTGGTCTTTTTCTGCCACAGCCTTTCAATTTCAATTGGTAGATCTTTGTATTTGGTGATTTTTTCTATTTCTTTTTCTTCTATTCTGCTCTCCCCTGGTATTGCGATGTCGATTATTTTCACTTGTTTTTCTTTCTTCTCGACTACAGTTATATCTGGTGTATTGTGTGGCAGATGTTTGTCTGTTTGTAGTCAGAAGTCCCTATATATTTTTACATCTTCATTTTCTTCAACTTTTTCAGTTTTATGGTCCCACCAGTGTTTCGCTACAGGTAGCTTGTATTTTTTGCAGATGTTCCAGTGTATCATCCTTGCTACCTTGTCATGCCTTTGTTTGTAGTCAGTCTGTACGATTTTTTTACAACAGTTGATTAGGTGGTCCACTGTTTCATCTTCTTCTTTGCAAAGGCGGCACTTGCTGTTTGTTGTGGATTTTTCTACTTTTGCTCTTGTTGCATTTGTTCCTAGTGCCTGTTCTTGCACAGCCAGTATTAAACCCTCTGTTTCTTTCTTCAAGTTGCCATTCTTAAGCCATTGCCAGGTCTTGGTGATGTCCGATTTTCCACTTATATTGCGCAAATATTGACCATGCAGGGGCTTATTTCTCCATTTTTCTGCTCGGTTCTTGACTTGTTCTTTCTTGTAGGCCTGCTTTGTTTCATTGGTGTTGAACAGTTTCTCGTTATTGACCATTTGAAGTGCATCTTCTTCACTGTCCTTGATATATTCTTCAAGGCCTCTTTTCTCCTCCTCTGCTGTTTGATGGACTTGCAGCATTCCTCTTCCACCTGAGCTGTGAGGGAGGTATAGCCTGTCTACATCACTGTGGGGGTGCAGAGCATGATTGATGGTCATGATTTTCCTGGTCTTACGATCTAGCGTCTCTAGCTCTGCCTGGGTCCAGTCTATTATTCCTGCAGTGTATCTGATAACAGGTATAGTCCAGGTGTTTATGGCATGTATGGTGTTCCTGCCATTGAGTTTGGACTTGAGGATTTTTCTAACTCTCCTGTTGTATTCACTTTCAATTTTTCTTTTAACTTCAGTGTGTGCGATGTTATCAGCCTGGAGAATGCCCAAGTATTTGTAAGGTTCTTTCTCTTCCAGGTTCTTGATCTTGCTTCCATTGGGCAGTTCTATTCCTTCTGTTTTTCTTATTTTCTCTCTGTTCATTATTAATGCAGCACACTTGTCTAGTCCAAACTCCATTGCTATATCGCTACTGAACAGGGTGGACTTGATTTAAATCAAACTGATTTAAATCACGATTTAAATCAGTTTGATTTAAATCAAATCCACCCTGCTACTGAATATACGGACAGTGTTTAGCAGTGATTCGATTTCTGACTGGGACTTTCCATATAACTTCAGATCATCCATGTACAGCAGATGGTTGATTTGACTTGATGTTTTAGATGTTTGGTATCCGAGGCCTGTTTTGTTTAGTATTTGTGTAAGTGGGGTCATGGTGATTACAAACAACAGAGGGGATAGTGAGTTTCCTTGGAAAATGCCTCTTCTAATGCTAACCTGTCCAAGTGTCTCACCATTGATTGTTAACTGTGTACTCCACATGCTCATTGCTTTTTAAATAAATATCTGAATGTTTTTGCTGACACCAGTTGTTCTAAACATTTTAGTATCCGTGTGTGAGGCAATGAATTGAAGGCTTTCTTGGAGTCAATCCATGCATCATTTAGATTTGTTTTTCTTCTCTGGCAATTTTCTAAAATCATTTTGTCAATCAGCAGCTGGTCTTTTGTGCCTCTGGTGTTCGGGCAATTTCCTTTCTGTTCAACTGGAAGCTGTTTGTTAGTTAATAAGTGTTGCATCACTTCATCTGCTATTATTCCAGTTAATAATTTGAACAAGGTTGGCAGGCAAGTTATTCGTCTATAAATACTTGGAACTGCACCTTTTGCTGGGTCTTTCATGATGAGATGAGTTTTCCCAGTTGTTAGCCATTGTTTAATATCACCTCCTTGCAAAATGTGATTGAACTGTTTTGATAGTTGTTTATGAAGGCTTGTTAGGTGTTTAAGCCAAAAGCCATGCAGTTCATTGTTGCCTGGCGCAGTCCAATTTTTAATTTTCTTTGCTCTTTCACTTATTAATTCTGGTGTTATTATTAGATCTTGCATTTCTTGGTTACATTTTTTGACCTCTTCCATCCAGCCTGCTTTTTTAATTATAATCTATTGGATTGTCCCATAATTTCCCCCAGAATTTCACTGTTTCTTCTTTATTTGGTGTTTATACATTTCTTGCAGTTTCTTCTTCTATGCTTTGGTAGAAACGTCTCTGATTCAACTGGAATTGGAGATTCTGCCTGTGTTGTGTGATTCTGGCTTCGTATCTGCTAATCTTCTTTGACACTGCTGTTATTTGCTGCTTTATTATTTCCAGGACTTCTCTAATTCTCCTTGAATCTAGGTGGTATTTTTGGATCAGATACTGTTTGGTGTTTTCATTCTTCAGCTTCTTGTCTTTCATATCTTTCAATTTACTAGCATCTGATCTGAGCCTGGAGATTTTATTTTCTAATCTAATCTTCCATTTAGGTGATGTACTGCTTTCTTTTTTTACAGGTCCATTTATCTTATATCCTAGCTCTTGTGTTATTGTTGCTGTACTGTACATTAGTTGGTTTGTTTCTTGCAAATACTTGGTGGTTATTTCTGCAAGTGCAGCATTGACATCTTTTAATGCCTGGGTAAGTTGTTTTTTGGCAACTGTTTTTAGAGCTGGAAGTCGAACCCTGGTGGTTGTTTGGTTCATGTGCTCAGTTATTTTTTGCTTTAGTTCTTGTTGCTTTTCTGTTAAATGGCATTTGGGTTTTTGAGGTGAAGGCAAAGGGGAGGTTGCCTGGTTTTGATTTTGAAACAGTTCAGCAACGGTGGCATCCTCTATTTCCAACACCTCCTCCATCTGTGCTTGAGCAACTTCTTCAGTTGGTGGTAATTCTTCTTCCATATCTTGAGCCTGTGTTGCTCTTTGCAGTTCTTCCAGCTCAACTCCTGTGAATACTTTATTTCTTATTATGAATCTTCTCTGGTCTTCTAGCCTTTGTTCTGTTATTTCTGTATCTGGATGCTTCTCTTTCCAAATTTGGAACATTCTTTTTAATTAACCTCTTTGCTTAATGTTTGCTTAATATATCTGTTGTTGTTGTTGTTGTTGTTGTTTTACATTTATATCCCACTCTTCCTCCAAGGAGCCCAGAGCGGTGTACTACATACTTGAGTTTCTCTATGATTACAGAATATAAAATAATATATCTGTGAAGTGGTTTTATTTCTGTCAAGTCCAATACACAAACCATTGAAAGTTTTTGATTATTGCTTTGTCTCTTGGATTCTAGTGAACTGAAATTATGTTAAATTAAAGCACTCTCTAGTTAAACTGATGTGTAAAGCAGATATAAATACTTACCAATGCTTAGAAAGACAGTTTTTCCGCACATAGAGTTGAAGGTGAAATACATTTAATGGCCTCTAAAGAAGTCAATTGATGAGATATTTTTATGGGCACAAACGTGAAGGAAAACTATCAATATATTAGGAACATAAAAGACTCTTGCAGTGCAATAAAGTTACACAGAGGCTGATTTACCACCTGTCCTTTCTCACTAGTGACACATAGGTTGGATCAGCTTAAACAACCACTGGCTTCTGGGTCTTTGAGAGTAGTGCCTTGTTGAGGTAAACTATTGTTATGGCATTCAGAAAGGCAGAAGAAGGTAATAGGGTTAAACTAATTAAACTGTTGTAATAACTGAAACATAATACAGTACTGCATTACACTACTCATCTTTAGAGGTGGGGGTAGAATGTAGGAGTTCAAATGCTCAATTTGATAATAAGAATATATTCTAAAGATATTTTCAGAAGAAAATATGTGACTTGAAAGTGTGGTTGCTGAAACTAATAGTCAAGGCTTTGAGTGATCAGAAGGAAATTCATGCAAGGGAATATTCCTGTCCTTCCTCCCTGCACCAGCCTACCTGGATCTCCTACTTGTAAGGGTCAGGGGCAATGTTCCCTCTAAGAGGGATTTCCAGATGTTGTTGACTACAACTCCCAGAATCCCCAGCTGCAGTGGCTATTGCTTGGGGGTTATGGGAGTTGTAGTCAATAACATCTGGGAATCCCTGTTAGAGGGAACACTGGTCAGGGGCCCCTTGAGAATAATAGAGTGGGGTGGGGAGCTTGTAGAAGAAGGGCAGATTGCTGAAAATCTGACAGTGACAGCTTGGTCAGGGAAACTGATTTTCAGCAATTTGCTGTCTCCCCTGCTAAGCGTAGCAAGGCCTTAAAGATCCATTGTAGATGAGATGCCAACTGCTTTAATTTGAGGATAATCTGTGCATTCTTTTGTTGGTTTACTGAAATATTCCATAATTATTATGTTAGCAAAAGAGAGAAAAAATGGCTATAAATCTGCTTATTTGCTAGAAAGCAGGAACTTTAAGCATTTTCTAGAGTTAAAAAGTAAAAGTAAGGAATGAACCATATCAATAATAATATTGAAGCAGACCTCTTATGAGGTTTGAGATTATTTCACTGTCTGGGATAGGTTTTCTTGATTTTTAATTATTTGAAAGCAGGCATTTAAAAGTAAAGCGGTGAGACTAAGTCACACACACACACACACACACACACACACACACACACACACACACACTTTTTAGTCAATTAACCTACTTTTTCTCAGGTCAGAAGAATTTTATAAATTGAGAAAGTGAGATGTCAATAAGCGTTAGCAAAGAATTTGAGGCACAGCAGGAGACCAACAGGATCTGCACAACATTAAATTGAAACATTAAATCTATTTATTTCAACATGGATGTTTATTTTTTGCTAACCGAAAGTAAAGGTATATAGGGAAAGTGACATAGGACAGAGATTAACCTCCACCCTCCATGTTATGGTCCTGATCTGAGGGAGGAAGGAAGGAAGGAAGGAAACACATTTTATGTTTTGTAATTGACAATAAGCCTGGACTATGCAAGAAAAGATAAACAATCTTGTACAATCCCAAGCTTTGTGTCAAACTCCATCTGTCATTAGATGTGTCATTTCTTTCTTTCTTTCTATCTTTCTATCTTTCTATCTTTCTATCTTTCTATCTTTCTATCTTTCTTTCTTTGCAGCTGCAGGGACCCTGATCTATTTAAATGGATCAAGATCAGAAGTTCAGTATAGGGCTGGGGATTTTTTTAAAATTCCCAATGAAAATGCCTCCTTCAGAAGCTGAAATACCAACTGCAAAGGATCAGAACTGGATGAGGGCTGTGGAAGAATGGGGTTCAACCCTTTCCTCTACACCATTTCCCTATCAAAAATCAACCCTCCCTGGGACTATTTGGTGGTACTGGTACTATATTGACTCCCTTCTTCTATGGCTCTCATCCAGCTCAGGTCTTTTACAGCTGGTATTTAAAATAAAGAGGCCCCAATGGTACATTTAATAGCATGTGTAGTTTGACTCTTAGTATGCACCAGAGCTTTAAAAACTTGGATCTGCATTATTACCCAACATGAGATAAGGAAAAGAAGACACAAATTAATTTTTAAAAAATGAGTTTACTTTTTATCCATTATTAATTAACCTATAATAATAGGTATTTTGAAACTGGTAAAACACAATGTGGCTATTCTCACAAGCAGCCTAGTCCAGGCTAGGTAAGCCCAGTCTAGGCTAGGCTGCTCGCGTGCAGCGCTAGGATTGCTCCTGATCCTGCCCCACCTAAGCTGACTTTTAACCCTGGCCTTTAGGGTTAAGGGCACAAATATGACAGAACTGGTCTTGTGGTAGCAAGCATGACTTGTCCCCTTAGCTAAGCAGGGTTCACCCTGGTTGCATATGAAAAGGAGACTAGAAGTGTGAGTACTGTAAGATATTCCCCTCAGGGGATGGAGCCACTCTGGGAAGTCCAGAGTGGAATACAGAGTCAGGCACACAGAGAGCTCAACTCCTGGGGGGAATTCCCCAGTGCTCCATGCTCATTGTGCAGTGCATTTTAGGATTCCTAGAGGCCAGGGAAATGAGTCCAGGCCTCCACAGATCTCTAGAGAGTAGTGTGGATCATGTGGGCACATGGCAGTGTGCCATTAATGCAATGGGACCATGCATTAAACTGCTAAGGTCTCTCCAACGCAATGAAAATGTAAGTTAAATAAGCATTGTAACTGTTGGGTTGAACATAAATGAATTTATGAAGTGCTTAACAATCTGTTTTAAAAAGCATCATAAAACACAGATATCTTTTCCAACCATAAAATCTCACAATTAAAACATAGGTAAACTCAACATAATAGAATCTAAATCAGCAACAATAAGGCAATTAGAATCATCATCGCTTAAGGCAATCAAAATATCCAATACAACCACCACCAAATCTCAAAGCCTTGCTGAAACAGATGATGAGCCTTTGTGAGTGATCAGGAAAAGTGGTGCAGAAAGTTCTGAAGATTGGTACAATAACAGAATATTATCATTTCTAATTGTGTCCATCAGTATTTATTATTGGAGTTATAGATGGAACAGAAGGACATCATTATGAAATGATTTCACCACACATAATTATATTCTGAAATTAACATATTTTCTTATGGGTCTGTTGATTTTGGATGTGCCCCTGTTTCTCCAGGTTTGGAAGAGGAGGGAATGCACAGCCTGGTTATATATGGTTGTTCCAAAGTTTTAAATTTTGGATTGCTGTCCTGCTTTCTCCTTTGATATAGCAGTCAGCAGTTCAGCCAGTATAATCATCTGTACTTTAATTTCCTCTATGCTGGCCAGAAGCACTGCACTAGCAATCTGTGCTTCAGCTGAAGTTCCAGTGGGGACTGAGGTCAAGCACAGACTTCAGTCTCAAAAACTGGATCTGAAGAAAGCCTGGATGAAATAAGTTATTTTTGTGGCCCATCCAAGAAATGCCTCATCTTCAGCTCCGAAGATGAGGCAGCACAGAGATGAAGATGAGGATGCATCATCTTCATCTCTGTGGCAATACCATGACATGACATCAGCCCAAGGGCTGAGGCAAGACTGAATGAGCTCAACACTTAGGACCATCCAACCCAGAAGGAGCAGAGAGTGCATCGTTGCGACCCAGTTCCCCCGACCCATGGGCACAGGACACAATCAAAGCCGCAACCCACCCAAGTGCATGGACCACAGTTAAATGAAAGAACTGTTAAAATTCATTATTCCCTGTTTGGCCTTTCACAACATATTATTAGATGCTTTTAAACCTTTATCATTATTGACAGAATTATAACATGGTATTGTAGGAAAAACAAATGCATCCTGATGTCCTCATGACTTTTAATATGAGAGGATAATCAATGTACATCAGCCTTCATGCTTAACTATCCAGATTAAATCCTCCTTAAATTTTCTTTTCCTGTTAGATTATTGTACAAAGTGACTGCAGCTGACCTTTTAACAATAGATAGTGGAGAGAAGAATGAATTTCCCACTAAAGCACAGCTCACTGGCTATAGGAGATGTGATTAGATCTCTGCCACTGATATACATTTTTAATATGTAGCATCATCAATCATCCTTACTGATTTCAGTTTAGATTTCTCCTGAGAACAGCCTGTGAGTTCTGCTATTGGTGACATCCAACATGTGGATAAAAATAGCATCTTCAGGCTAGATAACTGTTATGATAATATATCAATGCTCTCCAGAGAATTTGAACTGCATGGGATAACATTTGGTTTACAGTACTCTTTCTCCTTTAACTAGCTTGAATTTTACTAGTCAAAGTGCCAGTCCTTTGTTTTGTTAATCTACTTGAAGATTCGTAGCTGTATTTGAACTGTGTGGACTACTTGTTTGGGGAACACTGATTCCACTTTCTGGTTCATAGAAACATGGGCTATCCTGATTTATGAGGAGTCCATGCAGCAAAAGAACTTGGAAGCACTGGGGTGCATTTTGCTGCATACCAAAGTAAAACAGAGCTGCATTACCCCTGAAAATATATCCCTGAGTGGATTTAATGATATTCCCTTCTCACTTTTAAAGCCACCTCCTTAATGATGACTGGCTGAATTCAAGGGCTGAACAGTTTCCAGTGAGAATTTGCCACAAGAGTAATTTGGTTAATTTTGATTCAGTTTTATTTTAAAGCTGAGGAATCCAGCTGCATATATTTTCTATTTTGGAACTGTAGATCCATTTGGGTCACTTGAGCAATCCTATATGTATGTATATCTTTCATTTGAGTAATTCTATGTATTTGTATTACCTCAAAAATTGTTTACGTTTGATAAAGCATCAAAACATGTTATTATCCAGAAAACATGTCAGATGTATGTTTTATATGTATATATTGATTTTTGTTTCTACTTAGAGTCATTTGTAGCTTTCTTTTCATATGTTTGTTTTGATCATGGTTTTTTTTAATAGAGATTCCAGTTTGCTGTTTGGCATTCCAGGGTAAAGCAGCGCTCTGTCACCTCTGAGAATCTATCCCTGGATGCATTTAATGATGTCCTCTCATCCCTTCTAGAACTGAGGAGAATATCAGTCCTGCCTTTCTGTTAATTTTGAGGGTCGTGCCTTTGCACACATGAAGCACAAATGTTGGGAATTTTAAAAAATAGCATAAATATGTCAACAGAAAGCTATTGGTTCTTTTGAAGGTTTTAATGGAAGTAGTGTTTTAGCATCTCTCTCTCTCTCTCTCTCTCTCTCTCTCTCTCTCTCTCTCTCTCTCTCTCTCTCTTCTCTCTCTCTCTCTCTCTGCCTTTGCCCATGTCCTTTGGAATGCAAGATAAGGCTGTGATCCAAGATCACTCATGGAGAAACCATCTGAGAAAATTCTTCAAAATTTCTCCTTAGGAGGAACCCTGAATTCAGAGATAATTTCATTTTCTGGAATTTCAGGGTTCAAGAAGAAAGAATTTCTGATTTTCCTTGGGGGGAATCTTGAAAGCTCTGAAATTCAGAAAGAATTTTCACTTTAGAAATTTTCGTATATTCCTAGCACCTGCATTTGAGTAGGAAGACCAGCCAGTCAGGGCATGAATCTGAAGGCTTGCCTGCCTGCTTTGGTTCTTTCCCCATTGTGTGGTAAGAAACTGCACAGATGGTAGAATCTCCCTAGCTGTCACCTTAACCTACATGGCAGGAACCCAGACTGATGGGAGAGGTGTTTCAGGTTATTTTATCATTGCAGATCTGCTTATTCTTCCAATAGAGTTCTGGCCCTTGATTTAAATCACATTTAGAGGCTATCCACACAGGCAGACTCAAGCCTAGGAATTTACCTGAGGCTTTAGCCTGGGGTTAAGGGCATGAGCACACCCTTAACCCCAGGTTTGGGGTTGATGTGTATGTGCCAGCTGCAGGCAGGCCATGCACACAAAGAGCCAGGCAGCAAGAGCACCCAGCTGAGATAGGATCCCTCAATGCATCACGCTCCTGGCACAGTGCATTGAGGGATGCTGGAGGACTTCCTCCTCCAGCTCCCTGCTGTGCCTTGCACCATGGCACCAATCTTGTGTTGAGCGAGCAACAGAGCCAGCAGACAAAAGCAATCATGTGCAGAGGCAGGCAAGAGCCTCCCTCCCCAACAGCCTCCACCCCCCCCCACCCCCAGTTTCGGTCTTATGTATGACTTTGTAGTGTCTTGGGTCTTTATTCCAGGATTCTGGCAATTCATTTACTTGCTGAGACACATGTTTCCCAAAATTACTTTTTAATTCAGCATGTGTGCTGCTTCATCTGCATAGTGCTTTTAGAGCTGTTCCAAACTACCTGCTGCATTTAATGTTGTTTAATGTTGTTTCTACAGTTGCTTTTGTTTTAAATAACATGTCACTTCATTGTTAATATTGTGATGCTTCGTCATTAAACTGTTCACTGCCTTGAAGGTACAGATTATAAAGTGGAGTATAAATATATTAATAGATACACAAATATAAAATAAGTACTTATTCATTTAGATGTTCCTCTAGACAGAGAAGCCCTTTACACAATCGGTGTGAAGCACCAGAGGGGTTTTTGTGCTCTTCCCGCAGATGATCAAATAGCAGCTCTGGGCGGCTGGATCAGCCGCTCACATGACTGCAGCTCTATCATGGAGCCGGCAGGTGCGGTGGGGATCTGGGCCCATGTGGCCTCTGAAAGTTCCAGGATGTCCCGTGCAAGCATGCAGGGCATCCTGGAGAGACCTCTGAGCCTGGGAGTCACCTCATATGCTGCCATGGCTCGGAGCCGCGCCATGGCGGCCACAATCAGAAAACCCGGGTTAGTGGAGCTCTCATTCCACTAACCTGGGCTAAGGGGAGGGAGACTTTGGCGGTCTAGCTGCCAGAGAACCACCAGGCTCGCCCACTGGTTCTCACAATGGGGAAAAACCAGGCTGGGCTTCTTTAGCCCAGTTTTCCCCGATCATGAGAATAGCTTCAGAGTTTTTTAAAATCTAGAAATGTGTTTATTAAAAAATAACAAAAGAATCGATCCTACTTCGGTCATAATTAACACCTTAGGGCATAGAAGTAATTTTTTAACAGTACTTAAAGTTTGCAAGCTTTACACATTTTCGTTTCCCCAGTTGGTGATTATCGTAACAAAAAGAGAAGCGAAAGCTTCCATTTCATTCAGTCAGGAACAAACTGTACATTCATAAGGTTTATAAAGGTGACTCACGCTTTCTGTATGCAAAAAAAGGGGAGACCAAAGTCCCACGGTGCTATGAAATTGTTTTTTATAGCCCAACACGTATCGCCCGAAGCCTTCTTCAGGGGCAAAATTTCTTCCAATGAAATCCTGTCATACAAAACCAACTTCTCTACTAACAGGTAAAAAAATCCTTAGACTAGCCAAGACTCCTTAAGCAGACTTGCTGCTATCTTCCTCCCATAAGCTTAGTACCTCAGGCCCTTTCAACTCTGGTTTCATGTTATGTGAGAATGGGGTGATTCTCCCTTACAGAAGTGTGATAGGAAACTATTTTCCCTTACAGAAGTGTGATGGAAAACTATATTGTCCTCTGCCAAGAAATATGCAAGGAATATACAAATGAGAAAAAGCAAAATATGGAAGACAAAATACATAACATGTGTTGTAACATGTTCTTTGCCATGTGCATATGTTATAGATACCTCCACCTTCAAATGCATTTCTGTGATAACTCGAATTAGCACACAGTACAATATCTAGGTCAGGAATTACAGACCCTGCTTAGCTACAGAGGGAAGTCACATAGGGAAGTAGCAAAACACAGAAATGTGTCAGCACTAGCTTACAGTTGTACTCCTGATACAGTAGAGCAAGTAAGGTCTTCTGAGGGGCTATCTGAATGGTTTTTACTTCAGATATTCCCCTAGAAATGTTGCTTTAATCTCAAAATAGAGAGTTGTAATCACAGAAATAACTGATTACTCTATCCATATATTGCTCAGGATAATTTCAGCACATGACTGAGCAAGCAGGCACATGACTGAAGACTAGCTGCAGCTTCCCACATGTAGGGAAAACTGAGTGAACTAGACATAAGCTATCACCTATAAGCTTTATATTTCTTAGGCTTAAATCATTCACTTCATAAGTATAAAACTGTACAATAAGTATCATATAAACCAAAGTAATTGATCCTTTCTCCCATTTTTAATTCCCTCAGAAAGCTATATGTTTTGAAGAAATAATGGTTGTGTCACTTTGGTTTCACGTTGCCATCGTAGGACAAAAATTGACTGGATGCAATTCTTGTTGCAGTCCTTGCCATGAGTTCTCACAGCTCTTTAATGCTTGATAAGTTCCCAGTTTCATTACATATTCTCATTCCCATAACAAAGATTATAATGAGAGAAGAAAATGTCATAAAATTAATCCATTCTCATAACAGACTGTAATGAGGACAGAAAATGGAGCAAAATTAATCCATTCTCATAACAATCTGAGGATTGTAATGAGAACAGAAAATGGCATGGAATTTATCCTTCTTCTGACAATTTTAAAATTGTAACCAGGCAAAAATGTATAAGAGATTAACTGGCCCTCAGGACAAAGATTCTGACTAGAATGAAGAAGGAATTATACCAAAGTAATCTATTCTTGTGACACATTCTAAAAATGCAACACAATGGCTATGATTATCTATGGAAATCAGTAATAATGTTAAAGGGTCACAAAACATCTATCAGCTTACATTTTTCCAACCACCTGAGGTAGAAAGAAAACAAAACTTGAAGGTGAAAATCTTGTCTGTGATGGCAAAAGATGAAAATAACATCTTAAATATTTTAAATATTAGCTATGGAGCTTTTCACAGCCGCCTAATGGCGCAGTGGGGAAGCAGCCTGCCTAGAGAGCAGGAGGCTGTTCATCCGAATCCCCACTGGTGTTTTCCCCAGAATACGGGAAACTCCTACATCAGGCAGCAGCAATAAAGGAAGGTGCTGAAAAGCATCATCTCATACTGCATGGGAAAAGGCAATGGTAAACCACTCCTGTATTCTACCAAGAAAACCACATGGCTCTGTGGTCGCCAGGAGTTGACACTGACTTGATGGCATAATCTTTATGGAGCTCTTCAGTTGTGTCAATCAATAGTATGTTCAGTGAATATCTGAGGGAACGAAAAGAAGCATGGCTAGTCAGCACCCATATTGATGGCACCCTAGCCATGCCCTAGCCATGCCCTTGGGAATCCACAGCTGTCTGCATAGGTAAGCACTGACTGCAGATAGGTGTTTCCAGCACAATTTAGAATTCTCCATCACTCCTTGTTTTAAGCACTAAATGCATAGGGCTCAGAGAGCATGGTGAGTGAGGGTGCACATGGGGTGTGTGGCATGCTCATATACCCCCCACATTATATCCACTGAACACACATTAACTGAACATTGTTGAATGCATAGTGAAACAGATCAGGTAAGGAGCTACTACAGAGTGCTATAAAGTACAGTGTGCCGTTGAGTCACTTTTGACTGCTGGTGCCCACAGAGCCCTGTGGTTTTCTTTGGTGGAATACAGAAAGGGTTTACCATTGCCTTTTCCCATGCAGTATGAGATGATGCCTTTCAGCATCTTCCTATATTGCTGCTGCCCGATATAGTACCAGCAGGGATTCGAACTAGCAACCTTCTGCTTGTTAGTCAAGCATTTCCCTGCTGTGCCACTAAAGCAAATGTGTAATATAGTCAATATTTATTGTGCCCTTTCACCATAAACGTCAGTCATGTTACCCATTGCTTCCCTTCACATGTTTGGGAGAATGCCTATACAACACTTACAGCTTGTATAAATCTGGGATAGTCACATCTTTGAGTTCTAGCAAATCAAATGAATTATATGTAAAAGTCCCACCTCCCCACAAAGTTATTGATTATAATGCAATAAATTGGTAAGGATTCCCTCTTATTAAATTCAACAGGGGCTGAAGCTGGATTATAATGCCTGATGTGGTGACAGTGCTGGTGGTTAGCAGCCATTTTATCCTGACCACAACCATGCAAGGTTGCTTAGCCTGAGACACAGTGATTGGTTCAAGACCATCTTGGGCTTTGTGGGGAGGTCAGAAGTTCAGTGATACAGCACAAGCTAAACTCCTGGGTCTCTCCCAACAGAGCTGGGTTCTGTTTGACTCCTGTCAGAAAAAACTCCTGTCTGAAATCTGGAGAGAAGCTGTTAGTCAGTAAAGACAACCCTGAGACTAAACAATGGTCTAACACAGTATAAAGCAGTTTCATAAGTTCATGGTTGAGTGGGAATTTGATCCAGGGTATTCCCAGTCCTACTTGAGCTTCTATTTTATGTATTTATTAACAAATTTTATCCCATCTTTAAGCCTCAAAAATGCAGGTGGCTCATAACAACATTTAAAATACCATATCACTCTAACCATTGCATGAAAGTAAAGAGTGTCGTCAAGTCGATTTTGACTCCTTGCACGCACAGAGCCCTGTGGTTTTCTTTTGGTAGAATACAGGAGGGGTTTACTATTGCCTCCTCCCATCGCAATATGAGATGATGCCTTTCAGCATCTTCCTATATCTCTGCTGCCCGAAATAGGTTAGTGGGGATTCGAACCAGCAACCTTCTGCTTGTTAGTCAAGCATTTCCCCGCTGTGATACTTAAGGTGAAGTAACCATTGCATTACAAAGAGGCTATTCACAAGAGGAGTTTGGGCCAGCCTGGGCTCGGCTGCCCGTGTGAAACACCAGGATCAGTCCTGACCCCAGTGCTGACTCAGCCCTAGGCCCGGGAATTTACCTCAGGCATTAATCTGGGTTTAAGGGCATGATCATAACGCAACTCCAGGTTCAGGGTTCTGTGTGTGTTTGTGACACATAGAGCCAGGAGGCAAGAATGTCCAGCTGAGAGAGAATCGCTCAGTGCACCATGCTCCTGGCGCAGTGCATTGAGAGATGCCAGAGGACCTCCTCCTCCAGCTCCCTGCTCTGCCACTGGCTGTGGCTGCTATCATGTGCTACAGAGAGCACAACCTTACTGTCTCTCAAATAACTTTGAACGCATCTCTTAAAAAAACAACCACAACCATGGATCAATTTCTGGTGCTTTAGAAGAAAATATACTTTTTGTTTGCATTTACATATTGCGGAAAAATCATTGGAATTTTATATGAAAAGCTTTTCTCATTTGCAATATCCCATTCCTTTTTCGTTTCTGGGTTTCAATACATCTTCAAGAAAATGTGTCAACTAATTTCCCCCTTTCTTTCAATATTTGCAGCTTTCTTCTATGAGATTGGGTCTGACTTTGGCAGTACATCAACAAAAAGAAAACCCAGAGGGCGTTACACTCAGGGCTTCTACCCCGAATCTACTTCAGAGGAGAGTATGTGCATTCACACACCAGCCAAACCTACCCCAAAGTCCCTTCGAGATTCTTGAACCCACTCCACACACAAATCAGGCTTTGTCATGCAAATTCTAGCTTATCTCAACGTATGGATTTTTAAAATGCTGGTTTTAAGCTACTTTTTCTGAAAACACCAGAGCAAATAGGGAGAGGCACTGACATAGAATCATTAGCATGATAAGAGGGATATTCTCATTAGGAATGCAGATTTCACTCTTAAGGAAGCTCTCACTGCTCTCCCCCCCATCTGCTAGAAGGAAAACACGAAGCATGCCATGTGAATTTGTTTCAAAACAAAACTGGGGAGCAGAAGGGAGGGGCTGTTTCCCTCAAAGCCACGAGTGTAGTTCGAAGTGGCTTTGCTCAACATTTACCCCAAAGCATGAAGCCATGTGCAAATAACTCCCCGGCCTGCAATCCTATTCACACTTACCTGGGAGTCAGTTCCATTTGACACAATGGGACTGTGTTCTTAGTTTTGAGAGGCTTGCACTGTAAATTCATGAAGCTTTTCATATAATAAATTTACTCATTCTTATCACAGAATGAGCCCTTTGCTTTTCAGGTACATTGCAGGTGACTTGTCAAGTGATGCAGTGCCAAATGTCTACAAGGGGAAATATTCAAAAGGTCAACACATTCTTTTCACCTGCAAATGTTACAATTAGTTCTGGTAGTACTTAGCAAGTGAAATGAGGCTGGTGCTGAACACAAGTTGTATCTCTGCCAGTTTGGGTGATATAGAGCAATTAGTAATTAGTTGGCCTTTCTCACCAATAGGTCTCTTTCTCCTGTTGATGGAAATGTCATGTAACTACTCCCCCCCCCCCCGCCCCGGCCCACCGCCAACGTAATATATCTGAAAGGGTTTCATTCTTTTTTTAAAAAACCCACAAAAAAACTTAGAGGCCTGGAGCCAAAGATTTGGCTGGTAATTTTGAATCAATATGTGAACTCATCTTAGCAGCTAGAGGCCAGATAATCTTTCCACAGCTAGCAGAGGCTCCTGACACTGTTCAAGGGCTTCTGAGCCTTGGTCTGCTTCTTTGAAGTGGTGGTGGTGGAAGGCTTAAAGCTTATGTTGCCTCTCTTCCTCATTAGGCGAGTTTTCAAAAACACTTTTCATTCTGTACATCTACAACCCATACCTTGCCTGGATTCCAGGATGAGTACTGGCAGGTGCTTTACAGATGGTTGCACATGCTCAGCATAGTAATATGTACAGTCAGCATTGAGAACAACACAGTTCCCAGGGGCATCTCTAGTGCTCCCAGCAGTCTTTCTTCTGACTTCAAATTCATAGAATTTTAGAGTTGAAAGAGACATGGAAGGTTTTCTAGTCCAACTAGGGATGTGCGAGCCGGCTCGGAAGCGAGCCAGCTGGCACTCGAGTCAGCTTGGCTCGAAGGCTCACAGGTCTGAGGGCAAGTCGAGCCAAGCCCCCGCCTCGGGGCCCAAATTGACTGGTATACTTGCAAAGAGAAATCCAGCAAGGATTTCTCTTTTACAAGTAATGGTCTAAATGCGGTGGGAGGGAGGACCAGGGAAAAGGTTGTAGCCTTTAAGTATTTTACCTTTAAAAGAAAGCCGTGGTGGGGACCGGGGTGGTGGCAGCCATGGCTGTGGTGACCAAGGAAAAAACAAGGGGAACACGGGTAACAGACAAAAGCTATATAACAAAACCCATTTTGTTATATAGCTTGTGGCTGTGGTGACAGCAGAGGCGGTTGTGGGGGCTCCTTCCATCGCAAGTCTCCCAAGTGGCTGTGCTGTGGCCCGTTTTGGGTCTTGTACAGGCAGCTGCAGTGGCGGGGAGAATGAAGGTGGCAGTGGGGGCTCCTTCCACCCACCCCCATCCCCTGCTGGCCTTCTAAATGACCAGGCACCTGCACTGTAGTCCGTTTTGGGCCTCTGTGCACACATCCGTGTTTTGGGCTTCTGTGCATGCATGTATGTGCGTAGAGGCCCAAAATGGGCCACAGCATGGCCGCGTGGTCATTTGGCAGATTGGCGAGGGTGGTAGTGGAAGGAACCCCTGTCACCACCTCCACTGTCCCCACCACCACTGTCCCCACCACCACAGCCCCCCCTATGAGTCTCAAAATGAGCTCTAGAGCAGACACCATTCACTAGGGAGGCTGGCAGGGATGGGTGGAAGGAGCCCCCACCTCTGCCTCTGCCATTCCCGCAGCCGCAGCCATGGCAGCCACCATGGCTTGCTTTTAAAGGTAAAATACTTAAAGGCTACAACTGTTTCCCTCTCCCCAGCAATGCATTTAGCCCTTTACTTGTAAAGCCCTTTACAAATATACCCTTTGAGCCCCTTGAGCCAGCTTAACAGCAGGGCCGGGGCCGGGCTCATTCAAGCCTAAGTCCGAACCAGGCAATCTGGTTCCATGCACATCCCTAAGTCCAACCCTCTATTCATTGAAAAAATCTGCTACAAACCCTTTTCACGTGTAATGCTGCCAATGTTATGTTGCCTGTCATGCTATAATTGTGCATTTGATTTTTCTTCATTTATCTCTGTTTGAACTTCAACTTGTTGGTTTGGACCCCCCCTGTTCAAGTTTGTAAAGATTGCTTTAAATCTTAATGCTGTCTTCTGAGGAGTTAGTTATCCCCACCAGCTTCATGTTGTATTCAGATTTGGAAAGCATCCTCCTTCAAGTCATTGATAAAAATGTTGAACAGCACAGGGTCCAACATAAAGACCATTCCCTTTTTAACTTTTGTTTGATTTTTTTTTAAAAAAGATTGAAGCGCTCTGGAAGAGAGGTTCAGCTTTTCTTGTTGTTGGATTTTCAAAGACAAAGACAATAATGTAGTCAGAGACACTGGCTAAAATTGCATCAAGGATATTGCAAGCATCTTTTTCTTGCTTCCGGTGAACCTATTCAACAAACAGTTCGGCATGGATGAGATCCTCCAAGCAGTGGAGAAGTAGGACACTGATTTGCCGGGTATCATATTGGAACTCAAAGGTTCAGTTTTACTATGGAGAAAATTTTGGAACAAAGCTGATCGGCAGAATGCTCCTTTGACTGCAATTGAAACTGTTGTTGTATTGTCAAATGGTTTCTACCCAAATTTGAATTGACTGTTTGGTGTGTTTCCTGTAACAAGTATTGTCAAAAGATCATTCTCTTCCTTAAAAATGAGTAAATCTGTTTTAAGGTCAACAATGTTGGAGGAGTGCCTTAATGGCCTAGGTTTGCTTTATATCCACCATGACATCACTGCAGAACTGGGAAAAGTATTAAATGCATTTGTGATTAAGCACAAGATAAAATTGCATTTAAAATAATTGTAATTATGCTTCTACAATTAAAAAGAACCTTCTTAATGAGAATGCTCTTTTTTCTTCAGCCTTATTTTTAATGAAAAATTTGCATTAGAAATATATTGTCATTTTAATATGAAATATATATATGAAAAATAATTTTCACATATGATACATAATTTTCATATAATATCTTTTATTTTTAAAGAATCCTGTTGCACACCCTGTAATTTCCTACTGGATCTGCCCTGGGAAGTATTATTAATTCTAAATAATGCTATAAGATGCTTTGAGACTTTCTGGAAGAATGGGATCTACATGTAACAAACTAACTGGGCTTTCCTCTTGTATAGAGCTGAATGTTTTTCAAAATTCTTTCACAGCTTGCTACACCATATTCCAGTTTTTCCCTTCTGAAAGCCATGCCTCTTTAGTCAGGGGCAGCCCTTTCATGAGGTGAGCTGAGCTGGTCAGTTCAGGCAGCCAATTATTAAGGTGCCAGAAGACACCAAGATGCCCTCCCACTTGAAACCAAGAGAGAGAGAAGTGGAGGAGGGTGCATGCAAAGGAGGCAGATTCGGTGCCCTGCCTCAGGCACAAAGAAGTCTTCAGCTGCCACTGTCCTTAGTTAACACTCAAGTTTGGACAGCAAGCAGATTTTGCATATAAGAAAGAACCATGCAGGTACAGGTACAATTGCATAACACTTGCTTTAAGGGGTAATAATAATTTCACTTCCACTTCTGCTTTGCGATGTGAAATAGTGGTTTAGAAATGCCTTCAGGACTCTTCATGTTTCCAATTTTCTGCAAACAAATTATGAACCCTCCATAACTGGACAGACCATGCTAGTTGACCTGGCCAACATACCCCACAGGTTAACACAGGCATTGCAGAGCAGCCCAAACTGCTGTGAGGCTATAAATAATCCAGCAATACAAGAGGGCAACAGCAGATCTCCTGGCCTCTTGTATGATCACACATCATGTGCTACTTTCATTGGGAATAACTGATGCAGTGCACAACATGTGATCACACAAGAGTTAGCACCTGCAGTGACACAGGTGGTACTGTGCTGTGCATGATGCTGCGGGACACATCAGCCACTGGTTGAAAAGAACATCTTCTGACCATGCACACAATGCCAACTCATTAAACTGAACTATCAGCTTCCTTCTGTATATAATTCTGCCTAGATAGGAGACCTTATATTGTGTAAAGCTAATATTTCCTACAAATATATATTTACTTTTAATATGTATTAAAACGAGCGAAATAAGTAACAAACAGTTTTTCTTCTTCTGGAGTCCAGTATAAATAATCAGAACTCATTTACACAAGATATGCCAAGTATAATGCATAATGGAATTCCCATTATTATGTTCCATCCATTACGGTAATGTATTGCATACAGACTATCCATATGTTACATTACAGATGCATTAACAGATTATTAGATGGCTCAGTAAATTTCTGTATTTAGACTCAAGTTTAGTTGTTAAATGTTTATTACTAGGGAACACTGAAATCAGGATTCATTAAAAAAAGAAGACAAAACCTCAGAGGAATAGTTAAAACTGAAAACGTTTTAGGTGTCTATTACAGCTGTTTGAAGTGATTTAATACTGTAAAAGATTGAAGTTGACAGCTAAATGTACTTATACATTCTTAACTATATCCATCCATCAGTTTATTAAATGTCAATAGATAATAAAATAAAATAAACAAAACCATTACTGAGAACTAATGTTATAGCAAGGTTTAAGAAGAATTTGGTAAAATGGGCATATGGTGAGCATTGTTACCTCGGCAGGCAACAACAATCAGCATAATTAGTAAAAGAGGTGACAGTACTCACCATATGCTCAGAGACACATGTTACCATATGCCCCAGCTGTTGCTACTAGCCTACGCAGGTAGTGAATTGGAGGACCTAGCCAAATTGTGTTTCTATGGTTATGATTTTGTAGTCAGTAGAATATCTCAGACAGGACATCATCTCTTACCCCCAGGGCGTGAACATCATTGATAAGAACATAAGTAGATCCTTGCTGGTCCAAGAAGGTCCATCCAGTCCAGCTTCCTGTTTCACACAGTGGCCCACCAGATGCATCTGAGAAGCCCACAGGCAAGAGGTGAAGGCATGCCACCTCTTGCTTTTGCTTCCTTGCAACTGGTATTTAGAGGCATCTTGCCTCTGAGACTGGTGGTAGCCTACAGCCAACAGACTAGATAAGAACATAAGATATGCACACAATATATCATGGGCCATCGAATTTCCGAACCCAACACACATAATTATCCTTGTAAACAAAAGGGTGGATATGTGGGCTTTTTTGTTTTTGCTTTAATTGGATTTCCTCACTTTTAAAAACAGAGGATTTCATATGTGCACACAGTATAAGTGTATTCAGTATAAGGACAGTAACATTCTGCTTTAGCATTTCCAGGTATATAAAGAAAGAGGTAGCCATGAGTGCTTGGGTTTAATCAATATCAGCATCAAATATTTGATGTTAACATCAGATAAAGTTGTAGGTTTTTTTATATGGGGCAGAAGAGTACATTAACAGTTGTTCTGTGCATTACGTAACTAGAGTGACATATGCTTATACTTTTCTTATTGTACAAAGAATGTCCACTTACTGCATTGCATGGTGGCTGTATTCTGGTCACTTTTTAAATAAATACATATAATCATGATAACACTGTAAGGACCATAGACAAGTAATGGGTTTCACCCTCCCCTAATCCAGGGCATGCAATTGCTTGAGTGCACTCCAGTATTGTGTGGTTTTTTTTAAAAAAATTATGACTTATCCCCAACAATAACCCTTTGAGGTAGTGGCCATTTCCCACCAAACTGGTATAATTGTCTCTGGTCACTGCTGCATTCCCCTGAAGTGAAATATAGCATTGTAAGTTTGGTGGTCTGGAAAAATGGGGGTGGGGTGGGGTTAATATGACCAGTGGGACTATTAGGGAGTAAGGAGTCCTACTCATGAGTAAAATTTCATGACTCAGGAAGAGGGTTTAAATTAACATTTATTTGTTGGAGGCATTTTTACCCCGCCTTTTGACTTTAAAAGTCATTAAGGCAGCTTACAAAAAACCAAAATTATATTAAACTTTGATCTCTGCTTTTTTCTTCAGCCATCAGTATCTCTGACTGTGGGAGTCTGGCTGACTGCAGGTAAAATGTGTGCGGACAGACACAGCTTTCAGAGGGGAGGAGGCCAATAGATTTGGCCAATGGAGAGGGCCTGAATCTCAGACTTTCGCCTCTGCTGCAACCAGCTAGAAAGCCTGCAGATGGATCTAGTTCTTAGAGGGGAGAAGTCAGGTGGTAGTTGGTCCAAGCCATGCTGATGGAGAGGGCCTGGCTCTTCAACTTCTCTCTCTGCTGAAGCCAGGTGGAATCTGTCTGACATTCCTATATGCTGAATTGTTTTACAATATCTCATTGAATAATTGTCGAATCTTGTTAGAGAAAGTATTTAAATTTAAAGAAAGTCTGACACATTATTCACAGTGAGATAAGTCTCTTTGTTAAGCAAGTCAATTAAGGAATACATAAAACATGAGGCATTGCATACAGCCTGGAAACAGCCACCACTTACTGAAAATTAAACTCAATTTGAGCCATTACCTAGGATTAATCAAATCAAAAAGCACCTAAGTAGTTTATTTCATCACATATCCTCCTTTCATTTTATATACATGCTTATCCTAGTCAAAATATGCGTACATAGCAAATTTCTTCTAGAACGTGAAAATCCCACAAGAAATGTTGTTAACAATAGAACATAAACCAGTTGTCCTAACATTTTTTACATTCCACGCCATTCACAACCTATTACAAATTCTCCAGTCATTTTTCTTTTAGCTTGGTGAGGTTGGCAGTGAGGTTGAAGGACAAAATTGACCATTATGTAGTAAGCCTGAGAGAAGAGCTCCAGGCACACTAGGCCCCCTGTTGTGCTATAATCATCTTAGAGTTACTAGTGTAGAAGTGTCCTGTTCTCTGTACTGGTCTCCTTTAAAAGAACTGACAACTTGAATATGGTGTCTGTTCTCTGATAACAAGCATGTGACACAAATGCCATGTTCTCAGTTGGAGAAAATGTAGATTATTTGAAGCTTCTCTAATGCAAAGATGTATTTCAAAGGCAACATGGAGACAATGGCAAGATGAAAGGCTTTGTTCCATTGCAGAGCAGAAACCACAGACAGAGCCATCATATTGTCTTACCTCACCTCAGCCAACCCATTTTGCATTTCTTTTTAAAGTTATTAGATTTTTACAGATGGAATGAAATCATTTCACAAGTTTTCATTGAAATACACAACATATTTAAGTGTCACACAATGTTATGCTTTTTTGCCATGCTTTTCAGAAGAGGCAGTTCATATGATAAATGATGAGCACTTGATCCTAAATTCTAAATAATAATGATGAGTCTAAAGGCCTAATCTCAAGATATGATGAGGAAGATCATTGAGCCTGTGCTTCCTGGAAGGTTCTACTTGAAGAAACACAAGGAAGCTTTTTTTTTCTTGAGACAGTTATTGGAAGCTAAATAGAGACTGTTGAGGCTCTCTATCAGGCCCTGAATAATTTGCAGTAGAGTTTGTTTACTATAATTTCAGAGAAGTTCAAAAACTTGACTTCCAAGTTGCCCATCCTTCCTTTCTGCTAGGGAGAAGTAAATCATATTAGGGTTCCCTTGCCCTAACATGTGAGGGCAAGTGAGGACTTCTTGAAGCAGGATACTGTTATGTGGAAGGAAGAGCAGGTTTAGCATTGGCACCAAATTTAAATGGTACATATTTTCTTGATTATTTGTGGGTGGCATCTTTTTTTTTTTTACTCAACCAATAGGAACATAGGAAGCTGCCAAATACTGAGTCAGACCATTGGTCTATCTAGCTCAGGATTGTCTTCACAGACTGACAGTGGCTTCTCAAAGGTTGCAGGAAGGAATCTCTCTCAGCCCTATCTTGGAGAAGACAGGGAGGGAACTTGGACCCTTCTGCTCTTCCCAGAGCAGCTCCATCCCCTGAGGGGAATATCTGACAGTGCTCACACTTCTAGTCTCCCATTCTTATGCAACCAGGGTAGACCCTGCTTAGCTAAGGGCACAAGTCATGCTTGTTACCACAAGACCAGCTCTTCTCTCCAAGACCAGCTCTCAATGCAAGGGATGTGTCTCTATCACTATTAACGAATATTTATATACTGCTCTTCATCCAAAGTTCCCAAAGCCGTTTACATAGAAAAATAAACATGACATAAGTAAGATGGTCCCCTGTCCCCAAAGAGCTCACAATCTAAAAAAGAAACATAAGGCAGATACCAGCAACAGCCACTGGAGGGTTGGATATGGCCAGTTGCTCTCCCCCTGCTAAACATAAGAGAATAACTACTTGAAAATGTATCTCTTTGCTAAGTTAACAGGGGTGCATCTTTATGTGCATTTTATTCTTTTCTAACTCTCAGCTGCCCACTCTAATAATTAAATCTGTCCTAGGACATCTAGCCACTGATTGGCATGTAGGGCTGGGAATCGGGGCCAGAGCTATAATTGGGTGGATGGGTACAAAGAACCCAATCCCCCTGCTCCTGAAGGATGTCTGGCTCTCCCCTCCCGCTGAGCTCCAGTCAACACATTTCCCATCTGGCTTCATTGTCAGCAGGGAAATGACCAAAATGGGCCCTTCTTGCCTGGGTCCTCCCAGGTGCTGACCATGCCCCCTGCATGTGATGTCGCATGCAGGGGGCATGGCCAGCACCTGGGAGGACCAGCACAACCCTCTGGAGTTCATTTCCCTGCTGACAATGAAGCCGGATGGGTGTGTGTTTGTTTATTTGTTTGTTCTCTCCCTCAAAATGAAGCCAGCTAGGAAATGAGCTCTGAAGGCCATATGGGCCCTTCCAGGTGGCGGCCACGACCTCTGCATGTGACATCACATGCAGGGGGTGTGGCTGGCACATGCAAGGGGCTGCCAGGGAGAGAGGCAAACAATATCTTGGTGGCAACCACAGTGCAAATACAATTTGACAATTAGGACAATATAAAGTGGCACTGAATAATATGCAGGTATGTGTGAATAATTCCTGATTATACAAGTAGTATACGTGTTGCAATTTACATAACAAGACAAGAGCACTCTCAAAACTCACACTTCTATTCAAAAGTGGGTGCCAAATATTCTTAAAGTAGTCAAATATTTCAACCAATTCTGGAAACTTTTGTTATTTATTTATTTATTTATTTGATTTCTATACCGCCCTTCCGAAAATGGCTCAGGGCGCTTTACACAGAGTGATAAATAAATAAGATGGATCCCTGTCCCCAAAGGGCTCACAATCTAAAAAGAAACATAAGATAGGCACCAGCAACAATCACTGGAGATACTGTGCTGGGGGTGGATAGGACCAGTTACTCTCCCCCTACTAAATAAAGAGAATCACCATGTTAAAAGGTGCCTCCTTGCCAAGTTTGCAGGGGGGAAGCAGTTTTAACAACTGCTCAGTGCTTCCAACTCTGTTTTGAGACTCCAAAAGTGTATTTGTAGTTAACATCTCTAAGCTACTTGTTATTCAGACAACTTGACTGCACCTATTCTTAGAAGCAGGAGTGACTTATGTCACTGATCTCATGTCTCCATTGTAATGAGTGAGCTAGCTGATTGTCCAAGAAGACTAGATTCATTATGAAGTGATAGAAACACTTTAGTCATTAGGCATATTGGCACCTTTCTCTCTCTCTTTTTAGGAAAATACCTGTGCAGTGATATCTTGAGTATTTTTATTAATGGTGCTTGAGCATTAAAAACTAAAGCATTAATGTTCAGGCTGAACCTTTCAATTCCTTGATAGCCAGGAACACATGTGTGTGAATTTCTGGGAGTCAGAGAGGGGGTCAGGGAAGCAGGCTTCCATAGTACCATCACAAGATGATTTAGAGCAGGGATTCTCAACATTGGGCCCCCAGATGTTATTGGACTTCAACTCCCATAATCCGCAACCAAAGGCCCCTGGGGCTGGAGATTATGGGAGTTGTCCAATAACATCTGGGGACCTAACATTGAGAATCCCTGAGCCCGGAAGTAGTGCTGGCAGGTGGGTCAGTTCCACCCATGTTACACTGCAGAACATTTAGGACAGCAGAGAACAATTTTCTGCCCTTTTCCTTGTGACATCCCCTAAGGTATTTGAAGAGTGCTATAATTTACCCCCTCGGTCTTCTTTTCTCCTGGCTATACATATCAGTCCTTCAATGTTTCCTCATACATATCCAGTTCCCTAGCCCATTCCAAATTTTTTTGCTGAAATATAGCTGCAGCTGAAAGTTCCAATTTAAATGCTTTGCTGAAATCAAGATGAGTTGAATCCACAGCGTTCTTACAGTCCATTAATCCATTATCCCAATGAAAAAGGTAAATAAGCTTAGCCTGGCAGGATTTAATCTTGTCCACTCTTTTCTGCTTCTACTTATGGAGTGGCCTTTGCTTCTTCCTTCCTTACTGATTGCTTGAAAGTTGTCTGAGGTCTCATGCTATGGCAGTGCTTAGGAAATGATTTGGCACATGCCTTTTGACCTGCTGCTGGAGAGAGCAAAGGGTAACCAGAATACCAAGTCCTGGTGTGCTTGTGACATACTCTGGGATCTTCAGCTGAGGCTGATGGTAAAATATGCAGATGAGATGCTATCCCCCAGAGTTTGACCCACTGGTAGAGCACAGAATGGCAAGAAGCCAAGTCTGGTGACCTTGCAGCAATCTCTGGTTTGCTCCCCAGATCTCCTATAATTTATCTGAATGTCTACCTGGAGCCTATATGCTGGATGTGTGCAGAGCTCTCTCAATGCATTTTGGGCTCTGATTACGCTAGCCTTATACCACGTGTTCAGTGAAGGCCACGGCCATTGCCTTCACCTCTGATGTCAGTGTCCATTGCCCATACATCCCCAAAGCTTGTACATTCACTCTTAGTGGAAAGTTCATAGAGTTGGATGTGGAGCCTTTTCCTGTGATTGGAAACACTGATTATTCTAGAATTGCCATTCCTGTGGAAGAGACTACATACATAGGCACTAAACCATGGATTCATGTTAAGGGCTAATGCACAGATGCAGGGGGCAATCAACAGGCCAACAGTGGGGGACAGGGCCAGATAGTGTGGATAGATTTACTGAACGCTCCTCAGAGAACCGTGTGTGTGTATACACATATTCATGTGTGGTCTGTCTGTAGACAATCAAAAGAATACATGGTGGTCAGGTTCAGAGAATGCATGATCCAGCTCATTCCACGATGTGTTCATTGTAATGTTTATTCAAAGCTCTCACCTATATTGCCAATTAATTAGAACTGAACTTATTATGAATTAGTTAGAAATCTAGATGAAATTAAATAAGCCAGAGACAGGAAAAAAGCTGTTTTTCCCATTTAGATCAGAGAAAATGGAAATCTATTTCCTCTGTACTTTGTATTTTGTTTGTAGACTGGATAGACTGCTATGGATTACCAGTAATGTTAACCAACATTTGACCCTTGATTAAGGAAGCCTACAAAAGGCTTTCAGAGAGACTAATGAACCACCCAGCTGGTGTAGAGTAGCTGAAAGGGAGATCTGTGCTGAGGTTTCATACTTTCCCCCTGATATAGGTCCTTTTGAAATAATCCCTTTGTCAAGACAACAGGCATTATGAATCGCTAGTTATTAGTATTACTCCCAAATGTATATAATCTCAACATATTTGTGAACAGTATGGGTTGGAAATATTTTTAAAATTATTTACTTTGATTTTGGACCCCCCCCCCATAAATTAAATACTAGCTTGTTAAAATACAAACATTTCTTGTGAAAGGACAATGTTTTCTTCTGTAAGGTAACAGGTCAAGGTTATTTATGTATTGGTGTAATCAAAACAGAACTTACAAAGGTGTGTGTGTGTGTGTGTGTGTGTGTGTGCATGCGTGTGTGCGCGCACGCTTGTGTGTGCCCGCATGCATGTACACTGGTTATCCTGAGTGACTCAAAACCATCAAAACATGAAAAGCTGCAATATAGAAGACTCAGTGCCATTGACTCATTACATGAGCACATTGGATCCCTGTCTGTGGGTAGACTAAATTTTTTTAAAGCTTTGTCCGGCAAGGTTTGTCCGAGGACGTAGTGGTGAGAGGGCCCAAGGCGACAAGGACGGATGGCAGCTGAGGAGAGAAGGAGGAAAGACTGCCAAAGGGTCAGACTCAGCTTCAGTGGAGGAGGAATTGAGCCCTGATAAGGCCAAAGGGGAGGCATGCGAGGATAACATCAGCAGCATGCCTCCCGAAGGGAGGGAGTCTGAGCAGGAGGATGGAGAAGGGGGAAGAGGCATTGGCAACAGCTGTAAAAGGTAGACAATTACAGGGAGGAAAGAGGGCGTTGGCCCTGTAATTGGGGGTGGGTGATGCATAGCTTGTGAGGAAGCATATAAGGAGCTGGCCAGGAAGAGGGCCTGGCTGGTGGAGAGTGTCAGGTGCCCCCAGAGAGGGGCAGACACAAAGAACAAGCAGCCTGGGATGGAGGAGGCACAGGGTGATGCTCAGTCCCCTCTCTGTCCCTGCTCTGAGGCTGGTCCCGATAAGTCTAGCCAGGCTCAGTAAAGGAGACAGGGACGTGTAGCCGGACAAGTTTCTCACAATGGTCTGCAATTCTCAAATAGTAAGTACTAGGGCTGTGCATGATTGGAATTTTTTTTTTAATCTGATCTGATCCAAAACCATAGATTTCAGTTTTTTCTCCTTTAAACACTTCAGAATACCATTTTCATTTTTGATACTGGATTTCCCTTTGGAAATCCGATAATTTTCAGTAAAAATCCCCCCCCCCATTTCTCTGGGTAAATTTAAAAAAACCTGACCAACCCCCCCCCCGCCAAAAAAACCCCCCAAAACAAAAAACAAAAACAAAAAACAAGAAAAGGCTGGGCATGGAGCGCTGGAATTTGTCACAAACATAGTGAAGAATGACAGCACCTTCTGTGTTTAATTTCAATTAAATCAGCTCATCCATTTTAAGTAACTGAGAAAATGTACTCACATCCAAGAATCGTGGCAAAAAGTGATGTAACTTCTTCTTCTTCTTCTTCTTATTATTATTATTTAATTCAATTTCTATACTGCCCTTCCAAAAATGGCTCAGGGCGGTTTACAAAGAGAAATAAAACAAATAAGATGGCTCCCTGTCCCCAAAGGGCTCACATTCTAAAAAGAAACATAGGACACACACCAGCAACAATCACTGGAAGTACTGTGCTGGGGGTGGATAGGGCCAGTTACTCTCCCCCTGCTAAATAAAGAGAATCACCATGGTAAAAGGTGCCTCTTTGCCCAGTTAGCAGGGGTTAGCAGAATTCATAAGAGAATCAGAGGGGAAGTGATATAACATTTGAGAATCTACCACTTTATTTTTTTATTTTTAAAGTACTAATCACCTAAATAAAGAAATAAATGCATGGTCAGGCGGTCGGGCAGGCAGATAAATGACAGAAGATGGCTTTTCCCCACCAGCCACAATCGGGGGGGGGGGGAGAAATGAGGAGTGCATTTTGTACTTCCATCACCATTTTGTGCCCTAAATTTTTATATAAATTTTCCTGAAATCCCTTAAACCACATTGGATAATTCCGATCTAATATAGGCTTCCCAATTCCAGATCTGAATTATCTCCAATATCCTCTGAAGTGGCTGACAGAAATAAATAAATAAATAAATAAATAGGATCTTTTCTGAAATCTGATATCCGAAAATGCACAGGCTGAGTTTGCAGTATGCTTATTTCTGGAGACAAACCACACAGGATGAGACTAACACAGGAACACAAAAATGAAATGTACATTGGTCCTTCTCTAACATTACTTTTTGTAGATATAATAAAATGCCTCTTGGAAATCAATTGTGTTTCCACATATGCAAAAATGACTAGTTCCCTGAAAGTTCTGTGCGCTACCCCTTGCATTTTGCAGTCATGCTGTTTATAGGGCTTTTGAGATGGTTGCTCTTCCATGAAAGACACTGTCACATGTGAGCAGTCATTGGAGCTTTCTGCAAGAACTAGTCCATGTCCACAGAAGGTAATGGGAGAAACAGTTCTCAGCACACTAAGCGCAAAGTATGTCAAGCTGGGCACACAAAAGATGAGGCAAAAGAGGATTAACGAACATCTCTTTCAATCTCCTTAAAGCACTGAGACGCTATTGGTTGTGTACAAACTGCTATTGCATACGGTTGCTGTTAATCTTGGGTAAACATATTTGACTATTACGAATAAATCCATTTATGCCAACTGTGGAAAGTAACATTTTGAAACTCCAAACTGTAGCTGATAATAAAGGCCTCTATATTAGTTTTCAAATTACCATTGTCAATGAAACTGATGTACTGTGGAGTGAAAGAAACATTACATAAAGCAAATGATTAAGCTTTAAAGCCACTATATATCAAGGGTGTATATTGTGGCACAAAGGACTTAATATTATATTAGCCCTATATAGTGTAATTGAATGTGTTCACAAAAGTGCTGAAAATGATGGGGAAAATACTGTTTGGGGAATAAGACATGAAAGTGGAAAGTTTGCGTAAAATTGAATTGTATCAAAGCATTATAATTTAAACAAAGTATTTCTGTGAACAGCTAAATGCAAAACAAATACAAATATCAAGCATTAAATTATAGCAATATGCATGTCAATGTCACATTGAACTCCCATTTAATCTGATTAGTTATCAATCCTGGGACAATTCCATTTTAAAAAATAAAAAATAAAACCAATATACTGTAGCATTGTTTTCTGATAAACAAGCATTTAAAAATATATATTACAGTGTTCCACTGGAGAAATTAATAAATGCTTTCTGCACATACAGATTAGTGAGATATAGCTTTGGATGCCATTGGGAGATTTCTTGAAATCAAAATTTTACACTTGAGTGTTCAACTTAGCAGATAACAATTTTTAAAGGAGCCAGGAGAAAATGTTCTTAAAGAATATCATAGACACTTTATTTCCATGAGGACCTTAATCTTCTTCAAAGGCTATAGCCTGAAAAATGTCTGCCTGCATCTTCCACATTTAAAATTAATAGGAAATTTGCAATCAACACTAGTAGAAGCAGTAGCAACCTCCCAATTACATTCTTTTTCATTTGTTTTGTATCTGCAATCTGTCATTTGTTTTATCATTTGTTTTGTATCTGCAATCTGCAGCCTTGTTGTTCCAAAAAAAGAGTTTGGTAAAGCTGAAACATGTACAAGATCTCACTCTTTGGCTGCAGTAATGATTTTTGGAATCACAGCCACTTGTATTCAAATTGACTCCTCCAAAGACAACTTTTTCACTATATGTATGTGATCCTGTTCCCCATTGCATTTATAAATACATTCTGAAGACATTTTTCTGATGAGTTGTGTATTCTTTTGTACCAATGAGTTTTTAGTCCCACTAGATAGCATTTTACAAGCCCTGAACACTAAAAGCAAAACCAGTTAGGACTGAATTGGTTGAGAAAAAAGAAAAGAAAAGAAAAGAGAAAAGAAAACAAACTACTTCTACGTTTCCAAACTTTAAAAACTCAAATGCCTTGCTTTTTATGAAAATAATCATCAACCTCATAGTATCTGTTGTACATTCTGTTTGGCTATTTCCTTGTTGACTCTATTTTATGACTGCCCAGAAAAAGCTAAATTATCCATTAAGTGTGTTAAGTGGACAATATGTTCCCCCGCAGCTATTGATTCTATCAAATTAACATTTTATAAATAAAGCTGAAATGCTTTTGGCTAGAATAGCTCATCTAATTCCAAAAGTAGAAACTTGACTGGAAACAGGTTTGAGATTGCAGGATTGCAAAGTGCTTCATTGTGGGCTGTGTGTATTAAGCATACATTATGGCAAACTCTCAAAGGTGCAACCCTTTCTATCATTCAACATACAAGATCTAATATACATTAAAGATACATTACAGCTAATAAAGCAGAAAAGGGCTATGAATTTGAGGCCAGTGTAAGGCATGACAGCTTAATGAAAACAATGTGAGAATGCTATCAATCAGACAGCAAATTACTATGTTCTATCTAGTTATCTTTTGTGTTTTGTTGTTTGAATATTTGTCCCAGTGGGAATCCTGTAGAGGCAGGTGGACTCAGAAAGGGAAAGGGAGGGAAAGGGCAAGGAGAAAATGGTGTTGTTGCTGAATAAACCGGCATAAGTTAAATCTGCATAAGTTTTCTTTGTGTGAATGAGAAAAGCATCTATAAAACACAAATGTATGTAGTTCTTGAATGATAGAAAGGTGTGAGTTGCTTGAAGAATCTTATTGTTCTGCAACTAGCATTAATACCTTAATAATATTTAATTCAATATTTTCTCTTTGAAACTGGAAAAGGCACAACACCTTTCAGAAGATAATGGCCACTTTGGGACGTAACTAAGAACCTCAGGTCCAATTGACCCACAGTTTTGTGTCTCCATTCCCTACTCTCTTCTCTGTATTTGGATGTACTGGAGAGCATACTCTGCAACAAGACTGCAGAGAGGTGGGGGAGCTGGCTTTGTGGGCTACCTCCAGCACAGCTAAGAGCAGCTGGAGAGAGAGAGGAGCATCTTCCCTCAACTCGAGTTTAGGAGAAGAATAACAGTGGTGCCAGCATTTGGATGTAACTCTGGCACTGCTAAACCAGAGGTGGAGGCTGCAAAACATTAAGATAACCGATGGTACAATCTCTCTTTGGGGAGGGAAACCGTGAGTCCATTTTTGGCTTTAACTGTGGTTGCCTGCACTGAGATGTACAGCTTGCAAAACCAGAGGTGAAGGGATGCAATCGATATGAAATGAGATTTCTGATAAGTCTTCCTTGGGATGACATACAATTTACTGTCATAAGAACATAAGAACAAACCCTGCTGGATCAGGCCCAAAGCCATCTAGTCCAGCATCCTGTTTCACATAGTGGCCCACCAGATGCCACTGGGAGCCTACAGGCAGGAGTTGAGGGCATGCCTTCTCTCCTGCTGTTACTCCCCTGCAACTGGTATTCAGAGGCATCCTGCCTCTGAGGCTGGAGGTGGCCTATAGCCCTCCGACTAGTAGCCAACGCCGTTGATAGACCTCTCCTCCATGAAGTTACCCAAACCCCTCTTAAAGCCATCCAGTTTGTTGGCTGTCACATCTTGTGGCAGAAAATTCCACAAGCTGATTATGCATTGTGTGAAAAAGTACTTCCATTTTTTGGTCCTAAATTTCCAAACAATCAATTTCATGGGATGACCCCTGGTTCTAGAGTTATGTGAAAGGGAGAAAAATTTCTCTCTATCCACTTTCTCCACACTATGCATGATTTTATAGACCTCTATTATGTCTCCCCGCAGTCATCTTTTTTCTAAACTAAAAAGCCCCAGGTGTTGTAGCCTTGCCTCATAAGGAAGGTGCTCTAGGCCCCTGATAATCTTGGTTGCCCTCTTCTATACCTTTTTCAGTTCTATACTGTCCTTTTTTAGATGTGGTGACCAGAATTGTACGCAGTACTCCAAGTGCAGCTGCACCATAGTTTTGTATAAAGGTATTATAATATTAGTAGTTTCATTTTTGGTCCCCTTCCTAATGATCCCTAGTAGGGAATTGGCCTTTTTCTCAGCTGCTGCATATTGAATCAACACTTTCAATGAACTGTCCACCATGAAATTAATTTTTGAGCATCTCACCCAGATTATTTAGTCACCCAGATTTTCGGAGGGCATGGCAACTCTGGTGGACACCTCATTGAAAGTGTTGACTCAATATGCAGGAAAATCAAAACTAAAGGAGCAATCCAGAGTGAGAGGCAGGGTATACCAGACAACAGCATATAGAGGAGTTGGGAAAGTTTCTGTTCTGGAGTTAGTTCTTCCGTGGATGCCTCTGAGAGAGCAGCAGGTTCAGAAGCTGCTGAGGGAAAAGTGAGTCCAACAGCCTTGGCTAGGAATCAATTTGGATTTCCTTACCTAGGAGTAAGTAGGAAAGATAGGGACCAGTTTAGCCAGATGCATCAGGAAATGATGTTTGTTTAAGCGCTTGGATCTGTGTTGTAGCTTTATTGTAATTATTTTGGGGGGGTTGTCTGAAAGGAGGCCAGGTTTGCAGAAGCCTTCTGCATGTTTCCTTATCATCATTTTTTAAAAAATAAATCCCCTTGAAGGCCTAAGATGGCTCAGTCTTTCTTGTAAGGGAGGGATTTTCCACCTTACTCTCCCAGGATATACCCTTAGAAGGGTGAATCTTCCTGCCTGGAAAAGTAGATGGTAGCAGCCTACCTGAGAACTTCCTGCAGCTAAGGGAGGGATTTCCCTCTTGATCACCACATTAGACTATAATAAAATGTGCATCCTGGGCTGCAGAATTGATTAACGCTGCAAAGCTAAAATATGAGCCCATAGCATATTAGCCCAAGCAGAGTAAATGGCAAGAAAAACAACTTTGCCTGTTTCCCCTCACATACTTTCAGTGATGGTTGATGTGGCAAAGGACCTCAACAGGTCCTGTGAGTGAAAAAGACTCCCTGAATGCAAAGAGGCAAAGGGGCTTATTCTAGACCTGGAAAAATATATTCTACAATTCAAATTTTTAAATAATATTCTGCAATTGCAGCAGGAAAGAAGTGATAGAAGAATAAAACTGCATCAGTAAATTCTCAACCACAGATATTCTCAAAGACAGTCAACATTCAAATCTGTAAAATCCTATTGATTCAGGGCACAAAGATGGTTCTGTGAAAGGTTAAATCTGTCTTCTTTTACATAAGAATGGAAGCTCATAATCACCAGCAATTACCAGCTCAGCACCAGACAGTAGTGTCTGTCAGCAGGGAAGCTCATGTCTTCTCTGAAAAAGACGGTTTGTTTTAAGGTATGGAAGATTTTTTATAATTACTCAATTTGATTTTTAATTAATCTAAACATGGGATTGGCATGAGGTCACTTGGTTAGCTTAGTGGTTGAGAAGGAGAATTGGACATATGTTCTTATCTCACTGCTCTGAAGATGGTGGTGTGGCCATGCTCAGATTTTCACAAGCAGAATGGTACCTTACAATTCTAAAATTCTATAATTTGCTTGTGGTTCCTTAGCTGTGGCTGGACTCCAATACCTACTAGGGATGTGCGGAACATTTCGGGTACAGAATGCTCTGTACCCGAATCAGGCCATTTTGGGAAATTTGTGCACAAAACAAATCACCCAATTGCAAGTCCTGAAAGATTTGTGCACAAAATAAATTGCCCAAATTTTGGAACCGAAAGTTTTGTTGTTTTGGACCTCCATTTTGTGGTGATCTCCACATAGTCTCCATTTTGAGTTTGACCTCTCTATTTGAATTTCCTGCCCTTCCAAGCTTCAGATCGGTGAATGAAAGCATAGGCTGATCTGCTGACAATTGTCTCCTTCTTCCTGATTGGCTTTTTTGGCTCTTGCCACTCCTGACTGACCCCACATTGGCCAAGGGAAGGGTCAAAGAAGGGGCAAGGGTGAGGGGAGTTCAAGGAGGGATTTTCAATCAGATTTAAAGAGGCAGCAGCTACCATACTGCCTTTCTGCCTTGTGGGAGAAGAGAAAGAAAGCCTTGCCTTGCCAGCTTGAGCCCAGCCTACCTTGCCATCCAGCCTGCCTGCCCCTGCTGGCTGCTGCATGCCAGCCTGGGAATGGATTATCTGCTACATTGTTTTTTTGTTCCTGAAAAGATTTTTTTCCCACCACCTTGAGAAAATCACTGCCTGCCTTTGCCTGCTGTGTGTCTGTGCCAGCCACCAGCCCCAGCAGCCACTGGCCACCTGGCCAGCCACCCCATTTCCCCCCAGATTTTCCAAGCTTTTGCCCCAGCCCCCAAATCTGAAGACTGAACAAGGAGAAGAAGTCAAGAAGAAGACTGAAGAAGAAAGAGTAGACTCAGAGACCAGACCACAGAAGTGGACAACTGGACACAGTATGGGCAAAGCCTTAGACTGAGTGAGTGCCCATTTTAACACACACACACACACACCCCTCTGGAATTGTGTATTCTTGGAGTTTTTTCCTATTTGGAGGGAGGTTTTGGGTTGCAATTGAATTTAAAAAGTTGTGTGCTATTAAGAAGAAGTTTAAACAGGGGTTCTGTGTGGGGGGGTTCCCATTAGCTAGTACTAGTAGGTGGTTAGAAGGGTAGCATAACCTCGTGGTTTTAAAAAACAATTCTGTCTTTTTCCCCATTCCAAAGATTTTGGAGGGGCATTTAAAAAAAAAAAACAGAAGCCTGTCCTCCAGCCCTCTATGCCCATAATATATCAGTATTAATATTATTCTCTGCCCAGCAGCCAACAGGCTCTGAGTGGGCAGGGAGGCACAGACTCTAGCCTCCTCCCTGCGCCCATTTACCCCCCACTGCAGCATTTTGATTCTATGGCAAAAATTAGCCCTAAACCCACTAACCCTTTCACAGAGCGCGCACGCGCGCACACACACACACACACACACACACACACACACACTGCTCCCCCCACCACACACACATAATCTCAAGTCTAGCAGTATATATATTATGCAATTCAAATGCCTTGGATGTTTTGTTGTTTTGCCTGTATTTTGGGGACCTCATGAGTGGGCACAGGGCAGGCGCTCTCTCTCTCGCTCTCTCTGGACTTCTTTGCAATGAAGATTGAGTCATATTGTGTCTTCTAGCATCATCATCATTTTTATTCAAACTAGATTGTTTGCATCTACAAAAGGTTGTGCTGGTGCATTGTGGACATCATCACTCTTCTACTTGTGTAGGTGGAGGGGGGGGCAAACCTTGCTGTTCCACTGGCAGAATGTTGTTTTGTACCCTTTGTTACTTAACCCATTTTTATGGCCGGGTGCCAAAGATGCAGCTGTGTCTGTTGCTTGTGGATGAAAAATGCTTGCGGGAGGGAAGGCAGGGCACATTTGATGCTGTTGTTAGCCCTAGTCCACTGCCCTAATCTGCTGTGTCTGTGATATCACACTTGCTTGCTTGCTTGTTGCTGACAGCTGCTGTTACTCTGCATTGGGGAGGGTGTGGGGGGGCAGTGCATTTCATTGTTGTTGTTTCACACTGTTGTTTGTAGATAAATTGAATTCTGGGGGGGATGGTGGGACACAATGGATGTGGTGAGTGTGTGACACAGTGGTTGTGCATGACCTTTGGAAACCTTGTTCTTTGCAAAGCTCTGCTGTTGTTGTTGAGGTGTGCTGCATCCACCCTATGGGACAATGGGGATGGACAGTGCCATTTCTGCCTGTGGGTGCCTCCTAGGAGTGCCACAGTAGGTCGGGTGGTAGTGCCCCAATGGGTGCCTGCTACCACCCAGGTTTCAGAGTGATTGGGCAAAGGGTTGATTTTAAAAGTCACCTGTGACATTAGAACGCTACCTTTAGCAGATTTATTCACTGTTCTACTTAATTCAATCATTGTTCCTCTTGGTTTTAGAGGTTTTTTTATCACTTATTTCCGGATTTGTTTCCTGTCACCATTTGTGACCCCCGTTTTCCTGTTTGTTTGCAGATTTGGGGCAGAAAAGGGGTTTGTTTGCAGATTTGGGGCAGAAAAGGGGCTTTGGGGGCAGAAGAGGGGGTTGGGTGGTAGTGCCCCAATGGGTGCCTGCTACCACCCAGATTCCAAAGGAATTGGGCAAAGGGCTGATTTTTAAAGTATTTGAGAGGTTTGTGCATCTTTAAGCCTTTCCCCCATAGAGAATAATGGGGATTTCAGCACACCAGGAAATCCAGTGCGAAAAAAGCTAGGCCTTTGCAGTCTGCCTGTGTGAGGCTCAATAAAACTGTTTTCTCCAGTTTGTTCTTCATACTTTCTTCAAAAATCAAGGGAAGCTCCATACTTCACACTAAGTGCCAGGCAGGTGATAAGGTTTCTGGGGCTATTATGATGGCTTTTGTGAATTATCCTGGCACAGTGACCTACTAGTCTGGGGTGATAGATGTGAAATGAAACCCTAAAATTTTTCTGTTAAACAAAAATTAAGAGGCTGTCTAAAGCCAATGACATGCATATAAATATAATGCATCTAATTTTGTTTCAACGCTCATAAATGTTAACTGCTACTAATGATGAAACCAATGTCATTCCATCAGGGCAGCTTTCTAACATTGACTTAGCTGCTTGTTTAATAGTTTTCCAACGGCCTTCCGAATTGATTGCTTGTTTACCTTTTCCTCCCAACACTTTACATTCTGAACCTTGTCTTATTAGAGCAATCATGCATATACAAACTGTCCTGGCGGTAACCCACAAATAACCTTGATTGGCAGCAGCAAGTCATAACCTACTTTATATTCGGTTTTTAAACACTATGATATCAATAGTGCCTTAACTGCCAACATGTATACAGGATCATTTGCAATTCTACTAGAGCAATTCATGCCACTGTGGTCAAGGGTAGGCTATTATTTCCATTTTAAAATCCTTTGACATAGTTCAACAGGTACAGATTTGCTTCAGGCTCAAAGATGGCATAAAGGATTCCAGGATGAAAACATCCTTTGGTCAGCATTTCTTACTAATTGGATACATCTGCGTCCCAGATGTAGGGAAGGAAGAAATAGCTTATCTTTTAAAAAAATGATTCAATAAACACTGTATAAAATGGTCTTCAGTGCTGCTTTAACTAGCTTTTTAAACAATCCAGCAAATAGTTAGACATCCTTAAGCCCACTAAAAGCTATGGGTGTAAATGTACCTAATGCTTGCCTTCTGTGCATGTCTGATCCAACATACTGAGAAGGAATCCGAATTGTGTTCCTGATCAGCCCTTTGTGGTATCCCTTTCTCCCCAACACCAACATGTTAGGAAAACCTAGAAAAAACTATTACTTTTTGCAAGTCACTAAAATGGTGTAAGTGCCAGTTTCTAGAAAGCTTGTTGGTGGCTAGTGGTACTTCTGATATTGGTGTTTTAAGTTCTCAGGCATACATCTTATGAGTAAAAATAATGAGTAAAATGTACAGAGGATGAGGCTGCAATGGGGATTGACCTGTAGCTCAGTGGTAGAGCATCTGCTTTGCAGGCAGAAGATCCTGGATTCAATTCCAGATGTTAGGGCTGGGAAAGATTCCTGCCTGAAATCTTGGAGAGCCACTATCAGTCAATGAAGACCAGAAATGCACAACTTCAGCCTTATTCCAGCTGTTGACCTACAACTCCTATCATACCTATTGGCCACTGGTGGGGATGATTGGAGTTGTATTCCAAAACAGCTGGAAGGCCAAAGCTGTATAGCCCTGGTATTCCAGGGATTCTCAATGTTGGGTCCCCAGAGGTTACTGGACTTCAACTCCCATAATCCCCAACTAAAGGCCACTGGGGCTGGAGATTATGGGAGTTGAAGTCCAATAACATCTGGGGACCGAACATTGAGAATCCCTGGTAGACAATGCTGAGCTAGATGGACCAATGGTCTGTCTCAGTAGATGGCAGCTTCTGTGTTCCTGATATGCCACTTTTGCCATACAATTGATCTAAGTGAGGCTTATATTTGTCTTCTAACACAAAAAAATGACTGTAAAGGTCCAGGGATAAATTACTGATCACTTACATGGGGACAGATGCATTGAATGCTCTCAAATTACCAGACACATTGATTTTAGTGTAAGGTGTTAGGAATTGGTTTATTGCCACTTTAGGTATCTAACTTTTATTTTGTGTTAATGAATCATTGGCATTTAAATGCTATTGTTTATGTCTGAAAAGTGACTCCTAAAACTCTGTGGCTGAAATCCAAAACTCTCGTATGTTGCTTCAGTTTATGTACCTACCTTAGGAGCATAAGCAACTCTGAAAATCAGTTCAATTGGGAAAAGCCAGTCAGGCAAAAGGAGGACCATGGAATAAAATCATATAATAGATGTAACTGCTTGCTGAGAAATCTAGGAAGATCAAGCCAGGTTATGTATGAGCAAACCTTGTTATCTGTCTTCACTTGTCTTTAACTTCAATAGCAACAGAAATAATGCAAGCAGTTGCCTCATATGACCTCTTTAAAGTTAAGTATAAAGTTAAGTAGAGCCTTACTAATATGTGTCTCCAAATTTTAAACTTGTCTAAATATATTGGCAACCATTTTCCTTTTCTCACCTCACTACTACACACAGAGAGATCAATAATGAACATATAAGCTGATTTAAACCAGCTGGCAGAAACGACAACATTTCCTTTGCATTTTATAGATCCTTCCTATGGGACAAGAATTTTTCAAAGGGGTAAACTGACAGATCCTTTTTCTGTGTGAATCTCTGGCACTTGGTTCCATAGTTAAACCAGTTTTACAGTTTCTTTCTACTCTAAAGTTGTCCAAACTGCTTCAAGCGGGGTGGGTGGGGGGGGCAGCAAAGGGAATGCTATTTTTAAAAAAATGTGTTTTATAAGCACTGGTTCTTCTGATACTGCATTTCTTGTATTTCAAATTTATATGTAGAAATCCCATGTTGTCTATAAGGCAAAGTGTGTGAGACACAGCTGAAATGGGGAAAAACCTATCACCCCAAATCAAATGTATGCTGATGTTACCAAAGATACATAACCACTTTAGCTTCTGTACATATCCTTCACCCATATAATTAAATGGCTGCCATAGGGGAAACAAAGTGCTGCACTTGAGGAGACCACTGCAGTGGGGATACCAGTGTGGAGACCACTGCAGTGGGGAGAAAGCCAAATCACCATTCTTAATAGTGGGTGGTATTTGCCCCACCAACAGAGCTACCAGGGGTGCAATTGTCTCAGCACAGCAGTACTGCCATCCTCCCTTCCTCTATACATACCCCTAACAAAATGACAGGCATTTCACTAGTACCTTTAAAAAACATTTATCATATTTATATGCTGCCTGATAAATACATCTCTAGGCAGTGTGTACACAATCCAAATTACAATATAAAAACAGCAACCAATTAAAACACTTTCACAGAATAAAAACAAAAACAATTCACAGTGTGAAAAAATAATTTCACAGGATAAAAACAATTAAACAGTTTAAGATTAATTTTCATTTAAAGCTTGAGAAAATAGGGCTAAATTCAGACGAAACTGGAGGTCCATTCACCTCCGATTTGGTTCAACCAAATGTCCAAACCCGGGGAAGTGTAGTTAAAAGAAAAAATGGACCCACAGTTTCCCTCCCCTAGTAGAGGTGCGCGAACATGTTCAACGTTGAGCATGTTCAACGTCAAATGGGTTGAGTTCGACTATTCGGGGTAGAACCGAAACACCCCCTGTTGGCTCCGACCCTGGAGTTCCTGGAGGTGGCAGCGGGGGTGTGAGTGTCTCCACAGAGGTTCCCCATCCCACCGCCGGCCTCCATAATCACCCCCCTTGGCTGGTTTGGCCATCTGTCAGCTGGTTTTCAGCCTTCACCCAGCGGTCCGGTGGCCATGATGCAGCCCACATGCCTGCGCACATGGCCTCTGCATGGGGCCATGCAGAGGCCATGTGAGCAGGCGCACAGGCTGCATCATGACTGCCAGGCCACTGGGTGAAGGCCAAAAAGTGGCCAAACCAGCCAAGGGGGTGATTATGGAGGCTGGCGGGGGGAGGGGAAACCTCCGTGGACCCCTGCTGCCTCCAGGAACTCCCCTGAGGGAAGTAAAGGGTTGTTGTTGTTTTTTTTTAAAAAAACTATGTCAGCTCACAACTCCCCTCCGGACTGAACCGAACTGGAGGGGGGTTCGAGGGGGTGCCGGACCGAACAGGCCCGGTTGGGTTCGAGTCCGGTCCGGCCTTGAACCCAACCAGGCCAGCCGGTTCCTTGCACATCCCTATCCACTAGCTCTATTTGTTACCTTTGATTTTTAGTAAGTTACACTGTTGATTACTGCATTTTGGCGGTGCTTTTGTTACATCTGATCTAGGAATGCAGTTTGCCTTTGCCTCAAACCAGAGTCAAGGGAGCAAGCTCCTCCCTTGCTCTAGTTCCTATTGGCTGTGCCGGCTGTCCTTCAAGAAAGCAGGAAGCCTGCATAGCCAGCTCCCCCCTCTCGCTGACTGCAAGTGGTCTGAACTCAGAGAGGAGAGTGGAGGGAGAGTGAGGGGAGGGTGGCATGGAACCGCGGGGTCCAGTGGACCCTGCGGTTCTATATTTCATCTGAATTGGCCCCAGGTGTGTCTTAAGGGACTTAATAAAAACATAATAGAGAGAAACAAGAACATGTGAAGCAAAGATTGAGATTAAGTGAGATTTCAATTTGTGAGGAGGGAGGCAAGGTGAGAGAGAGTGGGAGGATGAAGCTTTGCCTCTATATTCAGCTACAGTGATGTGGGACCTCCCTTGAGTACAGTTCAAACTGGGGAGGTGGGTGGAGAGGTAGCCCCTGAATTAAAACTGACCTGCTTTGTATAGCTAGTTAGTACTGATAGAAGTTGAAAGTACTTGTAGAAGTTATAGAAGTACTTGGGAATATAGGAAGCTGCCATATACGGAGTCAGACCATCTAGCTCAGTATTGTCTTCACAGACTGGCAGCGGCTTCTCCAAGGTTGCAGGCAGGACTCTCTCTCAGCCCTATCTTGGAGAAGCCAGGGAGGGAACTTGAAACCTTCTGCTCTTCTCCGATTGGCTCCATCCCCTGAGGGGAATATCTTGCAGTGCTCACACATCAAGTCCCCCATTCATATGCAGCCAGGGCAGACCCTGCTTAGCTAAGGGGACCAGTCATGCTTGGAACCACAAGACCAGCTTTTGTGTGTGTGTGTGTGTGTGTGTGTAAGTGTTAACCCTCACTCACCTAGTACTGTAGCCCCAATCCAAATAACACCCCCACAACACAGCTGTGTTGAAAAATCACTGAGAGCAATTGCTTTAAAAGAACACACCAGCAATAGTATTCCTAATGTCATTCTCACAAGCCACCTGAACACTGTTAACAAAATACATGCATGTTGTTTCTGTCAGTGATAATATATCACACAACCCAACCATCATGTGGCAGTTGCACAGATCACCTGAAAAATATACCACATTTTTGCACATATACCCCGCACCTGAGTATAATTCACACACAATATTCTCCACAGAAAACCATCACTTTTGAAAAGAAAACCTGTATACCCTCCACTTGTGTAAAACTCAGGGGTTATATGCCAAGGGGCTGCCTCATCTGCCCTTCCAGTGGAACTCATCACCACTTCTGGGGCCAGGGGATGCAGCTTAGGGATCTATCTTGAACGTAATATAATGAATGTAAGAGGAGGCAATGGTGAACCCCTCCTGTATTCTACCAAAGATAACCACAGGGCTCTGTGGGAGGCAGGAGACAAAACTGACTTGATGGTACACTTTACCTTTAAGGGGTGTTTCAGGGGGAAATGACCACCATGGCAGCAAGTTTTTAAATGGGAAAAAATTATATAACCCACATCGTTAGATCCCCACACCGTATTTTGCCAGATACTGTATATCTCATGGGGTATATGTGCAAAAATACAGTAGTCATAGAACACAACTCCAAGAGTCAACTCTTTTATGGAAGTTAACCGCTTACTACCCACATCTTTTTTTTACACAGATAAAGAATATTATCTCATTATTGTTAGGAGCCTCTCCCTGTTCTATCTGTAGTATGCAAACCAATATCCAGCCCCTTCAGGAACTACAAACCAGAAAAGCCGTTTCCTTGGTCAGCTGAGCAAGAGATATGAAAACATGTAGATTTATTCCAAGAGGGAGCTGGGATAGTAGCTTTTGCACTAGCTTTTATTAACATGTACTCACAGCTCCAGAAATAGAAACCAGAATAAAAACTTGGCTTTTGTGTAGTCCCTTAAGCTGCAATCTGACATCAGGATCTGGACTCTTGGAAGACAACAATTCCAACAAAGATCTACATCCAATCATGAAATCTGTGTAATGCAAAACAGGTGCCTTTGCCATTTAAATTGCCATTTCCTAATCCCTTAACCATTCAGCAAATTCCTAGGGAAAGTGCTCAGCATGACTAAAGGAAATTATGAATAAAAGTTTTGGTTTTAAAAGCCAGTAGAAGAATAGAGTGGTTTACATTAAAGCTGACCTAAATGAACTTTGAATGTTCTCCTTGGAAGTAAGGTTGAAAAACAGCCAGAAAGTGACTAAATGTGAGCAGCAGCAAACTGGGGCATTTTTTTCTTTCCAAATGCCACAGGCACTTTGCTAAAGGCTGTATAAGATGCACTATGACTTTGAAGCATTTTCAGTAATAAGGATGTGCCAGTCCTGATTTTGCTTTTTGGAGGCTTAGATTCTGTAGCCTCAGGACACAGAAATCTCCACTTTTCCCCAGCAATTCATGCATGCAAGAAGCAATGCAGTAGAAAATAGGGGGGGGGGGGCACTTGAAAGGAATTGCATCTTTCCTCCCATTACTATAATAGAGCCTGCCTATTTAATCACATCTGTGATAAGGTGGATGGAATAGTGATTTGCAGTTCACGCTGAATTAGCCCAGCCTTGCCTGCTTAATTTCCTAATGCACACTAAATAGCCCCTTAGCAGGGTATGTGTGTGGCCTCTGGACATTTCTTGCTAGCTTGACCTCCTTACATTTAAATGGTAGCCCCATTTAAACAACTCCTCTTGCTCAATATAGCACTGTTTCCCCCCTCCTCATTTTCTGTTCCCCCCTCAATGGCTAGTCTTAAAACTAGTTAGGAAATAAAAGCATTGCACCGTAAGCACGAGTCTCCACTGGAGCTGCTGAAATATACCCTGTTAAATAGCCGAAAGGCTAAACAGTGACACAAATACTTGACTTACCATACTTAATTTTTAAATCATGAAGTTTTTTAGGCATGGTCATCAACTCTGCAAAGCTAACTCTGCAGTTCATTGAGATTCAAGATTACTGTAACCACATATTGGCTTGCTAAAGCCATGGGGCTGCTGCTTATGCTTAGACTGGGTGGATGTTTCAGAAGCTATTATCAGATGTCATGAACATATTTTCTGCAAATAGGAAGGCGTTCCCTTATGAATGTGCAGAAAATTCTGAGTTGTCATTTACTCCTGTGATTTTGGAGAATCTATGGAACAATGCTGGTGAAGCAGGATGTTTCAGGTAAGTCTGAGATTCAGAATCTCTTCTTTTACAGATAAATGGTGATCAGAGAGCTTATGATCTGGGAACTTGTAAGCTTTGCAGTGGTGGAGCCAGGGAATGAGGCACGAGTTCTGCCCCATGCACCAGTGACGCCCTTTGTGCATGACATCACATGCATGTGGGAGTGGCCCAATCACCCATGTGAGCCCTCTGGAAAGCATTCCAGCCTGCGTGGGCTGGCTGGGTGCATTTATTTCCCTTTCTCTCCCTTGCTAGACCTTTGGAGGGGTGGTGCAGGCCTCCGGAAAGACTGGGCCACACCCATGTGTTTGCAACATCACAGTGAGGGATAGAAAGGGGAATAAGAACATTTGCTGAATGAACGAACTCTAGAGTCCTTCCATGGCTCATGGCCAGGTTCTTTGAACCCGTCCACTCAATGGTGGCTCCACCCCTGGTGCTCAGTTGTTAAAACACAGCAGGCCCTCATGCTATTGCACAGGTAGTATTTCTGCATTTCTGAATATAACTGAAGGCTTTTAAATGATGTTGGAGTGACATTTAAGTTTAGACCATTCCAGTTTGTTATATAGGGCTAGAACAATGATAAAGTGTGGTAGATATCCTGGTTTGTACTAACAATGGGTAACAAACCACAGTTCCATGAGTTTGTATGCTATGTGGACTGTGGCTTGATGTTACAGGGAAAGCAAAAGCTGTTACTCCCATCCTTGGAGTGTGGGGAGCGCAAAGCATATGACTCAGAGGTTTATTGCAGCTCATTCATCTGAACTGGGATCACTGTTTAATTGCTACTATGTTCTAAAAATACTATGCTCATTCTCAACATTTCTGTCCCCCCAAAAGACCAGTCCTCAAGTGATGCAGGTAACACAGTATACATCTAGTGTTAACAAATTTAGGAAGTTTAAATTCTTATTATCTTCAAGCAATAATTTCTCTACCTTCCATCTCTGCCATCCCGACACTGCATGAACAAGGAAGAGAGCTGCTGCAGTGTCCCAGCGGGAAGGAACTGGACGTCACATGAAACTAATAATCAGCAGAAGCAAGGCTATACACTTGCTTATTAATTAAAAACACTTAAAGAGGCTGTTTTCTCAAGCAGCATAGCCCAGGCTAGGGCAATGTAGAGCACCAGGATCCATTAATTACTAATTATTTTAATTAATTATTAAATTAATTTAATTACTTTTGAATTCCCTAAGGGAAATTATGATTTAAGTCAGAAATTTGGGCATGGCTCCCCCTAGTCGCAATGCATGTTCACTGCACACATTTGCTCAATTGTAGATCTGCCCTTGAAACTTGGGGTGTGTGAGCCACACATTTTAACTGGCCCACCAACTAGAATCAAAGCAGCCCAGTTTGGGCGATTCAAGCCCAGCCCCCCCACCAAGGTGGGAGTCGGTCTGAGTTCGAACCAGACTATTCCTGGTTCTAAGAACAATTTGGGGATATTTGAAGATTTCCCTTGACAATTAAAGGGGTCATCCCTATTCTAAAGGTGTTGCGGCAGAGGTGGAAAGAAAAAGCAGGCTCCATACCTTTAGAGAAGGCCACGGTGGAGCAGCGGAGAACCATAGGAGGTGGTAGTGGGCAGTGGTGCAGGCTCCTCCAAGCCCCCTGCTGGCCTCCTGAATGACAGCCTGGGCAAAGCATTTGCATAGTGACACAAATGGCTTGTGCGCATGCACGGTCACCAAAAGAGCCTCTGTGTGTGCACGCAAGCCCAAACTGGGCCACAGCTGGCCCAAGCTGTCATTCAGGAAGCCAGTGGAGGGCTTGGAGGAGCCCCCGCCACTGCCCCCCACTGCTTCCTATGGTGCTCCACCTCCTCTGTGGTGCCTCAGCTGCCTCTACCTCAGGGTTTCTCAATGTTTGGGTCCCCAGATGTAATTGGACTTCAACTCCCATAATTCCCAACCAAAGGCCACTGGGGCTGGGGATTATGGGAGTTGAAGTCCAATTACATCTGTGGACCCACACGTTGAGAAACCCTGCTCTACCTCCTCCAGAAAGGGGTACAGATGCTGCTTTCTCTTTCCACTCCTGCCCCAATCCCTTTAGCATAGAGATTAGGCCCTTTACTTGTAAAGGGGAATCCTCAAGGATTCCCCTTAATGAGTATCGCCAAACCAGCCCATGAACCGGTTGGGCCCAGTTCGATAGCCAAACCAGACCAGACCCATTTCAGCCAAGCCCCAAACTGGGCCGGGTCGGTTTGAATCCAGTCCAGACTCGAACTGAACCAGCAAAACTGGTTCTGTGCACATCCCTATTTGAAACCCATACAATAGTCAAAGAATATAGTTTGTGTCCACATCCCATTTTTTTTTTTTAAAAGCTCATTTGAACCTTGCTGCAGAATATCAGTTCCCCTTCATGCTGAAATTGTGGGGCTAACTTGAGAATATTTACAATATTATGCTTGAATAGTGTGGCATTTTAAAATTTTAGTTAATTTACTTAATACCAGAAATCACATAAAAGAATTTCAAAGAGAAAAAACCAAAACAGTGAAGTAAATTAAGCTGTATTACACTGGCCTATTGACTGTAGCGCCTCATTTTCAGATAGCAAATGTAGCTTCCATTGGTTCATAACATTTCCAAGAGATATGCTCTTCTCATCAGCTTCCCCCATGCAGTGGAACCATTTCCCCATATAAAATATTAATCAGCACAACCTTTAGGTTTAAAGGAGCTATTGATTCTGCAATTACCTCTTTTCTCTCAGTAAACATTCCAGACTGGAGTTTTCAAACAGTTACTCACATAAATTATGTTTCCACTATGTGTGGAGAGCACTAAAAATATCATGTATACACTAGGCATTTCTATGCAAACAGTTCAGTCCCAAGATTTGCTATACCAGGAGATAAATGCTTAGGGCCATGGCATATGCTTAGGGCCATGGCATGAGCTTAGGGCCTCATATTATGACCACAATTAGACAAGGCAAATAATATGTCTGAGTGAAGTTTTTGCCTCTGTATCTTCTTCAAGGAAATTCCTCTACTTGCATATTCTTGGTTAGGTCAGCATTCTTGCACAAAAACTAAGTTGGCAACCTGAAAGTTAAAGGTAGCCGGAGACGTAAAAAGGCCCTTTTAGTTGTGAAATATTTCTGCTAGCAGGATGATGATGGTGATGATGATAAATAATAAACCAACTTTATTTGTTAGCTACCCCATAACAAATTGTTCTCTGGGCAGCTTAGAACAGATATGAGTCATAACTCTATCCAATCAAAGTATTATTATTAATCCACCTTCCCACATCCCTTACAGAGAAAGGATTTCCTGGGATTTCCTTCTAGAAGGCATCCTGGGGAATATTAGCAAAGCCTCTGGCTATGTCATTAGCCCCTCCCCAAAGCATCCAGAACTGTTTTATGGTGGTCAAAATGTAATGCCAAGGTCTGAAATGTCAATGTGCTATTTTATTAAAGTGTATAATTTACAAATCTACTTTGTCACAATGGAAAGTTACCTGAAAGCATGGCTCTTCCTCTCCCCTAATTAATAATCACTGTAAGCTCTGCAATCATATGAAGTAATCGTAGAGCTCTCAGATCTGCTTCTCTAGTAGGGATGTGCATGAACAGCTCATGCAAGAATGGGCAGGGTGTGGAGCGGATCCCTTTAAAACAGGGATCCTCAACGTTGGGCCCCCAGATGTTCTTGGACTTCAACTCCCATAATCCCCAGGCCCACTTTGGCTGGGGATTATGGGAGCTGAAGTACAAGAACATCTGGGGGCCCAACGTTGAGGATCCCTGCTTTAAAAGCAGGTAAGCAGGTCCTTACCTGCTCTGTTTCCATCCCGCTACTTTCCCCGGCACTCTATCAAAGGCCGTGGGTGGCTGTGGCACTGTTCCTTGCAGCCTGTGTGCAGCCCAAAGGCAGCGCTGAACTGGTTCATGCACATCCCTATTCTCTCACCCTACTTAGACATTAAGTTGTACTTGTGTACAGATATCCTTGTACTTGCTTTTGTGGGAAAAATAGTACGAGCATTATGAAAGTGGTCCTTGGTACAGGCCCTAAAAGGCAGGGTACAGATCAGAACGGTCCTACTGTATAAACATTGTACATAATGTTTGAATAACTATGTGTGTACTGTTTGTATATAGCCCTGTTCTGAGGTGTTTGGTTTTTTTAAGGATGAGATGCTGGATTCACATATTGTGCCCCAGAGCATGCCTGGAAGTCCCACCCCCTGGTGTGGAGCGTCATCTACCCTGTGCTCTTCACAGTTACTGTACCGTGTTTGTCCGAAGAGGCAAATGCTGTAAGTGTGATCAAGGTTGATTCTGGGCCAATCGTGGAAGCAGCCGCAATGTGGAAAGCATGGGAACAGTGAGGTATCTCAGTGCCGATGCACTGGCATCAAACTTTCAGGCAGAGGTGTAGCTATAACTGAGTGGCTGGGTTCAAAGAACCCGGAGCCCACGAGCTCCTGAGGGCCCCCCAGCTACATCCCTCCATATCTTCTTCATTATCTCCCTCGCTCCAAGGGGCCACCGGAGAGAGGGGTGAACACAGGCCCCCTCTTCCCTAGCTACACCCCTGCTTTCAGGCATGCTCTGGGGAGCTTTATGTGAGTACAGTGTCCTTTTGAAAGACATGTCTGAACTCAGCTTGTGTGTTTAACAATAGTGCAATAGTGTGAGTAGACCTTCTTGTTCCAGAGTATACATAGTTGATTTCTGGGCCTGGGGTATCTTAATGATAACAACTTCAATCATAGTAATTTCCCCTTGCTATTTCCCCACCTGCCCCTAAAAATATACATCAATAAGCCCAATAAGCAGAAATAACATTGTACATGCATATATGGTTTTGAGTGAATGAGTGTTCAGAGGCTTTAGAAATTAAAACTTCATGTGGGTGGCTGTTTCAAAGAATTTGGAAGTGCATACAATTTGGCCCCTAGTTATGCTAAAAAAATTATGATTGGAAAATTTTTAACTTACTGACCTGAGGTCACTGTTTTATGAAGTTTGGAATTCTGGCAGAATCATTTGGACATTGAGCTCTTTACATGATCAGTCACATGGACCTTCTCAACTTCAATATCAAGTTCCCATTGCTCACAGATGATATGGGGAGGGATTAAAGGATTCAGAACACACTTCCGAATAAAAGAAGATAGTTTATATATAATTAGACTAAAACAAAGAAAATATTTTATTTATTCTATTTAGGGAATTCTTAATTTGGGTAAATATGGAAATAATTCCACCATACATCAATAGTTTACAGAAAACAACAACTGCAAATATTGGATCATCTATTTAACAACCTCTATGACTTTCCATTAATTTAATAATTTGTATTCTTACTTGTTAACTGTAACAGAATAACTGCCTATTTTCACTTTGTTTTATGTCTTTTCTCATTATCATAATGGGTACCATTAAACAGCCAATCCTATTTTAAACTAATTTGCATCAGGCTTAATGTGATTTGGAACCTTTAAGGATTATGGATATATTTTGTTTCTCATTAGGTTCTGACAATCAAAATGTGTTAAAAAAAAAAAGAGGAAAGCTATTACATATCAGCATTTTCAGTCATAGTTATACCTTTCTCACTTAATTTTAGGTGCAGGGGAAAAGAATAAGTAATTAAGAACTTTAACAAATAAATATAAGCCTATTCCATGCTTGTGTTTCATAAGCAAGTATCCAATAGCTTAATGAAAAGAGTATGCTTTCTAAACTATTACCCAATCATCAAGGCTCCACATCATTTTTTAGCCTATTCTCCAGTAGGCTTGTGAGGTCACCCGGCATTCTGTGTGAGTGTCCATCCGTGTGTCCGTGTGTGTGTGTCCACCCCCACCCCCATCAACTTTGCAACACCTGGACCAATATGAACTGAATCAGGTACAGCTGTAGGAACACATAGGGACACCTCAATGACATAGTTTGTGTTGATATCATCCACCCCGATTCAAGATGGCGGACATGTAAATTTTTGAGGCGCAAGTAGGCTAACTTGTGAACAGCTGTAGGAACACATAGGGATACCCAGATGGTGTGGTGTGTGATGATATCATCCACTTCAATTCAAGATGGCAGCTATGTGAACATCTGAGGTGCAAGCGGGCTAATTTGTGGACTGTCTAACCAATTTAAACCAAATTAGGTACAGTTGCAGTGAGTGGCACACAGGGACACCTCAATGACATTGTTTGTGATGATGTCATCCACCCTGATTCAAGATGGCAAACACGTAAACCTTTGAGGAGCAAGTGGGCTAACTTGTAAACCACAGCCTATTTCCGCCAAATTTGGTACAGCTGAGCTGTAGGGACACATAGGACACCTCAACAGAATAGTTTGTGATGATGTCATCCACCCCAATCCAAGATGGTGGTTGCGTGAATGTCTAAGGCACAAGTGGCTTAATCTGTGGACTGTCTAACCCATTTTGAACCAAATTGGGTACAGCTGCAGTGAGTGACACACAGGGACACCCTAATGGCATAGTTTGTGATGATGTCATCCACACTGATTCAAACTGGCAGACACATAAACTTTGAATCACAAGTGGGCAAACTTGTGAACCACTTAACCAATTTGATGTAATTATCCAGTGGTGTAGTTTGTGATGATGTCATCCACCTGATTCAAGATGGTGGAACCATAAACCTTTGAGGCACAAGTGAGCTAACTTGTGAACTGCTTTTGAACCGATGAACTTGTGAACCGATTTTAACCAAATTCGCTACAGCTGTAGGGACGCATAGGGACACATCAACAGCGTAGATTGTGATGATGTCATCCACCCCATTCAAGATGGCAGACATGTAACCTTTTAAGGCACAAATGCATTAGTGGACAGTCTAACCGATTTGAACAAAATTTGCTACACCTGTATGGACACATAGGGATGCCCCAATGGTGCAGTTTGTGGTGATGTCATCCACCCCGATCCAAGATGGTAGACATGTGAACTTTTGAGGTGCAACTGCACTAACTTGAGAACTAACTGATTTGAACCAAATTTCGCACAGTTGTAGTTAGTGACACACAGGGACACCACAATGGTGTAGTTTGTAATGATGTCATCCACCCGATCCAAGATGGTGGACGCATGAACATTGGAGCTGCAAGTGTTCTAACTTGTGGACCTTGATTTGAACCAAATATAGTCCAGTTGTAGACACAGTGAAAGGCAGGTAGGTTGATTAGTTCTTACTAGAACAACTTGTATAAAACAGTGCTATTGATTTCAATGGCTGGCATTTCACATTGCAGAATACTGGCATTAGAGACCCTCTTGGGATGCTGCATGATGTGAAAGGCAGTCCTGGTGGCGTTGTGGAGGTGGAAAGTCCACATCACCACTAGTGACAGCAGTGGTGGACATCTCTGCCTCCATGTTTTAGGTCATTGCACAACTGAAGCTGTTTTAATCCATTGCACAAATTCGTGCCTGCACTCCACTGGGGCTTTCTTTCAGACTGTGCAGAAGCCCTAGAGGATCCCTAATGCCAGCATTTTGCAGTGTTGGCCAGTGGTGATACTCAGAACCTGTGTACAAACTGAACATAAGCAGAGAATGCTGCTGAGATAAGAGCATCCTAGATTTGATTGCTCCTGGCCTTGTGTCTGTGTGTGTCACCAAAGGAAGAGTGAAAGACGACCAGGAATCATGGTCTGAGGGACCTGGTTCATTAGCAATTCGCAGAGAAGATGTGAAATCCTATGTGAAATCACACAGGAGAGTCTTTTAATGGCAGTGTGCCACAAAATCTTATGAGGTGACAATTTAGGCCTGTAAACTCAGAATTAAGTTCCAAAAGAGGGAGGTCTATAATAGGTATCTCTGTTCCATGCTGAGCGCAGAGGGAGGGAACTTGGCAAAGAGGCACCTTTTACCGTGGTGATTCTCTTTATTTAGCAGGGGGAGAATAACTGGCCCTGTCCACCCCCAGCACAGTACTTCCAGTGACTGTTACTGGTGTGTATCTTATGTTTCTTTTAGATTGTGAGCCCTTTGGGGACAGGGATCCATCTTATTTATTTATTATTTCTCTATGTAAACCGCCCTGAGCCATTTTTGGAAGGGCGGTATAGAAATTGAATTATTATTAATTATTATTATTATTATTATTATTATTATTAAATTAACAGCTGGGAAAGCTAAGCTTTGTTCGGAATTGGTAAAAGTTTATATGGAGTAGTGTGTTTACTTTTGGGTGCTAAAAAATACAAGAAGGATATTGACAAGCTGGAAGTAATATAGAGCAGATAAGGAGTAATTATGTTTTGGTGAGCCTTTTTATAATAGGGAAAGAGTGAAAGGATGTCTGTAGAAGGAATAAGGTTACCTGACAGGGGCAGAGGAGTTGACAATATTTACATATTCCAAGGGTATCAAAAATGAAAGAAGATTCGGTTCACGACATCTACAGGGGAATGGGGCAAGAAGCAATGGCTAACATCCTAACTAATGGGATGAGTTAGTGCTCACAGATGAGTTCCAGATTAATGCAACTCTGCTGCTTACAAAGGTGGTGGTGAATTTCACTGACCTCCCTTTCTCTTGGTGGAAGTCCTCTGTGTCACCTGAAAATATGTCCCTGAGGACTGCACAACTTTGAAATGATTTTAAGATTAACTCAATTATTAATAGATTAATTTCTAATTGAATGAGAAAGAGTAGCTCATACCAGACTTTTATTTATTTATTTATTTATTCAATTTATATACTCCCTTTCCAAAATGGCTCAGCGCGGTTTACAAAAGGATAAAAACAATTAAAACCAGTTAACAATTAAAATCAAAACTATAAAAACAGAATAAAACCAATTAAACATGCAAACAGCTAAAAACCCTGGAAAACCACGGCAACCATTTAAAACAGTTTATAGTAGTTTAAAAACCCTGGAAGGCCAGGCCAAACAGATAGGTTTTAAGGGCTCTCCTGAAAGACAGCAATGAACTCAAATTACAGATTTCTGCCAGGAGTGCATTCCACAGCCCAGGAGCAGCTACAGAGAAGGCCCGCCTCTGAGTCGCCACCAGACGAGCCGGTGGTAACTGGAGATGGACCTCCTCAGATGACCTTAACATGTGGTGGGGATCATGCAGAAGAAGGTGCTCTCTAAGATAACTCGGACCTAAACTGTTCAGGGCTTTAAAGGTAATAACCAGCACGTTGTATTTTGCCCGAAAACATATTGGCAGCCAATGTAACCTTTTCAGGACAGGCATTATATGGTCTCTCCAGGTTGCCCCAGAGACCAATCTGGCTGCCACATTTTGAACTAACGGAAGCTTCCAAACTGTGTACAAAGGCAGCCCCACATAGAGTGCAATGCAATAGTCAAGCTGGGAGGTTACCAGCTGATACACCACAGTTTTGAGGCAATCCTCTTCAAGGAAAGCGCACAGCTGTTGAATCAGCCGAAGCTGATAGAAAGCACTTCTGGCCATGGCCTCCACCTGAGATGCCAGGGTGAGGCCTGGGTCCAGGAATACACCCAAGCTGCTCCTTCTGGGGAATGTAACCCCAACCAGCACAGGAAGATCTAACTCACCCCTCAGATTCTGAGCCCCTCAGAGTAAGCACCTCTGTCTTGCTTGGATTCAGCTTCAGTTTGTTATCCCTCATGCAGCCCATTACTGCCTGTAGGCATGCATTTAGAGAATGAGTGCCATTTCCTGAAGATGGAAAGGAGAAGTAGATTTGGGTGTCATCAGCATACTGATAACACCCAGCACCAAACCTCCTGATTACCTCACCCAGCTGTTTCATGTAGATATTGAAAAGTATTGGTGACACAATGGAGTCCTGATGGACTTCATATAACAGCTCCAGTTTTGAGGAGCAACTGTCACCAAGCTCCACCATCTGGAATCTACCCAAAAGATAGGAGTGGAACCGCTGCAAAGCAGTGCCCCCTATCCCCAACTCCCCCAGGCAATCCTGAAGGATACCATGGTTGATGGTATCAAACGCCACCAAGATATCCAGAAGATCCAGCAGAGTCACACTCCCTCTGTCTTTACTGGTTCCCCAGTAAAACCATCCATCAGGCTGACCAAGGCTGTCTCAACCCCATAGCCAGCTCTAAAGCTAGTTTGAAATGGTCTAGATAATCAGTTTCCTCCAAACCTGCCTGGAGCTGGTCGGCCGCCACTCTCTCAATCATCTTGCCCAGCCAAGGGAGATTGGGTCTGTAACTATCCATCACTAAGGGGTCCAGGTAAGACTTCTTAAGGAGTGGTCTAACCATTGCCTCTTATGATATTAACTAGGCCAGCAATCTCCCTGCTACACAGAAGCAGCCAAGTCAGGCAAGGATCCAGAGAACAGGTGATTCTCTTCATATCTGTGCTTCTACCTCAATTTTCTTTCCACCTTTCCCCTTTTCTCAGGACATCTACTTATTTCTTAAACATAGTTAATGCCTATGTAGGTCAATATGGTCTTTATGATACTGGAGCAATCCTGCTGGGGGACTGCAGAGAAGTAGCTGAGAACAGAAATAGCTTTAAGTGATAAAATGAGCAATTTCTAAGGTGCTGCTCATCCTCCATGGGAATAATTTCAGATCACACTTTTTTGCAGGTGAGAGATGTGAAAATAGTTCAATTTCTACATATCATTTCATTATACTAATGTGTACTGTACTGACTCAGCCCTATTGAATGCAATGGCATGACACTCTTCAAGAAGTTATTTCTGTTAATAAAAACTTTGCATGATTCAACTAAATGGAGTGATTAAAATGTCTCTTTGAAGATAATTCTCCCACACAGTCCTTGCAGAATAGAGCACAACATAACTATTTATTCACTTTTAATAATCCAAAGTTACAAACATACCTTGGGTATATTTAAACTTTAATCTTACTTTAGTCTAATTTTATTGAAAGTATTCCTGTTTCATGCTCCTGCAAAGACCTTCTTTGAAAATACTCAAAACATAGCCAGTTTCTGAGGCCTTCTAATCAGGGTATTGTTCCCCTCATGTTGTGGTAATTTTCTTTGCATCAGTTTGATTACTGTGATCTACAGTTGATGAGGCCTCCACCAACTAGTAAAATATAATCTATCTTAAATTTAGATGATCTTCTCTTTTTCCCTAGGAGACAATGCAGTGTTCTATGATGTGTGATGAATTATATGGGTCTATGTGTCTAAATTTTCTGGCAACAATAATAAAGGATTCTATCATTCATTTTTTGTTTCTGGAGAAAATAAGCTTTTCTTATGCCTTCTGACGCAGCATTTCCATTACTCCTTAAGAAAGGCTTGGCAATACTTCAAATTGAGTGTTATTTCTGAATATTCTATTACTGCTGCTCAGTAAATATATTACTTTCTTTTCCATTATGTTCACTACTCTCCAAAAAGGGCTTTGCTTTGATTATACTCATCCACCCTGCTGGGAGAACGGCATAATTTCAAGATCTGCCCCTACATGAGAAATTAGTAGCTTTAACCAGAAAAACCTTCTATATTGAAGAGCACAAAATGGTGATGCAGGAATTACAGATTCCCTTTTTTCTGGGCATAGAATTGTATTCTACTAAACATGCTGTTCTTCTTTATACTATGCATTCATCTAGAAATTAGAAGAGCACTGAAAGGCAGGCCACTCATTGCTTTCTGTGTTCTTGAAAGGCTCCCCCCTCTCCTTTGAGCCACAGCTGATCATTTGAAGAAAGGCTCGTTCAGATATTACATGGTGCCACTTTGGTTAACATTTGCTTAGATCCCATCCCTACCCCTAAGATCACAGCTGTAATCTTAATAATGCTGAATTTTGTTTAAATGTACTGTACCCACCCACCCCCAACATTGAATTTGATCATATTATACATTTTTCAGAAATCTAATTCTGCTTTGAAGCATAACATCCTTGGGCAGGGGAGAATAATAGCACTTAGCAATAGCAATAGCACTTACATTTATATACCGCTCTATAGCTGGAAGCTCTCTAAGCGGTTTACAATGATTTAGCATATTGCCCCCCAACATTCTGGGTACTCATTTTACCGACCTCGGAAGGATGAAAGGCACAATAGGGGCCTGTGTGTGTGTTCCAGTCTACACATGCAGCAGAAAGAGGTGGTAGATTTGTGAGAAGGTAGAACCGACTGCACCACTTCTGACTATAGGTGGGGGATACCTCTCTAAATGCTCTCCTACTTAAAACAAACCATCTCTGGAAGTGGAAAATTAGCATGCACCTAATATATAGCACAGGAGTATTGCACTATGTTTAGAATTGCTGAGAATACTTATGGGGAGGAATCCAAAAATATTATTCAGAGACCTACTGTTATGTGGGAGGTGGGTTCCCTCCAGGATCAGAAGCTCGCAGGAGTGTTCGAGACAATTACAGACACAGCAGAAGTGCAAATAACATTTTATTGAGGGAAATCGAGAACAAGTGGTAAGCGGACATTCCCGTGTGACAGGTGTACATGTGAGTCAACCTGTGTGTCAAAACATTGATTTTCTAAAATTTAACACTTTTTGCTAATAAAAACCCTAACCACTAATAAAAACCGTAATCACTAATAAACTAATATAAATTCATGTATATGACTAATTATGGGATTCTCTGATGTTAGAAATGGAGTTTAGATTCTCTGGTGTGACTGCACATAGAGGTGGGAGAACCAGACCTGAGAATGTGCCTAAGGGTCTTGGGGAAAGATACCAGATGATGGAGCAGAAGAAGGTCTGGGGCTGGTTATCTGGAACTTGAGGAAGGGTTTAAATCAACTTTCTAGTAGGGGATATGCATATGAAGCCGGGCAAAGGATCCTGGGGTTTGGTTCACTGTAACTAAGGGTGTTGTTAGATTAGCAAACCCAGGTCAAGCAGTCCAGGAAGACCCAACACACTCTTGGCCTTGTGCTGGCTTGCCACCTAGGGATTAGCCTTCTCATGAAAGGGCCAGTCGACTGAAGACAGAAGAACCATGTGTTTCAGCTCTCCATTTGACTGCACTCTGGTAGTCCTTTCAGCTATAGGGGGCCCTGCTGAAGTAGGGCTCCTGATACCTCTGGTTAACAATAGAACTCAATGTCCATTCTTTCCCCTTTCCAACCTTGGACAGGCAGATTAAGAAAGACCGAGGATGAATTCTATGTCCGCACTTGATCAGGCCTGGCTGGGCTCGACGTTGTAGCAGATGTAAATTTGCTGCCACAGGGAACTCTGAGACAGGACACCTGGGGATTAGAGCAGTCCCTGGCTAGCCAGGTGACTGTGAACAGCAAAACTGACCATGGGGATATATTATGAGAAGACCAGACTCTTAGAAGGAGTGCCTAAGTTTGCAGAATTTGCCGGGGTGTTGCTGAGAGATGTTGCTGAGAGACCCTTCTCATGTCTTGGATGGATCTTTTCAATTGGGCCATGAAGTAAAAGCCCTCTAGCCCGCATGCATATCTCTATTGCTAGTTCTGCTCTGAAGCAGAATCCATCTTCGTTGCATAAGAAGAATCTCTTTGCAATGAAATCTTGCTCTGCATGGATGGTTCTGAACATGCTTTCACCCTAGGGGAAGGGGTTGGGCCACCCTCCCTGACCTACTGGTAAAAACAAAAAACAAAATAGAACAACATTCCAATAACACCAAAACCCAAAGAGGCAACTCCTAAATAATCCTAACCCATTCCTAGCAGTCTAATCCCATGCATCCATACATTTTCATATATGTGATAGGGAACGGAGTCTAGGGAGAGGAAAATAATCAACATCCCCAGAGACACGGGGAGGACAGGATGATGCACCTCCTGACATACCTGCTGAAGAGTTGGACTGGTATGGAGTCCTGGACCTGGGGTCAGGACCAGAGAGCAAGAGAGAGAGGTGCCTGATGCAGCCACCTTAAATAGGGTTGGAACCATGTGGTAGCTCCCTAAGGGGAATATTTAACAGTTCTCTCACATATAGTCTTCCATTTAAGTGCAAACCAAGGTGGACCCTGCTTAGCAAAGGGGACAATCCATGTTTCCTTCCACAAGACTGTCTCTCCTCCCTAACAGAGGAAAATAGGAAGCTGCCTTCTACCGAGTCAGACCATTGGTCCAACTAGCTCAGCATTGTCTACACAGACTGGCAGTGGTTTCTCCAAGGTTGAAGGATGGAGTCTTTCTCAGACCTATAATGGAGATGCCTGCAAAGTAACTTGGAACCTTCTGCATGCAAGCAGGCAGGTGCTCTTTCCAGAGCGGACTCATCCCCTAAGGGGGATATTTTACAGTGCTCACACATGTAAAGGCTATGCACACAACCATGCAGGAGGGTGGGTGGGGGGGAAGTCGGGATCAAACTCACTTTCCACCCAGATGATCAAGGGAACTCAGATGGGAGCGCGGCTTGTGGATCAGTGCGGATCTCCGGAGGCCAGTATGATGCATCTCGATCTCCAGATATCCCACAATGCACCGTCCGAAGAGCGCGTGCATTGGCAAGCAGCCCAAGCACACACAGAACCCTGGCAGCTTATTGTTCTGTTATTGAACAGCTTATTGTTCGTAAGGGAGGTGTGCTTCTGGGGCACACATTGAATAGTCTGATCATAGACTAGTAAAATACAAACTATGCTATACATTGGATTTTAGCTTTTGTAAATGATTTTCCCTGATGCTACTTCTGAAATAGACTGAAAATTCTTCAGCTAATTTCACATGATGAGACTATTCAGTGTGTGCCCCATAGGCACACCTCCCTTACAAACAATAAGCTGCATGGCATAACCGCTTCTTCAGCTTTTTCAGGGCATATTGATTTTGCCTCCAGCACCACAACTCACTCCAAATACACCACCTCAGAACCACTTCCTCTCTAGGCCATGATAATAAGCAAGGCACAGAAATCAATATCAATTAGCCTCCATTCAGAAATGAATAGCAAATCAGTAAGGTTTATCACAAAGAAAATGCAGAATCTATCCAAGGCTATAAAGAGAGTAGAAAGCTTGAAACAACTGTGTGAGAAAAATGAATGGTAATACTTTCTCCTCTTCTCTCCCCCACACCCTCTCTTGTGCTTTTTGTTTATGGAAAACATTGATACACTTCTTCTGGCTGGGTTTTTGTTTTTATTTCTGGTGGGGGTGTCGGGCCTTCCTGCCAGCCATGCCCCGCCCCGAGTACTCACCTGGTTGGGGGGCCAAGAAGACAGAGGCAGTACAGTTCCTGAGTACAGACAAAACCAGCTGAGATCTTACACGGTTGCCAGGGAGAGCTAGGACACTCAGGAACTCACAGACCATGGATGGGCCAAAATGGCCCAACAGGTTGCCTCCTGGTGGTGAAGGCAGGGCCTCAACAGCTGGCAAGACAGGCAACAGCTGAAGGAGGGAGGATCACAGGCAGCTAATCTGGAGAGGGCAGAGTCAGGAGTGGGTGGTTGGGATTGCCCTGGTTGCAGGGCTTTATTTAAGGCTTGGATGGCCAGGGATGAGAAGGTCTGGAAAGATGAGAGAGGCTTGGACCCTGTGAGGAGCAGTCTTACTCCTCTCCCTGACAGCTGGTAGAGGAATGGGGTGACCATTAACTGCTCTCCCCAGCACTTCTGAGACCATTTCCACACCCTATGAACAGGAGCAGAGGAAGGGAGCTGGTTGGAGACTGTGATCCCAGGCCAGTTTGTGATAGAGGGGTTTACAGTTTACTTATAATTCATGGTGTAGATTCAAGGTCAAAGAGTTGCAGAAAGGGACCTCTGCTCCACTGAAGCCAATGTATAATATGGTTCCATTATGCTAGTCTTTAGGGTCACCCAGACCTAACTGCAATTCTTCAAAGTCTGATATCAGATAGGGCTGTGTGCATTCACTTTAATGATGAACAGATACTTGAACCAAATGGGTCATTCAGTCCAACTTTCAATCATCATGAAATGAATGCCTAGGAGGCCTGAATGAGCTGAATGGCATTCAGGCCCTGTTATGGTGAAGAAGGGATGTAAATGCTTATCTTGTAGGGGAACATACAGGTAGATGTGTCAGATGTGCCCCTACTGACAGCTGCCTTTCAACAGGCACCATGTTCCCTCCTACCCAATATCATGGACATGGTACTGGTCTGGAGCATTGTTGGCGGTGGGGGAGGAGGCCACCAGGAGGCAGCCATGAGTGGAGCTCTGATGTGGCTATTCTAACCCCTTCTATCATGGAAACAATGGGGAAATTAAATGGAAAGCATTTTGTGATCAAATATGACTTAACATATAAATGATGTAACCAATTAAACCAGGGGTTCCCAGCCTGTGACAATCCTGATGTTGATGAACTACCACTCCCATCATCCCCAGCCACAATAAATTGTAGCCAGGCATGATGGGAATGGTAGTTCAGCAACATCTGGAGTACAACAGGTTGGGAACCCCTGAATGGAAATGAATGCCATATAACAGAATTGAACAGGAAAAGATTCTTGTGCACTTAACTCCAGAGTCTGAATGCTACCACCTGATTCAAAGGTCAGGCTTCCCTTACATGTTCATAACCCATGTTTCGATCACCTGAAAAGGCTAGTATAGTAGCACTCACTGGTATGTGCAGAAAATCTGAAGCAAAAGGGAAAGGGAAAGAAGTACTTCCTTTATGGTTGGAGAGATGCTGCATTTTCTCTGTGTTACTGCTCTTGTTGCATCAACTAAAGAAGGTCTGTTGTGCAAAGGAGAGGTTCCATTTTAGTCTGTATGATAATGTTGTTGGTTTACATTTTGCTTGCTGTCTGGAGCATACATATTAATAGCTAAGCAGAATGTAAATTTTGAATAAATATCTCCTCCACTAACACAATTGATAGGGAAAGAACATAGTGGACAGAGCCTTTGTCTTCCTTCTCAATTGCCCTGAGCAGATTGCAGACTGATTCCCTCTTCTGAGGTCCCACCCCCACATTTACTTTACTTTATTTATTATGGAACTCAATGTGGCATACATGAATTGCCACCAGGCAGTCATAGATAGCCATTGATTCAGGCATTGATCAGACCTACACCTGTTTAGTTCCAGCAAGATGACTGACTCATGTGCTTTCGGACCATGCCCTGGGAGGGTTTTTTTTTGGGGGGGGAGACAGGGGAAAGAAGAGCACAGAGAAGGGACTTTGAACTAATGTAGGTAAAACTGCAATTTAAACTAAGTTAGGAATAATTGATAGCTGATTGGCTGCTGCTTAGTGTTTACATAACAAAAATAATGAGGAAAAGTTGTTTTTGATGCTGTTATATGAGAAATAATAAAGGTACAGGAAGAGGCCAACTTTGGAGTCAGACCCACCCAGCCCCTTAATGAGAGTTCTCAGCAAACATGAGACTCTCTTCTGTGATGAGAATTCCAAATGGATAATCTAACAAATCCACTCCACAGATGGGACCAGGCCTAACAAGAGATACTTGCAGTCCCACATCCGCATTTCCATTTATATTGCAATTGTTTTCAAAATCTGTTTTCACTTACTACCTACAGCTGTCTGTGTCCATAAAGGGTCGTATTCTGCATTAAGACTTTGAACTGGCCCAGAGGAAGATGATGCTATGATTCTCCATGAATCTTCTCTCTCCATTTCCTTTCCACATGTTGCCGCACCTTTATGAACTCCAAGAGAATTGCTTATATTGCTTATACAGAACCTTCTCTACCTGTGTTTCATCCCAACATGTTGGGATAGATATGAGGTGAGTGGAAGCAGCACGTTTGGGCATACAAACTGCCTTAATGTATCAGATCAATTAGTCCCACTACTCATTCTACACTCTGTTTCCAGAAGTGCTTTATGTGGAATGCTTACAGGAAGGGCATGCTTCCTGTAAAAGCCCTAAATGATTTGGGACTGGGTTACCTGAGAGAGCACCTTGTCCCATGTGTCCCAACTCAGACCTTAAGATCTTTTTTGGAGGACCTGCTCTGAGTGTCCCTGCCAAATGAGGTGAGGCTGGTGGCTCCTAGATAGAGGACCTTTTTGGTGGTTGCACCCCATTTATGGAATAGTCTTCCCAGTGAGGTTCACCTGGCTTCATCATTTTATTCTTTTAGATGCCAAGTAAAGAACTTTTTGTTTACTCAGGCCTTTTAAATTTTGATTTTTTAAAAATTTGATTTTTAAAAAAGTTTTAAATTGTTCTGTATTGTATTATATATATTTTGGGTCATGTTGTGATTTTATGTGTTATGTGTTTTTATTTGATGTTTTATTTGATGTCATGGCTGGGCCATGCAGGGTCCCACTACATGAGTGCAGCTGCCATCCAAAATGGCCACAGCTCCTGGGAATAGGCCCAGAAAGGGCTGAAGACAGCCTGAACTGGGCAATTTTTGCATAAAGGAAGGCCGGCAGAGGGAGGGGAAACCTCCATGGACCTCCTGCCACCTCAGATAAGCCCTCTAGAGGGGGCAAGTTTAAAAAGGGATTTTTTAATTGAAAGAAATGGCTTGATGAACCCCTGAACCAGGAGTGTGTGTGTTCAGTCCGGGACTGAGCCAAACCAGGGGTGGTTCGGCTCAACCCCAAACCTTCAAGCCAAACCAGTTTGATATCTAACTGGTTTGGATTCGAACCTGTTTGCACACCCATAGTTGTAAGCCATCAGGAGAGCAATTAGTTATGGAGCAGCTAACAAATAAAGGTTGTTGTTGCTGTTGTACACACTCCCTCTAATCATGAAGACTCCTTTTGACTGCTTATAATTAATGAGCAAGTTAATAACAAAATTATGTCATATGTGCTGAAATACTTCTTCGTCAGCCAGTTTAGATGACAGCTCCCAGGCTCACATGATTACAAGGGGGACATGCTGAGTCCATCGCAATGTCTTCTGTGACTTCCAAACATTCTCCCAGCACATTCCTTTGTCGTGTGTGGGAGGCTGTTCATCCGAATGGCCACTATACACTAGTTTAAACTTGTGTGTGTGTGTAGAACTGCAATTTGGACAAACAAATCATTCATGTGATCAAGAGATGTGCTGGGAGGCCATTCAGATGTCACAAAAAATGTCATGACAGGCATGCTCTTGAAGCATCCCTTTTTTAATTGTGTGGGCAAGAAAGGTATTTTCTGAACTGGCTTTTTGACTTCCTGAATCTTGGCTTTTAGTGAGCAGGAGGCAACACATGGAGCTAATATCAGAGAGCTGACACGCTATAGAAAGGCAGGCAAAGAAAATAAAAGAATACTATAGGATCAGATAAATTATGTTAATTTAAAACATAGGAAGGGTATTCATATAACTAGGAAGTGGGGAGGGGGGGAAAGGCTGCGCTAAACCTACCTTCCCCCCAGATGATTCGTCAACATTGGTGGGAAGCGTGGATCACACTCACACATGATCCACGCTGCTGTACACTAGGAATGTGTGAACTGGTTTGGGGGAGTTGGGGTTAGGGGGTTTGGTTTGGGGGTTTGGGTTAAAACCAGACTCGCCTGATCTGGCCGGACGGAACTGAACCCCCCTCCCCAGTTGGCGATTTTTTTTTTAAATTTCTAACCTGTAGCCTCTTTGGGGGCTTCCCAAAGGCCATGGGGGGGGGGTCCGCAAAGGTTCCCCCTTCCCCACTGGCCTCTTAATTTATCTCTGCAGCCCGTCCCGGGCTGATTTTCTGACCAGTTCAGGCCTGCAAAGATCAGTGCGGCAGCCATTTTGGAGGCTGCCACACCTGCTCGAATGGCCTCTGTGGGGCCTGACATGGCCTAGGGCCTCGCAGGCACTATTTGAGCATGTGTGGCAGCCATTTTGTTTTCAGCTATTTTTTAAAATTATTTTTTAAAAATGGCCACCATGCATGCTCAAGTGGTCCCTGCAAGGCCCTAGGCAGAGGCCATTTGAGCATGCATGGCGGCCTCCAAATGGCTGCCATGCCGATCTTTGCAGGCCCAAACGGGCCAGAAAATCAGCCCGGGACGGGCCATGGCAGTGAATTAAGAGGCCGGTGGGGGGAAACCTTTGCGGGAGGCCAGAAGTCTTTAGGAAGCCCCCCAAAGGGGCTACAGGTTTTGTGTGTGTGTGTGTGTGTGTGTGTGTGTGTGTGTGTGTGTATATATATATATATATATATATATATATATATATATATATATATATATAATTTTCATGAAACCCCTCCCCCGGATCGAACCAAACTGGGGGGTGGGGGTGGTTCAGGGGGTGCTGGACCAGTTCGGTTTTTACCCGAACTGAACCGGGCCATCCGGTTCTGTGCACACCCCTACTGCACACCGCACGGATCTCTGGAGGCTTGGACAATGCATAGTGCATTGAGGGATACCCCCATGAGACAGGCACTATAGGCACCTGTCTCTGTGTGCACTCAGGCTGTAAGCAGCCTGAGCACACACACAATCCCAGTACTGGGGTTAAGAGCGTGCTTGTGCTTTTAACCATGGCTAAAGGCCAGGCTTAAAAGTGGGGTTAGGTGGGTGGGCAGAGCCGGGATATGTGCAATCCTGGTGCTGCTCACAAGCAGCCTAACTAGGCTGGGTTGCCCTATCCTGGGTTAGGCTGTTCATGAGGACAGTCTTAGGCAGTGAGGAAGGCAGCAAACCTTGACTGCTCACAATTACGGGTTGAAAGAGGATCCCTTTAAACGTTAGCCTAATTGTGTGGGAGTCATTTCTTTGTGAACAGTTCCTGATATATGGGAAACAATGCCATGGGGGAGACCAGTGCAAGGGGTCATTAAATGTTTATCAAGCCATGTGCAAAGGCTAGTCCTGCACGGCTACGAACCTTTTGAAGGGCTCCAGAATCTGAACAACATATGCTTATTTCTTAACAAAAACAATCATTTCTTTTCCTGGGAAGTCAACCCATCAAAGCATAATTTGGAACCCCATTCTGATTTTGTGAACCTCAAGTGCACCTCCTTATGGACTGAATTAATTATAGGAGGCAAGAGGCTATATTTTCAAGATGGGAAACTTCAGGTATTTTTGCAGTGTCACAGCAGTAAATTGGTGCCATCAAGAACTCATGCTGATATAATCACAACTACTGTGCTACGTCAAGTACTGTGTAAATTACCCATACAGCTTGTGATTAAGTGTAGATAAAAGGAGATGATGCCTCTTATTGGGATTGTCAGTTAAAGTTTTAAAAATTTATGAAAATCAGAACCAGAATAGTGCCAAAAAAGAGAGGAGTCAGATTTCACTCAGATTTATCATTCCAATATGATTTCACGTACTTGTGGAGTGTAAGGGATTAGAGGAAAAATCTGAGAGAGGAAGTGTACAGGGACAAATAACCAACATGTAATTTCTTTCGTTCAGCTATATGAGCACACTGTTCTTTACACATTAAACCAGCAAAGCAGTGATGGGGTTGATTGGAATGTCTTTAATCTACCTGCATCAACATTTCAGAAGGAGAGAGTTGCACAAATGAATGCTACTGTGTGATAAACATCAGCAACATGCAGAAAATAAACCATCTTGTCAAAGACATCATCTAAAACATGGTTTGGCTGCTGAACTTTGATTACGTCTTTATTCCAAGTAGATGTGAAAAAATGTTTAGCATCCCAATGGCATAATAAAATTGGAAATTAAAGGGAAAATAAACTTTCCAGGGTTATTATTTCTAAGTTGTGTACAGGAAAACAAATTAAAGCATGCAAATGCAAAAAAGGCAGGCAAATCACCTTGGGAACACAGTATATGCCTTCAGGTACCAAGGAGTTTGAACAGTATTTTTTTGTCCTGCAGGCAGTACATTTTGTCCTGTTTATTGCTATTTGTTGAGTTGAGACTTCTCCAGTATTGAATTCAAGACAAGGTGGTGGGAGAGCAAATGTTTAAACCAGTGTTTGATTATGCCTTTCCATTATTTCTTTCCAATATTGAGGGAACAGTTTCTCAGCAGGAGATTAAGGAGCTCTGGGCAAAGTGAGGGAAGTGTAAAAGAAAGAATTCAAGTACATTTTCTGATCTTAGGGATACACGAATGCCAATAAATGGACAAATTATATGTTAGATTGAATATGTGTGTGTTCTCTCTCTCTCTCTCTCTCTCTCTCTCTCTCTCTCTCTCTCTCTCTCTCTCTCATAGCAGTTGCAGGGGGCAGGGCGACTCTTATCAGGACTGTGGCATGTGGGGAGAGGGTATTTAAGCTTTTCCTTTGTGCTGTGGTCCTGACAGAAAGGGAGTCTGAACCTACTATTTGCCTGAGAATGGAAACTGCCAGTGGAACCAAACTGCCAGTGGGACCTTCCTTCTCAAATCAATGAGCAGCATCTGGGAAAAGGGAAAATTTGCTCAGGGCCATGGGGCAGGGAAAGAGTCAAATATTCTGCCCCAGCCTGCCATTGTCTCATTGTCTCAATTTTGATAAACCACCACATGCAGCTGTCATGTAAGTTTAAAATGCATGCACGTGCACACGCACACACACTCACACACACACACACACACAGATTGGGACAGCCAAACTACACATTTAACTTAATGTCTATTGAGGGCCAAAGTCTAAAGAGTAACTTAGAGGTACCTGCAGCTTATATTAGGTAAAAGAAATTCTAAAGACCTTTCTGATGGCCACCAAAGAGATGCAACTTGAACATGAAGCAAGATGAAACACCTCCTGGGTGGCAAATTTGTGTTAACAGGAAGAAAGATAATTTATCAAATTATTTCCTGCCACTGCCTATGACTCTTACAGCACTGGTGAAGAGTCATCCACAAGGCCTTGATAACCAGGTGGTGCAATATTTTACAAGGTAATGCTACCCTAGAGAAACCTTGTCATTTATTCTAGACTGTTGATGCTAGGAAATGACCTGTGTATGTGCAGCAGAACAAATGGAAGGAGGACATACTGAGGGGAAAAATAGGTTCCTTTTTTCATGGATGGCAGAACTGAAGTGTATTTGTTCACACCGAGAAACAGTCTCTATATGATCCCTTTTATGGTTTCTGGGAGCAGAGGTTATTACATAGAGAAATTAATTTTCTTAATTAGAACCTACTGCAGTGGCTCCCACAGTACATTGCACCAGATATGTGTTTCCATGTAGATTGGATTCATATTATATAAAGTGGGTCGATGTGGGAATCCTGTTACATAGATTTAGAAATGATGGTTTCCTTTCAGATGATTTTAATGGCATGTTATCTCTATGGTACTATACCTGGCATAATTATTTTAGCTCTAGATATGCTGGCAATACCATAACTTCAAATATCTAATAAATATCTAATTAAGTTAATACCACTTCTCACATTTCTCAGCCACCCCTGAAATTTCTCCTGGCAAGGGGATGTATGCATGGCTGTTTCCCAAAGCATGGGAAAGCAAATGCTGTGCTGAAAAGGGGAATGCCATTTAAAAAAATCTCTGAAACATAAATAGCATAAAATATGTTGGGCACAATATTTGTGAGCTGCTAGTGAGTGACTGATTTATTTTTCCTTCATAAAAAATAACCAGATAATCTAGTCTAGCTGGGTTCCTATTGCATGGCTTAAAAGAGAAAAATATTGAAAATGACAGGATAAGGGAGAAGAGAAGCTTACAGTGAAGGGCAAGAATGGAGGCAACATATGGAAAATATTGCCTAAGGCTTTAAAGCTAATAATATAAAATAAGCTAGGGCATAGATGCAGCTTCTCAAGGGTAGGCCTGATTCTGATCTTGCTTCTAATACTTCTTCAACATTGTACCTCTTTACAGCATTTTTGCCTCATCATATCTGAAGGAAATAAAAGGTGAAAAGAGCAACTTGGCAACAAAGCATTCAGAGTGGTCCATTTTTTGTTTGTTCACCTGCCAATAAGACAGACGACATTAAACAACATAGGAAACTGCCATATATGGAGTCAGACCATTGGTCTATCTAGCTCAGTATCGTCTTCACAGACTGGCAGCGGCTTCTCCAAGATTGCAGGCAGGAATCTCTCTCAGCCCTATCTTGGAGAAGCCAGGGAGGGAACTTGAAACCTTCTGCTCTTCCCAGAGCGGCTTCATCCCCTGAGGGGAATATCTTGCAGTGCTCACACTTCTAGTCTCCCTTTCATATGCAACCAGGGCAGACCCTGCTTAGCTATGGGGACAAGTCATGCTTGCTACCACAAGACCAGCTCTCTTCCCAACAGTGCAATCCCAATGTTATATACCTGTTGGGTGAAATATGCCCTGTCATGGCAGTGGAGGTGAAAAAGCAGAATTACTAGACTGCTTCATTAAAATGGAATACTCTCACTGAATTCAACAGAGTGCGGCAAGAGTCTACAGTTGAGACATCACAGAAAATCTATGGCAAATTTGCAGCGAAGTGCAACCGGCATTCCTGTACCTAGTAAGGTAATGAGGCTATTTGCACACGTGTGCAAAACCAGGCTTAAGGAGGCCAGCCTGGATTGGCATGTGTGTGTGGACCACGGGGATCATGTCCGATCCTGACGGCACCATGGCGTCAAATCTGTTTGTGGAACCTCCCCTCCAAATGGGTTTATAAGAGTGAGTGCTCTCCTAACCCTTTTTTCTGATCGCGTGTCAGCTGTGGCTTGGGGGGGGGGAGGGGGTATCCCAATAATGCACTGTACACTTGTACGCTGGTATAGCCAGAGTGGTATCGTGGTTAGAGTGCTGGACTAGGACCGGGGAAACCTGAGTTCAAATCCCCATTCAGCCATGATACTAGCTGGGTGTGGGCCAGTCACTCTCTCTCAGCCTAATCTACTTCACAGGGTTGTTGTGAGGAGAAACCTAAGTATGTAGTACACCGCTCTGGGCTCCTTGGAGGAAGAGAGGGATAGAAAATGTAATAAATAAATAAATTATTGGAGCTATGCGAGGCAGGGAAATGTGGGAGACTGCATCCCAGCACCCTGTCCCTTGGAGCTACAGGCAGGAGCTGGTGCTCGTCTGGGCGGGCAATCTGTCCACCCAAGGAAGGACTGCTCATCTGTGTGGAAGGTGCATCTAACTAGTCTTCCCTGCAGCCCACCCTCTAGCCCTTATAAGATGAGGATCATTCACTCATAAGACGAGGATCATTCACTCAGTGAGTACAGTGGGTACTTACACTAGATAAGACACTGGGTGATCTGTGATCAGATCTGCCAGTTTGATTTTAGTTCAAATTAGCCATGGAGGAGAGTTCTAGAACAAAGCAGAAAAGTGGCACTGAGGAGCAGAGTCTTTAACTATTTTCCCATGCTTCTTTGCCTGCTTTTAAACATTATTAGCAGAAGTCCTGCACCATGTCCCACCATTCTTAAAGGTGTAGTTGATGGTGACAAGAAAACTGTTTTTGAAATAGTGAAATTGGATGGCTGAAAAGATTGATTTTGAAGACTAATCAAAAGTACTTTTTAAAAGTAAAAGGTTGGTGGAGATATGAAATAGGCCCTTTTGGTACAGGTAGCGCTTGTTATCTGTGGTCCCAACACCCGCAGTTTTGCATATTGGTGGTCGGGCAATGGAGACCCAACCTCATATGCGGTTCTAAAAATAGGCAAAATTTGCCTATCCGCAGTTCTGGGGTGGCCAGAAATAAGTGCTGATGTCCTTTCTGGCCTCCATTTCGCAGGACGGAGCCAATTTTTGGCTCTTTCTTTTTTTACAAAATCCCCATGACTTTTTGTGAAAAATCAGAAGAATTGGGCAGGGGGCATTGCTGGACAGTTGGAGACCTGGCAAGCATGGTATGGTATTTTACTACATTTATTCCTCCCCCCCCCCCGCTTTTTTAGCCCCTTTTTTAGCCTTGAGGATAACCTCCCAATTCCCATGGACCCAAGTATCATTATTCATGGGGGGGGGTTTACCTGTGGTTGGAGGCCAGAACAGAACCCCCATGGATAACGAGGGCCACCTGTAGTGGTGCCCAGGTTGCCTCGGAGTCCCATATAGCCCCTATTCTGTAGGCCTTCTGCTGGGCCATTAAGACTTCTTCTTCTTTTATCAAAATTCTGTTGAGTTTTGACCTAAGCTAGTCTCTGTATTATTTTATTTTCTACAGCACTGTGTATTTTTAAATAATATAGGCTAGTTCCATCTAGTCCAGCATTATTTCTTGCCATTTTCTTGCCAATTATTCAGCTGATATGAGATGGACAACCAGAGAGTGGACCATGCTCTATGTTCTGTGTACCCCGCTTTAGGACACGTAGTGCCACAATGTATTTCAAGTTCTCCATGTGAACAAGACAACTAGAAACATGTTTTTGACATAGTGAAATTGGATTGTATAAAAGCTTCAAAAACTAATCAAAAAGTACATTTAAAAAAATCTTTTGTCACCTGTTCACTTTTTTGTGAGCTTGCGGCTTATATAATAAAATGTGATCAGACCCAGTCTCAGAGAAAGTTAGACACAATTATCTGGAACCAAAAAACATTTATATGTCATTTTCTGCTGCATTCCCTCATTTTGCTCCCGGCATACATTTCTGGGCTTGTCTATTCACTTCAGTAGAAAGGGGAACCAAGGTACACATCCCTTTTCACAGATGGAGTAACAGTCTAATCTGATGTGCCATTACATTCCCTGAATCTCTTTTATAGAAGTTTGCATACTCTCTGTAGGGTACTGATATTTTATAATTCTATATCTTGTTTGGTGGCATATAGTTGCGTTGGCCAGCTAAGCTCACCAGTGACATGCGTCATGTAAAGTTAAAGTAAATTTTGATTTGATTTCTGGTGTCTCATCCATTCAACTTCTTAAGCCTAAATTAAAAAGGAGAATAATAAGCAGCCAAGTACAAAATAATGAACATCGCTGTCAGCTTATATAATACTGAGTATTGCAAAAGGAATCATGGGCATTAACATTCTAATATCAAAGTCTGAGATAAAATTTAAAGAGATAAACCAATGACCAGACATTAATCAGGTCTCCTTACAAAGGTTAACAGAATGGAAAGTGATCATAACTCATCCTTGTTATAGTTTTTAGATTATCATCCCATGGTCTGTCTAGATCTCTATGCAATATATCATTGTAAGATGTAACAGGAAAAAACTGAGCCTCTTGTCCCACTGCTAATAACTCTGATGGAAAGTTTTAATAATTTTTGTTCTCTGCCTGTTTTTGCAGTGTGAGCTTTGTTATCCTAAAGGCTCTAACATGAATTGACTGAGCATTCTAGCTCTCATATTCTCTGAGGTCTTTAAATAAGCCTCATTTTTTTTTCATTGGTGTTGTAACAGAGTACATTAAAAGTCCTGGATTTATTGTTATTCTGGCTTCCACTAAGCAAGCCCCTTATTATGATCATCCTGTAATCGTTCATTGAGGAAAGCCTTTTAGAGAAAATGTGATCAGGGAACTGTATCGTGCTTACTATTACTTATATTTACTTGTCTTAAGGGGGCAGCAAAAGCACACCGTGTTCTTCAAGAGCTCCATTTATCTTCTCTGTCCATGGCTAAGATTAAATGTGGCTCTTTATAGAATAGTAGAGCGTAATGGGAACAGGGTGACTTTTTCCATATCAAGACTTTTTAAAAACAATGTTCTGTGCTTTAGCCTGATAATGTTCATTTCTTAGCATTTGCAGAAGACACACACAATTTACTAGCATGTTGAAGCACACTCTTGTGTCACCATCGTTTCTGAAGAGGAATGGGGCCGTTACTATATACATACATGTCCTCACAAGAACAGCATATCAGGAACTGTTTTTTGCAGGTGTTACTTTCCCAAGGTGCTATGGAAGTAATGCAAAATATGATGCAACTTTATTTCAGCATCACTATATTAAAATACACGATGGCTCTTTATTCTCACATAATGAATTCTGGTGAGTTACACACAACAGAATCTATTTTGAATCACTCACAAATTTCTCGATCAATAAGGTATTTTGCGCTCCTTCGCGTGACAAGCTAGAGATAATGTCTGAAGAGTGAATTTGTTTTCAATTCAAATCAAAGGAGGAGAGCTGATCTTGTGGTAGCAAGCATGACTTGTCCCATTAACTAAGCAGGGTCTGCCCTGGTTGCATATGAATAGGAGACTACATGTGTGAGCACTGTAAAATATTCCCCCAAGAGGGTAGAGCTACTCTGGGAAGATAATCTAGGTTCCAAGTTCCCTCACTGCCATCTCCAAGATAGGGCTGAGAGAGATTCCTGCCTGCAACCTTGGAGAAGCTGCTGCCAGTCTGTGTAGACAATAGGGATGTACAAACTGATTCAGCTACAAATCGATTTGTACTCAAATCTAGATGATCCAGGTGATTTGGAGAGAAAACAAATCACCCCTGTGGTCCATCAGTTAGATTTGAGTACAAATCAAATCATGCCTGATTAGATTCAAAATGATTCAAGATTTGGATCCTTCCTCTTAATTTCCCCCAGATTCCCTGCTTTCATTTTTTTAAAAAGCTAAGCTCCAGTGTTCACTATTTTTTAACAGTTTGGATTCTTTGGTATATAATAACTTTCCCACAATGAATCCCTATGAGGTTTCATTACACACCTTCATTTCTTCTATTCATTTGGACTGTCTTTTTGACAGTGCCAACTGTCAACTGCCATGTGCCAACTACACCCCACTCTCACCCGCAAGGCAATGGTATTCAGTTTATGCTCTAGGATTTTTTTCAAGTGTTTAGGCTCTTTGGTGTCTAATAACCTTTCCTCATAATGAATCCCTATGAGGATTCATTACATACCAAAGGGTCTAAACACCTCAAAAATTCCTAAAATATAATCTGAGTACCCAGTCAGGGGTAGTTGGCACATGGGATGCTACTAATTCCCCACCCCCACCTACAAAGCAGTGGGGTACAAATGAACAGAAGAAATGAAGGTGTATAATGAAGACACCAAAGAATCTAAAGACTTCAAAAATACCTAAAAAATAAACTATGTACCCCAGTGTGTGTGTGTGTGTGGGGGGGGTTGTAGTTGACACATGGCAGTTGACAGTTGGCGCTGTCCAAAGACAGTCAAACATGAACAGAAGAAACAAAGGCATACAATGAATCCTCATAGGGATTCATTATGAGGAAAAGTCATTAGACACCAAAGAATCTAAACATTTCAATATTCTTAAAAATTAAAATGAGTACCCCACTGTCTTGCAGGTGTGTATGTGTGTGGGGGGGGAGTGTAGTTGGCACATGGCAGTTGACAGTTGGCACTCAAAATGAACAGAAGAAATGAAGGTGTGCAATGAATCCTCAGAGGGATTCATTATGAGGAAAAGTTATTATAAACCAAAAAGCTGGGGATCTGTGTTAGGGTTAGGATATGGCAAATTCGAATCCCCATTGTTTCCTATGGTAGAAATGTTCAAAACCAGTAAAAACTAAAATAAATGCATTCAATATCAACCAAGCGTCTCACTGCCTTGAAATTTGGATGGTCGGTGGCACCCATGGGGACCTACCTACCTCCCAAATTTGGTGCCCCTAGGACCTTGTTAAGTGGTCCAAATCAGTTTGAATCCAAATCCTAATCTAGTCCCCTCACCCAACCAAGGGTCCATTCCCTCCTTGTTATGTCTGGATTGGGATTTCACCTCCAACTGGAGGGAGAGGAGGACGGTCCATTGCACCTGCAGTTTGCTGTCGTGTCTGAAGGGGGACGGTGTGAAACCTTGGTTAGACAAACCTGTGTTTATTCTGTGAGCCCGGGAATCATCCTGCAGATTACCCTGGAGTTGCGGTCTCACAGCCTCTGGCTTGTGGGCTGAGGGTCCCCTCCCTTTTCATGGTCCACCGAGGATGTATCCCAGCAAGCTCCATAGCACCCATGTTGCCAGACTGTGAGTAAGGCTTCAGGACATTGGTAGAGCGGGAATCATTGGCCATGATCTTTGAGGGCTGTGCCCAATTCAGTTGTGGCTTTTCGGCATCATCATCATCATCCATTTGTTTGTTTGTTTGTTTGTTTCATTGGCTGCCCTCAGCAGGGAAAGAGCATTTAAGCCCATTCCTCACAACACTGCCCTTGCTAGGGCCCTACAGCCATTCTGTCTCACGCAAGCACAGATACTGGTATCGGGGCATGCAGAGGAGCACTAGTTACCTATAACTCCTGGAAAGGGTCATGATTACTTCCTAGGAGGAAACATGTATTTGAGGGTAGGCAAAGGATCCTGGTGTTTGGCCCACTGTGACGCAGGATTCTTTTGGAACAATAGTCCTGGGCCAAGCAGTCCAGGAAGTCTCAATGCACTCCTGCCACCTTGCTGGCTTGCCGGCCGAAGATTAGCCCTCTCATGAGAGGACCTCCACTTTGGAGAGGACCAACGGTTCCATGAGCTTTGGGTATCCATTGGACTACACTCTCATGAGGTTGGCCATCCAACTCTAAGGCCTTGATGTTGTGCCCTCTGTATCCCAGGACTTCTGGATAACATCTGAAGGAGGCTAATAATAACCAGGAGTATTGCTATATGCTTAAAAAAATCCGGGGGTCTGGACCCACAGACACTTTTTGATAACTAAACTCAATCATAAAGCCCCACCCTGTAATAATTACATTTTTTTAAAGTCTCTAATGTTATAATACAGCACCTATTAAGGTGGAAGCAGCAGAGAGCTAGGTGAGGCTAGGAGCTCTCTGTCATACTGTGTGCAGGTGCCTCCACTGCTGCACCTGAACCCTTTTTTGGTACCCCCATCTTCAGAGGATAGACTATTGGATAGAGCATATGTTTTCTGGTGGCACCAAGGCTGTGAAATCGTCTTTCAGTGCAATACATCTGGCACCACTGTTATTATCTTTCAGATGATAAGTCAAGTCAATCCTGAGCTTCCCCGCCCCCCCAAGCTTTTCACATGAATTAATATAAATGGTGTATAATTGTTTTTATATGTATTGGCTATTGCTGTTCATCTGCCCTCCTTAATGAGTTTTTAGTCTTCTCTTGTTAATCATGGCTGTTATTGTATACCAATTTTAACTCAAGCTGTAAGGTCCTTTAAAGTCTAGTACTGTATAGCAGAAAGGCAAGATGAAAATCATTTAAGGAAATGAATTCGATTAAATAACTCCATATTTTGAAAAGTGAGAGGAACTCAGCTATGGAAAATATGATAGTCCAACCATCTATTACCTCCTCTCAAAAATAAAGTTGAAAATAAACCAATAAGACAGTGGTGTCACTAGAATTTGGATAAGATACAATTCCAGGTCAAATCACTTGCATAAGTCTCTTCAAGCATTGCTTGCCTTGAAAAGGCTAAGCAGTATCTTAGCAAGCAGGTGCATTTTTCTATTACAGGCTTTGTCTGTGAATTCTTCAGACAAATTGAAATGTACTTGTTGCTCTTCGGCAAGTATTTATACAGTTCAATTTGCACATGAATATCAAGTATACAACTAGATCTTCCCCCTAATTTCATTCTATATGTCAGACACCAAGAAAGCAGATAGCTTGTCAGGATATTGAGCGGTATGCACAATTAGTGGTTATACATACGTTCCATTTTCTTTGTTAAACACTGAGGCAGATGATTGCCATACTTGCTGCTGCCATGTTTGAATTCACATGCTACATGATGCAGGAGAGACATGCTTAGTGGCAGAACTGGCAGCGGAGAGAACAGTCTTGCTCTCTACCATGTACCAGGAGACAATTGAGAGGGAAGTAAAAAGAATATCTTAGAAGGACAGTATGTACCACTTTTGGAAGGGCAATATATATACATTAATAATCATAATCATAATCATAATTAATTAATAATAGGAATGCTGCAAGTCCATCAAACAGTAGAGAAGGAGAAAAGAGGCCTTGAAGAATACATAAAAGACAGTGAAGAAGATGCACTTAAAATGGTCAATAATGCGAAACTATTCAACACCAATGAAACAAAGCAGGCCTACAAGAAAGAACAAGTCAAGAACCGAGCAGAAAAATGGAAAAATACCTGTAAGCCACTGCATGGTCAATATTTGCACAATATAAGTGGAAAATCAGACATCACCAAGACCTGGCAATGGCTTAAGAATGGCAACTTGAAGAAAGACACAGAGGGTTTAATACTGTCTGCACAAGAACAGGCACTAAGAACAAATGCAATAAGAGCCAAAGTTGAAAAATCAACCACAAACAGCAAGTGCCGCCTTTGTAAAGAAGCAGATGAAACAGTGGACCACCTAATCAGCTGTTGTAAAAAGATCGCACAGACTGACTACAAACAAAGGCATGACAAGGTAGCAGGGATGATACACTGGAACATCTGCAAAAAATACAAGCTACCTGTAGCCAAAAATTGGTGGGACCATAAAATTGAAAAAGTTGAAGAAAATGAAGATGTAAAAATATTATGGGACTTCCGACTACAAACAGACAAACATCTGCCACACAATACACCAGATATAACTGTAGCCGAGAAGAAAGAAAAACAAGTCAAAATCATCGACACAGCAATACCAGGGGATAGTAGGATAGAAGAAAAAGAAACAGAAAAAAATCACCAAATACAAAGATCTACAAATTGAAATTGAAAGGCTGTGGCAGAAAAAGACCCAAATAATCCCAGTGGTCATTGGCGCCCTGGGTGCAGTTCCAAAAGACCTTGAAGAGCACCTCAACACCATAGGGGCCACAGAAATCACCATCAGCCAATTACAAAAAGCAGCTTTACTGGAAACAGCCTATATTCTGCGATGATATCTATAACAATAGCAACAACATTGACCATAAAATTCAGCCATCCCAGGTCCTTGGGAAGGACTCGATGTCTGGATAAAACAAACCAGTCAATAACACCTGTCTGACTCTGTAAATAAATAATAATAAACAATTCAATAGCCAAATTTTGAACAAACATATTTTAAAAAGAGAACCGGCCACCAAAAATAGGTAGAGTATTATATTAATCTGTGTATTAATATATCAGGCAGACCTTGCTTACACTAATTATTTTAGACCAGGGAGACCCAAGTTCAAATCCCCATTCAGCCAAGATACTAGCTGGGTGACTCTGGGCCAGTCACTTTTCTTTCAGCATAACCTACTTCACAGGGTTGTTGTGAGAAGAAACCTAAGAATGCAGTACACCACTCTGGGCTCCTTGGAGGAAGAGGGGGATAGAAAATGTAAAAACAAACAAACAAACAAACAAACAAACAAATAAAATATGTGATCCGATGGCTCATTGCATTCCCACCATGATATAATTGAGTGAATGCTTGCAAAGAACACCCACCCACCCTGCTGGGGCTGCCTCACTCCCCTCCCCTCCATTGCTGGCCAGTTGGCCAGCCAGTCCTAGTGCTGCACTCCTCTGTGCTTCTACCAGCTTCCTCCTCCATCCCCAATGGCACACAGGTTACTTTCCCCTCCTCCCCTCAGCATTTGGTGCATGTGAAAGCCAGCGTGGGGGAGCCTGTGCCGTTTCTTCCTTCCCTCCCCTGCATGCTGTTAGGGTCTCATGCTCCTTCAGTTATTTTTGGAGGCTGCATTGAGCAGCAATGGTGATGCTGAGATCCTGTTTCCATCCTTCTGCTTCCACCACCACCTTCCATCTTCCACCGTGTACTGTGTGTTGGCACCTCGGAAGCAGTGGCACTAAGAAAGGTGGAGGAGAAAGCTCCAGAGTTCACCACTGCCTGGAGTTCACCACTGCCAGGGCAGAGAGCGACTGCCATGGCCGCCGGTGTGTGTGTGTGGCTGCCCATGATAACACTGGCCACCTGTGCCTTGCTATGCCCCTGCCACCAAGTCATGGTCCCATGGAATTGCCTCCAAGATTCCTGAAAGCAAGACCAGGTGACAGAAGCTCTCTTCATATATTATTGGGCCTCTTCATAGCCCTATTCAGGCATTTGGGCTACTTGGGATACCAACATGTGATGGGGCAAATGGGAGCACACTGGCGAGCCATGTCCCCCATGCCATGGATGGTCATGCTACTGGGCTCTGAGCTTATCTGCACGGGCAAGTGTTGAACGCTTGAAGATTTTACCTCTTTTCATGCATTATTTCAACAGCTCAGTTAGCCCCTGCTAACTGAGCAAAGAGGCACCTTTTAAATGTGGTTTCAGTTCGATTCTCTTTACTGAGCAAGGGGTGAGCAACTGGCCCTATCCAGCCCCAGCATAGCATCCCTCCAGTGGCTGTTACTTGGTGTCTATTTTATGTTTCTTTTTTTAGATTGTGAGCCCTTTGGGGAAAGAGTGCCAATTTTCACACACACACATATACGTGTGTGTGTGTGTGTGTGTGTGTGTGTGTGTGTGCACAGGCGTGCATGTGAACCACTTTGGGAACTTTTGTTGCGAAGTGGTATATAAGTATCCGTCATAGTAGTAACATATGTACAATTTGGGTATAATATAGCTATATACAGATCGGTATGCACGTATAGTTAATCACACATTATTTTCAATGCCCCTCTGTATATAGATATGTATTTATAACCTGCATTTAAGGTGACCTGTTCAGTGCCAAAATGTATAGCCATTCACTTAAAAACCTGTACATGTATACAGACTCGTGTGTGCATGTGAAACAAAATGCTGCTTTGGATGATAGAGAATTTGTGTTTTGGGCGGTATAGAAATGCATTAAATAAGAAATTTAAAAAATGATACCTCCCTGGCCCATGAAATTACAAGAGGATCAAGCCAAGTGGGCATCCAATGTGACATCTTTCTGCAGCATCCCAAGGCCCTCCTGGCATTTCCCTTTATTTTGTGGAAGGGGCTGTTCATCTAAATTGTCGCTTTACATGGGCTCTAAATACTAGTTTAAATTATTATTTGGAGTGCATATAGAGTTGCAATTTAGATGACAAGGAGCTTTCTCACACAGGGACTTCACCCCTAACCTCCTTCAGGTGTTTGTTTTCACTGAAGACAGACTCCTGCCGAGGTCAGTTCGATGACTTTGGAAGCACCCCCCACGCAAATCAGGCTTTTTCTTCTAGATTTCACAACTTCTGCCCGATTCATGTGCAAGTTTTTAAAATCCTGTTTTACCCTGGAGTTTTTGGAGATAAATTGAAACAGGTATGTATTCACATTAACATGATAAGAGCAAGTCACGCCTATGAAATGCAAATACTGTAGAAAGCTGCCCAGAGGCAAAGAGTGGATTCTTCTCTTTTCTGCTCTTTGAAAGTTTTTGGAGCAGGGAGATCCAGGAAGGAGACAGAATTTGCAGTCTGCAGAAGACTTTCCTTGCAGAAAGGGAGCATTTGCTTGCTATCATAGAATCTCCTCATTGAGACTGCAAGCTATAAAAGGGAGGAAGACTTCCTTCAGAAAATGGAAGTCCTGCTCCAAGGAAGAGAATATAAAGAAACATAAGCTTTGCCAAAAGAAATGCAAGGAGACAGTGAGGCGATTCTCACGATTGCCAAAAACCAGGCTAAGGGAAGCTAGCCCGCTTTTTGCTGATTGTGTTCTGCCACGGGAGCTGCGTGGCTCCAGGCAACAAACCGCCAAAACTACCCCTCCCCTTAGCCAAGGTTAGCGGAGCGAGCACTCCATTAACCTCGGTGTTCTGCTCGTGTGTCACCACAGAGCACAGCGACACATGAGTAGACCCCCAACCAGGAGGCTGCAAGCAGCCTCTCGGGGTCGGGGGTCTCTCCAGGATGTCCCACATGCTCATGTGGGGCATCTTGAAACTTCCAGGGGCCACGTGGCTCCAGATCCCTGCAGCCCCCACCAGCTCCGTGATGAAGCCAGAAGTTGTGTGGGCGCCCGATCCGACCACCCAGGGCTGCATGCTTGCTCGTCTGCGGGGAGAGCGGGCTAAGTTCGCTTTCTCCATCTAACCCCATCCCTCAGTGAGGGATGAAAAGTGAGAGTTTGAGGAGCATACATCTAGAAGGGGGCTGCCAAAACAGAGGTGATGCTGCAGGAAGGCTGACACATATTGGGTGTGTGTGTGTGTGTGTGTGTGTGTGTGTGTGTATGTTGGGGTCATGGGGGAGGATAGAAAGCCAAGGCTGATGGCTAATTAAACAGAAGTGTGTTTGTGTGTTGACTTCAACAGAGCCAGATCACAGAGAGTGTTTTAATTATAGTACTAAACCCTTGGGGGGGGGGGGAGGTATGGCCATTGTCCACAAACAAAACATGGAAGTGATCTGCATGTGAATCTACACAAAAGAAAACTCGGAGCAGAGAGGGGAGGGGCTGCTTCCCTAATGCTGTGAGTCTAATTTGAAGTGGCTTCACTGGCCGGATAGTCTAAGAGTGAGAAGCCCTGTCTGTAAAGGCTCCAGCTTCCCTTAATGGATGTCATTGGGACATAGTGAAAGACATTGTGATAGATTTGCACTTAGCGTGCCCACCTTTTAATCTCTGGGCCAGGGAGGTATTGGCCATAGTGGCCCAATGTCTGAATAGGGCTCGCCACAATTTAGAATTCTTAACCAGCCAGGGTTCTCATTCTTCACTTGCCTTTGTAGAAAGGCAATGAGTCTGGGGATAATGAGACATATCTATGGAGAGAATTGTGGCAGGAGCATGGCTAGCCAGTGTGCGCTCCTATGCTGTCTCGCTTCCTGTGTCAACTGAATGCAGCAAAAGAACAGCTGAGCAAGGATCATGTGTTTCATGAATGTTTGTACGGCAGCATCAGAAACAGGGATCTTCCATGGCACATTAGCAAAAGTAGGGATAAACATTAGCTAGGATGATCTGAATAAAAATTGCTTTTTATTCATCACAAGTCAACTTATGTGGGAGCTCTCAAAAATGTACTATTGCAAAACATAGATGTGAGTTTGCTTGTGTGAGAGGCCTCCACATCAAGATCTCCAAGCTAATAGACAGCTTAGATGTAAAGAAGAAAGTCGAAGGTACTTCACCTGGTCTGCAATCATTTTATCTATAGAACTAACCTTAGAACTGACTCAAATGCTTTGTGGCCGCGTTTGTACGTAACGTGGAACCGGAGATTTAAGGGACAGAAGTTTCCTCTCTGTATTGTCCAAATGCTTGCAACTCTGGTTCCGTGTGCCGACTGAGTTTTGAGTTTGGATTTTGACTTTGTAACTCCAATTTGAATCTGCAGGTTGTAGTGAGTTTTGTCTCCCCAACCTGAGATTCCACACATCTGGTGTGTTGTCCGAATTTGGAACCGCAGGCTGCATTTGCTGTAGCTGGAGTTGAGAAAGGAAGCTCTTCCCTCTCTCCATCTCTGAATGGCTGTGCAGGCTGTCCTTAATGCAAGAAGGCAACCCACATATCCAGTCCCCCCTCCTCTCTGGGGAAGGTCAGGGACCAGAACCGTGGGTCCATTGGACCCACAGTTCTGCATTATGTGTGAATGGGGCCACTGTCTTTGCCTTACATCTAAAAAGATCAGAGAGGTGGCTAGCTTTAAAAAGTAGACATACAGTGTCTGTGAAAGGACAAGAACAGCTCTTTAGTGTTCTGTCTTTGCACTAAGATAGAACTGAGATAGAACTGATTTTATACACACACACACACACACACACACACACACACACACACACTCATATATGCAGTGTATATAGATTTAAAAACGCATACTTGGTGATGTTATTATTGTGCTATCAATCATTGGTTATGTATAATGGTGTGTTTCAAATAAAAGTGTCATTCATCATGCCAGGATATCAATCTCTGGCTGTATTTTTGTTTTTTTAAAAATCAATAAAATCAAAGCTTCTACTTGAAGAAAGGATTCAAAAGAGACCATTTTATTTACACTGCATATGGATTTTAAAGCAGTCTCTGACCACTAATCAATCTCAACTATAGATGTTATTTCTGAGGATTTCAGAGATACTTTGATCAGCACATATTATGGAAAGCAGTAAGCAGTTTTCTTAGTCCTGCCTTTAGTGACCCCTCTTTCCATTTTCTTAGTGGCTCTTCAACAAGCAGTTCCCTCTGATATTTTCCAAACTTTAATTGTTACACTGTTTCTTTTCAAAGACAAAGAAAACAGGATTATAATATTTAACTTGTAGATCTTGAAGTGGTAGGATGATAAAATTAACAGCAATAATCATAGAGAAAACAGCTGATAAGGTTTGAGGTTCGCTATCGCTGTTACAGAATTGTGGAAAGTTTGCAATACCCATTCGACTGATATTTATGAAGTTATCAGTTTTACATGGTATTGACCCATCTTCCCTACTTCCCTAGAAAGTAAGGGGCAGTCCTTTGTGAGGATAAGAAATAAAATGAACACAGAACTTCAGATTAAACAGGCCACAAGTTTATTAAATAAACTAAAAAGACTGGTGGCTGACATCCTGACTAACGAATCATTGGTGCAATGGGAGAAGCATCAGTGCTTCTGAAAATTCAAACTAACTCAACTCCACCCCTGGCTCAGTGGTGGGGGCAAATTTTGACAACCATCCCTTCCCCTAAAAGCCCTCCCTGCCACCCAAAAATATGTCTCTGAGAGTTGCACAACTTCAGGGACATATTTTTGAGTGACATGGAGGGCTTTTGGGGGAAGGGGTGTTCATTGAAATGAACACTAGCACCAAGCACCAAGCCATTCCTAGATTGCAATTTTACTTTGCTTCACCACAGGAAGGGCAGGTGTATGTTCAGAAATTGGGCGTTGAAGCCCATGCGAAATGTCAGGGTGCACTCCATACACGATTCAAGGTTTTCCCTGCACATTGGAGCTTAGCATGCATAATCTCCATACGAAAAAGTTCCACTTTTTACAGCAGCTTTTTGGGATACTTCAGTATATCCAATATATAGCGATGTTTCTTCTGAGATGTATTTATTTATTTATATTATTTATTTTTTTGATTTATATACTACTCTTCCAAAGTGGCTCAGGGAGGTTCACAACAAGGTAAAAACAATTAAAACCAATGAACAGTTAAAATCAAAACTATAAAAACAGAATAAAACCAATAAAACAATTCAATAGCTAAAAAACCCTGGAGAACTAGGGCAACCATTTAAAACAAATTTTCTCCCAAATCATTTAAAACCCTGGAAGGCCAGGTTTTAATGGCTCTCCTGAAAGGCAGTAATGATCTTGAATTATGGATATCTGCCGGGAGTGCATTCCACACAGCCCAGGAGCAGCTACAGAGAAGGCCCACCTCTGAGTCGCTACCAGATGAACTGGTGGTAACTGGAGATGGACCTCCTCAGATGACCTTAATGTGTGGTGGGGATCATGTAGAAGAAGGCTCTCTCTAAGATAACTTGAACCTAAGACATTCAGGGCTTTAAAGGTAATAACTAGCACTTTGTATTTTGCCTGGAAACATACTGGAAGCCAGTGGAACTATTTCAAAACAGGCATAATATGGTCTCTCCGAGTTTCCGCAGAGAGCAATCTGGCTGCTGCATTCGGAACTAACTGAAGTACATAGTACATACAAAGGCAGCCCCACGTAGAGCGCATTGCAATAGTCAAATCGGGAAGTTACCAGCTGATGCACCACTGTTTTAAGGTCATCCTCTTCAAGGAATGGGTGCAGCTGTCGAATCAGCTGAAGCTGATAGAAAGCACTCCTGGCCATGGCCTCCACTTGAGATACCAGGGTGAGGCCTTGGTCCAGGAGTACTCCCAAGCTGAGCACCTGCTCATTCCGGGGAAGTGTAACCCCATCCAGTACAGGAAGATCTAACTCACCCCTCAGATTCTGAGCCCCTACTATGAGCACCTCCATCTTGCTTGGATTCAGCTTCAATTTGTTATCCCTCATCCGGCCCAGTACTGCCTGTAGGCAGGCATTTAGAGAATGAGTGCCATTTCCTGAAGATAAAAAGGAGAAGTAGATTTGGGTGTCATCAACATACTGATAACACCCAGCAGCCAACCTCCTGATGACCTCACCCAACGGTTTCATGTAGATATTAAAAAGCATTGGTGACAGAATGGAGCCCTGGGGGACTCCATATAACAGCTCCCATTCTGAGGAGCAACTGTCCCAAGCTCCACCATCTACCCGAGAGATAGGAGTGGAAACACTGCAAAGCAGCGCCCCCTATCCTCAACACCCCCAGGCGATCCAGAAGGATACCATGGCCAATGGTATCAAATGCCGCCGAGAGATCCAGAAGAACCAGCAGAGTCACACTCCCTCTGTCGATTCCCCGGTAAAGGTCATCCATCAGGCCGACCAAGGCTGTGTCAAACCCATAGCAGCTGTAAAGCCATTTTGTAATGGGTCTAGATAATCAGTTTCCTACAAGAATCCCTGCAGCTGGTCGGCCACCACCCTCTCAATCACCTTGCCCAACCAAGGGAAATTGGAGATTGGCCTGTAACTATCCATCACTAAGGGCTCCAGGGAAGGCATCTTTAAGAGTGGTCTAACCATTGCCTCCTCCAGACAAGGAGGCACCCTACCCTCCCTCAGTAATGCATTTATGATATTAACTAGGCCTCCTCTAACAATCTCCCTGCTAGATAAAAGCAGCCAAGTCAGGCAAGGATCCAGAAAACAGGCCGCCCCGCCCCAAGCAGCTTGTCCACATCTTCAGGAGTCATAGATTGAAACTGATCCAATCTAATACTGCAAGATGGATCGCTGGACACCTCCTCCACAGACCTTGCAGAAACAGTGGAGTCCAAGTTGGCCTGAATGCAGGAGATAATGTTCACAAAGAACCGATCAAAAGCATCACAGCAGAATGACCCAGGGACTGATTTAAGGTAGAAGGAGCAATAACCAAACTCCTCACAACCCGGGATAGCTCTGCCGAGCGTGAACCTGCAGCTGCAATGCATGCAGACCAAAATCTCTTTTTTGCTGTATGCATCACCACCGCATAAGTCTTCAAATGGGTCACATGCTGTATCCTGTCAGATTCGAACCGAGTTCTCCTCCACTTGTGCTCTAGTCGCCTACCCAGCCACTTCAGCCCCCGCAACTCCTCAGGGCCCATGCTGATAGAACACCTTTTCTTAAAGCCTCACTTTTTTCCTTTTTTATTTTTTTTTTAACATTTGCTTGGTGATCTTGCAGAACATAGTATGTACCCGCACCCACATGTTGTGAGCCGCCCCGAGCAGTAGTGTACTGGAGGGTGTGGGGTATCAATATATTGCGGCTAACATATTGCCTCATAACTCATTCTACTGTACCCCACTTAATTCCACAGTCAAGTCTGCTGTCTGGGAGAGGCCCAGTGCAGTGTTAGTCTGGAACTCTTCAGAAACACTAGTGCCACAATGCAACTTCTCCCATTGTAGCAGTGCTGCATTAGGTAGGATATCAGCCAGTGTGTTTCTAAGCTGAGATATACTGTGGTGCCCAGGCATACTGGCTTGGGCAACCGGCTATAATGCCCCTGGGCAGAACACTGTTTCCCTCAAAGTTAATAAATTCACCAATTTCTTTCTGTGTGAGAGGCTGGTGAGAGTGGCGGGGGGGGGGAGAGAGAGAGAGGAGCAACTCATTGGAGTTGCTTTAAACCCCCTCGCTTGTAACATACCTGGCTTGTAACATCATCGGGGTAGCTGTCCTACCTATTAGTTCCAGCCTTGTGAGTATCCTGTAAACTTTCCCTCAGTGAGATAACCTTCCTGGGTATCTGCTAACATCCCCATTGCCCTTTTGTTTTTATTGTGTTTTTTAAAATTGTATTTTTGTTTAAATTGTCTTGTTTGCTGCTTTGGGCTTACATGGGGAAAAAGTGGCACTTCCATTTAAAAATAAATGAATACAAATAAAGGAACTGGAACTGCCAAGAGACAAAAGAAAGAAAGAAACCACCCAGAGACAAAAGTTTGGGTTGGTGTTTGGGGCAGTATACCAATTTGATAAACAAACAAACAAACAAACAAACAGTGAAAAAAAAAAACTTCCTGAGCCCTGTTAAGAGCAACTAGCCAAACATACTATTTCTATCTATCTATCTATCTATCTATCTATCTATCTATCTATCTATCTACTGATATGTGCATCTCTTGGTGGTGTACCCAGTTTAAAACACAGCAGATAAAAAACAGAGTAAAAACAATTTTTAAAAACTTCACAGAATAAAAACAAAACAATTTCACAGAATAAAAACAATTAAACAGTTCAGAATTAGTTTAATTAAAAGCCTGAGAAAACAGGTGTGTCTTGAGGGACTTTTAAAAAGCAATCAGAGATTGAGATGCTCTTATTTTGGCAGGGAGCATATTTCAAAGCCCTGGGGCAGCCACAGAGGCAACTGTACAAGCCGCACCTGTTATTTCCTTTAACGGTCATCGAGGTTTGTTCAATAGCTAAGAGTCACCAGCCATCAAAGGTCATTAAGCAAGTATACAAGCAACACACACACGCACGTACGTTTAGAATGTGTTTTTCCACTATGTGGTTATAACAATGGCTAACTGATCTAACGGAATTGTATTTAACTGTAATTGGATACTTAACTTTCTGAAGAGCATCCCAGTCTTTAGAAGCACTAATGGCTGTCATATGTTGACACTGCCCCCTCACTTCCAGATTCTCTCTGCACTAAAGGTGAAAAAGTTAATGTTTAACCTCATTGCACAGCATGAATACATTGATTATTTAAATGGAAAAGCTTGGCATGCTGAGAAAATAATCCATATTACGCTTTGGATGGACTTTTGCTGATAATGGTTTGGATGAAAGAATTCTGAAAGAATGATGCATAAATACTTTGGAAATGAATGCTCTCTACTTAGCCAACTGCCTTGTACTAGACCTATCTCAAGATTACCCTGGCAATCCTATAGTTCTGCAAAAGTGGAATTAGACATATAGACATCTACATGAATGCTAAAAGATACAGCTGTTAACTAGCTACAGTTATGCCATAACTGTAACTAAAAATTGCTGCATGTGTGTTTAGTATTGCAGCCAGTTATATGGCGTAATGGGGGGAAACGTCTATGCAAAAAACCTGAACTAGAAACTATCACCTACTTAGATTTCAGATCAAGGTCTTACTTCACAGATCTGAAAGACAAGTCAGCGACCTTTTAATGATGAGTTTTTCCCATTTACTTCAGTGTCATGAACAGCTTGACACTTAGATTCTCAGTGCACATGTGGAGCTGCCCAAACAAAGAAATGAAAAGGGGAAATCCCTAAGAGCTAAGCTTCTGGAGTGTGTTGGAGGTCTGTGGCACTAGAGCTGAGTGACTGCACAATATACAGAATAATAATCAAGGCATGTCTTTGAGATACAGACAGTCCTAGAAAATTATATCTCCCCAATGCTAAATGTTTTCTTCTGTTGGAAAAAGATGAGGGGTTAAAAAGCTTAGTTTTAGAAGTGTCACTCTGAACACCATTCTTAAGCTGGAAACAAAAACTTCCCCAGTGGCTTTAAAATAAGAACTTTGAGTGTAGCAGTGCGGAGACTATGTGCAGGATGCTGTCTTCCTTTACTTTTGGAACTGGGGTCCTGGCCCTGAGAACTGATATGAAAAGTCAAGGTGTCAGAATAGGAGTAAACAAAGAATAGGAATAAATAGGGTCTAAACAAATTAAACCCCCTTGCTCTTGGTTGATGGAATCAAAAAGGCATATGGAATTGGCCAGGAGAATGGCAAGGCACCTGAGATCTGCACGGAGGAAGGATTCCTTTGCTATAAAAATAAATACAGATCTCTTTTTTTCTCCAGTAGTTTTGACAGTCTATGTTATAGGTTGTGTCAAAGTCAATCTATGGGGGGAAACTGTCAACTTCAAGAAGGTCACAGAGTTAAACAGACTAGCATGCTGATTCAGCACAGTGGCATTTCTCATTGCACATGGGTTCCTCCTAGTACAACAAGCAAAACCTTCTCAAGCATGCTGTGAAACTGGGGGTGGGGGGTGGGTGTCTTTTTTCTCACAGAGCTTGATGCCAGCCTATACCTTCAATATTTTGGTGCTAGCAAGAGCAAGTTGATGAGTGACACTTGGCAGCAAGTCCCAAGAAGAGTGATTTATTTCTTTGGATGATTTTATAGGTGCTTCATACTCAAGAGAGTATCCTTATTGGGTTTGGAAACAAATTGGACATGATCCAGTCATCAGCTTTAAACCCTATTCATGATGTTAGGAGATATTTAAGTGCATTGTGGTAGCAAACATGAATGGTCTCCTTTGCTAAACAGGCTCTGCCCTGGTTTGCATTTAGATGGGATGCTACATGTGAGCACTAAGATATTCCCTTAGGGTATGGGGCCACTCTGGGAAGAGCATCTGTATGCTTGAATGCCTAAGGTTTCAAGTTCCCTCCCAACACCAAAATAAGACTGAGAGAGACTCCTGCCTGTAACTTGGAGAAGCTGCTGTCAATCTGTGTAGACTATACTGAGCTAGATGGACCAATAGTCTGACTCGGTATAATCTTCAATTAATTACTGAAGATTACTTACAAACATCCAGTCACCTTAAACTGCTTCTGCTTCAGTGGCATATGATCTGTACCATAACCTGCACCATGATCTTATGCTTATGCTACCCAGTGGCTGCAACATTCATTCTGTGGTTGCAAATTAAAATCACTTGGCTTATTAAATGTAGTCTAAAATAAAAGACTGGGATTCTGCCCTCACACTTCCCCTGCATCCCTGCTCTTGGTATCATTCAGAGGTGTAATAATCTGTGTGCAGAAAGAAGTGTTTAAACAAGGCTCTGGGATATAAGATGGATTATATGAGGACCAAAGGGTGGGAGACAACATCCTGAAGGGACAAGCAATCCCTTTTCATGGGCAATAGAACTCCCAGATCTAATTCTGGAGCCCAGAAGTAGGGCAGTGTTTCATAAAACTGAATGGTAAGTGTTCTTAAGATAGTAATCATATTAACAGAAAGTGCTTAAAGTGGTATTCCACAAAAGCACTCAGAACTAGGAGTGTGCATGGAACCTGGAAGCCCGGTTTGGTTTGAATCAAACTGGACTCGAACTGAACCACGCCTGGTTTGGTTCCATGCATCTCCAGCTGGGCCCTAGTTTGACTCAAAGCTGAACTGTTTTGGGCTCAGCTCGAAGGGGGGGGCGCGTTATATAATTTTTTAAAAAGTATGACTAGGTTTGGTGGCCTCCAGGGGGTACTGCCACGGCGGGTGTCTCCACAGTTTCCCCTCCTCCACAGGCCTCCCCTGGTCTTATTTGGGCCAATTTAGCCCATTTTTGGACATGTCAGTCCTCTCCTGGCTTGCGGCAGCCATTTTGAAGGCCTTCAGGCATGTGCACTGGTTATTTCTGTCCCTGGGTCGTGGTTTGGTGCTGTTGAAAATTCGATGCTGTTTAAAATCTTAAAGGTGTATACATCACTTCTGTGCATGCATTTATAGAGCCCAACCCACTCAGTCTTTTGGATGTAACATGGCAAGTACATGGCTGTTCCTTCTGCTAGTTGGAAAGTTTCCAATGGGGAAAGAAGTAATTTATTATCATCAGTAGCAAGAAGCTCCCATAGACAGAGCAGCACATATACCATTGGCAAGTAGCAAGAAGCTCCCATAGAGCAGCATATATACCATTGGTTAGATATTAAGTTTATACTCATGATCCTTACTGGGGCAGAGAGGGAGGGCAAGCGAATGGGGAAGGCAGGGATGGACCTACCTTCCTCCCAGACAATTGTTGATGTTCCCTTTGGTGCACCAGCATGTGCCCATGCAGTCCACATTGCATGGAGCAGCATGAATATCTGGAGGCTGGGACTCATTTCACTGGCCTCCAGGAATCCCACAATCCCACCATGAGTGTAGTGCATAAGGTGATTTCCCTGGGAGTTGGGCACTCTAGGCACCCAACTCTGTGTAAGCTCAAGTATACACACAACCTTGTACCTGGGGTAAAAAGTGCATTTGCACTCTTTAACCCCGCTAAAAGCCTGAGTACAAAACTCGGGCTTGTGGGCGAGACAGCACCAGGATCAACCTTGGTCCTGGTGCTCCCACCCCGGTAGGGCTTCCCTAACCTGGATAGGGCTGCTCATGTCCACAGCCTCTATGACAAGAGTTAAACATGGAAAAAGTATTTGAATTGAAATCTGGTTTCAGAAGTGAGGAAAAACCAAAATAAATTTCCCTAAACAGAAATATTTGCACACTAGACTTCTGATAATAAGTCTAACCAACATATAGCCAGAGAGGGACTTTTCAAAATAATATTTTTAAAAGAAAAATCTTCTGCATTTAAGTTATTACCTAGCAGGTGTCTACATCAATAATGTGAGACATTTTCCAAAGTTTTCTAAAGCCCCCTCCCCCGCATAATTAATTCTCTTTCTTTAAAGTAATAGCCAAAACAATCATATAATAAGTGTGGTTTAATTTGGAAGACTTGGACTTCCTGTTTTAAGTAGCTTTGCATGAAAGCTCAATTTATGAGCTGTGGATGTTTAATAATTTATTATCCTGGAAGCTTCAACTTTACCTATTAGGTATAAATCTATGACAAAAGCTTGGAGTTAAGAGCTTTTATTAGATTAACAGGATGCAAATATTATACACAAGCTTTTGAGACCTAATTAGACCATTCCTCCTTCTGGTTTTCACCATATATTACAACTGACAGAAGAGTGGGGGTGAGTCAGAGGTTGTTGGTATAAACTAGAAGCAGATTTTATTAGAGCCTAAGGCCAATTTTAACAACCATGGCAGATCAAAACAGACTCATTTTTTTAAGGTGGGGTGGGCTGGAAGACCCATGAACTGAGGCAGCCTAAAGATAATTTAAATCGACTTCTCATTGACAATCATCTTGCTGCACTATCTAGCTTTGTATTTTGATAAACAGGACCTCAAAAACACTTTTCTGAAGCATCTTATACATAGAACCTCTTAACCAGTACGGAAGGGCCCCACTAGACCATATCACAATCTATGCACAGCACATTGTCAGAAATTGCTGGTTGCCACAACAAATATCTGCATATGTATTGAAATAAAATGTTTTATAATACTGTATGTGCATCTATCTCTGTGCTTCGGGCACATCTTCAGGAAGAAGATGGGTAAAGAAGATGGGTAGTTCTAGATTAGGAGGAGGGCAAGAATGAATTGCCCACTTTGCTAAGAAGGATCTGCCCTGGGTTGCATTTGAATGGGAGACTACATGTGTGAGCACTGTAAGATGTTTCCCTTTGGGGGAAGGGGGCACTCTGGGAAGAGCACCTGCATGCTTGCATGCAGGAGGTTCCAGGTTCCTTCCTTGGCATCTCCAAGACAGAACTGAGAAAAACTGATCTTGAGGTAGCAAGCATGAATTGCCCTTTTGCTATGTAGGGGCCACCCTGGTTGCATATGAATGGAATACTATGTGTGAGCACTATAAGATATTCCCCTTAGGGGGTGGAGCCACTCTGGGAAGAGCAGAAGGTTCCAAGTTCCCTCTCGGGCATCTCCAAGATAGGGCTGAGAGAGACTCCTGCCTGCAACCTTGGAGAAGCTGCTGCTGCCAATCTGTGTAGACAATACTGAGCTAGATGGACCAATAGTCTGACTTGGTGTAAGGCAGCTTCCTGTGTTCCTATTATTATTCTCAGAATCAATGTTTGCTGGTCCCCCAACCTCTAAGAGCAAAAACCATGAGAGCATTCCCAGAAATGGAAACAATGACAGGTTATCTGTAAAAACAAGTGAGAAGAGAAACACCCAAAAGTTCTGAGACCCCAAATTTATGTTAAAATATTTGGTAGTGCTCAGTGAAAAAATCATTTTCTTCTGGGGGAAAAGTCTTTATTTCATACACACTAAGGTTTGATAGAAGCATACATTTGTTGAGCTAAGAGTTGCTGAAGATTGTCCTAGGGGTGATTAGAACAGTAGCACATCAAAACAAAGAACCCAAAAGCCCATACAATTGCCTCCCCTTTTCTGTGACATGACAAATGTGCTTTCCCTCAAGGGTTAAGCACACTACAGCTACAACAGCTTTCCTCAGCCTGTGCTACAAAATGAGTCTCATTTTTACATTCTAGAGGTGGCTAATTTTTTATGCAGGACCACAAACAAACAAATGAGGCTATAAATAATAACTTTTCGCCTGACTGGTCTAGATTTTCATTTGCGTGACTCAGTATAACCAATTGCTGAACAATTTGATTTAAATGATCACTGCTGATCAGGCTTTCCTGATTCATGGTTTTATTTTTGTGCTAGTGATAAAGATATTGAGCAAAACTGGAGGTGGGGGGGGAGGATCAGTTACTGTTTATTGATTAGAAAGTTCCTTATGTGTGTGAATAATTACAGCACCCAGTAATGCAGCAAAATGGATTAGCTATTTGGTGACACATTCTTTCATTGTTTATATCCTTTTAGACCTAGAAAAAATCTGTACAGTTTAATGTCTGTGTTTACACAGTATTTAATTCCCAGATTGCAGAACTTGATTTAAAGCCTTTAAAATGATGATTTACATGGAGCACAAAGCAGAAGATGCTGTTACACAACTTGCCATAGAAAGTGTCACCAGAAAAAATCAACAACCTCAGTCATCCCCCCCCCCCAATTTCCCCAGAAAATTAAACCTGTCATTTCTTCTGGAGAGGATTCGAGTAAAGTCTACATCTCCTTACTGCAGAGGTTTTAAGGTTAAAGAACACCTTTGGTAAAGGAAATAGCTGTTTGGTAGGACAACCTTCTTTATCTGACCCTGGAGATGAGTCGTCCTTGGAGGGAAAAACAAGATGATGAGTAGATTGCATGATTTGGGTTCTGTGTGTGCACGTGCACCCTTGTTGGTTCTTAAAAAAAAAAAGTGTAAATTGGGAATACAGTCTTGATTGAGACTGGGATTGCTACAGGAAAGGGGGCTTTTCCCTTATGCCTCAGCTACAGTTCCAGTCTGATCTGGTCCCTCTGCTACAAATGCTATTTTCTCCTAGGAGAAAAAGTGCCCATTGGTGACAATTATGTTGTACCCCCTCTGGGGGCATCTGTGTAGATGGTAATATCTAATGTCCTCACTAACCTTGGGTATCCCAGGGAAATTTAAATGTCAAGCACGAGGCCCTTTTGTCATTACATTCTAGTTCTTTATGATGGATTTGGCTGTTGGTCACCATTCTGTTAGCCTAATTCAGTTGTCCTAAGCACAGAATCAAACAAAAAACAAGTACCCATTGCAAATATTGCCTAGAAAAGGTGTTGCCATACTAAATACTGAGGTAAAGCCTATGAACGTGGTGGGGAATCAGTATCAGAAATAATGAATGCATTAGGTATTAATCGGTATTAATAGGCCTACAGTATTATGTATTAATGGGCCTATATTCAAGCATATGTTTGAATCGAGGAATAAGGTTACTATATGTAAGTGTTAACTGTTCTACATACTTTTGCCCAATGCTCTATACTTAATTTCCAGTTCTAGATATTACATTGATAAGACATCAATACCTTGCTTCATTGATATATTCCTAGAGAGATTAAAGCTGCCCATTTGTGTTTCATTTCATAACATTTAATGGAATTCATAATGAAATGAAAACAAAACACTGTACCTCCAATGATATGTCAGTGTTCTTAGTCACAGCAAATCCAGTACTGGCTTACTAGGAAGATAAAGGTGTCAGAGATTTGTCATTAACAAAAGTAAACAAATTGATTTTTGCCACAAACTGTGCTGAAATGAAGACAGTGCTAACTTGAGGAGTTTGATTTTCATGGCTTGAAAAATCCCACAAGGAGAATTTAAATCAGTTTTGCTTTGTTGGATCAAGTGGGCTGAGATCTTTTATGATGAATCAAAGCTCTGATCCCTTAGCATTACGAAGACTGGCTATCACAATTTGAGCATTATTTCATCACCTGCAAGCGTTTTAGCTGAGGAGTCTTTCTTAAGTTCAAAGAGATCAAACAGCCCCAAAGGCCCATTTTCAGTCTTGCAGCTCAACAGAAATGCTAGGAAAATTCAAACAAAAGTCACAGCATAAATACATAACTACTCTTTGGACACAAACATCTGTCTCACACATAATGCTGGAAGGAACAATAATGAATCTAGGCAAGAGCCCATTAAAATATGAATGATAGCCTGCCTGACTTCACCTTCTAAAATTTATTCCAGTAAACATAATCTTCCTGTTGTCCTAGAATGTGATTATGATGCTGCATTTCTGTAGCTTTTTGGGGGGTAGCTTGCTGAACACTCCAGAGTAACTTCGGTATTATCAATCTGATCCTTTCCTTCCTCTGCTAAACAGCTACTGCAGCATGTAGCCATGTAGCCATAGATCGGAACTGATCCAGTCTCACAATCACTGCAGTGCCCACCATCAGGGCTAGGGCTCTGCCCTCTTCAGACAAGCTCCACTGTAAGTGTGAGTGGCTGTATGTTGTTAGACTTTAATGCACCCCCCCCCCACACACACAAAACAAAGTTGTTTTACCAATTTCCTTAGCCCTGTTCAGACATTCTATCACATGAGTGTCCAGACATTTGTACACTTGCACTTGCTTTTGTGTGAATGGCTGTACCTGTGTTCATTTTAAAAGTGAACCTGGGTGAGACTCCTCCCAATGCAGGGTGCAGATAAGAAATATACTGCTGTATCTGTGATCAATGTAACGTGTGAATAACTGTACTTGTGTACAGATTTGTACCTGTGTACACGGTACCCTTGTTGTACAAGTAGTGAACGTGACATATGAATGGTCTCTGCTGAATGCTGATTAGAGAAGAGATTCTTTTGGGACGTGAAACTGAGCAAGTAGTCCATCCCTAAAACTCAATTGGAAGGAGGGCATATTATAGGGGAGGAAAGACTCCTACAGCCTGATTGTTCATTCAGACTTAACACAGGTGTTAGTAATGTAAAGTTTATGCAACAGACTGATATACAGCTTCCCAAAAGGGCTCTATTATGAAGGCAGGAGCAACATTTCTGTTCAAAGGGCGAGGGAGTGTGGAATCTCATGTTTACTTAAAGGTACCTTGGGTTCATTCATGTGCTGGATGCAACATGCACATTGGAATTTCATGCTGGTCCTTGTGTCACAGACCTGAACCCCACATGAGTTAGGAACTGAAGGGGAAGGCCCAGCATTTTATAAGGACACTTAATAAGCTGCTGTTGCACTAAGTCCATATACTTGTGTGCCAGCCAGCACAAGGACATGCATTGTCTCACTGTGCTGATACTATTATCCCTATGCCAGCCAGAAACTATGATTGCTTTATTAGCGCAGTGGCTAATTGGATTGGCCTGTTAATCTGCACAGTGCTTTTCCAATTTCTCATTCTTCCTCCCAATAAATTTGTTATTAATAGGTGTTTATAACGATGAATGGTTCAAAAAAAAAAAAAGGTGATTTCCTAATTGGAAAACTATGTGAAAATTAGGGAGGGTGGAATTAAATCTTTTGCTTTCATGAAATATGATACTCTGGTTTGAGCTGCAATCATATATTTAAGAGAAGGATTCAAAGTATTTTCTTAAAAAAATGAAAAGCTATTATATGGACACAATCTTACAAGCTGTTTAGTGCCCTAAAAGCCTGCTGTCTTCAATGAGAGCTGGGGGAATGCAATATCTTGCAGAAATAGGCTATTCGGTTTTACATGAATCACAGCTGTGATTCCTGTATTTTTGCTGTGCGTATCTCAGAGAACAGTTGAGCAGGGTGAACTACTCACCAGAAATAATCCCTTCAATTAATTTTGCCCATTTTTCTGTTTCCTTGCTATCTGCATGCAGCCTTAGAGGCTTAGGAAGTGGTTTGTTAAATTTGTTCAAAGAGCACATTCTGCAAACATTCCCCATAGTTCGGTCATCTGTTTGGCCTTTGCATTATTTCTAGGTCATTTATGTCATGTGTTCTTTCTTCTGCTTACTTGGATGATAGATTTATGTAAGGATGATGAAAAAGCCTAATGCTAATTTACATGTTAAGACATGGAGAGCGCTTAAATCTCACCACATGGTGGCTGTGAAGACAATGGTAAACTTTAATGCAAGGGCCTGCAAACAACCATTTTAACTTATTTGGACACTCCATCAGGGACTTCAGAGTAGGCGTATACAAGAAGATTCGTTCTGGTGGGCATGTAGAATGAGGCAAGACAGAGCATGTAGAATGCAGCAAAACAGAGTTATTCAAAGTTGCAGCTGTTTTAGTCATGGCCTAAACAGGGACTAAGGTTTAGTTTTAAGATTGTAAAAACAAAGGCCGTCTTCTGATGTACACTTTAACATCAGTTAACACTAACTGGAGTTAAAATTCCAAATTCCAATCTGCACCACAGATGTATAAATAACTGTGGGCAGCAAAACTCCAGTTTCAGGACATCCCAGGAAGCTCTGCAGCCCGGCTGTGGGCAAAGAGTCACCACATTGGCAAAGCAGCTGCGATTGTCCACAATCTCAAAGTGGGTGTGTCCTTTGCACTCTGTTAGCTTCCTCCAGCAGATGGCAGCTTAACCCTTTCCTCACTCTGCTCCTAGCTATGTGCAATGGAGCAGTCCAGGGTAGGAAGAGAGAAATGTTCCTCTTTCCTAAGAGGAAGCCCATTGAACTAAATAATTAAATTCTAAGTAATCTCAGCAAGCTTGCAAACTGTTCTCAAAACTCAGAAAAACATAGGAAGCTGCCATGTACTGAGTCAGACCATTGGTCGATCTAGCTCAGTATTGTCTTCACAGACTGGCAGCGGCTTCTCCAAGGTTGCAGGCAGGAATCTCTCTCAGCCTATCTTGGAGAAGCAGCTACTATTTCATGATGCATATAAACGTCTTAAGCCTGAAATATCAAGAGATCTGAAACAGGCTGTGGCTAAGCAAAGTGAGGCTGGGATGGAGAGTGACCACCAGGACCATGGAACAGTGGCTTTTTTTTCTGAGTTTTGAGAACAGTTTGCAGGCTTGCTGGGATTACTCAGAAGTAAATGATATAGCTCAATGGGCTTCCTCTTAAGTAAGAGTGCATCGTATTGCAGCTGTAGAAATGTGGCTTGCTTTTAGAGGGGTTTGTGTACACACGGATATAGAAAGAATGATTTTACTTTACTGGGAAACAAAAGAGTTTACAGCTCCTGGCAGCAGGAATTATTAGGAGGTTTGTGCCTCTTTAAATTTCATGGCACACGTCACTGCTGCCAGACAGAACAGGAAAGAGAGGAAAGGATGCGGGGGTGGAGGGGTGGGGGCTGAATCTCCAAGAGGTGATTGCTGTCAGAAAGAGATGCTTAAGTGAGGTTAGGGACAAGTCTGCAAACTACAGTTATCGGTGGTGAACCATTGAGAAAGCCTCAGGTTCCAATTGGAGTTTGTCAGGGCAAACTGGAGTTAGCTTTTGAGGCTTAACAGGGATTTTGTGCATTCAGTCGTGCTATTGTTAAAAGCTCTGGCAGCTTTAACGGGAGTTAAAGTGTACATGTGAACTGGCTCTAAGAGATGTGCTTCTGATTTTGTACCTGCATGTAAAGGTAAAATGTGCCATCGAGTTGGTGTTGACTCCTGGCGACTACAGAGCCCTGTGGTTGTCTTTGGTAGCATACAGGAGGGGTTTATCATTGCCATCTCTTGCGGGGTATGAGATGATGCCTTTCATCATCTTCCCATATCGCTGCTGGTATATATAGGTTTTCCCCATCCTCTGGGAAACATACCAGCAGGGATTGAAACTGGCAACCTCTGGCTTGCTAGTCAAGTCATTTCCCCGCTGCGCCATTAGGTCTTCTAATGCATGTACTCATTTTTAATTGACAGCATAGTAACTGTTCCTTTGGAGGCAGAGCAAGATTAAATGTAAATATTTGTATTAACAAATTGTCTGACTTGGAGGCCCCATTCCATTCTAGTATATGATGAAGCAGGTCAGGGATTCTTAACCCGTGGTACTCTAGATATTGCTGACCATAATATCCACCTACAATTTATTGTGGCTGGGGATGATGGGAGTTGCAATTCTTCAACATCTGGAGTACCAGTTTGGGAACCCTTGAAGTAGGTAATTACCTAAGAAGGCTTATATATTCCTTCCACATTTCAGTTAGTTTTAATAGTGCTACTGAACAATTATAAAAAAAACCTTTGGCTAGAGAAGCTGACATTCATATTGTGGTGCTGACATAACAAGACATCTAGTGTTGACTATGCATGGCAACCCTAGAAATAACCAAAAGGAAAACTTTGGCTGCATTTGCATGTAAACGGAGTTTAAGGAGGCAGAGGTTGCCAAACCTATAAGTTTGAATGCAGGCCACCCTGGTGAAATGCTGGCTCCACATGGTGAGCAACCTGAGGCTTTGCTCTCCAAACTTCAGTTTGAGCTCTTGGGTTGTAGTGAGTTTTGCTGCTCCAACCTGAGGTTTGCTGAGATTTTACATCCGAAACTGCAGGCTCAATTGTCTGGAATCAGAGTTGAGGGAGGACACTCCTCCTTCTCTCTGGCTGTGATTGGCTGTGTGGGCTATCCTTCATGCAAGAAGGAAGTCCACACAACCAGTTCCCCCTCCTCTCTCCAGCCTGCTCTCTGTTACATCTGAATTCAGACAGGAGAGCGGGGTGGGGTGGGGAGTGGAACGGAACGGAGAGCAGGTTCTCTGCAGAGAAAAGGTGGAACTGGCTGTGTGGGCTTCCTTCTTGCATGAAGGACAGCCCACAGAGCCAATCACAGCCAGAGAGAGGGAGGAGCTTCCTCCCTTAACTCCGGTTCCAGACAGCCAAGTCTGCAGTTCCTCATTACGTACGAATGTGGCCTTTGTGGTAGAGTGGTAAAAAGCATCCAGTTTCCCTGATGATACATTCCATTCACACACACCTTTTCTGCTTATTTCATCATGGTAAACCACCCTGAACCATTTTTGGAATATAATTTTTTTTTTTTTTAAGTAAAGCTGAGTTGGCCATGTGGTGTACAAATTATGTGGCTGCTGTAGCATGACTCTGGATTCTAGTTTGCCACCTTTGCTCAACTGATTGTTGTAACCTCATCAAGGACATGGTGAATTATAATCTAGAGATGTGTTGGAATATTCACATTGCAGATTCACCCCTGCAGAGGGTTCCTGTCACATAAAAACAACTTGAACATAGTTGTGTAAATTAGAACATATTTATATAAATGTTCTGTAGGCACTTTGTAGAATGAGGGAGTAAAGGTCCTGCATCACTAAGCAAACTGTACCTAGAGCCTTCTGTAATTTCTGCAAAGCAGTCCAACTCCTGTCACAGGATGGGGTGATGACCACAAGCTGCTCTTCTCTAAGGAGCCCAGAGTAGTGTATATGGTTATGTTTATCCTCACAACAATTCTAATCAAGTGAGGTTAGTTAGGCGGAGAGATAAGTGACTGGCCCAGAGTCCCCCGGTCATGATGTCTATGCTATCTACAGGTTCAGAGGCCTTAGGCCTCTGGATATAAATTATGGGAGAAGGCTTTTGCCTTCATACCAGATTTGTGGGCTTCTGAGAGGCACATGGTGGGAAATGGTGGTATCCATGGCAAGAAATTGTCTATGGTGGGAAACTGTGGTAAACTAGTCCTTTGGTCTGATCCAGCATTTATTCTTCATATGTTCTTATGCCAGAATCTGGTGTCTGACCAGAGATAAGGTCATTGTAAATCAAATATCCCTCTAATTATTCGTGACAGGTTTCCAATTGGCATGGCAAGGCCACAGTGAAAGTGGGAAGGCTAGCAGTGGCTAATAATAATAATAATAATAATAATAATAATAATAATAAATAATGATGATTTGATTTGATTAATTTAATTTTATTTTATTTTATTTTACATACTGCCCAATCCACAGACTCAGGGTGGTGTACAAACAAGAACAGCATTCAAGATTGATATCATGATAACTGATATCCTGAGTATTGAAGAGCTTGTGGAAGCACCTTGCGCTACTGCAAAGCTGTTGCTCTAGCTACTTGCACTAAGTCTATCCCTTGGGTTCCAGACTAGTGGTGTGCTTCTGTAAGCATGTTCGCACCTGGATAACAGTTGTGCAACTTGTGGCACACCTCATTTGTTTTAAAGGGAACTTTTGCATAAGTGTGTTATAGTTTAATAACACACATCCCTGTTTTCAGCACAACTATCCAATCTTTTTGCAGCAAGACAAGTTTGCTTGTTATGCAAGTGCTCTGTTAGTCTGAATGTCAGCCAATAATGATAGTAATGATAAATAATTAATAATTAATACATCCAACCTTTCACTTTTCTCCTTTCTTGTCTACAAAACAACACTTTTCCTGAGTGCTGTCTATAGAACGGAGGAGTAAATCAAGACATCCTGATATATATCCAATCCAGTCACATCTCAAGAGCCAGTGAATGGATTCCCACTATACCTTCATGCCGCATGACAAGTAAAGAATCATACTGTCAGGTTACCCCCACCCAAATTGACAAAAATTTGCTGAATTACATTGTTTCAAGCCTCCCACAGTGACAGGAGGCAGTCAGGCCTGACAACCCTTTCCTTCTTGTCTGTTATCTTGAAATCAATTGCACAGCCTGATGCACAGAGTAATGGCTGTGGAATGTTTGGCAGCGCCTGGCCCATTTTGGTCACTGAAGAAGTCAACAGCATGGACTTTCTATTGATCTGAGAGGAAGACAGAGGTGACCTCCAGATCTCCACCTGGCTTAAGCATAGTTTGCCTTACATGCACACAGAAATGAAAACATGTACACCAAACACTTGTCAAGCTTTAGAATTAATTAAGAGTATGTATTTGATGGCAGGGCGGGGATTAAATCATTTATGCAAGCTAATGGGAGTTCAAACACTAATGGGTCAGATATTGCATTTTACATAGGTGTCGAGCTATTACCAGATCAAGGAAGTAACACTGAGAAAAGCATATTGGGAAATAAAAAGCATCTATGAGTGCTCATGTTTATCTCCCTCTTTATCGCTTTAGTGTTCCAAATATTTCCAGCTTTATTGCTGTCATCCTCAGACCGATGCCGAACATGCTAGGAGGCCTGGCTAGTGAATGTGTCAGCACGGGGGTAGAGCTAGCCAACACATTGCCAGCAAACATAAAAAGTGTTCACACATGCACACATGATTCTTTCAGACACACTTTATTACCAATTCGGTACTGACGTTTTTCAATCATATTGTCCCAAAGTGGTTAAAAGTTCCTGAAATAGTACTACTCATGGGGGTTTTTTTGCATTCTTTGGAGGAGGCACTTGAATGTCTTTGTAATATTTGGTTGACTGAGTATTTAGTAGAGGCAAATGACATGTGTACTTTTAAGGCAGCACCGATCACATCAGCTTCCCACAGACAACCCCACAAATTCTTTTGGTCATTTCTCACCCCAGGGTCTGTTTCAGACTGTCTACTCCTGTTCAGTTATGTACCTGGATACAGTGTACGAAGTACAGGGGGAATGACAGTATGGTGTCTAGCCCCACCCCCGTGATGACACACTCAGTAGCCATGCCTCTAGTATAGCAACATAGGAACATAGGAAGCTGCCATATACTGAGTCAGACCATTGGTCTATCTCGCTTAGTATTGACTTCACAGACTGGCAGTGGCTTCTCCAAGGTTGCAGGCAGGAGTCTCTCTCAGCCCTATCTTGGAGAAGCCAGGGAGGGAACTTGAAAACTTCTGCTCTTCCCAGAGTGGCTCCATCCCCTGAGGGGAATATCTTACAGTACTCACACATCAGGTCTCCCATTCATATGCAACCAGGGCAGACCCTGCTTAGCTAAGGGGACAAGTCATTATTGCTACCCCAAGACCAGCTCTCCTGTGTTCCAGTTCTGTCTGAGGAGGGTGGTGTTGAACCTGCGGACATTTAGAACACCAGGGGAATAAGTGGTGAAGCACAATCAGAGCCAGAGAACGCAACACACTTTGTTTCCTGAGAACCACCAGACGGCTTACAATCCAACATGACAATTTGTCTTCGAAACTGGCAGTTTTCAAAAAACATGAAACAAGACAGGAGACCCACAAGTGATGGACATAGCTGTAAAAGTATCCCAGAAGCATTATGGTTATGAGAGAGACATTGACTCTGCCAAAAGGACTGCCGGTGTGTTTGCCAACTTTCCGGTCCACTCTCCAGCTTGGGCTGGCCAACCAAAGCATGACTCCAACAAATTTGGTATCTGTGTAGAAGAGTGGGATGAATGTGATCATAGGCTAGGGCATAAATGCTTCACCTTTCATTAATGTTCAATAAAACAGTACTCATGCTAAAGACTAAAACTTCTGTCTCACTTCCTATTCCCTGTCCCACTCAAGAAAATGTGGCAGGCTATCATCCAAATTGGTCTTTTGTGTTTTTCACATTAAGAAATAATGCTGTGCTAGAGTGAACTGTAGCTTTGTTCATTTGAAAGAAAATGAACAGCACAGTGGCTAGGAGCAATGGCTAGACCTGTCATTATTTTTTAAAAATTGAGCTATATAAAAAGTATGCTTTTGATTTCTAGGAAAGCCATGCATTGCAGAATTCCAGTGTACCTCACAGAGCTGAGAATGAACTTTAGATTGTCACCATGCTGCAAGAATGGCTGCCATCTTATACGTAGATATATATGCTAACATACTGAGGTTGTAATTCACATACCAGAAGTAGTTAGGACCTATTTCACTCATGTCATCTCAATACAGCAATTGCAGGGGAATTTGCACTTGCATAAAAGCTGATTTACACATACACTCTACAGCAGATGATGCTGCCTACTGGCAAAAAAGGACAGGAGCAAAAAAATCTGCCATTTACATGTGGAGGTCATCCTGACTACTGTTACACATGGATAAGCCAATCTAGATGTGTGTGTGTTTGTTTGTTTGTTTATTTATTAAAACATTTTTATACCACCCAAAACTTACATCTCTGGCGGTTTACAACAGGATAAAAACAAAGTAAAACATTCATTAAGACAAAAATGGGGAGGAGGAAACACACACATTACAACAATTAAAAAATTTTAAAATAATATTTTAAAACAGCATTAAAACCATTGAAACAACCTTAATTAAAAGCCTGGGTGAAGAGATGTGTTCTTAAAGACTTTTAAAAAGCTGTCAGAGATGGGGAGGCTCTTATTTCACTAGGGAGTGCATTCCAAAGCCTTGGGGCAGCAGCAGAGAAGGCCCGTCCCTGAGTGGCCACCAGACGAGCCAGTGGCAGCTGCAGACGGACCTCTTCTGATGATCTCAGTGGGCGGTGGGGTTCATACCGAAGAAGGTGTTCCCTTAAATACCCAGGGCCCAAACTGTTTAGGGCTTTATAGGTTATAACCAGCACCTTGTATTTTGCCAGGAAACATAGCAGCAGCCAGTGTAGTTCCTTCAATACAGGAGTTATATGGTCTCTCCGAGATGACCCAGAGACCAGCCTGGCTGCCGCATTCTGGACCAGCTGTAGTTTCTGGACTACGTACAAGGGCAGCCCCACATAAAGCACATTACAGTAATCCAGTCTGGAGGTTACCAGCAGATGTACCACTGTTTTGAGGTCGTTCACCTCAAGAAACGGATGCAGCTGGCATATCAGCCAAAGCTGATAGAAGGCACTTCTGGCCAACGCCTCAATCTGGGACACCAGGAAGAGGCTCGGATCCAGAAGCACCCCTAGACTGCATACCTGTTCCTTCTGGGGAAGTGTAACCCTATCCAGAACAGGTAGATCAAAATCTCTCAAGTTCCGACCCCGCACAATGAGTACCTCCATCTTAGCCAGATTCAGTATCAGTTTGTTATCCCTCGTCCAGCCCATCACCGACTCCAGGCAGGCATTTAGGGATGTTATGCCCTCTCCTGATGATGTTGACATGGAGAAATAGATTTGGGTGTCATCAACATACTGATAGCACCCTGCACCAAATCTCCTGATGATCACTCCCAGCGGTTTCATATAGATGTTAAACAACATTGGAGACAATATGGAGCCCTGGGGAACACCATACAAAAGTTCAGATTTTGAAGAAAAGCAGTCTCCAATGGAAACCATCTGGAACCTTCCCAAGAAGTAGGAGCGGAACCTCTGCAAAGCAGTGCCTCCAACTCCCAACCCCCTCAGACACTCCAGAAGGATACTATGGTTGATAGTATCAAAAGCCACTGAGAAGTCCAGAAGGACCAACAGGGTCACACTTCCTCTGTCAATTGCCAACTGGAGATTATCCATCAGGCCGACCAAGGCAGTCTCCACCCCATAGCCAGCCCAAAAGCCAGTTTGAAATGGGTCAAGATAATCAGTTTCATCCAAGATTGTCTGGAGCTGGGAGGCCACCACCCTCTCAATTACCTTGCCCAGCCACAGAAGGTTGGAGACAGGCCTGTAGTTGTTCAAGTCTGAGGGATCCAAGGTAGGCTTCTTCAGAAATGGTCTAATAATTGCCTCCTTAAGACAAGGAGGCATCCTACCTTCCCTCAGAGATGCATTTATAATATCTACCAGGCCTTCTACAACAACCCCTGCCCCTTGCCAGATAATATAAGTCATGTTGGACAAGGGTCAAGAGAACAGGTGGTAGGCCGCATAATTCCAATCAGCTTGTCCACATCCTCAGGAGTCACAAACTGGAACTGATCCAACCTAATCACACAAGAGGAGTCGCTGGACACCTCCACATCAGACACTGAGGTAATTGTGGAGCCGGAGTCTAAGTCGGCCCGAATATGAGAGATTTCCCCTCACAAAGAATTCATTAAACACATCACAGCGGGTAATCGATGGTTCCAGATTCTGATTCAAGGGAGGAGCGGCACTCACTAGCCCTCTCACAACCCTGAACAACTCCGCCGGACATGAACTTGCGGATGCAATACGGGCAGAAAAGAATTGCTTCTTTGCCGCACATATGGCCTGAGCATAGGTCTTCAAATGAGCTCTATGTTGCAATCTGTCGGATTCAAGCCCAGTCTTTCTCCACTTGCGCTCCAGTCATCTACCTTGCTGCTTCAGCCCCCATAGTTCTTCCATATGCCAAGGGGCCAATTTTGAAGCAGGTCAGAGAGGACGCTTAGGAGCAATCATGTCTACTGCCCCAGTGAGTTTGCTGTTCCAGTTCTCCATCAGGGCATCAACAGGATCACCAGCAAAGCCAGCACTAAATCCCTCCAAGGCTTCTTGAAATCCTATTGGATCCAATAACCTTCTCAGGCGGATCATCCTAATAGGTCTCTCGCCCCTGTGAAGGTGGGAAGTGATTGTGAGTCTGACCTTAACCAGATGGTGGTCCATCCATGACAATGGGGAAATCACAGGATTCCCCACCCACGGAACACCACCCTGATCAGAGTGAAAGACCAAATCAAGTGTGTGACCAGCAATGTGCGTCAGCCCCGAGACCACTTGGGATAGGCCCATAGTCGTCATGGCCGCTATGAACTCCCAAGCTGCCCCAGACAAATTGGTCCCAAAGTGAATATTGAAGTCCCTCAGCACCACAAGCCTGTGGGACTCCAACACCAAGTCCGAGACCAAGTCCATCATCTCGGTTAGGGACTCTGTTGAGCAGAGGGGCGATTGGTACACCAACAGAAGTCCCAGTCTATCCCTGGTCCCCAGACTTAAGTACACACATTTGATATGGTCCAACACTCTAACAGAGATCCTGGTAAGGGAAAGGTTATTCTTATAGACCACAGCCACTCCACCTCCCCGCCCACGGTCCCTCACCTGCTCCTCAACAGAGTAGCCTGGAGGAAGAAGCTGGGACCACACTGGGCCCCCAGCCTTCCCCAGCGAGGTGTGTGTAATACATACCAGGTCAGCACCTTCATCCAGAATCAAATCATGGATGGTTTCTGATTTGTTCTGGACCAACCTGGCATTACAGAGGAGCAAGGTGAGGTTCCAAGGATGATCGGCACTGCTCCCCAAGGTCAAAGAGCTGGCAGGACAGCTGGAAGGGGAAACAGCTATTAGATTTCCAAGTCCCCTTCCCCTGTAATGGCCCACTGACCTACCAACGTTACTTCTTCTGTTCCCCACCACAACTGGAATAGCCGCCCCACAGTCTGTGGACACCCCCCACTGTATCCCCATCTCTAGTTAAGCCCAGACACATTCTAAGAATGTGTCACCCAGGACAAACTAAAGCAGAAGCTCCACTATTAAATACCCCCCCATACAGATACCTAGGCCAAGAGACCTCACCCTCGCCCTCTCTGTCCCCCAAGGTGGCTCCCCCAAAGGGGCAACCCCACCGCCACTGGCAGAAGCCTATATAGCCCTGAGCAGGCAGCTCTAGGCAGCTGGAATGCAGGAACCTGCCAAGTCATCCTCCTCCCCGGCCCCAGTCCTGCAAGGCCTCACCTCAGCACAGCAGCCAGTCCTGGGGGACAGATAACAGACAGGGGGGCAGCAGGAGAGGCAAACAGGCAGGCACCCAGTCTCACACCCTGGGACTAGGAGCAGATGTTGTCTCTACCTAGGAGCAGATGTTGTCTCTCCTCTTCTCTCTCCTGCAAGCTTTATATGGGTGCTGATTGGCTAAAGCAGGATATACACTGTACAAAATATTTCTCATTTTCACTGAATAGTATAGATTAGGTGACCATTCCCAAGAGTGTCCTCATACATTATCTGGAGCCAGTGGATAAGTATACTTAAGTTTGTGTTGGATGCCATTAGATATGGCTTGTTCAGCCCCTCATTACTAACTACTCACAACACCTTGTGGATCATGATCTATTTAGCAGCCACAATCCAGATTTAACTGCAATTTGGGGGGGTATTCCATCATTAGGTAAGCACCTCTTCTGTGTGTGTGTGTGTGTGTGTGAGAGAGAGAGAGAGAGAGAGAGAGAGAGAGAGAGAGAGAGAGAGAGATGTACACTTTTCTAAGATTAAAAAGCAGCTTAAAGGATGGTGGCAGGAGTTTCTGAAGAGAAAAGAATATGAAAATGCAAACACTGGATTGTACTGGAAGAATGAAAGATGAAAAAACTGTGAGAGTGGATTGGCCATCTCTGTCTATCATTAGGCATACCACTAGAGGCAATCTGAGAAGGCTTGATGTCTCTTTCATCCATTCCATTGATTTTGGTGGTTTTAGTTCCAACTGTTCAACCCGTACTGATTCTTTTAAGAGTAATTTTATGGTCGTCAGTTTAGAAATTCAGAACAACAAGCATGTAGTAGTTAATAAAAGCCATACTTAATTGGTAAAAGTTTATATGAGACACTTTCAGAGCAGCAGTTTTTAACCCCAGACATAGACTTCCATCACAGGGAATATAAAGTTTTTTGATAAATACTCACATGTGTGTGCACACCCACAAACACACACATGCACATCATTTTCTGCACTAAAAATGTAGAATATGAAATTGCCAGATTAGCTGTTACTTATGTGTAAGGATCAGAAGTTAGATGGGATAAATTAATATGTTATTTGGACTCCAGCTTTAGCTATCTGACCCCTATTTTTGATACTGCTTGCCTGTGATCCTTATTCTTCCACAACCCAGACTTGAGCACACTCTTGTGCCCTTATTGGTTGATAATGTAATAATATCAACAACTTCCTTGTTTTAATTTACCCTTTTCTAAATTTATCAACAATAATCTATTGCCTCCAAAAATGTTTTACTAATTAGGTGAGTACCTGCATACATCTGGTCAAAGACCACATTAAAGGATTTACTGACTGACTGACTGACTGAGGTGATTCACACAACTGCTCGGAAATGGGCTAAGGGATCGCCAGCCCACTTTCAAGAGGTCATGAGAACTGCTGGTAGCCATGCAGCTCCTGGTGGTTAACCCGCTTAATTCCCCCACCTTAAATGCAAGCGCTCTGCTAACCCCATTTTGGCGACTATGAATCACCATGCTCCATTATGAATCACCATGCTCCATGCCACAGCGATTCATGAGGAGACCCCCAACCGGGAGGCTCCAACAAGCCTCACAGCTTTGGGGGTCTCCTCAGAATGCCCCACACACTTGTGACGGGCATTCTGGGACTTCCGAGGGCAGGGTGGCCCAATCCCACTGCCCCTACCAGCTCTGTGATGGAGCAGGTAATAATGTTGGAGGCCGATTCGCAGAGTCTGGTAAGGTTTTATACACGGATCATGTGTAGAGCCTCACTATCTGCATCTGCTTTTAGAACTAATTCATGCAACCTTTGCTCTTGGTGAGCCTACGTGGGTGCCCCAATCAGCAAAGGTGATTTTGCTCAAGAAGGAGGCTTCTGTAGTTTGTCCCCTTGCTGGACCATGAAGCCATACATGTAAATGAGTGCTGCACATGCCGTTTTCATAGTCAGGTCAATTAATTCAGAATCAGAGATGCATACAAAGTTCAGTTTGCTAGACTGATATTATACACATAGCACCAAATAGAAAGGTGGCAAGTGCCATATTTGACAGCACTGATCACCTCTTTGAGAAGATAGTAAGGTCATTCACACGGCCTGTAAGCGAGGTGGGGAGAGCAGGGGGAAGCAGGATCACACCTGCCTTCCTCCTAGACAATCTTTTTATTTCCTGTGACTGCATGGCTCATGCACCCACATGAACCACACTGCCAGTTGCTGGATGGCCATCTGGAGACTGGGGAAATGTGAGGAGTATGGTGAGCCCTACTAAGATGTGCACCATTTGGTAATAGCCCAGATACTTGGGCTACCAGGTGCAGCAGTGGTAATGGAACTGGCCCTGGGATGTTTGGTCTGCACCCCAGTGTTCGGGCTTTGTGGGGGAATTTACTCTTAAAGGGGGTCAGTTCAATCAGTTTTAATTTGTGCAAACATCTGGATTGAAGAAATGACTGGATTGAGACTAGGATATAGTTTTAAAATAAAAAGCAGAATTTATTTGAGGGAGAGGGAATACAGGAAGAGAATTGTGTGGTTAAAGCAAAACACTTTACTGAGCAAATTAACTATGATGAGGTGTTTCTAAGTTAAAGAGCAATAAAGTACGTTTCTAAATAAACCAACTGCCATGAGGCATTTTAGCTTAAGGTCTAAATGTGTGAGTTCCCAGACGGTCAAGAGAAAGAGGCTTGAGAGAGAGATCAGGTTGGATTTATGAAAGAGATAGATGGCGGCCCAAGAGTGGGGAAATGTTCACCTTCACCTGATCTGGATGACGGGACTTCAGGGCTGCAAAATCTTGGTCCTCAGTGTGGCAGGGAAGCAGGAGAGTTGTGGAGGGGGAGATGCCCATGAGAAGGGTTTCTCCATGGGTCCAGCTTCCTAAGGGTGTGAGGCAAGCTGGATGGATTGGCACAAGGACCGATCCAGATAGTGATTTCAAACTCTTTGTAGGTTGCAAGAGAGCACATGGAGTGTTCAGTGGGGTCCCAAATATAGCATACGAGGGAGCACGAAAGTTGCTGGATGGAATCCCAAGTGGAACACAAGAGAGTGCTTATTGCAGTGGAGTCCCAAGTAAAAGGCACAAGGGAAAACAGGATGGCATCCCAAGAGAAATACTTATATCCCAAAACATGTTGTGGGGACACTTCCCTACTGTCATACTTTGCTGATTACAAGTGCCAGGGTGGACCTGCATGGAATGTAATGGGTCTAACTGTTCTTCCTGCGTGAGACAATGGGAGGATGGCCTTTTGCAAGTACAGCTGTTTGTGATGGAAATCAGAGGATGCAGGTGTGCAAAAGAGTATTGGTGCCTGGGTGGGCTCTCCAGTAGTCCTATCAATAATTTCAATAAAATACACTTCTAGGTCGACTAGGGATGTGCACGGAACCGGCTGGCCCGGTTTGGTTCAAGTGCAAACTGCATTCAAACCTGACCGGACCAGTTCAGTCTGGCCCCCCTTCGAACCCCCCCTGGTTTGGTTCGATCCGGGGGAGGATAGGTGTGTGTGTGTGTTTGTGTTTGTGTGTATATATATATTTAAAACAATTTTTATTTACCTCTAGCCCCTTCGTGGGGCTTCTTAAAGGCCGCAGGAGTGTCCGCGAAGGCTCCCCCTCCCCCCGCCAGCCTCGGTAATCACCGCCACGGTCCATTTTAGAGTATTTTCTGGCCCGTCTGGGCCTCCATAAATAGGCATGGCAGCCATTTTGCCTGCTGCCACACATGCGCAGATGGCCTCTGTAAGGCCTGGCATGGTCCAGGGCCTCGCAGAGGCCATTTGCTTATGCACGGCAGCCATTTTTTAATGATTCTGAAGTTTGGGCTCCCGCATAGGGAAAGGGGGTGCATCTGATCCCCATTCCAAATTGCTTTGTTTGCAGCCAAATCTAGGGGTGACTAGCCCATTGCCAATTAAATGTGTACCATAAACTGAGAGCTCATGTTGTGCTGCAGCTCCTGCGAATATCCAAAGTGCAATCTCCAAGCCTGGAGATGCAACAGCAAATAGGGAGGCTCCTGGGAGCTGGGCAGAATAAGCGTAACTGGTAACAGCAGCACTGGGATTGGTCCCAGTCCTGGAGCTTCACAAGTGCAGCCCTACCCAGGTAGGGCTGCTCATGTGAACAGCCTCAGTTTGTTGTGTAAAATACGTCAGTCCCCTTCCTAGTTTGAACTAGGGATTGCTACTTTTGCAACTGAACTCAAGATTACTTCTTGACTACAACTATACAGTGGGTGACATCCTACTTTATGCTGCAAATTGTTTTCAATCCAGGCTCAATATACTCATGTTGAACCAGTAATGTGGACAGGTTGTCACAATAGATTTGGCACCTTACCGCTCAAGTCAGATTAGGGAAATATTAAATGACTGAAGAAAACCACAGTTTTGGACTGATCACTCACTCACACCACTAATTCATCACAAGCATTATTATGTCCAGATTTAAGACAAAGCAATTCTTCATGATCTAAAAAGAACTTATCATGAAATGGCCCTCAGAGGTGAGAAATACTGATTTATATTTCACAGGTTCTATTTGCTGACCAGCGCTAGCCAATCGCACAACTGAGTGACAGATTTAGGCTCAAGTTAAGTAAGAATTGCCCCACATAATAATTGCACGTCTAGGTTTCCATAATGGCCCATTCGGGCAACTTGCTTTTCTGCTGTGCAATGTATCCGTGAAATAAGGATCAGTTCACACACTTATGTTTTAAGTGTGCACCCTCCATATTTTGCATTTGCATATTTGATTTCATCTCAGGAGATATGTCAGTATCTGATTTGTTACACAATCATGCATAGTACTGATAATAAGAAAAGGAAAAGGAAAGACTTGTTTCAATGTTTCTTCTAGTAGAACAAAGCACATGGGTCTTTTGATTTTCTTGCTGAGAGCCTAAGGTTTATAATGCAGATTGGAAAAGAGCCTGTAATTAGTAGAAATTACAAAGAAGTCTGAGAAAAGAGACTTTCACAAAGCTGGCAAGGCCCTGGATCAAAAGCCTTCATTTTATAAAACAATTTTCTGGATCCCCACCCCCCAAACCCTGTGTCAGCCACCTTCAATGCTTCAAATTACAATCCATGTACCATTTTATTCATTACACACCTCTGCTACTTTGCAAGATTGAAAGATACTTTAAGTTACAAAGTCAGAATGACAAACTGGTGTTTTATGAAACATTTCAATTCAACTTAGCCAAGCTTGTATATTGTGCAGCACCCAAAATCTCTTGCTATTCACTGCTATCATGACAATATATTCTACACTTTCTAAAACATTGTCACCACCTGTCCAAGCTGGCATGAAATAACTTGCAAGCTCTTAATGCTGATTTTAAGGAATTAGAAGCACTGAGTGTGTTATTTATTCAGAGTTGATCTACAACAAAATACACTGTTCTCAGCAGCACTGGAATGACCTGTGAACAGCATTTTCATGATGGGCAGCTGAAGTACTCAGTTGTCACTCAGTTGTCTACAGTGAAAGGTGTTCTTGTTTATTTAGGAAATCTCCTACATGGCATGCTAGGTTAGTTCACAGGGTTTCTCTATAGCAGGGCTGCCCTACCTGAAGCTCTCCAGCTCTTGTTGGGCTACAACTCCTATCACCCCCAACTACAATTTATTGCAGTTGGGGATGCTGGGAGTTGTAGTCCATCAACAGCTGGAGAGCTTCAGGTTGGTTGTCTCTGCTCTATAATTACAAATGAAAGGAACATAGTCTTCAGAGATTCTCACCACCACCACCACCATTTCTGTAGGAAGCTCTGCTGTTGTGGACTTATTGCAAGGATGAGAATAGCATAGAGAATATATTTATGTCCAGAAAGAAATGTGGCCAGTCGGAAGTATCTTACACTGCTGACACCTTCACCCACTTTAGCATAGTGGTCCAAGTGTGAAGGAGGAACAGGAGGAAGCAACACGCAAGTTCTGAGCTCCTGTTTTTATCTTATTTTCTGTTTTTTCTTTTTTAATTGAGACTTTTGCCTTTGGCTTATAGCCTAATTGAGCTGTTTGGCTTGTATTCTGAGGCTGTGTTAATTTTGGGGAATGTTTTCACTATCAGAAGACTGAGTTTATTTTACTGCAAGATTTGTCTCTTCTGACTCAGTGGTTTTCAGCAGGAGTGAATGAGAAGCATCTGCAAGGAGTGTCTGCAGTCTGCAAGGAGTGTCTGCAGCTAAGTAAGAAATGAGGAAGAGGCAGGCTAAGAAACATACTAACAAAGTTAAACTTTTTGAGAAAACCGCTCTGAGCTCTGTCTGTGTCTCTAAGCCTTTCTATGCAGTAGACACAGCTGCTCAAGAGAAGAGTGACTCCTCCTTTTTGCAACATCAGTCTGCAGGCTCTTTGCATGTTGAAAACGCTGGGAATGACTTTATCGTTGAGAGCCCGAGGACTAGTCCAGCAGGGGTCTGCTGTGAGCAGAGTCAAGTATGTAATAAATTACCCAGCTTTCATCACAATTTGAGTGGGAGGAGTGAGCCCTCCTCACACTCTATGGATGACCCAGCTAATTTATCTCCGAGCAATTTAAGGAAATCTCCCACTCCTGCTATCAGTGAGGAAATCAGTGAGGAAATACCTTTTAAAATGTCCAAACTTATAATGGAGACTTTGATTTACTTATTTCAGCGTCTCTCTAAAATCACAGCCCAGATGGACTCTTTAGCCATGGATTTGAAAAAGTTCTCTAACTCAGCTCCATTGGGTAGATCTGGAGACAGTAAATCATTACAAGTAAAGGAAGGCAAACAGCTTGCTGATGCTTATTCTCAAACAAGTGTGCAGATTCCAGTTTTTGACCATGTGTCTTTAACTGAGTATTCTATTTTATCCAAGGGGGAGGTTTGTTTGCCCCCCTCTGGATATCTCCCCTTACATGTCAAACATGGCAATTCTCAGTCTACTTATCACCCAAACCATATTATTTTGGACATTTGTCATAATTCTACTAATTATCAGTGCTGGAATACAACAGGAAAAATTAGAGCTTCATTAGCTCAGATTTTGTGCTTTCCTCTTCAAACAATTGATCTGATTTCCTTCTCTAAACTCAAATCTTTTAAATCTTACATGTTCAAACTGTTGCTCAGATTTGAGTATGCTCTAATTCCTCAATCTTTGCTCAGAATGCGGGACTGTCTAGCTAACTGGGAGATATTCCCCAGGAGAGTTATTGGGGAGCTCTCAAACACTCCCGAGGACCCCGTCGAACTATATCTGGGGTCCATGAGGAAAGGTATGATCACACGAGCAAATCTGACTACTGGCAACCCACAGAAGAGAAAATCCTCACGCAGTTCCCCTATAGTTAAGAAAGATCATCAAACTCAGACTTGGTGCACTGATCCCATATTGAACACTATTGCTGTACCCAGTTCAACTTTGTTAGGCTCAAGTGAATCAAACAATTCTTTGTTTGTCACTGTTTCAGAAGTGGGCGAACTATCCGATAGATTGCAACCCCCATACTTTTTGGAGGAGAGTGATATAGTTCAAATACATGGGAATTTATCTTTGGCAACGCAGGAAGATATCCAGTCTAGTCTGGTTCCTAATTCGCAAGAATTGAAGTCTCTGGATTCTGATATTCTGCAACTTTTGGAAGCGCTGAATGATTCTATTTCTAAGAACTCTCTGTTAGCTCCCAATGCTACCAACTCAATAGAGCTGTCGGGCGAAATGGCTAAGATTGAACTAATAGCGGGATCACTCCTGAAGGATGGTTTATGGTCTAACATCTCTAAGTTAAAATCTCTCGAGGCTATTTTAATTGACAACAGGAATCAAAGGAAGAAGATCTCTCCAGAAGAAAGCGCAAGTAATACTATCTCATCTATTTATCTACAGGAGACTGATAAGCCTAATCTCTCCCGCTCGAAGGATCACCCGAGCAACTTGGCTTCTGATGACCTACATCTTATGAGACAGACTAAAATCACAAATTTTCTACTCCCTTTGGAAAAGACTGCAGGAAGTTTTGTAAATGCATCCAATCTTCTTTCGCAGCAATGACAGTCTCAGTTGATCTTGGCCAAGTCGAAGTATCTGAACTTTACATCCGCGGATGCACTGCTAGAAGGGAGTGTGGGAGGTTCCTCAGAGTTGGAAACCCTGGTGGCAAAGTCCACGATGGGAAATGGTGTGGGTCCCTCATTTTTGGAGTTTTCAACCAAACAGCTCTTCCCTGCCCGCTCAATGACTTGTTATGCGAGCGGTGAACAGTCGACCTGGAAAATTCTCGGCTGGAATATTGCCGGGTGGAACGGGAAGAGAAATGACGTAGAGTTTATTACTTTTATCCAACAGTGGGATATTCTAGTGTTTCAGGAGACATGGACGAAAGATGAGATCAATATCAGTGGCTATATCATCTACTCACTGAAAGCCCACTCGGATACCAATAGGGGAAGGCTGAAGGCTGGCTTAGCATGTTGTATATCGCTAGCCTTAAATGTAAAATTTATCCGATTAGCTGACCTGCCCACCTATGCTATGGCAATTTTGATCAAGGCTAGGAGTGGAGACTTGTTATTGATCAATGTTTATCTGCCTCCCAGTCAATCACTTAATTCCACTACTACAATTTGGGAACAGTTGGATATCTATATAACCGAAGCATTATTGAATTTTCCCCATGCTTCTGTAATTCTTATGGGGGATTTTAACTCCAGATGTGGTACCGATGATAAAACGTTGATGGCCTCACGTTTTTGGAAATGGGGAGATTGCATAGATGGTGCTTCTCTCATTAACCGTTATTCTAAAGACAAATGTATCAACTCATCAGGAGCTCAATTGCTCTATTTAACTAAGATACATGAGTTGACCATTCTAAATGGTACTATACCCTCAGATATTCCTGGGGAATATACGTTTCTTTCCTCCCGGGGAAATAGTGTAGTGGACTATGTTATGGTTTCCAAATCGATCCTTCCCTATGTATCTTCCTTTGAAGTGGGTGAGCAAATTTTTAGTGATCACTTACCCATGAACATCTATTTAGATCTTCCTCATGAAAGGAGGGGTAATTTGTTCCCCTGTGCTTTTGGGGAAAGTTCTGCCAATCTTAGCTGCAAGATAAAATGGTCCAAGGAGGTAGAAAATGAGATCTCCAGGTTCTATGATTCTCCCGAAGGTAGAGATTTATTTGATTCCATTGTGCAAGCTCACCTGGGACCTCAAACAATTGTTGCATATGGAAAACTGGAAACTGCTTTTATGCAAAAATTCCTACATTGTAGTAAGCTACATTCTACACAGACCTATAGTAAAAGAGCAGCTAATAACTGGTTTGATCTGCGTTGCAGGGCTTTACGTAAACAACTGCTGAGTATCTATAGAGAATACAGATCGGGTACAGAACAAACAGTCCCATCAATCTACTATCAGATTAAAAAGGCATACAAAAGTAGTCTTAAATATGCCAAACAACAAGCATTTCGAAATGTCTGGAACAAGCTTATCATGGCCACTACTAATAAAGATAGCCACACTTTTTGGAGATTGGTTTCGGCAACCGGCCCGGTTAATATCCCTTGTAAAATTCCGGCTAGATCGTGGGAATCTCACTTTTTTGCTGTCTATAATGATGCCCAGCCTAGCCAGATCTTTGTTACCCCTCTGATTGGGGAGTTGCCCCGTTGGCCTCCTGTTACGCCCGCTGAAATAACGGATCTAATAGGTAACCTTAAAAATGGAAAAGCTCCTGGTCCTGATCTTATTCTTCCTGAACTATTAAAATCTAATATAGAATGGTGGGCTTTAGTTCTAGCTAATTTATTTACATCGATCAATAGTTCAGATGTTGTTCCAGAGCAATGGAAATCAGCAATCGTGGTTCCCATATTCAAAAACGGTTCCCATTCAGACCCATCCAATTATCGACCCATTAGTTTGCTGTCAGTGGTTGGCAAATTATATGCTCTGTACCTTTTGGATAAGCTTGAGGCATGGATCTCAGAAAATCAAATTCTCGGGATTGAACAAGCAGGTTTTAGAGCAGGCCGCTCTACTCTCGATCATTGTATGATCTTGCATCATCTAGCAAAGAAATACTCTAGCGGCCCCAAATGTAAATTTTTTGTTGCCTTTATTGACTTAAAATCCGTGTTTGATTCTATCTCCAGACATTTATTATGGTCCAAACTTGAAAAAACAACAATAGATAAGAGATTGCTATTTTTGATGATGCAGCTTTATTCCAATTCCTCATTACGGGTTAGATATGCTATCAATGGGGCCCTAACTTATTCTATCCCCTCTACTCGAGGGGTTAGACAGGGCTGCGTCTTGGCCCCGACACTGTTCAATCTCTTTATCAATGATTTGGCTCCATTTCTGGAGAGTGTGGACTCCCATGCCCCAAAGCTGGCTAACAAACGAGTGCCCATTTTACTCTATGCCGATGACGCAGCCGTGCTATCCCAGTCCAGATTAGGTTTACAAAGACTGTTGTGTGCTTTTGCCAGCTACCGCAAGATAACTAACAGTTAACTACAAAAAAACAAAGGTCCTGGTTTTCTCTAAATCCAGGAAACTATATAAATGGGTAATAAATCAGAACCACATTGAGCAGGTTTACAACTATAAATATTTAGGCATATCATTTCAATATAATCTAAATTGGAAAACTCAAAGGCTGTCTTCAATTCACAAAGCCCACAATACCCTCAGTGCCTTTTTGCGATTTTGCTACTCTAAAGGGGGCCAGTTTGTTCCCATGGCACTCCAGGTATTTCTTGCTAAGATCATGGCCCAACTACTTTTTGGAGTTTCACTATGGATCCAGGGTGTAACAGCTGAACTGGAGAGAGTACAGTCTATTTTTCTGAGAGCAATTTTTGCAGTGCCTAGATGTGTGCCTTATTCTGCTCTATGTTTGGAATCTGCGTCTTTCTCTATTGTCTGTAAAGCCTGGGAGCTTACTTTCGCTAGATGCAGTAAACTCTGTTCTGAGATTCAGGAATTTTCTTTTTTCCAACATCTATGGGTGGATTCTTATCCTAACCCCTGGCTAACATTTGTAAATAATAAAATTATTCAACTGGGCCTTTCTCCTTCAGAACTCCTCACTTGGGAATATAATAAGGTGAAGGAAATATTATTTCTCCGGTTGCACGATATTGAACGGCAGGAACTTAGGTCTTCGGCCAATAGGACTTGCTCCCCTTTACATTTTGGGATTTTGCCACCCTGGGGAGATCGAGGTGCTAGTTATTTGACAACGCTACATTTTTCCAAATTTTGGGCTGCATTTGCCCGGGCCCGGTTCAATGTGTTGCCCTCTTCTCTTTTGGATCGGAGGTTTGCAAAAGATAATCCTGTTGTGGTTTTCTGCCCTTGTGGCGTTGGCCTTCTGGAAACTGTCACCCATGTGTTGTTGTACTGCTCGTTGTATCGGGACGCTAGAGAAGAGCTCATTTCCCCTTTGTTACCTAAATTTCCCGGAAGGTGTGATCTCTTTTATACTTATTACTGCCTCGCGGATTCGAGCCCTGGGACTACAGCAGTTGTGGCTAAATTTTTCTATATTGCCATTAGGTTGAGGTCCCTATTAAGTGCCTAATTGCGAGAGCTGTCTGTTGTTTCTAAATAATTGTTGTTTTTAAATAATTTATTATTATTGATTGTAATCTGTCATATTGTGTTTTAGCATTGCTTTATTGACGTATTGTGTATATTTGTTACTACCATTTTTGCTGGCCAATGGCCGTAATAAAACTGATGATGATGATGAAGGGTGCATTTGAAATAAAGCTTCTGAAGCCACAGTCCAATCTGCCTTCCTGAAACACACCACATGTCCATCAAAGCTTTCAATACTGTTGACTTTACTGGGTAATTTGTGGTGTTCTTGCAACACAGTTCCATTCGCTCCAAACTAATAGGGGAAAGAGACAGCACATCACAGCTAATTCTGATGGTGAGGAGAGAAGAACTTTTTTTGTTCTTGATTGGCAGGAAAATTAGCATTGGCTGTTGACTCCAGTTAGACAGAAATTGACACGAAAATAGCTCCCAGTTTCTGTTGCCCTTATCTTTTATACTTTACCACATTTAGAAACTGCTCCAAAAGGCACGAGCATGAATGCAAGTATGGTCTGTTTACTTCTAGAACAATTGAGAGGATCTTGTGATAATATTTTTTCCAGAAATTCATCAACGTATTTGGACGTTTAACTCTGGCTTACATAGCATATCTGTCTGTGTTCTTAGGTTACCTCTGCTCCAGGCTAAAGATGGAGCAGAGAGGCTGGATTGCACTAAATAAAACATGTATAGGCCCTCCAATTTGTGTTATGACAGCACAGAACATATGCCTGGGCAAAGATCAGATAAAAAGGGGAGGTTTAGGGTCATTGATCCTTCTGGGGATCCTTTCCCATAGGCACAGCTCTCATAATTGCTATATTTCAGTATAAACACTGGCTCCCATATTGCCCAGGAAACCACAAGCAACAGGTGTGCATGCTCCTTGTGAACCACTGCAAGTATTCCCATACAGCCCACCCAACATGCCCATGCAGCTCGCAGGGCTGGGACTGCTGCATGCCCACTCCGCATTGCAAAAGTGTAGTTGCAACTCTACTCCCATTGGGAAGGATGGTAGTAGCACTGCAACAACAACAACAACTACTACTACTACTACTGATATTTATTATGCCGCTCTTCAACAAAACTCTCAAAGCAGTTTACACAGAAAAATAATAATAAAAAAGAAGATGGCTCCCTGTCCCCAAAGGGCTCACAATCTAAAAAGAAACATAAGGCAGACACCAGCAACATCCATGGGAGGGATGCTATCCTGGGGCTAGATAGGGCCAGTTGCTCCCCCCCCCCAGCTAAATCTTAGAGAACCACTTTAACAGGTGCCTCTTTGCTCAATCAGCAGGGGTCAATTAGCACCTGCATTTTCACAATGCTTAGTAGGCATTTAGCAGCCCCAGATGTGCAAGCTGTGTGGATGTGCTTTACAATAACTCACAAGGAGTCCCCATGCCTCTTGCTTGGGTTGATGATTGTCTGCGGAATATGGAAGCCAGTATACTTCTCTTGACAAAGATTATGATAAATATGATAGCTAGGTTTCTAAAAACCCTCCATCATCCTTTGCCAATTCAAATTGGTAACAAAATGGCACAGGGCACTCTTATGCTTTTCTTAGCGATAGCTTGAAACTGCCATTTTAGCACCTAATAACTGGAATACTATCTGCCCCTTTAGTCCAGGCACAGCAATAGATGGCTGAATTTCTAGAAGCCATGCTTTCCAGGATCTCAAGAATTAAAGAATCATACCATTTTAGAGTTGGAAGGGAACTTGCAACTCTTCTAGTTCAATCCTAGTCTCCTCAGTAGAGGAATAAGCTATTGCATCCCTAACAGATCGTTGCTTATTCTGAAGAAACTGGTTGCATTCTGATTGCCCATACAAGTCAAACAGGTCTCATTCCAACTGCCCATACATTTCTGTGAATGCTGAAAATGAAATGCTCATGGTTGATTAGAAATATAGAAATAACTCTATACTCACAACTTGGTTTAGTATGATTCCACTACGTGGCAGGGATGTGCGCAAAGAGATTTTTTTGATTTGATTTGTGCCCAGAACAAATCACCCCAGATTTGTTTTGTGTCCAAATCTACCCCCTGCAAATCACCCCTGGATTCGATTTGTATTTGATTCAATTTATTCAGATTCAGATTGATTTGGACCACTTAACAAGGTCCTAGGGGCACCAAATTTGGATGGTAGGTAGGACTGCATAGGTTACACTTACCACCTAAATTTCAAGGCGGTGGGGTACTAGGTTGATATTTATTTATTTATTTATTTATTTATTTATTTATTATATTTCCACCATAGGAAATAATGGGGATTTGAAGGTGCCCTTTACTAACCCTAACATAGATCCCCAGCTTTCATGTTAAAAAAAAGAAGGAAGAAGAAGAAGCTAAGCTCTAGCCCTTGTAGAAGTGGAGTTATGGAGCAAAATGTGTGGCCACTTATTTATCAAGTGTTTGGATTCTTTGGTGTATAACAACTTTTCCTCATAATGAATCCCTATGAGGATTAATTGCACACCTTCATTTCTTCGGTTCATTTTGACTGTGTGTCAACTTTCAATTGCCATGTGCCAACTACACACACACACACACACACACACACACACACACACACACCACCACCACCACCACCTGCAAGGCAGTGGGGTACTCATTTTATTTTTAGGAATATTGAAGTGTTTAGATTATTTGGTGTCTAATAACCTTTCCTCATAATGAATCCCTATGAGGATTATATGCCTTCATTTCATTCATTATATGCCTTCATTTCTTCTGTTAATTTTGACTGTCATTTGACAGTGTCAACTATCAACTGCCATGTGTCAACTACACCCCCTCCCCACACACACACAAAACAAACTGGGGTACTCAGTTTATTTTAATTGTTATGAATTTTTGAAGTGTTTCTTTGGTGTCTTCATGACACACCTTCATTTCTTCTGTTCATTTTGACCCCGGTGCTTTGCAGGTGGGGGTGGGGAATTAGTGGCATCCCATGTTCCAACTACCCCACAACCCACAAGCCACTGGGTATTCAGTTTATATTTTAGGAATTTTTGAGGTGTTCAGACTCTTTGGTGTGTAATGAATCCTCATAGGGAGTCATTATGAGGAAAGGTTCTTAGACACCAAAGAGGCGAAACACTTGAAAAAAATCCTAGAACATAAACGGATTAGTACTCCACTGCCTTGTGGGTGGGAGTAGGGTGTAGTTGGCACATGGCAGTTGACAGTTGGCACTGTCAAAAAGACAGTCCAAATGAATAGAAGAAATGAAGGTGTGTAATGAATCCTCAAAGGAATTCATTGAGGGAAAGTTATTATACACCAAAGAATCCAAACAGTTAAAGAATAGTGACCACACATTTTGTTTCATAACTCCACTTCAACAAGGGTTAGAACTTAGCTTTTTAAAAAATGAAAGCAGGGAGTCTGGGCAAATTAATGGGCAGGATCTGAATCTCAAATTGATTCGAATTGAATCAGGCATGATTCGATATGGACCCAAATCGAGACAATGGACCACAGGGGTGATTTCTTTTGTCTCCAAATCACCCGAATCAGCTAGATTCGGGTACAAATCAATTTGTACCCAAATCAGTTTGCACATCCCTACTACATGGTGCTGTGAAATCCACTAATTTGGTAGTATTTTTTTTAACCCCACTAGTTTGGTAGTTATTTTAAAGGAAAAAAACATATTTCACTGAATCAGATGTACTTTTTTAATAATTTAATTGTGAAGCTGGGATGGCCAAAGTTCATGCTACTGTTCATCTATTTTGTCACAGGATTCAAAAGACAGCTGTCCTTTTGTCCATTATGTGATTTCTTCATTTCTCCCTAACATCTTGAGCTAACTCTGGTCAGTTAGTTTACTATGCTAGCGTTTGCTCCAATTTCCTCTCATAGAGCAAGTATTTTCTGCTATATCGAAACCATGCAATTAATATAGTGGTTTCTGTTCTTATGCAGCTTTCCATTAGACTGCTATTATACTAAAATGCCATCAACCTAAATAAAAATAATTATGCAGGTTCTTGTAAAACAAAAAAACCCTACTTTATTCTGCTGCATTAAGCATTAAAAAAAAATCCACTTGTTTCATATTATATCTAATAGTAAATTTATCTTCAGACCAGGATGGGAAATGGCAGATTCCCACTTTTCTTCCTGTTTTGCTGGCAATCTCAGAACCCAGATGCTAAGCACTGGAAAATATTTCTTCCAGCAGCAGCATCTGGTACTTTGGCAGATTCCATAAGCAATTTTGCTTAACAGCTTTAAAGCCGCTTCTGGGTCTATTACATGGTTAATCTGATAGGCTGTCTGGTCTGACTTGTCCTCCTGGATGCCATATGCCAGCAGCTAGAGATGCAGTGAACTGTTTGTCCATTAGACTTGCAATAAAAAGCTTACCAAAAAAATTGCTTTTTTTTAGAGGGTCTCCTCTTTGCTGCCATTCACCAATTAGATTCTTGCTGATTATTGACTTCCCATAAAACAGTGCCAACAACCTACCCAACATTATTACATAGCACCTAATTGCAGTTTGGAGATTCTTTCAGAACAAGGTGATTTGTGGTAGGAACTCAGGGTTTGGTATGTGCTTTTGTTAGTAAGATAGAAAGGAAAACATATTCTATCCTATGTGTAGAGACTGATCACCATAAGAGGAGAGTTGGTCTTGTGGTAGCAAGCATGACTTGTCCCTTTAGCTAAGCAGGGTCCGCCCTGGTTGCATATGAATGGAAGACTTGATGTGTGGGCACTTCAGGGGATGGAACTGCTCTGGGAAGAACAGAAGGTTCCAAGTTCCCTCCAATGGCATCTCCAGGATAGGGCTGAGAGAGATTCCTGCCTGCAACCTTGGAGAAGCCTCTTCCAGTCTGTGTAGACAATACTGAGCTAGACAGACCAATTGTCTGACTCAGTATATGGCAGGTTCCTATGTTCCTATGTTAAGATGAGCATTATAGCTTAATGCACGAGTGGCCTGGGCACATCAGTCCTTTACGTTCCTTTCTTCTTTATGTATATGTGCAAGAATTTATGTGTTCTATCACTCACCAGAGACACTCTTACCCCTGGACTTTGGGGCCGGAGTCCAGGGCCTCCACACCCCATGGGGCCCTCCAAATCCTCTTTAGTCTGTCCCAGGTGGTGTGGTTGCCGCGCTGCACTGCTGGCCCACACTACACTAGGTGGCTGAGTGTGACTTCTACTTTAGAGACAGAGGGGGGAGTGGGGAAAGAAATGTGTGGAATGGGAATATGTTAAGTTGTGTGTTGGAATGTTTCTGCTATATTTGCATAAATATAGCTGTTTTACATTCTTGTGAGTCCAGTTGCTGTTTGTGCCCTCAAGAGCGCATGCATTGAAAATACTGCATGTGTCAGTGTGTGTGTGTGTGTGTGTGTGTGTGTGTGTGTGTAGGGCGGGCAGGCACAACATAAGGCCCAGGGGCCAAATCCAGCCCATGGGGACTTGTTTGCTGCCTCCCAGAAAGCAACAGCAGGAGCCATGAAAGAACTCTTGGCCTTTCCCACTGATGAGTGACTACAGTTCAATGCAGTCGGCCACTTGAGACCAGATGTCCCCTGCCCCCCTAATAAAGCCTACTGACACCAACCCTCTGCCTCCTCACTTTTATTAATATTTTAAACAATTAATTTTAATGTAGTAATTAATGTGCATTAAATTGGCCTCGGCCCCATGCAGCAAGTCATGGTTGGTTCCAGGCTACTGAGGCATTTGAGTTGTGTACCCCTGGTGGAGGGGGATGATGCTTAACTTGTGAGGAGAAGGGGGTCCAAAGGCTTTTAGGTCCAGCCTCCAAAATTACCTAAGTGCACCTCTGTCCCTAACCCCCAGAAAATAGACTTGTGGGTGATGCATTCTAGGAAATAAAATGATTCCACCTGAGAGGCGAATGCTCCAGCTCCTCTACTGCTTTAGTTAAGCTGGTTCAGCCCTCTCAATATTTAAGACAACTTCATGGGTCGCCCACATGAATGTGCAGAATTTCTCTCCCCACCCCCAAGTACAGAACATTGGGTGGAGGGCAGGGTAGATTTGTACAGCTCAACCAGAAACTAGGACCACTGTTGACTCTTTCATTGTTACTGTCCACATGCACACAGTTTGCAAGGTTACTTTTTCCATAGCCCACAGGTGGTAGGCAGAGTGAGTGTATTAACAATGAAACATGAAAGGAGTAAATAGATCAAATTTTTACTAAAAGCATTTGTACAGTATTTTTGAGAATTCAAAGTGCTTCACAATTATGTTGTACACCTTATAATCCTGTAAGATAAAGTCCTATTCAGAATAAAGCCCTATTCAGATATTATGTCTTACTAGTGTACAGATGTTGGTACACTCGTACATGTTTTTGTGCAAATGACGGTACCTGAGTGTATTTTAAAGGTGCACTTTGATCCTGGGCATTTTGACCCTAAGTGCATTTTTATCCTGGGTACAGGTCCCTCAAATGCATGGTACAAATAGGAAATGTACTGTTGCATTGATGCTGAAAATAAACTATAAAGAACTGTAGCTGTGTACAGATCTGCATTATTGTATACTGTTGTAGCAGATTAAAGCCTTTGTCTCAGAGCAAGCTCACATCAGGAAAAGAAATGCTGAATCATCCCTGCTTGAGCTGCCCGGCTAGGTTTCTCCTAAAACTATTGGGTATTATCGGTAGGTTCAAAATGCTGCCATTACCACCCCTCTAATCAACAGAGTTTGAACCTCCCTGGACTTGGGGTTGAATCCCAGGGAAAACTCTCTTAATTTGGCTCTTGGACAAGTACAAAAATTTTTCACTTGCAAGCCTACATGTGGTGAAAAAATGGATAGTTGCTGAATGTTTGAGGATGTGTTTGCACCCAAGTAAACCCCCTTCACCCCCCTTTTCCTGAGTAAAAACCTACTCAGAGAGGCTTGTAAAAAGGAAATAATTAGAAAAATAGGTTTTTTTTTTCCAATTACTACCAACTGCTTCCGTCTGAGGCTTTCTCAGTTTTTAGATACAGTTAAGAATACTTTAAAAATTGCAAAAATAGGTTGTCTTGGACATGCTGAAATGTTTATAGAGTCTTTTGCAATGCCCTAGGTAGGATGGGCATAGGCTAGTGCTTCTTATTTTAATTATGTTGCAGGTAAACAATAATAGAACAGTATCAGGAATATGTAAACCCCCCTCCCACCACAAGAAATATAAATTCTAATGCAAACTCTTACTAAACCACTTTCTCCTGCCCTAAACTTCCAAAGCCACTAGCCTTGCTTCCTTTTTCCTTGAACTCACAAAACTCCGGTTGAGAATCAATCCCCTGAAGTTCTATCCTCCAAGAGCTGCAGTCATCGTCCTGTAGCCAACCTCCATGGCCACATGTCCTCCTCTGCCCCCCCCCCGCCTAGCTTCATCTAATGAAGACCCCTCTTCTTCCTGGCAACAGCACTTTAGGTCCCACCTACCTGGTGTGCTAATTGGCTGAACCCTGGAGTTCACCAGCTTGTCAGTCAAGACAGGGTTCACTTCTGGTTAACTCTTCAGAGGCCGGGGAGGCTGATCACTACAAGTGTACAGTATACTCATTGCACAAATGTTGAACACAATAAGCTTGTTCACACGACCGGTAACAATGGCGGGGGGGGGGGAGTTGGCAGGAAGGCAGGCTCCCTGTATATGATCAAATTGATCTCCAAAACTCTGCCATTTGCATGGCACATGAGCCATGCCACAGCAAGCAAAATTTAATGCAAATTGGTCACAGTGGGCTGCTGAGGGTTTGGTTAGATAGTCTTTTGGGGTCCTCATCTAGAAGGCCCCGAAGCACTCAAAAAAGCTCCACTGGACGACACTGAGCAGATAAAATTGCTAGCATCCATTCTGACTTGGATGCTAAGATTTTTGCAATGCTGGAAATGGATGTTGCCAATGTACCGTCTGGTCTTGTTATATTAGATGGTTTTCAGACTGTGTTGCCTGAGGAGGTAGGCAGTCTGCTTGGAAGACTGAGGCCTACCATGTACATGCTTTACCCTTGCCCTTCAAGGTTGGTGAAGAATTCTAGGGAGGGACTGGGTTGATGGGTGGTGGGGGTAGTGAATTCATCTCTTAGGCAGGGAGTAGTGCTGAAGAAGGCAGTCATCAGGTCCCTCCTAAAAAGCCCTCATTGGACCCAGATGACCTGAATAACTTTTGACCAGTTTCTAACTTCCGCTTCTTGTGCAAGATGTTGGAGAGCATGCCCTGGATGAATCTAATTACTTAGATCCTTTCCAGTCTGGCTTCCGACCTGGATATGGGATGGAAACTGCCTTGGTCGCCCAGGTGGATGACCTACGCCAGGAGATAGACACAGGGAGTGTGACTGTTGATTCTCCTGGACCTCTCAGCTGCTTGCAGTACCATCAACCATGGTATCCTCCTGGGACGTCTCTCTGGATTGGGACTTGGGGCATGGTTATTTATTATTTGATTTATTTATTTGATTTATATACCACCCCTCCAAAATGGCTCAGGGTGGTTTACAACAAATAAAAATAATTAAAATCAATTTAACAGTTAAAATCTTTTAAACATTAAAAACATTAACATTAAAATAACTTAAATCCAGAATTAAAAATTTAAGCCATGAATCTAATAAAAAGCCTGGGTGAATAAATGTGTATTCAGAGCCTTTTTAAAAATTGCCAGAGACGGGGAGGCTCTTATTTCAACAGGGAGTGCATTCAAAGGTTTAGGGGCAGCAACGGAGAAGTCCCGTTCCTGAATAGCCGCCAAATGAGTTGGTGGCAAATGCAGGTGAACCTCTCTAGATTATCTCAACAGGCGCTGAGGGTCATGGTGAAGAAGACATTATCTTAAATACCCAGGTTATACAGTGGCTCCACTCCTACCTTGAGGGTCATACTCAGAAGGTGGTGCCGGGGGATGCCTGCTCCACCCCCTAGCCTTTGGCCTATGGGGTAGGAGTGTGCATGGAACCAGCTGGCCCGGTTCGGTTCAAGTCCAGACTGGACTCGAACTAGACCGGCCAAGTCCAGTCCAGGTCTCATCGAACCCCACCCATGTTTGCAATTTAAATAAATAAATAAATAAATAAATAAATAAATAAATAAATTTAAAGTACCTTTAGACCTTTTGGGGGGGGCCTTCCTGTATGCTGAGGGGCACATGTCCATGAGGCTTCTTCTTCCCCCTGCCGGCCTCTGAAGTCACCATCGCAGCCTGGGAAATTGATCATTTTTGGCCCGTTCAGGCCTCTGTAGTGCACAGCGGTTAGCGGTGGCCATGACCCCTGTGAGCCCTGGCATAATTCAGGGCCTCGCAGAGGTCATTTGCACATGCGCGGTGGCCATTTTGGAAAAAACAAAATGGCCACCGTGCATGCACAAATGACCTCTGCGAGGCCCTGGATCATGCCAGGTCTCATGGGGGTCATTTATACATTCGCGGCGGTGGCCAAAATAGCCACTGCCGCGCACTACAGAGGCCTGAACAGGCCAAAAGTGATCAATTTCCTGGGCCATTGTGGTGAATTCAGAGGCTGGTGGGGTGGGGGGAAGAACTTCCATGGACCCCCCCTGCAGCATACAGGAAGCCCCCCAAAGGGGCTAAAGGTACTTTAAATTCATTTTTAAATTTGTTTTTTAAAAATTTGTGAACATGTCCAGAGGTTGGGTTCCGGTCCAGGCAGAACTGGGGTAGGGGGTTCAGTTTGATCCTGAATACCTGAACCTCCGGACCAAACCTCCGGACCGGTCCGCACATCATAGCAGCATCCCCACAGGGATCTATTCTGTCCCCCATGCTGTTTAACATCTACATGACAACTCTGGGAGAGGTCATCCATAGGTGTGGGCTGAGGTGCCATCAGTATGCTGATGACACCCAGCATTACCTATAATTTAAGTCAGCAGATACCAGGGAGGCAGTGCATGCTCTGAAACATGGCTTGGAGGCTGTTTTGGACTGGATGGGGGCAAACAAACTGGAACTTAATCCAGATAAGACAGAAGTGCTCTGGGTTGGTAAAACTGATGATCCAAGTAGTGAGGTAAATCTGGTCTTGGATGGGGTCACAGTCCCCCTGAAAGACAAAGTCTGCAACTTGGGGGTGCTTCTGGACCCAACACTGTTCTTGGAGGCACAGGTGGTGACAGTGTGCAGATGTGCCTTTTATCAGCTACGGCTGTTGTGCCAGCTGCAACCCTACTTGGAGATGTCAGACCTGACCTCAGTCATTCATGCTTTGGTAACATCCAGATTGGACTACTGCAATGTGCTCTATATGGGGCTGCCCTTGAAGATGGTTTGGAAGCTTCAGCTGGTTCCGAATGCTGCTGCAAGGATGCTCATGGGTGCAAGTCACTTCATGAGTATCATACTCATCCTGTGGCAGCTTCATTGGTTACCAGTCTGTTTCCAGGCTAGATTCAAGGTGCTGGTCTTGACCTTTAAAGCCCTACTGGGCTTGAGGCTGGGGTACCTGTTGGATTGCATTTGCTCATATGAACCTGCCAGGGCCTTCTGCTCATCATCTCAGGCCTGATCATAGCCCCACCACTAATAGAGATCTGGTTGGCGGGGACAAAGAGACAGGGTCATTTGGGTTGTGGACCCTCGGCTTTGGAATGCCCTCCCTGAAGAGCTTCGCCATGCTCCCTCTCTCAGTGTTTCTAAAAAACAACTAAAAACATATTTTTTTTAATGAAGCTTTTTAATGTTTCACCTGTTGCTTATATCTGGTAGGTTCCTTTGTCTTGAGTTTTTACAATTCTTAGTTTTTAGCTTTTTAAGGAATTTAATTTGAAAATTTAAAGGCTAATTCTGATTGTGATTTTAGCTTGGATTTTTAACTTGTTTAATTTGGTTAATTTTATTATTCTGATTTTATATTGTAACTATTTTATACATGTTGTGAGCTGCCCCAAACAGCAATGCACTGGAGGGGTGGGATAGAAATATTTTAAATAAATAAATGAACAAACAAACGAATGAATGGAGAGGCCAGATTTCTAGACATACTAAATGACTGTGCCTTAGAACAGTTGATTTCAGAATCAACCAGAGAGCAAGCGACCTTGGACTTAATCCTGAGTGGCACCCAGGACCTGGTGTGAGATGTCAGACTTGTAGATCAGAGATGTCGGACTTGCAGAAGGGTGATCATTGTTTGATCCAATTCAGCTTGTATGTGAGTGGAGTATTGGAAAGTCCAACATTCAGCTTGTATGTGAGTGGAGTATTGGAAAGTCCAAGCAAGTCCAACACGGATACGTTGGCGACTTCTCAAAAATTAGGGGTCTGGTAAAAAGGGAGCTGAAAGGAAAGGTCAGGAGGGTCAAATCACTCCAGAAAGCATGGAACTTATTTAAAACCATAATAATAGAATCTCAGTTGGAATGTATACAAAGAAGGAGGAAAGGTACCACAAAGTTCAGGAGGACACAAGCATGGCTAACAAGTAGAGTCAGGGAAGCTGTAAAAGGGATGAAGACTTTCTGTCCTGCCAAAATGAAGAGGACAGAAAGGAACACAAACTCTGGCAAAAGAAATGCAAGGAGATGATAAGGGATGCAAAAAGAAAGTTTGAGAAGCATATAGCTAGAAGTGTCGAGAGAAATCTCCAGATGCTGCCAGCTCGTCTAGCAGTGACTCGGGAACAGGCCTTCTCTGTAGTCACTTCTGGGCTATGGAACATGCTCCCTATAGAAGTCTGTGGTTTAACATCTTTACCAGCTTTTAAAAGAGCCCTTAAGACACATTTTTTAAGCCAAGCTTTTAGTAATCTTTGAATGTTTTAAATGGTTTTAAAAGTTTGCCTTGTTTTGTTTCTGTGTTTATTTTTGTGAACTGCTGAGAGGCTTTGGGGTCAGGAGGAATATAAAATACAGTGGTCCCTCGACTTACAAACTACTCGACATAAGTATTTTTCGAGTTACAAACGGCAGTTTTAGATCCGGTTTTAGATGCGGTTTTTTCGACTTACAAATTTTTAGATGGGGTTTCCTCGACTTACAAATTTTTAGATGGGGTTTCCTAGACTTGCGAATTTTACATGCGGTTTCCTTGACTTGCCTGCCTGTTTACTGCCTGTTTATTCTTGAAAAGAAATGTTCCTGTGCAGTTTGCAAGCCTTACTGGGGGTCTGGGTCTTTTTTCTAGGCTCCGGAACGCATTAATCCGTTCCCAATGCATTCCTATGGGAAACCGCTTTTCGACTTACGAATTTTTCGACTTACAAATGTGCATTCGGAACGGATTAATTTCGTAAGTAGAGGGACCACTGTATATAAATAGGTAGACAGAAAGATAGATAGATAGGTATCAACAGGTGCTGCTTGTACTCTCATTTGCTAATCAAAGTTAAACTTCAAGCAACTGTTAAATGTCCTGCCCCCTCTGGTCCTTATTCCGTTGTGAATAGAAGGAACTCAGTAGCACTTTCCCCTTTATCCTCTATAATAAAGAGCCTGTGTGTGCGCCCGTGTCTCTGCACCCGTGTCTTCCTCAGCCTGGAGCGCATGCCTAGAACGTCTGAGGGAGATATGGCCGCAGGCACCAGGCGGCCATGTTGATCGGCCCGGCCAAGGGGAGGCCAGAGGCGGCCACGGGGAGGCCAGAGGCGGTGGCGGGTCCAGCCCGGACCCAAGAAGAGCAGAGGACAGAGGCAGCGGCCGGTCTGGGGCGGCGGAGGAAGCCGGGCGAGATGGCAGGGGAAGCTGGGCGAGGTGGCGGCAGAGCCACCGCCTCGGCCAAAGGAGGGCGGAGGGCCCAGAAGAGGCACTGGCGGATTCGGCGAAGGCTTCGGCGGCTGGCTTCTCAGGGTCCTGGCCGCGGAGCAGGCAGCGGCCTTGGCAAGGGTGTTGGCGGCGTCCTTGGCAGCTTCTCGGCCGCGGAATGGGGCCTGGCGGCTTGGCCTTCCTCATGGGCAGCAGCTTCAGTGGTGGCATCCCAGCTCGGAGGGGCGCCCAGCGTTCCGGCCTGTTGTCCAGGCCCGGCTTCGGCGGTAGAGAGCTTTAGCCCTCTTGGTTTGTCCATTCCTCCCCTGCATCCCCCTCCTCCCTGGGTGTCCTCCGTTGGGTTTAGGGGCTGGCTCGATGTGGCTTTAGCCCTCCCTGCCTGTGGCTTCCCCTCTCCCACTCCCCTCCTCTCCCCTTCTCTGTTGGTCTCCCTAGCTGGGGTGGTTTCTGGGAGGGATCAGGGTAGCGTGACTTTCCTGCTCGCCGCACGGTAGGAGGAGCGGCGGCGGCCTGGTAAGTAGAACTTTCAAAATGGAGGGGGAGGGGGAAGGGCAGGAGGGAGTGGGGCAGGGGGAGGGCAAGAGGGGCAGGGGGAGGGGGGAGGGCAAGAGGGAGGGGGAGGGGGAGTGCAAGAGGGAGTGGGGCAGGAGGAGGGGAAATGGCAAGAGGGGGAGGGGGAAGGGCAAGAGGGAGTGGGGCAGGGGGAGGGGGAAGGGAAGGGCAAGAGGGAGTGCGTATGGCAGGAGGGACTGGGGCAGTAGGCTGACAGGAAGGGGAGGGTGAGAGAGAGGGGTGGGAGGGGGAGGGAGGGCAAGAGATTGGGGTGGGAGGGAGAGGAAGAGAGGCAAGAGTGTGGGGCAGAACGGAGGGAGGGAGAGTGGGACAGGAGAGAGAAGGGAACAGCCAGCCCCAAAGAACGGGCCCGTTAAAATAATGGCCTTAATAGGAGTGTGGCGGGGGGAGGGTCAAGAGAGAGGGGGACAGGGGAAGGGGGAGGGGCAAGAGGGAGTGGGGCAGGGGGAGGGGAGGGGCAAGAGGGGGGCAAGAGAGAGGGGGGAGGGGAGGGGCAAGAGGGAGTGGGGCAGGGGAGGGGGAGTGGGTTGGGGAGGGGCAAGAGGGAGTGGGGAGGGGCAAGGGGGAGTGGAGGAAGGGGAGGGGCAAGAGGGAGTGGGGCAGGGGAGGGGGAGTGGGTTGGGGAGGGGCAAGAGGGAGTGGGGAGGGGCAAGGGGGAGTGGAGGAAGGGGAGGGGCAAGAGGGAGTGGGGCAGGGGAGGGGGAGTGGGTTGGGGAGGGGCAAGAGGGAGTGGGGAGGGGCAAGGGGGAGTGGAGGAAGGGGAGGGGCAAGAGGGAGTGGGTCAGGGGGGAGAGGAAAGGGCAAGAGGGAGTGGGGAAGGGGGGAGGGCAAGAGAGTGGGGTGGGAGGGAGGGAAAAGAATGTTGAGCAGAAGGAAGGGAGGGATAGTGGGGCAGTACTCTCAGAAAAGGGCCCCCACTCTCAGCCAGAGGAGGCGGTAGGCCCGGCCGGCTGGAGGAGGACGCGGCTGCCTCGGCCACAGGAGGCGGAGATACCTGGCCCTAAAGTTCTACTAGCACCCGTTAATTTAATGGGCTTAAAATTACTAGTGAGGAATAAGGTTGGAAGGTGGTAAAAACCATACAGGAGCACCAAGCAGAGGCATTCTAACCCCTGGACCTTGGGGATCCAGTCTGGTCCTCGAAGGTCCAGGATGGCCTCCAAATTGCCAGGGCTGGGGTCCTCCAGCAGCTACCCTGCGCCCCACCAAACCTCTGCTTTTTTTAAATTCTTACCACAGCTGAGCATGGGGTGGGGGGGGGGAAAGCAGAAGCACCTTGATGATTGGGCACTAGAGATTCCATATGCAGTTAGGGAGGAAGCGCCTGTGAGAGCAGAAAGTCATTCTAGTCATTCAGAAAGCAAGCAGAAACAATAAAATAATGGGAGGAACAAATCCTAAAAAAGAAGAGAATGGACCATATGCACTGATATACATCTATTATTTTTTATTAACGTTCAATTATTTTGTCAAGGAAACTCATATTATGTTTTCATATACAGGCATGGTTCACATGTAATGCCAAACTGGAAGTAGGTGAACACACAGTTCCAATTTTAAATGGTAAATCACACCCCAGAAGTTCATCAAACCGTGGCCCACCAAACTCCAGTTCCATGAGAGGAGAGCTCCTCCCTGCTGCTCACCTCCAAGGCAGATCCCAGCAAGCTACATGGCCAGTCTCTGGGCAAAGCATCACCACATCAGTGGGATGGCCGTGATTGGCCATGATCTCAAAGGGGGCATGCCGAGCGCAATAGTGCAATTTCAGAGCACTCCACCCACCCTTGGCAGGGAGAGGGCATTTAAATACATTTAAATGCCCTTCCATGCCATGTCATGACAGCACTCCTTCTGCAGACAATGGCACCACCGCCCCCCACATAGCCCTGAGCCCTTAAAGTCCCTCACAAACATGATTTCTGGGGTGCGGGTGGGGGGTCAGGGGGTTTGGTTTTCCACTGTTACTAAGGAAGGGGTAAGGAACATTGAGATTTCCTAGCATGGGATATTTTTTATCTATCTATCTATCTATCTATCTATCTATCTATCTATCTATCTATCTATCTAATTTGTACACCACCCCAAACCTTTGTCTCTGGGTGGTTAACAATAGCATAAAACAAGTTAAAAACAATTTAAAAATTTAAAAGCAAACCAGAGATTAAAACCTTTTTTTTTTTTTAAGGAAGCTGAGAAAGCTTGGGTGAAAAGATGGGTTTTCAGGGTTTTTTTTAACATTGGCAGAGATGGGGAGGATCGTATTTCAGCAGGGAGTGCATTCCACAATCTCGGGGCAGAGACCAAGAAGGCTCGTCTCTGTGTAGCCACCAAACAAGTTGGCAGTAACTGGAGACAGACCTCCTCAGATGACCTCAATGGACGGTGGGACTCGTAGTGAAGAAGACGCTCTCTTAGATACCCAGGGCCTAAGCTGTTTAGGGCTTTCTAAGTTATAACTAGCATTTTGTATTTTGTAGATGAAGGAGGGCAAAGAATGAGGTGGGGGTGTTTCTGTCCAACCATAACCTGTTAAGTTATCCTCCTTTTGGGTAACCTCGAAAAAGCAGTCCATGCAGATCCAACCAAATTCCTGCTGTCTAGCAGGTTGCTGCCAAGTGGGCTCACCCTTTCATGAGATGGCCAGTTTTCTGGGGAAACTATGCCCTTATAAGGGTGCTGCCCCACCCACAGACTGCAAGCTCATAAGTTGAGCCAGATCACCCAACTGAATTCTCAATGGTAAAAAGAACAGATTCCCCACAATCCCTCCCCCGCCATTACCTGTGCACGCACCCAGAGGAAATTTTGATGCCCCATGTGCCATAGCCTGGTTGCATTCATGGGTGGGAGAGGGTCATTGGGACAAACCTTTAAACCCATTCAGAATTCCTGGGTCCGGTCTGGTGTTATGCCATATGCAGATCTGAGAGCAGGGTGCCACTTCTGGTGCCACTATAACAAAAGATCTGGGAAATCTGTGGCACCTGACATTTGTATGGTGGTCAGAGTTAGACTCATGCCTGAAGCATGATCATAGCATCTACCAGGCACCTGAGTCAGGGGCAGACCCCTTCTTCAACAGCCACAGCAGTCACCTGGGGGCATAAAGATGGGTAGTTGAGTGGGAGGCTTTATGATAATGAGACCTTGGAAGATCAGGGGGTGACAATTATAAACAAATTCAGAAAAAATAACTTTTCTCAAATGTTATCTGTTTTTTCTCATAATTAATTGATGGTCTGAATCGAATCAACTCTGGGCTTATCATTAGTTTTTAATATTGGGGGAAAATGGGGTTCCAGGATGTCCCTTGATAGGCCTATGCTTAGGAGGGACTCAAGGGTAAGCCATTTATGGAGAAGTCTACTAATGACTACTACTCATGATGGCAGCCTCCAAGTTCAGAGGCAGTATACTTCCGAAAACCAGTTTCTGGGGAGCAATGTCAGGAGAGTGTACCTTCCTGTGGCTTTTCCAAGGCTGTGGCTTTTCCAAGGGCACCTGTAAACAGCCAGGACACTGGACTAGATAGGCCATAGTCCAACAGGGTTCTTTCCTATGTTCTTATGTTTATTCTTTGTTCTCTCATTCAGAGTGCAGTTGCCTTGGCCAGTGTAGGTTCATAGGAGGAAATAACTAACATATAGCTAGCCTGATGAAGACAAGCCTAATCTTCTTTATATTTTCTCCTGCCTAATGTGAAGCTGTTTTCATCATGTGACACAGCTTGCATCCGTGTTCTGGCCAGGGTTATAACTGAAACATTCTAAGTTTGGAATGAATGATAGAACAAATTTCCTATGCATTACACATAAATGAATAAATTACGCTTAGTTCAATTTCTGTATTTCCTTCAGTTTCACACCATATTTCTGCACCACATGTGGCCCCATGATTCTAAAAAGTGGTTCATGAAGACTATAATCATTAAGAATGAATCCTTCTGTTTCATATTAAAATAACTATAAAAAAGTAAATGAACTCATTGGATTCCAACCAAGTAAATGAATGCATATTAATATTTTCCACATAATCACATTTTAGCATAAATCATAAGTGGTTCATTACAACTAACATGAGTATACAGACAGGTGTGAATCTATAATAGGAACGGAATCTCTATAATAACACATTTATATATTTATCAATCACAGTTCTCTACCAACAGGTGGTGGTACCCAAAGTGATCTATAAGAAATGTCAGAAAATACAATACAGCAATTTGAAATTTCAGTATAAAATTATGCATAAAACAACTTATATTAAAAATAAAAAACACAAAATATAAAACACACAAAAATCATTTTAATTCCTAAAACCAAATTTTATTCATAAACAGGATTTTAGCCACAAAATTCCAGCAATCAAAAAGATGTAGCTCCAAATATATTCTACCATTATAAAAAGTTCCTAAGCACCAAGTTTTCAATAACCACCCAAATACCTATAAATGTGAACAGATGAGCTTCTTTAGGCAAGGAACTCTAAAAGTTGGGGGCCATCACGTATAAAGTGCACAGCCTTGACATTCAGCTCTTCACTTCTCACAGACATGAGTCATGCAGTTGTGCCTACCCTACAGATCTATTGATGCTTTGGAGGAGCTGGCCTCAGATCTTGTACTTTAAAGTTTAACCAGCATTAGAAGCATTAGAAGCTACTTGAAAACAGGCAGGCAACCAGTACAGCGAAGTCACAGTTGGAATGGCATACTCTGGGCCCTAACAGCAAACCATGGGAAGACTCACCTGAGGTTAATTTTTTTAACCATTAATTGTATCACAGATGTTTGACCAACTGTAGTCCAGCAACCTCCAGTTTCAGGGCAGGGGAGCCACTCCCTCTTCCTGGGCTGCCGAGGCCACATTCCAGCAAGCTCAGTAGCTCTTGCATTGCCAGATTGTGGGCAAGGTATCAGATTGTCTACAGCAGTGATTCTCAAACTTGGGTCCTCAGGTGTTATTAGACTTCAACTCCCATAATCCCCAACCAAAGGCCACTGAGGCTGGGGATTATGGGAGTTGAAGTCCAATAACACCTGAGGACCCAAGTTTGAGAATCCCTGGTCTATAGGGTGGCAGCCATTGGCCACAATCTGAAAGGGGGTGTGCTGACTGTGATTGTGCCTTTTCGGAATGGACCATCTGCCCTCAGCAGGGTAGGGGCATTTAAATTCCTTTAAGTGGCATCTAAGACCTTCTCTTAATAACAATTGCACCGTCACCTTCATAAGAGCCAAAACAGTCTTGCACAATTACTGGTAGTGTGGGGTGGGAGGTGGAGAGGGACACAATTTTTCTGTTACTCCTGCAAGGGGTCATGATGACTTTCTAGGAGGGAATACAGTGTGTGTGTGAGGGAGGGTAAAGGATCCTGCGGTCTCGTCCACTGTGATCAAGATGCTCTTGCAGAGGCAAACTCTGGCAAAGCAGTCCAGGAACACTGAAGCACACTCCTATCTCCATGTTGGCTTTCCAGCCAAGGATTAGCCCCCTCATGAGAAAGCCAGTTCACTGGGGAGGACCAGAGGCTCAGTAAGCTTCAGTCCTCTGATGGATTGCTCTCTCATGAGATAGGCCATCCAAATTAAAGGGCCCCCACTTGTGTATCTGGTAAATAATAATTGACTTTAGTAAATAATAGAATGTACACCACAGTCCCTCCTCTCCAGGCAACCCATTCATACTCTCAGGGAGTATTGCCCCCCTCCATGTGTCCAAGTGGTACTGGGCGGGCAGACTAGGGAAACACCGGGGCTAGATCTTTACTCTCATTCAAACAATGGACCAGTGTTGTGGCATATGCAAATTGACTGCCATGCGGAATAATGGGAGAGGAGAGCCCTGATGATCAGCGATCCGAGGAAAGTAGGGTTGCTGTACCAGGCAAAACCAAACGTGGATATGTGCCAATGGACGACTGGTCTGACAGAGGGATTGCTTGGACTGCTTCACTGAGGCAGTCTCAAAGACAGAGAAAAGTGCTTCTGGGGAACCCACCCCCATGGCTTGCTTGTGTTGAGCAATCAGGCTGGGCAGCATCTGCCATCTGGCCCACATGCATGTCTCTATGGATTTTCACTCTCATGAGATAATGGTCCTTGGGAGAAGGGGCATCATCACACATGAGTAATGAGTAACGCCAGAGACTGTGTGCTTTTACCCAAGGGGAAGGGGCTGGGCTCCCCTTTCCCAACTTTATTGTACAAGAAGTAGAGCAGAGACATTCAAGAATTCCCAGGTGGGCCTGCCTTTTAAAGCTGACACTGGTATCACAGCCCTGCCATATGTTATCCTTGCAGTGATCAAATCGTTTGCCTGGTTTATGGTGCCACCGTGACTGCATGTGCTTGTGAACATACTTCTTTATAAGTTTATTTTTGGTGAACAAAACACATAGTGCCTGTCTTTCCATCCTTCCCCTTTCTCTTCTGGTTGCCAGAGCAGGGAACAAGAGACACAGTGGAAAGCAGGCATCCCCCAATGTGACTTTTTTCTTTGAAAGGCTTATGATGGGAAAAGTCGTCAACCCTGTTGCCAGGCAATGGCTTGAGGAACACGGAGACAGGGGGGTGGAGCAGATGCTTTGAGAGGCAGCCAGCAAGAAGCATTACAGGCATGGAGCAGGTGTGTTCCTGGGTGGGTCTGGGCTGCCCTCTTTATTATTTTGGTTCCAGAAACAGCACAAAACCCCGGTCATTGAGGCATCTGCATTAGGACGTAATGTGCCACCTTCAAATCTCAGGTTGGGGCAGTGAAACTCACTACAAAAAGAAGGTTCAATTTGGAGTTTGGTGAGGGAAACTGCCAGTCGCTTTTGCTGATCCCAACCTCTATCCCACTCAATTCCAGTTTGGCATTACATGTGAATGTGGCCTCTCTTTGGCCCATCTCTGTCAAGGAATGAGTTATATCTGCAATAGCTCAAGTTTCTAAGCTATCATTATAGGCATATAGACTGCACTGCAATAGTCAATATATAAGGTTACGAGCACATGAGTGACAAAGGCAGTGTCTGAGACTAGTGGTCCAAATCACCAACCCAAGCTAGTAAGCCACCACAATTATCTAAAAAAACTGGAAGCAGTTCAGGGTTTGGCTAGTTCTTTTGGAGGCTGGATGTAACCTCATCCAAGGTAGGTATAACCCACTAGGCATAATCTTTGTCTTATTTGAATTAAGCTTCAACCTTTTGATTGTTTTAATGTTGTTTTTAGAGTATTGTTTGATGGACTTGCAGCATTCCTCTTCCACCTGAGCTGCAAGGGAGGTATAGCCTATCTACATCACTGCAGGGGTGCAGAGCATGATTGATGGTCATGATTTTCCTGGTCTTACGATCTAGCGTCTCTGTCAAGGTCTGACCAAATGCCAGGGAAGTTCACAGCTTGGCTGAACGCTGTCAACTGAATGACGTATGTTGTTTTTCAGCAAGGAGTAGATGGCTGGTGACAGGATTTATAGTGGAAGCCAATAGCTCCCAGCTGGCAATAATTCACGGCTTATCAGCCTTCAGCAAGAGGCATTTGCTCCTTCTAATAGATTCTAATTGCATTCTGCGTTTAGTGCACCTGCGTTGTTGTGGTGTCAGTGTTTCATTGCATAGTTCTCCTTCCGATTGGTCTCTCATGCTTTCTGCTGACTCAGGTTGTTGTGCCTGCTCCAAATCATCAGTTGGATCCACCACAGCCGCCTCATGAACGCTGACAGCCGGGCTCTGCCCCTCAGACACTCCTGACTCAGCTGGAAAGCTGACAGCTTCCCCTTCCTCCTTGCTGTCGGAGATCGAGGGCGTGACAGTCTCTAGCTCTCTCTGGGTCCAGTCTATTATTCCTGCAGTATATCTGATAACAGGTATAGCCCAGGTGTTTATGGCTTGTATGGTGTTCCCACCATTGAGTTTGGACTTGAGGATTTTTCTAACTCTCCTGATGTATTCACTTCCCATTTTTCTTTTAACTTCAGTGTGTGCAATGTTATCAGCCTGGAGAATGCCCAAGTATTTGTAATGTTCTTTGTCTTCCAGTTTCTTGATGTTGCTTCCATTGGGCAGTTCTATTCCTTCTATCCCCTGGTATTGCTATGCTGATGATGATGATGATGATGATGATTTTACATTTATATCCCGCTCCTCCTCCAAGGAGCCCAAAGCGGTGTACTGCATACTTGAGTTTCTCTTTCACAACAACCCTGTGAAGTAGGTTAGGCTGAGAGAGAAGTGACTGGCCCAGAGTCACCCAGCTAGTTTTATGGCTGAATGGGGATTTGAACTCGGGTCTCCCTGGTCCTAGTCCAGCACTCTAACCACTACACCACGCTGGCTTGTAATCCAAAAAAGAAAGGCAGACACACAGCAAGGTAATCCAGAGAGGTCAGAGGTCCACAGGCATCTTAAGTGCAGAAACAGCAAGGTCAGCAGGCAGGGAGGGTCAGCAGGCAGGAAGAGCAGGAACATCAGAGCAGGGGTCCACAGGAGCAGCACAACAAGGATCCACAGAAGCAGCAGGTCAGAGTCCAGAAGAAAGCAAGGTCCAGAAGAAAGCAGTAGCAGGTCAGGGTCCAGAAGAAGGCATACTCCAAAAAGCAGCAGGTCAGGGTCCAGAAAGCAGGGCTTGGTGGAGGGGGGGCAGGTTTCACAGCAATACCGCAAGGCAGCAACAGGGCAAAGACAAGCCAGCAGCAACAGCACAGCCAGAGCTCTTCCTTGGGAGTCAGTGCCTGCCTGGATTTAAATACATTTTGAAACTCACTCCTTTTTAACCCCCCTTGGCCCCCCTCACCCTCAGTCAATGGGGGCAGAGTTGCCCTGACAACACTCTTATCTGAATGACAACAATCCGACCAAGAGAAAGCAGATACTAGCCAACTGGAAGGCAGTAGGGCAGAAAAACTGTAAACAGACCACAGTAATGGCAGCTGCCATGTCTGAACGTTCAGAATGGTTTGAAATGGTTCAATTCGAACTGGGCTCAACTCAGTTTGAAGCTCGGACCGGCCCCCTCTATTCAAGGGCTGGTCCACTTCGAACACGAACTGTTTGAACTGTTCCAGTTCGAGTCAAACCTGGTTTGAACTGAACCGTTTCTGGACACCCCTACACTACACATCAAGCTGATGAACAATTTGTTCCAGTGGCTGTGTATATATGTTAAAAAGAACTTGTTATACAGTGGAACTTTGTTGTACTTCATAGGAGAGAGCTCAAAGGGTGCCCACAGCAGTGATATCGAGGTTCTCCAACACCAGTAGCAGAGGGAACCATAGCACCAGCTGAGAACATTTGCCAGCTCATTTAGGGAGTTAATTAATTGTATCTTAAGATATTCAAAAGCAACACTGTTTTTTATTTTTTCTTATGTGATCAACTACAGTTGAATGTCTTTTTAAAAGTATCCTCCTCTGATTGAATGAGTTTATTTTAAAGAATGGATTAATTAAATTACTGCATAAAACCATTTGGATTTACACTCCTATATTAAAGTTGTACTTACATTTCTAAGTCTGCAAGAATAATTTAGATGGACATTTACTTTCAATAATGGGATTCTGAGGTCACATATAGGACTTTTTGATGGATATAACAGAGTAATTTCTAATTTAATATTACACTGAGAAGTGAATATTATAAGGAATATTCTGATCAGACTTCATTGCTATAATAAAACTCATCTGTTGTTTTAAATTCCTATTATGATGAAGGTGATGCAATCACATCTTCCAGTATTACTTCCTGCGTAGGGATGTGCATGAATTGATTTTTTAAAATTTGATTTGTGCCCAAATTGAATCACCTCTAAAGTTTTGTGTCTGAATCTGTCCTCCCGAATCACCCCAGATTTGATTTTATTCAGATTTGAATCAATCTGGACCACTTGTAAAGGTCCTGGGGGAACCAAATTTGGGTTATGGGTAGGGCTCCATGGATGCCACGTACTACACAGGTCTCAAGGCAGTGGGGCTCTTGGTTGATTTTAAATGATTTTTAAAAAACTTTTTAATGATTTTGTATATTTCCACCATTGGAAATAATGAGGATTCAAAGTCACCCTATCCTAACCCTAACATGGATCCCCAGCTTTCATTTTTAAAAAGCTAAGCTCTAGCCCCTGTAGAAGTAGAGTTATGGAGCAAAATGTGTGGTCACTATTTTTCAAGTGTTTGGATTCTTTGGTTTATAATAACTTCTTGTCATAATGAATCCCTATGAGGATTCATTTTCATTTTGACCCCACTGCTTTGCAGGTGGGGGTGGGGAATTAGTGGCATCCCATGTTCCAACTACCACCTGACCCACAAGCCACTGGGTACTCAGTATATATTTTAGGAATTTTTGAGGTGTTTAGACTCTTTGGTGTGTAATGAATCCTCATAGGGATTCATTATGAGGAAAGGTTATTAGATACCAGAGTCTAAACACTTGAAAAATTCCTAGAACATAAACTGATTAGTACCCCACTGCCTTGTGGGTGGGAGCAGGATGTACCGGTAGTTTGCACATAGCAGTTGACAGTTGACACTGTCCAAAGACAGTCAAAATGAATAGAAGAAATGAAGGTGTGTAATGGTTCCTTATAGGGGTTCACTGAGGAAAAGTTATTATACACCAAAGAATCCAAACACTTAAAAAGCAGTGACCACACATTTTGCTCCATAACTCCACTTCTACCAGGGCTAGAGCTTAACTTTTTTTAAAATGAAAGCTGGGAATCTGGGGGAATTAATAGAAGGAATCCAAATCTTGAATCGATTCAAATCGAATCTGGCGTGATTTGATTTGGACCTGAATCTAACCAATGGACAACAGGGGTGATTTGTTCCAAATAGCCCAAATTATCTAGATTTGGGTACAAATTGATATTTACCTGAATCAATTTGCACATCCCTACTCCTGGGTCAACAGAGATTGCCATTGCTTTTCATCTCAACTTAAGTAATTAACTGTTTATGTTTACTGTTTTATTCTCAGATGAGACATCCCATCCAAGTCCCATTGTGCATAAGTTCAAGGGGGAAATAATCATTGGCAATTCCAAAGCCTAACCAATTTTTCTGCTTGTAAAATCAATCCATCTCAGGTCTGTCTGTCTGTCTGTCTGCCTGCCTATCTATCTATCTATCTATCTATCTATCTATCTATCTATTATCTGTTTGTCTGTCTGGGAAGGGATTGCATCTGGTGAGGTATCCCTCTGAGTTTCCCTTTATTGTTGAAGTTCAAAGCGATTCTTGGATTCCACACACACACACCCAGGTAAGGCAGCAGTAATACTACATTTTAAAAGTTCATATATGTTGATTTATTAGTAGTGATATAAACAACAATTCAGTTATGCCAGATGCATAATTAGCAAAGGCATAATGGACAGCATTAGCAAAGGCATAATGGACAGCGTTTAATTAGATCAGTTGGTGGGTGTGGATATTCATCTTCTCTGTATCAACACTCTAGAAAACTTTCCCAAGTTATGAGATAGTATGGTATCCACATAGATTATTGTTTAGTCAAGTTAGGTGATCCCATGGACAATGAAGATCAGATCAACAAATGGTTGGAAATAAGATCCAATTCATTCAGAATGAACCTCCTTAAAACATGAAGATTTGCAGGTAGCTCTTTCAACACCAGTCTCTGTATGTGCTGTATTGTCCTTGATCGTCCACATTTTAAAATGAGTCAAAGAAAGCTTTTTCTGGTCATGTCCTGCAATCATATGTTGCTTCATAGCATACTTGGATCCCAATTTTTCACTTTATGGAGACATTTTACACCGCCATTGACCCGACTTCCAAAAGCTTGACATTGGCACTGCAAATTGTGACTGTGGTGTCACTTCATTATGTTTTTCCATTATGTGGTAATTGAGTTCACCTTGCTTCTTTGGTCATTAGCTTTCACACTGTCACTTCACCAGGCATTCAGGGGAGAAAAAGTCATACCACATGTAGGTTACATCTCACTGTCCCCAAATGGCTGTGTCAATCAGCCTAGGTTTCAGCTACATTTGTATAATACTAAGAAACAGTATTGTCTGTGTGTTTCACTAGATCTTACCTTGGACTTGATGGGAGACAGGCAATTCAAGAATAAGTAAGCATTGTTATTTCTTGTGTGTGTGTGTACACACACACAGAGCTTCTCTTCACTTCTTCTTTCTAGGGAAAACATTCAAGGATACTTTAGAGACTTCTTTTGTTCCATGTCATTTGCCAAACAATTCTAAAGTCTCAGACAAGGTTACAGATTGTCAACCTAAAGTATTATTCTGCCAGTGTGTACCTTTGTAAAACATGAATTTGGCTGAATTTCAGATGGACATTTTTTCCTTCTGAAAATGAAAGGCGGTTGCTGGGACCACCAACAGATAGGTCATCTCTCAGCATGGCGGCTGCTAGAATTTCTGAACAGGTTGTATGCATAAATACGAGCAGAACATCAAAAGGATCTCACAGGCGGTTGAAACTCTAAGACCTTCATGTCCTTGGCCTGCTTATGACTTACAGGAAGCATAAATATGGCTTGGGGATTGGGACAGAAAACCTAGCATGTGCAGATCTTCAATTGTCAATTAGGAAGCATCATTGAATCTGTAACAAACACACCAAGGGCATGTTTGTCTGCAAAAGAAAGGATTAAAATAGACAGTCCCCAATGAGTTGTAAGAGATACCGTAGATCTGTAATTCATGACACTTGAGACTCCATGTCCTCCCAATATGATTATATCTGAAGTTGTGGAATTTGTTTATGCTCCAGTAATCTAGAAAAGAATCCCTCAGAAAATACCTTGTTAATAAACGTGTATTTATAATGACATTTACATTCACTTCTTTGATGAAGCAGAACCATATGGCATTAGCCAGATGCAGAAGTGGAGACTTTCATAATCTATCTTCCTGTCTCCCCATCAATCATCTTTGGTTTTTCTGAGGCCCCTTTAGCACACTTTTCAGGTAAATTCTTTATGCATGTGAAACTTCCCAAAGTGAAAGACTTTAAAATACTTTAGAAATCTAATGCTATCATGCACATGATAGGCTTTATTCTACAATACCTGGGTGATAGGATCAAATTGCTGTGACCTGGAACTATTTTTTTAATATGTATATTATCAACAGGAATAATTGTTAAAGAGAGAAAAATAATGAAAAAGGTTTCCAGCTGATCTCCTAGCAGTATGGGAGCAAAGTGCAAACTAATTTCATAGGTAGGTCAGGTAGCCTTATCTTTTCTCCTTGGAAAAACAAGATCAAGATCAACTCATTAACTTGCTAAATATGTTGAAGGTTGAGCTTTTTTATTAATAGAGAATTCTGACGAGCAACATTCTTTCATGCACACTGAAAGTGGTAGATGAGATACTTTTTAAACCACTGTAATTAATCTAGGGTTTTTTTTAAATAAAAAGTTGATTTTCACTTTTGGCTGAAAGATTAAATTTATTTGATCTAAGTGAGAGACAGTTATGCATGAACAACCACTTTGTGATAAATTAGTTTCTTTTAAGCAAAGCATCTTTCTCAGATAGTAGCAATACAATCTTATGAATTATAGAAGTTTTCAAAGAAATAAATGTGTCAAGATTAAAGTAGGGCCTCTGAGTTCAACAAAAAGTATTAAGTATTCTGGGTAGTAGCTCATGCACATTTGGTTTCAGGAAGTCACAATTAAATATACTCACTAGAACAAAAAGTCAATTTTAACTAAAGCTACGAAAGTCTTTGTATTCAATTTTATTTCACTTGCATCCAAAAATGACCTTTCAGAGAAGACATTTTCCAGTGGGCAGGATAAGTGATGGATGAATAGTTTTTCTATATTCCTGTCCATTCAAATTTATTGTAAGATGATAATATTTAAAAACTCAACAATAGTTGGCACAGAGAGTAAATGCAGAAAGCTGCTGTTTAGAGATTTGAGTACACTACAGTATAAAATAATTGAAAGTGCCTTAAATAAAGCTGTTCTTTGTTTTCCTAACATGCAGTATCATTTAGAAAGTTTGTGGAGCTTACCAGTAGCTACAACCAGCCAGAGCTGCCACACACAATGTACAATACAGCCTGATCCAATGCACAATATTATTATTACAAGTATGGACCCACGACAAAATACTGCAGTATGTCCCTGGTGTTCATGTGTTACCTGTGTTACCTGAGCCTTGGCCTGAGCATGGTGAATGTTTTAGGCACCGTTCCCCCTCAGAAACAGAGGGGTTGTGACTATCTTCAGGAAGCATTCTTTAATATCTTTTGTTTAACACCTTTTGTTCAAACACTATCCCCCCACTCCTTGACACTGAATGCTATTAGCTCTGCCACATGGTTGTTAGTTAGCTGCCCTCTAAGTCCACAAACATTTCTCTCTATTGAGGTACATTGGGACAGTTTTGCAGGGAGCGGGGTTGGCCTTAGGGGTTTAGTGACCATTGAGCAAAGCAGGCAATTTTCCCCAGGCCCCAAGGGTCTGGGGGCCACCCAAGGTTCCCCCTCGCCCTCAGCCAGGGCACCCCATTGCCCCCTCCTGCACCCAGCTGGCAAGCAAAGCGCTCACCAGCTAGGAGCATGAGGCATGCCCTTCTCCTCTCAAGCCAGTGTTTCAATGAAATGCTGGTTGGGGAGGGATGGACTCTCCCCCCCCTCCTGGTCTCTGGCCCCTCCCCTGCATCTGAATCAGATGCAAGGGGGTGGGGCCAATGTCGAGAACGAGGCTGTCGCAGCCCTCGCAGAGTTTCATTTCCTCTGTCAGCGGTTGGTGGAATTGCTGAAAGGGAGAAGAAAGGAGCTCTCTTTCAGAGATCCCACCAACTGCTGACAGGGGAAAAGAAAATCTGTCAGGAGTATGTTAGCCTTGTTCTTGGCACTGGCCCTACCCCCTGTCCCCACCCCCCTTGTGGCATCTCCCCCCCACAGACGCGGGGACATAGCTTGGGGCGCGCACACACTTTGTGCATGAGATGGAAAAAAGAACGGGGCAGGGCCCCACCAATCGGACTTTGTCTCCCAGCCCCTACAAAGCTTGCTACACCACTGGTTGGCACCTTACATTTTTCTTCTTCACATATTTGTATCTGCAGGTTACCCAAGTCTGTACATCCCTTGTGGCTGCATGTGCTCTGGTTATGCATCCATAAGGATAATAACATTTCCAGCTTTTTCAGAAATAGATGGTGATGGTGATTTACATACTATTTACTTGGTTTAAGCCGGTATTGTTATGCTTAATTCTCCAGTAAGGGAATTTACTTAGCAATAGCAATAGCAATAGCAATAGCACTTACATTTATATACCGCTCTATAGCCGGAGCTCTCTAAGCAGTTTACAATGATTTTAGCATATTGCCCCCAACATTCTGGGTACTCATTTTACCGACCTCGGAAGGATGGAAGGCTGAGTCAACCTTGAGCCCCTGGTCAGGATCGAACTTGTAACCTTCTGGTTACAGGGCAGCAGTTTTACCACTGCACCACCAGGTACTTGCATTTCCCTAGTAAGTATGCAATGGATTGTTTACTCAAATTCTACTTTGCCCCTGACTTTTAACTTAAAGTGAGATAGATTATCCTATGTGTATTGTCAAACTCTGCTTCACAAACTCTATATCCAGAGAATATAAATGAACTCCACACACTTTAATGTGTGGAGTCACATCATTTCATCCCTGATGGCACCTTTTAAAAAGATAGCATTGATTTCTGTTTTGTTAAGATACACCTGTTGTAAGGAATAGATATATAAGACATCTGACTTTCCCTAAAGGCTATGGACTTCAGTCTCATTGGGTCCAAAACTAGTTGACTTTATTCAGTTTACTAAGCTGTCAATGGTTGGATGACTAGATGCAAAGAAATACAAGATGTCTGCACCTTGTATAGGTATGTAGAAGAATATCAGCAGTGCAGCTTTTCTTTGCCTGTTGAGCTGTACCTACCAATTTTCCTCTTCTTCACATGTATTGTGCAGTAGCTAACAGTGAAATTACTATCTCCCGTTTAAATTTCACTTCAGCCATGAACTCACTGGATGGTTCTAGTACTCCCACTCCCAATTTCTGTATTTTGTTACTGACTCATTTAACAGGGTTGTAAGTATTACTGAGGTAATATATGTTAAATTCTAGGATCACTCTGACTTTCTATATAAAACTAAGCTTTTAATGTCTATTGTCTTATGTATTTGTATTTAAATCACTTCTCTAACTCCTGGATATGTCTTCATTTCCCTCTATAAAATCTCCAAGAAATTGAATATTTTGGCAATTTCACCAACCTGCCTTATTCAATAATCAAATAGCTCTAGCAGCAACTTAACAATGCAAAATGTTTGGAATACCATCACAATGTTTTGTTTTGTTTCCTCTGTTTGATGCACAAAAAGTGAGCTTTGCTGTGTGGTACCATTTTATGATATACTAGACAGTCTTTCCTCAAGCTAAGGCCCTACTAGTGGAAAACTAATGGGCAAAAATACCAAAAATCAGATAGGGAGATAAATTCACTGCTATGAAGCAATAAAGGCTATAAAGCAATAAACCTTCACAAAGGGTTTTTTTTGTTTTTTTAAAAAAAAGATATGCCTTTATTGCTTCATAGTGAGTTGTAGAAGAGCAGCATCTAAATATAAAAATAAGGAAACAAGGAAGAAATAAGTATAAAAATTAAGAAATAAAGGATGTTGTATATATACAACATATTAAAATGCATACTTCAGGCAGAACTCTTATCTGGGCAGAAGTATTTACAAAAGCAGATACTGTGATAAAAATTGTGCCAGAAACTTTACAAACTAATTGTTCAGTTTTAGAACTGATATAAACAGCAGAACCTTTGAAGGGAGACGGTAAACACTGTGGTCTACTGACTAGCTGACTGATATCTGAGCAGTTTACTGAAATACGTCAAAACTTCATAGTGCAATGAAATTTCATTTCCATGTTCAGGTGTCTTGGTGGAAAGATGTTTTGGAATCAAAATAAGCAATTTAATGTTTTCTGGGAGATCTTGGGAGCTTTTCTTTTTAGACAGTCATTCAGTTGTGGATCAGTTGATTGCTCATCTGCAGCTCTTACAATAGTTGTCTTTTTTCTTGTCTGTTTTAGCCATATTGTATTGTAATGGTTTATTTAGTTCTATTAAACACTGTTTTTCTATAGAAAATAATATATAAGTTTAATAAATAAACTTTATTTGTTAAATAAATAGGTTGACATACTGCACCAGAATATGTCTGCCTAGTAACATTGCACCTGTGCAATTTGCACAAATTTAGAAATAATGGGCTTACTCTTGTGTAACATAATTTACGCAAATCGCACAAATGCAATGCTGCTAGGCTGACATTATCATGTGCAGTATGTCAGCCAACAACAGCAATAACAATAATAGTAAATACCAGGAGTTTTCCCAGACAGCAGGCTTTACTGTAGGTTTACTGTGAGGCTTTACTACAAGTCTGAAGTTGCCCCAAAAAACCAAAGCAAAAAGTGAATGTTTTTACCCCTGTTATATATCAGGCTACACTCTAATGCACCGTGAAAAGCCCGAATTGTGTGTGAAGTTCTCCCCTATAGCTTGCAAATTTTGGGGTAAATTTGGCTGATATGTGAATGCATCCCCTCCATTCCTGAGGAGATGCGAACTAAAAGCCAAGTGTGAAAAACCTGCATGGCATATAGTATTGTGCTGTTATATATGTCAAAATTACCAGCATTCCATTGATGCATGGCTGTTGTTTTGTAGTTTGTGAATTATTTTGCAGAAGGCTTGTACTTTACTACTGGCATATATTTTAATTTGATTATATACAGGTGAAACTCGGGAAATTAGAATATCGTGCAAAAGTCCATTAATTTCAGTAATGCAAATTAAAAGGTGAAACTGATATATGAAACAGACGCATTACATGCAAAGCGAGATAAGTCAAGCCTTAATTTGTTATAATTGTGATGATCATGGCATACAGCTCATGAAAACCCCAAATCCACAATCCCAGAAAATTAGAATATTACATGGAACCAAGAAGACAAGGATTGTAGAATAGAACAATATCGGACCTCTGAAAAGTATAAGCATGCATATGTATTCAGTACTTGGTTTGGGCCCCTTTTGCAGCAATTACTGCCTCAGTGAGGCGTGGCATGGATGCTATCAGCCTGTGGCACTGATGAGGTGTTATGGAAGACCAGGATGCTCCATTAGCGGCCTTCAGCTCTTCTGCATTGTTTGGTCTCATGTCTCTCATCCTTCTCTTGGCAATGCCCCATAGATTCTCTATGGGGTCAGGTCAGGCGAGCTTGCTGGCCAGTCAAGCACAGTACACTGTATACTTTTCAGAGGTCCGATATTGTTCTATTCTACAATCCTTGTCTTCTTGGTTCCATGTAATATTCTAATTTCCTGGGATTGTGGATTTGGGGTTTTCATGAGCTGTACGCCATGATCATCACAATTATAACAAATTAAGGCTTGACTTATCTCGCTTTGCATGTAATGCGTCTGTTTCATATATCAGTTTCACCTTTTAATTTGCATTACTGAAATTAATGGACTTTTGCACGATATTCTAATTTTCCGAGTTTCACCTGTATGAAGGAAGACACTTCCTCTTTTACCTGTTTTCATTTTTATACTAGATACAAATGCACAATAATGTTTATTTGTTGCTGGTTTTCCCTTATTCTATACTAGTATTTTTCTTACATTTAAAAAAATTCTTCTCTGCTATTTGGTTTTGCACCTTCTGCCTATATCTCCTTCCTATTGCCAGCTAGTATGACTAATAAGCCTTGCATACTAGTATTATACTAGGGAGAGGCTAGATTAGAACCTTTCCCCTTGACATCAAATGGTCTGTGTGAAGAGATTTTATTTCAGTTTTCTATGGAGGACTGCTCAACTATGTGTACTGTCTAGACAGAAGTTACCCACCTCTGTAAAAAGCCCTTAACGGCTTGTGACAAGAGAGCACCTCCTCTGTCATGAACCCACCTGCCTTTTATGATCTTCTGCAGAGATCCAGTTGCTGTTGAGGCCCGGTTGTGGTTGTCCACCAGGTCGTCTGGTGGAGACTCAGGACCGGGCTTTCTCTGTGGCTGCCCCAGAGCTTTGGAATATGCTCCCTGCTGAACTAAGAGCATCTCCTTCTCTGTTTGTTTTCAGGAAGACCCTCAAGACTTTCCTGTTCTCGCAAGCTTCTAATTAGAATTTTAATAATTTTATTAATTTGTTTTATATTGTTTTTATTGTGTTTTATGTATTTTAACCTGTGATTTTAATGTGGGATTTGTACACCGCCTAGAGATTTACATATCAGGTGGTATAAAAATATGATAAATAAATAAATAAATAAATAAATAAATAAATATTTTTTTAAAAAAAAAAAAACACAGTCCAAACTGAGTGTATGTGTTCTTGAATCTGAACACAGCAAATCAGCTGGGAATTGTACAGAGATGGGCCAAAGCATTCAGGTGTCTGTGGCAGAAAATTTGAATAGTGACCTCCAGAGTGGTCAACATGTAATAATAAACTCAAGAATTTACAGTTTGGTTTCTCTTGGGTATCCTAAGAAATACTGCCTGAGTCAGACTGCCTTATACTGCCAAAGAGGGGTCAGACAGAAAGGTCTTAAGGGAGAAAGTAGTTGCATTAGCCAGGACATTTTTCCACGTCAGGACACGTATGCCCTGCCTGCTCAGAAACCTTGCCCGTGGCTGCCCCTTGTGGCAAGCAGACTCCTAGGCTTCTGAAGCCCTGAACAAGCCCCACCCCAGAGATCCACTCATTGGCTTTCTCACTGTGGCAAGAAATATAAAGAGACTTCCTGGATGTCTGTCTTGACCCTCTGACTTGATGGCTACTCAGTTTTGACTTCCATTCCTGATCCCTGGATCCTGTTCCAGTCCTCTTCTCTAGTTCCTGATGGATTACCTGGCTTGACTCCCGGTGTGTACCAGAAGACATGCTGATGTGTTGATACATGTCTGGCCACGCAAGGTAGGCCTCAACCCTCCAGTCCTGATTTAACTCCTTGACCAGCCCTGTGTTCCTCATGCTCTCAGTCCTGGCTTCTGAACTTATATGACTCCAGGTACTGCTGCCCACAGCTCAGCTGATCTGACAAAGTCCTAGTTTCAATTCCTGACATTGCCAGGTAAGGGTAGGAAATCCCCCTTTCTGAAAACTCTGAGCTAATGACAATCAGAATAGAAATACTGGCCAATAATGCTCTGACTTGGTATAAAACAACTTCATTATACAGCCACAATAGCACCAGCATAGTTAAGCTGGAGAGTGTTTTCAACATTCCACCATTATAAGCCTTGAACATTCTATTGTGGCTGGTATAGTGGTGATGAAATACGCATGATGACAACTTGAAACAAAACTCTCGGAACAGAACTGGGCCTATAAAGGAGAACCATACTATTGCTTATAAAATCAAAACCATTTGTCCGATCTGCCTGGCCATCACACATTCACTATGTGACAAGAGATACCTCTCCTGCACATTTGGTGAAGATCTGTTGGAAAGTGGTTTAGATAGAGCTGTTTATATTTTCCCCCTTTGAATAGGGATTAAAAGGGTTGGTGACATTTTTTCAGACTGAGGATGTGATTTTGTAGTCCTTTTGCATAGTTGTAGCCTTTAGACTGCATGCCATAAAAGTGCCTTTTGTATATTCCCCTGGGACATAATTGATGGTTATTTCACAATTGATGCTCAATGTTGTATTTTAAGAGGCAGAAAAATGCATCTTGCCTGATGAAAGCACCTGTGCAGTAGGACTTCTGAAGCTGTGGTTCTGCCCACAGCCAGAATGGCGGCCCTGCAGCGCAATGTTGTCAAGGATGTGGCCAACTTTCCCACCAGCCACTTCTAGTGCTCCTACCTGGAGTTCAGCACCTCCCCTGGTCTGGCGTGCACTGCTCAAGCAGGCAAGTTGGCATTCCTTGCCAGCTGGCCTTCCCTGAGGACTCACATGGCATCCACACATGTGCAGACAGAGGCCAGCTTTCCCAGCAGCCACTTCCCACTGATGCTGCACTGAGCACCTTCCCTGGTCCAGCACACACCCCTCCCTCAGTCTAGCATGTGCCAGTTGGCCGAGTACTGGGGTGAGGCGCACGCCACACTGGGTGAGTGCTCTATGTATGTGTGCCTGTCTGCCTGTCTGCCTGTCTGCAGAGTGTGTGTGTGTGCGCACACACATGCGTGTGTATGTGTCTGCAGTATGTGTGTGGTCTGTATGACTGCAGTGTGTATGTGTGTGAATCAATGGCTATGTCACTTGTGTACAGCTTTTACACTATTTTGCTGATAACACCATCCTGAAGGAAATTAAATCAAGCAGGAGAACTGTGACATTTATGGGAAAGTTCTGGAAAGATGTTCTGTAGTTTTGGACATGGTTGTTAAAGCATTTGGTATTTTAAAGTGTGTGTGTGTGTGTTTTAGGAAAAGGAAAAAATGAAGTACAGATTTAATGTGAACACAAATTACCTGCTTCTTGTGTCCTTATTCACTGCTGAATATTTATGAGGTGGGATCACACGGTCAGTATTACTGAATCCACTAATTTTGTCTAATTGCATTTTTTCAGGCGGTGAGAGGAGTGTGACTTTTTCTTAGTAGAAGTTTTTACAAAATTTTTGTGTTCAGCATCAGGAAGTTCTATCTTGTGGTTTGGGTATGCTCTTCCCCATAGTGGCTAATCAGATTTCCCTTTTAAAAATGCCTGGAAATTCAGTAATCCATGAACATTCAATTTAAGATGAGAGTTAAGATGCTTTATATTTTCACTCATGCCCTAAAAAGAATGGAAATTGCAAGTTAAGGTGCCTGTCCTAACTTCCACGTCATATAAGTTGTAAAGATTTGTGCAGTCTGGTATATACAATGATGGCTTTAGAAATGAGGCTCCATGCACCCACATTTTGCCTTGGTCTTTCATTGGACTGGGGAGGGATGTATCCAGGAAGATATTTAATAGGTGCAATTTCCCAAATCATTTCCTAGAGATGTCCTAATGAATTTCTGCCTGATGCATCTCTGATCAAGGCAAAGTGTGGGTGCATGCAACTTCATTTCTAAAGCCATCTTCATATACCAGACTATACATTCATACGACCATTTGTGTGGGCGGGCAGGCATGGGGGAAGGCAGGATTCAACCTACCTTCTGCCAGATGAACAGTCTGTATCTTTTTGATGCGCAAGCAGCACACCTACATGACCTACGCGGCTGGGAGCAACAGAGGCCAGGACTTGTTTTCCTGGTCTCTACATATCCTACAAGGCACCATGCGATGAATGCGAAGCCTTGGGGGATTCTCCCATCAGACAGGTGGGAGCTCCAGGATCTGCACAGATCCCATCACTCCACACTAGCCCAGGCTAGACTGCTTGTGAGAACAGCCTCATTGTCTTTACATTCCTTTTAGGGCACGAGTGAAAAAGTAAACCATCTTAATGCTCATCTTAAACCGAAGGTTTTTGGATTACTGAATATGCTCATGTATAGAGTCATTGTGAAATTCTGTCCTTCTGTAAGTCTCTTCATACGATCACCTGAAGAGCCAAAAGGAGTTCAACACTTACTTCTCCTTGGGCGGGCGGATCGCACACCCAGACAAGCAATGGCTTGGCTCTGGTGCACTTGCGCCCAGGCATGGCTCATCTGGCAGTTCCGGGGGTCGAGCGAAGGGAAGCACCACTTTGGGGCATCCCACACCCCAGAGCCCCAGTAATGCACCGCACAGGTGGCATGGTGCATTCCTGGGATCCCCCTCCCATTCCCCCCCCCCCCAATTTGCCCACTATGGCTGTGAGCAGCCACGGCAGATACACTATTGCAGAAACAAGATTAACAGAGCACTTGCTCCGTTAACCAGAGGGAGGATATTTAGGTGGGCTTACCACTGTAAAGTCACTGAACTCGCCCACAAGCCCAGTGGTTCTCATGAGCGAGCAAAACCAGGCTAAGGATGCCCAGACTGGTTTTGCTTGCTTGTGAGAATAGCCTCAGTGAGGCGAGTCAGTGAGACTTGCTGGAAGGGGGTTTGTGGGTAGTAGTGTGCACGGACCGGTTCGGAGGCCATTCCACTGGCCTCCGAACTGGTCCGGACGTGGGGTGGTTTTGGTTTGGGAGGGTTAGGGTGGGGGGTTCCATTAAGGGTGTGTGGGGGGGCTTTACTTACCCCTCCCACCCTTTCCAGCTTTGGCGCCGTAAATATAAAAAAAAAAATCCGGGCAGCAGGATCCCTCGCCGCCCGCTTCTATCTCCATGGCTCCACACTGCTCCTTTCTGTTTAAAAAAATCAGATGGCAGGATACTTCCCTGCCACCCCCTGCTGCTGCTGAAGCCCCCTCGAAGCTCTCTCACCCCCTTAAATCTCGCTTGGACCGAGTCCGGCCGTGCTCAGGCGGGCGGCAGCGAGATGTCCTTCCGCCCTCCCGCCCGCTCCCTTGAAGTGAAGGCTTCCTGCACTTCGCAGACGGCAGATGATCTCGGCAGATGATCCAAGGCTCCTTCCTGGGCGGGCAGATTGCCCACCCAGACAATTGCCCACTACTGCTGGCAGCACAGAGGGTGGGATGCATCTTTCCTAGTCATGGAACTCCTATAATGCACTGCATTCTAGGAATCCTTCTAGCACTGGCTGGGAGCCTACTAGTGTATAGGTGCCACACAGAGCCACACGGCACCGACACATGAGCACTAAGCATAGTTTAAGGTTGCCCTCATGCCCCAAATCTGGGCTAAGTGGCAGGCTCCCTAAGCAATTTTGTGGCCGCGCTGCTGCCAGGAGCCTTGTGGCTCCTGGCAGTTAATACATGCTGGCAAAACTGAGCTGGGCTTCCTTAGCCTGGTTTTGCCTGCGCATGTGAAGAGCCCCATTATTTTCTTATTGTGTGCTTTGACTTACATTCCTCCTGTTTAAGTGACTAACCTTTGAGTACATTTAAAGCTAAACGCAACTGTACATTGTAGCTCTTGCAGCAACTTTAATATGGACAGAAGATTAAGTTTCCTTTGCTTTTTTTCCCCCCCATGGTGCAAATTGCACCATCTCATTCTTTTTGTTAGTGAATTTACACGTCATGATCAAAAACATATATTCCTGAAATAATGCCCAGTCTTGAAATAGTTTTGTGACATATAAATATAGTACTCTGGGAATCTGGAGAATCATGTCTGAGAACAAAGACACACTCTGTATGCAAAATGTGCGTAATCCATCAGGAGCTCTATGTACTGAAATAAATGGAAGTTGTGCAAATATATGCTCTTGTGTAATTCCCTTTCATTTTAACATGCTTGTTCAAAAGAAGTTCCTGGTGGATTGTGCCAATATAGTGGAAAACTCTGGTAATAATAATAAAAAACCCTCCTTTGATAAATTTAACTTGAGATGCAATTATTATAGAAATATTCCTTCTGCTGTATGTCTCTGCTTAGAAATGTACTATGGGAATTAATCAATAGTTATCAAAAAAGCTTTCCGTTAATTCTATTACGGATGGAAAATTGTATTTGATTAATATTAAAATTATCTTGATTCTGAGCCTAGAAGTGCTTCAAGTTTAACATTTTAAATACAGATACAGATATTTCTGTCAGCAAAGGTCTACAAAACTCTTAGTATTGTCAACAGAGAAAGAAAATCACTGGGCAGGGGGTGCTGCGTTTTTATGATAGCACAGTTTCGACAATACCAAAGGGATGCATAGGTTCTTTCCCTTATAAATCCCAGCTTTCAAGATGTAAGTTCCAAATCAGATGTGAGATATCGTTTGTATTGTAGTGCGTTTACTGGCTTGATCACTGTGAATGAGTGGCCAGGGCCTTTGACATAAGAATCTTGATGCTTCTTTATGACTGTGAATGTTTTCCTGAATTAAGGTCATGTGAAGAGTTGGGCAGAGACTAGAGCCTGGCAGATGTGTGTGTGTGTGTGTGTGTGTGTGTGAGAGAGAGAGAGAGAGAGAGAGAGGGAAACAACAATTTGCAGCTGGAGAGGCACTAGATGTACTGCTTGTAGTAGGAGTGGTTGTTTGTTTCCACTTATGTTCTGTTTGTATCTATGTAAAAAAAACCCCGAATTTACAAAGACCTCATAAGTCTGCTACCCAGTGAGATGAACAAACACTCTGTGGCTTGCCTCAAATTGAATAGGAAGTAAACTGAGCAACTTCGACAGGGAAATAGCAATTGTTCAGGTTATTTGCTAAATCAAAATAACACAAAGCTGAAGTTTCCTTAATTTTGCACATGCATTGTTATACTTTTCATGTGCATCGTTTCATGGTGCCTCTTGAGAACAGGCCAATTTATGAGAGGTAAAATAGAATGTACCAAATGTTCCTAGAAAATAGCTATAGATTTCTATTCATCTGTTCCTAGCAGTCCAATTTAAGATTGTAACTATAGTTCATTACTATAGTATTTTGACCACAAAGTACAACTCGTCATAAACATTTTAAATAAGGAGCTTTGACATATATCACAGGGCTATTGACACCTTCACAGGGCTGAAGGGCCTATTAGGATGGTCTGCCCAAGAAGGTTATTGGATCCAATAGGATTCCAAGAAGCCTTGGAGGGATTTAGTGTTGGCTCTGCTGGCAATCCTGTTGATGCTCTGGTGGAGAATTGGAATAGTAAACTCACTGGGGCAGCAGACATGATTGCTCCTAAGCGTCCTCTCCAACCTGCTGCAAAATTGGCCTCAGTATACGGAAGAACTATGGGGGCTGAAGTGGCAAGGTAGCTGACTGGAGCGTAAGTGGAGAAAGACTCGACTCGCATCCAACAGATGACAACATAGAGCACATTTGAAGATCTATGCTCAGGCAATATGTATGACAAAGAAGCAATTCTTTTCCGCCTGTATTTGGTCTGCAAGTTCACTTCCGGTGGAATTGTTTGGGGTTGTGAGAGGGATAGTATGTGCCCCTACTCCCTTGAATCAGAATCTGGAACCATGTATTACCCACTGTGATGTGCTTAATGAATTCTTTGTGGAAAAATCATCTAGACCCATCTCAGACTGGCTTTCGGGTAGGTTATTGGGTGAGCTGCCTGATGGATGATTGGAAATTGACAGAGGAAGTGAGACTCTGTTGGTCCTTTGGGACCTCTTGGTGGCTTTTGATACTATCGACCATAGTATCCTTCTGGAGCATCTGAGGTGGTGGGGAGTGGGGGGCACTGTTTTGCAGTGGTTCTGCTCCTACCTTTTGGGCAGGTTCCAGATGGTGTCTCTTGGAGACTGTTGTTCCTCAAAATCTGAACTTTTGTATGGTGTTCCTCAGGGCTCCATACTGTCTCCAATGTTGTTTAACATCTACATGAAGTTGCTGGGAGAGATCATCAGATGATTTGGTGCAGGGTGCTATCAGTATGCTGATGACACCCAAATCTATTTCTCCATGTCAACATCATTGGGAGTGGGCATAACCTCCCTAAATGCCTGCCTGGAGGCAGTGATAGGCTGCATGAGGGATAAGAAACTGAGACTGAATCCAGATAAGATGGAGGTACTCATTGTGTGGGGTTGGAACTCGGGAGATGAGTTTGATCTGCCTGTTCTGGATGGGGGTCACACTTCCCTGGAAGGAACAAGTATGCAGTCTGGAGGTGCTTCTGGATCTGAGCCTCTCCCTGGTGTCCCAGGCCGAGGCAGTGGCCAGAGGTGCCTTCTGTCAGCTTAGGCTGATACGCCAGCTACATCCATTTCTTGAGATAAATGACCTCAGAACAGTGGTACATCTGCTGGTAACCTCCAGACTGGATTACTGCAATGCGCTCTGTGTGGGGCTGCCTTTGTATGTAGTCTGGAAACTACAGCTGGTCCAGAATGCAGCAGCCAGGTTGGTCTCTGGGTCATTCTCGGAGTGACCATATTACTCCTGTATTGAAAGAGTTACACTGGTTGCCGATAAGTTTCCTGGCAAGGTGCTGGTTATTACCTATAAAGCCCTAAACCGCATGGGCCCTGGGTATATAAGAGAACATCTTATTCGTTATGATCCCCAACACCCATTGAGATCTTCAGGAGGGGTCCGTCTGCAGTTGCCACCAGCTCATCTGGTGGATACTCAGGAACGGGCCTTTTTCTGCTGCCCCGAAATTTTTGAATATACTCCCTATTGAAATAAGAGCCTCCCCATCTCTGACAATTTAAAAAAAAATCTTTAAAGATGCATCTGTCCACCCAGGCTTTTAATTAAATACTGTTTTAATATTGTTCCAAAACATTGTTTTAAAATTTTTAAATTGTTCTAATGTCTTAATTTTCTGCTGTCATTTATTTTAACTAATGTTTTACTTTTTTGTTGTCATTTATTGTGTTCTGTTGTAAACCTCCCAGAGACCTAAGTTTTGGGCGGCATAAAGGTATGTTAGATAAATAAAATAATTCTGACAAAATTCTTTTGGCCTCCCTCAAAATATTTCAGATATTTCTCCTGAGGAGGAAGCTTAAAATTTGCTTCAAATGTTTATTTAGATAACATTTTATTAGCAAGACATCTTTTCTTAGGAAATTTTTAAAGTGAAAATGTAACCAGAGCCAGACTTGAGAAATGCTTGCAGCAATGAATTGAGGTAATGTATAAGCAATATAAATTACATAAGAAATGCAAATGATAAAATCTGTATATTAGGCATAACAATATAAGAAGAGCTTTGCTAGATCAAGCCAAAGTCTATTTAGTCCAGCATTGTTTTCCCCATAATGGCTCACCAGTTGTCTCTGGAAAGTCCACAAGCAGGAGTTGAAGGCATGACACAAACCCTGCCATTGCTTCCCTGCAACTGGTATTCAGAGGTATGTTTGCTCTGAACCTGGGAGTAACATGTATCCATCAGTCTACAAGTGGACATGAACACATGAGACTATACAGAGGCATGCATGATGGTACAAGATTTACTTCCCATGTAGTTCTAGGTAAGAATAACATGTTACCGCATTCCACAAATTGCATTTCACAAACTTCCCTCTAATTCTATTGTAACACCACAAAGAATTATATAGATAAAGCAGAAATGGAGGGAGGTCCCATAATTTCAGAAGAAATAAGAAATTAAGACACTCAGCAAGAGTGTTTCTGACAATAGAAAACACCACGGTTAAGGAGGAAGTTCTTGGCCCACTTGAAAACAACCAAACAAAAACATAAAGTACAGGAATATACTTGTACTGTACACACTATATTGGCTGTGAGAGTGAGACAGATGTATTGGCTATGGGAAAGAAATGGGAAAAGGCTTCTCCAGCTCTTCATTTCATGAATTTTGTGAGACAAGGAGAACTGTGGAAACTTGCTTTAGTTCTAGGTTGTTCACAATGCTGGGGGTGGGGAGCTACTTATGATGCAATGGTAGTTTAGAGTTCATTAGTCTGCATGAGCTCCCTACTCTCTGATTTGAAATATGTCCATCTACTGTTCCATCCATAAAGCAAATCCAAGTTATTTATTTCCTTGCCCAACATTAGCACGATAAATCATTATGAATTACAGTCTTACTAAAAGATGGCAATGAAGTGTGTATAGGAGAACCTCATTATTTGCAGAACCGCTATTTGCGATTCCGCATATCTGCCAGGTGTCTCATTGACACCCTTTTTCAGTATCCACAGATATGAAGGGGTTAAAACCCGCATATTCACAGTTCCTAGAGGGCCAGAAGTGACCACAGAGGTCACTTCTGGGCACCATTTTGTTTCACAGAGTCCAGGAGGAGGCAGGAGGAGCCATTTTGTGGCTAATTTTTTTTTAATAAAACAGACTTTCCCCTGTAATTTTCTGCTGGTTTTTTGGGGGGGAGGGGGGAATTTTGCTCTTTGGAGGGCATATTCCTGGTGTGACCTGTGGAGCACCCCACAGTGAGTTCCGGGTCATTTGGGGGCCTTTTCGGGTCATTTGGGGGCTGTTCTGCCACTTTAAAAATTCCCCCCTCCACCTTAGAACCTACCCGCCTTCCCCATAGCCCTAATGCCTTGTTACTTGTGGTTCCATTACTCATGGCAGTAGGTGAGGAATGGAACCCCTGCAAGTAATGAGGTTCTCCTGTATATTTCCACAAGTTTATTTATTTATTGTTAGGCTTTTATACTGCCTTTCATCAAAACAATCTCAAGGCACTTTACAAAACATTTAAAAACAATTAAAAACTAGTTAACAGTTATAACAATGCTGATATCAAATTGGAATATGAAAATAAAAATTAATTTACGTTTAAAAAAGTACACAATAAGACCATAGAACACAGAGCAGCAGCAACAGAAACAACACTCATTATTGTTATTGATATTAATAAGTTGTCATTACAGATGCATTTGCTATATTTGCAGCCCCCTCCCCTCTGCATACCCTTATATGTATGGCCACCACGAAAAGTCTGTAATTGCCTGAAGAAGGAAGCAGTCTTGATGATAAACGATTTATAATCACATTTCTGCTCATCAGCCAAGTTGCCTTGAAGAACACACGAAGGTGCTTAATTTTATCCCATTTATGAGACGTCGGTTAAAAAAATTAAAAAGGGATCAATATATGAGTAAGAAGCATGAGCTAAGTAAAACTTGAGTAAAGCTTTCCAGTATTGAAATTTCAAACAATATCTTCTTATTTCACCATAAACTTTTTTTTTATTCTTCCAATTTTAATTAATTAATAAAGCAGTTCCAGGTGCCCAAACTCCAATCCATTCTTTCTTTGTCATTCCTAATAGAGCTTCCCCCAAATGCTGAAAAGGTGTGCAGAAGGGCCTCATTGAAACAGGATTGCAGCTGCAGATGAAAGTATGTTAGTGTCACATTCTGGATCATGTTTTATTGCTTTGCCTGTTAAGCTATAAAATCCTGAGGTGCTGTTGGAGTAATTCAATCAAATAAAGTGAAAGTAATATTGATGAAGACCCTTTCATTTTTATTGGACCATAAACATCACAGGGTAAATGCCGACGTTGGTTTTTAAAAACTATGAAGATGTTGGTGCAATCATCTTAAATATTGAAAAGGGGAATATCAATCAAATATTTCCCGATGGCACTACAGTTGGTTGGTCATATATATGGGAAATAAAATATTTTGTATCTATTAATACTTCCTTTTGCTTTTATCAGTTTCTTGCTTTCACAGATTCCTACTTCATTTTTATGCTGCAGTCCACAACTTGTTTGATACTTCAGATGCCCCTGGACAAAGGAGTTGTAGAATGCAGCCAAACATATGAATAGTACCATTGTGTATAGTAAAGAGGATTCTATCATAATCTTGGAGATTTAGTCTGACATTGTTTGTTTCTTTTGGCACTAGACACTTTATTATTTCATCAGCCAGAGATAAATCAACAGTTTTCTTGTATTCAATGCATGCAAATTAGGGCTTCAATTCAATTCAAGTAATCTTAATAATTATTCATATGTTCTAGCTGATTGATTAAACTTGTACATGAATAAAAACAAGATTCTGAAGCAAAAAAGTGTGCATTTTATGTATTTTGTTGATGCACACTTGTGTCATCGAAGACATCTTTAACCCTCATCTGGAGTCGTGATTTTTTTTTAACATATGAGTAGGACTCCCTACTTCCAAGTAGTCCCATTGGTTAAACTGGATGCCCCCCCAGCTCTTCCAGGCCCCAGAATCCACAATAATTTAACATTCCACTGCAGTGACTCCCCCAGCACAGTAAACTGTGCCATGCACAACTCACAGAGAATGAGAGCTGTTAGCAAAGAAAAATGAACATTTCAAACTCCACACTGGGGATTCATTATTCAGCATCTCAGTTCCCAGCATTTCAGCTGAAAGGACACACTGTGACTGACTTAAAGGCAATCTAGGACCTGGTTATGTGCATTCTACAGGCCAGTCACCCACAATCAACATATCTTTTGCTTGGTTTGTCCTGGGCACAAACTTTCTCAGTACATACAATACCACCATCTTCTGTCCATCCAAGCCAAACACAGATGATAGTGCTTCCCTTTGTAAATGTGCTTGCATCTCTGGGGGTATGTCTGGCTTGTTGTGTCTCATAGTGCCAACCCCTTGCTCAAGAGAGCTGTACACAAGGAAAGCTATACACAAGAAAAAACGTTATCACTCACCATGATTCTTGGAGGGCATGTTCAGATGAACTTTACCCTGCACATGTGAGAACATCAGGTCTGTGGCAAGAACACACCTCCCCTGGTGTCATCACATCCTTTAAATGTGTGAGAGAGATGCTCATCTGAATCACCCCTCTACACATGGCAGCCCCAAGAGTTGTTCCATGGCTATATACATTGCTGCACAATTTGCAGGCCTACTTGTCTTTGTTGCAATCCTCCTGCTTGCTTCCCAAGTTCAACATCTCCTTTCAGTGCATAGGATATTTTTGTAGCATAGCAGCACCAAATTTTCAAACTGTACTTCTTTGGCTTGCTTGGCATGTGTTGCCAAAAGGAACAGCACCTCAGAAACCTAAAGCTGCACATCAACTGCTCCCGCACAAACAAGGCATAGAGTTGCCAGCTTGGCAATCACTCTTCTCTCCTGTCATGTGGCTTTGTCATTGGACCTTCAATTACTTGTGATCTCCTCAAATAATCTCTGCTCCATCATGGCACAAAAAACATACCTGCCAGCATTTCAGAATGATAAATAGGGACAATGCAAAAACAAATTATTCCTTCCCTCTGCAGGGTAGGTATTCTGTGCATAGCTAGTAGATGGCAACAAGCCAAAGCAACCATCTGATCTCAGAAGATCTCAAAAAACAAAGTCAAATAATCTGAACCTTTTCTGCAGGGATTTTTTTTAATCAACTGAAGACATTATTCTGAAAAGCAAAGTCAGTGCTTTCTCAAATAATCTGACCCTTTCTGCAGGGATAGAAACTGAATTCTGAAGCAAGTGCTCTCTCAGATGAATCTGAACCTTTTCTGCAGGGATATATATAAACTGAAGAAATTAATATTCTGAAAAGCAAAGAAGTCAGTCAGTACTCTATCAAATAATCCTACCTTTTCTGCAGGGAAATGAAGCAAGTGCTCTCTTAAATGAATCAGACCCTGCTTTCCTGCAGGGAAATCTGCATGCTCTGAGACAGATATCTCATGGCCAGGCTCTCTTCAAAGAGACGATATCTCACCACGATGTTCTTCTCCCTCAAAGCCACATCTCAGACACAGATGACTCCCTAAAGGGAGGGGAGAGGAGGAAGACAATGGAAATTGGGATTTTCCATTGCGTGGCTATAAGCCAGGAAACGTGGTGGGAATTCATAGCTGTCCTGGGTAAACCAGGCAGTTGGCAGGTATGCAGAAATATCAGGGCCCCAAATGTACTGCCCACAGTCCTTGCAGTGCTTCACGATTGGCATGAAACACACCAGCCAGGACTAGGAGGCTAAGATGCACTTTCAGTTCTGCTAGGTGTTTTCATCAGAACATAGGAAGCTGCTGCCCACTGAGTCACATTGGTGGTCCATCTAGAGCAGCATTGTCTGCTCTAACTGGCAGTGGCTCTCTAGGATTTCAGGCAGTATTTGAATTCCTCCCTCAGGGTTCATGATGCTCTCTCTCTCTCTCTCGCTCTCGCTCTCTCTCCAGAAGGGAGTTCCTTCACTCATTGCCTCCTCCTGCAAACTTCTCTTGGCCTGGCCTCTTACCAGAGGACCCTTGTCCCACCACTGTGCAGTGGGCAAGTGATAGACTGGTTGTAGACCACCTTTTATCATTTCTGCTTCTCATGTAACCCTTTGGGGCAATTCTCACGATCAACAAAAATCGGGCTAGCAGAGGCTAGCCCGATTTTTGTTGACCGTAGGAACCACCGGGCTTGCAGCCGAGCCCGGTGGTTCTTGAGCGGGTAACCCGCTCGAGAACCCTTACTAAAAAGCAGGTTTGTGGAGTGAGCGCTCCAGCAAACCTGCTTTTTAGGATTGTGAGTAGCCGCGCCGTGCCTTCGCGCCATGCCTACTCATGAGTAGACCCTCGGCCGGGAGGCAAAAAAGCCACCTCCTGGCTCCTCCCGGCTTGCGCAGGGCATACTGGGGCTTGCCGCGTGGGCCCCGCTCCCCCCACCCCCGCTCACCTGAGGAAAGAGCTTAGCCCGCTCTTCCCGCTCATCTGAGGAAACTGGGTCTCACTGATTCTGAGGCCCAGTCCATTATCTCAGTACATTCACTGGCAGGTGATTGAGGTTGAGCAGACTATTCAGTGCCACACATTTCACCTCTACAGCTTCTTGCTCTCTCCACCTGGAACCATGCTCCAACCCCAGCCTGCCACCTTTCTGGGATGTATCTGACTAGGATAAATCAGAAAAGACCATAGACACACTGTGGATGGTTGATCCACTGATGCCAGACTTACTGAAGCTGACATGCTTTGGTTGCTGCTGTTGTGATCGTTTTGGCTTTGTTCTGCTGGCTAAAATTTCTGCTTCTGTGAAAAAGCTTTACTTGTTCCAAACACTCGGTCTGACATTGTGGGAGGGATTGGTTTCATCTGCCCTAACTTGAGAACACAGAACTATGCAGTGTCTCAGACTGGTTATGAGACACTATCAACATCAAGAGAAGCAAAACTGAAGTTTCCAAAGAGAAACAAGGTGTTCTCCCCTATCCCAGAGGGCTTAACATGCGGACATGATTGATGTCACCCCACCATAGAAAGCCCATTCATTTCTGGGGTTATTTTTCTTTCAATTGACTTAACATGGGAATGGGATAGAAACCACCTCACCATATGAAGTTAAGGTAACAATTTCACCAAGGTGTGCCAGTAGAGAAAATTTGACCTGCAAGGATCCATCTTAAATAGCCTTAGTCAAGACTGACAACTCTGGGCCATTATTTGCTTTTCAGCCAAATCAGCAGCCTGATGGAGTGAGAACAATGCTGTGTTTTTTAAGAAATTTTGGAAGGCAGCACTGAACTTACCTTCCCTCTAGACAATCTCTTTGCCCTCCCCACTGTCTCGTTATTGCATGGCTTAACCACGCAAACAAGCGGCGCTCCCAGGAGCCACACAGCTTGCTGGAAGCTGGGACAATGCATCTTGGCCTCCGGGAATCCCACAATGCACTGTGCACTGAGTGCAGTGCATTGGGAGATTCCCCCGTCAGATGGGTGCTCTCGGCGCTTGGGCTGCAAGCAGCCTGAGCAGACACATGATCCTGGTGCCAGGGTTAAGGGCGCACTTGTGTCCTCAACCTTGGCTAAAAGCCAGGGCAAAAAGCAGGGTTAGGCTGGGTGGGAGCACTGGGATCAAGAGCAATCCTGGTACTCCACAAAAGCAGCCTAAGCCAGGCTGGGCTGCCCTAACCTGGGTTAGGCTGCTCATGAGAACAGCCTTCTTGACTGTCTCACTGCTGCCTGAACATAAGCTACCATGGGAGGATCACAGGGTCGAAAGGAAAAAGAAAAAAACTTCTTGATGCATCATTCGTATGAATCTGAGCTTGTTTTTGATCTCAATTTTTTCCATTCTGGGTACACCTAGGTCAGCATTTGAAAATGCCCTGAGTCATCCGTACTCAATACAGAACTTATTTTATTAATTAATCTGAATATGGCTAGGTTGCCAACATAATGCCACCAATGGAAGGCCTGGAAAGTTGGGGTGATTTGGCTGAGGTATAATGAGGACTGGTATGATGAGGATTCCTTTAACGGCCTTTGGCGTCTTTTGGCTTTTGTTTGACTGCTAGTTTTTCAGGATGAAGGAAACTTCTTTGAGATGCTCTCTCTCTCTCTCTCTCTCTCTCTCTCTCTCTCTCTCTCTCCATCTTTCACTTCAGCTTGAAGACTGTTAAATATCAAAATGTATTTCTCTGTGTTTTGACTATGAATTTTCTTTAACACTGACTATTGCTGGAAACAAATAGAGCTTTCAAGTGATCTGCACAGGAGGAGGAAAGGAGTTGATTTAACTGCATCGTTGTATAAAGCTTATCATGTTGCATTGCAATTATTTCTTTCTGTGGTTTTTTTTTTTACCATGCATGAATCTAAGTTTCTTTGTTTAAATTTTCCTTATTTTCTCTGTAAAACACTTTGTGCCTGAATAGACTGCTTTAATTCATTTCAGTAAAGCCAGTGAGTCAGTATTTTGTGGCTTGGAGTGTTTTTCCAGACATGTGTTTTCCAGATACATGAATACTTTCTGCAGGTGGGGAGGGCATGGAAGGAAGGCAAGATCGAGATAACCTTCCCCTAGGGATGTGCACAAAACCAGGCAACCTGGTTCATTTCGAGTCAAACCGGACTCGAGCCAAACCAGGTCCGGTCCAGTTTTGTGCACACCTGAACCAGGCCCGGTTTGTCTAAAACTCAAGCCTCATTTGGTGGGGTTGAAAGCTATGCTGGTAAAAGGGAATCCAGTAAGGATCATCAGGCCACTTTTTAACCTCCACGCATGTTCAGAGGCCCCAAACAGGCCCAAAATGGACATGCCCACTCCAGCAAGGGGTGGGGTGGGACCCCCCCCAAAAAAAACCTACCACCACAAAGGCCACAACCACTGCTGCCTCCAGTGACGATGGCAAACGTGAGGTACAATTTTACTTTCCTCCTACCCCAACTCTTTTTATTTAACCCCTCCTTACCGTATTCCCCATGACCAGTTTGCTCCAAGCTGGCTCAAGCCAAATCGGGCCTGGTTCAGTAGAACCAGAACCCAGTAGAGCCAGCCAGTTCAACATTTAGCTGGCTTGAGACTGAACTGGTTTGCACATCCCTCCCTCCCTCCCCAAACAATTCCAGTCAATGGAATTGACATGGTCTGCACAGCACTGGCACTGCAGTTCCAGCCTCCAGGAATCCCTAAATGCACCATGCGAACAGTGTAGTGCATTTAGCACTGTCCCTGTGAGTCGGGTGCTCTAGGTGCCTGGCTCTGTGTCTGCTTGGACTGTGTGCAGCCCGAGTAAGTGCACAACCCTGAAACTGGGGTAAAAGGCATCCTCATGCCCTTTAACCCAGGTTAAAGCCTGGGGTGAATTCCCAGTCTTATGGGGGAGTGAGTGTTGGGATCAGCCTCTATCCCAGCACTTCATACAGGCAGTCAAACCCAGGCAGGGCTGCCCAAGCCTGGGTGTGGCGGCTCGTGTGAACAGCTTCATTCTCTTTTGGTTAGCCCACTGGGGCAAAAAAAAAAAAAAGAACGTGATTTTCACCATAGCGTTGCCATTCATTTTTGGGTTGGTTTTTCTCCCAATTGACTTATAATGGGAATGGGATAGAAACCACCCCACCATAGGGAGCCCCGTTCATTTTGGAGTAGTTTTCCAGCCTGTGTCATATTTTTATTAATAACATAAATATAAGTGGTGAGGGGGTCATACTTGGGGATATATTGAAGCTATTCCCATGATCAGTAGAAAGTGGGCTAAGGGAGCCTAGCCCACTTTCAACTGATTGTGGGAACCACCAGGCGAGCGAGCGAGCCTGGTCATTCCAAGGTGGCTAGCCTGCCTAATTCCCCCTCCCCTTAAATGAGGTTAACAGAGCTAGCACTTGGTTAACCTCACTTTTTTGCATGTGTGCTTCCACGGCACATGGCAACACATGAGTAGACCCCCAACCGGGAGGCTGCAGCCAGGTTCCCGGCCTCGTGGGTCTCTCCAGAATGTCCTGTGCACTTGTGCGGAGCATCCTGGAACTTTCGCAGGCCATGCGGCCCCTGATCCCCACAGCCCCCACCGGCTCTGCTACAAAGCTGGTAGTTGTGTGGGTGGCCGATCCGGCCACCCAGGGCTGCAGACATGATCGGCTGCGGGGAGAGCGGGCTAAGCCTGCTCCCCCTGTAGAGCCCAGTAAGGCGCTTCACATGAATTGCATGAAGCGCCTCATTGTGTGCCAGAGTCCAGGTAAAAGTTTGACAAGAGCTTAGCTGGGATAGCAGTGGTTTGCTTGTTTATGCACCTTTATGCAGCTGGGGGTGGAAATCTACCCCCAAATCTGTATGAGAGTTAAGAACAGCCATTCCCTTAAGAATGTAAGAGAATGAGAAATACCCATTTCAGTAAGAGAAAGAGAAATGCCTATTTTATGGCACTGCTCTTTATCTGCAATGATTAGACATAATTTTTAAAAATTGCGCTGCTTGATTCATCCATCCATCCATCAAAAGTTCTTCAATTGATTAATCTATAACACTTTGTAGCCCTAATGCAGAAGCAGCTACTTTATGCTGAATCAGACTTTTGGTCCATCCTACCCAGTATTGTCTACACTGATTGACAGTGGCTCTCTCCAAGGTTTCAGGCAGGGATTTTTCCCAGCTCTCCCTGGAAATCCCAGGGATCAAACCTGGGACCTTCTGCATGCAAAACATGTGTACTACTGCTGAGCTACAGCCCCAACCAAACACAAGAGAGTACAACTTGAAGGCCATTCTACAGAGGCATTGTTTCAAGCACAGCAATTTCAACATTTTTGTGTGTGTGATACTGGTTTATGTGAATTACACATTGAGGCGGGTCTCACAATCTGTGAGACCCGCTTTCTGCAAAACTGCAGGGAGAGCGGGCTAAGCCCGCTCTCCCCGCAGACGACCAAGCAGGGAGCCCTGGGCAGTCGGATTGAACACCCACACGGTTGCTGGCTCTGTGATGGAGCCGGCGGCGGCTGGGGGTCGCGGGGCCCCCTGAAGCCCCAGTATGCCCTATGCGAGCACACAGGACATACTGGGGAGACCCCTGGAGCCGGGAGGCAGCTTTTCACCTCCTGGTCGGGGGTCTACTCGTGAGTAGCCATGGCATGGCTACTCACAAGCAGATAGCCCGGGTTTGCAGAGCACTCGCTCTGCAAACCCAGGCTAAGGGGCGGGCTACTTGAGAGGGTTAGCTGCTCAAGAACCACTGGGCTCGCTTGTGGTTCTTACGATTAACAAAAATCGGACTAGGCTCTCCTAGCCCGATTTTTGTTAATCGTGAGAATAGCCCCATTGAGACATTCAAAGTGGAGTAAAAGCATCCATTCACGCTCTCATATGCTGCACCATCAAAGGGTAATTCTTTTCACCTTGATGCAGTCCTGTGTTTCATTGGCAGTGTTCAATGGGAAATTGAAGTGCTTTGCTTTGTCCTCTGCTTCATCTAGTCTTCTAAAATGAGATTTGAAAATAGTTAACAGTGATCGCTTTAACATTGACAAGACCACTTCTACAACATTAACTTTATAGACTGAAGGGGTATTTGGATCTAATACTCCATTTGTCCTTTTGGTTGTGCAGCATGTACTCATCAAAAAGCCTTTACATGTAGTGATTTAAGCTCAGGTTGTCAAGCTGTTTGCTAATACCATATGGTTTATGTTGGTTTTAATAGAAGTTCTTTAGTGAAATCCATGTTTTTAAAATATTGTTAAGGTGGTCAGTCGGTTGTCGTTCTTAACTGCCTTTCACTGTGCTCCGCACACAGCAGAAGCTGCTGGCAAATGTGTGCAACATGCAGTTTACATCAGTGATAGGGATATTGTGTTTCAGGGAAATATCAGCTCAAGTGCTTTTAATAACCTTTAACAGCAATGTGGAGAAGCCGCTGCCAGTCTGTGAAGACAATATTGAGCTAGATAGACCAATGGTCTGACTCAGTATATGGCAGCTTCCTATGTTCCTATGCTCCTAATAAACAAGCAGATCTTTGTGTGAAACCTTTTCCATCTCTGTAGTGTCAGAAGGATTTATCTGCTGAATTTTTGTCACATTGCTGTTAAAGGCAAATTGCTGACAACTCTGCAAAAACATTAAGCAAATAATTCATCACAACAAATGTTGGGTGCCTAAAGGGTACAGTAGCCACAATATGGCAACACTCTGTCACTATGCCTTTAATATTTGGTCCCTGTGACTGTGTCTTTAATAGTAAAATAGTAAAAGATGGATCTGCAGCAATTGATCAATTGAATTGCAGAGGAGAGTTGGTATAGTGGTAGCAAGCATGAATTGTCCTATTTGCTAAACAGGGTCCAACCTGGTTGCATTTGAATGGGAGACTACGAGATCATTCACACAGTCAAAAACTGTGTTCCACCTGGGTTTAGGAGCTGTGTGTACTCCCAGTTTTTGGTTGTGTAGAAGCAAGGTAGGAGGAAAACATGGGTAGAAGTGATTGTGTGGAAACAAGGTAGAAGGAAGCTTTCCCTCCTACCTTGCTTCCACACAATGAGCCGGGTCACATGATCCGTGAGACTCAGTTTCTTCAGGTGAGCGGGGAGAGAGCCCTGGGTGGCCGGATCGGCCGCCCACACAATTGCCGGTTCCGAGACGGAGCCGGTGGGGGCTGGGGAGCTCGGGGGCTGCGCAGCCCCCGGAAGCCCCAGTATGCCCTGTGTGATCACGCAGGGCATACTGGGGAGACGCCCGAGCCGGGAGGTGGTTTTTCGCCTCCCGGCCAGGGGGCTACTCACAATTGTAAAAAGCAGGTTTGCAGAGTGCTCGGTCTGCAAACCTGCTTTTTACTGGGGGGTTCCAGAGCGGGTTACCCGCTCTAGCACCACCGGGCTCGCAGCCGAGCCCGGTGGTTCTGATGATTAACAAAAATCGGGCTAGGCTCTTCTAGCCCGATTTTTGTTAATCATGAGAATAGCCCCAATCACTTCTACCCAGGTTTTCCTCTCACCCTGTTCCCCACAACCATAAATTGGGAGCACTCACAGCTCCCAAACCATGGTAGAACACAGCTTTTGGTTGTGTGAATGATCTCAGCATGTGTGAGCTCTGTAAGATATTCCCCTATGGGGATGGGACCACTCTGGAAAGAGCATCTGCATGCTTGCATGCAGAAGGTTCCAAGTTCCCTGGCATCTCCAAGATAGGACAAAAAAAAAATTATTTTTTTTTTAGGACAAGATTTTTTTTTAAATTGAACCAACAAACTACCAAAGCATACAGTACATTGCCAAAGCACAATTATATACAAAGTGGTTGTTTGTAGATCATATATCTACAAAGATTTACACACAAGGATTTGGAAACCCACAAGGTTATAAAGTATATACAGGCAGTACTGTAACTAGGGGGATGAAGGATTACAAGGCACATCAGGTAATCAGGGGGGTTACGTCCAACGTCCATTTCCATAATTTGTCCCATTGCTGTTTAGAAGAGATACACTTATCTTTTTGCACATAACCATACAAACTTTTCCAGAAGAGATTTATTGGGGCTATTCTCACGATTAACAAAGATCGGGCTAGGAGAGCCTAGCCCGATTTTTGTTAATCGTCAGAACCACCGGGCTCGGCTTCGAGCCCGGTGGTTCTAGAGCAGGTAACCCGCTCTGGAACCCCTGGTAAAAAGCAGGTTTGCAGAGCGAGCGCTCCGCAAACCTGCTTTTTACAATTGTGAGTACCCGGGGCGCACCTTCGTGCTGCGCCTACTCACGAATAGACCTCCAGGCTTGGGGGTCTCCCCAATATACCCTGTGTGCTCACGCAGGGCATACTGGGGCTTGCGGGGGCCGCGTGGCCCCCCGAGTTCCCCAGCCCCCGCCGGCTCTGTCTCGGAGCCGGCAATCCTGTGGGAGGCTGATCCAGCCGCCCAGGGCTCCCTCTCCGCTCGTGAGCGGAGAGGGCGGGCTTAGCTCACTCTCCCCGCTCACCTGAAGAAACCGGGTCTCACAGATCATGAGACCTGGCTCATTGTCTCATCCACGTGAACCTCTTGGTCGCGTCTTCCCTCCCTATTCTTATGCAGGAGCATTGCATAAATGACATATAGGTTTACTAACCTGATTACGAGAAGGGGAACGTTCCAATTCCCTAGTATGGGGGCACCCGTTCCGTCCCGTTTCCTTGAAGGTTTCTTTCTGGGACCTCAAAAAGAGGTTCTGTTGCTCAAACCCGATGTTAGTTCTTCCCAAGTCTGTTTTTCCAAATCAGGCCACTCTAACAACTTGCTTACTCCCTGCCACACTTTTTTGGCTTTTAAGAAATGTGAATGGGTTTCCCTGAATGTTTTGCCTAGCTCACTAGCTTTCTCTTTGCAGGTGAATTTAGGACACTCTTGCTGGTCCTCTGGGAGCCATGGCTTAGCCGCATTAAGCGGTAGTACTTGGTGGTATAAACGCCACCTCATTTCCCATAAATGGAAAGGGACCTTTTTTTCCTTGAAGAGAGCGATAGGGTGATCAGGTTACAACAAGTACTGTGAAGTGCGGTGTTTGTAGCGTTTACGTTCTAAATCAGGTTTTAAAAAACCCACTTCTAGAATATCTCCATAAATTGTTTTCCTTAGCTGCTTAACTGAGGAGGATCCTTTAAATAGATCCAGTTCAAACTTCCACTTTTTAAGTGTGAATAACAAATCTCTCAAGTTGTCCGGGTGTTCTCTTTTTAATACTTGTGTGATATTCCCGTTGAAAGATCCTTTCCCCCACCATGCTATGCCTCATGCTGACTTTTGCCAACGCAGAGCAAAAAGCGAGACCCAGGTTTTTTGCAGGAAGTTGGACATATTATGGGCATTCAGGCAGAGACTCTGCTTCCTGTAAACTTGGAGAAGCTGCTGCCAGTCTTTGTAGACAATACTAAGCTAGATGGATCAATGGTCTGACTCGGTATAAGGCAGCTTCCTATGTTCCTAATGTTATTACTTTCATTTTAAAAGGTAAAGTGTGCAGTCAAGTCAATTTTGACTCCTGGCGCCCACAGAGCGCTGTGGATTTCTTTGGTAGAATACAGGAAAATTGCCTCATCCCACGCAGTATGAGATGATGCTTTTCAGCATCTTCCTATATCGCTGCTGCCCGATATAGGTGTTTCCCAGTGGGGATTCAAACCAGTGGGGATTCATACCAGTGGGGATTCAAACTGGCAGCTTCTGGCTTGCTCTGGCATTTCCCCACTGCACCACTTAAGGTGGCATAACTTTCATTTACATCCTGCAAAAAGCTTCATCTGCTAACTTCATACCAACTTGCTACTAAATCACACACCTCTCCTGTTGTCTCTTACACTGATTGGTCTTTTGGCCTCATATTTGTAGAATTGTTTTTTCTGCTCTTTGTTTAGGATTCATAGACCCTCTGATTAAGGCAACTCATGTCATGAAGTCTATGGGTATAGCACAAAAGCTTATACCACAACATATCTACCTGCGTTTATGATGTCACAAGACTTTATGCTGTTTTTGCTGCAACAGATTCATACAATGAACTCTGGAATGTACCCTAACCAGTACCTTAAGCAATTAGAAATTAACTCAAATCCCATTGCTTTCATGTTCCCACATCAGAGCCTATGGCTGTGTTCTTTAAACCATTTATTCCACCATAATTCCATTTGCTTTCCTTGGACAATTTTTCTGGCAGTTCTGCAGAAATAAATAAAAAAAATTGACTTCCTTTTTTTCTGCCAATAAAAATAATTTTTAAATAATCTGGAAATTAATGCAAAGAATAATGGCAAAAGAGAAGACAAATTATTTATTTTATCTGTACTTGGCAATGATGGTATAAATGCCTGAAAATCATATAGCTGCTCCAAGATGTCAAGGCATTAGGAAACATTTAGCAACAAATTATTATTACACTGTCAGCATTTTAGAATAAGCTCAGAGGATCGAGTGTTTAATCTTCACTTTCCAATGAGTCACACTAGATGTGTTGTTTTAATTAAAAAGCAATCCTAACCTTTTTGCAACAAAAAATGTTTACTGTGTCAACTCATCCTAAAACAAAAATTATAATTTGAGATCAATTTACCTATAAACTGAATCCAGCAATAATACATTGCAGGTAATTAAGTGGCTGAAGACTTTAGCCCTGGGCAGATAGTGTAGAGATCTTTCATCTGTGTAGAGATGCTTCTATGGTGAAGCAGGTCAAATTATTCCTACTAGGCAAGTCTCCCTGCATTTAAAGTCCTGTCTATATAACACAGTTGCATACACATACATCTCAATACGCATAGGCTCAGTGTGCAGATTGAGGTGCTCATTGTGTGAGATCGGAATTTGAGAGATGTTAGAAAACATTGGTGCATCAGCTGATAACCTCCATGCTTTATTGCAAAGTACTCTACGTGGGGATGCCTTTTACGTAGTTCAGAAACTTAAGTTAGTTCAAAATGTGGCAGCCAGATTGGTCTCGGAGAGTGATATTATGCTGGTACTTAAAACAGTTTCACTGGCTGCGATATGTTTCCAGGCAAAAATGCAAAGTGCTGGTTATCAACTTTAAAGCCCCGAATAGCTTAGGTGGGTTACCATAGAGAGTGCCTTCTTCTGTATGATCCCCACCACACATTAAGGTCATCTAAGGAGGTCCATGTCCAGTTATCACCAGTATATCTGCTGGCAACTCAGAACTGGGCCTTCTCTGGAGTTGGTCCTGGGCTGTGGAGTGCGCTCCCAGCAGAAATTCACAGTTTGGAATCATTGTTGGCCTTCAAGAGAGCCTTTAAAACCTATTTGTTTGGTCTGGACTTCCAGGGTTTTTGAATTGGTTTTAAATGTTTCTGTAGTGATCAGTCACTAAACAGCCCCTCCTTTCCACTAAAGAGTGAACTAGAAGTGAACCCTGTCCTGACTGGCAGGCTGGTAAAGTCCAGAGATGAGCCAATCAGCACACCAGGTGGGTGGGACCTAGGGGACCATGAGGAGGAAGAGAAAGGTTCCTTTGTTAGAAAGAAGCTTGGCTGGAGGAGCAGCAAGATGTGTGGCCATGGAAATGGCTGTAGAAAGACTGCAGTTCTTGGAAGATAGGAATGCAGGGGCTTGAATTCTCTCCAGAGTTCCTTAGGGAAAAGGGAGCCAGGGCTTCTGGCTTCTGGGAGTTTAGTCTAGACAAAATTTGTTTAGTGAGATTTTGCATTAGACTGTTATTTTCTTTTCGTGTGTTTTGCATATCCCTCAACCTGTTCTATTGTTGTTTTCCTTTAACGCAGCTAAGCTAAGAAAAGCTGAGCCTGCACCCATCCAGTTAGGGCGCTGTAAAAGACTGAAGTTCTTCTCATGATCAGTGAGAAGAGGAGGGGTTGTTAGGCAGGCTAGCCACCAGGGAACCACCAGGCTCACCCCAAACCCCGATGGTTCCCACGATTGATCAAAACCAGGCTGGCCTCCAGTAGCCTGACTTTGATTGTGTGAATAGTTTCACTATCAAAGAAACGAGGTTAGGAGAGCTCGCTCTACTAACCCTGTTTTCAAGGGAGGTAGGTTCATAGGTAGGTTTGCCACCATGGTGCTGCAAGGATTAGCCCAATCCCAGTGAGACAGAGACAGTGAGTCAGGGTCTCCCTATTTGTCCCTACTCTATGACCCCTGAACTGACTCTGCAGCACTTCCTGTGATGAGTCACAATCCTTCCTTTCCTCCTAGAGAGCAGATGGAAACATCTCTCTCTCTCCTTACCTATCCACTATGTAGTCCTTTAGATTAGAGATAGGTCTTTCCTAACTAAGTGTATTTAACCAATAAATATTTAGTGTTTAGTCATACAAGGATCTCCATGTGTTTTCTCTAAACAGCTGCAATATCCAAACCATCCTCTGCTACCCACTCTGTAACTGGAGTGTGTGCTCATTCCTTAGTGCTCTGCTGTTCTACCTATTGTGGATAAAAATCAACAACATCTAACACGTTTTGCCTGATCGTGGGAGCCACCGGACTCGCAGGCAAGCCCGGTGGCTCCCAGGTGGTTAACCCACCTAAGTACCCCTCCCCTAAAACTGGGTTTGCGGAGTGAGCGCTTGGCAAACCCATTTTTAAAATTGTGAGTAACAGCGGTGCGGTTCCGCGCCGTGTCTATTCATGAGGAGACCCACAGAGGGGAGGCGAAAACCTGCTTTCTGGCTCCGGGGGTCTCGCCAGCATGCCCTGCGCGCTCGAGCTTCCAATTGGTCCCCACTCCCCCTAGCCCCTGCTGGCTCCATCACGGAGCCAGCAATCGTGTGGGCAGCCGATCCGGCTGCCCAAGGCTCCCTCCCTGATCGTCTGCGGAGAGAGCGGGCTTAGCCCACTCTCCCCACTTTGCTGCACAAACCAGGTCGCACTGACCGTGAGACCTGGCTCAATATTTTAATCACTCATTTTTCTTCTAATGAATACATCTAAATATTTGGGTTACATCTTTGATGTAAGATATCTGGGGGGGGGGGAGTATAAAAAGCCAGCATCCTGATTCTTCCCAGGCTTCAAACCTATATCACAAACTATGCCTCGCCCTGTATTTATCATGCAAGGAACTGTAAAATAGTAAGCATGATTAGAACTTGTCTCAGAACTTGTCTCCGAGTTTTTGTTTGCTTCACAATTGACCTTTTACTCTTGAAGTGGAAAAACATCCAGCTTATGAAATGTTTGGCATTCTACTGAGCCATTTTTTATTGACCCCATACCAAGCAATCTCATTTAGTAACTCACAAACCATGCAAGGACCAGCTGACTCAAGAGCTGGGCACCCAAGCCTCCCCGCCGCCATCATTGACACTGCTAGACACTGAGCTGGGTCTCCTGAGCCATGAGACCCGGTTTCTTCGGGTGAGCGGGGAGAGCGAGCTAAGCCCGCTCTCCCTGCTCACGAGCGGAGAGGGAGCCCTGGGCGGCCGGATCGGCCTCCCACATGATTGCCGGCTCTGAGATGGAGCCGGCAGGGGCTGGGGAGCTTGGGGGCTGCGCAGCCCTGCAAGCCCCAGTATGCCCTGCGCAAGCGCACAGGGCATACTGAGGAGACCCCCGAGCCAGGAGGCGGCTTTTCCTGGGTAGCTTTTTCTCCTACCTTGCTTCCACACTATCACTTCTACCCAGGTTTTCCTCTAAACTTGCTTCCACACAATCAATAATTGGGAGTACACACAGCTCCCAAACCTGGGTAGAACACAGTTTTCAGTTGTGTGAATGACCTCACTGGCTCCTAAGAATATCATTGCTTAGCAATGGCTCTCCCATCTATATACTTATTGCTTGTAGATGGGCCATGCATGGCGATGTGACAGGAAGGAGGCGATTGGCTGAGTTTGCAAGCAGAAGCACCTGATTGGGCAGTGGGGATTCCATATGCAGAGTTTGCAAGCAAAAGCACCTGATTGGGCAGTGGGGATTCCATATGCAGATAGGGAGAAGGAGCCTGTGAGAGCAGAAGCACCATGGTGATTGGGCAGTGGGGATTCCCTATGCAGATAAGGAGGAGGGGCCTGTGATGGTTAAGGTCAGTTGGAATGCAGCTGTTACTGGTCGGAAGATGTTCTGGATATAAAAGGATAGTAGGCAGGGAGGGAGGAAAGAGCCCCTTCAGGAGAAGGAGGATGCCCTTGTGTAAATGAACAAAATCTGTTAATTCGGGGAGGGAGGAAGAAAAAAAACATGAAGGGAGGGGGAAGGAAGAGTGGAGAAGAGCGAGTGGAGGAGAGAGAAACAGAAAAAGAAGGGAGGGGGAAGAGAGACAGAAGGAAGGGCAAGGGACGGGCCTGAGCCTGTCAGCAGCCTGAGGGGATTGAGTTGCCATGGCGGCACTGGCAGCAAGGAAGGGTCCAGGCAACCACTGCTGCTGATAGGGGCTACTGATGCCATGGTAAGAGGGAGGCAGTCAGGCAAAGAATGGGCCTGGGCCTGTCACGCGGCCTGAGGGGAACGAGCGGCCATGGTGGTGGCAGCAGCAAGGAATGGCCCGGTCAACCACTGCTGCTGCTCCTGAAGGGAGGAGTAGGAGCAGGGCTTGGGTGAGGGTGGGGAAGTCTCTGGGGATAGGGGGCTGCGGCTTGGCCAATAGGCAGCAGCAATGCTGCAGCCACAACCAAGAAGGGTGAGGAGAAGCAGGAGTGCAGACCAGGTGAGGGTGGGGAGATCTCTGAGGTGAGGGGAGCAATCAAGTACTAAGCGCAGATGCTCTAGAGCGTGCAAGAGTTCTAGCATGGAAGCAGAGAGAAATAATGGCGGCGGTCAGGATGCAGAGGTGGAGGGCCAGCAGGCGAAGCCCTGCCGGCCAGGAAGAGGAGGCGGTGGTGGGGAGAAATGATGGCGGTAGTGAGGAGGTGGGAAGATGGCGGGTAAAGCCCTACGAGCTGGGAGGAGAAGGTGGGAGACGGTGGTGGGATGGCCTGGCCCTGGACCTCCCAATGGGGAGAGCTGCGGGGGGGGGGAGCGAAAGAGCTGCGGGGGGAGAGCGAGTGAGCGAGCTGCGGGGGGAGAGCGAGCGAGCGAGCTGTGAGGGGGAGAGCGAGCTGTGGGGGATGTCACAGGCTCAGTACACAACTGCACAGATGCTCTGTGCGGGGTCATCTCCGACAGCGAGGAGGAAGGGGAAGCTGTCAACTTTCCAGCCAAGTCAGGAGTGTCTGAGGGGCAGAGCCCGGCTGTCAGCGTTCATGAAACGGCTGTGGTAGATCCAACTAATGATTTAGAGCAGGCACAACAACCTGAGTCAGCAGAAAGCGTGAGAGACCAATCGGAAGAAGAACTAGGCAATTAAACACTGACACCACAACAACGCAGGCGCAATAAACGCAGGGCGCAATTAGAATCTATTAGAAGGAGCAAATGCCTCTTGCTGAAGGCTGATAAGCCGTGAATTATTGCCAGCTGGGAGCTATCGGCTTCCACTATAAATCCTGTCACCAGCCGTCTACTCCTTGCTGAAAAACAACGTACGTCATTCAGTCGACAGCGTTCAGCCAAGCCGTGAACTTCCCTGGCATTTGGCCAGACCTTGACAAGGCATTGCTAAGCACACACGACTACTGGCTCCGTCACGGAGCTGGCAGGGGCTGCAGGGATTGGGGGCTGGGGGCCCCCAGAAGGTCCAGGATGCCCCATGAGAGTGTGTGGGGCATCCTGGAGAGACCTCCGAGCCCGGGAGGCTGCTTGAAGCCTCCTGGTTGGTGGTCTACTCATGTGTTGCCATGCACTGTGGCATGCACTGTGGCAACACATGAGCAAAACCCTGAGGTTAACAGAGCACTCATTCCTGTTGCAGCACACAATTGGCAAAAAGCAGGCTAGGCTCCCTTAGCCTGCTTTTTGCCGATCGTGAGAATTGCCTTGGTTGTTCAGTGTGGCTTAAGTACTCACTGGGGCTATTCTCACGATCAGCCAAAATCGGGCTAGGAGAGCCTAGCCCAATTTTGGCTGATCGTGTAAACCACTGGGCTTGCAGGTGAGCCCAGTGGCTTACAAGTGGCTAGACCGCTTTCTTAGCCCTCCGCAAACCCTAGCTTTCTGAGTATTAGTAGCGGCAGCATGGCTCTGCGCCACAGCTACTCACAAGGAGACCCCTGGAGGGGAGGCGAAAAGCTGCCTGCCAGCTCCGGGGATCTCCCCAGTATGCCCTGCATGCTCACACAGGGCATATTGGAGCTTGTGGGGGCTGCACGGCCCCCGAGCTCCCCAGCCCCTGCTGGCTCTGTCATGGAGCCGGCAATTGTGTGGACAGCCGATCCAGCCACCCAGGGCTCTCTCCCTGCTCATTTGTGAGGAGAGCGGACGTAGCCTGCTCTCCCCGCGCACTCTCAGGAACCAGGTCTCACTGATAGTGAGACCCAGCTCACTGAGGTAATTCACACAATCAAAAACTATGTTCTACCATGGCTTGGGAGCTGTGTGTGCATTTGGTTGTGTGGAAGCAAGATAGGTTGTGTTTCGGTTGCATGGAAGCAAGAAAGGAGGAATTTTCAGTTGTGTGGAAGCAAGGAGGAAAACCTGGGTAGGAGTGATTGTGTGGAAGCAAGGTAGGAGGGAAACCTGGGTAGTTTTTCCTCCTACCCTGCTTCCACACAATGGGGCTATTCTCACGATTAACAAAAATCAGTCTAGGCGAGCCTAGCCCGATTTTTGTTAATCATCAGAACCACTGGGCTCAGCTGTGAGCCCGCTGGTTCTAGAACGGGTAACCCGCTCTGGAATCCCTGGTAAAAAGCAGGTTTGCGAAGCGAGCACTCCGCAAACCTGCTTTTTACAATTGTGAGTAGCCACGGCGGGCCTTCACGCCATGCCTACTCATGAGTAGACCCCCGGCTGGGAGGCGAACAGCCACCTCCCGGCTCGGGGGGTCTCCCCAGTATGCCCTGCGCACTTGCGCAGGGCATATGGGGGCTTGCGGGGGCCGCATGCCCCCCGAGCTCCGCTGCCGGCTCCATCTCAGAGCCAGCAATCGTGTGGGCGGCCCATCTGGCCACCCAGGGCTCCCTCTCCGCTTGTGAGCTTAGGAAGGAGCTTAGCCCGCTCTCCCCGCTCACCTGAAGAAACCGGGTTTCATGGATCGTGAGACCCGGCTCAGTCACTTCTTCCCAGGTTTTCCTCTTACCTTGCTTCCATATAACTGAAAATTGGGAGCACACACAGCTCCCAAACCTGGGTATAATACAGTTTTTGACTTTGTTAATGACCTCTATATTTGGGACTGGAGATTTTTCCCCAAACAGGTGTGCTGTTTCACTTCCAAGAGTATGGATTCCAGAGAGCAGGAACTGGAGCCAAACTCTCCATAATTTAGCTCAAATTTATCCCACTGGAATTAAGGCATGTTATTATAGATGTCTACTGACTTGTCAGGGCTCTTTAGGGCAAAGCTAAAAACTGTATTTGAAAAATATTTACCTTTAACACAGTTGTCGAACCTCTGTCTCAATAGATTCTCATTTTGAATGGAAAGCTGTACAAAATGGATAAGTTATCTTATAAAAAAGAGCACTTTGTTCATGAACAGCTCCTCTTGATACTCAAGATGTTTTCTTTCAGCTCGCAGCTTTGCTAAGCTACTGATTTCCTTTGATTCCAGTGATATGGCCCTGTGGTAGTGATAAAAGATAATCCTTAACATTATTTTTGTCAGCTTTATCTTTCTGTGTAACTGAATGATACATTTCACAGCTCCTGAGAGGTATACTAATGGAGCAGAAAGTTTAGCTGTTGATGTGGCCAGCCTAAGGAACAAAAGTTTAATTGCTGAAATCCAGATCTCCATTCTTAGCTACAAATGAAATGCAGTTGATTCCCATCAGATCTAGCTTTGTGCTACTGTGTTGCCGATGCTCATCTTTGATGCCTTAATGTCACTGGACAAGAGGTGAGTCACTCCTCTGCAGCTCTCTGGAGCCTCAGCAGCCTCATGTTATCAAAGAGAGTGTTTTATGAAAGGGATATTGAGTTCTTGGTTGTAAAGAAGAAAATCTAATTAAACCCTGATAAAGTGCTTGTCACTCTAACCATGGCAGAAAGCCACCATGTCTGACTTTTTCTGAACCTACAAGATTGAGCTAAGGATTGGCGACTTGAAAGGTCAAAATGAGTAAAATAAGGGCAGCGAGACCCAAATGCTTTCTGAACTCGGAAGGAGCCACAGAAGTTGGCAAACTCATTAAGCTATCTGGAATGGCTCTGAAAACAGCTTGATTGGGGAAAGCTTTTCACATCTTGCCTGCTTTAGGCTAACACGCAGGTAATTGCCCAATGCTCAGTCTTTTGGAAAAAGAAGAATTTGATTAAATGCCAACTGCACAATTTCACAATTCAGCCTAACAAATTGATTATTTTCTGTTCCACAGGAAAGAATATACATATATCAATATCTATCTATCTATCTATCTATCTATCTATCTATCTATCTATCTATCATGTACAAAAAGATGACTGACAACACTGATAATTAGAGGAAACCAAATTTTAGTTGATTATTTTGGCTTATGCCTTCCTCAGCAACAGATGTATTTGTTTTTTAAAAATGTGTGAAAACACATAGCAAACAAGGTGGCAGTTAAGAATGTTGTATTAGCAGTTTCAGGGCAGGTGATCAGAAGAGAATGATTGACAGATCTTCCACATGGATGTAAGGTGGTTTTATCTATTATCCCCAAATTCATAAGCTGAAATGTTAAATTAAAACCGTGTGTGTGTGTGTGTATAAATAAAGAGAGAGAGAGAGAGAAACTGAGCATTATCTTTCAGGATCCTAATCCTCTTGACAAGTCTGCTGGTTTTAAACGGTATCCAGACTATCTGGCTATGGCTATGTATATATATACATTTCAGAAAGCAGCACTGAATACATTCCCCAAGATGTAAAGAGCAGCCAATGTTACCTTTTTGGCATGTCAGGAAGCTTTATTTGTTTGCGAGTAGAAGAGAGGCTTTGATTCAAGCTTTCATAGTTCATGCTTTAACACCGGTCAACTTAAAAACCAAACACTGGTGAAAAATGAAATCAGATCAAAATGCTTCAAGGATGCTGCTAAAGAGATGCAGCATAAGAGAAAAGGAGTAGGTTACAGAAAAGCAATTCTTTGCAATCACATGACTAGAACCTAAGGTGACCATAATTTTGCTATCAGGAACCATTTTAAATGTATGCTGACTGGTAGGAAAGAATGAGTTAACTTCCCAAGATGTCTTTAGAATCATCGGAATGGGCACACACAATTTGAAATGCTATTTTTCTCCTTCTACTGAAGGTAGAGGCTTGCAAGTCTGGTATGAAATGATCGAGAATGCTTCACTTTTAAAACTCAGTAGCAGAGTTGCCACTATGGTATTTTGTATAGTTTGTACCTTTTTCTCTGGAAAAACTAGACAGTCAAAGACTAGACAATCCAAGATAATAATAATGTTCCCTTTGAAACTCTAACAATCATATATAATCTGTTCTGGGTTATAACAATGCTTAATAGGAACACTTGTCTGTTTCTTCCCTTCTAATTCAACTTATTTTTAAATGTATTTTGAAATCATTTTGGTGAAAGGGATTGCAATTTTGATACCATATAGCTTCTGAATCATAAATATAGGTGCCAAGTCCACCTAATGCATCATCAAATGTTTCAATGTTTAGTTTCCAGTTAATTATTTTGATTTTTAAAAATGGATTTGTGCCCTCTTTTCAGAAAGAACTCCCACATTAGCAATTTCTGAGTACATTTGAGTACTATGGTAATCAGCATTTATGTGTGTCTGTTTGTCTTTTGGTGGGTATGTGTGTGTGTGTGTGTGTGTGTGTGTCTTTCATTTCCATCCTGTTGCTTTAGATTAAGAAGAGCTAAAGTGCACATTTCCCCCTCTTTAATTTCATTTTGTACTCTCAATCCTTCAGTCTGTGGGAGGCAAAATTCCCATTATAGCTAGCCTCAGTAACTTTCCTATTTGGTATTTATCTCTTCCCTAATATATTGCTCCTGTTGCATCCTAATCAATGTCCCAAAGCTTTCCAGTACTGACCAAGTGAACTTTAATTTCCCCTCAGTTAAATAATTCATGTTCGAACTCCAGCCAATTGAAAGCTATTGGCTCTAAGAAGCTTGAGGCTTTAGAGCATGTTAGATACTTGCCTAGATTAAAATTCACAGAGCTACTGCTCAAGTTTCTCTTTAAGATAAGAATAATGTAGAATGAAATGAACAAACCTGTTAACTATAGCTTGGAATTTGCCAGATTTATAGAATTATAATAAAGTTATATTCATATAATTATAATAAAATCATATGCTCAGTATGTTAATTACATGACATATATGCAGATTCACCTGTCACTATGTCAAATTCCAGCTCTAACATAGCTTTTAGTGCTTGATAAATGTCCCTCCATGGTTTAAACAGCAGAGTTCACCAGACACAGGTGTGGGAATAAGAAGACGAATATTTATATACCGCTTTTCAACAAAAGTTCCCAAAGCGGTTTACATAGATATAAAATGAATAAGCAAACAAATAAACACATAAATAAGATGGCTCCCTGTCCCCAAAGGGCTCACAATCTAAAAAAGAAACATGATAGACACTAGCAACATCCACTGGACGGATGCTGTGCTGGGGATGGATAGGGTCAGTTGCTCTCTCCCTGCTAAATAAAGACAAACACCACTTATAAAAGGTGCATCTTTGCTCAGTTAGCAGGGGAACTAACTGGTCCTAGCCACATGATTGCTTTCCTTCATACATTACAAGAACAAGAAGCAGCCATGCCACGGTGCCTCTCATGCCATTCAGGTAGTGTATGGATTGGTTTCTCATGAAGTGCATTAACTGCTGTTTTCATTTGGCTCTTTTCCATACTTCTCCAACAGTGTATTTAATGGGGAGACCACAGAGGAGGGTCATATGACATGGCTATTTCGTGCTGAAGGCCATCAATGGAGTGTGGCATTGGGGTGGAGCAGGGGAGCTCACAAGTCAGTGTTGCAAATTGTGAGAGAGCATTTGTGTATCACCTCCCAGGTTAATTCTTTCTTCCTTTTATAACCTGGGATAAGTTCTCATTAGCTAGGTGAACCCTGAGGCTTTAACGTGCTTGGAGAAATTTGATTGCATAAGAAATTCTTTTCTACTCTTTTCCTGTACTAATGGGAACCAGCCCCTGATGAAGCTTTGGGCGACAAAGCTCCTTATTTTGGGGTGGCTGTCATGGTTTTTCCCTGGTGTGTTTTGTCTTCCATCACCTATTATTATCGGTCATTACAGAGCACGTTGCTTGCTTTCCTCGAATGAAGGCTTCATGCCTTGAACTACATTAATTTAGCATTATTATTTCTTGTTTACACAGTCAGACAGCTGTTATTGACTGGTTTGTCAATCCAGACATCGAGTCCTTCCCAAGGACCTGGGATGACTGAATTTTATCATCAATACTGTTGGTTATTATAGATATCATCGCAAAATATAGGCTGTTCCCAGTAAAGCTGCTTTTTGTAATTGGCTGATGGTGATTTCTGTGGCCCCTATGGTGTTGAGGTGCTCTTCAAGGTCTTTTGGGACTGCACCCAGGGCGCCAATTACCACTGGGATTATTTTGGTCTTTTTCTGACACAGCCTTTCAATTTCAATTTGTAGATCTTTGTATTTTGTGATTTTTTCTATTTCTTTTTCTTCTATTCTGCTATCCCCTGGTATTGCTTTGTCGATTATTTTGACTTGTTTTTCTTTCTTCTTGACTACAGTTCTATCTGGTGTATTGTGTGGCAGATGTTTGCCTGTTTGTAGTTGGAAGTCCCATCATATTTTTACATCTTCATTTTCTTCAACTTTTTCAATTTTATGGTCCCACCAATTTTTGGCTACAGGTAGCTTGTATTTTTTGCAGATGTTCCAGTGTATCATCCCTGCTACCTTGTCATGCCTTTGTTTGTAGTCAGTCTGTGTGATCTTTTTACAACAGCTGATTAGGTGGTCCACTGTTTCATCTGCTTCTTTACAAAGATGGCACTTGCTGTTTGTGGTGGATTTTTCGACTTTTGCTCTTATTGCATTTGTTCTTAGTGCCTGTTCTTGCGCAGCCAGTATTAAACCCTCTGTTTCTTTCTTCAAGTTGCCATTCTTAAGCCATTGCCAGGTCTTGGCAATGTCTGATTTTCCACTTATTTTGTGCAAATATTGACCATGCAGAGGCTTATTTTTCCATTTTTATGCTCGGTTCTTGACTTGTTCTTTCTTGTAGGCCTGCTTTCTTTCATTGGTGTTGAATAATTTTGCATTATTGACCATTTTAAGTGCATCTTCTTCACTGTCCTTGATATATTCTTCAAGGCCTCGTTTCTCCTCATCTGCTGTTTGATGGACTTGCAGCATTCTTCTTCCACTTGAGCTGTGAGGGAGGTATAGCCTATCGACATCACTGCGGGGGTGCAGAGCATGATTGATGGTCATGATTTTCCTGGTCTTACGATCTAGCGTCTCTAGCTCTGCCTGGGTCCAGTCTATTATTCCTGCAGTGTATCTGATAACAGGTATAGCCCAGGTGTTTATGGCTTGTATGGTGTTCCCGCCATTGAGTTTGGACTTGAGGATTTTTCTAACTCTCCTGATGTATTCACTTCCAATTTTTCTTTTAACTTCAGTGTGTGCGATGTTATCAGCCTGGAGAATGCCCAAGTACTGTATTTGTAATGTTCTTTCTCTTCCAGGTTCTTGATCTTGATTCCATTGGGCAGTTCTATTCCTTCTGTTTTTCTTATTTTCTCTCTGTTCATTATTAATGCAGCACACTTGTCTAGTCCAAACTCCATTGCTATATCGCTACTGAATATACGGACAGTGTTTAGTAGTGATTCGATTTCTGACTGGGACTTTCCATACAACTTCAGATCGTCCATGTACCGCAGATGGTTGATTTTACTTGATGTTTTAGATGTTTGGTATCCGAGGCCTGTTTTGTTTAGTATTTGTGAAAGTGGGGTCATGGCGATTACAAACAACAGAGGGGATAGTGAGTCCCCTTGGAAAATGCCTCTTCTAATGCTAACCTGTCCAAGTGTCTCGCCATTGATTGTTAACTGTGTACTCCACATGCTCATTGCTTTTTAAAATAAATATCTGAATGTTTTTGCTGACACCAGTTGTTTCTAAACATTTTAGTATCCATGTGTGAGGCAATGAATCAAAGGCTTTCTTGTAGTCAATCCATGCAACACTTAGATTGGTTTTTCTTCTCTTGCAGTTTTCTAAAATCGTTTTGTCAATCAGCAGCTGGTCTTTTGTGCCTCTGCTGTTTGGACAATTTCCTTTCTGTTCAACTGGAAGCTGTTTTAATAAGTGTTGCATCACTTCATCTGCTATTATTCCAGTTAATAATTTGAACATGGTTGGCAGGCAGGTGATCGGTCTATAATTACTTGGAACTGCACCTTTTGCTGGGTCTTTCATTATGAGATGAGTTTTCCCAGTTGTTAGCCATTGTTCAACATCACCGCCTTGCAAAATGTAATTGAACTGTTTTGATTGTTTATGAAGGCTTGTTAGGTGTTTAAGCCAAAAGCCACGCAGTTCATCATCGCCTGTCGCAGTCCAATTTTTAATTTTCTTTGCTCTTTCACTATTAATTCTGGTGTTATTATTAGATCTTGCATTTGTTGGTTACATTTTTTTACCTCTTTCATCCAGCCTGCTTTTTTTATTATAATCTATTTGGATTGTCCCATAATTTCACCCAGAATTGCACTTTTTCTTCTTTATTTGGTGTTTCTACATTTCTTGCAGTTTCTCCTTCTATACTTTGGTAGAAACGTCTCTGATTCGACTGGAATTGGAGATTCTGCCTGTGTTGTGTAATTCTGGTTTCATATCTGCTAATCTTCTTCGACACTGTTGTTATTTGCTGCTTTATTATTTCCAGGACTTCTCTAATTTTCCTTGAATCTAGGTGGTATTTTTGGATCAGATACTGTTTGGTGTTTTCATTCTTCAGCTTCTTGTCTTTCATATCTTTCAATTTACTAGCATCTGATCTAAGCCTGGAGATTTTATTTTCTAATCTAATCTTCCATTTAGGTGATGTACTGTTTTCTTTTTTTATAGGTCCACTGATCTTATACCCGAGCTCTTGTGTTGTTATTGTTGCTGCACTGTACATTAGTTGGTTTGTTTATTGCAAATTATTGGTTGTTATTTCTGCAAGTGCAGCATTGACATCTTTTAATGCCTGAGCAAGTGGTTTTTTGGCAAGTGTTTTTAGAGCTGGAAGTCGAACCCTGGTGGTTGTTTGGTTCATGTGCTCAGTTACTTTTTGCTTTAGTTCTTGTTGCTTTTCTGTTAAATGGCATTTGGGTTTTTGAGGTGAAGGCAAAGGGGCGGTTGCCTGGTTTTGATTTTGAAACAGTTCAGCAACAGTGGCATCCTCGATTTCCGACACCTCCTCCACCTGCGCCAGAGCAACTTCTTCAGTTGGTGGTAATTCTTCTTCCATATCTTGAGCCTGTGTTGCTCTTTGCAGTTCTTCCAGCTCAACTCCTGTGAATACTTTTTTTCTTATTATGAATCTTCTCTGGTCTGCTAGCCTTTGTTCTGTTATTTCTGTATCTGGATGCTTCTCTTTCCAAATTTGGTACATTCTTTTTAAATAACCTCTTCTAGTTGGACTAGACTTGTAATAGCAGATCATTATTTCCTTTTTGGCATTTTTTGTATATTTTTTTCGGTTAAGCCACGTTTCTTCCAGTAACTTTGCTGTCTTCAGCCCTGGTTGCTCAACTGAAGATCCTGAGTCCTGTTGCCCATTTGCCACCAGATGTCCAGGGACTATAGCACCTGTCGTGGTCCTTGTTGACCCGGGCGACGACCGATCCGGTATAGATTTATTAAAGTTACGTCTCACCATATTGTTGATGGGAGAGGCACTCTTTGTCTGGCTCCTCTGGTGAGACCTGTCCATTATGGTTGGACCTCTGGCATAGCTCTCACCTTCCTCAGAGCACACAAGCCTATTATTACATGCCTTGAACTACATGCTTTCACAACATCTTACGGAGTACATCGTTTCCTTCTTCTGGATTTGAGGACTCATTACCTGTACTGTATGTACTCTTCAATTTCTCATTTTGAAGACATCTCGGACTTTGTTTGGACACCTGTATATACTGGTTTCTCATTCTTTTCATTGTATTTAGTAATTCTACTTGGTATTATGCCATTGTATTTTTATATGTGTTATACAGATGTGTTTGATTATTTTCACATGTGTTGAGAGCTGGTTATTTATCCATCATTTACTTTGGGGTTTTTTTGTTCACGGGTTTTGCATTTTTTCCCCTCCTTCAAAGGAGCGTGGCATTGGAGTGGAGCAGGGGAGCTCACAAGTCAGTGTTGCAAATCGTAACAGAGCATTTGTGATGTGTAGAACTGGGTTATGGCAGGAAGGGAAGGAATAGATTGAAGGAGAGCTTAACTTCCCTGTGAGAGCAAGGCATAATAGGACTGATTTATATGGAAGGAGGAACAAGGCTCCTCTGGTTGAGAAACCAGGAGAAGGTGCATTGTAAGATTTTAATTTATCAGAATTCCCTTCTTCCTATGAGAAAAAGAGCATTTAGAAGTTCCAGTTCTTTGTCTCTATATTTGGCTAATTTCTGCCCCCTTGAGACCCAAGAAGACACACAGACAAGTAATAAAAATCAAGAATATTTATTCTCACCCTCGTTCTTGACGATCCTAGAGGTCAGCATCAAAAATGTAGTTCTCAGGATACAGGTAAGTTGCCCTTCATAAATGCTAAATTGAGATCCCCCCCCCTCCCCGAAACCTTAGCTGTTCTAAGCTGGAAATTTGCTTGCCTGTTTTTTTTCCTTTGCTTCCACTAGCTCTTTGTCTTTCTACCCCACCCTTATATATCTTGTCTTGGGATCACCCCCTCAAATTTGTCTCTTTGTTTTAACATTGATTGGCCAAATTAATCCAGCATACTATTGACCTATACAATAATTGGTCAATTGGTCTTGGACCATGATTTACATAGGATATCAGCAATTAATAGAGGTATATTTGCATTTAGGTATTTTTGTCAAAAATCTACTTCAAAGGATTTATCACAAGCGAAACAGATAGGGACTTCTGAGGTTATACCCATCCTATTAATATACTGTCATATCCTTTTCTGCCCATCCACATTTCTTTGAAGTAGAATTCCACCCACGTCGGAAAACCACTAAGGTGCATCTTATGAAAGGATGCACCTTATGACATTTGGAAACTATTTGAACAAAAAGTCCATCTATATCTGAAAACAGCCTGAAAGTCACATTTTTGACTTTATAGGCCTGAAAGCCTGAATTTCCCTGAAACCTTGGTTAAGTCGTCTGGTCAATTTGCCATAGAAAATACCATAGAAAAATGCCTTTCCGGGGTTCTTACAGCATAGATCAAGGTACAAGAAAGTTTTCCTAGGATCTGTCATGAGCCAGAAATTGATGAAGAAGGAGTGGAATATTAAACTGTTATTTTGGTGTCTAGGCCTCAAGTCGTGAGCACAGTGCAGTTAAAGGTTAAACTAGTAAGAGCCTATTAAGCACCCTAAGGTAGGGTGGGGTACACAAATCCAAATCTGTGATTCAGTTCAAGGTTGAATAGAATTGCAGACCCCAGAACTGATTCCTCAAACAGCTGGTTTGGCCAGCTGCCTTGACAAATCAGCTCCAAATCACACAAATTGATCTGGATGATTCATGTGCCATTTTGAGTCCCATATTGCTGGAAAAATGGGCCTCAAAATGGCTTTTTCCAGGGAGAACTGGTCTACCAATTGGGATCAGCAGATAGATCTATTATCTGAGGTGGGCTGAAGTAATATGTCTGGAGTAGAGGGTTGGTCCCTGGGAAACCAGGAGAGCTGGTCTACCAATTGGGATCAGCAGGTAGACCTACCAGACTTGGAGGACTGGTCTACCCACTGATCCCAATTGGTAGACCATCTCTTCCTGGAAAGAAGAGTTATTTTGAGGCCTGTTTTTCCAGCAAAACAGGCCTCAAAATGGTGAATCAATTTGGGTCAAATTGGGGGTGATTCTATGTGACCCAAATTGATTTCTGGGCAAATTGAATTGCACTTCCCTACCTTAAGGCACTATTCAGCACTGGAAGAAGCACACTTGATGGTGCAAGGAATATCGGCTGAGACTTTTCCTTGACACCACTAGCCAATCTCAAAGGCTGGATTTTTATTTTATTTTGAGAGGAGGAAAGGGCAATGGTAAATGGCTTGAACCCTTTAGATGGTTGGTTATGAGTTCCAAGTATCAGACTTGTGCTGAGCCACTGATCTGAGCCCTGTAATCACCGGATTTGGGTTTGGGGAGAGTGTATTATGCCTTCTATAGAAGCACCATACTGTGAGCAGGTTAGGTTCAAGCCTACTGCAATTAGAGTTAACAAATTTTGATTTGTCTAATAAAGTTGAAGTCCACTGGAACCCAAATCATGCCTCATGTCTTTGCAGAGGCGTAACTAGGGAAAACGGCGCCCGGGGCAAGCACTGAAATTGCGCCCCCCCACCGCCCCCCCCACCGCCGCGACAGGGAAAAACTCAAAAGGTCAGGGGAGACAAGCTGCCTGATGAACGTCAACCCTAGATGGAGCCCACTGCCGCCGCGTCCCTTCTGCTGCTGCCCCTACCTCGGAAGGGAAGCCCGGCGTAAAGGCGCACGTTCTCTTCCAACTGGATGTAATCCACTTCGCCTTGCGAGGTGGAGGGAGTGGCCAGGGGTGGGTAGATGCCCCGCAGCTCCAGCCACCGGGGAGGTGCCGTCGCACTGAACTTTCTAGGCGCGCTCCCCCTTCCAAGTCCACCGGGACGCCAGCAAAGGCTTCTTAGCCCCAAGAGAGGCAGGAAGCGCGGGGCTGCTGCCATGGCCGTGTGAGAGAACTTCTTCTCGGTCGGTCTAGTGCTGCGCAGTCTGGGGGCCACTAGCTGGTGGGTGATAAGGGAGGCAGAAATGTATTAAGACCGCCCTCCTCGACGGTGGGAGGAGGTGAAAACACTCTGTTCAGCCCAGCGGCCTCATCAAATTCTTCTTCCGGTTTTAAAGGGACCCTAGAGAGCTGCTTTATATGGGTATAAAGCGGCTCTCTAGGGTCCCTTTAAAACCGGAAGGCGCAGCCGTTTGCTCCATCTATCTCCGTAGTTGTCCACACCAGCCTTGGGCTTTAGGTGGGGAGGAGGAAGTGGACCTGGGACCTGGCATGATCTGCATGTAAAGCAGGTGCCCTACTACCACCGAGCCATCTATGCCCTCACCACCACCCAGTAAAAAAACATGGAAATCAATTGGTCATCTAGTAATAGAAGTATAAGGGCCAGCCAGGTGCAATGCCAAGCCTGCCCCGCCTGACCAAGTTCACACATCAATCATCACACATACCTTGTCCTGGTGCTTTTGCTTGTGTTATGCGGCAGCGGCCGGCCGTTAACTCCCCCTAGTGCTTGTGCTCAGTGGCCTCAGCAGCAGAAACACTCCCGTCGCTGCTCCGACTCTGAGTCTGAGTCTGACTCCCTGCCTCGTCGCCAATGCACGTGCTGCAGGCGGCGAGTTAGGAGGAGGAGTCAGACACCAGCACCACGCATGCGCGACTGGTGGCGGGGCGGGGACTGGGAGTGCGGAGTACTTGCTGTTCCTGTTCATGCTGTGATGAGGAAGATTGTTTGAGTCGACAAACTTTAGGCACCCGCATGCCAGATCCGAGCAATGGGGGGCAGGGGTGTGGCGCCGGGACCGGGGGAGGGGGCACCACGTGGACCGGAGCGGTCGGACTGCTCACTCGACTGCTGCGCTTTTAAAAACTCCAAAAAAGGGAAAGCCAGGGGATAGGCGGGGGCACTTTTTGGCGCCCCCCATGTGACCAACCAGGGTGGCGCCCAGGGCACGTGCCCCCCCTGCCCCCCTATAGTTATGCCTCTGTGTCTTTGTGCGTATCTCCAAATAAGAGACAGGACATGCCCAAATGATTTAAATTCAGGCCAAAACTTAAAATAATGTCGGCACCAGTCCTGGTGGTAGAGGCAGTGCAAGACTATTGCCTCCACCTCCAGGTGAACCAACCAGGCTTCAAGATCAGTAGGATCTTGACGTAGGAGCATCAGCTACTTCTGGGTACAGCCAGACAATGGGGCAAACGGGGTGGTAGGGAGGTACACTGCCGCCCCAATGGACTTTTAGAAAATTAGCACTGGTGGGGGAAATGTGGTTGTGGCAGTGGGGGGGAGGATAAGTGCACCCTCCCCCCACCCTTAAAGTTATCCCCCCCACACACTGTTGAATCTGCCCCTGACAGTTCCATGCACATCCCTACCATGGTGCATGGCACCAATAAACACACTGAAACAATATTCTTGGGAGAAATGGCCATAGTTTTATCATCAATTTAAAGAGATGGGTTTTGATGTTGCAATTCCACCCCCTGCAGTGAAGGCCTAACCTCAGCTGGACAACTCGTCCTTCATCAGCCTTATGGGGCGACACATCCTGGATCGGAGCCTGGCATCTGGATGATGCTGATACCTCCTCCTCATTGCCAACTCAAAGGGTCAGGGCCCTTCCATGGACTTCAACCGCCAAGCTACTCAGCTTTTGAAGTTGTGAAGTCCTTGAAGCAGATATGGGTGTGAAAATGTAGTCAAAAAGCCCCCCTTTGCAATAATAGCCCTACCTACTTCTCTGTTCACCTTCCACCAGATTCTCTCAACTTCTTTCAAAATTGATACATCCCTCCATACTCTGCGCTCATACTCAGCAAATTGTCCTACACTATGACAAGCCAGGGAATCAACTCTCTAATTGTTTTGAAGACTACCATAACCTGCAGACTCAGAGATATCCCAGTTCATTGGGCCAAATCATTGGCCACCCTCCCCCGCCCTTAAAGTTATCCCCCCGCTGTCAAACTGGCAGAACCACTGGTCAGTCGAACTATTTTGAAGGCCCATAAAGGGCCTTCAAACTGGTTCCATGCACGTCCCTACTTGTGAGTGTGGGGGTAATGTAGCCACCCAACGGCCTTGTACTGAGGGGGTGTCTTTTTGCCCCAACCCCACATTTGCAGGCAGGGGGGTTGACAGGGATAGGCTCTGCCGGGGGTTGGGCTTGTTGAACCATTTTGGCTGGCCCGCACCCTCCCAGGCTCAGTCTTGTTTGAGTGGGATCTCCCTCCTTCCCTCCCATTCTGATCAGACCACAGGTACAGAACAGGCTTCTGCTGGCCATCCTTTTGGAGGCCGAATAGGAATTTTGTGAACCTCACCTGATTGGCCTTGTGTGGGTTAGGTTTTTTCACCTACTCAGTTCTGTAAATAATTTCTAGTTAGCTTAGTTAGATCAAAACAAGCAGGGGCAGTGCAGGTGGTGTTCAGCAGCAGTTTGGGGTTACACTGGTGAACATTCTTGGGCTACTTAAATCACGCAAGTGTGGGATCTGTCCTTAGAGGCTTCGCGGTTCAGGGGCTACATTTCATGCCTGCTTGAGGACTTCACAGCTTCAAAGGCTGTGCAGCCTGGAGGCATGAAGTCCATGAAAGGACCCTGACATTTTGGGTTGGCAATGAGGAGGAGGTATCAACATCATCGTGATGCCAGGCTCCAAGCCAGGGTGTGTCGCCCTTAAGGCTGTTGAAGGACTAGTTGTCCAACTCCTGCTTAGGCTAGGCTCACACTGCAGGGGGTGGAGTTTCATCCCAAAATGAAGTTCTTTAAATTGATAATAAAGCTGTGACCCTTTCTACCAAGATAATTGTTTCAGTGTGTTTATTGGTGCCATGCTTGTGGTTGTGGAGGCAAATTGTTGAATCTGTTTGGTTTGTGTATATAATGTTTTATGCAGTAGCTGTTTTTTCTGGTGATCTCTGACTGTAATAAAGGCTGAATAAATAAATCACTTAGATCACACACACACACACACACACACACACGGTTCTAATTGGATCAATACCTCCTCATTGGTCAGAGTTATATCTGTTAGAGAAAAGTATTTCTTTTAGCTATACAGAAAATGCCTCTTCAGAATGGAAATTAAAATAAGGACAAAAGCCATTTTATTTTCATAAAATGAGAATTCGACAGGTAACCCTGTTAGTTGGCATTCCTACATGATATTTGATCATTTGGCATACTTTTTGTCATGCACATGTGGAAAAAGAATGTTCCAACAGCTGATGACAGTTAGTTATTATGATCCTAATGCTGCTCTCAATCAGTTGCTGGCATTTTCAACATATGTAGTTAGAGTTGTCCTCTAGTGTGATGATAAAACAGATATTGTTTTTCCTGGCATCAGACTTTGGAAGGTGATAGCACTGTAACACAAGCAACATAAAACAGAACAAGCTAGATGATTAACTATCTAGAGATAATCAATCTTTACACAAAAGCACCACAATGGAAACTTTGAAAATGCACAATATTCTTAAAGCTTAAATTTCTGTCCAGCTTGATATGAAATTATGCCTTTTTTTCAATTTTCAAGGGAGAATGTCACCATGTGGAGACCTTTCCCTTTCATCTTCCTGTGATTCAGCTTTCATAAAGAGGTGCCTCCATCTCTGCCCATCAGATGCACTTATTCAATTATGTGGATTTCTGGAAGATGAGCTGTAACGTAAAGTGGACTTTCACAAGAATGAAACCCCATTAAATCCTAATCTGAAGAAATGTGCAAATATGGGAAAGAATGTAACTTAGTGGAAGAGTATTATTTGCACCCAGAAGGTCCCAGGTTCATTCCCACTCATTTCTAGGTATGGTGGGGAGATACCCCTGTCTGAAACCCTGGAGGACCACAGCCAGTCAGTATAGACAATACTGAGCTAGATGGACTAATGGTCTGGCTCATTTTAAGGCAATGTCCTCTAAAACTGGTGCTGTCGCTAAACTTTGCTAAGCTGAAAAGCCTTATCCAAAAACCTGAGGCTTGTCAGAGTAATACTATAAATGAGTCTCTGGGAGATGAGAGACAGAGGTGCTCAGATTCATTCATATCTTCCATCTTCCAAAATATATGATTGGCTCTGGGATCAGTGTTGCAACCTTAGGTTCTGGATTGGCATAATGTAAGGAACTGCATACAGTGCTCTTGTTTGCTCAGATATCACACACGTGTACATGTGTGTTTTCTTTTTAGGTTAACTACATAAACTCATTCCAGAGCTTAGCTCTGGAAAAAGATAAGGCGGGGGGTGTGTGTGTGTGGAAACAACATAATGCAGCAATTGTGCCTGTTCACAAATAATCATGTAAACTTACAGAAATGCCATGATGAAAATAATAAAATGATTCGCTGCAATTGCTCCAGTGATGTTCTTGCTTCTCAATAAAACCCCACATGGTAAATCAGAACAACAGTAGTTTGTTTCATTTTGCAATGTCCGACTACATGTCCCTGTCCCCTTTACCAAGCTTGGCTGGACTTACCAGGTCTGGCCTCAGAGCAGAGATGGGGAGGGGGTTGAACATCACCCTGTGCCTCCTTCGTCCCATGCTGCTTGCTCCTTGTATATGCCCCTCTCTAGGGGCCCCTGACACACACCACCAGCCAGCCTCTCATCCCTGGCCAGCTCCTTATATGCCTCCTCACAAGCCACGCATCGCCCGCCCTCAATTATTGGGCCAATGTCCCCCTTTATTCCCTGTAATTGTCTACCCTTTAAGCTGCTGCCAATGTCTCTCCCCCTCCTCCTGCTCAGACCTCCTCCCTTCGGGAGGCATGCTGCTGATGTTATCTTCTCCCACTTCCCCTTCGGCTCTTTCAGGGCTCTGGCCCTCCTTCACTGGAGCCAAGTCCCTGCCCATTAGCAGTCTTCCCTCCGCTTCTCCCCAGCTGCCACCCATCCCTGTCTCCTTGGGAACCCTCACCACTACATCTTCAGAGATAAGGACAGCCGGCCTCGCTGGACATGCAACATAACCTTCCTCATTTCATTCCATACTGAACCACCTTTCCACCTCATGATTCAGAAGTTGTTGGGGTAGACCTGTCACTTTCTGGTTGGAGGCCTTTCATTTAGCTGTGCCTAATATCTAAGGCTGAAAGCAACTGGCTTATCATTCAGTTATATTGTTTTAGTTGTTTAAAATCCATATTCTAATTATGTAGAACCAGAATATGTGAATATTTTCAGTGACAGAAGGGAAGCTTTACTGAGTTTAAGGCACAATGATTGTGATTGCTTATCTGATACACTGGTAAAAAAAAAAAGCCTCTTGTTCAAAGTGAAAAGGTGCGTTCTTTAAACATGACAGAATTTCATCCTCCTGTCTAGAGTTGGGTAATGATATATTCTGTGCAAGCGGCAATTGATCGAGCTATCTGAAACTTCAGGGTTAAGAGATCTTGACTTTTCTAATGACTTTTCTTTACCAGTAAAGTCACCACCATATTACAGTTTGACACTGAAGATGTCAGATGCAGCCAAAGCAGTAGTACCAATAATCTAACAATTTGCTGCCAAGTTCTTAGAAAAATGTTGGGGGAAAGCATGTCTTGGAAAATAGTCACGCCAATACAAGACAGCATTCTGTTAGAGTTTAATATTTCAGATTTTAAATATTATGTTAATTGTGTCTATGGATTGGATAATTAAGAGGAACGCACCTGATCATTGCTGCATATAATAAGGAAAGTATTCTCATCTAAGTCTGAAAAGGCAAATTTATTGTATATGTGAAGAGCCAAAACCTACAGAAATAGATCTGTAATTGGTTGCCATAATTCCTGCTATTTGCTATCATGATTAATTATATTTGGCTTCTGTGTGGCTTCAGGAACAGCTGTACTTTGATAAAGCCCTCAAATACTTAGACAAAGGCCCATAGCATATAAACATATGAAGCTTCCTTATAATAAGTCAGACCACGGATCCATGTAGCTCAGTATTGTCTACACTGGCTGGCAGCTGCTCTACAGTGTTTCAGACAGAAGTCTTTCCCAGCTTTCCCTGGAGATGATATGGAAACATGAAGGACTAAGCCTGAGGTCTTGGTCATGAATCTGCCACTGAGCTTAGGCCCAGGAGGCAAACACTGTACACGGGGAGAGAGTCTCCCTGGGATGTGGAAGGAACATCAGGTGCAGTATTACTTTTCATGAGAAGAAGCTGTATTAGATTCTGGTGACAACCTGAGATGGGGACCTTCTTTGTTGTTGTCCCTAGGTTGTGGAACACACTCCCCATGGATATAAGAGGATTGTCTTCGTTGGAGGCCTTCAGGGAGTTATTTGCACATGGCTTCATGCTGCGGGGTAAATGTTGAGCACAGCCACTTCGAACTACACTCGTGGCATTGAGGGAAGCAGCCCCTCCCCTCAGGTTTTGTTTTGAAACAAGTTCACATGGCATGCTCCATGTTTCCCTTTTAGCTGGTGTAGGGGGGGGGGGAAAGAGCTTCCTAAAGAATGATATCTGCATTTCTAAAGGGAGCATCCCTCTTATCATGCTAATGATCCCACAGCAGTGCCACTCCCTATTTGCTCTGGCATTTTCAGAAAAGGTAGCTTAAAACCAGCATTTTAAAAATCTGGACATATGTCGAGATAAGCTAGAATTCTCATCACAAAGTCCAATTTGTGTGTGGAGTGAATCCAAGAATCTTGAAGGGACTTCTGCGTAAGTTTGGCTGGTGTGTGAATGCACACACTCTCTTCTGAAGGAGATTCGGGGTAGGAGCCCTGTGTGTAAAGCCTCCAGGAGAGCCATAAAGATCCATCTTTTTAGCCTGGCTTTGAATGAGATCTACTTTTAATGTTATCTCTCGTTTTAATTGTAATTTGCTTTTAACTGGTTTTTGAACTTAATTGTTTGTTTTTCATTTTACTGTAAACCGCCCTGAGCCACCTTTGGAAGAGCAGTATATAAATCAGATAGATAGATAGATAGATAGGTTGGGTGGGGAGGCCTAAAAAGTACATTGGCACATAAGGCCCCTTAAATACCAGTTTGGTGTAGGAGTGAGACTTGCCACTGCACTCTTGTGAGGTTGTAACCACCTCTACTGTATATATCAGGGCTGCACAACTTCAGCCCTCTTGCAGACGTGGGCCTACAATTCCCATCATCCTATAGGCCACTGTGGGATGATGGGAATTGTAATTTTGACAAGAGCTGGCAGGCCAAAGTTGTGCAGCCCTACTCTATACTTTTGTTGTAACTGTTTTTGTTGTAACTGATGGAAAGATTCCAGGAGAGAGAGAGAGGGAGAGAGAGAGAGAGAGAGATGGTATGTAGAAATTCTGTGAGTGAATTTGAATTTGTAAACATAAGGGACAGCAAGGAGAATAAGTGGGAATCATTTTGATATGTTGTCATTTTGTATCTGCTGTTGATTGTTCTTTTATTGATACTGATTCTTAGAAATTTGCTGAGGTTTGTTTGGGGTTTTTTTAGGCCCCTTAAATATCACTTAGTGGCATAAAGGCAGCATATAAATGTTTACAAAAGTGTATATATTGAAGGGAGCAGTAGTTATAGATTTGGAGGAACAGAAGTCATGGGTAGGGATACAATGGGGAAATAAGGGATAAAAGCACTTTCCTGAAGTTATGCTACATTTGATAAATAAGCATCTCACTAATGCAATCACTATGGTTGATCCTGTGTCCTGTCAGCGGCACAGCTGAATGCAGGATCTGAGCTTTTATCGGATTACTCAAGTCTGAAACAGTAAAAGTATAATATTTAATTTGTGCCTGTGTTTAATTACAAAACAGAGCACAGAGTAATCCTGGAGAGTTATCCAATACCTCACTTTGAAATAAAAGCTAATCTATTCTGCCAAGTGGAACAAGAGAAGCAGATGAGCCAAATTCATAATCAGTTGCTTGTTCCCTGGCCACAGCAGTTCTACGTCCTACACATGTCTCATGCTGTTTCTTTCAGAAGATGTGTGATGAAGGAGAAAATTGGCTTGGAATTATTCTACTCTCACTGTCAAGAGATATTTAGGAATAGCCGACTTCCAGACTTCTTCCATAGATGTGGGAAACAATTGCCATCTTAAAGCTGGCTCTTATGTTACATTAGGAGTATTTTTAGTAAATCTCTATATATATTTCACATGCATAATATAGGATATGGCTCAGTAGATACTGTACAGAATACAGCCACTTCTAAATCTGATACAGTGATACATCTATATCTTTATATCTGTATCTATATATTCACACATATACATTTGCATACACACCCTGTATATATCTAAAAGGTTGAGTGTTGAGACATTACACTTCTGGGTAAATATTAAGGTGGCAATGTTCCTATATATTCTATATTCCTATAACTTGCCTTTCTAAACAGTAAAATCCTGAAGGTGACTAACAGTAACAACAAACAAACAGGTCTTCCTCCTACCTTGCTTCCACTCAACAGAAAATTGGTAGCACACACAGCTTCCAATCTTGGGTAGAATACAGTTTTTGATTGTGTGAATGACCTCACTGACTCACATACTGCACAGCAGGCTGCCTGGCTAAGTGACATACATGCTCACTGATTCCACAGCACTGCCATGGCTTGTGAAGGCAGAGAGGCTCTGTAGGCTCTGTACCTACCAAGGAGTGCCCATATGACAAAGTTACTCACCAAAGGCTCTTGAGTGAACTTAGCAGTCATGGGATAAAGGGACAGGTCCAGTTGTAGATTGGTAACTGGTTGAAGGACAGGAAACAAACTATAGGAATAAATAGACAGTTTTCACAATGGAGGGAATTAAGAAGTGCGGTCCCCAGGGATCTGTACTGAGGCCAGTGCTGTTTAACTTGTTCATAAATGATCCAGAAATTGGGGTAAATGATGAAGTGGCCAAATTTGCAGATGGCACTAAACTATTTAGGGCAGTAAAATCCAAAGCAGATTGTGAGGGACTCCAAAAGGATCTCTTCAAACTGGGTGAGTGGGCAACAAAATGGCAAATGTGATTCAATGTAAGCAAGTGTAAAGTGATGCATATTGGAGGGAAGAAACAATAACCCAACTTCACATATACATTGATGGGGTCTGAACTGTCAGTGACTGACTAGGAGGGAGGTCTTGCGGTTGTGGTGGACAGCTTGTTGAAGTGTTGACTTGGAGTGCAGCAGCTATGAAAAAGGCTAATTCCATGCTAGGGATTATTAGGAAAGGCATTGAAAATAAAAATGCTAATATTATAATGCACTTATACAAATCTATGGTGTGGCCACATTTGAAGTATTGTGTACAGTTCTGGTCACTGACTGTATCTTAAGAAGGACATTGTAGAACTGGAAAAGGAGCAGAAGGGTCCAACCAAGATTGTCAGAGGCCTGGAGCACTTTCCTCATGAAGCAAGGCTGCAGAATCTGGGGCTTTTTAGTTGGGAAAAGAGTCAGCTATGGGGAGACATGACAGAGGTTTATAAAACTATGCATGGAATAGCGTTCCTAACTCACAGCACTAGAACCAGGTTTCCACACAGCACATAATTAACCTATTGAATTCTCTGCCATGGGATGTGGTGATGGCCACTAGCTTGGATGGCTTCAAAAGTGGTTTGGACGAATTCATGGAGGACAGGTCTATCAATGGCTACTAGTTTAATGGATATAGGCAGCCTCCAGCCTCAGAGGCAAGATGCCTCTGAATACCAGTTGCAGGGGAGCAACAGCAGGAGAAATTGTGTGGGCGTCTCAGAGGTATCTGGTGGGCCACTGTGGGAAACAGGATGCTGGACTAGATAGGCCTTGGGCCTGATCCAACCGGGCTGTTCTTATGATCCAGAAGGCCATGTGCAAGGTGACAATGGGCAGCAAGGACAGAAATAGCTCATCCGAGGTGGCGGGTGGGGGAGGGGAGAAATGGCTGGAGAGCAGAACCTGGTGAGATCTCATGCAGCTTGGGGCAAAACAACCTCTTGCAAGACCCTTTTATGCTCCCACAAAATTGCAGCTGGTGTATTGAGCTACATAGGCTGGAATCTTCCCTGGTAGCCCCAGTCCTCCCTTTAAACGCTTATTCTTCCTTGGTGTTGGCTCTCTCTGCTTTAAAGAGCCAGCACCAAGGAAGACAAAAGGTCTAAATGGAGGACTGTGGTTACCAGGGAGCCTCATCTTCTTTCCTCGTGCTTCTTGCAAGCTTTGTCAGGAATTAAGGAAAGGTTCTCTTGCAAAGCCTGCAAGGGTCAGCTCAGTCCCAAATAGGTGCTCTGATGGTAGCAGCAGGGGTGTATTACCACTCGATTGGTGCCACAAGAAACTGCTGCCTGAGATGACCTTCTCGCTTTGCCTCATGAAAGAGGAGCTCCTGGTAACAGTGTATAGGCTAAACAGCTTTTATTCATGAATCTCATACACAATGCATTACTGAGTGATACTGGAGGGAGATCACAGTGGTCAGACAGGCCATATGTAAAGCCTGTGTTGGAGCTCAACATGGAAAAGAATATTCACTACCACTTGTGAATTGTCTTTGTTTGTGGGTGATTTCATTTATTTATTTGTTATTTTTCTATGCTATCTGCTTTGAGAACTTTTGTTGAATAGCGGTATATAAATATGTATTGTTGTCATCATAGAAACAACAGAGAACAAATGTCTGAAGGGGGAAGTGCTGTTACCACGATTGCCGGTCCTTCTGTTAGCAGCAACCCCAAGCCTTTCAGTGGCCATCACAGTTACAGCGCTTCCCCCTTCACACAAACAGCTCCATAACCATGATCGTTTGGCAGGAGTGAATGAGTGACAGCTTCTGAGCAGGACTTCCTCCCTGTTTTTGCTGCTGTAAGCATGAACACCATCATCATTGAGGTGAGATGAGTAACAGCTAGAGAGGCCTGTAGATGTTACTTATGGTAACTTCTGTTTACTGTGATTCTGCACATCTGGTGTAGTAATGTTGATGTGGTAATTCTTCCTGTGCGTTTGTGAATTATCGTGCATGAAACTTTAAACCATGCTATCAGGTGGGTGCAACCCACCAAAAGTGCTAGTATACAACCTGTGTTTGTTTCAATGGATCATGAACAGCAGAAATCCTTTGGGAGTAAATTAGGTGTTACATTTCAGAAGTATGTGGTGGATTGCTCTCACAAGATCTTTTAATCAAGTTATTTTAATATGAGCTGAAGACTGACTAGTGAAAAACACATGTTTGTTTTATATGTCAGCGATTAAATGCATTTTGTCTTGATGGAATTTTGACCTCTAGAAGCTTATTAAAATTTTGCAACAAAGTATTGTCTATTTTTATCTATTAGGTACCTTTAAATAACATTTTAATGAAAAAGTACAAATATTTATACCATGGGGTGGGGGGAGAACTAAAAGAGCACTGAACAGGAATTTTGATTCAGAACTTAAAATGATGATAAATGTTACAGGGCAAGAGAAAATTAAGCCAACTTCATTATGACTGCTGGACAAATTCACTTATTGAGCATTAGGCAGGAGGATTAACAAACAGTGCATGATACTGAACAGATTACATAAAATAAAGAAGCTCAACATTTAATCTCAAAAATGTATTGCATCTCATGGCTTTTTATCTACTCTATTTTCTTTCCTTTATCCTGTTGTTGGCCTTCACCTTTACTCACAAGGGCAGATGAATACCCATCTCTGAATTTGATGCGCGTACTGCTCTGTAATCTGTGTTTCCTGCAGTTTTCCCCCCTGGAGGTCATTACTTTTGAAATGTCTTCATCTTCTTCCACTGTAGGACTGATGATCCTGAATATGTTTGAAAATGTATCCCTAAATGCTGAGATTATTCCTCCATGCTATCATTATTTTACATGACTCCAAATAAAAAGTAAGTTTTGTCCCTTACGTTGTCTGAAATTATTATTTATGTACATATATTATTTGTTTTGTTTTGTTTTATTGAAAATTTTAAAAAGTAGTACAAAACCTCCTTTCTGTCCTTATATAATCACAATGTTTATTTCAGTATACTATAGATGTAGTCTGTCTGTTTTTCTTCCAACTGAAGCAAAAGCATGTACTTTAAATATTTCTAACTCAACTTTCTTGATGCTCAAAGCAGCAAGGCGACTCTATCATTCTGAGTAAAACCAACTGCTCTCCCCTTTGAGAACTTTATTTCCTTACAAATATTTATATTAGGAGCCACTTGGAGACCAGATTATTAATTTTTTTAATATGCTGTAAACTGTTCTGAGCCTATGGGGATAGAGTGGGATATACATCTAAACAAACAAACAAGTAAACAAATCGTCTCTGATAGATGTGTATTTGGCCTCTGTTCGTGAAGTTCTAAATAAGGAAAGCCCACCACTGCATGAGGTGATCTGTTCCACTGTCAAACAGTTTTTACAGTTGAAAATTTTCTTCTTAATGTACACCATAAATCTGCTTACTTTCCTAATCCTAAACCATTGGTTCCAGTCCTGCCCTCAGAAGCAACAGAGAACAAGTCTATTTTTCTTCACTGTGACAGCCTTTCAGATGTGGAGATGGTTATATCATGATGTGGCACTGTCCCAATGAACAGCAGTGAGAAGTATGCTGTAATAGTTGGGTCATTGGAAGCATAGGGACTTGCAAGAGGTGACAGTGAGGGGTGGGGAGATTTTGCAAGGGAAAGCAAGGCAGCAACAGGGTGGCAAATGGATTTGCAAAGGCATGTACTTTGCGTTTGTCTCTTGAATAACATTGTTTTCAGTTCTTTCAAGGTCATTCTGAATGTTATTCCTGTTTCCCGAGGTGTTAGCTGTTCCCTTCTGTTTTGTGTCATGGCAGATGGCAGGAGAATTTCCTCCAACCCTTTATTCAAATTACTGAGAAATATATTTAAGAATACTGGACCCATTAGAGAACTCTGTGGTGCCCACTTGAAACTTTTATCCATGTTGATGAGGAGCTATGGATGATCAGTCTTGGAGTAAAGTTTTCTAACCAGTTGTTAATCCACTAAATGGTGTTATAATCTAGCCCACATTTGACCAGTTTGCTAACAAAACAACATTGTCAAATGTTTTGCTAAGGCGACTTACTCCTCCTGGCATCCAGTGCAAAGTTTCCCCACACTACCACTTCTAGCATTGTCACTGAAACTCTCCATGGCAAATGAGATGGACATTATGGCCACAGTAGCAGTAAGAAGCCATTGCCGGCAATTTGTGCATGGTGCTTGCAACATGTGCTCCAGATCTGACTGTTGCAACTAAGTAATTTTGCAGCAACAGGGCTTGGAGGATTTCATAGACTGTAAAAGACTTTGGAGATCTTCTAACCCTGATTAGTGCAGGCTGTCCTGCAGCATCCCTGAGAGATGGCCATGCTTGAAAACCTCCAATGAAGGAACACTCACCACTGCACAAAGTCAACTGTTCTACTGTCAACAGTAAAAAAATTCTTCCTAATGTCTAGTCCAAAAATATTTCCTTGCCATTGTCTGGCCAGTTCTCCTCTCACGCTGCTTGGGAGTGTAGGCAAGGGTGGTTCAGACCTCAGAGTACAAAGAGGAGGGGGTTATATGCCACCCAAATCCTCCTCCTTTGGTGCTTGCTGGTCTTTTTGTCTGCTCCTCCCCAGAGGTCCAGGACACCACCAACCCAAGATAGGCCGCTCATCACTGGCCATCCCCTTTATATGCACCCTCGCAAACCCTGCACCTCCCACCATCCTGGTATGGGCCACCACCCTCCTTTATTCCCTTTAACAAGCTTTCACTCTCTACAGCTGTGTTATGACCCTCCTTTGTTCCCTCTCCCTCCCACTCTGGCCCCTCTCCCCTCACAGAGTGCCTCCTCTGCAGTTCACTCTTGGAGCACCTCCTCCACAGCTCACTCCACAACTCACTCTGCAGTTCACTCCTTGCTCTGGAGGAGATGGCTCTACAGCTGGGGCCTCCTGTTGGTTCGGCCCAGTTTCAGCCATCAGGGCCTGGCTTTTGCCAGCTGGCTTGTCCCCTGACTTTCTTCTCCGGCTGTCGCCTGTGGCCCTGCCTTTGCCAAGGACTCAGCAGGTCCGTCTTAGAGGAGGAGTTGTGGATGGCGGGCGGTTGTGCAGGACAGCCATTTCCACTGGCTCTAGTCCTGCCCTCAGGAGCAACAGAGAACAAATCTGCTGCTTCTTCTAAGTATATCCTTCAGATATTTGAACAAGGTAATCTTATCTTCCTTTAGTTTTCTCTTCTCCAGGCCAAACATACCCAGCTCCCTCTACTGTTTCCAAGACATGGTTTCCAGATCTCTCACTGTCTTGGTTGCCCTCCTCTGAACCCATTCCAGTTTATCAACATCCTTCTTAAAATGCAGGTCCCAGAACTGGACACAGTATTCCAAATGAGTTCTGATTTGGATTTTAAATATCACAGAAGAGTAACTTACTAAACACTTCCATCTTTTTTTTTTCTTCCCGGCTCTCTCTGCCATGAACTCTGCTGCTGCAGATTGTCATAGCCACTGAAGCAATTGAAATATTCACATTTGCACCTGAAATTAAAAACTGTATTCTTGTCTCATTTCAAATGACTTGTACCAACATTATCCAAGTCATTGCAGGTGGTCTTCCGAGTAGCTACTGAAAATACCATTTTAAAGATAAACCTACATGTGCTTATACTTCAAATGACTGTTTTTCATTCACCAAATCAAGGGCAATTCATCAGCACTCAATCACAATGTTGTCATTTTTCTTCTGGTTTTAACACAGAGCCCTGAAAAGTATTGTATTATTTATGTTGGCATTTAATATTAATATCTTGCTTTGAACAAAGCATTTGGGTACCAGATCAATTAATGACTGTCATCCATCATTGAAATTATCAATGGCGGTTGATCTCATATAAAGAACAATATCATCTGCATGCAAATAAGTTAGCTATTGCTGCTCATGTATAGCACATCATTACAAGATATATGAGATGTAGACACTGAGCAAGACCTTCATTTCCACTTGATGTGGTATGCTATTCTAAATATTTTAAAAATCAAATTATCTTATCATTATCTTATAATTAAATGTTTAAATTATCTCTCTGTGGTTGTGTATTTGCATACACATGTACATACATACATATTTGCTAGATGGTGGACGTGTATAGTCTACAGGAGAAAATACCCATGTGCTTTGTTTAGGTTGTCCTTTTGTTCCGGGAAGTCCTGAACTGTGCCAACACTGAAAGAATTTAAGAAAGGTCACTCTACAGCTGGATAGTCAAAATAACAACATATAGAGGCTATTCTCAGGTTTGCTCCCAATCCCAGTGCTTCTCCACCGGGTAGCCTGGGTTTTAAACCTAGGGTAAAAGTGAGGTAGGAGGACATGTGGGCACTTCCTACCTCACCACCAGTTCATGGGGGTGAGCAGGATGCCAGCAGCCATCTAGTTCATAGAGGCCGGGGAAGGAGTGTACTGGCAGCTGGGAGGTATCCCAATACACCATGCACCCCAATGCATCATGCACCTGTGGATTAACCGGAGGTCTGGATGACACTTCCTCACCCCCCCTTCACTCTACCAATTGCTGCCATGGGGGTGTGTGGTATGGCAGAGGATCATATGGGAGAAGGTAGGTAGGATCCTGCCTCCCCACCTGCCCCAGCTTCCATGTGAACAACCTTATAGAGTGTTTAGCTGTTTTTTTTAAAAAAAAAAATTGCCCTGGTTGTACAATACAAATGTGCATTATCACCACTCCACAGTCTCAAATGGACACTGGTGGTTTTGCCTCACCTGACATTAGGGAAGGCATGAAGCTGCAGGGATTGACGGAGCATTCTGTGGGGGCTTGACAAATTGCAAGACTTGGTGAGCATCTACCGCTGATGTCTCAATCTTCATTTGAGCAGCTCTCCCCTCCCCTTCCCTCTGAGTATGGAATGGATTTTGCTGGTCATGCTTGTAGGGATCAAATAGATTTTTTATGTTTTGCTTTCTGATAGGTTGGCCAGATCTGGAAGTGTTTTCACCTAGTCCATTGTGTCCCCAGTTTTTATAGAAGGTTAGAACTGCAAGGTTCCATGCAGGCAGGAAGTAGGTGCAGGGTTGGTTGGTTGATTGATGGGTACCCTGTATAGTTCCAGCACATTTTTACACACATACATTTGGAATTCCATGTGGGACGAGGGGCTTCTCAGAAGCAAATTTTGTGGGAGAGAAGTGAAGAGCACGTACAGTTAAGCGCTCCTTTCTTTTCTGTTCCACCTCTTCACTTCATATCATAACCTGATGCACATGTTGGAAGAGGGGGTGGTGGGGACGGGCAATTGAGATTAATTAGGAGCATCTATATGTAAAAAAAACTTGGAGGCTTTGTGAACTAAAGCTCAGCTGTGATTAACCCAAGCTGAGGACTGCTAAGAAGTGGGCGGGGGGGGGGAACATAAATCTCTCGAAGTGACATATGACCTTTGCCAGAGGTATGGCAAAAATTGCTGAACAAGATGCTCCTGGTACAGCTGCACTTTTTGATACTTCAGGAACATTGGTAATAAAGAGGGTTATTGTCTGAATATGTACCTGGAAAAGGGATAACAATGATGGCAACAGAGCCAGAACTGGTACCCATGATATGAAGACACAGCTCCAGACAGACCCCACTTATTTTTGGACAAAGAGGTGATGAGGGGACTTTGATAGACCCAATGGGTATGTAGCACCTGAATGGGAAATGGGAAATTTTGGGTCACCTCTTCTAATCGCCATCTCCAGAGGAAGGAGAACATCTCCGGTCAGGGGAAAAGATACAAAAGTCAAAGAGAAAAGGCAGCCAAGCATATTCCTGAGAGTATCTCTTCATTGGTGCAGGTCCTCTAGCATCTTTCCCCCTCTTCTCAACTTTTTATTTCTAGTATGCAGATATTTATTTTTCCTGAGCTGCATGTTTATGATTATTGGAACTAGTCCACGTTTATATTTGAAAAAAGAACATGCTGGTTACAATAAACCTAGTTACGTAGAAGTTATTAAGTTCTCTTATCCTTACTTTACATACTGGCAATATGAAAACAACCAAACATGGATACAGGTTGCCAGTAATCAGAGTCATTTTGGCAAATCTATCCAGACTCTGTTTAAGCAGCTTGATAATACAGATCAGCAGCCTGAGACATAAGATTATTCATGACAGACATCAAACGAACCACATCCTTTCTCAAAATGCATTTCCCATGTAAATAGCATCCATGATTACATCACTTATTTTTATTTAATTCGCCACCTAAGTGAATCATGAAAAACTCATCATTAAACTCATTAAGCATCTGAGTAGTACAAGGTGTGTGTGTGTGTGTGTGTGTGTGTGTGTGTGTGTGAATCTCTCTCTCTCTCTCTCTATATATATAATATATATGAATGATTCTTGACGTTTTGTATTTTCGTGTTAGAAGGAGGACAATAATGTTTTCTTGTACATATTACTGGGACTCAGTGATTTGTGTCACTCAAAATCATGTGGGTTTTTTTCCTTCTCCCCAAACCATGTAAATTGTCACATGCCCTTTGTGTAACTTTTTTTTTGCTCTATCAATATTATATAATGAAAATTATCTCTTTCATTTCTAGTTATACATCCTAGGGATATCTCTGAGTAGAAAATAAAAATTCTTATTCTAATTTGTTTCTAATTGTCAAACAATTTTAAAAGCTTGTTTTTCTATTAATAACAGGGCAGTGACCCATGAAAACATCTGGGAGTACTTTAATCTAATCTAATTTTCTTAGGTTGTTCTTCTAATTCCAAGGCAATTAGAAAATGGTAGATCTTTTTATAATGAAATGCTATAGCATCATTTGTAAGCTGTGGTTGTCTTTCTTATTATTTTGTTCTTAAAACTAAAGAGTAATGAATCCAGTTAATTTTAAACTCTCTCAAGTAATTAATGAGACCTTAAAAAAAAGCATCTACCGCTGATTACCAAACTTGCTTAATGCTTGAAATTCAATGTTGATTTAGTGAAGGACATTCAGGACAGCAGTGTAATAGAGAAAGGTCATATCAGTATTTGTTCATTATTCATTGCCCTCCATATTCAAGCCAAGTACTCTGGTCGCCAGGAGTCCACACCAACTCGACGGCACAACTTTACTTTACTCCAAAGTAGTCCCACTAAAATCAGTGGAATGAAATGTGCTGAGAATGGCAGCCACTGTCCTAAAGGTGTAGGTAGCCAAAGAAATTTATATAATTTGTACCATAAGTCTATCTCCTCTCATCGTTAAGAAGGGCTATAGACTAGGTAGTGACTGACATATTGGAGCTCTATAAAGGTGTGTGTTTATGGAGAGGGAGATGTGCATTTTAAAATATTAATTATGCATATAATTTATTTAGGCATTTAAAAGCAGTGTCTGTAATGTTTTTCAGTGTTAGGAGGTCAGAGCAAGAGCTGCACCCTCACAAAGAGGGTGGCGTGAAACTCAGCAAAACACTTGCCTCGCAACAGAGCAAGCACAGATGGAGAGAAGGGAGTGATTTCCACTGTTCTCCCCTGTCTCCACTAGTGCCTTTTGGCTTCCAGAAATATTTCCCTCAAGGGTGCATGACCCTCAGGGACATATTTCTGGGAGCCAAATGGCACTTTTGAAAGGAGGAGAGAGAGCAGTGAAAATTGTTCCCCCACTCTACCTCTATATGCACTCATCTGCAGGACATCTTTCACTGACCTCTTTAGCAGCCTCTCTGTGAGGATGCAGATTTTGCTTTGGCCTCCTAACACTGTGAAACCTGCCAGCCACTGTCTTTAAATGCCTAATATTTAGGTAGGTAGGTAGATAGATAGATGATAGACAGATAGATAGATAGAGTGTGTGTAATTAATATTTTAAAATGCACAGTCCCCTCTCCAGAAACACACACTTTTTGTCGTGATCCTAATCTCTTAGTCACTACCTAGCCTACAGCCTTCTTAAGGACTATAAGAGAGATAGAATGGGCTTGACTCTGTTTCAGAACATGGCCTGAAGATTTATTTCATGCCATGCAATGTCAAAAAATGAAACCTGACTGTGGAGTGAATATTATTGTCATTTGTACACTACCAGTGAAAACTGAATTGTATTTACCTTTCTCAAGTCAACAGAATGTGAAGAGTTGTTATGATGTTGGCATATTTTTGTGATGTAGTTGATGGTGTATCACTGGGAATGCTTCATCATTTTTACAGTTAGCATTACAAATAAGAATAACTTCATAGTATGAAAATAGAACAACCTGAAGAAAAGCAATACCTGGAGTTTCCTCGGTTTTTATCCTATTGATAGATTCTAGAGCAGGGGTAGGCAATCATCCTCAACCACAATTTACTGCCTTTACCCCTGATCTAGAGCTTTTGGTATGAAACTCTGGAAATATTACAAAGAGGGACACAAGTCCTGAAAAGAAAAGAGCAGAAAGCTGGCAGCATGCTATTTGACTTAAGTTAGCAAAGACTTTTAAACAAGAGGTTTTATGATGAAACGAAAAGGAAAACAGAACAGGATCACATATAAATGATTCAGACAGGATTTTGTTACACAGCAACTAATTGAAATACAAAAGAAATTGCCCATTGGACAACAACAATTGTAATGACTGAGCAGTGCAAATCAGTTTGAGGAGGAAATTGACCAAAGTTTGAAGTATGAACACTTTAAATGGATGAGCAGGGCTCTACACCAGAATCACCAGTTCCTGATCTACAGTTCATTTAAACTAAAGTACTTAAATTTAAGCCAGTTTATAGCTTAATGAGCCATATGAGCTTCAGTGGAGGCTCTGTACAGGCTTCTATATCTCAAGGGAGATTAGATCATAAAGTTATGCAGTGGTCAGGGTTCCTGTATCATTAGCGACGATTCATTTGATTGCATCCCAAGGTTGACTTCTTCCCAATGGGAGGAGCTTCTTCCAGAAGAGAGAACATTGCACAGATTGCCAATATGTTTCTATGTGAAATACTGGTAATTAAAGTCTTAAACAACTTAGGCCCAGGGCACTTAAGAAAGCACCTTTCCCTGCATGAACCCCACTATTTATTAAGATTGTCTGGGGAGATTCTTCTGCAGTTGCCACCAGCTCCTCTGATGGCAACCCCGAGTTGGCATTCTCGCTTGCTGCTCGTGGGCACTGGAACACCTTCTCTGAAGAGATGTGGGGTTTGAACTCTCTACTCATTTTTAAAAGGACCTTTTAAAATCAGTTATTTGGTATTGGATTGTCTTAATTTTTAAAATTATTTTAAAGCAATTATTTTTACTGTTATAATTTTAATGCTTAATGCTTAAATTGTAGATTATTATTTTTTTGTAAATTGCCTAGAGATAATTTGAATGGACAGTATAGAAATAGAGTGGATGTATGAATGAATGAATTTCCTCAAGACCAAGAATTCTTCCTCAAGAGAAAGAATAAAAGAATTCATCCTCAAGAGAATTCTTCCTCAAGAGAAAGAAATCGGGGTTTGTTTGTTTTTTAAAGACTCATTCCTCTGCGGAAAGCACCTTCTTTTGGAGGAAGGCAAGCTTTTAGGTTTGCCAGTTCTGACTGAAGCTATTCTTGGATATTCTTCCCCATTATCCGCCCTCCTCCAATATTTTGATCTTTAGAATGTTTTTCATGCTTCCTTTCAGTATCTCCTGGGGATGTATTGATTTCTGAAGACCCAAGACTAATCTTGGAGGACTCACAACCCTACAATCTTTGTATGTAACCAATCCTTCTGTGCTGGAAATTTTCCCATCTCCCATACCTTTTCCCTTCATTGATATTTTGTGCTAGGAGTTTTGCGACCCAGTTCTCATTAAAAGGAGATAAAAGTGATGCCATTTTGTGCCTCCGAATGAGTTGATCTTTTAAAAAACCTGTCAGAGCCTATACTCTTATTTTGTTACAATTTGTTGCGTGCTTTTAAAAAATACATTTTTAGTCAATGCATAGGATCAGCCGCCCATCCTAATGAATTAGTTATGGATTGGTCTGCGTAGCTCATTCTGAAAGTTACAAATTAGTGTTCGGATTTGACAGGACATCCTTGAAGTTCATAAAAAGTATCATCTCTCTCCTCCCCTGATAAGTTTCAAGGTTATCAAAACAAGCATTTGTGCACATGTCAGTCTGTTCAGTCCTTTTAATATTCCTTTCCACATCTAGTTCTATCAGGTTCTTTTCTGTATTATCCTAGTGCTTTAGGAGGCACTTTAAGGACCTTGGTAGCAGAAATATATTGTACATGATGAATTTTAGTGCTCATGGAAGGTGAAGACTGATAGCTCTGGCTAAATGCTGGTATAGTGAGTATCTGTCTTATCTTGGCTTCTTTATAAAGCTCTATCAATCAATGCATCTGAGTCCACATGTAGCATAGGCCTGCATTTCAGGAGCATTATTATTTATTATTATTATGACTCAGAAAAATGTTCTTATTTTAAAGAAGAAGAAAAATCAGTCTCAGGAAGCTGTATTGTTATTATATTGTCAATTGTGATTACTTTGAAGGGTGACCCTAGATTTAACAAGGGGCATTTCCCTGCCTATAGCAAATCAAGTAGCCCTCTGGTAGCTAACCAAAGCAATCAGAATAATTAAGGTACATTTCTAGCATTAGGAAATGAGATATATAATCAAAACAATATTTATGATGTGTCCTACTGAAGACAATCACTTCAAATTATTTAAAATGACTCTCTCATAATTTAAAAGAGCAGTAAAATGTTGTGGCAGCAGCCCCTCAAAGAAGATTTTCCAATTAAAATAAATGGCAGAAGAGACTACTCCATGGAGATCACTCCAATACTGAATCTATTCCAACTCCCCATGATATGTATGGGTGCTCTGGATCATGTTTCTTTCACCCTGCTTCCAACACAGGATTACATTAATTAACATGAGGCACACAATCCAACAAGAAGGTCTCCTTATTGATACAAATAGGAGCCGCATAAGAGTACTGCCATGTTTTTGTGCAGCATTTATTTCCATGAGGCATGTACAAATGGACTTCCCAGTGGATTTGGCTTGAGGGACTCTATCTGGCTCCCTGTCTGCACCTTTTATCTGCATCCTCTAAGAAAAGAAAACTGTGGAAACTCTTCCTAGTGCATGCATAGACATGTTTGCACACGAACATATGATTCTTCTGATTCTGATTGTGGAGTATATTGAGTCTAGATTCCTAGACTCAACTTGGATTTCCCATCTGCAAGCATCTTCAGCAGATTTGCCTATATCTGTGATATTTTACTCTGAAAAGGAACAGAACAGCCTTTGAATTTCATTTGAATTAGAGTCCTAAAGTCTTAGAGTGCTTTTGTAAAATAAAAGTTCATATGTCTCAAAGATGTACATGTTGGAATAGAATTATGATAGCATGACAGAGCCAATCTAGGCTCTTAACACACTTGAGTCCTGAGCACAGAACATCAACCTGTTTCTCAAGCTGAGTAGGAGTAACTGAGATTTCTGTATACCCTGGTGCTTTGTTATTTAGTTTTACTGCTTTGATTTTGTTTTGTTTTACGCTGATTTGTATTGGTGTGTATGTTGACTGGTCACTTAGCATAATAAATTATTACTTACTTACTGTTTCTCAAGCTTCCATTATAGCAAATCTGCAAACTGATCGAAGAGACACCTTTTAAAGTGGGTATTCTCTCATATTTAGCAGGGGGAGAGCAACTGGCTCTATCCAGCCTCAGCATAGCATCTGTCCAGTGGCTGTTGCCTTATGTTTCTTTTTAGATTGTGAGCTCTTTGGGGACAGGGGGCCATCTTCCTTGTGTATTATTTATCTCTCTATGTAAACTGCTTTGAGAACTTTGGTTGAAGAGTGGTATATAAATATTTGTTGAAGTCACAGTAAAGGTAAAGTGTGCCGTCAAGTCGATTTCGACTCCTGGAGCCCACAGAGCCCTGGGGTTTCTTTTGGTAGAGTACAGGAGGAGTTTACCATTGCCTCCTCCTGTGCAGTATGAGATGATGGCCTTTCAGCATCTTCCTATATTGCTACTCCCCAATATAGTACCAGGGGGAATTCAAACCAGCAACCTTCTGTTCGTTAGTCAAGCATTTCCCTGCTGCACCATTAGTAGTAGTAGTAGTAGTAGCAGCAGCAGCACCTAATTTGATCAAAACCAAAGGGAATGGATATAGCTACTACATTAGGAGCTGAGCAAAGGATAGAAGCTGTACTAGTGATTCAGCACTTCTGCAACAGCTTTCACCAGCATCAGTTTATGATATCATTTTGGGTTACCTAATTGTGGTGGTGGTCATTAGCTGCAGGAGGCTCCTTCTTTTTCTGTCACCATTCTGCAGTGATGGCTGAGAACAGAAACACTAAGCATATGCAAACATGTTGGCAGGATTAAGTTGTACAGTTCCATTCCTGATTTTGAGCAACTGATTTCCACAGAAAACCCTTCTTCAAACGTTTCTACGTTCCAGTCGTAGATCAAATATTTCAATACTATCAATTCCTTGCAAGAATACAAAGAGGTTGGTACAACAAATGGTTAATAAAATATCATGAAATTGTAAATGGTTGGGTGCAAAAAGATGAAGCTATCATAAGAACGTAGATGTAGCAAGAATGCACAATGCTTATTCGTGTGTGTCTCATAAGCGGATTTGTAAAATAAAAAAGAGGCAGATTTCATTATAGCTGCCAGAATTTTCAGAATAGGATTTGGAAGTGATGAAACTGTAGCATTCAAGCCAAATCCAATTTCCCCCCATCTTCATAGCAAATTTTGTAAGTCTTGTTTGACTGCTGTTTTGAAAGTGTCCCAGCTATAGCTAATGGTCCATTCAATTAGCTAGAACTGCTCTCAGTTTAAAAACAGGCCCTGCAGATAAAAACTCTATATTTCTGCTAACAGCCATTGTGGAACTGTGGCCACCTTCGGACATAGCGTGAAACTGCAAGTTGACAAACCTGAAGTTAACTACTGAAATCAAGAATCACACCACAGATTATTGTTCAACCGTGGTTCAGTAACCTCGGGCTTCTGGGACGAGGAGCCCCTCCATCTTCCTGATCCACCAAATCCCAATGAGCCGTGGGCCACTTGCATCACCAAACTGCTGGCAGGGCATCAGGACATTGTTAGGGCAGCTGCCATTGGCCCTGATCTCCAGTGGGGATGCCCAGTGCAATCATGCCTTTTTGGCCTTGACGGCCACCTTTAGCGGAGCAAAGACATTTAATTTAACCACTTCTTTGCTGCACTGGCAGCAGTGCCCTTGCAGTAACTTCACAGTCAGGTAGAAACACAATCATTTATTGAGGTGAGTCTCACGATCCGTGAGACCCGCTTTTCTTAAAACTGCGGGGAGAGCGGGCTAAGCCCGCTCTCCCTGCAGACGAGCGGGCAGGGAGCCATGGGCAGCCGGATCGGCCACTCACATGATGGTCGGCTCCGTGATGGAGCCGGGGGGGGAGCGGGGGCCATGCAGCCCCCGCAAGCCCCAGTATGCCCTGCGTGAGTGCACAGGGCATACTGGGGAGACCCCCGAGCTGGGAGGCAGCTTTTTGCCTCCTGGCTGGGGGTCTACTCATGAGTAGGCGTGGCACGAAGCCGCACCGTGGCTACTCACGAGCCTAAAAAGCAGGTTTGCAGGAGCGCTCGCTCCTCAAACCTGCTTTTTAGCTGGGCTTCTCGAGCGGGTTACCCGCTCAAGAACCACCGGGCTCGGCTGCGAGCCCGGTGGTTCTTATGACCAACAAAAATTGGGCTAGGCTCTCCTAGCCCAATTTTTGTTGGCCATGAGAATCGCCTGCCTATCTATCTATCTATCTATCTATCTATCTATCTATCTATCATATTTTTATACTGCCTGACATGTACCCAAGAATGGCAAGGAGCACTTCCAGATGGCAACAGGGTCTGGGGAGATAAACGAATATGGCAGCCAATAAATTTGGGTGAGTGGCTGGCTGGTTACTGGTTGGGGAAGGCTAAGTGCGGAGAAACAGTGAGAGTTATCCCATGACACAACCATGCAGCTGCTCCTGAAGCCAGGGGAAGATCTAATGCAAATTAATTGGTGATGGTCTTTTTGGGAATTGTTACCTTCATAAAAGGTGGTGCCCAGTGATGGCATGTGCCCCTCCAGCTTTGCTTGCGAGGACTGGCCTGCGCTCATGCAGCCAGAGTTCAGTGAGGGGGCAGCCTTCCTAGCACCTACCTAGCGATCACAGCATTGGGAAAGGCTGTGGTGGGGATCCTCATGCCAGCAATCCCTGCATTAAAGCATATCATGCCATTCGATGGCAGCCTGAGAACAGCAAGAGGACTCTCCCCAGAGGGCATGTGCTTGCCTGTCTCCCAATCATGGTTGTCAACAAATAGCCAGGAAAGCCTTCTTATCCCCCTTGGAAGAGAGGATTGGGCCCCTCTCTTCGCAACTTTACTGTTCAAAGATAGACTGAATGCACCTTGTGATCATATCCCCACCTACTGGCACATTTTCCACTGAACACCCAACCCATACTGCGTAAGATCAACAAAGGGGGAAAGGGTATCTTGGCAAGGGGAGAGAACAAAGCAGGGATCTGAACCCCTGACTCCCCCTGCAACAGTGTGATGGCAGACTGCAACAGCTTTCATCACACCTGTTTCCACCTGTTTTTTTCTGTTCCAGATGTCAGAGCAAGGACATTGCTTGCCCACGGTCACCAGTGATAACCAATAGCCCCTTTCATTCTGAAGCCACCCCATCTGTGCCCCCCTACCTTCCTCCCCAATATGCTCCACAAAACAGGCTACTTCTCCCCCATCCCATGCCATTTTAAAAATTATTATTTTATTTATATAACATATTTATATACTACCCAAAATGTATTTATCTGGGTGGTTTACAATAAGAACAATACACATTAAAACAAAATTAAAACATTAAAACAATTTAAAATTTAACACCATATTAAAAGCTGTTTAAAAAAAATATACCCACCTGTAAATAGAATTAAAAGCCTGGGAAAATAAATGTGTTTTAACTGCCTTATGTAAAGATGTCAGAGTTGGGGAGGCACTAATTTCAGTAGGGAGTGAATTCCACAGCCTTGGAGAAGCAACGGTGAGACCCATCCCTAAGTAAATCACCAGACGAGCTGGTGGCAACTGTAGATGAACCTCTCCAGATGATCTCAGTGGGTAACGGGGCTCATGGCTAAGAAGACATTCTCTTAAATACCACGGGCTTAAGCTGTTTAGGGCTTTATAGGTTATAACCAACACCTTGTATTTTGCCCAGAAACCTATCAGCAGCCAGTGTAGCTCTTTTAATAGAGGAGTAATATGGTCCTTCCAAGATGACCCAGAGACCAACCTGGCTGCCACATTCTGTACCAACTGCAGTTTCCATTGCATGGCACATGGTTGTGTCCTTATGGCAGAGGATTGGCTCCATCTCACTGCCAAGGAAGTTGAAGGTTTCTCAAGACATCCTGAAGCTGCCGATGAACTGCTCATCATCCCACTCCAGTCTTCCATAGACTTTCAGGTGTTGTACCTTGGCAGTACCCACCTCCTGTCCACAGTCCAGTCCTCCCGCAGAAGGTGGGACAGGAAGGAGAGTGCCTGAGCACCTGGCCGACTCATTGGAGAACCTGGCAGCCTCCTAATGAGCAGCTGCTGCCCCCGTGCCTCCCAAGCTTCCAAGAGCCCTCAGCAACTCCCTCCTCTGCTGAGATACATGTCTGGCTTCCTCCTTCATGTTGTGAAGCACTAACTCCATGGTGCTGTACACAGCCAGGCTAGGTGCTATGCTCGCCATTGCAAAGCTGTTCCTCAATGCTGGGCCAGTATATATATTTTTAAAACTGTTAAATTTATATATTGCCCCAAGGCAGTTCACATAAAAATTAAAACAAGACTATAAAAATACACAATTAAAATATTAAGCTAAAATATCAAAACATGAATCTGACTAAAAGATATAAAATGCAAGCATAAAATACAAAATACAATATACAAAGAAGCAGCAGTAGAGACAATCATATAAAAGCCTGGGTAAAAAGGCAAGAATTAACACGCTTTCTAAAAACTGTGATGGAGACTGAGGAGTGAATACCTACCAGGAGAGCATTCCAGAGTCTGGGGGCAGCAACAGAGAAGGCCCCGTGTCAAGTCCACAACATCTGAGCCTCCCATCCCACCTGACAGTAGGTGGGATTTGGCCATACACCCTCTGGGGACCTGGCACTGCACAAGTCTTCAGCTAGGCACCTCCCATATCAGGAGTGTGGGTGGGATTGTGTGTGCCCTTTTACCTCCTTGCCAATTGTGTGACAATAGAGAGTGTTCCTGCAGAGGAGGGAGCTTTATTAGTGAGTGTCCTTCACTTGGCTGTGGGGTGGTGGGCTATGTTTCTACTGCTTCTCAAGCTTTGCTAGTCTTCCAGGGGAGAGGCTCTGTGGCATTCTAACCTTCCTGGCACAAACCTCTCCCTCCTCCCCATACCCTGAAGAACCTCCACTTACAACTTCTGTGTCTGGTTGCTACTTCTGGCCCATCCAACAGAGTGGGGGGCCTTCCCTCCTGCCAGGAGATTCTGCAGACAGGGCCACTGAGGCTGCTGCTTCCCTTTTGCGGCAACTGAGGGCCCACATCCTACCTTTTGAAGTGCAAGGACCACCTGCCCCACCCCACCCCAACGGCAGTTGTGTCCATGGGTCAATTACATCACCTTGGGATGGTAGGAAGCAGACTTTGGGTCACATCCCTGTAGGGGTGCAAGTGATGGGCCCCCCGCTCCCCACCAGGGCACTTCATGAATTCTACCAATCCAACCAACAGCAGCCTTGACCACAATTAAAGCTTTCAAGAAAACATGGTAGCCCAACCCACACTCCTGGTGATAACTGAGCACACAGTGACCATTTTGGTGACACAAATATCTCCATTCCATGTTTCAAGGGAGAGGGTGAGCCACACAGCAGGATTTTTTTTTTGGAAGACATTGCAGGAGCCCACCAGCATGCCCACAGACCTCCACCTCACTGAGTGAAAAGTGTTCAATGCCAATTGGCCCATTTTTGCAGCAGAAATTTGGGTTCAGGCAGGCCTGCATACGCAGCTACTTGTGCAGATCTCTCTGCCTCTGCTTTGTGGGTGCAGTAGCACCTACAATCTGAGGCCAGAGAAAGTGTACAAAGGCTGTGTGCAAGAGCAATGAGGTGTTTTGACATTCTAAACTTTTCTTTATTGATGGGTGAAAACAGAGAACAGAGCTTCTGTGGCCCTTCCTTGGAACTACCATCAAGAGATGTGCTTGGTAGTGATGAGATGGGCGCCTAGAGCACCCGTCTGATGCTGGAATCTCCCAAGGCCACATTCATCATGCATTACCTTGTGGGATTTCTGGAGGCTGGGAAAACAATTCCAAGCCTTGGTTGATCCATGCTACCAGTAGTAGCTCACATAGTGATCTGCACTGCTCCCAGCAGCATCGGTCCTGTGGGTGTGTGGCTTGTATGCCAAAGAAGCAACCCTCAATTATCTGGGGGAAGGTAAGTTGAACCCTGCTCCCCTCCTCACCCGGCCACCTAACTGCCTGCACAGTTGTGTGAATAGCCCCATTGTCTAAATTGACTCAGAATAAATATTAAATTGCACTTTTCTTCAGGTTTTAAATTTTCTGCAATTACATCTCAAGTTTCCAATGTTTGCCAAAACAGTCCTATTTTAGCTTCTTCTAATAATTATCACAGTTGCTTCATGTGATCTTCATTTTGATCAAGAGCACAGACTGCTGGTGACCTAAATGTGGATTCTGAATCCATCTGCATTTTATTTGCTTTGAGCGAGATATGTAATATGCAATTTTTCAAGACTTTTTCATCTTAGAGGGCAAAGATGGTTGTTGACATTTTACTATCATATTTAATGTTTCTAGCAATAGGCTTTTCTGGAAGTCCTTGAAGTCTAAATTTGTTTGTGATACAATTTTCTTTTAATGATGGGATAAGTCTAGTTTAAGGTTACTCTGCAGGTTTCTAAGCAAATGGGTTCATAACTTTATATTAAAAATTCATTTAGTGTAACCTACTATTTTTATAGCATAGTCTAGTGAAGCAGTGGGGCTTTTATTTCTATTTGCTTTCTTGCTCCCCATAAGCAGGCAGAGGTGGGAATCTTTAGTGAATAATATCATTGATATTTGCTAAAAGATTATTATTCATGCTGATATCCAGCTTATTGTCTTGGAAGATTCAGAGTGCTTTCTTAGTCTCTCCACCAGGCACTAATCAGGGGTATTTCCAGATGGAGAATTACCGCATTTGAAATGTGTGGGACACCCATGAGTCCCTCCCCTATGCTCCCTGTGCTACCCAAAAATATGTCCCAGAGGTCTGTACAGCCTGAGGAAGGCATCAAAAATCCCCACTTCCCCACTGTTCCACTGCACCAGTGCAGTTAGTTGTTAGACTGCTCTCTTGCTACACGGATGCATCCTTGCAAAGGAAGGCGTGTGGGAAGCAGTTAGAAAACAAGTTTAATGTTAGAAAAAATAAGCACACAGGGCCAAACTAGCATTTAATGCAACATACAGTTTGGCCCAGATTTTTACTGAATCAGTTTATAATCTATATACTTCCTAATGAGTTGTTGTAAGATCATCAGATTCATTCTATGTTAATAATAATGTATATTATTATACATATATACAGTATAGCATCGATCAGATATGGTTTCTGTAGGCTTAAAAAAACCCTATTGCTCAATGTATGCTGACTTTCCTTTTTAGAAATCTAAGTTGCCATATGGGGAAATGCAGAAGACCTTGTTGCCCCAACAAATTTGGTTCCCTTCTGAACTACATGTAAAAGAGCAAATAAAGGCTACATAGTGTATTTGTTTGCTCTACCATTTCATGTCTCCATAAAACTAAAATATATTCCCACTGGGGAAAGAAAAATCATGAATGTTGCCAAGGGTGAATTTATTTCATTTCCTACAAGAACCAATCAATAAAGAGTACTAATCCTTTATACACAACATAAATGGTTTTTCTTATATAAAAGGAAGGGAGGAAATTATCTGTGAAGAAAAATTTATAATTTTTCTATGATAAATAATAGAGCAAGATGATCAAAATCAAGCACGTATTAAAGAACAGCACTCTATACTGAATATGGGGCCTTCTCTATGATATTGCAGGAAGGGGTGATTTACAGAGAGACAAGAAAGACATGTACTGGGCCTTTCCTTTTTCTGCCCAACTACATCTTGTGTGATTTGGTGAGAGGCAGGAAGGCACAGTACTTAAGGGTCAGCCATTTTGTGCTTCATCTTTTGAAGTTAGGCTGGGGTAGTGATGGTGCCCTCCCCTCTGGGATGTTTTTGCACATATCCCTGGGCTTAGCTGGTCACTCCTGATGGAAGCCATGCACAAATTTTGACTCCTACTCTGATTGGCAATTGGGTGGGAGATTTTTACCCTCATCAGGGTATTTTGATATGTGTCCCAATTTGGTAGGGTAGCTGGATCACCCCCAAAGTATACATGGAAACCAGTAACAGGCAGGACACAAGCCACTTTCCACTAATAATAATAAAAATAATAAACTTGATTTGTTAGCTGCCCCATAACAAATTGTTCACTGGGTAGCTCATAACATAGGATTAAAACATACAATAAGAACACATAATACATTCAATCATAACAGACAAAAAAGAAGAAAAGAAAATACAAAATATAATACAAAGCAGCTTAAAAACTAATTTTAAAATTAGTTAAAAATCAGATCAAATCTGAAAACCCGAATTTAAAAGGCCTGGGTGAACAAAAAGGTCTTTACCTGGCATCTAAAAGAACCAAGTGACAAAGCCAGGTGAACCTCACTGGGGAGGTTATTCCATAAATGGGGTGCAACCACTGAAAAAGCCCTCTCCCTGGTAGCCACTAACCTCACCTCATTTGAGAGGGACACTCAGAAGAGGACCTCTGAAGAAGATCTTAAGGTTCAAGCAGGGACTTATGGAGCAAGGCACTCTCTCATGAAACCCGGTCTCAAGCCATATAGGGCTTTAAAGGTTAAAACTAGCACTTTGAATTGGGCCTGGAAATGGACTGAGAGCCAGTGCAGCTGACCAAGCACTGGCATGATATGATCAACTCTTCCAATCCCAGTTAATAATCTTGCAGCCCGATTTTGTACCAGCTGCAGTTTCCAGACCATTTTCAAAGGCAGCCCCAAGTACAATGCATTGCAGTAATCTAAGCTAGAAGTTACCAGAGCATGAGTAACTGTGGCCAAGCTATTTCCGTCCAGGTAAGGTCATAGTTGACTCCAAGCCACAGAGGCCACTTGAGTCTCTAGTGATGGTGCTGGATTGATGATCACCCCCAAACTGCAAACCTGGTCCTTCAGGACTACAACCCCATCTAGAACAGGCTGGACATCATCCACCCAGGCAGAGGAATCATCGACCAACTGTACTTCTGCCTTGTCTGGATTAAATCTTAGCTTATTCACCCTCATCCAGTCCATTACTGCATCCCAGCATGGATTCAAGGCAGTCACTGAGCCAGGTCTCACGATCAGTGAGACCAGGTTTGGTGAGCTGAGCGGGGACAGCGGGCTAAGCCCGCTCTCCCCGTAGACAATCAGTGGGAGCCCTGGGTGGCTGAATCGGCCACCCACATGATTGCCGGATCCGTGACGGAGCTGGCGGGGGCTGGAGGGAGCGGGGGGCAATCTTTTCGCCTCCCCTCCAGGGGTCTCCTCCTGAGTAGCCATGGCGTGGAGCCATGCCGTTGCTACGCACGATTAAAAAAACCGGGTTTGCGGAGTGCTTGTTCCACAAACCCGGTTTTAGGGGAGGGGTAATTGAGCGGGTTACCTACTCTAGAACCACCGGGCTCGCAGCTGAGCCTGGTGGTTTACACGATTGCAGAAAATTGGGCTAGCAGAGGCTAGCCCAATTTTCTGCAATCGTGTGAATAGCTTCACTGTTTCACCTGCGTCTCATGAAAAAGAGAGATGTAACTAAGAGTCATCTGCATATTGATAACACTTCAAGCCAAATCTCCTGATGACCTCTCCCAGCGTTCATGTAGATGTTAATCACCATAGGGGAAAGAATGAAACCTTGCAGAACCCCATAACATAACTTCCAAGGAGTTGAACAGTAGTTCCCTAGCACCACCTTTTGGGAACAGGCCTCGAGGTAGGACTGGATCCACCTCCAAACAGTGCCTCCCACACCCAATTCGGCCAGCCTATCCAAAAGGATACCATGGTCAATGGTACTGAAAGCCATTAAGAGATCCAAGAGAATTAACAGAGTTGCACTCCCCTGTCTGTCTCTCTTCACAAGTCATCCCACAGGGTGACCAATGCAGTTTCTGCTCCAAAGCCAGGCCTGAAGCCTAATTGAAATTGATCTAGATAGTCCATTTCCTCCTAGAGTGTTTGGTAGGGATGTGTGAAGGGGTTCGAATTTGAACCAGTTCATCATCAAACATGGCTGGTTCTATGGTTTGCTATTCAATCACCCTCGAACTGAACTAGCCCATTCAGCTCAATCTCAGACTGAACAACCCCCAGTTCAGGTTTGGGTTTTTTTAAAAAACGTTTTTGTTTTTTTTTAAGTAATAAAACTCACCGCCTCCACTCTGGGAGCTTGTCCATGGCTATGGGGGAGGGGGTCTCCAGAGGTTCCCCCTTCGCCGCCAGCCTCCATCTAGTCACAAATTTCCCAGTTCAGGAGGTTTTCAGCCCATTCCGGGCCTCTCCTCTGTGGCAGTGGCCATTTTGAATGTCACTGAACATGCCCAATGGGCCTCTGCACGACCAGGCATGTGCGGTGGCCTCCAAAACTGGGCAAACCAGTTTTGTGCACACCCCTAGTGTCTGGAGCTGGACAGCCACAAGACGCTCAAGCACCTTGCCCAGGAAGAGAATATTGGCCACGCGCCTATAGTTGCTTACATCCTCTGGGTCCAGACTGGGTTTCTTTAGGAGTGGTCAAATAATAGCTTGCTTCATTGAAGTTACGACCACTCCCTCTCTCAATGAGGCATTTAGAACCTGCTGGAGCCAGCTAAAATTCCCTCCTTACTATATTTAATAAGCCATGCGGGGCAAGGGTCAAGTATGCATTTGGTTGGCCAAACTCAAACAACTTGTCCACATTCTTGCGGACCAATAATTGAAACTCCTCCAGCAAAATTAAACCAAGTTTTACTCTGGGCACCTCTCCCAATGATCCTGCATCAGCCATAGTGTCTGACTCATGGCGAATGTGAACAACTTTACTTTCAAAGGGCTGTGCAAATGTGTCACAGCATGCTACCAAGGGTTCTAATGCATAAGAATATAAGAACAGCCCTGCTGGATCAGGCACAAGGCACATCTAGTCCAGCATCCTATTTCACACAGTGGCCCACAGGCAAGTGGTATGTTTATGCCCTCTCTCCTGCAACTGATATTGAGAAGCATCATGCCTCTGAGTCAGGAGATAGCCCACAGCCACCATACTAATAGCCATTGATAGACCTGTAACTCTCCAAACTGTTTAAACCCCTTTTAAAGCCATCCAAGCTGGTGGCCATCACCACATCCCATGGCAAGGAATTCCATAGATTAATTATTTTATTATTATTTTTTATTTTTACATTTTTATATCCCGCTCTTCCTCCAAGGAGCCCAGAGCAGTGTACTACATACTTAGGTTTCTCCTCACAACAACCCTGTGAAGTAGATTAGGCTGAGAGAGAAGTGACTGGCCCAGAGTCACCCAGGTAGTTTCATGGCTGAATGGGGATTGGAACTCGGGTCTCCCCAGTCCTAGTCCAGCACTCTAGCCACTACACCATGCTGGTTCCTGTTATTATTAATTGTTATGTGCTGTGTGAAAAAGTACATGGGGTGACTCCTGGTTCTAGTGTTGTGAGAAAGGGAGAAAAATTTCTCTCTGTCTACCCCCTCCACTCCATGCATAATTTCGATCATGTCTCCCCTTAGTCACCTCTTTTCCAAAGTAAAGAGGCTTTTGGTTGCTATCTTCTGCACCTTTTCCAGTTCTACAATATCCTTCTTAAGATACGGTAACCAAAGCTGTACGCAGTACTCCAGAGGTGGCCACACCATAGATTTGTATAAAGGCATTATAATATTAGCATTTTTATTTTGAATCCCCATCCTAATGATTCCTAGCATGGAATTAGCTTCTTTCACAGCTGCTGTACACTCAGACGACACTTTCAATGAGCTGTCTACCACAGTCACAAAATCTCTCTCCTGGTCAGTCACTGACAGCTCAGATCCCATCACTGTGTATGTGAAGTTGGTGTTTTTTGCCCCAATGTGCATCACTTTACAAATGCTTGCATTGAACCACATTTGCCATTTTGTCGCCCAGTCCCCCAGTTTGGAGAGATCTTTTAGGAGTTCCTCACAATCCGTTGTGGATTTCACTACCCTAAATAGTGTCATCTGCAAAATTTGGCCACTTTGCTGCTCACCCCAACTTCTAGATCATTTATGAACAAGTTAAAGAGCACTGGTCCCAGTACCAATCCCTGGGGGACCCCACTTCCTACCTCCCTCCATTGTGAAAACTGTCCATTTATTCCTACTCTCTGTTTCCTGTCCTTCAATTAGTTACCGATCCACACATGAACCTGTCCCCTTATTCCATGACTGCTAAGTTTACTCAAGAGCCTTTGGTGGGGAACTTTATCAAAGCTTTTTGGAAGTCCAAATATACTATGTCAACTGGATCACCTTTATCCAATGCATCCTGCCCAGGGCCAGATTTCAAAAGTTCCTGCACCACTCATAGAAACTCTGCTGGATGACACTGAGAAGAAGCAATGGTGAAAAAAAAGTCTTCTGTTCCATCACTGCCACAGAGTAGGCTCGATAATGAGCTCTGACCTGTGTTCACTCAGACTCACCCAGAGTTTTCCTCCACTAACTTTCCAGCTGTCTCCAAGCTTGCTTTATCACCCTCAGCTCAGGTGTATACCAAGGTACTGCATGGGCTCTGCTTTGTGGGAGAGGGCACTTGGGAGTGATTGTGTTGACTGCCCGAGCCACCCCTCAGTTCCAGAGAGCAACTAGAGCGTTGACAGGAGCTTGCCAAACCATCTGGAAAATCCCTCAGAACCCTCAGGAATCTACCGGAGTCCACCTGTCTCTGGGGGCTGACCATTTTTTAGGTCCCCGACTCTTGCAGTGAGGTGTAGCCGCTAAGACTTTAAACCTCAAAGGAAGTGATCTGACCATGACAAGGGCATAGATGACATATCCTCCACTTTCAAATCACCATCCTCCTGTCCAGTTAAATAATTAAAAAACAACAACACAGATCTAGAGTGTGCCCCAATTCATGTGTTGGGACAACAACGTGTTGGGACAGCCCTGTGGGCAGCCATGAAGTCCTGAGCCACCTCAGACAAGGCAGCCTCAGCAAGGGGGTTGAAGTCACCCAGAACAATCATTCTGGGAGTCCTCAACACCAAATCTGAGACTACCTCTGTGAGCTCAGGCAGGGAGACAACTTGGCAGCGGGGTGGGCAGTATACCAACAGAATCCCTGCTCTGTCCCAAGAGTCCAACACCAGATACAAACACTCTGAACTGGCATTCACTTGGACAGGGGGCCTAGAGAAGAAAACAGGGCTTTTATAAATTACAGTGACCCCCCCACCGCAAACCCTCCAGCCTATGCAGATGCTACACTAAATATCCAGGTGGACACAGCAAGGAAAGACTAATTTCTCCCAAGCTCCCCCACCCAGGTCTCTGTAATACAAACCAGGTCATCCCCTTCCTCCATAATTAAATCATGGACAATAGAGATCTTATTCTGGACTGACCTGGCATTAATTGGTAGTACCAGCAGGCCAAAGGACCTCCCATTATGGGAACAACCAGGAGAAGGGCTAGGAATAAGATGTCAGACCACTCTTCCCCTCTTCTGATGTAAGTGAGACCTCACGCCATACCTTCCCCTACCCGTATTCACTCTAATTGGAGCATCCCCAGCTCTCCCCAGGTTCACTTCCTCACTCAGGCACATAATTTCAACAGCTAAAAAAGAAAAGAAAAAACTACTCCCAGTGAGCAGAGTGGAGTCCTTACCCTTGTTGGCATCATGCTGTTTAATACTGCCAGCCCAGGAAATGATGCAGGACCCAGCAGAAATTTCTGAGTCGGCACTCTGGGTGGGCCCTCCTCCTGCATCTCTACCATCAACTGAGGGCTGCAGCAAGGTGGTTCTCAAAGAGAGAGAGCCTCAGGAAAGCAGAGGGGCAGCTGCTGGCACTTACCACAAGCTCTACTCACCGCCTTCCAGGCAAGATGACACAGCGTACGCGAAACACTCCCTTCCTCTCTCTTCTTCTCTCTGCTGAAGCTGGTGTTACCTTACCTTAGCTCTTGACATCAAGGGAGCAGCCAATCATCTTCCATGGCTTGAATTCTTAAATGACTATTTCTTCTGAGTCCTGAAAATAACTCAGGTTCTCCTAGGATTTGTAGTCTTTTCTGAGGCTGTGGGCATTGCAGCTGAAGTGAAGCAGTCCCCTCACCATTCAGAAAGCTGGTTGAAGTGGGTCGCAAAGGAAATGGCGACCCCTTGGAAATTCTGAGGCTGCCCATTCTACGAAGCAAAGCAGGGTTTTGTTTCAAACAAAACAAAGAAACCAAGACCTAGAAAGCAGTTTTTGTATGGACAGAAACATCTAAATGACCCAGCCACATGGACCCCTGCTAACTGGGGAAAGATGCACCTTTTTAACATGGCAATTCTCTTTATTTTGCAGGGGGAGAGCAACTGGCCCTATTCACCCCATAGACAGTACCCCTCTAGTGACTATTGCTGATGTCTATCTTATGTTTCTTTTTAGATTGTGAGCCCACTGGGGACAGGTATCCATATTCATTCATTCATTCATTCATTCATTCATTATTTCTCTATGTAAACTGCTTTGGAAACTTTAGTTGAAAAGCAGTATATAGATATGTGGTGCTGTTTTTTGTTTTCCATGTTTTTCTGTAGTTGGTTCATTTAAACCACAAGGTGAGAGAAACCAACAGAATTGAAAGACTAATATTTCTCTGATTGTTTCCTGGATTCAGATTCTTGTATGTGGCTATGCTTTTCGATTTCTGTTTTGAAAACAAATGTCCAGGGCAACTCTCCTTCAGGCCACAAATGGGCAGGACAGGCAGTATTCATCCATGTGGCCCTACTGCTGCTCCTCGAGTGTTTACAAGTTAAACACTTGCTAAATGTGGAAAGGAACTCTCCACACTCCTTCTTGCAATTTTGAATAACTGCTTTTATCTGCTGTGAAGAACAGTAACTACTGAGTATTGTGTTTTTACTCAAATCTTATTTGTTGTTATGGAAACAGCATCCCTATTAAGCCTCCTGCTGTACAGCCGCTGCAGAAGATGTTACTTAAAATGTTCAGCATCAAAACCAGAAGGTTAGTGTAAATTCAAACAATTCCTAGACACGTACCTCTGAAGATGATTTAAAATGGAACAAAAATATACATAATGGTGAAAGCACTTGACTTTCTCAATTGAAGCATTTTGCGAAATGTGGCCATTATGGGTTTTGTTTTTTTTTATTGGCGCCAAGCTAAAAAAATAGTCTTCAATTTTGTGGGGTTCAAATTGTTTTGTATGATGTAAAAAGACAATTTTGGCAGCTTCTATGATTCTTTGCAAGCCAGGACAACATGAGCCTGTTGTTCTGACAGGACCTTCATGCCAGGAGCAAAGACCACTAAACTCTCTTTGACTTCCATGGGAGTTTAAAACCTACAGACTCATACCAGAGATATTAATTATGTCTTAGCTATTGGTCTGTGTTTTTTCCCCCTTTAAAAAAAGTACAATATGCTCTTAAGAGAACAAAATGAAATAGCTTTCAGCAACGAAATTTTATATCATCTGGGAGAGTAGGCTTTCTTTCCATATTTATTTATTTTTGCTGAAATTCAGATCTGGTCCATGCAATATTCGCAACAATAGATTATGGCATTTATTCAGCAAATGATTAATGGTAAGCTCATGCTTAATTCCCATTGAAGGAAAGCATGCACACTTAAACTTCGAAAGTTCGACATCTGACAAAGTACTTTGCTGAATCAGGGAGTGTATTTGGCCTTTTTGGCTGAGAGTTTCAAGAGTTCAAGATCTGGCTTGGGGTTAATTTAATGATAGCATTTTTGTATCTGCCAATACGAGATCAAGAAAAGTCAGATTAAAGCCTACTGGAACGGTGTTTGTTTTTCAAAGAAAAAATTGAAATTGTCAGTTGTCATTCTTTATTATAGCCAGAGACTGTAGTGAATGATAACATTTCGGCTCAGTACTACAAAGTTATATAGTACAGGATTTTCCTGCAGTTCATGGTACCTGCTTTGTGGGAGGCCTTCTCCCCAAATGTGGAATTGGTGTCAAAGTGCCCGACCAGGAGCAAGAAAAATCCCTTAAAAGTACACACTGTACTATTGAAATAAATCTACATACAATACTATGGGAGGCTTCACACATCACACAAAAATTGAGGCTTGACAAAGTGGCCAGAGCCTTGGGAATGCGCACACAGCCTACTTCTGGTGTAGGGAAGGATAAACTGAGATTGGGCATGTTGTATGAAACTTGGAAAACTTTGCCAATGCGTTTAAGAGAGTGGACAGAACAATTCTCCAAAATATTATCCAATTGTAAACCACCCTGAGCCATTTTTGGTAAGGCGGTATATAAATCAAATAAATAAAATAAAATAAGGTGAATATTCTTTCCCAAGTGTAGAAACCCACTAATCTTGGCATATTCTACCTCTTGTGGTATGCAACCCAATATCTGTAACTGAGATTTGAAGTGAAGTACAGATGTTGGGTTCTTTACTGCAAGTTGTTGGAAGTTAAGGACTTTGCACTGTCTCTTGTCTCAGACAGTGGAGGACAGACTAGTGAATCAGAGGGCTAGAGAGTCAAGACATTGGTCATCCCTTCTCTACTGCTCTGACACTATCCATTTTAAAATGTAGATTGGTACTCTTAGGGATTAACTTCCTCCTCTCTTCCCTACCTGTCCTTCTACCTTGCAACATGGCAAGCTCCTCTCCCTGCACCAGGTGTGCAGAGAAGATGCAGAATCCATCTGCATCCAGCTAGATAGATAGATTAGAGATTCTAACTCCTCACTTTCCTATCTAGAATGGAGTTCCTTAATAAATGCCTTATATATTGATTTGAAACTATGAATTGGCTCCAAGTTACTTTACTCTCAGCATACACGCATGCCTAAGTAAATTCCTCTGTGTTGTGCCTCTGTGCACTCTGCTATAATGAAAAAGGGATTCTCTTACCACAGAGAATTCCCAGCACAAGGAGGGTTGAATATGACAATATTAGATACAATGAGGTTGTTCACATAAACAGAAGCAGGTGAGCTGGGAGAAAGGCAGAAGCCTACCTGCCTACCCCCAGATGACCAAAGCCTGATCAGGCCTCCGCCACCCATGCACCCACAATACACTTCACAAAGCACCTCACAAGCAGAGCGGTGCATTGGGAATGCTCTGCACTGCCTGGCCGCTCCTTCCCCTGGCTCTATCACTAAGATTCTATGACTAAGATGGTTGCTGGCAGACCAGATGCCAGCAGCACAGAGCTCCACATAACTGTTGAGTGAGGTAGGAGGTGTACACCTATCCTCCTACCTCACATATCTGCCTATCCTCCTTTAAGCCCCACTTTAAGCCCAGAGGTGTGCATGGCCACAGACTTTGCAGTTTAGGTCTGTGGCCTCCTGTCTCCGAGGGGCCTCCTAATGTTCTGGGGGGCCACCAGAGTCCTGCTGCCACTCCATAGTAGCGTTGGGGTGGGGTGGGTGGCAGCAGGAGCTTTCCTCCTCTATTTCATTTCATTTGTTTATTTATTTATATCTATTCAAACTGCTTTGGGAACTTTTGTTGAAAAGCAGTATATAAATATTCATCATATTGGTATTTGTATCCTTTTCAAGAGGAGTCCCGGGAGGAGGCATCGAGGGAAGTCCGGGGGCGCCTCTCCAGGTGCAGAGGGAGGCCAGGGCAGTGGGCAGGAGGGGACCACAGGCAGGGCCTGAGCAGCTGCAGCGGAGCATTCCTGGCTGGACAGAGAAGGAGTTGCCGTCACCTCCATGCAGGGCTGAGCAGTAAGGGGCGTTGTGGGGCTGCTCGGCTGCTGCCTCCCTCCATCCCTCGGCAGCGCAGCAGAGGAGCGCAGGAGGTGGCACGATGGGGCACATCAAGTGGGCCATGTGGGCCAATGAGCAGGCACTGGCTGCCGGCCTGAGTCTTCTTGCTGCAGGGGGAGCGAGGGAACGGGCCAGGCTGGGGATCTCATACTCCGCTTTTGCACCTCCTCCCCACAAAGGTGGCCTGGCCCTGGGCACACCAGTGCTCTCTCTGCCTGCAAAAGTTCCTTCCCCCAAGGCCAGCCTCTTGCCTGCCAGCCATTTTTCTCTATGGGTACCTTCAGTCAGGTAGGTTTTACTTAAAAATCTTTTTTAAGGGGAACTTTGCAGTGGGGAGGGCTCACAGCAGGAGGGCCTATGAAGCCCTTCAGGTCTGGGCTTCAAAATGTCCTAGGTGTGCCACTGTTTAAGCCTGGATAAAGATATCAGGGCTACCCATGGCAGGAGTGGCAGGATCAGGAGTACTCTCAGGGCTTCACACAAACAGCCCTACATGGGTTTGCCCTGTCCCATCCAGGTATGTATGTATGTATGTATGTATGTATGTATGTATGTATAATTTGATTTCTATACTGCCCTTCCAAAAATGGCTCAGGGCGGTTAACACAGAGAAATTTGTAATTCGTAATGGCTGCTCCTGTTCAATGGAAACAGAGTCCATCTAAAAACATGATCTGATACGTTCAGTTTGGTTTGACCCTATGCCCCTTGACTTCCTCCCTATTCCCAAGGTATCTTGTCAGGATGTCACTGTAACACATGACCATTGGCTGCAGATACAGTTGTAGATGTGTCTACAAGCCCCAGGAAAAAACAACTCAGTAGCCTCAAAAGAAGTAGACTCCCTCCCCTTTTGAAACTGAATCCATGCAGATCCCTTGAAGATTCATTAAATGGAGACATGTTAGTAGCCAATAATGCTGTCATTATACGAGTTCTTTCATTTGATCAGTCATATATATATATATATATATATATATATATATATATATATATATATATATGAATGATTTCTATACTGCCATTCCATAATGGCTCAGGGCAGTTTACACAGAGAAATAACAAACAAATAAGACGGATCTCTGTCCCCAAAGGGCTCACAATCTAAAAAGAAACCAGCAACAGTCACTGGAGGTATTGTGCTGGGGGTGGAAGAGCCATTACTCTTCCCCTGCTAAATAAAGAGAATCACCACATTAAAAGTTGCCTCTTTCCAAGTTAGCAGGGGGTTTACCAGGTAGGCCTGGTCGCAAGAACAACCTCAGTATAGTCTAGCTTACTTTACCCCTCTCTTACAGAAAAATTGTTAAGTTTAGGTTTTCTGTTTAAATTATACTCAGTTAAGATTGTATTGTTTGAAATGTAGCTCCGGTAAGAGGTCACAGGCAAACTTCTAATTAATTGTCAATTATCAGTCTGGAAAAGGTTCTTGGATCATTCAAAGTTATGTGGCAGGCCGGCAGATGCGGTTTCTGCTGCTGTGTTCAAGAGAGATGCAGCACCTGCCAGGCCCCTCTCTGCCATGCTGCTATTAAAGATACGGGTTCATCCTTCAAGGCCAGGTGCTGCCAACCCTAGATTCCTCTGAAGTCTGTTGCAAAAAAATCTCATTACCTTTAAGTAGAGCCAGGGTTTCAGCAATGGCCTTTAAAATAAATTCTGAATTTATTAGCTTGATATATGTGCAACACTTGTTACGATCAGTGGAAGCTGTACATTTCATTCTGACAAGACTTGGCTCACAATACTAATAAAACTCATCCTTTAGGGGAAAGCGAATACTACTGATGCAACAATAAATGGCATGCAAACCTTCTTTCCATCATGCTTAGCTCTGATAAAGATTTTTAACAAGCTACATTTTAATTCATGAATTTCATTCATATTTTTATTCCTGTCAAACTAATTTTCTTTGATATAAGCAAATGATGGCGTTCACTTTCTTCCTTCCTTCCGGTTGAACTAATTGGATTAAATCAAGCTAATGAGTTTAATACAGACTAATTACTGTAGACAAAGCACTTGAGAAAGCAGGAGTCTTTTTATTTAAATGATCTACAGTGGCCACAAAACTACCCCTTCAAAGGAATCCTTTTCCATGGAAGCTTGGATCTTAGCCAGAGATGCAATATAAGTTAATACCGAGAGAGATCGTTTAAGTGCTGTTATTAAGGAGACGATGATTAATGGAGTTTGTAGCTGGCAATGTGGTTCCCCTTTGGCTGTGCTGCGAACATCAGCAACAGATCAATATCTCATCTGCATGAGATTACAGCCACTTTTGACAATAGCTGTTTTTTTTTTAAAGTGACACATTTGGCTGCAAATTTGTAATGGCTGCGCCTGCTTAAATGGAAACAGAGTCCACCTAAAAACATGATCTGATATGTTCCTTTTGGTTTGACCCTGTGCCCTTTGACTTCCTCCCTATTCCCAAGGTATCTTGTCAGGATGTCACTGTAACACATGACCATTGGCTACAGACACAGTTGTAGATGTGCCTACAAACCCCAGGAAAAAACAAATCAGTAGCCTCAAAAGAAGTAGACTCCCTCCTCTTTTGAAACTGAATCCATGCAGATCCCTTGAAGATTCATTAAATGGAGACATGTTAGTAGCCAATAATGCTGTCATTATACGAGTTCTTTCATTTGATCAGTCTCTCTCTCTCTCTCTCTCTCTCTCTCTCTCTCTCTCTCTCTCTCTCACACACACACACACACACACACACACACACACACACACACACACATACATACATAAACACACACATACATACATATATGAATGATTTCTATACCACTGTTCCAAAAATGGCTCAGGGCAGTTTACACAGAGAAACAACAAACAAATAAGATGGATCTCTGTCCCCAGAGGGCTCACAATCTAAAAAGATACATAAGATAGACACCAGCAACAGTCACTGGAGGTACTGTGCTGGGGGTGGATAGGGCCAGTTACTCTCCTCCTGCTAAATAAAAGAGAATCATCATGTTAAAAGGTGCCTCTTTGCCAAGTTAGCAGGGGTTTCTAAAAACGATCTAGCAGAAGTGTCTAAAATATTTTAATAAATGGTTCTCTGTTTAAGCTCCCCCTCCACTATTCCAGTAAGATTACAGTGCATAAACATGACTGAGGATACAAACAATACATGTTAATATAATGGCAGTGTGTGTGTGTGATTTTAGGCTTATCATTGGGCATTTATTTTATCTTCAGTTTTAGGGTGGAACAAAAGATTCCTAGGTCTCGGTCATACCTTGGGGACAGCTTGAGAGTTGTTATTTGACCACATTTGAAAGCTTGGCAGGTGCTCAGTTCATCATTTGTTCATGGATCTGGGTCATTGCTGGTGGTTAAAGCGACAAGGCATACCCTGGTTTCTAGACATGGTTTTGATGCTTTCCAGCATGAAAAGAATATGTTGTGGGCTAATCCCTATTTGGAAATTGCTCGTAAATCTTTTTATTGGGCTAATTAGGCCTCACACAACATCATTACACTAGATCAATTGACATCTTCTGAAGCTGTTTTTAAATCTTTTGACACTCTGAGACCTGAGTTTGATATACTCTTAAATGCTAGCTGGCAGTTTATTCAGCTAGAGCATATACTATCATGGCTCTATGGTCCTGATAGGAACATAGGAAGCTGTCATATACTGAGTCAGACCACTGGTATATCTAGCTCAGCATTGTCTTCACAGACTGGCAGTGGCTTCTCCAAGGTTGCAGGCAGGAATCTCTCTCAGCCCTATATTGGAGAAGCCAGGGAGTGAATTTGAAACCTTCTGCTCTTCCCAGAGTGGCTCCATCCCCTCAGGGAAACATCTTACAGTGCCCACACTTCTAGTCTCCCATTCATATGCAATCAGGGTGAACCCTGCTTAGCTAACCGGACAAGTCATGCTTGCTACCACAAAACCAGCTCTTCTCTCCAATGCGATTGCAGCTTCTGAAAGAATCAATAAGATCAATATTGATTATGTTCGAGATCTTTACAACAATGTCCTTGAATACCCTATCTTTTTAAATCAATAGCAGGTTGCTCTGAAGTCAGTGAAACATACCTTTTATTAAACATATTTTAATAAGAGATGTCTGCAGACTGCTAGATGTAGGAGGTGTAATCTGTTTGAGGGCACATTCCCATATGGTTTGGACCTTTCCAGTTATTGCACCATTTTGGTTTGAAATTCATACGGTCATTAATATGACATTGCAGTTATCATTGCCTCTTAAGGACATTCACATTTTGCTGGGGTATCACTGGATCACTGATATGTGTTCCCTGTCAGCATTTGAACTGTGGGTTTTCCCCCCATCAACAAGGTAATGAAAAGGAATTTTTAGCTATTTAGTCAAATTTTTAATGAATTGTTTATGCTATGAAACATAAGATACATATCCTTGAAGAAGTGCCCCTCTCTTTTTATCCTGCATTGCTTGTATCTTATTATGTTTAAATTCTCATTTTAAGCTAAAAATTCACCACATATTTATAGTCTGGAGTACTACCTGAGCTCTGGAAATGCTCTGTAAGATTGGATACACATTGCTAACCCTCACGTCCCCACAATCCCTCAAAGTTTGTGCACTTCATTGGTTAGGATGTCTGCCACCGATTCTAAAGAGTCTTCCAGTCATAGTAGGTATTTGACATACTGAAGCATAAGAAGCTAGACATTGTGTAGATACAGTACATTCTGAGTCAAATTTGGGATCAGATGAGCTCAACATTTAGTTAAAAGGGAAGGAAATCTATACAACAGAAGACAAGGGTTTGGAAGTGGATTTCAGGAGAATGTCACCATCTGAGGGTCTAATACCTGGCAGACACATGTAAAAGTCTCTAGACTTTTTAAATGGAAAGTAGCCCCAGGAGAGTATATGTAGAAACTGGGCTACATTAGGAATTCAGGTGGACAGCAATGAAAGTGTATGAAGGATTTAGTGCCTTAAAGGCTGTGAGAGGCCTATCTCCTAAAACCAGTACAATATAGCATCAGCAGAAGACAATAGCCCTATTCTGAAATTATTTTGTGTTTTTGTACAGATGGCGGTACACTCATACACATTTTTGTGTTTATTATTGTACCTGAGTTCATTTAAAAGTAAACCTGTTTACAGGGCCCTCAAATGCATCGTACAGATACATAGCATACAGCTGTACTTGTGTTCAACATAATGTGTCAATAGCTATAATGAATACAAATACGACTACTATGATGAATATTTATATACCACTCAAGAAAATTTCCCAAAGTGGTTTACGTAGATATAAATAATAACACCTCCAATTGGCTGCCAACCTGATGCACTGGTAACCCAGAAACTGAGGACAGAGCAAGAAAGGAGAAGAAAGAAGGGTAAAACCCGTCATTGTACCCTGCTCTTTATTCCTGTTAATCTATGTGCCAGGGCAACTTGAGGGAGAAGGAAAGAAGGAATTCCCCTCCTCACTTACCACTCACTGCTATTCCTGCTCCTGCTGCCAGAGTGGCATAGTGACTAAAGAACATATGGTGGTGGTGGTGGTGGGGGGAGTGTATTGGCGCTGAAAAGTCCAATTATCCCATTTTTATTATCATTTGTTTTATTTTACTATCAATTTTTTCTTACTTTTTTTGGGCTGAAATCATAAGAACATAATAATAGCCCTGCTGGATCAGGCCTAAGGCCAATCTAGTCCAGCATCCTGTTTCACACAGTGGCCCACCAGATGCTGCTGGAAGCCTACAGGCAGGAGTTGAGGGCAAGCCCTCTCTCCTGCTGTTATTCCCCTGCAACTGGTACTCAGAGGCATCCTGCCTTTGAGGCTGGAGGTGGCCTCTAGCCCTCCGACTAGTAGCCGTTGATAGACCTCTCTTCCATGAAGTTATCCAAACCCCTCTTAAAGCCATCCAGGTTGTTGACTATCACCACATCTCCTAGATTTCCTGGCAATCAATTTCATGGGATGACCCCTGGTTCTAGAGTTCTGTGAGAGGGAGAAGAATTTCTCTCTTTCCACTTTCTCCACGCCATGCATGATTTTATAGATCTCTATCATGTCACCCCGCAGTCGTCTTTTTTCTAAACTAAATAGCCCCAGGTGTTGTAGCCTTGCCTCATAAGAAAGGTGCTCTAGGCCCTTGATCATCTTGGTTGCCCTCTTCTGCACCTTTTCCAGTTCTACAACATCCTTTCTTAGATGTGGTGACCAGAATTTAATGCAGTACTCCAGGTGTGGCTGCACCATAGTTTTGTGTAAGGGCATTATAATTGGATCATTAACAAATTAATATGAGATATGTGGGGGTAATTCCGCCGATTCCTCCTAGCAAAAGAAAAAGGGACTCTTGGGCAGCTGGTTCATGTTTGAAGCATTCAGTTGTAAACCTTTTGGAAGAAAGGAAAGCATTCTTTTCTCTTTCTGTTTAATGTCTCATGGTACTAATATAATTCTACCAGAGCATGTGTATATACATGGCTAGATAAGCAAATGAATATCCAATGCTAATGTGCAGTTTTTCTGTGGAGACTTTCACGGCCATGGAGACAACATTTATATAAATGGCTCCACATTTTAAAAGAAAAAAAGTTGGGGTTTTTTTGTCTAAGAGATCCCAAAACTTAATTGCAAGCATAATTTTGTAATACAGTAGATTATTCCTCTTCACAGGGGAATTGGATTGGCTCATGTCCCATCCTTTGGCACTGTGTGCCCTTAACCGATAAAACCTTTGCTCAGCTCCTTTTATTTCTACCGGCTATTTATTTTGATACAGTAAGCTGCTAAATTCCTAGCAAAACAAGTAGAATTAAAAGAAGGGATTATGAAGGCACAAAGCTTAGCAGAAAGAAGGTTCAAAACATGATCAGTAAAGACATTTCTGGCACAAGATTTACTTATTACATTTGAATAATATTTAAACTGAGCTTCTTAAATCACATAATAAGCTCCTAAGTTAAATTCTTATGAAACTGTGACATTTTGTGCATTCTTTTGAAACTTTATAAAAATATATTTGGATTTTGTGACCCAGCACTAAAGAGCATCTCACAAAATGAATTCTACTCTGTGGAAACAAGAGTTCTAGAGTGAAGAATCTGTTTTGCAAGTGGTGTTTGTGAAAGGCAAGGCTTACAATGCTCTTGATACATGAATATTAATAAATTGTATGCAAAGCTATTAAATTGTGTGAAAACCTATTAGTTATTTAGTAGAGTGATCCCGTTTGGGTGATGAAACCTATGCCAAAGTTTCAGAGAGACCGGATGACATCCTAACAAAGCACATGTGTACAGATGGACTGCAGGGACATAACTGAGGTGGTATGCAGTGCACAGTCCCTCCACAGGCACACTGTTGCACAGGAGGGCAACACATCCCTCCTCTCCCCACATTCTGGAAACAACCTCCAAGAGAGGAAACATGTCACCAATCCACTACAGGAGGCTTTACAGACAGGACTTCTACCCTGAATCTCCTTCAGAAGAGAGTGTGTGCATTCACACACCCGCCAGACTTACCCCAAAGTCCCTTTGAGATCCTCAGACCCACTCCACACACATATCCTGCGACTTCTAGCTTATCTCAAGTTATTTCTGCACTTTTAAAAAGGTTGGTTTTAAGCTACTTTTTCTGAAAGCGCCAGAGCAAATAGGGAGAGACACTGATGTAGAATCATTAGCATGATAACAGGGATACTGTCTTTGAAATGAGATATAGCTCTTTAGTAATTCTCTCCCCACTCCCACATTGGCTAGAAGACAAACATGGAGGCATGCCATGTGAACTTACAAAAACAAAAACTAAGAGCAGAGGAGAGGGGCTGCTTCCCTCAATGCCATTTGTGTAATTCGAGTGTAATTCGAAGTGGCTTTGCTCAACATTTACCCCGCAGCATGAAGCCATGTGTGAATAACTCCCAGGAGAAGCACTAATGCTTATGAGGTGTTCATTTCTGAAGAAACCTAATCTGGACCCAGAGGATGTTAACTACTATAGACCTGTGACCAATACTCGCTTCCTGGTGGCTGATCAACTCCAGCCTTTCTTGAAGGAAGCCAATTATGTCGGTCAATTGCAATCAAGCTTCAGGCCTGGTTTTGGAATGGAAACTGCCTTGGTCACCCTGTAGGATGACCTTAGCCAAGAGACTGGAAGAATGTGACCCTGTTGATTCTCTTGTATACTGAGCAACTTTCAATACCATCAACCATGGTATCTTTCTTGACAGGCTAGCTGGGCTGGGTATCAGAGTGGTTTTCTGACACTGCTTGGTGGTGGTTCTGCTCCTGCTTAGATGGCACTGGGGGAATCACTGCTCAAGCTATCCATTGATGGCAGTTATAAATTGGATTCCACAGGGAATTTTTTAACCTCATGCTGTTCAACATCTACATTAAACCTCTGGGAAAGGTTATCTGAAGATTTGGCTTGAGATGTTCTCAGTATGCAGATGATACCCAGTTATCTCTTTTTCCATCCTTTGGATGCAGGTTAGGCAGTGTCTGTCCCGAATTAGTGTTTGGGTGTAGTAAAGGACTGGATGAGGGTGAACAAACAATGTCAATCCAGACAAGAGGGTAATACTGATGGTCAGTGGTTCATCCACTCAGATGAGTGATATTTGGCCTCTCCTCAGTGGGGTTGCATTCCCTCTAAAGAATCAGACTTGCAGTTTGGGGATACTCATTGACCCAGCATTGTCACCAGAGGCTCCAGTGGCCTGTGTGGCTCAGAGCACCTTTTATCAGCTCCAGCTGATACACCAGCTGCAACCTAACCTGGATGGATGGAGATAGTTTGGCCACAGTTAATAATGCTCTGGTAACCTCTCACTCAGATTACTGCAAGCATGTGGAGCTGCCTTAAAAAACAGTTTGGAAACTGCAGTTGATCCAAAAATAGGGTCACAAGGTTATTAACTGGGACAGGGCATTTTGATCATATCACATTGGTGGTCCATCCATTGCATTGGCTCCCAGTCCATTTCCTGGCAGATCCTCTGCTCCAAGTGCCCTGCCAAATGTTTATCAACTATATTATGGTTCCTAATATATTTTTTCTGATTAATTGTTAATATGTTCTCATTTATTCTTTTGTAAATTATGTAAAATTGTAATAATTAAAAACAAAGGCCGGTAGCATGTTTAATACAATGTCTAGTTTAGTCATAGCTTATGAACCTTCACAGGCAGCAGAATTTTACACCATGATGCACGAAAGTGGTATATATGTTCCTCATAAAATACATTTCAGACTTTTATTTCCATTGGCATGTAATGGGCCCACTCCAATTTGGCAGTTCATGCATAGGTTGCTTGCCCCCCTCCCCCTCGCTGAATATAGATTATAGTATGAGAAATTAATTTTCACTATAATAAGTTCTATCAAAAGTCTTTCCATTAGGTGTGGGGAAAAGTTTCCAGAAGAAAGCATATGATGATGCATGAAGGCTTGAATTAACATTTCAAGGTCTTTATCATCAGGTATCAGCACAAAACCAATAGAGAGAGAAGACTTAAAATATTCAATGGGAGCAATGCACTGAGGCCCAATCCATGTTGGATGTTCCAGAGATAAAATGTTCATAAAAATTGTGGAAGTGTATCTGAAACACAATTTTACTTCCAAATCCAATGCAGGAATGAGACTAAGTACATTGCCACCAGCCTTAATAGACAACAAGGGCTCTATGATTAATTTGCTTACAGTACCAAGAGTACTGAATACGGTAATATTTGAATTTAGAGTTTTTTGAGATCAGTTATAAAAAATTCTATATGCCATCATTGCTCGTAAAGCTGGATTACTTGTAAGTTATAGAACTGTTTATATATAAGAACATAGACTATGTTTGAAAGAAATATGCAAGCAATGGGGGGAAATATCAAGAGAAAAAATGGCTTCAGAAAACAAACAAACAAACCAGAAACATTGTCAGAAAGGCTTTTATCATCAAAAGAGGTTTCTCTGTTTTTAAAGAATGAGAAAAAAATTGCTTCAGTGGAATTTTCCCAGAGAAAAATTGGGATGAGCATGAAACAGCTTAATTAAAATGTTATATTAATGACATTGTATTGGCTATGGAATCACAAAGTTTCTTTTCTCCTTCACTTAGTGGCTGTAAAATTTTGATTTTAATGTATGCTGATGATGTGGCACTTATTTCCTGTGCTGATACTAGCCTTAGAAGAATGCTGCCTATATTGGCTGATTACTGGGAAGGGAGAAATTGAGGATTAACTATGACCAAAAAAAAGGTAGTATTTTTGGCAGTAGCAAAATGAAACATAGGTGATCAATTAATGCTCAAAATATAGAGCAATGCTCCTCTTCTAAATATTTGGGTGTTTCCTTCCATAAGTCCCTCACTTGGAAGGCACACCTCAATGTTGTTCTAGCAACTGTTCAACACTCTTTCTGAAGGGGGCTATTCTGAAGTTTTTCTATTCTAAAGGGGGATAATTAATAGCCCCAGCACTTAAAATATTTCAAGGCAAGGTGATATAACAGATGCTGTATGGTGTTGAGATCTGGGGTGGGATGAGAAGGTTGTTGCTCAATTGGAAATTGTCCAGAACAACTTCCTAAGGAAGATTTTGGGCCTCCTCCAGGGCATTCCAGCTGCCTACCTGGCTACCTTCAATCTCCATCAGAGATCATTTAGCACTGCTAAGGTACTTCAAGAAATTAGACAGCCTCCCAGAACATCATTTAGTCAAATTTTGTTATTTATATTATAAGGACAGGAATCAATGTGCTAAATTTCTGTCTTATTTTCAACAGTTGTATTCCTTGCCCTTGATGGAAGAACTTAGATCTTGGAGGAGAAGAAGAAAACGTTAGAGACCAGCTCCTTGAACGGGATGCTTGTAGAGATGCTGCTGTGGTACAGGTCTCAAGGTTTTCACTTTGGTACCACTATTATAAGAAACAGAAGTTTCTCTCAGTAACCGGTTAATCTAATATCATTGTATTTGTATTCCTGCATATTACTGAGGAAAGCTTTTACAATTTTACACTTTAAAACTGCCCACAGCATATCTCAAAGGAGATTCCATGAATTTCCATGAAGTGGAACAGTGCCTTTGTCCCTGTAGCACTGGCCAAGTGGAGGATATTATCCTCTATATCTTTATTGTCCCTTCTATGATGTGATTAGTGAGGGGAAATGTTGAGACAGATCATAGATGAATTCAAGGGCTCGGATGTGGAATGTTTGATTTATCTTCTTGTGATGCGATTTCATATGTCAGCTATCAAGTTGCCACTTTAGCCTCACTTTCTTTTAAACTTAGAAATAAATTTACATCTATTATGCCTTGTTCTAAATTGAAGTATTGGTTTTAACTAATTTATATTACTATCTGCTATAGTAACTTTATAGTATGCTGTTTTGTTTTTTGTTTTAATGTTTTTATTGATTGATTGATTGTTAAATGTATACACCACCTTTCATTAAAACAATCCCAAGGAGGTTTACAGCAAAATTCAAAAACAAGATTGTAAAAAAGACACAATTAAAATATTAAGCTAAAAATATAAAACAAATCTGACTAAAAATTTAAAACACAAGCATAAAAGCAATACAGAGCACAAAGAGCAGCAGCAGAGACAATCTTATAAAAGTCTGGGTAAAAAGCCACGATTTAACATGCTTTCTAAAAGCTGTGATGGAGACTGAGGAGCGAATAGCCACTTCTTTATGTTATGTTACAACCAGTGGTTATAACAATAAATTTATTACTATATAAGAACACAAACTATGGTTAAAAGGAATATGCAGAGCAATGGGAAAATAACCAAGAGAAAAAATGGCTTCAGAAACCAAACAACCAGAAATATTGTCAGAAAAAGGCTTTTATCATCAAAAGGGAGGTTCCTCTGTTTTCAAAATGCTTTGGTGGAATTTTCCCAGAGAAAAATTGGGATGAGCATAGAACAAGCTAGACAAAACTCTTCACACTTATCTGTCGAAGGTAATTACAAAGCTTTCTTTTTAGTCACTGGGACAGGAAATTTGAGCACAAAGTAAATGATATACTTGCCCCACCACAGATTAGACACAGAAGCAATGGTAATTTTTAAATCTCCCCTCTTGCATCCTTGTTTTCATTGTGTGACTCCAGATCAGTAGGAATGACCACGAACAGCTCGGGGAAGCCAGCAGGGGCTGGGTGGGTGAGTGGGGAGCAGTTCCCTTAAAGAGCAGGTGAGCAGCGCCTTGCATGCTTATCCCTACCCTTCTGTTCTTCCAGTAGTGGCACCCGCTCTCTAAACCATGGTGCCAGCCATGTTGTTGCTGACTGTGCAAATGGCCAGCATGCATGTGTGCTGGCCATGTGCATGCCAATACTGTGCAGAGGCTGCAGGGAAGGGAGTCACAGCTCCACATGGCCATTTGGAGAGTGGATGCCACTGCTGGAAGAGTGGCGGTGTGGGGACAAGCAGGTAAGGAGCTGCTTCCTTGCTTTTTAAGGGAACTGCTCCCCACCCCACCAAGCCAGGTTGAACGCCGGTGCCTGAGCCTGTTTGGTGCTTCCCAGAGGAGGCACTGAACCAGTTTCGTGTAGATCTCTACAGATCAGTGTCTGCACATAGTACATTTTACTAATGGTGGTGTGAGGATGATGGCAGCAGAGGTATATGCTAAGATTTTTTTTTTTCACATACAGTATGAGTTACACTGATTTTAAATAGCAGTTACTTAAGCCACCTCCAGTTGCAGCTCCATTTTCACCTCCAGTTGTGACCAAGTCACCAGTTGCAGGAGAGTAACAGCAGGAGAGAGGGCATGCCTTCAGCTCCTGCCTGTGGGCTTCCGAGCAGAATCTGGTAGGCCACTGTGTGAAACGGGATACTAAAATAGATGTGCCTTGGGCCTGATCCAGCAGGGCTGTTGTTATGTTATGTTCTTATGGTATAAGTGTTACAATTATAAATCTTTATTTCAATCCTTTTAAAATAATAAACTTATTCTTATTTTGTTCTACACTTTAAGCACTGAACATATATGCCTATCCTGCACTCGTGAGGCTACGTGACCAAGGAGTTAAGTACTGAGAGCAGGGTAATAAATAATCATATAGTGGCAGCGAAAGAAAGTAATAACTTAATAAATTCCCAGAACACAGAGACCAAGTTGATATAGGAACATAGGAAGCTGCCATATACTGAGTCAGACCATTGGTCTATCTAGCTCAGTTTTGTCTTCACAGACTGGCAGCAGCTTCTCCAAGGTTGCAGGCAGGAATCTCTCTTGGCCCTATCTTGGAGATGCCAGGCAGGGAACTTGGAACCTTCTGCTCTTCTCAGAGCGGCTCCAACCCCTGAGGGGAATATCTTACAGCACTCATACTTCTAGTCTCCCTTTCATATGCAACCAGGGCAGACCCTGCTTAGCTTAAGGGGACAAGTCATGCTTGCTACCACAAGACCAGCTCTCCTCTCCTTATTTATATTATATTATAAAATAATATAAAACAAATCGCCTCCCTGGACTTGGGAAGGGCATCAGGATGGGTTCCTGACAGGGATGTTGGTGTATTTCTGAGCTACACAGTGGACCAGAGAGTGGACCACAAACCCCAAGGTTCCCCTGCAACTGGTACTCAGAGGCATCCTGCCATTGAGGCTGGAGGTAGCCTATAGCCCTCCAACTAGTAGCCATTGATAGACCTCTCTTCCATGAAGTTATCCAAACCCCTCTCAAAGCCATCCAGGTTGTTGACTGCCACCACATCTTGTGGCAGAGAATGCCACAAGTTGATTTTGCTTTGTGTGAAGAAGTACCTCTGTTTGGTACTTAAGGCTCAACTTAGCACAGAAGCACAGATACAAAGCTGCTGTGGTTAAATCACTCTGACCCAGATGCAGGAGCTTCACTGGGCAAGAAAATTCACCAGTGAAACTGCCCCTGAATTGAATGAAATAAGACTGTTGTTCACTCAGGATGGAACTCCATGTAACCAAGATGATCAGGGGCCTAGAGCACCTTTCTTATGAGGCAAGGCTACAACACCTGGGGCTATTTAGTTTAGAAAAAAGGTGACTGCAGGGAGACATGATAGAGGTTTATAAAATCATGCACGGTGTGGAGAAAGTAGATAAAGAGAAATTCTTCTCCCTCTCACAGAACACTAGAACCAGGGGTCATCCCATGAAATTGATTGCCAGGAAATTTAGGGACCAACAAACAGAGGTACTTTTTCACACAAAGCAAAACAACTTGCGGCATTCTCTGCCATGGCTTTGAACCAACCTGGATGGCTTTGAGAGGGGTTTGGATAACTTAATGGAAGAGAGGTCTATCAATGGCTACTAGTTGGCGGGCTATAGGCCACCTCCAGCCTCAAAGGCAGGATGCCTCTGGATACCAATTGCAGGGGAGTAATAGCAGGAGAGAAGGCATGCCCTGAACTCCTCTCTGTAGGCTTCCAGCAGCATCTGGTGGGCCACTGTGTGAAACAGGATGCTGTAATAGATGGGCCTTGGGCCCTATCCAGTAGGGCTGTTCCTATGTTCTTATTTACTTGTTGAATCATATATGGACCTCTGAATCAGAAGCCCTATGACTCCTGGTGTAGCTGAAAACAGTGGCATTTTAAAACATCAGCTTTGTAGCCTGGTGCAGTTAGGTCTCTGATGTCTTGATGTGAATCAGTATCTGATCTTCAAGGGATATAAAATCCTAACAACTCCTTATTCTAATCTTGTAAATCTGAAAACTCACTTTATCAATGATACCACCTTACAGTAGGAATATAGAGACATTTTTATAAGTAGGTATCAGATGTATATTTTCAAGTGCATTTACCTGATAAATGTGTATTATTCATTGCTTTATAAAGAAATATTGTTTACCCATTAGAAGTTTCTGACTTTTAAAAATAATAATGATCCATAATGTACATCCATTAGACTTTTTATTGCATTTTTATAAAGCCCTTAAGAGGAACAGAATGTTAGCCTGAAGACAACACTTGATACAATTACATTCCATTAGGTACCTTCGGTGACCTCTATCTGCTCACTGCTGATTTGCATGTGCATACACTCCCTATGTACAAATGCTTCCAGGTCACCTTTCATCTGTTCCCTAGGCAACAGGTTAACTCTGCACTTGACTCTTTCCCTGCCTCTGCCATTCCTACCAGGCTTCTTACTCCAGGCTCGTTGGTTTCCCCCATTTCAATAGCAGCTTTAATCATGTGGCCTTGTTCAGAAGCGAGCCTGATTCTGCCACAACTTTCTGCCTTCCACCTTAGAACACACACACACACACACACACACACACAGAGCTTTAAGATCCAATCTGTCTGTGGGTCACCCAAGGAAGGTTCTAATACAAGATGATAGACAAATGTGGTCAAAACCACTTGAACATCTAAACGGCAGAGCAGGTGACCTATAAAAGTTGCTGTGTCAAAGGGTTAGGCTTGCTTTTTTGGTCTGGCCAGGGACACTCCTTTTGTTGCCATTTTTTGCTTCACATTGCTTTCAGTCATTATATTTTCTGCATTTACAAAAATACCTATGATCTCTACTCTACTTCTTTTGAGAAGTCCAGGGCATGCTCAATTTGTCATAAAAAAACAAAATGGCTGACATCCAGAGTAACAAAGCACTTGCACAACAAAGTAGTGTTAGTGCAACGTAGAGCATTGTGCTATTATCGGCAAACCTTGTTGTGCACACACAAAGATTGTGGCACTAGCACAACAATAGTCTAGAAGGCAAGCTTTCAATGTGGTGGATGTAGCTAGTGTGACATCCTTGTCCTTGTGCAACATGTTTGCTCAAGCATTATGTTTGTTTGGATGTCAGCTATTGTATGCATACAATGTAACGTGTATATATCTTTTGTCTTTATCTCTTAAAGGTGCCTTAAATCCAGTCTTCCACATATTACTATATTTCTTGTGATGCATATCAGGCAGCCATGTGTTATACTAATGATATTTTCAGTATTCCTGCCTGTTTATATCATAAACTCAGTCTCTAACACATTTGGCAAATTGACTGTAGCTTTCTTTATTAATTTTATGCTGCAGTTAGTAAGCAGCTCTAAAACAATTAATTTGCTTGTGTTTCATCATAGCAATATTAATCAAATGGAGTCAGCCATTCAGGGATTTATGTAATTCTGTAATTCCAAAGGAATACTCCTGGTCTCTGCAGTAGCCTTGCTTTGTATGTCATAATTATAGTGCAGGTGGTTAATGTCCTGGAAATCACAGGTAATAATACTCTATTGAATGGGCTACTGGCACTGACACTGCGTATTCCACATGGAGTGTTGAATAATATTCTATCAACCAGATCCAAATACAGAGTATGGTGCTTATAGACAGGAACCTGCATGTGCAATACTTGTTGAATCAGGAACAATTGGCACACATTTTATGTGCATCTGATGCACATCCGAATATTAATGCTTCTCTGCACTGAATTGTTTTTAATGGAATGGGCATTCACATGTATATCCCCATCGACATTCTGGTCTTACTTGTCACTGTCATGCATGCTTGTGTTTGTGAGCACTTAAAATGAGAACACTTAAAAATAGAGCTGTGCAATTATTTATTTTATTATTTTATTAAAAATATTTCTATACCACCCAAAATTTGCATCTCTGGGCGGTTTTAGAGGTGTAATGGAAAGTGTCTGTGACTAATGGTATGAAATCCATAAAGGATATATTTGGAACTTAAGGACAAAGAGTTTTGGTGGTGGGAGTTTAATGTGTTTAAACCTAGGTCTGCCTCAGGGGCATAGTGATCATGGAACAAGGGGGGACAATTGACCCCAGGCCTCAAGAGTCTGCTGGGCCCCCAAGGCTCCTCCTTACCCTCAGCCAGGGTGTCCACTTGCCCCCTCCTGCACCCAGCAGGTGAGCAAAGCACTCACCGCCTAGGAGTGTGAGACACACCCCTCTCCTATCCAACTAGCATTTCACACTGGCTGGGGAGGGAGGGATTCTCCCCGTGCCCCACATTGGCCCTCCTCCTGCATCTGATGTCAGATGCAAGGGGGCGGGGTCCGTGCCAAGGATGGGGCTGTCACAGCCCCAGCAGAGTTTCATTTTCCCCATCAGCGGTTGATGGAATCGCTGAAAGGAAGGAGGACAAGTCTGCCAGGGCTATGACAGCCTCATTCTTGGCACTGCCCCACCCTGCATTTGACATCAGATACAGGGGGTGTAGCTTGCGGCACATGCGTGGTTTGCATGCATGATGGAAAAAGGATGCGGCAGGGGCTCACTGGTCAGACTTTTGTCCCCCGGCCCCTGCAAAGCTTGCTACACCACTGGTCTGCCCCAATCATGTGCGAAGTAGAGGGCTATTTTTGAGAGCAAAAGAGGGGACTGTGATGGTATTTCCCCCCTTTTCTAGAAATCTCCCGCCTTTCTGTAATCTGTCTCCTCGGACATTTTTTGCACCCATGAGGTCTGCTACCAAAAGCTATAAGAAGGTAAGTGATAAGGAAAGCAAAAGTCAGGTCCTGAAAGGCATTACTCTGTTTTAAAATCAGTATAACCCAACGTTTAAATGAGTCTGCCACACTACCCTCACCTCTAAATTGGACTGTTATCACATGGTTCCATTCACATTTATTTGAAGCAATCCCACAGATTTCAATAGATTCAATTTGCATTCAAATTAAGTTATTCAATAGTGCTATTCAGGAGTTAGACTATAGGACAAACTAATTTCATCGGGAATACTCGGGTATAATGTAGTCTGGATGCTGCCCACTGCTTCCAAGTAAGTGTGCCCAAGTGTATCATAGCCCAAAATATATAACGATGTTGTTTGTTTGTTTGTTTGTTAAATCTGCGATACAGCTTAGCTATCACTCTGGGAGGACCTTTTAATTACTTCAGTGATTTGAATTTAAGGTTAAGCTCTCCATGGGGACCTATTTTCTGTTTAATTCTGAGGATTTGCTTTGCAAAATCCTGTCTAAAATGGGATAATGTTCTAGTTTCTTTCTTCTTTTATCATTTATAAAGATCATAAATCTTTTTATATATATATATATATATATATATATATATATATATATATATAACATAATATAGAATCTATATATTCTTTCCATAAGGCCAAATGTACTTTCCCATAGCATTATGATACATCTATTCAGAATAATTGTATAGGCATGCAAATTGTCTTTTCCACTTTTAGATTTAAACTGAATGCCTTTTAGTTCTTCCACTTTCAAATATAATTGTTATTTTACCCATAAAATTCATTTGAATTGCATTGGCCTGCAAATGCTTATGTTGGACTGCAAGGCATGGATTAGGGGGCTATTGAGGGTCAATAATTGTTATCATAACTTCTTTTGAATTATGAATGAGTGGCATTTTGGATTTCACAATGCAAAATTTACGATACTGACAGGTACTTAACTATTCATGGAATCTGATGTTTTTACCAGTCACATTGTGATTGGCTAGAGCAGGTAAAGTCCCAATAAATGTTCTGGAAAGCATAAAGTGGATCAACTGAAACTAGAAGTGTTCAAATGAACCATTTCAGATTATAAACCCTCAGCTACCATGGTGCATGAGCACTTTATCAAGGGAAGGAAACATCTAGAACATTCATCTTTAAATTTTAGAATCCAAAAGTCAAAAGTGAAACATCTATAGTCAGCCATATGTACAGCCCCTGGCAAAAGAAGATTTTTGGAAGATGAAATGAAACTTCGGGTATGTGGGAGAAAGGTTGGTAGCTGAATATGAAAAATACAGTCCTTGTCACTCATGAACAAGCCCACAAATTAATTAATTAATTAATTTATTTATTTATGTACTGAAACCTTTTATATACTGCCTCCTCTAAAGACTCTAGCCGGTGAACAGCAGAAATAGGCCTGGTGAAATAGTTGTGTCTTAAGAAGGCCCTTAAAAGCAGCCAGGGAGGGGGCTGAATGAATCTGGTGGGCAAGAGTGTTAATGTAATTAATGTTAATGTAATTTGTTAATTACATTAACAGGTGTTAATGTTATTCAAAGCAATAGCTCTACCCAGGCATGCACAGTCCTATCTGTGTAGGGCTGCTCATGTGGAGCACCAGGATCAAACCCAATCCTGGCGCTCTTCACTGGGGTAGCCCAGATTTTGTACCAAGCCTTATACTGAGATAAACCTATGGATAGCTGTTTGGTGCATGTGATCACCCCCACACAGAACAGTTTTGAGGTTTTGAATGCCCGGAAATGATCTGGAAATTACTTCTAATGTCATTTCTGGCTGCCATTTTCCATCAGAGAGCCATTTTGTGGCTCTTATTCAGCTGTTTGGCGGGCATTGCTGGAGACCTAGAGAATAAGGTACTGTCCTTTTCTTCTTTTATTTCTGTCCCTCTTTCTTTTTTAGCTCTTGTTTTTATTTAGGAATCTAATCCTATTCTCATTGACGCAAGATTTCATTATTTGTGGTTTCCGAATTTGCACCTGCAGGTGAAAATGGTAACCCTGCGAATAACAAGGGCCACCTGTATTCCCAACATTTTTTGGTATGTATTTATTATACAGGGGTTGTGTTTTTTTAATCTGATCCATTACAGGCAATTTTTTGTTGCTTCTCCATGTGACCTCTTAATTGGACCTTGTATGAACAAATGCAGTGCTGCGCAGAGTGGAAGAAAATACTAACATCAAGAACTATGTGCAGGTGGTCCTTCCTGGATTTTGACCATGGACCCACTGAAAAAGTTATACTTGGCTATGAACTTGTTTGGGAAGGTAAGGAGGGCACTCTGCCCAGGTGTCCTCTTTCCCCTCTCTCATTCCAAGTGCTTCATAGGAGGAATTGACCCAGTGTTTAATCTTCATTTAGGTTTTTTTTAATTTTGTTTTTTTAAATCATATCTTTTATTTAGACTATTCCATGAAAGCAGTAGCATAAGAGAAGTCTTTATTAAATTCTTTCTAGGACTATAGAATAATTTGTATTCATCTTGCTAGAGAAAAAGAGGGCAAATCTTTATTTTTGGCTTCCTGCAGTTCTTTCATGAATGAAAGCTGTCAGAGTAGAAGATTTAACTCAAATTGCAGCCTGCTTAAAAGCCCACTTGAGATTCACTCATTATGACTATGAGCTTCATTTTCAAACCCACTTTACAAACCTCAAAAGCTGTGAATAACATCATGATGTTCATATATTATACACAAAAGTGTGCTTCTCCAAGGCAATTGCTGAGTCCAACCTATGGTTCAGGTTTTGTTGTTATTTGTTTGTCCTTTAATGATATTAGTTCTTTCTGTCCCTAACAAAATAAAATCTCTTTTTATGCATGGGAAGAACCAAGCAGTTGACTTTGTCTTCCTTGCACCTAGTTGTCTGTTATTCTGAGCTGTTTGAGATAAAAGCTCACTGAATGCATCAGCAGGCTTAAATTGTGATGTACAGTGTACCCACACCACAGAATGTGTATGAGCTTCAGGAGATGGCCACTGGATGGTGTTACCTAGTTATATTTTATATTTCCTTTCAACAGTTCTATTTTTTCAGTTAAATCATTTCCTTCCTGAAGGAGCATCTTCCAGTATGTTCTTTTCCAGGCACTTTAATCACAACTTCATCCAGAAGCCTTATAAAATATCACTTTAATTGATTATGCCTAAAGCATTTGCACAGGCTTTTTAAGTGGAAAGTAAACATTTCAAATCAGAAGGATTTCTGTAAAGTAAACAACCATAGGGAACCTCTATGATCACAAAAGTTACTACAGTGAAAGCATTCAGGAGATCTCCATCTATAACTCCAGTTGGCCTCAAAACTGTTCTGTATGTGGGTGATCACATGCACCACACCTTTATTTTTTAGTTTAGACTGCACACAAAAAGTGTTATATACATTTGGAGCATAGAATCCAGAGGAAAGAGTTGTGGCACACACGGACCAGGCAATGTAGCAGAATTAGGAATACTGATAGTTTAATGAAATAAGTCTTATTTGCAAAAAGGCAAGTGCAGACTACATTCTATGCTCTTGCGTGCTTGTTTGTCTGCTCCGCTTCCAGTCTAGGACTGGACTAAAAAAGTAACTAAAGCACCATTCAAGAACTGTCCAGGATCAAGGAATAGATTAACCAGAAACACCACATGGAGTAAGAAAGTTATCAGTTTTTAAATCAACACTGTGCTTTTATTTTCTCTACACTGTCCGAGGTCAGGCTGAACTGCTCAGGATGGTTTGGGCCTAGCTCGAGGGGGGTGGGGGGCTTCCCTAAGTAATATGCTGCTCAGTAAAATTGAAGTACTTTCTCCCAGTGGTCTCCGTGGCAGCCCTGGGGGTGTGTGTGTCTGCAGATGCTCCCCTATCCCCGCCAGCCTCCCCCTGAGTCTCCTGGGCCCAGTTCAGCCCGTTTGGGGCCTGGTTCAGCCCTCTACACATGCATGGTGGCCATGTTCTGGGCCTCTGTGCATGCACACAAGCCATTTGCATGCTCATGCAAATGGCCCATGTGCATGCATGGGAGCCAAGAACTTGGTCGTTGTGCAGACAGAGGGCCAAACCAGACCAGAAATGGGCTGAACTGTGCCCTGGAGACTCAGGGGGAGACTGGTGGGGGTAGGCAGAGCCGCTGCAGCCCCCGTGTGGCCAATGTAGTGGCTGCCGGGAGAAATGACCAATACTGACCAATACTGACCACTTAGGGAAGCCCCCCCACCCGCCTTGAGCTGGGCCCAATTCAGTGTTCCCTCTAACAGGGATTCCCAGGTTGTTGACTACAACTCCCAGAATCCTCAACTGCAAGGGCTTTTGCTTGGGGATTTGAGGAGCTGTAGTCAACAACATCTGGGGATCCCTGTTAGAGGACACACTGGCCTAAACCATCCCGAGTGGTTCAGCCCAACCTCACACCTAACTGCCGGTTCGGTCCAAGGCCAAGCTTTTAAACCGGACCAGCCAGCTCGATTTCAAGACAGCTTGCACATCCCTACGTCCTTTGAACTTTATTTTGTATTCTGGAACACAACTCTAACTGGGGGGGAAAGCACAGTGTTGATTTTTTAAATGATAACTTTTTTACCCATGTGGTGTTTCTGGTTAATCTATTCCTTGATCCAGGCCAGTACTTCAGTTTTACTAACTAACTAATGTATCACTTAGGAAAGTCCCCTGCCCCCTCAACTGGATTTGAACCAAACTGGAAAAAACAGTTTTGTGCACATCCCTAAAAGGAATTACTTCTTTGAGTAGTGCACAACTGAGAAATATAATGGCACAAGATGTGGTGATAACCACTAGCCTAGACAATGTTAGAATGAAGCAAATTCATGGGAGGAAAGGCCTATCAATGGCTACTACTAATCTCTGGATAGCTATATGCTACCTCCAGTTAAAAAGCAGCATGTCTTAATACAAGTTGCTTGGAAGTAATAGTAAGAGTGCTATTTGTTAAGGTAACTGGTTGGCCACTGTGGAAAACAAGATACTGGATTAAATAGGCCATTGGTCTTATCCAGGAGAGCTCTTATGTTCTTAAATTAAATAGCTGTTTAATTTTTCCACAGCTACATATGCCATATATCTTTTGGAAACTCTCTAAAACATTTCAAACTATGAAAAGCATTTATAATGTCAAGAAGAGCACAGAAAACAGTATACAATACATATGAGATACTTTAGATAATTTAATTTTAGAAGTTTGTGAACTAAGCTGTGAAGATGCAGGATGTTGGTGTCTCATTCTGCCTTTTGCCACACTGTGACCCTTCCGTATAGCCAGTGTCTCTGTTTGCTTAGATCAAACCAAGAGCACTAGAGGAATTTTTCCAAAGGATAATGGCTCTGTCTCCTTCTAGAGACATGAATTCTGATGGGTGGATTATATTTAATCACATTGTTAGTTTGGAGATTCCTCATGCTCATCTTGAGTGGAACTGTGGATCATTGTGGCTTAGGTGATAACACAGCCTGATTGAAAGAAGAGCTTGTTCTGCTTCCACTGTGAAGATTTCTTACCCCCGTTGTTAAGACATTATCCATTCAAAAGATATGTATATTGAGTTAGTTCTGAATGACCATTCTTTCAAGATTGGCTTTTTTCTGTTTCCTCTAATATTCAAAATTACAGAATCATAGTGTTGGAGGAGGTCTTATAGATACTCTGGCTGCTTCAAGATATTCTGCTGATAATCACAATAGTCTGTAGAGTCCTCTGCTTCATGTAGGAAATCCAGAGCTAGAACATCCCCAACAGATGAATCTCCAGCCTCTGTTTAAAGACCTGCAACTAGCCCACCTGCAAAGAGCCCACTTCCCATGTAATTGGCTCTACAGGTGGCCCTCATCTGCAGGGGTTCCGTTCTCACCTGCAACTGCGGATAATGAAACTGCAGATAATGAGACCTTATGTGAATGGGAATTGCAGGGTTAGGTCAAAAACATGGAGGTCAAAAACAGGCTTTAAAAGTGGGGAGGAGGTAGAAATGAGAGCAATATCATACTGTGCCATGCTCTTCAGGTCTCCAGCTGTCTAGCAATGCACCCCAAAAAACCCCAATTCTGCCAATTTTTCACAAAAAATTGTGGGGGAGATTTTTTAAAAGGAACAGACACCAAATAAACAAATTAATAAATTAAATGGCTCAATTCAGCAAAATGGTGGTCAGACATGGCATCAGAAGTCATTTCTGGCCATCTAGGAACCACAGATAGGTGAATTTTCAATATTTTTAGACCCCGTAGATAATGAAGCTGGATGTACATGGCCCGACCGCAGATATGCAAAACTATAATTGCTGGGACAGCAGATGAGGACCACTTTTATTGTCAATTTAATTGTACTGTTAAGACTTTCTCATAATATTCAACTGAAGTCAGCCTGCTTGTAAACTTTAGCTCATAAGATCTATTCCTAATCTCTTGTGCAGCAGAGTAGTTTTTGCCCTCATGATAGCCATTCAAATATTTGAAGAATTCTATCAAGTCCTTTTCAATTTTCTCTGTTCCAGGCTAAACATACCTCCTTCCTTCAACCTTCCCTCTTAGTGCTTGAAACGAGAACTCAGTCTAGTTTGTCTACATTCCTGTAAAAGTGTGATGCCCAGACCTGATAATTACATATGAGGTCTGAAGAATTCAATCTAAACTGGAACTATTATGCCTCGAGATTTAGAAACTATGGTCTATTAATGCAACTTAAAATTAGATTAGCCCCCCCCCTTTTTTTTTTGGCAGCTGTATCGCATTTTTCATTCATTTTCAGCTTCTGAACCACTGAGGTCCTGAGATCCGTTTCACATGTACCACACCAAGCCAGAAATGCAGATCTTAGGCACAGCAGCTCTATTAGAGTCTAGACCTACCAGCCTAATGTCTTCTTGGCATTCTGGTCTATAGTCTCCAGCTGACCAACTTCCCCTGCCTGTTCACTATGGCTATTCTCACGACCAGCAAAAATTGGGCTAGGATAGTCTAGCCCGATTTTTACTGGTCGTGTAAACCACTGGGCTCGAGGTGAAAACCCGCTTAATTGCCCCTGTCCTTAGCTGAGGTTAGCGGAGCAAGCACTCTGCTAACCCTGTCTTTGTGCTCGCGTGTTGCTGTGGCATGGCTCCACACTGTGGCAACTCATGAGTAGACCCCCGACCAGGAGGTTAAAAAGCAGCCTCCCGGCTTGGGGGTCTCTCCAGCATGTCCTGCACACTCACGCAGGGCATGCTGGAGCTTCCAGGGGGCCGCCTGGCCCCTGATCCTCCCAGGCCCTGCCGGCTCTGTAACTGAGCCGGCAGTTGTGTGGGCGGCTGCTTCGGCTGCCCAGAGCAGACTGTCTGCTTGTCTGTGGGGAGAATGGGCTAAGCCCACTCTCCCCACTAACCCACTCCATCATGATCATGAGACCACTGATCATGAGAAGAGCCTCACTGTTTTCTCAGTTGCAGACTCCTTTCTCCCTATAGGCCATGTGTTAGATTTTGCCCCAGGTCTGTTTTCTTGTTGGTTCTTCCTTTCTTCAACAGTGTGACTCATGAATTCCTTGGGTTCCTATTTACGTATTGTGGGGATGGAGGAAGTGCCATAAGCAAAGCCTCCGGTGTGCATGCCGCCTTTAAGCCCACCCCCAGAGCAGCTGATAGGCAGGCAGCACAGTAGGAGCCACTGCCAGCTGTGTTGTGGGAGTGGGGAAGTAGAGGAGGGCAAGCTGGAAGACTGCCTGAGCAATCCAGCAACAGGGGTGGGGAACAGTGATACTGTTTGATTGTCTATACTGTCTGACTCAGTGTGAAGCAAGATGGACAGACAACACTCCATCTGAAACCCCTGAAAAGCTGCTGCAATTCAGGATAGTCCTACTCTGTCCTTCCGGGAGATGCCAGGGTTTGAATCTAGAACCTTCCGTAGCCAAAGCACATCTGCTAGCACTGAGAGATTGGCCCTGTCCAAATAGTGACAAACGTTCACTTCCTACATTGTGATTGTGAATGTTTTGCTGGTGATACGTTTACTGAGCAGTAAAAGTTTATTAGCTTACCCAGTCAATAGCAGCCATATACACAATACAAGAAAGATGCACAAATCCAAGTGACATATATTGAAAAGAATACAACCAAAAAGGAATAACGGAAACAGGGTCAAATGTTCTCTTTCTACAACTCCTAATTACAACTCCAAGTTAGCCTCTGCTAACTTGGCAAAGAGGCACCTTTTAACGTGGTGATTCTCTTTATAGCAGGGGGAGAGTAACTGGCCCTATCCACCCCCAGCACAGTACCTCCAGTGACTGTTGCTGGTGTCTATCTTATGTTTCTTTTTAGATTGTGAGCACTTTGGGGACAGGGTTCCATCTTATTTGTTTGTTATTTATCTGTGTAAACTGCCCTGAGCCATTTTTGGAAAGGTGGTATAGAAATAGAATGAATAAAATAACTCCTATGACTCCTGCCTAGATATTTTCAATTGTCCACAGCAGGCCAGAACCCAACAAATGTTTTATCCCAGTTGCCAACCCTCCATCACACTATATGGCCAAACAGACAAAACGATATGTAGTAATTCATTGAGCCGGGTCTCACGATCAGCGAGACCCAGTTTGTGAAGCTAAGCAGGGAGAGCGGGTTAATCCCACTCTCCCCACAGACGATCAGGACAGGAGCCCTGGGCAGCCAGATCAGCCGCCCACATGATTGCCAGCTCCGTTATGGAGCCGGCAGGGGCTGGAGAGTTTGGGGGCCGCGCGGCCCCCGGAAGCTCCAGTATGCCCTGCATGAGCGTGCAGGGCATACTGAAGAGACCCCAGAAACCGGGAGGTGGCTTTTCGCCTCCCTTCCGGGGGTCTAATTGTGAGGAACCACGACACGGCTACTCACGATCAGGAAGCCCAGGTTAGCGGAGTGCTCGCTCTGCTAACCCAGGCTTAGGGGAGGGCTATAAAAGGATGATCCGCTTTGACTCAACCGAGCTCAGCTGCGAGCCCGGTGACTCTCACGATCGGTGGAAAGCACCCTAAGCACCCTTAGCCTGCTTTCCACTGATCGTCAGAATAGCTGCATTGTATATTATTTGAATTTGTAGAGATAGCAATAAAATATAGTATGTACAATGTGCAGTCGGAGCATTGGTTGACCATTCAGGTGGCCCTCGTTAACTGTAGTCCTGGCACCTGCAGTTTCATGTAAGTGTTATTCAACCTCATTATCTGCTGTTTTTAAAATAGGCAAAATTTGCCTATCCGTGGTTTCTAGGTGGCCAGAAATGACTTTTGATGTCATATATGGCCACCATTTTTCAGCACAGAGCCATTGTGTGGCTCCCCCCCCCCAGGAAGTATTTCCCCCCAAGAATTTTTGAAACAATTCTCAATTTTTTTTGAGGATTTGTGGGTTTGGTGGCAGCCTTTCTGGAGAACTGAAAGCCTATAGAGCAAGGCACTGTGCTTTATTCCCTTTATTTCTGCTTCTGGGGGGGACCTTTTTTAGGCTCAAGCAACCTACCCCCCACTCCCTATTCCCATAGACTCAAGGTCTCATTATTCACAATTGTGTTATCCACATTTGTAGGCTGGAACGGAACTCCTGCCAATAACAAGGGCCACCTGTACTAACAAAACTTGCAAACTGAAGATACATATATTTGATGGACCATGTGCCTTGAACCTGCACTTTTTGAGAAAGGATTCTGCATATATCTAAAGATAATTTATCATCATCTCAAAGTATACAAGAGCCTTTCATACTGCCTTGCATGCTTGCGGTTTATATTTGGCTCTTACTGCTAAAAGAAGACATCAATCTCTGTGTTGTCACTGGGTTCATCAATGTGATCGGGAGGTATATGGCTTCTAAAGAACCCATGTCTATGTTTCATTGCTCAAAACTTAAAATAACCCAGCATAAAACAATAACTGTTACCCATGAATGCTTCCTGCTATAATTCATATGCGCTATATTCTAAGAAATGATTGCTTCATACAGAGTTCTCAATTTATCAGGCTACTTCCATTCAATTAAGCCTTGTGTTCTGATGGGATTACTATTCCACATATAATTCTTTTAATTCATGATAATGGGTACAGCTGAGCATTAAACGATCTATATCACCAGCCCATTGTCAAAATGCCGTTTATTCTTTAACAAAATCAAACATTATAAATTAAGCCCATTAAAGAAAGGGGGGGGGAACGGACCCCTGACCAAGTTAGGTGGAAAAATAGCTTGAATTTAAAAGGAATTGTGCTCTTGGTTTTAAAAAAATGATTAGCAATAAAAGAGAGCGTTGAAGAAACATTTGTCCTGTGCAGATGATCAAAGTGCAGAAATGTATCCATGGAGGAGAGAAATATTATTGTACTAGCTGTTCCCACCTTTGATGCCCGTACCAGACATTCATTGTAATGTCTAATTTCAGCATAGGGGTCTGAAGGTTGCATACACACCTTCTTATCCATATTCTCTAAACAAACTATTGGGGTATTTGTGCATAGGCTACCATGCAGAAGAAATGATCAACTCAATGTTGGGGTTGGGGCAAGCAGATGCAATCTATAGACAATTTTTCTATAAGTAATTTATGTTGTAAGGAAGGAATGTTTAAGGAGAAACAAAAGAGGAGATATTTCAATGAGACATTTGAGAAATACTTCCAAGGTAGCTTATTGCTGATTGGTGATGGCAAAGGTGAATGTTCTTTTTCTTGTCAGTTTATTGTGTGTTTTTTCAGGCACTGGCAAAAGGAGCACTGGGGATACTATATCTCTTCCTGGTGGCTGGCTCTATCTGGCTGGTATGTTTGTTTCCAGAATGTCCATGGAATAAAGCTACATCACAATGAGGGAACTTCCAGGGGGGAAAGGCAGCTGGATGTCGTGACCAGCAGGAAGAGGCAAAGGCACAGCAGAAACTGGAAAGAAAAATAACACACCACATACCACCATCCACCATCCACCACATCAGCTATGGAGGGGAGAGGGCTGACACCACTTCCGTACTAGTCATAATGAGGCTGTTCTCAAGCCCTGGCTTAGCCAAGCCAGGGCTAAGGCAGCCAAGATGGGCTTGCTGTCCATAAGAACTGCCAGGAGCCATGTGGCTCCCGGCAGCAACTCAGCAACAGACCTGAATATAAAACCCAGCTGTTAAACAAGGTTAAGGGAGTGAGCACTCCCTGAACCCTGTTTAACTGACTGTTTGTCAGCTTCGACTGCTTTCAGGCGGTGCTGAGACACTGAGGGGCACTCAGTAATTACCGGGGGGGGGGAGGTGCCCCTACAATGCATCACAGTCATGTGGTGAATTGTGGGATTTCTGGGGGCTGGGATGATGCTTCTCAGTCCAGTGGAGCATCTGGGTATGCAATATGCACAGCCAGAAACTGGAACCCCGTCATCTGCAAGGGATGGAAGCTCCTGTAGCCTTTCTCCCCATGCACCCCCACCCCCACCCAGGTCCCTGATTGTGAGAAAGGGCGCAAAGTTCTTCTGAGAGGGCTTCCGGGGGTGGAGGAATGGCAAATGTCAGTGTGCTGAAAAAAATCTCAGAATTTTCAGAGCCTCCTGAAAAACTGCTGTAATTAGCCACCCAGTTTTGTTAACCAAGGATTTGATGGAGAAATTGGGAGGGAAATTTTGGATCACTTTGAGTGTTTGTACAAGATAAGCATGTCAGGTACTAAGTTGCATGGAATCCTCTGTATCCACATGTATTTCTATTACTTTTCATACAGCTGTTTTTTTGACAGCTACAAGTGGTTCTGTTATGATTCGCTTTTCTATTTTTATCATGAAGGAATATAAGTGATAAAAATCATGGATTCAGTCGTGTTTGTAGCTTGTATACACCAGCCAGCCAGCCAGCCAGCCAGCCAAGAGCCTTTCTAGAAAGAATAGAGTGTTTTTGACACTTCTTGACAAAACTATCACCAAGGCCAATTAGGCTATACTATTCAAACAACTGACAATCGCTCCACTAGCAGCCCATCTCCTGGGAACAATAAAGGTTCTTCACAGGAGGTAGTAAGATGTGAATGGTCAACACACAAATGATATTGAGAAATTTGGTGCACAAACGTGTAGAAATCCCAGAATAAGCTTGCTGCCCTTTCTGTGATGCAAGACATCAAAAGTGGTAATTTGAAAGAAGGAACTATGTAGCCTTTGTGGGACAGATTTAGAAGAGAAAAAGAACAGTACTGATTGGCAGTAATTTTAGATTTCTCAAACTGAGGGTTGGATAGTAAAGGCACAAAAAGAAGTGTGAAAAGAGAATGTCCTGACTCATTCACCAAGCAGGCCAAAAGGATCCTTCACTATATTCTCAGTGAGTTTAGAGCAGGGATGGGCAAACCTGACACTCCAGCAGTTATTGAACAACAACTACCATCAACCCCAGTTCCAATTTATTGTGCCTGAGGAAGATGGGCATTGTGGTTCAAGAACAGCTGGAGGACCAAGTGTGCCCGCCTCTGATTTAGAAGCTGACATCCAGATCAATGCTGCACTAATGCAAAGAACAAAGATGCATACACATAAGGTTGTGAGGCTGAGCAGATGCTCGATGTTGCACAATCTCTAGTGGTTTTGGTCTGCTTGCACAAACATTGTGCTTGTGATTTTTGGTCCACTTGCACAAGAACAGGGCGAGCAGGACAGATTTGCATCATTTCCTGCAACATTTATGAACTGAGGATGAGGTTTCACAGCAGAAGGCATTCCGCCAGTTGTGCAAGTGCACCCTGTTGTACCAGTAAAACACCAATCTGGAATGCAACCTCCCAAGTTACTGGAACTGGCTAGCATGACATCCTTACAATACATCAAAATGCTTGTATCAGTGCAAATGTTAATTAGGATGTCAGCCTTTGTGTCCAATGGCTTTAAGCTCCAACAGATTATGTGTGGCTATACGTTTTGGGTCACTCTGATACCCCTCTAAAATTGTTGGGCTCTTTGATCCAGAAAAGCACACAGAATCTTTTAAAAATTGCACCGAACAGTTTGTGGGCAAAAATGGCACCTACTCTCAGTAATAGAAGAATATGAACAGACTACAACTCACACAGTCACACAGTTTAGAATGGTTAGAAACCCACACAGGTAGAGAATTACTGGATTATATTACTATATCACACAGTTAATTTGAAGTTAATTCCAGTGCCAATGGAATTGAGGATTGCTTCACACAAGTCATCAATACACAACTATAATTTCCAAGGAAAATGACATATAAAGCATGAGGTTTAACATATTTGCATATGTGTCTCTTTGCATATGTGCCCATTTGCATATGTGCCTGTTCGGGCACATATAGGGTTTCCACAGTATTGTAGATACGATGGAATTAATTTTCCCCATTAATTTTTTGTTTTCCTCATTTCTATCCGTAGGTATATACAGCTGGCTCCCACCACATATACATACAGAGGCGATCCTCACGAACATGCAAAAGCGGGCTAAGGGACCCAAGCCCACTTTCCTGTGTTTGTGTGCTGCCACAGGAGCCGTGTGGCTCCCAGCAGCAAACCTTAGTAATTACCTCCCCCTTTAAATGAGGTTAGCGGAGTGAGCGCTCCACTAACCCTGTTTTGGTGATCATGAATCGCCCAACAAGCTCCCCGCCCCAGGGGTCTCTCCAGGATGCTCCACGCACTTGTGCGGGACATCCTGGGACTTCTGGGGACCAGGTGGCCCCCTGATCCCTGCTGCCCCTACCAGCTCTGTGATGGAACTGGTAATAGTGTGGCTGGCCAATCTGGCCACCCAGGGAGGGCTCCCTACACATCTGCGAGGAGAGTGTGCTCCCTCTCTTGTCTCTTCCCACAGATGCCCTGCAGGCTTTAGCAATAGCACTTACATTTACATTACATTTATATACCGCTCTATAGCCGAAGCTCTCTAAGCGGTTTACAGTGATTTAGCATATTGCCCCCCAACATTCTGGGTACTCATTTTACCGACCTCGGAAGGTTGGAAGGCTGAGTCAACCTTGAGCCCCTGGTCAGGATCGAACTTGCAACCTTCTGGTTACAGGGCGGCAGTTTTACCACTGCGCCACCAGGGGCTTTACACACTGATCATGTGTAGAGCCTCACAGAGTGATGAACTGAAAGCCATCTTTAGCATATCCCCTGCTAACTGAGCAAATAGACACCTTATAAAAGTGGTGATTCTCTTTATCGAGCAGAGGGAGAGCAACTGGTCCTATCTATCCCCAGCACAACATTCCTCCAGTGGCTGTTGCGGGTGTTTATCTTGTTTCTTTTTTAGATTGTGAGCCCTTTTGGAGACCAAGAGCCATATTATTTGATTGATTGCTTATACCTATGTAAACCTCTTTGGGAACTTCTGTTGAAAAGCAGTATATAAATATTTGCCATATTCATATTGGTAGTATCTCTGAGAAGCTCTAGGGAAAACACATACTGGCCTCTGAGACACTGATGGCCATTGGGAATGGAACAGGCAAAAGTGATCCTTTGAGTTCCACCATGCCAGAGGGACGGTGCTGTAGCTCAGTGATAGAGCACCTGTTTTGCATGCAGAAGCTCCCAAGTTCAATTTCCAGGTAGTGCTGGGAGAGACTCCTACCTGGAACCTTGGAGAGCCACTACCAGTCAGTGCAGAGATGGACCAATGTTCTGACTTGTTATAACACAGCTTCCTATGTGGGGAACCTCCCTTTGGGAAAGGTCATAGTACAGTGTTACAACACATTCTTTATATGGAGAAAGTCCAGGTTTAAGTTCCAGGTAGAGCTGGAGGGCTGGAAAAAAAAAATCCTTCCTGAAACTCTGGAGAGCTGCTGTCAGTCAATGACTGACTTCCAGACTAACGAATCATCAGTCCTTCTGAAGAGTTCAGCTAACTCAGCTCCAGCACTGTGTGGTGTGTGTGTAAATTTGAACAACTTCCCCTTCCCCTGGTAGCATTCTTTACCACCCAAAAATATGTCCCTGAGGGTTGTACGGCCCTCAGAGACATTTTTAGGAGACACATGAGGCTTTAACGGGGAGGGGAAGGTATCAAAATTTGCCCTCCCAGAAGCACCAGTGTAGCATTAGTCTGGAACTTTTCAGGAGCACCAGTGCAACACAAGTGCTTCTTCCATAGCACTGGTGTTTCATTAGTCTGGATGTTATTCACTGCAAATAATCCTGACCTAGATAGATCAATGTCTAACTCAGTACAAAGGACTTTCATATGCTAAAGTATGTGTAAAGAGCTGTGTTAAGGAACTGAGCCCTGTGTTGCCTAAAGTTGCACAATAAATATCTGTGAGCATCTCCCACAATGACGGTGACCCTCAACTTAGTTTGAATTTGTATGAGCATTTGAATATTAAGGATACTAACAGCTAATTACAGTGAACAATCACAATCAATGCTTTTCACTTAAAAAAAATCTAGCTTGTTTTGAAGGAAAATGGCTGCAGTTCTGATCGTAGGCACACTGTATCATGTGATCTGTCTTCCTCCAAGCTACACCTAACTCACATTGTAGCTGCAAGTCTGCGACCTAATAAACAGGAATTATTCCTCCACTTAAAAGAGATGAAACATAAAGTTACAGACAGTTATTTCACCCTTTGAATATCAAGATCCTATTATGCTGGATAGGATAATAGGTTGGAGAGATTAGCCCCTAGAGTTACAAAGCATGTTGCAACTATTTTAGCTTTAATTTCAATCTTGATGGCTATATTAAGAGCGATTTTTCTTCTAGTAACCTACAATTCCGTCTGTAAATGTAGCTGGTGAGTTTACAGGGACCAAAACAGACTGGATATTTCTTAGGTCCAATAAGCAAATATCTGTGAAAAAAGTACTCAGCCCTTACTGTTAAACAGACAGCAAGAGTGTGCTATTTTTCTGCTTTTCCTTTGTGTCTTGATGTGCCATGCAAAAACAAAAAAAGTGGGGAGGGGGTCTGATTGAGAGCCTCAGGGTGCCAACTGCAGTTTTCAGTCCAGATGGAAATCCATCTAAGGCTAGCCCTTAGGATTGCCAGTTGACAAAGGAAAAACATGCTTAGCCAAGTGCCTTTATCTATCTATCTATCTATCTATCTATCTATCTATCTATCTATCTATCTATCTATCTATCTATTTGTCTGTCTGTCTGTCTGTCTGTCGGCAGGTTGTCAGAAAAGCAAGGGACATGACTGCCTTCTCCTCTTCCTCTTCTTTCTCTGTCTGCCATAGGTGAATAAAATAGGTCAGAAACTTCAAACGCCGAATTACTGCTGAGCTCAGTGGGGAATCCTATTGAGGCTGGTGGTGGGGGTAGGGAGAAGAAAGCTGCTGGAAAATATGAGCCTACCAAGAGTGTTGGTGATTTTCTTGGTTTGCAAAAAGCATAACATATTTCCATAGAAGCAGGCAGTGCTGGTACAGCAGAAGTGCTGCCTGTCTCCCCACTGGCACCATTTTCCTTCCCAGAATGCACCGGGGGGAAACTTGTTACATCATATGACATGTCTTTCCCCATTGCATTCTGGTAAGAGAATGCTGCTGGCAGGAAGACCAGCTGCATGCCTGATGCTGGCTGAAGAGCTTTTTATGTTTTACAATGCAGAAAACTACCACAGCACCACTTTTGGTATTCTCCCACACTGTCCTCACATTTCTGCAGCACTCTGTGTGTGTGTGCGCGCGCATGCGCGTTCTGCTTAAGCTGCCCTTCCCATATCCACTGACAATAAAAATACTCCCTGTAATAAGCGTAATCATTTCAACAGTGTCCTAGAATAAACAGCTGTTACGTTAGGTTGAAGTGCTTGCACTGAACTCACATAAACTCCATTGGATTCCATCCCAGTTCCAAGCCAAACAGCGGAACTCTGGTCTCCACCCAGCTAAGCTAAGGCCTTTGGGCTCCACCCCCTTGCCCCTGGACTGTGCTGGATTCCAGTTAGACCCAGAGGCTTGTGCTTTGGAAGTGATGTGAAGAAACTATATGGGGGGAAAATCTTCATTGCTTCTCTTTGAGAGGAACCTGAAATTCTCTTTGAATTTTTCCCCTTGAAATAAATCCTGATATTCCTCTCAGAAACTCCTATTGGTGATTTGGGGTGTTTGTTTAAATTTATTGGGAGCCTGCTGCGTGCATCTGTTGTATAACATCTAGTTTGTCTCTGAAAGTACACTTCTAAAACTATGCTTGCCATTTAAAAATTTCCTTTATCATGTACTAAACAATTCCCTTATAATATATTTACAGAAAAGCTATCCATTTTCCAATATAAATATTTCCTAAACAGAAATAAGTGGCAGCTTTCCTTAATGGAAAATGTGACTAGCTAGTTCAGAAATCTAATTATCTAGTTAGCACTGAGAAGGGGCCTTGAAAACTACAAGTACTGTATAATTCAATTTATAGTTGGAAACAAATACATTGGTAGGTTCCTCTACTTCCCTCTACTTGTTTAAATGTTATAGAGTAGATATGTTTAGAGGTATGCTAGCACTTGTATTTGAAAATGCAATTTCCCCTTAATGTTTAAAGATTGTTTGGTGGTTGTTTCTTTAAATTGAAACAATACATTTCAACATTACAAAGCTGCCACAACTTTATTAAAGGGGGGAAAGTACATTCTTGCTTGCAACATACAGCGTATACTAAGTCCCCCATGATTCTGCTTAGAAAAAGCCTTGCTCTAGCATTTTGTTCTGCGGGGGGAGTGGGTTTTAGGGACGGGGAGCTGGGTAAGCCAAAAGTTGTTCTCTGGCCTCGTTCGCACACAACATTAAATCGGAGGTTGCCAAACCCATGGTTAATTTTAACCATGAATCACATCACCATGAATCACATCACAGATGTATGCCCAACGTACATTTCACAACCTCTGGTTTCGGGGCAGGGTGCCCCCTCCCTCCTCCTCAACTGCATCCTAGCCAGCCTCAGGCCATTCGTGTCACCAGACTGCGGGCAGGGCATCAGAACGTCATCAAGGCAGCTGCCATTGGCCATGAACCCAAGGGTGTGGTGGTCTTGATCACGACTGGGCCATTCCAGTTTTGCTGGCCAGCTTTGTCATGGCCATGGCAGTTTAACCCGTCCTCACGGTATTCAGAGCTATGTCCTTGCTATCACTCAGCAGCAGTGCATTGATGGGCATGCTAAATATTGTATATGCAAGATTGCCGAGGGGCAGATCCACATAGAGGGGGTTCATGGGGGCACTGTTCATAGCAGGCACTTAGTTCTCGAGGCCGCTAGGCATTTAATTGGATGTGGGCAGCATTGGGGTAGGGGGTGGGGAAGACTGCTTGAAATTCTCCTGGCCATGATTGCCAAATATCCGCAATAGGATTGTGACAGTTCCACAGAGAGAAGGATCCCTGCTTCCCATGGTGCGTTCTTCTTTTGGCTGCTCCTGGGGGACGGAGGACTACATTCACAAGTCTGTGAGGATGGAGCTTTTGGCCCCCTTCTTCCAACCTGCATGCAAGAGGAGGGTGTTCTGCTCTCTCCCCACCAGAGGGCAGAGTTGGAGACTGATGCATTTCGTTTAAGAATCAATGTCTGCCGGGGACCTGTCTTCCCCCCACACTGTGCAACACACTCCACTCTTTCTGTGCTGGGGGGATGTTATGTCTATCAAAGGGCTGCCAAGGAGATGGCATGCTTGTAGCACAAACTACAGCTGTCTGAAGGCAGGTTTATCCCTCACAACATCTGCCCCCTTGGCACCTCTGAATGTTCCCTGTGCTTCCATGACCACTATCCTTGTATGTGATCAGGGACAGTGGCAAAGGAGCAGTAGAACCATTGCCACAGTGGCTGATACCCTTTAGTTTCTGACCCAATGGTCCATGGATATATTCATATTTATTCATTTATTACATTTATAAACCACCCCATCCAAATTTAAGAATACATTAAAACACACAATTCAAAACACAGTGCGCTATATATATATATATATATATATATATATATATATATATATATATACCATTCAAAAACAATTAAAACCATCTAAAACCAATTAAAATACTAGAGATGTGTATTTCATTTTGGATACAAAACGTTTCATGCACAAAACAGGGCATTTTGGCTGTTTTGTAGCCAAAACAAAACACCCAATGCTCAAAACATAAAATTTTGTAGCCGAAACAAAATGTCCCTGTTTCGGATATAAAACATTTTGTTGTTTCAGCTGTTTTGGAATTCCATTTTGCAATCGCAAAAAGTCTTTCTCCTTAAGTCTCCATTTTGAGTTTTGACATCTGTTTGAATTTCCAGCCCTTCCAGCCTGCAGATTGGCCAGCAAAAGCATGGGCTGATCTGGTGGCAATTGCCTCCTTATTCCTTTTAAGGAAATGTAAGGGTAGAATTCACCCTCATTGGCTAGTGGAGCAGTGTGCATTTCATTGTTGTTGTTTCACACTGTTGTGTGTAGATCAATTGCATTTCGGGGGGGTGGTGGTGGATGTGTATGATCTTTGGAAATCTGCCTGGTTCTTTGCAAAGCTCTGCTGTTGTTGATGTGTGATTTGATGTTATTTGGGGTGGATTTGGGGCAGAAAGGGGGTTTTGGGGGCAGAAGAGTGGGTCAGGTGGTAGTGCCCCAATGGGTGTCTGCTGCCACCCAGATTCCAAAGGAATTGGGGAAAGGGCTGATTTTTAAAGGATTTCTGAAGTTGACATGTCTTTGGGGCAGAAAAAGGGCCTGAGGGGCAAAACAGTGGGTTGAGTGGCAGTGTCCCAAAGGGGTGCCTGCCACAACCCAGATTCCAAAGGAATAGGGCAAAGGGCTGATTTCTTAGGAATTGTGGAAGTTTACATGTCTTTAAGGTTTCCTCTCCCCCATAAGGAATAATGGAGACCTATAACTCCACTTGGAGGGCATTGGGGTTGCCAGGAGCGAGTGGTGGTGTAGTGCACATAGGGTGCCAACCACCCCCATGGGTTGTTAACTCATGGGGTGCTGAGTTTTGGTGTTTCTGAGGTGTTCTGAGTGTAGATTCTCTGGTAGCATATGAGATTTTCAACAACAAAAAATGAATCGACTCTCATATGCTATCAGACACTCTATCAGTACACTCAAAACATCTCAGAAACCAGTTAGCAACCCATGGGGGTGGTGGGCACCCTATGTGCTCTACACCACCACTCATTCTGGGCTACCCCGGTGCCCCCCAAGTGCAGTTATGGGGCTGCTGAAATCTCCATCATTCCCTATGGGGAAGAACTTTAAAGACACGTAAACTCCATTAAATCTTTAAAAATCAGCCCTCTGCCCAATTCCTTTGAAATAATTCTGGCAGCTTCCTTGCACCCACTGGGCACTACCACACACCTTACTCTGCTCTGGGCCACCCCTTTCCCCCCGACATGAAGCTATACTTTTGCTGAAATCTACATTCTTCCCTATGGGAAAAACCTTAAACTTCAAAAATTTACCAAAAATCAGCCCTTTGCCCAATTCCTCTTAAAATTGGGTGGTAGTTTCCACCCATTGGGCACTACCACTCCCACCCACTAGTTTTGCCCCAGGGCCACTTTTTAACATCCAAAACGTTTCGGATTCAGATTTTGCAATTTTGAACAAAGAAAAAAATTGGGGTGTTTCGGTTTGGCTGATTTCGAACAAAGAACAAAATGGGATGCTTCAGATTTGGGCCAAAAACAAAACGGGGGGGGGGAGCACAACCCTATAAAATACTTTAAAAAACACTTTACAAACCTTGGAAGACCAGGCCAAACATATACGTTTTGAGGGCTCTCTTAAATGCCGACAGCGAGCCTAAACTGCGGATATCTGCTGGGAGTGCGTTCCATAGGCAAGGAGCAGCTATGAAAAGGCCAGGTTCTGAGTCGCCACCAAACCTACCAGTGGTAACTGGAGACAGACCTCTCCAGATGACCTAAACGAGTGATGGGGATCATATTGAAGAAGATGCTCTATAAGATAACCTGGACCCAAGCCATTCAGAGCTTTAAAGGTAATAACCAGTACTTTGTATTTCTCCCGGAAACATATCGGCAGCCAGTACTACTGTTTTAGGACAGGCATAATATGGTCTCTCCGGGTTACCACAGAGACCAATTTGGCTGCCGCATTCTTAACTAACTGAAGTTTCCAGGCTACATACAAAGGCAGCCCCAAATAGAGCACATTGCAGTAGTTGAGCCAGGAGGTTACCAGCTGATACACCACTGTTTTGAGATCGTTCTCTTCAAGGAATGGACACAGGTGTAGAATCAGCCAAAGTTGATAGAAAGCACTCCTGGCTATAGCCTCCACCTGAGATACCAGGGTGAGGCCTGCATCCAAGAGCACTCCCAAGCTGCATACCTGTTCCTTCTGGGGGAGTGTAACCCCATCCAACACAGGAAGATCTAATTCATCGCTTAAATTCTGATCCTCCACAATGAGCTCCTCCATCTTGCTTGAATTCAACTTCAATTTGTTATCCCTCATCCAGCCCATTACTGTCTGTAGGCAGGCATTTAGGGAGTGAATGCCATTTCCTGATGATGATGATGATGTTCATGATGATGATGATAAGGAGAAACAGATTTGGGTGTCATCAGCATACTGATAACACCCTGCACCAAATCTCCTGATCACCTTACCCAGCTGTTTCATGTAAATATTAAAAAGCATTGGTGACAGAATGGAGCCCTGAGGGACTCCATATAATAGCTCCCATTTTAAAGAGGAACTGTCACCAAGCTCCACCATCTGGAATCTGCCTGAGAGATAAGAGTGGAACCACTGCAAAGCAGTGCCCCCTATCCCCAATTCCTCCAGGCGATCCAGAACGATGCCATGGATGATGGTATCAAATGCCGCTGAGAGATCCAAAAGAACCAACAGAGTCACACTCCCTCTGTCAATTCCCCAGTAAAGGTCATCCATCAGGCCAACCAAGGTAGACTCAACCCCATAGACTGCTCTAAAGCCAGTTTGAAATGAGTCTAGATAATCGGTTTACTCCCAAACTGCCTGGAGCTGGTTAGCCACCACTCTCTCAATCACTTTGCCCAACCATGGCAGATTGGAGACCAACCTGTAACTATTCATCACTGAGGGTTCTAGGGAAGGCTTCTTAAGAAGTGGTCTAATCATTGCCTCCTTCAAACAAGGAGGCATCCTACTCTCCTTCAGCGATGAGTTAAATATATTAACTAGGCCATCTCCAACAATCTCCCTGCTAGATAGAAGCAGCCGTCGGGTAAGGATCGAGAGAACAAGTGGTAGGCCCCAATGTCCCAAGCAGCTTGTCCACGTCATCAGGCATCACAGATTGAAACTGATCCAATCTAATACTGCAAGAGGGATTGGCGGACATCACCTTAATAGACTCTGCAGAAACAGTGGAGCCCAAGTTGGCCTGAATACAAGAGATATTGTCCACAAAGAACCCATTAAAAGCATAACAGCGGAACAAATTCCCCAAGGATTGGTTTGAATTGGAAGGAGCCTGAATCAAACTCCTCACAACCTGGGACAGCTCTGCTGGACGTGAACTTGCAGAAGTAATGGGCACAGAGCAGAATAGTGTTTAACCACATGCACTGCTTCCGCATAAACCTTCAAATTGGCTCTATGGTGCGTCCTGTCACATTCAAGCCGAGTTCTCCTCCTCTTGCGTTCCAGTTGCCTACCTTGCTGCTTCAGACCCCATAACTCCTCTTTATACCAAGGGACCACTTTTAAAGCAGATCGGAAGGATGCTTAGGAGCAATCGTGTCTACTGTCCTGGTGAGTTCCCTATTCCAGGTTCCCACCAGGGCATCGACAGAATCATTAGCAGGACCAACTTCAAAACCCTCCAAGCCTTTTTGGAATCCTACTGGGTCTATTAGCCATCTTGGGTGGACCATCTTAATAGGTCCTCCAGCCCTGCAGGGCTGGGTTGTGGCTGTGAAACCAACCTTAACCAGGCAGTGGTACATCCACGACAATGGGGAAACCACAGGATCCTACACCCACGGGACCCACCCCCCTGATCTGAACAAAAGACAAAATCGAGTGTGTGGCCGGCAACATGAGTTGGTCCTGAAACTAGCTGGGAGAGGCAGGGGTGTAACTACCATTAGGCAAGGGGAGGTGGCTGCCTGGGGCCCCCCACTCCTCGAGGGACCCCCCCGAGGCAAGTCAATGTGAAGTGAGTGTGTGTGTAGCAGCGAGGGGCCCATTTTAAAATTTTGTCTCTGGGCCCACTCCAGCTTCTTTATGCCCCTGGGGAGAGGCCCATAGTTCTCATGGCCTCTATGAACTCCTGAGCTGGACCAGACATGTCAGCCTCACAATGGATATTGTAGTCCCCCAGAACCAAAAGTCTGGGTGATTCCAACATGAACTCCAAGACCAGCTCTGTCAACTCAGTTAGGGAGTCAGTTGGGCAGCGGGGTGGACGGTACACTAACAGAATCCCCAATCTATCCCTAGTTGCCAGAAAGACACACTCAGTGTAAGTCAACTGTTACACAGGGGCCCTGGTAAGGGAAATGGTATCCTTATAGACCACAGCCCCTCCACCCCACAGCCCACTTCCCCTAGCCTGCTCCACAAAAGAGTAGCCTAGTGGAAAAAGCTGGGCCCATACTGGGCCATTAGGCTCCCCCATCCAGGTCTCAGTTATACAAGCCAGGCAGACACGTAACCAGGGTGGGGCAGGCAGGGCACATGCCCTGGGCGCCACATGAAGGGTGGGCGCAAGATGGCTGACCCACCACCAAAATCACAAGCCCCAGCGGGCACCGGCGCAGCTCACCGCTGAGGCTGGCAGGCATTGGGGCCCGGGCTGCGCCGCCGCCGGCGGACCTCGCACCCGTTCACCCCCTACTCATGCAGATGCAGCAGCTGAACAGCACGCTTGCGAGATCTCCAAGCGGTGGGCGGGCACTCCCATTGGCCGGCAAAGCGCGCGACCCGAGCTGTGGAATCCAGCGCATACCTCCCTGCACAACCACATGGCTGGGGAGACTAAACAGCTGCCTGCTGGGAGTTCTGCATTCCTTAGCCCTGTGAGTTTGTTTGTCCCCCCCCCCGGCTTCCCCCACACTGCTTTCAGGGCCAGGCACCTTCCTTGAAGATGTGCTCCTTCCTTAGCCCTCTCTGTGTGTGTGTTCGTTCCCCTGCTTCCCCCACACTGCTTCCCCTGGCGCCTTTCTTAGAGAGCTGCTGCTCAGCTCCTTCCTTAGCCGTGTGTATGTTGGTTGGTTCTCCCCCCTCCCTCTACGCTGCTTCCCCGTCGCCTTCCTTCTTTATTTTACTATTATTTACTTTTGGATGGATGAGGGCTGCGCTCCTTCCTAAGCCCTGTGTGTGTGTGTGTGTGTGTGTGTGTGTGTGTGTGTTTCTTGGTTCCCCCCACCCCTTCCTCCACGCTGCTTCCCCGTCGCCTTCCTTCTTTATTTCATTATTATTTGCTGTTGGATGGATGAGGGCTGCGCTCCTTCCTAAGCCCTGTGTGTGTGTGTGTGTTTGTCCCCCCTTCCCCCATGTTGCTTTCCCCAGGCGCTTTTCTTAGGGTTGCGTTCCTTCCTTAGCTCTGTGTGTGTTTTTGTTTCGCCCCCTGCCCTGCCGCTTCCCCCACGTTGCTTCAAGTCTGATGTTTGAAAAAAAATGCTTAGTTGGTTTTAAGTGCTTATAAAGAATTCTAGGAGACTGGGATCAGTGTTCAAAGCCAGCATGCAGCATGAGTGCAACACACATGCACAGTTCTTGGACCTTCCCAGCTTTTGGTGAGCTAAAGTCTCTTTCTCCCTTTTGAAAAGGATTGTATACTTCAGTGGTTCCTCTGATATGCAGCAACCGGAAGGGCGTCCACAGTTCCTAACTTGTCAAACCAGGACCGTAGGGGTTCAAATGGGCTTAGAAGCTTATTTCTTTGCCCTTCATTTGGGAAGCCCTTCAACTAGAGCAGGGGTTCCCAACCTGTGGCACTCCAGATGTTGCTGAACTACAACTCCCATCATCCCCAGCTACAGTTTTTGTATCTGGGATGATGGGAGTTGTCATTCAGCAACGTCTGGAAAGCCACAGGTTGGGAACGCCTGAACTATGTTAAAGTTATCTGAAAGATGGGTGTCAGATTGGGGGGGGGGGCGCAATTTCAGTGCTTGCCCTAGGCGCTATTTTGCCTAGATATGCCTCTGAAGCCAGGCCGGCTCCTTCATCCATGATCAAGTCATGGATGATTTCGGTCTTATTCTGTAGTAACCTGGCATTGCAAAGGAGCAAGGCTAGGCTCTGTGGGAAGTTGGAACTGCTCCCCGAGGCCTTAGAGCTGACAGGGCAGCCGGAAGTGGAAACAGTTACTAAATTATTGGTTTCCCTTTCCCTGTAATAGCCAGCTGCTCAATTCAACACCAACACCAGTTTTTCTATTCCTCACCACAACAGTAACAGCTGCCCCTGAGCTGCTGGACCCCCGCCCCCCACGCACGAAGAGCACCCAAACACATAACAAAAGACCTGGCACAGACCAATAAAAGGGAGGACTAACAATATTCAACCCAGACCTCCAACCCCACCTTAATATGACTTCTCCCCCCACACACACACACACCTGCCTTGGTGTTGAGCTGCTGGGAGATGCTTCCTGGTGTGTCTTGAGAAGGCTACTCTTACTGCCCATGCCTCCCTTCTACCGCCATCAATCCTCAATTGACACACCTCCTGGTTCATTTCAAGCAAGTTCTCCACACCTCATGGGCCTGCAGCGCCGTAAATTCTGAACACCATGAGTGGAGGGATAGGGGGGTGTTGTCCTCACCAGATTTGATAGAATATAGGCCAGATTGCAGTGGCATTCACAAACTGCACTAGGATGGGATCTCCATGCTCCCTGCCTTCCCTCAAGGTCTTTCAACATATGTCCCCTATTCTTGAACCAGGACAAGGTTCTTCTCGCATACAAACCCCCTCATCCCACAATATCCACTGGTGCTGAAGTTAATGAATAACCTTCTCCACATTGTGAGGCAGCTGCAAAACGAGGACAGTGGGAGGTGTGCCAGTGGCAAATGGGGGTATCCTCCCACATTGCGGTCTTACCACCCCACCCAGTTAATGGTAAGTCAGAGGGTTTGAAATGTCCAATGGGCACCCCTCAGCAGTTGCCAGTAGCAATTCAGCTTTCTCACATCAACCAGGAGGCCATGTGAATGTAAAAAAACCCCTCCTTTTCTATTTTGTGGGGTGATCACAGCAATGCCAAACTCTGCACCCTGTTTGTAAGACCAAGAAAATGTTCCATGTGGCATCTGGAGAAAAGTGCCCTTGCATTGGTATCCCATGCCTGCCACCTTTCATCTGTGTGAGATCCCACAAATGGGAACTGGATCAGGTGCACAACCTTTGTGCAGGTGGCACCTTCCCTATGTTTGCCCCCCCCCCAGGTTGGTGGTGTGTGGTGGGAGCACTGGTTGTGCAACAAGGGGCATTAATGTGTAATACACATACACTCACTTCCTCCTCCTCCCAAGTAGGCCTGTTAGAATGAAGGCCTCAGGCAGTCAGGCAGGCACACCTCTGCTGGTTCTGAATGTCATTCCTGATCCCTCACTGACATTATTCTGGGGATCTTGGCGATAATTGCAGAGTACCTGAAGTGGGGGTGGGGGTCCAGGTGGAGGGCATAAAATGGGGCCAGCTCTAGCTAGTCTTAAAGGACTGTGATCACTGCTGGAACATGGTCAGAGCCAGAGGATCCCTGAAGGGTCAGCTCCTCTTGTTCTTCAGAGGAGGGTTCTTTGGGGTCTGAGTGTGCTTGTTCTGACAGGGACATAAGGGCAATGAAAAGCCCTGGTGTGCATACAAAACACTCAATGAACTGTTTGGATCCTGACCATGACCTGTATTATATTTATAGACTGGGTGCTCTGCTTAGAAATACACACCACAATAAATGTTCAGTCTTTACTTTCCTCATTTTTTCCTGATTATTAGATCATTACGCTTAGCGTAAACCAATTTAGGTTTGTATTAGCAAGAATTGGTGATAGTCTCTGACCTTTGACCTTCAGGTTAATGAGAAGTTCCTCTGTGTAATTGCTGTGTCTTAAGATGGCAATGTGCTGTGTAATCTTTATTGCTGTAAAAATGACATTTAAAGTTTGTTTTACATGAGCAAGTAGAGGAACATTATTTCTGCAGTGAGCAATAATTATGTGCCTCCTGGCTGAAAATATATGCGGCAGATAAATTGTGTTCATCTGGTAGCCTTTGTTTGTAAGACAGGTTAATTAAAAGAGGAATGTCGAAAAATATGTCTGCCCACTGGGTGTTGATAGAGCAATATTATTTTTCGAGAAAATATTCCACACGTACATCCTTTTTTTTTTTTGCATTAAAGGCATGGATATATGCAAGGTAAATTCTATGCGTCTACACCACGAATTATAAAGAAAAGGAGAAACAGAAATATAGGAGACTATCTTAAGTACACCTCCTCCTCTTTCAGAACAAATATTGTATTTCATCATGGGAAACATAAAATTGGTTTAAATGAGTGGGAAAAGAAAATAAGAAGAAAAATTAAAGGAAGGAGGTTTTGATTACAACTTATTTGACAAAGTCTTTTCATCATTATCTATCTATATATTTAATTTGCATGGCTAATTCCATGCGTGGCAGCTCTTGTGAAACTTCGGAGAGCTGCCGGATAGCCATGAGTTGGTGGGAAGAAAATGGGCGCCAGCTGCCCAGCTGGCGGGGGGAACGTCGGCGAATGGTGGTGGAGGCTGGCTGGCTGGTGGAGAAAACAGCAACAGGTGGGCAGAAGGAGGCAGTGGAGGAGGGGAAGTGGCTGGCCATGGAGGAGAAGCAGTGTCCAGGCCAGTGGGTGGGCGGCTGGGTGACTGGGACCGGCAGGTGGGCAGCTGTGACTGGCAGCTGGCTGGCTGGCTGGCAGCCAGAAAGCAGGGGGTGGGCGGTGCAAAAGGAGATGTTGGGTGGTGGGCAGGGAACAAGGAATAAGAAGAAGTGCCCGCTGTGGGCGGGGGGAGAAGGAGATGGGCGGGGCGGGCAGGCAAAAAAGCAGTGAACTAGGGGTGTAGACTATGCTGTGTGCCAGATCAGCTAGTATATATATATTTCCCTAAGACAGCGAACAGGCTTGTGGGCAAGGTGGGAAAGATGGCGGGGGTGAAGAAAACAGTGGCAGTGGTTGAGCAGGGAATGAAAATGGTGATGGCGGGCGGGCGGGCAGGCAGGTGGGAGAGAACTAGAGGTGCAGATGCTCTGTGCCCAACCCAGCCAGTATATTACTAAAAAGGTTAGGTGATGTTGGGGCACACATCAGAGCATATTGGAACAAGATGGTTGCACCCACACTCAGAAATAAGATATGAGATACAGATACACCCAGAAATAAGAGATGAGGATACAACTTTAATTAAATTTAAATGTAGATCTGCAACATGGCAAATCAAAGTATAGTGCTACCCTAAGGTTGAGGCAGTCTTTGCCAGTGTGACAGTTGCTTGAGTGTCCCCACCTCTGCCACTCGGCTGGCAGAGGCTCGGCTCTGCCACTCGGCTGGTGGAGGATATTTGTGTGGCCAGCAAATGGCCTCCACGCATGTGCAGAGGCCAGCTGAGTAGCTGAGCCAATCCTCCGCCACAGCGGGTGCTGGGCAGTGCGGCGGGAAGAACTATACAACTTCTGAATAGTTTTCAGGTGCGGTGGGAGGAAAGATAAACACCTACTAGTTTATACTTAAAGGTGCCTTCCGCCCCCCACTGGTGGCGCCCTCACCAGCCACCACTGCTGGGAGCTGAAACTGGAACTCTGTCTGGTGACTATCCCAAAGCACGAAACTGACCACACACTAACATAAATGGTGAAGTCTGTTTCTCAAAGACATTTGTTAAGAGGCGAGGGGGAACCTATCAAAACATAACTAGTTCTAGGAGATGGAACAAGCAACAGTCAGACAATGGGTGATGCAAATGCTTCACATAACCACAAAAGTCAGCTGAGTGCCATCTCCCAATATGCTGAAATTGCACACTGGAGAAACCCAGACATATTACTGTGGATGCTTCAACAACTGAAAATAAATGAGTAGCAAAAGCCTCAGGGAACAATCCTGCCTTCAGGAGGACAGTCCTAACTACTGCCTAAAATTGCTATTTTGTAAGGAGAAGAGCATTGGCATACTTAAACAGAAGTCCTTGCTTGTCTTCATGAATGCAAATACCTTGTAAGAGCTGTTACAGAACACAAACAATTGTACTGATGCTGGATCCCGGGTGTGACTCTGTTCCGTCTCAAACCACCTTAAAGGAATGCAGAGGTCACCACCCAATGTATACAGCCCTTTGTTCAAGTGGCTGACCTGAGAATCTCTCCACAAACCAGCCACGAGCTTACTGACCCTAAATGCTTGAAAGAATGCCAAAAGAGAGAGTTACAGGGTGAAATAATAACACCTCCAAATCCATCCACTCTCCATTTTCTTCTTGTTGCCACAGTGTGGTCTTCCCTATGGAATGGGTCAACACTCTTAGTTACTCTAAAGTGCATTGGCTAAATTTCTGAATCAACTATCTATAGTTAATTCAGGTCTCATGAGGGTGCTGATGAACTGCAAGATCCTGTAAGTTTACACAGAAAAGAAATCAGGGTCAAAATAAATACACTTTTGAGGAACTGAGGGTCTCCTCACCTAGCCTCTTCATAGGCATACCAGGAAAGGATAGGAGGTTCCCACATCTGAGTCAGATGTCCACTCCAGCCCTGAAATGGAAGATTGGGGTAACATACTCGCTTGGGGTAACAGAGTCTGAACTGCAAGGTTTCTGATAAAAATGCATGGGATAAAACACACTGTTTTCTACAAGGTGATTTTTTATAAGTTCTTAGCTGGATTCATTTACTGTTCAATACCGTCTAAACCTTTGCATGAATTTTCCTTTAGTAATAGGTAGAAAGCTACAAATAAATTTTGATGGCAAAAATAACTGCTTAGTGAACAGAAGGTAAGACTCATAGATGAATGTTTAGGAGGTCAAGTGTATTATAATGGTGTGCCATAAAAAGATGCATATAATAAGACTGAATATAGTGTGGATGGGAGCCAAAGTACAAATTACAAGGAGCTTACAAAGAGAAGTAAATCTGGTGAGTTATTGTAAAAGTAATTTACAGTAGCAGTTTGGCTGTTAAATATAACATCATTTTAGTTCAGTAAGAAAAAAAGTTTTTTTTGTTTCTTCTCCAAGGTCCTCTGGATGCATATATCAAAGATGGAAGCAGCCCCTAAAGATATTTTTGAAATCAACAATTTATTTATTTATGTATTCAGGATCTTTTACTTGAGACCTGCAAGGCTCTGTGTAATTAAAACAATCATTCCCATTCACCTCTTTTAGCCTAAAGGGGGGAAAACAAGAAAGCCTGCCCATTTATTAGACTACACTGCTCATTCTATTTTTTTACTGAATAGTTGATGCACTGCTGCATCACAAAACATTATTAAAGTTGCCGAGGCATTCATGTTTTCACAAAAATGGCACAGTCTCATGGTCTAGGACCCTTGAGTCTGGATTAAATCATGGATCACCCAAGTGGTGCTGCATCCTGACTTTCCAATCAAGGGCGTACGATTGGTCAGTTGTAAATCTTAGCTTTTTAATGGAAGCAATATTGGGGGGAAAGCATTGATTCTGGAAAGCATTGATTCAGGACACAAATCTCAGATTGAACCATTAGTGCTAATGGGACTATTCTGGTATATTGTATGTAATCATTTGGTCTGATGAAATTCCTTCCACTTTAGCTTGTGTTTGATATTTTCAAAATGCTTATGAAACAGGAATGCAACTTAAACAAGTCGGGTTAGTTGGTTTTGAGCCAGGGAACAGGGTTCACCACAAGCCCTTTTCATACAGCATATTCCCATTAAATGATTGTGCGAGGCGATGTGGGGTGGTGGTGAGATCTATCAATGGCTATTGACTATAGGCCACCTCCAACCTCGGAGGCAGGATGCCTCTAAGTGCCATTTGCAGGGGAGCAAGAGCATGAGAGAGGGCATGCCCTCACCTTTTGTCTGTGAGCTTCTCAGTGGCACCTGGTGGGCCACTATGGGAAATAGGATGCTAGATTAGCTAAGCCTTGGACATGATCCAGCAGGGCTGTTCTTATATTATGTATGCATAGTTTTTCCATCATGTCCAGGCACAGGCTCAAGTAACACATGCAAACCAGGGATATACTGCAACATTTTGCTGCAGGTTCATACTTATATTTATCATTTACCACAAGAATGGGTGATTCTGCATACACAATAGTAACAGTGCCCATGCATGGAGCAAGAAAAGGATACTTTACCCAGGTTTGGACATCCAAGAGGTTTGTTCTGGGCTGCAAGCCCATTACAACATTGTATATCATGACTGAGGATGCTAATGCAAACTTATTTCCTTATCTCTATATGGGATATCCAATATTATATGATGTTGTGAGATCGTTGACCATGTGACATGGTAGGGGCAACTCTGGGCAGCAGGGGAAAAGGGGGCTTTATTGCCAGTTGTATTGGGCATAGAGAAATGGTATTTGGACACTAAATGCATATACATTTATAGATGTCTACAGAACTGTATATAGCACTGAAGAAAATTTTGCACACTGGCTCACATACTGAGCAGGGCAATATGGGAAGTTGGAGCCCATGCTGTTGCTTCTGTGTAAATACCTCTGTGATGCAACAGGGCAGTTCTGCTCCATCATAAGCTTTCACAAATGCAGTTGTGTGAACATGACACCCACAGGAAATAGGCATTGTGGCACACAACTGCATTTGTGCAAATTTATGAAAGACAGAACTGCCCTGTTGTGCAACACCATTGGCGGTGTTTACACAGATGCAGCAGTGCATGTGTGCGCCAGTGATCTTCATTGCATTGCATACCATGTGAGCCACATCTAGTACTTGGAATAGGTTACATTTCATCTGAAATACAAATATTTTTCTGTAACAATGAACAGAGTCAAATTAACACTTGTAATAAATGTTCTGAAGATCAAAACCATTTTGGAAAATGTGTCGGTTCTGACAAATAAGCAGTGCTACAAAGCTTTACCACTTTATCGGTTGCCATTAGGGGGAAATATAGGGGTATGAATTCACAATATAAAGAAAGCAATACTAATGAAATGAAATGTAGTGAACCTACTGTACTGTGCAGTCCTTTAGCTCGTTTCCCTATGAGTTTACCAACCAATTTAAAAGACTGTTCACAGTCAGATTGGTCTATGTTTGCTGCAACAGACAGGCTCAGTTTGTTGGCTCAGTTTTCCTACCTGGTTACATGCAGGAATGTGTGGCATTTCCCAGGATGTGACCATGAGTGATTACGTTAGGGTCACCAAACATAGAATAGTCCAAAATGTCACAATGCTGCAAACTTTGTCATTATATTCTGTAGAGCATGCTGACACTTTATATGTGACGGCTGAACCCCAAAATTAATTATTATGGACAGCAGCAAGTGATCTGTAAATCAAATTAAACTTCTGTACATTTTCAGAAGCTTATCCAATCTGAAGGGAAAACATCAGCTTTGATGAGTTTCAAACATAATTCAACTACTATCAATAGGAAGAAAAATCAAGTAGGGACTTTAAAAATAGGAGTTTGGACATCGTTTCCCATGAATCAAATAAATCCTCTGACATGCAATTATGCATCCAAAGAGAGAGAGAGAGAGAAAGCGAAAGATCCAAAATCAAATAAAGCACTTTCAGTTATAGATAATAAAGCGGTAGCTATTCCATGCAGCAGCTGAGATGTATTCCAGAACAGACTATTCTTAAATTTGGATTTTAAAAAGTTAAGCCATTTGTGTAGTATTGTGTCTGTGTAGCTTTAAGACATAGGTCACCTTCAGGCATCATGGGAAACCTGAGACAAACTCACCTCAAGCTGGCCTCCTGTGATGTCTGAATTATCGGAACCACAATTCCAAGATCCAACCATAGTTTTGATTCCTCCTCTCAACCTCCAGATGAACCTTCGGTTTGAAGGTACACTTACCAAAGCAAGGGTCTTAATAAAGAGGTTTGATTATTAGCCCTTCTGGATTCGCCTGCTTTGTGGCTTTGGGGTGACATTGTCAAGAGACAAACTCACCTAGTGAGTATTCATCAATAGACCACCCCCACCACCCCCACACAGTGGAATAGTACAACTTGTACCTAAGGAACTGAGCAAAATTGAAACCTGAAAAACAAAACAGAACTAAAGATGAGATTTCTTGCAATTTCACAACTGAGAATCTGGCAAAGACAGAAAAAGGAGCAAAAGGAATCCTTGGGTTAAGAAAGATATCTTTGAAGAGCACTTTAGAAAAGTGGGACAGAGACCATCTGGATCAACGGGCCATTGTCTCTATACTGACAAGTTTTAAATTCAAACCATACACTCTACGGGAAAACAACACTGAATGCTTTTCTCCCCTCTTGCAGCTCTTTGCTTTAAGTCTGATGTTTTGCCGATACAAAGAAGTGATAGCACAAGCTCTGCAGTCCACTTGGTTAATACTGTAGCTTCTCAGTCATGTTGTGCAGAGCAATTGGATTATTGTTCCCAAGGAACTAAATTAAGAGTTATTTCTATGTTACAAAGGATTCCCATATTGAGAGGAACTTAATTTAATACTGTGAAGTCAAGACTTGTTCAGTGAATGTCTGCTATGTTGCAGTTAGTCACACGACAAGTAATTGTCCTTCCCTCACCTGGACAAGAAGAATCTGTCTGTCTCTTCTCCAGCTGTGTTTTGAGGAAGGCAGCTAAAATGATGCACAGTATGAATGCACATTTGTATGAAATGTTCTTGGTGGTCCCACTGGTTTAGTACGTAAGCATTAGCCCATGCTAGTTTGATGCAGTCAGTGAATAGCACAGTCACCCATATCCCCTCATTCATGAGGACATAAAGGTGCAGACTAGTCATGAAGCTTTTGTGAGTCAGGGATTTTCCTTCAGGGCGCTTTCCAGATTAGATCCTGCAATGGGGTCACTTCGGATCTCGGAAGTGTGCTTTCACACTTCCTGTGTTGTGACACCGCATTCCCTACGCCGACAGCAGGGTGCTGTTCACATTGCAAATGCCTTGTCTCAAATTTAATTGCTACAGTATAGAGCTAGGATGTCATATATTCAGTGTAAGAAAGTTGCTGTTTTGGGGGGTTATTAGTTGCTGCAAGACTGCTCCCCTGGCTGTTTACGTTTTCATTGTGACTTGTCTGAATGGAGGCATTTTGCTGCTGTTGAGCAGCTAGCCTGGAAAGCACCCAGGTGCTACTGACCTCTTTGCCTTTGAGTTTTCCCCTTTTTCTGCACTTTCTTTCTCACTAGCTAGACTGAGGCATGTATCAAGCCCTGACATGATTTAGGAGGATGGAAGATTATTGACTGTGATTAGGAGATGTCAATTTAGAGGGACGCCAGACAGTATGTGTTCAGAAGTAGCCAAATGATAAATGAAATATTTTATTTCTTGGTGAGTCCCAAACAGGGGTGGCTCATTAATGAAGTGAGGTGATGGCCTTAGGTAGCATCTGCACAATGGCAGTGAGGGCATCCCACCCCATACCTCACCACCTGGGTATCATCTCACCTACCTGCCCCTCCTGGCTGCCTTGTCCCCATCGTGATGAGTTTTAAATGTCAGGTTCAGAAGTGAGGGTATTGAGAAGGCAGCTCCTTCATCCCTTGCTGGGAAATCTGAAGTTTTAAACCTGTCCTTGCGATGATGGAGGAGAGGAGAGCTGGTCTTGTGGTAGCAAGCATGACTTGTCCCCTTAGCTAAGCAGGGTCTGCCCTGGTTGCATATGAATGGGAGACTTGGTGTGTGAGCACTGCAAGATCTTCCCCTCAGGGGATGAAGCCGCTCTGGGAAGAGCAGAAGGTTTCAAGTTCCCTCCCTGGCTTCTCCAAGATAGGGCTGAGAGAGATTCCTGCCTGCAACCTTGGAGAAGCCACTTCCGGTCTGTGAAGACAATACTGAGCTAGATAGACCAATGGTCTGACTCAGTATATGGCAGTTTCCTATGTTCCTATGTTTCCTATGATGGGGGAGAGTGGGCAGGATGTGCAGCAGCACTGGCTCGCTCCCCCATCCCCATCACCCATCTTCCTTCCCCCCTCCCCATCTCCACCAGGATGGGTTTTAAATTTCAGTATTGCCAGCAAGGGAGCAAAGAGGTCTCTTCTCATCTTGCTGCCAGACCTGCAGTTTAAAACAAATCCTGTGTTAATGAGGAAGGGTGTGTGTGGAGCTGCAATGGAACCTGTCTTGTGATGCTGCCATCAATACAACGATGAATATTGATAGACTGCTTTTCAACAAAAGTCTTCAAAGCGGTTTACATAGATATGAACAAATGAATGGTAAGTAAGTAAGTAAGATGGATCTCTGTCCCCAAAGGGCTCACCATCTAAAAAAGAAAGTGAAGATAGACACCAGCAACCGCCGCTGGAAGGATGTTGTGCTGGGGATGGCGAGGGCCAGTTGCTCTCCCCCTGCTTAATAAAGAGAATCACCACTTTTAAAAGATGCCTTTTGGCTCAGTTAGCAGGGAGCATGCTCAGCAGTGCATGGGACTTGCCTCAGACAGTGCTGGTGCTGGCCCCATAGGACAAGATTTGCTTGGGGTTGACTCTGTTGGCCTCATGAGTCATATGAAAGGATCCTAGGGGTAGCTCACACTGTAGTTCATGCTGCAGAGCCAAGTACATCATGGATCCCCACAACAGGCTCAGATGAATTAAACCACCTCCCTCACTGCAACACATCACTGCTGCCAGTGGCAGCTTACCAGAACTGCAGATGAATTTCCCAACCCCTCACAAATGCAATACAGAAATAGGCTGAACCCATGAGCAGCTAAACCTAGTCTTGGGCAGGAGAGCTGGTCCTGTGGTAGCAAGCATGACTTGTTCCCTTAGCTAAGCAGGGTCTGCCCTGGTTGCTTATGAAAGGGAGACTACAAGTATGAGCACTGTAAGATATTGCCCTCAGGTGACTGAGCCACTCTGGGAAGAGCAGAAGGTTCCAAGTTCCCTTCCTGGCATCTCCAAGATAGGGCTGAGAGAGATTCCTGCCTGCAACCTTGGAGAAGCCACTTCCGGTCTGTGAAGCAATACTGAGCTAGATAGACCAATGGTCTGACTCACTATATGGCAGCTTTCTATGTTCCTATATGCAGCACAGGGATTGTGGATAATCCTAGTGCTGCCTCCCCCACAAGACCGGGAATTTACCTCAGGCTTTAAATTGGTTTAAAGGGAGCAAGCGCACCCTTTACCCCAGGTTTGGGGTCGTGAGTATGCTTGGGCTGCATGCAGCCTGGGCATACACCCAGAGAACACAACTCCCAGGGGAATTCCCCACTTCACCACAGAATTCCTGGAGGCCCTGCAAATGAGTCCCAGCCTCCAGAGATCTGCACGGCATAGAGCAGCGTGGATTGTGTGGGAGTGCAAAGGTGTGCCAAAGACATCATTGCCAATTATCTGGGAAGAAGGTAAGTCCATCCCTGCCTTCCCCTGCCTGCCCTCCCTGCTCTATTATGGTCGTGAGAACAACCTTAATGTGCCACCTCAACACATGCTGAGTCCTTTTCTAGTCTCCTCTCCAGGAAACAAAAGTATGGTTAAGTTTAGAGTAGTTGGGTATCTTTATACCAGATCTTTATGTGAACAGACCTAGTACAGAGAAAAGACAATGGGAATAGGAATTAAGGAAATTCAGTCAGCCTTGAGGCTTCTTGAACTGATTTAAGAAGACTCTGAGGCTCTTCTCATGATTGGTGAGAAGAGCCTCTAGGAGGTTTGCGAGGAGAGCAGGCTAAGTCCACTCTCCTTGCAGACAGTCTGCTCTGGGCAGCTGCAACCGCCGCCCACACAACTGCTGGCTCTGTGACGGAGCCTGTGGGGGCTGGGAGGCTCGGGGGCCACGTGGTCCCCGGAAGCTCCAGTATGCCCTGCGCGAGCACTCCCACTTGTAATTCTAGCAGTTTAATTTATAATCTGCAGTCAAATCTCTGCTTTGGATTTGTAGGCTCTCAAAGAAGCAGTCTTCAGAAGAGGAATGGGAGTCATTTCATTTGAGAGAAGGCAAGTTGGGGCTAAAGAAGTGCAGCAATAGTTAGTATATGTATATAAAACTATACATATTACACGTGTGATATATTCGACATGCATAAACAGGGAAGCAGGAGCACGCCTGCTGCTCCTCCATGCATTCTGCATAACTTGTGAAGGATATGAATATTCAGGTCTGTGCATTGGGGCTACTGCTTTCAGCAAGGTCCCTTCTGTGCATCAAGAACCTATAGACATAGAGTTTGCATGTGCAAACTCATTCACAATGTATGCAGATTATGCATAGGGAGCAGGGGAGAGGCTGTGGGCAGGAGTAAGTAGAATCCCATTCCCCTCTCTATACACATGGGCAATATATATGGGTAAAGTGTACACCTGCCTCTGATTTTGATTAGTGTGCTTCTGTGAAACCTTAGAAAATGCATGGCTCTTCAACCTGTGATGACTTTCACAGATCTCTGATCTGTGCAGAGGGTAGTAGGTGCTGGTCTTGAAATAGAGACAACCAGCTCATCTCATGGCAATGCAGCTGGAAGTCAGCATGGGCATCCTGAAAAACATGGCTGTTGGGGGCGGAAATTGGAGTTTGAGCAGGCCCCAAGGCTAGATCTTCAAGAATTATCACCTGGGCATGATGACCTATTTTCAACACAGTTTGAAATGTCCTGAATCATGATAAAGTAAAGCTCATCCCCTGTTGCTATGAGATGTGTGTCTGTCTGCGGCTGTCTTGTTACATCTCCGCAGTACTACTGTATTGCAGGGTAATTTCCACAGGGAGTCTGCATGTGCTGACCCCTAGAGGAGTTCTCAGCATCTCAAAACAAGATTATTCAGCTATTGCTGCCTGTTCCAAAGTGATTGGATACCACTGATAGTCTTTGAAAGAGTGGGAAGGATGTACATTATAAATATTACCCATTGGTCTGAAGATCGTCCATAGCAGTCTGAGAAACTGATCATTTCTGTTTCTCCTCCACAGGGCTTGCAAGAGTCAGACTTGATATTAGAATTAGGCTACCAAATGTTGAATATCCCCATGACAGAAGACCTGTCTTGCTGACTGGAAGTCATTTCATTTTCTTTTATTTCTTTCCAAATAATAGATGACTTATACTTGTTTGTCATCATAGAAAACAATTTCTCATATTGATCCCCCCCACCCCCAGTACATAATATAAAATAAATGTTTGTGCTTTGGTTACTTTTAAAATTTGGCAAGAAGAATGTGGCATCCAAGATTATGACTTTCCAGAACAATTGGCACATGAGCCCCACTCAGACATTATGCTATACAAGTGTACAGATGTCTGTGCACTTGTACATGTGTTTGTGTGAATGACTGTGCCTACGTTCATGTTAAAAGTGGACCCGGGTATAGGATACATGGTACAAATAGTACCATGTTGTACCTGTGTTCAGCATAACCTGTGAATAACTGTATCTGTATACAGATCTGTACCTGTGTACCTTGTACCCTTGTTGTACAAGTGTTTTACATAACGTGTAAAGGGGGCTATCTTTTATTTTATATTTTATAAAAGGGGCTATCTTTTATATTTATCAGCATAATCCAGATAAAGCTGCAGCTAAATCCCATGAAAATCAATGGAGCACTAGTTAATCACAATGACTGAGCTCCTGTTCCATTGTTTTCAAATGGAGTGATGTCTAAGCTATACTTTGCACATACTTGCATTAACTGTTTTTAAAATGAAAAGAAGTCATAAAAGTCTACAACTGGAAGCACGCAAAGGACAAATGAGTAAGTGCTTAATCCATTCCTTGCATTTAAAATCCACCCCCCACCCCACATCAGATGCTGTTTGTCTTTTCTGTCCAGGGGAGAAAAGTAGCTGGGACTTTGTCCTCCTATTCCTCCACTCAAAATTTCAATGCTGCATATATTTAAAAATCAAAATCGTGGTAGTTTGTCCCTTGGTCACAACTAATTATACTGGGATTGTGCCCAATGTTTTAAATCCAAAAATCAAAGGGAATTCTGCTGTGATTTGTAAAAAACATAATAATAAAATGTTTTATGCAGGGTAATAACACACATTATTACAATGTAAGGCCCAAGAAACATGCTACATAAATCAAACTTTTGAAACACTATCTGACTGCTTGTCTGTGCCACAGCAATTCACAAAAATGTTTATCAGGCACAGTAATAAACTTTTTACATTAGCCAGTTTTAATGACCTTGTTAGCACAGGACATTAACTTTATTGCAGCAAAGTGAGAGATTGTTAACAGATAAGAATGCTTAGAACATATTTCCAATAAGGTGATGTAATGGAGAAAATCTAATATATATTCAATTAAAGAAAAAAAATCTTTGCTCTATAGGTTTAGTTATGGGCATGGCAGCTACAACTGAACTGCAAAAATCAAGGACATTGGACGCTCATGATGTTTACACCATAGGATTATGAAACCTGATGTCCATTCTGAGATACTGCAGTGGCCTACAAACTCATAACAGGGGATTAGTGTTAACAGCAGTGTATAAAGGAATTTTGTAAGATGCATCTCTGAGCATATGGTGAATGCTGTTGCCTCAGCAGGCAACAATATAATCAGCACAATTGAAGGAGGTGACCCAAATCACAATATAATAACAATAAACTCTATAGAAAGGACAGGGAGGGACGCCTTGGAGGAGGGGTAGCACTGTATGTTAAAGAAGGGATAGAATCTAACAAGCTAGAAAACCTAGGTGGACTGGAGTCCTCCACAGAAACCCTGTGGGTGACTATACAAGGCCAGAAAGGGAACATGCTACTGGCGATGTGCTATTGCCCTCCGGATCAAAATGCCAACAGTGACTGGGAGTTGCAGGAGGAAATCAGGGAGGCATCAAGGAGAGGCAGGGCTGTAATTATGGGTGATTTCAACTACCCACACATAGACTGGGTAAATTCACATTCAAGTCAGGACAAAGAGGTCAAATTTCTAGATATGCTAAATGACTGTGCCCTAGAACAGTTGGTCATGGAACCGACCAGAGAGAAGGTGACCTTGGATCTAATTCTGAGTGACACCCAGGACCTGTTGCATGATGTCAGTGTCACCGACCCTTTAGGTAACAGTGACCACAATGCCATCAAATTCAGCATACATGCGGGGAGAGAATCACCAAGGATGTCTAACACAGACCTTTTGAATTTCAGAAGAGGAAACTTCTCCAAAATGAGGAGTATGGTGAAAAGAAAGCTGAGGGGGGAAATCAGGAGAGTCACTTCGCTCCAGAGTGCATGGAGTTTACTCAAAACCACAATACTAGAAGTCCAGTTAGATTGTATACCCAAAAGGAGGAAAGGTACCACTAAGTCCAGGAGCATGTCAGTATGGCTAATGGGTACCGTCAAGGAAGCCATAAAAGGGAAGAAGACTTCTTTCCGAAATTGGAAGGCCTGTCCAAACGAAGAGAACAGAAAGGAACACAAACTCTGGCAAAGAAATGCAAGGTGACAATAATGGAGGCAAAAAGAGAGTTTGAGGAACATTTAGCCAAAAGTATCAAGGGGAATAACAAAAACTTCTTTAAGTACATCAGAAGCAGGAAACCTGCCAGGGATGCAGTTGGACCATTAGACAATGAGGGAGTGAAAGGGGTTATTAAGGAGGATATGGAGGTTGCAGAGAAGCTGGATGAGTTCTTTACATCTGTCTTCACGGCAGAGGATACTGAGCATATACCTGTTCCTGAACCAGGCTTTTTAGGGATGGAGGCTAGAGAGCTGAGTCAGATAGAAGTGACAAGGGATGATGTTCTAAACTGTCTGGAAAAAATGAAAGCTAACAAATCACCAGGGCTGGATGGCATCCATCCAAGAGTCCTCAAAGAACTCAAATGTGAAATTGCCAACCTCCTTGCTAAAATATTTAACTTATCCCTGAGATCGGGCTCTGTACCAGAGGACTAGAGAGTAGCAAATGTAACACCGATTTTCAAAAAGGGATCCAGGGACGATCTGCGAAATTACAGGCCAGTTAGCCTAACGTCCGTTCCAGGCAAATTGATGGAAAGCATCCTCAAGGATAAGATTGTAAAGCACCTAGAAGAACAGGCCCTGCTGGGAGTGAGCCAGCATGGCTTCCGCAAAGGTAAATCTTGCCTCTCCAACCTTTTGGACTTCTTTGAGAGTGTCAACGAGTGTGTGGATCAAGGTGATCCAGTTGACATAGTCTACCTGGACTTCCAAAAAGCTTTTGACAAAGTTCCTCATCAAAGACTCCTGAGGAAACTTAGCTGTCATGGGATAAAGGGACAAGTACATGTGTGCATTGCTACCTGGTTGAAAGACAGGAAACAGAGGGTAGGTATAAATGGAGAGTTTCCACAATTGAGGGAAGTAAGAAGTGGGGTCCCCCAGGGATCTGTACTGGGTCCGGTGCTTTTTAATTTATTCATAAATGATCTAGAAGCAGGGGTAAGCAGCGATGTGGCCAAATTTGCAGATGATACCAAACTCTTCCGGGTAGTGAAATCCAAAACGGATTGTGAGCAGCTCCAAAAGGATCTCTCCAAACTGGGGAAGTGGGCGACAAAATGGCAAATGCAGTTCAATGTTAGCAAGTGTAAAGTGATGCACATTGGGACGAAAAACGCCAACTTCAAGTATATGCTGATGGGATCCGAGCTGTTGGTGACGGACCAGGAGAGGGATCTTGGGGTTGTGGTGGACAGCTCGTTGAAAGTGTCGACTCAATGTGCGGCAGCTGTGAAAAAGGCAAATTCCATGCTAGGGACCATTAGAAAGGGGATTGAAAATAAAACGGCTAACATCATAATGCTCTTATACAAAACTATGGTGCGACCACACTTGGAGTACTGCGTACAATTCTGGTCACCACATCTAAAAAAAGGACTTTGTTGAACTATGGAGTATGGAGTTTCTAGCCAAATTGTGTTTCTATGATTAGCATTTTGTAGGTCAGCAAATATTTTGGACTGGACATCTCTCATACCCCCATGGTAGTAACATCATGGACCATCTAATTTCTTCAGCTTTTGCAATTCAGTTGGAACTTCCACACCCTGTAAACCTATTCCTGTAAACCACAGGGGTTTTCTCTTTCTTTTCTGCTTTAATTGAATTTCCTTGCTTTCTGCATCCTAGTATGTGCCACACTAATACAAGTGTGTTCAGTACAAGGAAAGTGAAAATTTTGCTTTAGTGTTGCCAGACATAACAAACAGGTGGACATGAGTGCTTGGGCTTAAAACAACAACATATTATTATTATTATTATTTTACACAGTCAGACAGGTGTTATTGACTGGTTTGTTTTATCCAGACATCGAGTCCTTCCCATGGACCTGGGATGCCCGATTTTTATTGTCAATGTTGTTGCTGTTGTTATAGATATCGTCGCAGAATATAGGCTCTTCCCAGTAAAGCTGTTTTTTGTAATTGGCTGATGGTGATTTCTGTGGCCCCTATGGTGTTGAGGTGCTCTTCAAGGTCTTTTGAAACTGCACCCAGGGCGCCAATTACCACTGGGATTATTTTGGTCTTTTTCTGCCACAGCCTTTCAATTTCAGAAGTCCCGAAATATTATGGGACTTCCGCTCTCGATAGATGACTGCAACGCCCCCTCCCCAACCCTCCAGGCTGGGCTGCTGCACACTCAGGAAACCTGGAGGACAGAGCTGAGAGAGACCAACCCCACCCAGCTCATCCAACCAGGTCTCCGTCACACATACCAGGTCAGCATGCTCATCCACAATCAAATCGTGGATGAGGGATGTTTTAGCATTAACCAACCTGGCATTCAGCAGCAGCACCCTAATCCTCAAGGGAGTGTTCTCAGAGCTCCCAGGGGTCTCAGGGTTGGGAGAAGGGCTGGAAAAAGGAACAGGCCTCAGTTGCCTGGACCATTTCCCCCTGTAACAGCCAGCCCAACTCCCACTGCCATATCTCCCTCTGCCTACTACCAGTGGTATTGCTGCCCCCACACCAACCCCACTTTCCTGCTCTCCCAGGCACTTTCCTCAGTCCAGCCAACCACAGCTTCACTACTTAACGAAAACCAAATCCAAGACCCACACAACATATGCTGACTTCTTGATAGAAGAGATGTATGGAAAATCTTCCAACCCCAGGCAGCTCGCCCCAAGGCTGAGAGCCACAAGGCACTTCGGCTCACACCCCTGGCTCAGCCTGAGTTTTAAAGCAGCAGAATCAGCCCCATAGATGGTACACCCCTGGAGAAGGTGGGGCAGAAGCAAAAGCACAATCTGTGGCCCTGCCCAAGGTGTTCCCTCTTCCCTCCATATATACATTAAAAGACTGATACACTTGTTCAGCAGGCAATTCTGAGCTTAAAAATGCTTGTTCTAGCATGAATAGTGCAAAGGGAGACTTTGAGGAACCATGGAATGACAGGGCAATGAGGTTGGGTGAATATCATAATAAAATGTTTTACCTCTCCAGTCATAATACATAGACACTCCTTTGCCTGTATGATAGATACATGTGTGTGCATGAGCACGTGTGTGTGTGTGTGTGCGCGCACACACACACACACACATGCTATATAAACTCACTGAGATTATCAGCAGAGGCCCTAATATCTGAGCCTTATTTGGTGAGAACATGGAAAAGAGCCTTTTCTGTTGCTGACCCTATGCTGGAATACTCTGCTCTAGAGGGAGGAGTTAGGCCCCTCTTCGCATTCAGCTCCAAGGGAAGATGTTTTTGTTCTGACAGGCCTTTGATCTGCTAGGTGTTTTGATATTTGTTTTGGTTCTGTGATGGTTTCCTGCTGTGTTTGATTGTTGATTGCATACAGTATTTGTCCATTTTATTTGTGGATTATTTTGTATTTTCTGTATTGGATTTTGCTGTGAGTTTCCTTAAGTGCATCATATCATCACTTAATAGCATCAGAGGGATGTGTGTGTGTGTGTGTGTGTGTGTGAGTGAGAGAGAGAGAGAGAGAGAGAGAGAGAGAGATGCACACACACCATAGTAGATGAACTGTGACAGCCTGCCATAACTCCAGATGTTATTTCATCTGGATGTTATTTTTAATGTTCTAAGAACATCTCATGTGGAGGAGTTTAAAAACACATGTCCAAATCAGATTGTTCTTGTTGCACTAGCTATTGCACTTATTCACTTGTTTTAAACAGCCATTTTAGTAAGACACTTGAAAGATGAAAAATCACCTTTAATGCCGTTCATAGATTTACCATTTATCTCTACTTGCTGCTACAGTGTGAATCCAATGACACAGATGGGTGTGAAACTTCTTTTTTTGAGGGGGTCGAATTTGTTGTTTGACAATGCTTTGATATTATGACAGCAATAAATACTACTACTGAACATCTGTAGGGTGTGTGTGCATGCGTGCAGGTTCACGGACACCGTCCAGGATACAATTTATTTAAGAAATGCATTGGAAAGCTTGACAACATCTGTTATAAAAGTATTGAAATACTGCAATTTAACAATAAAGCCAATGATTTTATATAGTAAACAATAACAGAAAGCTTGACTGTGGTGTTTGAATACACCGTAGAAAAAAAGATATGACCATTCTGAGAAAACTGCTTTTATGAGACAGAAGCTATGCTCGTTAGTCTAAGAACACCTCATAGTTACGTTAAGGACATTTTTTTTCTATAGCCCTATTTTTTTCTGTCAACCTTCCTTTTCTGTGGCCTACTTTTCTGTGCTTTATTACATTTCATGCTAGCTAAATTAACAATTATTTTGTGAGAAAATATTCAAAACTGTTAGAATGCCTCTGTCCTTCTTATGTTTTTTAAATTGTGTTATTTATTATTTTTATATTTAGCCATCAGAAAACTCACAATGGCTTACTGGGTCTCCCTGGCAATTATCCAGAAATTGTATTATGAATTTAATAATATTGTATTATAAAATTAAGAATTTAAGAATTATTAAATAGTTTAGTATTAAGAATTTAATAATATTGTAGGACCCAAAACTATTTTTTAAAATAAAGTTGCTGGCTAGAATGTCCAGGAAAATGTTGCTAGCTAGAACCAAGAGAAACAATATTTATATTTCAGAATACAAATGCTTCTTTTATTAAGCTAATGGCGCAGCGCGGAAATAACTTGACTAGCAAGCCAGAGGTTGCTGGTTCCAATCCCCACTGGTATGTTTCCCAGACTATGGGAATTGCCTATAAAGGGCAGCAACTATATAGGAAGATGCTGAAAGGCATCATCTCACACTGCATGGGAGATGGCAATGGTAAACCCCTCCTGTATTCTACGAAAGACAACTACAGGGCTCTGTGGTCACCAGGAGTTGAAACCAACTCGACGGCACACTTTACCTTTACCTTATGAAACTTAGATCAGCATTTTAGCCTCACCATCTGGCTAAGTCATAATTGTTTGACCACATAGAAACTTTTATATCCAGATGTGGGTGAACTCTCCTCATAACAGCTCCATTCATGACTCAGCTTATTTGTTTTTCCAAAATTGAAAAACATGGCTGACATCGAGAGGGGGGGGTGCTATATATTCATAGGCAGAGGCTTTGAGTTGTGCTGCACATATGCAGGGTGGATGAGTGATTTTTGCTGATCTCCCCTGCCTCCAGAAGTGCTCCTTGCCTTCCATTAGTATGTGCCTTACACAATGTGCCACACAGCCCTCAGGGACACATTTCTAGAAAACAAGGAGCATTTGTGGAGACAGAGGAGATCAGCAAAAATCCCCTCCCCACCACATGCTCTGCTGTTTGGAAAGCTCAGGCGGAGTAAAGAGCATCCTCTGTGAGGATGCAGCTCCTGCTGCATCTTTGGACTGCTTCTCTGGATGTCAGCCCCTTCTTCTGAAATCTGGAATGAAATTACAAATATGGAACAAAGGTCCTCACTGTGGATGATATCTTGAGGACTGCAGTGGGGCCTGAATGCCTTTCTTGAACATCTCTGCCCCTCCACTTCTATGTGTCCTAGAGCTCTTTGCACCTAAAATGTTGCCATGAGTATGTCGGTAGTGTTTCAGACCTATAATCCATACAAAGTACTCAGGCACCATAGAAAACTACTTTCCCCAGGATTCTCCCACCTGGGATGCTACCTTTGCTACACTCCTGATGCCACTGAGCAACAGAGCTTGCAAGAGAACCTCCTTCTCATGACAGCTGCTGCCAGGTGTTTTGAGAACGGGGAAGGTGGAAGCTGTAGTAGCTGGGAGAAGTGATGCCAAAGTAAAGTCATTAGTTCCCAGGCCTGAACTTAGTTGGAGTTTAGTTGGACTTGTAATGAGTTAAGGAGGAGAGAAATTTGTGTTTGCTCTCCCCTAAATCTTTCACACCATCACTAATAACAATAACAATGATAACAATAACAAACTTTATTTGTTAGCTGCCCCATAACAAATAAATTATCTGGGTGGCTTACAACACAACGGGGCTATTCTGATGATCCGCAAAAATTGGGCTACCATCCACTAGCCCGATTTTTGCTGATTGTCAGAACCACTGGGCTTGCAGCCAAGCCCGGTGGTTCTGGAGCAGCTAACCCGCTCTGGAATCCCTGGTAAAAAGCAGGTTTGTGGAGCGAACGCTCCGCAAACCTGCTGTTTACAATCGTGAGTAGCCGCAGCATGCCTTTGCACCATGCCTACTCACAAGTAAACCCCCAGCCGAGAGGCAAAAAGCTGCCTCTCGGCTCCGGGGGTCTCCCCAGTATGCCCTGTGCGCTCGCGCAGGGCATACTGGGGCTTGCGGGGGCTACGCAGCCCCCGCTCCCCCACCCCTGCCGGCTCCATCACGGAGCCGGCAACCATGTGGGTGACCGATCCGGCCACCCAGGGCTCCCTGCCCGCTCTCCCCACAGTTTCTAAAAAAGCTGGTCTTACGGATCGTGAGACCCGCCTCAACATTAAAACATGAGATAAAACACACACATTAAATTATAACAGATGGGGAAAAAGGGGGGGGGATACAATACCAAAACAATTTAAAGACTTATTTAAAACAATCAGTTACAATCAGATAAATTTAAAATTAAAATTTAAATGGCCTGAGTGAACAAAAGGTCTTTAACTTTCTCTACATCTCTGTTCATCATGGAACAGGGATTTGAACCTGGGTTTCCCATATCCAAGACCAAGCCTAAGGCTTCTTCATCATACTGGCTCTTATATATGAATATTGATAAAGATATAAATTAAAAATGCTCACAAAATTATCCTGTGTAGCACGTCTACCCAGATTGTCAGTATCCAGTATACTGGAAGTACGTGTCAAAGCGAATAGGAATATCATTCTGCCGCATTACTGCCACATTATTTTACCTATTTGCAAAAGAGCTGGAAATGTTATGATCCTTGTGAATGCATAACCAGAGCACCTGTGGGTGAGTGGGAGGTACTGGCAGACTCATGGTAACCCACAGATATGCCAGTTTCACAAACACCGGAACAAATAAATCTGAAGGGGGCAACTCCCCCTCAAAACTGCCCCAGAAGAATGGAAAGTTTGCTTTACTGGCTTAGATGCGGTGATGAGTAGGGATGTGCACGGAACTGGTTGGCCCAGTTCAGTTTGAGTCCGGACTTGACTCGAACCGGACCGGACCAGTTCGGTCTGGCACCCCCTCGACCCCCCCCCCATTTAGTTCAGTCACAAATTTTTTGTAAGATTTTTTTAAATTTACCTTTACCCCTTTGGGGAAGATCCTTGAGGTGGCAGCAGGGTCTGCAGAGGTTCCAATGTACAGGATCCAGCCATTAGGGTACCTCTCCCTGTGCAAATAAATACCCAATAGCCTGAGATCTCAGCGGAAGGAGAGAGGAGTAAAAGAAAGTGAGGCTATTCCCATGATCACCCAAAAGAGGGGAAAGGGAGCCCAGCCCACTTTTGAGCAATTGTGTGTTGTAACGGGAGCCATGCAGCTCCCGGCAGCTAGCCACGTAAATCCCACTCCCCTTAAATGAGGTTAACAAAGCAAGCGCTCTGTTAACCTTGTTTTTGTGCTCGTTGTTTTTGTGCTCTGAGGCCTCTTGCTCGGGGCATCCTGGAACTTCTGGGGCCATGCGGCCCTCGGTCCCTGCAGCCCCCACCAGCTCTATGAAGGAGCCGGCAGCTGTGTGGGCAGCCAATTTGGCTGCCCAGCTATGGGCGACTGCCCGTCTGCAGGGACTTTGCACGTGTTGTGTGAAGTGCTTCAGAGACTGGAATGGAGTGAAAACTGATTGAAATGCTTAATATTAAAACATTCAGTGTTTTGTATTGAATCATTGTCAGAATCCCCCTCCCCTTGGCCTCGTGAAGAGGGGAGGGAGTTTGTCCCAGCCCTGCTCTGCATGAGGCCCAAGAAGCGGGCTGATTGCCCCTTTGGGTTTAGGGGCGGGGTTTCGGCCGGGATTGGTTGATCCCCACCCCATTCTCCTCAGTTTGGGCCAGGCATTCCCCTCCCTCCCTTCCCTGGTGCAGAGCGGGTCTAGTGATTGGTTGCCCGAGGGGGCCGAGTAGGAATTTTTTGCTCTGAACGCATTGGCCACTGTTGGGGTTTTTTCCGCCTACTCCGTTCTGTGTTCCAGGTTTGTAGTTAGAAGTTAGGCCGGTCACAATGGCAGTAACAGTGCGGGCGGGGTGGTAATTTTAGGGATAAAGCATCGGTGAGCACCCTTGGATATTTAAAAGGGTGATTGGTCAATCGCTCCTTTGTGGCCTGTGCGGCATGGGGAGAATGGATTGCCATGAAACCTGCTTCAGGACTTCACCAACTTTGGGCTGAGCGGTCCTGGGTGGGCGAAGACCTTGAAGTATCCAGATCCTCTCTTACGTAAGGGGGGGTTGGCTTTGAAGGAATTGGGCAGGGCATACCTGCCCGTTTCCCGAGCCAGGGTGTGTTGCCCAGTAAGGTGCTGGGTAGGACGTCAGAGTCCTAACCTGGGCCTAGTGGCCCACACTGTTCTCTAAGGGTGATTAATCACCTGGTGTTCCAGTCTGCCATGTCTTTTGTTCCAGTTAATAAAGTTGTGGCCCGTTTTACCCATAATAAGTCTCCGTGTCTTCTTGGGCTGGGGTCTGGGGACAAGTAAAATTCCTGGAAAATATAAGAAAATCCTTTTGATGTAAATCGCCCTGAGCCAGTTTTGGAAGGGTGGTATATCAATCAATCAATCAAATAAATAAATGGCTTTGGTGCCTCCTTTATATTTTATCAACAACCACCAACAAGCCATTCGGAGGCAGTTTCCCTTTTTCTGATCTTCATGATGAGTGCTTAACTCATCTTGCCTGTTTAATTCCTCTTGCCTCTTGTACTGGCAGGAATGAATCCCTTCCTCTTTTAACTCCTGTTCATTCATCATGTCTATAACTTGTGCTCTGTGAACCTACAGAAATGTAGGTATCAATATCAATAGGATTTGTATCTGTGTTGTTCCTATCAAAGATTGCCATCAATAACTAATTACTGTCACCTTGCCATTAGTAAGGGTAACTGCAGGGAGGTGATTAAGGCTCTGTGAACTGTATTAGAGTCAATTGATTAATTTGCATCTGCAACAAATTCCAGGCGTGTGAGCCAATGCTGTAAACTCATAATGCCGACGTGACGCGGAGACAGGTTTCCAAAGGGGCCACTCACCCTTTAGCTGCAAAACCTACAAGTTAATCAGCAAAGAATCAACAGACAGTACTGTATAGATAAACATTTCATGCATAGCTAAACATTTCACAACATTTCATTTGTTAAATGCACACACTTTTAAAATAATTACACTGGCAGGGGGAGGGGGTGGGTTCAGTAAAATGTATTAGGTTCTGGTATGTTGTCTGTCTTCCAAGCAGTGCTTCCTAGCACTCAGGGTTGCATCCATGGTTCCTTCCACGCTTGATTCCTACGGTAACTTGGAGCTGGTTGCTTGCCAAACTCAGCTTTGCTCATCAGCTCTTTTATTTCTGTCATTATCTGGCTCCCTACCTTGAAATGAAAGAATCCTGCTGTGGCAAGACATCGAGAAATCCTCTCTTAAAGGGGCAGAACCTTCAAACAGACATTTTTAATTCAGCCTGAGAAGCAACTGGGACTAAATCAGTGACTCATTGCACTTCCAAAAGTAGGTCATTACAGCCTGTGAGAAGTTACTTACATTTACCTTGTTCTTTTCTGGAGATTGATCCTGATCCTACTCAGTTGCAGTTATCACAGTTATCTATTTCATTATCAAAAGTGTCTTCTGCCTCCAGATGAGCATTCATAGGTGAAATAGAAAAATAACCTGCTAAATTGTTCTCATATGAGAGGGCGATGTTCTTCAGGATCATTTTATTCCAGTTCTCTGTCACGATTACAATGCTTGGAGAACAAGGAGCCGATAACCACATGGATGCTTAATGGTTTATTAGTTACCTGAATTAAGTCACTGATGTTCTTAAAAGAAAAAGAAAAAAACCTTTCCACATTGATTGATTATTGTCTTTTTGCCATTTGCAGTATGGACATTGTAAGATGGCTCCCTCTCCATTCATATTCACTGATCTTAGAAATTAGGAGGAACCCACTAGTAAAAATATCCATATCACTTAATGTAATATTTATTTATGTATTTATTTATTTGTACACTGCCCCTCCCAAAATGGCTCAGGGCAGTTTACACCAAAATAAAAAAATACATAACTATTACAATCAAAAGCCAATTAAAAGCAGATTAAAATTACAATTAAAACTAAACATCATTAAAAGCCAAGTTAAAACGATGGGGTTTAAAGGCTCTCCTGAAGGCCTCCAATAAGTAATCACTTTCTTTTTAACTTCTGGAGTTAATTTGTACCAGTGGAACCAATAGAGGGCTCTCTATTGCATCTTCAGAGCAGAGTAATGAGAAAGATGTTGGGGCTATTCGCACGATCGGGGAAAATTGGGCTAGGAAAGCCTAGCCCGATTTTTCCCGATCATGGGAACCACTAGGCTTGGCTGCGAGCCCGGAGGTTCCTAGGCAGATAACCCGCCTAAGTACCCCTGCCTTTACCTTGGGTTTGTGGAGCGAGCGCTCTGCAAAACCAGGCTCCCTGATTGTGAGTAGCCATGGCACGGCTCCATGCCATGGCTACTCATGAGTAGACCCCCAGAGGGGAGGCGAAAAGCCACCACCCGGCTCCAGGGTCTCCGCAGTATGCCCTGGGCACTCGCGCAGGGCATACTGGGGCTTCCGGGGGCTGCACAGCCCCCGAACTCCCCAGCCCCTGCCGGCTCCATCATGGAGCCGGCTATTGTGTGGGCGGCCGATCCGGCCACCCAGGGCTACTGCCCCGATCGTCTGTGGGAGAGCAGGCTTATCCCACTCTCCCCGCAGTTTTGGCAAAAGTGGTTCTCACAGATCGTGAGACCCGCCACGTTATCTTTTTGAAGAAAAATCCATAATCATTCACCTCCCTAATCCTATGAAATGGCTAGCTGGTTTAGATCGCTTCAGTCCATCCCTAAACGATCTCTCAGTCTGCAGTAGTCTTCTACCAAGTGAGCATCCCTAGAGGTTAGTCAAGGATTAAGAGCTCAGCAAGGTCTCAATTGAACTGAAAAGAGGCCTATATGGGAAGGAGATGTACAGTCTGTAAATGTACTAGCCTATGTTTGTTGCTCAGCAAAGTTAACCTCAGTTGAGTACTTTGGTTTACAGGGTAAATACATAAGCCAAAAGTGACACTTTGCTGGAATAGGCTCAATGGCCCAAGAAGAAAAATGCTTACTTTTTAGAAAATCAATTCCTGCATGTTGGTCTCCCCTCATCTAACTAGCACATAGCACTATTTACTAAACTTCACAACAGCCATAACAGATAGAGTTATATAGCAGATGTCCTGAGGATAAATGGCTTCAATTACTTTATTCTGTGGAACAATGAAAGTCATGCTGATGATGTTGCTGCAATGAGAACAATAGCATTATTTCCACTCTTTAGAAAGGATCAGCTGTACTGAGAAAGCGTTTACACCACTCAGAGCTTTGCTATAAATTGTGGAAATACTGGGCATGGAGTGGGAGTTGCCTGATATAACACTGATGCTATTCTGTATCTCAGTTGCTAAATATGAATCTAAAATTGGAACTTTCTTCTCTAACATCCCAAGCCATGTCCAAACTAAAGCAATTGCAATCTGTATTGTTATATGCTTCCTTAAGGCTATATCAACATGACAATTTGGAAGGAGAATTGCTATATTTAGGACATATACTCCGTGCACATTCATGACTCCAGCTTGTGCTGGTCTTTTATCTGTTCCCATCAATTTCCATGACAATTGTCAGCGATTCACAGATTCATAGAGTTGGGAATGACACTGTCATCAGGCAGGGCTTTCTCTCCATCATCTCCCGGCAGATCAACATGCACAGACCACAACATTACATAAGCAGAGAGCAAGTGGGCTGGAAACCAGTACCTACATTTTCCTACAAGTACCTAAGATAAATAACACCATGAACATCCAGAAGGGAAAGCATAAAAAGACAAAACCCAAGGCAATGCCAGTGCAACCTGGGTAATACATTTGCCCAATATGAGCAAAACCCTCCCACCAAATCATCTCTTGGTCATATAAGTTTCTGATGTCCTGGGGAACTAGAGAAAAAACACCAAAATCACATATGGAGAAGTAATAGTTTGCAAACACTATCACTGACCAAACCTAAATGTGTTCAGCCACAACAAGGTGATGTTGCCAGAAAGCCTGATTTGGGGGAGCACAGGGTGCACCCCTCAATGCAATTTTAACTGTGGGCACACAGTCTCCATTTTGGATACCTCACTTCATGGGATCATGAACTCTTCACCTGCCCATATTTGGCAAAAACTCAGAGCTGGTTGCTTGGCAAGAGCAAAGCATGGGCCAATGCAGCCTGAGGTAATAATAGTTAAGACCGCAAGGTGTCTTCTCCAAGTTCTCTCTCTTTATCTCAAGAGAAGGCAATCAACCAGCAAGTAGACCTAATTCAAAAGGCATTCCTCAAAGGAAAAACATACTCCCTTCTTGCAAGAGAGATAGTATTGCCAGCACTCTCTGCCACAGCTCAGATAAGAGATAACATCTCCCCATCACCAATAGCTTAATTGACTGTCAACAACCAGAGCAGAGGCAGCTCATTAAAATCTAAAAACTTATATCTTTGCTCTTGGAGTGGCAGCTCCATCTCCAGATAAGCCTTAATTCCACCAGCTATTCATACCTACCCGCACACTTCCACAAGCCACTCTTGCCTTTTGTTTGGCAAGTTACACCCCAGACTGACCAGTTCATGCAACTATGAACTTCCTTGTTCTGCCCAAGTTTCTGCCCCTACAAGGAAGGAGCTTGACTTGTGAATGGCCTCCGGGCATGTTTTGGAATATAAGTATTCTTGGACAAGCCACATGGCCTCGGAATCTGTATGTATCTTTACCCTGCTAGTTCTCAAGCATACGAGTGGTGGTCTTTTGCTCCTCGCTCTTTCTTCTTCCTGCCTTTTTCCTGTGCACTGTCCTGCAAGGGTACCAAATGCACCACTGGACTGAGGATAGGTACACTAATATTATGCCTCTTTGGCAGAATATTCTCACCCCCTTTCCCTCTCTATTCCCACCTGCAAGCACTTCCTACACAAGCCTTAACCTGCAATTAGAACGCTAAGCTAAATTACTTTCAGAGAGATTCTTGTTAAGAATATCAGTTAAGATTTTATTGTGTTACCTAAATAGCTTTTGCCTTCCTGTACCCCCATTACCCTTAAATAAATCTGTCATGTTGCATTTCTGTCTCCTCATCTTTTCTAATACCAAAACTCTCTCAGTTTGAAACTGTAAGAGGACTGTTCCCTCTAGCCAAGATAATTCCTCATACTAAGCCAAAAGCACAGTTCTAGCCAGGGCAGTTCTGGGAACAGTGAGATTGAGAAATTTTGAGTTAGGATGCCAGCTTGAGATGGAATGTGCTCATCTTGATTTCTGTAATTCAAGCATAATCAGCACTTTGAATGCTTGTCCAATTAGTCCTTTGAAAGATTGCCTAAATGATATTTTTGGCGAACAGCAAATTACACTATTTATAAATATGTTATCAATTTAAAGGTGATGGGATCCCTATTCACACATCATGTTAAACATGTGTACAATCTGGGAGGATGTGGAGGAGGGCCTTCCCCACCAGAAGAGCATAACTGATCCCTGAGACATGTGGTTCATGCACCCACATGAGCCACACTGCTCCTGGTAGTACGGCCATCTGTAGGACAGGGAAATACAGCCTGGCCTCCAGAAGTCCCACAATGCACTGCAAGAAGAGCACAGTACATTGGGAGATTTCCCTGCAAGCTGAGTGCTTTAGGTGCTCAGCTTTGTGTCTGCTTGGGCTGTAGGCAGCCTGGACAGACTCATGACCAGGATTCCAGGTAAAAGAGTGCACTCACGCCCTTCTACCTGGAGGGAAAAATTCCAAACTAGAGAAGCCCCTTTGAGTTCAGATTTCTCTGAACTCTTCTGGGGAAAATCAGTTTTCCAAAGTTCCAAATAGTGGTTGGAGTTCTCTGTCTCTCCAGCTGGCAACCACCCCATTTTCTACCCTCTATCTGTTTGTCTGCCCATGCATTTATCCCCTTTTAAAAATGTCTTTAGCCCATTTTTAAACTTTTATTTTAAGAAATAAAGTGGCTGATTTGCATGTTTCTCTCTAAGATTCTCAGACATTACATCACTTCCCTTGTGATTCTCTGATGTTATATTCCTTTTCTTCTGGGGATTTTCGCTGGGGAGAAACCAGTCCTGACCCTGGCCCTGATCCCAACTCCAACATTCTGAAGGACCCAAAAGACCTCATACCGACATTTGTGGGATCAGACCAGTTCAGTTCGGACTCGATCCTGACATCTGCAAATGCTCACAGGCCTAATATTTGTTATTTTTGGTACTTCAGAAATATGGCAAAGTACATAACCTCCCCCCAACTCATGTTGATAATATAATAGCCCTACTCAGTCATAATGTTGAAAAAGTGTACAGATGTGTGTACACTCATCCATGTCTTTGTTTGACTGTACCTGCGTACAAGCCCCTTAAATGCATGGTACAGATAGGAAGTGTACAGCTGTGCCTATGTTCAACATAATATGTGATAAGTGGTACCTGTGTACAGATCTGTACTGTGTACACTGTATGCTCGTATGAGTGTTAAACATAATGTCTGAATACTGCTATTCTTGCTGGTAGAATCAGAGCTTTCACCATGTCATTCCTATTAACATGAAAATTCTGTCCTTCAGAGTTGCCTAAACTTATGGCTTTCTTATAATCATATTGGTATGGGAGTGGGATGAGTCATTATTCTCACAATACCTCTTAATTAATCACAATGTGGTACTTACCTGCATTTTATTCATCCTTCTTTACAAAGGTTCTCCCAACATGTTCCATATCATTAACCTTAATGGGTGAGACATTAACCTCTTCTGACACAAACGTACGCTAGAATCTGAGATGGAAAATAAAGATGTTTTTAATTAATAAAGGTATGTAATAAAGTTCAGTATTCAGCTGACAAGCAAGAATGTTAAATTATGGGATTTTGAAGTATCCCCTGAACAGCAAATTATATACACATTGGCATGCACCAGAATTATGTAAAATACCAACTTTTTCAATATTTTTATGAGATGAAAGTTTGCGATTAGTAGATCATTAGAATAATTTAAAATACAGGTGATCGTGATTGCAAAGTACATCGGATGCTGCCTAAAAATCTGCAGTGACATTTTATCAACATTTTTTTTAAAAAACTGCATGTGAACATCTGTCCCAATTTGGAGCATATGTATGTTCTTTGCTAGTATACCTACAAGAGAGGAGAAGTAACAGTGGCATTGTATTGCTCGTGTCTTCTTTAGAAACATAGTGATAAAAACATCTCCTGCTGGAGTAATACAAACCATAGAGCCTCATATAAATTAAGACAAATGAAGGACAAGGGCAGATCTCATTGTTCAATATTTTAAGTCTAGCTGTGGTATTGACAATTTTATGAGTTTGTTGATTGATGGCTACATATCAGATCAGAAATATTGGAAGAGCACAGGCCAGGGAATAAACATTTTGACACATCCAACAGTGAGAGCTTTAATCAAACTATCTGTTTATATGGCAGGTTATTTGAGTTGTATAAAGCAAATAGACTCTCTGACACTTAACATTCGTTCTTGATTTAATTTGGGGGGCATAGCATGTAACAAGAGTTGTAAAATTGTCATTGGGCCGTGTCTTTGTTTAAGAAATTGAGTTCAGATATGTCAGCCAAGCTATAAATTGTTTTGAGTTATTCGCATAAAAAGGATTAATATTAAAAATTCTATGGAGAAAAATTGAGCAGTGTTCCAAAGAACACTTATGTCTTCCTTTATTAAAATTGACTCCTAGTTCCATACCTAACAGTAATCCAGATGCCCATCTGGACCCGACTGGTAATACCATATTCTGTTGATCACCCTTCAGTTTTATTTGTATTGCTGTATTATAATTGCTTTAGTGCCTAAATGGACCTAATAAAGGTCCGTGCAGGACCACAGTAATCTATACAATTCAAAATGCAATACATTGCTTTCTGTTTCTTAGGTGTAGAGTGTGTGTTTCATTGTAATAAATTATAGCTAAATGGCATAAAAAGGACTTGACTTAAACGACAGCTTCCATAATCCCCCAGGCTTGGTGCACGTACATATCCAGCACATAAGGACAATGAAGAGGGTCAGAGGTGTAGAATCCAAGGGAAAGAGTTGTGGTATGCAAGGACAAAGCAGTGGAGTGGAATCAGGAATATTAATAATGTAATGAAACAGATACTGAGGTCATTCACATCATCAAAAACTAAAGCTACCCAGGTTTTCCTCCTACCTTGCTTCCACACAACTAAAAATTGGGAGCTCCCAAACCTGGGCAGAACACAGTTTTTGATTATGTGAATGGCCGCCTAATGTACAGAGAGGCAAGTGCAGATGGCATGCACGCACATGTGCATCAGCCATGAGCGTGGTGACACAGATCAGGGCACCAAGCAGGAACGCTGCAGCCCAGTGGGCCAGCTTTTTTGGAGGGTATGGGGTGGGGAATGGTGGGGCAGGGGCTGACAGGGAGGCAGTGCCTTCCTGTGCCTTAAAACACCCCCCCCCCACCGGCCTTTGAACCGGTTCGGATGCCAGCAGACTGAACCAGATTGGCACTCCAGAAAGGGAGTGCCAGACTGGTTCCATGCACATCCCTAAGCCCCACCTCGACTGGAATACAAGTATACCCCATTCAAAAGGTGGCCTGGATCAAGGAATGGATAAACACAAAACACCACAAGAGCAAGGGGGAAAACCTCCTTTTTCATTCTCTTTATGTTTCACCCATCTTATTCCTGTCACTGCTTGACAGAAAAATAAAGGGAAAGAGGTCTCATGATTGTAATCTAAGATGAATTTCTTCAAATAAATCTTATATGCATATTGGGTAGGGTTTGATTATACATCCAATTATACGTCCAATGTTTATAATATGTTAAGGAACAAATAGGTACTTGGGCTATTTGTGGCTATTTCCTAGTCCTCCTCAGAAGGAGCTCAGATGTTGGGTCAGCATGATCAACAGTGATACAGGAGGTCCAGGGGTATAGGTCTTGACAAAAGAAAAAGCAAGAATTGGATTATTGTTATTACTGTTGTTATTATAGTAGTAATAATTAGTATTGTTTGCAGGAGAGATGTCAAATGAAGAAATGGTTGGTTACTACTGGACCTTATTAGAATATCTATACAAGCTGAATGAACTGAATATGTGTGATAGGATTGCCAGTCATTACAACCAGAATTCTCTTATGCAGTTCCTACTGGCTGAAATGACAAATGGCTGGTTCTTCTTTCTCTCTTCCACACCATCAGACAGTCACTAGGTATATAATAAAAATGAATGTCCCCATTTTATAAGAATGAGCACAAAAGTTAAGAGTTTCCACTGAATGAAACAAGCCAACAATAAGGAGACCCAATATACAACGCTAACAAGGAATATATATATATTCAATTCAAAGTATTGTATATTCAGTGTAACCACCTTAAGTGATGCAGTGGGGAAATGCTTGACTAACAAGCAGAAGGCTGCCAGTTCAAATCCCCACTGGTATGTTTCCCAGACTATGGGAAACACTCATATCGTGCAGCAGCAATACAAGAAGATGCTGAAAGCCATCATCTCATACTTCGCAGGAGGAGGCAATGGTAAACCCCTCCTGTATTCTACCAAAGAAATCCACAGGGCTCTGTGGGCACAAGGAGTTGAAATCAACTCAACGGCACACTTTACCTTTATATTCAATGTAGTGAGATTCACAGCCAAATCTTGACATTATTTTAAATTAATCTGCATTACTGTTTATAATTATAATAATAATTAATAATAATAAACATTATTTGTTAGGAACATAGGTAGCTGCTATATATTGAGTCAGACCATTGGTCCATCTCGCTTGGTATTGTATACACAGACTGGCAGTGGCTTCTCCAAGGTTGCAGGCAGGAATCTCTCTCAGCCCTATCTTGGAGATGACAGTGAAGGAACTTGGAAACTAGGTGCTCTTCCCAGAGTGGCACCATCCCCTCAGGGATATATCTTACAGTGCTCACACTTCTAGTCATAGGAACATAGGAACATAGGAAACTGCCATATACTGAGTCAGACCATTGGTCTATCTAGCTCAGTATTGTCTTCACAGACTGGCAGTGGCTTCTCCAAGGTTGCAGGCAGGAATCTCTCTCAGCCCTATACTGGAGAAGCCAGGGAGTGAATTTGAAACCTTCTGCTCTTCCCAGAGCAGCTTTATCCCCTGAGGGGAATATCTTACAGTGCTCACACATCAAGTCTCCCCTTTCATATGCAACCAAGGTGGGCCCTGCATAGCTAAGGGGACAAGTCATGCTTGCTACCACAAGACCAGCTCTCTTCCAACCAACACATAACAAATTGTTCTCTAACAATTGAACAGGAAGCTGCATGTTGTTCAAGTCAGTCACTTACTCAACACTTGGTTTGTTCCCCAAGTCTTTGTAGTCAGAAATGGGTCATGCTTTTCCAAGTTTGGATCCTACCTATTCCTCTTCAGCCCACCTAGTTTGCGTGACCTAATTTCACAAATAGCACAAGTACATCCCTAATCACATAGTAGGACTATCATCTAAGCTGGTCAAATTTGAGCAAATTTCCAGAGCAACATTAACATGCATTTTATTTTCTAATAAAACGTTGCAGAATACAGTTGTATTCACTTGTAGTGGAGTCTATATAAGAGGTGCCAAAGCGTTGCCCTTCCCTGCCCCCACATTTCCCCAAATTAAAGCAAAGTCTTCAAACAATTCAGGGATTATTCATAATTGACACTCACTTAATTTAGCTTAATATCCTTCTGTGCATTTCGGGCCCCATCTTGAAATCCTGAGTGATAAACCGAGAGAAAAGTTTTAAATGTATTTTTCATTTTTCCCCCTTTTTCAATTCCATGCATCTTCAGACCACTGACTCAGAACAGCAAACAAACTGAAAAAGAGCTAGACTGACAGGACTGCCATTTTACTGTCATAAATTTGATCCCCTTAGGCACTTTATGCTGAGAAGACAATAAGTTAAATTTTGATCTCAGCTGCTCCGGAATAAAGTTGGTGTACCATAGCAGAATGGATGGATTTTAAGTCCTAAGCAAAAATGTATTCATTAACATTTCTAGACTTTCCTGATTGTGTATACATATGCCTCATGTGTATTACATTAAGCCTGATTCTTGCAGTTTCTCCACTGTGAGCTGCAGCAGATGGGTCAAAATTTAGTTTGGAGTGCAAATGTTGGAAAAAAGATCATTTGATTCTGTAAGGAAATAATTTCAATTGTGTCTTGCAAAGGAAAAGTTTGAGATGATTCTTCTCATCATGGTATGCTATTGGATTATTTGAATATATGTTCAAGCATCACATATATATTCCCTATAATAAAAATTGCAACATTTCATATGGCAGTCAAAACACATGTAATTCGGTACAAACTATGGCTGACATCCTGACTAATGAAGCACTGGTTCAATGGGAGAAGCACTGGTGATTCTGAAAACTTCAACTAATTCATCAGCTTCACTGCTGGTTCTGTGGTGAGGGCAAATTTTGATGAACTCCATCAGTAAGCACTTCTTGCCACCCTAAAATATATCCTTGAGGGTTGCACAACCCTCAGGGACATATTTTTGGGTGAGACAGAGGGCTTATGGGGGGAAGGGGAAGTTGTTCACAAACCTAAACACACACAGACTAGCACCAGTGCAGCATTCATGTGGAACTCACTGGTACTACATCAGTGCTTCTTCTGTTGTATTGTTGCTTCCTATCCTTAGTCAGGATGTCAGCCAATCATATGTACTTTGCTTAGCATCTTTTATGTGTCTTACTTACATATTCTGCATGGTGTGGGCATTTCCATTGTATTTTCAATGACAACAAAAGACTTAAAACATTCTTCCTTGACATGCACTTTTAAAGGTATAGAATGAAGATAAAAAGGGATCATGTTAATAAGGGAATGTGATTATCACAAATTGGAGGTGATAATTACCTAATACTCTGTGCGATTAGCAAAAGAGAGATGGAGAGGCTATTGTGAGGAGTAAAAATAGAAGTCTGGGAATAGAAGAAAGAAATTGAGGTTATACCTTACACATTCGCAAATCCAAGAAATATAGAGAAACAGTTTCTTGTTCATTATCTTTGCTTCCTATGACGAAAAAAAAAAGGCAGCCTATCTAAGGGAATATTTATATGAATGTTTGGCCTGCAGATCAGGCATCACTGTGTCACATTTATCTTCGCCTATCACATTTCCAGAGACCATAACATCATTTTTATTTAGAACACTTTCTCTTTACCATGCCAATTTTTGTGTGTTTCTGTATTTCCACGTGCAGTGACTGACATCCAGACTAGCATTGCGTTGGTGCAGCAGTGTCTGACATCCAGGCTATGGCTGTGCCATTGAATGAAGGGGAGATAGTAAAGGAATCATTTATGCTATTGCACAGTGTTAGTGTGGATGTCAGGCACTGCTGCACCCACACAATGCTGTCTGGATGTCAGCCAATAAACTATATATTATCTGACATAGTGTATGAGAGTATATCAACCTAATAACATTGCATTTGCATGATCTTCATAAGTCACACAAATCTAGAATTTGCACAAATTGTGTTACTGAGGAATAAACACATTATTTCCAAATGGATTTACTCTTGTGCAATTTAGATTTTGCAGATGCTCAAATGCAAAGTTACTAGACTGGTGTACTCTTGCACAGTTGTCAGACAGTATCTCTACTGCATAATGTGCAAAGTGGTTTGTTTTATTTTTAACAGTTTTGAACATGCTTGCGCTACTCCCTTTTTACAGAGGATGTTTTGAGGAGCCACTGAGATCTCTGAGCGGAGAACAATCACCTACCCAAAGCTCACAGGCAAATCTATGAGTGAGTCTTATTCAGATATCTTTGGTCCAAATTCAACACTGCATCACAATTTCTGCATTCATATGTAATGTGGAACCACAGTTTAATGGGCCTGTGGTTCCACAGACATTACATCCAAATGCGGGCAACCCGGGTTACCCGCAGTGACAAAATCGAGCATTCAGATTTGAGACATCAATCTGAACCCTTGGGTTGCAGTGAGTTTCAACCCAAGGTTACATGCAGCCTGCAGTACGTCCAAATTCAGAACCATAGGCTGCTGGCCCTGGAACCAGCATTGAGGGAGGAAACTCCTCCCTCAACTCCAGAGTGATTGGTTGTGTGGGCTATCATTCAGTAAAGAAAAAAGCCCACATAGCCAGCTCCCCCACCTCTCAACAGTCTCGCTAACTGCAGAGAGACTGCTTTCCTGTATGTCCTAATTTAGACGGAGAGCAGGGGAGAGGTGCAGAACCAAGAGACCATTGGATCCACAGTTCAGTGTTACATGTGAATGCAGCCTGGTTATCTATTTTGACCTATTGGCTTGAAGTCAGATTTTTTCCTCGAGGATGGATCTCTCTTATCTTGGCTGATGCATTCCAGCCCACGTGGGCCCAGGTTGTTCAGGGGAAAATTGTGTCCTTGGGTCTGTCTATGGACTACCTGTTCTTGTTAAGTTATGACCAGGCTAGGCAGATCCTGAAGCGAAGATTCTTGGACTCTGAGATTCATCAAGAACTCTCCTGAATCCCTGATTGTACTAAAAGGAGGTTGGGTTTGAGCAGTTCTAGCTGGGGCCCTGCTGCCTATTTGAATGCATGACGTGCTACCAGAGGGGCTTTTTAGGGCAAGACATGACATGCTACCTTCAGTGGTGCTCTTGGGAAGGTTTCTGAGGATCCCCAGGGAGGATAGATTATGGCCATATGGTATGAGGGAAATCGAATCCATCCAGCATGTTCTGTTGCACTGTCCATTATATAGAGGTTTAAGATGCTCCTTATTAACTCCTCTTCTGACACCCTTCCCAGGCTGTTCAGGAGACTTTTATGTTTCTTATCTTCTCGCGGATAGAATTTTAGATGTCACCTTTAAGGTGACATTATCTCCTATTGTGGAGCACCTAGGGGCACAAAAGTGAGGTGGGTGGTAGGCTCCCAGGGGCACCCACAAAACCCCAAGGCAATCGGACACCCCTCTGGTTACTGGTGAATTTAAAAAGTATTTTTGAATTCCTCATAGGGAATAATGAGGATTGCAGTTGGTTTTAAAGTGATTTTTGAAGTTTACTCATCTTTAAGGTTTTTCTCCATAAAGAAGCATGGAGGTGTCAGCAAATGTATAGTTTCATGTCAAACTACACCACCACTCACTCTGGGCCACCCCAGCACCCCCCAAGTGTATTTGTTTTTCTCCGTAGGGAAGAATGGAGGTTTCAGAAGCCCCATAAGTGCACTTGGGGGGTGCTGAGGTGGCCCAGAGCAAGTCGTGGTGTAGTGTACAGAGGGTGCCAACCACCACCACGGGTTGCTAACCCATGGGGTACTGGGTTTTGTTGTTTCTGAGGTGTTCTGAGTGTAGATTCTCTGGTAGCATATGAGATTTTCAATGACAAATCATGAATCCATTCTCATTTTCTAACCTTAAAGACACATCCCAGTTCAAATTCAAGCTGGTTTGCACATCCCTAATCCTAGATTAGGGCAGCAAAATCAGGGCAGCAAAATAAAAGGCCCCACCCTATGTAGCCACCAGACTAGCTGCTGGCAACTGAAGACTAACCGCTCCAGAAGATCTCAATGTGAGACTGCAGAGAAGGAGCTTTCCTGAATGTCCGACTTCTGACGGGAGAGCAGGGGGAGTGGGGAAGAGAACTGCGGGTCCATTTTCGTGTTACATCTGAAGGTGGCCACAGAATCACACTCCCTCTGTCAGTTATCCATGAACAAAATGTATAATGGACAAACAAAAGATATTTCCTTTTTTAATTCATTTGCGATACATGCTGAATTTAAACACATATGATTCCATCTCTATTCATAGAGTCTCATTTCAGACTCTATGAACCAATTTCTTCTTTTTTCTGAATACAAGCTCTTCAGCTTTCTAAGGCTGTCTCCACTTCTTCTATGCAAGTATCTATTAAGGGCAGATTTCATGTCCCTGCTCTGAAGTGCCTAGTTAAGGTTCTAGTTTGTTTCCATAACATCGATTGTATGGGCTACATTTTTAATTTATCTGTTTAGTGCAGTGCATTGCTCTCTGAAAGAGCTAATCATAATTTAATATATAAAGTAGTCCACACTAATGCTTGTCATTCAATTGGCTAGAAGTCTGTGGGGTCAACCAAAGGTTACAGTTGTTTATCACAACTGAGCTCTATACCTGGCCAATTAATTATATGTATGCTGAGAGCTGCTTTTGTGTTGGCCGAGAGCTATTTGGAGACCAAAGAACATTTTTGTGGGGTTATTATTTGGTGAATGTTCAATGCTTGTCTCATGTAAAGATTGTTGCATGTTGTCTGTATGTATCTCTGAAACTAGTACATACTTTATGCAAATAGAAGCTGACATCCTGACTCACAAAGCACATGTGTTACATGAAATGTGCACAAGATGCAGATATGTTTGACTAACTCAGCAGTGGCAATTGCTCAGGGCAGGAATTTCACATCTCCCCTTCTGCCTAAAGTGCCCTATGCTGGCAGTAAATAAGTCCTTAAGGGCTGAGCAGCCCTTGAAAACCTATTTTTGGGTGGCACAGGGTGCTTTTGGGGGAAGGGGAGATTGGCCAAAAACAAACAAACCCATATGAGCAACAGTGCTTATTACTCTGCAACTCTTCAGCAGTACCAGCCTTTCTTCATGCACAAATACTGCATTAGGATTTTGATAATGTATACTTAAGTTTACCTATCCATATTTTTATATCTCTCTCACCTGTCCTCTGCAACTGAACAAATGTGGATGAATAAACCTCTGCTGAAGATGCAGGCACAAGGTTTTTTTCTTGCTCTGAACCATCATAGGTCTTTCCCCTCCCTTTCCCACTCTTACAAGTAGCTTGTTCAATGCTTTCTGAATTTAAAAGGCCACTTGCAAAGTGGTGGTGAGGTTTTTCAGCAAGTTCCAATAAAATGTGTTTGTAATGCACATAGAACAGGCTAATTACAAATAAATTTGTGCAAACCTTCGGTCTTGGAAATAACTGGCATAGAGTTGAACTAACATACAATCAGGTTTATTTAGGGTTTTAGGGGTACAGACAGAAATTCTTGATTTGCAAGCAACACAAAATTAACTAGTAAAATTATCCAGGCTAATAGTATCAATAATACTAGACTGAAACTCACTAAGAGGCATTTTAGCTAGACATCTGAATTAAATCCACACAAGGCTGACCAGAGAAACAGTCTGAGAGAACAGCTTTAGACCTTTAAAAGAGTAGGAAGATTGGAGAGCAAGAGATTTCAGAGCAGAGATTAGTATACCTAATTCCTTCCGGTAGTTTATTCAGACACTTGTTGCTTGGTTGATACCGAGGGACCTCTCTCTCCAGGGACAAACAGGGAGGCGGGATACAAGAGTGGGGACCCGTGTGCCACTCACAGATCAGGAAGCCAGGAAAAGTCCAGAGGAGGTCTGATCTCAGGAGATCAGTGTCTTGATGCAGCCAAGCAAGCTGCACATATTGGACCTGGAAGCAGGGCTGATCTAGAGGCATAAAGCGAGACGGGCATGATAGCCAAGGCAAAGCAGGATGGTATAGCTGGTACCCAGATACATGCATATGAAACAGGTTAATCTAGAGAGGAAACACACTGCTTGGTGGTCCTGAGGACAGAAATAGGCAACATCCTGGGGCCAAAAGTTGACCACACCTTTGAAGGGTTATAGCTGTGATAGTCAAAAGAATACATTTTGTCCTGTTCAGTGAGTGTGCTCTAACAGCAGAATGAAGTGAATAGGTTTGAGAAACATGTGTAGGCTGGAGTGAATGGGCATGTTAGAGCTTATCTCACATCCAGGAAGGACCTTGATGGGTGCTTGGAATGCTTTAAGAAGTGCTCCTCCTGAGTCTCAAGCCAACCATTAGCATTTCTGTTAGAGAGATGAGCCTGTTAAACCTTATCTGCTCTTCCTGTGATAAGCTGGGAGGCTACTAAGTGCCAACAGAGGGGAGTACTTGGCTATTCTTGCTCAAGGAATAACTCCTAATTAACTCATGCCTGTTTCAGCATCCACACCTGGCCTTAAACATTGAGGAGAGCATGGAGGCCAACCCCCCCTTTCAGTCGAGTGTTAGTCTTAACCTGGGGTTACCTTCCCCATGCTACTTGCTAAGTGACTTACCCTCGGGAGTCAGCCGATATAATGATGAGCCCACGATCCCATGAGTTCAGGGTCCAAAATGGAAACTTCAAGCTTGGAGCTCCAAATCATGTATAGCGGGGCTGCTGGGAGCCCTCCAAACAGGATATCTTAGTAACACCGGTTTGAACCAGTTTGGAGCTCTGGTTCAATCCAGTGAGGATTCCCCTTTACCAGTAAAGGGGCAGGGGGCTTCCCTAAGGGTAGAGCAGGTGAGAGGGGAGTCAGTTACTACATACAAGTCCCATTGGTAGTGGCAGCTGCCATGGCAGAGTAGACAGTTGCCCGGTTCAGGTCTTCTTTGACCCAGTTCAGGCCTCTGTGCATGCATGGAGGCCATTTTAGTGACCTCCACACATGTAGTAGTAGTAGTAGTAGTAGTAGTAGAAGAAGAAGAAGAAGAAGAAGAAGAAGATCAGACAATACCATCTTCCCCCAAACTACATGTCCACTAACCTGGAAACATTTTTTCCTGCACTTACCATTATATATATCTAAGTGTCTTTATGCAATATAAACTTGTGTGCATTTGGTGTCTTTTCTTTCTTCTGTGCTTATAAATTAAGGACCAATCAGTGCCAATTTTGATTTAACTTCAGCTGCCAGACGATGATGGCTTTCAATCTATTCCTATAGAGGCTTGGAATATTGATTCAGGGTTGAAAGATTTTCCTACAAAGTTCTTCAGCTATCGGATCCTCTTATGTCTTTATGTTTTTAATTCCTTAGTTAATATAAAAAGTATTTGTTCATTCTCTATAAATTTGTCTAAAAATGTTCACATTCTTATATATCTTCTTCTTACTTTTTATTAAGAAAAAAGACCTGAATTCCTAATATATTGCCTGTAATGGTTTCAAATGAGAAAATTTCTGGACAACTTCTGGACAATTTCCACAATAACACTGAGTACATTACAATTTCACAATGCTCAATAAAAAGTATGGATACATCCTGAAATCCATATCTTTATTTCCCGGTTGCTTTCTGAAAACTGTTGTATCTTGGAGCAGGAAGCAAAAATGTCCTGCTCAGCTAGAGAGATGGGAACTTTTTTGTTACCGTCCCTATCTCATAATGATAAGATCTTAAAGCATTCTAAAACTGGATGTCTAAGAAAAGATACATGTGCTGATCTGTAACCTTAATAGAAATGAATGAAAGAGAGCTTGCCGGCAGAAAAGCTTGTATTAGAAATCCTGTAGTTGCAGGCATTTTAATTGGGAGTTTTCTTTTTGGGATATCAATATTAATTTTAATATTTTTTTGACAAGAGTATGCAGGGTTATAGGTAGCTGTAAATACATGTGCTATTAGTGTTCCCAAACAGCCATTGTTTGACTATTGTGGCAGCAGAGTTTTAAAAAAATGTATCATTGCATGGTTTTCTAACTGACTTTAGATCTTGAATCTATTGGACTCACATTAATTAAGTAATTTCAATACGGAAAAGAGAACAGCAATTAAAAATAAAACATATCAAGCCCCCTGTGGCTTACATTTGAATTCAGTTCATGCTCAGCTAGCAGAGAATGTGTGGACCACACACAATTGTTTCTCAGTATGGTTCCTTAGTATTCACTGTTTTTACATTGTTGGCAGGGTTCAGCTGTTTGGCATTAGTCATTTCTGGTAGTTTACAGGCTAATGATTGCAACCCAGCCTAGAGGACAAAGCACTGCTCTGTCAGGAATGTAAAGTAGCACACGTATACGATCACTGGAGAAATAATATTAACAGGAAGATCAACATTGCTTGCTGATACAGTAGTGAGGCAAGGTAGTAACATGGGGCCGTAGCTAAGTGGCAGACCATCTGCTTTGCATGCAGAAGATCCCAGGTTCGAAATCTACCATTTTCAGGTAGGGCTGGGAAAGACTCCTGCCTGAAATCTTGGTGAGCCACTGTCAGTCAGTGTAAGTCTACAAGATCATCAGGTGGGCCTTTGCTCCATTTGCCAACATGAAGAGAGAGGCTAGATTGTTGTGCACACAGGACAGGACCTTCTCTGTTATTGCTCCCAAACTCTGGAATGCTCTCCTAGTAAACATTTGCTCTGTGACAATTGTGGCTGCTTTTTTCTTTTTCTTTTTTTAAAGTAAAGACTTGTTTTAATTCACTCCAGCATTTACTTCCTAGATGCTCCCGCTTTCTTGCATTTGTTTCTAATCTTTTTGTTTTCATTTTGGCGTTTTACATTTGTAATGTTTGATTGATTTTAAGCTTTTAAATGTAACTTATATGGAATTGTATTGTATTTTAACTTTTGTAAACCATCTTGAGATGCATTATGAAAGCTGGTATAAACACTGAACAATAAATAAATATTTATTCGTCAGTACCAGTGGTCTCACTCGGCATAAGGCAGCTTCTCATACTCTTACATTTATCTCCCTTGGGCTATATAAGGAAGGAGAGCTGGTCTTGCGGTAGCAAGCATGAATTGTCTCCTTTGCTAACCAGGGTCTGCCCTGTTTGCATTTCAGTGGGAGACTACATGTGTGACACTGTAAGATATTCCCCTTAGGGGGTGGGCATGCTTAAATGCAGAAGGCTCTAGGTTCCCTCCCTGGCATCTCCAAGAAAGACTCCTGCCTTTAACCTTGGAGAAGCTGCTGCCAGTCTGTATATACAATACTGTACTGAGCTAGATGGACCAATGGCCTGTCTTGGTATAAGGCAGCTTCCTATGTTCCTATGCTTAAAATGCATGTGTGAGTGTGGATGTGTTGCGCTTAATGCACTATCGCATGCATCATGGCACTAGGCTGTGGATGGAGGAGTATTTCTCTGTGGGGCATCCCCTTATACTATCTCCTGGTAAGGAAATGTTGGGATACAGGGTCTCAAATCAGGACCTGGCAGGCACCTCCATTATCCGAGATAGTAGTGATGGTAGTATGAGTGATCCTTTTAAAAAATATTCAATTTTGGCCACCACATAAGTGACGGAGGACAAGCCAGGCAGACTGTTCAGTATTCTTTGAAGTGATCCTCACGATTGCATGAGGCGGCTACCTGCTTCTGTGGGGAGGAAGCCCAAAAGAGCTTACCTCCCCACAGATGATCTCCCTGGGCGGGCAGATCACCTGTCCATACAAGTGGTGGCTTCGTTGTGGTGTTCACACGCCCAACCGTGGCTCGTTCGAGTGCTCTGTGCATTACTGGGATTCCCGCCTCCCACCTGAGTGTGTCCACTGTGGCTGCAAGCAGCCACGGAAGACACATGACCATGAAAACGGGGTTAACAGAGTGCTCGCTCTGTTAACCTCATTTAAGGGGGAGGAAATTTTGGTGGGCTTGCAACTGAGCCATCACTGGGAGCCTTGTGGCATACAAGCAGCTTGTGCACACGAGCAGCAGACACCAGTCTGGGCTCCCTAAGCCTGGTTTCTGCTGCTTGTGAGAATCACCTCAATATCTCTGAGAGAGAGAGAGAGAGACCCCCACAAGAAATGGGCAGGTGATCTGGGAAGTGAAGATGAGGACAGAAGTAGCTACTACTGTCCCTACTAGAGGTTAGGTCTCTGATTCACACTTCATATTTTAAGGGGCACACAAACTGATAGCCACAAAAAGCCAACGAGAGAAAGAAGGACCCAAAGAAGCTCTACTCACAGTCTGTGAGAAGAGCTTCTGTTGGGCTTGCAGGGAGAGTGGGCTTAGCCTGCTCTCCCCGCAGACGAGCAGCCTCTCATAGCTGGGCAGCCGGATCGACCGCCCACATGGCTGCCGGGATCAGGGGTCAGGCAGCTCCCAGAAGTTCCAGGATGCCACACGCGAGTGCTCAGGGCATCCTGGAGATACTCCCGAGCCCGGGAGACTGCTTGTAGCCTCTTGGTCAGGGGTCTACTTGTGTGTCACCACACGCCGCAGTGACACACGAGCAAAACAATGAAGTTAACCTCATTTAAGGGGAGGAGGAATTAGGTGGGATAGCCACCTTGAGACCACCAGGCTCGCCTGTGAGCCCAGTGGTTCCTACAATCCCCAGAAAGTGGGCTAAGCTCCCTTAGGCCGCTTTCCAGTGATCGTGGGAATAGCCTCAAAGTGACACAACCAAAACCACTCAGAGGGAAAGCTGGCAGCTTGCAGGCTAATGAGGAAGAGGAATGAGTGGCCTGGCAGAATGGTTGCATGATTATTTTGTAGGGATGTTGAAAAGGTTTCGATGTCAAAATGTTTCAACTTGAAATGGGCCATTTTAAGTTTCTTGAGCTTGAAACAAAACACCCTTTAAATAAAGGGCCTGTTACGAGCTTTGAACAAAATAATCCCATTTCTATTTGAATTCTTTCAACATTTCAAGCACCATTTTGGAGCCCTGTTTTACCCTTGCTGATTGGTTTTCTGGCACTGGCTTCTGATTTGCTTGCAGTCTCCTTACTTCTAGGTTAACTTGTTATCATACACATCAGATGTTGTCATGGGCAACTCCATTATTCCCTGCAGGTAGCATCTAGGTGCCCCAAAGTGGGTTGGTGGGTAGGTCACCATGGGTACCTGCTGCCACCCAACCCCCAAAGCAGTGCCCCCACTGGTAGGGATGGACACAAAACTGGCTGGAATGGTTTGGTTCGAGTTTGAACCTGGCTTGATCCGGGTGCCCCAGCTCAAGTACCAGTTCGCCCAAGCCAACACTTGGGTTCAGCTGAAGCTCAAGCCAGTTTTAAATGGCTTACCATAGGGAATAATGGGAAGTCGAACCACCCCATTATTCCCTTTAAGTAGCACCTATGGGCACCAAAATGGGTTGGGTGGTAGGGCACCATGGTGCCAATTAGATTCTTAGGTGTCATAAGTTTTTCTCATAATGAATCCCTATGAATAACTTATGTAGCATCAAAGAACCTAAAATGCAGTGTCCACACGGCAACATGCTCAGCTCAGCTCAACACCAAAGCAAATACAGCAGCAGCAAGTTCTCTCCAACCAGAGGCTTGAGAAAGTGTGGCTTTGAAAGAGTGACCCTTAAATATAATTGAATCCCCTCCTTTGCTGCATCCCCCCCTTGTCCCACTCACCTGGCCAATGGGGTGACAGTTGCCACTGAGTGACACTATTGGCAATCAAACCCAAGCAACAGACACATCTGTCCAATCAGGGCCATGGCAGCTTGGCCAATCTCTGAAAGTGACACATAGAGCCAGGTCTCATGATCAGTGAGACCCGGTTTGGGAAGCTCAGCAGGGAGAACGGGCCCTGGGTGGCCGGATTGGCTGCCCACACGATTGCTGGCTCTGTGACGGAGCCGACGGGAGCTGGTGAGTTTGGGGGCCATGCGAGTGCACAGGGCATACCGGGGAGACTCCCGAGGTGGGAGGCTGCTTTTCAGCCTCCCACCGGGGGTCTACTCGTGAATAACCATGGTGCGAAGCTGCACTGCAGCTACTCACGATTTTAAAAAATGGGTTTGTGGAGCATTTGCTCCGCAAACCCAGTTTAAGGGGTGGGCTAATTGAATGGGTTACCTGCTCAAGAACCACCAGGCTTGCAGTCAAGGCCGGTGGTTCTTACGATTGTAGAAAATCAGGCTAGCGGAGGCTAGCCTGATTTTCTACAATCATGTGAATAGCCCCAGTATGTCATAAAATGGCGAACACTACTTGCCCTCATGATATGGTAGCTTAAGCCTTTGAGCCACCTTCAAGCCATCTCAGGTCGAACTGCTCTTGGCTCAGTTCAAACTAGGACAAGCCCAATTCAAGCTCGAGCAAGCAAGCAGGCAGGCAGTGAGGATGCAGAGAAAGACAACTGATGTCCATAGCATAAGTTTAGGTCTATATGATCCACCCCTCATGTTGAAAAGGGGCTCACTGATTTGCCTGATAGCCCCCCAAAGCTGGATACAATGCTGTGCAAGGGATAGATAGATAGATAGATAGATAGATAGATAGATAGATAGATAGATAGAGTCTACATCTGTGGACACCGTTCTCAGGAACATTGTCAACAGGAGTGTACCAGCATACTCTGCCAGGAATATGATTGGCCAGTTCAGATGAACAGTGCCCAGCACATGCAGGGCTAGGATGGGATGTCCCAAGAGCATGTCTGCTCTGATATCACCTGAAGATGTGGCTAGAAGATGAAGCGACACCCATGTCGGGAACCCTCCAGTGATATCAGGGTGGGCACGCTCTTGGGGCATCCCCAGCTGTATTGCATGTGCCAGACAGTGTTCATCTGAACCAGCCCAGTGTTTGTATGATGAAACAAATATTGTACTCAGGAAGGGATCCTCCTGATGATTGAGAAAGCTGAGCTCTCAGTGTTCTCTTCCTAAAGCGAAGATCTTCCTGAATACAGCATCTGTTTCTACAAACACTGAATCCATGGAGAATGGTGGAGACATGGCTTAAGTGCTTGATGGTGCAGAGGTGAAAGTCACTGCTGATCTCCTGTAGGCTCTCTACCTTGATTACAATATGCACAGATTGTGAATACCTTAACAGGGCTAATTTCTTCATGATACCAGCATGCATTACATTAATTCCCACCTGCACCTTAGCCATATTTGCATCTATAGGGGCAGAGATTGCCTGGAAGCAAAACTTCAATGAATGCAGTCTTCTAGAGGTAAGCAATAACCAGCTCTTGTCATCCACCCAGCTACAGCCCAATTTTAAAGCCCCATTTCCACACCCATCCCCATAGTTCAGCTGGCATTTTGCTAATATTCAAAAAAATGTACTTCCTGAATTTTGGTGCATACACTCATATCAGGTTGACTTCCAATAGATATGACTTTTGGTGAATGCAATTGAATTCTTGTAAGGTGAACCCCAATAGTCTTGAAATAATTGGGATAACAGAAAACCTATGGTTTTGCATTTAGATTGAGTGATTTGCAGCATTTGGCTTACTGTATTAGCTATTCACCTTAAAGAAGAAGTAATTCGGGACTTTTAAAGGTTAATTTTATGAATATTCTGTTTCACCATTATCCTTGGGAGCTGAGCACGTTAGAAGGTAATGAAGATAATACATAGTTGGAACATGGAGCACGGAATTCTAATAGAGAGTGTTATAAAAGAGAGTTTCATTAAAGGAGCAAGAGACAAAACGGTTCCAAAGTGCAGTTGCATGAATAGGGGAAGGTAATTAAGCCATACCATAGCTTATTATAAAGAAGACATTGTTTATTACAGAATTTGTGGATAAATATGGGGGGAAGGTCTCCACGATTTTGTCTGCAAAATTCATGACAGAGAAGTGACTCACTCTATAAAAATGGCTCAGTCTTCTTGTAATCAGCCCTAACGCTTGCATTTCTTTTCCCAGAGTATGATTATCAGGTAATAGCACTTTGTGGTATTTATTATGCAAATAGGCACCACTTGTTTGCTTCAGAATCCTTTTTTCCATTGGGCCACAAAGCTTTTAAAGGTGCATTAGGCTTTGTATTTTTCCTTCCCCTCAGTCAGCACAGTGAATTATTTCCATCTTGCAAGCAGAGTGAAATATTCTACCTGCCCAAAGAATTTGGGTGGAGATGAGAAAAGAGTCAAGTAAAACAGGAATAATCCTCACACTCACTTAACATGAATTAGTGCTCCCTTAGCAACAGGGCGTCTCGATCTGCATGCACATCTAGCTCTTACTAGGGGTGTGCAGAACGATCCAGGGTCAAAACGTTCTGCCTTGAAATGGGCTATTTTAAGCATATGGAGCTTGGAACAGAACACCCCTAAAAGCTGGGGGCATGTTCTGAGCTCAAAACAAAACAACCCATTTTGAGGCAAAATATTCCAACCCTGTTTTAAGCCTCATTTTGGATTCCAAAACGGTGCTCAGAATGGGGTTGGACTGTTCTGACAGACCAAGGTCTTTCTGTCAGAACTGGCTCACTTGATTGTTGATCTGAGCTTGGAATGGAATGCAAAATACATTTCATGCATACCGCTAGCTCTTACATGGCTTGATTTCACAACCCTCCAAGAACAGCCTTTAGGAAGGCATCATATGGGAGAGCTAATAGATGAAGTTACTTTTCATGCATACTTTTCATCCCTTACCTTGGCAGGGGGGTGACACTGCATTGGAAACACTGAGCTTCTCCAAAAGCTCAGTACATGTTTATTCCTTTGAATCTTTCCAGAGTACCAGGAGATTGACTCCCCATACCCAGCCTCGTGCTGGTGGTGTGACTGCTTTGTCCCACCTTGCTTCTGTGAAGGGTGCTTATTTAGGAGGTGGGGAGAGCTGGGGCAGACTTAGTCATCTGAGTGCTTCCCTACCCTCCTTTCCATTTGCACAGTATGGCTGAACTTTTCCCACCCTGGGGACACGTTGGGCTCTTGGTTGTCCTTTGGGGGCCAAGTAGGAACCTTTTGCTTCTAGACCTTAAGCTGCGGGGGGTTTCAACCAATTTCATCCTTTCTAATCACATCTGACAGGATCAATATGAGAGATAATTAAGGATGTGTTTTATTGGGTGAGCATCCTTTGACATGATTTAAAGCAGGAGGTTCCTAATCAACCCTTAATTGTGAGGGCTAGGATTGTGACTCTTATTACTTGGGTGGCATTGACCACCTCAAAGGTTGAACAGCTGGGGAGTGGGTGATGCCTCTGAATGACCCTGACCCTCTTTAAGTGAGTTAGCAAGGAGGAGCAGTGATCTAAATTCATCACCTATGCTCGGAGCTAGGGTGTGATCGCTCAAGTAGGCTTAGTAGGAAGGGACTAGTGAACCCTTAGTAGGAGGAGGTTAGTGAACCCTGGGCTCACTGCGGTCCTCACAGTTAGGTAGTTGAAATAGTTGTGGCACATTTTCACTCATAATTTAGCAGTAAGTGAGGCGAAAACAGAGGCGTATCTAGGGAAAATAGCACCTAGGGCAAGCAATGAAATTGCACCCGCGTCCAGACTTCTGACACCCATCTTTCAGATAACTTTACTATAATATCAGCTGAAAAATATAAGTCAAGCTCATTAATCATTTAAAATTTCAAAAACTATTTAGTAGTGGACATAGCCAGACCAAAAAATGCTGGAAAACTACAAATTTCAGTATGCTGGGGCTCATGAAATACCCAAATACTATGTGGAGGTGTACATGGAAAACTAAACAGAAGCACCTGTCTAATTCTCTACTATGCATTGTAGCATCACTATTACATAAGTTTTACAAATAAATGGAGAATTTGGCTTTTCCCAGATACTCTGAAAATAATTAAAGGATATGCAGAATAAACTGTGTCACTGCTTGGAATATATTCTAGTATTTCAGAAAGACAGTTAAAATGAGAGAAAGAGAGCAAGAAACTCCCAGTGGGCCTTAATGCTAAGGGTTTCACACTGATTCAAAGACAAACTCACCATTAATAACCATATTATTAAGACACCACATTTAACTCACTTATCATAAGAAGCAAAGTAAGATCAAATGAATACAATCCTAGCTCATAAGCTTCAGCTCAGTATTCACAAGCCTTGATTCTCTATACATAGTGCCAAACTGAATATGTGTACAGTGACTTATATTATATTACATTAAATTTTTTTACCTGTTGCCCCTTTGGGGTGCTTCCTATAGGCGGGGGGGGGGTCTACAAAGGTTACCTCTCCCACTGCTGGCCTCTAGGGTGCAGAGCCCATTTGAGCATGTGCAGTGGCCATTTTTAAAAATATATATTTTTTAAAAATGGCTGCTGAAAACAAAATGGCCACCGTGCATGCTCAAATGGCCTCTACAAGGCCTGGGGCCTCACAGAGGCCATTTGAGCATGTGCATTGGCCATTTTATTTTTAGTGGCTATTTTTTTAAAAAAAAATAATAATAATTTTAAGAATTTGCGCCCCCTTCACGTGGCGCCCAGGGCACATACCCTGCCTGCTCTACCCTAGATACGCCCCTGGGCAAGAAGGGAAATAACTGCAGCAAGAAGTGAAAAAATGCACAAAGATACATTGGACAGGGAATGTTCTGGCTTCGCCAAACCACTGCTTTTGTCTCCAAAGTTTTGTATATATTATTATACTGTTTATTTCAGCCATACAGGTCATGGGTGTTGGGTTATGTTTAGCTCAGTGAGTCAAAGCTTGTTTAGGTTAGATCTCATCTCATATTTTCAGTACCAAGATCTTCAGCAACTGCGGAAGATACTTTCAAGATATTCAGCAGCTGCTGAAGATACCACCACATAATTCATTTGGGGCAGTTACATTCATGCAGGAAGCTGTCATGCTGCACCATCTCAAATCACCCTTAAGGGTAAAAGGTGGTTTGATTCAGATTCAGTTGGTGTTTGAGCGTACAGACCCAGGAAGAAGTAGTAAATCAGACTAATATAGAATCCAAGGGTGTGGTCCTGTGTATGTAGTCTTAGTTTAAAAACATGGCAATAAAGAAATGAAGCAAATTCTGGTTGAAATTGTGTCTGTATTAAAACTGAATTTCAAACTCAGTGGCTGAGTTCCTGACTGTTATTCAAGGAAGCCTCATTTCAATTAAAAGGACAAGTTAGACCTGCCTTACTTTTCCTTTTAATTTCAATGGGTCTTCTTTGAATTAGTTTACGGTGAATATTTATTACAAATATTTATATATTGCTTTTCAACCAAAGTTCCCAAGGCAGTTTGCATACAGAAATTAATTAATTAATTAAATGGCTTCCTGTCCCCAAAAGGCTCACATTCTAAAAAAGAAACATAAGAAAGAAAGACACCAGCAGCAACCATTGGAGGGATGCTGTGCTGGGGTTGGATAGAGCCCGTTGCTCTCTCCCCTGCTAAATAAAGAGAACCATCACTTTTAAAAAGTGCCTGCTAACTTTGCTCAGTTAGCAGGGCACAACCAGTAGTTTAGTCACAACGTGAACAAGTGACACAACATGTGGAAATACCTGCAGTGCTCAATGTTTCTTTTAACTTTCTACAGCTCCATTTGATGATTTAATGGTCTGCCATCTCTTTGAGTGCCACTGGCTAATCTCTATATGCTGCAGACAATATTGTACAAATATGCAGAGATAATTCTGATCATTCATCTTTTGACAAATAGCAACCAAAAGTGTCATTAAGATACTAAATACTTCTTCTGAGGTAATTTATTGCAACATGCTTGATTTACTGCATCAGGTTTACACGTAAGGACCCTTTCAGATTCACTATCTCTTCTGCAGAATTCACTCTGAAAGCCAGTTCACTATATGCAATTGAATTAATCAAAATAGATGAAAGCAAAATCGTTGGGTTCTGCTGATCATGAAGTTTGTCATAAAATACAAGAAGTTAGATACGACTTTATGAAAAGTAATAATAGTGTGGCATTAAGAAAAATGGAACGACTATACTAAAGTACTATAGTATTTGTACACTCAAGAAAGGTCTTGGAATTATTGCTGACCTCTAAGTAACAGAGAAAAGGACTCATCATTCATCCTGGAATGAGATCCCTGATGTAATTGATGGGACTGCCTAGAATGGCTGTGATCATTAGGATTCCAATGACTAAATTAAAATAAAATGAAGGATGCATGTCATGGCACTAAAGCAGCAAAAATGCATTCCTTCTTGGTGACAGATAAAACAGATCATTTTACGAGGAAGTGTTTTACTGAAAGTGTTGCAGAACTGTAGTTCCCAGGGAAAATGAAGAGTAATGTAAAAATTGGACAAGATGAAACTAGCTGTTTCATTCCAGATATTGACTGCACAAGTCACTTTCAATAAATCCACCATTTATTGTACCTAAGGCAGTAGTTTGTTAATGTTACAAAGGCTGTACAAAATGTTCAGTTTGGTTAGATCATTTTTGAGTATTGCAAAATAAAAGTTTTTCCTCCCAAACTGTCTTTTTGGTATGTTTTCCACTCTATAAAAGAAATGGGAATAACTACTAGTATAGGCCAGGCTATCTTCTTGTGGCATGGCTATTTTGTACTATTCTACCTATTTAGGGTGCTAAATATGGCTTGATCTTGTCAGTGTAACTTTGAATTACTGATTCCATTAAAATTTTCCCCGTTTACATGTGAACCAGTTTGCTGGTTTGAATGAAGGGAATCCGGTGTGGATTCACCTTTGCATGCAAAGGTAATAAAAGGTGGCCAGGGAGCAGCAAGAGAGAGGCACCTTCAAAACTGAAAAAGAAGGCGCTTACTGGCAGGCCAGTGTGGTGCTCCCCCAACCCTCTCAGCAGTGCTGATGACTCGCAAATGGCTTCCATGCATGCCAGTTCATAGACCATGGTCCAGTCTGAATTTGGTCTGTGCATAACCCTATTTGTGAGATACAGGGGCCATTCACACGATTAGCAAAAATCAGGCTAGGAGAACCTAGCCCGATTTTTGCTATACGTGAGAACCACTGGGCTCGACTATGAGCCCGGTGGTTCCAGAGCGGGTAACCCGCTCGGGAACCCCTGGTAAAAAACCAGGTTTGCGGAGCGAGCGCTTCGCAAACCTGGTTTTTAGAATTGTGAGTAGACCCCCGGCCGGGAGGCTTAAAAGCAGCCTCCCGGCTTGGGGGTCTCCCCAGTATGCTCTGCACGCTCACATGGCTCCCAAACTCCCCAGCTCCTGCCAGCTCCGTCACGGAGCCGGCAATCGTGTGGGCGGCCGATCCGGCAGCCCAGGGCTCCCTCCCCGCTCACCCGAAGAAACCGGGTCTCATGGATCGTGAGACCTGGCTCAGTGAGGCTATTCTCACGATGGGGAAAAACTGGGCTGAAAAAGCCCAGCCTGGTTTTTCCCCATTGTGAGAACCAGCGGGCTCACGGGCAAGCCCAGTGCTTCTCTAGTGGCTAGCCGACCAAAGTAGCCCTACCCTTAGCCCAGGTTAGCAGAGCGAGCGCTGTACTAACCTGGGTTTCCTGGTGGTATGCCTCCATGGCGTGACTCCACGCCATGGTAACACATGAAGGGACCCCCGCTGGGAGACTGCAAGCAGTCTCTCCAGGATGCCCTGAACATTCGTGCGAGGCATCCTGGAACTTCTGGGGGCCACGTGGCCCTTGATCCCCGCAGCGCCCGCTGGCTCCGTGATGGATCCAGCTGCCCAGGGCTGCCTCTTGATTGTCTATGAGGAGAGAGGGCTAAGCCCGCTCTCCCTGCAAACCTCCTCTCAGCACTTCCCACTGCTCGTGAAAAGCATCTCAGTATCTGTTGATATCCAAAGGTGGGGTAGACATCTATTTCCCTGTTCTGTGGGGTTTCTTTATTCCCTGCTCTTGAGTCTGTGTGATTTAGATTCAGAATAGTTTACCTACCTTTTTGGAGAGTCTGCTCCTATAGGAAAGAAGATCCTGTTTCAGTTTTGCTCTTCTGGATCATTTACCAGGGCTCATGATGGTTACCAGTCTCCTACATCCTAGAATATGGTTTTGGAAAACTGAATCAGAATTCTGTAACTCAAGCAATATGGAGCACAGACACTGGGGGAGTGCTTCCCATTGGCTCCTCAGGTGCTCACGGGGTGGGGCTAGGGCAGCAAGCGAGGGAGTGCACAGGTGCCCGCTCAGTCCAGCTTTCAAAGGCACCCCCTCCCATCCCTCAGATATAGGCACCTGACCTAGGTCAGCTAGGATGGGCGGTGCCTGCTTTTTAGCGACGGAGCCACCCGGAGCCAAAGTGCTAATGCTATTCATCTCTAGGCCAAGGCAGCCACTCTGTGGCCAGCCTCCTAGGAACTGCACTGTGGTGGTAGGAGTGCCAATCCCAGCTGAGTGCCATGTCGGCACACAAAGAATTATGTCTCAATAAATGTGGCCAATTTCACCAAAGAATCATGTGTCCGTGTCTCCTTGGGTCTGGGTGCAATGTTTCTTTTAGCCCCATATTTCCATACATGCACATGTATGGCCCAATGCCATACATTTGTACATGCACACCGGCCCAATGCTACATCAGCCCAGGAAGGGTTCGCTACAGATATAGGGGCTCCTTTGGGCTCACTAGGACAGCAATCTAGAAGGAAGAATGATGGAACAAATTCTACTTACATGCTTCAACCACCCTAAATTCACTGGACATGAATATATTCCTCCATCCAGCTCCTTTCTAGTCCTTTATATCCCTCTAAACTGCTAACATAACTTTTTTGAAGCTAAAACAAAATACAATATTTTATATTTTCTGTTTTGAGCAATGTGAAAGTTTTGAGGGGGGAAAGTCTATGAGCCTCACTTTAGTGTGAGATCTACACACAACTAATAGAACTGCTGAGGATAGCCACAAAAGAATTCATGGGATGGTAAATAACCATGAGGACCTGTGAACAGTGTATGAACAAAGACACCATTCAAAGAAAGCTATTATGGAACCCCATGCGTAGAATAATGTATTTATGGGGAGAAATCTCATGTCAGTCCTGGTTTTTACTCACCCAAGTAGCATTAGCTTTCATTAAAATTAAGTACCACTGCAAAAGGCCATTTTTGTTTCTCAGTTTTCCCTCTTGTATTTGTTGTTCAAAATGTTAATAAAATACTCCATAATCTAAGTATTTCTCTAATGAAACACCTAGAAATAAAATTCCATTGCTTAGTGATCTTGTTGTGTGGCAGCCCTTACAGACTTGTGCAAAGAATCTTTAACTAGGTTTAATTGAACTGATATAGTCTAGCCTCATTCAATCACTCTTAAGTAGCAACTGGTTCATATCTGTTATACTTCCTCACTTTTAAGGGAATGCATGAATACAATTGTTCTGCTTACAAGGCCACACAGTCATGGATATGATTTTGAATTCATTCTAATCAAACAGTTGGAAGTGTCAGCTTTGTGCCTTTAAATGGGACAAAGCAGTGACTTACTTAGCTGGTGTTATCAGCATGGTCACTTATGAGAGAAAAATGGAGCTGGTCAATCCCACTGCAGTGTCAATACTGTGCTTCAAAGAGTAAAGGATAGGATGGCACTCCCTCTTATAGATGAGTAACTTGTTAAAAGATAGGAAGGAGATCAAAAGTTAATGTACTTTCTCACAACAGAATGAAATAAGAAGTGGGGACTCTTAAACATCTCTACTGAGACTGATGCTATTGAACTTGTTCATAATGATCTGGAGGAAGGGGGGAGCAGTAAAGTGGCCATGACTGGAGAAGATACCAAATTATTTAGGACTGTGAAGAACTCCAAAAGGTTTTCTCCAAACGGATGAAATAAAACAAAACTTGAAAATGTCATAATGCCCGTGTACAAACAACATTTAGGATCCTGTGTACAGTTACAGTCGCACAATTTCTTTCAAAAATTATCTCATAGAGCTAGAGTGGGCGCAGAAAAATAAGCAAGCATCTGTCCTATGAGAAAAGACTAAAGTGTTTGGGGCTTTTTAGTTTGAAAAAATGACGACCAAGGTGGGAAGGCATATCACAGAAGTTTACACAAATGATAAGGGTTTTAAGTTGCATGTAATGGTCTATAAACATAGAGATGTACACATCTCTTTTCTCATTTTCACCCCAACATGCAGAGGTAGAGGTAGACTGCAGGGCCTGCCAGAGTGATCCTGCACCTTCTTCCACCACAAATTGTGAGTGTAGAAATATACTCATAGCCAGCAACTGAAATGGCTTTAAAAGGAGATTAGATAATGTATGGAGCATGGCCACTAGCTACTATTACTATATGAACATTCGAGATTGTCAATGAGTACCATTTGATGGTACAATGGGGGAGGACTTTTTGCCTTCATAACCCTAGTTGTGGGCTTTTCAGAGACATGAGTTGGGCCAGTGTGGGAAACAAAATGCTGGACTACGTGGAATTTTAGTCTTATACAGCATGACCTTCTTATGGCCTTAAAGCACACACACCGGATGAAGCAGGCATTCCTAGCTAAATGTTTCAAGGAGGCAATCATTAGACCACTTTTGAAGACGCCTGCCTTGGGTCCCTCAGAGTTAAGCAACTACAGGCCTGTTTCCAACCTTCCATGGCTCGGCAAGGTGACTGAGAGGGTGGTGCCCCCCCAGCTCCAGGTGGTCTTGGAGGAAACTGATTATCTAGACCCATTTCAAACTGGCTTTTGGGTGGGCTATGGAGTGGAGACTGCCTTGGTCAGCCTGATGGATGATCTCCAACTGGCAATTGACAGAGTGACTCTGTTGGTTCTCTTGGATCTCTCGGTGGCCTTCAATACTATTGACCATAGTATCCGTCTGGAATGTCTGAAGGGGTTGGGGGTGGGAGGCACTGCTTTGCAGTGTTTCTGCTCCTACCTAATGGGCAGATTCCAGATGGTGTCTCTTGGTGACTTTTGTTCCTCAAAATCTGAACTTTTGTATGGTGTTCCCCAGGGCTCCATATTGTCTCCAATGTTGTTTAACATCTACATGAAATTGCTGGGAAAGATCACCAGGAGATTTGGTTCAGGATGTTATCAATATGCTGATGACACCCAAAAATCTATTTCTCTATGTCAACATCATCAGGAGAAGTTTTAACCTCCCTAAATGCCTGCTTGGAGGCAGTAATGCGAGAGAACCAAAAAGAAACCGTGCACACTACTGGATGAGGGAAAACCACACTGGTGAAAACTGGAAAAGCGCGGGCTGGACTGTAACCTGGGAACCTGTGTGATTCTATTGTGAAATGAATAAATAGATACCCATAAACCAAATGCATATACCAGTTCTCTTCTGGGCAAGGGTACTGTATTGAAAACAGTAAAATAAGCAATTGTCAATATCTAATATCATAATAAGTGCTGTTAACAGACATTCATATACTGAAAAAACATACATATGTAGCCACAATTTCCTCCATTTGCAAAATTGGACCAAAAGACACATGGAACAGGTCCTATAAACCAATACTAGTAGCAATTTAAATCCTCAACTGCACAGCAGCACACTTGAAAAGGGAGGATTTCCGAAATGGGCTCAGTAGAATCCCAGGTCAGCCTATCAGGATCCTTTTTGCTATTTCCAGATATTTTTTCCAGCACACAAATATTTTTCTACAGAATTTGCTAGTGCTTTTTGGAACTGCTACAAGCATACTGCTGTGCAGCTGAGGACTTGAATTGCTATCAGTGTTGCTCCATAGGATCTGGCCTCTAGGTCCAATTTTGCAAATGGAGGAAACTGTTCTTATATATGAATGTCCTCCTGTACATGAATGTTTCTCTAGTATATGTATGTCTGTTCACAGGGAGAATAAACTGAAACTGAATCCACATAAGACGGAGGTACTTATTGTGCAGGGTAGGAACTCGGGAGATGATTTCGATCTGTCGGTTCTGGATGGGGTCACACTCCCCCAGAAGGTACACAGTCTGGGAGTTCTTCTGGATCCCAACCTCTCCCTGGTGTCCCAGGTTGAGGTGGTGGCTAGAGGTGATTTTTATCAGCTTCAGCTGATATGCCAGCTGCATCCACTTCTTGAGATGAACAACCTCAAAACAGTGGTACATATGCTGGTAACCTCTAGGCTGGATTACTGCAATGCACTCTATGTGGGGCTGCCTTTGTACATACTCCAGAAACTGCAGTTGGTTCAGAATGTGGCGGCCAGGTTGGTCTCTGGGTCATCTAGGAGAGACCATATCACTCCTATGTTGAAACAATTACACTGGCTGCCGATACATTTCTAGGCAAAATACAAGGTGCTGGTCATTACCTATAAAGTCCTAAACAGCTTAGGCCCTGGGTATTTAAGAGAATGTCTTCTTCACCATGAGCCCCATCGCCTGTTAAGATCATCTGGAGAGGTTCATCTTCGGTTACTGCCAACTCGTTTGGCAACTACCCCGGAATGGGCCTTCTCTGTTGCTGCCCCTGGACTTTGGAATGTGCTCCCTGTTGAAATAAGAGCCCCCCCCCCCGCCACCGCCATCCAAAAGGCACTGTAGACATATTTGTTCACCCAGGCTTTTAATTAGATTTATAGTTTTAATATTTAATGTTGGGTTTTAAAATGATTTTATGTTAATGATTTTAATGTTTAGATGATTTTAATTGCTTAACTGATTTAATGTTTAAATGTTTTTAACTGTAAACTGCCCAGAGAAACAGGTTGTGTGTGGTATAAAAATATGCTAAATAAATAAATAATACGTACATAAATAAATGTGGATTAATGATGCACAAACTTCCCTTAGCTCAATTAAGAATAACCTTTTACAAACTTTCTCAGAGGAAATTTCTTGGAAAAAACAATATTTTCTGAACATACTGTTCGGCTGTCATAGTATGTACACTGATAGTGAGACATATGTGGACACGATTGTATTGTCCCCTGGAAATTTCCATTTCCAGTGACAACCACAGCAAATAGCAGCTCCTGAAACAAAAATGCCAGGAAACCAGATAGGGTTTGCAACCTCATAAAACATTTGCTCCAAGCAATGGAGGAAACTGACCTGCACATACCAACACATTGTGTGCATGATTTTTAGCCCAATTCAGCTGCTATTGTTGTGTGTTCTGATTTTAGCAAGTCAGAAAATCAGCAATCTCCTTAACTCGGGGTGTTCAACTATGACCCTACAACACCCATCATTCCTGGCTATGGGCCACTGGGACTGGGGCCGATGAGAGTTATAGGCAAGAAACAGCCAGAGGGCCACAGCTGGACACCCCTGCCATAACCATTTGTTCAGGACAGGTTGTGTGTGGTGAGATTTAGTACCTCTTGGTTCCTCCTTCCTGGCTGATCTTGGTGTTCCTTTCACACCAACTCTGTAAAATGTCTTTAATATATAAATATGCATTCCTCATTGTTAAGCTCCTCATTCCCTTGCATGTCAAGTTAAGAATCTAGAAAGACCAACAACACATCCGACGGAGGTGACTATGCTTGGCATAGTGACATCAACCCACTTGGCTCTTTAGGCATAAAGTTGGGAGTTTCTCCAGTTATGCGGTAGAAGGGGTTCACTCCCTGCATAACTATGGAGAGACATTATTCTACAAGCATACATGTGGGCCGCATGTTAAATTAATACAAAATCTATCCTCTGTGAGTGGAATGATATTGCAAACAGAACTGTGAGTTTCACAGCAAAAGTCAAACAGCAAGGAGTTATTAATATGGATCCAAGAGCCAATTTCGATTGCCATTTTATTCTTCCTCTACTAGCATTGTATGAGTATTAGGTATCAATTTAGTTTCAAGGTTAGCGCAGGAAGAAGTGGAGCAGGATAAGCCTATCAGCCTTCCTCATCCTGCTCTACTGAATGAAGGGATCAACTTGCTTAGAAGTCAAATGACTTTATCCTATCAGAATGGCAATAGAGAGTAAGGAAGATAGTGCCACATGATATAGCAGGGCTTATGGAAAAACTTGAAGTTACAGTTCTTATGGCCAATTTCAAAATGATATATTTTGACATTTTTCTGTAGGAGGCAGAATATCATATGAGACAGCACAGGTCACAAAAAACTCCCCAACCATTGTGCAGATTGAGAATATATATATAAAAAACACACCATCAAATTTCGATACCAACTCCCTATGCATTAAAAAGCATGATCTCTGAGGATTGAAATTTTTGTATTGTCCTGCTGGGCCAACATGCCGAAAACGAATTTATGTTAGTTTATTTTACTAACTCATCTGAGAAGGAAACAAACTATGAGTTGAATTAAGCTTGTCATGGCTAGTGGCTTCATTCAACTTGGTGGATCACAGCTCATGACTGATGAAAATAAGAGAGAATTAATAGATTCAGTTGTTTCTTCTTTGTACTGCTTCCTCTCATTTCCTTTCTTTTCTTCCATTTCCCTACTTTTCTTCCATTTTATTTTATTTTTGTTGTGTGTGTGTGTGTGTCCTGATTTCTTTCTGCCCAAATTCCTGTTGGATCTAACTCAGTGGTTACTAGGGAAGTGCACAAATTGGTTCAGTGGTCCTTCTACGGACCGCCGAACTGCTTTGGGGGTCCGGTGTTTGGACTGGTTCGGAGGTGGGGGTTACCTTGAAGGAGCAGAGAGTGTGCCAATCCCCACCACCACTTACCCCCAACTGGCACTGTCTCCAAAAAACACTGGCATGGGGCTGCTGCATACCTCCTTGCAGCCTCAGTCAGTATTGTACCAGAAGTGGCCAGTGCACATGCGTGGTGGTGGGGAAGCGGGGGTGGGGTGGGATGGTCACCCTTCTTGCTCCTTAAAGATACCCCCCACACACACACACACACCTCCCAAGAGTTCAAGAACTGTTTGTTCACATCCCTAGTGGTTACTTATGTGACCACTAATGGAGTGAATGGAGGAGGGAAAGGGCTGTCTCAACGCTTTGCAGAGCTCAAGGAAACAATAGTTTCCAAGGGCCTCCTGTGATGAATCAATATTGTTCTGGTTGCCCTGGAATGAAGAGATTTTCTGTTGCTGTGCTACAGTGTGGGGCCTCCATAAAACCTCCATAATCCCCATTCCAGCCCTCCATGTGTGTTAGCTAACACACGTTTAGGCCTGAACAGACCCTGTGGCTCTCAATAACACAGAGAGAGTTGTACACATATTTGCTGTGTTCAGACTGTCAGATGATGGTGTGTGAGAGTCACTTAATACCTGCCCATAGTACTTTGCTTATCAAAACACAATACACACATAAATGAGTCATTCTGTGCCATGGTTCCTTTTAAAGAACAGGCTATTAATGCTAATAATGTATTTATTTCTTTATTGATATGATCACACCTTTCTTCCTACATACATGGTTTACTCCTCTCTTACATGGTTACATACATGGTAAAAGAGGGGTCTTTTTTATCCTCACAACAATCCTGTGAGTTAAATTAGACTGAAAGGTAGTGACTGGCCCAAGGTCATCCAGTCAACATGATGTTGTTATCCAGTATTTTGAATGCAAGCAAGCTTTGTAACTAATAGAAGTGGAGAGGCTCTGAGTTGAACTACCATCCCCCAGCTGCCCACATGTCCTCCAAGTATACATGCAGGCTTCCCAGGCTGCCCTGTGCCACTCCCTACCTGACCCCCAAGCTCCCAAGAATCGTTGTTCCACCCAACCATCCCCACACCAGCCCTAGGTGGGCAATTTAAAGGTCCTCCACCATACTACCCAGAGCACCTGCCCCACATTCTGATGCCTCTTGGTGGTGGGGACAGGGATGTCCAAATACTGACAAGCATAGTCCTAATATTGGTTCATCATGTTTTAATTTCATCTCAAATTGAAGTCTCTGCAGGGATAGACAGAGACACAAAGCATTCAAACGGACCAGACATAAATTTTCAAATTTTGTTTTGTGTGTTTAATGATCACTGATGTAGTAGTTATTGGTAGACTATTCATACATTTCATATAAGGACTTTGAAATGTGCCAGACACTGCAATGTGAAGGTGCTCCAAGTTGTTCCAAGCTGAAGGTGCTTCCCTCCTTAACAGTGAAGCAATTGCATTTCATATGTGACAATTGCTTCTATGTCTTTTTTACTGTCTACAACTCTTTGAGCTGAGAAGGCCACTTGGACTCCCAATCTTCCTTCATTGTCTATTCATTAGTAAGCCATTGTCAAATCTTTTACTACTCTTTCACAGTTTATTTCTTGGTTGACATCCCAACAAAGTGTTGATGCTCCATGAGATGTGCCAGTGCTGCTGAGGAGAGCTGATCTTGTGGTAGCAAGCATAAACTGTCCCTTTGCTAAGCGAGGCCTGCCCTGGTTGCATATGAATGGGAGACTACATGTGTGAGCACTGTAAGCTATTCCTTTTAGGGGATGGAGCCACTCTGGGAAGAGCAGAAGGTTCCAATTTCTCTCCTTGGCACCTCCAAGATAGGGCTGAGAGAGATTCCTGACTGCAACCTTGGAGAAGCCTCTGCCAGTCTGTGTATACAATACCAAGCGAGATGGTCTGACTCGGTATCTGGCAGCTTCCTATGTTCCTATGAGTTCCAGACTAATGCAGCACGAGGGCTCATGGGTGGGGGGAGATGTCGATGGACTCTCTTTCCTCTGGAAGCCTTCTATGTCATCCAAAATATTTCCGTGATGGTCACACATTCCTCAGGTACATATTTTTGGGTGACAGAAGACTTCTGGGGCAAAAGGAGACAGTTGAAGATTCCCCCCCCCCCACACACACACTATGAGTGCTAGTGTTCTGTTAGTCTGGAAGTCATATATAGCATTGGCATATCCCATGGAGCACTGTCATTGACACTTTGTTATGATGTTGACCATAGTTATCAATTACATGTCATTCTTCCTCTTCCAAAGAGCTCAGGGCAATGTACAAGATGCTTTCCCTTTCCCATTGTTATCCTCTAGCAATGTGGGGGAGGTTAGGCTGATAGTGACAAAAGAGATTAGGTTTACAAAAGTCATCCATGCCTTTCATGGTTGTGAGGGGATCTGAATATGGAACTTCCCTTCCCCACCCTAATATAACACACTAATTACTCTCACTGGCTCTCAGCCTGAGCACTCCTAACGATTCTTAATATTTTCAAAGGAACATTCAGCCACTGTTCCTCCTTTCAATCCATATTTGTTTTTCGGTATATTAATGTAGAATCAAGAGTTGAGCTGTATATTCAAAAGTGTAATTTATGATAGTTGCCTAAATTTGCAAGACTGCCACTGTTATTCATAGCGATTTATTGATGTCCATAAACTACTCATTAAGAGTGATGAAGGTTTATGAGCAGTGGGCTAAGCATTCCTGATTATTTACCTTCTATAATTAATTAGCTAACTGCAGTGATCAAGGGGGTGGATAGGACAATGCTGCAGGCTGTAGAAATATAACTCATGTTAACAATGATTATTTTTGTTATATTGAAATTATCTCCATTTGTACCTCAGCCACTTCACTAAGGTTCAGAATGAGTAAAAGCACAGTCAAGTGCAATTTTTGTATTAATAATTGTTTAGAAACAAATTGTACGTTGTGGTTATTTGGGTTAATCCATTCCTTGATCCAGGCCAGCTTTTGAATGGGATTTTAATTACTTGTATTCCAGTCCTGGAGTAGAGGTGGGGCTAACAAACAGCCAGCAGCAAGAGCAGTGGAAAGCAGTCTGCACTTGCCTCTCTGTATATCTATATTTATCTAAGGCGTACCCACCACTAATCCCATGCGTGGCAGCTCTTGCAAGGGTTTGTGAGTGAACTGCTGGCAGGGGAGAGGAAAGCGGTGGTGCCTTGCAGGCGAGGCATGAAAGATGTTGGGTAGGGGAAGAAAATGGTGGCAGCAGTGGTGGGCAGGGGGAGAACTAGAGGTGCAGATGTTCTGCGCCCAGCCCAGGTAGTAATATCTACTTCATTAAATTATTAATAGTCCTGATTCCACTCCACTGCCTTGTCCTTGCATACAACTCTTTCCCTTGGATTCTACATACACATTCTCCTGATATGCATTCCTTATATGGATGGTATGATGAGCTGATCTTAAAAAGTCTCCTGAATGTTGGTTGATTGATAGATAGATAGATTGATTGATAGCATTGGTTCAGCCTGTCTTTTGTGGAGGGGCAGAAATCTAGGTTATACCTATTAAGTCTAAAATCTTTTATCCTGCTTTTAAAAAAAAGTTTAATAAAGTTTAAGTTAAAAAAAATCAATCTCTTCAAACCAAACTGCAAACAGAACTATATGTGCATAAATGGGAGACATGGGTTGCCTCCCATGATGGCATCCAGTGATGCACAAGCAGCCTGTATGTTCAGGATCCAAAGAGGGATGGTTTGTGCCTAAGTTGACATGACTATTTGAAAATATCACTTAAAATGACATGGAGATTGAAAACATGGCAGATGCAGATTTTAGAGATGTGTACTACACAAGTGATGGGGTGTGGGGCATAGTCTAGAGCAGGGATGGGGAACCTTGGCCCTCTAGCTGTTTTTGAACTACAACTCCCACCATCCCCAGCCACAATAATTGTGGCTGGGGAAGATGGGAGGTGTAGTTCAACAACAGCTGGAGGGCCAAGGTTCCCCACCCCTGGTCTAGAGTACGACTGTATCAAAATTCAAAAAGGGTCATTGAAATGAATTTCCCAATTCAGAAAACACTGAGATATTACAAGTTCAGCTCATACTCTCCCCAAAGTTTGGGTCTAGCTCATAATGACCCTTCTGTGCTCTCTACCACCAGACATTCCTGCCTGCTGTACGTCTCCACAATTTATCCATGTACAGTAGGAAGTTCAGTCACAGCAAATTGGGGTCCATTAACAAGGAGGGTATGCAGCACAGTTAAGGCTTCATATTTAAGGCTTGATGTTCAGGCTACAGAACCAGTAAAGTTGATTTTCAGATGTCCCTCTGCTCAAGAGATTGAGCTGAAAGACATTGTGAATGCCATTTCCTAGGCTCACCAGTAGCAATCTATATTCCTGAGCATGTTCATTGGATATTTGGAGCAACATGCCCCATTTCAAGGATCTAATTTGCAATGTGGTATCCCTCCCACCCTGACGACTGAGACATCAGAATGAAACTTGGTGTACAGATTCAAAGCAAGGTAAGATCCTGCATTTCAAGGACAAACCCCAGCTCATTTCAAGGGAGAATAAAAATATGCAAATAACAATGTAATGTGTTTCCATGGAAGACTGAAATATCAGAATGAAAAAGGTGTGTGCGCATTTAGTACAATGTCCTGCTTTTCAAGGATGAGCTTCAGCTTAAGTTCCATGTCTGTTTTAGAAGGACTAGGAGTGATCAAGGCAGGCCATAGTGTGGTTCATGTATTCCTCCCTGCTCCATGCATATGTTCAAGACTGCATGAAGTGGAAACAAGATGTCACATGCTGGCCACATTCCATGATAACCATGGAATGGTTATCAGTCATTAAGCATGTTAATGTGATGCGACTGTATGCACTTACTGCCTCTTCACATTAATTTTCAATGTGGGCATCAGATGATGATTAGGATGCACCCCAACTTTCGGAGTGTGGCCAGCATGCATGATCTAGTTTCTCTGCTTTCTCCAGGAACATTGTCTGCAATCCTGCACACAGTTAGCCTTCAATGAGCAGCCTTGCACTCTTTGCCCTCTATGCTGCATACCTCTCTATTCCCAGCCATCATTCTTTTGCTCCTTTCTCTTCCTTAAGCCACCAAACCTCCTTTATGAAAAACTTCAAGTTTTCAACATCTACCATGTTTTCTGAAAGTATTGGTGGGAGGAAATTGCCTGTAGACTAGGTCGCTCTCACAACCTTACAGCGAGGTGGGGAGGGCACAAAGGGGAGGGAAAGCAAGATGAATCTGACCTTCCTCCCAGTTGATCTGTGGACTGCTGTGGGATGTGCAGCTCACACAAGCCATGTGTGCCCACACAAGCCATGCTGCTCCTGGCAGCGCAGTGTTCTGGAGGCTGGTGGAATGCAGCCTGGCCTCCAGATATCCCTAAATGCATTGCATGATGAGCACGGTGCTTTGAGGGATTTCCTCTCAGCTGGGCACTCTAGGTACCTGGCCTGTAGTCCAGGCAGACACACAACTGGGGACCTAGAGAGAAAGGTGCACTTGCACCCTTATACCCAGGTAAAAGCCTGGGTTACAACCCCAGGCTACCCAGTAGCTTGGATTGGCCTTGATCCTGGCGCTTCACATGAGCAGCCCTATCCTGGTAGAGCTGTGCAAACCTGGGTAGGGTGAAGAGCCTCATTGACAGGCAGGGCAAGGAGCCAGTGACACAGAACAAGAGGAAAGAGAGGTATGGCAGCTTATTAAGTAAGCACCTGGAATTACCTGGAGTGGCTCACAATGATGATTTGGATTGCTTTCCCTAGCTGCACGACTTTAATAGGCCTGAGAGAAGGGAGAAGAGACTCTTATGAAGCAGGGCCTGCTACACAGCTGGACTGAGCTGTGAAATAATGGCTGGTGGAAATAATGGCTTGCTGAAAGAGAAAGGGCCAATCAAAAATAGCGCAACCCTGACCTTGATGAAGCTTGTCTACAGACCTAGAGCGAAGTAGCTCGGAGACTCTGAGGAAAGAGCATGGGTGAACCTAGAAAGCCGACATGGCCAATGTGGCTTTGTTTAAAGATAACAAGATCTGATCATGTCAAGTCGTGAGGACTCTTTGTCAGGAGTCGTTAAGAAGACAGGAGGTGATTGTAACTAACTAGGATTCTGGGTAAAAAAGGTAAAGTGTGCTGTCAAGTCGATTTCAACTCAGGGTAGGATTTCTTTATTTTTGTAATAAACAAACAAGGAGATTAAGCAGTAGTCGGTTTCTGCATGTTCTGTGCCACAAGATACCTAGCCAGATTTCCAGCTCCTATGACATGGACTGAGCAGAAAGAAGGAGAAGGAGCATGCATGACGTCCTACTGTGCTTTACTATTGTAGGTCTAAAGAAACCACTGTTGATTCCAGGAACATTGGCTGCAATCCTGTTCACAGTTAGCCAACTTAAATCTCATTGACTTCAATGAGTAGCATTGCAGCATTGCACTCTGCTTTTCATGCTGCATATCTCTCTATTCCCAGTCATCACTCTTTTGCTTCTAGATTCCAGCCTTTTGTCTCTTCTTTAAGCCACCAAACTTCCTTTATGAAAAATTCAAATTCTTAACAACCCATAATAAATTAAGCAAAGCAAATAACATAATGCAAATTTATGTTGCATAATTTATTCCTAGCAAAAAAGCTGGGAATTGTCTGGCACAACACATGCAGATATTCTGGAAGAAGAGTACATACAGGTCTTGATGTAATAATTTTATTATATGGGCCCAGTTTTTAAAAAGTTAATTTGAAAGATCTAGTCATCTTTATCAAATGAATAAAGTAAGGAAGAAATCCAATTCTTCCTAATGCAGGAAATAGATAATGTCATTTGATATTGTTGAATGCCTTTTTGGCATCCAGTACAAGGATCACAGCTGGAGCTTTTAGCTTCATGAATTGCTGTATTAAACTAAAAATTATCCCGTATTACCAGTTGTAAATCTTCTGTGTTCAAAACCATCTAATCGTGGAACATGGAAGAACGATACCTAGAAGAAATTTTTCTACTTTAATCTATAATTTATACAAGCCATCATTAATCAAGAGAACTACTGTCCTGGTTCTGCAAACAGCAAGTGTGTGTGTGTGTGTGTGTGTGTGTGTGTGTGTGTGTGTGTGTGTGTGAATGATTGTCATTAGCACTCTCTTTCAGAAGTCAGCAGCCTTATCTTAATAACAAGTTGCTCTGGTAAGGATTAATCTGCCTGCTTTCCTTTCACTCTGATCTTAATTGATAATTACCATCCTCACAAGTTAGCCCACTTCAGCCTTAAACATGCACATGTCCACCATGTTGAATTGAGGTGGATGAAATAATCACAAACTATGCCATTGAGGGGTCCCTATGTGTCATTCACTACAACTGTACCAAATGTGTTTCAAATTGGTTAGTCCACTTGTGCCTCAACTGTTCACCATCTGCCATCTTGAATAGGGGTGGATGACATCATTACAAACTATGCCCTTTAGCTGCCTATGTGTCCCTACACCTGTAGCAAATTTGGTTCAAATCAGTTAGTTGGTTCACAAGTTAGTCTGCTTGCACCTTAAACGTCCATGCATCCACCATTTTGAATTGGTTAACGGAGTGAGCAAACCTCATTGAGTGATGGTTTGGATGAACCACATCCCCTTGTGTGACTATGCAATGATGCGATAGCATCTTGGGTGCAGAGAATTGTACACATTCCATTCTGCACCACATGATGTGAATGGACTGGCAGAGGTGTTATCCAACTTACCCCACTATGTGAAATTAAGTATTATAAGAAATTCTTCTGGAACAAAAAGGAATAATATACCTAATGAAGCAGTTTAGTATCAAAATAATACTTGAATCACACAAAAAAATTATCCCCCCATCCTTCATAATAGTATCTCTGAATGCTTGTTCACTATTATTATTATTATTATTATTATTATTATTATTATTTTGCATCTGTATGCACACAAATATCCCATATGTGTGGCGTATGCTGTATTCAGGCACAAAATTCACTACCCACTGTCTCCTTCACTTCCCCTTGACCTAGGAGAAACCCTTTTGCATGTCTACATGAAGAGAAGTAGGGTTTCATTATAGCTGATCAAAACCTACATCTGGTTTGATACTTAAAATGGATTGCAAATGCCCTCCCTTCACTTGCAAGTTCTCCCTCATTCTCCAGTGAAACCATATAATTGGTGACAGGATCAGGATCAGCCCAGTTCACTAGACCTTTTCAAGTCTGGGGGGAAATTGTGTGCTCCCAATTTTTGGTTGTGTGGGAGCAAACAACTAGGTAGGAGGAGTTAGAAGTGATTGTGTGGAAACAGCAAGGTATAAGGAAAAGCTGGGCAGGTCAGCTTTTACTCCTACCTTGGTCAAATGATGGGTACGAAAGCTGGGTAGGACAGTAGTGTCCTACCCAGCTTTAACTCCTACCTTGATTCCACACAATCACTTCTCCATCTTCCTACATAGTTCCCACTCAACCAAATCTCCCACACAATCAGAAATTGGGAGCACACATAGCTCCCAAACCTGGGTAGGACACTGGTCCCACCCAGTTTTTGGTTGTGTGAATGACCTCATTCAATTTTTTGTGTGAATGACCATACCTGCCTTCATTTTAAGTAAATGGATACAGGCTCCTTCAAATGCATAGTACAGATAGGAAATGTACTGCTGTACTAGTGTTCATCATAAAGTCTGAATAAATGTATCTTTGCATAGATCTGTAGTTACATCCACTGTACACTCACTGTACGAGTGTCACATATAATGTGTGAACAGGGTTTGTGTTTGGTTGTGATCCCCATTTAACTTTATTAGGCCTCTTTTTACAGAATTTAAGGAGATCATATCATAGGATTAGTTTCAATTAAGCATGAATGGAATAGCAATATCTTGAGGTTTGAGATTTAAACAGTCTTATAAGCATTTGAGCAATGGGACCAGTGTTACAGATAGTCCACAGAATGCTAAAATGTGTTCGGCCACATGTTCTACAACCTGAACACATTTTGTGGATGGTTTGATTTAAAACCCTAACTTCTGGAAGTACAATGAACGCAAGCCAAATGGGCACCAATTCTATTCAGAATGTCCATCTGCTGCTGTAAGACTTGCATGAATTGTAACATAGCAACCTGCATTTCCTCTTGTAGCTGGAATCCCTGGGATACTGTTGTTTGCTCTATGAGTGTGTTGCCCTTGGTAGGAACACAGTAAATCCTGCAGTGATGATGCCAAAGCTTTGCTACAGTTCATTGTATACTGTGCTCAAATGGAAGCAATTTTACAGATGGTTATTATGGCATAAAATATGTGCCTAAATATAGCATGGCTCTCTTTTCTCTGTCACACATACATTGTGGATCATCCTTCTACCCACCACCCTCATAAACATGTTTGCTACAAACGGATATTTGAGGCAGCAATTTGAATAAAATGTATCTGATACTCTAAAGTAAGTATATCGTGCAAGATATAATAGGATTATTTTATTTCTGCAAAAAAGAATACAAATGCACAGCCAGATTAAATATTTCATTTAATACGGAAGAAATCAAGCAAAGCTTTACAGAATAAATCTGTAAAGTTAAGTTACTTACAATAAGTTACTTTTAAAATTTATATTACATGGGTTTTCATTAAATAATTTATTGCAGCCAATATATTTCATGTTTGTATTTATGTACAGTGTAATATGCTGTGGAATATTTCTGCGTAAAACTCTATTTTAGGTATGACTTAGGCAAGCAGGGAGTAGAAATGGATACTCTGAGGGACATCATTCTAGATCAGGGCTGCACAATTTCATCCCTCCAGGTGTTGCAACTCTCATCGTCCCCAGCAGGGATGATGGGAGTTGTAGTCCAACAACAGCTGGAGGATCGAAGTTGTGTAACTTTGTTCTAGATGCACAGCAGCTACCCCAAAAAATTCTTATTTGTCTAGTTCTGCCTCTGTCTCTTAGTGTTTGCACATCTTATCAACTCCACTCTTGATGTCCAGCACTCACAGAAGGAGCTTGCAACAAGTTTGGAGGAACTCTCCCCTCCCACTGCAAATCTCCCATGCCATACAGCACACCATTACTGAGGGTACCCCAACCCTCAGAAGCGGCTTCCTAGAGGGCTCAGGGAGTTGCAGGAGGAAGGAGTGGGAAGAGAAAGTTGCTTGTGCAAGAGCTATAGTGTGCACACTACTGAGGATCCAATGTTCAGTGCTCCACATCTTACACAGCATTAGGAGTCCAGAAGAAGGCCTTTGCTTACATAGAGTGGCAGAAGCCTAGCTGCCCAGCATGGAGGCAGTTTCTTTTTGCGTCTCCCCTACCTTCAAAAGCCTTCCTTTCAGTCAGAAATATGTAGCTGATGGTCATGCAGCTAAATGCTGAGCTGTTCTTCTGCCCTTACAGCTAATCCCCCCTGGCCCAGGGTAGCAGAGCAAGCACTCCGCTAACCTGGGTTTTTTGGTCGTGTGTTGCCACGGTGCAGCTCTGCGCTGTGGCAACACATGAGGAGACCCCTGGCCGGGAGGCTGCAAGCAGCCTCCCGGGCTTGGGGCTCTCTCCACGATGCCCTGTGCACTTGCATGGGGCATCCTGGAACTTCCTTGCAGCCACTGATCCCCACAGCCCCCACTGGCTCCATGATGGAGCCGGCAGTCATGTGGGTGGCTGATCTGGCCGCCCAGGGCTGCTCCGGTGATTGTCTGAGGGGAGAGCGAACTAAGCTTGCTCTCCCTGCAAACCCACTAGAGGAGAGACTCACTGATCGTGAGACTCGCCTCAAAGTGTTAAAATGACTCAGAGGTCATTCATGCAAGCAAAAACTGCTCTATCTGTTGGAATTCTATCTGGTAAGAGATACCCTTCTATTACAGCAGAGTGCACAGAGGCACAACACAGCGGAGTCTGCCTAGGCATGCGTGTATGCTGAGAGTAAACTTGGAGCCAATTCATGGTTTCAAATCAATACAAGGAGTCTTTATTAGTGAACTCCATTCTAGATAGGAAAGTGGAGAGATAGGATCTCTAATCTAGCTAGCTAATTGGATGCAGAGAGATGGATTCTGCATCTCTGCACACATGGTGCATGGAGAGAGGAGCATGTGTGTTGCAAGGGTAGAAGAAAGGGGAAGAGGAAGTGGCAAGGCAGGCAGGCAGGAAGTCCCTGGGAGTAGCAATCTACATATCAAAGGGATAATGTCAGAGCAGTAGAGAAGGAACAACCAATGTCTTGACCCCTCTAGCCCTCTGACTCACTAGTCTGTTCCCCTCTGTCATTGCGACATGAGACAGTGCAGAGTCCTTCACTTCCAACACCCCCTCTTGATATCTCATGACTCAGTTCACAAGTTTCACATTTTCTCAGTTCACATTTTCTCTCTCAGTTTTTCAAAGCAGGGTCTTGGTAGTGGCTTAGTGAGTATATCTGCAAGCATTTCATTTGTTGGACAGTGGATCAGCTTGATTAGTCCATCCTTTTGCAGATTTCTCACTACATGGTACTTCACATTGATATGCTTGGTACGCCTCTTTACATCTTCTTGTTTGGAGAGTTGAATGCAGCTTTTGTTGTCTTCATACACTTTTACAGGCTGTGGTACATCTATACCCAGAGCTTTCAGTAGTTGACACAGCCACTGTATCTCGTGACAGCCCTGTGCAGCTGATATATATTCTGCTTCTGTGGTAGATGATGCTGTTAAGTCTTGCTTGGTGCTTGACCAGCTTATGGCTCAATCTCCATAGCAAATTATGTGACTGCTGGTGGATTTCCTTTCTGTTAGGTTTCCACCCCAGTCTGCATCTATGTATGCTTCTAGTTTTGGTCTGTTGCTAGCTGGTAGCTTGAGCTTAAAGTGTGCAGTACCCTTTAGGTACTTAACAAGTCTGATAATCGCATTCCAATCCTTGGCTGTTGGTGATGCAGTCTTTCTGCAAAGTAAGCTAACTGCTGTACTGATATCTGGTCTAGTGAGTGTAATAATGTATAGAAGCTCACCCAATGCTTCATGATATCTATGGTTGTCAGACAGTGGCTCAGTTTGATCTTCTTGCTTTATGTAGTTCACGTCCATGGGAGTTGGTGTAGGATTCATGTCTCCCAGTCTCAGCAGGTTGATCAGTTCTTTATATTTTCTGTTCTTGGTTGATGAGGAAACTTCCATCTTTCTCTCTTTGTACTTGAATGCTCAAGTAGTGTGAAATGTTGCCAAGTTGCTTGACTTCCACATTTCTGTTCAGATGATGCATTATTTCCTTGCTGTCATCTGGATGCTCAGAGGCAAGAATCAAATCATTGACCATATGCCAAAATATAAGTCCATTTGCCATCTCTGCATTTGGTGTACAGGCAGGGATCATCTTCACTTCTTTTGAAGTTTGCTTAAAGCAACATATCATTCAGCTTTGTGTTCCATGCTCTGGCAACCTGTTTTAAACCATAAATGCTCTTTTGCAGTTTGCATACAAGGTCCTCTTTGCCTTTCTCTAAGAAACCTGGTGGTTATTGCATGTAAATGTCCTCTTCTAGTTCGCCATGCAAGAATGCAGTTTTGTATGCCCACCCCTTTTTCATATGCAAGGAATCTAGCTTGCTTAGCATTTCCTTTGAGGTCTCAAGATCACATATGGTAGAGTGATAATTTCTACTCACAGAAGCAGCGATGAGAGCTTGTGCCTTCGCATCATTCAGTTCCCAAGTCTCTTTAGCAGTTTTCTCCGCAGCCGTGTTTCCATCTGCTGGTGCATTGTCCTCAGTGACCTTCTGTAGTCCTTCAGCTTGTAATGCAAGCCGCAGTCAAATTCGCCATTCCGAATAATTGTCTAGGTTCAGGACAGTCAGCCTAAGCTTTCCTTCTAGATAAGTAGCCATCCTCACTGTGCTCCATAAAAGCAGCTGTAGATCAGCAATTCAAAGTGCCCATGGCTAGATCTCACTGGATCTCCAGGAACAAACTTAACTCTTTAGTTGCAGTACACACAGCTCAAGGCTCTGGGTCCCATAACCTGTTGGAATTCTCTCTGGGAAGAGATACCCTTCTATTACAGCAGAGTGCACAGAGGCTCAACATAGTGGAGTCTGCCTAGGCATGCATGTATGCTGAGAGAAAAAGAAACTTGGAGCCAGTTCATAGTTTCAAATCAATATAAGGAGTCTTTATTAGTGAACTCCATTCTAGATAGTAAAGTGGAGATAAAAGATCTCTAATCTAGCTAGCTAGCTGGATGCAGAGGGATGGATTCTGCATCTCTGCACACACGGTGCAGGGAGAGAGGAACATGTTTGTTGCAAAGGTAGAAGAAAGGGAATGAGGAAGAGGAAGTGGCAAGGCAGGCAGGCAGGAAGTCCCTGAGAGTAGCAATCTACATATCAAAAGGATAGTGTCAGAGCAGTAGAGAAGGGATGACAATGTCTTGACCCCTCTAGCCTGACACACTAGTCTGACTCACTAGTCTGTCCCCCTCTGTCATTGAGACATGAGACAGCGCAGAGTCCTTCACTTTCAACACTACCCAGGTTTGGGAGCTGTGTGTGCTACCAATTTTCGGTTGTGTGGATGCAAACAAGCAGGTAGGAGTGGGAAGAAGTAATTCTATGGAAGCAAGATAGGAGGAAAAGCTACCCAGGTTTTCCTCCGACCTTGCTTCCACACACTTATTTCTCCATCCTGCTAAGTAGATGTTTGGACCCACACAACCAAAAATTGGGAGCACGCACAGCTCCCAAACCTGGGTAGAACACAGCTTTGACTTGGGTTAATGACCTCTCAGTACAGCAAATGGCATTTTTTCAGGTATGTCAGCCTGACCCTTTGTCCACAAAAAGGTTTGTATGGATATTTTCTAGCAGCAGCCAAAGCCGCAGCAGCAACAACAACAAAACCCTGTACACTATGCTCAGGAGTGAAGTTACAAAGTTATTACATTTAGCTACAAATATTACTACAGCTTTAAAATAGAACACATTTATTAAATACAACATTGCAATTAATGAATTTTGACTGAAACAACGCAGGGTTATCATCTCAGGACTCAACTAATTTACTGTTTTGCAAACACATCTGGGTAAAATTGCCAATGTATAGCTCCCATCACCATCATCATCATTATTATTATAAGTACCATTCATGTACATAACTTGCTGGGCTGACAGGCTTACAGTCTAGGTGTTGATATAGGGAAATAACAGAGGAAGGGAAAAGAAACTGAGGCACAGTTAAGCAGGGAAATAATATGCAAATATTTCAGTTACATGTGCTTGAGTTTAGGTACAGTAGGGAACAGGGACTAATTGTTTGAAAGGCTTCATGGAAAAGAAGAGATTTGCAGGAAATAAGAGAAAAGGTGTTCCGGAGACAGTTCCAATAATAAGGGTTCACAAGGGAGAAAGAGCAGGGAAAAAAACCACACACAGTCAGGTTTGGACAAGGTGCTTTTTCTGGGTCTCGGAGTGAAAGGGAAGTCAATTAAGGAATGAAAGGGGGAAAACTCTGTTCAGTTCTGGTCACCATATTTTAAAGAGGACATTGTAGAACTGGGAAAAGTGCAGAAGAGGGCAACCAAGATGATCAAGGACATAGAGCACTTTCTTATGAGTCAAAGCTACAGCATCTGGGCCTCTTTAGTTTGGAAAAGAGGTGGCTATGGGGAGACTGATACAGGTGTATAAAATTATGCATAGAGTAGAGAGAGTTCACAGAAATAATGTTTTTCTCCCTCGCTCACAACACTAGAATCAGGGGTCATCCAATGAAACCTAAAGGCCAAGAAATTTAGGACCAAGAAAAGGAAGTTCTTTTTCACACAGCACATAATTAATCTATGGAATTCTCTGCCATGGGATGTGATGATGGCCACTAGCTTGGATGGCTTTAAAGGGGACTTAAAAAAATTCATAGAGGAGAGGTCTATCAATGTCTTATAGTCTGATGGCTATAGGCCACCTCCAGCCTCAGAGGCAAGATGCCACTAAATACCAGTTGCAGCAGAGCAACAGCTAGTAGGTATGTGCAAACCAGTTCGAGATTGAACCACTTCGAGTTCGAACCGTTTCGGTTTGGTGGTTCAAACTCGAACCAAACAAGGCATTGGTTTTGCCCTGCCAGTCCGAGTTTGAACCGAACTCACCCTGGTTCGAACCAAACTGGTTCGAAGCTCCTAGGATCCATTTCAGGTCTGTCTTCCATTTTGTGACACTTTGTTTTGCTCAGTTCGGCTCATCGGCTGTCCTCCATTATGTTAGACTTGTTTTGCTTAATTTGATGACTTTGCATTGACTGAGCTATTGAGTCTGTGATTTTCAGCAGTGTGTTGGTGTGTTGTTTTTGCCTTGCCCCTAAATTTTTTGCAATTGCATGCCGGGGTGGTTGGTTTTACTGCCTTGTGCTGTCTAGTTAGGTCTTGGTTTCTGGCTGTTGTGTAGCTAGTCTGTGCTGTTGTGGTGTTTGGTTTGGTCCCCTTGGCTTTGAAGTTCTTTCTGTGGTTGTTTTTTGGTTCTCGGTTGGCTGGCTTCTTAGTTGTGTCACTGTGTGTGTGTGGGTGGATGGCATGCTAGGGGCACAAAAGTGACATCTGGGTGGGTGGTAGGCATCTGGGGGTGCCTACCACCCACCAAACTCCAAGGCAATCAGACACTTCTCTGATTATTGTTGAATTTCTGAAGTATTTTTTATTCCCCATAGGGAATAATAGGGATTTGTGGCAGCCTCACCTTACCCCTTTGGGGGTGCCAGGGTACCCAAAAGTGGGTCTGGGGGCATGGCAAGGCTGGCCTCAGCTCCACCCCGGCACCCCCAATTGATAGGAATTATTATTATTATTTTATGGATTTTTAAAGAATTAATTTTGGGCTGCATAGGAAACCATTGCTAGACCTTTCACCTACTGACCTAGTTAATTTAAAGTCATACTGCAGTGTATGCTTCTGTATTAAAAGTGTTTTCCTACGGAGCCTGAAATTAATTCTTTAAAAATTCATAAATAAATAATAAATCCTATCGACTTTGGGATGGCTTCAGGGATTCGAGGCTGGCCCTGCTGTGCCCCCAGACCCACTTTGGAGTGCCCTTGCACCGCCCCCCCAAGGGGTGGGGTGGGGCTGCCACAAATCCTCATTATTCCCTATGGAAAGTTAAACAATCTTCAAAAAATCACCAATAATCAGAGAAGTATCCAATTGCCTTGGGGTTTGGTGGGTAGTAGGAACCCATGGGTGCCTACCACCCACCCCAATTTTGTGTCCCTAGGTGCTCTACATAGGCTATAATCAGCCAGTTCAAATACCCATTATAGCCTATGGTGAGCCTTCCAAAACCAGTTCGAACTGGGTTTGAATTTGAACCAAACCAAAGGAGGGTTCAAGCAAAACCAAAACCAACCCTCCCACCCTGGTTTGAAGCCAGTTCAAATTTGAACCAAACAGGCCAAGCCAGTTTTGTGCACATCCCTGACAGCTAGAGAGAGAGCAAGCCCTCACCCCCTTCTTGTGGGCTTCTCAGAGGCATCTGGTGGGCCATTGTGTGAAACAGGATGCTGGACTAGATGGGCCTTGAGTCTGATCCAGCATGTTTGCTCTTATGTTCTTAACATGGTTGGAGCAATCAGACAGGTGAATGATCTTAGCAGCAGAGTACGAGATGGAGACCAGGACACTAAGATGATCCAATGTGAGGAGTTACAGTAGCCTATGTGGGAGATGGTCAGAGTGTGATTTACAGTTTTTGCTGTGGGGGCAGAGAGGAAGGGCTATATACTTGCAATACTGTAAAAGGGAGAAGTGGCATGATTTTGTGCCAGACAGAGTACAAGGACCAAAGGAGACAGAGGAATCAAAAATAAGTCCAAGGTTTCAGACCTGTTCAACAGGGTGGATGCTGATATTGTCAAATCATTGAGGAGTATGATTAGACAAGGTATTGGGAAGAAAGGTGAAGAATTTGGTGATATATTGAGCTTGATGAGCTTGATGTATCCAACCTGAACATGAGGCAGTTGGAGATGCATAATTGGATGGAAAGAGAAGGTTTTGGGATACAGAGGTAGAGACAGAGATACAACACAGAGAGAGAGAGACACTTAAAAAACCTAACGGTTGAATGTGATTTGCCTTGTTGTTTTTCTCAGGGCATAACACTGGAAATGTAAACAAGATAAATCCATACAGAACTGATTTCAGGCTCAAAGAGATGTCTCAAGTAAAATAACTGATTACTAAAACACCGGAATTCTCTTTTCCTGTATTATAATGGGGGGCGGGGAGGAAATATTGTGCTGTCAAGTTGGTGTTGACTCCTAGCAACCACAGAGCCATGTGGTTTTCTTGGTAGAATACAGGAGTGGCTTACCATTGCCTTTCTCCTGCACAGTATGAGATGTGATGCCTTTGCCATTGTCACTGAAGTGAGCATCCCCCTCCAGCACCTTCCTATATCACTGCTCTGCAATATAGGTGACTACAAATATATATTTATTAGGTACAATCAGGGAAGCACACCAGCAGGGATTCAAACTAACAACCTCTTGCTCCCCAGGCAAGCTGCTTCCATGCTGCGCCACCACAGCTGATTATAAGAAAAGAACCAAACACTAATTCAAATCCCACAAACGAAAATATCAAGCACTATCTATTACTGAATGACAAATAGGGATGTGCACAAACCAAAATTTGCAGTTTGGTTCGATAAAACTGTCGAACTGGTATGATATCAGCAGCTTCAATGTAACTCAGAAAACAACAACAATGAACTAGTAATTGTCAAAGATAATTGTTGTTTGTGGCCAGCTTCTGAAAGAAGCTGAGTTGCCTCATTATACATGGAGAGACATCACAATTTCAAGAGCAAACCCACATACTGTGCATTACAGTAGTGAATCTGAGAAGTTACCACCAGAGTATGCAATATTTGATGAAATAGTTTGGACACTGTGTAGTGTGTGTGTGTGTGTGTGTAATATATAAAAATATTTCTACAAGTAGCCTCTGTGTTAAACATCTGGTTCCATATTAAGCAATAATTTGCGATACAAACATTACTTGATACCAGCCATTAAATAACTCAGATCTATTAGTACAGAAACACTAATATGATTAGTGGTATCATACTATAAATATTCATTATGTCCAGGCAAGAAGAGCTATTTACACAATTAATTTTCTGCTTATCGTGGCCACCGTTAAAACTGAAAATATAATGGAAAGGAGGACCCAAAAAGCAAGACTACATAACTAGAGAATTGTGCCTGGCTTGGCGTGGATATCCAAGTTTGACTACAATTCAAACTGTGACCCTTTGTTAGTCAAATATCCCTCTCTGTGTACAATTGTTATTACTTACTTCAGCATACTGAAGCAGGCAGGCTGAATTGTTTTGATTGAAATATTGACCTTGCTTTCCTACACTTTTTCCTGTGCCTTGCAGAAAATGTGTTAATGATGGAAAAAGTGGCCAACCTCATGAATGAATCGTATTGCTTACTTTCAGGATTGGGAGTGCAAGTTTCCATTGCTTGCCTGTGACTCTCATTTTGAACTGAGGGATTTACTTCCTAGGAGCAAGAGAAGGGACTAATTAATCCTTGGCCACTCTTTCAAGCCAACGAGTGTGCTAATTAGTGCCATTCAAAATTAGGGTTTATTTTTCTGATCATCATCAAGGATAAAATGGCCTATTTTAAAAGAATGGAGCATTTAAAATACCAATTTTAGCAGCAGTCTCCTATTCAGTCATACAGAAAGTTCAAGCTAGACTTCTTTTATCTCCCTAAACTTAATAAGCTAGCCATTCATTTTAATTTACCTACAGTGCCTTTTAATATAGCGGACTGAAATGAAAATTAAGTGACAGGAAAACATAAGCAGTTTAAAAAGATAAAATTTGCTTTGTGTTCTTACCTTTTTTTAAAGGGAAAGGAAAAAAGACAGGCTGCAGGACTGACTGAGTAGTGCCCAAAAGACAGGATCATTAGGATAAAGAGAGGGAAATAAATAAAACAGTTACATTATTACATCTTAAATCCAATGTAAAAAATGTGATTGGAATTCAACATTTACTTCACCCTACTGTGCTATTTGCAGTTATTCTAGTGCAGGAAACATTTATGCAATAAATGGGTAACTGATTACATGTTTGGAATGTGAAGGAATCAGTAAAAGCAATGTAGGTTTTATAGGCTACAATTAATATAGAGGGGTAATATGATAGAAATTTTGACAGGGAGAGAAATGGGAAGAAATTAAATTTTGCTCTATGTGCTAGAAGATAAGTACTGAGGAGATCCCAAATTCAACATTAATTCATACTTTTCATTTAAATTGTTTCTGTTTGCAGCCTGGTCAAGAAGGATGACTTTTGCTAGGCGCAGGGGTTCCCGGTGGTCACAATAAATTGTGGCTAGGAATGATGGGAGTTGTAGTGCAGCAGTCTCTGGAGTACTACAGGTTGGGAAATTCTTGTATTCTCTCTAAAGGTAAAGTGTGCCGTTGAGTTGGTGTCGACTCCTTAGGTATAAATGTATTTAAGTTCTTTTAATCTTTTATCTAATGTACTGTTTGTATTGTACTTGTCTGTGACTATAACAATAAATGATGGACGGACTCCTGGTGACCACAGAGCTCTGTAGGTTTTCTTTGGTAGAATACGGGAGGGGTTTACCATTGCCTCCTCCTGCACAGTATGAGATGATGCCTTTCAGCATCTTCCTATATCGCGGCTGCCCGATATAGGTGTTTCTCATAGTCACACACCAGTGGGATTCAAACTTGCAACCTCTGGCTTGCTAGTCAAGTCATTTCCCCACTGATTAGAACTTTGTCTCAGTGTGGATCTTGTAGAGAGTGGAGTGGGGGGAGTGAGAAAGAAAGGGGAAGGAAAGGGGAAGGAGAAAATTGAGTTGTTCCTGAAATAAAGTTTTGGTTAAACAAACATAAGATTATTTTGTATTTATGAGAGAAGCAGATATAAAACAGAACTCCTGTGCTCAGAGGTGCACTTAGGCAATTCTGGAACCTGAACATAAAGGCCTTTGGAGCACCCACCCTGCAAATTAACATCATCATTCTCCGCTGGGTGACCACACCACCTGGGACAGACGAAAGAGGATTGGGGTGGGGGGGCAGGGCCTGTGGAGACCCTGGAGTTCAGCCCCAAAGTCCAGGGGTAAGAGCGCTTCTGCTTGTGCTCAAGAATGGGCATTTCAGGCCAGACACTCTACTAGGCATGTAAAATCACCAAAGTATATAATGAGGTTGTTCTCACATGCAGCTTAACCTAGGCTAGGGCAGCCCAGCGTGGATGTGGATCCCAGCACTCCTGCCCAGCTTTCTTTGAAGCCCGGTTTTAGCCACGGCTAAGGGCATGTGTGCGCCCTTAACTTGGCTGCCGGGATCATGTGTCTCCTTGGGCTGCATGCAGGCCGCAGAGACACAGACAGGCACCTAGAGCACCCAACTGACAGGGGAATCCCCCAATACACCATGTTTGGCTCATGGTTCATTGTGGGATATGTGGAGGCCAGGACAATGCCTCCTGGCTTCCAAAGATCTGTGCTGCATGCAACAGTGCTGATCGTGTGGGAGCGCGGTTTGCTCTTCCCCCCAATGTGGGATCCTCATCTGGGGGGAAAGTAAATTTTGCACAGCCTTCCCCCACCTGCTCACCCACTCACCGTGTTGATCGTGTGAATACCCTTAATGTATTTCAGTATGAGTCATTCACATAATTAATCACTCCTGTTATTGGAAATGATAGGCAAGAAAGAAGCAATCAGAAGGTTTGAGCACTTTTTGGACTTGATTGCCTGACACAGAGATCTTCTCTTCTCTTCTCTTCTCTTGCTCCTATTGATATAGCAAGGAAGTCATGTTATTTTTCCTTGGCAACTACTATGCATACAGCCAATTGGAAAGTTTCCATTTCTTTCCCCAAGCCAAGTCTTGGAATTATTATACTAATCAGCTTTAGCACTGCAATTTGTTAGGACCCAAGGCAGATTTCTGGGGTGACAACTACCACTCCCTATAGCTTTCATGGAATCTGAGAAATAGAGACAGCAAAGAATATTTATGTCTTACAGATTAAATTGATGCAAGACCCTGGCAGCATCCATGCCCTGGCACCAAAAATACACACTGCTCTGAAGCTCACAACTGTTAATGGGTGTATCTTCTGTGGATTAAAAACATGGAAAAAGCAAGATTGTAATCAAGGCAGGTTTTTTAATAGAAATAAAATGTGTCCTTCTAGCCAACTATAAGGGCAAAAAAGGACAACTAGACAGATAAAATTATATATATCCCTAAACATCATCTGGTGGACCACTGTGGGAAAATGGACTAGATAGGCCTTGAGCTTGATCCAACAGGGCTGTTCTTATGTTCTTAACAACGTCTGTGCTTGAAATCTTACATGTTATTTAAAGGTCAATATCTATGCATCTGCTAACTTGGCAAAGAGGATCTATCCCTGCTAACTTGGCAAAGAGACATCTTTTAATGTGGTGATTCTCTTTATTTAGCAGGGGAAGAATAACTGGCCCTATCCACTCCCAGCACAGTACTTCCAGTGACTGTTGCTGGTGTCTATCTTATGTTTCTTTTTAGATTGTGAGCCCTTTGGGGACAGGGAGCCATCTTATTTGTTTATTATTTCTCTGTGTAAACCACCCTGAGCAATTTTTGGAAGGCTGGTATAGAAATCGAATGAATGAATGAATGAATCTAATATTAAGCAGCGATTCTGTTACCCAAACTTAGGTAATCATTTCAATATATTTGCTGGATTTTGGTTAAACACTTCGTTGCTATGGTGATTTCCACAGGGATTGCAAGTGCAACTGGCATATTTTTTCACTAACATTGTTGTGCATTTTTCTTTTTTACTATTTGCTATTTCTGCAATGAAACATGCTGCAATGTATGATGTGTTTAACCAACTATGAAGACTGCTCAGAAACTTCATCTAGCTCCAGGTAGGTCTCTGATACTATAAACTCACAGATATGCATATATATCAACAGTTCATAAAGATCTTCACCGGCTTCCAGATTCTTTTTGTATACAACTCAGTGTTGACTAGGGATGTGCAAAACGTTTTGGCTCAGAACAGTCTGTTCTGAGTGTTTCAAGCTCAAAACAAAATGCGCTTGAAATAAAGGTCCTGTTTAAGCTTATAACAAAACAACCCCATTTCGATTCGAAATGTTTTGAGTGCCATTTTGGATACCTGTATTTCCCTTGCTGATTTATTTATCTGTATAAATAAACTTTTTTTAATTGTTTGTTTAACACATTTTATACCGCCCCTATATGCAAGTCCCTGGTCCGGGTCTCACGATCCGTGAGACCCAGTTTGTTGCAGTGAGTGGGAAGAGCGGGCTAAGCTCACGAGTGGGGAGGGAGCCCTGGGCGGCTAGATCGGCCACCCACACAATTGCCGGCTCTGAGATGGAGCCGGTGGGGGCTGGGGGGAGCAGGGGCCAATTGGCCCCCGCAAGCTCCAGCATGCCCTGCGCGAGCACGCAGGGCATGCTGGCGAGACCCCCAGAGCTGGGAAGCGGCTATTTGCCTCCCCTCTGGTGGTCTCCTCGTGAGTAGGTGCAGCGTGAAGCTGTGCCACAGCTACTCACGATAATTAAATTCAGGTTTGCGGAGCACTCGCTCCACAAACCTGGTTTTAAGCAGGGGTTCTTGAGTGGGTTACCCACTCTAGAACCACCGGGCTCACACCCGAGTCCGGTGGTTCTGACGATTGGGAAAAATCGGGCTAGGCTTTCCTAGCCAGAATTGTCAGAATAGCCCTCCTGAGTAGTTCACTATCTAAAACCACAATTAAAACATTAATACAATTATTTTAGTTTTCTGGTACTGCCTCACAATCCTAAGGGGGCTTGGGGGAAAGGTTAAAAAAAATTAAAATTGCCTGCTTGCCCATTTCTTTTGTGTGTTGGGTATTGGGTAGCACCCATCATGCCCAACCACCCAACCTAGGACCTACCCATAGGGAGCAATAGGGTAATTCAAGTTTCCCCATTTTTCCGTATATCTGAAACATTTTGAATTTTGTTCTGTCGAAACAGCCGGGTCAACCGCTGTTTTTTAAAAAAAACACATTTTGCTGAATTTTGCTTCAAGCTTGAAGGAAAACACAAAATTCATTTCATACACATATCTCATGTTGACTTCAAAAATAATAAATGAGCTGGGAGGACAGGAGCTCCCATATGAACCTGCCTTTTCATTAAGGTCTTCCACAGAAATCCAGCCATGAGTGTCTACACTTTTGAAGGACAGGTGAACCACAACAAACAAACAAACAAACAAAACAGAGACCCAGTTCCAGTTCTGGAAGACAGGTGAGCCACTCGGTAGCCACTGAGTATAGTACCCTTTCTGTGATGGAACCTAGATTTTGGATCCCCGCACCCTTCAGGGCCATTTGTCAGGCACTGACATTGATCTCTTTTAGGTACATAGTAAACACTTTTTAATTGGTCCAGGCATTTGGAGGCACTTGATTTATTGGTTGCTATTCTCTTCTTATGTTTATTTGTACTGCTGTTGGAGGTCACTGTTCTTTTGGTTGTGGTTTATTGTAATGGATTTTTCGAAACTACATTGTTAGTCATCTTGGATGCCTACATTTGGTAGAGGTCCAGGATATTATAAATGCTATAAGTGAATAAATAAATCATGAGTCTGCTCTCAACATAGCCATGGAGCTTTCACTATGTGTGAAAAAATAGCCCCAAACCTATTATATTGTAATGAAAAATCTACACAGAATTTGTAGGGGAAAAAATCACAGGCTAGAAGAATAACTCCTTGCCTGCTCCTGGTGGTAAATCCTTTCAGAAAAATCATGAGGATTTTGTAACCTAGACATAAAGGCTGTTCTCACACAAAAAACTTAACCCAGGCTAGGACAGCTCAGCCTGGGTTAGGCTGCTAGTGAGGAACACCAGGATCACTCCTGTTCCCAGCACTCCCACCCAGCCTAACCCTACATTTTGCCCTGGCTCCAAGCTAAGGTTATGGGCATGAGCATGCCTTTAACCCTGGTGCCAGGCTCATGTGTTTGCTTGGGCTGCTTGAAGCCTGAGCAGACACAGAGATGGGTTCCTAGAATGTCTATCTGATGTGGAGATTGACCAATGCACTGCACTTAATGTGCGGGGCATTGTGGGATTCCTGGAGGCATTGTTCCGGCCTCAGGCAAGCCACATGGCTTATGGGAGTGCTGCTTGTATGTGCTGACAAGTTGCGTGGCTAGGCAGGCAAGGAGATAATCTGAGGGACAAGATGATTACAGCACAGCCTCCCCCCACCTGCCTGCCCTCCCTGAAATATGTTTTTCATGTACATTATTCAATTTACATGACATAAAAGCATAAAGCATACCTGGGAAGGGCCTCCCAATATAGATGCATTGTCTAGTAATGATGGCTGAACCATGCACAGAATCTCAGCTAGGAGTGCTAATCCTGGCAGGAGATGGACTAGCTTTTCCAGGGATGCTTCCCTGGAATGGCTATGTACCATTCTGCCAAACCATTAATGTGGACCGTTGCCATGTGCATATGCCCTCAAATAACCCGTATGTGTCCTTTTACACTATTGCCTGCAAAACTATCAGAGAAATAATGTTTGATTTTACTCATGGTTATGTTATTTAGACAGACATTGTGGCATGTTTACAAACAGATATACAGGTTCTGATAATGTGAATTTTAAAGGCAGGGGGTGACAGCTGGGTGAACAATCCAGGTGCATCCCATCAGCAGCTTTTAAGCATCTGACAGACACATTAAGCCTGGCCTGCCAGTAGTCTGAGGATCTTGCCAAAGAGCCAGATGCTACTACAGCTTAACATGGTGCTCTAATTGCTATTCTAAGTTTTTAAAAAAGAGATTAGAATAAAGCTATATTAAACTAATGTTAGCTGCAAAATCTTTTATAACCTTATTGCTTGCACAAAAGTGTCATTTTTTTAAAAAAAAAAAAAGCAAGACTTTGCCATTGCTAAACAGACAAAGTGAAATGGTTATTTCAGAAACAAAATGCATGCTTCTCTTAGGACTGGGAAATTTTAGGTGTACAAACAGTTGGACTTGGATTTCTTTCTGACAATTAGGATTCAAGGTGATCATAGGCCAATGGAAAGGTAATTTCCCATAAAGTTACAATAAGGCCTTCGTCTCTGATAAATGAAGAGAACAAAAACAACAACAACAACAACACCCCCCCCCAAAAAAAAACCCCACACAAAAAACCTTCTATGTAATTGTTCTATGGTGGTTCTGCCCAGCCCTGACTGGCTATTTTATAGTAGCACGTAACTGTCTCCGAAAGTGTGTTACTTTGTGTTGTGCAGTGTTCACATTCAGGAGTGGAGGGTGCTAAAAGCAGCCATCAGGACAATGGGAAAGTGGGCAAACTACTAGATCAAACTATTATAGTTCTGCAGTAGATGGCTTTAGTTTCTTATAGATGGCTTCCAAAGTGTATTCAACAAATTCATGAAAGATCCATTTATCAATATGAATATGAATACAAATAGGACAAATATTTATATACTGCTTTTCAACAAAGGTTCCCAAAGTGGTTTACATAGATATAAATAAATAAAATAAAATTGCTCCCTGTCCCCAAAGGGCTCACAAACTGAAAAAGAAACAGAAGATAGACACCAGCAACAGCCACTGAAGGGATGCTGTGCTAGGGATGGATAGGGCCAGTTGCTCTCCCTCTATCCAATAAAGAAAATCACCATGTTTAAAAGGTGCCTCTTTGCTGAGTTAGTAGGGGACAATAACTGTTGCCTCAATGAGACCTGTAGGCTTGGAGGCAGAAGAATACTGCACTAGATGTGCAGTCTGATTGAAAAGGATAGTTGGGAAGTTCTGTTGGACTGCTTTTTCACTGAACTAGTACTCGACGTACTGTATCAGTACTAGACTTGGAGAATGTACCCCTCCCTCATAATATTCTCTGAAATTTCTTAGGAGGGAAATATGGAGGGGGTGGTGGATTTTGATGAGTTTCTACTAAACTCTTAAATTTCCCCTGAAATTCCCATGAGGACCTTTTTCTTCAGCGTAGCAGCTGACTTTCTGGAATGATTCCTCCACCCACAACATGACTCTCATTGAGAAGAGGAAAATGAAGAAAGAACAAGAGCAGCCAGTCATCAATGAGGGGGAAAGGGGAAAAATGGGATGATTATTGTATTTATGCCTCTGCATCCTGTTCACTTATCAGTTCTGCTCTGGAGTAAGACCCCAAACTACTTTATATGAATCTAGCTGTGCTTGCAGTTCCTGAGCACATACAGATTCTTTTCAGTTGCACCTGCATCCATGCCCATGAATGAGTGCAGAATGTGGTGAATTGAAAAACAAGACTTGAGAAGGTGGACTGTAGTTCATATTCCTGCCCCCATCCTTCTGTACTCTCATTCTCACCTTCCTCTCAGGGTTGTTCTGAGGATGAAAGGGGAGTGATGGAATTTTAGCCACTGATGATGCCTATAGCTGTGTCTAGATTTTAATTTTAAAATCCCAGCATGGTGTGTGCTGTGTTGGTATAGCTAAGTACTTTGGCATGTTTCAGCATCAGGACTATGACTGACCAATTGGGGTACAACTGTATAATCTAAATTGTTTAAAACACACATACACACACCCTTATGCTGTATCACTTTAAGGCTCTGACAACATCTTCTTTTTACAGACTCCTCGTTGGGCTTTAAACATGCTTGACTGTCTTAAATACAAAAGTAAAAATGGTTTAAAATCATTTAACTAGCAAATACCCCAGGATTCCCCGAATAAGTGATGAGTACAGCATAACATGCTCCAATAAGAGAAGGATATTAAACCAGTTCCCTATTTGTTATTGAAAAGTGATTCCCTTCTTGGAGCAAATCTCTGTACCATAAGGGACCACAGTGCTTATCTCTGCCTTTCATTCTTGTGCACAAGGAATTTTTTCAACTGTTGAAAACATACTGTTTTCACACTGAATCAAATCAGTGCCACCTAACACAGTTGGTTACATAATTATGTTCAACAACAATCTTTGAGCCCAGATTGTGGAAGCTGCTTATTCTTGGCATCCTCCTCCATGTGTGTCGGCTCTGAGGTGCCAAGGGTGGCAGCAAGCACTTTACTGACATCCACATTCTTGGATATCTGGAAGCTGCAAAAGACAAGTTCAAAAACAAACCCAATTTGGAATCAATGCCTTGGTACTAAAACATAATGGCTGACCTACTGCACAAGGGTAACTTTGTGAGGTCGTTCTCATGAACAGCTCTACCTGGTCTAGAGCAGCCATACCTAGGTAGAGCTTCTCGTGAGAACCTCTGGGACCTGCACCAATCAGCTGAGTAGTCCAGGTTTTTAACCTGGGCTATGCAACCTGCAGCACCAACCTGTGGCAGCCAGATTGGTCTCTGGGTTATCTCAGAGAGACCATATTACTCCTATACTAATATAACTATACTGGCTACCAATATGTTTCCGGGCAAAATACAAGGTGCTGGTTATAACAGTCCTAAACAGCTTATGCCCTGGGTACTTAAGAGAAAGTCTTTTTCTCCATGAGCCCTGCCACTCATTGAAATAATCTGGAGGTTCGTCTGCAGTTGCCACCAGCTTGTCTGGTGGCTACTCAGGGACGGGCCTTCTCAGTTGCTGCTCTGAGGCTTTGGAATGTGATCCCTGTTGAAATAAGAGTCTCCCCATCTCTGAAAACTTTACAAAAGGCAGTTGAAATGCATTTGTTCACCTAGGCTTTTAATTATGTTTACAGTTTTTAAAAGTTTTCTACACTGTGTTAAATTTTAGCTTATATTAATGTTTTAATTTTGTTTTAATTCCTTTTTTTAAAAAAATTGTAAACCACCCATACGTTTTGGGTGGTATATAAATATGTTAAATAAATAAATAAAATAATAGTGAGGTAGAAGTGTGTGAGTGCGCTCTTCTACCCCACTTCACTGGTTTTGTGAACACTCGGGCTGCCTGAGCATTTCCAGAGTCCCAATGCACTGTGCTCCTGCCCTGGTACATGGGGGGATGCAGGAGGACTTCCTCTGCACTCATGCATGGAGCAGAGCTTACTGGAGAGAGGAGATTATGTGCAAGGGGGCAGATTGTGTCAAGGAGGCTTGCCTCCCCACCAACCTTCCTCAGCTCAGCTGTGAGAACGATCTCTGTACTTGCATAAGTAGTGCAAATGCAAAATTTGCACAGATTGCATTACATAAAAAGAGTAAGCCCATTGGAAATAATTTGTCTAACACCATTTGCACAAATTCTGTGTTGCACATCTTGCACAAATTGTGCAATTGCCATGTTACACACTCTTGTGCAGTATACTCTTGTGCAGTATGCCATCCAATATATGTATGAAATGCATTGTCACTTGATGTGGTGATGACCACTACATTAGGTGAATTTTTAATAGGGAGAATCCCAAAATTTTCCTCATCAACAGGTGGATGAGGACCTGGATGGTTGACAACCCCCTCTCCACCCTTTTGAGGCCTCTATACTCTTGACAGCAGGTGAGCAAAGAGTTAACTGGATGGGATAACTGGATGCAGAAAGAATGTAATACATCCAATGAGCATCCCTTCCATGCATATAAATGTTGGTTCCATGGGAACATTTTGTGTACCCTTTATTCCATAATCATAGAAGTACAACTGTAGATTATTCTTATCCTGGAAATCAATTAGACTGTAGAGTGCATTCTTGGACTTTTAATAGGCAAAAAAACATGTTTTATCTACAGACAAAGCCTTGTTGGAGAAAGACTCTTTATCTCTCCAAATTACATCAGCATCAGTGAAGACATCCGTTTTTTGTGTTGCCTGATACTTCTGTAGCAAAATCACCTGCATTAAATCCCATGGAAGATAAAATGTGAGGGTTACATTTTTCCATCCTCTCAACAGATGCACACAATCTGTGGCCAATCATTACGTGAAGGACATACTACACCTCTCTAAAGGGGTGGGGCCGCAGCTGTGCTTAATTGAACCCCAGGTCAGATGAATGGGCTCTGCACCAACTTCAGCAACAACCACTGTTTGACAGGGACAATCTGGTGCCTACATTCTGCTCAGTTTCTCAAAACCTTGTTTCTTAGGAGGAGAGACAGCAATTTTATCCAGAACTGTTTGTTTTAAATTCTAGCTTTATTTGCTACACTCCATGTTGTGTTCCTTGAAACACACCAACACACATACATACACATACACAGAGATAAAAGGAAACTCTGGTGTTTTCCCAGTAACACTGATAAAACACTTTTGGCATGCTTGGTTTCTATAATCATGGCTTTCTTTTTCAAAGAGAGAACGAATGCATTTTGTTTCTCTCGCAAATGTTTGTGCCGTCGTTCATGCATTTCATCTTGCTTTTTACTGCTGGCAAAGTTTTCTCAGCATATGTAGCTGGGCTCTTTGACGAGATGCCGGTGAGCACGTGTTCTGTCCAAATGCATCACATCTGCGATTTTGTCTTTAATGGTCACTTATGTGAGGTCTGGGTTTGCCGATTCTATTGTTATGGGTTTTATCAGTTTGAATAGCTTGGAGGATTTGAGTTGCCGAACAGGCTTTGCTGGAGTGGTTTCTAAACAGAACTTGCAGCTCCTCTCAGTGCCAATGTTACACTCCTGCTGCCTCCTGTAGGGGGTGCCTATTGTGGCGTGCCAATTTGGCTCATCCCGCCCGGCATAATGATTTGTTTTTCAAGTGGTTTTTACTGCAGAATGTCATACACGACAGAACGACATCACAATACCAATATTGAAACTCATGACCCATCTGTAATGTGATGAGCGCTTCATCTGTCTCGCTTTTAGTTGCTAGTTCAGAAACCTAACACAATTTCACGTCAGGTCTCTTGCCAGTCTCTGCCTGGATGTGCCCCTTCAAGGTTTGCTTTGTTCCACTGGCACTTGCAAAATAAAAGCTTGACCCTTCTCCAGGGTGAGGGTGGGAAGGGAATGAGTTTTTCTTCTACTGAATTGCTTTCATATTGTGTCACTCCTGGGTTTCTTTCACTGTCCTCTTAATATTTATCACCATCATCTTTGCCTTTTCCTTTCCTTTGATCTTTCATTGTTGTTCTGTATTATACTGACTAATCCATGACAGATTTTATGTTATTTTGAGTTGTGATAGCAAGCAGCCATAGCCCCCCTCCTGTGGTTACACAGGAGCCAACTGGCTAGTATTATTCTGCATTTATACCAGTCTGTTGGAAACGCTCACAACCATTTTATCTTCAGTACTATAATTAGTATCTAATGGCTTGCAGCTAATAATGATATCTGGTCTCCCTCTGGAGTTTGATACTGATGTTAAGTGTGTTAATGCATCACTCACTGTTGGTTTTGATTTGTGCCCAGGCTTTGTATTTAATGTTTTTACATTGATTTCTTTTCTACTCATGACTGTCAAAAGCAGGGGAGGAGGGGTTCATAATGGAAGTATTATGCCTGTTAGCACATTCATTTGGTGATACATATTTTTGTTATGAATTGGAGCCAAATCAGCTATTGGTTTCTTGGCCCCCAATCTCTGTGATCTTTATCATAATAATGTTTCATTGGAAGTGAGGTGATGTTTCATTGGAAGTGAGGTGATTTTGCATAACTTCCTGTATGTTTCAAATGTTTAAAGACAGGTTTTGGAGAGGAATGGCCAAACTACATGTGATGTTAAATGTGTCACTGGCCCTGCTGTGCTTCAATTTTCCTTGGGAAATCGCAGTCAGATCTTCCTCCATGGATTGGACAGTGGTGTGGGTACAAGGCGTTTTAACCCTATAATCAGCATAGTATGGATAAGAGCATCCCATAGCTATTGTTTACCAATTTTCTTTTAAAAAACCCCAACCCAAGTCCTTCACATTGTGCCTTTCTACAGCTGCTCTTTGCCATGGTGTGAGGGGACCTCCCACTGGTGCTGCCTTTTTTCTTTGGCAATCATAACATTCTGGAACTTCATTAGCTAGGATGTCAGAATACACTAACCATGCAAAATAAACACAAAAAAGTCATCCAACATTTCTTTGCTGTAAGTGCACATGTGAAGCCATCTTAGAAATCAAAGCATACCTTTGCAAGTTCCTCATTTAATATCCTTCCCACAGTTCCCTTGATCTGTTGAGGATACTATGGCCACATTCGCATGTAACATGGAACCATGGGTCCAATGGGCCCATGTTTTCATTCCCCACCCCACTCTCCTGTCCAATTTAGGATGTAACTCTTTGCAATCAGAGAGAGTCCAGAGAGGAGGGGGAACTGGCTGTGCTGACTTCCTTCTTGCATGAAGGATAGCCCACACAGCCATTCACAGCCAGAGAGAGGAAGGAACTTCTTCCCTCTACTCTGGTTACGGACTGCAGCCTGCAGTTCCGCATTCGAATGTACTGCAGGCTGCGGATAACCTTGGGTTGGAGTGGCAAAACTCACCACAAGCCTTGGGTTCAAATTGGAGTTTAAAGAGTGAAACCTTGGGTTGCTCTCTGTGTGGAACCAGAATTTCCTGCATTTGGTCGTGCTGGTTTGGCAACTTCTAGCCCCTTAAACCCCAGTTTTGTGTTATGTGCAAATGGGGCCTATGACAGAGCAATCTAACTTGGACATGGTTACCATGTACCTTATGGAGATTCCTCAGCCTACTCAGCTAATCAGCTCTGATAAAAATAACAAACCATGAAGAGAGGCCCTTAAAATCATTCAAAGAACATTTGATCATGGCCAAGTTCAGAATCTTTCTTTCTTTCTTTCTTTCTTTCTTTCTTTCTTTCTTTCTTTCTTTCTTTCTTTCTATATATAGTTGCTGGCTATCATTCTGCAAACAGCCAATTCCAACCATTTGGCACAATTTATGGAAACAAATTTGTTTTAAAGATCTCTTGATGACATATTCTTCCATTACCAATAACAGCAATGTTAATTTACTTATGACCCCTGTGTCTTGACTTTAAATTGAATGAGAAAATAAATAGCATTCAAAGAGAGGTCTCAGAAGTCAACTATATTTTATTGACCGCTTGTGAGCAAACAGAATACTTAGATTTCTGCTGTTGATTTCACTCCATGTTATCAGAAGTCTTTTCATTAGCATTGATCTCAATGCCACCAACATGGCCTTTATAATGTATCCCTATATTGTGCTTTATTCACCCATAAACAGTACATGTATGCTCTAAGTTCTGCTAGGGTTACTGTGCCACCTTTTCTCTTAATTCAGGCAAACTTTCAGTGGGTACTGCTATTCCATTTCTTCAGCTCCCCTTACAGCAATTGTGACTTCTCTGTTTTACCTGTCATTCAAAAGCTAAAGGCACAGAGTAGCTGCAAGAAAATGATGGTAGCAGTTCGAAGCATATTTGGACTAATACCAAGTCTTCTGTTTATTAGTTTAGATTGTGGGTTTTCATTTTTTAGATGGTTTATGAAATTTTGGTAAGCTCTTCTGAATTCAGGAAAAGTGGGATTAAAGTGCTTTTTTAGACTTGACTCATCCTAGCAGCTCCCTCCCTCTTCCAATACAGCTCATGCTGCTCCAGGTGAGAAACCCAGGAATGGCTGTAGGCCATGACATCACCCAGGAGCACCAGAGCTCAGGCAGGGATATATTTGTATTTGTGGGTAGAATGGCCTGAAGACAATGGTAGATACCCTTACACTACACGTATGCAGCCAAAAAAAAAAAAAACCCTCATGCAGCAGATGTATTCCTGCTTCTGAAGTGTGGGTGCTCTCAAATAGGGGTGATTTTACTGATCTCCCTTTTTTAAAGGCTTTGATTTCATGCTTGGAGTGTAATGATTGGTTTGTGTGAGCCCAGAATGTCACATTTTCTACATCAGATTATCTGTTGCTTCCAAAAGTGATTTTGCCCTCCACTGTAGCACTTGACCCAAATTATACTTATGACACTACTCTTATTTCTTGCTAGTCCTGAAGGGTCCTTTGGTGCGTCTAAAGGCACCTAGCTTTCTGCTTCTGGCACACAACTATCTGAATGAAAAAGGAAAGTAGTATTGGTGTAATTTAGTGCAGAACCTGTATTTCACAGCTGAGGAATTTGGAACCTAGTGGACCATGTCAGATGCAATGTGGAGCCATGGAAACTTCTAACCTAGCTTTGAAAAACAAGTGGAAAATTACCTCCAAGAGGACGGACAGCAGTGCAGTTTGTTTTGCTGCTGCGTGGTTTCTTTGGGGGACCCCCATCTGCCATTCACCCAATCTGCAACTGTTCTGTGCCATGCAAGAAGCTGAAAATAAAATCTGGGGGTCAGCTTGGATGCAATGCAATGCAATGGCAAACTCAACCATGCTTAAAGCAAACAAAGCAACTACGCACCTTGGTTTCAAAACCCAGTTTGCTTGGCCGAATTGAACTGTGGTTTAATGAGGGAAATACATTCAGAGAGGGGGAAACAAACAAACAAACAGATAATGCTTTAATTCAGTGGCACTTCTGTGTTGTGATCAGTGAAGAAATCTGCACAAGAGAACAAGAGAGCACAGTGAAACTCATTGACATTTGGAGCAAAGACGTGCTAGTGCAGCAAGAGGAGAAGACTAACAGCTCTTCCAGTACTGAGAAAGGGATAATTGTTGATGACCTCCCCCTGCCCAGGACACCCTCTGTGTCACCTGAAAATATGTGCCTGAGGGCTATTTATCTGCCTCCTCCTCCACCTCCTCCTCAGACTCCTCTTCCTCAGACTCCTTCTCTGTGACCAGAGGGGACAGGGGACAGGCTGTGTTACTTCATCTTCACTTTGAAGGGGGTACAGGGAGCTGCCTTCCATGGCTTGGAATGTTTAAAAAGTCGAGTCGGTTTCAACTCCTGGTGACCACAGAGCCCTGTGGTGGTCTTTGGTAAAATACAGGAGGGATTTAGCATTGCCACCTCCTGTGCAGTATGAGATGATGCATTTCAGCATCTTCCTATATTGCCGCTGCCCGATAGAGGTGTTTCCCATAGTCTGGAAAATGGACCAGCGGGGATTCGAACCAGCAACCTCTTGCTCCCTAGGCATTACTTTCCGGCTGGTGGCCTCCAGGACCTATAAGGGATGTTAAATAAAAGGGGGGGGGGCTTTTAAGTCTCAGGTTGCAGAAGGTAGCTCTTTGTGCATATGTGCTTCCTCCGAAGCACAGATGAAGCAGCACATTCTGTCCCCTGAGTCCATCCAGTCATGGGTTCCACTCCCCATTCTGGGATGAACAGGATTCGGTAGTTGGGGGCAGAGAGAAGGGAGCTGGCTTAGGAGATCGATGGGAAAAGGAGGAACAGGAGGATCTGTGAGGGGATAGGGTCTGACAGAGCTGTCAGATCTCCAACATGACACAACAGTTGGGAGGGACTGATGCCTCCTGACGGTGCCACTCTTGAGTCGGGTAGTAATCCAACAATTCTGGCCTAATTCAAGATCAATGGGACAAAACATGCATACATGGGTGCAGAACATTGTTTTATGTCAAAGTTTCTTACAGAGAAAGACTGCTTTGTGTACAAGAAGCTAAAGTACTGGGCAGATGCATTATATTCTGGTCTCCTTTTTCTGAGATGAAAAGAGAGCATTCAACAGATGAGATAAAGCACTTGGTGCTGAGTTTGGCTTTTGTTCATGATGTCAATTGTATATATAAGAGTTAAATTGAAAGTCCATTTCTGTTTAACGAATATCCGTAATGGATTGCAAGGTTTAGCTCTAAGTTTGTAATTTATAGACCACTGTTATTCATTCCAGTCAAATGCCAATGACAGGAAGGGCAACAAATCAAAGTTAATTTGTAATTGAAAATGACTATTACTAAAAGTGGTTTCACTTTAAAGAATCTTGACATGTTTGAAGATGAATTACTTTGAACAGCTTTGTTATTTAAAATTGTTTTAAAGCATTAAAAAAGGAGGCTTACATTTTTGAAGGCTGATCTTGAACATGAGCTACTTGGCAACCTTTTAGTGCTTGGGGAGTGAGATCAGTTCAAAATGCAAATTAAAGTACAATTTAAAAAGACTTGACTTGCTCATAATACACTCCAGCATGTCTTCAAAAAAACCTCTGAATGTTGCAGTTACAATATTTCAGTGGTGAAATCTGATACTTTTGTGTACTCTCTGTCTTATCTACTGAACACCATTGTTAATGCTATTTATTTTATCAATTCCCTGGGTAATTGTGCTCATGTATTTTATGGCAAGAGAGTCTAGAAATCAGAGCAAAGATATGGAATATTTACTTTCAGCACAGAGCTGCATTTTCCCCTCCCACTAAATTGCAGCAAATTTCTCCCTTAAAAAATAAACAAACCTTTTTGTTTCCAAAAACACATGTATTTCTAGATATACATCCTTACTAATTCTGCATAATTTTAAAGGTTTCACTTTTCTTCTAAATTTGACAGAACTGGTATTCCACTTCTTTGAGGAACTTTATGTGTAGGAATGTCGCTGAGACAAATCTGGGAAGTCAGCCTTAGTAGCCAGAATAGTAGTGGGTTTCTAATGGCAATCCTAGATTATTTTTGCAAGAGACAAATGTTCCTAATGTCACTCCATGATATTTCAAGCCTGAGCATTCATCAAAAAGTAGTAGGTTCAAATTTAAATGTATTATCTCCTCTTCTTTATGCAATACCAGCAGCTGAAATTCTGGCGAATAAAGTATACACATATGCAGCTGGAGCTCATGTGGAACTCTCACAGCCCCTCTGCCTGTACGCTGTTGAGCAAGTGGGTGAATGGACGTTTACTCTGCCCACACTCTGGAAGTACTCTGGAAGAGAGGAAACACAGCCCTAAGCAACATGTTATGTCTCTTCCAGAGTGCTTCTAGAGTGCGACATTTCTCCCAATTTCACAACAGGGCACATGAAAAAGAACTGGGGGCGGGGGAGTAGTGTGTGAGCCCAAATCACATCATATTACCTGTATGCTTCCTTAGTCAGGAAGTTAGCTCCTAACTTCAAACAACATATTGGAACTTTTCACTTGACCAGAGCTCCTTCAGTAGGAGAGGGTTATCCTAGGTAGCTCCAGTTTTCTGGGGCACCAGGAGCCCGCCTGACCCAGATGCTCCATCTCTGGGTCAGCCAGATTGGATACTCAGGGTAAAAGTGAGGTAGGAGTAGAACAAACCCCTTCCTGCCTCCTTCTCTGGTTGTCTATGCTGCCCGCACTTGCAAAACAGCTCCAGGGCATGCATGTTGATGAGGAAGTTGGGCGGAAAGAGAAGCTAGGCAGAGCAGTGCTGCTGCAATTAGGGATGTGCAAAACGTTTTGAGTACAGAACATTCTGTACCTGAATCAGGCCGTTTCAGGCGATTTGTGCACAAAACAAATCACCCAATTTCAAGTTATGAAAGTTTTGGTTACAAAACAAATCGCACTAATTTCGGTTCTGAAAGCTTTGTTGTTTTGGCCCTCCATTTTGTGGTGATCTCTGTGTGTAGTCTCCATTTTATTTCTGACATCTGTTTGAATTTCCCAGCCTTCCAGGCTTCATATCGGTGAACAAAAGCATGGGCTGATCTGCTGACGATTCCCTCCTTGTTCCCGATTGGCTCTTTTGGCTCTTGCCACTCTTGACTGACCCCATATTGGCCAGGGGAAGGGTCGAAGAAGGGGCAAGGTGGGGGGAGTTCAAGGAGGGATTCATTCAATCATATTTAAAGAGGCTGCAGTCACCATTCTGCCTTTCTGCCTCATGGAAGGAGAGAGAGAGAGAGAGAGAGAGAGAGAGAGAGAGAGAGTTTTGCTTTGCCATGCCATGCCATGCCATGCCTATTGCCTTACCACTGCCAGCCCGAGCCCAGCCTGCATTGCCACCCAGCCTGCTATGGCTACTGCACTGCATGCCATCCTGGGAATGGATTATCTGCTGCATTGCTTTTTTTTGTTCCTGAGAACAATTCTCTTTTCACCCCCTTGAGAGAATCACTGCCTGCCTGTGCTTGCAGTGTCTGTCTGTGCCAGCCAGCCAGTGCCACCAGCTCCAGCCCCTGCGGCCACTGGTCACCTGGCCAGCCACCCCCTTCCCCCCCAGATTTTCCAATCATTTGCCCCAGCCTACCCACCCCCCAAATCCGAAGACTGAAGAAGGAGAAGTCAAGAAGATTGAAGAAAAAAGAGTAGACTCAGAGACCAGACCACAGAAATGGACAACTGGACACAACGTGGATCATGCCCTAGACCGAGTGAGTGTACCTCATTTATACACACACACACACACACACACACACACACACACCCCTCTGGAATTCTGTATCCTTGGGGGGTTTTTTTTCCCTGTTTGGAGGGAGGTTTGGGATTGCAATTGAATTTAAAAAGTTGTGTGCTATTTAGAAGAAGTTTAAACAAGGGTTCTGTGTGAGAGAGATCCCCATTAGCTAGTACTAGTAGGTGGTTAGAAGGGTAGCATAGCCTCATGATTTTAAAAAACAATTCTGTCTTTTTTCCCATTCCAGAGATTTATTTTGCCATTTTAAAAAAAACAGAAGCCTGTCCTCCAGCCCTCTGTGCCCATAATATATCAGTATTAATATTATTCTCTGCCCAGTAGCCAACAGGCTCTGAATGGGCAGGAAGGCACAGACTCTAGCCTCCTCCCTGCGCCCATTTACCTCCCCCACCTCCAACTGCAGCAATCTGAGGTCATGGCAGAAATTAACTTTAAACCCACTAACCCTTTCGCAGAGCACACACACACACACACACACACACTATGCTCCCCCCTCCACATAATCTCAAGTCTAGCAGTATATATATTATGCAATTCAAATGCCTTGGATATTTTGTTGTTGTGCCTGTATTTTGGGGACCTCATGATGGACACAGGACAGGTGTGTGTGTGTGTGTGTGTGTGTGTGTGTGTGTGTGTGTGTGTGTGTGTGTGTGGACTTCTTTGCAATGAAGATGGGGTCATATTGTGACTTCTAACATCATCATCATTTTTATTCAAACTAGATTGCTTACATCTACAATAGGTTGTGCTGGTGCCACAGGCATCTGTTGCAGAAATGTCAAAAATGCACCAAAAAATTGTGTGCCATGCTGCCATTGTTGTCATCATCACTCTTTTATTTGTGTAGGTGGGAGGGGGGACACTGGCAGAATGTTGTTTTGCATTATTCCTTACTTAACCCACTTTTATGGCCAGGTGCCACAGATGTAGTTGTGTGTTGCTTGTTGATGAAATGCTTGGGGAAGGGAGGGCAGGGCACATTTGATGCTCTTGTTGGCCCTAGTCTGCTGCATCTGTGATATCACACTTCCTTGCTTGCTTGTTGCTGGCTGCTGCTGTTACCCTGCATTGGAAGGGGGCACATACAGCAGTGCATTTCATTGTTGTAGTTTCATACGGTTGTGTGTAGATCAATTGCATTTCTGGGGGAAGATGGTGGGATACCGTGGATGTGGTGAGTGTGTGACAAAGTGGATGTGCGTGACCTTTGGAAACTTTGTTCTTTGCAAAGCTCTGCTGTTGTTGACGTGTGCTGCATCCACCCTATGGGACAATGGGGACAGACAGTGTCCTTTTCTGCCTGTGGGTGCCTCCTAGGAGTACAACAGTGGGTTGGGTGGTAGTGCCCCAATGGGTGCCTGCAACCATCCAGGGTTTTAAAAATTTATTTATTTATTTATTTATTTACACAGTCAGACAGGTGTTATTGACTGATTTGTTTTATCCAGACATCAAGTCCATCCCAAGGACCTGGGATGGCTGAATTTTATTATCAATATTGTTGCTGTTCTTATTGTAGATATCATCACAGAATATAGGCTGTTCCCAGTAAAGTTGCTTTTTGTAATTGGCAGATGGAGATTTCTGTGGCCCCTATGGTGTTGAGGTTTTCTTCAAGGTCTTTTAGAATTGCAGCTAGGGTGCCAATTACTATTGGGATTAATTTGGTCTTCTTCTGCCACAGCCTTTCAATTTCATTTTGTAGATCTTTGTATTTTGTGATTTTTTCTATTTCTTTTTCTTCTATTCTGCTATCCCCTGGTATTGCTATGTTAATTATTTTAACTTGTTTTTCTTTCTTCTCCACTACAGTTATATCTGGTGTATTGTGTGGCAGATGTTTGTCTGTTTGTAGTCGGAAGTCCCATAATATTTTTGTATCTTCATTTTCTACAACTTTTTCAATTTTATGGTCCCACCAATCTTTGGCTACATTTTTTGCAGATGTTCCAGTGTATCATTGCTGCAACCTTGTCATGCCTTTGTTTGTAGTCAGTCTGTGCTATCTTTTTACAACAGCTGATTAGGTGGTCCACTGTTTCATCTGCTTCTTCACAGAGGTGACACTTGCTATTTGTTGTTGACTTTTTAACTTTTGCTTTTATTGCATTTGTTCTTAGTGCCTGTTCTTGTGCAGCCAGTATTAAACCCTCTGTTTCTTTCTTCAAGTTGCTGTTCTTAAGCCATTGCCAGGTCTTGGCGATGTTTGATTTTCCAGTTATATTGTGCAAATGTTAACCATACAGTGGCTTATTTTTCCATTCTGCTCTACTTGTTCTTTCTTGTAGGCCCGCTTTGTTTCCTTAGTGTTTAATAGTTGCTCGTTATTGATTATTTTACAGTACGTGAATCTTCTTCACTGTCCTTTTTATATTCTTCAAGGCCTCTTTTCTCCTCCTCTACTGTTTGATGGACTGTCCAAGACACTGTCCAAGTCTCTTGCCATTGATTGTTAACTGTGTACTCCACATGCTCATTGCTTTTTTGTATAAATATCTGACGACGTCGTCGTCGTCATCATCATCATTTCAGAGTGATTGGGCAAAGGGTTGATTTTAAAAGAATTTCTGAAGTTTGTGTCTTTGGGGCAGATTTGGGGCAGAAAAGGGCCTTCGGGGGCAGAAGAGTGGGTTGAGTGGTAGTGCCCCAATGGGTGCCTACTACCACCCAGCTTCCAAACAAATTGTGCAAAGGGCTGATATTTAAAGCATTTGTGAAGTTTGCTCATCTTTAAACTTTTTTCCCATAGGGAATAATGGGGGTTTCAGCAGCCCCATAACTCCACTTGGGGGGCACTGGGGTTGCCCAGAATGAGTTCTGGTATAGTGCACATAGGGTGCCAACCACCCCCACGCCCACAAGACCATGGGGTACTGGGTTTTGTTGTTTCTGAGGTATTCTGAGTGTAGATTCTCTGGTAGCAAATGATAGTGGATTTATTCTCAGTGACAAACAATGAATAACTAAGGCTGCTAAAATCCCCATTATTCCCTATGGTAAAAATCTTAAAGATGCATGAACTTCAAAAATCATTTAAAAATCAGCCCCTTGCCCAATTCCTTTGAAATATGGGTGGTAACTTCCTTGCACCCATTGGGCATTACCACCCACCACATCCCACTCTGGGCCACCCTAGTGCCCCCTACATGGAGCTCTAAGGTTGCTGGAATCCCCAGTATTCCCTATGGAAAAAATCTTAAAGATATGTAAACTTCAAAAATTATTTTAATATCACTCCTTTGCCCAATTTCTTTGAAATTTGGGTGGTAGCTTCCACTCAATGGGCACTACCCCCCCCCCCCATTCTTTTGGCCCAGGACCCTTTTTTTATCTGAATTGATTTGGATTCAGAAAAATCAGGTCAAAATAGAATCTGGAGTAATTCGGGGGGGCGTGGAGATTCGGACGCAAAATAAATGTGTGGGGGTTCGATTTGGATACAAATCAAAATGAAAAAACCAATTCGTGCATACCCCTAGCTGCAATGCTGAAGGCAGCTTGCACAGTGCACTGTGGGATCCTGGAAGACCCCACACAAGTGTTCCCTCTCACATCACCACTGTGCTACTTGTGTGAGTACATGAATGGCAGAGCCTAGAGTTTTGTGGGAGCAGGAAAATTGGAACCTGCCTTCCCTTCTTTCTCCCTGCATCTGGTCATGAAAACAACCTTGTTATATTTTGGAATATTACGCCCCACATGAAGATCTCCTTCTCCTCCCTCCTCTTCATATTTTCACCACTTATAAACATCTATTTAAAAATCTAATGTGTTTCACGTGTCAAAGGTTCATCTTATATAGAGCTTCTTAAAAGAATCACATTTTTTTTTAAAAAGAGATATATTTATGGATATTTTCCCCATATAACATTTGTTTTCATTTCATACATTTATATATCACTCCTCAATACATACTATTACCAGGCAGTTAACTATACTAAAAGCACAATACCTTTAAAACATAAAAACACTATACATGGTTTCATGAGAATAAAAACAGCAGATAAAAATTGTAGCATAAAACCCCGAGCAGAAAAACTGTAAGAGATTTAAAAGCCTGGAGAAACAAAAGGGACTTTGCCTGGAGCTGGAAGCTCATAAAAGGGGGTGCTAGATGAGACCTGGGAGACCTTCCCATAAATGAGAAGCACCACATGTAGGAAGACCCTCTCCTCAGTTTCCACCCCCTTATCTCTGTCACTAATCTAAGATTAGTGACACTGTCCTAAGATTACCTGAGTGAAACCAGAAGAAGGTTTTAAAGATTGCAGCATATCTCTACCTATTTCTTTCCTTTTGGAAATTACTAACAATTATAGTTGTCCTCAAATTTCCTCAAAGGGGTTTTAATTTAACTTTAATATCTCTGTAACTGCCTTCACAATCTTGAGAAGGCAATAAGATGCCTTCACAGCTCATTCAACCATTTGCTTTGGCTAAAAAGATAAAGATAGAAATTATGACCAAGGGACAATTTGGGGGAGTCATTCTTCCCCCAGATATCTAATGCTAACATAGTCTGAAGAAGTGATTATAATAATCACTGATTATAATCAGAAACATTCCTTGTGGGCATCTTCCTGCATCAGAACATATTCCAACCCTAATGCCTTATTTTAGAGCTGCAGCTTCATGCACATGAAAATTCATGTATATTGCAAAAGAATATGGCAAAGGTCAAAGAATCAGGAAATAAGGAAAACATTCAGTTCTGAAGTCACAAAATAGAAAGTGATCTCCACATCTCATCTATAATTATTCTGTGCATCTTTTTCTAACAGAGGCTCTTGGGCCTGCACTTTCTCCTGACAACATTATTATATTAATCCTACTCTGACAGCTTTCTCAAATAAAATAGCTTTGTTTAACCACTGTAGTGGTAAATTATTCACCTCCTTGTTCAGACTTATGGTAACCACATGCTCTTCTTCTTCTTCTTCTTCTTCTTCTTCTTCTTCTTCTTCTTCTTCTTCTTCTTCTTCTTCTTCTTCTTCTTCTTCTTCTTCGGTCTATTCTGCCTTCAACAGCAGGAATGTTTTTTCTTAGGCATAGGACATCTCTCCTTGTCTGGGATATAAACTGAATAAGTCAAACACTCACTTGACTTCTATATTGAGTTACTTAAAAGATCTGGAGCCCAGATCCAAAGCATCCCCCAACCCACCCACATACTTAGATAATTCATGCTCTCTAAAGGAATCCAACATTCTCTTCTAGTGTTTGAAGCCAAATATTTCCAGGGACAGTACACACATTTATTTTTAAGCTTATTGTAGAAGATACTTATAGGGCCCCTTTACAAACCGTGGGTCTGTTGGACCCACAATATGCATCCCCCCCCCGGGTGCTCCCAGACAATCACAATCCCAGTCTGGGAACTGGCAACGGGGGGCAGGACTGGCTGCCTTGGCTTCATCTAACCCTGGAAGGTCAGCCAGTGCCAGCCAATAACATTTCAGTCTGGAGGAGGAGCTTCCTCCCTTAACTCAGTTGGGAGTTAATTCAGAATCCGAAAGACATGGTGGTGGTAACTGACCCTTGGTTTGGTGAGTGAAACTCACTACAGCTCAAGGGTTCATTCTGAGGTTTCGGGGTGAGATCAGAACCATCACTGGGTCTGGAAACTGTGCTTCCAATTATTCAGACAACACAGGGGGCAAACCTGAGGTGAGTTCACCTCAGGTTCCCCATTATATCCAAATGTGGCCTTACAGTCATGTCCATTGTCCCATTAAAAGGGTTGCCTTTGCTTAACTCATCATTCCACTAAGGGGCAGCAGCAAGCTCAGCACACTTTCTTCAAACAATTGCTTACTTCATGATGTGGGGAGGAGTCAGAAGAAGGAAGGTGCTTCTCCTACAATTCATCACTGCATGCAAGTACTGCAGGAACTTCCTGTTTGTGCAGGAAGTGCATATGCTGCATAATAAGGGGGCTGTTGCCCATTGCCCTCATGACATAGGGTGGGGGCTGCCTATAGAGAATGCAGATGTCATGCAGTTAAGGGTAACTGTGTTGCCACCACTGAGACTGTTAAAGTAGCAACATGTATGGCTCGACATGCATGGAGAGCATCTGGGCACTAAAGAATAGACCTGGGGCACATGTCCAGGTGGCCCAATGCTATCAACACCCCTGACACTAATATTTAATATGAATGAATGGTTCTTTATTTAGGTCAATGACCAGAATAATGTTTAATACATATTTACCATGTCAATTATTGAAACTTTTGTTTTTTCACTTGGAAACCTCTTTCCCTCAAACATGTGCAGAAGCAGTGTACGACATATCTGTCACTAGGACCTGTGTGCACTCACAGGTACAGGCATATGAAAAAATACACATCAGTAGCCCTGTGAAGACCACGCTGAGGCACTAAATGTGATGGAAGGGTTTACAGCATCAAGCACTGCAGCTGTCCCGTTCAAGGAAAGAAAAGGAAGCCAACCTTTGGGTCAGATAACATCATTAAACTCAGTGGTTACAGTCTCCTGAAGGATGATGCTATTGGCATGTTCAGCAACTGTTATGCATTGTCAAGGAAGAGCAGGCACAGAGTAACACCTGATCTGGTGGTGTAGCCCATAAAAGACCATAGTGGTCTGCACTGTACAGTAGGTGAGTTGAGAAGTTCTTTGAAGATGGCTGTTGGTTACCCATATTTTTTCATGTTCTTTTTCTTCTGGGAGTGTGAGAACAATCAAGGGATGTTTTGAACTCTACCTCTCCCTAAAGAGATGACCAGCGCCTTCAGTTTGTTGACTCAGATGGCAGACGTTGGGATTTTCCTGTCAGGGTGAAATGTATGCATGCGAAGCCTATTTACAGGCATGGAGGGAGGCTGGCGGCGGCCCGTGTTCGGCCACTGTGGTGACCCCTTGGCCAAACCTCCCACATCTAACATCTGAAGCATGGGCCGGCTAGCCACGCTCTGCGTCTGATGTCAGGTGTGGGGGCGTGGTCTCCTCCCAAACGGGACTGCGTGGCCCTGTTTGGAAGGGGGATTGGGCAGTGCGGGCCGGAGTGACTCTCTTTGCCTTTAAAGGTGGGGAGAGCTGTTCTGGCCCTGCTGCCAATGCAGCATGGGCCGATCTCCCTCCCAAACGGGGCCACACGGCCCCATTTGGGAGCACAATAACACCCCCCACATCTGACATCAGACGTGGTGTGTGTGTCTGGGGCTGCAAGGGATGGCCCCTGGGAGCAGCGACCTGGGTTATTTGAACCTGTTCACCCAATGGTGGCCCTGCTCTGCCTATTTATGTATATTAAGGGCGCATGTGTATACTTCTACTAAGAATATTTATATAACGCTTTTCAACCAAAATTCTCAAATCAGTTTACATAGAAAAATAAATAATACATAAATAAGATGGTCCCCTGTCCCCAAAGGGCTCACAGTCTAAAAGGAAATATAATGTAGACACCAGCCACAGCCACTGGAGGGATGCTGTGCTGGGGTTGGATAGGGCCAGTTGCTCCCCCCTGCTAAATTAAAAAGAATCACCACTTTAAAAGGTGTCTCTTTGCTCAGTTATTAGGGGTTCAATCGGTGTATAAAGAATGTGTGTGAGGCAGAGCATATGCTATGTACATGAATCTGTTACCCACTTGCCTGTAATGATGAAACAAAACAAGAGGATAGCTTTGCAGAGCATTGCTCTTTCTAATTTGCTTATTAGATTTTGAACCAGCTGCTCAGGTGTGCCACAGAAAAGCATTTCTGGGAAGGGGACAAATAGAAGAGTGCATATTCTATTGGCGAGAGCATTTGAAGTCTTTAAAGAGCCCAGCACCTTTCAGCCTCCCATCGTGTTTTCTATCTGATAATAACTTGTTCCAAGTTGAATTACCATGGTTGGCTGCACCCTATCACACCTTTGGATTAGGAAAGTGGAGCTTAGAAGTATTTGTGAAGTACTTCTTGATTATTCACAAGTTAGCTCCTGATTGAAGTAGTCTGCAGCAAAACGCCAAATTCACCCCTGCGTGTAGCAAAAGCTCTGAACCATGCATCAGGAAATTGACCTTCAGAGATTATTATGACCTTCAAACTGTTGCCACATCACTGAAATGAGTTTTGTGTGGAATTTGATGATAAGCCTCTGGATTACTGGGTGATACTGTGTCAACACCTTTGATAGGCACTCACAGAAAGACAGATATCTGAAGAAATGATTTCAAACACCAACACTTGAGGATTATTTTAGAAAAAAAGCAGAAGTTATTCAGTAAGAGTCAGTTTCCATTTCGGTATCTGCCTTCCTACTAGCAGAACAACCTACTGAATATTATATTACAATCAGAATGTAGATTTTAAAGTACATGCATTATGAGAAATATCTGCTTGGAAATGCTTCTGTCATGAAGACTGTAAAGAGATCTTTAAAGATAATCGATAATCATATTCTGTCATTCTGAAACACATTTTCTGAAAAACAAAAATCAGTGTTGTAAAAAACAGCAGAGATTAATTTTTCACCTTGTGTAATTTAATATGAGTTTTCCACTAAGATGGTCATTTGCTATAGTTCCTATTAGAGGTGCAGGGGGAAAGACACTGTCAAAATATATGATGTTGTGTTCTCAATGAATATTGCTAAGTAATTATCTTCCACAATTGTACCTGTGCAAAATTTCCACTAAGCTCTGTTCCAGAACACTCTGGCTGACTTCCTAACTTACTCAACAGAAGCCCTGTGGAAATTAAGTAGTCCTTTCGAATAACTCCAGAGTAGTACTATTGAGTAACTTTGTCGGGGTGTCACCCACTCACTAGAAGGCAGCCCCACTAAAATCTTCCAAGATCTACTTTCATAGTCATTTAGGAGCCTTGTAGAATCTCAACAACTCAGCATGCCAGAATTCCTCTTTTTTGCAGACTACTTTCTTTGACAATATGTACAGTCTGACAATATTCTTTATCACAAAAGCCCAACAGAGCTCCTAGTTCCAACTTCATACTGTTTGAAGATGCTTTTTTTTAATGCCAACATTAATTGCTGAGCTCCGTTGCTGGCATGTCTCTTCTTAATGGAGGATAGAGAAATTACTTTGAAGGGATTAGTTCACCGAAATGAAAATAGACAAAAAGTTGGCATAGGTCTCATAGCAAAATAACCACATGAGTATGAGATTATTTTGCTTGTCATTCATGGAGTTTCAGTTGTCTGATATGGTATTTAGTTGTCTGATGGATATTTGGATGGATTCAGACTGTTGATTCTATCCTGCCTTTAAGGTTGCATCCAGATGGTGGCTTCCCCACCAGCGACTCTAGCACTAAACCAGAATGGCAGGGAAGGTATCTCAGAAGAGGTACCAACAATGCAGTACGTTTTCTCGGAGGTACCTTTTCTGCCATTTCTGGTTTAGCACTAAATTGGTTGATTTGGACAGTGCTACCTGCTCTATTCATGCTAGTTCATGATCTGCTATTTGCACTTTGAGCAGAGAACAGTTCCTGTGTGCCCTTAATGTCAGATGATTCTGTATCCCTTACACTGGTAAAACCTTAAGAGTTAGGGTGGCTGTAATGGTTTAGAAGTAAAATGCTACCAGAGCATCTAGGGAAGAAAAAAGGGGGTGGATAGAATGACCAGAAATATAATCAAACATAATAGAGTAATGCCTAAAACAACATTTTATTCTGGCAGAATAAAGCTCCTAAGATTTCCCAGTTCCATTTCTATAGGGAGATTTTCTTCAGAGACAGTTGTATACGAAATATGAGTATCAGGGGCTCAGAATTCTCATTTCAAGGCAATTATGGCATCACAACCATTATGCCCGCTGAATTCTTCTCCACTCTGGATTTTAATCTGAGTCAAATTTACATTCTCCCAACTCAGACTCCCTCTTCCCCAAACAATACCCCAAACTACACACCTCCTTCCATCCCACTGCACTTCTTTGATTCTTGCTCACATTGCACTTCTCTGCACTTCTCCTGCACTGTAGTAGCAAGCCAGGGAAAAGAGACAGAGAGAAAGAAGCAAGGGCTCTCTGCCCCTTCCCATGCTGGAATGCAGTAGCACAGGCCAGGTAAACGTACCCCAAGAAATGGAGTTTTCCCAAGGGTGACTGCAATGCCAGGTGCCAGATACGGGGAAAGGAAAACTTCCCTTCTCTTGCCTTGATTGCACTGGAATGCTGTCCCAATGCCAGGTTATCATGTTTGTATGAAGGAAAGAAGAGGGGGTTTGGGGGATTGTTGGCTGGGAAGGATAAAGAGAGGTAGGTTGATAGGCTGGGAGGGAGGGAGGGTTGGCAGGCCCCATCTGATTAAGATTGGTGTAGAACGAAGTCAAGATATTTCCTGATGTGTGTGTGTGTGTGTGTGTGTGTGTGTGTGTGTGTGTGTGTGTACAAAATAACTGCTTATTTCCACCCAGTCCAGCATGAGCCAGGAGAAGCTCCCTCATTACTAGTATATCTGATTATTTTCATACAGAGGAGCACCCTAGTCTCAAGAATCTCTGGCAGAATGAAACTATTTTTCCTACCAATTGCTCTCTTAGCTTTTCATTTTATTGATTGATTGATTGATTGATTGTTCCATTTTTATACTGCCATTCATAATGCATCTCAGGATGGTTTACAAATGTTGAAATACAATAAAATTCCATAATAGTTACATTTAAAACCTTAAAATCAACATTAGGAATCATAAACACACTAGAAAACAAAAACGTAAAGAGAAGCAAGAAAGCTGGGAAACCTGGCAGCCTCTAAGAGGTAAAAGGCTGAGTAAATGAAAAGTTCTTTAGCTGTTTTTTAAAAGCAGCCACAGATGTCAAAGAGCGAACATTAACTGGGAGAGCATTCCAGAGAAGAGCCTGTCCCATGGGCACGGTCATTTTATTTATTTTATTTTATTTTATTTTATTTTCCTTTTTCTTCCATTCTTGCTGACAAAAGCATTTGAGCCTGAACTGTCAGACATATTGTACATACTGTTAACACAACACATCTTAAGTTAGCACTTCCCCATGCTGACAATGACCAGACCTGGGCTACTTAGCCTTGACAAGCTGTGTGCACAAATCAAAATCTGTGATTCGATTCAAGGTCAAATTAAATCACAGACCTCCTCCGCACTCCAAATGATTTGTCAAAAGCAGCCAGTTTGGCTGGTTTCCTCAACGAATCAGCCCTGAATTATCCAAAATGATTTAGGTGATTTGCACTCCATTTTGAGGCCCATTTTTTTCAGGGAGAGCTGGTCTAACAATTGGGATTGGTGGATAGGCCAGCTCTCCAATTCGGACTTTGTGCATCAGCCTGCCTTGGAGGACAGGTCTACTCAGACCTTTCCTCCGAGGCAGGCTGATGTGCTATGTCCAGAGCAGAGGGCTGATCTTCCTGCTGAACCCAATTGGTAGACCAGCTCTCCTGTTTTTCTGGGGAGAGTTGGTATGCCCATTGGGATTGGTGGGTAGACCAACTCTCCACTCCAGACTTAGCATGTCACCCTGCCTTGGAGGACAGGTCACTTTTTGGTGAAAAAAGGATTTTCTGAGTAATTTACTTAGACCAGCAGTGTGGTCTATTGTGCACAACCTAATAACCTATTGTCTAGGTTATTTTGGAACCTGGTATTATTAAATATAATTTCTGGTTGAAATGCACAGAGATCAGGTTTGTGTGGCCACGTTGTATATGTTTCAATCTGGAAATGTTCTGTTGTTTGTATATGAGTTTGTTATTGTACACATTGAGGTCTATTGTTCATCTAGTCCCTCATGCAAAATTCTGACTGACTTTCTATTGTTCATATACTTTCCCATGAAAAACCTTACCAGATTGCTGTTTCTTATCTAGTCTAGTCTATTCAATGTGCTGACTGGCTTGCTACTCTTCAGCAAACTAGATTACTGAGCACCATTTTCTGATCGGTGTTGTAAACGTAATGCACAACATCGTGAACAAAACACACATTTATTTTTGTGAAAATAAATTTGTTATTTATTGTTGCTGTATTCTCAAAATTTATCCAGTTACCAGTATAGAAGTTTTGTTCCCTAAAAATAAATTTTTATGTATTTATTGCATCCCTAATTCTAAGCATAACTTTTTTTAAAAAAAGACTACTTTAATGTTGAGCAGCTTCAGGCCAAAACTGCAGAGGTAAATCAGGAATTGCCAAGCTTATTGTAGAATAAACATCGAGTAGGAGATAGTTATATTTAAACAAGAATGCTTATGTATTGAAAAGAAAAGGGCATGGTCTCAGACATCAAAACGGCATATTATAATAATCTTATTTGTAGAAACATGTTTGTAGAAACATGACTTAGGACAAAAATGGTTATGGATTCCTCTCATATAGATAAACTGTGTGTCAATCTGTATGTCAATCTGCCTTTATGGACATTGCCTGAGACCCTTTCCTTCATCTCTTTGTCTTCTGAGGTCTGGTTGGAGGAAATAGATTTTTCTTTTGTACCACCAAGAATGTGCCCCAGGAAGTTAATTGATTCCCCAATTTTGCCTGTGGCCCATTGCCACACGAGGACTTTTATTTTCCAGCAAATTTAAATATGAATGGACTAAAAAAAATGGACACACCAGAAACATCTACCTTTAAAGAATGTTAAAGAGAATAAAAGCAACACATACGATACAGAGTTTTCATTTTAGAGCAGAACTCTAAGCAGCTATTTTAACAAGTGGGCAAAAATAATTAACAGAGTAAGGTGAAGACAAGGTTTGCTACAGTCTTAACAAGTGCTCACAAGAGAAATTATCTTTGGGGCTATTGATCATTCTGTGGAAGGGGGGAGGGAATGCAATAAAAAAAAATCCAGTATACATTCTTAGAGTGCAACAATGAGAATTACAAAGGCTCCAAGCAAGTTTTGGAAACAAGAAAAAAGAGCTGATCATTACTGTGAAACAAATTACTCAAGTTCCCAATCAAAATGACATAAAATGCCTGATTAATAGAAACCAAGCTCTCCTTATTAAATAAAACATTTACTGCACAAGATAAATGCTTCTCGGCCTTTTGGCTAAGATCAAGTGTAGTGTACTGCACAAGGTACAAATCAATGGCAAAACTTCATTAGTACTGGGGGTACTTTCAAATGGGAACAGTTTTCCTTAAAAATTTAGCACTCTGCAGAAAGAACTATTATAGCAACCTTCTTGAAAAGGTGGCACTTAAAGCAAAATTACAATGCAAAAAAAATGTCACTGTACAGAACCTCTCTTTGGCACACTGAAGTTTCCCTTGTCTTATTACTCTAAGGTGTTACAGGAACTGGTTTTTTTTTAGGGATGTTGTAGCTGAAAGGCATCATCTCATACTGTGTGGGAGAAGGCAATGGTAAACCATTCCTGTATTCCACCAAGAAAACCACATAGCTCTGTGGTTGCCAGGAGTTAACACTGGACCGGGTCTCACAATCAGTGAGATCCGGTTTCCTCGGATGAGCGGGAAGAGCAGGCTAAGCCCATTCTCCCCGCTCACGAGCGGGCAGGGAGCCCTGGGCAGCCAGATCGGCCGCCCACACGATGGGTGGCTCCGAGACGGAGCCAGCTGGGGCTGGGGAACTCAGGGGCCGCACGGCCCCCGGAAGCCCCAGTATGCCCTGCGCGAGTGTGCAGGGCATACTGGGGAGACCCCCGAGCCGGGAGGCTGCTTTTAAGCCTCCAGGCCGGGGGTCTACTCACAAGTAGCCACGGCGCGGAGCTGCAGTGCGGCTACTCACAAGCAGATAGCCCGGATTTGTGGAGTGCTCACTCGCAAACCTGGGCTAAGGGGTGGGCTACAGGAGCGGGTTAGCCGCTCCAGAACCACTGGGCCCGGCTGCGAGCCCAGTGATTCTTATGATCACAAAAATCAGGCTAGGATTTTTGTGATTGTAAGAATAGCCCCACTGACTCGATGGCACAACCAACCAATTATGCACATGATTTGGCCTACTTATTTGTTTGCAAATATTTAAATATGGCAGCAGCACAATGGGATTAACCCAGCAGCTCCTGGTTCTGAAGTGGTTGTTTAATATTGACTGATATTGGTTTTTTATACTGGTTCTTTCTAGTAATTCTTTTATAAGAAGTATAGAAAATGGTTATTTCATAACTACAAAACATGTTGATGGTCACCCACAGAATTATGTGATGGACTCTGGAATTAGGACTATACACACACCTTGGTGTGGAAGGAAAAGTAAAGTAGTGGCGCAGCGGGAAGCAACTTGCCTAAGGAGCAAGAGACTGTAAGTTTGAATCCCCGCTGGTATGTTTTCCAGAATATGGGAAACTCCTATATCAGGCAACAGCGATATAAGAAGGTGCTGAAAAGCATCATCTCGAACTGCATGGGATGAGGCAATGGTAAACCAGTCCTGTATTCTACCAAATAAAACCACATGGCTCTGTGGTTGCCAGCAGTTGACACCAACTCGATGACACTATCTTTCCTTTCTTTTATCTTCATATTTGGGTGTATGCCAACATTAAGGAACTCTCTGGATAACTAATAATAAACATTTTGACTTCACAATGAATTTTTGGAAGAAAAAACAGAAATGCCACTTTGGAAAAATCAATACATTTCCAGGACAAGTATTATGTTTCTCTAAAACTTCAGTTTCAATTTCAGATTCCCGCTGAAATATTTTATTTGCCTTATAGAAATGCATCTGGCTTCCCTTAAAAATCTCAGATGTTTCACTTTGAGAGGAAGTGAGAACCCAGAAATTCCCTTCCAATTCCCTTCCTTTTTTTGAAATTCTGGCACCAATCCTACTTTGTGACATAAGATAGAAGTTAGATTTACAAGCAATCCACAGTTGTATCTGCCATACCAATAATATAGGAGCCTCATTAATGTGCATATTATTTCCTATTTAAAGGGTGTCCATTATAGTCCATAAACAGTCCATATATAGTATTATACAGTATATAAATATTTGTAGTAGTAGTAGTTATAATCATTATAGCATATGATTATCCAGAACGTACAAATAATTTGTATTATCAGCTTGTAATGACTTGATTCGAGCAGATGTCAGATTACAATTACTTATTCCACACCATTACTATTAACTTTAAACAGGGGAGAAAGACTGGAATAAGACCCTATAATACTTAGCCCTCTGGGACATATTTTGGATGGCACAAAGCACTTCCAGGAAAGGACAGAAAACTGTCTCCCCTCCCAACCACCCTGTGATCACAGCTGTGCTGCTCTTGGAGCTCTCTGCAGCAGGGATGTTTCTTCCCCTTGAATGGTTAGCAAGCATGTTAGCCAATAATCATAATTAATAATTTCCTTCTCCTGCTCAGTGTATCAATACATTCTCAATTCTCCTGTCCAATGTATCAATAAGCACATAATTGTAGAGGGAAATTATGAAGTGACTGACATACAGACCAATGATGCATTGGCACAGTGAGAGAGCAGCCCAACAGAAATTTCCAACTAACCACAAGGTGCTACGCAAGCTTCAGGGACATTTTTTCAGGTGGTACAGAGGGAGTCCCGGGGAAGGAGAGGGTGTCACAAAATTCCCCTTCCCCATTGTAGCAACAGTTAGCCGAGACCTTCTGTTGGAGTGTTGCCTCACATTACTGGTACATCCTTGCTCTGGAATGGAAGAGGTGATCAAAGCCTAGAGCACCTTCCTTATGACACAAGGCTACAACACCTGGGGCTTTTTAGTTTAGAAAAAAGACAGCTGAGGAGAGACATGATGGAGGTCACTCTATCGTGCATGGTGTGGAGAAAGCTGATAGAGATATATTTTTTCTTCTTCTCACATAACACTAGAACCAGGTGTCATCCCATGAAACTGATTGCCAAGAAATTTAGGAATGGCAAAAGGACTTTTTCACACAATGTATAATCAACCTAGGGCTCTGCCACAAGATGTGGTGACAGCCAATAGCCTGGATGGCTTAAAGAAGGATTTAGATAAAGTCATGGAGAACAGATCTATCAATGGCTACTACTCTGAGGGCTATAGGCCACCTCTAGCCTCAGAAGCAAGATGCCTCTACATACCAGTTGCAGGGGAGTAACAGCAGGAAAGAAGGTATGCCCTCAACTCTTACCCATGGGCTTCCCAGAGGCATCTGGTGGGCCACTGTGTGAAACAGGATGCTGGGCTAGATAGGCCTTGAGCCTGATCCAGCAGGGCTGTTCTTATCTTGTTTTTCAGTAAGATTTCCTGTTCCTAACCTTTGTGTAGATCAGGGCTACTCAACTGTGGCTCTCCAGCTGGTTTTGGCCTACAGCTCCTGTCATGCTCAGCCACAGTGATGAATAGTTAGGGATGATGGGAGTTGTAGGCCAACATTTGCAGGTGGTGGGGAATCTGAGTAGCCCTGGTGTAGATTATCTTGCCGATATTCACTTCTTTTCACAAATGTATTTGAGCATTGTCTGTATGAACATCTTTTTATTTATCTTTTATTTATCTGTTACAAATTGTCTTATGCTTATGATTGTCATATGTATGTAGTGCATTATGTGTTCTTTTCCTTTTGGTGTTACCTGCACATTTGCTTCTGTATATCCATCTTAACTTCATTTCCAAGGATATTGATGCTTCTGTTGTTGTCGTGATATACTAGCAAGAATAGGAAACAGCAATTTGCTCATTGACAATGGTGCTAAATCCTTGCTCTCATAATTTACACTCTGAATGTTAGATTTATGCACAAAGAGAGAAAATTATTGTGGTAGATGCAGCACTGTCACTTGCTGTTTATGCTCACTACATGCAAGTAAGAAGCAGCAGTGACTGCCTTACTGTAGTGAAATTAAACACTGGGATAGCTTCCTCTCCATCCACCATCTGGATTTTCTGAGTTTTGCAGCACATCATATTATGCCCTAATGGAATATTTTTAAAAGATGAACAATAAAAAACACAGTAATTCAGGAGACAAAAATTACAGTTGTGAACACAAACTGTCTCTTTAGTAGCTACTGGGTTTCATCTGTCATATTTTCTAAAAGGAAGACTATAGCCCTATTCAAATGTTATGTTTGATACTCATACAATCTGTATACTGTGTACTCAGGTACAGAACTGTACACAGGTACAGTTATGCACGTTATGCTGATTTCAGGTATCTCTTTCTATTTGTATCATGCTTTTGAGGGCCCTGTACACAAGTACAGTCATTCAGGTACACTCATTCACACAAAAACATGTATGTGGTGGATGGATGGATGGATGGATGGATTAAGTGCCATCAAGTGGGTGTTGACTCTTAGCGACCACATAGATAGATTCTCTCCAGGATGATCTGTCTTCAGCTTGGCCTTTAAGATCTCTCAGTGGTGCATTCATTGCTGCTGTAATCGAGCCCATCTACCTTGCTGCTGGTCATCCTCTTCTCTTTCCTTCAACTTTCCCCAGAACGATACAGTGGCCAACAGATTGGAAGAGGTCAGTCTACATACCCATACCAAAGAAAGGAGACTTAACAGATTGCGCAGAACATCACACAATATCTTTAATTTCACATGTATGTGTGTACATACAGTATATCTAAATGCAGCTACAACATAATGAGGCAATTCTCATGATGGAGAGAAACTGGGCTAAGGGAGCCCAGCCTGGTTTCCTCCCCATTGTGAGAACTACCGGGCTCGCGGGCAAGTTCAATGGAAGCTAGCCTGCCTACGAACCCCTCCCCTAAAACGAGGTTAGCAGAGCGAGCACTCTGCTAACCATGTTTTACTGATTGTGTGCCGCCACTGCGACACATGAGTAGACCCCTGACCAGGAGGATACAAGTAGCCTCCCTACCTCAGGGTCCCAGGATGTACTCGCGCGGGGCATCCTGGGACTTCCTGGGCCCAGACAGCCCCTGATCCTCACCTCCCCTACTGGCTCTGTGATGGAGCTGGTAGTTGTGTGGGCAGCCAATCCAGCTGCCCAGAGAGGAGGCAGTCATCATCTGTGGGGAGGTAAGTGCTTTCGGGCTTCCTCTCCACAGAAGGGGGTAGCCTCCTGCAGCAATTGTGAGGATCGCTTCAACGACTGAATAGGGCTTTTCATAATTTTGGGCACAACCCATATGTGGGGGCTACCGTGGTGGGCTGCTCGCATGGAGTGCTATGCATGGAGTCCATGCGTTAAAATAAGAAACATGGGGAAGAATTCTGTCCATATGTTTATTGGTGACTGAATTTCTTCATATTTCTGTTTAAATCCAGTTCAAAGGTCAAATGAAACAAGTATGTGGCATTTCAAATAATTGGGTTAGGTATGGTATCATTAACACAAAAATGGATAGAGACTTGTATGAGTAGCGTGATGTACAGAAACAATTACATCTCTAATATATTCTGGTAATATGGTTTGGTTTACCTACTATATAATCATTTTCAGAACTGTTTAATTTGGGTTACTGGAAACACTAACAGTTTATTATTTCCTTTTCAATGTTGGGCTCACAAGATATATTAAAGGCTATGAACTGTATATTCCCCAAATTAAACCTTCTAGTGCAAGAACATACCTATATAATCTGTGTGATTCAGAATATGACACAAACTACCCAATGTTTATCTATGATATCCTCTGAAGAACAACCTATTAAAAGCAAGGTCTGTACTGTGGATATACACATTCGTTCAGATTCTGGTGCTAAGATGTACTCTAGTCATCTGTATCCATTTACGGGTGAGATCCAATGTGACCAAAAGTGATTTGGGCATTTGAAATCTCCTAGATACCTCAAAAGGCCACCTGAACTGCTTGTTTGTGTGAATAAGAGCTGAATTACACTGGTGACATTCAAATTATCTACTTCCTGTTTTGGGGAGAGATATTAGTCCTGAATAAAATAAGGATTTGCATCAACATCAACACAATTGTGAGCATGTTGGTGACTTTTTCTAAATTTCCACAAGAAGGGAAAGGCTCCAGATTTCCTTACCATTCAGCTTTGGCTGTCAAATTCCTAGTCATCTTCCACCAGTTCTGCCTATCCCACAAGAAATTTCACTACTCTCTTAGAAATTGTTGTGGTTTCTTTTGAAATTCCATAGAATGTGGCCTGAAAAGTAATCACCATGATTGATCTGGATTTCCTATTAGGTGAAATTTTGGAGGGAATTCTTCTCCTTCCCTTGGTTAAAATTCTGTTTATGACTCAAGCATCGTACCTGATTGTTGGAAGCAGTAGGTAGATCCCTCATCCAAACTTGCAGCATGCTTGGCTGAGAACGTTTCACCCAGAGTTCTTGCGGGGAGGTAGCACTGCAAAAGCCCAAACTTGAATAATATTATATTTAATGTAAGTGTACTGTAATTGAGACTCCAGACCCATTTTAATTTGCTTAAATTATATATGAATTTTAATTTATGTTGAACATCTGTTAGCATGAGAGGAAACATGACCTTCATTACCTACCTCACAGGATGTCTACTTTATGGGATTTAAAATTAGAAGCTTCCTTCTAAATTTAGTATACCATTCCCTAGAAGCTATATTTATGTATTTATTTAATTCATTTATTTCATTTATATACTACCCATTCTAGAAGGGCTCAGGGCAGTTTACATTAAAAATTCAAATCATTTAAAATATTAACATAAAACATAAGATAAAAGCAATAACATAAAGCTCATTTTAGAACCAGTTAAATTTTAGAACCATGCTTAGTTAAATATTATTAACAGTCAAGGTGGAAAGATGAGTAAGATGATAAGTGTCTTATACCAACAGAGAGTGCATTCTACAACCTAGAGGTGACAATTGAGAAGGCCTGATCCCAGGTTGCCACCAGATGAACTAGTGACACCTGAAGACGGACTTCTTCTGATGATCTTAGGGAGCAGTGGGGATCTTGCAGAGAAAGGTGTTCTCTGAGATAACCCAGGCCTAAGCCATTCAGAACTTTAAAAGTGATAACCAGCACCAGTACCCAGTACAACTGTTTAATACCAGGAATGATGTACTCCCTCTGAGTTGCCCAGAGATCAGTCTGGCTGCTGCATTTTGTACTAACTGAAATTTCTGAACTATGTACAATGGCAGTCCTACACAGAGCACTTTGCAGTTGTCTAGCCTGGAGGTTACCTGCTGATGCACTACTGTTTTGAGGCAATTCTCAACAAGGAATGGGGGGAGCTGTTATATTAGCTGAAGCTGGTAAAAAGTGCTTTTGGCCATAGCCTCAGCCTGAGGCACCCGGGTGAGACCAGGATCCAAAACTACTCCCAAGCTTCATATCTGTTCCTTCTGGAGGTGTATAACCCCATCCAGTTCAGGAGATTCTATTCTGTCCTCCAGATTATAACTCTCCCTGCCTCCACACGCACAATGAGCACCTCTGTCTTGCTTGGATTCAGCATCGCTATTATCCCTCATCCAGTCCATTACAATGGTAACATGAAGAGATTTAGGTATAATCAGCATATTGATAGCACCCAGCACCAAATCCCCTGATGACCTCACCCGGCAGTGTTAAAAAGCACTTGTGACAGAATGGAGCCCTGAGGGACTCCATAAAACTGTTCCCACTTTGAAGAGCAACTGTCACCAAGCACTACTACTGAAATCTACCCAGGAGCGGAACCACAGGCACTGCACGGCAGTGCCTTCTATCCCCAAATCCCTCATGTGATCCAGAAGGATGTCATGGTTGATGGTATTGAAAGCCATAGAGAGATCCAAAAGAACCAACAGAGTCACACTCCCTCTGTCACTTCCCTGGCAAAGGTTATCAGTCAGGCCAACCAAGGCCATATCAACCGTTTAGCCTGCCCTAAGGCCAGTTTGAAATTGGTCTAGATAATCAGTTTCCTCCAAGACCACTTGGAGCTGGTCAGTTACCATCCTCTCAGTCATCTTACCCAACAATGGGAGCTTGGAGACTAGTTCATAATTATCTATCACCAGTGGATCCAAAGTGGCTTTCTTAAGAAGGGGTCTAACTACCTACCACCTCCCTCAAATAAGGTTGCATCCTTCCCTTCTTCAGTGAGGTATTAATGGTATCAACTAGGCCAGCTCCAACAATTTTCCTGCAAGATGAAATCTGCCATGTTGGGCAAGGATCTGAAGAACAGTTGGTAGGCTGGAACAGAGCTTGTCCACATCCTCAGGAGCCACAAATTGAAACTGTTCCAATCTAATCCTACAAGAGGGATCGTTGGAAACCCCCATAACTAACCCTGCAGGAAACCTGGAGTCCAAGTCAGCCTGGATGTGATTTTATCCACAGAGCACTCCTTGAAAGCGTCACAATGAGACACTGTTATGCAGCACATTCTACACACTTAGAACAACTTGTTTTTCTTTGATGTTTTCTTTAGCTTGTGAAAGACAACAACCCCAAAATATCATGCATAGTTTCCTAATTACAACTGGACTATTCCTTGAATCAAAGGATTATTAATATAAGTGTTTTTGAGATGTGTTTCATAAGTGTTTACAGTACTCAGAGTACTTCCTTAATTTTAGGTATGAAATTGCTCCTGAATCAAAATGACAAAGCATCTCTCATGTAGTGAATTTCCACTAGGCAAATCTATAAGGCTGTTCTCACAAGCAGCCAAGACTGGGCTCGGGCAGCTAAGCCCAGGCTTGGATGCCCATGGCAACCTCTGGGAGCCACATGGCTCCTGGTGGCACTTGGGTGGCAAACCCAGCCAAGAAGTCGGGCTGTTAAATGAGGTTAAGGAAGTTAGTGCTCCCTTTACCCTAACTGACCTAGTTTAATTGACTGTGTGTCAGTGCCAGCTGCTTTCAGCTGGTGCTGAAACACTGACGGGTGCCCGCCTATCGCTAGGGGGTTCCCCACAATGCACCACACATTGTGGGATTTCTAGGAACCGGGATGACATATCCTGATCTCTGCACTTCTGCACTGCCCGTAGCAGCCAAAGACTGTCTGGGTGCATGATTCACATGCCCAGCAACTCCATGTGGATTGTGTGTGGGGAAGGCAAGCTTCTGCTGCTTTCCCTGCTGCCTGCCCTCAAGCCCTCTCACAGTCATGAGGAAGGGCTCTCTGTGTATTTAGAGGGAGGAAATTGCATTCCTTCCACCTTTCTGCATTCACTCTTGGAACAGGTGATTGCAAAGCAAGAGATCCATATTTCTGGGAAGGTCCAGTCCTCATGTGGGGAGGGGACTCTATCATCCATACGATAGAGCTTTGTTCCACTTCAAAGAAGCATTTTAAATCAAGTTTTAATAGGATTTCTGATTTTAATCTGTTTTTACTGCTGTTCTTTGCTATATTTGTGTTTTTATTGTTGTTTTTGTTGACTTTATTGAAAGCCACTGTGAGCTGCAGTATGATGGAAGGATGGGGTAAAAATGTTTTAAACAAGTAAAATAATATGTTTCATGTGTCTCATGCTTGTGTGGGTCTATCTTACACTTGATCTCTTGAGTACTCTGGCTTGCATTTTGTGCAGGACCTTGCCTGTCCAAGAATGGGAAGTGAATGTTGGTTCAGTGTGACTCAACAGCCCATTCTTGCTGCTTGTGAAGGTAGAGAGGCTGCATGGATACAAAGGGTTGTCTCCTTACTCTAGTGCTGATGCTATTTCAGAGTATTTCATCACAACCAGTATAAATATGAAACAATAATATCATGCATGACCCAAATCTCTGGTGGCTAGGGAAGGCTGAGGGAATCTCCTGGAGCCATTTGTCATGCTGCTCTGCCATGCATACAATTGCCACTGTGGCAAGTGCTGTGGCATTCTGGAGGCTGAGTAAACACAGCCCGGTCTCCTGAAACCCCACAATGCACTGCACAAAGACCACGGTCCATTGAGGGATTTCTCCGTGAGCCAGGAGCTCTAGGCACCTGGCTCTATGTCTGCTCGGGCTGCCTGCAGCCCAAGCAGACACATGGCTGGGGAATGAGGTAAGAGGGAGCGCACATCCTCTTACCTCATTAAAAGCCTGGGGAAAAATCTTGGACATGGCAGGGCAGTGCCAGGATCAGAATCAAACCCGGTGCTTCACATGAGCAGCCCTACCCAAGTGAGGCTGTGCAAGCCTGGGTAGGACTGCTTATGTGGATAGCCTTATTATGTCAAGGTACTTCTTCAGGCCCCAATTCCAGTGATTCACTATTCCTTAGCTTGGGATCCACCATACAGGATGGAACCTGCCATGTATTGTGGCAGCCTGAACGTTTGACAACTCCCTCACTTTTCCGGACTCAAGTAAGCTGGAGTTTGTTTTAAAGAAGTTTATTGACCGACAGATAAGAAGTGGTGAGCCATAGTCACCTTGATGGGTCATAGGTTGAGCAGTCTCACTCAGCTGAAGAAGAAACAGAGAGGACTATAGCATTTTGAGGAGAACTAGTGTTTTGTGAAGTGAAATGCATGGAGAACAATCTGAAGTAGAATGTGAGGTTCAAAATATGCAAGAGGACGTTTCAGTAGAGCTAAACAAACTTGCATTTTTTAAAAAAAACAAGTTCCAAATTTGTATCTGGAGAAAACTTAACAGATGTTTTCTCTTAAGATTTTTGTAGAGAAGAAAATTTGATACTGTGTCTCACAAAATATAGCTTTGGAGAATTAATACAGCCTGCACCGCGTATGAATGCTTAACAGGTTATTGAAAGAAAGTTGGCTCCGAATTTTAAAAAAAACAAAGACTCTGGACAAATAGTCATGTCATAGCAATTTAGGACTTCTGTGTCTGCTTGTGGAGCATGCCTGTTGCCTCTTTCCTTTTTCAATTTATATCTGCATTTAATAGTCTGAAAAGTAAAGAAGTAGCTAAAAAGGATGCCAGCTCTTCTGTCCTCCTCTTTAAAGCTGCAAACAGCCATCTTCACCATATTTATTGGTTGGTTTATTTCTGTTCTGCCTGATATAGAAATCTCCAGGTGGTGTACAGTTAAAACATAAAATAAAAACAATATAAAACAGTTAACATTCATAAAACAGATAAAAATCACAAAGAGTAAAAACATACTAAAATTACAATTTCAATGAAAAGCCTGGGAAAATAGTTACATTTTCAGGGTCTTCCTAAAAGCAAACAGAGAAAGAGATGCTCTTATTTCAGCAAGGAATGAATTCCAAAGTCCCATGGCAGCCACAGATAAAGCCCAGTCCCGAGTCACCACCAAACCAGTCACTGCAGGGCCGTAGCCACCATTGTGCGAATGGGTTCAAAGAACCTGGGCCGCCAATAGTAGTGGCCACTGAAGCCCCCAGGGGGGCGAAATGTACAAAGGGAGCATGGCCTCAAGCTCTGAAGAGCTCAAGCGAGCGCTTCCATGTCATTTCAGGCAGGGCTTGCTGCCTGAAAGCATCTATTCTCCCTTTCACTCTCTCTCTGGAGGGAGAGAAAGGGAAATAGATGCTTTTAGGCAGTGTTTAAGGACGGGGAAGCTGTAGTGCTCATTCGTGGGCAGGGAGGGGATTCTCTTGGGGCACAGCCATGCCCCATGAACATGATGTCATGCACACAGGTCGTCGTTAGAGGGGGCACCAGGCAGGGCCGGACCCAGGCCGTTGCTTGGCTGGCTCCGCACCTGAGTCAATGGCAACCACAACCGGGCCACTGTCATTAACAATGATTAATTCATTGATTGGTTCATTGATTGATTTCTTAAGCACCCAAAAAACAAGGTACAGAATTAAGGTATGACAGTTAAAATATATGCATTGATTTCTGTTTAGAAAATTAATATTGTACAAAACAAGCCCCAAAATTCACAAGGTAACAGCCATCTTATGAGTGGCTTTGATTGAACTATGGCTTGGAAGCAGCAAGAAGAAACAGATAAAAGAAAGAAAAGTAAGAACAAAGAAAATAAAAAGATGCAGTAGAATGACAGTTGGGGGGGAACAGGAGGAAAATAAAGTGAATTTGAACAATAAAAAAATTGGGATCTTGGGATTGGGTGGATATGGTATTGAGTACACAGTGAAGCTGTTAATTGTTGCTCCTGCAAACCTATCAAGAGGTGGCTTCAAGGACCCTTGGGTGTAAGAGTTTCTTCGGTTGGGTGAAGGAAAATGAATGACTTAATACCTGGGGAATATTCTCCTGAAATGCTGTGCAGCAGGTAAGCCATTCAAATCACAGCATGCTGCTCATATATGCACTGAGTTTTCTTTGCTGCTGAGGAATGAAATGTGCAGGTTTCTGTTAAGCAAGTAAAATAAGAACAGATTCTTCACATATGGGTGATTTCCTTGCAAACTGGCACACAATGCATGTGCCAGGAAGTCCTAATAAAGGACACAATTTTTTCTCTGCAAGCCGCATTGAAACACATGGTTAGTTACCTTTTTATTTATTCACACCATAGGTTATATCAGAAGGATGCAAAGCTATGCATGAGTATACAAATATCAAATATTTTAAAAATACTAAGATATGATATGTGACTCTTTCTTTTCCCATTTTGTTTCCATTGACTGGAAAGAATTCCTGCATTTCTGCCTCCCCTCTGAGTGGACCAATGATTTTTGCTGAGAAATGAACAATGATTTGGCTCTGATCTCCTGGTTTATAGTAAAGCCTAGAATAGGCCTGCTCAATTTCAGCCCCCCAGCTCTTTTTGGACTACAACTCCCATAATCCTCAGCCACAATGGTTGATAGCCAGGGATTGTGGGAGTTGATTTGTAGGCCAACATCTGCAGGAGGGCTGAAGTTGAGCAGACCTGGTCTAGAAGATAGTGTGGTAGAATATTCATCCATATCTAGAGAGTCATATTATATTAGACAGGGTTTTGTTTTTTTTAAAAAAATTGTATTGGTCAACTACTACTGAGGAGGTCAATGCTCTCCCAAAAGCTAGATCGTTAGCTTTCATGTTCACCAGGTAACTTAACATATCATACCTCATGTTAATTAGTATACACAAGTCAGACTGGACAAATACATCATTCACTCTGCTAATACAAATTGCTTTAGCCACTTCTTGAATGATACTTCTAAAATAAACCATAGAAATTTAATAAATCATTCAGTCCTCTGATACTATGATCTGTTTTCAAAGCACATATGTTCCAGAGATATCCTGTTAGTCAAAACTTTAAACAATGTAGTAAAGAATATCTAACTCAAACAGGTTACAGTCACCACATTAAATAAAATAACAGGTTTTCTGTTTGAAGCATTTAATATAGTTTTCAGGGTTTTTTTCTGGAGTGCCTGCAAATTTATTTATTTATTTAATGTATATACCGCCTGACTCCAAAGCTCTAGGCAGTTCAAAGAGGGTGATGGTTTGTGTCTAAGATTTTTAAGGAAAAATGAAGATTTGTCAGTTCTCATTATTGGCAAGTTCACACAACCCACCACAAATGAGTAAGTGAAATGTCGGGAAATGGCAGACATGCCATGAGAACCCACCCAAATCAGGTTCACAAGTCCTCTGCCCAACGTTTCCCTGACTTCCACCCAACTTCCAAAACCAAGATATGGAGTTGGGTAGAGAATCTTGGGAGAAGCCCACCTACATATATGAAAACAGAACCATGTAATCCGCATATAGTGAGACTGACAGTTTCTTTAAATGAACTTCTAGAGTAAAGAATTTCTCAGCTGTAAGTAGGCTGATATATCTTCTCATTAGGATAAAATCACATTTGATTTAGTTTTTAAGAAAGAGGCCAACATTTAGTTTTTCCCACAGCTATATATCAAAATCTCCCACTTTGTCCCACTGGCTCAGAGTGACTTGCCATAATTTTCCAAACTTAGTAGCCTGCCCCCAAACTTAGTAGCCTGCCCCCAATTACAAAGGAGTGTTTGGTGAGCTGTGCCTCCAAACATCACATTTGCTATTTGCTGGCAGGTATTAATGCATGTAAAAACTTAGGGGGAAGTATATAATCATTGACTAAGGCTTTGTTTTGATTATTTTTCTTTGTGCTACCCCTATAGAAAATTGCTTTTACTGAGCTCCATTGATACTGAAAGAGACGTCAGCTTAGAGTGTCATCTAGATTTACTTGTTTACCCAGAACTCATATTTTATATGTTAATTTTATCCTTCATTATTTGTTCTGTGGTTTGTTTTTAATCATTGCCTTTTGCAGAAGGTAGCTGTGATTTCCAGGAACCAATATTCTTCTGTGATTCTATAGTATAATGAACAATATTTGCAGCACAATATTTTCCTTAAATCCATGGCTATTATTATCATATGTATTTTCACAGTCTGTAAGAGTGCCTTCATGTAACTGAATTAAATATAGTTTAATTAAATTAAAGTAAATTAAATTACTCATTAGCAGTAATAACTTTAAGCTTCGGGATGCATTTGAATTGGGCAGAGGATTTGAATACCTAGCTTAACAGCTCTAGTGTGATACGAAATTAATTAGCATTATACATATCTTAGCTCTTTTCAAGACATGCACAGATGGGATAACAAAGCTAAAAAGATAAGGCGCTCTGAAAACCTCTTTTAATTTACTAATTAAAGAAGGTATTTGCTATTGTGAGCCGTTGAACTAAAACAAGATTAGTTATTGAAGAAAAAAAGTTCCATCTTGCAGGAGTATTTAGAACGGAATCCTTATTATTTGACAATGTTATTTTACTAGAGGTCAAATTATTTTCATTGTAATGAAAGTAGAAGCAAAGGAGGTATTATTCTTAATCTCAATGAGAGCCATTACTCTGAAAGAATTAATTGATGAGAGGCAACAAAAAAACCTAAAAACCTGTAATAAAGATAGACAAAATAAGATGGTGAATTGTTACAGTTTCTTATCTTATGATCTGACCTGTTTCATCAGATCTGGATGTGCTTGTGATGTATCAAACTTGTTTCCCACTTCACCTTTCCTTCTGCTTTTCAGATCTGTCTGGGTAAGTGAACAGAAAATGGCTCAAGATGTGCTTTTTTAACCTACTTTCCAGTAGGCTTATGAGATCACCTGGCATTCTGTCTGTCTGTCCATGTGTCCGCGTGTCCCCCCTCCCCCACCGCCCCATCAACTTCACAATGCCTGGAACAATATGAACCAAATCGGGTACAGTTGTAGGGACACATAGGGACACCTCAATGGCATAGTTTGTGATGATCTGATCTACCGCAATCCTAGATGGCGGATGTGTAAACTGTTGAGGTGCAAGTGGGCTAACTTGTGAACCGCTTAACCAATCTGAACCAAATTTGCTACAGCTGTAGGGACACATAGGGACACATCAACGGCATAGATTGTAATGATATTATCTAACCCAATTCAAGATGGCAGACACATAAACCTTTGAGTTGCAAGTGCACAAACTTGTCTAACTGATTTGAACCAAATTTTCTACAGCTGTATGTACAATTTGGGATAGTGTAGTTTGTGATGTCATCTACCCTGATCCAAGATGGAGGATGTGTGAACTTTTGAAGTGCAAGTGCACTAACTTGAGGACTATCTAACTGCTTTGAACCAAATTTGATACAGTTGTAGTGAGTGACACACAGGGACACCTCAATGGTGTAGTTTGTAATGATCCTATCCACCCCAGTCCAAGATGGCAGGTGTATGAACATTTGAGGTACAAGAGATCTATCTTGTGGACCTTGATTTGAATAAAATTCAGTCCAGTTGTAGTGACAGTAGGCTAATTAGTTCTTACTAGAACAACTTCTTGTAATTTTGGGAAAGACATATTGTTCCAATATCCAATATATGAGACAAAGTAAATTGACGTCAGCTTTATTAGATCTGCAGCAGGTCAAATCTGCTCATCTGTCTACCTCCTTCACAGTGATATTCTGTGTCCCAGAAGACAGCCAGAATGGCAACATCCTAAAGTTATCCTGCCAAACTGACTGTGAGAAATGGATAAGTGGGATTGCAGCTCCTCACAGCCAATCCTCTTAACCAGTGCCAAGGAACCTCCTGGCAGCATGACCGCCCCACTGCAAGCTATCCAGCCATCTTTTTAGACTGGCAACCTTGCTAGTGTCTAAAGGCATCCCATAACAATTCCATTAGATTTCAAGGGATTGGTTGATATAAACCTTCTTGCTATAGAGCAGGGGTTCTCAACCTTGGTCCCCAGATGTTGATGGACTTCAACTCCCATAATCCCCAGCCAAAGGCCATTGGGGCTGGGGATTATGGGAGTTGAAGTCCATCAACGTCTGGGGACCCAAGGTTGAGAACCCCTGCTATAGAGCCTTAGGGTGCTCTCCAGGCTTATCCTGATATCTCTTACCCAAACCAAAATGTACCTGCTTGTAGAGACCCATTCACTTCCAACCTAGAACATTATGAAGTAGGTGGGGGCAAAAACCCAACCAATAGCCAATCAGTTAGAAGTAGTCAATCCCTGCCTGGATCCCAAATGGGTGACCAGCTTATACCACACTGCTGTTCCTATATGGATGTGTGGGCTGGCACCTTCTCTGCCCTGGGAAGCTGGGCAAGAGAACCAGCCTTACATCCTTCTTTACTTCTAAGATTTATTATACTTTTGATAGTATCCTAACAGGTAATCTACCAATTAGTATGCAATCTTCATATCAATCTATTGGTAGACTGCCTATTAATAGGTAGTTTACCTGATAAGATAGTCTACTAGGGCAATCTATTAAGCACTGCATTAAAATTAACTCCATTAATTTGGCCTTCAGTCTGAACTCCATTCAGTTTTATTCTGAATTGCCCTGCACAATTTTTATATAACCTTAATAGGGTGTTGTATTTCATGTTGTTGCTTAAAGAAAAAAAAATCAGATGCACTTTTTTCTATTGATTATTATTCTGATGTTTTCTTTTAATTGCTTTTTCCTGTGCTATCTGATGTGTTAGTTTTCCTTTGGGAAGCAAAAACAAGATGGAATATAAGTAATAAATGAAAACGAAAATGAAAACTAGGTCCATGGCCAGTTTTCTGTGCCATGATTCAGAGAAATGTGAATCCAATACCCATGGATTGAATATAATATTTTGTATGTTATGAAAAATTGCAGTAAATATGGGTGGCAACTATATGCAATACAACAAACAGAAACCCTATCAAAATAATAGTCACCATGACTACTCATAGGTACACTACAGTGTAAGCAATAAGAGACAAACCCATAAAGGAAGACTTCAAGTTTTGACACATCGCTGATAGCAACTGGCTATCAAGGGGCTGATAGAGCCTTCCAGAATTAGTTTCCAACATGTCACCATTTTCAGACAGACCAGTGGGATCAATTGCTCATTGCCTTGGAGAAGAAAACTGAGATTAGGCTTTCCACAACTTAGCCTACTGTCACTGTTACTTTACTTCTTTGACATGATGCTGCTACTTTTGTTCAGTAGAAAACAACAGTCTCTGAATCTGCAGGATAGGAAGTGAAAATTTACTTTCATTCCTCATGCGCCTTGTGTCCTACTGAATGAAGCAAGAAAGCTATAGCCAATAACAGTAACTTTCAATTATGTACACAGCCATATTCCATATGGAACACATCCCAGAAGTGGGCCTTCAGTCTATTTTAGTACAACACTCAGCTGAACAATCTGGTGTTCCACAAAAATGGTCTTTCTTATACATGAACCATACACACACACATTGTATACACACACACACACGATGAACTAATTTACAGGACTCAAGGTGAACATTTCTGATATAGTGTCAGTGTGAAGACAAATCTGTAGAAAACATAATAAAGTTGCATACTTAGGTGTTAAAAAAAGTATTCAGTCCCTTTCTGCAATAAAAAATGATTGAAAAAGAATGGCATCCATTGAAATGCTGAAGGAAATATAGCTGTAATAATAAGATTAATCAGCTGTGAATAAGATCAGCCTTTTGTCTGCATTGCTACAAAAAGACTATTTCGGCTATAAAAACTATATTTTGTTTATTTCCTTATATTGTTTTCAGGAGAGTTTGCAAAATAAAATTGTCATTGAATTATAGGTCATAATTAAGCACAAATAGCAAGCAGAGTCTTCCCCAGTACTAATGTAGCATTAGAAAGTCATCTTATCCCACATGCAGCATCTTCAAGTTAAGAGCAACACCCTTCATGTGTATCAGTTCAAGATCAGGGCATATCTTTTTACTGCCTGCCAGACAGACAGAATATCAAACTGAAAATTTGGCGAAATGAAGAATGGTATGCTGTGTGAGCTCAGGATATAAAATTTTAGGAGCTCTTAAGGGATTCGTGATGGCCATAAAATATGATTACTAACTGTGTAACAGTGCCAGAGCACTTATACTACATCCTGATAGAAAGGAGACGGGGTGGAACAGAATACTGTGCAAAGTTAACTCTGAAGGATATTGCATAGTCTGTAATGAATAGCACATGTGGGAACTCAACACATAAATAAATAAAAAGAAAAGGTACAAAGAGGGCAGCTAAAAAGATTATAAAATGCACTGCAGGTTGACATAGAGATTGTGTGGAGCAGGGAATGAGGATGAAACCTCCCTTGAAGACCCAACCTTTAGAATTTTGAAGTTATAGATGTTTCCGTTATAAAAGATTGTGATAGGGAGATTTCATAGTTTCTACTACACAGTCAAAGGAAAACTAGGGCATTGCTGTGAAGTGTTAGGCATTGTGCTCATGAGTAGACAATTAGGTTGTTTGTACTTCAATAGCACTAGCTATGAAGCCTTTTTATATTCACGTTGGCAACACTTGCCACTCATTTGAAAATAATCACCATGGAAATTAATGGCACTGGCAATAGAAATTAATTCTTCCCCCCTCCCGCCCTCAAGTTGGATGTAAAAAAATTAAACACACTGTAGATGCAAGTAGAAGTAGACATTTCTCCCCCTTTGACTATGTTCTGCCAGCTTTTGTCATCCATTATCCTTGCATTAGCTGCTTACACCTAGGAGTCATTAACCTACATTGCTGGTTTCTTTTGCCTAGTGGGTACTAAGTAACCTATTCAGGATTATCTTTTGCCCTGAGAACAGTGAAGAGGCACGGCACCAACATATGGGTAATGGTGCAGGAAATGCCAGGATATAACTTTATTAGCAACAAAGAAATGTAGAACAATAAGCACACAACTTTGAAAAGGTAGATAGATAGCAGACACTTACATTAACTACAAATCTCTACAAAAATGTGAGAAGTCAGAAGTCAGTGCATCCTGATCTGCTCACCCCTGAACCCCAATATAACTGGCCATAGACTAAGCTGTAGTCCAGGCAGACGCCCAGGAGTAGTGATCAAAGAGGACGAGGCAAAGCCCAGCTGACTAGCTGAGATTTGCCCCAATCTTCAAGGCACAAATATTTGGCTGGCACAAATATTTGCCAATCCTTGTCAAAGTCTTGGCTCAATTTCAGCCCTCATCTCCCCATTAAGAGGGGTCCCTGGCCCCTTTCCTCTATTAAAAACACTTTTGACACCCAGCTTGCCCCACCAACAAAGTTGTGACAAATTAAAACCAAATTAAAGCCAAGTAGAATTAAAATTAAAGCCTCCATCCTGAGGAGGGCAAAAATCCAACCAACCAGTGTGTCAGGGAAAATTCTCTCATGGCTGTTAAGGGTGGCAAATCTTGGGGAAAGGCCAGTGTGGGCATGTGGGTGTTCACAGCCCCCCTCCGCCAAATCTGAATGAGGAAGTACAAAAATGGGTGCCCCTTAAATACCCAGCCTTCCCACCTCCCACAAAATCTTGTGAGAAGACAGGATAGGAAGCTAATAACAAGTGACATAACAAGCCCCCTCTTTATGCCTCCATAAAAATATTGTCCTTGCTGTATTCACATCAAGTGGACTCCATTACTGTTCTCTCATGTAACTGTGTTCTATCTTATAAGCAAAAATGCAAGCAATAGCTTAAGGCTAGCTGGGGGAGGGGGTAGCAAAATACCCTCCTGGTGGAAAAAAGGAGAGATAAGTGTGGAGATGCCTACAAGATCAATATTTTGTAAGGACAGATAGGATAGATGAGCATAGAAAGGATACCTAAGATAGTTAATGTGCTGCAGCAATTTGCATGGGCCTAACATTTGCTGCCTTTAATTTTTGCACTTTCCCTCAGTTTGTGTTTTCACACATGAGGGCCTGGCTTTAAGGATTTCAAACAGCAAAACATCTGTGTTGCCATACCATGAAGTTGTGGTAGAAGAAATATTATTATTTATTATTACTTAACATATTTTTATACCAACCAAAATCTACATCTCTGGGCAGTTTACAACAAAAACAGGAAAGTTAAAACATTAGATAAAACAGATAAATGACAACAAAGAAATTAAAACATTGGTTAAAATAAATAACAGCAAAAAGTTAAAAGATGACGACAATTTAAAACTTTAAAATAATATTTTAAAACAATGTTAAAACTATTAAAATGGTATTTAATAATTAAAATCCTGGGTGAACAAATGTGTCTTTAAAGATTTTTTTTAATTGTCAGAGATGGGGAGGCTCTTATTTAAGCAGGGAGCGCGATCCAAAGCATCTGGGCAGAAACAGAAATGGCCCGTTCCTGTGTAGTCACCAGACGAGCCGGTGGCAACTGCAGATGGACCTCTCCTGAGGATCTCAATAGGCAGTGGGTATCATGATGAAGAAGACATTCTCTTAAATACCCAGGGCCCAAGTCGTTTAGGGCTTTATAGGTTACTAGTATTTTCAGGCCCGTTGAAATAACGGGCGCTAGCACCTCCCCCCCCCGACTTGCCTCCGTGTCCGGCCCCGCAAGCACCAACTGTCGCCGCCGCCAATAGCCTCCATGCCGCGGCCGGTCTCCCCGGCCGGGCAAGGGCCCCAAATTCTCCCTCCTGCCCGGTTCCGGTGGCGCCGCCAGGCCTCGGTGGTGGCTCTGCCGCCACCTTGGCCAGCTTCCCCCGCCGCCTCTTCTCCCTGCCCGGCTTTGGCGGCGCGGCCAGGCCTCGGCCGCGCCTCGGCCAGTTTCCCCCACCACCGCATACCCGGCTTTTTCGGGACGGCCGCTTCTGGCCGCCCAAGATGGCCGCCAGGTGCTGGCGGTCGTGTCTCCCTTGCTGTGTTCTGGGCATGCGCTTTGCGTATGCCAGGGAGCCAGCCCAGGGAGGCATGAACACACGCCTTGGTGTCCGTCCACGGACGGACACCAAGGCTTTTATTAGAGAGGATGACCAACACCTTGTATTTTGCCCTGGCTATTTTGTATAGGCAGCCAGTGTAGCTCTAGAAAGATGTAGAACTACACTGCATAGAAAGGTGTCGCCAAGAAAATAAAAATGAGATAAAAGGTTTAATCTGGGGCCAAAATCAATGAGCATTGGATGTTGAATGGTGATTTATTATTTTAATAATAGCGTGAGAATATCACATCAATTTGAGGTCAAAAGTCTCAGTTCAAGTCTAAGAAGTATATCGTAATTCTGTTATGCCCCATCCTCATTTTGTGAGGCTGTATCACTGAGTGCTGAGCAGGTACAGTGAGCAGGATATTGAAGTAAATATCTCCGAGCCAAATCTTAAAAGTTCATATTGTCCACATATTTGCAGCAACTTCAAGCCTGAAGAAAAGAAAAAATGTTGAAATGAAGCCCCTTCTTCACTGATACTAGGGGCAAAACTCTGACAACTCAAACACAAGTTCCTTCCAAATCTGTTGTTTTGCCTGGCTGATTCCTAGCATCTTGTATAATAATGGAATCATCAAGAATTATAAATACATCTCCTAAACAAAATCAAGGGTCTCTACCTGTAACTTGTTCAGCAATGGAGCCGCAGCTTGCTGCAAAGCCATGTCAATTTCTAGTTAGTCATTTTTGTCTACGCATGGTCATATGTTCATCTTGGAATAATTAGAGAGTCCTGAGATGCAGGAGGTTAAGATTCAGCACCAACTTCCTTCTTGCTTCGGGGTTGTAGAATTCTAGGCTCCCACTCATGACTAGCATTGTCTGTGTTTGCTGCTGCAACTTCACTTTCCAACCTGTTAGAAAATGGAACATTTTTACAGAAAAACAGGTCTCCATTTCTCTATCTTCCAAAGGAAAATGCATTTGGAAAAGTGGTACTGATATTTAACAGAAGAGTCAGGGTAACAGTCCAGAATGTGACATTCTTCATAAAGGAATATTGATATCACTGGCATGGAAATGAAAAGAAAAATGTAGCTGGAAATAAATGATCTTTAAATATTATTTTTGAAAAGGCTGGGTTTGTTTGAATTATGTAGATAATAGGTGGATTCACATGTAATGGTGGCACCTGAGGTGCATGTGAGCACCCACAGCACCAGGGATGTCCATTTGCACCACCACCACCCCCGCTGCCATGCATGCATAGGCCTCTGCATCTGAAAGTCCTCATATAAATAAACACACAAAAACACAAACAAAACCATCCTAAAGTCTTGGCACTCAATCCAAATATTTCCTTCCTCTGGCATAAAGAGGTTTCTCCAGAGGAAGGAGGCTTTCTCTAGAAAGCTATACTTCCTTCAGAGGAAAACTCTTTCAATCAGATGAGCCCCTGGTGGCGCAGTGGTAAAACTGCCACCCTGTAACCAGAAGGTTGGAAGATCGATCCTGACCAAGGGGCTCAAGGTTGACTCAGCCTTCCATCCTTCCGAGGTCGGTAAAATGAGTACCCAGAAATGTTGAAGGCAATATGCTAAATCATTGTAAACCGCTTAGAGAGCTTCCAGCTATAGAGCGGTATATAAATGTAAATGCAATTGCTATTGCTATGATGGGAACGTTTGCCAATGTGAGGTATAAGCATTGAAATGATCACAGCAAAGCTGTTAAAAGCACAGCTTTATCTGCAATTTAGCCTTGAACGTATCCAGAAGTAGGCCTTTGGATCTTACTGAATCTTGTCCCCACCCCCGGCCTTCCCCAACAATTGAAATCTGAAATGATTTCCCTACCATCTAATCTATGTTGGTAAATATTTGAAAGATGTCTTTAATATCATAATAACCCCCAAATTACAGGTGAGAAATGAGATGAGATCATGCCACTGATTTCTATAATGTTATTATAACATCTTCAGCATTATTTTATATCTCATTATTTATTCATTCTAACATTTAGAAACAATAAATGTTCTTAATAGACCTGGAAACCAAAGGCCAAATATGAAAGCAGGTTATGGAAGATTAAATTACCCATTGTCTTCTCAAAAGCAAGCAAGCAGCAAGTTTATTTTATTACGGGCTTTCGCTTTACAGCATAATCAATCAAATTAGAGCACAGACATATTGACAATTTCCCATCCCTCCCCCAAGTAATTAAAGATAAATACAACTTCTTTCCCACCCCCAACAGAATACATTATAAAGTCTAACAAAGAATATTATCATTAGGAGTTGGAGATGGAGAGCTATTTCCTCACCATTACAATACCAAGCAGCTTGCCTAGTGTATCTAGTGGAGTAGCTGCAAATTCAGATGTGCAAGCACTCTCCATGATAGCCCTTATGGCCATTCCTACCCTGACAGCCAGAGAATCTGACAAGCACTGGTGCTCCATCCCTGCGTATCCCTCCACTACACCCCTGGCTGTATCACAAGGTAGAGGAACAAATATCCCTGGGTCTCTGGAGGGGAGCACCAGCTAGGGACTAGCTTGCTCTTTGCTCTCTTGCTCCAGACTTACTGGCACATTGCTGGCTCCTCTGCATCCTCTCCAGGACGGAAGTGGTGGAGGAGTATCAGCAGGGGCGGGACGATAATAGGGTGGATGGGTTCAAGGAACCCAAGCTGCCCAGCTCCTGGGAGCCACCTGACTCGACCCTCACTGTTGCCTGTTCCTCCTGAGCTAGATGCACAGACAGCACCGACCACGACTGGAAAATGAGCTCTGGAGGGTTCATGCAGTCCTTTCAGGGCTCTAGTCATGCCATCTTGCATGTGACATCACACACAAGGGGGAGTGACCAGAGCCTGGGAGGAGCTCTGCAAGGTTTCTGGAGCTCATTCCCAGCTGATCCTTTGGTACAAGATGCTTGTTTTCTCTCTCCTTTCTCTCCTTCAAGGGAGATAAAATTAAAAACAAGCATCCAGCAACAAAGTGTCAACTGGGAATGAGTTTCATGTGGTGACACTGGAAGCAGTGTTGCTGGTGTCTGCTCTATGGGCACACACATGTGCCCACCCCACCCCCACCACACACACAACCCAACCCAAGGAAGGGGTAACACAGGCCTCCAATCCTGAGTGCCATGTACCCATTCCTCCTCTCCTATTAACTGGCTCACCATCATGTCCTTATCGTTCTTCTGCAGCAAAGATGTGGGCAGGTGGTGGTGGGTGAGCAAAGGCAAATAAATTGGGTAGCCCAGAGGGGCTTATCTTCACTTTTTGTCCTGGGGCCTACTCCAGCCTTGCTACCCCTGTGCTACTGTATGTAACATCAGGATAGTTGTTTGTTTGTTTGTTTATCTATCATATTTCTGTGCCGCCTGATAGGTACATCTCTAGGCGGTGTACAAAATATAATATTTAAAAGTCACAAATTAAAATACATGACATTAAAAATTATAGAATAAAATAGATATTAAAACAAGGTTTTGAATTATTAAAATTAATTCTAATTAATATTAATATGCAGTTTTTACATTGGCAATTAAGTGCACATGTTGCTTGTTCTGACTACTGTGGCAGCACCTCTTGTCCTAACTATTAGGTGGAGTACCAGCTCTCTAACTGTGGCACTTTGTGGAGGCTGAATTGGGAGGCTTGATCTGGATGGGGAAAGAGGGATAGGGTGTGGATAGTTTTGTCTTGCAGCAGGGGTTTGGGATTGGCACTGATCGGCTTTGGGTCTCTTCCATCTATATTATTAGAGAAAAATTAGGAGCAGTTCAAGCAAATGTGAAATGTTAAGCCTTGGGGAATCTAATGTATCATTGCATTGTTTTGCAAAAAGGCTAAAATACATTAAATACTGCCTACTGTGTTTCAGAATGCCCCAGAAACCACTATTTCCTCTATATTCTTTAACAAGTGATGTCCTTACAAGGGCAGCTTTATTATTGGGAAACTAGATAGTATTGCCTTGATCCCCTAATTAAACTCAGCTTCATCTCCTCATAATGGCTGATGGTGGTGAATGCACTGGTGTTTAACTGCAAATAGGCACGTTTATTTCAGTTATCCACTCCATAGTCTGGATAAATACCATCAAGGTAGCCTTGAGGTATTTTCAAGCTTCATTTTGTAAACCTATTATATGAGTAGTGTGTGAAGAAATCTAAATCTGAAGCATCGCTGGACTTGTGATTGAAAAAGTGGTTGACAAATTTATCCATTTCTTGTTAGCATGATTAAATGAATGGGCCCAGTCATGGGAGGCTTGGGAGAGGAAATGATGTGAAAAAAATGGCTATATCCTAAACAGTCTTTTAAAACTAGCATTTTTATTTTCAAAGACTCTTTACTATATAGCAGCCATAGCCCTTTTGCTGGATGGAAAACAAGTAATCAGAAGGCCCTGGTTCATGTACTATAGGCGCTGTAATACCCCACATGTAAGGAAACCTCTAACAGCCATTCCCTGTACACTGTTCAGTGGCAGCAGCCAGGGAACTGCAGCACACATACAGTATATGCAAGGGGGTGCAAATAAAAATCATAGCTCTAGACCTACTTTTGGCACAATCAAGAGCTTTAACACACAGTGGGATTTTACTGTTGATAAGCAGACCATAGGAACATAGGAAACTGCCATATACTGAGTCAGACTATCTAGCTCAGTATTGTCTTCACAGACTGGGAGCGGTTTTTCCAAGGTTGCAGGCAGGAATCTCTCTCAGCCCTATCTTGGAGAAGCCAGGGAGGGAACTTGAAACCTTCTGCTGTTCCCAGAGTGGCTTCATCCCCTGGGGGGAATATCCTGCAGTGCTCACACATCAAGTCTCCCATTCATATGCAACCAGGACAGAACCTGCTTAGTTAAGGAGACAAGTCATGAATGCTACCACAAGACCAGCTCTCCTCTCCGAATTGACCCCAAATTCATAGCAGAGCTTTGGTGGTTAGAAAGCCAGGGACCCTTAGGAATAAGAATGAGGATGTAGAATAAATATATCCCGGGTCTACCATTTTGGTTGTTTCTCTGAATACAATGACAAACAGAATACTATTGTATTTATTGGAATCCAGGAATAGATTTTTCCACGTTTTTTGATATTAGAAAGCAGAAAGTCGTCTTAAATTTGGAGTCCTGTCCCTTTAAAGTAAATGCAGGTCTAACCTATATTTAAGCTCTACTTTTGAAGGGGGTCATCTTAAATTCAGAGTTGTCTTCAATTCAGGTAAATACAGTATCATTATTTCTAGAACTTTCTTTGGCCTTCAGCTTAAGTCATGGGATGGACAGGCTTGTGATGAATCCACAGCACTTTAAAATCCTGGCATGGATCAAGGAATGGCTTAATCAAAAACATGGCAATCTTTTCTCCAATTAAACATTTTATCTCATGTGGTGAGTACAGATATGCAGCTCTTCGAGAATGCCCCTTTAACAGAGGTCTCATGATTTCCACGCAGAGGAATTTAAACATAATGTTACTTATAGAGCATGAATGTAGATGAATGCAAGCTTGAACTGCTTCACTGAACTCTGGAGCAGCTGGGTTACAATCTTTAACACCTAAGCAACAAGACGAACATAAGGCTGAAATTATTTGCCATTTTGATTTGCTGTTCACAATTTGTGTTGGCAATCTGAATTTGAATTCCCATCTCCTTGATTATATTAAAAGTGTGATTAGCTACAGTATTTGTTCACAAGATTTTCAGTATATAAATGACTTTAAACAATTTTTGTTGATCTTATTTGTAATTTTCAAACATTTTAGTATTGTTTAATAGAAATACATATTTATAAGCTTGTACAGTATGTGATACCAAAAGCATGTTTTACTCTGTATTGTATATTTTTCTGTTTACCATAAGGACCACTTCCTCCTATATGGACAACCAGCCCAATATACTCCATTTGATATCTCAGACTCTGTTCCATGTCCTTTTGCCAGCTGAACTGCAGTGAATTGCTACAATAAGTAAAGCCTTTTAAGTTGTGGTTCTAATTTCATTTATTTTAAATTTTTCTACTCTCTTTTCTACCCTGCTCTTCCAAAACATTGTTGCTCAGAGTAGCTTACAATAAAAGCAACAATGAAACATAATTTAAATCAACTAATAAAATACACAATTTAACCAACAGCAACAGAAATTAAAACCAATAACAAAGGCAAAAAAAATTCCACTGGAAAATATGAATACAAATATGACAAATATTTATATACAGCTTTTCAACAAAAGTTCCCAAAGCAGTTTACATAGATATAAATACATTTTAAAAAACATCTTCCTGTCCACAAAGGGCTCACAATCTATAAAAGACTCATAAGATAGACACCAGCAACAGCCATTGGAGGGATACTGTGCTGAGGATGGGTAGTGGTAATGGATTAAAAATTAGATTTAAAATGCCTCTTGGACTAACTGCGTTTTGAAGAACGGGACACATTCCAAAGTGGAGCATCTTGCTCATTCAAGTCCATCATGGAATGTATTTCAGTGGGTAAAAATCCTTCCTCCACCATCTGGACACCTTTGTTTTGTTGTGTTTTTGGTTAATCCATTCCTTCGCCCAGGCCAGCTTTTGAATGGTGTTTTAGTTACTTTTAGTCCAGTCCTGGAGTAGAGGCAGGGCCTACAAACAACCAGCAGCAAGAGGATTGAAGGTAGTCTGAACTTGCCTCTGTGTAAATAAGATATCTTTCATTAAACCATTAATATTCCTGATTCTACTGCACTGCCTTGTGCTTGTATGCTACAACTCTTCCCTCTGGATTCTACACTTTGGAGTTGGTGCCATACTGCTGCTGGTGACAAGGCAGTGGGCATTATATTCCCTGTTTTCCTTGACTTCTATGTATGTTTTACTATATATGCTAATGTCTTGGTTTCTTGTTTGGTTATTTTTAGCCTACTTTCCAAAGCAAAGAATAGCCCAATTCAGACATCATGTTGCACAAAAGTACAGATTGTGTATTGTGTTGTGAATGACTGCACCTGTATCTATTATATCTATTATATTAATTTTCCTGAGTGTGCCTCGGAATGTGCGTCCCGGAGCCCAGCTGATTGGCTGGACGGCGGACGCGCCTGATTACCTGAGGTGCACCCAGGAGGATTGGTTGCCGTGGCGGCGGCCTGGCCATGGAGACCAGAGGTGGCGGGCCTGGCCCAGTCGTGGAGGCAAGGCCCAGAAGGGGGGGAAGAAAGTGGGGGGAGAGAAGTGGCAGTGGGGAGGAGAGGTGGCTGGGCCTGGAAGCAGAGACTGGGGCAGAAGTGGGGGGAGAGGTAACCGCCAGCCCCAAAGAGCGCACAGATGCTCTGTGCGGGGTTGGCTAGTTCATTTTAAAAGGGAACCTGGATACAGGCCCTTCCAATGCATTGTACAGATAGGAAGTGTACTTCTGTTCCTGCATTCAGCATGAGATTGTGCTTATGATCAGCCAAAACTGGGCTAAGGAAGCCAAGTCTGGTCTTAGCTGCTCATAAGAACAGTCAGGATCACACTCAGTCCTGGCAGCGCTTTGGTGGCAAACCCACCTACTATGCAGCCACCCTCTTAAGACACCTGCTTAAACTCCATTTCCCTGTTCATGTGCAGTGCTGGCTGCTTTTAACTGGTGCTGCAACATGGTTAGCTGGCACTTGCGCTGTGCATTATGGGAGTTCCAGGCAATGTATCCTGGCCCCCAAATCTCTGTGCTTCCAGAGGAGGCAGCTGTACATCTGAGCATGCAATCTCCACGCCCAAACCCAGAGCAACAATCGTCTGCAGGGAGGTTAGCTTTTCATGCCTTCCTCCCTGTGCACCCTCAAGCCTTTTCTCACTGTTCAATATGTGAATGACATATTGAGTGTACAGATCTCATGACGGATTGAGTGAACATATCTGTGTGTACAGATCTGTACCTGTGTACACTGTATATTTGTTGTATGTGTGTTGAACATAGCATGTGAATGGCCCTCATGCGTCTGTCTGTGTTTCCCTCTAATGATTTTTGCACTTACACTCAAATGCAAGTCAAAATCACAGCATATGAGGGGGTTATAGGGGGATCCTGATATATATAAATGTGTGTGTGTGAATATAAGATCTGTCATGTTGTTTCAAGATGGCAGCCACTCAAAGTATAGGCAGCATCCCTTTGTTATTCATGTGCTGACAGTCAGATGCTAACCAAATTCAGGGAGGCATCAAGGAGGGTCTTAGGTAAGGGTCACTATGTGAAAAAACATGGAAAGTCATCTCCATTAGTTCTACCTAGAGCTTCTTGTTTATCCCCTGCCGTGCTATTCTTTGTGCATTATTTGATTGCGTATTAATTTTAAACATTTTTATGTTATATGGTCTTTTTATAGTTACTAGCCATGTTGATTTCTTTCTCAAGGTAAAGCAGGGTTATATTTTACGAAACAAATAAACACAAGCTGCTTTGAAAACTCCCTTCTGTTTTAGAAGTAATTTAGCAAGTGGCATGGAAGATGGAGCAGATTGCTATTTCAGCAACAGATAGGATTGCCATGTCTCCTGAAACTCATACTCTGAGTCTCAGGTTCAAACTCTCTGAAATGTCCTGACTACTAATAGGCATGCTTATCATCCGAAGCACTTCTTCAAAAACAACTGTAGAAGGGCCTGATTCTGGAGGTATTTTATCATGCAGTGCACAGGGAGGAGGAATGTATCTCTCTTCATCATGTTGTTTTCTTGCATGATGAATCCAAGGCATCCTGATATACTGGCATGGATTGTTCCTTAAAAGGAACCACTTTATTTGTTGCAAATAGCAGATTCCAGGCAGATTTTGGACAGGAAAAAGGCACGGGGGGGGGAATCCCACTCCCTGTGCACCCTGCTCCGTGGGCTGCTTTTTGTCAAAGAGGTGGTTCCAGTATCCAGTCAGCACTTTTATGATAACATCTTGTTCGACCCTCAGGGATGGAAATTGTGAGCTTAAAAAGGTGCTCATAGAAGCTCAGATGATTAAACCTTGGAGCCGGAGGGATGAAGGATGACTCTGGTGAATCAGCCAGAACTTAGGTGAAACAGAGCACAGCAAACAGTTCAAGCCTAATAGGGTTATGTGGCTACTGTGGAGTCCAAACAGGATCCTCTTAATTCTGGCCCATTCTGGTTCCTTATGCTAACATTTTACTTGTATCCCTTAAGACCCTGGGAAGGATTAAAACTCTGATATTTCAAGTCAAATCCTGACAACCCTGTATCAAAAGCCATATCATTTTGGGCCCATTGGCCTAACTACATGGTCTTTGGATGCTGGTCCACAATTCCACTAATATTTCAGATTTAGATTTATTTATGCACTAATCTTGCAACAGGTTTACAAAATGAAGTTTGAAAGTACACCAGCCCCTTTTATTGTGTTTAGCCAGCTTTCGTAGTCAATATTTTATTTATTTAAGAACATTTATATCTTGCCTTTCCAATAATGTCAAAGCTCAAGATGGCTCACAGCATGGGTTAATCAGGTAAATATTATAAAAACTACAACATGATAAAAGTTTAAAACAGCCAAATATATCCTAAATCCAAATCAGTCCATATTACTTAAAGGCATAGCTAATTAACAGCCTGGTAAAGGTGATCGTCAGATCCAGATTCAAGCCAAACTGGGAAAACTGGTTCTGTGCACATCCCTATCTAAAAGGCACCTATTCCCCCATGGATATGCCCACCCATTAAGATCAGCTGGGGAGAGTCGTTTACACATCTCAACATCTTGGTTGCTGGTGATGCATGAGAGAGACTTCTCCATGATGACTCCCAAGATACAGAACTCCCTGCTTCAGAATATCCACTTGGCTCTGTCCACTTTTTGATGTTTATGTATGTATGTATGTATGAATGAATGAATGAATGAATGAAATGGTTCCCTGTCACCAAAGGGCTCACAATCTAAAAAAGAAACATAAGATAAACACCAGCAACAGACACTGGAGGGATGCTGTGCCGGGGATGGATAGGGCCAGTTGCTCTTCTCCCTGCTAAAGAAAGAGAATCACCACTTTAAAAAGGTGCCTCTTTGCTGAGTTGGCGGGGGACATTTTTATATAACTGGACCATTTACAATTATCTTTTCAAATCAAGTTAACTAGTCTCTTTAATTCTTAATGCACTTACAAAATTTCTCATTTGGAAAGAAAAGAAACCATGGATAAGTTGATTATCATATTAGTCTTAACCAACGATTCTAATCTTATAACCAAACCTTTCCCATCTAAACTTATAGAAACTCTCCTATATGACTTAAAAGTAGCTTAGATGTCTACACTTCTGCTTTGCTCCTGTACTTCAAGATATCCATCACTATCTATTGGAGATATTTAAGGTTAATATGCTCAGATTTCCATGTGCATAGCCCATTGATTTTGAATTCCGCTTGTAGCTGAACTTCTTTTAACTTTGCCAACTGATCTGGAGTAAATGCTTCTTTGCACAGGTCAGTAATTGGCAGGCAGTGGAACAAATTACTCTTTTTCAATATGGGCAGGAGGAGAGCAACGTGGCCAACCTTTTTAAAACATGTTCTGGCTTTGCCAGTGTCCTCTGGCCTGACCTACAAAAAGGTTGATCCTTCTCCTGAATTGGTAGTACTCATTCAAATTTCTTAAACTGTTACATGCAGTGCCAATTATGGTTTCTATAATGGATTATTTGCACCTTAGGTTTTACTAGTGGTGGGATCATAAAAGCAATATAACAGAAATGTAGAAACACCAAACAAGTAAAATCACTGGTGCATCATCCACCTTTGTCTTTGTTTTCAAAAAGATGAAATGCACTTCAATGCAGTGAGATGAAAAGTTATACTGGAATATACTGAAAAGTTAAGTAACATTCACCAAGAAACTGCAGTGCAGTTAAATATATTCTAAAGACGTGTGGCTCAGCAGAGTCCCCTATCATTATATATACACTGCATGGATTATGCTGCCACATCTATTCTGTGTGAGTCATTGATTCTTCATGGCAGTTAATATATATCTGTCATTTAAATATTGGCAGATTTGAAGTGCCTGGTGAAGACTACATAGATGCTTCAGAAGTAAAACTCAAGAACAGAACAGTTCATACAGAATTCAGTTATATCTAACTGTATGTTAAATGTGATACCTTGGTTTTCTAGAATGAACCTAATTCCATTTTCCTTAAGTTTGCACAGCAATGACTTCAAGTATAGTAGTTTTAAAAGACTTCAGGCATTTTATGCTTAGCAGGCACAAGATCAATATTTCCATTTCTATATCAGTTTAATATGCAATCCACTGCCTATGATATAATTTCAACAAAAGACTAACAAGACTCACAAGGGGGGAAATTCTATCCGTATGCGAATAATGACATGTCATGTAAAATACATTGGAATTGTATTTTGTGAAAAGCTTTAATAAAAATTAAGGCCAAGATCCTGATAGGACCTTAAACATTTGCAAAGCACATCATGGCTTTGTGCATGGGTACAGGTGGTGACTAGGTGTTAGTGCCCAAGATGCTCTTGCATCTTCTAGGATGATATTCCAAAGGGCTCCAATATATGGAGCGAGGCTTCAAAGGGTACAGGTGGCTGCTAAGAAGAAGGTGAACAACTTTATTTAGCAAATGAGGATGGAATCAGCACAGCACCTGTTGATATTCTGCTTGTACTTCAGCTATGTGACAGTCAGAATGTCAACACATACAGTTCCCATCTCCAATGCTGGGAGGAACTCCACCAACTGAATTTCTGCCTGCTATTCAGCTGTTAGAGGCAGGGCTCCAGGCATGGTAGAAGCAAGTTAGGCTCCAAATACAACAATTGCAGCTCAGAACTGATCCCTGGAAAGAACAAACAAAACAAAAGTGCTTAAAGGAAAATTTTATTTATTTATTGTTCAGTTTTCATAAACCTTTCATAAAGCATCCCAAGGAGAATTACAAAAGCTAAAACAAAATCAAACTCCATAAAAATTGCATTCAAAAACTTAAAATCAATTAAACAGTAAAAACCATGAAACAGAAAAAGAAAAAGAACAAGTTGTTCTAGTAAAAACTAACTAGCTGACTTTCCTTTCACTGTCTCTACATTTGGACTAACTAAATTTGGTGCAAATAGAGGTCAACAAGTTAAATCTCTTATGCCTCAAATGTTAATGTGTCCACCATCTTGGATCAGTGTGGATGTCATCATTACAAAGTGCACCATTGAGGTGTCCCTGTGTGTCACTCACTACAGATGTTCCACATTTGCTTCAAATCGGCTAGGCAGTCCTCAAGTTAGTGCACTTGCGCCTCAAAAGTTCATGCATCCACTAACTTGAATTGGGGTGGATGACATAATCACAATCTTTGCTGTTGAGGTGTCCCTACGTGTCCCGACAGCTGTAGCAAATTTGTTTCAAATTGGTAAGACTGTCAATAAGTTAGCTTACTTGCGCCTCAAAAGGTTTATGGTTCCTCCATCTTGAATCATGGTGGATGACATCATCACAAACTACACCACTGAGGTGTCCCTGTGTGTCACTCACTACAACTGTACCTAATTTGGTTCAAATCAGTTAGTTCACAAGTTAGCTTACTTTCGCCTCAAATGTTCACGTGGCCACCATATTGAATTAGAGTGAATGACATCATCACACATCATGCCATTAGAGCATCCCTATGTGTCACAAGTTTATGCGACTGCCATCTTGAACCAGTGTGGATGACATCATCACAAACTACGCTGTTGAGGTGTCCCTGTGTTTCACTAACTGCAACTGTACCTAATTTGGTTTAAATTGGTTAGACAGTCTACAAATTGGCCTGCTTGCACATCAGATGTTCTTGCACCTGCTTGCACCTCAGATGTTCACGGCTGCTATTGAGGTGTCCCTTTGTGTCCTTACAACTGTACCCAATTTGGTTCATATTGGTCTAGGCACTGTGAAGTTGATGAGGGGTGCACACGGACACACACACAGAATGCCGCATGATCTCATAAGCCTACTGGAAAGTAAGCTAAAAAAAACCAACCACCATTTAAAAAAAGACAAAAAGAAGCAGGAGAGTTGAGAGACTTGGCAATCTCTAAGGGGTAAAAGCCTGAACAAATAAAAAGGTCTTTGGTTGTTTTTTAAGTTGTGATAGATGACCACAACTCCTCCTCCCAAACCCTCAAGACGGGGCTGCTGAACTATCATGAAACCTGGAGGGCAACCTGGGAGAGACACACTCCATCAAGCTCATCCAACCAGGTCTCAGTTACACGTACCAGGTAAGCATGCTCATTCACAATTAAATCATGGCTGAGAAATGTTTTTGCATTTACTGACCTGGCATTCTACAGCAGGACCCTAATCCTTGAGGGAGAATTCTAGAACTCCCTGGAGCCGCAGGATGGGGAGAAGAGCCAGAAAAAGAAATATGCCTCATACCTAGACCGTTTCCCCCTGTAACAGCCTGCCCAACTCCCAGTGCCATATCTCCCTTTGTCCGCCACACAAGAAATAGCTGCCTCAAGACTACCCTCAGTCCCCTGCTCTTCCAGGCACATGCAAAACTCCATCTCCCGCAGTTTAAAAGGGCAGAGTTTTAAAAGTTGCCTCTAGGGGTGTGCATGGAACCAGCTCGTCCGGTTCAGTTTGAGTCCAAACCAGACCCGAACTGGGCCAGGCCAATTCAGTCCAGCACACCCTCTCCCCCGCCCCCCGCAGTTTGGTTTGGGTCCGGGTGGTTCGCAAACATTTTAAGGGGAATTTAAAAATAAAAAAATTTAAAGTATTCTCTCCGGGGGGGCGGATTCTCCAAGGTGGCAGCAGAGGTGGGGGGAATCCGCAGAGGTTCCCCCTCCCCTGCTGGCCTTTCCTCCTTCAAAAACAGCCCCGTTCAGCCATCCTTCAGCCAATTTGCGCCTTTCCCCCAGCACGGCGGCACAAGCGCAACAAATTCACAAATGGAGTTGCACTCAATTTGCACTATTTTTCTCTTGCAACTGTGCAAATGGTACGTTCCATCACCTGCGTAACATTGCACAGTAAGTCAGGTAGAGAGAAGAATGTGGGGTGGGGGCTCAAATAACATTCCACCCCCAGGCCTCACAAAATCTTCAAAAGATGCTGTGATTAAAATGATCTGGGTTCAAAACTAGAAAGCTCACACCATCAATTCCTCCCTCCCTTTCCCTTCTAGGTCTTGCTGTTGAGGGGAAAGCTAAGCAAAAGGAGCTATCAAAATCTGAACAGGACCAAATGCATTGCTGCTTGCTTCATCCTTACAGTGTTTGGCTTCAAATCAATGCCAAACTGAGCAAGAAGGGCCCAAATTGTCATGTTTCCTATTCATCCCAAACTGAATGCATGCTCCTAAGCAGTTCATCGGATCTAGCACTAGAGATAAACTCTCAGATTCTACCATAGCATAATCTCTGATACCAAGAGACTCTAGAGGTGTCCCTCATGGGTTGCACATTGCTTCACCAATTCCCCTTAAAATGCTACTACCTCTACCAATTGCTTGGGTCAGAACATAAGAACAGCTCTGCTGGATCAGGCCCAAGGCCTATCTAGTCCAGCATTGTGTTTCATGCTGTGGCCCACCAGATGCCTGTGAGAAGCTCACAGGCAAGATGTGAGGGCATGTCCTCTCTCCTGATGCTGCTTCCCTGCATCTGGTATTTAAAGGCATCTTGCCTCTGAGGCTAGAGGTGGCCCACAGCCAACAGACTAGTAGCCATTGATAGACCTGTCCTCCATGAATTTTTCTAAGCCCCTTTTAAAGCCATCCAAGCTGGTGGCCATCATCACATCCCATGACAAAGAACTCCATAGATCAATTATGTGCAGTGTGAAAAAGTATTTCCTTTTGTCAGTCCTACATTTCCTGGCCTTCAGTTTCATTGGGTGACCCCTGGTTCTAGTGTTGTGAAAGAGAGAGAGAAAATTCTCTCTGACCACTCTCTCCACTCCATGCATAATTTTATAGACCTCTATCATGTCTGCCCGCAGTCATCTTTTTTCTAAACTAAATAGCCCCAGGTGTGGTAGCCTTGCTTCGTAAGGAAGGTGCTCCAGGCCCCAGATCATCTTGTTTGCCCTCTTCTACACCTTTTCCAGTTCTACAATGTGCTTCTTGAGGTTCTTTGTACAGTTGGGCTGGCTTGTCCTTGGGTCACATATGAGAAAATGTTTAGAGTGAATAAGGTGTCAATATGTTCTCCCCAATGCATTTCAATTAAAAATCTTCATCACAGTCATTGAAGCAAACAATTTACAAGCTCTATTGCAAATAGGATCTGTTTGCTTTTACACACAGTCCATTATCTCATTGCCTTCAGCTGAATGGAATTGGTCGTTCCATGGCCATGAGTATAACAATGCATATAGAACTTCTTTCTAGAGGTATACAGTACATAGCACTGAGCTATTCATAGCACTAGAGGTATCCATAGCACCCGTATGGGTATCCATAGCACTGACTCCATGGGTTGCACTCTGCAATACTGCCTTGACTAGTTCTGCAACAGTTGTTCAATTATGCATGTGTATGTGTTATACATATATCTTCCTTTTACTTTCTATATTTACTTCTATAAAAGCTGTTCATAAAAAGAGGTTACAGAAACCCACTGACACTTCTTTGGATTTTTCAAAAATCAAAATATAAATCACTCTGACATACATGTCTGATTTACTTGCAATAAGAGACTGAAGGTGTCTTCTTTTTTATTGTTGTTTGGCATGAACAGACAGAGACCTAAAATTATTCATGTGAGGGATAGAGATATTTGATATTGACTTCAGACTTCCCTGGAAAATTGAAAGGATGATGAAAAAATAAATAGCCGTTTACAAAGAATATGATGTTTTGAATCTTGAAATCCGTTTTAAAAGAGGATCTTCACCTTAAACCCACTTAGAGTGATACTTGTAGTAATAGCACATCTAGTTTGTACCTGAAAGATAACTCTGCTCTTCACAAAGGATTTATCAATTATATCTTTCAAAAAAAAGTCAAGCGGATGAGAGCTCAGGCTCGTAAAACAGTTCTAAGCCTTTGCAAGTCTATGTAGAAATTGATTTTGTACTGTGGAGATATTACATCTTGCAAAATGCTGGGTAACTGCATCTGATAAGAAGTTCTTAGACAAGTAATTTTGAAACACTGTACTTGATTTGAATAGGCTAGAGGAAAATTCTCAGCTTCATCCTGATTCTTGCTATTTTTATTGCTGCTGCTTAATTTGTTCTAAAAGTCTGATCTTCTCTTCTGGAATTTAAGTAAACAATAAGTAACAAATTCAGTTCCAGTGCCACCCCCACCCTGAAGCAGGCGTTCCGAAGCAGGCGTTCTTCTGTAGCCACAAGCTGGCAATTTACTGCATATTTCAATAGTGCATGATTTTTCACAAATTTCATTAGCACACCATTGATTGCTCATTTTTCAGCACTCAAAACAATTTAACATAGTCTCTTTCATGCAGAGAATAACATATTCATATTATTTGATTTTTGATGAAACCAAATGACCCTTTAAATTTGCAATAGGGTTCTTTAATTTTGCATGAGTTTCTTCACTGCTGTTCATTTAATTTTCTGTTTCCATTAACCATCTGCAAGCATTTGACTCAACGACAATTATTCAGCTGTGCTACATCATGACTGACATATTTTATAAACGTTTAAAAGAAAAAGAGAGCCAGAAAAAAAAGGGGGGGGGACAAAAAAGTCACGGTTCAGAATCATGTATTTTCCATACAGCTGAGATGTCTGAATAGTAATTTTTGGTTCAATTGAAAATCTAGCTTAATTGCATTTTGTCTCCTTTTCTGATAAGCACTTCATGATGCTGATGATTGCTGAAGCTAAAAGCTGTTCACTTTGAAAAGTGAATGTTTTCCCACACTGGTGACCAGGGAGGCACTCTTTTTTTAAAAAAGGCCAAATTGATCACTTCTATTTGGCCATTTTCCCAAGTAAATTGCACTAAGGTTTTTCCCCCAGTCTGCCCTCCACATGGGGAAAAGAGAGAAGGAGCACCGAAACCCACTTGTCACTAACAGCTTAGATACTTCATCTTTGGAGAATTGTCTTTTTCAGCCAAACATGAATCTTCAGTAGGCCCACCCACAAGCTTGATCTACCACTGCCATGATACTCCCTCTGTTCCTCCTTGCCTCACGTTCTCTTAGCTCCTCCTTTTCCTTTCAAAATTAAGCTGTGTCACTCTCTGCCCTTCCTTTCCTTCATGGAGGAAAAGAAGGGTTGGAATAACACCACAGAAATGCATGCTGATTGGTCATCCCTGGGCACAAAAAGAAGAGGAGGCATAGCTACTTCCTGTCTGCCCCTGCCTGCCAGTTGACTGGCTGGCTAGCTGACCAATCTTCTCATCCGCCATTGCAGGTCCAGCAAGCTGCTGCCATGGGTACAACACAAACCTGTTCCTGTTTCTGTGTGTGGGCACCATTTTAGTCCACTTGCTGCCCTGTGGGGAAGAGCAGAGGAAGGGAAGGAAGGAAGGAAGGAAGGACAATGAGTATACTGTGTACACAGGTACAGATCTGCACGCAAGTACAGCCATTCACATGTTATGTTGAATGCAGGTAAAGAAGTTCAATTCCTATCTGTACCATGCATTTGAAAGGCCTGTATCCAGGTTCACTTTTTAAATTAACACAGGTATGTTCATTCACACAAACACATGTACGAGTGTACAGACATCTGTACACTTGCATGGCATAATGTCTGAATTGGGCTGTAGATGTTATTGTTACTTATTTTACTGAATTTGTTACTTATTTGTTACTTATTGCAATGTGCATGGATTTTAGGTATTTCTTTAAACCATTATTCTCTTAATCTGAAAAACAGAGCTTGCTGGAGAGATTGGCTGTACATGGTTTTGGAAACAATTTACAAAGAACTTGGTAAGTGGCAGAAACCAAAAGGAGAATCAGAATGACTGCTTAAATAACTGTATTGTCTAGCATGATAATTAAGCTTCCACAATATACAATCATATGTATGTATACCAGCCAACATTTCATCAATGAAATGCCGCAAATGGAGAGCAGATAATAAAGTGCATGCCGAGCACATTATTTCAGACAACCAAAGCTGGTGAGCCAAGTGGAAATACTGCAGGTTGAGGTCCTTATGCCTTTGTCCTTCAGTCCTGCTTTCCAAGCACAGTGAACACTTTGGCGGAGTGTAGAAATGCCACTGAATACATATATATCTTCATCCATATGGACTAGAAGTTTTTTGTAAAAAATGATGGTCAACTTAGAGTATGCATTGTAACAATAAAAGACCAATATTTTGGGCATGATCCAGCAGGCAATGAGCATGAAAAATGCTTCTACTGTCAAATACGGACTGAAGTCAAAGAAAAGTTATAGCTTTTAGATAGAAAATAAATTAGTTTGAGCTCGAACATACAGTATGCCTTTGGCCAGTCAGGCCTTAATGGGACTTTGGGAAACTCTTGCATTGACAAAGGCATAAGGACCTGAACTCAGAGTAATTTGGTTCTTTTAAATATGCTGCCGAAGCTTAATCTGAGTGTTGTCTAAGATATCAGTTTTACTGTGCTCATTTGGAGGCAATTCATGTATGCTTACTAAGAATGCTCAGTAATAAAGAGAGCATATGTCATAGTATGCATATTTCAGAGAAGAAAAATGAATCCCTCTACTCAAAATGACAAAACGTTCACTGACATCACATTAAGCAGTAGCTGTAAATGTAATGCTAATTTTGTCATATTTGTTTCACTCTTCTTTTTCTGAAGTTGGAAGGCTGAAAGCACAGAAATGTGCTTAATCCATAGTAGAACTCACAACACTGCTACTCCAAAGTGTGTGAAAGGCATATCTGATATATTGTAGACTGGTAACTAATGGGTGACCATAAGAAGTTATAATAAATAAATGAGTATAAAATATGTCCACAGTTATATGTGTAAGGATATGAAAAATTGCTTTCAAATCCTGGGGAAAATGAAGATATTTAATCAGTTTGATATTTGTCCTGGGGCATTGTATGTAATGTCCTTGCCAAACTCAAGCCCACATACTACATAATTATGAAATGTTCACCCTTAATTGCTACTAACCTTGAGTTACTGTTTATTCATTGATTTAAAATATGAATTCACCAGCTGTCTATATTGTATCTGATTGTATGACTCTCAGAAGCATATTCCTGCAAGCAGAAAAGTCTTCTGCAGTAAGAGGATAAAAGCAAAGATCGCTCCCACTTCCACTCTACTCATGCTCGACTACAGGAAGAGGCCTCACCACAGGTACGCTGAAGGCTCCCTGCACGTGTATAGCTCTCCTGCTCAACTACTGCTGTGCAGCTCGTGGGCCAATGCACAACACTTGTCATCAAAACCGTTATAAAAATCTGGAGAGATTTTCCTACTATCCTTTACCTGTGTGTCAGGCAGAAGTACTCTTCCCAATGAAACTTCCTTACCCCCACAAATAAGCAGGAAAATCGACAAAGTGTCTATGGCATTTTCTTGCTGACTTCCTCTTCTAAGATGCTAGCTTCCAGCATTTTTACCTAGTGCAGCCAATAGTTGATGTATGGTTTCCCACTGAACCTCCAGTAGATGTTGATTTGTTACTGTGCATAGCCATTGATATTAAGAATTCCCTTCTTGTAAAGGGACTGAAAAATGAAAGAGCTGATTTCCAGACCAAAGTCAGGACCATGAGCTTTTCTGGATTGCAATTACGGGTCTGTCAGATAAGCACCACAGAAGTCCTGTCCGCTGAACTGAGAGTGTTTGTGGCACCCTCTCTGTAGAGTCTGAAGGGACTAATTTATTTATTTATTTATTTACATAGTACATTTATATATTGCCCTATACAAAACGTCTCCGGGCAGTTCACAATATAAAAACCACTATAACATAAACATGATTAAAACAATTTAAAATACAATAAAAACTCTAAAAACTGAAACTTCAAAACTATAAACTAAAAGCCTGACTAAACAGGTATGTTTTTAGTTCCTTCTTAAAAACATTCAGAGAAGGGGAAACACTAATTTCATTTAATTCCCACTGATTGTGGGAACCGCCTCAATGACTCATTTAACATCTTGTCTAGTTTGAACCTGTCTGGCCAGTTGCCTGTAACCATCCCTTTGTTTTTGAAGAATGGCTCCCTGCTTCTTGCTGCTGCATCCTGCTCCATGCTGTTTATATCCTTCTCTAGATTCCCCAGTTCTGGATGGGGTTGCACCCCCCAGAAAGAGCAGGCACATAGTCTAGGAATATTTCTGGACCCAAACTCCTCCCTGATTTCTCAGGTTGAGGCAGAGGCCAGGAGTGCTTTCTATCAGCTTCAGGTAATTCTCCAGCTATGTCCATTTCTGGAAATAAATGACCTTAAAACAGCGGTGCATATGCTGGTAGCCTCCAGGCTGGTAGCCTCCAGGCTTGCAATGCACTCTACGATGGGCTGCCTTTGTATGCAGAAACTGCAGTTAGTATGGAATGCAGCAGCCAGGTTGTTCTCTGGGGCTGTCCGAAGAGATAATATTACACCCATTTTGAAAGAATTACACTGGCTGTCAATAGGTTTCCAGGCAAAATACAAAGTGCTGGTCATTATCTATAAAACGGCTTAATGGCTTAACGGCTTGGGTCTGAGAGAATGCCTTCTTCATCGTCAACTGCATCTGGGGAGGTCCAGTTGTGGTTGCCACCAGCTCAATTGGTGGCAACTCAAAACCGGACCTTTTCTAGAGTTGCCCCAGCACTGAAGTGAGGTGCCAAACTCTGCTTTGCCTCACCCTTCTGGGGCTGGTCCTCCTTTCAAAACTTGCCCTTGCAAGTGGCAAGACGCTATGATGATAGCTTCCATAGGAAAGTAGGGACAGGGAGACAGAAGGCTTGCCCGAGCCTCCTCTTCTCTCCTTGATCTTCTTGGAAGCTTTATGAGGAGTGTGAGGAGATGCACTCCTCACAAAACATGCAAGGATCAGATTGGTCCCAATATGTTGCCGCAATGGTTATGGGGAGCGGGCTCTTGATCCCATTCTGATGCCCCAACAATTTGCTTACAGAAGCGATTATCTACCTCATCTTGTCAAAGGATCACCCCTGGTTTTTGCATTACTGTCTTTAAAAAAATAGCAATAGTAGGGCCCTGGTCGATCCAGGCTGTGTCCTAGGAGAGAGACTTTATCCCCAGAGTCCTAACAAAGTTGCTGTTTGTTCCAGATGGACAGCTGTCACTAGTGCCAATAACAGTTTCCCTTCCAAAAGGGAAATAGCAGTTTTAAGAAAGCTGTTTTCATTGGAACTGCACTGGGCAGGGGAAAGGGAAAGGAAATGATTAATCCATCCTCACTCAACATCAGAATCCAAATGCAGACCTGGATGCTTCTCAGCTGCTCATTTATTCATTCATTCATTATATTTGTATACTGTCTGATATGTGCATCTCTAGCTAGTGTGCACATCTCTATTTCTCTTTTAAAAAGAGAAAATCCAGATATCCTGGCCTAGTTTGATCCTCAGCTACTCAAAGACTGGCCAGAGAACCCAGGTATAGGAGGAGTTAATCTTATCTTTAGAGCTTGATAACACATGAAGGCTGCCTATTAAAAACAAAACAAAACACTTCTGATACAAAATCCATTAGCCATTTCTGCCATTTCTGAGACATTAAAGAGACATTAAATTAAGCCATTCCTGAGACATTAAAGAGTCCCATCCCTCCTTGTTATAGTTTGAGCATTATGCAGTTTTTTCAGTTATCTCATCTGGAAACACTTTTTAAAAAAAAATTGGCTGAAAATTAAGTTCAAACAAGCTATTTAGAATTATCACTCTATGTTGTGGATTCCCATCAATCCCATCGCAGATTGTGCTCTTGTATATATTCCTAACTGGCATTTAGATCCAGACACAATACTTGTATGAAAACTCCCATCAACACAACCCTTCTCTCTGGTGTGCAGAATTGTTGTTTTTAATTGGGCAGCAGTTAAAGCTTGTAATTCCCCACCTGCTGTCGGACAATCAGGGAACAGTTTTTACCAAATGATCTGCAGTTTGTGTAGACTTTTAATAACATTTCATTTGAATGCATGTAATGAAAATTCTACAGCCCTTTTTTAATATCCTGCCATTAAAAGAATTTTCATTGGCCACACATTTGATTAAATAGAAGGCATTTTAGCTTTTTTTTGGGGGGGGGTATACATTGATATTATTTCTTAAGAGTGTGGTCAGCACTCCTCAGACAATATGAATAGGAAGCAGTGCCTTTCAATACAACATTTCCAAATTGATTTATTCTTCCAAGTCAGAATAGAATTCAGTAGAGTTCATATCTTCTGCATCACATGAATCTGGTATGTGTTCATTGAGCTAAGGTGAAAATCAACAGAACTCTGTATTTTATGTGTTATAAATACATGGTGGGCTTCATGGAGAGAAAAGTTAAGGCCTTCAGCTGTGTGCTTGCCTGTGCTGCCTTTTAGTTGATGCCTGTTTTGTTTTTATAAAAAGGCTTTCCTAAGATCAATAAGATATCATGTGAGGATTTTGGGTAAGAACCAGTACTCGGTTTTCTGTACCTGATTGTGTCATATTTTTTATCTGAAAGGTTCATCAATGTGAAAGATTTCAACTTCGATTACTTCATTGTGCTCTGTCCAGAGTGTCTCTTCTTGAAGGCTCTAAAATAGCCTACAGGATCTAAAAAAGGAAAGAAAAAGAAAGAATCCACACCCAAGCAGTTTTCCATTGGCCAACCTGCAAGTGAGGGTGAGAACAGAACTTCCCATACCAGGTCTGGAAATAGCAAGTGGCCCAGGGAGCCAGAGAGCACCACCTCACTTGCCTGTGCCTGCCCACTGCTGCTCCTCCATCACTGCTGCAAGAAGGCCAGATGCTGGCATCAAGCTTCTCTGAAGAGACACTCTAGGCCAGCGCTCTACTGGATGCAATACATTTCCTTGAGGCTAGAAGAGCACTGGCATAAAGCATCTCTGCAGAGAACTGAGGCCAACACTCTACTGGCCTGAATATACTTTAACGCCGACGGTCTTTATTTATTTATTATTATTATTATTATTATTATTATTATTATTATTTTAAGGAAAAGTGGGAGGCTGGAGTAGAGGAAGAATATACTGCAGGAGGAAGTAGCCCCCTGCTGGGAAGAGAGGGAGAAGGGGGGAGAAGAAGGGAGGGACAGAAGGCAGGCAATGTGGCCTGCGGGAGGGGCCATGGAAATAGCTGCTTTGCATGAATTAGCAGCTCCATGTAACAATTTGGAGCAGAGAGATGGGAGTGTGGCAGGGGAAAAAACTGCTTAGGGTGCTTTGTGCATCAAAGTGAGTAGCAGCCCACTGTACTGTTGCCAGCAAAATGTGGGTGGGGAGCACAATTAACAGTGAACTGGGCCCAGGAAATCCAGTTGAGAATTACCACCTTCAGAAGGAAAGTAATCACAAAAGTCACATTTGCACATAACAGGGGACTGGAGTTGGAGGGACCTGCAGTTTCCTTACCATTATGTCTGAACCTATCCAGCTCTGGTTCCATCTGTAGGTTCCATCCAAAGGTCACACTGACAAGACTCCAACTTGAATCCTCGGTTTGTAGTGAGTTTCACTGCTCCTAACAAAGTGCCCAGGGAGCATCCTTTTGGTCCAAATGCAGCACTGAAGGCTGCATTCAGCTGAACTGGAGTTGAGGGAGGAATCTCCTCCCTCTCTCCCACCCTGATTGGCTGTGTGGCGTCCTTCAGGCAAGAAGGAAGCCTGCACAGCCAGCTTCCCTGCCTCTTTGCAGTCTCACTGACTGCAGAGAGGACCCTCTCCTGAACATCCAAATGTGGACAGGACAGTTGGGGGAGGGGGTGCGGAACCTCAGGTCCATTGGACCTGCGTTTCACATTACATGCAAATACAGCCAGAGAGAAGAGTGGATGCTGGCCAACTTTTTTCTCCTCTCTCTCTCTCTCTCTCTCTCTCTCTCTCTCTCTCTCTGAATTTTCCTAAGGAATTAAAGTAGAAGAAGTAGGAGAAATTAGAGTAAAATATAAAGAGTCAAGAAATAGAGGGAAAACCCAGAAACTTCCCTTGTCTGTCCACATTTGCACGTCACACAAAACCAGATTTGAAGGGGCCTCCAATTGAAATTTCTGATCATTCAAATGTGTGCAATCACAATTAGGATGGTAAATGGACCTACATTTTCCCTCTCCAAGCTTTGATTTGTACCTTCATTTTGTAGTAAATTTCACTACCTTTACCTCTGGTTTTACCTCCCTTGCTCAAGCTGCAATTGGCTGCCAGGTCAGTCCTTCAGTCAAGAAGGAAACCCTCGCAGCCAGTTCCCCCTCCTCTCTTCAGTCTCATTAACTGCAGAGAGATTGCTCTCCATTATATCTGAATTTGGATGGGAGAGCAGGGCAGGGAGGAGCGGAACTGCGGCTCCATTGGACCCACAGTTCCATGTTATGTGCAAATGCGACCTCTGTCTATGTGATCACATTGTGATCCAGCTTTCTCTTCCAGTAGGTGCCAAACTTCAACATGTAAAGGCCCTGTTGATTTCTCATTTTCTTGAACATAATATGTGCCTTTGCAGTTTTTACTTAAAATGTGTTAGTTGAACAGGAATGTGCACTAGACCTTTTAGGGACCATAAAGCAATCATTTGGTGAAAGAACATTAAGATAAGTTCAGCTCTGAGCCTTCAAATGCAGGGCTTCAAATCTACTCCATCTCAGTAATTTCCATATTAAAATGGATGTTGTCATACTTCTAAAAAATACCACAAAGTAACATCACCTTCAAATATGTATGCTTTAAAATGCTGGTCTTCCTCCCATCACTGGCTCTGCAAAGCCCACTGTTCTAGTCTTCCATATCTGGAAGGCAATATAGCCATTGTAGACACTTATGGAATATATTGGTAGTATCAACAAATAATTTTATTAAAAATAATTGTACTGCAAGCCTTCTATCACCACATAGACACGTGGGATTTTGCTTGCTCCTAAGTAGCACTGAATCAATTTCATTGATTTTATTAATATTGGCATGGTAATCATGGCAGATGGTTGTAGCAAGCCAATGGCAGAAGCCCATGGTTGTAGCAAGCCAATGGCAGAAGCCCTGGTGTTTCTGCTAGAGTTTCATGCCTCTCAGTTTGATCTTCCATCTATCTCATCTACTTATCCCTCTTGAAGTTTCTTCTATTTGTTTCTAGTTACTAGCAAAGCAGTACAGGGCCATAGCTAGGGAAGAGAGGGCCCATGTTTGCCTCTCTCTCTGGTGGCCCCTCAGAGTGAGGGAGATAATGAAGAAAATAAGGAAGGGTGGAGCTGGGGGGCCCTCAGGACCTGGGGCCCCCGGGTACTTTGAACCCCTTCACTCAATTAGAGCTACACCCCTGTAGCAGTATATGTTGTTTCTGGTATAATCCAGTAATTTTCACTTATGTTGGGGTTCCTCTTCTTAAAATGTAAAAAGTATCAATATGGTTATAGAACAGGCCCATAAAATATAAATCATGGAAGAGACAGACTTGCCAGTTTAATTCTGGCCTCCAAAAGCCAAGAAACAAAAGTCTTCCTATTAATAGTACATTGTCTGGGTTCAGTCTCTAGGATAGTGAAACTTTCACATGGTAGTATTATATAGACATATTATTTAACTTCCTATCACCTTTTAGAGCATGCCATACACCAGGTATTGGCAATGCCGGGGCTGCTCAACTTCGACCCTTCTGCAGATGTTGGCCTACAACTCTCATAATCCCTGGCTATTGGTTGCTGTGACTGGGGATTATGGGAGTTTGGAATTGTAGTGCAAAAGCAGCTGGGTAGGGCTCTTCTTGATCCATCTACTTTAGCTCACTACATGGACTGGGAGTTGCTCTCCAAAGTTTTAGGCAGGAGTCTTCCCTAGCCCTACTTGGAGATGCCAGGGACTGAACCTGGGACCTTCTTCATGAAAAATAGATGCTCTGCCACTGAGCTATGGCCTCATTTTCTGTAATGTTCATCCTTGGGAATGAATTGTCCATGTTGATGTTTTCAAAGTTACCACTGCCAAATGTATTGAGCTGCTCTTCTAGTTTCATGATGTTGGATCAGAATCATGTTGTACAGTATTGGCTTGACGCAAAGAGTTGCTGAGAAAGACAATAAATGTCTGGGATGTCTTTTACTGGCCGTTTTATCATTGCTGTGGCACAAAGTATTAAAATATATTGATGGTGTGTGAGTATTATGTTAGTGCTGCAGGCAAAAGAAACAGTGGTAAAAGTTTACAGAATTGCATTTTAATCTTGCATAAAGCGGCAAAGAGGGCAAATCAAATCTGTTTTTAAGGGAACTCAGAGTTGCTTCAGCTGTCATTGAAGACAATAGCTCTGTCTATACCACTCATCTTTGACTCTTACTTGAAGAGATCTTTATAGAAAATCATAGTAATAAGGGATATAAGCACAACACTTTCCAGAGTCTTTATACTTACAGAATTGCTCCATTTTGGATACAACCAAACTTTAATCTCCCAGAAAACAAATATTTCAAGACATTTCCAGAGTCTCCATTCTGAACCATATGTTTTGCAGTACTCAAAGTCAAAGTACATTATTAAGTAAATTTTGCTACTTCACATCCTGAAAATAATGTCATATAAATCTGCTGGAAACAGCTTCTGAAAAGAATTGTGGTGTTTCCTTTTTCTTCTTCACTGAACACTAGAAAATGCTTGTAACTCTTTCATATTCAATCATAAAAGAATTAAAACCTTTTAAAAAAACCCTTATAAACTATAAAGCACAACACGGTTGTTTACTGAAATTGTCTACAAGGGTTAAAAACTCTGAAAGAAATAAAAGCATCTTCAGTAACTAAGATGCAATGTTCTGATCAAACAAAGCATGCTGTTAGGACTAATCAAAATTCCAGCATGTTTTTTGAGACAATATGAGGCAAATATTTGGGAAAGCCTGTTGCATCATTTTGGAGACTAATTAAACACTTAGTCATGCTTATCATAAAATATGATCTTGTATATTACTGGGACATACTATGTTATTAAATATGTGGCCTATGCAGATAACATTTTAGAAGTAAACAGTTTATGGGTTGTTGTGAACTTACTAGTGCTTGCTAGTATTAAGGGCTGTTGTGGGAAACCAGACTGTACTTGGAGAGGAAGTTGCTCCATCAGCTGAAACCTGTCTTAAGTATTCACACCCATCTCGCTTCATCTCTAGGTCCACTGTCAGTTTTCACTAGGTTGTCATGAGTGTCAACCCTAAAAAAATGATAGCAGGAATTCTGTTATATTTCTCTGTCATGCATTTTTAAATTTTATTTTTAAAAAGTAGTTGTGCAGCAGGGATAAAATTGATACTTTGGGGATTAATCCTTACCCTATGTCATTTTCTTATTACATTTTACCTGAATATTTCCTCTTTAAGGGAAAATAGCAGCTTCAGAAGTTGAAAAAAATAATTTCAGGTCAAATCCAGAAAAACAAGTGCATCTTGAGGGTCTTGCTAAAAGCAACCAGAGATTTAAAAGCTCTTATTTTGACAGGGATCATATTCCAAAGCCCTGGAGCAGCCACAAAGAAGGCCTGGTCCTGATTTACCAGCAAATGAGCCAGTGGCAACTGTAACTGGACCTCCCCAGATGATCTTAATAGGTAGCAGGGTTCATGACAAAGAAGGTGCTCTTCTAAGTACTCTGGACCCAAGCCATTGAGGACTTTATGGGTAATAACCAGCACTTTGTATTTCACACAGAAACATATCGGTAGCCCATGCAATTCTTTTAAAATGGGTGTTATATGGTCCCTTCAGGTTATCCCAAAGACCAGTCTGGCTACTGCATTCTGTACCAGTTGTTGTTTCTGAACTACAGTATGTACAAAGGCAGTCCCATGTAGAGTGCATTACAGCAGTCGAGCCTGGAGGTTACCAGCATATTCACCACTGTCTGCATATGTGTGGGTGTTGTTGCTATTGCTTTTATTACTATTGCTATTATTTAGAATATTTATCTGCTGCTTTTCAGCAAAGAAGTTCTGAAAGCAGTTCACATAACCAAAGGAATGAGAAAATGGCCCCCTGTTCCAAAGAGGCTCAATATCTAAAAAGAAACCCAAGCTGTTCTGGAATGAATAGGGGCAGTTGATTATTCTTTTGCTGAACATAAGCGAGCCCTCACTTTAAATTGGTAACACTGTGGACCAGTTCAGATGTTCAAGGGTCCGACAGCAGCCCTACATGCGATAATGTTGGGACAACTGTGATAAATGTGCCTTTCCTGACATCACTCAAGGATGTGCTAATGCAATCACAGCACATCCTTTACTTGAATGATCATCCAAATTGCCCCTCTACCCATGCTACAAAACTCTGTTTAAACTAGCTCGCTGTTCTTTATTGTGCAGCAGCCTGCACAGACCCAAGTGGTGGCCCCTGGCTTGCCTCACCTCCTCCTCCTGTTGCCTGCTGTCTCTCTTTCTTCTGCCACTGCTATGGCCACCACTCCCCTCGTTGCTCTCTCTCTCTCTTCCAACGCTGTGGCCATGGTCACTGCCCTGGTTCACTCTCTCCCTTCTCCATGGAATGAGCCCTCTTGTTGGGACTACAGCCCCCGACCACCTCCTCCATGGAAGAAGCCCTCTCAGCGACTCCAATCCCAACGTTAAAAATAGGGAAGATAACTGAACTAGCTTCATACTGCAGTGGCAGAGAACTGCAGGCTATTTCCCCCCAAACCATCGATGCTGGTCAGCGAATGTTCCAAATAAACAATAAACCGTGTATAAATTTCTAAAAAGGAAATGTTATTATATGCCCCCTTCTTTGGCTGGAATTACATATTCATGTACTCATGGCCCTGGCTGGTCTTCTACAAACTCTAGAAGGCTATTCACATGAGCAGCAGAAACCAGGCAAGGGCAGCTGATCCTGTGTTAGGCTGCTCGTGTGCAGCGTCAGGATTGGGGCCAATCCCAGTGCTGCTACCTTTCCTAACCTTACTTTTGAACCCAGCTTTTAGTCAGGGTTAATCCCGGCACTGGGGTTGTGTGCATAGACGGGTTGAAGTCTGAGCATACACAGAGTTGGGCGCTAGAGTACGCAACTCCTGCGGGAATCCCCCAATGCCCCATGCTCATCATACGGTGCATTGTGGGATTCTCAGAGGCTGGGACAAGCCCTGGCCTCCAGTGATCTGCACTACATAGAGCACCACTGATCATGTGAGCTGTGATGACATGTCCACAAGCACACAATGGATCCTTGGGCGGGGGGGATGGAGGTGGAACCCAGACTCCCCTCACTCCACCACCTGCCCTGCCCTGAATACAGTAGCTGACATCCAGAGTGATGGAGTGCTTGTTGGAGGATGCTAGTTAGCTATGATTAGTCTGGAGCTAATTGTGCTATTGCCAGCAGCATAGGGAGGCTGGCGGCAGCCCGTGTGCGACGGCCACCATGACCCCCTGGCCCTGCTTGACATCAGATGCAGGAGCCCAGCTAGCCACACCCCCACTTCTGACATCAGACGCATGGTCTCCTTCACAAATGGGGCCATGAAGCCCCATTTGGAAGGGAGATTGGCCCACACTGCATTGGACAGCATGAGCCAGAGCATCTCTCCCTGCCCTAAGGCACATGCAGCCCCATTTGGGAGGGATATGGATCGGCCCCGCTCTGTTGGCAGCAAGACTAGGAGCGGCTATCCCTATCTTTAAGACAGGGAGAGTCACTCTGACCATGCTGCCAATGCAGCCCGGGCCAATTTCAGCTCCAAACGGGGGCAAGCGGCCCCATTTGGAACTGAAATAATGCCCCCCATGTCTGACGACAGATGCGGGGGGCCTGTCTGCAGCCTCGCTTGCGGCCCCTGATTGGTGGCGCCCCGGGTTCTTTGAAGCCGTTCGCATAATCATGGCTCCGCCTGCTCCTGGCTACTGCAAGTAAGTGTGTGGTTGTGAAATGGCTGTTTTGTGCTACTCCAAATAGGTGTGTGGTTGTGAAAGAGCTGTGCAAGTGTGGCACACCTCTTTGTGCTAGGCTCCTGTGGCACCTTAGCACAATAGTGCTCTTGTGAAGATCCTGTTTTTAGCACAACTCAGCTAAGTTCTTGCACTACATACATTTGCTCATTCCACAAGTGCTCAGTTGCTCTCAGTTTCAGCCACTGGCTTGTTTTCCATGGACGGACTTTGGACCAACAGAGTTGTTATAACAGTTTTGGGGCACAAACAAAAATCTACTACATTATCAGAAAGTGTCTTTCTTGGTAAGATTCAGCATAAACAATGATGCTGACCCAATTTATTTTCCATTGCAACTTGATTTCTAGGGAAATCTATTTTCTGTCAATTTTTTTTCTAATTTCTACATTCTTTCTCTGTATAAAAATGAGCTGAAGTCCCTAGGAGTCAGCAGGAAATCCAGCGTGTTCACTCCAATCATCATTGAGATGTTCCATTTTTAAATGTCACTTTATGACTTCTTTTCCTTTCTGCTTTGCTTTTGTTTTGACTGCCTTCTTACATGACAAGTGTTTTGATGGCAAAGACATTTGAGTAACAGGAAACTATAGAGCTGATTGCCATAAATTGCTTTTCTGCTTCTTTTACTGTCTTGTCTGACTTACTGCCTTGTGTGCTTGTGGACTATAAAATAATTGTTCTCATGCAATAAATGATAGCAAAACTCCTAAATGAGCATTGCAATGAATTTTATTTATTTATTTATTTATTTATTACATTTATAGACCGCACCATCCAAAGGCTCTGGGCAGTGCACAACAAGTTTAAAAAGACATAAAAACAAATACCTTTTAAAACACACTGCTTATAACAATATAAAAAACAATTTTAACACAATTCAAAACCATTTAAAACCAATTAAAATACTAAAAACAATTTAAAGACCTTGGAAGGCTCTCTTAAAGGCAAGCCTAAATTGCAGGGAGTGTATTCTATAGGCCTGGAGCAGCTACAGAGAAGGCCCAGTTCCAAGTCACCACCAGATGTACTGGTGGTAACTGGAGATGGACCTATCCATATGGCCTCAACATACAAAGGGGATCATACAGAAGAAGGCGCTCTCTAAGGTAGCCCGGACCCAAGCCATTCAGAGCTTTAAAGGTAATAGCCAGCACTTTGTATTTTGCCTGGAAACATATCAGCAGCCAGTGCAACTGTTTTTAAACAGGCATAATATGGTCTCTCTGGGTAACCCCAGAGACCAGTCTGGCTGCTGCATTTTGAACTAACTGAAGTTTCTTAACTACATAGAAAGGCAGCCCCACATAAAGTGCATTGCAATAGTTGAGGCTGGAGGTTACCAGCTGATGCACCACTGTTTTGAGACTGTTCTCTTCAAGGAATGGACACAGCTGTTGAATCAGCCAATGCTGATTGAAAGTGCTCCTGGCCATATCCCCCACCTGAGATACCAGGGTGATTTGCAATCTTAGCACAGGTAGATCTAACTCATCCATCAAACTCCGATCCCCCACAATGAGCACCTCTGTTTTTCTGTGATTCAACTTCAATTTGTTATCCCTCACCCAACCCATTACTCCCTGTAGGCAGTCATTTAGGGATTGAATACCATTTCATGATGATGATGATGATTATGATTGATGATGGACGATTGATGATGATAAGGAGAAATAGATGTGGGTGTCATCAGCATATTGATAACACCCTACACAAAATCTCATGATGACCTCACCCAGCGGTTTCATGTAGATGTTAAAAAGCATTGGTGATAGAATGCATCCCTGAGGGACTCCATATAATAGCTCCCATTTCGAAGAGCAACCATCACCTAGCTCCACCATCTGGAATCTGCCTGAGAGATAGGAGCGGAACCACTGCAAAGCAATGCCTCCTATCCCCAACTCCCCCAGGTGATCCAGAAGGATACCATGGTTGATGGTATTGAATGCCGCCAAGAGATCCAGAAGAACCAACAGAGTCACACTCCCTATGTTGATTCCCTGGTAAAGGTCATTCATCAGGTCATGGATGTCATCCACGGCAGACTCAACCCCATAGCGTGCTCTAAAGTCAGTTTGAAATGATAATCAGTTTCCTCCAAAACTGCCTGGAGCTGGTTAGCCACCACTCTCTCAATCACCTTGCCCAATCATGGCAGATTGGAGACCAGCCTATAACTATCCATCACTGAGGGATCTAGGGAAGGCTTCTTAAGAAGTGGTCTAATCATTGCCTCCTTCAAACAAGGAGGCATCCTACCCTCCCTAAGCCATATTAATCATATTAACTAGGCCTCTCCAACAATTTCCCTGCTAGAGAGAAGCAGCCAAGTCAGGCAAGGATCCAGAGAACAAGTGGTAGGCCGCACCACCCCAAGCAGCTTGCCCACGTCCTCAGGCATCACAGATTGAAACTGATCCAATCTAATACTGCAAGAGGAATTGCTGGACACCTCCTTAATAAACTCTGCAAAAGCAGTGGAGTCCAAGTCGGCCCGCCCTGAATACAAGAGATTTTGTCCACAAAGAACCCATTAAAAGTATCGACCAGAGCAAAGTCTCTGGGGACTGGTTTGAAATGGAAGGAGCCTGAATCAAACTCTGCTGAACACAAGCCTTCAGAAGCAATGTGTGCAGACCATAATTGTTATTTGCCACACGCACTACTTTCGCATAAACCTTCAACTGGGCTTTATGCTGTGTCCTGTTAATTTCAAGCTGAGTTCTCCTCCACTTGTGCTCCAGTCACCTACCTTGCTGTTTCAGACTTCACAACTCCTCTGTATACCAAGAGGCCACTTTTAAAGCAGGCCAGAAGGGATGCTTAGGAGCGATCATGTCTACTACAGTTCCCTATTCCAGGATACCACAAGAGCATTGACAGAATCACTGGAAGCACCAACACTGAAACCTTACAAGGCCTTTTGGAATCTTACTGGGTCCAGCAGCCTTCTCGGACAGACTATTTTAATAGGTCCACCGCCCCTGCAGTGGTGGGTCGTGGCTGTGAAACCAAACTTGGGTAGTGGTCCATCCATGACAATGAGGAAACCACAAGATTCCCCCACCCACGAAACACCCCCCTGATCCAAACAAAAGACCAAATTGAGTGTGCAACTGGCAACATGAACTGGTTCTGAAACTAATTGGGATGGGCCCATAGTTGTCATGGTTGTTATGAACTCTTGAGCCGCACCAGACCAGTCAGTACTAAAAGTCCAGGTGAGTCCAACACCAACTCTGTCAGCTCAGTTAGGGAGTCAGTTGGACAGCGGGGTGGATGGTACACCAACAGAATCCCCAATCTATCCCTAGATCCCAGCCTCAAAAATACACACTCAATATAAGTCAACTGTCTCATAGGGGCCCTGGTAAGGGAAATGGCATTCTTATGGACCCACCCCCACCCACTTCCACTAGCATGCTCCACAACAGAGTAGACTGGTGGGAGAAGCTGGGCCCAAACTAGGCCACTCGTCTCCCCCATCCAGGTCTCAATTATACATGCTAGGTCAGCTCACTCACCCATTATCAAGTAATGGATGATTTTGGTCTTATTCTGATCGAACCTGGCATTGCAGAAGAGCATTAGGAGTTTGCATGGAACCAGCTGGCCGGACAGGCCTCAAACCGATCCGGGCCAGTTTGGTCTGGCCCCACATCGAAACCCCCCCCCCCATCCAATCCCGGACTGGGCCACGAATTGTCTTTATTTTTTAAAAAAAATTAAGGTATATTTCAAATACCTTTAGCCCCTTTGGGGGGCTTGCTGAGGCCACGGGGGGGGGGGTCCATGCGGGTTCCCTCTCCTCCTGCCATCCATCCTTATCACTGCCGCGGCCTCTGTATGAGTGCACAGCTGTCATTTTGGCGGCCGCCGCACATGCTCCAATGCCCTCTGCGAGGCTGAAAATGGTCAATTACCCAGCTGCGGTGGTGATAAGGACAGCCAGCGGGGGGAGAGGGGACCCGCATGGAGCCCCCCCCCCCGTGGCCTCAGCAAGCCCCCTGAAGGGGCTAACAGTATTTTAAATATACTTTAATTTTTAAAAAATAAAGAAAATTCGCAGACCGGACCCGGTGGTCCGGTTCCGGTCCGACGGAACCAGGGGTGGTGGTTCAGTTCAACCCCCGAACCAGACCGCTGGACCGGTCCACACATCCCTAAAGAGCAAGGCCAGGTTCTGTGGGTAGTTCGATAGCTATTGTTCATGTTTATTAAAGCTCCTGGTGTCTAAGTTTTAAAATTTTCATTTTGTGAAATACAAGGAAGGACCACATTACACAGAGTGTTAAATCTGATGGGGTTAACAAGGAAATGGATCAGAAGTGGTCCTTTTACATAAATAAATCTGCTGTGAGGGAGGAAGAAAATCCTACCTGGGACTGGCATACAGCAAGGGAGTTTCATATTTCCTTCCATGTCATTTCTGCAATGACAATTGTTTTCCTGAAGTAGCTGTTTGTCACAGAAGTGGTTTGCCACAAGAAAATGAGGAAAGAGCAGAAAAGGACTGGAATTCCTGTCAGGGGTTTAGTGAGGGTCCCGGTAGGACCCTGCAATGGTCCCACTGGGGATCATTGCCCTGCACTGTATTGCCAGTGCAGGGCAATGGATATGTGGTGGCCCCTTACCATCTCCAGTTTGGTCGAGTGCTTTCTCCACTGACTGGATGCTTCTTTTTTGTCCCTCATTAATTGTATAGGAATTTGACACAACCCAGAACATGGAATTGGTGATATGGAATTCCCAACATCTTTTCTTGCCATAACATCAGTCATAGGAAGAAGCAATTCGGATAAAGATTAAGTGTAGGGAAGATGGGTTATTTCATTTATTTTTATTTATTTAATTTATATACCATCTGACAGAAGGCTCTAGGCGGTTATCCTTTTGCTCTTCAAAGACGAGTCTATCAATAGCTTCTACTCTTGATGGCTACATACTAGTTCTAGGTTTAGAGGCAGCTTGATCTGCATACCAGTTGCCGAGGAACAATGCTGGGAAAGGAGTATGCCTTCATCTCCTACTGCACTGCCAGTTCCTACTTCATCTCCAATCCGGTTGGCCACTGTAGAAAACAAGACACTGGTCTGCACAGGAGGATCACTGTGGCCTGATCCAGGATGGCCCTTTTTATGAACCAACCATGATCTATTTCACAGGCACTCACTATTCCTTGTTACTTTTCAGTTAAGTCCTTCCCTGACACACCAAGTTATTTCAACTGCGGATACACCAAGAAAACAAAACGGTCAGTTTTTCACTAGTAAGCTTATTCACATGAGCAGCCTAACCCAAGCGATGGCAGCCCAGCCTGGGTAGGACTGCTCTTGTGCAGCGCTGGGATCGATCCCAATCCTGGTCTCTTTGGTATTTTCCCAATTACAAGCTGCAACAGTTTTGCAATGTATCTGCTAAGTGTGCTTCTGTATTGCCTGTGTTTCGACATTGTAGTCACTGCACTGTCAGCAAGGTGCCGTTCATATTTCCAATGCCTTGTTTTGGGTTTTATTGTTGCATTGTGGTCCTATAACATTGTATATGCGTTGCAGGAAAGTAGCTGTGTTTTTCCATTGGAGGAGGCTTGCCCCATCGTTTATGCATTTATTAATTATTTTTATTTATTTAATACATTTCTATACCACCCAAAACGCAAGTTCTCTGGGCGGTTTACAAAACAATAAAAACAGCCAATAAAAGATTAAAACATTTCAACAATTAAAATTAAAGAGTTACAATTCTTAAAACACAATTAAAACACAATTAAAACAGTATCTAATTAAAAGCCTGTGTGAACAAATACGTCTTGACTAACCTTTAAAAAGTTGTAAGAGATGGGGAGGCTCTTATTTCGGCAGGAAGTGTGTTCCAAAGCCTTGGGGCAGCAATGGAGAAGGTTCATCCCTGAACAGCCACCAGACAAGCTGGAGGCAAGTGCAGACGCACCTCTCCAGATGATCTCAATTGGTGGTGTGGTTCATAGCAAAGAAGACGTTTTCTTAAATACCCAGAACCCAAGCTGTTTTGGGCTTTCTAGGTTATAACGAAAACCTTGTAATCTGCCCAGAAACTTACTGGCAGCCAGTGTAGATGTTTTAAGATAGGAGAGATATGGTCTCTCTGAGATGACCCAGAGACCAATCTGGCTGCCACATTCTGGACTGACTGCAGTTTCTGGACTATGTACAAAGGCAGCCCCACATAGAGCGCATTGCAGTAGTCAAGTCTGGAGGTGACCAGCGGATGTACTACTGTTCTGAGGTCATTTATCTCAAGAAATGGACGCAGCTGGTGTATCAACCGAAGCTGATAAAAGGCACCTCTGGCCACTGCCTCAACCTGGGATACCAGGGAGAGTTTTGTGTCCAGAAGCACCCCCAGACTGCGTACCTGTTCCTTCTGGGGAAGTGTGACCCCATCCAGAACAGACAGATCAAAATCATCTCCCGAGTTCCAACCCTGCACAATAAGTTCCTTTATCTTATCTGGATTCAGTCTCAGCTTGCTACCTCTCATCACGCCCATCACTGCCTCCAGGCAGGCATTTAGGGAGGTTACGCCTTCTCCTGATGATGTTGACATGGAGAAATAGATTTGGGTGTCATCAGCATACTGATAACAACCTGCACCAAATCTCCTGATGATCTCTCTCAGCAGTTTAATGTAGATGTTAACCAACATCGGAGACAATATGGAGCTCTGAGGGACACCATACCAAAGTTCAATTTTTGAAGAAAAACATTCCCTGACCCTCTCAGACGCTCCAGAAGGATACTATGGATGATAGTATCAAAAACCACTGAGAGGTCCATAAGAACCAAAAGAGTCACACTTCCTCCATCAATTCCCAATTGGAGATCATCCATCAGGCCGACCAAAGCAGTCTCCACCCCATAGCCCACCCGAAAGCTGGTCTGAAATGGGTCTACTCTAGATAATCAGTTTCATCCAAGACTGTCTGGAGTTGGGAGGCCACCACCCTCTCAATTGCCTTGCCCAGCCACGGAAGGTGGGGTATGACTGTGAGTTCAACGTTAACCAGATGGTGGTCTGTCCATAACAATGGGGAAATCACAGGAACACCACCATGGAACACCACCCTGATCAGACTGAAAGACTAGATCAAGCGTGTAACCTGCAATGTGCCTTGGTCCCGAGACCCTTTGGGATAGGCCCATAGTTGTCATGGCCGCTATGAACTCCTGAGCCACCCCAGACAAATTGGTCCCATAGTGGACATTGAAGTTGCCCAGCACCACAAGCCTGGGAGCCTCCAACGCCAAACCCGAGACCAAGTCCATCAGCAAAGTTAGGGACTCCCCTGAGCAGAGGGGTGATCAGTACACCAGGAGAAGACCCAGTCTATCCCTGGTCCCCAAACTTAGGAACACACATTCAATATGGTCAGACACTTCCACCGGGATCCTGGTCAGGGAAAGGTTATTCTTATAGATCACAGCCACTCCACCTCCCCGCCCACGTCCCTGCACCCGCTCCTCCACAGAATACCCTGGAGGGAGAAGCTGGGACCAGACAGGGCCACCAGCCTTCCCCAACCAAGTCTCTGTAATACATACCAGGTCTGCCCTCTCATCTAGAATCAAATCATGGATAGTTTCTGACTTATTCTGGACAGACCTGGCATTACAGAGGAGCAAGGTGAGAGTCTGTGGGAGGTTGGCACTGCTCCCCAAGATTAAAGAGCTGGCAGGGCAGCCAGAAGGGGAAACAATCCAAGACACATCTGAAATACCCAGGATCCAAGAACAACAACAGAAGCCAAAAAAAAATCACCAGGCCCTTGCCCTCATTGCCCCTCCCGAAGTGGCTCCCCCAAAGGGGCAACCCCCTTTGGTGTCACCCCTTCAGTGGTGACCCCACCAGTGGCAGGCCCGCCGCCACAGTACAGCAGTCCTTCTATAAGCCCAGAAAGATGGCTACTCTGAGCATCTGATCCTCAGGAACGGTTGATTCACCCCCTCTGGCCCCAATCCCACACAGACTCACCTGCAGGGCAGCCACAACCCCACAAGCTAGGGGACACCCAGACTGGCAAGCTGACAACAGCAGACAGGAACCACTCAAGCTGCCACCCCTGGGCAGCCACTGTCTCTGGGAAGCAGATGTTAAAACCTGCTCCTTCCTGCTTGTGTGGAGACTGTCCTACCAAACATTCCTCAGGCCACCAGCTCCAGACCCACTATGGGTTTCGTGCCTAACAGTATTTGAGGTGCCTAAAATAAAATAAGTATTATTCTAACATAGTAAAAATAAGCTTAAGAGTGGTGTGCATATTTTCCAGATATCTAGGCTGGTCATGAGAAAATGCAGTCTTTTTATTGTTATCTCTAGCAATATATAGCTATGTCAAAGCAAATGGATTTAAAAGTGAATTGCATTCAAGAGACAGGTTGGATTCAGGGTCAAGCTGTTGGGTTTTGAGAATTGAAAGTCTTTCAGACAGGCTCCTTAATCCAATGTGTGCTAAGTAACCTGACCTGCCTCTAATATTTTATATTTGTCAGAGAAAGTCACCTGGAACTAAAAATTCCACTCAGTAATTCTCTTGTCAGAGAGCAAGGATGAAATATATTAGTCCTCAAAAGTCTGTTTTGGTCTATATGTTTGGCAATGACATAGATTTCAATAACTTTCAGAAGCAATCTTCCATTGTCTGAACAAGCTGTCAGGCTGATCGGCACTGAATAAGCATGTTTACCTGTGATTTTGCGCAGGAAAAGGTGTCATTTTAAAGCAAAATGAGGATCCATGAGTCATGAAAAGGATTATTACTGTTCAAATAGTGTATCATAGGAATGGATCATCTAACTGGCAAGTTATTTTCTGCTTTTCAGACTGAGGAAAGGAGGTGATTTTCTATTATGAACAGCAAATTCTACATCATACTTAAGGAAGTGTCATGGCCAACAAATCAGTCAAGACACTTACCGTAATCTTACTATTTTTGAGTTGGTACAGGACCTCTTTTAACCACAGAAGAACAGTGAGTTTCTTCTTGTGCTTTATAGTACATCCTTTTCAAGTGGAATTAAATGGCTTTTGTGGAAAGCTGAAGACTTCCCAATGCCCATAATACATGCTGTTGTAAGTGGCATATATCTTCAAAGTGACACTAGCACTTAGTCAAGGATTTCATCATCTCATTTTCCTTCCTCTTAGTCATCTCATTTTCCTTCCTGTATCTTTTTAGAGATATGACAGATTCCGACTATATGTAAGTTGTAATAAACCAACAACAACAAATGTTGGAAACCCAGGCACTTGAAGCCTTTATGTTTGCAGCACCCTGCTAAGATATAATTAACTTGCTGGTATGTATGTTGTTTACCAAGAATGTAAGTTCAACATTAAAACAGAAGTGAATGCTGAAATATGGCATTAAAAGTCTCACACCAGAAACACCAATAGTTTTTGAGCTTGGTCTTTCCCCCACATTTTGAGATCCTCTCAATGATACCGTTAATTTGCAGGCTTTGATGTTTCTAACCCTTTATCTTGAAAAAATTACCTCAAAAATGTAGGAAAGCAATGCAAATTAATTTAAACAGCTCCTTCACTTGCAGATATTTTTGTGTCCTGAACAATGGAATTACAAGGATAAAGTCAACAGCAGCAAACTTCTCTATTAGCTCCATAGTGTGCAAAGCTATACCTCTTGAATTTCTGTTCTGCAAAGACTGACTGGCATGGGGCCTTCTACTGGGAAAAGAATTGGGGCAGAGGCGAGCAGGTAAGGAGCTCCTTACCTGCTCTTTTAAAGGCACCATCCCTTCAGTCAAGCCGGTTCGAACGCCGGCATGTGAGCCAGTACAGTGCTTCCTTTTGGAAGCACAAAATTGGCTCATTCCCATCCCTAACAGGAAGCTGCTGCATACTGAGTCGGACCATTGGACCGCATACTGAGTCGGACCATACTGAGTCGGACCATCTAGCTCAGTCTTGTCAATGTTTACAGTGACTAGCAATGGCTCTCCAGGGTTTCAGACATGAGTCTTCCCAGCCATAAGTGCAGATGCCGGGGATTGAACTTGGGACATCCTACATGCAAAACAGATGCTCTACCGCTGAGTTACAGTCCCATCAAAGTTGAATTGTAATGGGTCAATGCCCCCAAACTAATATCACAGTAAGCCAAGATATTTTCCCTCCCTCCCAAAACTTGGAAAATGCTTGTCTTTATCTACCCAAATCCCCAGTGTGGAAATCAATAGGGCTTGATTTCCCATCCCACCTATCTCGTCCCTGCATAACCGTACAGGATACCTCTCTGCTTTCTTCCCCTCAACTTCTACTGTTGCTGGAGCAGCAGCAACTAGGCATGTGGGTAGGTGAGATGAGGGGAGGGGGCTTGGATTATCATGGTTAGGAGAAAAGATGGAGGCTTGAGGAATTTTTAGCTGGCTGCACGTGAAAGAAGAGATTTTAAAGCTGTCTGCCTGAGAGAGGGTGCATTTGCATGTACCGTGAAACCAGAGGTTGCTGAACATGCGGTTAATTTTTGTAAGCATAAATTGCATTGCAGACATTCATCCAACCACAGCAAGCTCCAGTTAGAGGGTAGGGGAGCTACTGCCTCTTCCTTGTCAGCCAAGTCTACATTGCCAGACTGTAAGGTGTCAGAACATCTGTAGGGTGGCAGCCATTGGCCGTGATCTTCAAGGAAGCATGATTGTGCCTTTTCGAAAAGAATGGACCGTGGACCAACGAAATGGAAAGAGCATTTAAATCCATTTAAATGACATGCAAGCTCCTCTGACAGCAATTGCACTGCCGTCCTCATAGGAACATCGTACCAAAACAGTCTCACTCAAGCACAATTGCTGGCAACAAGGAGGGGCGATGCAGAGGGGCAATATTTTCCTGTTACTATGGGAAGGGATCATGCAGACTTCCTAGGAGGAAATATGTACGTGGGGGTGGGGTGGGCAAAGGATCCTGAAGTCTGGTCCACTGTGACCAAGGATGCTCTTGCGATGGCCAACTCCAGCAAAGCAGTTCAGGGACACCAAACTTTACTCATGCCCCTGTGTTGGCTTGCTGCCTGGGCCCTCATGTGAGGGTCAGTCCACTGGGGAGGACCAGAGGCTCCAAGACCTTCAGTTCTTTATTGGACTGCACTCTAATGAGTTAAGTCATCCAAATAAGAACAGCCCTGCTGGATCAGGCCCAAGGCCCATCTAGTCCAGCATCCTGTTTCACACACAGTGGTCCACCAGATGCCACTGGAAGCCTACAGGCAGGAGTTGAGCGCATGACCTATCTCCTGCTGTTACTCCCCCGCAACTGGTACTCAGAGGCATCTTGCCTTTGAGGCTAGAGGTGGTCTATAGCCTTCCGACTAGTAGCCGTTGATACACCTTTCCTCCATGAAGTTATCCAAACCCCTCTTAAAGCCATCCAGGTTGTTGGTTGTCACCACATCTTGTGGCAGAGAATGCCACAAGTTGATTGTGTGTTGTGTGAAAATATACTTTGGTTTGCTTGTTCTAAATTTCCTGGCAATCAATTTCATGGGATGACCCCTGATTCTAGTGTTATGTGAGAGGAAGAAGGATTTCTCTCTATCGACTTTCTCCACACCATGCATGATTTTATAGACCTCTATCATATCTCCCCAAAGTCATCTTTTTTCTAAACTAAATAGCCTCAGGTGTTGTAGCCTTGCCTCATAAGAAAGGTACTCTAGGCCCCTGGTAATCTTGATTGCTCTCTTCTGCATCTTTTCCAGTTCTACAATGTCCTTTTTTAGATGTGGTGACCAGAACTGTACACAGTAGTCCAGGTGTGGCTGTACCATAGTTTTGTACAAGGGCATTATAATATTAGCCATTTTATTTTCAATCCCCTTCCTAATGATCCCTAGCATGGAATTGGCCTTTGTCACAGCTGCTGCACATTGAGTCAACACTTTCAACAAGCTGTCCACCACTACCCCAAGATCCCTCTCCTTGTCAGTCACCAACAGCTCAGATCCCATCAACGTATACTTGAAGTTGGGGTTTTTCATCCTAATGTGCATCACTTTACACTTACAAACACTGAAGCACATTTGCCATTTTCTTGCCCACTCCCACAGTTTGGAGAGATCCTTTTGGAGTTCCTCACAATCCATTTTGGATTTCACTCCCTGAAAGAATTTGGTATCATCTGCAAATCTGGCCACCTCTGCAGGGGAATTTTTCAGATATTACTCTGAATTATATAAACAAAACAAAGTAGAGGATATAAAAATTGATAAATTCTTGAAGACACAAAATATTCCACAACTTACCAAGGATCATATAGAAATTATGAATGCACCGATATCAATAATGGAAATTATGGAAGTAATTAATCAAACTAAAGTTAATAAAGCACCCGGACCCGATGGCCTTCGTACTACAAAGTTTTTAAAGATCAATTATTACAGCCTTTGCAATGGATGATTAATGATATTCTGCAAAAAGGAAATATGCCGGAGTCTTGGAAGTATGCCAGCATTGCAGTAATTCCAAAACCGGATCAAGATCTAACGCAAGTCAAGAATTACAGGCCAATCTCACTGTTATGATTATAAACTTTTTGCTGCCATTTTGGCAAGGAGAATGAAGGTTGTACTAAGAGCTTTTATTCATCAAGCAGGTTTTTTTGCCAAAAAGGCAACTAAGAGACAATGTGAGAATAGTCCTGAATGTATTGGAGTATTATGAAAAACATAACGATAAACAGATAGCTATGATCTTTCTGGATGCTGAGAAAGCATTTGACAACGTCTCCTGGCAGTTTATGTGGAAGCTACCGGATGAAATGGGAGTTGGTAATAATTTTATTAGGGCCATTAAGACAATATATTCGGAGCAATATGCCAAAATTATTATAAATGGGGAACTATCAAATAATTGTAAAATACAAAAAGGAACTAGACAAGGTTGTCCACTTTCCTCATTACTTTTTATATTAGTTCTGGAAGTGCTTTGTAGAAGCATCAGAGAAGATGACCAAATACAAGGCCTGAAAGTAGGGAAACATGAGTATAAACTCAGAGCCTTTGTGGAAGATGTGGTGTTTTTTCTAGAAAATCCATTAGGGAAGATCGGAAGGCTCTTGGAAAAAATAGAACAATTTGGACAATTGGCCGAGTTTTATATTAATAAGAGTAAAACAAAGGTGCTGACAACAAATATGGACCAGAAATCCAATGACAGACTTTATGAAATAAGCAAATTGAAAGTGGAGAAGAAAATCAAATATTTGGGCTACTGGCTGACAAACTAAAACTCTTTGTTGTTTTCAGATAATTATATCAAAATAAGGAATACATTAAAATTGATTTGCAAAGATGGACTAGAATGAACTTATCTTTAATGGGAAGAATTTCAGTTGTGAAGATTAATGTTTTACCTAAAATGTTGTTTCTTTTTCAGACTATTCCTATAATTTATACGTTAACCTGTTTCAAGCAATGGCAAGAGGACATAACTAAATTTGTTTGGCAAGGGAAAAGACCAAGAATTAAATTAAAAAATTTAACAGATGCTAAAGAAAGAGGTGGTCTTACCCTGCCTGATCTAAGGTTGTATTTCGATGCTGTTTGTTTGACGTGGTGAAAGGAATGGATAACATCAAGAAATCCCAGAATACTTCCCTCTAAGAGGGATTCCCAGATGTTGTTGACTACAACTCCCAGAATCCCCAGCTGCAATGGCTTTTGCTTGGGGATTATGGGAGTTGTAGTCAACAACATCAGGAAATCCCAGGGAACACTGGATCCTACACAGACGTCTTTAGAAGAGATCTAATAATATCCTGCCCTCTCTCAGAGAAGCATGTATAATCTCTACTAGGCCTTCTACAACAATACCCCTGCCAGATAGTATCAGCCATGTTGGGCAAGGATCAAGAGAACAGGTGGTAGGCCAGACCATTCCAAGCAACTTGTCCACATTCTCAGGAGTCACAAAGTGAAACTGATCCCGGGTCATCACATAAGAGGAGCTGCTGGACACCTCCGCATCAGACACTGCAATAAATTGTGGGGTCTGAGTCTAGGTCGGCTGGAATATGAGAGATTTTGTCCACAAAAAACTCATTAAAAACTCATTTTAAAATTCCCTTTTTATTTCCCTTTCATCATAGGAAAGTCCATTTTTGTAGATATCTTGAATATGTACTTATTCTTTTTCTCACTTCTAATTTCCCAAGCCAATAACTTGCCTGGTTTGTTTGCAAATTCAAATGACTTTTGCTTCACATATTTTAAATTCCGTTCAATTTCATTTAATAACAACATAGAGAGCTGTTGCTGCAGCATTTTAATGAGAAGGCATAGCCATCCGAAATGCCTGCCTGGAGATAGTAATGGGCTGGATGAGGGATAACAACAGAAGCTTAATCAAGATAAGATGGAGGTACTTATTTTGTTCGAGGTTGGAACTCGGGAGATGGGAGTTGGAACTTCTGGATGGGATCACACTTCCCTGGATAGAACAGGTACGCAGTCTGAGGGTGCTTCTGGATCTCAACCTCTCTCTGGTTTCCCAGGTTGAGGTGGCGGAGGTGGCTTTTATGAGCTTCGGCTGATATGCCAACTCCATCCATTTTAGAATAAATGTCCTCAAAAAAGTGGCACATATGCTGGTAACCTCCAACTTGACTACTGCAATGTGTTATATGTGGGGCTGCCTCTCGTACATAGTCCGGAAACTGCAGTTGTTACAGAATGTGGCTGTCAGGTTGGTCTCTGGACCATCTCAGAGAGACCATATTACCCCTATATTGAAAGAGCTACACAGGTTGCCAATACGTTTCTGGGCAATTCTGAATGGGGATTGTTAAGGTTTCAGGGAACTGTCAACAAGTCCAGAGGTGGTCTTAGGGGGAAAATATCCATGCAATTCCTGAGCTTCTTTGATAAACTTCCCAGCCTAAATGGTCTATACTATTTACCAGGGGCATTAAACTGCTGGAGCAGCCAGATCAGGCCTGTGAAGGCCACCTGACTGGCTTGCATGAGGCTGGGATGAACCTCGCTGCTGCCACTGCCGCTCCCCCCACACATTGCTTCTGAAGAGATGGCACTTATACTTATTTCTATCAGACCAGCAGGTTTTCCCTCTTTCCCCCTGCCATCTCCACCAGTGCCAGTATTTTTCTCTCTCCCTGATACCAGTGTGGCATTGGAAGCTGCTGTGACTCCCCTCCCCTCCCTCACCTTCCTTGGGCATTTCAGTGCACAGAGCACTATCTTAGGAGAGGGAGACCTGAAGATAAAGAGGGGGGAAGAGGAGGATGAAGAAGAAGATGACAACAATGGCAAAAAGCAAAACAATACCACCAGAAGACAGTATGGGGCACTTCTTCTGGGGTTGGGGGAGGGAAGAGGGAAGAGAGAAAGAAGGAGAGGGAGAGGGAGGGAGAGAGGGAGACAGAGAGAGGAGGAGGAGGAAGAAGAAAGAAGAGTGAGTAGAGACGGGTAAAGGAGGAGAAAAGAGGTTCTGCTTTTCTTGGGACATGATGTTGCTTTGGAAGAATTGATCTGATTATTGAGTGTTAGACATTCCTTGAGAACATTAACAGTTAAAGTATGATGGTTATGTCCAGAATTTCTTTTTTATTATTATTCTCTGAGATATTCTGGTCTAAAAAGTAGTGCATTCAGCTAATTTCATTGGCAGGATTGTGTATGCAAAATCTGGCATCTGTAAGTCATCGGGAAGTATGATATCCAGAATTTCTTCCAAAAAACCTTAAATAAACAAACAAACAAACAAATAAAATATTCCCTGAGCATATTCTGGTTTAAAAGTAGTGCATTCAGCTAATTTAAATGGCAGGGTCAAGGAGTAAGAAAGGAAGAGAATGAGAGAAACAGGATGGAGGAGAAAGAGAAGCAGGAAGACAGAAGGTGGTGCGAGGTGGGCGTGAGACAAAGAAAGATAGCTCAAGTTTATGTGCGGCCCTGCAGAGGTGCATTGGAATAAAATCCAGTGCACCACCTTTTTGAGTTTGACACCCCTGCTTTGTATTGTTTTATATAGCATATACAAAGGCTTTTTAGACTTTATTATCACGCCCTCTAGTCACTGCTTGCTTGGTTTGCTTAATTTAGGGCAAGGCCAAACACTTTCTTCCCATAAGCCTCAATGTTAAATGCAAATAGGATGCTATACATAGCATAGGATATAATGCACAATGATACTTTCACATCACCAATCAAGCACATGGAAACTGAGGAGATAAGAAACCTCACTGTTACTTTTCCAGCTCAGAAATGGCGGTGGCGATGCATATAATGGATGCATTTTAAAATTAATTGTTACATATATTAGCCTTAATCAGAAATCCCCAAATCTCCAACCCAAGATAATAGTGAAACACATATTTAGAAAGAAACAAGAGAAAGGGTTCTTCCACATCAATGTGTACCTAGAAGAAAACAGTGCCTTTACACTGTCAACATCCCTTTCATGCACTAATATTTTTCTGTGACAATGGTGTCCCCACAGTATGTGCCTACAGTAATAAGGCAGTCAACTTTTTCCGAGGCTATCACAGCATTCAGGAGATAAACCCCTGTGTATTTTTTAATCTTAATAAAATAAAAATCTTTTGCTAACTCTTCCAAATGCTTCCATGTCATTTTAAAATATATTTTATAATTCTCTTCATCAGAGTCTGTGACAATGATATGCCTGATCAAAATGGGCTATTGGCGTTTTGTCTAATTACTTTTTCATTAGGATTTAACAGAGGAAAAAATCATATTGACTTATAGCTATGCTGGGATTACTTTTCTTCAAACACTCGTTACATACTTCATGTTAATTATGAAACTGTGCAAGGGAAGAAAGAGAGGGGGGAGGGGAGGGCAAACATGGCTACAACTGGGAAATGAGTCCTAAATCTGCCTGGCAAGTTCACACATTGAAAACCTAAAGCTTCAAAGGAATTTGCGAGTCTCACAAATCTAAGTGCAGAGGCATATCTAGGGAAAATAGCACCTAGGGCAAGCACTGAAATTACTCCCCCTGTCCAAACATCTGACACCCATCTTTCAGGTAACTTTACCATAATATCAGCTCAAAAATAGAAGTCAAGCTCATTAATCTTTTAATATTTCAAAAACTGTTTAGCAGTGGACATAGCCAGACCAAAAAATGCTGGAAAACTACAAAATTCAATATGCTAGGGTTAATGAAATATGTGGACGTGTACTTGGAAAACTAAACAGAAATGCCTGTCTAATTCTCTAACATGCATTGTAGCATCACTATTACATAAGTTTTAAAAATAAATGGAGAAATTTAGTTTTCCTAGATACTCTGAAAATAATTAAAGGATATGCAAAGTAAACTGTGTCACTGCTTGGAATATATTCTAGTATTTCAGAAAGACAGTTCAAATGAGAGAAAGAGAGCAAGAAACTCCCAGTGGGCCTTAATAGTAAGGAATTCACACTGATTCAAAGACAAACTCACCATTAATAGCCACATTATTAAGACATCACATTTAACTCACTTATCACAAGAAACAAAGTAAGAGCAAATGAATACAATCCTAGCTTATAAGCTTCAGCTCAGTATTCACAAGCCTTGATTCTCTGTACATAGTGCCAAACTAAATATGTGTGTGTGTATATATATATATATATATATAAAAACACCTGTAGCCCCTTTGGGGGGCTTCCTAAAGGCCATGGGGGGTCTGCAAAGGTTCCCCCTCCTCCCACTGGCCTCTAGGGCCTTGCAGGGACCATTTGAGCATGTGCAGTGGCCATTTTTAAAAATATATTTTTTTAAAGGCAGCTGAAAACAAAATGGCTGCGGCGCATGCTCAAATGGCCTCTACAAGGCCTGGCATGTCCTAGGGCCTCAAAGAGGCCATTTGAGCATGCATGGTGGCCATTTTGTTTTGTGCCCTGCCTGTCCTACCCTAGATATGCCCCTGCTAGGTTTGCATTTGAACCTCAGTCAAAATGAAGTCATTGTTCAGGTCAGGTTCTCCTCCTCCAGTCAGGCCTTATGAGGATCATAATAAGTTCTTTGCAGGGCTTGGTCCATTCTTGTACACCCACACATTCAGTCTGCCATTTTTAGAAGTTTTGAAATAAGTGGCCAAAGTGCTCTTTTCAAACATTCATTCTTTGTACATGAAGTCCCTCTAGTCAACTTTAGCTCTTCACTTCAAGCAATCCCTTTCTTTTCTGTCCATGTAACACAATTTCATTTGCTCCTTTTATTGAGAATAGAAGTTTTCAACACTGCTTCCCACACACCCTAAAACAATTCTTCATGATGCACTTAATGAGAAAATCCTGGCTCAGTCGTGAGCATAAGGGTACCACACAAATAAAATTGTCAGTATTTAGCAGTTTTAATTGTTCACCAGGTTTGGTGACTCCAGCAAACTGTTCATTCTACAGCTGTCTAAACTGAAAGGCACACCATTGGCCAAAGGAAATCAGTTTCCCATGGGTCTTGAAATGCATCACAGTCATTTACTTTAATTGCTAATTGTTAAGGGGAAAAATATGTATATTGATTGGGAAAAGTTCCTGACACACAGCTGACCTCGGCAATTGTCAGCTTTTACCCAACTTCTGTATGTCTGGTTGTTCCTTTAAGATTCTGAAGTATCAACTACGATAAATCAGAATTTATTTTGTTTAAGGAAAATATTGCCAGATAGCAACTGCCACTTAGGAAATTAAATTTAATTTCCCTTTGAGACTAATTAGCTGTTAGCATCTCAGTTCTCTTTATGCATGTAATTAATGTTTCTCATCAAATATTTCTTCACTGGATCTGAGCAAGATACTGTGGGCTTTGCCATCAAATATTATTCTTTGCTTTCATGGAAAACTTTAGTTGAAATAAATTGTTTGCTGTGTTATACCCCCCAGGAGTTTTCAATGCAAATGTAAGATAATATAAGGGGGAAATGGCCGAGCATCTATTTCACTGGAGTTGGCTTGTTTGGACCCTACATTTCTGATAATTGTCAACATTCGAAAGACCAGAGCAAGACTGGGAAATTGTAGCCAGACATAAAAAGTGAAAACAGAACTATAAGAAAGCATTCAAGGTGCCAATTCCATCAGTGTGCAGTCAAGTCACACACCACATCACTTAAGCATGAAAAGGCTCATATCAAGATGATTAAAGCTTATGCACATTGAAATGATGCAGAAACCCCCCGGAGTTATCGGTGCTATAAAGATCAGTTTGCTTCTGGGCTGAGTTACTATTCTGCCTTTTCTTTCTCCAAGCCTTTGTTATTCTTAGAGAAGTTTTTTCCCCCCAATTTCCACTTAAAGAATACAGTACAACCTCATTAATCCAGCTGATGTGAGAATGAGTGAAGGGTCATCAGTGATTAATAACAGCCATATAGGTGGATTGCCATGTTGTCAGCAGGTGTTGGTGTAATAATGCAGGCAAAAGGTAATTTCATTTCCAGGTGTTGGAAGAGGCCAGAATGAAGCTAAAACCCCACTGATATTTTTAATTGATTATTGTGAAGTTTGAAGGGGCTTTGGGACATAGAGGGGATGCCCATGTTTATAATGGAATGCACTCCCTGCTGAAATAAGAGCCTCTGCATTTCTGACTACTTTTTTAAAGTCCCTAAAGATCCATTTTTTCCACCCAAGCTTTTTAATTTGATTGTGGTTTTAAATTGTTTTGTTTTCAGTTCAATTTATTTTATGTTTTTGTAAACTGCCGAGAGATGGAAGTTTGGGGCAGTCTACAAATCTGAGAAACAAACAAACAAACAAACAAACAAACGACATTTTGCCTTCCTCTTCATTTTTAATATGTCTTCCCTCAAGATACCAGACACTCCTTAAGTTCACGAGCTAATCCATGTTGTTCACCATAATTCAGCTGTGGTGCATATAATGACCATAATTCAGGGTACTTAAGAGAGTGCCATCTTTGTCATGAATCTTGTTGCTGATAAAGATCATCTGGAAAGGTCTGGTTGTGGTTGCTGCCAGCTTGTCTGATGGCGACCCAGGACCGGGCCTTCTCTATGACTGCCTCAGGGCTCTGGAGTGTACTCCCTGTTGAAATTAGAGCATTTTATTTAGATGCTCTAAATTTTAAATTCTTAATATGTTTTTCTCTTCTGAGATTGTTTTTACCAGTTTTGTGCATTCTGGCTGTTTTTATATTGTGTTACATTTGCTATGTTTTTAGTTTCATATGCTGCTAGAGATGTCTATATCAGGCGGTATAGCAATTAGGGAGGTAGAATGAATTGAATTTTTTAAATTCAATTTGTGCCCAAATTGAATCACCAAATTTGTGCCAAATTGAATCACCCCTGATTTGTTTTGTGTATGAATATGTCCCCCCCCGAATCACCCCAGATTCAATTTTGATTTGATTCAGATTTGGATAAATTTGGATGACTTATAAAGCTCTTAGTGGCACCAAACCTGGGTGGTAGGTAGGTCTCCATGGGTGCAACCTACCACCCAAATTTCAAGGTAGTGGGGCACTTGGTTGATTTTAAATGGTTTTGTTTTTGTTTTTACTGGTTTTGTATATTTCCACCATAGGAAATAATGGAGATTCAAAGTCGCTGTATCCTAACCCTTACATGGATCCCCAGCTTTCATTAAAAAAAGAAGAAGCTAAGCTCTAGCTCTTGTAGAAGTGGAATTATGGAGCAAAACGTACAGTCACTATTTTTCAAGTGTTTGGATTCTTTGGTGTACAATAACTTTTCCCAATAATGAATCCCTATGAGGGTTCATTGCACACCTAGGAGGGATGAGTGAAGTACACCAGGACGTATACACTCAGTAGGGTCACCCAAAGCATATAGGTAATTCGAGCTGCCCAGCTAAAGCAAGCAGGCACCTATATTGGGCAGTAGCTATATAGGAAGCTGCTGGAGGTGGACGATTACTTCAGTGACAATGACAAAGGCATCATTTTTTTAATGCATGGGAGGAGGCAATGGTATACCACTCCTGTATTTTACCAAGAAAACCACATGGATTAATAAAATAGAATGATTGTTGATGTAGTGCTGGATGATGGGCCCCTCAGGTCAGATGGCACTCAACATGCTACTGAGGAAGAGCTGAGGATCTCTCAGAGTACCAAGGGACATCAACATCCAAAATACTCTAGAAGATATCTTCTACTTGCAAGAACTTCTAGTATGGGAAGATGAAGTTAGATCAGTACTCTGGTCATTACCAAGTTGGAAGGCTACATGAATGGATGGAATAGCTACAGAAATATGGCAGGCAACAGAAGAAGAATCAGTCAAGGCTCTATCCAAACGATGTCAGCAAATGGAGCACGACACAGTGGCCAACAAATTGGAAGAGGTCAGTCTCTTCTAACCCATACCAAAGAAAGGAGACTTAACAGATTTTGCAAACCATCACACAATATCCTTAATTTCACATGCTAGCAAAATAATGCTCAGGATCATCCAACACAGATTAGAGCCCTACATGGAAAGGGAAATGCCAGACATCCAAGCTGGTTTCAGAAAATGAGGAGCTTGGTAAAAAGAAAACTGAAAGGGAAAATCAGGATAGTCACTTCGCTCCAGAATACAGAAAGGAACACAAACTCTATCAGAAGAAATGCAAGGGGTCAATAAGGGAGGTGAAAAAGAGAGTTTGTGGAACATTTGGCTAAAAGCATTAAGGGAAATAACAAGAAACTGCTTTAAATACAGGAAATCTGCCAGGGAGGCAGTTGGACCATTAGATGATTAGGGAATAAAAGGTATTATTAAGAAGGGTATGGAGATTGCAGAAAAGTGCAAGAATTTGCATCTGTCTTTACTATATCAGTACAGTTTTTTGCATCTGTCTTTACAGTAGAGGACATTGAGTGCATACCTGTGCCTGAACCGAGCTTCTCGGGGACAGAGACTAAAGAACTGAGTCAAACAGAGGTGATGAGAGATGACATTCTAAACTGTCTGGAAAAATTAAAAATTAACACATTGCCCAAGTCAGATGGCATCCAGATGGCATCCACCCGAGAGTCCTTAAAGAACTCAAATGTGAAATTGTTGACCTCCTTGCTAAAATTTACTGGGAAGTTTACTGGGAAGGGCCACTGTATGAAAAAGGATGCTGGACTAGATAGGCCTTGGGACTGATCCAGCAGGGCTGTTCTTATGTTCTTTTAAAAAAAAAACAGTTAAGGAAAGAAATAAAACTACATCACATAAAATCATTGTGACTTACACATGTAGGACTTGGGCAATGGTACATTTAGAGATATCTCTATTGCTGATTATAGAGCAACATTCATGGCTGCAGTCCTATGTACACTACCTGCCAACTGCATTGAATGTACAATATTGACTTCTGAGTAAGCATGGAGACTACTGCAATGCGTGTAAATAAAGCGTAATGCTAAGTTAGTCAACTATATTCTGAGAAATGTACTTACTGCACTTAACTTTGGGTATGTTTTGGTGATAGACAATGGAACTACTTCTGCAATTTTTTTTTTGCTGTTAGTAAATGTATCAGAAACTAGCTTATTTACCCAGCTTAAATGAGTTATCCATTTGAAATATCAAGGGAAGTATATGCAAACAATATGCCATTATTTGCAGTGGACTTTTCCCCAAAGGCTGAAGCTTGTTTTCTGCATCATTTCTTTGGCTCTTATTATTTGCTCCTTTCAACAGAGACAATAGCATCCAATTGGATGGGGATGATATTATGTAAAACAATTGATTTTGAACAAAATATTGCATATATGGAGAAAACCAAGATGACCACCATGTTTATTTGTGATTGATATGACAATTTTTATAAACTAAGAAACAACTCTTTAAAATATAATTTTTACTAGGGTTGTGCTGACCGAAGCATTTGGTTAACATATTTTGATAGATTGAAAAGGCAAGAGGTGGGGTTTTTTTGGGGGTTTTTTAAAAAAAGAAAGAAATAAGAAATATGATTACATTATTTTAATGTATGTACTTACAAATATATGGGTGACATTAACGTCATAGAATATATGCTAGCTGCAGTGTGTTGAAAGGGGTAGGAAACTTTGAGTCATTTCTGGTTTTGTGAATCAGCTGAGTTTAGCTTCCACTAAAAGAAATTTCATCAACACATGAGTGAGTGCTAGAGGTTTGCAAGGTATTTTCCCTTTTTTCTCTTCCTTTTCCATTTAGTTCATTTAGTTCCTTTTCCATTTTAATTCATTTTATTTTCCATTTGTATACATTTTCCTTTTGTTTCATATCCCATTCATTCTGAAATCAAATGCACATAGTTAGTGGATGCATATGTGAAGTAGTTTCAAAACATGGTCACTGAATTGTAAATATGTTTACTGAAACATATTTGTTTCAGTATGTGAATATGTTTAAAAATATGTTTACTGAATAAAATATGTTTACTGAAACATACGCTATTTACTGGTGAAAATGAATTAGTGGATCAAGTGCTAACAACTTGCTTTCAAACACAGCAGATCCATCTTGATGCTATTAAACCTTACTTCTTACTTATTGAAGCTATTCTAACCATCACCAGAAAGTGGGCTAAGGGAGCCTAGCCCACTTCCTGTTAATCGTAGGAACCACTGGGCTCGCAGCCAAGCCCAGTGGTTCCAAGTCGGCTAGCCCGCCTAATTCCCCCTCCCATTAAATGAGGTTAACAGAGTAAGCACTCCATTAACCTGATTCTGCTTATGTGCCTCCACAGTGTGTGGTGACACATAAGTAGACCCCTGACCGGGAGGCTACAAACAGTGTTCACGCAGGGCATCCTGGGACTTCCAGGGGCCGAGCAGTCCCTGATCCCTGCAGCCCCCACTGGCTCCACGATGGAGCTGGTATTTGTGTGGGTGGCCAATCCGGCTGTCCAGGGCTCCACAGGTGATCATCTGTGGGCAGAGCGGGCCTAAGCCAGGGGTGTATCTAGGGTAGGGCAGGCAGGGCCCCTGGCCCCACTTGAAGGGGGTGCCATTTTTTTAAATGAAAAAAATTTTTTAATGGCCACCAAAAACAAAATGGCCACCATACATGCTCAAATGGCCTCTGAGAGACCCTAGCCCATGCCAGGCCTCACAGAGGCCATTTGAGCATGCACAGCAGCCATTTTGTTTTCAGCAGCCATTTTTAAAAAATATATATTTTTTTAAAAATGGCCACCGTACATGCTCAAATGGTCCCTGTGAGGCCCTAGGCCTTTCCAGGCCTGGCAGAGGCCATTTGATCATGCGTGGCGGCCTCCAAAATGGCCACCACGCCAATCTTTGCATGCTCAAACAGGCAGTGAATTAAGAGGGCGGTGAGGGGAGGGGAAACCTTTGCAGACTCCCCCCTTTAGGATGCCCCCCAAAGGGGCTACAGATTTTTTTAAAAATTATAAGAGACTGTACACATATTCAGTTTGGCGCTATGTACAGAGAATCAGGGCTTGTGGATACTGAGCTGAAGCTTATGAGCTTGGATTGTATTCATTTGCTCTTACTTTGTTTCTTGTGATAAGTGAGTTAAATGTGATGTCTTAATAATATGGCTATTAATGGCGAGTTTGTCTTTGAATCAGTGTGAAATCCTTAGTATTAAGGCTACTGGGAATTTCTTGCACTCTTTCTCTCATTTGAACTGTCTTTCTGAAAATACTAGAATATATTCCAAGCAGTGACACAGTTTACTTTGCATATCCTTTAATTATTTTCAGAGTATCTAGGAAAAGCCAAATTCTCCATTTATTTTTATAACTTATGTAATAGTGATGCTACAATGCATGTTAGAGAATTAGACAGGCATTTCTGTTTAGTTTTCCAAGTACACGTCCACATAGTATTTGGGTATTTCATGAGCCCCAGCATACTGAAATTTGTAGTTTTCCACTGCTAAATAGTTTTTGAAATATTAAAAGATTAACAAGCTTGACTTGTATTTTTGAGCTGATATTATGATAAAGTTATCTGAAAGATGGATGTCAGATGTTTGGACAGGGGGCGCAATTTAAGTGCTTGCCCTAGGCGCTATTTTCCCTAGTTACGCCTCTGGTAAGCCAACTCTCCCTGCAAACCACCTCGAGGCGCTTCACACTAGTTGTGTGAAGAGCCTCATTGGCTTGTTGAGCCAAGTGTAACGGTTCTTTTCCCTCCATTTCCATAAACATACCATACTCACTCCATACCACTTCACCTACATTTGCTGGAGAATTCACTTTTCTCCTATCAATTGCTGCTTGTTAGTGATAGCTGTTTCTGTCATCTTATACCTTCCTCTTCCTTTGGCCTTCTTCCTTTTCTTCACAGTATCAGGATTTCTGTTTTCCTTTTATCCTTGTCATTCTTGCATGTGTAGTAGCATATACAGCATGGAAGCATGAATCTTAGCTATTTTTTTTTAATAAAACAAGCATTGTTCTTAAACTTGGGCTCACCTAGGCCACCTTTTGATATAATGACAAACCAGAGGCAAGTGTGCCAGAGGTTAAAAGATGTGGTGATCCAAATGCAGAAAACCATGGTTTCGTCACCAAACCAGAGGTCAGTTTTAGTCCCCAACCCTTAATTTGTACCTTAGATCTGTAGTGCGTTCTGCCACTGAGACATCAGGTTGGAAGGTGCCATCATGTCATCCAGATGCTGCCACCATGACCTTGTGCAAGCTGTAGAATCCAGAATTAAGGGTAGGAAGCTCCTCCCTCTCTACAGCTGTATTGGTTGCTTGGGCTCAGAGTTGCCAGAACCTAAGGGGTATACTCGTGGGTAAAATGGGCCGTAAGCCAGAATTTGGCTTTTTAAAAAGCCAAATCTGGCACCTAGCTTGGGCTTTCCTTCATGCAAACTAGGAAACCCTCGCAGCCAGTTCCTCCCTTTTGCTGGCTCTCAAACCACATATTGCTATCGCATGGGGGAATTGTTACAAAATGCTGGTCCATTGGACACACAGTTTGCCGTTATGCCCGAAGGGGTCCCTAGTGTCTATTGGCAAGGACAACCTTAGGACAAACAATATGGGAAATCTCTTGAACACAACTTTTCTCCATGCTGTCTTTCAGGACTTCTGAAGTTGATGCATACTGGGAACCAGCTCTCCTAAAGAAGAGGAATCATGATACTTCAAATGCAATTTGATGTGTATTTGATTTAGTGGGGGAAAGGCTGAAAAATGCATGTAGCTAACCAATACCCCTTTTTGGCATGACATCAATAGATTCTGAAGAGTCTCACTTATTCCAGAAAGTGCCTAGAATAAAACTACATGAGATAAATTGTTCTGAAAGCCACTTGTTGCAGCTGGCAGTGTGTGAGAAATCTGGGTACTTTTCTAATTCTTCCTACTTTAATCAATCATAGTCCTAGAGAAAATAGGCTGTTTGAACATAGAATGAATGCAAACAAGAATAACTTTAATGCCAGATCTTACTGAAGTTTAATAGATTTCTTCTTTCCAAAGTTAATAGAAGTCTGTTAAGAAAGATAGTTTTGAGTTGCTCCTGGACTGACTTATTTCTACTGATACTCCTATTACTATGGATATTTATATACCACTTTTCAACAAAAAAAAGCTCAAAGCAGTTTACATAGAAAAGGAAATAAGATGATCCCCTGGTCCAAAGGAGCTCACAATCTAAAAGGTAGCACAAGGTAGACACCAGCAACAGCCACTGGGGAAAATGCTGTGCTGCGGCTGGAGATTACCAGTTGCTCTCCCATTGGTAAATATAGTCACCACTTTAACAGGTTCCTCTTCACTCAGCTAGCAGTGGATTTTTAAATCCCATCATAAATAAAGTTGTTCTTGATTTGTTGAAAATAAACATCAGAAACAGCCTTATATGTAGTCAGATCATTGGTTCATTAGCTCAGTATTGTCTGCCTGACTGGAAGTAGCATGACTAGAACTACCTGTTCACACCAGGGACCTTCTGCATGCCTGCTATCTACCATTGAGCTACAGATTCTCTGACTTTAAAGCCTTGTTGTTCTTGTTGTTCATATTTACATTCCACTCTTCTTCCAAAAAGCTTAGGGTGCCATCGATGTAATAGTCCTCTTTCATGCGCACAGTAGCCCTGTGAGATGGGTTAGGTGGAAGAAGGGTGACTAGCCCAGTATCACCCAATTAATTTTATAGATAAGTGGGGATTTGAATGGTGGTCTCCCTGGTCCTGTCACTTCAACACTGAGTTCTTATAAGACACCTTGGACAAAAATTATCAATATGTAGGATAAAATGATTTAAATGAGTTTAATAAAAATACAATACAACAGAGATAAAATTATGTTTTCAAAGCCAGGATCAGATTAACTACAAGTTCCTCTTGGAGCTAGGACCCCGGCAGCACCAACTCTCAGCTGCAATGTCTCATAGTGAGCATGGGGTGTTTGGGGGGGGGTGTAGGGTCATGGATAAAAGTGCTGGACTCCTCCTTTCTTTATTCTTCCAGTATTAGTCTCCATTTTGTCTCCAGAGATGGGCTTTTTGTTTTGGTCTCTCTTTTCAGCCATGAGCTACAGCTGATATTAAGCTGCAGGCCTTTTCACATTCGTTTGTAACCTTTTCCTTAAATAAATCGTTGTAGTTCTTCAGTACTAAAGAACTGTCTCAAGACCTCTTGCTTTGCTGCTTTCTCATCAGACTAGTTCTGCTTTGCTATTTGGGGACTGAACTACCATTCTTCCCCTACAGTTCCATGGTTCAGAGTGTATTGTTTTGATAGAATAGTCTCTGGGGAAGCACTAGAGATCCTGGGCAATTTGGGGTGTGAATGTAAAAAATTGCAGCTAAACCATGTCAGGAAGATCTTGGCCTCAAAAGCGAATTCTCTGGTCTCTGGATCCTGTGATTCAGGGTTCCTGGCAAGATTTAAAAACTAAGTGAATTCATCTCTGAGGGAAGAAGGGGTGGAAAGGGGTCACACTGGTGGGACTCTGGAACAGTCTTTGGGGTTAGGATCTGCTTGAGTAGGAAGAAAGAAGCACCAACTACTCTGCCCTCTCCATCTATATTAAAAGCAATCATTGAGTACAATTTCATACCTGCCAACATATCCCTATTTTCTCATTCACCTGAATGGGAAAATAGGGACATATTGGCAGGTATGCGATTTCCCAGCCTTGTTGCGGCTGCTCATTGCTTTGCTACTAGGGATGTGCATGAATAGATTTGAGTTTGAATTGAATCAACCTGATTTGATTCGAGCTCATATCTGCTGCCCTCAAATCCTCAAACCAGGTTTTCTGCTGCCCTCAAATCTGGGTCAATTTAATGAGAATTTAATTCTGAATCGATTTGGACAAATTTTTAAAAGCTAAAGTAGGTTGGGTGGCAAGGCTCCATGGGTGCCAACTGCCAACTAACCCCCAAAGGAATTGGGCAAAGGGGTGGATTTTTGTGTGTTGTGGATTCTTGGTGGTGAAATGACTTCTTCATAGGGAACAGGGAATTCCCTATGAAGAAGTCATTTCACAACCAAGAATCCACAACACATTAAAATTCCTAAAAATTCAGCTCTGGCAGTGATGGCAGAAGCTCAGGGGGACAAAATAGAGATTGCTGGCGGGGGGGGGGGTGGAGGCTAAAATTGTTGAATCTATTTGAGCTTGAATAGAGGGTGATTCAGTTTGACCTCAAATCTGATAAGCATCCTCAAGGATGCTTCGATTTGAGGTTGAATCACTCGAATCACCCAGATTTGAGTCAAATCAATTTGGCCACAAATCGATTCACACTTCCCTATATGATACCCTGTTATCTCTTCCCTAGTTATCAACTTCTTGCAGCAGGCAGTTCCGAACATGCATGTATTTAAAAGAACTCTCAGAATAAAGTGACCCTGACCCAGAGTTTTGTATCTGGTGAGCAATTCACACTCATGCCTTTTCAAACAGGAACATATCATATACACCTCTAAGTGACTGCCAGGGCTTGTTGTGATTTGCCTTCCACTGTGCCTCTTCTGGAGGAAAGGAGTAGTAACTGGGATTTGCCACAGTGTTCCATTGGCTATCCTCAGTTCTTTTGCCAAAAGCCTTCCTTGCTCAAACAGAGCACTGTCCAAAGCTTTTAACATAACAAGCATGCAGAAGGAAAAACCTGAAAAGGAAAAATATTGCATGGCCACCTTTATAAATCAAAAGAGCAGTAAAAGACACAATCAAATATACTTTCCCTTTTATGTCTAACCTTTACAGCCATTTAAAATGGATAGTGCAGAATTTCTGCCAATGGTAGGAAGCAGTTTTTAAAAGGCAGGAGTTGCAGTGTGTGTTTTAGGTTTTCCCAATGATCCAAGAATTAAGCCTTCATTGTTTTAAAATGGCACAATGGCAACGATAATTTAAGAATTCAGCCTTTACTAGGATGCCCTGTAGGAAATGAATATATTTGAAAGCTTTATTTTCATTGCCTATCGTCATCTTCTGACAGACATCATATGCACCTAAATTCAGTTCCAGGAATGAACCATAGCTTGGCTGCAAGCTATGATCTACTTTTATAAATCTTATCATGATGTATTTCCCTATTTGGTGTAAGCTGCATGAAGATTCAAGAAAAGGATTGGGTCAATACAATATTGTATTGCTTAGTCACATTTTTTATCACAATGGCCTAATCACATTTATGCACATTACTTGGCTACTCATCTAAGCTTGACCTCAAGTTGACACTGAAGCTCACACTAAAGGGGATACTTTGCTATATAAGTATCACTGAGAAAGGTTAAACATCATGAAATAGAGAGACCACACAACTATAGCGACTTCTGATATTATTTCATCTGATGCTTGGCTAAAATGATAGTGTTCACAGTTTGAAAAATTGTGTCTGATTTTCTAAATGTTAGACAAATGTGAGACATTCATTGTACATTTTCAGAAAATGATCTTGCCTGGCTGCTTCTCAGAAAGTTAGTCTTTTTTTTTTTTTTTTAAACTGGACCTTCAGCTAATGGCCTTTTTAAGAAAAAGGTTCCACAGGACTTTTAATTTTATGGTTTTAAGCAGCCGAATAGCATTTCTGTGTTTTCAGTCTGGTATCAAAAGATATTATGTTGCTCTTCATTTTATTTTGTACTATGTTTATGTTGTAATATGTATTGTTTTCCCTTGTTTGTACTGTTAGCTGCCTTGCGTTGTGTTTGGAAGTGTACATCATTAAAACAAATAAGTAAATAAACAAAGGCAAAGACACAAAAGCCACAATCCACACACAGCTTGATTCTTGAATTGTATTGACTTAAGTAGAACTTTGCACTGGACTGTAGTCATATAATCTGTGGTCACAGAATCCACAAACAAGCTGGCCTCGGGTATTTTAACCTTCTCAATACCTTCTCAAAACCTTCTCAATCAGTTAAACAGTAAAAACCATAACACACCAAAAAGCAGCCACCATTTTTTAAAAAAAGACAACAGAAACAGGAAAGCTGAGAAAACCCAGCAATCCCTAAGGGGTAAAAGATATTTTACACAAATAAAAAGATATTTAGGTGTTTTTTTTAAAGCAGCCACAGATATCAAGGAGTAGACATTCACTGGGAGAGCATTCCAGAGCCTGGGGGCAACAACAGAGAAGGCCCTGCCCCGCATGCATAATGATTTAGCCTCTCTCAATGTTAGCACGTGGAGCAAAGACACCCTCCCCCCGATGACCTTGTTGGGCAAGCAGGAACCCTTGGGAACAGGCGGGCTTTTAGGTATCCAGGGCCCAAACCAAGCCTTTAAAGGTCATAACCACCTAGAATTGGATCTGGAAACAAATTGGCAGCCAGTGCAGCTCTTTCAAACTAGGTGTAATAAGCTCTGAGTGAACCATTTCAGAGAGAACCCTGGCAGCTGCATTCTGTACCAACTGAAGTTTCTGAATATTTTTCAAGGTCAGCCCCATGTGAAGTGCATTGCAGCAATTCAGCCGCGACATGACTAGGGCATGGGTGACCATGGCTAGATATGCCTTCTCGCGGAAGAGACACAGCTGACACACTAGCCAAAGCTGTGCAAAGGCGTTTTTGGCCACCACCTCCACCTGAGCATCCAAAAGGAGAGTCAGGTCCAGCAACACCGCCAAGCTGTCCACTGCTTCCCTAGGATCGGCTATTAGGGAAAGGGTAGAGCTAAGCATCATCTGCATATTGATGACACTTCAGTCCAAACCCAATGTTGACCTCTCCCAGTGGTTTCATGTAGACATTAAACAGCATGGGGTACAGTATTAAGCTTTGCAAGATTCCATAGGCCAAAGGCCAAGGAGTGGAGTAGAAATCCCCCAGCACCACCTTCTGGAACCTCCCCCCAAGAAAGGACCAGAACCACTCCAATGCATCACCCCCAATCCGTATACCTAAGAGGAAGTCCAGAAGGAGTTGTTTAATTGTCCTAAGTGCCAAGGAGCAGAACAGCCTCCACCAAGCTGGAGATGGCACTTTGGAGTGTCAGGAACCCACCCTGATGCCCCTCCCAAGTCCAGGGAGATGATTTGTTTAATGTTTATATCAATAGTGTCACCACGTTCATGGAATTTAATCAGTTATTATTTATTTATTTATTTATTTATTTACTTAACATATTTTTATACTGCCCAAAACTTACGTCTCTGGGCAGTTTACAACCAGATAAAAACAAAGGTAAAACGTTAATTAAAAACAAAAACAATTTTTTAAAAAACACAGCAATTTAAAAAACATTTTAAAATATATATATATTCTAAAAATGACATTAAAACAATAAAAACTTTGTTATTACTTTGTTTCACTGCCACAATATGATTGTCTATTAGCCTGCTCTCACATAACTGATGGTCACATAGCCGTGTAAGTGCAGGATAGGCATATATGTTTAGTGCATCAAAAAAGAAACAATAAGAACAGATTTATTTACAAGAGATGGAAATAAGGATCTCTCTAAGGCAGGGCACAAAAGCAGGGCACAGGCATTTGCCCTTTATATATATTTTTATAATTGTTATTGGTATTGTTGTTGTTCACCACCTAGAGTCTTTGGAGGAGGTGATATATAAGAAAACTTTAGCAAATAAATAAATAAATAAATAAATAAAATATTGCCAAATAAGTCAGGGGCTGTGTATCTTGACCTTTCTCTGTACCTCACCAACTCCTAATGAACTCTCCATCTGCCACCAAATGACTTTAAGTCAAATCTTCCTCTCAACATTCCATGTGTGGTTGGTATGGCAAGTCTTGCCCCCCCCCCCGCCTTGCACTCTGCATCTACTGTACATTTCTTCACAAGGCATGACCAGGTCAATAGCCCGGGCTGTCTCCACGTTCTAGAGATTCACCAGGGCCTCAACCATGTAACCAGTTCTGGACACTGGAAACTCCCCAATGGCTGTCTCGAAACCAAGTGGATCCATACGTCTTCAGGGGTGAACCATTCCAATTGGTCCTCCACCCCTGCAGAGCTTGCCTGAAGCAGCCAAACTAAACCCAACCATGATGATATGTCCATGACAAAAGAGTTATATCAAACTCCCGCACCTGCAGATCATTCAGTTCCTAGTTGGCAAAAAACAGATCCAGCATATGTTCCACCATGTGGGTAGCACCCAATATTAGTTGAGATAGGCCCATGGTTGTCATGGTGGAAGCCCTGAGACGCTCCAACTCAGGGGGGCCTCTGCATGGACATTAAAGTTCCCCAAGACAAGAAGCCTAGGGGAGCCCAACATCACCTCTGAGACCAACCCCACTAGCTCAGGCAGAGAGACTGAGGTGCAGTGGGGTGGTCAATACACTAACAGAATCCCTATCCTATCTCAAAGGCCCAACCTCAAGGACAAGCACTCAAAGTTCTGATATTGCCTAACTGGGCATCTGGAGAAGGGAATAGACTCGTGATAGATGACTGCAACTTCTCCTCTCCGACTCTCAAGGTAGGGCTGCTTTAGGATCATGAAACCTGGAGGGCAGAGCTGGGAGAGACCCACTCCACCAAGCTCATCCACCCAGAGACTTGTGTTTTGGGTGGTATAAAACGATATTAAATAAATTAAATAAATAAATCCAACCAGGTCATACATACCAGGTCAGCATGCTCCTCCACAACTACGGATGGGATATGTTATTGCATCTACTGACCTGGCATTCAACAGCAGAACCCTAATCCTTGAGAGAGTGCTCCCAGAATTCCCTGGGAATTCTCCCAGGATTGGGAGAAGAGCCGGAAAAAGGAATAGGTTTCAGGTGTCCAGACTGTTTCCTCCTGTAATGGCCTGCCCAACTCCCACCACCATATTTCCCTCTGCCCACCACCCAAGAAATAGCTGCTCCCAGACTAGCCCCAGTTCCCCACTCTCCCAGGCACATGCTGAACAACACAGGTGGGCAGAGTTTAAAATGGCAAAGTTTAAAGAAACCTACTCCAAGCCTACTCTATTGGACTACTCCATGTGCAGCCAAAAGCAAAATCCCCCACACCTCCTGGACCACTGAGAAGTGGGTTCCTGAACACAACTCAAGCTGTAGCTCAGCAGGCATGGCTGCTTGGAGAGGCACATTGTGATCACTGTCCTCCTTGTTCCCCAGCAATTCTGCTCCGCTTCAGCTTCTGTGCCTCAGGCCACAAGCCCTGCACCTTTTGCAAGATGCCTCCCTTAAGTACTACCTGAAGGGGGAGTAGTAGAATGAGCCTACTGATGCCTCCAGGTGGAAACAAGCGCACAAGCCCATCCCAGCTCAGCTTTCTCCCAGCAGCTTTGGCAAAACATCTCCCTTAAGAATTACCTGCTTTAAAATAAAATCAATATGAGCGATAGTTACATTACCTTACATCAAAGAACCACAGAGCAGGAGGAGACCAGATAGTCATCTTGACCATGTACCTCTTCAAGGCAGTGTCTCCATTGTTACCAGTTTCATGGCTGCACAAACTTTCTTCACCAATAAATCTATTACCAGGTTTTCTCTGAAGTATAATAGTTACAAGGGCTATGCACGTACCAAAAAAATCCAATCTGATCCAAATCTGATCGGATCCGATTCTGAAAATATTACACTGAGGAAAATCTGACCCAGATGACTCTTTTCCTTTCCTTGAATCTGAGGAATGCACTCAGTCAGAGGCTTTCTCATTAGTAGAAACAGTGATACAATCATCACAGACAGCCAAGATTCAATCTGGGGGGTGCACTGGGGTGCACTTGAGACAGGCAAGCATAAACATCATCTTACCAGCTTCCTGAAAATTAAGCCATATCAGTGCCACCAGAGGAAAATATTGTAACTTCATTTCTGTAGAGAAATACTTCACATACACAGGAACCTCATCCACTGGACAGAAAATGGAGGCTTTTGACAGGAATCAACATCCAGAAAAAAGATTTTAAATGTTTTACATTACATAGAGAACAACAACTTTAAACTCAACTAATACTCTATCTGTCCTTTGTAAGACCCTCAGTTAAACAATTGCCAAGCTGTGATGAGCAAACCCCAAAGTAGCTAGTAAATAAACAAAATGCGACATGGTGTCGTAGATACTTGTAATGTGTACTCTTTTATGCTGATTATAACCCGAGACCAGAGGCGTAGTGAGGCCCTGGGGAAAGATGTGAGGCAGTGGCCCACTGCTACCTTTGCAGGCCCGTCTCATCACCAGTCTGCCTCTGCTGGCAGCACCAAGCCAATCCCAGAGATAACAGAAGCCCTTTAAGGCAATCATGCTGGCATGGGGCAGAGAGATGTGAACACAGAGAGAGAGCGAACAGCTGGCCCCTTTTAAGGCAAGCCTGTTCTCATGCTTGGCCAGCTCAGTGATCTGCCAGCTCAGTGATATGGTAAGCAGCAAGCACAGCGGGGAGGGGCTGGCCGGCAGCCCATGGAGACCCATAGCCCAGGGCTTTTGTCCCCCCAGGTTCAGTATTGACTATGCCACTGCCAGGGACACCATTCCACATTTCAGTAAGGAGATCAAGGGTTGTCCAGAATGTGAACTGAATCACAAGATGATGATAAAGAGCGGGGAAGGGGTTATCTCTGTTCAAAGAAGAATTTGTGCTGACAGATTCTGCAAAGTAGTCAAAAGTTACCCTTTTACACACGAAAGGAAGGCTCAAAACTCGATGAAGGGAAGGGTTGGCGATATTTCCAGATTATACTACAAAGTTAAAGTGTGCTGTTGAGTCGGTGTCTACTCGTGGTGACCACAGAGCCCTGTGGTAGTCTTTGGTAGAATACAGGAGGGGTTTACCATTGCCATCTCCCACGCAGTATGAGATGATGCCACTTCCTATATCGCTGCTGCCCAATATAGGTGTTCCCCATAGTCTGGGAAACATACCAGCGGGAATTTGAACCGGCAACCTCTGGCTTGCTAATCAAGTCAATAGTGTACATATTGATATATTAAATTTCCACAGTTATTCAGGTGGGGCAGGAAGATAATTGACAGGAGCAATGTCATGACTAGGACATGCATTGTATGAATCTACTGAAAATCTGTCACACCACGTTCAGTGCATGAGAAAGTGCTATCACTAGGATAATATCCCACCAGCTTTCCTAACCAACTTTCCTCACCAAATTTATCAGTCCACCCTTTAAAGACTACTCAGCTAAGCCAGGCTTGGCCCAAACCATTAGGCCACTAAACCACAGATGCACTGTTTTTACCAGAATATGTGTTGATCAATTTATTTGTCTTTCAAGATTCTTGTTCAGTTTAAAACATAGTCTTATTCCTTCTGCTGTTATTTGCTTGGAGCCTTTCAGGGAACATTGGAGCAGCTGCATCCAGTTGAATCCTTCGGCTGTTAAATTACCACCTGTCTGAAGCGGGCAGCATTTGTAACAAGGTGCTCTAATTTTATCAGCTCATTGTCTCCCTAAGTGAAAGTGATAAATGATAGTTCCACGGAATAGATGAGCCTATCATTAACTATATTCCACCCTATCATCCCTATTTTTAAAAGAATAAAGAGTTTTGGCTTCCAAAATATGTTTTGCCAGTCAGAGTAATGAACTCAGTACATTGCAGTCACATCCCTTGCATGTGGAGCATTCTTGAGCCCCATTTCCCCTGTCTGGGCACAGCAGTGCTGGGGGCTGCTCGGGTAAATGAATCTTCACCTCCCATAACTTTCTCACTTCAGTGCAAGCAATTCATGCTTCAGAATGTGGCTATTATGAGACCAAGAATAAAGGAGCAGAAGTATGTGAAGGTGTGCCTATTTTCTTGTTTGGACAAGGAAGTGCTGTTCTTCTTCTTCTATTTCCACTTGACAAGAACAAGCTGCTGAACAAGAACAAGAACAGGCACAGAATCTTTCAAGAATCCTTCCCTCAGCCTCAGTGAAATGAGCAAAAATCTGGTTCTTTTTGTTTTTCAAGTGTGTATTCCCACACTTGTGGGCTTCATAAATTCCTCACCATGCACATCTAGAAGTATAATAGCTTTTTGCAACCTTGGGCCATTTTGCCGGGCCCTAGCCACCTAAACTCAACAATAAGGGGACAAAATTGAAGAAGCTTTTTAGCTTTTATAGCTTATTGATTTTTATATTTTCTGATATATTAGAGCCATTTTTCAAACGTATCCGCCTTACCTTGATATCTTGAGTGTAGGGAGAGGATTTCACATTTATTAGCTTTGCTTAGGTTATGTGTGTGTGTGTGTGTGTGTGTGTAAGTTCTTCAGCGTTATCTGAGGGATATACAGTAAATGGTTTTGGTTTTTAAAAAATCAATCTTCAGAGTAAAATGCGGAGCTTATGTGCAAGTGTTACATAAGAAGCAGGTAACAAGGACTACACTTTCCCAACTAGGTAACAAAGATGGTTTGTGAAAGCATACTCTTGAATTGCAGTTGAACTCACTGATGCTCAATACTTTATAAATAGAAAAGTTCTATCTTAATGGAGAGCATATAATGCAGTAAATACTTTTTTATTATATCTGATCAACCATAACATCATTTTTTTTTTAAATTAAAAAGGAGAGCAGCAGAAGTGCCGCCTCCAGTGGGAGGTATGGTATTCTCAAAGCATGGGATGAGGTGGGGGAAAGGCTGAAACACCTAATGGTCAGAATTGTTTTGGTCTGAGTTTTGAATTTTTAAATACTAAAATCAGAGCAGAGATGTATTCCACAGCCTCAAGCATGTGGGGCTGCTGTATGTTGCTTTCCCCCATTTTCACACAGTGTAGTTTCTGTTTCTCAAATGCTGTTTGCAGTTAATGATGTTCTCTGTCTAAAATACTTCCTGTTAATTGCCTTTAACACCTCTGTTGGATATCAGTCTTCCCCACCTTCACTCCACAGGCTCATTCACACACACACACACACACACACACACACACACACACACACACACATTAATCCCAGCTAAAATCCTGGCATTTCATTTTCCATTTGCTTTTGGGTCAGGTCCCATTTCTTCCCACATATTGGGGTTACACTAATCAGGGGGCTTCAGGAATTGGGAATCCTATTTCCCTTGGGAATACCTTGATCTGCTGACTATGTTGTAAACCGGAGCTGAAATTAATAAAGCATCCTTCATTCACAAATAATGGCAATATTTCCAAACCCAATTGCACCTTCTCCTCCTTTGTACTTAACAGCAGTAAGAATTTGTTGTACTCAGCTACAGTAAGTATCAGACATTAATTCTGTTTCATCTCATGAAAGCAACCGCTAACAAAGCTATCCTTAAATGTCATCATTCAGCTGTTGTGCTTCACCTTTAAAGCCCTAAACGGCTTAGGACCAGGTTACCTCGGAGACCACCTTCTTCTGCATGATCCTCAATGCACATCAAAGTCATTGAGAGAGGTCCACCTCCGGATGCTGCCAGCTTGTCTGGTGGTGACTCAGGAATGGGCCTTCTCTCTAGAAGTTCCTGGGTTATGGAATGCGCTCGCTATATATGTTGTGGTTTAACATCTTTACCAGTCTTTGAAAGAGCCCTTAAGACCAGAGGTGCACCTAGGTAATTTGGAGCCTGGACCTAAAGGCATTTGGAGCCCTCCCCCCCCCCGGCAAATTAAGCATCATCATGCTCGGCCAGGCGGTCACATCACCCGAGACAGACTAAAGGGGATCTGGGGGTCCCCAGGGACTCTGGAAGCCCTGAACTTTGGCCTGGAAGTCCAGAGGTAAGAGCACCTCTGCTTAAGACACATTTTTTTTAAGCCAGGCTTTTAGTAATCTTTTAATGTTTTACATTGTTTTAAATTGTTTTAACAGTTTGTCTTTGTTTTGTTGTGTTTATTTTTGTGAATCGCTGATAGCAGTGGTTTCCAATCTGGGTTCCTCCAGATGTTGCTGAACTACAACTCCCAGCACCGCCAGATGCTGGAAGTTGTAGTTCAGCAACATCTGGAGGAACCTAGGTTGGGAACCCCTGGTCTAGAGCCTTTGGAGTCAGGCAGTATATAAAACAAACAAACAAACAAAACATTTTTAAAATGGCTCAGCAATTTTAGTTGCTAAATCAGACTTTACAAGGGTGGGTTCAGGGAGTGATCAGCTCAGGGCATGGGCATGGGTCCATGCCCATCAAATGGCCCACTCGGCTGACTTCTGCAGCCCCTCAAATCCCAGTCCTCAGAGCACTGTCTGCTGCAGCCCATCAACACTTCCTTATCATCAGCCCTGGCTAGCTTACTGGGCAATTATGGTAGGAGGCTGAGCACACCACTGGAAGGGGACCAGTGCAGGGCTTTGCTCCAGGGTCCCCTACAATATGGCACCAACCCTCTGACTATCGGTTTGTGTGTGGCAAGCTGATTGAATTGGAGGTATGCCGTTCAGCTCCAGTAGTTCCTTCCAACAATAACATGCTATGATTTTGTCGGGATGCTGTAGCAGATTCCTGCACTGAGCAGAGGGATGAACTCAAATAATTTCAAGGTTGAACTAGGAGAACTCTAAAAGTCCAGATCTAATATGGCAGTATTATTTTAACTGTTTCCAGATATGGTCACTATTTTCAGATATGAATCACACATTTCTTATTCCTGTGAGATAAACTGTGCCATTGGCTATCGATTAATATCAAATTGTCATATGGATACCATTCAAATGCTGACTTAATTCTGCTCAACATGATCTTGTGATTTAATCCAATTTGAAGAGCCCCTCAGTAGAAAAATCATTTTGCTATGAGCTGGAAAATGGCACCTTGCCTGGAGTAGGGGTGTGCACAAAACCGCCTGTTTTGGTTCTAGGCAGAACCAGCCTCTAGCTGGACTGGGCTAGTTTGGTTTTGGTTTTGCCCACCTCAGAAACCACCCCAACCAGTTCAGTTTGGCTCAGAGCAGGGGGTTCACAAATATTTTTTAATATATATATTATTTTAATTTTGTACTTATTCCCTCCAGGGGGCTTCTCCACGGCCGTGTGAGAGAGAGTGTGTGTGTGTGTGTTTCCACGGATGTTCCCCCTCCTCCCGCCAGCCTTCCTTATGTATAAAAGCACCCAGTTCAGACAATCTAGGCCCTTTCCCTCACTTACTCAAAATCCCCAAGGGCACTGACCAAACACATCCTTTCTGCTACCCCTGCCTGCACTGAACCTACCAGTTGTGACAAAACTCATTCAAGAAGACAGAACATAGCAGGTGAAAAAACATACAGACTCGGCCAGTCTGTGGTGAAGTAAAGAACTTCCTGCTTTGCTTCCAAAAATTCCTGTTTATCCTGCAATGTCCATTGTGTCCCATGGGTGGGAGAGAAGCGTTCTGACAATTGGGTCAAATGAGATGCAAAATGGGAAGGCAACCTAACAGTTTCCTCAAAGCCATGCCTTGCCACTGGGCTCTGACTTTAACCCCACACACTTCTTCAAGCCTACTTCAAAGACTGAGTGGGACAAACCTGTATGCCACCCAGCATGAGCCTGGGGTGTGTGGTATTATTCTGTTAGCAGCAGATGAGGAGTACCTTCAGACTGGCTCCAAAGGACATTACCATGCACAACTTAGGAGCTCACTGAGATCTGATGACCAATTGATTGCAAACTAGATATTCTGCTTCTTTCTTCAACCCCTAGTCATCCATGGCTTTTGTCGATTCCACTTCCCCACAACCAAACTTGCCAACATTTCCAAAGTTTTTCTACTAACTCTAATAATTTGCCTTCATTTTTTTTAAAAAAAACCCTGTCTGCTAGCTCTGACACCGCTGATCAATACATATTCATTGGCTTTTTATTTCTTGACTTCCTATGGTAGTGCTGTCTTCTAATTCCTATGTTACTAATTGCTCTTTCAGTGCCCTTTAGTAATTCCCCAAAGTTCCTTCCATAGATCCCTATCCATATATTTAATCCCCGTAAACGTGCCTTTGTGGGGATGCGTCCCGGCAGCCCAGCTGATTGGCTGGGCTGCGGGGTGCCTGATTGGCTGGCGCACCCAGGAGAACAGCGGCGGTGGCGGCCATAGCCAGGGAGCCAGGTGGGTCCAGCCGCGGAGACGAGGCGGCGGGTCTGGCTGGGCTCGACCGCGGCAGTGGTGGCGGTGGGCCCAGCCGTGGCGGTGATGGCAGCGGCGGGACCAGCCGCGGCGGCGGTGGGCCAGGTGGCGGCGGCGGCGGGCCAGGCCGCAGCAGGCCAGCTAGAGGCACAGATGCTCTGTGCCCGGGCCCACTAGTTCTTATTACTCTATTTCAGAGACAGCTTATGGGCCAGACCCAGCCCTTGATTGATAATTGATGGTCTACCACTCATTCATGGTCCTCATTCATGGTCCTCTAGAGGAAACATTTAGAAACACATGAGCTGCACCACTCATTTGTTTGATGTAACCTCCAACCTCAGCCCATGTATTTTCCTGGGCTGGTTCTTTTTGACTCTCTTGTTTTTCAACAATATATAGAAATGGGAAGAAGGTGTTACAGAGATTCTTTCTCAAATGGACACCAAAACTTACATGATATCTTTCTTTTTTCTTACCAACTTCAGAGAAGGCAACCTCACCAGTCTTGTTGATGTTATCCTAACAGAGAAGTGTAGCACAACCAACACACAACATTTACACTGAATCTGCTACTATATGTTATTGGGATTAGTTTGTTCATATGAACACATTGATTTATTGTTTTCAAACAGATGGCATATGTTGAGTGTAGAGTGACGTTTGAACTAGAGCTGAAAGTGATTCATGAAAGCTCTGGTGATGGTGATTTCTCCGCTTATTTCAGTGATGCATGAAAGCTCTGCTGATGGGGTCATTTTAAAGATGTGGTATCAATTTTCTAATAAGTAAATGTAATGTCCAATAACCTGATTAGGCCCTTTGATTAATATGGCTACTTAAAATGCAGCACTATGAAAGTTGTATTTATTTCCTAAACGACCAATAATTAGCTTCTCTGATAATTAGCTTTTCATGGTTGTTTGAGATATATAAAATGAAGATGCAGTCGAATAAAGCAAAGTGATAGCGCAGGAACCTGTGGCATGGCTGTAGTACAGAGGACGCCTGATGTGTGTCATTAATTGTATTAAATCAGAATCAGCCAGAGCTGGGTATTATGGAGAACAGGACCTTCTCCCTAGCAATTGCTGGGAAGAGGAAATGAAGAAGCATGTAGACTTGGAGTTTAAAGGGCTATCTGCCTAGCTGCATGAAAAAGGCTGAGAGGTGAGAGACATGAAATTGGCCATTTTGTGTTCTTCCAGTCAAAGTTAGGGTGAGATCTCAAATGCATGCTGAGCTTATTGTCCTTGTGAAATGAGAATACTTGTGTTTGCATGGGTAGAAGGCATTGGTTTCGTACACATTTCAAACATGTGCAGGTAGAACTGTGGCTTTGGAGTCAGTAGGTGGATCATAGTTCAGGCTGCAGCAGCACGCCTCTACTGAATCAGTGGAAGATGCCATATATTGCTGAGGGCAGTGATCTGGTCACCAGATCTGGATCCAGAGATTCAAGTGGGTGTCCCACAATGAGGAGAGAGTAGCAGCTCAAATGGTGGCCTCAGTGAGTAACCTCCTGTCACAGATATGACTGGGGTGCCAGCAGAGGAGCCTGTACGAGGAATGGGGGGAGCCTAGTGCTACTGGTAAGGGAATGCCCCAAGAGAGACACAGTAAGTTCTAGAGCTGTGCAGAATGTTCCGATAGTGGAACATTCGGCATTGAAATGGGATTGTTTGAGTGCTGCAAGCTTAGAACAGAAGACCCTTAAGAAAGGGGTCCTGTTCCAAGCTCAGAACAGAATGACTGCATTTTGGCCACAACCTTCTCACCATTCCGACCACCATTTTGTAATCTTTCTGGCTTCTATGCATGGGTGGTGGCCATTTGATGATCATGCAAATGGCCACTATGTATGTGCAAAGGCCAGAAAGACCACCATTTTCAAATCCAGTGGGTCATTCAATTGGAACCACTGAGATGGCCAGTTGTTCTGAAGGAATGTTTCACACATTTTGCATTCCATTCCAAACTCTGAACAGAATGCAAAACACATTTTGTACACACCCCTAGTAAGCTGCTGTGTCTGCTGCAGGACTTGAAGAGGTAGATGGGACTGTTGGAAAGGCATCCTGAGAGGGGCATCCCAGGGGCTTCTTTTCTTGCATGCCTGGATGAAGCTCAATCAGGTCTTACTTTGGTTGGTGAAAACCATGGAATCCAACCTGACCAGAGGGTCAATTCAAATGACACATGCATCACATGAGAAGCAACCTGTGTGTGTATGTACATGTGCATTTCCACCTGTCCTGCCACTGCATAGTCACATGAGGGGGCAGAATGTCTCAACTGCCCTTATCATGATTCAAACACTACTTTAAAGTAGTATTTAAATCGTATTAGATGGGCAGTTCAGACTTTCCACTTCTGTGCTATAAAATTATGCATGGTGTGGAGAAAGTTGATAGAGAGAATTTTTTCTCCCTCTCTAGCAATAGGGGTCATCCCATTAAACTGATAGCCAAGAAATTTAGGACTAACAAAAGGAAGTACTTTTTCACACAATGCATAATTAACCTATGGCATTCTCTGCCACAAGATGTGATGATAGCCACCAGCCTGGATGGTTTCAAGAAGGGCTTAGATAAATTAATGGAGGATAAATCTATCAGTGGCTACTAGTCTGAGGGCTATAGGCCACCTCTAGCCTCAGAGGCAAGATGTCTCTAAATGCCAGTTGCAGGAGATCAACAGCAGGAGAGAGGGCATGCCCTCACCTCTTGCCTGTGGGCTTCTCAGAGGTGTCCGGTGGGCCACTGTGCAGGGCCACTGTGCAAAACAGGACGCTAGACTAGATGGGCCTTGGGCCTGATCCAGCAGGGCTGTTCTTAAATTCATGCAATTATTCAGAGGCAGGATGTTGCATGGGCGAGGAAGAAACACATGTGCACACACTCATCCCATGATGGAGGGTTCTTTTGTATGTTTTTTTCTGAACTGGCCTTTAGTATCACAAATTGTTTTTAATTGTCATATGGCATTGGAGGTCCTGATCTCCACATGGTGGGGGGCGGGGGGCGGATCTATTAAGAAGGTCAACACTTGGAGGCTGATGGATACTAATGGATTCCTGATATCTCTGGAGACATTTCCTTCCAGTTTGGTTCTGCCAAAGCTCTGGAATGGGGAAATCGCCTGGTACAATAGTGCCTGAGCCTCCCCTTCTTGGTTTACCACTGAGGAATTGTGTAAATGCAAAGTAAAACTTTTCATCAAATTTGAGACTCTGAAAACAGCTACATTCAGTTTGTGTCAAGCAGATATTTCATCCTCTAGATAGTCATCATCAGCTGTATTAAATCCAAAGATAATTCTGAGCTTTTTGGTTCAGTGTACGTATTTGGTTCAGTGTATGCATTACATCTGAACACATTTTAAAAACACATTTGAGTTTCTTTGATGCTGCCTGCCTAAGAATACTGACTTGAAAGGTAAGTACATTTAGAACTGGGATTTGAGATTAACCTACAGGACACATCAGTCAACTGTCAACACAGTTGCGGGTCAATTCATAACAGAAACCAGATTACTTGGATTTAAGCAGATTTAGACAGCAATCCTAAATACTATCTGGGAAGTAAGTGCCATTGAAATCAATTGTATTTATTTCTGCATAGATGAGTTTAGGATCATGAGCCATTTTCTAATTGAAATCAGGCTGTTAGGTACTTTTTGGTACTTTCCTGAGATAAATCACAGCATTTTACTCAATCAGCGAAGTCAAAGGAATACAATAAGAACAATTTTAAAGCATACTCAGTAATATGTCTTGTGCATCTGAGCACTCAAACGCTACAGGGACTTTAAATTTGATGTGCTTTCTTCATTGCTTCTTACTCGTGTTTAGTACATTGTAGTCCCTAAATTCCGTATATAATTATAGCTGAAATAATACCAGGCTGTCTAAAAATCTACATCTTGTACTTCAACAAATCTCCCAGTGTGACAAATGGGTGAAATGATTTTTTTCAAAACAAGAGTAGTTGGTGGTTTGTTGTTTATTTGTTGTCAGCTTAAAAAGATATTAAACATAACGTTCTTGTTAGCTTCTCTTTGATTCTGAGCATTAGCTCAAGATATAACTCTGATGTTTTATGTAGTGGTGTGTCCCCCCCCCCGCCCCCACTCCAATGTATTGATATTCTGACCTTCAACTTCTATTTGTCTTTCGCCCAGCAGCAAAAACATCCAATGCAAATCCCATTAGAGTCGCAGCACTTTCCCCATTTATTGTGAAAATGGAGATTTCTATTCTCTATAACCAATTGTCTGGCTCAGGTGGTGAGAACATGTATTGTGTCATCTAGGTCTCAGCCTTTCTCCCTAGGAGATTCACTTCCTTTGCTTCTCTTAACGTTTTCTCTTCTCTTCCTCTCAGTGCTGTCCCTATGGGGCATGGGGCTGGGGACAAATCAGCATGTGTAGGGCCTCCTTAACATTTCAATATAATATACTTCATATACTATGCATAATATAAGTGTGTGTGTGCATGTACATTCAGCGTGGGCCTTCCTGATTCAACCTGATCTAAACAACTCTCCCTCTAATTTTTTTCTTGTGTGCATGTAATGAGTTTTGTTCTGGACAGCAGTATCAACGCAGTGTGCACGTGCATGCATTCAGAGTGGGGCCTTCCTGAGTCAACCTGAGTGGGATCTAAAATTAAAAGACGGCATCAAAATCCTGTACTGTACTGCACCACCCTCCCTCCTTACAAGCTGTTGATATGTGTGTTTCCACACTCACCTTGGCAAGCAAGCAGCAGACAGTGACTGCAGGTGGCAGGCAGGTAGGTAGGCTGAAGCGAGCAGCAACCATAGGAGTAGCAAAGCAAAGACAGACACATACAAAAAACAAATGGATGGGATGGACTGGCACATCTGGATGGTGGTGGAGGAAAGACAGCAACAAGCAACAGGGTTGCCAGAAAATGATTTTTTGTGTGCAGCGGCGGCGGCAGGAGAGACAGAGGTGATCTTACCCCTGGACATCTGGGCCAAAGTCCAGAGCCTCTGCAGCCCCCCAGGGCCCCCGAATTCTCTTTAGTCTGTCCTGTGGACACCTGGCCAAGCATGATGCTGCTTAATTTGCAGGGGATGGGGGCCTCCAAAGGACTTTAGATCCAAGCCCCCAAATTACCTAGGTGCACCTCTGGAGGCAGAGAAAGCACAGCCACGGATGGTGTGTGCGCCTCCTCCCGGCCCACACACCTCCAAATAGCTTGCGACAGGAAGAAACCTGCTTAGTTGTAGGTGGTTGGGGGCAGTGGGAGAGAGTATGTGAGGGCTGCACAACTTCTCCAAGCCAATGCTCCTTTGAGCATCTCGGCTCCAGGAGTGAGGCTGAGGAGAGAGTGCACATGCCTGCCAGCTGCCTCTGTGTACCTGCGCCTCTTTCCCTCGCCTTTTCTGAGTGCACCCACTCAGCTTGGGGCCTCAGGAGTCAGGTCTCCTCAGTGCCCAAAGCAGCTGAAGCCTGCAGGTAGTTGGTGGGCCCAAGGAGAAAGCCTGTGCTCAGGGCCTGCTGGTTGTGCACCTCCTCCTGCTCAGGTGGCTCAAGGTCAGTCAGGGAGAGGAAGCAGCTGCAGGTAGTTGCCAGGGGAAAGTGCATGGGGCCTGGAGGAGAGCAGGGATGGGGGTGAATGCCCCAGTTGCCTTACCCAAAGGATGGATGCCCTACCTCTTGCTTCCTCTTTTCCCAGCATTTGCAGTTGACTGTACCTTCCTATCCCTCCTGTGCTCTTTTTCTTGTCTATATGATTAACTCAACATTATACTGCACCTTAATTCTGCTTTGATACCATCCTACAAAACCATACAAAGTTCCTAACAAAGTTAGCCGCTAATGCTGAACAGCCTCAAAATGGCACCAGAACAAGACATCAGTGTTGCCATATATTGTATTGAATGCATTTTCAGCTTTTAAAAAAACCAAAACCAATACTCTCTTGTGTTCTTTATTGACTGTCATGCAGAAGGATCAGCCGCACAATATTTAAGGTTAACATTTGTTTAGTAACATCTGGTCTCCATAATATTAACATTAACATCTCATTGGGAAACTCAGTGTGTGCTTTCCTAACCTTGTATTCTGGTGAATAATGTCTATGAGATAACAACGTTCATTACAGATGAATAGCAATAAAATCAGCATAAGGTGTATAATACAGAAGAAGGTATGCATTGCATTTCCCAAACTCTTTTGTCAATTAATTCAAAAGCCCCATTGTCTTATTAATTTATGAGGTTGTTTGAAGGAGACAAAGATTAATTATTGACATTAATAGACCAAGTAAAAGAGAAGATCCTTTAGAACATGATTTGATGGTGAGAAACATTGTGTTCATTCCCAGTACATTTCTGATTATGAGAAACCAACAACATTATTTACTCTGTTTGAAAAAAACGTTAGTATTATGTTTCCCTCTTATTCAGACATAATCCTCACAGCTAGAATACTGACAAAACTCTATGGGAATTTTAATCTGAGCTCAGAGCTGGGGTTGGCTTATTTGTTCTTATGAAGGCGGAGGATGTAAGCAATCTCCTTTGGATGCACAGAATCTCTTCTGACCCATAAAAGATAACCTAGGGCAGGGTCCAGACTAATTTTGTCATGACTAAGCACCATTGAAAGAGATGACATGACTAACTTAGGTGAGATTAATTTCAATGGGACTTGGTCATGACTGATTTAATCTGGAGAAAACCCTCAGGTAGGACCCTGGGGGTCCCGAACATGGTATGGACACACATAGTCATCCTATGTAATTTAAGGATTCTAGGTCTGGATAAGTGATTTCCTAGAATCCAGTGATGTCAGTGGTGTCCTGTGTTCTAAACACAGCCACTGCCACCCCACCAGCCCCCATTCTCCCCTGCCACCCCCGACCTGAGCCCTGGCCCTGTGGTTGTCTCCTCACTGGCCACCTCTGCGACAGGTCACCTCTTCCACTGCTGAGCCTCCACATCCTCAACTGCCACCCCTAGGGGAGCTGGGGCAGCTTCTAAAACTCAAGGAGCTGCAGAAATGGCTCCTATGTTTTTCCCAGCTGCTGCAGCAGATGTGGAGCCATGGTACCTTTATAGCACTAGTAGCCAGGCAAAGCTGCCATTACTGTGACACCTGGAGTGTTAGGCGCCACCACAGAGGTGGCAAGAAGGTGGGGGGCTGGGGGACCAGGTCAGAGATTCTCACCTTGTCAGAGATTGGCAAGGTCTTGGGGCAGGCTGCAAAGTCTTTAAGGGTGTCAGTCCTGGGAGCAGGAGTACAGGGATTCAGTTGTCCCTGATGGAGATCTGAGAAACAGGCGGGTAAACCTCAACAAGGTCCCTAGGACCAGGATCTGTAGACAGTGGCCTTGTTTGGACGTAGCATGAAACCAAGGGTAGACAAAGCTGTGTGGTTCATCTGTGAAGCCAAGAATCATACCACAGATGATTGATCAACTACAGTTTGGCAACCTCCAGGTTTTGGGCAGAGGAAGCCCTCCCTCTGTGGTTGGGGGATGAAACTGGATCAGTGATGGAGCGGGACCACCGGCGGCCTGTGTGCGGCTGCCGCTGCGGCCCCACTAACCCTGCTAGCCACGCCCCCACATCTGATGTCAGATGTGGGGGCGAGGTCTGGCTGAAACCCAGAGAGAGAGTTTAACTGCCGAAGGGGCCACACAGCCCCTTAGGTAGTTAAACGAAGGCCGCCAACCTTTTAACTCCTGAAGGGGCTGCGCAGCCCCTTCAGGAGCTCCTTAGGCTGGCGCTGCGTTTGCAGTGCGCAACCAGGAGCAGCTCTTTCCTGCCTTTTCAGGGAAGAGCCGCTCCTGGCTGTTGCTGCGAATGCAGCGCCAGCCTTTGTTTAGCTCCCGAAGGGGCAGCGCGGCCCCCTGCTCGGGAGCTAAACCAGCCTCCCTGTGTCTCACGTCAGACGTGGGGGGGGGGCGTGTCGGGGCTGCTCTTGCGGCCTCTGATTGGTCGGTGGCCCGGGTTCTTTGAACCCATTGGCCCAATGGTGGCTCCGCCCCTGAACTGGCTTCATGCATTCAGATGATAACAAACTCCAATTTCTGGCACATTTACCTCTGGCTTAGCATTATGTCCAAATGGGGCCACTGTCTCGCCTCTGGGAGCCAGAAGCAGCAGCAAGTTGAGCTGCTGCTGTAGCAAGGAATGATTGCTTCAGGAAGGCTTATAAAGGCCTCTGTCCTGAAACTCTCTGCTGACTCATGATTAGTGACTGCTCTTATTTCCTACTCCCAAGGAGACCTTTCTGTGAAAACCCTGGCTGGGCTGCTAGGCGAGTGATCCTCTGTCCCTCCTGTAATACTTCCCAATTTCTGCTACAGCAGCATACATGCGAAGTAGGTGGTGCCTGTGTCTGAGTTGCCAGTTCGTGCTGTGAGAGCTTGTCTCTGCTTCATCTACCTCAAGCTTCAGGGGCTCTTCCATTAAGGGGTCCTGGTTCATGGCATCCAAGGGTCTTTCTTGGGGTTCTGCGTAGATTTCCAGCCCCCCTGGATCCATCTTCGGAATTTCACTAGGGCCTTCAAGGCTCATCATGGCCTGAGATTTCTCTCAGAGTGGCATTCTCCTGGAGGTTGTTGAGATACTCCTCTTCAAGGGGCTCCTTGGACACGATTTGTTCAGGGTGCTCATACAAGTCCATTTCCTTCCCTGTCTCCTCCTCAGGAAAACTTGGACAGATCATGACACCAGGAGACAGGGGGAGAGAGGCAGCCCAGTGGGGAGGAAGAGGCAGCAGGCAAGCAGCCCCTGGTGGTGAGCAGCCCATGTTCCAAGAACATGTCAGCTCAGTTGTAGCTCTGTCCCTGCTGGAACCCCATGTACACCACCTTGAGTTCCATGGCAGGAGAAAGGCAGGATATAAATGTAATTACACATGAAGATGATTGCAGGATCTACCAAAAGTAATTATCTGAGTTCTTGCTTCCCACAGTGGCCAACTAGACGTCTCTGGAAAACGTACAAACAGAGCATTAAGGAGGTAGCCTTCTGCCCACAATAAAATAACAGCCCCTGATTATGCAAGTTCTGTGTGCTTAATCAGGGGCTGTCCTTTTATGTTCAGAGGTGGCAGTAACTCTGATGATGCTGGATTCAGATGAATATACACATTTCTTGACTTCATCACTTCATGGGTGTGTTACTAAAGCTAAATGCTAATCTAGCACATTTGAAAGAACCTTATAAAAGGTTAAGTAGTTGTGTTAATAAACCCTTCACTAATCAACTCTCAATTTCCTTGATAAATGAATCTAATAAATAAATGAAATGATAAATGGAATAATGAAGTCAACCAGAAGTGGAACAGGCTATTTTAATCTCTCTGCTGTTTCAAGTGCATGGCCCTATTTCAGGAACTTTCTACATGTAATGTCCCCAAAATATTCAGTAATAATCACTTTAGGATACCACTGAATAACTAAAGGAGGGTTTTCTTTCTGGAAACACTGAGAATTCATTGAGTAAACAAGTCATTCTGTGGTTTATGTCCATGCATGCAATTTTATCAAATCTGAACTTTTGCCAAGCTTCTTAAAAAAACTCCAGCAACCCTAAAGGTCACTGAGGCCATTCTAGCTGTTCAAAAATGAAATTAGACTTTTTTCCATCTTTTTGTTGTTCTAACCTCTAAGGTTCATCTATACAAGCTGCAGCTAGATACCTCTATGTGTGGGGCTGAAATGAACAAGACAGATGTAAAATCACTATGGCAAGGGTGAACAGAGACTTGGACATCTTGACAAACAACAAAACATCTCATTCTGGGTCTGGTGTAAAAAGACAGAGAAACCAACCAAAAAGGAAACAGCAAGTCTCTGAAAAAAATGCATGGTGCACAGGAAAGATTTTAAAAATATACTACTTAAGTATAAATTGACTACAAATATGTATAAATTGAAATATATATATACACACACACGTACCCAAAAGAAAACATTTGAATCTGTTTTATCTCATTTATGACTTAGCTGAAATGCGACAGGTATCACAGTTTTTGCTCCCTGAAAAGTGTCTCCTCCAATTTTGACAATGAACAAAGGTGAAGATGTTCGTTCTATCTATCTATCTATCTATCTATCTATCTATCTATCTATCTATCTATCTAATCTATCTATCATCTATCACATTTGTATCAAAGGCTGGTGTACATGATTGCCATTACATCTGATCCCCAAACAACGTAGGTAGGTATGTAGGAAGGTCTGTGAGATGGTGAATAATCCAGTTAATTTCATGAGTAATTTCCTCAAGTTTATCCTAGTGTTAGTTCTTAGTGCTTCCTGTTTTCTGAATTAGGTTTGTGATGTCAACACATGGCAAATCTCATAGGCTACATAGCTTTATGACACCATCATGTTCATATTGTGAGACAGTTCAGTAAAAGACACTAGAGTTGCAGCTGACAGGGAACTGTAAATGGAATGTAAATAGTAGAGATGTGCAAAACGTTTCAATGTAGAAAATGTTTAACCTTTTCCCAAAACTAACATAGGATTCTATGGAATTTTGGGGGGTGGGCGAGAAGGTTAAATATTGGTTTAAAATAGCCCAATCACCATTTCTTTTGTGGGTTGGGTGGTAGGTACCACCCATCATGCCCTACCACACAGCCCACTTCGATGTCCCTAGGAGCTACACAAGGGGAACAATGGGGTGTTTCAAGTTTCCCTATAGTTCTCTATAGATTTGAGTTTGTTTTTTGTTGAAACAACTGGATCAACCACTATTTCAATGAAACTTTTTGGCCCTGTGCATTTTCCCCCCGGAGTCAAAACAACACGCAAATTCTGTTTCGTGCACAGTCCTAGTAATCAGTGTGTAAAAACTGGAATGAAATAGGTAAATATTAGAGTGTTAATGTCAAAACATTTGCTTTTGGACATGCAACACAGCTATAATTCCAGTAGGGATGTGCAGAACCGGTCCGGCGGTCTGCAGTCTGACGGTTCGGTCTTCTCGGAGTTTGTGGGTTTGTGATTGAACCAAACCCCCCCACCCCCGGTTCTGTCCGGACCGGAACTGAACCGCTGGTCCAGCCAGACAGGTCCGAGAATTGTTTTGGGTTTTTTGTTTTGTTTTTTTTTTTTAAAGAAAAAATGAAAAATAACTATTCCTGGCCTCACAGAGGGCATTTGCGCATGTGTGGCATGTGCGGCCAAAATGGCCATTGCTCGCCTTTATGGAGGCCTGAGAGGGCCAGAAAGACTACATTTACCCGGCCGTGGAGGTGATGAGGGAGGCCGGCGGGGGGAGGGGGAACTTTCGTGCCCCCCCCCGCAGCTACAGCAAGCCCCCAAAGGGGCTACAGGTAGTTAAAAAAAATTCGCGGACCGGTCGAACTGGACTGCGGGTGGGGGGGGTTTCAAATGGGGGCCGGACCGAACTGGCCCGGTTCCGTGCACACCTAAATTCCAGTTGGTCAAAGCTAATCACATTATATAGTTAACTAATTTTATGTTCACAAGAACATATTCTAAATGTTGCATGCATATTTAAATTACCACTTTTTAAAGTACCACTTTGCAAAGGAAAATACATTTCCTGATCACTGTTTTTCATGTATCTTGCTAGAAAAATTGTAACTAAAATTTCATTTTATTTTCAAAAATATACAGGACACCCTGAGAAACGTTTTGAAACTTACTGAAGTAATTTTTTTTTTTTTGCTTCCCTTGAAATTTATCTGATGTTTCTAACAAACAGGATTGCTTATTCCTACCTCAACATTTAAGCTGGGTTGAAAGTCAGTGGTATAGAATTCCCTTCCTAAAGTTTTCTAGTCCTATCCAATTGTTTTCCCCACTCAATTTCCCAGCTGTTTTTCCAGAAAAGACACTTCCAAATTTATGTCAAAACTTTGTTTTCGGTTAAACTCAGTAACAACTCTTCTTTTTTAGCATTCATGTGAAATGCCTGTATTTTAAACTTGGCTAACTGTCCCTGAGTACAAAATGTCAAGCCAAATGACCTTTAGGGCAAATTCATGACTCCAGTTTTTTGAAATTAATTTTTATAGTAGGGTATTTTGGTCACTCCACACTGAAAGTAAATATCCAAAGACAAATGGTTGTCCAAGAACAGCACTGTGGCTAGAACTTCTTATTCAGCAAACCGTGCAAAACCTCTTGAAGGATTTGTAGCAGTGTTTTTATTTAGGTGCTGAAACTGTAATGACATTCTCAAGCAACTATTTTCCTCTAGATTTTTTTCAATAGTTTTTTTAATTGACTCCTGATTTTTTGTAGCAGATTGTTAAAAGCAATGCTTCTGCAGCAGTTTATTGAAATGCATTATGACTTGTAAACACTGCCTTAGAACAAATTGCTTTTCAACCCAAGACTTGATAATAGGTTTAAAGGAATATGTACTGTAATACTGATTCACCTTATTATATTGTTAAAATGTTGCACACATTCATACATTTACTAAAAACAAGTCTTGCCTCTGAGGTATAAAGGCTGTTCTCATGACTGTTCTCCCTAGGTGCCCATTGCTGTGTCTCCATGCAGCCGGAGAAGACACACAATTCCAGCAGCTATGGGTGTGCTTGCGTCCTTAACTTTGGCTAAGAAGTGGGGCTAGGCTAGGTGGAAGCACTGGGATCCGTGTGGCTCCTGGTGCTCCACACAAGCAGCCTAGCCCAGGTTATCACACAGTGCCTTGTGGGATATCCAGAGGCCAGGATAATGAGTCCTGGCCTCTGTTGATTTGTGCTGCTCCTGGCAGCACAGTCACAGATCATGTGGACACACTACTTGTGCACTGAAGACATAAAGATTGATCATGTGAGGGAAGGTAGGTTGAACCCTCCCACCCTCCCTGCCCTGGTACTGGTTGTGAGAATGACCTTATAGTGTCTTATACTGGCATGGTAGTGCCAGTAAGATGAGTTGTTTCTAGGGGTGTGCGTGACTGGGGAAAATGGATTCGGAACAGATCTATTTGGATCCAGAATCAGAGATGTCAATATGGGTCCTCTTGGACCCTTCAGAAGTTTGGGCCAGTAAAATTTGGGGTCAGTAACATTGGGGTTGGTAAAATCAGCAAAAATCCCGATAAAAGGATATCACCAAAACCACCAAAAAAAAAAAAAAAAAAGCTAGCCTGGGAACTCTCAAAGCTGGCACACAATAAAGTAAAGATGGTTGGACTCTGTCTATTTGATTTGAAGTTAATCCATTCATCCTTTGATATTAAATTATTTTTTAAAATTAATGAGAAATTGTACTCACAGAGAGTGTTCCCTGTAACAGGGATTCCAACATGTTGTTGACTACAACTCCCATAATTCCCAGTCAAAGGCCATTGCCGCTGGGGATGATGGAAGCTGTAGTCAACAACATGTTGGAATCCTTGTTACAGGGAATACTGCTCACAGATAATGTAGAAGAATCATTATGTCACATCCAAGAATCTCAAGGAAGGTGATGAAACACCAAATAATTTTCTGCTTTTGCTTTTAAATTGTAAGTATAATTAAAGACTAAGTACTTTTTATAGTTGTTGTTTTTTTTAATGCATGGGCAGGCTGACAGGCAGGCAGGCAAAGAGGTGCCAGGTGGCTTTCCTCCCCCTTCAGCCATGATCAGGGGCGGCGGGGGTGGGGGAGCAGATTACCGCCACCATTTGGATCTCTGAAATGCTCCAATCCCCCCCCCCCTTCAAGTGGGGTCAGAGAACTCCGAACCAAACTAAGCTTTTTTAGGTCAGGGTTGTAGTATACGTGACACCCTCCGACATTGGCAAAACTGGACCATTTCCAACCTCCCCAGTCTAACTCTGCACAGGCCTAGTTGTTTCAACATTCCACCATTAAAACCCCTGAACATTCTATTGCTCATAAAATCTATTGTATCTATTCAACCCCACCCCACCCGCACATTTTTTATATACATCAATTAGGTAACAAGAAACAACATCCCTCCAAATTTGGCACAAATCCATTAAAATTGCTGAGATACAGTTGCGTTAAATTTTAAAATTTAAAAGAGGATTTCCTAAAAAGAGGAGTCTGAGCATTGGCAACTTTTGCTCAACACGGATGATGTATATATTTTAAATTTTTAATATCTTTTTAGTATTCCCCTCAAATTCAGCTCCATGCTGGATTAATGCCTTTTGCTGGTTTGAAAAACATCCATCTAGTGATTTTCTGTCTAGAGTTTGAAATCCCTATAACAACAGGGGGGAAATAACTAAGGGTACAGATCAGTTTTTCTGCTCACTGAGGGTTCTGAAGCCAGAGTTGAGAGGGGAATGTCCTGGCAATTTCTAGCAAGTGACTTCCTGGTTCTGAATATAGTGCCTGCTAAGAGCAGTTTATGAGCACTCTGATACTTGTATGGTTAAACAACCAATACCTTCCCCTCCCTTTCCTTTTATGGACTTTCCCCGCTCTCTCTGCCCCCTTTTTCTAATTTCTCTCGCCATTTTTCTTCTTCTTCATCAAAAGGGGGGAGGAAAATCCCTCAGCAAAGCAGAGAAGAACTTACTGAATGTGGGGAGGGGAGGGGAGAGATTTATTTTGTTCTGGGGCTTACTTCTGACTAAACAAGTACAGAATTGGGGCCAAAGACCCCATGCTGGGAAGCTTCAAAGAAGTACAGCAAGGAAATCCCATAAAAACCATTCCCACCCGACACCAAGAAACCAGCATTCTGCATAGAGTGCTCTTGAATATGAAGGTTCTACAGTGGATACAAACTGCCTGTGAATATCAAAGCTTCACTTGACCAAAATTTGAGCATTATGGAAGCTTCACTTGACCAAATTGTTTTCAGAAGTTCAGGATGATGTTTATCCCAACATGCTGCTTGGCAATACCTTCAGTTAAAGCAGGGATTCCCAACCTGTAGTACTCCAGATGTTGCTGAACTACAACTCCCATCATCCCCAGCCACAATAAATTGTAGAGGGGAATGATGGGAGTTGTAGTTCAGCAACATCTGGAGAACCACAATTTGGGAACCCCTGAATAAGGGATTAAGCACAGCATAAATCAGTGATTTGACCCAGATGCCATAGGGGCATCAGAAATAACGGAACTATTTAGATTCTGGAGAACAGTTGTTTCTACAGATTTAGCAAACAAAGCACTTTATGCTTTTGTAAAATCAGAGTTCATTACATTAAATAAAGAAAGCAATAAATGAGGATAATTATTGAAATAAGAATTTACTGCCACACAATATTACATATTAGCAAATCAAAAGTGGATTTTCAATTAACTCTAATCCCGCAGAAAATTCTGTTAAGATCAAACTGGACTCCAAAAAGACTTCATCAATCTGGCCTTTCAAATATCAATAACTGTTAGCAGTGAAATACAGGAGATGCAGAATTAGTACATCTTTTATGGAGCTGCAGGTTTGTTACCATCTTCTGGAAGGAGGTCTTTGAAAGGAGATCATTAGTGTTGGATTCTAATTTTGAATTTACAACTTCTATAGCAATACTTGGACTTATTCCAAGGGACTGGAATTTATCTAGAGGTAAAGAACTATGGTTATTGCAGGCACTAATTGTAGCTAAATGCCATACTTCAGAAATTGAAAGCAAAGGACATTCCTAAGATAGAACAGTGGATTTATGATTTAGTGCTTTGGGGTGTTTGTGAAAAAAAATGGCTTATTATAAAGAGAAGCTCCTGAATAATTCCAGGAAATTTGGCCGTTCTTGGAAATGTATGCATTGTGAAAGATACTTTTGTAGAAATTAGTGGTCAGAATGATTGCACCCAGACCCACTGAAGACATGAGACAAGTAAATGGAGTTAAAAGGGCCACAACTTTCTGAACAAAAGAGGAGGATTGGCTCTCTACCCTCTACAGTGCAGAAACTAGAAAACTGCTGTCCACAGCTAATCTACCTAAGCGCAATGGACGATACACCTTGGCTCTGGTCAGCATCAGCCTGGTGGTTGATGCTGCCATTTAGCCAACCTATTGTCAAAGCTCCTGCCTCAGGGATCACCATCCCTAAGCCGTAAAGCCCTTTAAGGTTGGTGATTCCCCAGCAGGATGGAGAAAGTCCCAAGCCAGCACTCCCTGAGCTGTAAAGCCTCTAAGGACTCCTCCTAATGACAAATGTGTGCATTAAAGTGCTCAGCACCCTACTTTGCCCATTTATGCCACACTGTAGCTGCCACAGGGAGGGGATAGCCTAGCGTGGCCACTCCCACTGACCATCCAAAAATGCAGCCAATCCCCTTCTTGAAACAGCAAGAAACAAATCAGAACCCCTAGAAGATGAACTCCACCACCCCAAAACAGTTCAGGGATTGAAAACTCTATATGCGGGTGTGGTATAACACCCCACCCCAACAGCTGAAACAAATCTACTCAGGTCTCAGTTAACCTTCCTAAGGGACTTATCCACTCTACTGGGTTTCAAGGCTCTGCACCAAACTCAGCACCCAAAGCACCCAAAGACTTGGGATCCAACTTCTAATTTATTTATTTATTTATTTATTTATTTATTTGATTCGATAATTGATTCGATATCCCTGATGACCTGGCTCAACATGGACATCCCTAATCTATCTACCAAATTATTTTTCCCCAGATGGATCAAGAGACTATCTGGAGGCTAATTGCCCTCAAGGAATTCCCAGATGATAGGCAAAAGCAGACTGAAACCTACGACCATGTTCATGAGATAGATGCCTGATGGCTCAAGCTGAGCTGCATCCCCCAGTCAGATTCCTGCGCCCACTTGTGCGCCCAAAAGACCAGTTGAATGTCCCATGATGAGCACCCTGGCTGGTCGAAAATATGTATCAGGATGTGTCAAAAGAGAAAAAACAAATAAGTACTGTAAGATTTGGCAATTAACTAAAATAGCACTTGTGGACCTGAGAGTGCCAACCCCTATGCCTTTTAAATTCAGGATCAGTAAAAGCCATCTGAGCTGCAGTGGATGCTGAACCTATAAGCAAAGAGTTGAGCAAGGAGATGCTCACAGGAAAGCCCTCGGCCTTCAAGGTACATTGCAAAACTGCCCAAAACGTATATTGGGTCAAATGGAACCCATCAATATGTCCAAATAAACATCCAGTAGACAGCCCTGCCAAAGATGTGTAGCGTTCCAAAGCTGCAACTGGGCACAGCATTGAGCCCACAGCTCTATGAAGGGTAACCAGCTGCCCCTTCCTCTTCAGATTGGAATAACAATGTTTAATAATAACATGCTGTGCAAACAAAGTTAAATAAGTCTGATGCACTATGCCCTTTGGCCCATAGAGCCCCTTGGGAAAGAGTTCAGAAACCCACAAGGCTCCACAAAATGCAACTACCATGGCAGCATGAAATGGCAAATTCATAATCAGATGCACTAACAGAGGGCAGGAGTCCAAGCAGGGACTCTAGACACTCAGGCATAAGAGGATGACGGGCAGTGGGCTAAGGTGGGTATTCGTGTGTCCAACCTTCAACCATCCTCTGCACTCTAAAGTCTAAAGTAGTTTCCGAAAAACCTTGTGTCTTGGAGTAAAAGGCCAAGGCTGCCAGCAGTCCAGTCAGTGTAGTGGAAGAGACCAGAAGACTGCAGATGCACCAAATAATGCATCAGGTGGGGCAGGCCAGGTGGGCATCAGGTGATCAGGTGGGGCAGGCCTGATGCCAGCTAACCCTACCTGGAACCTGGAAAGCTCTGACTTCCTTATTGCTGGAAAGCTCTGACTTCCCTATTGTAGGCAGCCCTGCTACTTCCTCAAATAGGAAGCACCAGGCTCCTATTTGGTACGTAGAGGTACGCAGTGCCATTTGGGTCTCATTTATTTATTTATTTAGCACATTTTAATAACTCCAAGGGACTTTTGTATGGGGTGGTAAAAAATGTGCTAAATAAAATAAAATAAAATAAAATAAAATAAAATAAATGGAGGCTCAAATCACCCTGTGCACCTCTGTGTGCCAAAGTTCCAAAGCCAGAGTGGCATGGTGTCTGGCTCCTGCCTCATCTGATAACAATGCTCCTCCTGTGAATGAGAGTGTGTGTCCACAATACCATTCTTCAACCCTGGGATATAATGGGCCACAAACAAAGTGTTGTGGTGCAAACACTGGAAGACAAATGCCCAAACAAGCACCATTTCTCTGATGGACCTAGACATCTCTGTGTTAAACACATGAACAGTGGAAACGTGTCACGCCAAAACCAGCCTGTGGAATTGGCAAAGAATCCCTCCCAAATGTGTACAGTCACTATGATGGGAAAGAACTTGAGGAAAGTGAGGTCCCTAGTAAAAGCCCATGTTTCCCAATCACTGGGCCATGGTGCAGCACACCAGCGGCCCTAAAATAAATCCCAAAGCCTCATCTACCAGCTGGAACTGAATGCACCAGGAGATGAGCCTTGAGCGGCCACACTCCTTGCCAAAAGAAAACCCCATTAAAGGAGTCCAAGAATGTCATCCAAACTTCAAGGTCAGCTCTCATCTGCGCCAACACCCGGAGCTTATTGTGAGGTTCCTTCAGCCCCACAGTGACATCACAGAGAAACCACAGGAATGCCCTAATGGAAGCTACCACTTTTCATGCAAAGTGAAAATGCCCTAGGAGCACCTGCAACAGACAAGGGCTCATCTTTTTACCTAAAAGACACTAACGAGCATTGGCTTTCAGGGTAGCCAGCTTGTCATTTGGCAACCTCAGATGACTTGCGATGGTTTCCAACTCTATCCTCAGAAAAAACAAGTCTACTAACGAGGCCCTCTGTTTTGTTCCTAGAAAGTGGAACCTCCAACTCATTACAAAGGCCCATAAATATGCACAAGTGCATGCATTGTCCAGAATGTCTGAGCCCCTCAAAGAGAAAATAATCAAGAAAATGAGCAGTGGAGCTGGCCCCAGCCCACCTCCGCAATGCCCATTCCAGCATTGTGCTAAACATTTCAAATGTGGTGCATGATACAGAACAACCCATCGACAGGGCCCTATCAATGCAATATAAGTTCTGAAAAGCAAATCCAAGGAGGTCAAAATCAGATGAATGCAGAGGCAGAAGACAGAAAGCTGACTCAATGTAGCATTTCGCCATAAGGACAGCTGGCTTGCAAACATGAACAATGTGCACCCCTTTGTCAAAAGATGTATACCTGACCAAGCAGAGCTCTGGCAGTATCCCATCATTGAACGAAGAACCCCTGGGGAAGGACAAATGGTGAGTAAGGAACAACTCCTCTGGATCCACCTTAGGAATGACACACAAAGTCAAAATGTGAAAACTGGTAAGGGGCAAGGTCTCAAATGGCCCTAACTCTCTTCTAAATTAAATCTCCTTCTGGATTTTCTGAAGCACAATGTCCTCCATTCCCCGAACTGACTGCAAATTCTGAGATATCCTCCATTCCCCGAACTGACTGCAAATTCTGAGATACAACATGCTCCCTTGGGGACTGACATGGAATCCTGAAATCTTCATGAAAACATCCAAACAAATAAGCTGGCTGGTCCTGCAAAGGATAGGCAACTAGCAACTCCTGCAGCAGCTGAAAGTTAATAGGGCTAGACCCTTTCCCAGTAGGGGCAGAACCTGCCCCCTCTCTTCTTTCCTGGACCAAGCTCTCTGATCCCTCTCCTGGAGCAAGCTCTCTGGAAGAATAAATAACTGATTCCACTGAAGCTAGGGGATTTTGTTTGCGAGTGGCCATGTTCCTGTTGAGAGACAGTTCCTCCTGTTCTTCTGCAAAATTCAGCCAGATCCTGGAAGAAGGATGCCAGTGAAGTGGATTCAAAAGGGAACAGATCCAGGCACTTCTTGATGTGAGATCTTGATGTAAATGACCTCTCCATTCCTCGGAACGGAAAGGGTAAAGCCCCTTGGATTGCTCTTGCTTGGTCGGGCCAGAAAGCTGCCATCAACTCCTCTTGGGGCAGTTGGTGCTGGGATGCTTGCCCCCACAGAATCCACAATCCTGGCAGAGTTTGCAGGGAGAGCGTATGCTTTGACCCCTACAGTTGAACTCCCAGCACATAAGCTGGGTTTGATCCAAATGAGGGGTGGCACCAGCAGGGGAAGCAATAGCCGGCGTCTTGGAAGCGATATGTCCATTATCGGCCTGCTTGCCCTGCATAGGCCGAGAGGGGGCCAGAATCTGGAACCAGAGCTCCTCATGTTGCTCATCCAATTGGAGGGAGAGTTCCAGTGAGGTTTGCATGCTGAAGCACTGGTCATACTTCAAACAAGAATTAATTCCCTGTGAAATCCATGTAGCCGTGATGGGTAATACTGAAATATTTCACCAGAGCCAGGCCTCCAGCCTGGCTGGACCTGCATGACTAGGTCCAATCCAGTTAGTCCAATTACCTTAAATGGGCTTCTGCTTACCCTCCTCTTGGTCCCTAGTCTGATACCCCTCCTTGGGTACTGGCTCAGCTTCCCTGAACAAACGTTGAAAGACATAGAAAGACAACCCTGCTAACTTGGCAAAGAGGCTCCTTTTAACATGGTGATTCTCTTTATTTAGCAGGGGGAGAGTAACTGGCCCTATCCAACCCCAGCACAGTACCTCCAGTGACTGTTGCTGGTGTGTGTCTTATGTTTCTTTTTAGAATGTGAGCCCTTTGGGGACAGGGAGCCATCTTATTTGTTTGTTATTTCTCTGTGTAAACCGCCCTGAGCCATTTTTGGAAGGGCAGTATAGAAATTGAATAAATAAATAAATATTATTATTATTTATTTACACAATCAGACAGATGTTATTGACTGGTTTGTTTTATTCAGACATCGAGTCCTTCCCGAGGACCTGGGATGGCTGAATTTTATTGTCAATGTTGTTGCTGTTATAGATATTGTCGCAGAATATAGGCTGTTCCCAGTAAAGCTGCTTTTTGTAATTGGCTGACGGTGATTTCTGTGGCCCCTATGGTGTTGAGGTGCTCTTCAAGGTCTTTTGGAACTGCACCCAGGGCGCCAATTACCGCTGGGATTATTTTGGTCCTTTTCTGCCACAGCCTTTCCATTTCAATTTGTAGATCTTTGTATTTGGTGGTTTTTTTCTATTTCTTTTTCTTCTATTCTGCTATCCCCTGGTATTGCTATGTCGATTATTTTAACTTGTTTTTCTTTCTTCTCGACTACAGTTCTATCTGGTGTATTGTGTGGCAGATGTTTGTCTGTTTGTAGTCGGAAGTCCCATAATATTTTTGCATCTTCATTTTCTACCACTTTTTCAATTTTATAGTCCCACCAATGTTTGGCTACAGGTAGCTTGTATTTTTTGCAGATGTTCCAGTGTATCATCCCTGCTACCTTGTCATGCCTTTGTTTGTAGTCAGTCTGTGCGATCTTTTTACAACAGCTGATTAGGTGGTCCACTGTTTCATCTGCTTCTTTACAAAGGCAGCACTTGCTGTTTGTTGTGGATTTTTCGACTTTTGCTCTTGCATTTGTTCTTAGTGCCTGTTCTTGTGCAGCCAGTATTCAACCCTCTGTTTCTTTCTTCAAGTTGCTATTCTTAAGCCATTGCCAGGTCTTGGTGATTTTCCACTTATATTGTGCAAATATTGACCATGCAGTGGTTTATTTTTCAATTTTCCTGCTCGGTTCTTGACTTGTTCTTTCTTGTAGGCCTGCTTTGTTTCATTGGTGTTGAATAGTTTTTCGTTATTGAAAATTTTAAGTGCTTCATCTTTTCTACTGTCCTTGATATATTCTTCAAGGCCTCTTTTCTCCTCTACTGTTTGATGGACTTGCAGCATTCCTCTTCCACCTGAGCTGCGAGGGAGGCAAAGCCTATTTACATCACTGAAGGGGTGCAGAGCATGATTGATGGTCATTATTTTCCTGGTCTTACGATCTAGCGTCTCTAGCTCTGCCTGGGTCCAGTCTATTATTCCTGCAGTGTATCTTATAACAGGTATAGCCCAGGTGTTTATGGCTTGTATGGTGTTCCCGCCATTGAGTTTGGACTTGAGGATTTTTCTAACTCTCCTGATGTATTCACTTCCCATTTTTCTTTTAACTTCAGTGTGTGCAATGTTATCAGCCTGGAGAATGACCAAGTATTTGTAAGGTTCTTTCTCTTTGACGTTCTTGATGTTGCTTCCATTGGGCAGTTCTATTCCTTCTGTTTTTGTTATTTTCCTCTTTTCATTATTAATGCAGCACACTTGTCTAGTCCAAACTCCATTGCTATATCGCTACTGAATATACGGACAGTGTTTATCAGTATTTGATTTCTGACTGGGACTTTCCATACAACTTCAGATTGTCCATGTACAGCAGATGGTTTATTTGACTTGATGTTTAAGATGTTTGGTATCCGAGGCCTGTTTTGTTGAGTATTTCTGAAAGTGGAGTCATGGCGATTACAAACAACACAGGACATAGTGAGTCCCCTTGGAAAACGCCTCTTCTAATGCTAAGCTGTTCAAGTGTCTCGCCATTGATTGTTAACTCAAGGTTGACTCAGCCTTCCATCCTTCCGAGGTCGGTAAAATGAGTACCCAGAATGTTGGGGGCAATATGCTAAAATCATTGTAAACCGCTTAGAGAGCTCTGGCTATAGAGCAGTATATAAATGTAAGTGCTATTGCTATTGCTATTGCTAACTGTGTACTCCACATGCTCATTGCTTTTTAAATAAATATCTGAATGTTTTTGCTGACAACAGTTGTTTCTAAACATTTTAGTATCCATATGTGAGGCAATGAGTTGAAGGCTTTCTTGTAGTCAATCCATGCAACACTTAAATCTGTTTTTCTTCTCTTGCAGTTTTCTAAAATCATTTTGTCAATCAGCAGCTGGTCTTTTATGCCTCTGGTGTTCGGGAAATTTCCTTTCTGTTCAACTGGAATCTGTTTGTTAGTTAATAAGTGTTGCATTACTTCATCTGCTATTATTCCCGTTAATAATTTGAACATGGTTGGAAGGCAGGTTATCAGTCTATAATTACTTGGAACTGCACCTTTTGCTGGGTCTTTCCTTATGAGATAAGTTTTCCCAATTGTTAGCCATTATTCAATATCACCTCCTTGCAAAATGTGATTGAACTGTTTTGATAGTTGTTTATGAAGGCTTGTTAAGTGTTTAAGCCAAAAGCCATGCAGTTCTTCGTCGCCTGGTGCAGTCCAATTTTTAATTTTCTTTGCTCTTTCACTTATTAATTCTGGTGTTATAATTAGATCTTGCATTTGTTGGTTACATTTTTTGACCTCTTTCACCCAGCCTGCTTTTTTATTATAGTCTATTGGATTGTCCCATAATTTCCCCCAGAATTGCACTGTTTCTTCTTTATTTGGTGTTTTCATTCTTCAGCTTCTTGTCTTTCATATCTTTCAATTTACTAGCATCTGATGTAAGCCTGGCGATTTTATTTTCTAATCTAATCTTCCATTTACGTGATGTACTACTTTTTTTTGTTTTTTACAGGTCCACTGATCTTATATCCGAGCTCTTGTATTGTTATTGTTGCTGCACTGTACATTAGTTGGTTTGTTTCTTGCAAATTCTTGGTTGTTATTTCCGCAAGTGCAGCATTGATATCTTTTAATGCCTGAGCAAATTGTTTTTTGGCAACTGTTTTTAGAGCTGGAAGTCGAACCCTGGTGGTTGTTTGGTTCATGTGCTCAGTTATTTTTTGCTTTAGTTCTTGTTGCTTTTCTGTTAAATGGCATTTGGGTTTTTGAGGTGAAGGCAAAGGGGAGGTTGCCTGGTTTTGATTTTGGAACAGTGCAGCAACAGTGGCATCCTCTGTTTCCAACACCTCCTCAACCTGCGCCTGAGCAACTGCTTCAGTTGGTGGTAATTCTTCTTCCATATCTTGAGCCTGTGTTGCTCTTTGCAGTTCTTCCAGCTCAACTTCTGTGAATACTTTATTTCTTATTATGAATCTTCTTTGGGCTGCTAGCCTTTGTTCTGTTATTCCTGTATCTGGATGCTTCTCTTTCCAAATCTGGTACATTCTTTTTAAGTAACCTCTTCTAGTTGGACTAGACTTGTAATAGCAGATCATTATTTCCTTGTTGGCATTTTTCATATTTTTTTCCGGTTAAGTGACGTTTCTTCCCGTAACCTTGCGGTCTCCAGCCCTGGTTGCTCAACTGAAGATCCTGAGTCCTGTTGCCCACTTGCCACCAGATGTCCAGGGACTCCAGCACCTGGCACAGTCCTTGTTGACCCGGGTGACGACCGATCCCGTATAGATTTATTAAAGTTATGTCTCACCATATTGTTGATGGGAGAGGCACTCTTCGTCTGGCTCCTCTGGGGACACCTGTCCAGTATGGCTGGACCTCTGGCATAGCTCTCAACTTCTTCAGAGCACATAAGCCCCACAACCACGCCAAAATAGTGCCTCACTGGGGGTCTATTATTTGGTACATTCTTTTAAAATAACCTCTTCTAGTTGGACTAGACTTGTAATAGCAGATAATTATTTCTTTGTTGGCGTTTTTCGTATATTTTTTCCGGTTAAGCGATGTTTCTTCCAGTAACTTTGCAGTCTCCAGCCCTGGTTGCTCAACTGAAGATCCTGAGTCCTGTAGCCCACTTGCCACCAGATGTCCAGGGACTCCAGCACCTGCTGTGGTCCTTGTTGACCCAGGCGACGACCAATCTGGTATAGATTTATTAAAGTTATGTCTCACCATATTGTTGATGGGAGAGGCACTCTTCGTCTGGCTCCTCTGGTGAGACCTGTCCAGTATGGTTTGACCTCTGGCATAGCTCTCACCTTCCTCAGAGCATGCAAGCCCCACAACCACACCAAGGTAGTGCCTCACTTGGGATTATTATTATTATTATTATTATTATTATTATTATTTTGCAATTCCAAAATAACTTGAAGAGCACCTCAACACCATAGGGGCCACAAAAATCACCATCAACCAATTACAAAAAGCAACTTACTTGGAACAGCCTATATTCTGTGACAATATCTATTATAACACCAACAACATTGATAATAAAATTCAGCCATCCCAGGTCCTTGGGAAGGATTCGATGTCTGGATAAAAAAAACCAGTCAATAACACCTGTCTGACTGTAAATAAATAACAATAATTGATGTATTAACCCCTCCAAATTCTTAGTAGTGGTAAGAAGATGAATTCTTATTAGTGGGGTGCCAAATTACTACCTGTTGAGTCTGGCTATCTGACCTGGCCAGGGAGGCTAAAGCCCTGCCATACCTCATTATAAACTCCCCATGGAGCCACTTGCTGCCCGGTTGGCCCAGCAGACCAGCCTTGCCCTCCAGGGAAGCTACCAGGTTGTCCAAAGGGCACCCCCTGAAGAAGAAGGGTACTATATTGGCCTAGAGGCCATGGCCACAAATCCACAGGGGTCGCACTTGCTTCACCATCTGAAGGGGTTCCCATATCCAACGTTGGAGCTAGCACTGGCACTGTCAGTTTGTAGGTTTGACTAAGATAAACAGGAGCAGGAGCAGGAACAGGATGTGGAGCAGGGTCAGGAGCAGCACCTTCCTTCTCTAACCTGGACAAGTGATCAGACAGATATTGCATAAATTTTGCTCTTTTTGCTGCCTTGGTAGCATTCATAGGATGAGAGTGAATGACAGAGGGACCCCAGCCTCCTTGCCAACAGGCGGGTTTTGTTTATCATTTCCAAAGCTTCCAGATGGGTAATAAGTGTTCCCACTCTACTAAAGTCTTCTTCATTGTCAGAAGAGGAAAGCTGATGACTGGGGGCCTGGAAGGCCTAAAAGGCCTACATGGCCTTCTTAGGTGGCATGACCAAAGGTACTAAAACAATTAGGGATGTGCCCAAACTGGTCTGGAGGCCATTTTAGCGGCCTCCGAACTGGTTCAGACATGGCCTGATCCGGCAGTTTGGTGCAGGGGGGTGGGGAGGTTGTACTTACCGCTCCCGCCGCTTTCCCCCCTCCGGCGCTCCATTTTTCAACAAAGTTTTTGGGGTGGCAGCATTTCTCCCTGCCGCCCCTGCCCCTATTGTTAGCAGGAAGTGGCGAAAGTAGCCGCTGTGCACGTGGCCGCCACACCCGCACACACTACACATGTTGCACGTTGTGTGCTTGTGTCACACGTGCAACGTGCGACATGTGCGGCTGACGCGAGCACAGTGGCAGGCACATGCACAGAGGCTACTTCCACCATTTCCTGCTAACAATGGGGGCAGGGGCAGCAGGGAGGAACGCTGCTGCCCCCAAAACTATGATGAAAAATGGAGCGCCAGAGGGGGGAAGGTGGCAGGAGGTGTAAGTACAACCCCCCGCCCTTAAAGCGAGACCCCCCTCAGTGCTGAACTGTGCCTCCGCAGTTCCATGCACATCCCTAAAAACAATAAGACTAAACCACCACAGTCCCTAAACAAATGTCCCCACACAGTAAACAAGCAGAATGGAGACAAAATAGTGTAGGACAAAAAGGAAAGAAAACCTCCCAGCAAATGGCACAATTCACATCAACAGTTCACTGAAAAGTTACCCAGGCAGACCCTGCTTAGCAAAAAGGGGATAACTCCTCCACTCCACCACCACCCTCACATAAAGAAACCAAGGCAAACTGTTTGTAGCAAAAGAGAGGGTAGCTTCATCTCAACCAAGGGATAAGCCTGTCTACCCGCAAGAGGACACACCACCAAACCCCAGCATAAAGGGGGGGGGAGAGATGAACTATACTGTTGCCAAAGAGGAGGTCTTTGCCTGCCCAACTGTGAGATTCACCCTCAAAGGGAGAGAAATGCCCAATCCACCTTCTGTCTGATGCCCCAGTCCCCCACACAAAAAAGGCCATCTTTTGGGGAACTCCTGATGCCAGAAGGATCTCCTGAAGCAGGGAAATGCTGCCACCAGCAACACATGCAGGATAGAAGATGCCCAGGCCTCAGAAGAAAGTCTGGAGGAGTGCTGAACATGTCCATTCGGGTAGCTTCCCAGCACAGACTGAGGGGGAATGGGGGGAAGGCCCAGATGCAGCAGCACTAGTTCCTCCTCCAAACCCCTCCTGCCAATCACACATCCCTGCTTGCCTCATACTCCTTCAAAGCAAGGCTGCGGCAAGGAAGCCACGGCCTAGATATGCCGGGGCAAGCTGCTACATTCTGTTATTAGAATCTTGTTGGTGGTTTTTGTTTTTTGTTTTTGTTTTGTTTATTTACCTAAATGAGGGGTTGAGAAATGGGATGGATATTTATATATTCAATAAAATTCAGAGAGAGAAATATACTATCCTGAGAGATGTAATTTTTATGTTTCCTTATCTAAATGTATGTTTATTAAAATTGTTCATCCTGTCTGAAATATTATTGATCTAAAAACCCCTCTCATCTTAAACTGAAGATTTCTGGATGACTGGATAAGGACTTCAGTTTAACAAAACCTCAGCACCTCTAACATTTGTTCTTACTGAGAAAGGTGTCAGAGTATCAGGTCCAGATTATGACATGCTGAGGCTCTAAACTGTATCAAGCTTAAAAGGCACCATAGCATTACAAATATATTATTCTAACAAAAAGAGCACTGAAAATAGAAATAATAAAGTTTTATTTTTACATACATACTTGGCAAAGATACAACAAAAACAAATAATCTAACAAAAGGTTATCTTGCTATACACCTATTTGCATTAGATATACCTTTAAATACATTATTTCTTACTAAGCATTTATGAACATTTAAATGTACAGAAACACAAGAACAGTTACACAGTTCAGCATTATTAAACTGAAGAAGCAACCTGCACTATATGTGTTAGCATATCACATAAAATTTGATACTTTTTCTCCTTTGTTTTTCAACCAATTATGTAAAATTTGAAATCTTTGTTTTTGTTTGCAGAGGCCCTTCATATCATGAGGTCCTGAGCTGTAGCTTATTTAGCTGTGCCTAATTCCAGCAGTGCAAAGTATCCTGTTTTGGACTGAGCAGGAACTCCAAGGCCCAGAAGTCATTTAGCACCAAATGGGACCACAGAAACTGGATATGACAACATTAACAACAAGGTGCTTCAATAGCTTCTCAGAGCAGAATGTGGGCTTTTAAGGCTGCTGCCTAGGTAAAGTGATTTAGCACCTCCCCTTCCCAAGAAAATGACCTTTTACTTAAAGGTACCATGCCTGATTTTGTATGTGCTGGTTCTAGAAATACTGGGGGAACTCTGCTAATATTGGTTGGTCTACAGGGAACATTCAAGGTTGTGTCCTTGGGACACGGTGGAGATGCAGGCTCAGGTTCCTCCTATTCTTCGGGGGGGGGGGTGTTTCTGTGGACAGGGGTCCTAGTGGCACAGCTTGTTGTGCCCTGTCTGCCCCTGAGCCCTGCACATTGCTGTCCTTTGTGGCAGTCTGCTACATTCCAGCAAACTCCTAGGTTTTTGAAGTCCATTCCAGCAAACTCCTAGGTTTTTGAAGTCTAGGTTTTTGAAATCCTAGACAGGCCCCACCTTTTGGGATCACTAATTGACATTTTTCTCTTGTAGAAAGTACAAGTCCTGGCTGAAGCAGACTTTGTCTCAGTATCAAGTTCCCTTGTTCTAGTGCTTCTCTCACCTACTTGGTTTGACCCTCTGCTTGTCCCTGATTCCTGACTACCTGCTTAATCTTCTGTCTCCTTACTACTTCCTCAATTTGAACCTGGACTTTTTCCTGTCAAGGCCCTATGGCTCCTGATTGTCTACTGGCTTAACCCTTGACTTGTTCCTGACTCTCAGCTCCTGTCTAGATCCTCTGGCTACTGATTGTAGGGATGTGTGAGCCAACTCGATGGGTTCGGGGTTGATGAAGCAGGTCCAAGTTTGAACCAAACTAGGCCCAGTTTGCACCGAGCCGGTTCGGAGCTCTACTGGGGAAAGAGCTACTTACTAGTGCTGGTGGTGGCTGCAGTTGTGGTGTCCATGGGATGGGAGTGGTGGCAGCTCCCCCAATCCTGCTGGCCTCCCCCAGAATAGACCAGGGCAGCAGTGGCCTGGCTCAGGCCTCTGCACACATGTGGAGGCATTTTAGTGACCTCTGCACATGCACAGAGGCCATTTACATGATCACTTTGGCACCCTGATTACCTGCTTGATCTTCTCTCTCCTTACTACTTACTCAGTTTGAACCTGGGCTTTTTCCCGACTCTCGAGTCCTGTAAAGGCCCTATGGCTCCTGATTGTCAAGTGGCTTAACCCTTGACTTGTTCCTGACTCTCAGCTCCGGTGAGGATTCCCCTTTACCAGTAAAGGGGCAGGAGCTTTCATAAACCTAGAGGGGCTGGGAGGGGGATAATTTTGTCCTTATTGTGCAAACCGTGGTCATGCAAATGGCTGTGCATGCACGGAGGTCACTAAAATGGCCTCTACATGTGTGCAGAGACTCGAACTAGGCCAAAGAAGGCCCGGATGGGGCCACTGCTGCTCCCACCACCATGGCTTGCACTGTAACCGTGGCTTGCACTCTCCTCTAGCCCCCTCTAGATTTAGGGAAGCCCCTGCCCTTTTACTGGTAAAGGGGAATCCTCACAAAATACCCCTACCAGTAGAGCTCTGAGCCGTCCCAGTTTGGTCAAACTTGGACCAGCTAAGGTTGGTCCGATTCAACCCCATAACTGTCAAACTTAGCCAGCTTGACATTGTTGGAGAAAAATCAAAGATGGAGAAGAAAACCAAAGTTTAACTCCCTGTCTGGTTTTTGTAAGGATGCTACAGTTGGAGATGTTGAATAATGGCATTGCTTTGATACAAGTTTAGACATGTGCATTAGCTCTAGAGCAGAGCTGCTCAACTTTGCCCTCCTGCAGATGTTGCCCTACAGCTCCCATAATCCCTGGCAATTGGCCACTGTGGCTGGGAAATATGAGAATTGTAGTCCAAAACCAACTGGGGCTTAACCAGTTGAGCAGGACTGCTCTAGAGAAATGTATATTGTTAGGTGACTGTGATTGGTTAGTGCTGGTCTGAAGATGGACAGTGTACTGGTGCATTTTTTGATCTTATTATTTGCATAAATGATAAAGCTTTGGTATATATACTCTGTACCCACCCATGATCAGGGCTTTTTCACCTTGTGACTGATGCCCAGCATGTCGTGATCAATAAAGCTTTGAATCTGATGGAATAGTGTGGCCCCTGCCTATAAAACAACCCTTTAAGGCAGGCTTCCCCAACCTGCGGCCCTCCAGACTTTAACACTCACACACGATCACAAAACAGGATTGTACACAGCTCCCAAGCCTGGGTAAGATGCGTGTCCTACCCAATTACTGATTGTGTGAACAAGCCTAATGAAAACATATAAGTAAAACATAATTATTAAGATGTTGGTCCCAGAAAAGAATTGATATAACTACCAGTATAGTGATACCTTCTATTTGATCAACATGTAACACACAAACATAAAAGTTCAACAGAACTTGGAGGAATATTCCACGAGCACAGACATTGTGCCATTGATCTTTGTGCCAAGAACTCAAAGCAGAAGAGCATATGTCGGGTATTCCATAAAGAGGAGTCTAGAGGTAGAGTTACTTGAGCTTCCTAACAGGAAAGAATGTTACATGCAAATGAGATGGGTTTATGACATGTGCTACCACAGTTCAGAGTGTGGAGCTAGTGAGTGGCCAGAAAGAGTTAGCAAGTGGAGGCATTTCCTAAGCTTAGCTCTCAATGGATACAAATACAGTGAAGGAGTTGTGTGGGTGCCACAGAAGAAAGGCTACAGGGTCAGTAATGGCACTGCTGAAAGTACTCTTGCTGCTGCTGCATTCCCCATTGCCAGCCAGTGCTGGGAATGGGGAGAAAAACTCTGATACAGAAATCATAGGCATGAGGTTGGTTAGAAGTGACAAACCAGTGGCTGATGCCATGAATAATGGTCTCATTCAGGTGATGGAAGGAAGCAAAATCCGTCTGAAGATCTTTGGGCGGGGCTTCAATGTGGACACCTGGAAAATAGTCTACTTTGTTGAGGTACCTGATATCCATAATGCCACCTGCTATGAAAGGAGCAGTGACTTGCTGATGGGACAATCCATTGGTGTCTTACGGAAAACTTCTGCAGTGTTGAATGTGACAGTCCAGACCCTGAGGAAGCATTTCAGCCTCAAGACCTATATGATGTGTCTTGATCGTGCTGGGCCACAGCGGTTAAATAATGATGATTTATTCATCCAAGTGGCTGAGGAAAGATTGTTCCTGCCTTTTTGGCTTCAAATCTGCTCCATATTCCTCCTCTTGGGAATTTCAGGCATCTTAAGTGGCCTCAACCTGGGCCTGATGTCGCTGGATCCCATGGAGCTGCGTATCGTGCAAAACTGTGGCACAACCAAAGAGAGGAAATATGCCACCAAGATTGAGCCTATCCGCAGGAAGGGCAACTACTTGCTGTGTTCTCTGCTGATCACCAATGTTTTAGTCAACAGCTCCCTCACCATGCTGTTTGACACCCTTGTTGGCAAAAACATCCTGGCCATACTAGCCTCTACTTTTGGCATTGTCCTTGTTGGGGAGATTATTCCGCAGGCCATCTGTTCTCGTCATGGCTTGGCTGTGGGTGCTGGCACCATCCAGATCACCAGGTTCGTCATGATTGTGACTTTTCCACTCTCCTACCCTATTAGCAAGTTGCTGGACTATTTCCTTGGCCAAGAAATGGGCACCATCTACAACCGAGAAAAGCTCATGGAAATGCTGAAGCTGACAGAGCCGTACAATGACCTGATGAAGGAGGAGTTGAACATTATCCAAGGGGCATTAGAGCTGAGGAATAAAACAGTGGAGCATGTCATGACTCCATTACAGGACTGCTTCTTGATTAACAGCAATGCCATTCTGGATTTCAACACAATGACCGAGATCATGGAAAGCGGCTACACTCGCATCCCCATTTATGAGAAGGAGCGGTCCAATATTATAGATATGTTATATGTCAAGGATCTGGCCTTTGTAGACCCAGATAACTGCACCCCGCTCAAGACGATCACCAAATTTTATAATCACCCAGTCCATTATGTTGACCACAATACCAAACTGGGTGAAGTGCTTGAAGAATTCAAAAAAGGTAAAAAGGTGGGGCCAAAATCAGGTGCTTTGCTCAAGTTCTATTTGCAAGTTAGCTTTTTAGTAGAAGTGGCTTTTAAAATAGACAAACTTGTGGTTTTTAGGATAGATATTTCATTTTTTGTCATCAACTAGAGCATGGGAGGTGGACACAGAAAACATTTTAAGGATGACAGATAATGCTGTTGCTACCCTCAATAAACACATGCATGTTCTGACCTGGGAAGAAATCTAGGGGGAAAATGTTCTTCAGGTTGTCAGTATGGTGTAAATTGAATTGGAGAAAATCCAACTGTGGCAGGTGTCTATTGGCTAGCACCTGTACCATCATAGCATGCTTCTTTCTTCACAAGCAGTTTTGAAATTGTTCTAAAAAATGCATTCAAGTTATTTATTTTTTGGTAAGCTGAAAGATGAACCCATATATACAGAAATCGGGATCCGGAATCACCCCTTTCATCTAGTTGTATCTCGTCCTGTGAGGTCCTCTCAGTTGGCCCTCCTTAGTGTCCCAGGTGTGGTGCCTGGGCCCATAGGAGGGCCTTCTCTGTGGCCACCCCTCTTTTTAGGAACACCCTCCCCACATATTCGTTCAGCCCCCTCATTAGTGGCTTTTAAGGCTCTTCTAAAGACCTACCTTTTTCACCAGGCTTTTGCCCTTTATTTTTTTAAAAATTATTGCTATTGTTATTATTCACCACCTAGAGTCTTTAGAGGAGGTGATATACAAGAAGTTTGTAATATATACATACATACATACATACATACATACGTCTTTAAAATAAAATGAAAAATACAGCCTAATTAGGCATAAAAGGAGGGGCAATGTCTCCTGGATACATCTTCTTGGATTAGGAAGTAAACTTTATTATCCTTGCTGGTGTGTATATTTGTAAAAGCAGTGGCATATATGGGTACATACTGTAAATGAAGTGAATGCTTTTAATACATCTGTAATCTCCCTGAATTATATAGAGAATGGAAATGAGAGGAAATGTGGGATCAACAGGATGAGAGAAAAAGAACAGGTTGGTTTCAACAATGGGGGTCAACCAATTATTGACAGTCAGCAGGGCTGTTCTCACAATCAACATTAGGGTAGGAGAAGCCTCCTGCTCTAATTAAGGAGCCATGCAAGCTCTCGATTGGCCATCGTGAGAATACTACAAGCAAGATAGGAGGAGGGGGAGCTGGGTAGGGAGGAGGGCAACAGCAGTCAGCCCAGAACCTGAACCAGTTCCAGAATGAGGGTGAAGGGCAAGCATATCCTGCACCTCCCTCCTCTGTATCCAGCTCACAGACAATCATTCCCCCCTCTGTATGGACTCTGGGACATACTACTTTGGTCCATATCAGCACTCACCAGAAAATGACTCTGGTCATATTGGCAGGCACATTAAATGCCAGACATGCCATACATGCCAGAGGGGAGCTGCTACAATGGGCAACAGAGATTGGGGGGGGGGCGTTATTCAGTCATTAGGGATGTGCAGAACCAGTCAGTCGGTCTGTGCCCCGACGGTCTGGTCCAGGGCTTCATGATCAAACCGAACCCACACCTCCCCCTCCCGGTTCCATCCAGACCAGAACTAGACCACAAACTTTAAATAAATAAATAAGATGTAAAAAGAAAGTACCTGCAGCCCCTTCAGGGGGCTTGCTGTAGTCGCGCGGGGGGGGGGGGGCTGCGCAGGTCCCCTCTCCCCCCGCAGGCCTCCCTCATCACTGCCACGGCTGGGTAAATGTAGCCTTTTTGGCCCTTTTGGGCCTCCGTAAAAGCAAGCGGCCGCCATTTTGGCTGCTGCTGTGCATGCACAAATGCCCTCTGTGAGGCCTGGCATGGCCTACAGCCTTGCAGAAGGCATTTGCACATGTGCAGCAGCGGCCAAAATGGCAGATGCTTGCTTTTACGGTGGCCAAAAAGGGCCAAAAAGGCTACATTTACCCAGCCGCAACAGTGATGAGGGAGGCTGGCGGGGGGAGAGGGAAGCCATGCTGACACCCCCCGAAGGGGCTACAGGATACTTCCTTTTTACATTTTAATTTTTTTAATTAAAAAAAAGTTTGTGGACCAATCCGGGACTGGACTGGGGGGGGGCGTTTTCGATGGTTGCTGGACCGAACTGGCCCGGTTCCATTTGAGACCTGTCTGGCCTCAAACCAAACCAGGCCAGACGGTTCCGTGCACACCCCTATCAGTCATTGACCAGCAAACATTACAATAAACCAGTATGTATTGTACAAATAATATAACAAAACCTGGGCAACACAGAACAGAATCAGGCAGTCCAAGGTCAAGCCAATAAGCAATTGGTACAGAAGGCTGAGCAGAGCAAGGCCAGGCAGGCCAAGGTCTAAGCAGTAAACAGTGGGTGCAGAGATAAAGCCTGAGCCAGAGAGGCCAAGGTCAAAACCAGTCAGGGCTGAAAACCAGAGAACAGATTGACAGCAGACAATCCAAGAAAAGCTCCACATGAACTGTTGCTCCAAAAGAGACCTAGAGTAGACTGCAGGCTTTTATACAATGTAGGTCAGATCTGAAGGGGTAACTCCACCCCCAAGAGCAAGCCATGGATAATTTAAAGGGACACCACCAACTGTCTTGTATCTGGCCCTGACAGGACCAAGATGCCTTGGCTTCACTTGCAGATTCCTCCAATTCAGAGTCAGACGCACTGCTGGGTGGTTCTTTCCTATTCCTCTCTGAGTGAAGGAGAGAAAGGAAGTACCCAGCCAGTGAACAAAACATAGGTGGCCAACTGGGAAAAGGCGAGGGGGCACATGGCTATTTTACTAAGTTTTTTTCCTTCTTATTTTATGCAAGCTCAAAGTTCCTTACAGTTATGAATTATGATGCTGTGTGGTTTCTTCAGAATCCAACTCTACTGACATAACAGCATCTGGGGACCCAAAACTGAGAACACCTTCTGTAATTACATCCACAGTAGAATGCATTTACAGTTAATTTTTTTCTGTTGAATGTAAAGGATTGGGGATGGCTGATGGCATCTGGGCTGGGAATTCCATCCATTTCCCAAATGGAAAGCAAATGGAAGCAAAGGTACAACAGATAAGATAATCTATATACTATATTACCAGGACAGAACAGACATGCACTGAAGCAAAGGGTATGTTGAATGCATTATATATTGGATAGAATGCTTTAAAAGTTTTATGAAAATAAAGTTTAATAAAAATGCACCCCTTGTCACAGTAACAGAATCAGTGTTTGTAACACAGGTAAATCTCACCTGGCCATTGTCCAGGAGCAGATGGAGGGTGACGATTCCATTCATAATGTCATGGGTGTGGTGACCCTGGAAGACGTCATCGAAGAAATAATCAATTCAGAGATACTGGATGAATCCGATACCTACAGTTAGGTTCATTTGCTTCTCTTCATTTTTCTAAGAAACAGTAGTGTGTGTGTGTGACCTGAAAACATACCTGTTTAGTCAGGCTTTTAGTTTTTACTTTTAAAGCTTCAGTTTTTAGAGTTTTTATTGTATTTTAATTTTTTTAATCATGTTAAAGTTTTAATGGATTTTATATTGTGAATCCCAAGGACTTTTTTGTATAGGGTGGTAGACAAATGTACGAAACAAACAAGCAAACAAATAAATGTGCTATAGAAATGGCAGTCATCTGGGATGCAGGCTGGTGAACTATCACTGCTAGAAATAGTGTTTGTTGGTTGTTTATATACATTTTGTGCATAATCCAAGCAATGGAAGCTCATCCAGCTTGTCTCAGAGATTAGTGCCATTTTTGTGGCAAATCATCAGAGGGAGGTGGTAGGAACAACAGTTTATACAGGGGGTGCAATTCCCACTGTTGGCCAAGTGGTCAGTTCCAGAATATTGCATGATCAGTGATAAAGCATTGTTTTACAAGTTGAAATAAATATAGTAATAAAAAGGCATGGCTTTTTCATGGCTTGTCAGCAGATGGTGCTAAGAACTTACACAACATTTCTCAAAGTCATGTAGATGGCTCATTATATCTCCTGCCGGAATTTGTTCTGATATTGGAAGAAATCATCATCTGGAAGGGCCCAAAGACTAGCAAGGGGTACATTCTTTTAGATAAAATGTGTAAACCTAACATTCTTTCAGGTCCAGACAAGGCCCTGTGCGCGCACACACACACACACACACACACACACACACACACACACACTCCTTCCTATATCGTATCCAGAATATTGCATGGTGACCATTTCCAAAATGCATCACCTTCCTTCTTTGCAGCTGACAATCGCACCAAAAAACGAGTCACCTTCTCAAGAAAATGGGATTTCTCTGCCTTTAGGGACAGCGACAGCGACATCAAACCAAAGATCAGCCCTCAGCTCCTATTGGCTGCACTCCGCTTTCTTTCCACAGGTAGGAGTTCTCAGGGACTACCTGTACCACTGAGAAGGAGCCACCCAGCATGATGGAGGCATCAATTGTGCCTCATGTTTCTGGTGAAGCAATGGCATGCATTGGGCTCTGTAGAGTTAGCATGGGCTGGTGGAAGTGTTCTGACCCCTTTACAAATCACAGGAGGTCAAGCAGAGTGCAAGTACGTCATGTGGGGGGAGGTGAGGTTCACAAATACTGTGGATCTTGGTCTTGTAACCTCACTCTACATACTAGATTTGATCACACAGTCAATGGCAGGGTAGAACTGGCACCCAGCCTGAGAGCCGGGCACACTCATGATTTTCAGTTATTCGCTTGCAAACATTAATGCAGGAGGTGGGGAGAATGATTATGTGCAAGGCAGCAGCTGGGTAGGATGAGCATGCCTTCCCCAGATTCTTCCCCCAGCTTATTACAGAGCTAGGAGGAAAAGCCATTCTACCCAGCTGCTGCCTCTCATACGATCATTGTTTTGCTTTCTACATTAATGGTTACAGCTGAAAATTGGGACAGTGGCGACTGATGCAGGAGCTGCCAGAGGAGGCAGGGACGGTGGGAGGCACCTTGAAGTGCAAATTAGTAAGTGCTTACCTCGTGTACTGCTGAATGTGAAAGCTCTCCCCATAAATGGTGCCTCACCTAGCACCCGCTGTGGTGGCACCCAGCACTCCACCATTCAGTTGGCAAAGGCCATTTGCATGGACAGCAAATGGCCTCCACGCATGTGCGGAGGCCAGCTGAGTGGCAGAGTCAATGCTCCACCACAGTGGGTGCTGGGTGGCAAACCACTGCTGGGAAGCATTTTCAGGTGTAGCGGTACAGGAAGTGAGGAACCACTAATTTTCACTTAAAGGCACCTCCCACCAACCCCCCCCCCGGGTGTCCACATCAGCTGCCACTGAACTGGGAGCATGCTGGCTCTTCTTCCCAGACAGTCTCGTGAACAAGCCTACTGATTTCACATCACACCCTTCTATCTGTGACTGCACCCCTTTCTCTGAGATGTAGTTATGAAGAAATAGTATAAGATAGAAAAAGTAACTTTTACTATACACAGTGCTATCCATGCTCACCTTCCCTCCTTGCACAGCTCTCATTAATTTCAGTGGGGTTGCATAGAGCAATGTCCCAGGTGGATCATACCCATCATTGAATGTGTGTACCTGAGTTTGGGGGCCAGGGATACATTGGGGCTTCTGTTGGTGTACTGATTGCCCCACTGCCCAACAGAATCCCTTACTGAGCTCACGGACTTGGTCGCAGAACTTGCGTTGGAGTCTCCCAGACTTTTGGTGCTGGGGGACTTCAATGTTTGTTTTGGGACCAATTTGTCGGGGGCGTCTCAGGAGTTCATAGCGGCCATGACAACTATGGGCCTATCCCAATCGGTCTCTGGATCGATGCATATTGCAGGTCACACGCTTGATTTGGTCTTTTACTCCAATCAGGGTGGTGTTCTGTGGGTGGGGACTCCTGTGATTTCCCCATTGTCATGGACGGACCACCATCTGGTTAAGGTTGGACTTACAACCACTTACCACCTCTGCAGGGGTGAGGGGCCTATTAGAATGGTCTGCCCAAAGAGGTTATTGGATCCGGTAGGATTCCAGGAAGCCTTGGAGGGATTTAATATTGGCTTTGCTGGTGATCCTGTTGATGCCCTGGTTGAGAATTGGAACAACTTGCTCACCAGGGCAGTAGACACGATTGCTCCTAAGGGTCCCCTCCAACCTGCTTCAAAACTGGCCCCTTGGTATACGGAAGATCTACGGGGGCTGAAGTGGCAAGGTAGGTGACTGGAGCACAAGTGGAGAAAGACTTGATGCGAATCCGACAGATTACGACATAGAGCACATTTAAAGATCTATGCTCAGGCGATATGTGCGGCAAAGAAGCAGTTCTTTTCTGCCTGTATTGCCTCTGCAAGTTCACGTCCAGGGGAGTTGTTCAGGGTTGTGAGGGGACTAGTATCTGCCCCCCATCCCTTGAACCAGAATTTGGAGTCATCAGTTACCCGCTGCGATGTGTTTAAAGAATTTTTCACAGATAAAATCTCTCGGATTCAGGCCAACTTAGATGGAGAATCCACAGTTAATTTGATGTCTGAACTGGAGGTGTCCGACAACTCCTCTTATGTGATTCGACTGGATCAGTTTCAGTTTGTGACTCCTGAGGATGTGGACAAGTCGCTTGGAGCGGTGAGGTCTACCACTTGCTCTCTTGACCCTTGCCTAACATGGCTTGTTCTATCTAGCAGGGAGGCTGTTGTAGGCAGCCTGGTGGAAATCATAAATGCCTCTCTGTGGGAGGGCAGGATGCCTCCTTGTCTTAAGGAGGCAATTATTAGAACTCTTTTAAAGAAGCCTGCGTTAGATCCCTCAGAGTTGAGCAATTATAGGCCTGTCTCCAACCTCCCATTGTTGGGCAGGGTAATTGAGAGGGTGGTGGCCTCTCAGCTCCAGGCGGTCTTGGAGGAAACTGATTATCTAGACCCATTTCAAACTGGTTTTGGGGCAGGCTATGAGGTGGAGACTGCCTTGGTTGGCCTGATGGATGATCTCCAATTGGGAATTGACAGAGGAAGTGTGACTCTGTTGGGCCTTTTAGATCTCTCGGCGGCTTTCAATACTATTGACCATATTATCTTCTGGAATGTCTGAGGGTGTTAGGGGTGGGAGGCATTGTTTTACAGTGGTTCCACTCCTACCTCTCAGATAGATCCCAGATGGTGTTGATTGAAGATTGTTGCTCTTCTAAATCTGAGCTTAAGTATGGTGTCCCTCAAGGCTCCGTACTTTCTCCAATGCTTTTTAATATCTACATGAAACCGCTGGGAGAGATCATCAGGGGATTTGGAGCTGGGTGTTACCAGTATGCTGATGACACCCAGATCTACTTCTCTATGTCAACTTTTTCAGGAGCTCGCATATCCTCCCTAAATGCCTGCCTGGAAGCAGTAATGGGCTGGATGAGGGAGAATAAACTAAAGCTGAATCCAGATAAGACGGAGGTACTTATTGTGCGGGTTCAGAACTCCAGAGACGATTTTGAACTACCTGTTCTAGATGGGGTGACACTTCCCCAAAAGGAACAGGTTTGCAGTCTGGGAGTACTTCTGGATTCACACCTCTCCCCGGTTTCTCAGGTTGAGGCGGTAGCCAGGGGTGCTTTCTATCAGCTTCGGCTGATACGCCAGCTGTGCTCGTTTCTCAAGATCAGTGACCTCAAAACAGTGGCACATTTGTTGGTAACCTCCAGACTGGACTTCTGCAATGTGCTCTACGTGGGGCTGCCTTTGTACATAGTCTGGAAACTTCAGTTGGTTCAGAATGCGGCAGCCAGGTTGGTCTCTGGGTCATCATGGAGAGACCAAGTTTCACCTCTGTTGGTGGAGTTACACTGGCTGCCAATAGGTTTCCGGACAACATACAAAGCGCTAGTTATAATTTATAAAGCCCTAAACGGCTTAGGCCCTGGGTATTTGAGTGAGTGTCTTCTTCACTATGAGCCCCACCTTCCATTGCGGTCATCTCTGGAGGTCCGTCTCCAGTTGCCGCCAGTTCATCTGGCCTTTCCTGGAGTCTCCCTTTAGAGATCCTCTTTGTCTGCTGTGTTCTCTCCTTATCATGCAGAGGTGATACAATTCTCCCCAACAATAATCTCAGAGAAGTACCTGCTCCGCCTCCTGAAGCACAATGATGTCATCTGTGAGCTGAAGTTCAATGAAGAAAAGTCTCGCCATAACTATTTGTACCAAAAGAATAAGCCAGTTGATTACTTCATTCTCATTTTGCAGGTAAACTGCTGACGTGCTCTAGTCCTACAACAAGCAGAGGCAACTAGAAAACGATTGATCCCCCCCACCAAGCATATGCCTGGTGCTGTCGCCATTTCATGTGGCCCATGTTGGATGGCCAATTGAGATGCTATTAGTTTCACAAGGGGGCATAACCAGGTTTTTAAAAAAGGTTTAGGGCCTGGCCCACAATCCCACTTTTGATAATGAAACTCGCCTCCTTTCTACCACGACCCCACACATGGCCCATCTTGGAGAATATACAGTGGTCCCTCGACTTACAAACTACTCGACATAAGTATTTTTCGAGTTACAAACGGCAGTTTTAGATCCGGTTTTAGATGCGGTTTTTTCGACTTACAAATTTTTAGATGGGGTTTCCTCGACTTACAAATTTTTAGATGGGGTTTCCTCGACTTACAAATTTTACATGTGGTTTCCTTGACTTGCCTGCCTGTTTACTGCCTGTTTATTCTTGAAAAGAAATGTTCCTGTGCAGTTTGCAAGCCTTACTGGGGGTCTGGGTCTTTTTTCTAGGCTCCGGAACGCATTAATCCGTTCCCAATGCATTCCTATGGGAAACCACTTTTCGACTTACGAATTTTTCGACTTACAAATGTGCATTCGGAACGGATTAATTTCGTAAGTAGAGGGACCACTGTATATATATATCCATCCTATGTGCCACAATAGAACATCATCCTAATTTTTTTTTAAAGGTTATGTAAATTGTAGATGACGGAAGTCATTTAATGATACTAGAGAAAGACATGCTGTTCTGGTAGCTCGAGGTCTTAACACTCACATCAATTTCGGAGGATGAATACAACTGAAGGAAGCCTGGGCGGGTGCATGGCTGAGGGAGTCAGTCATGTGATTTGCCTCTGCCCCCCCCCCCCGGAAGTGGACCTCCAGACAACTGTTTCCCCTTGCCCTATTATAGTTACACCCCTGGTGCTTCCAGGTTGATCCTCCTGGCAGGGTAGGGTTTAAGATTCTAACACTGCCTCTTTGTTACAGGGAAAGGTGGAGGTAGAAGCTTGCAAAGAAAACATGAAGTTTGAGAATGGGCCCTTCTCTTACTTTGGGGTGATGGCCCTGACATCTGTTGTGACAGGTAAGCTGCAATCCTTCTCCATCCATGAACAGACTATTCAGGCACTGGATACCTGCATCCCATATGGGGTTTAATCAACCCCAAATTACCATGCGGAAAATGAAACCAAGGAAAGAATGTGGCATTCTTGGCTGGAATGTTTGGAAGAGAAAGATCTAGCCAGGGGTTTCCAACCTTGGGTCCCAATATGTTATTGGACTATACCTCCCATAATTTCCTGCCTCAGTGGCTGAAGGTCATTTGGGTGGCCCACAAAGTAAAACAAAATATTATGATAAAATACAAAAACATTTAAAACACTTTTAAAAAGGCATGGGTGAACAGAAAGGTCTCACCTGGTGTCTAAAAGAAGAAAGTGATGGTGCCAGGTGAGCCTCACTGTGGAGGCTATTCTATTAAACTCATAGCTGCCAACATGTTCCTACTGTATTTTCTCATTCGCCTGAATGGAAAAATAGGGACATGTTGGCAGGTATGTTGAACTGGGTGCCACCACCTAAAAGGTCCTGCACCTACCAGCCACCCACCTTACCACATTTGTCAGGGTGCTTGGAGCAGGGACTCTGAAGACAATCTTAAGGTCTGGGTAAGGACATATGGGGCAAGGTGCTCTCTCAAGTAAACTTGTCTCAACCTGATTAGGGCTTTAAAGGTTAAAACCATCACTTTGAATTGGATCTGGAAATAGATTGGGAGTCAGTGCAGCTGACAAAGCAGTGGTGTAATATGATCAAAATGTCCAATCCCATCTTATAATCTTGTGGCCCTAAATGTTGGGATTTTGCCATGGGCATTGCCTCAGTTCTTTGTGTGTGGCAGTCTTATCTATGGCTTCATTCACATATAACAGGAAAAGGAGCCTGAGGTTGACAAATCTTTACATCCAAATTAGTGAACCCCCACCTGATCACGCCAGGAAAGTGAAGCAAGGTTTTCCGTCCCAAACTCTAAATTGAAACCTCAGGCTGTAGTTAGTTTCACTGCTCCTATCTGCAATTTGTAGCTGGCTGTGGTACATCTGAATGCAGCTGTGTTCACTGTAACTGGAGTAGAGAAACAAAGCTCCTCCCTCCCTCTAGTTTTGATTGGCTGTCGGGGCTGTCCTTCATTCCAGAAGGAAGCCCGCACAGCCAGTTTCCACTCCACTCAGCAGTTTCCCTGACTGCAATTCGGTTCCTGTCCATTTCATCTGAAGGTAGACAGGTCGGGGTGGGGGGTGGGCAGAACCATGGGTCCACTGGACCATTGGTTACACATTATATGCATATGGGACACATGTTTGAAAGTGTCTATGTACTGGATTGGGGGGTGGAGTCACAGTTTGTCTGCTCCTCACTTGCTGTTGTGAATTCAAACTGAGAGATTCTCCCTCTCTATGCATAAGAGCCTGTTAGTTTGTTTATTGTTTTCTTAGCCTATGTTTTAGTTAGTAATACGTATCAAACTCTTGTTTCTTAGATGAAGTTGCTTCATGTACAATTGCTTATAGAGGATAAGTAGTTTCTCTGCGACACTGGGTTATAGGACCAGTTGAGAAGCAATAAGTTGTGAGATAAGATAATTTGTAGGCAAGAAAACTGGACAACTACTTTTGCATCTGTGGGTAGGCATCCCACTGTTGAACTGGTCGATGAAACAAACTACAGAAGATGGTCCTTCAGAGTGAAGAGTTTGCTGAATACACTAGGACTATCTTATGTTCTGGAGGAACAAAGAGCAACAAAGAATGACCAGAAACAGCAAGAATGGGATTCTGCAAACGAACAAACCATGGGACACATATCTCTGACTGTAAGTGATCAGTTAATTTATCATATAGAAGATAAAAGTACAACAAAAGAGATGTGGGAAATACTGAAGGAGGTCTTTCAACAAAGAACCATGAACAGTCAAGTTTATCTTATGCTGCAATGGTGCAATAAAAGATTCAAAGAGGGAGAGGAGATAAATATCCCTGAATCAGCAGAAATTGGACTTTTGTTTAATACCTTGCCTAAAGAATATGATAATGTTGTCAATTTTCTGCAAAATGTGCAAAGCCACATTATAGAAAACGTGACTTGAGTTTTGTGCAGGAAAGTTTGCAAGAGTTAAACTTGAAAAAGCAAACAGAAAGGGAGGAATCAGAGAAAAATCAAGCCTACTAGGTTGCTAATGGTAGGCAGTGTTTTAAAATGTGAAAACACCTTGCATTTAAGGAATCCTTGTCCTAGTATAGAGCAAGGGAATTATGCTCAACAGAGAAAAGGGAATAAGACTAAATTCCAAAAAAACGGACTAACAAAACTTGCCTATGCAAAAGTGAAAGCAATGAAAATAATACTGAGGAGGATGAAAAAATGTGTGCGGCAAAATAAAATGTCTGCAGGGTTGATGCAAGTCAAAGTAGAAACAAAATATATTGGATAGTGGAGCTACTTCACATTTCTTCAATAATTTGCAAGATTTCTCTGATATAAGCATGTAACATAGAAGTCCTATATAGTTTCCTAATGGGCAGCAAATGTTTGCAGAAGGAAAAGGGACATTTTATCTGAAGGGTAATCCTGGTGCAAACAGAGTGAATGAGGTGTGTATTCTAGGGGCACACTATGTTCCAAGCTTGCAAAACAATTCAGTGAATGTAAAAACAGCTACAGGGCATGATGCAGAGTTCTTTTTAAAAGGGATCATTGCTTTATTTTCAAAGGAGGAAAACCTCTGATGAAAGACATGTTGAAAGATGTTCAACAGCATGAAATAGATTGCAAAAAAGAGCAAGCTAAAGTTACAAGTCAGTGTGCACATAAAGATTGCATGAGTTTATGGCAACACTTGTTTGGGCATCCAAGCAAGGAATGCATTTCAAACTTTGTAAAAACAATTAGCAAGAAACCTACATGTTAAACCATGCAAATCTGAAGTCAAATGCATGGAATGTATTAAAGCAAAATCAACAAGGGACACATATTCATCAACTACAGAAAGGCAATCCAATGCGGTTGTGGATTTGATTCACAGTGATATTTGTGGGCCTTTCTAGGGATATGAACAAATCAAAAATCTTGATTTGATTGCTGTTTTGATTAGAATATGAATTGAATCAGCCCTAAAAAGTAGGGATGTGCACGGTCCGGAGCAGTCCGGACCGGCACCGAAGGGGGGCCTTCCTTTTAGGGCGGGGAGGGCTTACTTACCCCTCCCACCTCTTTGTCCCCTGCAGCGCCCGTATTTCACAGAGTAACGGGGCGCTGGAAACCAGCCGCCCCCCCGCCCCCCCGCCGGGAGCAGATTAAGCCAAAAACTACCACTACCACTGCCTCCGCCGTCGCCCTCCCTCGCTCCCAGCCGCCCGCCCGCCCGAGTCCTCACCGATGCTGTTGTAAATAAAGAGAGGAGCTACCGAACAGAGCTCCTCTCGCTTTCAAGTCCTGCAGGCTACTGAGGCTTTGCGCGCGCGCATGCGTGCACCACAAAGGACGCCGATCGCCGGAGGCCCGGTCTACCCGGCCTTTTCCTGGCGGGTAGACCGGGCCTCCAGCGATCAGCGTCCTTTGCGGTGTACGCATGCGCGCGCGCAAAGCCTCAGTAGCCTGCAGGACTTGAAAGCAAGAGGAGCTCTGTTCGGTAGCTCCTCTCTTTATTTACAACAGCATCAGTGAGGACTCGGGTGGGCAGGCGGCTGGGAGGGAGGGAGGGCTGGCGGGCGATCGTGGTGGCAGTGGTAGTGGTAGTTTTTGGCTTAATCTGCTCGCGGCGGGGGGGGCGGTGGGGGCGGCTGGTTTCCAGCACCCCGTTACTCTGTGAAATATGGGCGCTGGAGGGGGCAAAGAGGTGGGAGGGGTAAGCAAGCCCTCCCACCCTTAAAGAAATACCCCCCACCCGGACCCGGACCAGCCAGGTCCGAACCGGTCCGGCAGTTTGGCCATTCTTTAGAATGGCCTCCGGACCAGTTCGGACACACCCCTACTAAAAAGGCTGATTCGATTCGGTGTTTTAAAAACAAGAGGCTGGAGGTCTCTTGGATTTAAATTACTCAAATCAGCCAGATTCAAGTCGAATAAATTCAAATTCAAATTGATTCACACATCCTTAGGCCCTTCCCAGTAAAGTCACCAGGAAATCATATCCATTTCCTGACTTTCATAGATGATTTTTCTCACTATACTTACACTTGCTTACTCAATGAGAAACGTCAAGTGTTGCTAAAGCCTAAAGAATATGTGGCTAGAGAAAGCAACAAATCTGGAAGAAAACCTAAGATGTTGTGCACTGATGATGGTGGGGAATATACAAGGAAAGATATTGAGCAATACTTAAAAGATCAAGGAATGAAACCGAAGAGAACAGTACCTTATCCTCCAGAGCAAAATGGAGTGACAGAGAGCAAGAACAGAACTTTGAATGAAATGTCAAGAAGTATGCTTCTTGAATCAGGTCTAGAAAACATACTGGGGAGAAGCTGTAATGACTGCAGCTTATTTGTAGAATAGACTTCCAACTAAAACTAAAGGAGTAACACCATTTGAACTGTAGACTGGGACAAAACCTAACTTAGAGCATATTATAGTATTTGGATGCAAAGCGTATGCATATTTTCCTAAAGAACTAAGAAGAAAATGAGATTGCAGAAGCAAAGAAGGAATATTCATAGGTTATGCACCGAACAGCAAAAGCTACAGAATACTTGATCCTATCACAGAGACTGTTAAAATGCGCAGTGTTGCATATTCTGATGAAAGGCAAAAGTCAAATATCAATGTGATAACTGACTGTGACCTAGATTTTCCACTAAGTGAAAAGGCTGAACAGCAACCACAGCAACAAAATGAACAAGTAATCATAGACTTATATAATAGACTATGATATAATAGAGTGATTGAATCAAGAAGGGGCGATTGAGATGGAACCAGAAAGATCCAACCAAGAACAGGCAATTGAAATGGAACAAGTGAGATGCTCAAATAGAATTAATAAAGGGATTCCAACTAGAAAATTGTCACTGGCAGCCAGAGAGGAGAAAATGCCAGGATCTACAGAATGGCACAAAACTGAAGGCATGCCAAATTCAGAGACAGCTGAATTGCTGCAATCGGGAAAGGAAAAGATTGCATCACATAATAAAACAAAATGTGAGACTCGGAATTCAAGAACGAGACAATGAAAAGGGGAATGTTTGGATTTTGTAAGGACATTCTCTCAGTTCATTGTGTGGGACATGCTTGTGTCTATGTTTGAATGTGTCTATGTACTGGATTGGGGGTGGAGTCACAGTTTGTCTGCTCCTCACTTGCTGACCTGAATTCAAACTGAGAGGTTCTCCCTCTCTCTGTTTATTATTAGTCTGTTTATTGTTTTCTTAGCCTATGTTTTAGTTAGTAATAAATATAAAACTCTTGTTTCTCAGTTGAAGTTGCTTCCTGTACAATTACATATAGAGGATAAGTAATTTTTCTGCAACACTATTTTGGACCAACTGCAGTTTATGAACCATTTTCAAAGGCAGCCCTACTTACAATGCACTGCAGACATCTATGAGCAACATGTGTTCCTTTCCTATTTCTCATTCTTATTACTTCTTCATGGTTGGCCCAGAACTTTGGAATGTGCTTCCAATCAGAATAAGAGCTTACTTAGCTACCTTTTAAAAAACTCTTAAGACACACCTGTTTCTTCAGGCTTTTAGTTAAAACATATTGTTTTAAAAGTTTTAACTGTTTGTTTTTAATGGTTTTAATGGTTCTAGTTTTTAATATAAACCACATGGAGATGTTTTAAATCAGACAGTTTATCAATCAATAAAATAAATGCATAAATAACTAAATACAGCCTTACTCCCATACAAGTCAGCGGAGCAGTGAAATTGTCTGGACCAATTTGCAAGCAGCTTCTGTTATTACCAATTTCATCCTTCATTCACATTTAAAAACTGTGACACTGTAGTTGAATGACTGGACTTTGCTGAAGAGGAATAAATAAATAAAACCAGCTAGAGGGAAAGCAAACTTAGACAATAATAGGAAAGAAAATAATCCTTTAATATGAAAAGTTCAATTATTGGTAGGGTGGTGCATTTCATCGAACCAATAACCAGGTCTGAGGCAATGCAAGCCTTATCAAAGTGTTTTTCTCTGGAAATGATTCCAGAGAAAAAAACCTGATATCAGCAGCTGATCTGATATCATCACATCATATCAGTGAGGTCTCAAAGAGGATTGGAGGGTGGAGCTTACCTTAAGTGAAGCACCAGCTTTGGCCAAGGAAGTGGCCACCTTCCAGCAGTAGCAGCATTTCAGGCTGATGCCTTTGCCTTCACTGTTCTGCCTCAGTACAAGAATTTGCACTTTAAAAAATGCATTTGTACACTCCCCCCCCCCCCGGAGGTGTTCCAAGTGGCAATTCACTCCTGCTTCACTACCCTTAAGGTAGGGGGGAGTTCATAGGTGGGAGGGATTTACAGCGATTTCAATACAGTGCCATTCATACAGCCAGCAATATTATTGAGCATTATTCAGCTCCACCATCACCATCCCCGTCTATTTGTGTTTATTGCAGAGTATAGGCATCCTTTAAAAGTTGCACTTTGGGAGAGAGCTGGAAATGGTTGTGAGTGATACTCTGGCATTATGGAGAGACTCCACCCCTCTGTGCCACTCCCCGCCTTGTCACCTTCTCAATGTCTTCCCCGTCCATGCCTCCTCCACCACCTCCTGCCTCCTCTCCCTGCCTTGCACTGGCTGCTGCCAGCGAGCAGCCAGATTGGTTATTTTCTCTCATACATGAGTGAGATGAGAAGCAACCTATCCATCCTCTTCCTGACAAGAGCAGATTGGGAATGGAGAAGGGACATGTGCTGACTGGGAATGGTGAGGGGTGTGCATTCCCAGTCACTTCTTGCTGGCAAGAGAGTGGATGGGTTGCTTTTTCTTTTTCTTACATGAGAGAAAAAGCACTTAATCCGCCTGGAGGTTTTTCACACATGGCTCTGGGGTATCTGAAGAGTGAACCTGCTTTGCAGCAGATTCAAGGCATTTTAATTTGAGGGATTAGATGGACCATTCGCATAGCCATCAACACCTCCTTCCATCAGCGCCTCCATCAAAACTTTTGGAAAAAGCAGAAGCCCCTGAGTTTTTTCCCCCCAAAAGCTGCTGGAAATAGAGGGTTTTTTAATCCTGGACATACCTTGGGCTAAGCCAGAATTCACAGCCTCCCTTTGGAGAAAAACAAAGCCCTGTCTGTCCTGGTCTCTGATAGCCCACAGGGAGCCTGGGTTAAATCCACTGAATATGTGGACTGGCACAGTCCAATCAGGAGTGGATTCGGGGGGAAAGCTGTGTCTGTAAAACCTCCTTCTGGCCAGCAAGATCTGGCACAAATCAGGCAGCAGAAGCAGGAGAAGGAGATGAAATAAGAGGAGGAGGCAGGGAAGGCAAAGGCAGCAATGTGAACTGCCCCGATTTACTGTGGTTTATGCTTCCTGTATTTACATTTACACACACTTATAGGAGCTTTATATACCCTCATCCTAATACATCCCAATTTATACTGCATCCTCCTGCTGTAAAGCCTCCCCCCACCCCACTCTGGGAAACCTCTTGGTGCATTACTGGGAAATAAATGGCCACGCCCTGTAGTTTTCCTAGTATCCCAGCAGGACCAGTAATGCAGCTGGACAACATAATAATGTTGCTTCTGTCCCTGGTGTATTTTAAAGTGGTACAGTGGAAGGGAAAGCAGTAATTTGAAATGCCAGTGCTGTGGCTGCTTTATCCACTGAAATTGGCTCTTCACTCAAGGTAACTGCCTGCCCCGCCCCCCCCCCCCCGATGCATTGAGCTGATAATAATCATCAGCTTGATGTGCTCCTGACCACCTTCTGCATTTTTATGCAAGAATGGCCAGGATCAGGATCAAGTCAATAATTTGGCACATGCTCACAGCCCTAGTTGGGGAAGAGAGTTGGTCTTGAGGTAGTGAGCATCAGTTGTCCCCTTGGGTAAGCAGAGTATACCTTGGTTTGCATTTGGATGAGTGACTACATGTGGGCACTATAAGGCATTTCCTTTAGGAGGAGGAGAGCTGGTCTGAGGAGGAGAGCTGGTCCACCCTGGTTACAAATGAATGGGAGACTAGAAGTGTGAGCACTGTAAGATATTCAAACAAACAAACAAACAAATAAAATTCCCCTCAGCGGATGGAGCCACTCTAGGAAGAGCAGAAGGTTCCAAGTTCCCTCCCTGGCTTCTCCAAGATAGGGCTGAGAGAGATTCCTGCCTGCAACCTTGGAGAAGCCGCTGCCAGTCTGTGAAGACAATCCTCAGCTAGATAGACCAATGGTCTGACTCAGTATATGGCAGCTTCCTATGTTCCTATGAGATGGAACAATAGCTCAATGGAAGAGTATTTGCATGCTTGCATGCAAAAGGCTCCAGGTTCACTCCCTGGCATCTCCAGGTAGGGCTGTAAGAGACTTCTGCCTGGAATCATGGAGAGTTGCTGCCAGTCAGTGCAGACAATACTGAGCTGGATAGAGCAATGGCCTGACTCAGTAAAAGGCAGCTTCCTATGTTGCTGTGTTCCTAGATATTGGTACTTTAGAGACAGATCAGTTACTGGTCTGGTGCCATCTAGTGTTTTGATTTGGAAGTGCTTAGGTAAAAAAAAGGTGCTGCTGTGGACCCTCAAACAGGGCCTCCAAGAGGAATTGTGGGGCCTGGGTAGGTGTTGAGACCCCACTAAAAGAAGACTATGCATCTATGCATCAAAATTGGGGGACCACATGCTTGGATGCTCCACATGTAAGAATTCTCACATGCAGCTCCTCCTTGCCCAGTTGCTTTGGGTGTTAAAATAGCTTTCCCTGCTCATTCCCATGGCAAGGGTGACTAGGTAGAAAATGTTTCAGCCAGGTTACTTAAGCAAAATGGCATTCTTTCTCCTGGGTACCTCCTCCAAATTTATCAGAGCTTCTCTCTCCTACTGCCTTCCTGGGCTTCAGTCCCTCGGGTCTTCTAAATGTATCCCCCTGTTAGCTAGGCCTGCACCTCAGCTGGATGGGTGTAATCTTTCATTATGTCTAATCACCAGAACTAAGAATGGTCAGGAAAGCTTGATGATCTTTTTCTGAACTGCACAGGTGCGCCTCGCAGTTCACAGCAACCGCTGGGCAGAAAGGACACACCTGGCGGTCACTCTCCTCATCGCCGCCGCCGCCGTTGGGGGCAGGAGGAGGTAGACTAATTGGCTTGCACCATCCCCACAGCCACCCCTTGGCCACGCGGCGGCAGTGTTTAAAAAACAAAACATGGCACATAGGTTAGCCGCAGCTAAAAGTGGGTTTGGGGGATCTCGCAGCAGGAGGGCCGCCTGGCCGGCCCTCCGGCCGGGGCGGGGGGGGGGCTCACAGAAGGGCTGGTCCAGGCGCCGAAATTATCTAGGTGTGCCCCTGTTTATATATGTGCATGCTGTTAATGGTCCTCCAGAGCTACCCTCTTTTATACAGCATGCCCTGAACAGCTACTTTAGGCTGTGGGGAGTAATGGGATTGACATGCTATACACAGACCAGCCGTTACAAATCCAAAGGTGGTTTATTTTACCAAAGGACTCAGGGCCTGGGGTTGAACGGGGGTTGGGGATAACACCGCACATTCAGAAGCCTGAACTAGCTGATCCTTGTGGCCTACTCCAAAAAAGGATGATTGCATGTTGAATCACCAACTTACAGCAGGCCGAATGACTCCTGGGCCAATCCCAGCCAATCACTGCAAAGCTGTCTCTGCTCTGCAGGACATCCAAGGTTTTGCTTGCAACTTGTTGCTAAACACAAAATGAAGGGAGTCTCAAAGCACAGGAGCTAGAGCTTTATACTCAGCGAATGCAAAGCAGATGGTCTACCATGGAGCTATGACCCCCATCCCCTAAGGGGGATATCTTACCGTGCTCACATGCAGTCTCCCATCCGAGTGCAAACCCAGGCAGATCCTGTTTAGCAAAGGGGACAATTCATGCTTGCTACTACAAGACCAGCTGTCCTCCCCAAGGTGTTCAAGCAAAGGAAGATGGAGAGTGTGCGGGTGGGCTGAGTGAAGGCATTAGTAGAGGAAGGGAGCAGGGTGGAGGGTACAATTCCTGCCTCATTATGCCCTCTTGTCTGTCATTAGAAAGCAGCTTCTTGGGTCGCCTGAGCAATATCAGTCGCCAGAGCAATATCAGCCGCTTGACTTCGGGTAGCCACTATGAATATCACGATCACATCATACCTGCCTTCCCCAGTATTATAAGCACCAACCAAGTCATCCCCAGCACCAGCAACTTCCAGTACGTGCCAGACTTCAGTGTCTGTGCCCTCACCGATCTACTCTATGTCAAGGTGAGTCCTAGAGAAACCCAAGAAGGCGGCCCTGGGAGAAGTGAAGGGTAATCTACCCCAGGAGACACCAGCATTTTCATTCATATAGCAGTAATATGGAATTCATTCATTATACCAGTAGAATAAGCACCAACCAAGTCCTCCCCGGCACCAGCAACTTCCAGTGCCTGGCCGACATCAGTGTCTGTGTCCTCACTGACCAACTGTATGTCAAGATGGCCTAGATCAGTTTGTCTGAGACCCGAGAAAGAGATTCTGGGAGAGATGATGGGTGACTGATCGTACCCCAGTAGACACCAGTATATTCATTCACCCAAGGACTCTAGAGCAGGGGTTTCTGATTTTAGGTCAATGGAGCAGGTGGGGATGAGCATCCTTAGGCTTCTGTGGTCTTAGGGGCCCATCAAGTCCCCCCACCCGCTTGTCCCTTCCCTCACCCATCCAGTGAAAGAAGTGCTTGCCACTGGGGTGTGCAAGATGCCCTACTTTCCTGCCCAACCAGTGCTTCATTTGGGGCTGGCTAGCTGGGGGCTTCTTCCACTGCCTCAATCCCAGTGAGGCATGGAAAGAAACCCCTCCACACCAGTCAGTGCGGGAATGAAGCATTGACTGGGGAGGATCAGGAGAGGGTCTGAATGAGCCCTCTTCTGGGTAGAGGCTATGTCCCCTGCATCAACATCAGATGTAGGGGGCATGGGCAATATTGGTAACGGGTCCATTTAGCCTTGCTCCCACTTCTCCCCAGTCAGTGCTTTGTTCTAACGTGGCTGGAGCTCCATGAGGCAGAGGAAGGAGCTCCCAGGCATGCTGGAACAAAGTGCTGACTAAGGAGAATCGGGACTGAGGCTGAATCACCCCATTCCCAACACTGGCTATACCCCTGTGACAGACATTGATGCAAGGGGTGTGGTCAGGCATGTGCATGCCAATTTCCAGTGGCATAGGGGACACTGGCTGAATCTTGTCCCTTGGCTGCTGGTGAGCTTCCTATGCTCCTGCCCAAATGGTGTTGCTAGACCTCAGCGGAAATCCAACATACACACTTACTACGAGGTAAACCCCACTGCACACAAAGAGATATTATTTCTGAGTAAATATGCATAGGATTGCAGCCTGATGCTGGTCAAACCTGCAGTCCTATCCCTATTTACTTAGGAGTAAGCCCCATTGAGCATAGCAAGTTTTACTTCTGAATAGACATGCATAGGATTGCACTGTTAATGGTCATCAGGGTCAAATTAAATGTGGTGGCAGCAGATATGTGCACAGAATTGGTTCTCCTTGGGATGAGGAGATATAAAGTGTGGAATTGGTGAGGCAGAAAGGAGCTAGAACCTCACCTCCCCACAATTCTCCCCATCACATTTTTTTCTCGTTGGCACTCCAGTACTGGAAATAATTCCTTCCCAGGAGAACAATAACAAAAATGATTTTAGGTGGGAAAGTGCAAATATGGGGAGGCTTCAGGTATCCATGCGCCTCTTTGTATTGGAAGGATTCCTGTTTGGTACTACCAGAATCACATCTACCTAGGAATGCACTTCTGTGAAGTGATGCTAAGGCAGCAATCTTCACCATGCAGTGTTGTACTTTTCCCAGAACTGTGGTGAAAGACCTTTCAGAGAAACACAGCACTATCATGCCCCAGTGCATATCATATTTTTGCATCAAGCCACTGATGTTTTAAATAGATCTTTAAAAGGATATAAGCAACAGAGGATTGTGTATGCTGAGCACTGGGCACACATTTCTGAGCAGTCTCCTTTCTCTCCAACCCTCTCCATAATGCAGATCACTCGAGATCAATACCAGAATTGTGTGATGGCCTCATTTGTGGAAACCAACAGCTCAACGGAAAGCCAAGACCAAGTTGAGACCATCTCTAACCCTCTCTAAACTCAGTCCCTTTGGTGGCCTGTCTTCGCCTGTCCCAGGCTCACCCAGCTCTTCTCCCAGGCAAGGATGAAGAAGGTTAATCTTTGTCAAAGTGAGAATTGTGCTGTGTCATTTGAACGGATCATGTGGCCCTGATTCCAAAGCACATGTCTGCTTATCCTAGTAATGTGAGCATTAACAGTTGTTACTTTGCTGTCCTTTATTTCCTTGAGATGATCAATGGTGAGTGCCATGATGAGAAATACAAGACTAAGACAGTTTGTTCTGCCTCCTCTTCATCTCCATCTCCACTACATTATCTCTTTGGGTCTTTCCAGACAGCAATCAATTGCAGGATGTTCAAAGCTTTCATGAAAGTTCCAAGCACAATCTTACTCTCCTCACACATGTAGCAGCAAGCTTCTGTGCAACTTCCTAGGACAATCCTATCCTCTGTAAATATGCCAAACAGGGACCTTGCACAATTTTTGCAGCTCCACCTGCTGGCCAGCTCCTGCATTCCGAGAAGAACCCACCCTTTTAGTTATTACTTTTGTGGTGATGTGTAGAGATGTGCAATTCGATTCAACCTTGAATCGATTTGGGTTGAATTGGGGGTGATTTGTTGATTCAGCCACAAATTGAATCACCCTCAAAATAAAGGGCCCAATTCAGGATATAAGAGAATCACCCCCAATTTAACTCAAATCAGTTTGGGTGATTTGAGTGCCATTTTGTGGGTGGTTTTGCTGGGAGAGCTAGAAAAATGGGCCTCAAAGTGGCACCTTTTCTCAGGGAGAGCTGTTCTTCCAATTGGGGTAGACCAGCCATCTGCTCCGGACCTAGTGTATCAGTCCACCTCAGAAGACTGGTCTAGCTGGTAGACCAGTCCTCCAAGGCAGGCAGACATGCCAAGTCTGGAGCGGAGGGCTGGTCTACCCGCCGATCCCAACTGGTAGACCAGCTCTCCCCAGAAAAACAATGTCATTTTGAGGCCCCTCCCTTTTTTTTAACAGGGAAAACTTGTCTACCAATTGGAGTCAGCAGGTAGACCAGCCCTCCACTCTGGACTTAGATCATTTGCCCACCTCAGTCTACATGGTAAGTTTCATTTTTCAACAAATCAGTTTGGTGATTCTACAGTTTGAACTAGAATCAAACTGCAGAATCTGATTCATGCTCAACTCTAGTGAGGTATTCTTCTTGGAATGTAAGAGCTTTCCAGTGGGTGACACAGCAAAAATCACACACAGTGCCAGCTTGCCATGTATAGAAAATAAGCTTGAATTAGGAAGTAGCATGGAAGCATGCTGCAGCATGTGTACAGGGTATACTATCACACTTGGAACTTTGACAAAAGCTTTGAATATCCTGCATTATTGCTATCTAGAAAGACCCTTTGTTGTTATTGGTTCAGGGCACAGTCAAGCAGAAAGTTCTCCTGCTCCACTAAAATGAATGGGAGCTAAAAGCCCAATGGGCATTCATTTACTGCACAAGCAGACCTGCTCTTTTCATTGGAGCTCACACAGGAGAACTTTCCACTAGATTGCACCCACAGGAGAGAGTAAAAATATCCACCTGCTGTTTTAAAATGTTACAGATATTATTTATGATTCTTAAGTATGTCCCCCAGATTTCATGTGCTTTTTCTTTCTTTTTTTAAAAAACAAATTCAGTACAAAATTAGAGAAAAATAATTGAAGGCAAAATTAAATATTTCTAATGAATGCTCTATACATTACTTTTAGAAGCAATTGAGCTTAATTATTTATATTATGCCTCTTAACTTCTTTTTTGTATAATATATCCATACATATTAATTCACTCCACCATTTTGCCAGTTTGATGGAAATGCTGATGGGTGTGCATGTTCCTTTTCAAGTCTGGTATTTCCTGTTCTTGTAAAGTTATGATATTTGCTCAGTATAATATGGAAAGTATAAGTTTGAGTTGGATAATAAAAACAAGTTTCACTTACAGTATCTATTTCAGTCTCTCTCTTTTTGGGGGGGGGGGCTGAATGTAAGTGGAGTTTCAGTATCCAAGCAGGAAGGGTGGGAGGCAAAATGTCTGTGGAGATTTGAAGTCCATAAGGGCAGCTATAATCCATTAATACCAAGGTCTGTGCCAAATTCTACCTACATCAAATTCAAGACATAATATTGGAAATATATTATGAAGAATTATGTTCTAAAATACAAACGTAAGAACTTAAATCTGGACCTTGCTGGATTAGGTCCAATGTCTATCTAGTCCAGCACCCTGTTTCACACAGTGACCCACCACATGCCTTGGGAAGCCACACAACCAGGAGATCAAGGCATGCCTCCTCTCTAATAATAATAATAATGATGATGATGATGATGATGATGCATGGTCAATATTTACACAATATAAATGGAAAATCAGAAATTACCAAGACCTGGCAATGGCTTAAGAATGGCAACTTGAAGAAAGAAACAGAGGGTTTAATACTGGCTGCACAAGAACAAGCACTAAGAACAAATGCAATAAGAGCAAAAGTAAAAAAATCCACAACAAACAGCAAGTGCTGCCTTTGTAAAGAAGCAGATGAAACAGTGGACCACCTGATCAGCTGTTGTAAGAAGATCGCACAGACTGACTACAAACAAAGGCATGACAAGGTAGCAGGGAAGATACACTGGAACATCTGCAAAAAATACAAGCTACCTGTAGCCAAGAATTGGTGGGACCATAAAATTGAAAAAGTTGAAGAAAATGAAGATGTAAAAATATTATGGCACTTCCGACTACAAACAGACAAACATCTGCCACACAATACACCAGATAGAACTGTAGTCAAGAAGAAAGAAAAACAAGTCAAAATAATCGACATAGCAATACCAGGGGATAGCAGAATAGAAGAAAAAGAAATAGAAAAAATCACCAAATACAAAGATCTACAAATTGAAATTGAAAGGCTGTGGCAGAAAAAGACCCAAATAATCCCTGTGGTAATTGACGCCCTGGGTGCAATTCCAAAAGACCTTGAAGAGCACCTCAACACCATAGGGGCCACAGAAATCACCATCAGCCAATTACAAAAAGCAGCTTTACTGGGAACAGCCTATATTCTGCGACGATATCTATAACAATTGACGATAAAATTCAGCCATCCCAGGTCCTTGGGAAGGACTCGATGTCTGGATAAAACAAACCAGTCAATAACACCTGTCTGACTGTGTAAACAAGAAATAATAATAATAATTCGATTTCTATCCCGCCCTTCCAAAAATGGCTCAGGGTGGTTTACAAAGAGAAATAACAAATAAGATGGCTCCCTGTCCCCAAAGGGCCCACAGTCTAAAAAGAAGCATAAGACACACACCAGCAACAGTCACTGGAAGTACTGTGCTGGGGGTGGATAGGGCCAGTTACTCTCCCCCTGCTAAATATAGAGAATCACCACGGTAAAAGGTGCCTCTTTGCCCAGTTAGCAGGGCAAATAGACTATCATCTCAGGTAGTCTATTGCCATCATATTTAGTAGCCACTGGTAGATTTGTCTTTCATGAAGTTGTCTAAGCTCTACATAAAGCCATCCAAGCTGGTGGCCATCACCACTTCCCATGGCAGATGATTACATGGTTTGATTATGTGCTGTGTGAAAAAGTACTTCCTTTTATCAGTTCTAAATTTTCTGGGTGTCAGTTTCATGGGATGGCCCCTGGTTCTAGTGTTGTGAGAAAGGGAGAAGAAATTCAAGAAGTACTGGCTGGCATCCAGAGTAAGGAAGCTCCAATGCAATGAAAGTGCAGCATGCACTAAGTGTGGCTGTCAGTTATGGTTTATGTAGCTATAAAGCTATATAACCTATGATGGGAGGTAAAGTAAAATCCACACACCCAGAAACTATGTAGACTTAAGTCTATGAAACCTATTATACAATGGAGCTGTGAGCGAAATATGTATATAGGACACACACTCATACGCTATAACTGACATGAAAAATTGCTAATTCAGGAAGGATGTAAGTGGCACAATATGGGTCTGATTGACATCTGCAAGTAGATTGCTTGCAGAATTCAGTTCCATTGGGCTGGGAAAATTGATTTCTCGATGGAATTCTTAAAAGCTTTACAGATCCTTAGTTAATACAAGACTTCATCAGATGTTATTAGAGGAAGTCCCACCCACCTGTCAATCAAGCTCGGCAGTGTACCACCCACACTTACACCAGCATTTGTCTGCAGAGGCGCACAAATAGCAAGTCACGTTACAGCAGGATTCTGATTGACTGACAGGTGGGCAGTACTTACAGACCCACTTTGAGATGCTGTACATGAGTACAGCTTCTCTTCTAATAATGCCTGAAGAGGACTAGAGATACTCTCCAAGATTTTATAGCGCATTTGCTTAAACCAAGACTTACACTGTTAAAATTTCCCTGAAGCATCTTTCATAAAAATGCAACTACAATCTTATGCAAAGTTACCTGAGACTGAGGGCAGATTCACATGTAACACAAAAGCTACATGCAAAGTTGGTAACTGACTTGTCTGTGACTGAACGCACACCAAGGCAGGAACCTGAGCTGCTCTCAGAGCCTCAAACAGAGACGTGTAGCCAATATTTGTAGTTGTTTTGCCAAATCAAGTTCTGCTCCCCCTGAGGTTCATGATATTTATTTATTTATTTATTTAACGTATTAATATACCACCCTATTAAAAAAAAAACTCAGGGCAGTTTAAAATTTAAACAAACAGCAACTAAAACCTAAAAATCATATAAACCAGATAAAAATTACCATAAATAAAACTTTAAAACATCATTGTAACGATCAGCCTTTCCCCTCTCCTAAAGAGTGAACCGGAAGTGAGCCCTGTCCTGACTGACAGGCAGTGACCTCTAGGGATCATCAGCACATGGCTGCCGGGCCCTAGAGGGCCTGGCAGCAGGAAGTGAAGGCTATCTTTGTTCTCAGAATGAGCCAGGAGGGAAGATGAGAGAGGATGGGGAGCATGCTTAGTGAGTAGCAGCCATGAAGTCTGGCTGCCTCATGGCCAACAGCCAGCCCGGAGACTCCTCTCATGGAATGACGTCTGCAGATCCTTGAGAGGCAGGATTGTAGGAAACCTGGATTATCTCTTGGAGTTTGGAGTGAGTTCAAGGAGAAAGGAAGCCAAGGGCTTTTTGGGCTTTGGAAAGACTTAGACAGGGAACAGTGTGATAGATAGCCTGCGTTAGACTATTTTCTTTCCTTTTGTGCTATGCAAAACAACAGGTTTGTTGTCCTTTTATTTGTAACATAACAAATCAAGGCAAACTGAGCCAATGCCCTTTTCCAACTAGGGCATTGTAAAAGTCTCTCACGGGGCTTTTTGAATTTTCTTACATTTATGTTCTTTGCAACTGGGTAACCACCATTTTTAAAGTGTGCTGCCCCAATATCATCTGAGGGTGCTTTCTGAGGTATTTTTACAAGTACTGAATATTTCTGTTACCTGTAACTAAAATATGGGAAAGCCTCAGACTGAAGCAGTCTGTAGTATTTTGAATAGTTTTCTCCTTTTGTCCTTTGTATTTTCACTTGTCTCTGAGTGGATGTCTAACTCATGAAAAAGGGGTTTTACTATGGTGCAAACATGCCTCGATGTTAATTGCTCAGCAAATCACTACCAAGTGTTCCTTTCACGTGTAAGCTGCACGTGGAGGGGTTTCTGTATTTTTCCATTGCCAAAGGGAACGAGAGTTTTCCCTGGAATTTTGCCCACAATGGGAAGGGTTTAAACTCTGTTAAAAAGTGGGCATGGTGGCAGCAATATAACTACCAAACAATGGTTAAATTTTAAAGGAACAGCTTTTGTTGAGCAAACATGGAGGGAATAAATCAGCATTTTCTTCCCCCCACATGTGTTTGCTCTGAGACAAAGGCAGGGCTTAAATCTGAAATTCACTACAATCATAAACTAAAAGCCTGATGAAACAGGTGTGTTTTCAAAAGTTGCTTAAAAACAACCAGAGAAGGGGAGATTCTGATTTCATTTTGGAGTGTGTTCCAAAGCCTTGGGGCAACCCTAGAAAAGGCCAGGTTTTGGGTCACCACCAAGCGAGCTGGTGGCAGCTGCAATCGGACCTTCACCAATGGTCTTAATAGGCAGCAGGGTTCATGAAGAAGAAGGCACTCTAGCCATTCAGGACTTTATAGGTAAAAACCAGAACTTTGCATTTTGCCCAGAAACTAATTGGCAGCCAGTGTAGTTCTTTTAATGTAGGAATAATGTGGTCTCTACGAGTGACCCAGGGACCAACCTGGCTGCCACATTCTGCACCAGTTGCAGTTTCTGAACTACATGCAAAGTCAGCCCAATGTCGAACGCATTGCAGTAGTCAAGCCTGGATGTTACCAGCATATGCACCACTGATGTAATGTTATTTGTTTCAAGAAATGGGCATCACTGGAGTATCAGCCAAAGCTGATTAAAAAAACACTCCTGGCCACTGCCTCAACCTGAGATATCATGGAGATATCATGGAGAGGTTTGGATCCAGAAGTACTCCCAGGCTGCACACCTGATCATTCAGGGGGATGTAACCCCATCCAGTACAGGCAGATCTAAACCACTTTCTAAGTTCCAGCCTCTCACCTCCTGCTTGTTTGGATTCAACTTCATTCAGTCCATTCTCCCTCATCCAGCCCATTGGTGATTCCAAGCAAGCACTGAGAGAGGTTAAGCCATCTCCTGACAAAGCTGGTATGGAGAAACAGATCTGGGAGACATCGGCATATTGATAGCATCCTGCACCAAATGTAATGAAGATCTCTCCCTGTGGTTTCATGTAGATGTTAAAAAGCATTGGAGATACAATGGATCCCTGTGGGACTCCATATAATAACTCTCATATATTAGTCCACTCACCATCCTAGACAACTCCTCCAGCTGTGTGAAACCCCTGGTTTCTTCCAGGTGACCCCTTCCCCCTTTGCCATTGGGCAGGGCCAACCAGAGGATATATGGGGCCTGGGGCAGGTGTGAAGTTGGGACCCTTTTGAAATGACTCATGCACAGAGGATCATATGTACGGACAGTCCATTAGACCCTGGGTATTTAAGAGAACGTCTTCTTCGTTATATGCCCCACCGCCCATTGAGGTCACTTGAGGAGGTCCGTCTCCAGTTACTGCCAGCTTATCTGGTAGTTACATGGAGATGGGCCTTCTTGATTGCTGCACCGAGATTGTGGAATGCGCTCCCTGCTGAGATACGATCCTCCCCATCTCTGACTATTAAAAAAGTCTGAAGACCCAACTTCACCCAAGACTTTTCAGCTTTTTAGATTTGAAGGTTTTAATTTTATGCTGTTTTAAAATTGTTAAACTGTTTTAACCTTGTTTTAATTGCTTTTATGTCATTGTTAATTGCCCAAAGATGAAGGTTTGGGCGATATATAAGTTAAATAAATAAGTAAGTAAGTAAGTAAGTAAGTACGGACAATAAGATAAAAGTGGGGGGACTTTATCCTCGCCCATTCCACCCTTGTTCAAACCGCCGCAGCCCACAGAGAGGGGTGGCAAAGTTTGAGGAGGAGCAAAATTTGCTGCTCCTCTAATTTTGCCACCATAGGCAAATGCCTACTCTGATCCACCACTGGCTGTTCTGGGAATGAATGGGCTTTCCCTGCCCATTCCCATGGTGATTTTCAGAGTTAGGTTGCTAAAGCAAAATGAAATCCTTCTTTTTCCTGAATTTTTCCTCCAAATTTGGTCATAGATTTCCTCTTCCCTACCTTCCTGGGCTTCAGCCCATTAGGTCTTCTAATTGTGGCCAAATATATTCTTGGGTGGCTGGAAAGATGGGCCTGTGCTATCTAGGCATGCACTTCAGTTGTGAGGATGTCCATGTTGGAGATGGAGTTCCAACGCCTAGACATTTTGCACCGACTATCCTAATGATCACTAGGGGCATTGGGGAAGTAGTGCATGAGGGTCTCCTTACCTGTCCCTGCTTGCCTCTACCCTATGGCCCCTGCTATGACTTCTCAGGTATTAGGAACATAGGAACATAGGAAGCTGCCATACGTCAGGCCATTGGTCTGTCTAGCTCAGCATTGTCTTCACAGACTTGCAGTGGCTTCTCCAAGGTTGCAGGTAGGAATCTCTCTCAGCCCTATCTTGGAGAAGCCAGAGGGGGGACTTAAAACCTTCTGCTCTTCCCAGGGTGGCTCCATCCCCTGAGGGGAATATCTTACAGTGCTCACACTTTTAGTCTCCCATTTATATGCAACCAGGGTGGACCCTGCTTAGCTAAGGGGACAAGTCATGCTTGCTACCACAAGACCAGTTCTCCTCTCACAACTTCATGTAGTGAGTCAGTCCTCTTCCTTTCTTCCTAGAAAGAAAATGGAAACATCTCTCTCTCTCCATATCTATTCATTATATAGCTAGGTCTTTCCTACCTCAAATGTACTTCACCAATAAGTCAACTTAGCATTTAGATTGTTCAGCAATCTCCATGTAAGTAGCTGCAACAACAACAACTAAGCTCTGCACTCTACTCTGTAACTGGAGTGGCTAGCTTTTATTATTGGTGCTTTGATAAATAATCGCAAACCCCAACAGTCCAAAGCAACCATGGCCAAATAAAATATCTATGTCTAAGCATTAGAGCTAGGATTGATCAGGCAGGATTATGATTGGCTCAGGAAAAAATCATCAGGGAAAATCATGGACAACAGCAAAATGTGGCTGCATGGAGCCTCATTTCTAAACCCAGCATAAAGCAATTTCTGTGATTTTTAGAGCACAACTGAAAATCTAAAGGCATCTTAATTCTCATCTTAAACTGGAAGGTTTTTGGATGACTGAATTATACAAGAATGAATAGGGCATCTGTAAAAGCAGGAGTGTCCATGCTAGAGATTCTGCCAGCACAAATTACAATGATGTTTGGGGATTATGGGTAACCATCTGCGACATATCAACTAATATAAAGTATATCATCTATCAAACGTTTAACATCACAGACAGAAACAATCCCATAAACAATGAAGCATACAGTCTCTTAACCATCATGGTAATGCTCCAGTAGGAATCTTGTCTTTTCTGCTGATAGCAAGCAAATAATTTAATTTTTTCCCCCTAGAACACTTTACAGTTCTGTAAACAAATATTGACTGGCCTTCAACTCTCTTATCGGTTGGTTCTCAATTAGGATGCAAGATACCCTACATTCAAATGCAATACTTGTTCTATTATTACAATATTATCAAATTATCATTGTAGGAAGTGTGTGAAAATCCACAAAGGAAACTACATTCACCCTTCACATCAAGAGTTAATACACATTATGCTGAACTCTTCCCACTGGAACTCTTTTTAGTTTAACATCTTGATACTAGCCTCAAGAGATGATGTGAATGGTGATGGGCACTAGCTTAGATGGCTTTAAAAAGGACCAGCACTTTTATGGGCTTCTGAACCAGTTTCATAGACCAGCAGTTTGACTGGTTCGAAGGCGGGGGGATACCTTTAAAGACTGGGGAGGGTGCACTTACCCCCCCCCCCCCCACACACACACCTTTCTTCCCCCTCCGACGTTCTGTGTAAAAATAGTCTTGCAGGGTAGAAGCATACCTCCTTGCCACCCCGTTGATTCCCCTGATCGGAAGTGACTGGAAGTGCCTAGCATATGTGTGCACGGCATGGATGCACATACATGTGTGCACATCCACAATGCGAGCAAGCACACCAGTCATTTCTGGTCAGGGCATCAACAAATTGGCAAGGAGGCACACTTCTGCCCTGCTGGACTAATTTTACTCAGAGCACCAGAGGGGGAAAGTGGGGGGGGGGGTAAGTGCACCCTCCCCAGTGCTTAAAGGTATCCCCTGCCACCACTGGCTCGAAGGGCACCGGTTCCATGCACATCTCTAGCCATATATAGATACCTAGCTGAATGCTGTATGTATCCCTGATTTCATTATTTCATAGACTCTGCCTCTTTTCTCTCCTTTTTTCTCAGTTCTTCCAATTCCCCCCCCCACTCTCTCTTCATTATACTCTTCAGATCAGAGAGTCATTCACAAAGTGTTTTTATAAGATTGCTTAAAATGATATACCAGTGTTATATATGTAGATCTGTAATAGAATGAGTGCCATCTCCTGGCACAGAACAATATATTGCATTGCTGCAAAGCCGTCATTTCATTAGCCATTACTAACAGTGGGTAATGGGCTCTTGAGGTACAGTCTTAAGGCACTTCAGTTTGGTGTCTATTGTATGCATAATACTTGAGTGTACAGAGCTTGTCCACTCCACACCCTCATATACAATACTTCCACATATTTCCCAAAGCACTGAATCAACCATTCATTCCCCACACCCTAGCACTGGGGTGGAGTGGCTAGGATGCATTACTATCCTGCTGTGAGCCAGCTAATTGAAGGAACTGGGTTGCCATAATGAACAAAATAACAGCTTTTGAAACAGCTGTTCTAAAGACATCTATCTATCTATCTATCTATCTATCTATCTATCTATCTATCTATTTCTCTAAGTCATACCCTTGGCTAATCCTGTGCATGTCAGCTCTCGCGAGAGTTCGTGAGAAGAAGCACCATGGTGACTGGTCAGTGGGCATTCCATATGGAGACAGGGAAGAGGAGCCTGTGAGAACAGAAGCACCATGGTGATTGGGCAGTTGGGATTCCATATGCAGATAGGGAGGAGGAGCCTGTGATGGTCAAGATCAGTTGGAATGCAACTGTTACATGTCAGAAGATGTTCTTGATTGCAGATGAGAGGGATCTCTCTATATAAAAGGATAGTGGGCAGGGGTATGCAAAGAGAGGGGTTGTGAAGAAGCAAATAGCCTCTTTAGGAGAAAGAGGCTGATGTTGTGTGAATTAGATGAGGAAAGAAGATGAACAAGATCTGTTAACTCAGGAAGGGAGGGGGGAGAGAGAGAGAGAGAGAGAAAGAAGAGAGGGAGGGAGGGGAAGAAAGACAGAAGGGAAGAGTGAGTGGAGGAGAGAGAAAGACAGAAAAATAATGGGGGGGAGAAAGAAGGGCGAGGGATGGGCCCAAGCCTGCCAGCAGCCAGAGGGGAATGAGTGGCCATGGCAGTGGCAGCAAGGAAGGGTCCAGTCAACCACTGCTGCTGTTTGGGGCTACTGAGGCCATTGGTGGAAGGAGGCAGGCAGGCAAGGGATGGGCCCAGGCCTGTCAGTGGCCTGGGAAGAATGAGCAGCAGTGAGGAAGGTGGCAGTAGCGGCAGTGAGAAAGGGCCCAGTCAACCACCGCCACTGCTGCTCCTGTGGGGAGGAGCAAGAGCAGGGCTCAGGTGAGGGGGAGATCTCTGGGGATAGAGGGCTGCAACTTTGCCAATAGGTACCAGCAAGGCTGCAGCCATGACCAAGAGGGGCGAGGGGGATGGAAGCAATGGGATGGAGCAGGAGGAGCAGTAGTGCAGCTCAGGTGAGGGTGGAGAGATCTCTGAGGTGAGGGGGGCCGTGGTGGGATGAGGGGAGCAGTCAAGTTCTAGCGTGAAGATGCTCTGTGCAGGTTAAGCTAATTTGTATTATTGATGCAGAGATGGACTCACACAACTACGACACTTTTGGTGACAGGATAGCTAGAAAACATGGCAATGGATGTATGATGAATCCATCTTTATCCTGAAGGTGAACTCCTCAATAAACAACAAGAGCAACCATAACTACCACTAATGTTCTAAGCTATGTTATCTATAAAATTCCAATACTATTTCCATTTGAAAGCCCCTCTTTGATAGGTTATTCAGGCATTCATGGCAGAAATAATTCACTCAGGATATTTCAAACATAGATGAAAAAGAATATATATTTATTTGCTGAAAGGCTATGGCTGACATTCGAATGCTGTGTATGTGCCCCATACACCCCCAGGCATGCATCACTACCCCGCCGCCACCCACTTTGGAATAAGCTCCCTTCTGAAATAAGAGCATCTCCTTCTCTGTTTGTTTTCAGGAAGACCCTCAAGACTCTCCTGTTTTCTCAGGCTTTTAATTAGAATTAATTTTAATAATTAAAAAATGTTTTAATAAATTTATTCTATTGTTTTTATTATCATGTATTTTAATCTGTGACTTTTAAATATTTTAAATTTTGTACACCGCCTAGAGATATACATATCAGGCAGTATAAAAATATGATAGATAGATAGATAGATAGATAGATAGATAGATAGATAGATAGATAGATAATACTCATGCTAGTCCCCATACTTCCAAAGCACAAGAGCTCTTGTACAGGAGGGCATTTTTTCAGAGTTCTCCTTGGGCTCTGGAAGCTCTCTGTAAGAGCAGAAACCCATCCCTGAGTGTCATGGATGTTTTTGTTTTTGTTCTAACAGAGGGCCAGTTCAGATGCTACTTTCAACATGTAATTAGATGATTACCTGAACTGAAAAACATAGATATAATATAAGATTTAAAATGTGTGTTTGTCACTATCATGATTGTACAGATTGTTAAGTGGTTTTTTCCACCCTAATTATTGAGTACAAATCTCAAAAACAACAGAATCCAGGATAGGATCATTCACTCTACCTGCATTGGTCTGTTCTCTGAATTTGTTTCCCAAGTGGGTATAAAAGAACTACAGATATACTAACGGCATGTTTAAAAATACCATCTAAACTGGCCCTGAGCTCTTTCGTGACATGGGGAACATTCCAAAATAATTGCACTCTTGCACAAGAGTGCCTGAGCTTTGGAGGAATAGAGTCTAGTGTGGACTCTGTGTGCACTCTGTGCACACCATTATCTGAAGAATGGACACGGCATTAATCAGTGTCAGCCTGTTTTTTGTTTCAAAATTCTATTAAATTATTTACAAATTGCAAAAAGTGTTATTATAGTGAATTTGATTAATTCTGCTAAAAAGGAGTGGCTATCATTTCTGGTTAAGTTACTCTCCTAAGTAACGCTTGGCCAGATTCCCATTTTTCTGACGTCTCTTCCCCAGTGAACATGTTTACTTTCCTTCTAGCTTATTTTAACTCAATCAGTTTTCCTTGGCAGCACTGCTCTTATTTTAACCAGGCTCTTCTCTCACAAGGATTATCAGGCCCTGAATGTATTGAGATATGGTGATTTTTGCCTCTGGTGACAAACAAGGCAAAACTCTACATGGCAAAATAGTACAGCCGAGATGTGTCCCCCCCCCCCGCCCCGAAGCAGTTGCTAAGCTGTGAAAAGAGTCCTCTCTTGAGTCCCAGCCAGTGGCAGCTGATCTCCTTGCAGCTGGTGGGGCAGAGGGCAGGGCAGTCAAAGATAACTGGAACTGGGAGTAACAGCAGGCAGGACCATGTGGATTCATGGCTGAGACCTCAGAAAGAAATACAAGTTTCCATTTATCACAATTACAGCACAAACCTATGCATGTTTACTTGGAAATAAGTTCCATCAAGTTCAGAGGCCAACTTGATCCACAGACTCCAGCCATGGGCTATGGAGAACTGCAGGTCCACAAGCAGCCTTCAGCACTGAAGGATGCTTTGTGCAGCAAACTGGAGGCAGATGCGGCAGGCAGAATTTTTGAAGTCTCCACCCTCCTTTATAAAAGCTCTTTCTATTTGTATACATTTGTTCCTGAAGGCTGTGAGACCCTCAAGAACAAATTTAAACAAGTAGAAAGGACTTTTGTAGTTGAGGGGGAATACAAAAATCACCTCCATCCATCTGCACCCGGGCTACTGTGCAAAGCAGGCTTCCGCGCAAGGATGCTGAATGCTGTTTGTGGATGTGCAGCTCTCCACCGTCCTCTTTCCATCACCGGAGGGCTTCAGATTATGTGGGCCACTGAGTAGGGGGTGTGCAGAGAACTGTTTTTCCTGGTTTGGCTTGAATCCGGACTGGATTCGAGCCGCACTGGGTGGCTCAGGCTTGTTCAAGCCGGCTCACAAGCCGGCTCAAAGGGTATTTCCAGAAGGGCTTTCCAGAAACTGAATATGTGTGTGGGGTGGTGGTGGGGGGAATGAAAAAGATAATCTTTACTTTTTTAATGCTGCTGCTGATATGGTGGGGATGTCGGAGGCGGTCGCTGCATCGGTGGCAACAACAGGGGTGGTGGGAGCTCCTCCAACCCCTCTTCTGGCCTCCCAAATAACAGGCTAGTCTGGCTGTGGCTTGGTTCAGACTTCTGTGCATACATGGCCACCATTAAGAGTGGCCTCTCCGTGTCTACAGAGGCCATTTACGTCACCATGGAAATCACATGGTAGCATAAATGGCCCCTGCACAAGCACAGAAGCTGCTCATAATGGTGGCTGTGTGCCACCATTATGGGCCGCAAAATGGGCCACTACCGGCCCGGCCTGGCCTGTCATTTGGGACGCCGGTGGTGAGGTTGGTGGAGCCCCTGCTGCTGCCTTCCCCACCACTGCCTCTGCCACTTCCATCTCCTCCATCTCTGCAGCATTTTAATAAGTAAAGACTACCTTTTCTCTCCCCGTGCCCTCATTTAGTTTCGGGAAAGCCCTTTAGTTGTAAAAGTGAATCCATAGATTCCCCTTTAAAAGTATACTCCTAGAGCCGAACGAGCAGGTTTTTCAAGCCAGGTAGATATTTTGAGCTGGGCTTGGCTTGACTCAAACTTGGACCAGCTCCACTCTTTCTGAGGCTGGCCCAGTTTGAGTGTGAGCCATTGAGCCAAGTCGGCTCGAACTCCAGCCTGGCTCAATTCGAGTCAGCTCGCACACCCCTACCACTGAGTACTACTCCCAAGCAACCATGCATTGGATGCATGTTGCATGCATACTGCAGCCTTAGCTCTGTTTTACAGAAAGAGCACTCCAACACAAAAAACATTCAAAGTCACATAAGCCCTATTCACACATTATGTTCAACGCTCATACAGTCTGTGTAAAGTGTCTGTTCCCAGGTTCACTTCTAAAATTAACACACATACAATCATTCACACAATAATACATACCTGTCTACTCTGTGTATAGACATCTGAACACAGATACAACGTGTTCAGAGACAAATGCTGGGCACAACTTGTGATCAGGACAGGATCACACTGAAAGTACATCTGCTCTGACATCACGGGAGGACATCCCTCTGCACTGTTAGGGAATCCTTTAATCATGGGATGGGAGCATTCATCTGAATCGTCCTTTTACATATGTTCAAAACCCCTGTTTAAACAAAAGATGTCTTGCCTGGGGCAATTTTGTGCTGCAAAAAAGGAAAGGGGTTTTGTTGTTTGTTTAACTAAAAAAGTGCAGGGCATGGAAGTGGGGAGAAATGCCAGAGAAAGCTGTCTTTTGTAGCTTAATGGAAAGCACTGCAAATGTCCACCCAGGAGCATATCTAGGGTAGGGCAGGCAGGGCATGTGCCCTGGGCGCCACTTGAAGGGGGGGGGGGCAAATACTTAAAATTATTTTTTTTTTAGAAAAAAATGGCCACCAAAAACAAAATGGCCACTACACATGCTCAAATGGCCTCTGTGAGGCCCTAGGCCATGCCAGGCCTTGCAGCGCCCATTTGAGCATGCACGGTGGCCATTTTGTTTTCAGCAGCCATTTAAAAAACACAATTATTTTTTAAAATGGCCACAGCACATGCTCAAATGGTACCTGCGAGGCCCTAGAGGCCAGCGGTGGGAGGGGTAACCTTTGCAGATGCTCCCCCACCCATGGCCTATAGGAAGCGCCCCGAAGGGGCTACAGGTTAAAAATAATAATTTAATATAATATAAGTCACTGTACACATATTCAGTTTGGCACTATGTGCAGAGAATCAGGGCTTGTGAATACTGAGCTGAAGCTTATGAGCTAGGATTGTATTCATTTGCTCTTACTTTGCTTTTTATGATAAGTAAGTTAAATGTGGTGTCTCAACAATATGGCTATTGATGGTGAGTTTGTCTTTGAATCAGTGTGAAATCCTTAGTATTAAGGCCCACTGGGAGTTTCTTGCTCTCTTTCTCTCATTTTAACTGTCTTTCTGAAATACTAAAATATATTCCAAGCAGTGACACAGTTTACTCTGCATATCCTTTAATTATTTTCAGAGTATCTGGGAAAAGCCAAATTCTCCATTTATTTTTAAAACTTATGTAATAGTGATGCTACAATGCATAGTAGAGCATTAGACAGGCACTTCTGTTTAGTCTTCCAAGTACACGTCCACATATTTCATTAACCCTAGCATATTGAATTTTGTAGTTTTCCAGCATTTTTTGGTCTGGCTATGTCCAATGCTAAACAGTTTTTGAAATTTTAAAAGATTAATGAGCTTGACTTCTATTTTTGAGCTGATATTATGGTAAAGTTACCTGAAAGATGGGTGTGAGATGTTTGGACAGGGGGCGCAATTTCAGTGCTTGCCCTTGATGCTATTTTCCCTAGATATGCCTCTGCACCTAGATTTGTGAGACTTGCAAATTCCTTTGAAGCTTTAGGTTTTCAATGTGTGAACTTGCCAGGCAGATTTAGGACTCATTTCCCAGTTGTAGCCATGTTTGCCCTCCCCTCCCCCCTCTCTTTCTTCCCTTGCACAGTTTCATAATTAACATGAAGTATGTAACGAGTGTTTGAAGAAAAGTAATCCCAGCATAGCTATAAGTCAATATGATTTCATATGGTAAATAGTTTTTGAAATTTTAAAAGATTAATGAGCTTGACTTATATTTTTCAGCTGATATTATAGTAAAGTTATCTGAAAGATGGGTGCCAGATGTTTGGACAGGGGGCACAATTTCAGTGCTTGCCCTAGGCGCTATTTTCCCTAGATACGCCTCTGTGTCCACCACTTCATCAAAGCTTGGAAATGAGGTGGGAGAGAGTGAGGGTCAATTGGATGGTTGGAAGGCAACTCCCCACCTACTCTGAGTGAGGGGCCTCCCTTCTTCTCAGTGTTCCTTATTCCTTCACTTTTTCACCTCGGGCTCCCTTTCTCCCCTTGCCCTCTTGCCTTGAGTGACACCTAACTCATTTGCTTTCTTTACTTCCAACCTTTTTTTCTTCAGCCAGCCTCTTCAGCTTTTCTTCAGCAAAACCCCAAACTCTCCTAGGCAACTGCCAAAAGCTAAACTGTCCATTGCGAATTGTTTTGTTGCCTTTTTAATCATAGACCAACAGCAACCTGCCAGAGAGGCTATAGCCACACCCCTTAGCAACCATGAACGTTCTTCCCTCCCTTAGCAACTGTTGCTATGACCAAACCTGTATCCTCAGACCTTCACAAAACAAACACAATTACAATGTATCAAATTCTCCACAGATTACATTACTTGCAATTTCTAGTACCCGCTTAAATATCAAAAGTTGGTTTTAATACCTGTTTTTATCCAATAACACTTTCTTCTTTAAATGCTCCTCTTAATATCCTTCAAGACCTACTAGGATTTTTATTGTCTATCATTTTACAATTTTTGTGTTGTTTTATTCCCGCTGCACAGTTATCTCTAGCTATAACTGTTGCAGGTACACTTTATAGATCAGTCCCTTTGTGCTCCTCTTTGCATAAAATAAACTGAAAAGTATTTGTTACTGCTGTTGCTTTTAATTACAATTGTTTGTTTTGCTGCAAAATGTGTGGGCTTTGCTCCACTAGTCTTGATTTACTACCGAATTGGCTAGTAACTCTAAGCTTGCTTGCTTGCTTCTCAGTTTCTGTAACAGGCTGCTTTCTGTCTCTCAGAAAGTGTGTGTGTCTCAGACTGTCTTCACACAGCAGCTGCTGTGGCTTGTCTAGACTCTAGACAATCCAGAGCATGACACAACATGACAGCTTGGGACATGGAAAGGTCACATGAACAGCAGCAGCACACATGTGGCAGAATGTTGGGCTAGTGCTGGAGCTCTCAACCTGTGGTACTCCATATGTTGCTGAACTACAACTCCCATCATCCCCAGTCACAATAAATTGTTGCTGGAGGTGATGGGAACAGTAGTCCAACAACATCTGGAGTACCACAAGTTGGGAAACCCTCAGCCAGTGCAAAACTGTTGTACTACTAAGTCTGGAGCATGAACTCCAGAGTAGCATTGCACTACCACAAGTAGGAGTGTGCTCTAACAGCAGTTCGAGAACTCATTTGGTGAGGGGAGGGGAGCAAGGAGTAGGAGCTTTAAGAAAGAGGAGCTCTCCGGAGCCCATGAAGCTTCCTGCTAGGGATTTGCACGAGCCATCTCGGGAGCTGTGGGAGTAGCACGGATCGGTTTCTTTTAAAAGGAGGAACACAGGTGCTTACCTGCTTCTCCACCACCCTGCCGCTTATCTGGGAACTGGCATGCGCAGCTGCTTCCTTGTTCCCAGCAACCTGTGTGCAATGTCAGCACGCACATGTCCACTATGCATGCGCTTCCATCCTGAGGCACTGAACCAGGTTGGGCACATATCTACTGCTTGCTGTGGCAGCGCTAGGCCCAAGAATACCTGTGCAGCACCAGTACGCGCATGGCATCCGCACGTGCACAGACATCTTGTGCATCCTGGTGCCACAAGGGGATTCTTGGGCCAAATGCCACCCAACAGGAAGCTGCATCAGGTGTTGGGAAGCAGGTAAGTACCTTATCCACTTTCCTAAAGTGCCCGCTCCCCATGCCAAACCCGTGCTCAAACCATGGTTCGAACAGACCCCTAACCACAAGCATGCTTGCAGCTGTGCAGCAGTTCTACAACAGAGGCACACTTCATCTGTTTTAATGGGAAATGTTATCGAACAGAGCTATAATGCAATATAAATAAGCTAACTTCCTGGGTCTGCACAAATTTGCTCATTACATAAGTGTGCTGTTGCCCTTCCAAATGCATCAGACCAGTTCAATTTATTATTATTTTGTGTTTACACAGTCAGACAGGTGTTATTGACTGTTTTGTTTTATCCAGACATCGAGTCCTTCTCAAGGACCTGGGATGGCAGAATTTTATTGTCAATGTTGTTGCTGTTGTTATAGATATCGTCGCAGAATATAGGCTGTTCCCAGTAAAGCTGCTTTTTGTAATTGGCTGACGGTGATTTCTGTGGCCCCTATGGTGTTGAGGTGCTCTTCAAGGTCTTTTGGAACTGCACCCAGGGCGCCAGTTACCACTGGGATTATTTTGGTCTTTTTCTGCCACAGCCTTTCAATTTCAATTTGTAGATCTTTGTATTTGGTGATTTTTTCTATTTCTTTTTCTTCTATTCTGCTATCCCCTGGTATTGCTATGTCGATTATTTTGACTTGTTTTTCTTTCTTCTCAACTACACTTATATCTGGTGTATTGTGTGGCAGATGTTTGTCTGTTTGTAGTCGGAAGTCTCATAATATTTTTACATCTTCATTTTCTTCAACTTTTTCAATTTTATGGTCCCACCAATTTTTGGCTACAGGTAGCTTGTATTTTTTGCAGATGTTCCAGTGTATCATCCCTGCTACCTTGTCATGCCTTTGTTTGTAGTCAGTCTGTGCGATCTTTTTACATCAGCTGATTAGGTGGTCCACTGTTTCATCTGCTTCTTTACAAAGGCGGCACTTGCTGCTTGTTGTGGATTTTTCAACTTTTGCTCTTATTGCATTTGTTCTTAATGCCTGTTCTTGCGCAGCCAGTATTAAACCCTCTGTTTCTTTCTTCAAGTTGCCATTCTTAAGCCATTGCCAGGTCTTGGTGATGTCTGATTTTCCACTTCTATTGTGCAAATATTGACCATGCAGTGGCTTATTTTTCCATTATTATTATTATTATTATTATTATTATTATTATTATTATTATTATTAATTCTCTTAGCCAGTGTGGAGATGTGGCAAGGCAATGCATGCCAGCGAGGGAGACACCTGATTGGCTGAGGTCTGTCTGGCTGGCAGAGGCACCTGATTGGCTGAGCTCTGTTTGGCCAGCGGAGGCATCTGATTGGCTGGGCGTTGGCCCGGGCGATTGTGAGGAGGGGCCATTTGGGCTGGGAGGAGGGAGGCAGTGGGAAGGACTGGCCCTGGCCTGGCGCCAGAGGGGGTGAGTGGGACATGTGTGCCCAGGATTTGGCAGCGGAACTCTCGTGACAGGCTGCAAGAGTTGCGAAGTGAGGACTGAGGAGGAGAGGGGGAAGAAAGTTCTGGCAGTGGCCGCCAGCTGGCCAGCGGGTGAAGGAGGGGGGAGAGAAATCCGGCTGTGGGTGGGGGAGAGAAAGGTGGCAGCGGTCAGCGGGCGGGGAGAGAAAGGCGGTGGCGGGCAGTGGGTGGGGGAGAGAAAGGCAGCAGCAGGCAGCGGGCAGGGGAGAGAAAGGCTGCAGCGGTCAGCGGGTGGGGGAGAGAAAGGCAGCGGCAGGCAGCAGGAGGGAAGAGAAAGGCGGCTGCGGGCGGGGAGAGAAAGGCGGCAGCGGGCAGCAGGCAGGGAGAGAAAGGTGGCGGTGGGCGGGGAAGAGAAAACCGGCAGTGAGCGGACAGAGAGAAAGGTGGCGGTGGGCAGCGGGCAGACAGGAGGGAGTAGAAACGGCAGCAGTGCAGTCCTTCTTGGCCGCCTGCCGCCGGCTCTGTGTGTGGGGAGCAATGGGAGGTGAGGAGGGCTAGAGAGCGCGGGCCGGAGGGAAGGGGAAGAGAGGAGAGACTGGGGCAAGAGGAAGAGGGAGGGGGAAACAGCTGCCCCCAAAGCACCACACAGATGCTCTGTGCATGGTTGGCTAGTTATTATTACTATTATTATTAATAAAGTATAATTGTAGTTGTAGTTTCTGACTGATCTGATTTAATTCACTTCGGTGTAACATGATTGCAAAAGTGGCCAACTAAGATTAACACTGCACACCAGATACACATTTCATTTGTTCAAGGGGGCAATTTTTGCTGAGCCCCCTTCGTTCTACAGCCTTCTATGTGTCCCCAAAATATCTCCCTGCAGGTCCCAAAACCATTTGGGACCCTCAGAAGACATGGACATTTTCAGAAGACATGGAGGGCTGCAGAGTGACGGGGAAATTAGGAAAAAATATTCTTCCCCCATTGCACATACAAACTGTTAATTGGCATGCATAGACTGGATGTCAGCCAATGTTCAAACTGACATCATAATGCCAGGGCTATTTTTTTTGGGGGGGGGGGATATGTGTGTAGGGGTCTGGGGTAGATCAGACCACAGCAGGGAGATAAGTGGCTTATAGCTATTTACGGCTGTTCTGGTCCCTTATAGGTGATATTTTACAAGAGCTGTGTTCTTGCAGCTAGAAGGATCCTGGTTAAAAGGTTAATCAGAATCAGTGAGCTTCATGGAACAGTTTGTGGGAATGCAAAATTTCAGGGCAATCCTGGTCAAACTCCTGGTCAAACTCAAAATCCTGGTTAACCAGACCACTTAATAGATAACCATCTATTAACCAGACCTAGGATTAAATGCTGGTTAAATGTTTGTTAAATGTAATCAGCATTGAATCCTAACTACCTATCCTGGTTAAATGTTGGTTAATGGAAGCGGTTTGGCCCAGATTGTCCAGAAACTCTGCCTTCTCATAATCAGCTCCAGGGTGATTGCTGATCCTGATTACCTTTTAACCAGGACCCTTGTGATTATGTCAATACAGCCTGGTGGGGGGAACAAAAGTTTCCATTGCAGCTTTATTACTTACTAGCTGAACCCGTACAGAGTATCTGTGCGGTAGTTTACTTATTTTTAGGAGTTTAGTTGGGATAATTCAATTGGTTGGTTGTTTCTTCAACAGCCTCCTTCCCCAGTGCCTCTGCCTGCCCTCCCTCCCCTGCCTCCTTCCCCAGTCTCTCTTCTTGCCCTCCCTCTCCCTACCTCCTCCCCCAGTCTGTCTTCCTGCCCTCCCTCCCTCCACCTCCTGCCCCAGTCTCGCTTCTTGCCCTCCCTCCCCGTTACCCTCCCAACCTGGCCTCAAACGGGCGCTGGGGCTTTGCCCTGCTGCCCCTTCCCCTCCTGACCCATCCTCCTTCAACGGGTGCTGGGACTTTGCCCCTTTGCCCCTTCCCCTCCTGACCTGGCCTCCACCTCCAGCAGCCCACCTGCTTCCCCAAGCAGGCCACCACCAGCTGCACACTTCCCTAAGCAACCAGCCGCCTTGCCGCCAGCTTCTACAAATGGCCCATCGCTCTCGCGAGTGGTGCCAACTGCTGGTGCCCAGCCAATCCTGCGCCTCCGTGGCTCAGCCGATCAGCTGACTGCTGGGACGCACTCTCCACACTTCAGGCAGGTCTACGAGGATTAAATATATAGATCAGTCAAGTCATTTTCTTTCAGTTTTTTCCTTAACATTCTTATTCAGTCTTCAGCTTACTTCTTATTCTTATTCATTCTTCAGTGATTGATGAACTCCCCCCACTGATGTTTTGTGTATAATTGGGCACAGCAAACCAAGTTATTTTTTAAAACTATCAAAAAAGCTTGGTTTAATTTGAGCCCAGTTATGAGCCCAGCCAGATCTTGTCATGTCACTATGCTCCTGCAGGATCGGAATCTAAGATAAGGCACCCAGTTTCTACTTTAACTGGTTCAGAATTCAGCACATATTTCCAAGTTCAGGGAGGAACAGGTTGGCTTATTCTGAGCCAATTCAAGGCATATTGGTGGAGGGAAGGATGTCTGCCCGTCACTACTGAAAACTATCCAAAATTTCCAAAGAAGTGTTGGAAAATGGGGAGGGGAAAATGCACACCCTACGGTTAACAGCCGGCATGCAGTGTAGCATTACATGTCAGTCAATGCTGTGCAAAATGAGCAATTGCACATGTAACACTTTGGGCAATGGGGAAATCTGCTGCCTGTGCAGCCACCCATTTTGCACAGCCCTGACTGCCTTTGAAGGGCACAGCAGACCCACAACACAGCATTATGAACAAGAAACACTGCGCACTGAATGTCAGCCCATATTCAGTGGTCAACATACTCACTAACAAGGTGGAGGTATGCCTACATGCAAAGCAGTTTGGCAGTGTTTAATAATCAAAGTCCCAGTATGTGGGACAAGGGACCAATTTTCACTGATCTCTCCTTTCCCCAGAAGTGCTCTTTAACAGCCATAAATATGTCCCTGAGGGTCTTCAGGGACATATTTATGGTTATTAAAGAACACTTCTGGGAAAAGCAGCAACTGGAAAATATTGCCCCTTCCCACCCCTGCACAGCAGGGCTTTGGCTTACTAAGTGCTGTGAGGATGTAAACCGCCAAATATAAAAATGAAAAGGTTTAGAGAGTTTGGGTCCATTTCTTTGAATCTATTTCTCTCAGAGCCAGACCAGTGCCTGATCCACAGGTATCAAACTTGGGATGTACCTCACAAAGAGCATTTAAAAAGAGATGATGATGATGATGATGATGATGATGATGATGATGATGATGATGATGTAATACATTGTTCTTAAAGCATTAACCATTAGCCTGTGTGTGAGAAGGGGGATTTTTAAGGCTGAAAACAGAACTCCATAAAAATTTCAATCAATCAGTCTTTATTACGGTCACAGACCAGCATAACCATAAAAATATTATTTGGATCTCAGAAGGATGCTGTTAATGATTTTTTTTTTTTAAAGAATGGGATCAATTTATCATTGATCAACAAACAGAAAAATAGATAGTACAAAAGGTTGAATGAAGTCACTTTGCTGTGTCAGGGGTGCAGACAGAGGCAAAGCTTGAAAAGCATTTCCTCACTTTTTTGTGGAGAGGAGAATACTCTTGTGGGGGAGATAGCAGTTATTAGTTTTGGCAAGGGGAGAGTTCACTAAAATGAGGAGGAACTCAAATGCTTAGGAGCGGATGTGTCACACTGGGCTCTGGTACTTTTTTTTTTTTTTTTTTAAGAAAGATCATCTCAAGTTGTCCCTCAGAAATTAATAGCTGCTGTTATTAGCAGAAGCCTTGGACCATTAATTGGCAATTAAGTCTGTGTTGGCAACATTGATTTGTTGACTATTACTGCATTGCAACAGAAAGCATTTGTATTGTTATTCACAATGTACCTTTCCTGATGCATTTCAAGGCATGAAGTGACATGTGAGCAGATTGACCTCAATATAGCCTCATGAAGAGAAACTATTACACATTCTTTATACCTTTGAGCTTGGGACAAGGGTGAGCAGAATCACCTGCTGCCAGTCGCTGGATTTTAATGTGACATGATATATATGCCAATATCTCTTTCCTTATCACTATCTTAAAATTCTTTCAATTTCACTAGAGCTGTGAGGGCCTCAAAAACAGAAAAAGGAGCAATCAGCGTGTTGGAAGATAATGTTGGGCATTAGCTTTCCCTGTTAAAACCTGAGTCTCCCTAGGCTGTGGAATAATCAGTGTTCCTGGTGGCATTATATTTCATTAAAAGAATATATGTTGTTGACTTCATCCATATGAGCAAGAGTTATAACACTTAGATTACTACTGGTGCTTGGAGCATGTCTGTGCTCATGTACTTTTGATTCATGGTCCTGGATAAAGTTTGGCAGGGTTGTAGTGGGGTGTAGATCTCTGTGAATCTTGATTTCTTTTCTTTCTTTTTTTTAAAAAAAAGCTGTTTCACTTTTGACTTCCTAGGGAAACAGGAAGATAAAAAGCACTGTGTGTGCTGCTCAGGGTTTCTGAGGAAGATGGGCATATCTTCTACGAAAAGCTGTACATTCTGTCCCCACATCAAGGGAACACAATCTCCCCAGTTCTCAGGAAAATTAATTCAGTTTAATACTCTTTAGCCCTCTTCACACTACTGGATATTAACAATTCCGGCTTTCATGGAACTTTCATGGAACTGGTTCTTTCATCGTTTATCGTTTACATCATTTATGTAGTGACTGCTCCTTTCTAATGAAAGCCAAAGATGACTATTGGTGATGTCGCTGGCAGATATGCCAATTTCAAGAGAAAATGGAAGTGGATGTATTCCCACATGGTTTAATTTAAACTAAATTAAAATTAAAACTATATATCATTAAAAGGCAGGCTAAAAAGATGGGACTTTAAGGCTCTCCTGAAGGCCTCCAAGGAAGATAATCTTCTCATATCCATGGGAGTGCATTCCACAACCCAGGGGCAACAACTGAGAAGGCCTGATCCCAGGTCGCCACCAGATGAACTGACTTTGACTTGGTGTGGGACTAGGTTCCATGCTGCTGCTGCTGCTGCTACTGAGAATACTTACGTTGTCACATTACTCTGCCCTTATCACATGTAATTTTCCTATGATTGCATTGGCAGTCTCCAGAAAGGTTAAACACTGGTGTGGGAATGTTATTCACATTAGAGGTAGGAGCCTTGCCATGCTGATTAATTTTGGGGGAGGTGGTGGCAATTGCTGGTTTAGATAGGTATAAATTGGACCTTGGAGAGCAGTTCATGTAGGGAACTGCAGCCCTCCCTGGCATCTGAGGCATGGCTTCCTCATTCCAGCCTTGTTTTAATGATGCATGAGACAACCGGGGCATCATGATTGGCTGGAGGGTGCTTTGGAGGAAGGTCAGTACGGTTGCGTCTGGCCCTTCTTCCATTCCTCCTCAGTCTGCATTTGTGAGCGACTGAAACAGACCTGTCTGGTGCTCCTCCAGACTTTCCTCGCTTGCAAATGAACAGGCTTGGTAAGCCTGTTCATTTGCAGCAGGAGCAGTTCCTGGCTTTGGTGGTGAGCCCGATCAGTTACTGGAAGTCCTTTGGAATAGATAAGAACTTCAATGTATTTTCTCTCTTTGACTGAGGGTTTGGGATAAGAAAAGGGTGAATTGGGGCATTTATCCTCCACTCTCAAGGGTGCCTTGTGGAGTTGGGTGAGTGTTGGTCCCCCTGCTCCTCTTTGGTAACAGGCCTGTCCATCTCTCCCCTCCCCCCCCACCACCATTTGCACTGGGGTGTGACAAGGCACCTTCTGGGTGAGGAGGAGGGGTGGTCTTGTGGTGAAGAGTGTGACTTGTCCCCTTTGCTAAGCAGAGTTTGCCTTGGTTTGCCTTTTGGTGGGGGGGTTGAGTGTTTGAATTGTCCCCTTTGTTAAGCAGGGTCCACCTTGCTTTGCTTTGCATTGGACTGCTGTTATGAATTTTTCCTTTGCTAAGCAGGAGCATTATTCTTAGGAACAATTCTTATTGTTCCTGCTCTATTTTGTCTCCTGTTTTTGCTCATTTACTGTGTGAGTGCATTTGTTTAGAAACTGTGGAGTTTTGCCTGCGTTGCTATGGTATCTTTGGTTATGCCACCTATGAAAGCCATGAGTAAAAAAGGGGGTAGGTCTGTTAAGCCTTACAGGGTGCCCCACCACCACCCCAGATTTGCTCTTCTGATGAGGATGAGGACTTCAGCATAGTGCGAGAGCTTATTGTCCACCTGGAAGCTTTAGAAAAAGCTAGGCAAAACCCTCCTGTTGGCAAGGAGTCTGGGGGGTCCCTCTGGCATCCCACCTCATCCTAAACAAGTTACCCCAGTGGCTAAAAGAACTAACTTGATGTAATCTCTGTCCAATCATTTGACCAGATTAGAGAAGGATGGTGCTGCTCTTGACCCTACTCCAGCTCCTGTTCCTGTTGATCTTACTCAGCTCAGCGAATCCACAGTGCCAGTCCCAGCTCCAACCCCAGACATTGGAGTCCTCATGGATCCTGAAGCAGGTGAGACCCTTGTTGGTGTGTAGCCCTGGCCAACCGGCCAATATAGGATACATACTTCTGCTTTTTTAGGGATGCCCTTTGGACAACCTGGTAATTTCCCAGGAGGGCAGGGCTGGCCCATAGAGATGATGGGGCAGCAAGTTGCTCCATGGGCAGGTGTGTGTGTGTGGGGGGGGGGAATCAGGTTTGGCAGGGCTATGCCCTTCCTGAGCAGTTCGGTTTGCCTGGTTCAACAGGTAGTAGTACTGCATCACTGCCTGCTGTCCCTGGGGACGAGAACTATGGAGTGGTTTCCTTGCCCCTGGGGGATAATCTTCTTCCTGCTACTAAGAAAAGGATTTGGAGAGGGTGAATATGTGAACACATATCAACATTTGTTTAGGGAATTTGATCCAGTACCCAAAGAGGGGGATTAGGCCAGGGACCAAGAGAAGAGGGAGCGGAAGCCCATTGAGCATAATTGGGCTAACTGAATTTCTGTATTTACCATTTCCATGGGAGTGGTCATGCAGGTCCAGCCAGCCCGGGTCCAATTCCTGGTGAAATATTTTGATATTATCCATCGTGGCTACATGGACATTGATGTTATGGACGGTCCATATCAACATATCAGAACCAGAGGTACCAACTCAGAAATATGTGAAACATAGGCCTGTGTCTGATTTCATTTTATAGTAAAAGTTCAATTAGATCTGCCTGGGTAATGCTTGGTAAATGATTTGTAGAGGCAGGGGTAATCTAGCATTGGTTATCAGCGTCTGTGGAAACTCACTGAGACAATGGGTCGGGCTTAATTACCAGTCTCACACTGCTGAAATTAACCTGCTGTACAGTAATCCCCTTACTTCACTGACAGGATGCTTCTAGTCAAATGTGTTGATTAACTCCCTCACACATGTACCCCTTTTGATGTTACTTTAAATACACACTAGATAGAGGTACACAAGAAATAATGTAATTGCTGTCTCACAGAAAATAGAACTAATTCTCTCACTAACTCATGACTTTTAACACCTTATGGGAAGGGATCCATTTGCAACTCAGAGATGCAGATTTGCTTTGGGCAATGTCCCCTCCTCAAGATAGCAGCTAACAGAAGATGAGATTGAGATCTCTCTGGACTGACCAAATATCCTGAGCTAATTTTGGTAATTAAAAAGACAATATTCAGAGGATAGCAGGAATAGACGCCTTTTGTGACCCAGAAGACTCAAATGGACATCAAAGGATGGAACCACTATAAGAAGGAGTCTCTGGACATGGCAGATGAGCTATCTTGTGCCTCCAAGCAAGATCTGCTCACGAGCGATCCCAGAGTTTGCTGCCCAAGCCGCGGGGTTAGAGGCAGGAACTCTGTCCATAGACAGGAACTGTCTGTGACTTCTACTGCACAGTGAGAAGTCAAGACTTCCCCAGCCATTGTGCTCTGACTTTCAGCCGTGATCTGAGCAACTGCAACAATTCCTGTCTCCAGCCAGAGGCCACGCTACTTCAGCTGAAAAGATCTCCACTCTCAAGTCTCTGATCCTGGTAAATATGCTGTCCCTACAAGCCTGGAATCCCCTCATCCCTTCCCCTTCTCGTGCTCCCTTCCCTTCTCCCCCTACTAATTCCTGATCTCCCCCAAACCATGCCAGCCCTCAGCCTTCCCCCTTTTCCGTCTGTATCTGAATTGTATTAGGCTCTAGGAAGATTTAATACACACACGTGGTAGTTAGGAACACTGGTTGTGGCTAGGATGTTCTGTTTAAAATACTGTTAGTAATATTGATAGAGTTCTGCTTTCTGCTAGATTATGTTGTTACTCTTTTATACTCAATAAAGCCCATTGAATCTTTGAGGATTGGTTTGATCTCCGTTCTTCCATGCGCCCAGATCCTACATGGTCACCATATAAAAGAACTTGGTCAATTGGTGACACTATGAGCCAGACCTAGTTTTGTATGCTAGCTAATGAGCATATTTAGTATATAAATCAGGCCTGGATTATAACATTGAGGGAAATTATTGTCTGAGATATGACCAGTGTTTCAGGATGTGCACCTTGCTGGAGCCTTCCCTCCAGTGGGACAAGCAGCATCAGGAGCTCTGGCTCCAGATTATGTCTCCGTCTCAGCCCATGACGAGTGAATGGGCCAATAGTGGACACATGATTTCTAAGACACTGGCTGTTGCTTCCCCTTCTGGTTCCACCCCTCAGTTGGTTCAGCCCCACCTCGTGGACTGGGTTCAACTGTGGGGGTTGAAGTACATGCTTCCCTTGTACATTCTGCCATGATTGCAGATTTTGTGGGGGCAAGCATCCCAGCAACAACTGCCCCAGGATGTGTGACTTCAGGAGTGGGAATAGGGAGCTTGGTCCAGAAAAGAGGAGGGGGAGGGGTGGGTTCCACCCCTACTGGAAAAGGGGCCTCACCACATTAATATTTAAGTGCTGGCCCTGCTGATGGGTTGTTCTGTATCATGTGCCACATTTGAATTGTTCAGCACAATGCTGGAATGGGCATTGTCAAGTGGGCCTGGGGCTACCACTCATTTTCTAGAAAATTTTCTCTTTGAGGGGCCCAGAGGTTCTGGACAACGTGTGCACATTTTGTGCATGTTTATGGATCTTTGTAGTGAATTGGGCAATCCATTTTTGAAGGACAAAAATGAGGGCCCCATTAGTAAACTTGGTGGGTTTTTTAGGATAGAGTTGGACACCATCACAAGTCAATCAAGGTAGCCCAGTGACAAGTTGGCTACTTTGAAAACCAAAGTTTGTCAGTGTCTTTTAATTTTAAAAATGACAATTTAACAGTTGCTGATGCTCTTAGGGCATCTTCACTTTGCATGCAAGGTGGTAGCTCCTGGTAGGGCATTCCCGTGGCATCTCTGTAACGTCATTGTTGGGCTGAAGGAACTTCACCACGGGCTCCAGATGTTGGCACAGATGAGCGCTGACCTTGAAGTTTGGGTGACATTCTTGGACTCCTTTAATGGGGTTTCCTTTTGGCGAGCAGAATGGCTGCTTGAGGCTGATCTCAAGGTGTATTCAGATAAGGCTGGTTGATCCAGCTTTGGGGGTTATTTTAGGACCATTGGTGTGCCACACCATGGCCCAGCAATTGAGAAACACGGAGTCTTCCTAGGGACTTCACTTTCCTCAAGTCCCCCCATAATGGTGGCTGTGCACATTTGGGAGGAATTCTTCACCAATTCCACAGTTCAGTTTTGGTGCAACAACATGGCTACCATTCACATGATTAACGTGCAAACATCTAGGTCTAACAGAGTATTGGTGATTGTGCTGATATTTATTTTGCAGTGTTTGTACCACAACATTTTGTTTGTGGCTTGTCATTTGCAAGGGTTGAAAACTGGTATTGCGGATGTGCTCTCATTCACAAGAGGAGTCTGACTTCACAACAGATGATACTGAGCGTATACCTGTGCCTGAACTTAGCTTCTCAGGGAAAGAGGCTAAAGAACTGAGTTAGATAGAGGTGACAAGAGATGATGTTATAAACTCTCTGGAAAAATTAAAAATTAACAGATCACCAGGGCCAGATGGCATCCACCCAAGAGTCCATAAAGAACTCAAATGTGAAATTGTCAACCTCCTTGCAAAAACATATATCCCTACAATCAGGCTCTGTACTGGAGGACTGGAAAGTAGCCATTGTAACACTGATTTTCATAAAGGGATCCAGGGGTGGATCCAGGAAATTACAGGCCAGTTAGCTTAATATATGTTGCAGGCAAATTTATGGAAAACATTCTCAAGGATAAAATTGTAAAGCATATAGATAAACAGGCCCTGCTGAAGGAGAACCATCATGGTTTCTGCAAAGGTAAATCTTGCCTCATGAACCTTTTGGAGTTCTTTGAGATCTACAACAGGTGTGTGAATATACCTGAACTCTGGAATTTTTGCACTCCAACACGTGTGGATAAAGGTGATCCAGTTGAGATAGTATACTTGTACTTTCAAAAAGCCAGATGCCATGCCAATCTGGCTGTGGAAATTTGGTGCTTAGAGGCACACAGGGCATTTTGGGCCTCACTGGCACCAAGCACCAAGATAGCCTACAATAAGAAGGTCGGGGCTTTCCAACACTTTAGGTTCTAGGTAGGGTTAGCTGATGTCTGGCCTGCCCTGCCTGACCTTCTGATGCAGTATTTGGTGCATCTGAGGTTCTCTGGTCAATCTTCTACTACAATGGCTGGGCACCTGGCAGCTTTGGCCTTCTACCTGTACTCCAAGGCACGGGGTTTTCCAGACACTACTTTAGACTTTAGGTTGAAGAGGATGGATGAGGGTTGGACATGGGTATATCCCCTGCAGTCCGATGCCCATCATCCATTTTCACCTAAGATTTTTTGAGTCCCTTCTTGGACTCCGGCCCACTATTTGTGTGTCAGAATATCAAGTTACCATGGTAGTTGCAATTTTTTGGAGTCTTTCGGACTTCAGAACTCTTTCCCAGGGGGTAGTATGAGCCTAGGTCATGGCTGGTGCACAGGGCAGATTTAACATTGTTTGTCCAGCATGTTACCATTAATTTTCATTTCTCCAAAACAGATCTTGTGGGGAAAGGGCACTTTGTTACTCTTCATAGAGCTGCAGGCTCTTTTTTGTGTCTAGTCGTAGCCTTGGAAAGCTACAGTTTGTGTCTTTAGTATGGCCGTCTAGGGGATGTTTATTTATTCACATTGATAGTTCCCCTCTGACCCAGTATCAGTTTTGGATGGTTTTTCGATGTGCTTTGGATGCAAAGGGCTTGCCTGTGGGCACTTTGCTCTTTCCACTGCTGCTCGGCTGGCTTTTCCTGAATTTGAAGTTAAGAGGCCAGGGCATTGGCGTTTTCAGGCCTAAAATGTTATGTTTGTGAATCTGAGAAGAGAAAACAAAACCCTGTATGGATTCAACAATATATGAGCATTAACAAAGAATCCAAGTGTCATGTACTGGTATTTTAACAGGATCTTAATAAAAGCATGTGATAAAAGACTGTGCAACTGCATGTGTTATAATAATTCTGGAACAAAAATAGATCTGTATATTTCAATAACATTTATACAAAATAATCCAACAAAAATAGGATCCAATAGTTCATATAGTTCAATAGTTCAGCAATATATCTTCAGTATGAAGATAGTAGTAGTAGTAGTAGTAGTAGTAGTAGTAGTAGTAGTAGTAGTAGATATTCTCCTGATCAGTTTTATGGGAAACTGAGGGCCATGTCCCACCAGGCAAACAGGGATATCGAATCTATTAGAATTTGGATCCCAGATGTTTGGGTGCTTTGGTCCGACTTTCTGCAGCGCCGAGTTCAGCGTGGCACTTTGAAACCAGATAGGGTGGATAATTCCTGTAGGAAGGTTTATTGAGACCTGGGTACATTCATCTCATCTGTTGGGGGTGGGAGTATACCACACCCCGATATAGCATTCTCTTACCCTGAGTTGTTTAGGGGTGATGTAGTTCACTTATCTCCTAGGGGTGCTGATTTATTACTTGCTGATTCAAGAAGGGGATTGGCTGCATTTTTGGATGCGTGGTGGGAGGCACCAAGCGAGGCTAGCCCCTCCCTTGGCAGGTACAGTGTGACATAAATGGGCAGTGTAGGGTGGTGAGCACCTTAAAGCACGTGTTTGGCATTACAAGGAGACCTTGGCAGTTGTTAGAGGCTTCAAGGCTCAAGGAGAGCTGACCTGATAATTTCTCCATCCTGCTTGAGGATCATCAACCTTAAAGGGCTTTACGGCTTTGTGGGCAGTGATCCCTGAGGCAGGAGCTTTGACAATACATTATCTAAGACGGCAGCATCAACCACCGGGCTGATGCTGACAGGAGCCAAAGTGTATCACCCATTGTGCTTGGGTAGATTCACTGTGAACAGGGATTATCCAGTTTCTGCACTGTAGTCAGTAGAGAGTCAAACCTCTTCCTTTGTTCAGAAGAACTGGAATAAAGTTGTGTTCCTTTTAACTCCATTTACTTGTCTCATGTTTCCACTGGGCCTGGGTGCAACAAGAGTATGAGCTAACTGAGTTAGCTAACCCCTGCTAACTGAGCAGAGACACCTTTTAAAATAGTGATGCGCTTATATTTCGCGAGGAGAGCAACTGGCCCTATCCAACCCCCACACAGCATCCCTCCAGTGGCTGTTGCTGGTATCTGCCGTATGTTTCTTTTTAGACTGTGAGCCTTTTGGGGACAGGGGACCATATAATTTATGTATTATTTATTTTTCTATGTAAACTGCTTTGAGAACTTTGGTTGAAGAGCAGTATATAAATCTCCGTAATAGTAGTAGTAGCAGCAGTAGCAGCTTAGAAGTAAAGCACAACTTGTATTTTGTGCAATGCAAGGCTTAGAGGTAAATACAGCATTTCCCATCACACCATCTATCAATCATTTCCTTTGGGTTCTTAAAACCATCCCTCAGTCACTCACTGGCTTTGGCTGTTGTACATTCAAGGTTTCCTCAGAAGACTTCTAGCTTTATTATGGTATGTGAGGCACAAATTTTTCCCCATGTGGGTGTCAAATGAATGACTCTCCAATTTAAAATGGAAGTGGTACAGTCTTTGTCTGAAGTCTATGCCACATTAACTTGTATGTTTAAATCTGCCCTATTGACTTATTTCTAAACAGCAGTAACATGCTTTTTCCTTCAGTAAACATATGGCAGAGAAAATTGTATTGGAAGCGGGAAAGAAGCATCCAGGAAAGCCTGCTAATGAATAAGCTTGAGCAAGCCATAATGAGTTGATGGAAGGTAAGCAGAAATTGCTGTTTTTAAACAGCATACAGCTACAAACAAATAAATACTGGAAGATGTGCTTTCATTCATTATAAAACAAAATAGCAAATCTGCATTCAGCTCTAATAAGGCACTCTCTGAAGCTCAGTGAGCTGAAACACTTACAATATGTGTTTACATCATGATGGACACATTTTAAACAGTGGATTCAGTTTTATGCTTTCCGTGAGTATAGAGACTCAATCAAGAATACTAGGCTTTGCTTATTAAACCATAAAACAGAGGCCATTTTAGTAATGTATCCTACCTTGAGGGTACAATACATTACATCTTCTGTGTGTTTGCTTCAGCTATGAATGTGATTTGACAAACAGTAGACTATTACCTCTGGATACGTTTAAGTATGAATTTCTTTCCTTGGCATAAACTGAAGTGCATGGCAGAAATGTTTAGCAACTTGATATTGTTGTCCACTTATACTCAACTTAGGCAATTGGTCTTGCATAATGCATGCTTTTCTCAATTGACAATTGCTTATGTTGGCCTAAATTGTTTAGTTTTCGGTAAATTGGTGGTGCCGTAGAACTTCCCTATTCCGGTAGATCAAGAAAACTCTTCCTATTGTTTCAAACCATTCTGTGGGACAGTTCATTCATTATAGCAGAAGTAGGGCAAGCACAAATGTATATAGGCCTTGAGCCCCAGAAGTAATCTGGAATTCACAAGATTATCTCCTATAATCCACTCCTTCAGAAGAAGAAGAATTTGACTAGCCTTATTCACATTCCGTGTTTAGTGTCCATACAATCTGTGTTCAGTGTGTGCATGTACATTCCTATGCACACATACAGCTATTTACACATGTTCAATGTACATATAGTAGTAAGCCTCTGAGCTGTACCCTGCATTTTAGGAGTCTGTACCCAGGTGAACTTTGACAGCAAATGCATGCAAATGCATGTACATGCATATGCATGTACATTGACAGTGTACATGCATATGCATATACAACACAAATTTTAATTGGGCTAATGGCAAAGGCAATCACATCATTCCTCCCTATCCCCTATATACTTCATGATTTTACTGGCTAACATTCTCTGCAGCCTTCTGGCAACTGAAGGAGGACCGTGGAACTGTGGAGTAGACTCCTTCAGAGTCCCTCAGCATATCTCTCATGAATATAATTATACAAGTGGAAAGGACTTTTGGAGGAAACAAGGAGGAAAATCACACACCCCCACCCTCCACACTCAGACTGTTGTGCAAGAAGCCTTCAACACAGGAATGCTGAAGCTGCTTGCTGGAGGGCTGTGGAGAATTTCAGCCATTGTCTGGGTTAGTAAAAACACCATTTAATCTACTATAGCTTGAGACCAAGGATGCATAGGAATACTTAGTTGAGTATTTATTTTTGAGATGTTGAAACTGTCGCATAGCTCCATAGAGACCCATGTTGTCATGATCATGAAAGCCGTAGATGCGCTAAACACCATCCTCAGCCCTCCTGCCCACCCTCCTGCCCACCCGTTGAACCCCAACAGTGTTGAGAGCCGATCCACCACTCCAGTCTTCAGCTGACCTGCCAAGGCGATTGCTTCTTCAGTGGTCAGCATAAACTGGAGCTGACTCACCATCTTCTCAAGGAGAAGAGCAGTAGGCAATGTCTGGCTGTTTGTGGCAACAAAAATAATGGCTCGAATGCCGAGACAACCTCAGAAATGAGCACTGCATCCTGGGTGAATAGGTCGCACACTTCCAAGCAATGCCTCCTTGCCAGGCCATGGGTGGATGGCTCTTGATCCTGCAGATGCTGGAACAAGAGAAAGGTGGAGTTCCACTGGGTTGAAACATCCCCCATCAGGGATCAGGTGTTCAGGTAGGGCAAACTCAAGCTGCCTCTCCTTGAGCATACGCCTATACTTTTCACTCAATCAATCATCTTTATTATGGTCAAAGACCAGCACAGGATATAGTATAGATACAAAGAAATAAAAAAATCATTAAAATTATTATAAACCAGATAGATACACCTAAAATGTTGTGAATCCATAGCTATAATTAGCCTATAAAATTATGACTATGATTAGTGAAATAAAGCTCTAAAAACTGTGGGGTGGTTAATAAAATAAGATACAGCAGGATAATCCTAGAAGCTGTAGGGAGATTAATAGAGTACAGATAAAACAAGGGTAAATATACAACTATCTTTAAAAGTAGGGCATGTAAAAATATAAAATAGTTAAGATAACATATAAAAGCTAACATGTGAAGTAGAGGAGCAAATTAAAATTAGACAATCAGGTAAAATGACCAGTAGTTAAAAATCTGCCGCAAGGGGTATTGACCAGCGATAAGGACCCGGTGGATCTTGCATGCTATCCCACAGAACCTGGCAGCATTGTATGGGAAAGTCCAATTGTCATCTGAGAGCAGCATCTTGGTGTAGACTTGACTAGAGCGACTAGGGTATTTGAGAGGCAGGGGAGATATGATCTTGTCACAGCTGTCTTTATAAAAGGGACCCTTTTCACTCTGGTGGAAGTAAGTTGCTATTCTGCAGCATGTGTCACAAGAACAGCCATGGGAGCATACTGGCACTCAATGCCTTCAGCGGGGATATCTCTCTTGGCTGCAGCCTCAGAAGACAAATCGCAGCCTGCACAATCAGGTTCAGAGTTTCACCACACAATGGATCAACACAAACTGAAGCTCCTCTGCTGCCCTCACTATGTTCATTGTCAGTCACCATGAACCCCCAGCGAAGGTTTGGCCATCCCTCCACCTGGTGATGCATGGTCAATTTCTCCCCCATGTGAGATCATACACTGCGCGGAGGCCAGGTCAATGCCAGAGCAACATTGCCGCATGTGGGCTGCTGGGGGGAGTCCTGCTATTCCACACTGGAATGGTACCTTGGGTGCCGCACCTTATCACTTATTTTTAAAGGTGCCTCAGCAATCTCCACCCCCCAGCCGCCCTTTTGAGGCCTTTTGGGGAGGGATTCCCCTTTGCTTGTAATTCCTTCTTACAAGCCAATTTACATAGCCCCTTGAATTGCCAAAACAGTTTGAACTGGTCTGGTCGAACAGACCAGTCCAGCTGGTCGGTTTGACTGAACCTGGTCACAGACCCACAGTTCAGTCTGAATTCAGTCCAAATTCAGACCCAACTGTGAAAAATGATCTGCACACACCCTTAAGCAGGGGCCACCGGGTGGCACCATTGCTGGTGCTCCAGCATCTCCAATTTCAAAATATGATTATGGCCCTTCTCCCTGAAGTAGGTGCTTGGGTTGGGTCCCCAGGGCAGAACTCACAGTGGTCCCATACCATGCTGCCATTGAAGCCAGTCCAGCCCCATTTTGTTGGTGGTGGTACTAGTACTTCTAGTTCCTTCTGTGGGGCACCACCACTGCCGCCCTCAGTCTGAGACTGAGAAGGTCCAGGAAGCAAAATTCCTTCCTCCTGCTGCTCCTCATTCTGAGACCAGAGGGTCACATTGCCAAGGGGGATTGGGGAGGATGGCAAGGTTGATCTGGCTAGGCTAGCAGCTGATTCAATCACCTTCTCCTCTGCTGCCAAAAGAAGAGTTTCTTTCCTGACAGGAGAGGACCTCCCCCTAATTCTAGCTCAGTTGCCACTGGTGGCTGCACTGCAGAACCACCCTCCTCTTGAAAGGTGAGCCTACGTGCAGCCACAGCAGTGGGGACGACGCAAGAAGTAGGCCCTGCTTGCTGTTGCCCACCATGACCAGAATCACCCCTCCCTCTGATTACCATTCTGCTCTTGCCTCTGCCTTGCACTGTCCTGGACAACTTGGGTTTAAAAAACAACAACCAAGCCTAATTGGGGAGGGGGGAGATGCACCTTTAAGGCAGGTATTTAAAAAGAGGTGTGGGGTTGCAGTCGTCTATTTATGCTGTGTACACTGCATACACTGTGTACAGTGGACACAGCGGTACACACAGAGAAGCTAGAAAAAATTAAACTCCCCACAATAATGAAGTAGGCTTGTGGGGGGGTGTTTGGAGGGGAGTGAGCAACAATGGGAGAGGAAGGAAAAAGAGATTGCGGGGTGGGGGGTTTACTTTCTGGTGTCTTCTGCTGGAGTCTGGCCAGGTACTGCTATCAGAGGCACTCGGAAAGAGAAGACACTGGGACTCAACAGTGAGAACAGTGAGTGCCAGAAAGGCACCCACCCACCTGAAAAATCAAAAAAGGAAAAATTGAGGTGGGGGGGGAACTAAAACAAAACAGGGAAACAGAGAGAGCCTGGCAGCTGGGCACCAGACAGAAATCACAGAACACACTAGCCTTCAAAAGCAAAGAAGTGAAGTCCAGTCCAGGCACAGAACATCAGCAAAGGGGCAGCTTGGGGGAGCAAAAGGGGGGGAAGCGGTCAGCACAGTACCGCAGTTATTAAAGCCACTCGGCTGGCTACAAGAAGAAGAAATCCACAGAAGAAGGAAATATCCACGGCAGCACCTAGTTAAAGTCACTGGGGCTGCTGGTATAATTTTTTTTTTTTTTAATGGGGTGGGGAGAAGCAGTTGGTTAGCACTGCAAAAAGAGAGACAGAGAGACAGTAAGGGAGAGAGAAGCCTCCAGGCACACTCTGTCTCTCTCTCTCTCTCCCTGCTGGGCCCACCACCACCAGTCTGTTCTTTGCTACTGAAGTTTCTGATCCTTCCACCTCTCCTGATGTATCCCCTTCAAGAGTAAAGGCTCTCTATGCCTGCCAGTCCCTTTAAATTCATTTTGAAAATCCCTCCTTTGGCTCCTCCTGCATCCCCTCCCCCAGCCAATGCGGACATGGTTGTCCATGACAACGCATGATTTGTATGATAACGAGCCAACCAAGAAGCAAGGAGATTGCAAGCCAATTGGAAGCCAGTGCCAGAAAACCAATTATCAAGGGAAAAATAGGCCTCCAAAATGGCGCTCGAAATGTCAAAACATTTCTAATGAAATGGAGAAATTTTGTTCCAAGCTCAAAACAGGCCCTTTATTTAAAGGGCATTTTGTTTTAAGAATAAAACACTCAAAACGGCCCATTTCGAGTCCAAAACATTCCGATGTCAAAACATTTTGTACATCCCTACAAAATTCTAGCCAGAAATTTGACACAAAAATATTTTGCTTCATAGGAAAGCAGAGCACTTAGTTCTCCCCCACACCTTCGCACACACCCTAGTCCATCATATAAAATAGTCAGTAATGTTTCTAAAATATGTTGCTTGTTAGCTCAATATTCTCATTGTTCTTTGTTGGCTTTCTGGGATTTTAAAGTAAGTGATCTTGCAAAAGAATTATTGTTAATGAGCTCATAAGTACTTCATCTTTCCCCCCTCCATATATCCTTTCCCAGCATCTAGGTATTTTTATTTGCAAGATTTGTGCCATTGCCAATATTGTTTTGTACCTTGCATGCCATCAAGAGTAACTCAATATTAAGCCACATTGTTTTTTTATGTTCACTTCCCTTTGGTGCTGTGCAATTTGCAGACTGTCTGAATTTAAAATGGCCAATGAATCTTAGAAAGTTATTGTATACAGTGCAGCAGACAAAAAGTAGTTTAAATCAATGAAGCACATAGTATCTCAGCTTTATGACTAAATCATTTAGGACACAGGTTATGATCGAGGGCAGAAAAGAAAGGAAGGAATACATTTCAGCCATTTTCTTTTGTTTCTTGTTAGACGGCTATTACAATTGGTGACCTTTCTGCTGCAATTATTGTTATTATGTTATTACTCTTTAACTTGAGAGCTGTTCCTTGTCTTTCCCTCTGTTTTTGAAAATGTTATCCATTGTAATTAGGAGCTTCAGAAATATGTGTGCATTGAAACTTGACTGATATAATTATCTTTGATGGCTCTATATGAATTTTACTATGTGTCTTTTCATATGGTTACTCTAGTACACAGACGGAGAATTCTGAAGTGGATTTCTTAGGTTTACCTAATTAATTTACTTTTCTGAGGCATCACTGCATTTGCAGCTATACCTCATTACAATGAGGACTTGGGGTTCTAGTTTTTGCCAGCAACACAAAAGCCCTTAGGGTTTAGTTTGAGAAAACTGATGCATTATTACTTAAACCCAGGGGTGTATCTAGGGAAAATAGTGCTAGGGCAAGCACTAAAATTGCACCCCTGTTCAAACAGGGATGATGGGACTTGTAGTCAACAATATCTGGAATTCCCTGTTAAAAGGAAAACTGTACCATCTAAACTAGAACACTGTACCATCTAGACATGCTTGTTGATCAAAACCTGAAAACATGAGCCATCTCTGTTAAAGACTTAGAACAACAGTCAGGAGTTATGTGAGGATTCCAAGGGTCATTTTCTGTCTCATCTCATGCTTTTTTAAAAAAACCATGACTTTGTCCTAGAGGAAGATGATCCTCTAGGACAAAGTCATGTTTTTTGGTTGGTTGTTTGTTTTTAAAGCAAATAGCCACTAGCAAAATAGGGGAAGATGAAGGTGATGGGAGCGGGGGAGCCTATAAACTGGTGAATGATTCCTGCCAGGCTTTGTCTTGTGATGACTGTTGGCTCATGATGGGGTATATGTGCATTCACCACACTAGTGCTTAATTTGGCACCAGGAGGGATGAGGATACATTAGTTTGCCACACTAGACAGAGGAATTTGCAACAGAAGCAGACAGCCAAGTTCTGCCAGGATCAAAACCAGCCCCAGCCAGACTAAGAAATCATTGTAATTTGCCCTTTCCTGTCACAAGCAGTGTGCTGTTCTTTTATTATTGACTCTAACTCTCAGATATCCGAGTCATGGATGGAAAATTCAGGGTCAATTTACAAGAGACATGTTTTCTACATGGAAGTTTCTTCTGTGCAGGTGTTGTGTAGAAACCCATGTGTAGTGATCAATACATATGTATCTATTCTGCCAGGGGCATATCAAGGTTGGAATGGGCCCAGATATGAGATTTTAAAATGGTCCCCCAGCCCCTCAAAGTCCAGGGCCTCCACACACCCCAGGCCCCCAAGGATTTAAGTCTGATATTTCAAATAAGTATGCCGCCTGGAAATACATTTCACTGAATACACACACACTTCACAATATATAGTGATTAGTGATATACATTGATTACTATATATTAGTGCCACTTTTAATGCCTAGAACACACTAGAAACACTAATTATTAAAATGGGCCCGTCGCTGCAGATTAGCAAAGGAGACTTTCAACCATGCAGTGTGAGCCTATGTATGTTTTCTCAGAATTCTGAACAAATTCAGTAAAGTTTGATTCCAGGAGGTTTTTCACATGGAATCTTTTCACCTTTAACACACATCCGCTGGAATGGAGGTGCTACATTCACATGTTGGGCAGATTTACCCTGAAGTCCCTGTGAATTACAGGGGAGCAGTTCACACACAAGAAAAATAAAATAAAATAAAAGCACAACACAGGCTTAACAGTTCTCACTCAGACCTTCTGGGTTGCAAAACAACTTGAACATAAGTGCATTTATAAATGAATGAATATAATATTGTTTGTCCATAAGTTTTTGTAATTTTCTACCATGAAACAAGCCACTTATAAGCCTTTTTAGATAGTTTTTGTTTTTAAAGCCAGCAAATTTTCCAATCTGTTTAAATTAACTATTCAGAGACTTCTCAGTCTCCCCCCAACCCCATATCAAAGCCCTATGGCAAATAGATCCCTATACGGGGGGGGGTTAACCACAAAAAGGAATTCACATTCTACCTGGCAAAGGCTGGGCTTGCAAAGGCTGGGCTGGCTGGCGTGGGCAGAGGGTCTGCAGAAAACTCTGCCTGCCTCCTTCCTTGCTTGCTTGCTTGGGGCCTGCTGGCCTACTCGAATTCAGGCAGCTCCGATCCTAGGCCGGAGGGCAAGGCAACCAGGAGGGCAAGTGGCTGAGGGGCCTTAGGGCTGGGAAGGTGGGCAATGGGGCGGGGGTGGCAGGCACCCCAGTGGTGCCTAGGGCAAGTGCCCTGGCTGCCCCCCCAGTTACGCCCATGCTTAAACCAGCAAGCATCAGCACTTCTTGACTTCTAACTACTATGGATGAAGAGGCATGAACATGTTATCTGTAGTACAGGAATGTCTTCCCCAAACTGAACCATTCTGCATATGATCCCTGCCCACGGTGTAGAGAGTGACATCCCGACTAATTCTGCACTGATATGTTTTCCAAATATGTTTTCCGGAAATATGTTTTCCAACGCCACAAAAAATTCTTTTTGGAGAAAGTAGCATATTGTAGGATCAAATGTCATGGCATGAATGTTCTTAATGTGATGTAATCAGTCTATGTCGCAAGTGATTATAAATACTGGCTGACATTCAGAATAATACTTCACTAATGCAACAAAAAGGATGCACACAAGCAAGAAGGTAACAATCTTGAGTGGATGCTCAAAATCTTTTGCTCAATTTCTTGTGTTCTCAGTCTGCTGGTGCAAGTGTTGTGCTGTCCAGGAACAGCTTGTGGGATGTGGGTGTGGTAAGATGAGCTGGCAAAGCCGGCGCTGGAACTGGAGGGTGAATGGGACAGGGAACAAGGAAGGTTTAATGAATCTGGAACAGGGACTGGGATGCAGAGTTGGAAGAGCACTGCCTGGTTGGGCTGTTGTTCCAGCAGTAGAAGCCTGCAATGGTGGCAGTTTAGGTAACCACATGCCTTCGTGCTTCTACTCCATTTCCTCTCTTGTGTCTGTGTCTGTTCCTTTCTCCTGGGATGACCCTTCTGCCTCAGAGCCCCTGGTGGCGCAGTGGAAGAGCCCCTGGTGGCGCAGTGGTAAAACTGCCGCCCTGTAACCAGAAGGTTACAAGTTCGATCCCGACCAGGGGCTCAAGGTTGACTCAGCCTTCCATCCTTCCGAGGTCGGTAAAATGAGTACCCAGAATGTTGGGGGCAATATGCTAAATCATTGTAAACCGCTTAGAGAGCTCTGGCTATAAAGCGGTATATAAATGTAAGTGCTATTGCTATTGCTAAGTGCTATGAGGAAACTCTTCCTAAGTCAGTCTTAGAGGAAGTCAGGCAAGTGCTCTCCTGTTGCCTTCCAAGTTCAGCAGTAATGGAGATCCTGGGATTCTGGCAGCTGGGAGTTCCTCTTGGTGATGAGGTCAAGGGTAGGAATGTGTGAAACATTTCGGATACAAAACATTTTGTACTCGAAATGGGCTGTTACGGGTATTTTGTAGACAAAACAAAATGTCCATTTTCCAAATCCGAAAGTTTTGTACACAAAACAAAATGTCCCTGTTTTGGCTACAAAACGTTTTGTTGTTTTGGACTTCTATTTTGTGGCAATCTCTGAGTCAGTCTCCCTTTTGTGTTTGACATCTCTTTGAATTTCCTGCCCTTCCAGCCTTCCGATCGGTGACCTAAAGCATGGGCTGACCTGCTGATGATTCCCTTCTTGTTCCCCATTGGCTCTTTTGCCTCTTGCCACTCTTTACTGACCCCACATAGATTATGTAAATTGTCATAACACAGTGGCTGACATCCAAACTAACCTTCTGCTGACTCACTAGGATTTTATGGGTGGTGGGGGTAGAGAGCACAATTTTTGGCAATTTATCCTTCCCTCTGTGATCACCTATGCCTCCTGGAAAGTTGCATTGAGGACCCTAAGCAACATATTTTGGGAAACACAGACAGCTGCAAAGGGAAGGAGAGATCACTGAAAATGGCCTGGAATGTAAGTAGGGGATTAGTCTGGATTTTTGACAATATTATAAATTACCGTGATGATTACTACAAAACTAGGAAGAGTTCCAACTAAAAAAAAGGGGGGAATGTGCAGGATCCTCTTCACCCAAGTTCTAGCCCTGTTCACAGTAAACAATACAGCACTCAAGCTGAACAGGAGACAAGGGCTTGGGTTCATTGGAAATAGCTGGATTTTAAAGAACAACTGGATATTATTAGACTACAGTTGTTACTCTAGTTTTTTAAAGCATGAGTGGAGGCTCTGTGGTTCTTTTGCAGGAAAAGTTATTTATTGTGCATTTTGCAGATAAAAAGAGTTTCCAGTTTAAAGAACTATAGATCCCCCCACCTTCCCAGAAGAATGAATTCTTCTCTGTTTTGTTAAACCTGAATTTAGAGATAAAGTTTTGAATCTCTCAGAATAAATCATCAATCCCCATGCAGGCACAAGTGGACAAAATTTCTATTTACATAGTAATTTTGCGCAAAGGACATGTCTCAACAGGTTGCTTGTCTACAACCTTGTCAAGCCAAGGGCATTTACTTCTTTGCCTGGAGCCCTGCAATGATGTTTGCATGGTGATATTTCATAAATGCTAAAAGACTTCCTAGGAAGAAACAACTGAGATACAAATCCCTGGATAAATATTAAATGACAGCATGCCACCCAAGCTTTTAATAGCAAAAAGGACATCTAAAGAATATAATCATGCCAAGATGCCAAAAAAGACTCACTCGGAAAGTGCTACTTAGCAAATGTTTGTTTTATTTATAAGGTTGTAGCAAAGCTACCATTTCCCAGTTCAGTTTCAGCTTCCCGTAAAACTATAATTTTGGGGGGGATTATTTTTCCCCCTCCTAATTTTGAAATGTCCAAATTTTACAATGTACTTGACAGTAACATCTTCTTGCACCAAATAACAGACATTGATAAAGCTATCTTCCATTGATTTGTTGAATACTTTTTAAAAAGATCAAACCTTTTCACTATTTCAACATTTTGTGACAGTGTACTATTTATTTACTTGTCTAAAGGCTTTGGCCTCACTTTGTAGTATGGAGGTGCAAATAAATTTGAATTGAATCAACTCAAATCTGGGTGATTCAAGTGATTCAAATTCAAATCAAATTATCCCTTCAAAGGGTAATTCAATTTGAATTTGAATCAAATTTTTGAAATTCAATTTGAATTTGATTCAAGAGCCATTTGGCACTTTTAAAAAACTGCTCAGGCCCCCTGATTGGTTAAAAAAAAAAAGGCACCCAAATAGGGTTGAATCAATTTGAATTTGATTCAAATTCAAAATGAATTTTTGGAATTCAACCTGAACTTGAAATGAATAATAAAGTTTGTTTTCTGCACATCTCTACTTTTTAGCCTCAAGGGGCATTCAGAACAACTTACTAATTTTTTTTACAATGGCCAACATTCTTGCTAATGGTGCACACATGTGCCCCAAAACACAGCTACACTTTACCAGCACCTATGTTTTAGGAGTGCGGATGCTTTTGCAGGTGAGGAGGCAATGGTCACTGATCCCTCCTCCCCCTGGAAGTACCCTGTGTGACCCAGAAGTAGATTCCTGAAGGTTGTGCAGTCCCAAGGACGTATTTCCAGTTCATGAGAAAAATCATTCCCTCCGTCCAACAAAACGACATTGAAATATAGGATCAGGAACAGGAACAGGAATAACATGGTTTCTTCATTCGGGCACATTTTTTTTGCTCTCATCATTGATCTCTTCCAGTAGTGGTTATTTAGAAGCAACTCTTAATGAGGGCCCTCTGAGTTGAAGATTGTCTACACCAATATGCTTAAAAACAGATAGTGTGAGATAACTTGAACAAGTAAGCTAAAGTTGCCACTACCATAGTAAGCAAAAGCAGAGCCAGGGCACTATCCTACCCATTCTTTCCTAATATCAAATGTGGTAGTCAAATTCAGACTGTGAGATCAAGCCCTTTATGGCAGCTTCCTAGTGATACATTCTATACATCTGTTCCAGGCACGGCCCATGAACGCGCCTCCGGGGGCGGGAGGGGCAGCAGTTGGCATCTTTAAGTGTAAAAGGAGCTGGTGCTCCATGCCGCCCAGCCGCCCCCGTGGCGGGGAATCACCTCCGCCACTCACCTGGCTCCCATGGAGGCAAGCCCCTGCCAGCAGCCAGGTGAGTGGCGGAGGCGATTCCCCCGCTCCTGCCCGGAGGCGTATTCACGGGCCGCACCTGATCTGTTCCTAAATACAAAATACACATATTTCAAAGTAGTCTTGAGGGGTGCACTTCTGCATAAATTGTTGCTCTTCCATTCAGGAATACTCACAATGGGAGCCTGTTCACACAGTTATTTGCATCTCAGTTTAATGTGGGTTACTAACATTTGCATGATTATATGATGAACCCATGCCAAGTTGGGAATCTTGGGCCATAAACCATCTTAGCATGGGTTCATACAATCACTTCAGCATTGGTAATTCACATTAAAACTAGATTCAAATGACGGTGTGAACAAGCCTAGTACTACCTCACACCTCTTGGAAGATTTTGAAGGAAGAGATGGCTGTTTATATCAACATGAATTCTTCGTGATACAAACACAACACACACACAGTTGCATCTGGGCATCCAAAAGAAAGTGCCACTATATCATAGGGAATCTCTCATCTTAAAAGAAAATTTGGCTTTAGAGAACATCTATACCACTCTGGGTGGGCCATTAATGACTTCTTTCACTTTGGCTGCAGTTACTGCTTAAAAATTCATCACCGTTTTAAGAATATCTTTGATTCTCTTTAGATCAACGTTTATATCCTTAGGCTGAAGGAACTAACTCTGCATGGCTTCTTGTTACTCACACCCTCAAGGCCATACACTTGATCTGACATGAAAAAAGAAGCATGCCTGTATTGATATATAATAGTTCTCTTTTATAAGAACCTCTTTGTAAGGTGGCAACAACAGCATAGACATAGAAGAATCAATAAGGGCAGAAAAAAAAGTTGAACTGCAACACTCTGAGGGAACAGTGACAATTTCTTGTTGACAAAAGAGCCCACACTTTGGCTATTGAAAGCATCTAATAAAAGAGTGAAAACTATGCAAGAGCAGTAATAAGAAGAGCTTAAATTCAACTGTTTCCTGCATGCTTCCTGCAGTATAGGTCAGACTATTTCTTTTTAATAGGTTCTGTCCTATTGCATACTGAAAATCGTTTTCTTTTGGGGGGGGAAATAGCTCTCTTTTCTCTTTTCGGATTAGTGACTCAATTTCTGGAATTGATGCACAACAAAATCAATTTATTATATTAATAATTCCTATAGAATTTAAAATATAAGTCCTTTACATCTTATTTGATTATGATTTTTGATGATTGGTGATTTACAGTATAATTCTCATTTTAGACATGAGAAGTGATGGCTACTAAAAAGCCATTTGTCCCTGGCCACCCATGAGTCCATGGATGACTTAGGGAAGTGAGTCTGGTTCCTTACTTTAAGGGCCAATGATCTGCTTCTTAAACCAAGTAACTTCTGTAGTATGAAGCCAGGCTCCCACCTATTTGCTACACCCAACTTCAAATGAATCACAAGGTATTTGGGGCTGTTTGATCTGGGAGAGTAAGAGCTTGAGACCCAGACGTAGCTCCCAGAAGTTGCAGCCGGAGCTGTGCGGGATGCTAATTTGGCTTTTGAGATACATACCTCCTCCCTGCCCTGGTGTATAATGTAGGCTTCAGCTGTTTGTCCTTTTGGGGGCAAGGTAGGAATGCTTTGGCTCCTGCCAAGATTGTCTGACAATAGGAGTCATTTTTGCATGTCCCATATTATTGTCTGCAGTTAGGTTCCTTCCCTAGTCACAATGGCAGATAAAGCAGGGAGTTGGTGGGGGTGGGCAAGGCCAGATGTCTGATTATTCCAATTCATGTAAAAATGAAGTCTACATAACATACTGGTGGAAGTGTATCATTGCTCTTAGCAGGAATATAAGGGATGGCTTTATACACTTGTAAGTTTCAACCTGTAAGTTTCAACCTATTTCATTTTGACTGATGAGTTTTAAATACAGAAAGTCCCCAATTTAAAAATGGGTTGTGTTCCAAAAGTTCATTTTTGAGTCCAACATTCATTACTTGGAATGCATATGGTTCCCAAGAACAATGACTTGTCTGTATGTGCAAGTTGACGTTTGTGAACTGGGGACTTCCTAAATGTAATATGTTAAGGAGCTTTGTTTGTAAGTACAGGTGTTTGTAACTTGGGAAGTCTGTATATGGTTATCTGCCCCATGTCTTCTGGGGTGTAAGGATGTACACATTTAATGATAACAACAAATACTAATTATTTTCCCTCCCTCTTTAAATCTCATAGCAGATCTGATCCACAAAGCTGTTGGGTATTACAAAAGAACTAATTACAGCAAATTATTCTTTGAATTTTAGGCTCATTTCATTACACTGAATTGATATTTCAATGGCATTGCTCTGATCATATACCAATTATTTGATAGTTTCATCTTTTAAAAAACAAGTTATTGCTCTTCTCAGAGATTTAGTTTATACTGTGCTGTGATCACTTTCAATACATAATTCTGGTATTAAACAACAACAACAAAAAGGACATAAACCCTAATTGTCATAAGACTGTTCTAAATGTCTCTGCTTTATAAGTGGTTAATTCATTACTTGGGCGGGGGGAATAGAATATATTGTTGAAGAGAGAACAGTGAATGTCATTATGGCTAAAGGAGACAGTTCCCTGTCCATTAACTATACAAAGTGGGAAAATACTTTCACCGCCAATTTTATTATTGTGCAGCCATCTATTGTGAATCTTATTCAATGAAAAGCAGCTGTATGAAAAACAGTTAAGTCATCCTGCTACTTTTCCTGTTCATTGAAATTTAATTCTTAATCCAAGATCAATTTCACAATTGTTTCTGAAATCTGAATACTGTCTGTATGATGATTGTTTCAGATCATTTAGAATGCCCCATCACTGTGGTTACACAGCACCTCTCCAGAGCTGGTATTTCTCTCTGACCTTGCTGCATGGCAGAAGTGAAGAATCATGTATCAGCAGAGTCCTCCACACAGAGAATGGAGAACTATCCATCCTGTCCTTTCATTCTACCTGCTTTCCCTTGAACTTTTAGATCAGTGCTATGTTAAAGTGTTATTTTATATGCCTTTTTTTTTTAAGTTGTTTTTACAATTACTCATGCACTACTGAATGGTTAGGCAGGATTTTTTCAAAATAAACAGATCCCAAATCAGCAAACAATGTTATTGTTCTGTGGCAGGGGTGCACAATTCAAATGCCTCAGTGGACCACAACTGACCATGACTTTGGTGTGTGGGGGCCAAGGTCAATTTTAAAATTAAACATAAATTAAAATTAATTGCAATTAATTAATTAAAATAAAATAAGACATTTAATTAATTATTTTTAAAACAAAAATGCAATCTAAATTTTTAGGTTGGGGAGGGTGTGACTGTGTTTGACCTCCTCCCTGGTGGCCCCCACTCCCTTCCCATTGCTGGCCCTTCTGCTCCTCAGCCAGTATCTGGACAGCTTCTTCGGGTGGTGGGATTGCTGCAGGGCTGTATCCTGAGCTCTTCCAGCCTTCGGCTCTCTCCCCCCCCCAACCAGCACTGCCTCTGCTGTACCGCTTTACATCCAGCTGGCTCCCCAGTGGTGGGAAGGAGGAAGTTGCTATCCAGGGCTTTCCTCCCTTCCTTTGCCAAAGAGTTGCTTGGATATGGAGTGGTATGGTGGCTATCAGGAGATGGAAGAGAGGAAAGGCCAAATGGCAGTGTCATCCTTCTGCCTGGTCCAGAATTGGCTACTAATTAAGGACTGTGGGGAGGGAGAGGGAGAAAGAGAGGTCATTCAAATAACAGATAGAGAGGCCGAGGATGTAAAAGAACAGGCCCTGGGAGAGTTCAGGGAGAAGAAGGAGGTGGAGCTGGTCACAAGAACTGGAAGGGGACCAGGAACAGGGAGGATTAATACCCAAACAAGCTCAGGTAAAGAAGGAAGAAGGGTCTAGTCAGAAGAGCTGGCAGAGAGACCAAAGGCAGCAAGGCAAGGGACCCAAACAAGTTTGGGTAGAAAGAGGAACTGGCCTGAAGGACCAGTACAGAGCCAGTGGGTGAGAAGGAGACAGGCCTGAAAATGTTTGAGAAAGGAAGGGAGTTCAGGTAAGGAAGGGAGGAAGGGATGATCAGGAGGACTGGCAAGAGACCAGGAGGAGGGAGAAAGAAACCTGAAAGAGTCTGGGTGAAGAAGGAAGGTGGAGTTGGTCAAGGAACTGGCATGAAAAGCTAGAAGGGGAGAAACTTGAGAGAGTTTGTGGGGTAAGAAGATAAGAAATTGATTGAGAATTTGGTGCGATCAGGGAGAAATGACTTCTTTTCTTTTGTTAGCTGCCAACTCTCCAGTAAGGACAGATCCAAGGGCTGAACTATGCAAATTTCAGGAGACTGCTGGGAAAGTAGAATGTGAAACCAGAACCAGAAAATAGAATGTGAGAAGGGAGTAGTTCCTCACACTGCTGGGGAATGCTTTTGGAGAGATAGTGAATGATTTGAAAGTGTTTGGGGGTTTACTGAGGTTTCCAGCTCCAAGGGCAGACTCTGCCTGTTTCTGGGCCCTCTGATAGACAGAGAAGTCTGGATTATGGGCACATTCACATGTAGCATGGAACCGTGGGTCCAATGGACCCGTGGTTCTGCTCCCCCCGCAACTCTCCTGTCCCAATTTGTACGAACTGGAGAGCAGGAAGCCTGCAGTCAGTGAGACTGTAGAGAGGAGAGGGAACTGCTATGTGGACTTCCTTCTTTTATGAAGGACAGACTGCACATCCAATGACAGTTGGGCAGAGGGAGGAGATTCCTCCCTCAACTCCTGTTTGAGGGGAAACAGCCTGTGCTTCCAAATTCACACATAATGCAGGCTGTGTTAAACCTTGGGTTAGGGTAGTGAAACTCACTTCAACCTGAAGTACCAACTGGAGTTCAGAGAGCAGCAACTTGGGTCTCTCTCCACACAGAACTGGCGTTCTGAGGGGTGTTCTGCAGGCAGATGTAATGTTCTAGCAACCTCTGACCACTTCAGCTCTGGTTCCACGTTATATGCAGATGTGGCCAAAGTGTTTCTTCTTAGGAAGGGGTGGGTGTTGTCCAGGGCCCAATTTTGGACCTCCTAACAGAAGCAGTGCTGATAGAACAAGAGATGGACCTATCATGGGGAAGAAGAGGTATCTGGACATTAAAGCGGGAGGGCATTGACACCTTTAGTGCTGACACCTATAATTTTCCAGTCAAAGGGCTTGATTCCTTTACTCACAGTCAACTAAGGGGCAAAGTTAGCACTAATAGCCGACTGCCAAGTGCTGGTGTGAATAATGGTGATTTTGGTTTAGATGGGCAAACAACTTTACAGATTGGAGAAAATGATGAGCTAATGATTTCCCTCACTTCTCTTTAACTTCTCTTAGGGTTGAACCTGCCTACCATTCGCCCCACCTACCATTCGCCCCAGGTATTTTACCCTTAGCTCAACCATTACCATTAGCTGCCCTGTACTAATTACCATTAGCTGCCCTGCACTCTGCCCCAATATTCCCCAGGGCACCAGCCACCCATGCAAGCACTATATTATGTATTGCATTGCTATCCTCCCCACTCTCCAAAGGTTTCAAGATAATGGTTTGCTTGAATCAGTTTTAAATTATCAATCGCTTGGTGTGTATGCTTTACTAATAGGCAAATCAGATCACTGTGTTCCAGGAGATAGTGATATCAGCCATGACACCCAGACTCTTAACTATGGATGGTGGGGAAAATGTAAAGATTATTCTCAAGCAATGAATATTATATGTGAAAGAGAGGATTTAAAAACTGAAGGATTCAAACGAAATGTCAAATCCAAGCATAATTTGCTGAATGCAGAGTACTATTGAAGGTAGGTCACAGAAGCTTCACTGGAGTCAAACACACACAAACACAGTGCAGAAATAATGGAGCAGAAGAATACAAGAGAATCCTCAAAGGGGGAGTTACCTAGAAAAAGACTATAGCATAGATACATGGGCTATGTTACATAGCTCAGAGTGGTGTAGAGAGATACTTCAGAAGAGATTAGTAGAGCGGTATCAGGGGGGAAACATGAATCCATTTAAGCTAATGAAGCTAATAAGCAGACAATATATATCCCATATATTGGCTAAAGTTCTGTTGCTCTGTTTAGTAATGTGAAGAGCTTTTATTTACAGAAGCAATCCATTTAAAACCCTTATAATTCCCAGATTATTCCCTAATCCAGAGACCAGTGAGGAGATTTTACATGTGGGTTGCCAGATTCATCTCAGTGGAACATCCCATAGGTGGCAGGTTAGTTTTATAGCTGCTTCCCTTGTAAACACAGAAAGATCTTATGCTGGTTTAACTAATACTTTATTCAGAACCAACTCCATTTTTCTCCTTCTCCTTTCTCTCTCTTTTCTTTCTGACTCTACCTCCCATACTCTCTACAGGATCCCCACTGGGCTCAACATCTAAACAACTAGGGATGTGCATTTCGTTTCGGATAGAAAACGCTTTGTGCACAAAACAGGCCATTTTGGCTGTTTTGTAACTGAAACAAAACACCCAATGCTCAAAACAGAACATTTTGTAGCCAAAACAAAACAACCCTGTTTTGGATACAAAACGTTGTGTTGTTTCGGCTGTTTCAGAACTCCATTTTGAAATCGCGAAAGTCTTTCTCCTTCAGTCTCCATTTTGAGTTTTGACATCTGTTTCAATTTCTGGCCCTTCCAGTCTCCAGATTGGTCAGTGAAAGCCTGGACTGATCTGCTGGCAATTGCCTCCTTATTCCTTTAAAGGAAATTTAAGGGTAAAATTTACCCTCATTGGCCAGTGGGGCAGTGTGCATTTACCCTTATTGGCCAGTAGGGCAGTGTGCATTTCATTGTTATTGTTTTACACTGCTGTGTGTAGATCAATTGCATTTCTGGGCAGGGAGGGATGTGGATGTGCATGACCTTTGGAAATCTGCCTGGTTCTTTGCAAAGCTCTGCTGTTGTTGATGTGTGATGTTGATGTTATTTGGGGTGGATTTGGGGCAGAAAGAGGGCTTTGGGGGCAGAAGAGTGGGTCAGGTGGTAGCACCCCAATGGGTGACTGCTGCCCCCCAGATTCCAAAGGAATTGGGAAAAGGGCTGATTTTTAAAGAATTTCTGAATTTTACATGACTTTGGGACAGATTTGGGGCAGAAAGGGGGCCTTAGGGGCAAAACAGTGGGTTGGGTTGCAGAGCCACAAGGGATGCCTGCCACAACCCAGATTCCAAAGGAATAGGGCAAAGGGCTGATTTCTTGGGAATTTTTGGAGTTTACAGGTCTTTAAGGTCCCACCCCAGGGAATAATGGAGGCTTCAACAGACCCATAACGCCACCTGGAGAGCACTGGGGTGGCCGGGAGCGAGTGGTGGTGTAGTGCACATAAGGTGCCCCCCCCATGGGTTGCCAACCCATGGTGTGCTGGGTTCTGTTGTTTCTGAGGTGTTCTGAGTGTAGATTCTCTGGTAGCATATGAGATTTTCAACGACAAACCATGAATCCACTCTCATTTGCTACCAGAGAATCTACACTCAAAACATCTCAGAAACAACAGAACCCAGTACCCCATGGGTTAGCAACCCATGGGGGTGGTTGGCACCCTCTATGCTCTACACCACCACTCGCTCTGGGCCACCCCTGTGCCTCCCAAGTGCAGTTATGGGGCTGCTGAAACCTCCATCATTCCCTATAGGGAAGAACTTTAAAGATGTGTAAACTCCATTAAATCTTTACAAATCAGCCCTCTGCCCAATTCTTTTGAAATAATTCTGGCAGCTTCCTTACCCCTAGTGGGCACTACCACCCACCATACTCTGCTCTGGGCCACCCCTTTCCCCCCCACCGTGAAGCTATACTTTTGCTGAAACCTCCATTATTCCATATGGGAAAAATCTTAAACTTCAAAAATTCACCAAAAATCAGCCCTTTGCCCAATTATTCTAAAATGCCGGCAGTAGCTTCCACTCATTGGGCACTACCACCCCCACCCACTAGTTTTGCCCTGGGGCCATTTTTTTAAATCCAAAACGTTTCGGATTTGGATTTTGCAATTTCGAACAAAGAACAAAATTGGGGTGTTTCGGATTGGTTGATTTCAAACAAAGAACAAAATGGGGGTGTTTCGGATTCGGGCCAAAAACAAAACAGAAAACAAAACAAAACGCACAACCCTATAAACACCCCCCCCCCCGAGATTACTAGATAGGATACAACACATTCCTCCCCTTGATAACAACCCAAACTGAATTGATTTAAAATTTAGTCACAAAGTCTTGAAGTCTTTTATTTGGTCTCCTGTCATGCACAGTTCTTCCGAGTCTTGGGTTCTCTGGCACAGGAGCTGGTAGTGACTTGTTTTCTGGCACAAAGGTTTGTCCACTTTTATCAAAGTGGGGTCAAAACTGGAAGCAAGATTAAATTCCTCTCCAGTTCCTCTCTTGAGATCAGACTCCCTGCCCTCTTGTCTCATGGTATGCATGCTGGAAAGCTTCCAACTCTTCCACTTATTTCTGTCATGCAATATGACAGAATCTCCTTGGATTTCTATTATTTGTTTTGGTCCAGAATATCGGAAACGCCCCTTTCTCACTTTATAAGGCAACCGCACTTGAACAAAATCCCCCACCTGAAATGTTTGCTGTTTCACACCTTGTTTCTGAAACACTTACAATTTATATATTTGTTGTTTCTCCCTTACCTGATTAGAAATCTCTGCATCCTCAGGGTGAAATGGCAGTTGTTGCCACTGGGTAAGTTTGGTGGTAGCATTGCACCCTCTCAGCGATTTTCCTTTAATAGAATGGGTAGTTCGATAAGCAAATAGAGTTTCATGGATTTCCTCTTTCAGGGTTGTTACTGCACTGTAGCCAGTTGTAAAACTTTCCTTCACTAGCAGGTTCATTCTTCCAACTAATCCATTCCATGGAGGATGGTAGGGATGTGCACAAACCTGTTCTGAGGCCCTTTTACGGGCTTCTGACCAGGTTCGAACACTGGGAGGTTTGATGTTTGTAGGTGGGGGGTCGTATTTTAAGGGCAGAGGAAGGTGCACTTACCCCTCCCACCACTGTTCCCCCACTGGCGCTCAGTGTTTGCAAAGTCCTATGCAGTGGCAGTGTACCTCTCTGCCGCCCCGTGCGCTCCCTGGCCAGAAGTGGCTGGAAGTAGCTTGTGAGCGTGCACACGCCGGGTCCATGTGCACACACGCCTTGCTCGTCCGTGAGCCTACCTGATGTGCATGAGCGTGTTACCAGCTGAGCTTATTCTGCCCACTCCCAGAAGCCTCCCTGGTTGCAACTGCATATCCAGGCTTGGAGATTGCACTTTTGCCATGCTCAGGAGCTGCACCACAATGTGAGCTCCCACTCTATGCTATACATGGGGACAAGTTGCTTAGTTGACAGTGGATTGGTCACTCCTAGATTTGGCTGCAAGCCCCACAAATTGGAAAGGGGATTAGCTTCACACTCTCTATGAGGAGTGCCCAGCTAAGCAGACTCCTAAGATTAAAGCTGGGGATCCATGTTAGGGTTTGGATAGGGCAACTTTGAATTCCGATTATTTCCTATGGCAGAAATATACAAAATCAGTAAAAACTAAACAAATAATTAAAAATCAACAACGTGACCCACTGCCTCAAAATCTGGGTGGTAGGTGGCACTCATGGAGTTCTACCCACCATCCAAATTTGGTACCCCTAGGACTTTTATAAGTGCTCTGAATCAATCCAAATCTGAATTCAATTGAATCAAATCCAAATTGAATCTAGCGTGATTTGGGGGGACAGATTTGGACACAAAACTAATCAGGGGTTATTCAATTTGCACACAAATCAAATTGAAAAAATCTATTTGTGCACGTCCCTTTCTGCAGTTGTATTCCGAAGACCTGGAAGATATTCCACCTGGAAATCAAAGTCCATAAGTCTAGTGATCCCTTTGGTTATTCTTGGGGTTTCTTGATTTGATCCCCAAGTAGTAAATAAAGCAGATAGGGGTTTATGGTCTTACTTTAAAGTGGACTTTCTGCCTCACAATTGTCCTGAAGTGCCTCACCACCCAGAAACACGTTAGAGCTTATTTTTCAATGACAGACTACATTTCCTCTGAAGCAGTAAACACTCTGGAAGCAAAGACAACCATAACTTCTTTGTCCCCTTTTTGCTGGGTCAAGGAAAACCCAAAGTAGGGGTGTGGCAAGCCGGTTTGAAATAAACTGGGCTGGTTGGACCAGTTTGATCATGAACTCCAAAAACGGTGTCCTGTCTGTAATCAGACCAAATCTGACCCCATTAGATTCAAACCAGTTTGAACTGGTTCAGTGATCTATGGCAGCCACCATTTTGTCTTCTGTGTTTACTAGTTTTCTCCCTTTTTGATTGGTTTTCTGCAATTGCCTTCTGATTGGCTTACGATCTCCTTCGCTCTGGTTGGCTTGTTGTAATTCAAAATCAAGTGTTGTCAGGGCAACTCTGTCCCCCCTTGGCTGGGAGTGGGGAGAAACAAGGGAGGTGAAGCAAAAAGGAGGGGTTTTCAAATTGTATTTAAAGCCAGGTAGTGTCTGGCTGGCTTCACTGCCTCTGGATCTCTGGAGGAAGATCTGGCTGCTTTGCCCTGCACTGCTGCCTTGCTTTTCTGCCTTGCTCTTTGCTTTTACTGTGGACCCCTTCTGCTCTGCTGGGCTGTCAGCTGCCCTGCTGGAACCCTGCCCTGCTGGGCCTGTTGCCTTCTTTCCTTATGGGTAGCTCCTTGGGTTGCTTCGTACCACCCAACGCACAAAACAATCAAGCAATCGGGTGGTTTTTAATGAATTTTTGCATTTTTTCTAAGTTTCTGCACCCCACACACCCACAGTTTCTGATTGTGGGCTTGAACAGTCCCTAGAAATTGCATTACATCTTAAATAAATCAATGTAGTTTATCCTAGAGGCAGCTAAACTAGCAAGTAGTATGAAAAATTATATACACTACAGTGAAGTAAATGTAAAGTGTGCCATCAAGTCAATTTCAACTCCTGGCGTCCATAGAGCCCTGTGGTTTTCTTTGGTAGAATACAGGAGGAGTTTATCATTGCCTCCTCTCACACAGTATGAGATGATGCCTTTCAGCATCTTCCTATATCGCTGCTGCCCAATATAGTACCAGTGGGGATTCAAACCGGCAACTTTCTGCTTGTTACTAGTCAAGCATTTCCCCGCTGTGCCACTTTAGGTGACTATACATTACAGTAACCAAAGAAGAAAATAACTAGGCTAACTTAATTGCTAGTATTCAAGATTGTGGCTGACATGATGCACAGCTTACTAACACAAAAAATGGTTGCCCCGTGACTACAGAAGATAATGAAGCTATTCACACAACCAGGAGAAATTGGTCTAAGGGAACCTAGCTCGATTTCTCCTGGTCGTCTGCTGCCATAGGAGCTGGGCGGCTCCCAGCAGCAAACCACCCAGCAGCAAACCATATCACTAGGCCAGCTCATTAACATCATCAGGCCACATCAGCTCAGTTGAGTTGGGGCCTATCGTGGCTGTCAAGGTAGGAACCAGTGGCGGAGGCAGGCCATGATGAAGGTGGCTGTAACAGGTGGCCTCATCTTCAAATCTTGCCCCACAGCCCCCTCCCCCCATAAAAATTGTCCAATAGGCCCGCACAGAACAGACACTGCTTAGAGGAGGCCCTTTTCCATATGACTTTGGCCAGGTGATATGTTGTGTCCTACAACTAGGACATGATTTAATGTTTTAAGTGATTTACTATTTAGCCATTCCTGGCTTTTATGCAGGATTGTGTTGTACACAGATGGACTGTGATTTGTTTGTTTACTGAGCATTTTCATTGTTTTGTGTTGTGCTGATCTTGGTTGAGAACCACTCAACTTTTTCTTGAAGGAAAAGGATACAGAAATATTGTAATGAATAATATATTGTGATTATTACTTCAGTATTCTATACATGCCCTAGCACATAGTTAGTGTTAAATAAATGATAAGCTGTAGTAGTAAGTATTCTTGACATTAATGCTCCAACTTCAACATGCTCGAATAACAAAAAGCAATTCACACCTCATTTTAGGAGCTGATCTCTTCAAAGCCTTTTGCTTTCCAAGGAAAACAGAGTTTGACTTTGGTCTGCAATTCTTTTAATATTTTTTAAAAGAAACTTCTCTAAGGCCCCTTTCACAGAAGGTTTTTTTTAAAAAAAAATTCACTTGAGTAATCCTAATAATTCCTAGATACACATTTGGATAGCTGGAAAAAATTTTGTTGCCTTTATAGGAATTGCTGCCACACATGAGTATTATTGCTCGGTTCACCTGTTAAATATGTCAATGTTTAAAATTTTAAAAAGATATATTCAAGGACCACAACTTTTCAGACAATGCATGTGTATGCCTGAAAAAACTTTGGAATGTTTACATTGAGAAAAACAGTTTGTGTTTTGTAGATATGATATTATTTAGAATGGGACAGAGACTGGATAAAGAGGCCCTGTTTAAAGTGGCAGTCCTCTTATATTTAGCAGTGGAAGAGCAACTGCCTATTTAACTCTGCATGGTATCCCTTCTCAGTGGCTATTGCTTGTCTCCCTTGTGTTTCTTTTTATATGTTGTGGCCCTTTGGGACAGGGAACTACATTCTCACTGTTTTTGCTATGTAAATCTTTGCTGAAAAGTGATATTATTAAGTCCCAGTAATAGTGTCTGTAACAGCCACCTTGAGTGGTACAGCGGGGAAATGCTTGACTAACAAGCAGAAGGTTGCTGGTTTGAATCCCCACTGGTATGTTTCCCAGACTATGGGAAACACCTATATCAGGCAGCAGCGATATAGGAAGATGCTGAAGAGCATCATCCCATACTGTGTGGGAGTAGGCAAGGGTAAACGCCTCCTGTATTCTACCAAAGAAAACCAGAGGGCTCTTGGGCGCCAGGAGTCAAAATTGACTTGACGGCACACTTTACCTTTAGTGTCTGTAAGGTGAAGGGTAAAACTTACATTCCACCGTTATAAGGCCAATTGGTCATAACATCTAAACCAACCGTCCAATTTTCCTGAAACTTAGCACAGGATATCTATCTAACAGTCGGCACCAGTTTTCCTGATTTGGTGCAGATCCATTAAAAATGAGCAAGGGGGAAAAAAAGAGTTGGAGGAGGTGGGGTAGTGGTGTTAAACACCACTTCCCCACCTCCTCCAGTACACAGTGGAAATTCTTTAACTTACAACATCTCTTGTGCCAACAGATTGCACTCTTGCTGGAGCTGGAACCAACACGCTGGGATTATGAAATTTTAAGTTCAGCTCCTTCCCAACACACCCCTGATCCTGATCATTTAGGACTTACCAGTGGAGTTATGCCTGTTTTGCAGTTATTTATTTATTTATTTGGTTTATATACTGCCCTTCCTAAAGTAGGGGTGTGCATAAATCAAAATCTGTGATTTGATTCTAGGTCAAATCAAATCACAGACCCGCAAATTGATTAATTGAAAGCAGCCAGCTTGGCCAGCTGCCTTGACAAATCACCCAAATCAGTTTAGGTGATTTGCACATCATTTTGAGGTCCATTTTCCTGGAAAAATGGGCCTCAAATGGTGTGTGTCCCCCTGCCCCGCCCAGGGAGAGCTGGTCTACTAATTGAGATTGGCAGGTAGACTAAGCTCTCTGGACTTAGCACATCAGCCTGCCTCAGAGGACAGGTTTACCAGGGTAGAACTGCCTTATGAGTTAGGCTGATGTGCTAACTCCAGAGTGGAGGGCTGGTCTACCCACCAATCCCAATTGGTAGACAGACTCTCCTTGGAACAAAGCACCATTTTGAGGCCTGTTTTTCCAGAAAAATGGGCCTGAAAATGGCATTTGAATCACCCAAATTGATTCAGGTCAAATCAGGGGTGATTCTCCTCAACCCCAAGTTGAGGGTGATTTGATTTTGAGGGTGATTCTATTTTGGGTTGAATCTGTGAATCTCCCCCAATTCAACCTGAATTGATTCAACGGTAAGTTGATTTGGACACCCCTGTCCTAAAGTGCTGCCATAATGATATGCTAGTATGACCATGGTGCTACACCAGCATGGATTTTTGATGCTAGTATATCTTCAAACTGTTGTAGAATGGGACTCAGCTTCCTGCCTTGTCCAGCTTTGGAAAGGAGATTGTCAATACACACTTCTATGGTTGGTAGATAGCACTGCTGTTTCCATGGATGTTGTGGAGTGTCTGCTTCTGAAGCTGGGTAGGATGCTTTTCCTACCCTGCCAGCTGTCATGTGAATGAGCCTATACTTTTTTAGTGGGTGACAGTGTTGGCTACATTGTCAGCCTTAAATACTTTTAAGCTCATTCATGGAAATGCCAGTAGGAAAAGTGTCCTATCCAGCTTTGAGAGCTGCGCATGCTCCTGATTTTTGGTCATCTGCTTGCAAAAGCATAGAGAGGAGGAGGGGATCATGATTGTGTTTAAGACCACAGCTTGATAGGACATTTTTTTCATACCGCAATAAAATGCTGGGGATAAAATCTGGGTAGGTCACACTTGTCCTTCCCAGCTTCTGATTTGCACCCTCCTCCTACCTAGATTTGTGCAAGTATACAATGAAAAGATCAATAGTTAATAGAGTTCCTGAAGCTGGCTAGGATACTTCTCTTACCCTACCAGCATTCATGTGAAAAAGCCTACTGGTTTGCTGTTGACTTCACTACTGGGAGTGCATAGCCTCTCAGACTGCATTTTATGGCAGGAGCACATCACATTAGCTAGTGATACAATGCCATTGCCTTGCCCGGACTGGATAGCATGCTTGTTAGTGGCAGTAGTTTGCTTTTAAGCAAGCTTGAATACAAAAGTTTATGTTTATTTATTTATTTTTGTCTGAAAAATCCCAAGAGTCAAAGAAAGAATTACACTGAGCTCACATCTGAAATCCTTATTTTCCTTACAAAAAATAATAAAGATGAAGTGCTCTACCTTTCCAGACTTTGGGGAGGTTTCTATTTAAATTAGGGATAGAAAACAACTCCATTGATTACAGTGATTCAATATAAATGGAATCACAGCTGGCACTGATGGAAGGCTGCTGTGAGGAAGCACGTTTTGTAAGGTTATTTCTGTCACTCAGTCAAGAATGGTTTAAGGAAAGCCTATTAAATAAATAAATGAAAAGACAAAAGTGATGAAAAATGAAAAAATAAATAAATTTTAGTACTGAAATATGAAGGCTATAGTACCTATTAAAGACAGAAAATAGCAAGTTCATTAAAAATTTCAAAAGACACAGTATACATGTTTTGTGAATAAAATCTCTCTTGTGTTTCTTTAGAATTCTTCATTGGAATCCTGAATCATGGTCATGAATCATAGTCAAGATGATCAGGGACCTAAGAGCACCTTCCTCATGAAGCAAGGCTATAACATCTGGGGCATTTTAGCTTAGAAAAAAGGCAACTAAAGAAAAACCTGTTAGAGGTCTATACAATCATGCATGGTGTGGAGAAAGTGGATAGAAAGACATTTTTCTTCCTCTCTTACAATGCTAGAATCAGGGATCAAGCCATGAAACTGATTGCCACTGACAAAAGTATTTTCCCCCCAACACAGCACATAATCAATCTATAGAAATCTGCCATTAAATGTGGTGATGACCAACAGCTTGGAAGGATTTAAAAGGCGGCTTAGACAAATTCATGGAGGACAGGTCTATCAATGGTTATTAGTCTTGATGGCTATAGGCTGCCTCCAGGCCAGGGGCGTAGCTAGGGGAGAGGGCACCTGTGTTCGCCCCTCTCCCTGGCGGCCGCTTGGAGGGAGGGAACTAATGAATAAAATAGGGAGAAGTGGAGTTGGGGAACTCTCCGGAGCTGGGGGACCCGGGTTCTTTGAACCCATCTGCTCAATTATAGTTACACCCCTGTTCCAGGCTCAGGGGCGTGATGCCTCTGAATACCAGTTGCAGGGGAGCAGGAGCAGAAGAGAAGGGATGCCTTCATCATCACCTGTTTGTGGACTTCCCTGAGGCATCTGGTGGGTCACTGTGTGAAACAGGATGCTGGACTAGATGGGCCTTGAGCCTGATCCAACAGTACTGAACTTCTTTTCTTATGCCAGATGTTGGTTTAGATGTCAAGCTTTCCCCACAACCTATCCCTCACTGCTGTGAGCAATGTGAATTATCTTCAGCTTGTTTCCTGCTACTGCCCATATCTTGCCCATGCATGTTCCAGTAAGTACCTTTGGGGGTTGGCAGATGGTGGGTGGTGGTGAAGCTTTGCCCCGAAATCAAAGCAAGGTTGAAGTGAAGCAAACTCGAGCCCTCAAAACCCTGGCCCATGTAAGCATTGAGAGTACTCCTAAATTGAAGCAGGGCTGCTTCAAAGAGCTTTACTGGCCATCGCAAAAGAAAAATAAACATTAGTATCTCTTCTTTCAATTCTCTCCCTTAAATGGATATACATTCACCAGTTTTCTGGAATACAAATTAAATGAAACAATACTTTAGGTGAACAATTCATTCAGTCCATGTGCTATAGCCCTTAGCCAGCACTATTGAACAGTGCAGATATTGCAGAAGGGCTTGGTATACCGTAGGGATGTGCAAATCAATTTGAATTCAAATTGATTTGACTTGAATCTGGGTGATTTGAGTGATTCAAATTCAAATTGAATCAACTCTTAAAAGGGCAATTAGATTCAAATTTGAATTGAATTTTCAAAATTCGATTCAAATTCAATTTGAGGGCCATTTTGTGCCTTTTAAAAACCATTCAGGCACCCTGATTGGTTGACAAAGGGCATCAATACAGGCTCAAATAGATTCAAAATCACTTTGAATTTGAAATGAATTTTCAAAATTTGATTAGGATGTAAATTGTACAGTGTTTGCAAACCAGGAGGCACAGAGGAAGCAGTTGGGAGCTGCCAGAACTAAAACTGGGAATTGTATAGAGTTACTCTGCATGGCAAGCCACCAGGACTACAGACTGAGTATTATAATGATCAGTAAATGGTTCCTGGGTATTGACATGGGTTCTCCCACCCAGTCCAGTCATGGTCAAGAAGGGCTATAAAAGCTTCCTCTTCAGGTTGGGATCTGGACAATGATAGCCCTTACTGTCTTTGGCTTATTCTCTGGGGTTGACTCCCCTGGCTCTCATCTGGCACAGACCTAGCTGATGACCATATCATATCCAGAATAGGCAAAGGCTAATTTTTTCAGGAGGTCTGAGGAACAGGCACAGCTTCTCCCCTTAGCATTGCAGAGTTTGGGAAAACTATACCAACTGAATATAGCTCGTTTTGAGCTCTTAATGCAACAGAAGCCCCACACCTGTCAGTGTACCATCACCCTAAGACAATCTTGAAATAGTCACACATGTATAAGTGTGACATGAGCATAATCATCCATGTGGTTTTCCCCTCCTCTTCTGCTAGAAACTGCTATAAGAGTTGTCCAATATCCATGCTCCTATGTTTGAATCAGTTTCATAATTTCCATGCATGTGAAAACTTATTTTAAAAAGTTAACATCAAATCAGTTCATTGAACTGAGCAGAGAGCAGACATAAAACCCTGCCTGAAGCAATAACTCTCTATTTTGTTTAACTTTCATTTTTTCCAATATCTATGGTTAAAAACAACTGAATCATCTGTGAGTTTCTTTTAATACCCTTTGTCTCTTCTGACATTGGACGGCTCATGAACTTCCTTTAACTAGCTCATATAATGAAAGAGAAAGATGTGTGTCATTTTTATGAGTACTTAGTGTTATATCTTGTTTAGTATTACACAACAACATAATAAGGTAGCCATCTTAGAAAACAAATTCAACAAATGTCATAGGCAAATCCATAATCCCAGTACAAGTACAAGTGTGCATTTCTGAGCCATGGTTATAATTAATAAGGGTGGCCATGGTGCAATAACTGACAAGCAAGAGCTTCGGTTGAGCAAGATGGCACTTGAGATAAACAGGGGTTAAGGATAAAGCATCATCAGCATGGGCAAAGCATTGCAGTAGGGATATGCACAGAACCGGTTCAATCAGCCGGTGATTCCACCAGTTCAAAGGCGGGCGGGGGGCATAGCTTAAGGGTGGGGGAGGGTGCACTTACTCCTCCCTCCACTTTCCCCTCACCGGTGCTCCGTTTGTAAAGTCCCCATCAGGGTGGGAGCGTACTTCCCTGCCGCCCCGTGCCCTCTTTGGCTGGAAGTGCTGGGTGCATGGGCACACACACCTAACATGTGTACGAGCGAGCATGATGTGCACATGCACGCACCTGGCACTTCCAGCCAAAGAGGACGTGGGGTGGCAGGGAAATATGCTGCCGCCCTGACGGGGACTTTATAAATGGAACGCCGGTGGGGGGAAAGTGGAGAGAGGGTTAAGTGCACCTCCCCCATCCTTAAAGCTCTGCCCCCCTGCCTTCGAACAGGCCCCACTCCCAGCACAGTACTTCCAGTGACCATTGCTGGTGTCTGTCTTATGTTTCTTTTTAGATTGCAAGCCCTTTGGGGACAGGCAGCCATCTTATTTATTTACTATTTCTCTATGTAAAACACTTTGAAAACTTTTGATGCAAAGTGGAATATAAATATACATATACATACCATGTAAGCAGGACTTCTGCGACTATTTGTGTATATGGGAAGCCAATGGGAGAACAATGTAATTGACCAGTCAGACTGAGTGTCCGTTGTTAAGGAAGAGGGACTTGGGTCGTAATGCCAAGTGTTTGTAGTACTGTATGGATTTTTAGTTAGAACATCTGTTCAGGAGGTTAAATTTGGTTTTAAAATTACAGTGGTCCCTCGACTTACGTAGTTAATCCGTTCCGAACGGACGTTCGTAAGTCGAAATTTTCGTAGGTCGAAAAGCGCACCCACGGAGGTCTGGAAACACTCGTAAGTCGAGGAAACCGCATCTAAAAATTCGTAAGTCGAGGAAGCCAAACCTAAACCGCCAACTACTTCCGGTCTTTTTTGGCGTTCGTAAGTCGAAAACGTTGGTTGTCGAGTAGTTCGTAGGTCGAGGGACTACTGTACTAAGATCTAATATGATACTTTCCACCATACATAACGTTTATGCATTGTTTATATGGTTATATGATTAACTTTAAAAATGATTTCTTTTAGATATTTAAAGTAAATAAAATGTGTGCTATGTGCAGATTACCATGGAATAATGGGATTGGCCACAATCCCGGTGCTTCACATGGGTAGCCAAAGCCAGGCAGGAGCCTGGGTTTGGCTGCTCATGTGAACAGCCTGCTTATCTTATATTGGTGCATTCAACCCTCTCTTCTCATTATTGGCATAACCCATTTAGAGACCCAGTGCAAATCTGTGTTCTATCTGCCTTGCATCCTGAAGAACTGGAGTTTTTTCCCATTTTTAGTTAATACTGTAAATATTTCTCCAGAAGTTTAGAACAACTTCATGCATGCATGTTCCATGGCAAGTTTGTCCAGGAGGACTGCTCATGCTTAGGTTTTGTTTCAATTTTGATTTAATTCTATTTAGCTTTATTTTAAATTTGAGCATATGCCATGTTTTTAAAATATGGAATATGTTTTAATTCTGCCCCTGTATCTTAAACAACATAAATAAAGAATTGCCTTAATGTAAATGATTGAGCAACAGCTACATTGAGAGAATGAGGAGGCCAGACACAGAAATACGGGTAAAATGGGCACAGGCAACAGCCTGGCCAATATTATTAAAATGCTTGAATAATCAAATTATAACAGACAGGCGTTTGATGCACCAAAAGCAAGCTGGAGAGCAGAATCTTTAGACTCAAATGAGCAGAATCTTTGGACCCCTTGCCACTTCCAATGGCAGCATGGGGCCATTCAACAGCATCCTGGTCCGACCAATGGTTGGCTAATGTGGTTTGTGAGAATGGGGCCATCCTGCCTTTAGTATTCAGTACTCCACCACTACAGGACCCGCTGTTCGGGGTCAGGCTCTGGACTGTCAGGAGAACTCAGCACTGCAAAGCATGAGCATGGTGGCCATGGATAGTGCAGTCTGTTCTGCCTCTCACTAGCATGCATCAGCTCTGGTATCCAAGGCTCTGTCCAAGCAAGTGGCAGCAATGGAAGCAAAGGCGGATTAATGTAGTAGCAAATGTAGCATTTGCTACGGGCCCTGTGTTTTTGAGGGCCCCACATGCCTGGCTTCCAACTGGGAATTAAAGTTAAAACTTTACCTGTTTTATTTGGTCCATATTAGATAAAATATCCCTTTTCTGTTAAATGTGCCTTTTAAGAGAATGCCCAGCACAGCATCTGTCCAGTGGCTGTTGCTGGTGCCTACTACATTTTTCTTTTTAAAGTGTGAGCCCTTTGGAGACAGAGAAGCATCTATCCACTCTTTATTTTTCTATGTAAACCACTTTGAGAATTTTGATTGAAAAACAGTATATAAATGTTCACTGATGTTGTAGTAAGTGTGAGTTTGTGGCTTGGTCTCTCATAATCCAAAATATAGCAAATGAAAAAAATTGAATTACTTTACTATGCAAGTAAATAATTTATGTTTTAATATTTATGTGCATTTAAAAAAAAAAATTAGGGCCCCTTTATAACATATGCTACAGGCCCCGCACTGGCTTAATCCAGCCCTGAATGGAAGGCACTAGAGGGATGACCCCTTTGAGCCTGCAGAGCAGCCAAGGCAGCTGCTTGAAATTTGGCCCGTTCCAGTTCTTAGGTAACTTTTGACTATGTATTGAATCCCCCCTCCCAGCCCCAAACTGGGCAGAGACCCAGCCTGTTTGTTTTTTTTTAAATTGAGGGTTCCTTTCTAGAAGGTGGTCTCATGCATGTTCAGTAAATCAGATTTGGGAGGGATGCAGTGGGTCCAATTCGAGTGGCTTTTGAAAGGAATCCCATTTGTAGTCGGGCAATGTGGTATGCTCGCACACTCTGCCCTTTCTATCTGCCCTTTCCATTCCACTCTACCTCCATCGAAATCCCTTCCTCCCCCCTCTTTTGTTTAATCTCCCTGGGGCCTTGGGTTCCAGGGAATAGCTGTAAGGATCTTAACAGCAACTGCTCAGGGGTGTCTGGTTGGTACTGTGAAGTGTGGATCCATGTCACTTCTTGTGCCAGATGAAGGACCTTCCTGAAAGGTTCATTATTGGTGTACCTACCACCCCTTGCCCCAGAAATTTCCCCGCCAATCTGCCTTTGGAGCAACACAGGCAACAAGGGGTGAGAACTGAGTGGTGGGGCCAACACCCTCAGCTTCCTTCAAGGGGCCCAAACTGGGGGCCATGTGCAAGACATTAAACAGGTTTGACTCCTCAATGCCCAGTGCTGCCAGCATCAGTGAATGCACGCCCAGTACCTCCTCTGGCAGAAGAGCATCAGCTTCCCAACCTGACAGAGGGGGTGTCCGGGGAGTTTCCTGATGCCATTTACCTAGCCTCTGAAGATAAAGATGCTGAATAAAGACTGTGCATGCTGCTCTGCTATCTAATGACTGAACAGGGCTCTTGTATCAGCATTATATTCCACAAGTGAGTGCTTCTAGCTTAATTTCTCATTGGATGGCATTACCAGAATCTGAAAGATCTCATTGATATTTTATCACACAGTGCAGTAAAATAGATAGCGTTAATGATCTTGGTGGAATGGGTCGCCCGTGGACCTAACAATGGTCAATGCAATTCCACTTCTATGATAAGTACTCTAAGCATCTAGATAAAGTGTAATTTTTATCATCTCTACGTACGATACTTTTAAATCATTTTGATGGTCATTGTTTCTGATGTAGTTTTATTGGCAAATCAGAGTATCAGGAAAAGAACATGCCAAATATAATGTTCTGGTTAACAGTGTGCCTTGTTTTGCTAGTCTAGTCCTTAATGAAACTAGAAGGGGGGGAAAGGCCAAGCCTTCCAAATGAGCAGAGAGTTTATATTCCGGCAAATCAAAAACATTTAGAATTCAAAGCACTAATCATAGCATATATTATTTCCCATTTACATCCATTTATGTGTAATTTTGAAATGATTTTGTATTAGTGAACAGTCAAATTGTGCTTCAGTTACCTGATACAGTACAAACACTATGACAGCTTTTCTGACAAAATGGTGCTGTGTTCAATTACATAAATGGCCCGGCATCTGCAACCAAATTATGATAGATACCTTTTGAATATCAGACTTGTTTGACAAAATATAATGATGGATTCCTATGAAGTAGAGCAGAACAGTGTTTATGTGCATTGCAGACAAATACTAATCAAGATAATGAAACATTTCTCCGTATTATTCTTTTGTCCAGTGTGATTTTCTTGTCTCGTAAGAAAAAATTATATGCAAATCCAAAAATGTGCACAAGTATCATCTTCTTTGAATGTTTTTATTTGTTTTTATTTTATTTTATATATTATCTATATCTATATCTATATCCTTGCTCTGGTACAATGGGGAAAAGGTCAGTAATAGTCTGTTACACCCAAGTTGTACATATACCTCATTTGAAAGATGGTGCAAGATATCCATTGGGGTCAGGGTGTTTTTGCTATTATTAAAAAATATTTACCGTAATTTCCGGCAGAAATGTTGCATCGGCATCAATTGATCGGCATCAATGCTGCACTAAAGAAAAAAGGCTGATTTAAATAAATAAATAAATAAATAAATAAATAAATAAATAAATAAATAGAGATAATGATAATTAAATTAAAAGAAGTAAAGCTGCATCACCATTAATGCTGCAGCTAAACAGAACATCATGAGTGTTAAGTGATATCAGTACAGGGACTCCAATCCTTATGTCGAGTTTCTAATAGTAAACTTGGAGATTACTATGAATGTGGGTTCCGCAGGAGGAGGGGGGAAACCCGCATGTAATTGCTGCATCAGAGAAAGTACCACAAGTGTCAAAAATTAACTTTCAAACATATATGTGCCATGGCGTTTCTGTCGAAATTGATGGTATATACCATTTGTCAGTTTTAAAAAGCTCTCGATGTAAATGGTTTACATAAGAAAAAATATAAGAAAATTGTTCTCTCTCTCTCTCTCTCTCTCTCTCTCTCTCTCTCTCACACACACACACACACACACACACACACACACACACACACCACCACCACCACCACCACCAGTAACTCCATGGGAAGGGACACTATGTTAGGTTGAATAGAGACAGTGAGGCTGTTCTCATGAGCAGCCAAGACCGGGCGAAGGCAGCCCAGCCTGGGCTTGGCTGCACATGAGAACTGCCGGGAGCCATGCAGCTCCCAGCAGCATCTCAGCAGCAAACCCGACTAGGGAGCCTGCCTTTTAAACAAGTTTAAGGGAGTGAGCACTCCCTTAACCTCATTTACCTGACCGTGTGTCAGCGCCAGCTGCTTTCAGCCAGTGCTGCAACACTGACAGCTACCCATCCATCACTGGGGAGATCCCCACAATGTATCGCACACTCATGCAGGTACATTGTGGGATTTCCGGGGGCTGCGATACTGTATGTCCCGGCCTCAGAGCGATCCCTTCGTGCTGCATGGAGTGGTGGTGATTGTGTGGGAGTTTGGAGCATGATCCCACCAGGAAAACAATTGTCTGGGGTGAAGACAAGGCTTGGGGAGCCTTCCCTCTGCCCACCCACCTGGTAGGTCATGTGAATGATCCCAGTTACTCCTCCCTTACCTTAATCTAACAGCACCTTCAAAGGCCTATTGGATATAGTAGCCTTCTCAGTTATGAGTATCCTCATAAATCCACCATCCCTGCAGAGGTGGAATGTGACTGTGACACCAACCTTAACCAATGTGGTCCATCCATGACACTGGGGAAACCATAGGAGTCTACACCCATGAAACACCATCATGATCAGTGTGCGACCAGCAACATGCGTCGGTCTCAGGAATAATTGGAATAGGCACACTAATATAAAAAAACAGACTAAAATACAAAGCCCTAATTTTTTTATGTTCAGAGGGTGGGGAGAACTGGCCTTGTAAGTGGAGTGTTTATTAGATCTAAAACAGTTACACAAAAACATATACAAGTAGGAATTAAATTCAAAAGGGATCTACGTGTGCTGGAAAGTGGGCTAAGAAATATAAATAATCCATATAGTACATATTGAGGCTATGCTGATGAAAAGGAGGGCGGGAAGATGGGGCTTAACCTACCTTCCCCGCAGACAATCCTCTGCCACATCTTTGGTGCACTGCCGCATGCCCACATCATCCATGCTGCTCCATGCAATGTGGATCGCTGGAGGCCAGGACTCATTTTCCCAGGCTCCAGGGATCTCTCAATGCACTGCACTCATCATGCAGTGCTTTGGGGTATTACCCCAGGAGTCAGGCACTCTAGGCACCCAACGCTGTTTATGCTCAGGCTGTGTGCAGCCTGAGTATACACACTAACCCAGAACCAGGGTTAAGGACGCACTTCCACCCTTAACCCTGGGTCAAGGCTGGAGCCAAAAGGAGGGTTAGGTGAGGCACCAGTGCCGGGATTAGCCCCAGTCTCAGCACTGCACAGAAGCAGCCTAATCGAGGCTAGGCCGCCCGAGCCTGGGTTAGGCTGCTCATGTGAAGAGCCTTATTATTTAAGATATTATTTCCTTCTGTTAGCCCACTTTCCAGCTAATTTAGATCCCATCTTGAATATGTTCTTGCCTGTACATATTTCTGTATAAATGATTTAAATAAAAAATAATGTGCTTTTATCCATGAAGGTTAAGAATGTTTTCACAATACCCACCACTTTAACTAATTACCCATTTGTTAATTAATAATTAACCCCAGTCTGATGCCTGCCTAGGGCTCTAAGACTTTTCAAGGGAAAACCTTCCACATCACTCGGTCAGCACAAGTGCATTCTTGCTTCCATGGCTAGATTCCTTTCCAATTAAAGACACACAAGGAAATATCTACTCCCAAGCATAAATAATTTGCTTTGACTTAAATGCTGTCATTGATGTATTTTTGAACCAATGCATTCCTCCAGCTGTGCTAAGTTTAACATAAACACAATCCTGAAACTCATTAATCATCCCATTTCACTCACCATTTGTGCAATGAATTGTTTCTTATGGTCCCAGGTGCATAAATACTCTGATCTGAAAGTCATAATATTATGTCCCAATGATTTTTAGGGGATGATATATCATATGTACACACTCAGGCCTGCATTGAGCGCTAATATTTTCACAGAACAATACTTGTATACTGGACGAAATTGTGGTGCTCTTGTAAGTTCATTCACATTCTAGCACATGGCCAAATAGGGCCCATTTCAAGGAAACTTAGGAACATGCCTTACACCAAGTCAGACTATTGGTCTATCTAGATCAGCATTGTCTACATCAGGGATTCTCAACATTGGGTCCCCAGATGTTATTGGACTTCAACTCCCATAATCCCCAGCCCCAGTGGCCTTTGGTTGGGAATTATGGGAGTTGAAGTCCAATTACATCTCGGGACCCAATGTTGAGAATCCCTGGTCTACAATGACTGACAGCAGTTCTCCAAGGTTTCAAGCAGGAGTCTTTCACAAACCTACCTGGAAATGCCAGGGATTGAACCTGGGTCAGATGCTCTACCACTGAACTATGGCCCTATCCCCCCTCCAAACCCGTACTCCATTCCCCTATGGCCCCATTCAACTTAAGTGCAACCAATTGATATTATGTCCTATGAATTTGACAGAAATCTGTAATCATCAGGCTGACTAAATGTTGCCCCCCTTTTCCATTCCAGTGCATGACACACAGATGTGGACAGGTCCAGGAACATGCCTGAGGGACTGAGACATAGGCTTACAGAGAGAAGGTCCACCTGAGACCCTTCCAGAATTGTGAGCATTTTAAAAATGTTGTCGTGATGTATGTGGATCTCACAGAGTCTTAGGCAAATAGGTGTGTGTGTGTGTGTGTGTGTGTGTGTGTGTGTGTGTGTGTGTGTGTGTGTACGCGCACGCACGCACGCACGCACGTGCAGTACACACTGTAGCCCTGCTTGGAGCATGTTGGTGTTGGCAAAGAAGAGGCTTACAATAGCGACTAGAATTAATAGAGGGTCTGGCCTTTCTGTGATAGGGGTTCAGAGTTAAGAGTTCTTCAGCTCTCTTTAGCCTAGAGAGCTATCAGTAGCTTCCAAGGCTCAGCTGTACCATCTGTGCAGCTCAGTTCAGAGCCGCACTTGATTTCCCAGGACTTTGATCTGTGTGGTCATATTGTCATCTTTCCAACCTCATTGTTGGATTGTCCAGCCAGACTATGGATGGGAGGGACTGGCTGCTAAGTCTTGTTATTGTTGTATAATGGTAAGTTAAAAACTGTGATGACTGTCTGTAATGGACAATAATCTATCCACATCGTGCAGTAACTGTGGTATGCTCAGTCATGAATTCAACCAACTTCCTCTTCCTCTTCTTCTTATTTAGAAGGCATAAAGTAAGCAAAACAAATTGAAGCCACACACACCAGTTACAATTCCAGAAAATTCAATAATAATATGTGTCAGCTGACATATTCTGCAGTGTAATACAGGTGGTTCTGAGCCGCCTGTGCGGCTGCAGACATTTAAGGAACTGCCAGTGGTCTTGTGCTTTGGGGCAAGAGCACAAATACTTAAAGCAGCATGCCTGCACTCCAGGGGCATGGCTTACCACATTTCCAATGTAAGTTTTGCTCCCAGAGTGAAGGTGCACGACTGTAAATATTTGCACTCTTGTGCTAAAGCACAAGACCACCGGCAGCTACTTAGAGGCCCACAACAGTGTGGGTGGCTCAGAACTGCCCTCATTACCCTGTGGAACATGTCAGCATCATCTTTATATCTATTTGTCACATTCAAGATTGTGTGTGTGTGTGTGTGTGTGTGTGTGTGTGTGTGTGTTAATTATTTGTCTTATTTATTTGAACATTATTGCTACTTTGGTCATTTTACTTATTTCCTAGCAACATGCTCTCTATTGTCTGCTAGGGATGTGCACAGAACAGGCGACTGCCGGTTTGAAGTTGGGAGGGATATGTGGTGGGGGAGGGGGGATAGCACCCTCCCCAATCCTTTAAGGTATTCCCCCCACCTTTGAACTGGCAGAACCGCCAGACATTCAAACCAGTTCAGAGGTCCATAAAAGGGCCTGCATACTGGTTCTGTGCACATCCCAATTGTCTGCGGGCTGCACCAATTCAGTGAGGGAGCAGCCTAACAGAACTTCCCAACTAACTGTACTGGTGAAAATGGCAGGGAAATGGCAATTTATGATGCCCTTTCCTTCTCCAGGAAACCCATGTCACCCAAAACTATGTCCTTAAGGGTTATGCAGCCCTTGAGACATATATTCAGGTGGCACAGAGGGTTTCCTGGGGAAGAGGAAGGTGGTAAAAATTGCATCTTCCCCCCCTGCACTGATGCAGTTATTTGGAAAGTTCTGTTTGGCTGCACTCTCACTGCACTGGTGCATCTTTGATCTGTATGTCAGAGAGTGGCACTACCATGCCAGTATAAGATGTTAGGTTGATGAGTTTGTCAAAAACAAGTAATGTCTGACTAATCATTTAGTAGATCATGGGAATGCCATGGACATAGTATATCTTGCCAATGTTGCCCATGATATTCTTGTTGATAAGATGATAAAATGTGCACCAGATGATACTACTGCTATCTGGATTCACAGCTGGACTCACAGCTGGATTCACAGTTGAACAAACATACAAATTGGGGAAAATTTCTCCAAAGTGGAAGTTATCTCCAAATTTCTGGATTTTGTTCAACAGTTCTATATCAGACTGGAGGGAGGTATTGTTTAGGGTGTCACAGGGCTCTGCCCTGGACCCTGTGCTGTCCCAACATTTTATATAAGACTTGTATGAGGGATTAGAGGAGTTGCTTATCAAATCAGAACATGGTACAAAGCTGGAGATGAGGTGGCAGCTAGACAGAATCAAGATTAAAAATTACTTGACAAACTCAAACACTAGGCCAAAACTAACAAGATGCAATCCAAGAAGAGATAAATGAAAAATCCTGCATTCAAACTCTTTTATGTTCTATGAGGAACCCATCATAAACAGATATTGCACCACTGTGCACTGGATCAAATTTCAAGTGAGCAATGCTGGATAATAATTTTCTTGCAGGTGAGTAGATAAAGAATATGTGGCTCCATTTGTAAAAAATGATGAAAACTCTGCAGATAAATTGGCGAAGTGAAAGTACCGTAAGTCTTTGTTAAACATATACTATATGAGGAGGAACTACAGATTCCAGTTTTGTGCCTGCAAGGGAAAAAGACAATGGATAGTTCATAAAGTTCTACTTGAAACAAGTATGTTTAATGTATGTTTAATATAAAGATAAAGACCCCCTTAGTGCCCTGTGAAGTTGATAGGCAGATCAAATGATATTACATTATGTTTCCTATGATATCTGTGGGCAGGAAGTACCCTCTAGTCTTGCAGACTTTAATGAAAATTTCAAACAGTGTTCATGGAGCAGGTTTTCATCCTTGTGCTTACCTTCTTCAGAGACTTTTTGTGTGTGTGCTTTAACTGTTTCAGTCCCATGTTTTTACATTTCAGTACACAGACAAGGAAATATTTTTGTCCTCTTGCTCACATTTCTTCCCCAGGACAGCATGCTTGTTGCATTAAATCTACCCAAATTCCTTCACAGACAACTTGTTTGGTAGGTATCTGCTCCTGAAAATATTAATAATGTCCATCGAATATATGGACATCAAATAACCTTGTGCTGACAGCATAATGCTACCCTAGAAAGCTTTTAAATAATATCAATTTTCCACAATATATCATGCACAATTTGGAATAATTGGACACCTTGCAAAACCATTTTGAAATGCTGCAATTCCTTTTCGTCTGGCTGCTTTCAAAGGCTGAAGCATCTCTAATTTGCATCCAAACTGTCTTGCTGCCTTTCTTCCTGTAAAAAATTAAATAAACACATTGCAGACCTCTGCCGCAGTTGACTGAAACTTTCATACCTTTTCCTCAGGTCTCCATTAGTTGAAAGTGGTTTTAGCTAGCTGGACCCTATGCATTTCTGTGAATTACAAGCTTTTATCATGTAGTTATCATAACAGGCCTTTTCTTTCCCAAAATGGTCAATTAAGGTTCATGAAAATAAATGGAGAGGTGTTTACGGGTGGGTTTGTTGTTGTTTTTTTAACCAGCACTGTCAGTCATACTTTGAAATTGCAGACCAAAATATCAGAGTGTTTCTTAATGAATAGAAATAGCTTTCATCAAAGTAGTTATTGTTTGCTTGCATTTCTCCTCCCCACCCCTCTCAGACACAATTCAGACTTAACAATGCAGCAACTGAGCGACTGAAAGCTCTTAAAATATCCACAGTATACTGAAAGTACAACTCTGTGCTTCCAATTAACTACTCCATTTGTTTCAGTTTGCATAAAGCACATTATAAAATCAATCAAGGCAGTCGCCATCTTCTGAGAAGCGGTGAAGTAAAGGTTCAGGGTGGTTTTTTTAATCAGCACATAATATGATCAAGAGAAGCAAATGAAATAAATGAGTAAGTGATTCAAACAGAAATTATTCCAAAGCGTTGATGAAAGCAAGATTGTCCTCTTGAATCAGACATTCACCAGAATGGCCTCTGAATCAGACATTCTGGTGGAATCTAGGGATGGAGTCTACAGTAGCTGACATGATGGGGTAAATTACTTAAAGTAGCCCCATTGAAATTGAATAACTTCATTTGAAATTTTGAATAATTTTCCTCAGAGTATCCGCAGATGAAAGAAGAGACAGCACACAGTAGTTTTGAAATGGCTCTTTGGGCAGAGCCAGCAATATATAATAGACCAAGAATCTAGATGTGTTTGGTATTTGGTTGGGAACACAGCCCAGTGCAAGAACTGATCTCTTCATCTAAGGCAAGGATGCACAACTTTGGCCCTCCTGCAGATATTAGACTACAACTCCCATCATCCTTGCCTATCGGCCACTGTGGCTGGGATGATAGGAGTTGTAGACTAACATATTCTGAAGGGCCAGAGTTGTACAACCCTGATCTAAGGCATAGAAACCAGGTGAAAAGGGCACTCAAGGATGTGAAGCAACTATGTGAAAAAAAAATCTCAGATGTTGTTCCTTGTCAGGAATCCTAAAATTCCCTTTGAATTTCATTTTCTCCTGAAACCATGAAATTTGTCTTCAGATTTAACTTTATGTGAACTATGCTTCCCACCTTTCATATTTTTCTACCTGAAAAGCAAATAAAGCAAAGCAAAACAGAACAGCCCAAATATCTACCACCCTGGCCAGGATATTGTGTTTCTACCCCTTGGAATCCACAAGTCTGGTGGCTATAGGCCACCTCCAGCCTCAGAGATAAGATGCAACTAAAGACTAGTTGCAGGGGGACAATGACAAGAGAGGGGACAAGCCCTGACCCCCTGCCTGGGGGCTTCTTGCAGGCATCTGATGGGCCACTGTGTGAAACTGGATGCTGGACTAGATGGGCCTTGAGCCTGATCCAGCAGGGCTGTTTTTATAGAATGCCAGTATAGTCATTTAGGGATGGGCCATTCACTGTATGGTCATTCACTGACTATAGTATCAAATAATTTCTTGTGTGAATAAATTGAAGAATGAAGATAAATGTGAAACTTTCACAGACCAGCAAAAAGTCAAATAAATCATCACAGTTTAATCATCATAGGTAGAACGTCCTTATCATCCAATGTCAACAGAACTCTAGGAATCAGTTTACATGTTCAGCTGCAAATAATCATGTATTAGACTCAAGTGAAATGCTTGCATATATGACTAGCTACAAAAATTTCCCCCATTACAGTTATCGAGGGAACATGCACTGAGAAACTGCAGTCATGCTCAACATTCCTGTCACCTTTACTGAGCTACAGTTCATGCACTTGGGCTATGGATTCACTTTGCATGATAGAGAAGTGACCTGCACCCCAATTATGCCACAAAAGCATAAGACTGTATGCATTCATCTCCCTCAAAAATTGAACCAATAAATTGAGCCCTCACATCAAATATTACCTTAGGTCTGTAGTCAGGGTATTATTCCTAGGCTGTCATCAGAAAAAGAACACCCATAAAGTGAATACCTGAATTAAAAAGGCTGCCAATTCTGACTGAAGCTATACCTGGAGAATTTTCCCCACCAATAATTTTCCCAATATTTTTCACAGTTTCAGAGCCAGTGTGGTTTAGTGGTTAGAATGTTGGACTAGGACTCAAGGGACCCAAGTTCAAATTCCCCATCCAGACATTAAACTCACTGGGTGACTGGTCCAATCACATATCTGTCAGCCTAATCTACCTCATAGGGTTGTTGTGAGGATAAACATAACCATGGACAACACTCTGGGCTCCTTGGAGGAAGAGCAGGATATAAATGTGTGTGTGTGTGTGTGTGTGTGTGTGTGTGTGTGTGTGTGTGTGTGTGTGTGTGTATAAAATAAATAATTCTCCAGGATTGCTTCTAATCTACCTGGAGAGTGATACTGATTCCTGGAGACCCCAGACCTAACCCATGCAATTGGCAAGCCTATTTAGATTTCTCTGTCCTGGATGCTGGAAGGAGATAAATCTACAATTGGTGAACCACTGTGGTACAGTATGTTTTCCACACAGCTGTTCCAAATTGTATACAAAATTTCTATTTTTAAAATGTCAGCAATCCTCTGCTAAAATCAATTGAGAATGGTTTCTAAGAGAAAGTTGCATAGGCCTATGAAGCTATAAAAGCTATAAAACCTCATCTCAAATAGAAGTAATCAAAGGCTATAAATAGCATAAAGAAACCAATGACATCTATCACTTTCATTTCTGAAATCACTTGACCATGGAGCTATTAGATGAATCAAAGTAAACTTCAGTAGTGTAAACATATAAAAATGAATTAAGATTCACTAAGGAGAAGAACAGGGATTAGAAACTTTGCCAACATTACCTAAGCAAAATAAGGTTAGTTAAGAAAACTGTTAATTTCTAAGATAAATATCAAAGTCCCATATACACAGTAAATGGCACTTAATGATGGAAACTGATACTCTTTATCTTCACTTAAAGAAGCTACAAACCACAATCTCAGATTTTTTGCTTAAACAGAAGAAATAAATTCAAAATTGCCTGGTCCACAGTGGTATTTTCCTACCCACTTTTGTCCACACAATTCATTTTGTCCATTGAAACTGCTCAGTGATCACATGGAAAAAAGTATTATGCTGACATTTTCACTCAGCTCATTCTCAGCATATTATTTCTGTGATCACAACAGCAGCAAAATATGTCACCATGAGTGCAGATATCACTGCTCAGTAAAACTATATACTGCTGGTTTATACCGTACTCTCATCACATCCTATCATAGCCACGGACTGTCAAATGGGCCTTCAGGATTAACCCATACATAATATATTAATAATTTCATGCTGAGAAGTGATTAAGTGAAACATTTTAAAAAATAATTGAGCTCTGAAGTCTCACAATCTATTTATAGGTGTCTCCGTACCCTCATCTACATATTTTATGTCCTATGCATTCCACTGCTCAGTTGACACATTTCTTAGATCAGCTGAACTAGTAAGTTACCTTATGTTCTCCCTGTGCATCTCTGTTTATGGTGTGTGTGTGTGTGTGTGTGTGTGTGTGTGTGAGAGAGAGAGAAAGAGAGAGAGAGAGAGAGAGAACGTTTGGTTTGCAGAGAAATCAGTTGTATAGAAACACTGAAGATTTTTTAAAAATGTATGGTATGAAAATATTACTCCAGAGCATAAGTACATTGTACACAGAACTATAATAGTATCTAGTTAGAATTGTTGAATTTTGTTGTGCTCTTGATACTGGATATAATGTTAATTAGTCATTTGCATTGGCTTTGCAGAAGCTTATGAATTTCTTATCACCAATTAACAGTGCTGAAAGTGGGCAGTACAGATAGGATGGAAAAAATATGAAACGACAAAACATTTAAACAATTTCATTACTGAATTAAGAGTTGTGGTGTAACATTATGGACTTCTGTACAAGACAATCAATCCACCTTTTACTCTCATAGTCCAGAACAGTGGCAATTGTGTGTGGATTTTTTTTAAAGTCACATTATTTTCCTAGATGCCACACTTGCACTGAAGACCAAAATAATTTGACCCTTAAATGTGAGTATTCTTTCTCCCACTGTAAAATTGTTTGTTAGCCCAGTATATCTCCTCCTAACCTTTACCCTCTATGAATAAAGCAAGCCACTTGCACTCTGAACACCAGCTTGGACTCTAAACACCCTTAGCAGCAATTCCAGTCACTTGCTTTTGAATTACTTTTCATAACTCTGCACATATAAGACATGCAGCATGTTTCCTTCTAAAATGTGTGCACCAGAATGAAGATTCAGAAGCTTTGAGGACACAGTATGCATTCACACTTGCAAACAACTCACAGGCGCAATCCCCTGATTGGAAAATGTAATGCCTGAATTGAATTCAACAACGCATCAAGTTAAGGCCCCTTCAAACATTGTATTATTTACAGTTATCTGGACGTAGACTATAGGATGCTGCTGAAATGTTTAATTATCACAGCAACTGGAGGAGAGCTGGTCTTGTGGTAGCAAGCATGACTTGTCCCCTTAGCTAAGCAGGGTCCACCCTGGTTGCATATGAAAGGGAGACTTGATGTGTGAGCACTGTAAGATATTCCCCTCAGGGGATGGAGCTGCTCTGGGAAGAGCAGAAGGTTTCAAGTTCCCTCCCTGGCTTCTCCAAAATAGGACAAGATTTTTTTAATTTTTTTTATAGGACAAGATTTTTTTATTGAACCAACAAACTACCAAAGCATACAGTACATTGCCAAAGCACAATTATATACAAAGTGGTTGTATGTACATGATATATCTACAAAGATTTACACACAAGGATTTGGAAACCCACAAGGTTATGAAGTATATGCAGGTAGTACTGTAACTCAGGGGTGGGGAATTTCAAGGCATATCATATAGGGCTGAGAGAGATTCCTGCCTGCAACTTTGGTGAAGCCACTGCCAGTCTCTGAAGACAATACTGGGCTAGATAGACCAATGGTCTGACTCAGTATATGGCAGCATCCTAGGAGAGGAGAGCTGGTCTTGTGGTAGCAAGCAAAACCTGTCCCCAAAGCTAAGCAGGGTCTGCCCTGGTTGCATATGAATGGGAGACTTGATGTGTGAGCACTGCAAGATATTCCCCTCAGGGGATGAAGCCGCTCTGGGATGAGCAGAAGGTTTCAAGTTCCCTCCCTGGCTTCTCCAAGATAGGGCTGAGAGAGATTCCTGCCTGCAACCTTGGAGAAGCCGCTGCCAGTCTGTGAAGACGATACTGGGCTAGATAGACCAATGGTCTGACTCAGTATATGGCAGTTTCCTATGTTCCTAACTGTGTGTGAAGTTTCAACAAAGGTTAATGGAGATTGACGGAATCATTTTATGAAACATGGTTAATGATCAAGACAAAACATCCATCTGACAGCAAGATATTCTGGACATGCTGTCACTACCAAATGATTTCATAATTTTGTTATCTCCAACTATTTGAGTTCCATGAAGGTCACAAGATGAAGGTCACAATCTTAAATGCTTAAGATTGAATGTGAAACCTCTGGATATTATTAAAAATATATATATGACAATATGACTGTGATGCATTAGAAGATGAATTAGAGAGTAATAATAGGTAGATAGATGACTTACATCTTTTGCAAACTCCTTTGCTACGTTGTTTAGTGACTGCCACCAACACTCTGGTTACTTTACTGACTGCATTTCAGATGGGAGTTATGATTCATCCCACTAAGAGAAAAGGTGCATTTGTGAACATCAATAAGGCATGTGAGGGGTTTTTTAACCACTTTCAGAAAATAGGGATTGTAAGAATTTACTTTTTTGCTTCACAAGTGATGGCTCTGAATAAACTAAGCTGAGCTTTATTAACTGTTTTTATTGTCTTATTTTCTTTCCATTTTGACATTTCACTTTTATTGGAAAAAAGAAAATGGAAGGGTGAAGGATAGCTCAACATCCACTTAGGGGAAGGAAAGAATTGCTCGTGGGAAACAGCAGCTTTATTTTCTTGGAGTGTTACTCTATAGGGATACCAAAAAGAAAGTAAAGCACATCAATGGCTAATCTAGCTTCTAATACTGTGCCTAGTTATCAGCAGGATTCAACTCTTTTAATAAATAAATAAATACATAAATAAATAAAATGCATAAGCACCACACAATTCCCTGGGATTAACATGGTAGACATATTCCATAGTATATGGAATATACTATGTTTGCATTTGACATCTGCATGTGGTTTAGACACATTAACAAAGCACTTTAATTGTTTAGATGTGCACTTTAATTATGATCCACAATCAAAAAATCTTATCCTTTGGATGTGATTTCTAGGGGATCAGTTGCCTAAAGGCATGTGAATCAATGCAGGTTCCAAATGCACTCTTCTTGATAGAAAGAACTAATTGGACTGAATATGGAATACCCCTGATAACAGAGTGTGGAACACAGTTTTGCTATTGATGTATGCTTTAACTTTTTAAAGAAAAATCTGAATTAGGTGAATATTTTCCTGCTATAACCAGAAAATGCAATGCAAATTAATCAATATATATATATATCAAATGTCCCTAGGTATAGAAACAGATGTGCTGTACCTCATATTACACAAGAACAAGAGTGTGCATCATCTAGCCCTTTAGACCATTTTGTTTTTTAAAAACCAAAGTTACCTCTTTCCCCCAATGCCCTAATCATTTCACAGGCCCTGTTCTCTGTACTTTTTCACTCTGCAAAGTTCTACTTTTCCTCTCCTTCCTAAATGTGAAATAAAGTAAATGTACAGCCTTCGCAGTTTAATTGCCCTGCAAACTGAAATTGACACATCAAATCATCATACAGTGCTATTAAAAAAGGCTTTGGGGATGTACTTTACAAGGTTATCTGGATAAGTCTTTGGATAAATATTATCCTTCTCTTATGGCCACTGCACAAAAATCATTTGCAGCAGTGGAGACCAAAGATGCACCAACATCTGAGATGTATGCCAGTGTTGCATCACATGGCATAGGTGTGACATTGACATCACCAGAAAAATTGGTTTATGATTGCTCATTCCCTCTTTGACTGAAGTGAGATTGCAGATTCCTCTATTTTATATCTGTTAATCTAGAAGTATGTTTAATAAAATCCATTATTATTCCTTAGAAGCTTGTCAGGCGGGCTGTGGGGTGGAGAGTGCTTTGGTCAGCCTGATGGATGATCTCCATCAGGGAATTGACAGAGCGTGTGTGACTCTGTTTGTTCTTTTGAATATCTTGGCGGCTTTCAATACTATCGACTATAGCATCCATCTGAAATGTCTGAGAGGGTTGGGAGTGGGAGGATCTGCTTTGCGGTGGGTCCACTCCTATCTCTCAGGCAGATTCCAGATGGTGTCACTTGGACTGTTCTTCAAATCATGAACTTTTATATGGTGTCCCCCAGAGTTCCATATTGTCTCCAATGCTTTTTAACGTCTACATGAAACTGCTGGGAGAGATCATCAGGAGATTTGGTGCAGGGTGTTATCAGTATCAGTATTTTTCCATGTCAGCAGCATCAGGAGAAGGCATAATCTGCCTGGAGACGGTGATGGGCTGGATGAGGGATAACAAATGAAGACTGAATCCAAACAAGACAGAGGTACTTATTGGGGCTATTCACATGAACAGACAAAACTGGGCTAAGGAAGCCCAGCCTGGTTTTGCTGGTGTGTGCGAACTGCTGGGAACTGTGAGGCTCGTGGTGGTGACATGGCAGCAACCCCCTTTTTGGGAGCCTGCTGCTTAGCCCGGGTTTTGTGCATGAGAGCTCCCTGAAACTGGGTTTAGTGTATCAGTGCTGCGTGGCTCCACGTGGCACCTACATGTGAGTAGCCTCGTGGCCAGTGCCAGGAAAATCCCTATAATGCACCATGAATTATAAGAGTTCCTGGAGCTGGAATGAAGCATCCCAGTCCCTGACCCTCCATGCTGCTGGCAGTAGCTGGGAATTGTCTGGGCAGGCGATCCCCCCCCACCCAGAAAGAAGCCCTTGATCAACTGCCAGGGAGGTAAGCATTTTAAGGCTCCCTCCCCTGCAGATCAGAGGCCTTTCTCCCTAATCATGAGAAAGTGCTCATTGTGTGGGGCTAGAACTCAGGAGACAATTTTGATCTGCTGGTTCTGGATGGGATCACACTTCCCCAGTGATGATGGCCATGTTATGCCAACGTGCAGATGTTCATCAGGCTGAAAGATGTCCCCTGTTATAGAGCACCATGGACCTGAAGAATCTCATGCCAAAGATTCATCAGCCACTGACACCATAATATTTTCATTTCAGCTGACTTAGTCCCATTCAAGCATGCCAGCATAAGCAAGCAGGCTTACAGATCTGTCCAAGTGAAACTGTATGAATCCATTATAACTCCTTTGTATAAAGTGCTCTACTACACTTGCTCAGCAGGACCTACATCTCAATAAATGCATGAGGAATTTTATCTGCAGGCTCAAGAAAGTGAAGCATTAACACTACTTGGCAATTAAAAGTGTTTTAAGTTACCTTCAGGGCTCCATTTTCAAATGGTGTCATTCAATGTTCATTTGCCTTTCAGTGACATCTCATGCAAAGCTATGTTTTCTAGTAAAATTCCCTAGCAATTACTGTATATTTATGATAGCATGTGAGTTCCTTCTCTTTTGACAGCACTTCTAAAAAATCATGGTTTTGAAAACCACAGCTAGGAGAAAAAGGGAATCACATAAGCTTTGTTAGGCTACATGCCTCTTCCTTGTTGCTTTATTCATTCACTACTGAGCTAGCTTCAGGTTTGTATGGGCCTTGCAGACCTACAGTGGGTATCTCATTCCTCAAAGCAGAGATGGCAACTTCAGCTAGAGAGTTGGAGGAGGCCTGCATGGGGAAAGTGGATGAAGGTCAGGAGATTTATTTATTGTTAAATAAATCATATGTAATCCTATGTAATTAAGCCTGCTTTACTTTCTGGGAGCATGGAAATCCCAAGATGGAACCTGGCAGGTTAAAACAGCTCTCCTGATCTGTATAGCAGCACCCAAGCTGAATTAAGCTGAAACTCTGTTCTTTGCTGGCTCGGCTCTGCAAGTCCCATGATGAGAAGACTTCAATAATGCTAGCTCATCCAGAAAGAAAAGAGGGCCAGGTGCTGACTATGCAAATTATGTGGTCTTAAGTTTGCACATATTTTTGCTAGAAAAAAACCTCTCCTCTCCCAGTATAATAACCAGTGCATATAATGTGCATGTGTGGGGGAAAATAGAATATTAAAATTTTAAAAAGAAGGCCATGATTTTGGGGGAGTCATGAGATACAGATACCCAGTTTTGTGGTCCATAATGTCAGGCCAGATAATCTATGTGCAAGGTCACTACTGGCTTTCCAGCTGCAGCACAGCAGCACCCTTCAGGGCACTTGCTAATGTGTAGTCTCTTGCCATTGTGAAATTCTATAATAATATGTTATTATCACAATTGCCTTATGCTGGTGGAATCACATAGGGCCACACATTGTTTATTCTAGTGTATTTCCAATATTTTAAGACTAAGGAAAGTTATCAAACCCCACCCTGGCTTTCTGAGGGGGGGAGATGGCCATATGACTTTTTCTCCCTTTACTGGAGTTTGGATTATGGTTCAGCACTAGCAGCACAAGCAGCTGTTTCATGTCATCACTGTTGATTTACAGGACTGAGCTGGCCACCCTTGTTGGAAGAAGCTGATACATCCATAAATAATGAGTCGTTCGGGTGAGATTAAGGAAGAGCAGTACCATCATTCTATATGAGCTGATTCCACAGCCTAGGATTTGGAACTGAAGTGATCCAATAATTAGAAGAATAGAAATAAACTAATCCAAGACTGTTTTGTGACTAAATTGTACACATCATTCATTTTAGTTTTTTAAGATCCATATGTGGGGCAAAGCAACAGTAAGAAAAACTTGCTTCCAGCAATTGCACGCCTCTATCTGACTAGACTTGGGGGCTATGAATATGCAGCGTTGGCTTTTTTCTCTCTGAATAGTGGTCTCCCCAAGAGGAAAGACAACATGCAAAGAAGACCTGCCTTTGTGAACAGGTCCATTGGTGTGAAGCAACCACAAGTGCAGATGATTAATCACTGGCATGAAATGCGGTCTTCACTGGTGTCACCATGTGGTGAGAATGTTAGCAATATTATAAATGTTATCATTTCCTCCAACCTTTCCCTTTTGGCACATCATAAATATGTCACTTTTCAAGTGTTTACTGTGGTGCTCCTAAAGCAACTATGCACAGATCTGCACCTGATATGTCTGAAATCACAGATAGACTTGTCACAGACTGATACCACCAGAGACTTGGAAATATGAACGTAGGGGTTTGTAATGCTTGTAATGCTTAGGGGCTTGTAATGCTGTCCTCAGATTACAAAGGGAGCTTCCAACTCCAACGATTTTCTCGGGCTCAGATTTTAATCTTAGTTGAGAAGAATTCAATTCATTTCCCTCCTCCCACTCAACCCATGTAGGCGTCTTCAAGCCCACCCCTTCTCTCTTAGTTGCCTCTGCTGCTCCAGCTGGGACTGCAAAGTAGGAATAATGGATGTCTCTCTCCTACTCCAGCAGCTTCTGAAGCACTACTAATGTCCACATTAAAGGTAAGTGTGCCGTCGAGTCGGTTTCGACTCCTGGCGACCACAGAGCCTTATGGTTGCCTTTGGTAGAATACGGGAGGGGTTTACCATTGCCTCCTCCTGCGCAGTATGAGATGGTGCCTTTCAGCATCTTCCTATATCGCTGCTGCCTGATATAGGTGTTTCCCATAACATACCAGTGGGGATTCGAACCAGCAACCTCTGGCTTGATAATCAAGTCATTTCCCCACTGTGCCATTAGGTGGCCAATGTCCTAGCACTTGGGAATTTATATTCTCAGCTATTGGGACTCTGCCTATGGCATAACAAGGGACTTTCTGCTACCACTCCTGGCCAGAGGGTTGGGTGGTTAGTAAAGAAAGTGGCTGGGGATTGGTGGCTAGAAGCAAAAAGAAAGGATTCTTTTATAGCTGCTTCCTTCATAGACACAAGGAAATCTTACGTGGATTTAACTAATGGTTTATTCAGCAACAACTCCATTTTCTTCTTCTCCTTTGCTTCTCCTTTTTTTTCTGACTCCCCCCACCCCACACACAGACTCTCACTCTACAGGATCCCCCTTGGGACAAATGTCCAAACAAACAGCAAAAGACTACTGGATAGGATGCAGCAGATTATTGTGGGGGAAATGGAGGGGACGGACTTGTTGGATCATGTGTTGGAAGTGCAAACCATGCTCCTTTGAAACCTTGATTATCTCCTGCTTACTGAGCAAAGAGGTACCTTTTAAAAATGGTGATTCTCTTTATTTAGCAGGGGGGTGAACAATTGGCCCTATCTATCCCCAGCACAGTAGCTGTCCAGTGGCAGGTGCTGGTGTCTGTCATGCTTATTTTTTAGACTGTGAGCCCTTTGGGGGCAGGGAGCCATTTTATTTATTTGTATCACTGTAAGCTGCATTGGGAACTTTTTTTGAAAAGCAGTATATAAATATTCGTCATATTCAGATTTGGACACGATATGATAGAGTCATGGAAGCTATTCCCACAATCAGGCAAAATCGGGCTAGGGGAGCCTAGCCCTGATTTCGCCTGATCGTGGGAGCCACCGGGCTCACAGGTGAGCCTGGTGGCTTCCTGGCAGTTAACCCATCAAACTAGAACTACCCTTAAACCGGGTTTGCGGAGTGAGTGCTCCACAAACCCGGTTTTTTGGCTCGTGAGTTGCCGCAGTGCGGCTCCGTGCTGCAGCTACTCATGAGCAGACCCCCGGCCAGGAGGCTTAAAAGCAGCCTCCCGACTCGGGGGTCTCTCCAGTATGCCCAGTGCACTTGCGCAGGGCACACTGGAGCTTATGGGTGCCGCGTGGCCCCCGATCCTCCCAGCCCCCACCGGCTTCTTCACGGAGCCGGTAGTGATGTGGACAGCCAATCTAGCCGCCCAGGGATGCCGCCCTGCTTGTGTGTGGGGAGAGCGGGCTAAGCCTGCTCTCCCCGCTCACCCTCCCCAGGCGGGTCTCTTGGATTGCGAGACCCACCTCATGATTACTTTTGAGAGGGAAGTAGCTGTGTCTAGTTTGAGGTAATCTGATAAGAACATGGGCTAGTTTGACCATCACTGTATAAAATGTCCCTTACATTATTCAATAAAAAGTGAGATGAGCTTGGGACTAATTCAGCAAATTTTGGCAGTTTTATTTAGGGATACAACCATGTGAGTTACAAAACAATCATGAGTAGAAATCAGCTGTGTAGACCAGGAAATGAGCAACACTTGGCATAACAGACTATGGTGGACAAGTGGAAGAAGTGAAACACCACACACCATCCCTCTAATGATACTGTCCACTCTTCCAGGTGTGGCAAGAAGGAAGGACTCCAAGGGCAAGAAGTTGGAACCTGGGGCAGAAGGTGAAGGAGCCTTTGAAAGCGTGCGATAGGTTTCGTTTACTAGTTCATCATTTGTCACAAGTTGAATATACTATTGCTGGTATGCCATGCCAGAGATTTCTTTATAGCAAAGTTTGGTAAAATATTCCAGTTATTTAATCTTCACACCGAGATTATTCCAGAAAGATGGAATGGATGTTTATAAGAACCGCCTTGCTTGATCAGGCCAATCCAGTCTGGTTCAATTGTACAGCATGCACTTTGCATGCAGGAGTCCACAGGTTCAGTCCCTGGTATGCCCAGGCAGTGCTGTGAAAACCTTTATCTGAAAGGTTAGTACTGTTAGTTACTCTATAGGTACTGCTAGCAGGGACAGAACCACCACTGGGTGAATGGGTTCTGGGCTGCCGCCAATCAGTGGCCTTTGCGGCCCCAGACATGTCCCCCACGTCTGATGTCAGATGCGGGGGCATGGTTTGGGAGCAAAATCAGTCAGCGCTGCATTTGCAAAGGCAGGGAAGGCTGCTCCTGGCCATGCTGCAAATGCAGCGTCGGCCGATTTCACTCCCAAACTGGGCCATGGGGCCCCATTCGGGAGTCACTTCAGCCAGCACTGCGTTCACGGTGTTCTCTGGCCTTTAAAGGCAGGGAGAGTTGCTCTGGCAGCGCTGGACGATTTAGCTCCTGAATGGGGCCGTGTGGCCCTGTGTGGGAGCAAAGCCACGCCCCCGCATCATACATCAGACACAGGGGGTGAGGCTGGGGGCGGCGGCTGCAGAACCCGGGCCGCCACTTGGCTTCCTCCGCGCCTGACTGCTAGTTATGGTAGACAATGCTGAGAGCGACTCTGCTCTAAAGCATGACATGAATGAAAGTAAAACGTGATCTCCACATGTTATTCCTCTTCCACAAATAAGAACTGCTATAGAAACGGGCGGTTCTATCAAAATGCAAACATTTCCACTCGTTCCTAGACCAGTGTTTGTGGAATAGTAATGGTAACTACTTTTGTTCTCCAACACTTGTTGGAACCAACTTAATCAGTGGTGGAAGGAGGACATAGGCAGCCCGTGTTTGGGCTGCCCACTCCCCAACACAGTGAACCCCCCCCCAACATGGCATCACTTCTCCCCCCCCATATGGTGGTGGTGACCTCCCTGACTGAGCAGCCCGGGTATGTTGCCCTGCCCCCACTGCTCAGCTGGCCGCTGTGCATGCGCAGTGGCCAGCTGAGCGGCAGGAGCAGGGCAGCCTAGCCCAGGCTGCTTGGTTGCGGGGAGGCTGCCACCACACAGGGGGCGCCACTGGGTGCCCGCAGCAGGGAAAGAGGGGGAACCATGTTGGGGGGATGCTGCCAGGTGCTTGTTGCAGCAGCAGCCCCAGAAAGAACTGGAGGTGGTCGCAGCAGCAGCTGCACACATGTTCTTTGAACCAGTGTGCAGAGTTACAGCTCCACTCCTGAACTTCATGCCCAGCAGTGATCAGCTAGCTGCCCTTGGGAAAGTTACAGCTTCAAGAAGGACAAGGGAACAAAAATCCCTTATTTCTCACAGTATCTGGTAATTGGAGGTGTACGGCCTTTAAACATGAAGGCTCTATTTTAAGCTAACTTGGCTAATAATAAATCATAGAGCTATGATTAAAAAAACTTAAATAGGGCAGTGTGGTTTTGGGGGGGGGGCATTCAGGGTCAGTCTATATATCAACCTACCTTGACCCCCTTTTGCCCAAAGTGAAGCACTGCCTGGAGTGCAGGGCTGAAGGTGGGTCAAAGTGAAGTGAAGCACTGGGGCGGTCTGTTTGCGATTGCCACTCAATTGCAACTCAAAACTGGGCCTTTTATAGGGTTGCTCCAGGACTTTGGAGTGTGCTTCTTAATGAAATTAGAGCCTCCCCTTTCCTGGATGTTTTAAAGAAGGACCTGAAGACATACATGTTTAGTCAAGCTTAGGGATGTACACAAAACCAGCTGGCCCGGTTTGGTTCGAGGTCACCTGCCAGTTTGGTTCAGGGGGGACCAGAAATAAGTTCAATTTTTTTTTGACCTTATACTCCCCTTGGGGGAGTTCCTGGAGGTGGCAACTTCTCCCCTGGAAGTTGCCTATGGGGTGGTATTAAAATGTATTAAACAGACAGACAGATGATCCAGACCCACGTTTCAGCCTTCTCCCATCCCTCCTTCCTCAGCACTTACAATTACTTAGCACTTGTGGCAGGGCCAGGAGAAAAGACTCTGTCCTTCCCCTTCACTGAAGGACCAAGCAGCCACCCTCCATGGCTTGCCTTTAAAAGAATGAGATTTTCTTTCCCCCATGCAGTCCTGTTGCTGACCACACAAGTGGCACCCATGCTTGCACAGACATCATGTGCATGCATGCGCAGGGCTTTTGGGGACATGCGCTGCCCTAGCAGAATGCTGGAAGGGGCAGCAGAGAGAAGGTAAGCACGTGCTCTCTGTTTTCTTACAGTTCCCTTTCTCATTTCCCTCAAAGTGCTTGAACCATGCTTCGAACCATGGTTTGGGCATGTCCCTAATTGTAGGCCAAAAAAGCTTATACTACAATAAATCTGTTCATCTTTAAGACATTACAGACCCTTCTGTAATTTTTCCTGGTACAGACTAGCACAGGTACCCCTCTGGAAATGATTTCCCTCCCCCTTTGAAATCTATGAATCCCTTCCATGAAAACTTGATTTCAGTTCACAGCGTCAGATAAACTGCAACTCAGGCAGAAAAACAGCATTTCTTAATACTAGTTACTAATTAGATTAATGGTTTTGGAAGAAGTATTCAATAGTATGGATACTACAATGGCAATTATGCACATAGTCTTGAGGTCATATCAATCAGTTCACTATATTATATTTTGGGAAATCCTTAGCCTGAATGTATGTATATAAAATGCCTACTATCATAGGTGGGGTGCGGGGGGGGGGGGCGGAATACCACTCAGAAGCATAGAAGAATACAATGTATGAATGCAAACAGACTTCAGATTAATCTCACACTACAGCCTGGCAGCAGTGTTCCAGTGCCAAGGTCACAATTTTGAAATCAGACAGTACTGTAGTTAATAATATATTTATAGGATTCTGTACTTTAACAAAAGTCTCAGGACATCAAATCCTTTAAGAAAGCTAGTAGTAGCTGAAGGACAGGGTTCACAGGCACCTCAGATCCCTTCTAATACAAATATGACATTCTCTGTCGATTATTTTTCCCTTTTCTAGCATTCCTAGGACCACACATGAAGCATTCTATGCCTGTCAGCTCAACATATCCAATATAACAGTTCAATCTACCCAAGGAAGAAGTCTACTCTGTATTTTGTAACACCCCAAATTGTTTGCATACAGTTGAATAGCATCATCATTATTATTATTATTTAAAAATGAGCAACCTGATGCATAAACTATTTTGTTTGTCAGCTATGGTAACTGTTTACCAACTACTGTATACTAGCTATGATTAAAAGTAGCCAAACACATTAAGATTGTTCACACGGCCAAAGTAGGGTGGGCTGGGGAGAAGGCAGGATCCTACCTACCTTCCCCCAGACGATTGGGGCCTCTTCACGGCTCTGTCGCTGGTGCGCATGCACAGCCAGTGCAGCAGCAAACACCTGAAGTGGGATCAGGAGGAGGAAGTCCTCCAGTATCCCACAATGCACTGAGTGAGCAGTGAAGAGGCATCCTGCAGCAGTGCAGCAGCATTCCTCTCTCTGGCCTCTATCAGCCTCCACTGGACTCTATGGTCACTATTTCCAGCAGCTGTTTTAAGGGCCACAGTGCTCTAGACAAGCACAAAGTGAGGTAGGACAAGCTCTGTTTTCCCCCATCTCAATTTGCACCTGGGTAGTGGATCTGGGCTACCTGGGTCTGGAATATCTGGGTCAGGAGGCCTCCCAGTGGTCCAGATGGCACACACTGCTTGGGTAAACTCTATCCTACCGAAGCAGCTTGTGTTGTGAGAATGGGCTCACTGAGAGCTAAGGTAGAGAAACTGGTCTACATCCTGACTAGTGCTTATCTAGTCTAATGCTGTTGAGTTAGCTTAAGGACACAGCACAAGGACTTTGTGCAAAGAAAGGAACACCTATTGTAGATTATTTCTTGAGCTAGCAGATGTTGACATGCTGCACAATGCATTGCAGAACAGGTTACACCACACACAGAGCCATGATTTTGCACAACAGTTTGCACAATGCCTTGCATACTGTGTGGCAGAATCTTGTATGCATCCTGAAGTTATGCAAAGATTGCTGAGCACTGCAAATTCATGCACCACCACCACTTTTTAAGTATGTGCCACTTTTCTCATAGTCTAGTGCAACACTAGTCTGGATGTCAGCCACTGTACCCAAGACAAGAAGAGCTACCTTAGTGGGATTTTTTCTGTACTTTTAAAAATTGAAAGATAGACCACTATGCCATGTCTCTGAATTTCAAAATGGAACTGTCATGTGGCATGCAGGACCACTGTTGGAGAAAAACAAATCCAGTACTCCCCTGGATGCATGGAACTAAGCCTTGTTTTCATAATATATCCAGGGCTCATATATGCATGTAGAGGGAGAACCTAGGCACATTCAGTAGAATGTCTACATGAAGCTTCTGAAAGTATAAAGACATTCAGCTAAACACATAAATATTTGGTGTGTTCCCTCTGTCATCCTGCTGCTAACTAGTCAGTAACAAATCTAAAGAATGAACATTATTCATCGGTGAAAGGGAGCCAAATGGCTCCTGGGCTGTATCAAGGCATGCTGAACCAGCAAACTTGGATTAAAGTATGGGCAGGTTCTCACAATCAGAAGTAAGTCAACAGAGCAGCCAGCTAATATTCAGCAGCTGTTGCACTCCCAAAAATTGATTGTCTGCCATGTGAGAATCCTGGATGGAGGACTGGGAAGTGATTGTATGCAAGAAGCAATTGTAATTGGCCAGTGTGGGCAGACAACCCCTGCCATCCTAGATAAGATCTAAGATTACTGATGTCAGCTGCCTGTGCAGCCCTACCTATGACTGACCTGTCACACACAATCACTTCCCAGTCCTCCAACCAGGATGTTTGCATGGCAGATGATCAAGTTTTGGGATCTGAGCTAGCTGCTCTGCTGACTGACTTCTGACCTTGAGAACCCATCCTTTAAAATAATAAACTTATTTTGGATCACAAGATGTATAGATCACAATTCACCAAAGGTTAGAAAATGGGAGAAAATGGTTATGCTTCCATTAAATGCTTCATCAAGTGAAAGATGCATTGTGTCAAATTTGCTAAAGACCACCAGAAGTCCCAAGCTCCTCTCTTACAGTATTTACTGCTTGCTTATAATTGTACTAATAAGCAACAGCATCTAAGGCTTCTGCTGTTTTCTAATTGCTAATTTGCAGCCAGAGTTGAGTTTGAACAGCAGCAATATATTAAGCAATGGCACTTTAAATGTACAGTTTTGAAGGATTAGCAGTGAATTATGACACAGCTTGCACATTAAACACCAGGTTGTACAGCAAATGTTACAGACAATCTGCAACCTGAAATATTAATATCTTAATGCTTTGGAGAATACATTAATTACAGTCACTTGAAGAATGCAATAATTAGGCTGCTTTACACTAACCACAGAGGTCAGTTTATACAAGAGATCATTCACCTGCTACAAAGCTTCGGAAATACATTATCGTATCATCACACAATGTTCCCTCTTCAAAGTGCATTGTTGTTAATGGAAAGCAATAGAGACTATAGTCCTGTGACCAAATAATGTTCTGTTGCTGAGCAGTTAGGATCACCTGGCATAGCATTTTATAAGGAGATAAATATGATGATCTGAATGCAAATTCCGATGCCTTGTGGCTATAGAGTGAATCCTGTATGCCCAAGGGCCACTATGCTAACAGCATTACTGGAAGGCATCCAGAGATGGATAGAATGTTGCTTAGCAAGCTCTAAGGTGCCTCCCCACATCCTATTAAAAGGCTGGTTATGCATCCAAACAGCAGAAGGAGATCAAGTTAACCAATCAGCTATACTGACATGCTTGTTAATGGCCAGTGACAAACAAGGAAATATAACAGAACCAGGGCCAAGTTGCTTTGCAATTCCAAAGACAGAGGGAAAGGATGAGTCAATGATTTATAATGGGAAAAAAACAAATTAATGAAGAAAGTAGACATATTGGTTTTCAAGCTCCTGAAACTGTAGGGCTGCAACATTCTATGGACTTCAAAAACCTTTGTATGGACATCTATTCCAACTTTTATGCTGTTCCCTACTTAAAGATTGCCTCTGGTTGCAGAGATTGATATACTGTAGCATTGCCAATTTCAAGCATGAACTCATTTTGGAAATAAAACAGATGTAGTATTTTAAATTCACCACTTAAAAAAAAAAGAATAAATCATTCCTATCTCTACATTTGCTTATCTAACCTTTGGAATGTATCATTGTCTCAAGTGCTCCCTCCACTGAGAGTTGCTTCACACATTACAAAATTTGTGAGCTGTATACACAATGCATAAGCTGTAACATGAGGATGGGGCAAAGGTATTCCATGTATGTTTATTCTGTAAGTATGGACATTTGGAACCAGAGTTGGCTATAGAATTGAACTGCCTACACATACAATGCAACATTACAATGGAACACAGTACAGTTCTTACTTCTGCTGCTTTGTGTTTTGTACATTATTATTTTATATAACTTTTAAATAGATAAAAAGTTTCATAAAAGTTTTTTAACTTTTAAATAGATATATTATTTTATTTTTATACTTAATATCTTTAATTGTGCATTGTTTTAATTATACTGTAAACTACATGAGATTATTTTAATGAAAAGCATTATAGAAATTGAACAATAAATATGAACTGTTGCTGTCCTAAACTGTCCCACAGAGAAGAGTCCATGAAGTCTGGATGGTAGCAAGGCCAGTTGGCCAGGTTGAAGCACCACTGACAGCTCTGTGGTTGAAGGACCATGGACAGCAATCAGAGGTACTGTTGAGCTCTTAAAAACCTCTGAGCTCAGGCTACCCTTCCTGCACCTCACCTCCTGAGGGTCACTTTAAAGGGCAGACAGGTACATTTCACTCAAGTGAGTGCTTTAAGGGCAATTAAAATTTGACCATTTAAAAAATTTTCTGCTGGTCCTGCCATGTCTTTTTTGGTGACTGGTTTGCATAAAACATTGGGGATGTAGATGTGCCCCCAGATAAGATCCCTGAATATTTTCAGAAAAAAATAGATGCAGTGTAGAAATGCTCATTTCTAAGAAAGGCATATTGCTTGGGTTAAAATACCCCCACCCCGCAAAAATAATACAGCCACATCAGCAGTCACTTTTAGCTATGGCCTCGCTTTACAATTGTTCAGTACTATAGTGCTTGACCCATTCTTTCAAAGGAGTGCAGGACAGCAGTGTCAAACATGTTAAAGGCTGCCATAAAAAATAAAATAAAATAAAATAAACCCACAGATGCTGAGTACAGCTTTTAAGAGAAGACCAAAATTCAATGGCCACAACTGAACACAGAGTTACGAGCACTTAAGCCCATTGACTTCAATGAATTTAACTGTGTGAACTCTGCATTGGACTGTGGCTGGTAAGTTTAGATGCAACATATTTAGTTGGATGGCTGACATGCCCTACAGCCTTATGGGTACAGAGCAAGAGTTACACAGTCCTTATGGACATATTCTTTGACCCAAAAAGGGCTTTGGCAGGGAGCAGAAAGAAGCAAAAATCACTTTTTTCCTCCCCATCCCTGCATGCTGCATTGTGAAGCAAAACCTCACACACAGTTACTTTACTGCTTCCTTGTAAGGTCAGAACGCTTGCTCATAAGGTTTGGGGGCATGCCAGCCAGCAAGTTTACTCTCCACTGAATATCAGGAAGCACGCTCTAGCAGTAATTTTTGTTAATCAGGACTGAATGCAAGGTAGGTAACCCAGTAAATTTCCCAAGGGTGCCATGGGGGCACCGGGCATTTCTGCTGCTCTTAAAAATTAAAATCCTTCAATAAGACTAGAGGATAGGGATGTCCACAAACTAGTTTGTGCACTTCCTGGAGGCAGGGTTTTTTTTTTTTTTACCTTTGGGGGATGGGGAGGGTGCCTCCCTGTAGCCCTGGTCAGCATTGTACCGGAAATGGCCAACATGCATGCACTGACCAGGGCTGCAAGGAGGTATGCTGCAGCCCCTGCACCAATGCTTTTGGGGAGAGCACAGGTAGGGGGGAAAGCAGTGGGGCAGGGATGGGCACCCTCTCTGCCTCTTAAAGGTAACCCCCGCCTCCCAACCAGCTTGAACACCAGCATTCTGAACCAGTTCAGTGCTCCAGAAAAGGAGCGCCGAACCAGTTTGTGCACATCTCTACTAGAGAACGAACATTTTTTATAAGGCACAGATTATTGATTGTCTTACTGGAAGAGCATTCCCTGATACGACAGAGATAAAGACAATAGCTTCCTTCTCCAAACCTGTTTGGGTAATCACACCCTGGTACAGAGAATGGATTGGAGAAATTCAGACCTCTGCTCTTTGTGCCAACCCCTCACTGCTGCAGGCAAAAAAGCTACCTTATTATGGCCAGTCTATTAGAAAACAAAACAATTATTACTTGGCCTCCATTAGGATGACCAGCATAGCCCATTGACCATGCCATGGAATGGGAAGAAGGGAATTACAGAAACACACTGAATGAAAACTCTTGATGGGGAGGTTTGCAAAATGGCTCGCCAAGCCCCACTTCCGCCAAGTGACTCCACCAAAGGCCTTGTGCCTTTCAAGAGGCTGGAGGGAGACAAGCCCACCACCCCCACATGAAGCAATGAGAAAATGGCAATATTCCCACATGCACACCATTTGTTCTAGAGGCAGCCCTGGGTTTTATTCAGGAAGTGGTTGAGTTTTAAGGATAAAAATCCACATCAAGAATAGAACACCAATAGAGATCATTTAGACCTGCCTTTTATGGATGAGGTTACACTCCCCCTGAAATATCAGATACATAGCTTGGGATTGCTCCTGGATCCAATGCTCTCTCTGGTTTCTCAGGTTGAGAAAGTGGCCAGGAGTGCTTTTTGTCAGCTTCAGTTGATACATCAGCTATGTGCATTTCTGGAGGTAAATGACCTTAAAACAGTGGTATATCCACTGGTAACCTCCAGGCTTGACTACTGTAATGCATTCTACCTAGGGCTGCCTTTGTATGAAGTCTGGAAACTACCATTGGTACAGAATGCAGTAGCCAGATTGGTCTCTGGGACAACATGAAGGGACCACATAACACTGAATTTAAAAGAACTGCACTGGCTGCCGATATGTTTCCAGGCAAAATACAAAGCGTTGGTTATCACCTATAAAGCTCTTAATGGCTTGGGCCCAGGGTTTTTAAGAGAGTGTCTTCTTTGTCATGAATGCTGCCACCTGTTATTATCTTCTGGAGAGGTCCAGATACAGTTGTCACTGGCTCATCTGGTGGCAACCTGGGACTGGGCTTTCTCCATGCTCTGTGAGCATGTGTGCATGCTAAGAGAGGCCCAAAATGGTCTCCAGACCAACCCAAATGGTTAATTGGAAGAGATGCTGGGGGAGGGGGAGGCATCCCCATTGCTGCTTCTACCACAATCTCCGCTGCTGTGGCCGCCTCCATTGCAATTTTAAAAGGCAAAATGTGCCACCGCCTCCTCTGCAATCTCCACTGGTTGCAGCCACTTCTGCTGCCATCTGTGGCACTTTAAAAAGGTAAAATGTGCCACCTTCACCTCAATCCCTGCTGCTGCAGCCACCTCTTTTGCCATCTGTGGTGATTATATAAGGTAAAATGGCAGGAGGGCAACACAAAATTTTCACCCGATTTTGGTCCATTTTCTGGCCAATTTCTTTTAAAAACAAAAATGTCTTGTTTTAAAACAAAATTTTTGCACCCCCAGGAACCTAACCCTCGTGTTCCATAGCCACAATTACCCAGTATTCATGGTTTTGGTATCTGCAGCACTAGCCAGGAACGGAACCCCTGCAAATACCAAGGTTTTCCTGTATAGAGGTTGCTTTAGATATATCATGATGAGTATTGACTCAGATTTCAGAAATGCTTTATAATGCATGTTTTATCCTACATTCTGCACTATTAAACTGCATGGTAGTTTTCAGTGTGTTCAGTGGGAATATCTTTTTTGCTGGTATTTGTAGTAATGTTGACATCTGTTGCCATTTACCAATAAAAATCCAATCACCTAAGCCTATCAGGGTTACATCTTTTCTTTAATAAAGGACAGTGTGACAACTGATCAATAGGACAATTGAGTATCTGCCCATCACTATGAGTAAAGGCTTTATAATTTGGCCCTAGGCACCTGTTCTATATTAAATTAAAAAAAAAAATACAGAATTCTCCTCTAATTGCGCCATGTGGGTCAAGCATCCAATTAAGTCCTTATTGTGGCTTCACAAAAAGCTTTGCAACACCATGGAAAGTTGAGAAACACTGCTACTTTAAAACTATAAAGCTACTTGTATTATTGGAAACCTGGCATTATCAATTTCATTTTCTTCAGCCATTACTTTTTCTTTTAAAGTTAAAAGTTATTTGATAAGGATAAGTATTCAGAATTAAAACTGAATACAAGTGAATTCCAAACACTTGAACATCTGGAGTGGTCTGCTTACAATAACAGCTTAGGGACGTTGGACTGACACCCAATTTAGGTGCTTCTTGCCTTTCCTGAAGCAACATGTCTAACCTCCTTTTGTTAGATAAAGCTCTTCATTCTGAATATGGATCAAATGCTGCTATAATCACCTTCGGTAATTAGGCTGGAGTTCAGTGATAGAGAACAGGTCTTGATGTCGAACCTCCAGGTTCAATCCCTAGCATCCCTAGGTAGAGCAGGGAAAGACCCAGTCTAAAATCCTGGAGACTTATTGCAAGTCAGTGTAGACATTTGTGAGCTGGATGTACCAGTGGTCTGACTCTGAATAAGGCAACTTCCTATGTTCCTATGTCACAACCTTTTGGGTCATTTTGAACAATGCTTCCATACCTAGGTGCTTCTGTTGGTGCATTTCCTTCTTATTATACTTCTCTAAAAGAAACATAAAAAAAGACATTTGGCTAAACTTAACAGGAGCCCTTCATGTGATGAGTGTCTGCTGACTTGTGCTCATATATCTGTGCATGGATGTACAGCTGTACAACACACTTTTTAAAGGACAATAATGTACAGACGATATTGAATTCTATATTTGACAAAATTCATGACAGAATTTATTTTATTTATTGATCTTATTTCTATACCGCCCTTCCAAAAATGGCTCAGGGCAGTTTACACAGAGAAATAATACATAAATAGGATGGATCCCTGTCCCCAAAGGGCTCACAATCTAAAATGAAACAAAAGATAGATACCAGCAACAGTCACTAGAGGTACTGTGCTGGGGGTGGATAGAGCCAGTTACTCTCCCCCTGCTAAATAAAGAGAATCACCATGTTAAAAGGTCCCTCTTTGCCAAGTTAGCAGGGGCAGAATGCATCTCTCAGAGGAACAGATTTCAGGAGATGTAGAGATCTCTATATTTTCTATGCATTGCTCCCACAGCACTGAAGATATGAGACAGCAAATTGAAAGGAAAGGGGCCTTAATTTCAGTCAAAGAGATATCACCCTCACAATTCCCTAAGCTGCCAAGCCTCTACAGCATGGGTAGGCAACGGGGCAGAGCCACTATTGGGCAAATGGGTTCAAAGAACCCGGGTCGCCGCCCCGGGGGCCACACCTTGCAACCCCAGGCACTCCCCCCACTGCCCGAGACCTCAATGAAGTGACCCTGCCCGAGACCTCAATGAAGACATTTGACAAACAGACCAGAGAGGACGCTGAGGAACTTCCAGCGGCCTTGATAGAGACCTTGACTCGGACGCCGGATGGACAGGCTCCTGACAAGCCCCGTCTGGGAGGGAGACCATGCCCCCGCATCTGACATCAGACATGGGGGCATGGTTAGACACCCCCCTGTGTCTGATGTCAGATGGGTGGGGCCAGGGGGCCGTGGCAGTGGCCGAACATGGACTGCCACCAGCCTCCCTCTGTGCCTAGTAGTCAACCTTTTCTCCAGCTGTTGCTGAACTTAAATTCCCATAATCCCCAAAAACCATAAATTGGGGTTAGGGATGATGGGAGTTGTAGTTCAGCTGGAGAGCCAAGGTTGCCTACCCCTGCTCTAGGACTGCAAATCTTTGATATGTCAAACATGATGGATCAGTGAGCTCGTGAGGCCCAACTGTTTTTATACAGAGAATGATAATGGAAATATTAGTTTGCCTGTATAACATTACTTCCAAAATCCACACATATTTTCTAAAGATAAAATCTTTTAGGCTTACTTTAAAACAGAACAATTAGTTGTAGTACTATAAATGGAAATTAGTTTCTTCCTTTATCTTCACTTTTCTTTTCTTTTTAACTATACCAATTTCTTGAGCTATTTCCTATGCTGTGGGCAGACAGGTTTTATCACTTTCAAATGAATGATGAAGTATATTAGTATTGTCCTTTGGCATCAGATTTTTATTTTACTTTAGTTTCTTTGGATTGGATTTTCATTTTTGAATTTTAAAATCTCTCACTAAAAACAGTTAAAATTCTCATACGTGTCCAGTCTTCTAGAGAAATATGAAACTCTGGGAGCAATTGTTTCTGTAAATCCACATCTTTATCAAAAACAGGCTCCTCTAAAGCTATTTCAGATCTTATTTGGAGTTACCTTATCATTTTGCTAGCTTTTCTTGGATGGAAAGGTTAGGTTATCATTAGCATAGTTCTGAAACTGTTCAAATAATTATTTCGTGCTTAGCTGAAGCAATGAATATGCAGCAGTCAATTACGATAATCTTTATTTATCCACAGTCTCAAGAGAAGTGTGATGTGACCAGGGTTAGTCTGAATGACAAGTCAATAAGGAATGAACTTGATGCCTTTGTAGCCTGATCCACAACCTAGTTAAGCCAAAGTACTTGGATTTAAGTTTAGTCCCATTAAAGCCAGTCAAATGAAATCATCTTCTTTGCAATTGATTGTGAAAGGGGCTGCCACTTTTGCAGCATTTCAAAAAAAATGCATAAGTATTGGGTTTATTTGGGCTATACATCATACTCGACTGATGATCAAATCCGAGGCAATGCAAGCCCAATCAGGACATTTTTTATCAGAAACTATCCTGACAAAAAGTATCTCTGCTATTGGTTTATGATAATCAGCAAGCTGACCATTGGCATCGGAATGATGCATCAGGGTGGAGTGGAGAGCTCCAAGGCAATGTAAAGCTTACCTTCTGTAAGAAACCCAATCTAAGAAATGATTTTGATGAAAAATGTCTCTGATATTTGTGGATGATTCGATACAATACCAAATGTGGTTGCCCAGGATCCAGCCAAATTCTTCGGAGAAGTGGCTCTTCATTAAATGGTAAGCCCCCCTCCCATCCAATAATATCTGATACAATACCAATATGATTCAGTATTGTATCGAATACCAAATGCCAATGGACAGCTTGCTGATTATCAGATACCAATTATCTATCCCGCGTATTGTGTGCATGATGCAAGAACAGCCTAGATCATTATTGGGATCAGGCCAATTCAGCCTGTGCACAGCAACAGTATTGAGAATACTGCATGCAACCAGCTTCAGACATTGTCATATTCAGACATTGTCATCTAAGAATCCTAAATGGACTTTTAACAAACTCATCCTCCTATATCTATATATTTTAATCCTCATCCAAGTTATTGCACTTATGCTGGTTATTAAAATGTAACCAAGTATTGTTCTGTTGTCAGCCACAACAAAGATTTGTGACTCTTTTAAAAATTCTTGGCTTTATTATGGAAGCTATAAAAAGCCTAATAGGAAAGCAATAACCGGAATACATCTTGTACAGGACACATTGCTATTTCCTAGTATAATTCACTTTACAACGTAACATTAGAAAAATGATAAAACATTGAAACTTCTGTAATAGTCTCAGAGTTTTCTTGCTAGCTATAACCAGCCATTTGAAACCAATAAGTCTGATGATGCTGTGGGATCTTTGATATTCAGTATATTCCATTTTTACAAACATGTAACTTTTATCAGTCATTATTCAGATGTCCTCCATAGCAATAGCTGGTCCAACATGGGTGATTGATTGATTGATTGATTGAACATATTTTTATACCACTCAAAACACAGGTTCTCTGGGTGGTTAGTGATGTTAGTATATCATGAATTTTTGCAAATTCGGTCCAAATTTGGACTGAACTGCAGGTCCATAAATGGGTTCAGTTGAACCGATCGGCTGGGCCATCTGGTTCAGCCAAAGTGGTTTTGTGGTTTGAGGGCTGGTGAGGGCAGTACTGGGGGCCAGGGGGATACTGAGAGAGGCACCTTCAAGAGTAAATTAGATGTTATTTACCATCTTCCAGAAGTGGCAGTGGCACTCCCACCAGCAGCCCACACAGCAGCAGCTCAGCTTTGGCACTCACTTGGCCTCCATGCATGTGCAGAGGCCAGGAGCGTGCCAAAGGTGCACACCTGCCATGTTGGCTGCTGGGGAGAACGCCACTGCTCCAGGCAGCTTCCAGGTAACCATAGCCAGAGCAGTGGTGCTCCCTCCAGCAACCCACATGGCCACAGCACAGACTGTTGCAGGGAGCACCTCCACCGCTCCTGGAAGCCAGTAAGAACTGTCTAATTGGTGCTGTCCTCAATGGCCATCGAACACCAAGCCAATTTGCTTTGAACCAGGTTTGGTCCAGTACAATCATGGACTGGCCTCCTTTCCTGAATAGCGGTCTGGTTCAGAATCGAACCGCTCAAACCACCCCAGTTGGTGGCAGACTGGTTCGAATCGAACCAGTTCTTGCAAACCCCTATGTAGAATAATGATGGATGACAGCTATATTGTAAGCAAACTATAGTTTGCTTACTGTGTCCCATAAATGTAGAACAGACATTTAAAATACTTCCCTGTTTCCCTTCACTGAGTCGACTCAATACAGAGATAATGTCATGGGTAGTATATCCCTGGAATGATGAAGTCCAGTAAACTAGAAGACATAGCCCTGGTCTGACTTGAGAATCATTATTATACAGTGAAACTCATAGATAATGGTATTCTTTTCATTATGGGTCTGAGTCTATAGGAAGAAATATGGAATTTTTAGCTGCATGGTATCCATACTGGAAGTGTCCAGCCTCCAGTCCATCCACTTGCAATGCTTGTTTGGGTTGTATTGGTTTGGTTTTTGTCCTGAAGATGTTTGTTTGTTTGTTTGTCTAAATAAATAAATAAATAAATAAATAAATAAATAAATAAATAAATAAATAAATAAAGTGTTTATTGCTTGTCTGTAGGCTATAATCTATGTTTGAGGGATGTGCACAAGCCAACTCAGCAGCTGCAGGTGGGGCAGGAATTGGTTCCTTTAAAAAGAAGGAATGCAGGTGCTTACAGTACCTGCTCCTACCCCACCACTCATCCAGGACTGTCGCCGGTGTGCAAAAGACAGCTCATGGCTGCTTCCTTGCTCCCAGCAACCTGCGTGTGGCATCAGCTGCTAGGAACAAGGAAGCAGCATGCCAGCGCCAGTCCTAGGTGAGCAGTGGGGTGGCGAAGGAGCAGGTCAGCACTTGTATTCCTCCTTTTTAAAGGAACCAATCCCCACCCCACTGGACTGGCTTGGGTGTGCCCACCCGAACTCTTTTGGCACTTCCATCCTGAGGCACCAAACTGGTTCAGAAAAATCCCTAATAAATGCCTTCTTAGAGCAGAATAGGCACCCGTCTTATAGAATAGATAGGTTATCCATTCTAAAAAGAGGCAGTGATCTATCATAACATAAAAAATAGTACTGCTGAGCAAGCCAGATTTAGGGCAGTGTCCAAGATTCATTTGAGGGGAAGGAGCAGTTGGAGTAGACTTCATGGTGACTTGCCTGCTTGGTGCAAAGGTTGCAGATGTCACACAGTGTCTAGATAGGCTGTTAGGCAATGACGTCCTTGGGAGGAGTTGGCTATTGTGCTGCACGTCAGCACCACTAGATACATTTTGGGGCAAGTGAAGCCTGTATAAAAAGTATTGATTTCAATTGACCCAAGATGGAACCAGATTGCTGGTGGTTAAAGTCAAAAAGGTCACAGAGCAGCTTTTAAAATGAAGCCTGGGGAACTGCCAAAAGGACCTGGTTCGGCAAGTAAAATCCCCTAAGGTGAGAAGGTGCAAGTGTTTTAGATAAACCAGAAGGGGACAGAGCACAACAGTGCAGGTAGAAGTGCATGACTGCTGGTCAAAAAGGTCAAATGACAATAAGGGAGATAGCACACGTCAATGCCAGGGAAGATATTCAGCATATAAGTGTTTACATACCAATGCCAGAAGCTTCCAAGCCTAGATGGGTGAGCTGGAGTTCTTGGCTGCTAATGAAAATATAGATACAGTTGTCCCTTGCCTACTGCAGGTTTGCCAATCATGGATTTGAGTATCCGCAATTGGAAAATTGTCACCACCTTTGCTAACAGCAACCTGAGTGTTCACGGTTTGGTGCCATTTTTTTCAAATGTTGAGACCAATTTCGGGGCTCACGGGGGTCATTCCAAGGGTCAGGGTGTCATTTTTGGGAAGTCAGGGTGTTTTGGGGGGGTGGGTGGGGGTGATTTGGGGAGGGGGTCATTTCCAGGGGTCAGGGGTCATGAACTTGGATTTAATCTGGAGTGGTGCCCAGTACCTAGTGCAAGATGTAAGAGTTGTAGAACCACTGGGGAACAGTGACCATAGTGTGATGGAATCAAGTTTATTTGTGAGTAGAACATTGCCAAGGAAGTCCAACATAGTTGCATTGGACTTCAGTAGAGGAAACCAGGTCTCCATAGCAGTTTTTAGAAAGCTTGTGAAATCCTGGCTTTTAACCCAGGCTTTTATATGATTAAGTCTACTGTTGCTGCTTAGTAATTTTGAATTGTTATATTGTGCTTGTATTTTAAATCTTTTTAGTCAGATCTATGTTTTTATATTTTTAGCTTAATATTTTAATTGTGCAATTTTAATAGTCTTTTTAAATTTTTTGGTGTGAACCACCTTGGGATTGTTTTAATGAAGGGTGGTATACAAATTCAACAATAAAAATAAATAAATAAATAAATTTTTTGTTTGCCACCCCATAACAAATTGTTCTCTGGGCAGCTCACAACAGAGGATTAAAATATACAATAAAAATGCAAAAATGAGGGGATTGGTAAAAAGGAAGCTGAAAGAGAAAATCAGGAGGGTCAAATCACTCCAAAAAGCATAGAACTTATTTAAAACCACAATAATAGAAGCTCAATTGGAATGTATACAAAGGAGGAGGAAAGGTATCACCAAGTTCAGGAGGACACTAGCATGGCTAACAAGTAGAGTCAGGGAAGCTATAATAGGGGGAAAGACTCCCTTCAGAAAATGGAAGTCCTGCCCAAATGAAGAGGACAGAAAGGAATATGAACTCTGGCAAAAGAAATGCAAGGAGACAATGAGGGATGATGATGATGATGATGATTACATTTATATCCCACTCTTCCTCCAAGGAGCCCAGAGTGGTGTACTACATACTTGAGATTCTCTTTCACAACAACCCTGTGAAGTAGGTTAGGCTGAGAGAGAAGTGACTGGCCCAGAGTCACCCAGCTAGTATCATGGCTGAATGGGGATTTGAACTCGGGGCTCCCTGGTCCTAGTCCAGCACTCCAACCACTACACCACGCTGGTTCTCTGTATGTAGAATGTTATTAATTCTAGGCTGCAGTCCCCACAAATTATTTCTGGCTGTTGAGTATAATGGAGTGGAATTGGCTGTGGGTCCAAAAGGCTCTCTCATTGGTTGCCCTCTTCTGTACCTTTTCCAGTTATAAAATGTCCTTTCTGAGGTATGCTGACCAGAATTATTATTATTATTATTATTATTATTATTATTATTACATTTATATCCCGCTCTTCCTTCAAGGACCCCAGAGCGGTGTACTACATACTTGAGATTCTCTTTCACAACAACCCTGTGAAGTAGGTTAGGCTGAGAGAGAAGTGACTGGCCCAGAGTCACCCAGCTAGTATCATGGCTGAATGGGGATTTGAACTCAGGTCTCCCCAGTCAGTCCAGCACTCTAACCACTACTACACCACACTGGCTCACCCAAGAGCAGGGGAAGGAGAGACAAGGGGATCAGGGCACGGCCCGTAACGGGGCTCAGACCATGTGTGTCTTACTGGTGCTGGATGCCAATCTGTGGGACAATATTGGCAGTGCTCCTGCATGTGTTGCCCTGAGCAGGCCCTTGCAGGGAGCAGGCAATGCCATGCTTAGGGTTATCACAAGATCTTGGCTCAGAATCTTGGCAGGGGCCAGGATCTTGTGAGAGTTGTTCCGTGTGCCAGGAAGTATTTAAAGGACAGTTGGCCAGTGATGAGGGGCCAGTATATGAGGAGGGCTGGAAGGAGCTCTGTGACTCATATCTATGAGGGGAAGCTGAAAAGTTCTCGGCCCAACCCACCTCCCAAAATCTGAGCATAATTTTGTCACTGTAGCTGGAAAGAGTGCCAATTTGCAGGATCGTAGCACTAAGTTTTGAATCCTTTTCAGATCATTGAAAGCACCATGTCAACGAAAAGTGTGGAATTTTCAAATGTTGAACTCTGGGCCGTCATGAAGTTCCTGTCCCTGCAGAAGAAAACTCCAAAGGAAACCCATGAGTGTATGATGCAAACATTGAGTGACAAGCGCCCATCATACTCAACTGTGAAGAAGTGGTGTGCCAACTTTCAGCATGGAGATCGAAGATGTGACAAGATCTGGGAGGCCGTCAACAGTGCCAACTCCTGAAATGGATGATCATGTTAATGACTTGATTTTGGCAGATCAGCGAATCTCGGCTAAAACAATTGCTGTGACACTAGAGATATCCAGGTAATGTGTTGGGTTTATAATTCATGAGCAGTTGGGTATGCAGAAGCTGTCAGCCAAGTGGGTGCCGAAATGTTTGAATGTCAATGAGAAACTATATCGAGTGGACACCTCCAAGTTGATTTTGCAGCATTTTGAGCTATCTATTGATAATTTTTTGGAACGACTTGTCACTGTTGATGAAACATGGTCACACCACTATGATCCGGAGACCAAATGACAGTACTTACAGTGGCAGCACTCGGATTCTCCATGGCCTAAGAAATTCAAGACTCAAAGGTCAGCAGGAAAGGTCATGGCCATGGTTTTTTGGAAGGTATTTTGATGACTGACTACCTTCAGAAGGGCCAAACAGTGAATGCAGAATACTACTCTAATTTGCTGTGCTGATTAAAGGAGGCGTTGAAAGAAAAACAGTGAGGGAAGCTGCGGGAAGGTGTTGTCTTTTTGAAGGACAATGCACCAGCTGACAAGGCTGGCAAGACGATGGATATTTTGAAGAATTTGGGGTTTGAGTACATAGACTATCCACCCTACTCACCAGATCTTGCTCCATCTGACCATTTCCTGTTTCCAAACCTTAAAAAGAGTTTGAAAGGGAGGAGGTTTTTGAAAGATTCAGAGGTGTTAGCTGCAGCAGAGCAGTATTTCAGTGACCAGACATCAGAATTTTTTTTTTTTAAGGTTAAAGAAACTTGAGAAACGATGTGCCAGGTGTGTTGAATTTCGGGGTGAATATGTGGAATAGCATATAAGTTTCATGGCTCTAGGTCATTCCCTTCTTGGTCGGGCCTAGAACTTTTCAGCACACCCTTTTAGCCTGGGGGGGGATGTATCCAGAGGCGTAACTAGGGAAAACGGCGCCCGGGGCAAGCACTGAAATGGCGCCCCCCCCGCGCCCCCCCAACATACTACATTATACTTAGGTTTTTCCTCACAAGTGCCCGCCGCCGCCGCCGCCGCCAAGCCAGGCGACTGACTGGCTGTCAGGCACCAGGAAAGCAATGGGGGGGGCGCGGGCGGCGTGGAAGGGACCGCTCGTGGGGGAGGGGGCGCTGACATGCTCCCTTGACTGCTGCAGCACTGCTGCACTGAGCAGGAAACATTTGTATTAACAATTTTTTTTTTTGTCATGGTGGCGCCCCCCACGTGACCAGAAAAGATGGCGCCCGGGGCACGTGCCCCCCCCGCCCCCCCTATAGTTACGCCTCTGGATGTATCTTGTATCTTTGGGGGTTGTGAATGTAACAAGCCTTCATGTGTTGAGCAATGCCCCCCTCATTTGGGAAAGACTCTAAGACCAGTCTAGACCACCAATCCCACCACTAGAGAGTGGTGTCCTTCTCAGAAGGGCTTGACAGGATGCAGCATCTGCTTAAGGTTGGACTCACAATCATATCCCTCCTCAGCAGGGGTGAAGAGCCTATTAGGTTGTCCGCCAAAGAAGGTTATTGGGTCAATGGGATTCCAAGAAGATTTAGTGTTGGCTCTGCTGGTGATCTTATTGATGCCCTGGTGGAGAACTGGAACAGCAAACTCACCATGGTAGTAGATATGATCACTTTTAAATGTCCTCTCTAACCCACTTCAATATAGGGATACAGAAAAAATATGGGAGATGGCAAGGTAGATGACAGGAGCACAAGTGGAGAAAGACTTGAATCTGACAGATTACAACATAGAACACATTTGAAGACTTATGTTCAGGCAATACATGTGGCAAAATAAGTGATTCATTTCTGCCCATATTGTATCTGCGAGCTCACATCCAGTGGAGTTGTTCAGGGTTTTGAAAGGACTAGTATGTGCTCCTCCTCTCTTGAACCAGAATTTGGAACCATCAATTACCTGCTGAAACATTTTAAATGAATTTTGTGTGTGGATAAAATCTCTTGTATTTGGGCAACTCAGACCACACAATTACTGCAGTGGCTAATGCAGAGGTATTCAGCAACTCATATTATATGCTTAGGCTGTATCACTTTCAGATTGTGACTCCTGAGAATGTGGACATGCTTCTTGGAATGGTGAGACCTACCACTTGTTCTCTTGACCCTTGTCTGACATAGCTTATACTACCTGGCGAGGGGGTTGTTGTAGAAGACCTAGTAGATATTATAAATGCTTATTTGAAGGATGGCAGAATGCCTCCCCATCTTGAGGCAATCAGACCTCTTTTGAAGAACCCTGCATTGGATCCCTCAGAGTTAAGAAACTATAGGCCTGTCTCCAACCTTCTGTGGCTGGGCAAAGTAATTGAAAGGATGGTGGACTCCCAGCTCCAGGCAGTCTTGGAGAAAATTGATTATCTAGACTCATTTCAGACTGGCTTTTGTGTGGGCTGTGGGGTAGAGACTGCCTTGGTTGGCCTGATGGATGGTCTCCAATTAGTTGACAGTGGGAATGTGACTCGGTTGGCCCTTTTGGATCTCTCGGTGGCTTTCAATTCTATCAAACATGGTATCCTTCTGGAGCATTTGAGAGAGTTGGGGTGGGAGGCAATGCCTTGTAGTGGTTCTACTTCTACCTCTCAGGCAGATTCCAGAAGGAGTCCCTTGGAATCTGTTGCTCTTTAAAATGTGAACTTTTACATGGTGTCCCCTAGGGCTCCATTCTGTCTCCAATGCTTTTTAACTTCAACATTAAAACTCTGGGAGAAATCATCAGGAAATCTGGTGTAGGGTGTTATCAGTATGGTGATAACACCCAAATCTATTTCTCCATGTCAACATAACCTCCCTAAATGCCTGCCTGGATGTAGGGATGTGCACAGAACTGGCTGGCCCGGTTCGGTTTGAGTCCAAACCAGACTTGAACCTGACCAGACCAGTTCAGTCCGGCACCCCTTTGAAACCCCCCCCCCCGGTCCAGTCTGGAGGAGTTTGCAATTTTTTTTTTAAATTACCTCTAGCCCCTTCAGGGGGCTTCCTCTAGGCCATGGGGGGGGGGGGTCAGCGAAGTTCTCCCCTCCCCCCACCAGCCTCAGTCACCACTGCTGCAGCCCCTTTGGCCGCTTAAAACCTTTTTTAAAAAAAATGCCACTGCGCATGCACAAATGACCTCTGCAAGACCCTAGGCCATGCCAGGCCTTGCAGAGGCCATTTGCACATGTGCGGCGGCAGACAAAATGGCTGCCGTGCCAACATACAGAGGCCCAATGAAAAAAGTGGCCGAACGGGCTGTAGCAGTGATAACCAAGGCTGCCAGGGGGAGGGGGAACCTTTGTGGACACACACACACCCCGCAGCCTAGAGGAAGCCCCCCAAAGAGGCCAAAGGTTTAAAAAAATGAAATTAATACATAATCTCCACGTCAATACCTGCCTTAGAATGCGCTGCAGTGCTTAAGGACATCTCTCTGCAGAAATACCTATGTATAGAGGAGTGAGGCAAGGTTGTATTTTAGTCCCATCTCTATTTAATTTCTATATTAACTCTTTAGTCTCCCACCTGAATGATCCAGCCCTTCACCCTTCTAAATTTGCGAGTAGACATGTGCCAATACTAGTCTACGCAGATGACATAGTGCTACTTTCACAAACTAAAATAGGGCTAAGGCATGCCCTAGCATCTCTGAGTTCTTACTGTGCTACGGAGGACTTAGAGATAAACTATTCCAAAACAAAGGTCTTGGTGTTTGCAAAGTGCCCAAAGAACTTTAGATGGTCTATAAATGGGCAAAGAATTGAACAGGTTAAGGTGTTCAAATATCTTGGGGTGGCTTTCCACTTGAGTTGGGGTAGTAAAGCCCATCTTAATACTGTCGCTCATAGCGCACAGCAGTCGGGAAATGCCATTAAGTCTTTTCATTTCTCAAGGGGTGCCATTTTTGTTCCAGCGGCCATTAAACTCTTTATCACTAAGGTATACCCTCAGATTCTCTATGGTGCACAGCTTGGCCCTTGTGGCAACTTTATTCCTTTGGAAGTAATTCAGACAAAGTTTCTAAGAGCTCTTCTCCAAGTTCCCTGTGCTGTTACTAATGCTGCTTTCCAAAGAGAGGCTGGGGTTACCACGTTAAAGCTGAAAATTTGGCTGTGTATAATCAAATTTTGGTTGAACCTGGTATTTTTTCCTACTGGCCTTGCCCCACTAGTATTAGCTGATAGCTTTACATCCAAATGGAAAACAGCATTAAAAAGAAAGTTGCATCATCTTGGTACATCCCAGGAAGAACTTATAGGGTGGGGATTCGATCAGGCTATTCAATTTATCAAACAACGAGCTCTAGATATAGAGCAGCAAGAGGAATCTACACGCTTGACAAGAGGGCTGTATATAGGCCCTCAAGGTTTTAATCTTAAACCTGCCGATTATTTAGAAAACATTCTAATATCTAAATTTAGGAGAGCATTGACCCTGGCCCACCTCAATGTACTTCTTACTGCGGTCTTGGAGGGAAAATACAAGTGGGTACCTTATGTGGCGTGCATTTGTCCCTGTGGTGCAGGTGAAATAGAGACCACTGCTCATGTAATCCTTTATTGTGAATTTTATTGGGATAGTTGTTCTAAGTTTATTTTACCTTTGCTAAAGAATTGTCTGGGCCACACTGATCTTTTTTACTTGGAGTATCTGCTGTCCAGTTTTAAACCTGGGATGACTGTTAATGTGGCCAAATTTTGTTTTACTGTATGTAAGCTTCGTAAAGCCTGCATTACCTAATCAAATATTTTGTAAAATGTAAAGATTAACTGGTCTATGACTGTAATAAACTGTATCTATCAAAAAAATTCACGAATTGCCCGAACCATCAAACTGTCGACCCTGGAACTGTCAAACTGAACTGGTTCGACATAGAACTGAACCCCCTTCAAACTGTTCACACATCCTTACCTGGAGGCAGTGATGGGCTGGATGAGGAATAACAAACTGAGACTGAGTTCAAATAAGATGGAGGCACTTATTGTGTGGGGTTGGAACTCAGTAGACAGTTTTGATCTGCTGGTTCAGAATGGGGTCACACTTCCCAGAAGGAACTGGTACGCAGCTTGAGATTGCTTCTGGTGCTGGTTATAACCTATAAAGCTCTAAATAGTTTAGGTCCTGGGTATTAAAAAGAACATCTTCATCATGAGCCCCATCACCAATTGAGATCATCCAGAGAAAATCGTCTGTGATTGCCACCAGCTCATCTGGTGGCTAAATAGGGACATGTCTGCTCTCTTGCTTCCCCGAGACCCGGGAATGTGCTCCGTGCTGAAATAAGAGCCTCCCCATCTCTGAAAACTTTTAAAAAGTCTTTAAAAACTTATTTTTCACCCAAGCTTTTTAACTTGATTGTTGTTTTAATTTTTTTTAATGTTTTCATGTTTGTCTTAATTTGTTTTATGTTGTAAACTGCCCATACATAGAAGTATCGGGCAATCCACAAATTTGATAAATAAATAAATAATAAATAAAATAAAAGTTCCTCACCAAAGGCTCTTGAATAAACCTAACAATCATGGGATAAGGGGATAGGTTCACTTGTGGATTGATAACTGGTTGAAGGGCAGAAAACAAAGGACAGTATTCACAATGGAGGGAAGTAAGAAGTGGGGTCCTCCAGGGATCTGTACTGGGGCCAATCTTATTCATAAATTATCTGGAAGTTGGGGTAAGCAGTGAAGTGGCCAATTTTGATGATTACTGCAAATAAACGATAAACTATTTAGGGCAGTGAAATCCAAAACAGATTGTGAGGAGCTCCGAAAAGATCTCTCCAAACTGGGGGAGTGGGTGACAAAATGACAAATGCAGTTCAGTGTAAGGAAGTATAAAGAGATGCACATTGGGCAAAAAACCCAACTTCACATATACACTGATGGGGTCTGAGCTGTCAGTGACTGACCAGGAGAGAGATCATGGTGTTGTGGTGGACTGCTCGTTGAAAGTGTCAACACAGTGTGTAGCAGTTGTCAAAAAGGCAAATTCCATTAGGGATGTGCACCAAATTGCTCTGTTGCACATCCAAGGGTGGCGTGGAGTTCCCGTAAGAGGAGGCCTGCCACAGTGCTATTGTTAATGAAAGACTTCAGTACAAGCAGCAGCTTGTGCCTCTTGCGCCTCTAAAATGTCACGCCACAGCCCTGGCATCCCTCGTGTGGCATTGGCACGTAAATGGCATTGGTCCATGCATCAATGCCATTTGCAGGGCCGGGTTTCTGGTTTCTGGCCCTACAAATGGTGCTGATCCATGTGCCAATGCCATTTACGTGCTGATGCCATCCTGGGGACGCATCCCATCACGGCGGCACAGCATTTTAGAAGAGCAAGCGGCACAAGCTACCGCTTGCATGGAAGTCTTTCCTTAACAATAGTGCCATGGCAGGCCGGCAGGGGCTTGGAGGACAGGCAGGTAGGAGGACACTACCCCACACTGAAATGTTTCTGCACCAGGGAGCTGAAGCATTTCAGCACCTCTCCAAAGAGGCACAAGAATGCTTTGGGCTCATCCCTAAATTCCATGCTAGGGATCATTAGTAAGGGGACTGAAAATAGAAATGCTAATATTATAATGTCTTTTTACAGATCTATGGTGCCTTTTTACAGATCTACGGTGCAGCCACATCTGGAGTGCTGCATACAGTTCTAGTCCCCGTATCTTAAGAAGCAAATGAATCACTGTTTTAAGGTCCTTTCTGAAGGCAAACATCCTTAAAACAGTGGTGCATATGCTGGTAAACTCCAGGCTTGACTACTATAATGCAATGTACCATGGGCTGCCTTTGTATGTAATCTGGAAGCTACAATTGGTAAAGAATGCAGCAGCCTGATTGGTCTCTGGGACAACCCAAAGGGACCATTTAACACTGATTTATTTTATTTTATTTTATTTCCTATTAATTAATTTATTTAAATAAATATTAAAGAACAGCCAATAAACAACAACAAATAAAGAAAAGAAAGGTGGTGGTGGGGGAAGAAAGTAACATATATGATATCTCACTATTATCTAATACATCAACTTGGATTCTACTTCCCTATCATATCTCTTCCTGCCATTAACACTGATTTTAAAAGAACTACACTGGCTGCCGATATGTTTGTGAGTGAAATACAAAGTGCTTGTTATTACCTATCATGTCCTCAAAGGCTTGTGCCCAGGGTACTTAACAGAGCTCCTTCTTTGTCATGAACCCTGTCACCTATTACGATCATCTGGAGAGGTCTGGTTACAGTTGCTACCAGCTCATTTGGTGGTAATTTGGGACTTGGCCTTCTCTGTGGCTGCCCCAGGGCTTTGGAATATGTCTCCTGTCAAAATAAGAGCATCTCCATCTCTGTTTTCTTTTTCAAAGTCCGTCAAGAGACACCAATTTTATCATGATTTTAACTGAAATTACTTTTAAATTGTTTGTTTCTATCCCATTGAATTGTTTTAACTTTCTATTCTGTGGAATTATTTTAATTGTTTATACTCTGTTTTATATTTGTTGTGTTTTAAATTGTGTACACCATCTAGAGATACTCATATCAGGTGGTATATAAATGTGATTACATACATACATACATACATACATTGTAGAACCGGAAAAGGGGCAGAAGAGGGCAACCAAGATGATTGGGGCCTGGAGCACCTTCCTTATAAGGCAAGGCTACAGCATCTGGGGCTTTTTAGTTTACAAAAGAGGTGTCAATTGACAGACATGATAGAGGTTTATAAAATTATGCATGGAGTAGAGAGTGGACAGAGAGAATTTTTTCTCCCTCTCTCACAATACTAGAAGCAGGGGTCATCCCATGAAACTGAAGGCCAGAAATTTAGGAGCAAGAAAAGGAAGTACTTTTTCAGACAGTGCATAAATTAATCTATGGAATTCCCTGCCATGGGATGTGGGGATGGCCACTAGCTTGAATGGCTTTAAAAGGGGCTTAGACAAATTCTGACATGTCTATCAATAGCTACTAGACTGGTGGCTGTAGGCCAGCCTCAGAGGCAAGATGCCTCTGAATGCCAGTTGCAGGGTAACAACAGCAAAAGAGAGGGCAGGCCCTCACCTCTTGCCTGTGGGCTTCTCAGAGGCATCTAGGGGACCATTGTGTGAAACAGGATGCTGGACTAGATAGGGCTTGGGCCTGATCCATCAGGGCTGTTCTTATGTTCTTATGACTATTACTTCCATGTTCATTAGTTAACTCACTAGATACCATTGCTCCTGTACTTTGTGAATTTCAGGACTCAGTCCAATTTGTTATTATAAATGATCGTTGCTATGGATTTCTGCCAGAATTTTGCTATATCACAATCCTCATATTCTGTTAAATATTTTGGCTCTTCTTTCAGATTGAGTGGATGGCATCCAAACTAAATTACTCAATTTAGAAAGTCCTGTTGAAATAAAGTAGTCTTTTAGAGTACTTTATCCTGAGTAGTACTATTGAGTAACTTGGTCTTATTAATGAGCCAGAAGAGAAAGTAGCACTTAGTCCAATGAAAAGTACTATTCTTACTAACAAAACTAAGAAAAATAGTTTGAGGGAGGCTTGCTTCAATGCCGTAAGAAAGCTGTGTGAACAATTGTATTTCATATTCCTTCCTCATTATATGATTCAGAACCCTCACCAGTTTGTGTAGTTTGTGTAGTCATGTTCCTGCAGAAACTGACATCTTGATTCTTACCAATGAATAGGAAACTGAGTCTCAAATTATTTCAGTAAATTTACTTCCAAATAACAGACTTAGGTTAATTTTTTACAGAGCCTAGAGGTGTATATATCAGGTGGTATAAAAATATGATAAACAAACAAACAAATAATAAACAAACAAAAATAATAAAATAATCCAACAGCCTGATACTACTGGTTCATAGAAACATAGGAATCTGCCATATACTGAGTCAGACCATTGGTCCATCTAGCTCATTGTTATCTACACAGACTGGCAGCAGCTCCTCCAAAGTTGCAGGCAGGAATCTCTCTCAGCCCTATTTTGGAGATGTCATGGAGGGAACTTGGAACCTTCTGCTCTTCCCAGATAGTTGCAGTGCATATAACACAGCAGTGATTGTTAATTGGGTTGTGCTGGCCTCTGCAGACTGGAATGGCTGAATGAATAAATGATGTTTGAAACCAATACTCATTCTTACAGACAGCAAGTGTGGGGGAAAGGCTCATGGAAAACCCTATTATAGTGGGCCATTGAGACTGCCCCTGTGAACACAATGGTGACTGCTCTTGCAAGGGTCTACTCTGGTTTAGATTTGAATGGGAGGCTACATGTGAGCACTGCAATATGTTCCCCTTAGGGGATGGAGTGGAGCTAGTCTGGGAAGAGAATTTAGGAACGTAGGAAGCTGCCGTATACGGAGTCAGACCATTAGTCCATCTAGTTCAGTATTGTCTACACAGACTAGCAACAGTTCCTCCAAGGTTGCAGGCAGGAATCTCTCTCAGCCCTATCTTGATGCCAGGGAGGGAAACTGAAACTTTCTGCTCTTCCCAGAGTAACCCCCTCCCCTAAGGGGAATATCTTACAGTGTTCACATGTAGTCTTCCATACATATGCAACCAGAGTGGACACTGTTTAGCAATGGGGACGATTCATTCTTGCTACCAAAAGACCAGCTCTCTTCCTCAGACCAGATCCCTGGCATCTCCAGATTGGGCTGGGAGAGACTCCTGCCTGTAACCTTGGAGAAGGCACTGCCAGTCTGTGTAGACAATACTGAGTGAGATGGATCAATGGTCTGAAGGTATAAGGCAGCTTCCTATGTTCCTATGAGGCTAAGCCTGCACCCTGGCTCCCATAGCATTGGCTCAGCCATGTATCTCTACTATAATGGTTAAATTCAGTTCTTGGTACTGTGTAGCAAGGGTCCAGACCACAAGAGAAAGTCTTTAGACACAACCAGGTTCCACTGAAACCACTTTGTCTTTCCCAGAAGTGTGTGTATGTTAGGATTCCAACCCATTTATTTAAGAAATGTACATGACACCTTAATTGCTAGCAAAATTACTTGGCAGTTTCTACACTGCACCTTGGCTTAATACAAGAGAGTGTCAAATTTTAATTTTGCGTGTTACATCTTGGCTATGTACGTGATTGCTAAATGTGTTTTTAAAACATTAATGGAAACTGCAGGCTAATAAGACCCTTTTCACATGATTGCAAGAGTTTGGAACTATTACAAAAAAATAATTATTCAAGATCGTGACAGATGAGTACTGGGAGCCAACGCTGATCTTTACACAAGTGTTATGAAAGTTAACCGCAGCAGGTTGTCCAAGGAGTCATAAAAGAATTAGCATGCATTACAAAGCAGGACTTTCAAGCATAGTGATGTGGATAAGACACCTAAGTGGAAATGAGTCACAGAACTTCAGAAAGAACAAAGCTTAATGGCATTCTTCAAATGATAGCACTTCTCTTTAACTTGGTTTCTGACTTATATAACCAGCTGGTGGTGCAGCAAAAAGGAGGAGATATAATAAATGGAGCTTTTATATAACAAAAATTGCCTCTTAGTGTCTTACTTAATGCACAGGGATACAGCAAACTACTATTAACAACACTAACAGCATATGTGTCTCTGTGGCCATAAATTATACACTTTGCAAGATTTTTCTCTCCACCTAGCATATTTTGAAATGTAAGTTAAAGCATATTTTATAATTCTGTGGGTGCATGCCATAAGGAACAGCAATAAAGACACAGTGCATGTCAGAAAGTGATCATGTAACAATCAAAAACAGGAAAGCTGGCAAATTATCCATATACATAAGCGATCAGTGGTAATGCACTGAGATTTATCAATTTAACTAAATAGGTTAAGATTTACAATGCCATTCTACAAAATTTTCTTCTACAAAACATGTTAACTGTGCTGTGTGGCAAAATCCCTTGTGTATGTTTCTAAGAATTGATTCTTTAAGGATTATATCTTTCAAATGATAACCATTTCATTCATCCTTTAAAATATCAGCTGAATCTCTCTCTCTCTCACACACACACACACACACATACACACACACACACACACACATATACACCCACACACACACCCCAAAACCATTAGTGTTTCTTCTTTCTGCCATTCCAAATACTGTACTGTTGCAAGGAAAAATCTGATATACCTAGAGATATTCCCAGGGTATCATCCAAACTACTGTTAACTCATTCAAAGAAGTTCACTATTAAAAGATTCCACTGGGATCCTTATGGTCTGCTCTCTTTCCCTTTACTCTTCTTCGTGGTATTTATTAAATTGCTTTTGTCAGACCCTGAGTCAGACCATAGTTTGATTCAATATGGTTTCTAAGAAAGTGGTTTTTTTTTAACTTAAGCTGTCATGAGGAGTGGCACCACTGCTGTATATATGATTGAGAGCATAATGGTTGAGACTAGTTTCAAGTATCAAAATATATAAATATACTCCCATAAATGCACATGTACAAGTAGTTGGCAGGGAAGAGAAGACTACTCTGAAAAACTGAGCTACCATTTCAGCTCATCTAAGGAAAACTAAACCCAAACTAACAAAACTTGTACATCCATTGTCCAGTACTGGCAAATCAAATGGAAGCAGGTAGAGATAATAAAAAGTTACGCTTAAGTTAATATCTATTCTATGAAATACTTTTTAAAAATTCAAATTGAGAATATAGATGTGTGGATTCTTTGGGCTGAAAGAAATCCATGCATGTGAGGTTCACCATTTGCCCTTTTCATATCTAATTTTGATGATAAGAGCCATTGTTGGATATGATGTTAAAGTGGAACGTCCATCAGTTTGTGGGAGCAACAGCCCAGGAGGGCTATTATTTATTTTATTACTTATTTAATTTAAGTACCACCTGACTACAAAGGCAGTATGAAAATATTGTCTTCATATCTACCTATGGGCTTCATGGAGGCAACTGATCGGCCACTATGGGAAACAGGATGATGGACCAGATGAAACCTTGGTCTGCTTTAGCAGTATTCTTCTTAAAAGCTCAAACAAAACTTTTCCAAACCTTATATGAGCTTTATTCTACCAGATGTCAGCAAACCCTGCATTTCCAAAAACACTCTAGCTGTATTAGGTCAGCTGCTAATACTGCTGCTAGTACTGCAGTTTCCAATTAGACCATGCTCACTTGTCAGAGGCTACTTTTCAAGTAGACTATCAAAGTGCTCCACACTCCCCAGCTTTTTGCCTTGATTTGCCTTGAAGGAACATTATATTCCTTCCTCTTTACTAGAAAGACTGGTGCTGAAATCACACCGACTTAGTTTTCAAGAATTCTGCTCTATTTCTTTCTCACCCCACCAACTCTATTGAGTCCCTCCAACACTCTGATATTATTCATATCTTGTTTTTTATTGCATAGAGGGTGGTTTATATTGTAGCAGTGCCTGCTAGTGCTGATATATTTAGGGCTGTGTCAGTATTTCCATTATAGCCCCCTTTTTTCATGGGTTTATGACTTAGCTGTAAAATTTTACTCTAGGCTTAAAGTTGGAAGACAAGGTTTCAGCCTTGAAGCATTCTTTTTACAAGTTTCTTTTAAAAAACATATCCATTTAGTAATTTTTAAGCTGGAGAAAAGTGAAAAACACACAAAAGTAGTTCACTATATATCATTTTGTTATATGCTTCCAGATTTTGGAAAAAAATTGCTTTGCTCCCATGTGTGTACTTTTGTATGTCTAAAATTATTTACAGTATTTATGTGTGGTTTCAAGGTATGTGTGCATATAGTGAGGGCATCTATGCAATAAATATTACAGGTCTGTGCCAATTTGAAAAGATTAAGTAATATTATTTGACTACTTTGTTTGATATATGGGTGCCTTCCTCTGGAGCAAGAAAATACTGCCAGTTATCAAAATCTCTGGAAAGCCTCAAACAAAAACCCCACCATTTTATGAAAACCACCACATAAAAAACCCATTTCCTCCTTTGTCAATATATCTATCCAAATGTAAAATTTGGCCAAAAATATTAAGCTGCGATGAGGCCTCTTATCCCATACCCCCATATGCGTTCGCAATGGGAGCTTTGTACATGTGGAAAAGGCATATTTCCTTGAAACTAAAACCACTGCCCTAACTTATTGCTCTCATCACAGTTTTTGGGCTGGCTGAGCAACTTTAAAAAATGGACAAGTTTTCTTGCTTTGAATTCTTGGTATATGGATTTGTGGGGTTCTTCCCATAGAGGATGGATAGAATCGAGGTTAATTATCAAAATGTATTCTAGAATGCACTGCAGAGGAGAAGGATTGTTTGTTAGAAGACAGTTGCAACTCATGAATCTTTCTGCTGAGTCTTGGGTGTGCCTTTTGTCCAAAATCTGCGCAAATGTAGATCATTCTCATTGAACAATGGAAGAAGATTGTACTTGTTTAGAGACTAATTCACATGCACAGATATAAGCTTACTATTTCTCACCTCTCTACTGGCAGCTAGATGTGCAAACTGCCTTCCTTAGTAAGCAGTGGTGGCCCAAGACTCCTTAGTGTCTAAGGCAGTGTGCCAAAGTCTGCCCCTCACACTCCTGGTAAAAGCTCCTGCCTTCTGGCATCCCATGCAGCCAACGAGCTGCGCATCCTGCCACCACCACTCAGTTGGCAGCCATTTGAGGGTCAACATGGCTTCCACCAGCTGCTACTGTTTTTTCAAAGTGATGCTGGTGCTGGTGAAGCTGCTGCTTGGTTTTGTATGTGTGCATGCATATGCTCACCTCTGCCTCTTCTGCTGTTTATACTCTTATATGAATAGTGACATCACATAAGAACAGCCCAAGGCCCTTCTAGTTCAGCATCCTGTTTCACATATGCCCAACATAGGCCTCTGGGTAGCCCACAGGCAAGAGATGCAGGTGTGCCCTCTCTCCTGCTGTTGCTCCCCCTGCAACTGGTATTCAGAGGCATCTTGCCTCTGAGGTTGGAGGTGGTCTATAGGTCTCCGACTAGTAGCCATAGATAGACCTGAGGACATATGTGCCCTCTTCTGCTTCCTCTCTCATTTATGACTGCGCTAACCATGAAAAGGAGAGAGACGCTCTATAGAGCATCTCCAGCATTCTAACGCCATTTCCTCTTCTATTTTATCATAATCAGCATAAGTGAGAGCACACCACGCCATGGCAAGGGTGAGGCAGAGGTTAAGAGAAAGAGGAAAGGTGGAGGAGCATCTCTTTGCTTAGAAGCTGTGCCTATTTGGAAATCCAGAACTGTCCCTTGCATCTCCTTGTACTGCTGGAGATCAAGGCACCATCTGGACCTGCCAGCCCACAGGAGGGCCCAGGAGCAAGGTATTGTTGACCACTGTATCTAGGAGCATCATGGAGGGACTAGCTAGGAAGGAGCATAGCTGCAGCTCCCCATCTTGTAAGAACACAAACCAAGAACTCTAACACCCTGAAAAGAGCTTCCCCCTATGGAGACACTAGCACTCCTGAGACCCCAGGGCACTCCTGAGACCCCAGGGCAGGGCAGCCAAGGCTTCTGCTCCACTCACTCAGATCACTGCACTCCATGCTGATATCAGTTCAGTCATGCCTGTTGGATAATCCTAAATCCCCAGAATCAACATCCTATATCCTTCTCAGGAAGCCGGACCCTCAGGCAATGTCTAACTACCCCAACACCTATTGTATTTTACTGTACCACGTAACCATTAACCCAGAAAGTCCATTCAGCACATAGCCTTTATTACACAAAGCATCTTTTGCTCTATAAAACTGAGCAGCAAAACCCCTTCCAACTTGCACAAACCCTGGGATCCATCTGGAGATTGTGACCCTCAACTTTAACATGCCTCCCTTCACATTGAGAACAGGTCCTACAGAGGATTTCCCCACTTCCTCTGCCCTTAGGACTTCCTATTCTTCCTCTCTAATTCTCTCTTTCTGATGTGTGTGAGGGTGTGTTACTAGCTGGATATGGTAAGGAATCCCACTATGGATTTTTATTGCTTTAATTTTTATCTCCACCAAAGTTGAGGAGGTTTGGTCAGCTCCTCCCATAATTAAAAAGGTAGCCCCAAAGGGATCAGGGCTACTGACCTGATTGGATCAGGGCGAGGACCAAGGAGTCCCCATAAACATGGGTACCTCGCTCACAAGAGACAGCCCACGGTATGGCAATGGGTTTAAGTCAGTGACCAAAACCAAGGGCAAGGGCATGACTGTGGCTGGAGTACCATTAGCCTTCACATGGAATGCTGTCTCATAAGGGTGCTTTCCTATGTAGGATAGAAATAGCCTAGTGCAGAGCCCCAGGCAAGGATAATCTCCAGCCAAATCCACCAGCCAGTGTTATCTGTCAGGCATCCCTCTCACTTATAGGAAGCCCACGCACCTATCCTTTTCCCTCTCTCCCTCTTAGCAAGATCCCATCAATTTTGAACCATCTCATTCTCCTCCTTCTATGGTCTCCCAGCAATGCAGGGAACCACTTCCTCCTTTGATTTCACTTCCTGGTCCCCAGCAGCCTCCCACAATCTTCATAGGCCCAGCTGACTCCCTGCTTTCCTGGAAGCCAGGGCCCAGTCCTTGCCTTGCATTTAATGAAAGAGGGGTTGCTTTCCCTCTACTGAAGTGGAAGGAGCCATTTCCTCCTCTTTCCTCAGCTGCTCTTCCCTTACACAAAGAGCAGATCAGATCAATCATCCACTCCCACTTCCCTTCCCTGTTTCTGCTTGCAATCACCATAAAATGTGTATTTATAGTCGCCATAAAATGTGTATTTATAGCTATAGCAGAGGTTAAGCATTGAGCCTGGACACACGTTCATCTGAGTGACCATGTCACATGCTAATTCTTTCGTGATCATTACAGCCAAGTCTCTTACTTTGTACTCAAAGAAATTTATTTTATTTGACTTTTAAGTCTGTGGTTGTCACTTTCTTGAGAAACTGCCTGTTTTATAACCATACTTAAAAGGTCCCACGGGGGATAAGAGATCCCTGCATAACATGACTCCAGCTGGGAAGAACTGTTCAAAAGTGTGGGTGGCAGAAGAAGGCATGTAAGGTGAGAGTAGAGGCATGACAGGAAAGCATCTTGTTACCCCAATAATAATCTTCAAGAGACCGCTTCATATTACTTCATGGAAGGACCACCCCATTGGTAAGTCCTGTGTGAGGTAAAGTGCGAGGGTGCAAAGGATTCCGATAAAACAGAAGGGGACAGAGCAGTACCGCATAAAGAGCAGATGGGAGACTGTGCCAGCTGGTCAAAGAGTCAAAAGAAAGATAGCATACATCAGGTGAGAGATTCAGCATATAGGTGCTTATATGCCAATGCCAGAAGCCTCCGAGCCAAAATGGGTGAGCTGGAGTGCTTGGTGGCTAACGCAGAAATAGATATAGTGGGCATAACAGAAACATGGTGGAACAGTGAGAACCAGTGGGACACTGTTATCCCTGGATATAAACTCTATAGAAAGGACAGAGAGGGGCGCCTTGGAGGTGGAGTAGCACTGTATGTTAAAGAAGGCATAGAATCTAACAAGCTAGAAAACCTGGGTGGAATGGAGTCCTCCACAGAAACCCTGTGGGTGACAATACAACGCCTGAAAGAGAACGTGCTACTGAGGACGAGCTATCGCCCTCCTGATCAAAATGCTGACAGTGACTGGGAGTTGCAGCAGGAAATCAGGGAGGTGTCAAGGAGAGGCAGGGCTGTAATCATGGGTGACTTCAATTACCCACACACAGACTGGGTAAATTCACAGTCAGGTCATGACAAAGAGGTCAAATTTCTAGATACGCTAAATGACTGTGCCCTAGAACAGTTGGTCATGGAACCGACCAGAAAGAAGGCAACCTTGGACTTAATTCTGAGTAGCACCCAGGATCTGGTGCGGGATGTCAATGTCATCAACCCTTTAGGGATCAGTGACCATAGTGCCATCAAATTCAGCATACATGTGGGGAGAGAATCACCAAGGAAGTCTAACACAGACATCTTGAATTTCAGAAGAGGAAACTTCTCCAAAATGAGGAGTATGGTGAAAAGGAAGCTTTTCACCAAAAGGAACCCCAAAAGAGGAAAGGTACCACTAAGTCCAGGAAGATTCCAGCATGGCTAACGGGTACCGTCAAGGAAGCCATAAAAGGGAAGAAGACTTCCTTCCATAATTGGAAGGCCTGTCCAAATGAAGAGAACAGAAAGGAACACAAACTCTGGCAAAAGAAATGCAAGGTGACAATAAGGGAAGCAAAAAGAGAGTTTGAGGAACATTTAGTCAAAAGCATCAAGGGGAATAACAAAAACTTTTTTAAATACGTCAGATGCAGGAAACCTGCCAGGGAGGCAGTTGGACCATTAGCCAATGAGGGAGTGAAAGGGATTATAAAGGAGGATATGGAGGTTGCAGAGAAGCTGAATGAGTTCTTTGCATCTGTCTTCGCGGCAGAGGATACTGAGCGTATACCTGTTCCTGAACCAGGCTTTTCGGGGATGGCGGCTAAAGAACTGAGCCAGATAGAAGTGATGAGAGATGATGTTATAAACAGTCTGGAAAAACTGAAAACTAACAAATCACCAGGGCCGGATGGCATCCATCCAAGAGTCCTCAAAGAACTCAAATGTGAAATTGTTGACCTCAGTGCTAAAATATATAACTTATCCCTGCAATCAGGTTCTGTACCAGAAGAATGGAGAGTAACAAATGAAACACCGATTTTCAAGAAGGGATCCAGGGGTGATCCAGGAAATTACAGGCCGGTTAGCTTAACTTCTGTTCCAGGCAAATTGTTGTAAAGCATCCTCAAGGATAAAATTGTAAAGCACATAGAAGAACAGGCCCTGCTGGGAGTGAACCAGCATGGCTTCTGCAAAGGTAAATCTTGCCTGACCAAACTTTTGGAGTTCTTTGAGAGTGTCAACAAGTGTGTGGATCAAGGTGATCCAGTTGACATCATATACCTGGACTTCCAAAAAGCTTTTGACAAAGTTCCTCATCAACAACTCCTAAGGAAACTTAGCAGTCATGGGATAAGGGGACAAGTACATGTGTGGATTGCTAACTGGTTGAAAGACAGGAAACAGAGGGTAGGCATAAATGGAGAGTTTTCACAATGGAGGGAAGTAAGAAGTGGGGTCCCCCAGGGATCTGTACTGGGACCAGTGCTTTTTAATTTATTCATAAATGATCTAGAAGCAGGGGTAAGCAGCAAGGTGGCCAAATTTGCAGATGATACCAAACTCTTTCGGGTAGTGAAATCCATAACTGATTGTGAAGAGCTCCAAAAGGATCTCTCCAAACTGGGTGAGTGGGCGACAAAGTGGCAAATGCGCTTCAATGTTGGCAAGTGTAAAGTGATGCACATTGGGACGAAGAACCCCCAGTATATGCTGATGGGATCTGAGCTGTCGGTGACTGACCAGGAGAGGGATCTTGGGGTCGTGGTGGACAGCTCGTTGAAAGTGTCAACTCAGTGTGTGGCAGATGTGAAAAAGGCCAATTCCATGCTAGGGAAAATTAGGAAGGGGGTTGAAAATAAAACTGCTAATATTATAATGCCGTTATACAAAACTATGGTGCAGCCACACCTGGAGTACTGTGTACAATTCTGGTCACCACATCTAAAAAAAGGACATTGTAGAACTGGGAAAGGTGCAGAAGAGGGCAACCAAGATGATCAAGGGCCTAGAGCACCTTTCTTATGAGGCTAGGCTACAACACCTGGGACTATTTAGTTTAGAAAAAAGACGACTGCGGGGAGACATGATAGAGGTCTATAAAATCATATATGGTGTGGAGAAAGTGCATAGAGAGAAATTCTTCTCCCTCTCCCATAACACTAGAACCAGGGGTCATCCCATGAAATTGATTGCCAGGAAATCTAGGACCAGCAAATGGAAGTACTTTTTCACACAACGCATAATCAACCTGTGGAATTCTCTGCCACGAGATGTGGTGACAGCCAACAACCTGGATGGCTTTAAGAGAGGTTTGGATAACTTCATGGAGGAGAAGTCTATTGACGGCTACTAGTCGGAGGGCTGTAGGCCACCTCCAGCCCCAGGGGCGGGGTGCCTCTGGGTACCAGTTGCGGGGGAGTAACAGCAGGAGAGAGGGCATGCCTTCAGCTCCTGCCTGTGGCTTCCAGCACCATCTGGTGTGTCACTGTGCGAAATGGGATGCTGGACTAGATGGGCCTTGGGCCTGATCCAGCAGGGCTGTTCTTATGTTCTTATAGATAGGAAACACGTTGTTCTAGTAATAACTAGTCTGCCTACTTTCCTTTCACTATCCATACAAATGGACCAAATTTAGTCCAGATTGGCTATGCAGTTCATTTTAGGCCACGTCCCTCAAACATTCATGCATCCACCCAATTGGAGTGGATGACATCAACACAAACTATGTGTTTGATGTGTCCCTATGTGTCCCTACAACTGTACCAAATCTGGTCCAAAATGTTTGCACCTCAAATGTTCATGTGTCAAACAACTTGAATAAGGGTAGATACCATCATTACAGACTATGCCCTTGAACCATTCCTATGTGTCCCTACAACTGTAGCAAATTTGGTTCACATCGGTTAGGTCCACAAGTTAGCCCTTTTTTGCCTCAAACATCCACACACCCACCATCTTGGATCAGGGTGGATGGCATCCTTACAGACTACATCACTGAGGTGTCCCTATGTGTCACTCACTACAATTGTACCAAGTTTTGTTCAAATCAGTTAAACAGCCCACCAGTTAGCCCACTTGTGTCTCAAATGTTTAAGCATCTGCCATCTTGATTTGGGGTGGATGACATCATCACAAACTACACCATTGAGGTGTCCATATGTGCCCCTACAGCTGTAGTAAATTTGGTTCAGATCAGTTAGGCTGTTCAAGTTAGCCCACTTGTACCTTAAATTTTTATGTGTCCACCATCTTGAATTGGAGTGGATGGCATCATCATAAACTTTGTTGTTGAGATGTCCCTGACTGTCACTCACTACAGCTGTATGAAATTTGGTTCAAATTGGTTACAGTCCACAAGTTAGCCCTCATGCACCTCAAATGTTCACGTGCCCACCATCTTGAATCATGGTGGATGACATCAACACAAATTATGCCATTGAGCCATCCCTATGTGTTCTTACAGCTGTGGCAAATTTGGTTCAAATCAGTGAAGCAGTTCATACGTTAGCCCACTTGCACCTCAAACATTTATGCATCCACCATCTTGAATTGGGGTGGATGACATCAGCACAAACTATGCCACTGAGGTGTCCCTATGTGTCCCTACAACAGTACCTGATTTGGTTCAGGCATTGCATAGTTGATGCACACACACACACACACACAGAATGCGGGGTGATTTTATAAGGCTACTGGAAAGAAGGCTAACAAGATGTAAATGAACTGAAGCAACTGAAAGAGGCTATTCCCACGATCCCTGGAAAGTGGGCTAAGGGAGCTTAGGCCACTTTCCAGGGATCGTGGAAACCACTGAGCTCACAGACGAACCTGGTGCTCCCAAGGCGGCTAGGTCGCCTAATTCCCCCTCCCCTTAAATGAGGTTAACGGAGCAAGCGCTCTGTCAATCTCATTTTTTTGCTCATGCGTCGCCATAGTGCACAGTGACACATGAGTAGACCCCCGACCAGGAGGCTGCAAGCAGTCTCCCAGGCTCAGGGGTCTCTCCAGGATGCCCCACACGCTCACGCAGAACATCCTGGAACTTCCAGGGGCCACGCAGTCCCCGGTCCCTGCAGCCCCCGCCGACTCCATGATGGCCAAGCCCAACAGAAGCTCTTCTCACCGATCATGAGAAGAGCTTCAAAGAATACTGGAGCAAATCTGTTCACACTGCAATTCTGTAGTTAATTTTTAAAACTGGAATCCAAGAACAGTGGACTCCAGCCCAGAAGGAATTATAGAACACAAATGAAGAAGGAAACTCGTTCATCTCTTGATGAAATAGATCCAGATTAAATGTAGATGTGTGTATTATGATGTAGAATGGGAATGTGGATCCTTATTGGCAGCTTAGAGCTACAGTACATGTTGATTGGCTGTTAACCTCTTCTACTTCTTCCAGATGGCAGAGGATATATTGCCCTATCTGGCTCACTGATAAATTAGAGAACAATTTGGAAGCTGAATAAATAATTTCTTATATTAACATGATATGTAGGTATACATCAAGACTGCTGAATCGGATGGGATGCAGCACGTTCTTTCTTTTAATGAGATGCATTCAGATGGATGCAAAGAATAGAAATGGATATTACTGTCCAAATAATTTCCAGGCAGTCCAAAAATGAAAAATAATGTCTTGATACTCCTCATTCTTGATTACTATTCAAGCATGGCTTTTCAGCAAAATTCTGACTATACCAAAAACTGCATTTGTGTCATGGATTTATTGAGAGTTATATTGATTTGAAAGTGTGTCTGCTTCTTTCTTGTTAGCCTGTAAATATTTCTAAAGTAGGTTCCAATATTTGGTACACTTACTGGCATTCTTTTACCCTAATCAGTCAGAAAGCTGCCTAGAATATGATGTGATGTGTCCCCCATTCTTAGATAATATTAAGAAAATATGCAGTATGGCAAAGTACTATATTTCTTCTTATACAGAAGCCCAAATGCTATATAAAGTATTTGGAGTGTGTCAGGTGCAATACATCACGTCTGGTTGTTTTAAAATGAATGCAACTTAACCTACATCATTGATGTAGCCAAGCTGAGTAAAGGTATTTACAGCATGCTCTTTGGACTTCAAATGGTTGGTAATACCTCAGAATGTCAGGTTGCTGATACTAGCATGTGCTCTTACCTCATCAAATACCAATGCAGTGAACAAGTGTTGACACCAGTGTAATTCTTGCTCCTATGCAGTCTCTGTGTTTGATGAAATTTTCTTTTCTCATTTAAAGAGAGGAAAACTTTTCCTTCCACATTTTGGGTTTGGACTGGCTTTTTTGTTTTATTCTGTTTATGTGGTGATCTCTAGGCAACTGACTGCTCTGTGCTGCTAAAACGTAAAATTATTGGCAGATATGGGGGGGATATAGCAGTGAACAGGAGGAAAACAAAATTTACACTTTAAAATGAATTTAAATTAAGTCTGATCTCTTTCTGGATTTAATTTGATGACGTGCTCAAAACTAACCCTTTCAATACTCTAGTGTAAATAATAACGTGTAGCATGTATGTATAAAAGTAGTTCTCATGACTAGCCCTACCCAGATAGGACTGGTTGTGATAAGATCTGGAATCACTCCCAATCCTGTTGGTCCTCTCCCAGGTAGCCCAGATTTTGTACCTGGGCTAACAGTGAGGTAGGAGGATGCACCTCCAACCTCATGCCTGGGTTGTGTGGGCATTAGCCAAAATTGCTAGGGTGGGGGTGGGGGGCAGCATAACTCCTTGCTGCCTTGGTCAGCATCAAACCGGAAGTGCCCAACACACATGTGCGCGCATCTGGCTTGATGCTTACCAGAGCAGCAAGGAGGTAGGCTCCCCCCCCCGCCCCAGCAATTTTGGCAAGAGCACCCATGGGGGGAATGAGGCAGCGGGGTTAGAGCACCCTCCCAGTCACTTAAAGCTAACCCCCCCACCCGCTGAATCATAAGTCGTACGGTTTGTTCACATCCCTAGTAAGGAGTGCAGTTGGAACTTTCCCAAAGCACTCTCTGCTTGCATGGTGCATTGTGGGATACTGGGAGACCTGGTTCCCTTCCCCCCAGGGGCGTATCTAGGGTGGAGCAGGCAGGGCACGTGTCCCGGACGCCACTTGAAGGGGGACGCCATTTTTAAAAACTGGCTGCAGAAAACAAAATGGCCAACGCACATGCTCAAATGGCCTCTGTGAGGCCCTAGGCCATGCCAGGCTTCTCAGAGGCCATTTGAGCATGCACGGTGGCCATTTCGTTATCAGCAGCCATTTTAAATATTTTTTTTTTAAAAAAAAAGCTGCCACCGCACATGCGAGGCCCTAGATGCCAGCAAGGGGAGGGGGAACCTTTGCAGACCCCCACACACATGGACTTTAGGAAGCCACTTGAAGGGTCTACAGGTTATATCTATATCTATATCTATATCTATATCTATATCTATATCTATATCTATATCTATATATGATATAAGTTACTGTACACATATTTAGTTTGGCACTAAGTACAGAGAATCAGGGCTTGTGAATATTGAGCTGAAGCTTATGAGCTAGGATTGTATTCATTTGCTCTTACTAGGCTTCTTGTGATAAGTGAGTTAAATGTGATGTCTTAATAATATGGCTATTAATGGTGAGTTTGTCTTTGAATCAGTGTGAAATCCTTAGTATTAAGGCCCACTGGGAGTTTCTTGCTCTCTTCTCTCATTTTAACTGTCTATCTGAAATACTAGAATATATTCCAAGCAGTGACACAGTTTACTCTGCATATCCTTTAATTATTTTCAGATAATTATTTATTATCTGGGAAAAGCCATTTATTTTTAAAACTTATGTAATAGTGATGCTACAATGCATAGTAGAGAATTAGACAGGCACTTCTGTTTAATTTTCCAAGTACACCTCCACATAGTATTTGGGTATTTCATGAGCCCCAGCATACTGTAGTTTCCCAGCATTTTTTGGTCTGACTACGTCCACTGCTAGTTTTTGAAATACTAAAAGATTAACGAGCTTGACTTGTATTTTTCAGCTGTGATAACTTTTCAGGTAAAGTTATCTGAAAGATGGGTGTCAGATGTTTGGACAGGGGGCGCAATTTCAGTGCTTGCCCTAGGTGCTATTTCCCCTAGATATGCCTCTGCTTCCCCCCACTCCTGATTGCTGCACTATTCACTGCTGTGTCATTCATCAGTGGAACCCAGAGGAGCCCACAATTGTATGTGTGGCGAGTGGGGGAGATAGGTAGACTCGTGCCTTCCCCTCAGCCCTTCCCAGTTCTGATGCCGATGGTTGTGTGAATGACCTTATAATATTTCAAAGTACTTCACATGCCTTTATCAGTGGCTGGCATGTTGTACAAGACAACACAGGCAGTTTTGAAACACATGCACAACACTCACTAAAAACTTTGTATCATAACCTTGTATGTATCCTGGAGAAAGCCTTCCACTAATGATTGTGCAATATCATGGAGCATCACAACATTGCATATCTTCTCAACTTCCTTGTACAAGCACAGCATGTTCATTGCTCAAGTGTACCATTAGTTAAGATGTCAGCCACTGCATTTCATTTGAAGGATTACAAAATAACTAATTGCCATATGGATTTCTGGCAATCAATTGTATGCACTTACTGTATATAGAAATGTAATAACAGAGCCCCATATTTTTCATAAGCAGAATTGACAAGATCCTAAGAACAGGTAGTTTTGTTTAATTCCTTCTCTGAGGCTCTCCATATGAGCAGTGTGGAGAGCATTACCGGGCTCTGTAGGGATTCGTCATGGAGCTCTGTCATGGAGCTGGTAGGGGTGGTGGGGATCGGGGGCCGCCCGGCCTTTGGAAGTCCCAGGATCTCCCCATTCTTGGAGAACCCCAAGGCCGGGAAGCTGCTTGTAGCCTCCCAGTTGAGTATCTACTCATGTGTCACCATGGCACGGAGCTGCACCACAACAGCACACGATTGGTAAAATGGGATTAGCAGAGCGCTTGCTCCGTTAACCTCATTTACGCAGGGTGGGGGTGGGGGAACTTTAGCACTGCTCCCAGTGGTTCCCACAACTGCAGGGAAATGGGCTGGGCTCCCTTAGCCCGCTTTCCTTTGGTCTTGAGAATAGGCTCCCTGAGTGTGAGATTATTACAGTAAACATTACATGTTTTCATGGACATTTATATAAAATGTGTGTATGAAATCTTCTTAATTTCACATTTATGTCTTGAGAAGGAAAAATACGCCAAACAGTACAACATGCATAAATCCACTTTGCCCCATCCATCCCCCACCCCCGGTGTTATCACTGGTGTGTGTGTGTGTGTTTCCACTTTGTATGGCTAAACTTTGGTGAAAATCTGGATTTCCTGCAACAGTGAGGCTGACCCCATCATAATACCATTACACTGCTGTTTATCTGACTGCTCTGACTAGATTTTTGTATGCCAATAATTTTCTACATGTTGCTACATTGGCTATTCTTGTAAACATTTTGAGCATTAGGTAAAATCAAGTACAACATGTATTTACTGTATGCTGCTTTAAGGTTCCTCTATTTTCATTGGCTCTTATATGCAACTATCTTTCCTTGGACTGCCCAATGGTATACACCTAACAATACACTTGAGAATGGGCTATGAATTGCTTATCCTCTGCCTCCTGGGTATTCATGCCTGCATTCAACAGGAACATAAGATGGTCTATTGCTTCACAGTAGGGATGTGCACAAAACAGATTTTCATTTTGTTTCAAGCTTGAAACAAAATGCAGATGGTCAAAATGTTTTGACAAAACCGCAGTTGAACCAGCTGTTTTGATGGAACAAAACTCAAAATGTTTCTAATGTTTCAGCCACAGGGAACAATGGGGATATGCAAAACACCCCACTGTTCATGGTGGGCAGCTCCTAGGGACACCAAAGTGGGTTGCGTGGTAGGGTATGGTGGGTGCCTTAACCTTTTCCCCAAACCCTCTTGGGGGTTAAAATTTGTTAAAAAGCACGTGCTTGCCCATTTCTTTTGTGGGTTGGGTTGTAGGTAGCACCCATCATGCCCTACCATGCAAACCCACTTTGGTATCCATAGGAGCTACCCATGGGGAACAATGGGGTGTTTCATGTTTCCCTATTGTTTGCTATGGCCAGAACAAGCTGCACTCACAGACTGCACTGCACACAAGTTTTGCACTGGCATTTTCTATACATTTTGCAGCCCTGCCTTGAAAAACTCTGCAGAAGCACACAGTAAAAGGGAATCTGTCCCTCCCAATAGAGATGTGCTAATTTATTCAAATCCAGATCAATTTGACTTGAATCTGGATGATTTGAGTGCTTTAATTAAAATTGAATCAACCCTTAAAAGGGCAATTCGATTCAAATTTGAACTGAATTTTTGAAATTAGATTTGAAATTAGATTTTTGAAATTAGATTTTTGAAATTAGATTTGAAATTAGGTGAAGGCCCCCGATTGGTTTTTAAAAGGCATCAAAACAGGTTCAAATAAATAAGGATTTTGATTCAAATTTGGAATGAATTTTCAGAATTTGCTTTTAATTCAAAATGAATTAAAAAATTCATTTCATGCACATCTCTACCTCCCAGCACAGATTTCAAACACAGTCCAAAAATAGCCAGAAAAGAATCACTATCCCAGAATCCACTGCTAGCCACAGTGCCTGTGCTGCAGTAACATCATTGGCACAACTTGCTCTCTCACACACAATTATGACTCCTTACTTCAGCATTGCAACAGCTGCCACAGCAGCACCCTTAGCAGCAAGCATAGCCATAAGCTCAACTAGTACAACTTCAGCCACATTTGACTACGTACACCTTGCAATGCAGATTGTAGAGCAGACCAGAGAAGTGAGTGAAGCACAAAGTCTCATAGCCAGACATGGAGCTCATCACAGCAATCGCCAACAAATATTACGCACAGAGAGAGAGAGCTGCCACTATCTATTTCTCACCCCAACACTATCTTACAAATAAAACAAACCACAACCCAAAGAAGGCAGGCAGGCACCCAAGTTCTGCTTTTGTCAATCTGAGATCCAGCAAAACCAGACAGTTATAACTGCAATAAAGGTAAAATGTGCCATCAAGTCAATTCGAATCCTGGCACCCACAGAGCGCTGTGGTTTTCTTTTGGTACAATATAGGAGGGGTTTGCCATTGCCTCCTCCCACACAGTATGAGATGATGCCTTTCAGCATCTTCCTAAATTGCTGCTGCCCAATATAGTACCAGCGGGGATTCAAACCGGCAACCTTCTGCTTGTTAGTCAAGCATTTCCCCGCTGCAGGCAGGAATCTCACTCAGCCCTATCTTGGAGATGCCAGGGAGGGAACTTGAAACCTTCTGCTCTTCCCAGAGTGGCTCCATCCCCTGAGGGGAATATCTTACAGTGCTCACACATCAGGTCTCCCATTCATATGCAACCAGAGTGGACTCTGCTTAGCTAAGGGGACAAATCATGCTTGCTACCACAAGACCAGCTCTGCTCGGATTTGTCACTAATGACAAATCTTAGTGATCTGCTTTTTTCAAGATTGTTATTGAATCTGGATGATTGTTATTTGTGACATGCTCCCTCTTTTTGCCAGTTGCCCTTTCACCAAAATTTCTATGTGTGCTCTAAATTCTCTACATATAAGGACACAGAAACTTAGCTTGATGTATGAAATGTGCATTCCCTGATTGGAATTCATACATTGACATGATCGGTTGCAGAGTTAGCCTGAATTGTATCTTCTGTTATGGCACTGAGGACAGAAAAGCTATCGGACAATCATCTGGAGCTTTCCATTTACTCCAGCAGAAGTGAAGTCATTTCCAGGTATAACATTTTGCCAGTGTCAGGACCAATGTCTGAGCAATCAAATGATCCTGACTAAGCATTGTTCTGTCCCTGCCAAAACTTATGTACCATTAAAATGTACCGTTAGAAGGGACACAAAAGTTACAAGTGACGGAAGTATGCTGTGAGAATAATTTACCTTTTAGTGAGTTGAAGCAAAAGCACTCATTTTGAAATGAAACTGGAAAGGATTCAAAAAGTGACTAGAAATACAGCCCTATTAATTTGCCTGGGCACAAAGCAGCAAGGCTACAAAATAAAATAAAGACATTAATAGGACACTTTAATTAGGGCTTTTAATAGGTGTACATATGATAAGCAAGGGATAAGCACTTGCCTAATTATCCACATTCGGATCTAGGCAGGAGCTGTGTCAGTGTTTTCCACATTTTACATTCACTTAGTTGCTTCGTAAGTGTTTATGGCTTAAGATTCTTCAGAAAAGAGATTCTGTTCTTCTCTTCCTCTGAGGTATTATTCAGCATGTCCACAGTATAGCTGTATTTTCACTTTTGCTGCTGCAATATATTCCCATTCACAGGTAGCAATATTCACAGGTACCTACCCGATTTACAGGTAGTAATATGGAGGGGGACATTTGAGGGATTTTCAGGAGTGGGTGAAATTGGGGAAAGTACAACTCAGAAATGTCAGATGTAGTATTCTTCCTGTTATATCTTTTCCCACATTTGGGCCAATAACTGAGCCAGAGCATTCTTGAGGAACAGTCTGGGTGCTGACAACAGTCAGGACCTTGGATAGGTCCAACCAGGTGCAAAGGGACTGGATAAAACAGAACAGATCAGATTTAGCTCCAGCCTATAACTGGGTCTGAATGTGCCCCTCCACCCTGAGCTGCTTCCCAAGCAGAGTGGTTTGCCCCTGCTCTTTTCCTGGGGAAGGCTCTGCAACTTAAAGGGCCTTGTCCAATTCTGGCGGTGTTGACTCTGGCAGTGTGGGAGGGCCTTACTTCAGCTGTCAGATGTTTTCCGGATTCCTTAGAATCAGAGGTTGAAGACAGTGCTGTTTCCTCAGATCAGGGGTACTGGACTTGGTTCTCTTGGTGCATGGAAGTTCTGGTGGAGCAGGGTTGCCTGGATCTGGGTGGTGAGGTCTCTTACCCTGAGCTGTCTACCTCAACTCCTGATTAGGAATCCAGATCTGGAGACATAACAAATGGCTGCAGGTTGCTGGCAGCTATCTCCCCAAAGTCCCTTAGAAAGATGCAATATGAGTGACAATATGAGTGACAAAAGTGACAATGAGGTGTCACTTTTTCTCATAAGTTCCCATCTGAGTTGTATCAATTCATTCACTAATTCATTCATTCAGTGTTTATACTCCCCTTCCTAATGGGGTTCAGGGCAGTTTACATTAAAATAAAAAACTCATAATAAAAAGTTAAAATAAAAAAAACCCTCTTTAAACCAGATTAAAACTCATTAAAACTAAAACTAGATATCATTAAAAGCCAGGCTAAAAGGATGGGTCTTTAAGGCTGTTGACTAGTCAAGATTGTTAACTAGATCTCTTGTAGTCAATAACATCTGGGAATCCCTGTGTTGCAGATTAAAGCCTTTGTCTCAGAGCAGTTCATGTGAGGGGTGGAAATACTGAATCATCCCTGGTGAACTGCCTGGCTAGGCTGCTCCAAAAACAAATCTATATTTCCAGTAGAATTAAAATGCTGCCACCCCCACCTCTCTTATCAACAGAGCTTGAATCTCCCGGGGCTGTGGGTGGACTCCCAGGGAAAACTCTCTTTATTTTGCTATTGGCTAAGTACTGAAAAGTCTTCCACATGTAGGCTTACATATGATGAGAAAACTGATAGCTGCTGAGTGTTTGAAGATGCTTTTGCACCAGAGAAATCAGCTTTCTGCCCTCCCTTTCCTTCTTGAATTAAAAACCAACTCTGAGAGGCTTTTAAAAAGAAAAGAACAAAAAACCACAAATTTTTATCCAATTACTACAGACTGCTTCTGTCTGAGGATTTTAGGTTTTAAATACACTCAAAAATACTTAGTAGGTTACAAAAATCGGTTGTCTTAGGCTTCCGTTTAGGTTGCATTTAGGTATGCTTAGATGTTTATAGAGTCTTTTGCAAATTCTTAGTTGGGATGAGCATAGCCTAGTGTATCTTATTTTAATTACATTGCAAGTAAACAATAATAGAACAGTAGCAGGAATATGCAAAGCATGCATACACAAAAATACAAGTTTCTAACACAAAATCTGACTAACAAAATGTTTTCCATGAAAATTCACCCAACACCTGATGAGAATCAAGCTTCTTGCAATCCTGTCTCTCAAGGTTCTGCAGTTATTCCATGTGAGAAACCCCCATGCTGGCTTTGAGCATGAGGGAGCAAAAACTCCATGCTTTTCACTAAGCCTTTCCACACCCGCTGCTCTCCAACAAAGACTGCCCTTCTTGTTCCCATAATTCCCAGCAAGCGAAGCGTTCTCTAGGTCCCACTCACCTGGTGTAGTGATTGACTGTCCTGGAGTTCACCAATGTGTCAGTCAGGACAAGGGTTGACTCCCTGTTTACTCTTTAGAGGGAGGGGAGACTGATCTCTACACCCTGTTACAGGTAACACACTGGCCAGGATCTATAAGAGATGAGTAATCTGATTTTTATTTGAAACAACTAAACAAGTGCTTGACAGTTGGCCTCTAATGTTATGCATACTCTTCAAGTTTCTAGTTTCAAGTACAGGCTCCTACAACTTCTCAGATATATTATCTAAGCCTCAACAAATATCCACTAATAAACTGGTATATCAAGAAACTGCAAAAGCTTACCCAAATTGACAAACCAATAAAAAAATCCAAAACAGGAAAACAAAATGAGGAAAGTAATTACACTACAGTTCTTCTTTGCAATGTCTTTTCCAAGTGAACATTGGAATGATCACTGCAGCTCATTTTAATATGTCTGAATGTCACTTTAACACATCTGAATATGTCTCTGACTTGAAAATAACTCATCATTAATGAATTCCTCATAGCTCTATTTAATTTCTCAAATTAGTCTGTAAGTAGATTCTCAGTAAAATGTACATGGATAATCATAAATGAAAAAAGTGGTTTGGAAAAGTAAAATAAATAAAAGTATCACTTATATAATGTGAAGAATATTAATAATATATACCTGTATAGACACTCTTGCCCCAGCGCCAAGCATGGTATTGGCCTTGTGAAGGGCTGTTGCTGTCTGTCAAGCCTGTGAGCATGCATGTCTTATCCCTTATAGGATGGCCCCACCTGCAGCCTCAGCAGTTATGAGGAGTTGGCACCCACCTGCCCACTTGTGTCTTGGGGGGGGGGAATACCTGGTCTCCTTCTGGAGTAAAATAGGATTTTTAAATTTCCACCTGGAATTTTTTTCTGGATTTTTTTTTTTTTAGCCTACTTCTCATTGAGGTTTTTTGTTCAGGTTAATTTCTTTCAGGTTTGCAGTGATACCTGTTGAATAGTGTGACCGTAGTCACACTGGAATTGAGCGACGTCTTTGGGGTGTAGTTTACAGCAATGTTGTCCAGCCAGAGATGCTGTTAGGTTAAGAAGGGATCTATCTATCTATCTATCTATCTATCTATCTGTCTGTCTGTCTGTCTGTCTATCTATTTTTATACCACCTTTCATAATGCATCTCAAGGTGGTTTACAAAAGTTAAAAAACAATACAATTCCATAAAAGTTACATTTAAAACCTAAAAAGTATTCAAACCATAAAAGACCAAGCAACAATTAAAATGAAACAGAAGCAAGAAAGCTGAGAAACCTGGCACCTTACAGGTTTCTGGTTTCTATGGAACCCCTCAAGGTTTTGTGATCTGGGGTTGTCTGGTAATGCAACCCCTTTAGGGAGCTGTTTGGCTTGCCCACTCAGAGCTTTGGGGCTCAAGGGTGGAACTTGAGCAACCTTACCTCAGTTGATCAGCACAGAAAAGTGTGTGACAAAGAAGAAGCTACAGCAGTTGACTGACTGCTGCCAGCCTTCAACCCTGGATGGTTTGGCCAGCAGTGGGAAAGGCAGTATAGAGAACTCCCATTGGGAGTGGAACTGTCTGCACTCTAGTTAATTGAGTTTGTTATGATTGCACTCTTTCAGATGTGTGTTAGTGAATAAAGTGTTGCCCAAGTTCAATCCATCAAATATGTCCTGTCTCTATTGGGATTTGGGACAACTATAAATGATACTACTCCCCCCCCTTAAGCACCCTTAGGGGAGTAAACAGAAATAGCCAACCACTGGGGGAGGGGGGAGAGAGATAAGAAGCTACTGCTGAAGCAAATAATAATACTGATTTTCCTTCCCTCCTTCACAAATAAAAGTTCTACAAGCTCAGCTAGGCAAGCAATATTGCATATATTTTTCACCTGCTGAAATGATTATCTCATTGTGTCTCTTTGCAAGACAGTGCCTTTTCTAGCAACCAGAGGAAAAGCAATGTGCTTTCAATGAAGATAAGTAGAAGTTCACTTCTTGGAGGAAAACGTTTCAAATTGGATAGAGGTGAACCAAAAATCTATATACAGAACTGAAGGCACTTAGTTGAAACTCTTAACATTATTTTGCTGAACTGTGGCCAGGTACAAGCAGGCTGTCGCTTTGTAAAATACTGGGATATTTTATCATCCTAATCAGAGACAATCTCTTATATTCTTTCCCCCCACCCTCCTTTTGGCTGTTAAAATATGTGTGTGTTCTTTGAAAGTTCATTACCACTCATTTTTACACCTAGCAGCCATCCCTTACTCTTAGAACTTGTTCAGGTGGAAATATGACATTTTCAGCATTAGGCTGTGTAATGCTACTATAAACACAGTGATCCTTATGTGGCAAACTAAGCACACAACCATGTCCCAGAGTCAGCCATGGAAGGCAAGGAACATTCCACAGCACATAATGGAAAAGAATGAAATTTATTTGGGCCACTGTGTCAGAGAGCATTACAACATGCTTGAATGAAAACCTGAAACTGTTCTGTATTACCTATATTCTTTTGACTTGGACCAGAAGAAGCTGATTGTAATAGCAGAATAAGGACTTCTGTAATCAACGTAATTCAGAATGTTATCAATGATCTTTATACCCTCCAAACAAGAACTTTTCTAATTGCGACACTTGTGAAAGGAATGGATGATGGCTTGGCCTCTTGGCCTCTGGGTGCAAAAGGAGGTGAGGCCCTTCATTACATTGTACCCTAAAGCTCTAGTCTTTTTGAACATCAGTTGAGGTCAGAGCTGAACTTGTAGGCTTACTTCAATTAACTATGCATCTATCCTCAACGTTCTTGCTGGAGCAGCAGTTTTGCTTTGCAGATATCCTGTCTGATGCCTGGTGTTCCTAGCTTGCACACTTTATTTTGCCTGAACTCCTTTATGCATCTTGCTCTTAACTGTGTGTTTCTGCTGTTACTACCATGCAGAATCAGTCTAGAAACTGAAGCCCCCTTCTGATGTCAAATAACAATGCACCGTACACAGCTACAGGCACCAAAGAGGGTTGGAAGTCCAATCCCTGCACATCACTCACCCCTTTACCTCACTGTTTATGGTTACAGTGGCACTTGTGTGAAGAAGGAACACAGTAACCATAAGGGCAGGCTGTGATCACAGAAGTCCCAAGCTGCTGATCAAAAAATGCCTGATCTACCATTACAGTGTTTTCCTCTCAAAAAAATGTCATTGTAACCATGAGTGGTGAGATGGAGGTGGAGGGCATGAGTGATGCACTGGACTGGGATTTCTGACAAACATAGGTACTTGTAACCATGTATGGTGCTTTGTTAATTTAACATCTGAATAGGCTTGTGTGGAGGAATCTGCTTATCACACTGTGTTGCTAACACTTGTCATGGACCAGACTAAACCAGCCCCATGATTTCTATGCTTATCTGCTGCCACCAGCATGGCTTCTGCAGAACCAGCATGGCTTCTGCAAAGGTAAACCTTGCCTCTCCAATCTTTTGGAGTTGTTTGAGAGTGTCAACAGGTGTGTGGATAAAGGTGATCCATAGTATATCTGGACTTGCAAAAAGCTTTCGACAAAGTTGCTCATCAAAGACTCTTGAGTAAACTTAGCAGTCATGGAACAAGGGGACAAGTACATGTGTAGACTAGTAACTGGTTGAAGGACAGGAAAGAGAAGGTAGGGATAAATGGAGAGTTTTCACAATGGAAGGAAGTAAGAAGTTGGGTCCTCCAGGGATCTGTACTGGGACTGGTGCTTTTAAATTTAATCATAAATGATCTAGAAGCAGGGGTAAGCAGTGAGCTGGCCAAATTTTCAGATGACACCAAACTATTTAGGGTAATGAAATCCTAAACAGATAGTGAGGAGCTCCAAAAGGATCTTTCCAGAATGGAGGATTGGGTGACAAAATGGCAAACGTGGTTCAGTGTTGGCAAATGTAAAGTGATGCATATTGTTGCAAAAAAACCCCAACTTTACATATATGCTGATGGGACCTGAGCTGTTGGTGACTGACCAGGAGAGGGATTTGGGGGTCATGGTGGACAGTTCATTGAAAGTGTCGACTCAATGTGCAGCAGTTGTGAAAAGGGGCAACTCCATGTTAGGGATAATTAGGAAAGGGACTGAAAATAAAACTGCTGATATTATAATGCCCTTATACAAAACTATGGTGCAGCCACACTTGGAGTACTGTGTAAAATTCTGGTCACCATACCTAAAGAAGGACATTGAAGGACTGGAAAAGGTGCAGAAGAGGTCAACCAAGATGATCAGGGGCCTAGAACACCTTTCTTATGAGGCAAGGTTACTACACCCGGGGCTTTTTAGTTTAGAAAAAAGACAACCATGGGGAGACATGATAGAGGTATATAAAATCATGCATGGTGTGGAGAAAGTGAAGAGACAGAAATATTTTTCCCTCTCTCGTTACACTAGTACCATGGGTCATTCCATAAAATTGATTGCCAAAAATTTTAAGACTAATAAAAGGCAATACTTTTTCACACAACATATAACTTGTGGAATTCTCTGCCACAAGATGTAGTGTCAGCTAACAACCTGGATGGCTTCAAGAGGGTTTGGATATCTTCATGGAGGAGAGGTCTATCAACTGCTACTAGTAGGAGGCCATCTTCAGCCTCAGAGGCAGGATGCCTCTGAGTACCAGTTTGAGGGGAGTAACAGCAGGAGAGAGGGCATGTCCTCAACTCGAGCATATGGGCTTCTCAGTGGCATCTGATGGGTCACTGTGTGAAACAGGATGCTGGACTAGATGGGCCCTGGGCCTGATCCAGCAGGGCTGTTCTTATGTTGTCCAAGTTTGCTTTTTTTCAGGCTGGAAAAGCTTTAGGCGTGTAAAGGCTTTAGGCATAGGGTGGAGAAAATCAGACATAATCTTCTAATTTTTAAATGCAACAATAATTTTTACTTTGGAAAAAATAGATCAATTTAAAACAGTAGCTTTGGTTTCTTGGTACAGCGTAACATACAAAAAACAAACATACTGTTACCATAAAAGCATAAGGGCAGAAATAAAATGTTTGGAGAAATGCATCCAACTGACCTATCTAATACTAGTCCTTAATACAGAGTCCCCAAAGTTGCCTCAGCATTTGCAGCAAGCAGGCTTGTCCCTTTTGCAGCTTCAGGTCCAGTTCTCCTTCACAGTCCTGGGGGTACAATCCAGACTAGTTCTTTTGCTGGTGAGTGTTTCAGCTCTCCAGAGAGATTTAACTCTCAGCCAGTGATTTTTCACTCTTTTCAGCCCCAGTACCGATTCTCTCAGTTTGTGCTAGCAATCCCTTCACTTGGATTCTTCAGCTCTGTATTCTTTCTGGTACTGTACTTCACTGCACACCTCTGACTCTGTACTCTCCAGACCAACACAAAACAACTTTTCAACTGAACTTCTTTTTCAGCACTAAAACACTGCTGAAGGCAGAGTCCTCATGCTTCATCTCTCAACTTTTTTTTAAACAAACTGATCAACATAACTCAAGTTCCCTCCATTAAAAAAAATATAACCAATAAAATAAACTTCCCTTTCCCTCCAAAATCAAACCAGTACATTCCATCACCCTCAAAAGAGAAACTGCTGAGGAGGATCTGTGGATTTTTGACCCCCTGTACAGCAAGGCAATGTCAACATAGAACTCATGTACAACAGAAGAGGCTTGCAGGAAGATAGAAACATAGGAAGCTGCCATATACTGAGTCAGACCATTGGTCCATCTAGCTCAGTATTGTCTACACAGACTGGCAGCAGCTTCTCCAAGGTTGCAGGCAGGAATCTCTCTCAGCCCTATCGTGGAGATGCCCGGGAGGGAACTTGGAACCTAGATGCTCTTTCCAGAGCAGCTCCATCTTACAGTGCTCACACAAGTAGTCTCCCATTCATATGCAATCAGGGCAGACCCTGCTTAGCTAAGGGGACAAGCCATGCTCGCTACAACAAAGACCAGACCTCCCTTGATTTGGGAGGAGAGGAGCTTTGACCTTGTGACCCCCTGCACAGCTTTCTTGACAAAAGGACCAAAGTATTTATAAAATGGAACCTTATATACAAAAAGAAGAGGTTTAGGCCTCGTTCCTTCACAGCTTGAGATGGAACAGTTACCATTCCTGTATTTATGTTTTTCAGAAGTTCAGTTGTAAGGATTTATAGAAATGCATCGGCCTCAGTGATTGGATTTTAATTCAGAAAGTATTTGCATTATTTCAATAGTTTACAATGATCCTGATCCAGGCTACGTCTCTGATATGAACTGAAATGGAGGGTGGCTTCAGTCTGTGATACCTATTTTGCTTTATTGATCCCCCTGTCCTGATGGGTTGTATCTACCCAAGTTCTGCATGCTTACTCCATTGCTGCAATGATTTTCATTTATCTCTCTCTTTGCAAGGAAATATTTGCAACAATTGATGGGTAGAACAAAAAATTTCAAACCCAAGGTTTAAACAAAAAATGCTCTTGGCTCTGTACCACAGAACCTTTTTCCTTTCATTTTTCTTGTGAGAACAAATATGTACAAGAGGAACTTACATTGGCTAAAGAAAAAAATAGAACTTGTACACTCTTCATCATTCTGTTTGGTGTTATTCAATCACGAATATTTGGATCAGTAAAATTGAAAGCACACACAGATATGTGTACTCAACCTCCTCATTCTCAACTGTTTAATGTTGTAGATAATAAGTTCCATAAGAAGAAGTGAATCTGAATATTCAGCCATGCCATTCCTCTTACCCTTTTGTTCCTTTGTATTCTAAGATTATTTCATTTTAAAATGGTGGCCATCATATTGCTAACTTGGCAAAGAGGCACTTTTTAATGTAGTGATTCTCTTTATTTAGCAGGGGGAGAATAATTGGCTCTATCCACCCCCAGCACAATACTTCCAGTGACTGTTATTGGTGTTTATCCTGTGTTTCTTCTTAGATTGTGAGCCCTTTGGGGACAGGGTTCCATCTTATTTATTTGTTATTTCTCTGTGTAAACCGCCCTGAGCCATTTTTGGAAGGGCGGTATAGAAATCAAATAAATATATAAGTAAGAAATAAATAAATAAATAAATAAATAAATAAATAAATAAATAAATAAATAAAATGTTACTTGGATTGCTATATTAAGAAACAAGATGTGGGCAAATGCATAACTTTGTAACATACTATTCTGTCATAACATATCTAAGATAAAAATGCATATTTCATTCAGTGATGAAAATTTGTTTGTTTATTTATTGTTAAATTTATATACCGCCTTTCATCAAAACAATCCCAAGGCAGTTTACAGAAAAAATTAAAAATAAGATTGTAAAAAAGACACAATTAAAATATTAAGCTAAAAATATAAAACAAATCTGATTATTATTATTTTTTTTAAAAAAAGCATAAAAGCAATACAGAGTACAAAGAGCAGCAGCAGAGACAATCAAATAAAAGCCTGGGGGAAAAGCCAAGATTTTACACTCTTTCTAAAAGCTCTGATGGAGTCCAAGGAGCGAATAGCCACCGGGAGAGCATTCCAGAGTCTGGGGGCAGCAACAGAGAAGGCCCTGTCCCGCGTGCACGACAACCGAGCCTCCCTTATTGTCAGCACATGGAGCAGAGCCCCCTCAGATGACCTCGTTAAGCGGACAGCAAACCTTGGGAGCAGACAGTCCCTCAGGTATCCTGGGCCCAAACCGTTAAGCACCTTGAATTGGACCCAGAAACAAACTGGTAGCCAGTGCAGCTCTTTCAAAATGGGTGTGATGTGCTCCCATCAGGCAGCTCCAGATAAAACCCTAGCTGCTGCATTTTGCACTAGCTGCAGTTTCTGGATATTCTTCAAGGGCAGCCCCATGTAGAGCGTGTTACAGTAATCCAGCCATGATATGACTAAGGCATGGATAACTGTGGCCAGATCTGCCTTCTTGAGAAAGGGATGCAGCTGGCGCACTAGCTGAATTGAGCTGGGAAAATAAACAATATGAATCTGTAAAAACAAAATATATCAGACATGCTTTTTAAGAATTCTATAACTTGTGTATTAAAAACTGTGGCATAGATATGTGTCCATTTGGCTTTTAGTAAATGTTCATGGCACAAAATCTAACTTGGAAAAGTAAACTGCCAAAGGCTTTGATAGACTTCATTCAGATGATCTATAAATTGCCTCCAGGTTAATAAAGAAAGACTAGATTGTAAAAATAGAGGAAAAATAATGTGAGTAATACTAATATATACATTTAATATATAACTGCTCCTGCCCAATGCCCAGCATGGTGTTGGTAGGGAACACAGTTCCTCCTGGGTTTGTGAGGGAATGCTCTTGTCTTCTGGGCATGTGAGCACACATGTCCATTCAGCTGTGGGCAGGAGAGTCCCTTATAGGATGGCCCCGCCTGCAGCCTCAACAGGCAGCTGACTTGGATAAGAAACCCAACATTATATTACATGAGCTGAGCCAGCACTACCTTGCATAGCAGGACACCAGATAAAATGTCAGGAGATTAATATTGTAGATTGAAGAATTTAGCATGTTCTTCGATATTCCCTAATTACTCACTTGCATGACCCCAGTTTAGCAATGTAAGTGAATCCCCAAAACCGGGGAGGGGGGGCTGTTCTGCAGAAAGCACTGCACATGAGGTGATGCTTCAGGACACACAACACGGTTGATCCCATGTTGTCAATACACTTCTTCCTGGGGGAAACTGTATTATAAGGAAGAGTTAAGATCTTGTGATAATTGATTAATCAATCACTCAATGAGAGATAGATAGATAGCTATAACAAAAGCAACCTTGCTCCATGTGAAGTGGACTTATATTGTCTTATATATAATATATATAAGACATGTTATAAGAATATAGGTTTCCTTGAGGATTACTTAACAATGCTTTGGTTTTTTAGGCCAGTATAAACCCAATGAATATGCTTAGAAACAATACAGGATCATGAAACTGCTGGCTATTCTGTTGAGCTAATATTTCTTCCAAAAGGAAAAACTTCCTGTTCCATATGTGCCCCTTCCTGGAAAAAAAGTTCTTAGAACTTCAGCATGTTAAAGTTTTATTAAGAGTTAGAAACTTATTTGCAAGAGCAGTGAAAAAGTAAAAGCATCCTCAGATTTCTTGGGTTTTTTGAATGTCTGTTTATAACATTCCTGTCTTCTGAGAAGTTTTATAGCAGACAGACAAGATGACAGAAACAGCACAACAGTGATGCCTAGAGCAGTGGAGGAATCACATCTTAACAGATATTGGTCCCCAATGAGTGTTGGTGAAGCATAGGCATATCTATTGTTTGAGATTGGAAATACATTTTTGGTGAAGCGAAAGAGGCAGGAGTAGCGTCGAGTGTATTAAATATGTCCATCATTCATTTGTCCCTCTAAATATACTGTTTATATGCTAAGAAGTGAAGATGTGAAGTTGGTGAGACGTGTCAACCAATGAATATATCTTCAAGCTGTCTTTGCCTGTTCTCTTAAGGTGACTTGTACCCTCATAGAAAGTTCTGCATCTCTTCTCTTTCTTCACCAGTCTCAAGTATTTACACTTTAAAAGAATAAGATATGAATTAATGCTAATGATTTTGCAGCTCCAGGATTAGATTAAATGTTTTGTGCAGAGAAACAAGTTCTGAACATTGTTTATATGGAAATTAGGTATGTTTTTACCTAGAGGGTATACTTATTCATCAAGTATATAGGTCCAGTATATTTTCACCAACCCTACGGAGCAGTTAGATTCATTACATTAGCTTAAACAGATCCATATTTTTTGGGAACATAGGCAATTTCTGAAGTACAAAACTCCTATCAGTAAAAACTGATAGAGCTATTTATGTATTATTCCTTTTGCAGATTATTTTGCCTATATATGTAATCAATCAGTAAGACTTCTCAAAGAATTTTTAAGTGCCTAATAAATAAGTTAAATAAGCTATAGATTAACCATTAAGCTTTAAAAAGAAAACTTTAATAGACAAATTGGACAACCATGCATTTAAGACCTAGATGTGCACTCAAATGGTATCACAACATCCTGTTACAAGTAAAAATGAAAAATGGGCATTAGTCTGAAAATCAACTTAGCCATATTGTTCACTTGTATTTATGCCTACTTATATACAATGATATAGAGGTGATTCTCTGCATACATATGCAGAACTAAATCTTGGCTTTCATGAGTGGCATCCTCTGAGTAGAGCATGGACAATATAGATGCAGATCTCTGCAGCTAGCATGGACTCACCACAAACATGGCAGTGGTGACTCCATGCCAGGAATTGTACATTAGCCTTTAGCAAAAGTATCTTCACTTATAGGCCATATTCCACAGACTGGTGTGTGATGTAAGCTACTTAGTGGCCTACTAATTAAGCTGCCATCAAGTAACTCTTGGTATTAAGCTCCTATCCCACCTACCAGCCTCTCTTATCCTGAAATGTGGCTTGGAAACAAGGACAGTGGTCTGGAAGTAAGAAGCACTCTACCTCTGGATAAAGCTTCTCCCTGGACTTCAGTCTGACTTTGGTCACCCATTTCCCACATCTGTTGTGGGCATATGTAATTGTAGACGATACCAGGGGAAACTATGATCAGAGAGGAGAGCTGGCCATGTGATAGCAAGCATGACTTTCCCCCTTAGCTAAGCAGGGTCCACCCTGGTTGCATATGAATGGGAAACTAGATGTGTGAGCACTACAAGATATTACCTTTAGGAGATGGAGCCAGTCTGGGAAGAGCAGAAGGTTTCAAGTTCACTCCCTGGCATCTCCAAGTTAGGGCTGAGAGAGATTCCTTCCTGCAACCTTGGAAAAGCCGCGACCAGTCTGTAAAGACAATATTGAGCAAGATGGACCAATGGTATAACTCAGTCTATGGCAGCTTCCTATGTTCCTAAAGGCTTACATCATAGTCTAACTCAGGCCCGCGGGGCTTTTTTTTTTTTTTTTTTGCTGGCCCACAGGTAGGAATATCCTACTGCAAGAGCTCTTGGTCTATCCTGCTGACCACTACCAGCAGCTGAATCAGGTTGGCTGCTTAAGAGCGGATCTGAGCCCACTGACATCATTCCTCTTTACCCTTGCCTTTTCCCCTGACCTGACTCCAACCCTCTGCCTCCTCACATTCATTAGTCTTTTTAATTATTGCATTAAAATAAATTAAATAATGTGCTGATTGGCCCCTGCACACCAAGACATGGTTGGTTCTGGCCTGGTGAGGCATTTGAGTTGTGCACCCCTGGTCTAACTGGTATAACCTCCAATTATATATGCACAGAACAGATTTGGGGAATGGGAGGCCACCCCAGCAGTCCCTAAAGACAAAGTCAGACGACAGTCCAGGGAGATGCTTTGTCCAGGGGTATAGTAACCCTTTTTCTGCCCACCCATTTGCTGACACTGTCTGAATTAGAACTACCACTACACACAGGTTTCTGTTTCGGATTACTAGGACATGTGAGAGACATAGCTCAGCCTGAATCTACCCCCGAACTGCATAGCTTCTTTTCCAACATGAATTAATACAAACTAATAAAAACAACCACAATAAAACAAAATTGAGTGGATTCAATAACTGTCAAAAAGCCCTAAGAACCAAACCTGATGCCTAAAGCTATAATCTATCATGATCTTTAGGCAGTAGTGACCCATTTTTCATGTCCATGTTTAATACTCAAAATAATTACGATAAAGTGAACAGATGTGCAGTGGGTACAATAAAAATCAAATTATGTCCCACCAAATGTCAGCAAGTGCCAACTAGTTTGATGCTGTGTTAGTGTTATAATACAAACAGAATGCAGATTACTCTTACAGCTGCCTGGACTGCTGCTGGTGTGGTTATTTGTCTCTGGGCCACCACTGTCTCTGGACATCAGTTGCCAGCACATCCTGTCAAATCATTTGACAGTTGCCAGGACAAGTGAGCAGTCCAACAAACAGGAGAAAGTGGTATTCCATCTACAGTCCCTTGTTCCCTCAGGCCAACCATCTAGTGGGCCTGAACCAACTGTGGAATTAATGAGAATGACAAACTCTGAAATGGGGAACCTTGCACATAAAGGAATTGTGAACGGATGCCAATGTAGCCCATTTCCTGTGGTACAGACCTCTGAACAGTAGGAGAAATGATCTGTGAAATGAGGCTGATGTGATGAGCAGTGATCCATTTATGGGATCAGAGCTGCACCAAGGCAAGGAGTCTTCAACCTAGTTGCCCTGCAGGCTTGATGGGCAGGGGAGTGTGCAAGAAGGGAAGCTGGGAAGTGATTGTAGCTCCTTTCCCCTCCCTACAAAAGTGCTATTTGCTGCCTGAAATATGCTATGAGGGCAGCACAGCCAACAGCGCTTTTGCGAGGAGGGGAGAGAAGCAAAAATTGTTTCTCAGTCTCCCTCCCCATGTGTTATCCTGCTCATCAAGCCTGCAGGGCAACTACTCTGAATTGCTCCCTGCTTTGATGCAGCTCTGAGTCTGTGATGAATTACTGTCTGTCATGTCAGCTACCTTTTCCATGAAACCTTGGGAATGAGCATCTTGTCCCCATACTTTGTGGTAAGTAAACCTTAGTACATGTAAACACATATTCTTCCTCTCATTATCCCCACTCTTCTTCTGTTGCCTTGCATATATTGATAAAGTCCCTTGGGGCAGGGAGCTGTCTTCTCACTCTTTGTAGAGCACCATATAATATATATTAACATATGATATTTAATTATGATATATTTAATTTATATCATATATCAGGGATTCTCAACGTTGGGTCCCCAGATGTTATTGGACTTCAACTCCCATAATCCCCAACCAAAGGCCACTGGGGCTGGGGATTATGGGAGTTGAAGTCCAATAACATCTGGAGACACAACTTTGAGAATCCCTGTCATATATCATGTCATATCATAATATAATTAATAAGATATTGATGATAATAGTACCAATACAAATAATAATAATGACTTACACCCAGGGTAGTGTGCTAGTGCAATGCTGTTGCACTAACTGATAGATGTAACACAATGATTTTGTGTAAACCAGAGAATGTCAGTTGCAGACTAATCCTGGTACTAGTGGAAGATGTTGACAATTGTACATGCTGAGGAAGTATGTACCGTATTTTACGGACTATAAGACGCTACGGACTATAAGACGCACCTTAATTTTAATCCAGTTTTTTAGAGTTTTAACATATTAAACTGTTAAAACATATAAGACGCACCTGAATTTTGGCGGATATTTTTCGAGGAAAAAAGTGAGTCTTATAGTCCATAAAATACGGTATGTGTCCTGCAACTGCACAGCATCACAGATCACTGCAGCTTTGCACAGCTCTGCAGACTTCTTAAAGGCACAGAACTTCTTGTGTTGAGCTAGCGGAACACTAGTTTGGCTGTCAGCCAATAACAACAACAACAACAACAACAATACATCTATAGAGCACCAACAAAATAAGATAACAGACAGTAAATGTATGTGTATAAATACATATGCACTTTATGTTGCTGAAGGACAATCTGGGCTTGTTTGTTTTTGTTTAGTATGAAGGACACGCAGCAGCACTAACTTATGCTGCATTTGAAAGACTTGCACATTGGATACAATGCCTTATAAATGAACTTGAAGTCCTATAAAATTTTGTTCGAAAATAATGTTATGGGCAATGGAGTGGAGGATTCTGAAGCTGATGAGTCTATAACATTTGTTTTGGAGATAGTTCTCCATTTTCTTCAGAGTCCAACCATTTCTTACACATTCACTAAGGTTAAAAAAGTTTATGGCAATGCTTTAGTTTACAAGGAGTGCTTGAATCTACCATTCATAGTAATTTATCCTTAATAGAGCACTTATTCTCACTTAGTTCCCAAATAATTTAGTTTAATAAGCATTTTATAGGATTAATGTAAGTGTTCTGTAAGTAAAAAATGGAAACAACAAAAGAATACACTGGGGTAACTTCTGTCGATAAAATGAATTAAAGAAATATGTATAGATGAGGACTGTCCATTCAGCCATGATACATGAATAACAATGGAGAAGAATGAACTGTAGGGCCAGCCCAAAGCATTTTGCTGTCCTAACAGCTTTACTGAAAGATCCGAGTTGTGTGCCCCATAATCCCATGCATCACAAAGGAGCATGGGTTCAATTATTTGAGGAGAAACTGTATGAGAAAACATTTCAAAATTTAGCCTTGGGAGGAACCCTGAAATGTCTAGAGAATTTCCATTTTTCCTTATAAAAAGCATGCCTAGTCCACATGCCTAATCATTTATCCTGAAACATACATACAAATGCATAGACATGAAATAACCACATGGGGGCTATATGAAAGGAGGCTGCATGTTATCCTATTCTCCCCCCCGCCTTTTCAATTTTGCAAGTGACCAAATTTTGTAAAATGTTACAATTATGGAGAACTGGTAGTCATATTTATCACTAATGTAACTTTCTCTGTATAGTGGCTTAAAAGCAAGGAGGGTGCGCTGGAGGCACACCTGGAGGGGGTAAGGTAAGAAAGAGGCTTGGACTTTGCCGCTCATCTCCCCTGCCTGGACTGGAAGATTTATTGCAGCCTTCCACTCCAGAAGATCAGCTTGGCTTGGCTCTTGCTCCGCTGCCTTAGTAAGAGTCGTGGCCTTCCTTTCCTGATTGCCAGAGTGGTGTAGTGGTTAGAGTGCTGGACTAGGACTGGGGAGACCCGAGTTCAAATCCCCATTCAGCCATAATACTAGCTGGGTGACTCTGGGCCAGTCACTTCTCTCTCAGCCTAACCTACTTCACAGGGTTGTTGTGAAAGAGAAACTCAAGGATGTAGTACACTGCTCTGGGCTCCTTGGAGGAAGAGCGGGATATAAATGTAATCATCATCATCATCATCATCTACACCTGTGGGCACTAATTACATCAGCTCTGTCTCAGAGTCTCTCGTGAAAGGACTCTGGACGCTGGTTGGAGGGCAGGAGAGGAGGCATGCAGCAACTACCACCAGATCCGACCAGACTTGGCAGTGGGTTGTCCAGAACTGCACGTGGTCCATCTCGGGGTCTTCCTCCACAGGCTCCTCCAAGTACTGGGCAACACATTGTGCAGCACTGGTGGGCCTGGTAGGCCAAGCCTCCACAAACGGGGCAAGGTGCCAAGGCACACCTACTTAAACCACTGGGGTGATTTAGCATGTGGAACTGCCTCTTGTGTTGGCACTGCTGTCTGGGATGCCACGCCACTGGACTGGGAAGAAGACGGGGTGGGAGCTCAAGGGTCGCCCACACTGCTGCTGCTGGGTGTGGGTCACACATGCTTGGGGGGTGCACCATCACCACCCTTCTGGTCTCTGCCGGCTCTAGTGACCTCCTCTTTCCTAACTTTATCGACCAGGAGGTCTCTCCATCTGGGCAAGTCATCCACACAAACGACATTGCCCTTGATGGTTGGGTCACAGAGACAAGCCAGGACATACTCCTCCCTGTTACCCAACTCATCGACCAGCCTGTCTACAACCCTGGCCCCCAGTATTCCAGCCAGAACATACCCCCTCTGGCATGGTCAGAGAAGTCCAGAGTTCACCCATAAGCATCTCCAGAAGGAGAGCCATGGGCAGGGCCTGGCTCAGAGGAGTGGAGTTGCCACACAAGCTCTTCGTGGCAAACAGGAAGGGCTCGAGTGCTGACATCATCTCGGACATGAGCTTCCACTCCGCATTGGATAGCTTGCACACCCCTAAGGACTCATTCCTCGCCAGGTCGTCGAGGGCCACCTCCTGCTCCAGCAGGTGTGCTTGACATCCAAGGTCTCCACGTGTAAGACGGCGCACCTGTGCCGAAGTGTGATGTAGCATGTGCTGGAGCCAGTAGCAGCACTGGAGGTCCCCCTCTCTCTGGACCCCACCAGTGAGCAGTCAGAGCCAGGAAAGCAGTGTGCATCCCACTCACACTGTTCCACAGATCAGTGGTGAAACCCTAACTTGTGGACTATCCAATGAACCTGCCACTGGTCCAGGACCTGGCTCGGCAGCAGCAGGCTTTTCTGGATAGGAAAGCCTTCATGCCACCTCCTTACCTGGGCCAAAGAATTCACCAATGGGGACCTGTGGAACCCCAGGAAGGTGTCTTCTCTGCCCTCCACACCGGCCTCCCGCACCAGCTTGGTGACCCCCCCACCTCTGCCTGCCATCCTGCTGCAAGCTTTGCTGCCACATGGCACTCAGACACTCCTGAAGACCCTGGGGGCTTTTTAAAAAAAAAATTGGAAAAAAATTTTTTAAAGGAGGGTTTGGGGTTTTTTTTACACACTATTGGGGGGGGCACCTTTTTTTTTAAAGCCTCCTGGGGAAAACCTTTTTTTTTTAAGCCTCCTAGAGAAAACCTTTTTTGGGGGGGGAGCTTCCTGGGGAAAACCTTTTTTTTTTTTTAAAGCCTCCTGGGGAAAACCTTTTTTAAAAAAGGCTCCTGGGGGAAAACCTTTAAAAAAAAAAGCCTCCTGGGGCAAAACCTTTTTTTAATTTTTATTTTTAAAAATCTATTTAGCAGGGGAACCTTTTTTTTTTTAAGAAGCCCTCTTTAAAGAAATCCCTTTTTTTTTCTTGTTTTAAAGAAAACAAGCCTACCAACCCACTCCACCCACAACAACACAATACAATAAAAAACAAGGCAATAAAGTACACAATAGGGGGGCAACTATGGGGGAACCTGTGAAAACAAGAAACAATCTGTGAAAACACCTGTAAAGAAAAAGCACAGAAAATATACCTCCCCACACCCAAACACGAAAGGAGACCCTATTTAAGGAACACTAAACAGGGGAAAGGAGACAACAAAAAGTAATCACTTGCCCCCTTATTGTCCTGGATATCTTCTGCCCCACACACTGGTCAGGAGCAAAAAAAAAAAAAAGGAATTCCAGACCAGTGGCAGGCTGGCCCAGCACAGGCGGGCAGGCACAGCTGGAGTGGGTCACAGCTGGGGCAGGTCTTTCCAGCTATTCTCCCCCCCCCCAAAAAACAACACAAATTAAAAGTAAAAACACTGAGTAAATAAATAAAAAGGCAGGTGAGAAAAAAGGTTGTGGGGATGGAGATGGGGAAGTGGGCAAGGTAAGGAAAGGAAAGGAAACGGGAGGACAGAGGTGCTGGACTCTGGAGCAGGTGGTGTGCTAAGCACAGAAAGAAAAGGATTAACAAAGAAAAGCACCTGCTCCAGAGAAAACAGGGGTGGGGGCAAAGAACCCAGAATAAAATAAAAACAACTGGCAGTGGCTGCTGAGTTGTCTCTCAACTCAGCCAACAGATTTAAAAGCAGCAGCCACCAAAAGCAAAAAAGGTGGGGGAAGTAGGGACTGGGTTAGGGAAATGGGCCAGAGAGAGGCCTCAGGGGAGAGACATGTAGTCACTCACTCACTCAGGGGGGTAAAAAGCTGCAGAACAAACACACACAGAGTCACATGAGGGGAGAAAGGGTTTAAAGCAGGGGAGAGAAAGGGGGAGGGGGCAGAGGAACAGGCAGAAGGGAGGATTGGGTACAAAAACACAGCAGTCTGCCAAGCAGACTCTCACCACACCCGCAATAACTGCAGCAAGCAAGAAGGAAGCCAAGGATCACTGCAACCAGAGTGATTTTGCTAGGCCAGAGGCTTGGCTTTAAATAGGATTTGAAACTCCCTCCTTTGGGAGCCCCCACCTTTGCCCTCCACCCTGGCCATTAGGGTGCCAGTTCTCAAGGACTGGCACAATGCAGAGCCTACCAAAGAGCCAGACTCATCTGGCCAATCAGGGAAGCAAGAGCTCAGCCAATGAAATCAAGCAACACAAGTCACACAAAATAGAGGACAACATCTAAAATGGCCTCTAGAACCTGCGAACCAGCTCGAACAGGCCCAAATTGATCCTGGCTCGATCGGTTCGAACTCAGACTTGCATTGCCCTGTTTGGTCTGAGTGCAAACCTTCAAACAGAACCGGTTCGAATTTGAACCAGTTTGCACATCCCTAGCGAATGCATCATGCTCTCTTCTATGCCTATACATTGAGATAATATCCATGTATGCTCATGGTTTCTTTCTGTATTAAAACAATTACATCATGTTTTGAAATAGATATAAGGAATTTGCTTTGTAGCTCTCAGCTGCCTTTCTAAAATGCATTTGCTGAGAGGAAAGGGATTGCATTACATGTGTGGCAAGAAATACTGGCGGAAATATTTTTGTAATTGATTTTAAACTTGTAACTACATATCATTCTGAGTTTCATTGTTCATAAGTGTTCTGTATGCCAATAATTATCTAATTACCAATTAGTATCACACCATCAATACGCATAATGGTTTACCAAGTAATGTAACAAAAAACAACAAAAAAACTGGTGGCCTATCCTAAAGACATTACAGTGCAGATTTTAACAGTGAGAGAGCCCCACCCCCGGCCAAAAAAGAAAAGAAAAAAAGACCACAAAGACAGAAGAGGAGTGGACGGCAAGTAAGAGGGAAGTAAAACCTATGGACAAAGAGACTGATTATTACTTTCTAGTGATGATTTAGTTTTTATCTACTATGTAGATAAAAATAGCAGAGTTTACTTTAATTTTTAGTTTAGTTTTTAAGTACTATTCTTTCCAATGCCCATGTTTTGGTTGGTACTGTTTTAAAGTTTCTGATAGTTTTAAATTTTGAATCATTGTTTTCTGGTGTGTGTGTGTGTGTGTGTGTGTGTGTGTGTGTGTGTGTGTGTGTGGCGGGGGGGGGTGTTTCCTGTTTGCAGAACACTTTGAACTGTGTTTTCTACAAAATTAGTAGAGATTAGAACATTGCCACCGGCTCATCTGGTGGCTACTCAAGGACAGGCCTTCTCCGTTGCTGCCCTGAGGCTTTGGAATGCGCTCCCTAGTGATAAGAGTCTCCCCATCTTTGACTTTAAAGGCGCTTCCGTTCACCCAGGCTTTTAACTGATATTGTTTTGATTGTTTTAATGTTGTTTTTAGAATATTGTTTTAAAATTTTAAATTCTTGTGTTATAAATTTCTTGTTTTTAAATTTCTTGTTTTTGTTTTTAATTAATGTTTTACTTTTGCCTTTATCGTGTTGTAAACTGCCCAGAGATGTAAGTTTGGGCAGTATAAAAATATGGTTGTTAAATAAATAAATAAATAAATAAATAAATAAATAAATAAATATTAAGTAAAAGAGTATTTCAAAAACTGTCCTTGCCACATAGTGTGTCTGCAGAGTGTTTCAGTAGTCACCATGATGGCAGCAACAATACAATTTTGTATCATACTTCATCTTACTATTTTGTTAAAGCATTAAACCAACAGCCATAAGATCAGTTTTCAAGAAATAAATGTCAAAGTCAAGGATAATATATATTTTTAAATTTGTTTCCACGGGCACACCTAGATTCATCTTCATACTTCGGGTTTGGTTTTTCTGTAAGCTATCAACCATTGTAATCTTGTTATGTTTTAATTCTACAAGGAAGCAGTTGATAGTATCAAGAAAAGCAATCCAAGGATTAGGTTATATGGACAATCTGGCCCCCTGAATAGCCATCATTATATCTATCTATTAGAAATTGGGTGAAAATAATTACTCATTCTTCAAGTATGCAATTAGTTCCAGTCTAGGGCTTTATATGGCATTATCAGGTTTGTAGTCTGGAAGTGCTCCTGGGTCCCAAACTCGCCCTGGTTTCTCAGGCTGAGGCACCGGCCACAAGTGCTTTGTATCAGCTTCGGCTGATACTCCAGATACAACCATTTCTGGAGACAAATGACCTTAAAACAGTGGTACATATGCTGGTAACCTCTGGTAACCTCTAGGCTTGACCAGAGGCGTAACTAGGGAAAACAGCGCCCGGGGCAAGCACTGAAATTGCACCTCCCCCCTCACCACATCCCACCCACCGCCCCCCCAACATACATCTGACTGACACACATGTTTCAGAAAACTTTTATTTTAAAAATTTAAAAAATTACAGAAATTACCAAAAATTTCAAAATGCACTACATACTTAGTTTTTCCTCACAACAACCCTGTGAAGTTGGCTTGTATCTCAAACATCAGAATTATGATGCAATGATGATTATTATGATTATGATGCCCCTCCCTCACGCCCTGGTTCTGTTCCTGACTTTCCCTTGTGAGTGACTGTATTTTAACAAAACGAAAACCAAGGACTCCAAAGTAATTCAAGGGACTAGGGTCAGGGTGATAGTGCTAAAGACTCCTTATTCTCCCGCTGTTAAAGAAAGACTCCCCTTTTCCAAAACCGTGCGCTATTTACACCAGAAAAGGTTTCAAATGGAGGGGGAAGCATTTATGCATTTATGCTTTGTTTTATGTTACGATTTCAAAGTTAGAAAAACTATAAAAGGGCCATTTTAGAGAAGATATGCACTGCCTTAGTTGCAAATCCTGCTTTTTTGAGATTCCCTGCAATTGAATAAAGCGATAATATACACCTTTGCTATTTAAATTGGTTGGAGAGTATTTATGACAATAAAAAATGAAATGGCATTTCAGATGCAACATTGGTTGCCTAAGACCACTCAGATTTAACTAATCTTCATCACATTGACAAAAAGAGCAATTAAAATTAAAATCCATGACTAAAACCAAACCACTTTGGGGTTGTTTTTAATGAAAGGTGGTATATAAATTTAACAATAAATATTTAGAAGTATATACTTTCACCCCCTGCCCAACCTACAATTAATTCCAGCTTATTTTCAAAGGGCTTCTAGTTTTATTTACAAATTGCTTGGCAGCACCAATGTTTAAGTAATCGCTAATTGCTCCTAATGATAGTTTTACTTATTGTTAAATTTATATACCACCTCTCATTAAAACATTCTCTGTTCATCTGATTTTCAGTCTGGTTAATTAAATCGGTGGAGGTTTAGACTTTCCTGATGGGCTGAAACAGCTAATCCATTTTGATGATGACATATAATTAAATTAGCTTGCATTACATAGTGAAAAAGTCCAGGAAGGGAGAGATGGGGGGATGTGGAACCCAAGGTTCCACATCCCCCCATCTCCCCCTCCCTGAACCTTTTCAGTTAAAACGTGGTTAGATTATAGGGGGGGAAGGACTTGAATGAGCAAAAAGGGGAACTGGTTCGGGCATTCAGGAAGTTGTTCAGAAGAGGGAGTTGTTCAGGAAGTTTGCTCTGGTGTGTGTCCTCCTCTCGACCCATACGCGACTGGTGGCGGGGCGGCGGGGTGCGCCGGGGAATGAGAGTCAGAGACTTGGACTACGAAGACGCCGCGGCGCCCAGTGCTGGATAAGCAATGCCAGTGGGGGGGCGCGCCAGGACCGGGGGAAAGGGACTGCTCTGAAAAAAAAAATCAGAAAAAAAATCAGAAAAAAAAATTTTTTTCCGGCAAATCGGCGGGGGCACGTTTTGGCGCCCCCTGCCAAGTGGTGCCCGGGGCACGTGCCCCCCTGCCCCCCTATAGTTACGCCTATGGGCTTGACTATTGTAATGCACTCTACACAGGGCTGCCTTTGTACGTATTTTGGAAACTACAACTGGAATAGAACGCAGCAGCCAGATTGGTCTCTGGGTTTACCCAAAGGGACCATATAACACCGATTCTAAAAGAACTGGCTGCCAATATGTTTCTGAATGAAATACAAAGTGCAGGTTATTGCCTATAAAGCTCTTAATGGCTTAGGTCCAGGGTACTTAAGAGAGCGCCTTCACTGTCATGAACCCTGTCACCTATTAAGATCATCTGGAGAGGTCCAGCTACAGTTGCTGACAACTCAGTTGGTGGCAACTTGGGAGCAGGCCTTCTCTGTGGCTTTGGAACAAGCTCCCTGCTTAAATAAGAGCATCTCCTTCTTTGTTTGTTTTTAGGAGGCCCCTGAAAACATACCTATTTTCCCAGGCCTCCAGCTGAGACAAATTTTTAAATTTTAATGTGGTTTTATCTTATCTTTTTATGAATTTTAATGTGTTATATTATATTTTATGTTTTTATTCTGTACACCTCCTTGAGATTTTTATACCAGGCAGTATATAAATTCAATAAATAAATAAATAAATAAAAATATTTCTATATTAGATTAGCAATGCAGCTAAAACCTTATGCTAGTGGTTAAGCCACCACTGAAACCAGAGGAACAAAAAACCTGGGCCATAGGTCTCCGGGGGTCACCTGCTGACTCCTTCCACCCCCTGCACTTGCCCCTAACCCCATGCCTGCTGTATCACCCAGCCAACACAGAGTTGCCCCATCCCGGCAAGAACTATCAGCCTCTTTAAGGCAGATTTTATCTCATGCTGGCATGGAGCAGCAAACCAGCACAGTGACATCAGCAAACCATGACAAGCATGGAGTTGGGAGGGCACTGCCAGCAAAGGCAGTCTGGTGATGGGCGAGGGAGTATACAGGGGCAGAGTCACTACTGAGCGGATGGGTCCAAAGAACCTGGGCTCTTGTCCCTCAGGTGCTGCAACCTGCGCCTCAGACACGCCCCCCCCCATGTCTGATGTCAGATGCAGGGGACGTGATTTAGCTCCCAAATGGGGCCATGGGGCAGCTCTGGCAGCACTGCTGGGGAGCAGCACTTGGCCGCGATGCAAACGCAGCACTGGATGGTTTAACTCCCAAATGGGGCCGCACTGTCCCATTCGGAAGCTAAACCACACTCCCACGTCTGATGTCAGGCACGAAGGGCATGGCTAAACACTCCCTGCATCAGATGCAGGGGTGGAACTAGAGGGGTTGTAGGAGTGGCAGAACCTGGGCCGCCACTGGCTTCCCTCTGTCCCTGGGAGTACGGGTGGGGTGCTGGGGTGTAGAGGGAACACTGGGTTGGAGACCAGTGTTCCCTCTAACAGGGATTCCCAGATGTTGTTGACTACAACTCCCAAAGCCATTATAGCTGAGGATTCCCAGGTCAACAACACCTGGGAATCCCTGTTAGAGGGAGCACTGGTGGGGACTGCAATTGTGAAGGCAGACAGCAGTGGGCTCAACCCAGGGCTGCCTTCAGTCTCATGGTGCCTCTACCCCATGCAGACATTCTGAAAACATGAATACTGTATGTAGGTTTGAGCACTCTGCTTAGTCTTGCCCCAACCCCACATAAACTCTGTACTGATAGAAAGATTCTTTTTGATTAAAAATGCCCCGTGCCCCATATTTCCAATCATGAAAAACCTCCATCCTCTAGTATAGCATTTGTTCTTTCAGATGCGGTATCTGGGTATATCATGGGGGTGAGCCTAATGAGTAAGTTGGCATGGGAATGTGATTTGCTGGTTCAATCTCATGGAGACTGTGCAGCCACCACACTTCTGTAGTGACTGAACAAGGTTTATATACACTCTCTGAGAAAAATATACAAACATCACCAATGCAATGATACATATGGCAAACATTAAAGATGTTTATTGTGCTTTTTTCTTCTTTTTTTCACGATCCTGGTAGTTATTTCACGATTTGTTCTTTTCACTGCCTTGCAATTCAAATTCTGTACAAGCAAAAGAAAACTCTTGTTCTCAGTCTTCACTTTCATGCATTCTATTTATTTTCCAGCTAACTGCCTATTTAACTAATATAGATCCATGCATCTGTAGAGTAAATAGTTATGTAAATTAATGAAGACTTCATAAATGCAATTTTTAGAGACAGTTGTTTGACCTGATGTCCCAGGATTTTCCTTTGGGATAACACATCCATTTCATATTCAGTACCCTGACACTTTTCTCCCATCATAATGTCATTTTTATTTCAGTTAAAATAATAAAAAAAAACACCAAGAAAGATTGTCTTCCTGAGAGCAGAATGCAAACTAAGTGCTAAGACTGTAATGATAGTTTGAAAAATGAGGCGAAATGGACAATGCATTCAGTGCTCGGCTAAAGAAATGTGGGAAAGCAGCAAATGATAGGAATCATAGGGGCTATTCTGATGATCGCAAAAATTGGGCTAGGAAAGCCTAGCCCGATATTTGTAGATCGTCAGAACCACCGGGCTCGGCTGCGAGCCTGGCGGTTCTAGAGCGGGTAACCCGCTCAAGATCCCCTGCCCTTACCCCGGGTTTGTGGAGCGAGTGCTCTGAAAACCAGGGCTATCTGCTCGTGAGTAGCCGCGGCGCAGCTCTGCACTGTGACTACTCATGAGTAGACCCCTGACCGGGAGGCAAAAAACTGCCTCCTGGCTCCGGGGGTCTCCCCAGTATGCCCTGTGTGCTCACACAGGGCATACTAGGGCTTGCAGGGGCCACATGACCCCCAAGCTCCCCAGCCCCCTCCGGCTCCATTTCAGAGCTGGCAATCATGTGGGTGGCCGATCTGGTCACCCAAGGCTCTCTCCCTGCTCCCCACCCCAAACTGGGTCTCACGAATTGTGAGACCTGGTCCATAGACTTTTAGAGCTCGAAGGGACCTTGGCGGTCTTCTAGTCCAACTTCCTGATCATTGCAGCAAACCGCTACAGCATCATAGATAGCTGTCCAGCCTCTGGTTGCATTGTGACCTCTAGCAAAGAAGATGAACCCACCACAGCCTGAAGCCAACTGTTCCATTGTCAAAGAGCTCTCAAAGTTAGTAATTTCTAGCCTAAATCTGCTTCCATGTAATTCCAACTCATTGGTTTTGATCTTAGCCTCAGAAGCTACAGGAATCAGCTTGATTTTAGCCACAATAATCATACAGAAACCAATCATAAACTTACAGAAACAAAGCATATGTGTCTCCAAATTCAAATAAAATTTTTACAAACATTTAGTAAATTAATTTTAAACATTTAACATAGAATTGGGATAAATAGCCAGTTTTATTGAGATCTATAAATTACTCTAAACTTTCAGCAAAAGCTGATAATTAGTTGGATTTAATGCAATAGATGACTATCCAATTCTGCATTTACCTGATTAAGTACAGATTTCAGTTCTGAACATTAAAAACACATGATGATCTGGGTCAGTCAGAGCATCAAGTTATCCAATGAAATTGTTCCTTTAGATTAAGATTGCCCTGTCTTCGTGTTGTAGCCATCCATCCTGGGGGGATGGCTTTGATTATTTTAAACTGTGGAAAATTCCAGAACAAACTTGAGGGAAACGAGGAAGGACAGAAAAATCATATGCTCCTGTCATTAGGCCTAGATGCAAAACTTGGTGGAAATTAATTTGAAATTATTATGACTTTCAAGTTAAAGAAAACAGAATGTTTTTGCTCATCATCGGTTCTGAAGTCCTTCAAAAATTAGAAACATGTACTAGGGACACACTAGGACCGAGGTTCGTGCACTGGTTTGGTGCCAAACCAATTCGGATGAGGTCCAAACTGGTTCAGTGCCACGGGGAAGGGAGCGGGAAGTGGGGACCTAAAAAAAAGAAAGAAAGAGGACAGGCCCTTACCTGCTACCTATTCTCTGCCGCTACATGCAGTTTCCTGCTGTGGCGAGCTTGTCCCAAGAACCCACGCACAGTGCCAGCACGCACATGGCATCCACACATGTGTGGGCACTATTTGCATGGTCAGCAACACCATGCTGACCACACAAATGGCACCCACACATGCACAGATGCCATGCACGGTGCCCCTGCTAACTTGGCAAAGAGGCACCTTTTAACATGGTGATTCTCTTTATTTAGCAGGGGGAGAGTAACTGGCCCTATCCACCCCTAGCACAGTACCTCCAGTGACTATTGCTGGTGTCTATCTTATGTTTCTTTTTAGATTGTGAGCCCTTTGGGAACAGGGATCCATCTTATTTATTTGTTATTTCTCTGTGCAAACCGCTCTGAGCCATTTTTTGGAAGGGCGGTATAGAAATCGAATGAATGAATGAATGAATGAATGTGTGTGTTGGCTCCACACTCGGGATCTTGGGACAAGAGCCACCACAGCAGGAAGCTGCATGCAGAAAACAGGTAAGGACCTGCTCGGTGGAGAGCAGAGAAGAACCTGCTCTCCTTTAAAAAAAAAAAGATCCCACTCCCTGCCCCCCTGCCCATGGCACCGAACCAGTGCACATCCCTAATGTGTACCCATTTTATCTTCCATTTTATCTATCAGAAAGTAAGCTATAGAAGTGACACATGATTCTGTTGTGGAGGTGGGGAGAGATTAAAACTAATTAGAATGGTAAAACAGTTTGACATTTAATTTCAATTTGAAGATTTTGCTCAAGTGCTTCAACCCCAATGGCCAAACTGTAATCAGTTTGTTCACAGGAAAAGTCAGGAAAGGTGATCCCTATAGGGATGCAAGTATTTTACCCCCATTGTTTCAGATAATAGGGCTCTGAATTGCTTTGTAAGCCTAGAGAGATAGGAATTAAACATGGACAAGAAGAACTCATGAGCAAAGGTGGGTCACAAAGGATGATTCATATTTATTTAGCAATCCCTTTTAATTGGTATTTAAACAAATACCAATTATTATCCATATTCTACCCATTTAGATTTTTATTCAGTATAATGGGGGGAAAATCATGCCAGAGGGAAAACTCTGATTAAAATGCATTAGCCAGGATCTACAGAATCCTATGTACAGGCCTAAAATACATCAGTTTGGAACAAATGCAAAAAACAAACTGTGCAATTTGCATTCATGATTAAACATATGCAATAATAAACATCAAGAACTGAATTATGAAAGAACTGAACAGGATACATTCTTTGGTTTCTTAATAACTCAATTTGCTTTACTTGTGGATGGGGGTGGGGGCTTGCCTTGTTATGCAGTGGCTTCCCCTCCTTTTTTCTTCATATTTGCCTATAGGCAATGACAGAGCTCCTTTCCAGTGGCTGCCATATTGTTTTCCCACATCCCAGAGGAAGCATCATTCTGAGGCATTTTGAAATGGTTGCCACCAATGGATCCTTGCCATGTTTCTATAGTGGATACCAGTTTTCCCCCACAATCCCTCAGAATGGCGCTACATTTAGGGCATTGTGGGAAACATTAAAAGGCAGGCCGCAAGACATGTGTTCTTCCACCACGTACTGTTTACTGCTGCTGCGCTACAAGCTAAGCCCCCTCCTTTTAAGGAAAAGTATGGTGTTATGAAAATGGTGTACATTTGTTGTGAAATGTATGACCTAGTGCCCTAAATGAATGAAGTTTCTGATAACAAGAATAAATGTACCAATAAAATAAAGCATTTTACTACACATTCCTACATCGACATGCACATGGCACTTTGCTGATTTTTTCAGCTCATGTTGTGCAATGTTTTATCGGAGCATTCCTCCACAACCTCTCACTTTGGGCCCTCACACAGTCCCAGTATGCAAGTCAAAGCAATATCATAGTTAGTAGACTACTTAGCTGTTATCAGCATAAAGCTCTAAGGGCAGTGTAGTACCTGAAAACAATACAAACAAAACAAAACACAGTCAATGATAAAACCCAGCAGAACCACAAAATGGCTCTTAATGCCAGTTACTTCACAAGCTGGAAAGCTTTATCAAGTAATAATTAACCCTCATCCAGAGTCACAATTTCTTGCACATAAGTTGGACTTCCATCCCCAAGAAGTCCCATTGGTTACATTGGATGCCTCCCAATATTTTAAGGTCACAAAACCGAGAATAATTTAACATTTCACTCCAGAGGGAGTGCAGCAATGGCCCCCACATCCCATGCATGGTGCCTTATGGCATGCATGACTCACTAAAAACATGAGCTGTTAGCAAAGCAAAATGAACATTTCAGACCCCACACTAGTGAGGATCCATACTTTCAACGTCTCAGTTCTCAGCATTTCAGCTGAAAGGAGACACTATGACTGAGCTAAAGGCAACCTGGGAGCTGGTCAAATGCGTTCTACAGGCCACCCACAACAAACACATCTTTTGCTTGGTTTTTTGTCAGCTGTCCTGGGAACAAACTAACTGAGTTTGACTACCAACATCTTGAGGTGATTCTCACGAGTGCCAAAAAGAGACCCTAGCCCACTTTCTAGCAAGTATGAGAACCACCGGGCTCGCAGGTGAGCCCAGTGTCCTCAAAGCAGGTAACCTGCTTACGGAGCCCTCTGCTTAGATGAGGTTAGCAGAGCAAGTGCTCTGCTAACGCTGTCTATTTGATCATGTATTGCCCCGGCACAGCTCCAAGGAGCAGACCCCTGCTGGGAGGCTGAAACAAGCCTTATGGACCTGGGGATCTCTCCAGGATGCCCCACCCCATGCTCACAGCAGCCCCTGATCCTCGCAGCCCCCACCAGCTCAGTGACAGAGCCGGCAGTTGTGTGGGCAGCTGATCCGGACACCCAGGGCTTCCTGCCTGATCTTCTGTGGGGAGAGCGGGCTAAGGCTGCTCTCCCCACTAACCCGCTCTTGGCGAGTCTCACTGATCATAAGACTCACCTCAGTGTGTCCATCCAAGACAAACACATGTGGCAGTGCTTCCCTTTGTGAATGTGGTTGCATCTCTGGGGGTATGTCTGGTTTGTTGTGTCACAGTGACCACTCAGGTAAAACCCTTGCTCAAGAGAGACTCTGCTAGCTATACAACTGGAAAAAGTTATCCCTCACCACAATTATCTGAGGCCAGGTTCAAATGAACAGTGCCCTGAATGTGCGAGACCACCAGCTCTGTGACAAGAACACATCTACCCTAATGTCACTGTGGGATGCACATTTTTGGCACATACTTTTATCACGTAAGAGGGATGTTTATCTGAATTACCTCTCTACACGTGCTTCAAAAAGATTTTAGAGTGCATGTAGAGAGGCAATTCACCTGAAGCAACCCCGAGAGTTGTTCCTTGGCTGTACACGTTGCTGCACAATGTGTCTTTGGTGAAGTCCTCCAGCTTGCTTCCCAAAGTGAACATCTCCTGTAGGATGTTTTTGCATCACAGCACCACCATATTTTCAAACCATAAGTGAGGTTTAGCAGACTGTTCAGTGCCACACATAACAATAACAACAACAACAACAACAACAATAATAATAATAATAATAATAATTATTATTATTATTATTATTATTATTATTTACACAGTCAGACAGGTGTTATTGACTGGTTTGTTTTATCCAGACATCAAGTCCTTCCCAAGGACCTGGGATGGCTGAATTTTATTATCAATATTGTTGCTGTTATTATTATAGATCGTGTCGCAGAATATAGGCTTTTCCCAGTAAAGTTGCTTTTTGTAATTGACTGATGGTGATTTCTGTGGCCCCTATGGTGTTGAGGTGTTCTTCAAGGTGATTTGGAATTGCACCTAGGGCACCAGTTATTACTGGGATTATTTTGGTCCTCTTCTGCCACAACCTTGCAATTTCAATTTGTAGATCTTTGTATTTTATTTTTTCTATTTCTTTTTCTTCTATTCTGCTATCCCCTGGTATTGCTATGTCGATTATTTTAACTTGTTTTTCTTTCTTCTCAACTACAGTTCTATCTGGTATATTGTGTGGCAGATGTTTGTCTGTTTGTAGTCGGAAGTCCCAAAATATTTTTGCATCTTCATTTTCTACCACTTTTTCAATTTTATGGTCCCACCAATTTTGGGCTACAGGTAGCTTGTATTTTTTGCAGATGTTCCAGTGTATCATCCCTGCTACATTGTCACACCTGTGTTTGTAGTCAGTCTGTGCAATCTTTTTACAACACCTGATTAGGTGGCCCACTGTTTCATCTGCTTCTTTACAAAGGCGGCACTTGCTGTTTGTTGTTGATTTTTCCACTTTTGCTCTTATTGCATTTGTTCTTAGTGCCTGTTCTTGTGCAGCCAGTATTAAACCCTCTGTTTCTTTCTTCAAGTTGCCATTCTTAAGCCATTGCCAGGTCTTGGTGATGTCTGATTTTCCACTTCTATTGTACAAATATTGACCATGCCGTGGCTTATTTTTCAATTTTTCTGCTCGATTCTTGACTTGTTCTTTCTTGTAGGCATGCTTTGTTTCATTGGTGTTGAATAGTTTCTCGTTATTGACCATTTGAAGTGCATCTTCTTCACTGTCCTTGATATATTCTTCAAGGCCGCTTTTCTCCTCCTCTGCTGTTTGATGGACTTGCAGTATTCCTCTTCGACCTGAGCTGCGAGGGAGGTATAGCCTATCTACATCACTGAAGGGGTGCAGAGCATGATTGATGGTCATGATTTTCCTGGTCTTACAATCTAGCGTCTCTAGCTCTGCCTGGGTCCAGTCTATTATTCCTGCAGTGTATCTGATAACAGGTATAGCCCAGGTGTTTATGGCTTGTATGGTGTTCCCGCCATTGAGTTTGGACTTGAGGATTTTTCTAATTCTCCTGATGTATTCACTTCCAATTTTCCTTTTAATGTCAGTGTGTGCAATGTTATCAGCCTGGAGAATGCCCAAGTATTTGTAATGTTCCTTCTCTTCCAGGTTCTTGATGTTGCTTCCATTGGGCAGTTCTATCCCTTCTGTTTTTGTTATTTTTCCTCTGTTCATTATTGATACAGCACACTTGTCTAGTCCAAACTCCTCTGAATATACAGACAGTGTTTAGCAGTGATTCAATTTCTATTGGGACTTTCTATACAACTTCAAATCGTCCACAGAGAGCAGATGGTTTATTTTACTTGATATTTTAGATGTTTGGTATCCGAGGCCTGTTTTGTTGAGTATTTGTGAAAGTGGAGTCATGGCGATTACAAACAACACAAGGGATAGTGAATCCCTTTGGAAAATACCTCTTCTAATGCTAACCTGTCCAAGTGTCTTGCCATTGATTGTTAACTGTGTACATCACATGCTCATTGCTTTTTTAAATAAATATCTGAATGTTTTTGCTGACAACAGTTGTTTCTAAACATTTTAGTATCCATGTGTGAGGCAATGAATCGAAGGCTTTCTTGTAGTCAATCCACGCAACACTTAGATTTGTTTTTCTTCTCTTGCAATTTTCTAAAATCATTTTGTCAATCAGCAGCTGGTCTTTTGTGCCTCTGGTGTTCAGGCAATTTCCTTTCTGTTCAACTGGAAGCTGCTTATTAGTTAATAAGTGTTGCATTACTTCATCTGCTATTATTCCAGTTAATAATTTGAACATGGTTGGCAGGCAGGTTATCGGTCTATAACTACTAGGAACAGCACCCTTTGCTGGGTCTTTCATTACGAGATGAGTTTTCCCAGTCATTAGCCATTGTTCAATATCACCTCCTTGCAAAATGTGATTGAACTGTTTTGATAGTTGTTTATGAAGGCTTCTTAGGTTTTTAAGCCAGAAGCCATGCAGTTCATCGTTGCCTGGAGCAGTCCAATTTTTAATTTTCTTTGCTCTTTCACTTATTAATTCTGGTGTTATTATTAGATCTTGCATTTGTTGGTTACATTTTTTGACCTCTTTCATCCAGCCTGCTTTTTTATTATAATCTATTGGATTGTCCCATAATTTCCCCTAATATTGCACTGTTTCTTCTTTATTTGGTGTTTCTAGGTTTCTTGCCATTTCTCCTTCTATACTTTGGTAGAAATGTCTCTGATTTGACTGGAATTGGAGGTTCGGCCTGTATTGTGTAATTCTGGCTTTGTATCTGCTAAGCTTCCTTGACACTGCTGTTATTTGCTGCTTTATTATTTCCAGGACTTCTCTAATTTTCCTTGAATGTAGGTGGTATTTTTGGATCAGATACTGTTTGGTGTTTTCATTCTTCAGCTTCTTGTCTTTCATATCTTTCAATTTACTAGCATCTGATCTAAGCCTGGAGATTTTATTTTCTAATTTAATCTTCCGTTTAGGTGATGTACTACTTTGTTTTTTTACAGGTCCCCTGATCTTATATCCAAGTTCTTGTGTTGTTATTGTTGCTGCACTGTACATTAGTTGGTTTGTTCCTTGCAAATTCTTGGTTGTTATTTCTGCAAGTGCAGCATTGACATCTTTTAATGCCTGAGCCAGTTGTTTTTTGGCAGCTGTTTTTAGAGGTGGAATTCGAACCCTGGTGGTTGTTTGGTTCATGTGCTCAGTTATTTTTGGTTTAGTTCTTGTTGCTTTTCTGTTAAACGGCATTTGGGTTTTTGAGGTGAAGGCAAAGGGGAGGTTGCCTGGTTTTGATTTTGAAACAGTTCAGCAACAGTGGTATCCTCTATTTCCAACACCTCCTCCATCTGTAAAGGTCAAGGAAAGTGTGAAAAAGTGAATGTGGGGTCATGAGAGTTGTTTAATTGAAAAAAATCTCATTTGCTATGATAGAATGAGAATTCACACCTCAGAAAAAACTTCTGACGTGTGAATTCTCATTCTGTCATAGCAAATGAGATTTTTTTCAATTAAACAACTCTCATGACCCCACTTTCACTTTTTCACACTTTCCTTTACTATGAATAATATGAGGAAGTAAATCAATTTAGCACACTTCACCTTATGAAGACAAACCTCATAAAAATAAATTCACCAAAATTCACCCCCTGCCCAATCACTCTTAAATTGGGGGTGGGTGGTAGCCTCCACCCATTAGGCACTATCTACCAGCCCAGCCCACTCCTTTGGGGCAGATCCACTTTCTGCCCCCAATCTGCCCCAAAGACACCCAAACTTCAAAAATTCTCAAAAAATCAGCCCTCTGCCCAATCCCCCTGAAATTGGTGTGGTAGCCTCCACCCATTAGGCACTACCACCCCACCCCACTCTTTTGGGGCAGATCCACTTTCTGCCCCCAAACTGCCCCAAAGTCACCAAAACTTCAAAAATTCTCAAAAAATCACCCCTTTGTCCAAACCCCCTGAAATTGGGGTGGTAGCCTGCACCCATTAGGCACTACCACCCCACCCCACTCCTTTTGCCCAGATCCCATGCTATGCCCCCAAACTTCCCCAAAGTCACTAAAACTTTAAAAAATCGTCAAAAATCAACCATGAACCGAATCACCCGAATTTTTTGTGCCCGAAATTCGGGTGATTTGGCTCGTGCCTGAAAAAATTCGGGGGACATTGGGGGTGATTCGGTTCAGCCCTGAATCACCCAAAATTGTTCGTTTCGGGCACAGATCGTTCTGTGCCCGAAATTTTTTGCACATCCCTAGAGTCTTGGGATTCTTGTCAGCCAGGACCTTCAGAAAGGACCCACAGTCTATTAGTGTGAGGATTTTTGGAGTCTTCAATTATTCCTGGTTGCAGGGATTTTGGAGAGTCAAAAATCTCTTACAACTGTCTCTCCTTGTGCTGTTGGTGTTCTAATTTAGATTGTACAATTGAGATCATGTCTCTCTTTATGCACAAATGAGGCAGTCACAAAAGACCAGGCTCAAATTATCATACTTCAGACACATTATGCGAAGACCCAGCTCCCTTGAGAAGTCTATAATGCTGGGGAAAGTTGAAGGAAAGAGAAGAAGAGGATGACCAGTAGCAAGGTGGATGGACTCAATTACAACAGCAATGAATGCACCACTGAGAGACCTTAAATGCCAATTTGAAGACAGATCATCCTGGAGAGAATCTATCTATGTGGTTGCTAAGAGTCGACACCGACTTGATGGCAATACTTAATCAATCAATCAATCAATCAATCACATAGGAAAGAGGGTAATCTGTATGCTATATTGGGCCAGATTGTGTAAGTCTAAACTACACCCTGCAGAGCTGCTCAGAATATAACTGGAAATCCACCAATGCAACTTCTGGAACTCGGGAGGAGACTGGGATCTGGGGAACAGTGTTCCCTCTAACAGGGATTCCCAGATGCTGTTCACTACAACTCCCTAGCTGCAATGGTCTTTGGCTGGGGATTATGGGAGTTGTAGTCAATATCTGGTAATCTCCCTGTTAGAGGGAACACTGCTGAAGAACATGTTCCCCTTTGCTGGAATGGAAATTTGGAGTTGCAGATGAAAAACTTCTCTAAACTTTTTTATATATCACCATTTGGTATAAATCTTTACTCAGAACTTCTGTTTTCATAATACATTTTCTCTCAGCACACATTTAACATCTGATTCCACATCGATTGCATGCATTTCTGAGGCATGTGTAGAATTTCTTAAATGTAGCCAAGCATAATGTGCTTCCAGTAATTGCAGAGACGTATGACTATAAAAAGGCACACATGGAATTCTGGGACCAATATTATTCATTCCGACAAATAACATGAGTGGAACATTATTAGGAGCACAGGGCTGGCGACACAAAGCCATTAGGTGGCATATTGCTTTCTCTGAGGTCTTTGATTTTACTTACCAGAATACTCATTAATGTAATGCTGAGCAGCCTGCTGTTTAAACCACTTGACCTATTTTTATGGAAAAGACTGACTAATATCACAAGCAAATACTTTCTGTGTGGGAAAGGAAGAACAGTTAATTACGGGTCATATAAAATGTAAAGATTTAATCTTTTACATCTATTTTTGGAATAAGACTGCTCCCACTTTTGTAGATGATAATCATGAAGTAACGGCTCTTTGGCCATTCAAGGTACCCTGTCTATAGTAAAAAAAAATTAAGAAGGTGGTTCAATGGTTCTAAAATAGAAAAAAGCCCCCCCACCTTCCCCGGCATACTTTTACATTACAGTGTGTGTTACTGGATTACAGTTCTCTAGGCGAAACCCATGCCTGAAGATGGTACAACACATTCCAAACAGTGAGGGCTGAATTACATCACTATTTTTGAAGCCAGAGGCAACCAAACTTTCTTCTCCACTTTTTGGAAACCCAGATTGTTTTATGAAAGCTTCCCCAATATGGTACACCAATCACTATGTTGAGAAAATCAATAGGGTCTTGTATTTATGCCGGGGTTTATTTGGTTTTTTATGGTAGCTGTGCTGGCTTGAGTGATTTTTAGTTGTTTTTATTTTGTCAATTATTGTACATTACTCCAGTAAAAAAACCAACAGCATACAAGTTCAATAAAGAAACAGTTCTAGAAATAGTCTCCCTCAGCACACCAACTGCAGCACATTAGTGGTAACAGGAGGTCTGCACACTTCCCAAGACTGAGGAATTAGAATCACACAGAGAGAGAAAGAGCACTGGATGGGCACACAAGAGGCACGCATAGGCCTCTGGTTCTCCAGAAGAGGCCAATGCATTCCGTATCTGCACACTTGGAGAGCAGGACGTGCAAATCAAGTCGGGTACAAAACAATTTGTACCCATTTCTAGCTGATTCGGGTGATTTGTAGACAGAACAAATCACCCCTGTGCTCAATTAACCAGATTCAGGTACAAAACAACTCATCCCAGATTTGGACCCCCCAAATTCAGAGATTTGGACCTCTACTTTGTGGCCTAATTGGGTTGGGTGGTAGTGCCCAATGGGTGGAAGCTACCACTCAAATGTCAAAGAAATTGGGCAAAAGGGTGATATTTAAACGTTTTTTGAAGTTGGTGCATCTTTAAACTTTCCCTCATAGGGAATAACGGGGCTTTCAGCAGCCTTTTAACTCCACATGGGGGGGGCACCAGGGTGGCCCAGAATAGGTTGTGGTGGGTGGTAGTGCCCAATGGATGCAAGGAAGCTACCACCCAGATTTCAAAGAAATTGGGCAAAGGGGTGTTTTTTTAAATTTTTTTTTAGTTTGTGCATCTAAGGAATAATGGGGAATTTCAGCAGCCCCATAAGTCCACTTGGGAGGCACCAGGGTGGCCCAGAGCAGGTTGTGGTGTAGTGCACATAGGGTGCACATGGGGTAGGGTTCATTGTCTGAAGTGTTCTGAGAGTATTTCATTTCTCTGGTAGGAAATGAGTGGATTCTTTCTACGTTTATTTATCATTTTGCATCAAAGAAGATTATGAATGAACAAAAATGAGCAGTGATAGTGAATTCTAAGTATTTTTTTAGATGTAATACAAATTTGCATAAGAACAGCCCTGCTGGATTAGGCCTGAGGCCTATCTAGTCCAGCATCCTGTTTCACACAGTGGCCCACCAGATGTCTCTGGGGAGCCCACAAGCAAGAGGTATGTGCATGCCCTCTCTCCTGCTGTCGCTCCCCTGAAATTTGTATTTAGAGGCACCTTGCCTCTGAGGCTGGAGGTGGCCCACAGCCACTAGACTAGTAGCCATTGATAGACCTGTTCTCCATGAATTTGTCTAAGCCCATTTGAAGCCATCCAAGCTGGTGGCCATCACCACATCCCATGGCAAAGAATTCCATAGATTAATTATAATTGGTGTGGGAAAGTACATCTTTCCTCCAGTCCTAAACCAACCTTAGTTTCATGGGATGACCCCTGGTTCTAGTGTTGTGTGTGTGACAGAAAAATGTCTCTCTGCCCACCCTCTCAGCTCCATGCATAACACTGTATACACTTCGATCATGTCTCCCCTTAGTTGCCTCTTTTCCAGTGTAAAGAACACCAGTTGCTGTAGCCTAGTCTCATAAGGAAGCTGCTCCAGGCCCTTGGTCATCTTGTTTGCCCTCTCCTGCACCTTTTCTTGTTCTACAATGTCCTTCTTAAGATACGGTGACCAAAGCTGTATGCAGTACTCCAGATGTATCTGCACCATAGATTAGTATAATGGCATTATAATATTAGCAGTTTTATTTTCAATCCCCTTCCTAATTACTCCTAGCATGGAATAAGCCTTTTTCACAGCTGCGGTGCACTGAGCCAACATTTTCAATGAGCTGTCCACCACGACCCCAAGATCTCTCTCCTCTTCAGTCACCGACAGCTCAGATCCCATCAGGGTATATGTGAAATTGGGGTTTTTTGCCCCAATATGCATCACTTTACACTTGCTTACATTGAACTACATTTGCCCTTTTGTCGCCTGGAGTTCCTTACAATCCGTTGTGGATTTCACTACCCTACATAGTTTAGTGTCATCTGAAAATTTGGCCAGCTCACTGCTTACCCCAACTTCTAGATCATTTATGAATAAATTAAAAAGCACCAGTCCCATTACAGATCCCTGGAGTATCCCACTTCTTACTTCCTTCCATTGTGAAAACTCTCCATCCTACCCTCTTTTTCCTGTCCTTCAACCAGTTACCGATCCACACATGAACCTGTCCCCTTATTCCATGACTGCTAAGCTTAGTCAAGACCCTTTTGTGGAGAACTTTGTGAAAAGCTTTTTAGAAGTCCACGTATACTATATCAACCAAATCACCTTTATCCACATGCCTGTTGACATTCTCAAAGAACTCCAAAAGCTTAGTGAGGTAAGACTTTCCCTTGCAGTAAGCATGCTGGTTCTCCTTCAGCAAGGCCTTTTCTCTTCTATATGTTTAACAGTGTTGTCCTTAAGCATGTTTTCCTTCAATTTATCCAGCACTGAAGTTAAGCTGACTGGCCTGTAATTTCCCGGATCCCCCCTGTATCCCTTTTTGAAAATCAGAGTCACACTGGATACTTTCCAGTCCTCTGGTACTGAGCCTGATTTTAGGGACAAGTTGCATATTTTTGCTAGGAGATCAGCAATTTCACATGTGAGTTCCTTCAGAACTCTTGGATGGATGCCATCTGGCCCTGGCGATTTGTTACTTAAAAAAAATAAAATTCAAGACAGTTTAGAACATTTTCCTTTGTCACCTCAAACTGGCCCAGTTCTTCATCTGCTAAACCTGAAAAGCTCAATTCTGGAAAGAGTATATGGTCAGTATCCTCTGCCGTGAAGACAGATGCAAAGAACTCTTTCAGCTTCTCTGCAGTCTCGTTATCCTCTTTAATAATCCCTTTCACACCCTCCTCATCTAAGGGGGCAACCATCTACCTGGCAGATTTTCTACTTCTGATATATTTAAAGATGTTTTTTTAATTCCCCTTGACACTTCTAGCTATATGCTACTCAAACTCTCTTTTTGCATCACTTATCATCTGCTTGTATTTCCCTCTCATTTGGGCAGGACTTCCATTTTCTGAAGGAAGTCTTATTCCCCTTTATAGCTTCCCTGATGTTACTCATACTGGTTTCCTCCTGAACTTGGTGGTACCTTTCCTCCGTCTTGGTATATATTCCAACTGAGCATCTAGTATTGTAGTTTTAAATAAGTTCCATGGTTTCTGGAATGATTTGACCCTCCTAACTTTCCCTTTCAACTTCCTGTTTACTAGTCCCCTCATTTTTGAGAAGTTTCTGTGTTGGACTTCCTTGATAATTCTCCACTTACATATATGCTGAATTGGATTACAGTATGGTCACTGCTACCCAATGGTTCTGCAACTCTGACATCTCGCACCAGGTCCTGGGCACCACTCAGGATTAAGGCCAAAGTCACAATCTCTCTGGTTGGTTCTGCAACTAACTGTTCTAAGGCACAGTCATTTAGCATGTTTAGAAATGTGGCCTCTCTTTGATTACCTGGATGTGAATTTACCCAGTCTATGAGCCGGGTCTCATGATCAGTGAGACCCGGTTTGGGGTGGTGAGCAGGGAGGGAGCTCTGGGTGGCTGGATCTGCCACCCACACAATTGCCAGCTCCATGATGGAGCCGGTGGGGGCTGGGGAGCTCAGGGGCCACGCAGCCCCCGGAAGCTCCAGTATGCCCTGTGCGAGCACACAGGGCATACTGGGGAGACCCCCAGAGCTGGGAGGCGGATTTTTGCCTCCCCTCCAGGAGTCTACTCACAAGTAGCCATGGCATGGAGCCACACCGTGGCTATGCACGCTCAAATAGCCCAGGTTTGCGGAGTGCTTGCTCCGCAAACCCGGGCTAAGCGGAGGGGTACTTTAGCGGGTTACCTGCTCTAGAACCACCAGACTCACAGCTGAGCCCGGTGGTTCTTACAATCAGCAAAAAGCTGGCTAGGTTCTCCTAGCCCGATTTTTGCTGATCGTGAGAATAGCCCCTATGTGTGAGTAATTGAAGTCACCCATTTTTACTGCCCTGTTTCTCTTTGATGCCATTCTTATTTGCTTCTCCAACTCCAAGTCACAGTGTTTTGATTCGGAGGGTGATAGCACACCCCTAGTAACACATTTCGTTTCAGTCCTAGTAATGTTACCCATAATGATTATTTGGAGGACCAGTCCATCTAGGTTTTCTAGCCTGTTGGAATCTATCCTTTCTTTGATATACAGTGCTACTCCACCCCCAAACCCCGCTCCCTGTCCCTTCAGTAGAGTTCATATCCAGGAACAACCACGTCCCTCCGGTTCTCACTGTTCCACCAGGTTTCTATTACACCCACTATATCTATGTTTTCAATAGTAACTTTGCACTCCAGATCACTCATCTTCACTTGGAGGCTTCTTGCATTTGTATTTAGACACCTATATGCTACGTCCCTCACCTGGTGTTGGCATGTGCTATCCCCTTACCAGCCTTTGACCTTTTTGGCAAGCTGTCATGAGTTAACATCTGCTCAACTCATGGCTCTACATAAGTACATAGGAAGTTGCCATATATTTCAGACCATAGGTCCATCTAGATCAGTATTGTCTACACAGACTGGCAGCGGCTTCTCCAATGTTGCAGGCAGGAATCTCTCTCAGCCCTTTCTTATAGAAGCCAGGGAGGGAACTTGAAATCTTCTGCTCTTCCCAGAGTAACCCCCTCCCCTAAGGGGAATATTTTACAACTCTCATACTTCTAGTCTCCCATTCATAAGCAACCAGGGCAGACCCTGCTTAGATAAGGAGACAAGTCATGCTTGCTACCACAAGACCTGCTCTCCTATCCTGAAATTTTTTTATAGCACAGTACTGTTCTACTCTGTCCCCTTCTACTCTGTCACCTTCTGGTTTTTCCAAAACATGTGCACCCCGTACCTTAGGGGATTTTGCTGGCCAAACCAGATACCTCCCAGTTCCTGTCAGCAATCCCCCAGGCGTCAACATCAATATAACATCAAGTGGTCCTGTAGAACAGTTATTTCCCTTTGCTATGATGATTCACAGCCCCAGAAGGCACAACTTGAGCTATTTAATCTGTGAAAAACCTGCATTGCTTAAAGAAAATGGAAACACGTTCAGATAAGTAACGAAAATCTTGAAATTGTTTCCTTTTTTCAGGCATTGTATTTTGTATTTCAAGATGTATTTTAAAATGCTATTTTTCATTTTGTATTTTTATTGGTTGTTTACGAAGTATTTTGTATTTTGTGTTTAAGCTACATTTGCTCAGGTATTTTGTATCTTGTATCTAAAATACTTTTAAGAAGTATTTTGCCCATCTTTGCATTGCTTCCACATGCGGCACTGCCTAATAGGGCTTCACTCCATGGGAAGCAATGTCCCCTCTCTCTCCTGCCCCCACCAATGTGCAGTTAGGATCAGGAAAGCAGTGTGAATTCCGCTGCAGTTAGTCCACAGATCAGCAGTGAAATGCACAATAGTGTCAGGCCCTGCTGCATGGAGCAGCCCCAACATGGCCTCCTTGCATGCTCAGTACAAGGAGGACACCACCTGCTTCCTGAAGGTGTTCTGAGAGGGGATCTTGTAATCGGGGAAAGCAGCTAGAGCAGCTGGTAGAGGTTGGCATTCTTCACCATCTGAAACAGCTGATCTTCCAAAGTCATCATCTCCCCAGTTGCCGGGTTATCAGATGTGATTTTGTGCACTCAGACTGATTGCCCAATGACTGCACTCACCATGCAGTCAGCTTTTCCTGCTGGGAGGAGAAGCAGCAGCTTCCTTGCTGCTGCTAGTTGAGGGCATGCTAGGACTATTGCTGTCAGCAGGAGTGAGGACCCCTGGGTGATGCCATCACAGGTGCAACAACATCACCACCATCCCAAGATGCTTGGGCCCTTTCTGCTGCTGACCCACGCTCTGCAGTGGGTGCAGACAGCATGGGTTGGGTCACAAAGGCAGAAGCTTGAAGTGATGCCACACCATCCTGCTACAATGCTAGCTGGCCCTGGGCTGCTTTGGTGGGGCTGATGGATCTTTATGGGGGACACCAACACCACCATTGGTCCAGAGATGAGAAGGTCCATGAACCGGAAGCTCAATGACTTCCACCTGCTCCTCAGCCTCAGACCGGAGACTCGTAGTGTCCAAGGAGATTGGGGAGGATGGTGAAACCGATATGGCTGGGCTAGCAGCTGAATCAGTCTGCACCTCCTCCACAGCTAGCATGGGAAGATGATCTTCCCTGACAGGGAGGCCCTCTCCCCCTAACTTCTGCTCTGCCAATATCAGCTGCACTGCTGGCTCATCCAAGTAGGTGAGCCTGCGCACAGCTGAAAAAGCAGGGGCAGGGTGACTTGGGGAGTAGGTTCCAATTGACTACTCCTAGCGAGTCTACTCCTAGCTCTTAAACTCTCCCAAATATCTTTTGTGTTTTTAATTTAAGCCTTAACTCTAATGGGGGTGGGGGGAAGGTGGGTGTCTAAGAAAGGGGTGTGGGGTCGGGGTGGTCTAGATTTATTCTCTGTGTGTCACATATACAGTGCTAGTGTAGTGCAGCCACACAGCAGCTAAAAAATGCAAACCTCCAAAATAAATAACAGTCTTTACTTTTTTGTGAGGGAGGCCTTTGGGGTATGTGTGAAAGAGCAAGCAACAACTACAATGGCTACATCTGAGAGGAGGGGATTAGTCAGTGGCCTAAGTAAGTCACCCTCCCAACCCTCCAGATAGTCCTAGTAGGTACCTAAGATTCCCTCCCACAAACAAAGCCGTATTTAAAATACACTCTAAACTAACCAGTCTCTGTGTGTGTTTAAAAAGAAGGGGGCTTAACTGCCCGAAGTTTTCTTCTTTCTGTGTCTTCAACTGGTGCCTGACCAGCAGCTGAAGGCAATCAGGCAAAGCAGCACACACTGTCACTTGACAGCCATGGGAGCAGGGTAGCTGAACACTATGGGGTGGGCACCCAGCCACCCCAAACAATGAGAAAATAAAAGGCTGGGGAGGGGGTTGGAAATCAGCAGATTTATTTATTTTATTTATTTATCATACTTTTTCACCGCCCAAAACTTACGTCTCTGGGTGGTTTACAACAAGATTAAAAAGTAAAACATTAATTAAAACCAAAACCAAACCAAAATGAAATGAAACAAAACAAAAAAATTTAAAAGCAAGAAATTTAAAACACAATTTAAAATTTTAAAACAATATTCTAAAAACAACATTCAAAACAATCAAAACAATAGCAGTTAAAAGCCTGGGTGAAGAAGGACTTTTTAAAGGATGCCAGAGATGGGGAGGCTCTTATTTCACTAGGGAGCACATTCTAAATCCTCAGGGCAGCAACGGAGAAGGCCCATCCCTGAGTAGCCACCAGACGAGCTGGTGGCAAATGCAGACGGACCTCTCCTGATGATCTCAATGGGCGGCGGGGTTTATTACGAAGAAACTGTTCTCTTAAAAACCCAGGGCCCAAGCTGTTTAGGGCTTTATAGGTTATAACCAGCACCTTTTATTTTGCCCGGAAACATATTAGCAGCCAGTGTAACTCCTTCAATATGAAAGTAATATGGTCTCTCCTAGATGATCCAGAGAACAGCCTGGCTGCTGCATTCTGGACCAACTGTAGTTTCCATACTACGTACAAGGGCAGCCCCACACAGAGTGCATTGCAGTAATCCAATCTGGAGGTTACCAGCAGATGTACCACTGTTTTGAGGTCGTCTAACTCAAGAAATGGACGCAGCTGGCGTATCAGCCGATGCTGATAGAAGGCACTTCTGGCCACTGTCTCAACTGGGACACCAGGGAGACACTTGGATCCAGAAGCACCCCTAGACTGCATACCTGTTCCATCTGGGGAAGTGTGACCCCATTCAGAACAGGCAGATCAAAATCGTCTCTTGAGTTCCGACCCCGCACAATGAGTACCTCCATCTTATCTAGATTCAGTCTCAGTTTGTTATCCCTCGTCCAGCTCATTACCGAGTCCAGGCAGGCATTTAGGGAGGTTATGCCCTCTCCCAATGATGCTGACATGGAGAAATAGATTTGGGTATCATCAGCATACTGATAGCACCCTGCAACAAATCTCCTGATGATCTCTCCCAGCAGTTTCATGTAGATGTTAAACAACATCAGAGAGAATACGGAGTCCTGAGGGACACCATACAAAAGTTCAGATTTTGAAGAACAGCAGTCTCCAAGGGACACCATCTGGAACCTGCCTGAGAGGTAGGAGCGGAACCACTGCAAACCAGTGCCTCCCACCCCAACCCCCTCAGACGCTCCAGAAGGATACTATGGTCGATAGTATAGAAAGGCGCGAGAGGTCCAAAAGGACCAACAGAGTCACAGTTCCTCTGTCAATTGACAGTTGGAGATCATCCATCAGGCCGACCAAGGCAGTCTCCACCCCATAGCCAGCCTGAAAGCCAGTTTGAAATGGGTCTAGATAATCCGTTTCCTCCAAGACTGTCTGGAACTGGGAGGCCACCACCCTCTCAATTACCTTGCCCAGCCACGGAAGGTTGGAGACAGGCCTGTAGTTACTCAGCTCCAAGGGATCCAAGGTAGGCTTCTTTAGAAGCGGTCTAATAATTGCCTCCTTAAGACTAGGAGGCATCCTACCTTCCCTCAGAGATGCATTTATAATCTCTTCCAGGCCTTCTACAACAACCTCCCTGCTAGATCGAACAAGCCATATCAGGCAAGGGTCAAGAGGACAGGTGGTGGGCCCTTCCGTTCCAATCAGCTTGTCCACATCCTCAGAAGTCACAACCTGGAATTGATCTAGCCTAACCACATAAGAAGAGTCACTGGATACCTCCGCATCAGATACTGAAGTAAGTGTGGAGACAAAATCCAAGTCGACCCGAATACAAGAGATTTTCCCCACAAAGAATTCATTAAACACATCACAGCGGGTAATAGATGGTTTCAGATTGTGATTCAAGGGAGGAGGGGCACATACTAGCCCTTTCACAACCCTGAACAACTCCGCTGGATGTGAACTTGCGGATGTAATACGGGCAGAAAAGAATCACTTCTTTGCCGCCTGTATTGCCTGAGCATAGGTCTTCAAATGAATTCTATGTTGCAATCTGTCAGATTCAAGCCGGGTCTTTCTCCACCTGCGCTCTAGTCATCTACCTCACCGCTTCAGCCTCCGTAGTTCTACCATATACCAAGGGGCCAGTTTTGAAGCGGGTCGGAGAGGATGCTTAGGAGCAATCATGTCTACCGTCCCGGTGAGTTTGTTGTTCCAATTCTCCACCAGGACATCAACAGGATCACCGGAAGAGCCAACACTGAATCCCTCCAAGTCATCTTGAAATCCTATGGGATCCAATAACCTTCTCGGGCGGACCATCCTAATAGGTTAGTCACCCCTGCAAAGGTGGGGTGTGACTGTGAGTCAACCTTAACCAGATGGTGGTCCATCCATGACAAAGGGGAAATCACAGGATTCCCCAACCACGGAACACCACCCTGATCAGAGTGAAAGACCAAATCAACTGTGTGACCTGCAATGTGAGTCAGTCCCAAGACCACCTGAGATAGGCCCATAGTTGTCATGGCTGCTATGAGCTCCTAAGCCGCCCCGGACAAATTGGTCCCGAAATGAACATTGAAGTTGCTCAGCACCACAAGCCTGGGTGACTCCAACACCAAGTCCGACAGCTCAGTTAGGGACTCTGTTGAGCAGCAGGGTGATTGGTACACCAACAGAAGTCCCAATCTATCCCTGGTCCCCAAACGTAAGTACACACATTCGATATGGTCTGACACTCTAACAGGGATCCTGGTAAGGGGGATATTATTCTTATAGACCACAGCCACTCCACCTCCCCGCCCCCACCCCCTCACCTGCTCCTCAACAGAGTACCCTGGAGGGAGAAGCCGGTACCACACTGGGCCCCCAGCCTCTCCCAACCAGGTCTCTGTAATACATACCAGGTCGGCACCTTCATCCAGAATCAAATCATGGATGGTTTTTTGATTTGTTCTGGACCGACCTGGCATTACAGAGGAGCAAGGTGAGGTTCCATGGGTGGTTGGCACTGCTCCCCGAGGTCAAAGAGCTGGCAGGACAGCCGGAAGGGGAAATAGCTAGTATATTTCTATGTTCCCTTCCCCTGCAACAACCTGTTGACCTGCCAACGTTACTTCTTCTTTTCCCCTCCACCAACGGAATGGCTGCCCCACAGTCAGTGGACACGCCCCCTGTCTCCCCATCTCCAGATAAGCTCAGACACATTATACAAGTTCCTCGCCCAGGACAAATTAAAACAGAAGCCTCTTTATTAATTGCCTCCCACATACAAATACCTGGGCCAAGAGACCTGGCCCTCACCCTCGCTTTCCCCCGAAGGGGTGACACCAAAGGGATAGTGGTGGGCCCGCCGCCACAGGCAGCATTCTTATATAGGGCCAGAGAGAGCCCCTCTGGTCAGCTGGCAGGCTGGAACTGCTGACACACTCCTGGCCCCGATCCTGCAAAGCAGCCAGAGGCCACAGTTCAACTGCCAAAGGCCACAGTTCTACAGGTCAGGCAGGAGACCACAGCACCTGGTTAAGTCACTAGGTGCTGGTACTAGGTAAAATAAGCAGCATTTTTTACTGCACAAGGAAAGAAAATTAGGAGAGACAGGTAGGCACAGGGCACAGGCTCTGTCTCCCCAGCAGTCCATAAAAAGACCTGCCTGTTGGCAAGCAGCTCAGAGAGCCAGTGATTCAGCAGACAGTGATTTCAGCAAAAAGAAAAAGAAAACCTCTTTGAGCAGGCCAGGCAGGTAGCAGCAGCAGTCTGAGAACCCACTCCAGCAGGCAGCAACCAGCAGTTCAGTCCAACCAAGAAGCAAGGAGATCTCCAGCCAATCACTATTCAGTGCAAGAAAACCAATCAGAAGCATTAGAATGGGCCAAAAAAACCTGGCTAATCGAATCTACAAATAGATTCAATTCAAATCAAGGTCAATTCAATTTAACCTCTACAATCATTATTGAATCCAATGGTTATTCGATTTGAGTTTGAATCAGTCTGATCAACCCAATTTGAATTGAATCGATTCACCAGTGAATCTCTATGCACATCGCTAATGATTGCAACTGTCAGGGAGATAATTTAAAGTTGTTTTCATGCAGCAATCATAGTAGTAGAGATCTTCAGATTTCCCCTGAGGATTTTTCACATTTGATCAAAAGCTCGTTTGGCTTCCCTTGAAAATTCTCAGATGTTTGTCCTTGGGAAGAATCCTGAAATACGCTTTAATTTTCACAAGTTTGAAATGTTGATGTTAACCCTGCTTATATGATATTCAGAACCCTGAGTTAGCCATGTCTTTGATAAAGCCGTGACCTCTTTGCTGCATCCATCATGTAATTTTTGTGACTGTTTTCTGTAATACAGCGGTCTTTATGTTTATATCATGGGATTAATTGCTCTCTCTTTCTCTCTTATTCTGTAACCAGAAAAATATGGATTTGAAAACCTTCATGACTGATTCCTGTGTTGATTAGGTTGTTTTTTCTGATTCAATATGTCATGCTAATGGAACAATTGTGTACATCTCATTCTCATATACAAGAGTCCAGGGGTGTAACTATCATAGGCAAGGGGAGACATTGTCTGGGGGACCACTGCCTTGCCCCCCCCCCCGAGGCAAGTCACATGACTGACTCCCCCAGACGCACACACGTTTGGGCTTCCTTCAGTTGTATTCATCCTCCGAAACTGATGTGGGTGTTAAGACCTGGAGCTACCAGAACAGCATGTCTTTCTCTAGTACCATTAAATGACTTGCATCGTCCACATTTTAAAAAATAATTTAGGATTATGTTCTATTGTGGCACATAGGTTTTATATATATAAACTTTACTCTGCTTTTTGTTACTACTATTCAGCCTCATTTAAGATTTCTTTACTTCATGAGCTGAGCTTCAGTGAGGGGGGCCCCGTTTTAAAATGTTGTCTCTGGGCCCACTCCAACCTTGCTACACCCCTGCAAGAGTCCCAAAAGAATGAAGCCATGATAGAAACATTGATAAGAACTAAAAGAATAAGAATATCACTTCGGTGCCACAGTGCTAAATGACACATTGGGGCTATTCCCACTATCAGCCCAAATCGGGCTATGGGAGCCTAGCCAGATTTTGGCTGATTGTGGGAGCCACCGGGCTCGCAAGCGAGCCTGGTGGCTCCCAGACAGTTAACCTGCCTAAATACGCCTCCCCTAAAACCAGGTTTGTGGAGCGAGCACTCTGCAAACCCATTTTTTAAAATTGAGAATAGCCACGGCGCGGCTCCGCGCCATGGCTACTCACAAGGAGACCCCCAGAGGAGAGACAAAAAGCTGCCTCCTGGATCCGGGGGTCTCACCAGCATGCCCTGTGTGCTTCCGGGGGCCAATCGGCCACCGCTCCCCCCAGCCCCCGCCGGCTCCATCACAGAGCCAGCAATCATGTGGGTAGTCGATCCGGCTGCCCAGGGCTCGCTCCCTGATTGTGAGCAGAGAGAGCCAGCTTAGCCTGCTCTCCCCGCTCAGCTCACCAAACCGGGACTCACAGATCGTGAGACTCGGCTCATTGAGGCTCTACACTTGAGCAGTATGTAGAGCCAAAAGTGGGTTTGCGAAGAGAGTGCGTTTCACCAGCTCTCCCCACAGACAATCAGGGAGCCCTCCCTGGGCAACCACATCGACCGCGCAGATGATTACCAGCTCCGGCATGGAGCCAGTTGTGGCAGCAGGGTTCTGGGCCCTCCTGGCCCCCAGAAGTCCCATAAGGCACCACACAAGTGTGCTGTGTGCCCACAAGTGGAACACACACACCCCCAACACTGGGAGGCTTGTTGTAGCCTCCCGGTCAGGAGGCTACTCGTGAGTCAGTGTGGCATGGAACTGCACCACACCAACACATGCAAGACTGCAGTCAGTGAGACTGCAGAGAGGAGAGGAAACTGGCTATGCATGCTTCCTTCTGGCATGAAGGAGAGCCTGCACAGCCAAGCACAGTTGGAGTTGAGGGAAGAGTTTCCTCCCTCAACTCCAGTTGAAGGGGATGCAGCCTGCGGTTCTGAATTTGGATGCAACACAGGCTGCATCTAGCCTCATGTTGTGGCAACGAAATTCACTGCAACCTGAGTTTCATGTTGGGGTTTAAAAGACACAAACTTGGGACGATCGCTGTGCAGAATCAGAGTTGCATGCATTTGCACATAACAGTAAGAAAACCTCTGCCCCCTTAAGCTCCGGTTCCACATTACTTGCAAATGTGGCCAGAGTGAAAAGAAAGTGATTCATAACTAAGCATGCTATAGCTATTGACCACTGCTGAGACAAGCTTGTGGGTTCCAGTTCTGTACTTCACTGAGGTTCCCCTAGAAGCCTATCACATCCACAGCAGCATCTGGTCTAGGAACGTTAAAAACATTTGATGTGGAGGTGCTCAGTGATCCCTGCTTGAATTGCCAAAAGCAGCATCAGGGTGGGACAGCCCACCCCAGGCAATGCTGCCTCAGTTCTGTTTGCATCCAGGCATTCAACTGGAATGCTCAAGAGGCACAAATAATTTTCAGGCCGATCAGAAGGCTACTTATGCACCCCTGTAACTGAACAAATGCAACATTAAAGAATCTCAGTAACTAAAATTATACCATGTACAATCATAAACCACAGTCAAAATAGAGAGCAGCAGTATGGGCTTGTATATAGCTGTTATTGTTTCATTATTATGTTAGTATCATTTTGCAATGAAATTGCTTATGGTTTCCCTTTCTCATTTTAAAAGCCCTTCCTTGAATCTTTGTAACTAAACCTTAGTGTATATGGTATTTACTGGTGATGCCATAAAATGCTATTTTAAGAAAACCTGCTATCTGACAGGTCAAAGAGATGTGAGATACAAAGAGCAAAGGAAAGTACGAGTAGCAAGATAGCACAGAGCTAAAACCCAACAAAAATGAACACCTGATAAAGACTCTAAAATGTCTTACCTTTACTGCTTTGATCACTTGCTGCTGAAAGGTGGTATGTCAATATCCTAAGCAAATACAGATAAATAAGATACCAGGCATATGCAAAATCGCCCTATTTTTTAATGGATCAAATGTCCCCATTTCTCTGTAGGCTCACTTGATAATTTTCTGCTGAAAAACTGTTTTATGAAGTAGGTTAAATTGTTTTAGAGGCTTTGGTTATTTTATGATATTGTCATTTTAAACAGAACTGCCTCATTTTAAAAAAAATATTGAGAGCTATTAAGGTCATTCACACAACCTTTTTAGTCAATGAAGAGGGCTGGAAGGAAGGCATAAACACTCCTACTTTCCCACCAGACGATCTCCTTTTCTTCATGGGCTGCATGGCTCATGCAGACACATGATCCATGCTGCTCCTGGCAGCGTGGGTGTCCTGGAGGCCAGGAAAATGCGGCCAGGCCTCCAGATATCCCTTAATGCATTGCACGAGGAGTGTGGCACATTGAGGGATTCCCTTTCAGTTGGGTGCTCTAGGCACCTGGCTCTGTGGCCACTCAGGCTGCCTGAAGCATGAGCAGATACATGACTGGTGACCCAGGTGAAAGCTCAAGTGAGATTGGCCACAATCCTGGTGCTTCACATGAGTATCCTACCTCAGCAGGACTGTGCAAAACCAGGTAGGGCTTCTTATGTGAACAGCCTCATTGTGCGTGTTTGTGTTTTTTGGTTTTTTTGTCATTGTGGAGAGCACTGCAGGATGAATGGGAAGATGGGAAGTGAAACTGAAAAGAAAAGCCTAGATAAATGTTACCATAATTTTGTTTTGGTAGAGATACTACCTTGGACTCTTAACATTTTATACTGCAATAAGAGCAGCTACAGCAGTGTTTGAAGCCCTGTTAGTCATCCCAGGAGGCGTTACAGACAGGGCTTCTACCCTGAATCTCCTTTGGAAGAGAGTGAGGCTATTCCCACGATCAGGCGAAAATGGGCTAGTGGAGCCTAGCTCGATTTCACCTGACCATGAGAACCACCATGCTTGCAGGCGAGCCCGGTGGCCTCCAAGCCGTTAACCCACTAAGTAACCTTCCCCTACGCCCAAGTTAGCAGAGCAAGCGTTCTGCTAACCCAGGCTCTACGATTGTGAGGAGCCATGGCATGGTTCCGCACCACGGCAACTCACGAGTAGACCCCCGACCGGGAGGCTTAAAAGCAGCATCCCAGCTCGAGGGTCTCTCCAGCATGCCCTGCATGCTTGCGCAGTGCACACAGGGCATCCATGTGGCCCCCAATCCCCCCAGCTCCCGCCGGCACTATAACAGAGCCGGCAGTCATGTGGGCAGCCGGTTCGGCTGCCTGGAGCAGACTGACTGCTCATCTGCAGGGAGAGAAGGCTTAGCTCACTCTCCCCGCAAACCCCATCCAGGCTCTTCTCACTGATCGTGAGAAAAGCCTCAGTGTGTGCATTCACACACCAGCCAAACTTACCCCAAAGTCCCTTCGAGATCTTTGGACCCACTCCACACACGTCAGGCTTTGTCTTGCAGATTCTAGCTTATCTCGAGGTATTTCTGGGTTTTAAAAATACTGGTTATAGCTACTTTTTCTGAAAATGCTGAAGCAAAGAGGGAGAGGCACTGACATAGAATCATTAGCATGATAAGAGGGAAACTCTCTTTACAAATGCAGATGAAGCTCTTTAGTAATCTCTCTCTTCCCCCACCCCATCGGCTAGAAGGAAAACATGGATGCCTGCCATGTGAACTTGCACCCAAACAAAACCCGAGCGCAGAGGCGTGGGGCTGCTTCCCTCAGTGCTGCAAGTGTAATTCGAAGTAGCTTCACGCAACATTTACCCCGCTGCATAAGGGTTGCTCCATTACTGTTAAACAAAAAGGTGATCAGCAAGAGCTGACCACCAGAAAAAAAGCATAGCACATCAAGTGGTGGGGCAGCCATGATCACTGCAGGATATAATGAGAAATAAATAAAGGAGTCCTGCACTGCCATGGCCACCAAAACAAAGTTGTTGCAAAAGCTCTCCATTTCTGATTATTTATATATATATTTTCCCTTCCACTGTTGCAAGCAGGCTCATCAAGCCCCTCCCAACTTCAGCCAAACAATTCTATGGAGAATTTTCAAAATCCATCACTGAAAAAATTGCAAGAAGCTCCCTCCTGCACATTTTTGCCTGTGGATAGGGCAATGAAAATGGGTGCAGCTACTTAGATATCATCGTTTTAAACAGAATGACATGCTACTTTGAGTGCCAGTCTGTCACGAAGTATATAAAAATGTTGAAATCTCTTTAAAAATTCATAAATTTTCAAAAAGATCTCTTTTTTTAAAAAACCCACCCTATCCTTTTCCTCTATTTTCAGTTGGCCCTCCCTGGTTGTGCATTTTGGTCCTACAAGTCTCCTCTTCAGCTGCACAAAAGTCTCCTGCTTTCATAAATGGTGGTGCCTATTACCCCCTTCTTGCTCCTATTCCTTGATATTCCCTCCCAGAACCCCCCGGGTGATGCCATAACCCTTTTCAATCCTTCATCAAAACTTACCTTTTCTATAGGTAACACATTTCATTGTCTCACATTGGTTGGCATCTAAATTGCCATCAACACTGATATGTTACATAATATCAGCAACAAAAATAACCGTTCATAAATATTGCACCCATACCCAATGAAGACATAAGACACATATTTGGGGTCGAATTGGGCCACAATTTATTAAACCAGGCTGGTAAAGAGACCCACAACGGTGCAGTAGCCAGGAACTCGCTGTCATCAGCACATGTTCCATCTAAATACTTAGGGTGACACACCTTGGCTCCAGAAAGCATCTGCGCTAAGACAGATGCTCTTCATCTTTGCCAACCTAGTATCAAGGCACCTGCTTAAAGTAATCACCTCCTCAAGCTGTATAGCATTTAAGCTTGGTGATCCCCCACAGGTAAGCCAAGCCAGCGCTCCCTAGGCCATAAGGCTTCTAGAGACTGATAAGGACCCCACTTCATGCCAAACACATGCCTTAAGGTGCTCACTGACCTACACTGCCCCTGTATGTCACACTGCACCTGCCATTGTGACCAAGGAAAATGAACTACCTAAGGAACAATAGTATGAGGTAGGCAAAAATGACCTATGACCAAAACCAATCTGTCAGGGACCAAAAAATTCCTACCCAGCCCCCAAGGGTGACCAGTCAAAGCCTGCACTATGTCCAGGGAGGGAGGGTTTGGGGCGTGGCTGAGGGAGGCCTGGAGGCGGGCACTGAAACGGCTAAGTAGGCTCTACCTCCAAGCCCCTGACAGCCAATCACAGCTGCCCCTCTGCCTAGTGCTTCATCCAAATGAGGCTGGGGCAAAGAGGTCATGATCCAGAAGGGGCTAGGACTGAGTGATCACATTTCTAGTATTACCATATAGAAATGGCCATATGAAGAACAAAAAACCCCAACACATATTCCCAATGGGCTTGATGCCTTCATCAAACCAAAAGTCTAAGGTGGATTCATTGAAATCAAAAGTCTAAGGTGGATTCAAGAAAATAATTTAGAGTCAAGCTTAGTTTGGAGTAGAGATAGAGGGAAGAAGAACATTACTGATATCTGTTATCTTGAAGATTTTTATTTACCAGGATGCAAAGAGATCCAAAAATTGGTGGGGGGGGGGGAGAGTTGGTTTCACTTTTTAAGAGGAGTAACAGTATTCTCTTTTTTTTTTAGTTTAGCAAATCTAATAGTACTAAACCAAGTCACCACAGGCTGTCATGGATAAGACCTGAATCAACCTGATTTAGACTATTTTGAGTTGATGATCTGAGGACCAAAGCTGCACAGCAGCATAATATTTCCTTTGAAATTGAAAGTTGAGCTAATGAATTTTGCTGAGTCAAGCACATGGCTGCCTGAGATAAGCTGCTGGGGGAGTTAATCCTTTGTCTGCTGTTCAACAGTTGTATTTGCTGGTAGGTGAATTAACCCTGCCTTCTCTATTCCCAGTGGGAATAGTCAGTTGCTGAGTTAACCCTGTTTTTTGCTAGACAAAAGTAAGAGGACACTGGAGAAGAGCTAGGCGTGGGGAGTTAACAATTAAGGGAAACACTGCTGATAATTAGGCATGGGAAGAGGAAGAGCAAGAGCTAAGGAATGGAAATGCTTGAGGGTCCCATTCTTGGGAGGAACATACTAAGGCTGGGTTCACACAACCGCAAAGATCCTGGTTAGAAAGTTAGAGGCTCTACACATGATCAGTGTGAACCCCTCAAGGGGTTCTGAGGGGAGAGCAGATTCCACTCTCCACACAGACAAGCAGTAGCTCATTGCTGGGCGGATGACCCGCCCCTGGAGACCCAGAAATGTACCGTGCGAGTGTGTGGTACAATCCTGGGATCCCCTCTCCACCCCCTCCAGTGTGTCTGCCACAGCTGCAAGCAGCCACGGCTGACACACAATTACAAAAACAAGGTTAATGGAGTGCTCGCTCTGTTAACCTTGTTTAGGGCAGGGGTACTTAGGCAAGCTAGCCGCTGTTGAACCACCAGGCTTGCTCGCATGCTCCCTTAGCCCAGTTTCCATCGATCATGCAAATAGCCCTCATATCTTAGTCAAACGACTCTGGTTAACCAACATTTAAGCAGGTTAATCCTAATTACCTTTCCTGGTTAAATGCTGGTTAACCGGCACAGTTTGGCCAGGATTACCCCGAAATTCTGGATTCTCACAACCAATAATACTGGGCTCACTAATCCTGATTAACTTTTTAACCATGATCCTTGTGATTGTGTGAACCCAACTGAAGTAAATGATGCAATAATCTTATATTTAAAAACAGCCACCACTTTGCTTCCTTTCCTTAAGTGTGCCCATTAGTTTTAATCTTCAGCAACAAAACCATCCAATATCACTTTCTACTTTAGCCAACAGCATTCTCATGCACTCCCTAGATGTGAATTTCTTTAGAAATTCTGGAATGTTCTCCAAAATGGTATTTTCATATTTTTAAAAGTACTGAAAATACATGTGTAATAATTTTCTATGGGTGGATCCATGTGATCATTTAGATAAGATTTAGGTAAAAGTTCAGGAACCAGGAGCCCGTGCTTCTGTCGAGTGTGATGTTTGAACCTGCCCAAGTCTGGTTCTCATGCTGGTTTACTACATTCCACCCAACTTCAAGTTGACTTCTTCCATCCAGATGTGGCTTGACAACACCAGGCGGAATGCGCTCCATAGTGAAATTAGAGCCTCCCCATCTCTGACAGCTTTTAAAAAGTCTTTAAAGATGCATCTGTTCACCCAGGCTTTTAATTAATATAGTTTTAATGGTTTTAATGCTATTTTAAAATATTATTTAAATATTTTAAATTGTTGTAACGTTTTAAACTTTTCATTTTTGTTTTAACTAATGTTTTACTTTCTGTTTTTATTTTGTTGTAAACCACCCAGAGACGTGAGTTTTGGGCAGTATAAAAATATGTCAAATAAATAAATAAATAAATTTGGTAAGCCAGCACTGGAATCACACTTGGGCAGGTTCAGATGTCACACCCAACAGGAGTATTTAATCAACGTTACTGATTTACTGACTTGTGGCATATTGTATGAACCCGCCCTATATTAGTCTAAGCATATATTAAGGGTATATACACACGCAAGCTGGGTTAGGCTGTGCATGTGAAGTGCTGGGAGTGAAGTCACTCCTGTCATTGCCCCCATGCCAAACTCCACTTTGTAAACTGGCATTTAGCTGTGGTTAAGCATAGTTCTGGTTCACTTAACCTCAGCCGGCTATTGACTGGACAATTGTCGCTGGGTTAAATGTCTTCTCCCCAGCCTGCCACCATTTCCAGCAGCAAGTTGGTGGAGAAGGAGCAGCCGCACTGGGTGCGGCGGGTAGTCTAATGAGAGCAGCTGCCACGCTCGTGACCCAGAGCACCCTGGGATGTTGAAGGGGGAAGTGCTCCTGCTCCAAGCATTTCCCTTTGCCATGCCAATGCTTGTGTGGGTGTGTGGTGCGGTGGAGGGGAGGACGGTGGCCACTCATCTGCCAGAGAAGCCAGGCAAGCTCCTACCTTCCCCACAGCCCTCCCTCCCCCCACCAGCGAGGTCGTGTGCACCACCTCATTGTGTACACTCTTTAACTGCCACAAAGAACATTTTGCCATTAAAATGAATCCTGACACCAAACTTTGAAATTGCGACCTACTGAGAGTTTTAACATTGTTAACAAATTCTTTGTATATCCCAGATGTACAAAGGTGCTGGAAAATGTAAAGGCTTAGGGGTGAGGCAAAGCTAGGCTGTAACACATACTGTAGCTATTCCCACGATCAGTAGAAAGCAGGCTAAGGAAGCCTAGCACACTTTCTATTGATTGTGGGAACCACCGGGTTTGCAGGCAACCCCGGTGGTTCCAAGGTGGATAGCCTAATTCCCCCTTGCCTTAAATGAGGTTAATGGAGCTAGCGCTCTGTTAACCTCATTTTTTTTTTGCTCATGTGTTGCTGCAGCATGTGGCAACGTACGAGTAGACCCCCAACCAGGAGGCTTCAACCAGCTCACGCGGGGCATCCTGGAACTCCCAGGGGCCATACAGCCCTGATCCCCACAGCCCCAACTGGCTCTGTGACAGAGCCGGTAGTCGTGTGGGTGGCCAATCTGGCCACCCAGCGCTGCAGGCAAGACTGTCTGTGGGGAAAGCTCTCCCCGCAGATCCGCTAGGAGCTCTTCTCACTGATCGAGAAGAGCCCCTGGTGGCGCAGTGGTAAAACTGCCGCCCTGTAACCAGAAGGTTACAAGTTCGATCCTGACCAGGGGCTCAAGGTTGACTCAGCCTTCCATCCTTCCGAGGTCGGTAAAATGAGTACCCAGAATGTTGGGGGGGCAATATGCTAAAAATCATTGTAAACCGCTTAGAGAGCTCTGGCTATAGAGCGGTATATAAATTTAAGTGCTATTGCTACTATTGCTATCGTGAGAAGAGCTTCTCTGTATCTCTGATTTGCATCATGCATGCCCTCTGTTAGAGATTCCAGAATGGTGGCTTGCAGTAAAGAACTGGATAATGTGTTCCTGAATGATAATCAGTTTGCTAGTAAGAAACATAGGTGGTAACTCAGCAGATAGCTAGCAGACGAGAGACGCCAACATTTCTGACAAATGCACCTGCTCCGTTCTAGTTTCTTATTTAGATCTTTTTGCTCAGTGCTGCTTAAGAGAAAAGGTTAACATCTCACTTGTGTATTAAGACACCAATTTCTCATTTAAATAATGGAAAACTTTATGCCATCTGCAAAAACAAAAGGTTACGATTAGTACTTCCCCCTGTGATTCCCTGTGACCATCTCTCCTAAGTTCTTTACTTTGTGACAGTATTGCTGACCAGAAGGGTCAACCTCAGATCAAGAGCAATTAAATTATGTGAAGCAGCATTTGCAATTTGAATTGACCCTATCCTCTCACCCTTATAAGTCACTACCACAGAATTTGCTAATTGAAGGTTTTACATACCAGTGGGCGAAAAGCTGCTGTCTCTGACCCTTGGTGCTGTAATTTCTTCTTTCTTCCCCATTTTGATTATAGCAAAGCACCCAGATATCTTTGGTCTCTCAAAAATTATAATTGCAGTTGACCTGAAAAACATTATTGCAAAAGAGTAAGAAATACATCAGTATGTGAATATTTCATATACATGAATATATATCTGAATCAGCTCAGCATAGTGTGAATCCCATTTGTGAGGATTCATTGACGACATTCCACATGGTTAGAGCCCAAAAGAAATGCCAAGAAAACTGAGAAATCAAATTTTAAAATTCAGATTTTTTTTCCATTTTCATTCACATTGTTAGAGCTCAAATGAAATGTCAAGAAAATGGAAAAATCAAAATTTAAAATTAATGTATTGAAATTTGACACAAAAAGCCATATTTTAAATTTGAAAACTGAGAGATTCATTTTTATATTTCTTAATCTGTGATTAATATTTCTTAATCCGTGATTAATTTTTGATGAACAACAACAAATTTTACTAAGTGCTACTGCAATATGTTACTCACTGGGATACAGTCAAATGTTGACACCTACTGTAAAACAAATTGGATGTTAAATGTGGATTTTAAATATGAAGTATTCAAAGGCTGACATCCAGGCTAACTAAGCACTTGTGCGAATGGGTGGCACTAATGCAAGACTGATATGATAGCTAGTTGTACAAAGTCAGGAACTTGTGTTCCAGACTAGTATTCCACTAGTGCAAATATGTTTGCACTAGCACAAGAAAGTGCACAACCTGTGGCATGCCTCACATTTTTCAGGGAACTTTGCATAATAGCACAATAGCACAGAAGTGCAAATATCAGAATTAGCAGTTGAGAATGGGGATTGGGAACAATTTCAGTTCTATATATGGCACACACTTCCCAAAATGGCAAATGGTGAAATCATGTCACATGTAGATGTTGAGGTCAGTCACACAATCAAAAACTGTGTTCTACCTGGGTATGGGAGCTGTGTGTGCTCCCAATTTTTGATTGTGTGGAAGCATGTTTAGAGGAAAACCTGGGTAGAAGTGACTGAGGTGCTTCACACAATTAGTGTGAAGCACCGGGAGGGTTAGTGCCGGGAAAGCGGGCTTAGCCCTGGGCGGATCGGCCACCCACACTACTACAGATTGGCCACCCACACGGCCACCCACACGACCCACACCCACCAAGATCGGCTTCCCACACGACTACCTGCTCCATCACGGAACTGGTAGGGATGGCAGGGATCGGGGGCCGCTTGGTCCCTGGAAGTCCCAGCATGCCCTGCATGAGTGTGCGGGCATGCTGGGGAGACCCTTCCAGTTGGCAGTCTTCTCGCAAGTTGCTGTGGTGCAGAGACACATTGCAGCGTCTTGCACAGTTGTGTGAATAGCTTCATTGTGTGGAAGCATGTTAGGAGGAAAACCTGGGTAGCTTTTCCTCCTACCTTGTTTTCACAGAGGCTATTCTCATGACTGCATGAATGCAGGCTAATGGAGCCCAGCATATTTTCCTGCGGTTCTGGGAACCATCGTGAGCTGTGCGGCTCCCGGCAGTAAGCCCACTTAAGACCCCCCCTTAAATGAGGTTTGCAGCGCGAGCACTCCACTAACCCCATTTTGGCGATTGTGAGCTGCCATGGTGCAGCTCCACGCTGCAGTGACTCATGAGTAGACCCCCACCAGGAGGCTAAAACAAGCCTCCTGGTCTCAAGTGTGTGGGTCATCCTGCGATTTCTGGGGGTGAGGCAGCCCCCAATCCCCACAGGCCCTACTGGCCCAGTGATGGAGCTGGTAATGGTGTGGCTGGCCAATCCAACCGCCCAGGGCTCCATGGGTGCTCATGTGGCCCACTCTCCCTGCCATGGAGAGCCTCACACATTCACTTCTACCTAGGTTTTCTTCTAACCTTGCTTCCACACAACCAAAAATTAGGAGCACCCACAGCTCCCAAGCCCGGGCAGAACACAGTTTTTGATTGTGTGAATGACCGTAATCTATTTTTGAAGAGTGATCTTCCATGTCTCTTACGATTCTGGACACTCTTAAAACATGAGTGCTGAATATAGCTCAAAAGTAGTGCTATCTGAGTGCTAAACATAGCAATAAATTTCTGGGGTTGGAGTGATATAAGGCTAATTTTTAAATTTAGAACTACAATTTGCTTGCCATAGCATGGGTAAGACAGAAAAATTAAGTTAGGTTATCAGTTTAATACACTCTAGCTTTTCTTCATTTTCCTAGTTTACCTTTGGCTAAGCATCATATTAAATGCTTAGATAAATGTACATAATCAGGCACATATAATTTATAATACATATGAAATTTATTGTGTAATTGTTAGTGTTTAATAAAAGAGCTGCCAAGGAAATGAATGGATATCTTGGAGATGTTTGTGTTCATTAGTTCTGGTTACTTTGTACTGAAAGGAAAATCGGTGGCAATACCTGGTGATATAATTCCACAAAGATCATTTAATTATAATCAAAGAGCACTACAGGGCAAAGATTAACCTGGGGCTCCCCACAAGGGCTTTTTTTATTTACACTGGCTATTTGTTTATTCCCCAGTATGCACCTCTAAATCCCTCATTAATTATCTGTAAGCTTCCAATTTGAAGTTGTGTTCCAAAAGCCCTAGAATCATCACATGTTCCTCTCTGCCTAAGGGGCATTGCCATTTTAATATACTATACAGTACCCCAAGGCTATATCCAAATATTATTCTGCACATTATACAATATTGCTAAAGCACATAATGAAGCATATTAAAAACTAATCAAATATTTAAATAAATGCATTGCAGTGGATAGAAAAGAAGCCACTCTTTGTTTGCTTACTTAGTTAACCTGTTGACTAAATCAACTCATTATTTTAATATAATTGTTTGAAGGATGCTTGAATTCCAAAACATTTTTAAATAGCTTGTTTCAGACCACAAAGCAATCCTCACATAGCTAGAATACTTTATAGTGGGCTCATCCAAAACTTTGTTTGACGGGGGACTTTTGAAAGGGGCAAGAAATATAGTCCATATAGTCCAAATTAGACTTGTAAACATCTATGCATTATTTAGCATAGGAGATATTTCAGAGATTTATTTGATCCATTCTATTAAATGTAGCAGAGAATATTCTTTTATAAATCTAGTCCAAATATTTGTAGGAACCTGAATATTTCCCTTGCTGCTTCAGGACTGAAACAACCGGTTTAATGTGGGAGCATATACCAAAAAGGGGTAACATATGCTATCATCATATCTTGAAAAGACATGCTTACAATTCATCGGCAGAAGTCAGAACATGCAGATCAACAATATTTGCAGGTCTTGAATTTGTGTTACTTTCCCCCCACTCTCATGAAATTGAAATCAGCTAAAATGTCAGTAAAGGTAAAGTTGTGCCGACAAGTCGGTGTTCTCCTGACAACCACAGAGCCATGTGGTTTTCTTTGGTAGACTACAGGAGGAGTTTGCCATTGCCATCTCCTGTGCAGTATGAGATGATGCCTTTCAGCATCTTCCTATATCACTGCTGCCCGAGATAGGTGTTCAAAGCAGCGAGGATTTGTAACTTGCTCACTAGGCAAATTACTTCCCTGCTGCACCATTAGGTGGCTTAAATGAGTTGAAGATTGCAGAGATCAAAACCACCTTTCAGATCTTTTGATTTTGTTAAGTTACACCCTAATACGTGATGCAAAGAGGCAGGGAAATAGGCAGCATTGCAGTGTGTCCCCATAATCCTGAAGGACAACATTTCGTATGGTTTTAGATAGCACTGACTGATGATTTTCACTAATGATGTGTTTCCTGTCTTCCACCTCATTTCCAGACTGCAGGCAGAGTGGGGACCTTTGCCTGCTTGTGCAAAAGCACATATGTACAGGGACTGGGGGAACTGTGCGTAGTCCCCAGTCGTATCCCATGGCCCCTCTTTATGTGTGCATTTCAGTAGTCAGGATATGAGCCAATGAACTCACCACCACCTCATGGGCACATCATTAAAGGGCCATTTCTGTTATTTTGGCAAAATCCTGAAAAGACAGGAAAGGGAAGGCAACAGAACTAACTTACTTAAGATTCAGATATGTTTCTGTCTGGTTCTAGTGAGCTAAAGTTTTCTTTTCTTTTCTTTTTTTACATTTGCCAACACAAAATAAAGACCAATTGGAAGAAACCACACAGAAAGCAACCAAAAAAAAATCCAAACCACCATATACTCTGTAGCTGATACTTCCTACCAACTGCTGAAACACAAGAGTCCAATATGTGTATAGCTACTTCTTGAGGGCCACTCATTGAGGCTATTCACATGGTCTGCAAAAATCGGGCTAAGGGAGCCTAGCCCAATTTTTGCACACTGTGAGAACCACTGGGCTTGGCTGCGAGCCTGGTGGCTCCTAAGTGGGTCACCTGCTTCTGTAGCCCTGTGCTGAAACTGGGTTTTAGCAATCGTGAGTTGCCGCGAGTAGACCCCTGGAAGGGAGGCAAAAAGCCACCTCCAGGCTCCAGGGGTCTCTCCAGCATGCCCTGCATGCTTGCGCAGGGCATGCTGGAGCTTCCGGGGGGCGATTGGCCCCTACTCCCCCCAGCACCCACTGGCTCCATAACAGAGCCGGCAGTTGTGTGGGTGGCTGCTTCGGCCACCCAGAGCAGACTGTCTGCTCATGTGCAGGGAAAGAGAGCTAAGCCCGCTCTCCCCGCTCACCCTCCCCAGGTGGGTCTCTGTGATCATGAGACCCACCTCATTATATGAGCTACATTTCTAGGCTCTGTGATAACAGCCTGCTAATAGCAAACAGGTTTTCTGTAATGTAAGAAGCAGCAAAAACTGGGCACCCTCTTTCACATACATCTTTGTATCTTATAACAGCATCTTTGTGATAACTTCTAGAGGCTGTTCTCATGACTAGCCTAACTGCCTGAGCTGCCCCAACCAGGGCTAGGATGGTCCTGAGAAGCAGTGAGATCCTGATGGATCCCTTTGCTCCCTGCCTGCCTAAGACCCCCACGAAACCTGGCTTTTAGCCAAAGAATCGTGTGATTTTGTACTGGGAATCGTGTGATTTCTCAGGCTATGTGCAGCCCAAGAAGTCACAGAGACGAGCGCACAGAGCACTCATATGACAGGGGAATCCCTAATGCAACGCACATGCCATGTGTTGCATTGAGGGATACCTGGAGGCTGGAACAAGAAGTTCTGGCCCCAGACCCCTCTGCTCTGCTCCATGCTTCACGGAGCTGCACAGAGCAGGGTTGTCCATGTGGGCATGCAGGAAGTGTATCGAAGCTGACCTGCTTGTTTGTCTGGGGGCAAGGTAAGTGGAATGCAGCCTTGCCCCCGTGTCTTCCCTGCCCACCCAGGACAATTGTGTGAATAGCCTCAGTGTGTACAGAATTGTTCTCATGTTGCTAGGTAGCAGGAAATGGATGTTGGCAAAGCTGAGAATTTGCCCCTTATAATGACCAACAGAGTGCATTATACTGGTTGCTGGAAAGCTTTCCTCCTGTTACTAATGCAAACTATTTTCCCCTCTTTCTTTTGTATGATAATAGGGTCCAATGACTGTTTTTACTTCTTTCTGATGAGAACTACAGCAATTCATGTCAGAAGTAGGAGGTGAATAGCTTGGCAGGCCATATACTAGGTTTTGGATATACATGGAAGTGCAGTTCCTGTGACCTAAAGAACAAAATGAGGCTTGAAGGAAATTTCAGCAATAATCGGTATCAGTGAAAAAGACTAAATACTACATCAAGGCTAATGACATAAAGTATCCATTATTCACTCTTGGCTATGAAATACTGTTACCAGGCCTCAAAATTAACCTATTCTCTTACCTTGAAAATCTTTCCTCTTAGTACAAGAAGTTTGTAGGGGGCCATTTTGTAAAATGATTTTATATTTGGAAGTTGCATGAATATAGGACTGTAGAGTCAATGCCCACCTTCCACACTACTGAAGGTGTTCCTTTTTTCTCAGTGAAAGAGAATGTATCACATGTCATGTATCACAAGAGAATGTATAGGGCAGGCTGGCCCAAAGGCCTGAAGGAAGAAGGAACAGCTTGGGTGGGGCACTGACTGTGCTGTCTTTGCTTCTGCCCCACCTTTCCTCAGGTGTGTAGGATCTCCTTGGGCTGTGGCTGCTGCTATGGCTGGGGGCTCTACTGCTATATAGGGCAGGCTGGCCCAAGGGCTCCCATCCTTGTGGCTCTCAGCCATGGGGTGAGCTGCCTGGGGCCCAGAAGATCTTTCTCCTTCTGCCCTGAAGATCCTTCTTCCTGTAATCAAGAAGCCAGCAAGAGATTGCACAAGTATGGTTCTGGTTTTTATTAAGCCAAGAAGCTGTGGTGGGTTAGTCTGGGGAGATGTGTCTTGGAGATGTGTCTGGGAGAGCGAAAAAGTGGGGATGGAGTGGAGGCAGCAATATCACAGGTAGCGGGCAGAGGGAGGTATGGCAGTGGGAATTGGGCAGGCCATTACAGGGGAAAACGGTACAGGCAATTGAGGCCTGTTCCTTTTTCCGGCCCTTCTCCCAACCCTCTGACCCCAGGGAGCTCTAAGAACACTCCCTCGAGGATTAGGCTGCTGCTGCTGAATGCCAGGTCAGTTAATGCAAAAACATCTCTCATCCACAATCTGATTGTGGATGAGCATGCTGACCTGGTATGTGTGACGGAGACCTGGTTGGATGCGCTGGGCGGGGTTGTTCTTTCTCAGCTCTGTCCTCCAGGTTTCCAGATCGTGCAGCAGCCCCGCCTCGAGGGTCAGGGAGGAGGCGTTGCAGTAATCTTTCAAGAGACCCTCCCTGTTTCCAGGTGCCCGGTCAGGCAATCTCAGAATTTCGAGTGTTTGTCCTTGAGGGTGGGCCTCTGAGATAGGCTGGGGATTCTGCTGGTGTACCGACCACCCCGCTGCACTTCAGTCTCCCTACCTGAGCTGGCAGGAGTGGTCTCGGAGGTGGCCTTGGGTTCCCTCAGGCTTATTGTTTTGGGGGATTTCAATGTCCATGCTGAGGCCCCCCTAGTGGGTGCGGCTCAGGATTTCATGGCCTCCATGGCAGCCATGGGACTGTCTCAATTGGTATCGGGCCCTACCCACGTGGCGGGACACACTCTGGATCTGGTTTTTGCCGACCGGGAAATAAATGATCTGGAGGTGGGGGAATTTGAGATCACTCCCTTGTCATGGACAGATCATCATCTGGTGGGGTTTAGTTTGACTGCTCCATCTGCCCTCTGCAGGGGTGGTGGACCGATTAGAATGGTCGGCCCCCGGAGGCTTATGGACCCGTTTGGATTCCAGATGGCCCTCGGGGAGTTTCCAGTGTTCAGAACTGGTGACCCTGTCGAGGCCCTGGTTGATCTCTGGAATGGAGAGGTGGCCCGGGCTGTTGACACAGTTGCTCCTAAACGCCCTCTCCGGCTTGGTGGAGCCCGATCTGCTCCTTGGTTTTCCTCGGAGCTTAGGGCGATGAAGCAACTTGGGTGATGGCTGGAACGATGCTGGAGGAAGAGTCGTCTCGAATACGACCGAACACAGGCTAGAGCCCATTTTAGGGACTACGCCGTGGTGGTGGGGGCGGTGAAGAAATGCTTTTTCTCCGCCTCCATTGCGTCTGCTCAGTGCAGACAAATCGAACTGTTTCGTGTGGTAAAAACCTTGCTCCACGAATCCCCCCAGACAATGGGGGAGGAGTCATCTACAGCTCTTTGTGATCAGTTTGCCTGTCACTTTGCAGATAAAGTCACTTGCATCTGTGCTGACCTGGACTCCAGAGTTTTGGCAGTTCCGGCAGACGTGCCTCTGGTACCATCTGGTCCCGTTGTGTTGGATTCTTTTCAGTTGGTGCGGCCTGAGGATGTGGACAAGATCCTGGGCAGTGTGTGGGCGACTTCGTGCGCTCTTGACCCTTGCCCTTCATGGCTAATAAAAGCTGCCAGGGAGGGGACAGGCAGATGGCTGGAGGTGATCGTTAATGCTTCATTAAGGGAGGGCAGGATGCCATCGTGCCTCAAGGAGGTGGTGGTAAGACCACTATTAAAAAGGCCCTCCCTTGATCCCTCCAACCTGGATAACTATAGACCTGTGTCTAACCTTCCCTTTTTGGGCAAGGTGATAGAGCGTGCGGTGGTGTCCCAGCTGCAGAGGGTCTTCGATGATATGGATTATCTGGACCCTTTTCAATCTGGCTTCCGTCCCGGGTATGGGACTGAGACTGCCTTGGTCACTCTAGTGGATGACCTACGCCGGGAACTAGACGGGGGGAGTGCATCCCTGTTGGTTCTGCTGGACCTCTTGGCGGCGTTCGATACCATCGACCATGGTATCCTTCTGGGCCGCCTCTCGAGTATGGGAATCGGAGGCACTGCATTGCAGTGGTTCCGGTCCTTTCTTGGGGGGAGGGTCCAGAAGGTGGTGCTGGGGGACTACTGCTCAGCCCCGTGGCCGTTGGCCTGTGGGGTCCCGCAGGGATCGGTCTTGTCCCCCATGCTGTTTAACATCTACATGAAGCCGCTGGGAGAGGTCATCCGGGAACTTGGACTGAGTTGTCAGTAATATGCAGATGACACTCAGCTCTATCTCTCCTTGTCATCTGATCCTAGGGAGGCGGTGGATGTCCTGAATCGGGGGCTGGAGGCCGTGATGGGCTGGATGTGGGCTAACAAACTGAAATTGAATCCGGATAAGACAGAGGTACTGTTGGTCAGTAGGAGAGCCAATCAGGATGAAGAGATTTTACCGCTTCTGGATGGGGTTGCACTCCCCTTGAAGGAGCAAGTACGTAGCTTGGGCGTACTACTGGACCCGGCTCTGCTTTTGGAAGCTCAGGTGGAGGCGGTGGCCAGGGGTGCCTTTGCACGGCTTCGGCTAGTGCGCCAGCTGCGTCCCTTTCTCGAGAAGGCAGATCTGGCCACGGTTACCCACGCCTTAGTCACGTCGCGGCTGGATTACTGTAACACGCTCTACGTGGGGCTGCCCTTGAAGAATATCCAGAAACTGCAGCTAGTGCAAAACGCAGCAGTGATGGTTTTATCTGTAGCTGCCCGTTGGGAGCACATCACCCCCATTCTGAAAGAGTTGCACTGGCTGCCAGTTCATTTCCGGGTCCAATTCAAGGTGCTGGTTTTGACCTTTAAAGCCCTTAATGGTTTGGGTCCGGGTTATTTGAGGGACCGCCTGCTCCCAAGGGTTGCTGCCTGCTTGACGAGGACGTCTGAGGGGGCCCTGCTCTGGGTGCCGACAATGAGAGAGGCCCGGCTGTTGTGCACTCGGGACAGGGCCTTCTCTGTTGCTGCTCCCAGACTTTGGAATGGTCTTCCAGTGGCCATTCGCTCCTCGGACTCCATCACGGCTTTTAGAAAGCTTGTTAAAACTTGGCTTTTTACCCAGGCTTTTACATAATCGTTTTTACTGCTGCTTCTGTGTGTTTTTACTTGTATTGTTTTTATGCCTGTTTTTAATATGTTTTTATATTTTTTAGCTTGATGTTTTTATTGTCTTTTTATTGTATTTTTTAAACTTTTGTAAAGCGCCTTGGGGTTGTTTTTTAACGAAAGGCGGTATAGAAATGCAAAAATAAATAAATAAATAAATAAATAAATAAATAAATAAAATGTCATATGCTTTCTTCTTCACAATGCTTTTCTCTTTTCTTTCCAGCCAATGTCCATTTAGTTCAAACCAATTTAATGTTTCCCCCTTTCCTCTTGGATGTTCTACTGTACTTCTAACCAGTGCATTTCAAGTCTTGTTGGTCTGTCTGGTACCCACTGACACCACCATATGCCCCCATCACATGATGTGTTCTTTCAGCCTTTGAGCTTTAAATCCAGGATACTAAGGGTAAAAAAAATTCAGGGCCAATAAAGAACCTTAAGAATTGATTTCACTATTAGGTAGGGGTGTGCATGAACCAAAAATCGCTGTTCGGTTCAAATTTGAATTGCAGTTCGAATCGAATTCAAACCGAACCATCTGCTGCCGAACCAGTTTGGATGAACTGACCGGCTGGTCTGTTTGACTGAACTGGGTTGGCGGTTCAAGTGGCTATACTTGTAAAGGGAAATCTGGTGAAGATTGCCCTTTACAAGCAAAGGTGTGGTGGAATCCTCTAAAGGGCAGCTGGGGTCAACAGCAAGATAAGTATTTTAAAGTTCTTGCTGGCCCAGCAAAACTGCTGTTGCTGCTGATCGTCCCCTGGTACAGCCCAAGCATGTGGTGATCCCTCTTTAGCAAATCGCCAGTGCAGCGGTGGCACATTTCCACCCTCTGCCATCATGTGGGTGAGTTGCTAAATAGGATTATTTAAGCCAGGCTGGCACTGAGGCTGCTTCCTTTCTAGACAATCCAATGGCCACCTGCCATTCCTTGAATAGTAGTATGAAACTAATTAGTCAGTTATTGAGACCAATGGTATCGCCTAACTGGTCCTTTTAATTTCAATGGGACAGTTTGTGTAATCTCTCTCTCTCTCTCTCTCTCTCTCTATATATATATATATATATAGAGAGAGAGAGAGAGAGAGAGAGAGAGAGAAATATATGTTTGTTATCTTACATTTATTATAAACCGCCCAAAGATAATAGATAATGCAATAAGCCATAACTTAAGCACACACACCATGCTGATTTGCTTGCATGGACCACTGGCCCTTTGGGAGGGTTGTCTAATGTTTTTCTCCCTGGTCCCAATCCAGATTGATCAATTTTGTGTGACTTTTCTGGGCCTTTGAATGGAAATACCCATTGGTGTCAATGGGAGCTTCTTTTTTGAGATGAATAGCAACTGCAAGGAAGGGTTCAATCTGCATTGGAACTGGGAGGGGGTTGGCATTAAAGCTGTGGGAGGCATCCTTGGCTCACCAGCAGTTGTTGAACTACAACTCCTGTCATCCCCAGCCCCAATATTTTTGGTTGGGAATGATCGGAATTGAAGTTCAACCACAGCTGGAGAGCCAAAGTTGCCTACCTCTGCATGAAAGCATCTTTCTCCCATGCCACAGTCCAGCTCATGAGGCTGATCTGGTTATTAGGTGAAGAGGGGGGGAACCAAGCATGTCAGCATTATGCATGGTTTCTTATTGCAACTTATTGCATATGCTTAGCTTATGATTTGACTTGGAGGCTTGGAGGCTATGATTTGACTTGTGAGCTTATGGATGAAGTTATAATATTTGAACTGAGAACTTCCTGGCTTACAGATCACACTTTAACCACTTACTCGAAACCAGCTTTAGAGCCTTCTAATGTTTAGTATTCATTACTGTTAAGAAAATAAGAGAAAAGCCCTGCTGGATCAGGCCAAAGGCCTTTCTAGTCCATGATCCTGTTTCCCACTGTGGTCAACCACATGCTTCTGGGAACAGGAAATGAAAAAAAATACCCTTCTCCTGCCATATGTAGTTACTGTCACTCATATAAATGCACAGTATCTTCTGTTTAGTTCAAGTTCAGCAACAATGGATGCAAACTTTACCATGGCATCAAATCTGCTAAAATGAATGGGATTTGTGCAAGAAACCAGATGTGTTCTTGTGCAGCATCCATTCATTATAACGGGACTTGCATTAGGAGAAGTCCTCAATAGATTGTGCACCGTGTGGATAAGGTTTCTTTTCCAAACATACAGACTCAAGCAGTTTGTAACAGCGCTGGATATTTATGACAAACTCATGAAATTTTACAACTCCTTGTAGAGGCTGCTAAATTACCTTCAGACCTTGTGCTGAATTAGTTCTGTTGTTTTATCCTTACAGAGTCATTATATTTCTCTTGGCCAGGTACATGCTGGTACGTGCTTTACCAAGCCCCAAATTAAGCAGGCATCTTGCACTGATTTCTTTTTCATGTGTGAATCATTACATTGAGATTACCAGAATTTTTTTATAATGCTTTTGGAAGCTATATTAATCTTAAATAGTTTTTGTGTCTGAATAAGCCTGAATAATGCATAGCCATTCATGTGGAAGTTATGGCCCCCATTCTTCGCCTTTGTGCACAATTGATGTTACCTTTTCACATCTTATCTCAAAACCACAAAAAGAGGGTGAGCAACACACTCATGCTTGCTCTGCACCATAGAGTTGGAGGACAGAGATAGGGCCAGTTTGGATTATATAAGGACACATACACTGTGCATCTCCATGGGCTGAAGGATGACCTCCACCTGTTGCTGCTCTTCCACCTACCCTTCCTCCTTGCATAAAACCATCAGCTGCCTGTGAGGAGGAGAAAGAGCTACTGTGTTTGATTCTGAACTCAAAACCCAACTCTGCTGTTATACTTGCAAAACAGTTGCAGTAGAGTCTCAACCCCCCATATGCAGCAACGATTCATGGGAAAGAACCTGACAGTAGCAGGCATTTCCCTCCTAGCTTGACTGAATATACATGGATGGAACTTTTCCCAAGGCAGTTCTCACTGAAGATTTTTCTCGTTCCAACTTTATTTAGGTGCTTACCCACCTGAATGTAAGTCGTGACCACATAATTCATCATGCGAAGTTCCTGTGAGTCTGCTGACTGCTGGGGTGGCCAGGTACACAATGCCAAAGACTGTTCTGCCTTGTCCTTGGCCGCCTGAGCATACATTAGGCACCCAACCACCGGAGGAATCCCCCAATGCACTGCACTCATTGTGTGGTGCATTGTGGGGATTCTTGAAAGCCGGGATGAGTGGCTGGCCTTCAGAGATCCATGCTGAATGGAGCAACGCAGATCATGTGGGCATGCAGTAACATGCCAAAGAGGACTATGGAGATTGTCTGGGGAGGAGGTAGGTTCTACCCTGCCTTTCCCCCTGCCCGCTCACCCATGATAATAGCCTTACAGCCTCCTCACTCCTCCAAGGATCTTAGGGCAGCTGCAGGTGGTACTGGCAGGTAAGCAAGGCCTGGGAGGAGGTTTGGGAAGAGGAGGGGGCCCTTAAGTGTGCTCTGTGCCCACTTCTTAATCTCACTATGCAGGTGCTCCATCCCAGACAAATCCTGGACAGTTCTTCAAAATAAAGGACTTCCTGGGATATAAGAGGAAATCTGGCCACCCTACTGTTACACTTATGAATGAGTTCTGTAAATTGCAAGTCCCTTTTAGTTCATGTGTGTTGGTGAAATTTGAGAATTGGGTTTCAAATATCTTTCAAACATTGTGTTTTATAAAGCAGCCATCTTGCCTCCTACATGAGCAAGCTTTGAAAGAGGTGCCAACATTTCTTTTACCAACAAAAATTCGTTTTAAAAATGAAGCAGCTTAGATTGTTTGTATTCAGTACTTGCCAGGAAAAAAAGTGTCTAAGTCTCTAAAGAAGACTGCAATCTTTTGATTAAGTTTAAATAGAGTAGAATAACAATACTTTAATTTGCAACATCTCTAATGCAATTTTACTGTGGACATATACTGATCTAATGGCTTCAACTGCATCCGTATAGTAACCTTTAGATTCATTTTTTTCTGCACGCTATACTACAGGATGATACCAAAGAGAACACAATATATTTTCTCTTTTGGTTCATTGCTCTCAGACTTATTATGTTACATTTGGCTACATTCAACTGCTTTTCCCATTTAATGGCCAAGTCCTCTAAATGATGTGAATCACACAATAATAATATACATGTACTGATGGCATTACTTTGATCCTCACAGAATTTTTAATAACTAGAAGAAAGGTAATACCATTTTTGAATTTTTGGGGGGGGCCTGTAAAAAATATGAGTCAACAATAACGAAGAATATTCTCTTCCATTTAGCTGGGGGTGACTTCTGTAGAACCAATAGATCCTGGAAAAATGACATAAATTTCTGTATACTGGTGTCAATACCATGAGTAGTAATGATACTCAAATGACACAAGTAGCCTTGCACTCTGCTGCTTGTTATGCCTTTGTGTGATGCTGTTGAAAGCAATAGAGTGGCATTGGAGGAAAGTGGTTATTGTCAAAGCAACCATTTAACAAACTCATATTCAAAAGAATCACTTAGATATTTGGAATCATAGTAGAAGTGATGTCCTGATTCATAGAAGCTTGTATTCTGAAGTTGCAGAGAGAAATGACAGGACCAGAAACAACACATGGATGTAAAATAGGCACAGGGCAAAACCCTGGCTGAACTTAATTGAAACATACACCTAATTCAGACATATCAGGGAACTGGAGATCCCTTCACCTCCGGTTTCCTTAGATGCATGTCCAAATTCGGGAAACCAGAGTTGAAGGCGAGAAGGGATCCGCGGGTTCCCACCCTGAACTCTACTGTTTGGGTGTCTCCAACTCCAGTTCTGTGGTGCCAGTGTTACATCCGAATGCTGGCACCACAGTTTTGGCCCCGCGGAGTTGGAGTTAAGGGAGGAAGCTTCTCTCTCACTCCGGCTCCATTTGCTGTGTGGGCTGTCTTTCCGTCAAGAAGGAAGCTCGCACAGCAAACTCCCCTGCACATCTGAAAGAGAATGGGAGAGATGGGGAGGGGGCATGGAACTGTGGGTCCATTGGACCCGCAGTTCCACCTTACGTCTGAAGTCCCAAGTTAAACATAGGTGTTAATTTGAAAGAGGCATTAGTTTGCAATGGCAGCTAATACAATAGGACAAAATGACAACATCCATTCCCAGCAGTGCACTTCTGCATGGCTGGAGAGAATGTTACACTAAACAACCAAAATTAGCAAAAACAAAAAACCCTCAAGAAATAAGGCTGGGGGGATGATAACTGAATTCCCCAACCCCAGAAAATCACTGAGGAATGACAAACCTGAATAAACAACAGTTAAATGATTATTAAAACATAATTCAAGCCCTTTCCCCATTACAACTTTATTACCTAATAGGAAGCTGTTCTCCAGTCTCAGTTGTCCATTGCTCAATAAAAAGGTGGGGGCAAAAACCAGCTGTGCTAAGGGCTAATCACAGAAGAGGAGCAGAAAGCAGAGGAGTAAATATTCCCCCATGTTCCCCAAAGGCCATCAGGTGACCAGACCCAAGGAAAGACCATGAAAGAGAGGGCAGGAGGGCAGGGCAATTGCCTCCAGCCACAAAGTGAAGTGCTGCATGAACAGACATTACGAGAGGGGGGGAAAAGATGCTGGCCTATCATCACTCCTCACAGATCACCGCACCACAGCATACCCAATGACTTTCATTTGTTCATTTAGTTATTGGTTTATTCAGAATTCTCTTCTGATTGTTTTAAAGTTTTGTCAGCTTATTACTAATGGACAACTTTCCCAATAGTGTTGGATTATGGCTAATCAGGGACTTGAATCCCAGTCTTCCAGATCCAAGCTGGGATGCATTTGTACATGCTCAATTTTAGTACTGAAAAATCAATAAACTCTTCAAGTACTACCTGTCTTGAAGCCTGTCAAGCATGGAAGTCTTTGCATTCATCCATAGTGTTGATTATCCTAAACCGTGTTGGTTACTGGCCATACAAATAGGTCTAATGTGAAGCTTGGGATTGGAGTCAATGTCAGAATGTCCATCAATACTCTTCCTTGGATGCAATAGATCAAGAGCTGAGTTATAATAAATTCTGAAATTTTATGATTGCATAGACAAATTCCTTCTACCTGGTAAACATAGATTTCTCTGCCTTCCCCTCAACATTCTTAATCCTGAAACTACTGATGTGTCAGACCTCACACCTGGCCTCTTTCTCTCTCTCTCTCTGTCTCTCTCTCATATGTATTTATATTTGTGGTACTGAATGAATGCAGACTTAAATGAGAGCACACAAAAAAGTATTTTATAAGCTGTAGATTATGTGGCACATACAAAAGAATACAGTAATATGTAGTGCATGACAATTTGTGGAAGCACGAAACTTTACAGGCATCAGCTTCAATTGACTTGCTTGTCCAGTGTGGCTCTTCTAAACAAAGTCGTTAATTAGGAGGACAAACATGCCAATTACATTCTAGTTGGCTATCAACTCGAACATTGCCTTTCTGGACTGCTTCATGCTTTTCCTAATTGTTGTGAAAATGTAACTTGAAATTAATTAGGGATGAGATGTGGTAGAGAAATAAACATCAGGCCAGTGGAAGATCCATTAACAGTCTTCTAGATAAAAGCATAATCAGGGGTTGTGCAGAACCATAACTAATAATATTTCCTGCTTCTTATAAAGTAATGTGTATGACAGCTTTATGATTAAATTTGTTCAGTATACTACAGAGGGAATTAAAAAAGAATCATTGTGAAGTGAACCAAATAGCTATATTAAACATTCCTACTCATACTCATAATCTTTCATATTTGTAACCATTTTAATTAGCATTGTGCTCCCATGTAGTATTTGGACATCTTTAGTTTCTGGAGCATATTGCAGACTTTCCCCCCTAAGTGTGGAAAACAATCATTTCACTTTTAAGCCATATTATTAATTTGTAATTTTTCATTTTTAAAAACTTGCACATATGGTTGCATATTTTTTAACACAGGCACACAAAATTGCATATATTCATGTACATATATTAAATTATATCACTAACATTAGTCATATATTGTATTTTCACATATATACCCCACATTATACAGTGTTTTGTTTCCCATGGGGTTGTACTGGGGATCTAAGTGTATGGGGGTTATACTGAATTGTTACAGTATTCCTTTCTGCCCTCGTCCCTGTCTCACTGGTCCTTTCCCGATCTCTCTTCCCACACTATCCAACCGCAATTCAGAGCTACCTTTGCGCCTTTGTCACTACTGACCCTTCCATACTGGTTCCTGGGACCTTAATGGACTCATATCCATTACGCCTGCCTGCACCTACTAGGGCTCTCACTCAAGTTCTTGTTTTTCAAAAGTATTGAGCACATCATCCTTCCTACTACTCATAAAATATTGGAGATTAAACTTGGTCATTGGCCAAAAATTCTTGGCTAGCTTTGTGATTTACTGATGAATGGCAGAAATGAATATGTCACAAGGCTTGATTTGGACATTTACCAAACTGCCACAGTAAATGTTGTCATTTCTCAGTAATGATGGAAACAAGGCGACATTTTTATCAATAGCAAAAGGCATTTGTTTGGCCTTGAAATTTCCAGGAAATGACAGATTCCCCCCCTGAAATTTACTACTGGTCTCTGAAAAGATTAAAAATTATCTGTAAATATAAATCAATCAAGCCGACTATTCATTGTTTCTGGTCTTCACGGTAACGAATACACTTTTGCACATATGGTTAATACATATGGTTCATGCACATCTATTTTCAATACGCAAGTGACATCTACCTACCAAGAGGTTTGTGTCTACATAAACAGAACTAAACATAGACAAATCTGCAAGTTATGTGCATCTTTCCCCCCTGCTGTCCACAGCATATGTCTTAAATTGCAGATGAATTTTCAGTATTTTAGTGTCATCATTATGCACAGAAGGAAGGAACTGTAAAATCAAACATATGGCTAATAATTGCCTTTGCTAGAAACAGGACTCATACAGCCCAATGCTATGAGAAGATGTACTGGTGTGCATGCAATGGTCCTACTTGCACCATTGCATCCACACCATTAAAGGCAAAAGGCTTAAACAGGAGGAGACGCCACAGATTTTTTCAATTAACAGCCAAATCAAACAATAGCAAAGACATTGGCTTTCCACCCGCCCCATCCCCCATACAGTGCAGGAACTAATGACTTGCCACCTGAGGTGCAATATCACATTGACCTGAATCACATTGGGTGATTACAGCTCATTACAATTGATTACAATTGATTTATTACAGAGCAGCACGTATTTGGCTGATATGCCAGCTGTGTCTGTTTCTTGAGATGAATGACCTCAGAACAGTGGTACAAATGCTGGTACATACATATACCTCCAGACTGGACTACTGCAATCCATGTGGGGCTGTCTTTGTACGTAGTCCGAAAACTGCAGTTGGTACAGAATGCGGCAGCCAGGTTGGTCTCCAGGTCATCTCAAAGTGACCATATAACTCCTATACTAAAAGAGCTACACTAGCTACAGATAAGTTTCTGGGCAAAATACAACTAAGTGCTGGTTATAACCTATAAAGTCCTAAATAGCCTAGACCCTAGGTATTTAAGAGAATATCTTCTACACCATGATTCCCATTGCCCATTGAGATCATCCGGAGAGATCTGCCTGCAGCTGCCACCAGCCCATCTGGCGGCCACGTAGGGACAAGCTTTCTTTGTTGCTGCCCTGAGACTCTGGAATGCCCTCCCTGTTGAGATAAGAACCTCCTTGTCTCTGACAACTTTTTAAAAGTCCCTGAAAGGTAATGTGTGCCATCGAGTTGGTGTCGAGTCCTGGTGACCACAGAACCCTAAGACTTATCTTTTCACCCAAGCTTTTTAATTCAACTGTGGTTTTAACTTGTTTTAAGGTTTTTGTGCTTTAACTTGATTTATGTTAATGTAAGCTGCACAGAGATGGAAGTTTAGGGCAATATACAAATCTGATCAGTAAATAAATAAAATAATTTACAGCCCAGTGTCAGCTGTTGTTCCTCTCAGCCAGTGAAAGGGATCAGGCATCTGCAGGGAGTATCACACACACCCTGCAAAGCCATACAACCTTTAAAGTTTGTGATACCACTGCAGGCTTGAGAAAGCCCCCTGTTTGCTCGCCCCAAGCCACCAAGCATCTAGAATGCTTCCTCACAGCAAACACTTGATTTAGGGTGGTCAAAAATACATTATCATAATTTCCCTTATCCTTCACTTTACCTGTAGTTGTGACCAGGAAAAGACCCTAACTATGGAGAATAGTGTAAAGTCCAATCCGATGGAGGCCAAATAATTCCTACCCATCTCCAAGACTCCCAAAGGGCAAATGATACTCCTGGGTGGCTTTCAAAAGCTGACTGAGAATCCAGGTGAGCAGGAGCTGCAATGGCTCAAACTTTATCCACATGGTTCCCTGGCTACTCTGCTTGCCACAAGTGCCTCATGCTTCATTGGGCAAAGAAACATGACTCAGAAGACTCCTGGGTGATCAGCTGCATTCTGAGAGGAAAATTTGTCTCACTCTGCCAGTGCAGCAGCCAACTAATGGCGCAGCGGGAATATGACTTGAAAAATAAGACAGAGGTTGCTGGTTTGAATCCCCATTGGTATGTTTCCCAGACTATGCCAGACTATGTTTCCCAGACTATGGGAAACGCCTAGATCGGGCAGCAGCGATATAGGAAGATGCTGGAAGGCATCATCTCATACTGCGAGGGAGATGGCAATGGTAAACCCTTCCTATATTCTACCAAAGAACATCCACAGGGCTCTGTGGTCACCAGGAGTTGAAATCGACTCAACAGCACACTTTACCTTTTTACCAGTGCAGCACTGTACCATTGTACCCAACCCTAGCAAAACCCAACTTTGCCTATAATTAGGCGTCTCTGACAATGCTAGTCCATAAGAACATTTAGACTGTGGGTATGTTGAATGTATTCTATTTATAGCCTTTATATTCTGTTTATGGCCATGAAAAGGCAGCTGTTCTGTAGCTTGAGTCATGATGGTTTGTGAATGCTGGGTTATCCAAAGATCCTGTAAAGTTGCAGTGGCCAAAACCACAGAGCTTTTAAGTCTTGCTGACTAAAGAATGTTAGATTATAATTTATAGTCACCAAGTATAACTGATTCATCTGAGGCCTCACATGATATTAATTCTGCACATCCTACACAAATATTCAAAAAAGCATCCACAGAAAACACATAAGATATAATTCATCCAGACAACCTGAAGTCTATGATTGCAGCCAGATGGCATCTTAGAAAGCATGGGGCATCATTATAAAAAAGCAAAAAGATTCTACTTTCTGCTGATGATTAGGGAAATAATGCAGTAAATGCTTCAAGCACCTGTTATTTGTGCCACAATTAGATTTTTCATTAAAAGGCACAAAGTGAACAAAAGACTTAGTTTATGGCTTCATTATAACTAAGTAGTCCTCAGTGAATTGTAGTCCAATATGCTTTTTAAAAAATTTCTAACACTTAGTCTTTGCTTCATAGGTGCTTTTAACTGCTGTGCCAGTTAGTAAGATGGCTTATTGTTTGGTGCTTCATTCTTTAGCCAAGCATTTGTTTGCAATTGCTATATCCTCTAAGCATTACCAGATAAAGCCTCTTCCTTTTCCATATAGTCTCTGTAAAACAACCACCACTCACCACTGTTTCAGGCTGCAGGCTGAATACTGCTGCACACTTCCCACTTCTCTGAGTGGTCAGAAGCTTAATGGATAGCACTGTTCAAGTCTGGTTTCTTTTGGCTGAGATAGTGCTGAAAACATATGGCATTCTTGTAATATTTCCACGACTTACAATATACAAGTAGAGCACCAGTAGAATCAAACTGCTGGCACTCCTACCAGGCAGCTGGTCCACTTTAGGCAGCCATATTTTCAACTTGAAAAATGAGGACACATTTCCCATTGCCTTAAAAGAATATACTGTACAGGTGGCCTTCGTTATTCACGGGGTTCCTGTTTCTTGCCTACTGGCATGATTATTGAAACAGCGAATAATGAAACCTTGAGTCAATGTGATTGTGGTGTGGTTAGGTTCCTAACCAAAAAAGGGCTAAAAAAAGTGGACAGGAGGCAGAAATAAGAGAAATAAAGGACTGTTCCTTGTTCTCCTGGTCTCCAGCTCTCTAGCAATGCCCCCCAAACCCTGTGGTGTAGTGGTTAGAGTGCTGGACTAGGACCGGGGAGACCCAAGTTCAAATCCCCATTCAGCCATGATACTAGCTGTGTGACTCTGGGCCAGTCGCTTCTCTCTCAGCCTAACCTCTCTCAGCCTAACCTACTTCACAGGGTTGTTGTGAGGAGAAACACAAGTATGTAGTACACCGCTCTGGGCTCTTTGGAGGAAGTGCGGGATATAAATGTAAATAAATAAATAAAAATAAAATAAATTCCTCTGATTTCCCACAAAAAATCATGGGAATTTTTTAAAAGAGCCACAGTAAGGCTCTGCATTGTAAAATGGTGGCTGGAAATGACATTAAAAGTCATTTCCGGGCCATTTCCAGGCCATTTCTAGCCACTCAGCCTATTTTTATACTGCATATAAAGAAACTAGGTATAAAACCCACCCACAGATTCATGAAACCACAGTTGTTGAAAAGAAGGATAATGAGGGCCACCTCCACATACAATTTAAAAGTATGGAGGCCAAGTCTATTATTAACTTGAATGGGGCAGCTGCAATGGCAGAAGTAGACCTAGCTGCTGGTGTGAAAGAAGATTACATGAACAGAAGGCACATCCATTGTTGTTGTTAATATACTACTTTTCAGCAAAAGAAATGTGGCTGGCATGATAACAGGGATGGGAAGATGGTTCCTGTCCCAAAGGGATTAACAATTTAAAAAGAAACACAAGGCAGATACCAGCAACAGCCACTGGAAGGGATCCTATGCTCTTCCCTGCTATAGTAAATACAGCAGCCAGCCGCTGAGAAGGTACCCCAGGGGTAAGCTATATCATTCAGCTTCTACTGCAGTCCATAAGAAGTTGCCATATAGCTTGCCATGAGGACAAGCTGCTTGGGGCGGTGCGACCTACCACTTGTTCTCTAGATCTTGGCCAGACTTGGCTGCTTCTGCCTAGCAGCAAGATTGTTGGATGTGGCCTAGTTAATATCATAAATGCATTGCTGAGGGAGGATAGGATGCCTCCATGTTTGAAGGAGGCAATGGTTACACCTCTTCTTAAGAAGCCTTCCCTTTGCTAGAAACAGCCCAATGCTATGGACAGGAGGGGAGTCTGTAGTACTTACAAATAGTGGCAGTGGTGGGGTTTGTGACTCGCCGGCCTCCCCTAGAATAGACAGTTCAGGCCTTATCTGGCCCAGTTCAGGCTTCTGCACATTGCTATTTGTAAGAAGTACAACCCCTACCCTGCCTGCCCCCTCTAGGACTAGAGAAGACCCTGTGCCCCTTTACTGGTAAAGGGGAATCCTCACCGGCTTCCCCTTTACTAGTATACTCTTGAACGAGTCTGAAGCAGTTTGGTACCAACTGGAGCTGGGCTGGTCAGAACTTGAACTGGCACCCCCGTTTGCAGAAGGGGGCCCTGCTGTCTGATTCTAACTCAGACCATCTGAACCAAGCCAGTTTGAGTCAAACCATGTTTCAAATCAAGCCGACTTACACACCTCAACCAATAACAAACCTCACAGGGCACGGCCAGCATTCAAAGCAAATGGAGCTTTGAATGCTTCAGTTCAGCAAGTGACCACAAGGGGCATGAGCCACAGCCTCAAAGGGAATTCTGACATTTTGTGATCATGCTGAAAGTAACACAGTTTTAGAAAAATTCAAATAAAAATGGCATTTGCCATGTTTTGTACAGCATGTTCAAAACATGTTCATATGCACACATTCAAACAGAAATTATAGAAGATAAATAAATGATATTTAACACTCCTGAAAGCACTCTGTATAGAAAGTTCTTAAACTAAACAACCCTTTACCTCTTCTCTATGCTTTGTAACAGGAAGTAGAAATGGTGTCCCAGAGAAACATGGTGGCTTAGCTGCTACATTAAATTATGAAGTTATTTTATCATTCAGAAGTGTGATGCCTTCTCCCTAGACAGGTGATAATAAATCCTTAACCTTTAGCTTTCTCCAGTCTTTTCTTTTGTCTCTCAGTGTAAGGATAGGTGATAATAACCTTATTGCTCTGTTATGTGCTATATGGTGCACAGCTGCTTGATTAGTATTGGTTTTGACCTAATGCCCACTAAAAATGAAGAGAGAATTGAGTTCAAAATTGCATTTCAGAGGTGAAAAGACCACATTTCCCCAACAAAACCATGTGGTCCAGTATGTTTCCTTCACTGACACCTGTTTCAAGGCCTATAAAGATGACTTGCTGAAATTTTGAAGTAGCTTTTTGATGGATAGCACACAACACACTCACAAAGGCATAACAAAGATATTTCTCTACTGTTTTGCTGGTACCAGAATGTGTCCAATAATTGATGCCGTTGTTCTTGGTAGGGGAGTAACAGCAGGAGAGAGGGCATGCCTTCAACTCCTGCCTGTGGATTTCAGCAGCATCTGGTGGGCCACTGTGCGAAACAGGATGCTGGACTAGACAGGCCTTGGGCCTGATCCAGTAGGGCTGTTTTTATGTTCTTATGATGTGCACAAACGGCTCATTCAGGTGCAGGTGGGGTGGGGAGCAATTCCTTTAAAAGTAGGTTAGCAGGTCCTTACCTGCTCCACTGCTATCCTGTCACTTTTTCAGGGCACAGCACTCGCTCTACCAAAGGTCGTGCATGGCTGTGGCACTGTTCCTTGCAGCTGGTGCATGGTGTCAGCACACACTTGGCTGCCTTGCATGAAGCTGCATCACAGCCACACGTGGCTTTTGGTAGAGTGAGCGCCGCACCTGGAAAAGCAGCGGGGTGGCAGTGGAGTAGGTAAGGAGCTGCTTACCTGCTTTTTAAGGGAACCGCTTCCTGCCCTGCCAAACCAGTCCAGTGGCAGGCATCTGAACCATTTCGATGCTTCCCAAAGGAGGAGCCGAAACAGTTCATAAAGATCCCCAGTTCTTGGGATAGGCGAAAGATAAGGGAATAACACCTATATGTATAATGCTTCTTTGATGACTTTGCAATGTTGGGCAGGATTGGGAGGTATGCACCAATATCGTACTGTAAGTCCAGTGCTTTAGATCGATAGATCCTGGCTGACATCCTAACTAAAGCTGCATAGATACTTCCAACAGTGCACATGCAGTGCTATCTCCGTCACTTACAAAGGCTTGTGCAAAGTGCAACTATTTTCAGTGCTCTCCCCACATTCCAGAAGTGTTCTGACGTGGTGGAAACACATACTTGAGTGTTAGGGAAGTGTTTCCGTTGCAACAGAGTGCTTCTAGAGCACAGGGAGAGAGAAAAATGTGCTATTTATTTATTTATTTATTTATTTATTTATTTTAAAATGTATTTGTATACTGCCCAAAATGCAAGTCTCTGGGCACAAGACTCTTGCACAATATGCACATGCTTTTGAAAAGCAGGGATAACAATGCATGTGTGTGCACAGTGACAAGGTGTTAGGGTGTCTATATTAGGTTTGACAAATATGTACTCATGGGGAAAAAGTCATGATTTGTGTATTGACCCTATTTTGCTTTCTCCCACCCCCACAACTTTTTATTATTAATTACATATAAGGTGTAAGAAGGATCACTAACCCAGACTCCTACGGCCAGGCTCTGGCCCCTTGTTTCCTGCACCATCCATGACTGCTTTGTTTCCACGGTAAGCAGACTGAATTCTATGCTTTGAAAACACCATATATACAGCAATGCCTGTGCAGTCAGTCAGCTATAGGCAAGGACCAGTCCCTGTCTACTAGGTCCTATAAAGCCCTAACCTCACAGTTTGTTGCTTAATCTAAGCAGCTTGTCTTTTCAGTGAAAATACTGGAACATAGGAAGTTGCCATATACTGAGTCAGAGACCATTGGACCATCTAGCTCAGTATTGTCTAAGACTGGCAATGCCTTCTCCAAGGTGACAGGCAGGAGTCTCACTCAGTCCTTTCTTGGAGATGCCAGGGAGGGAACCTTCTGCATACAAGCATGCCAGTGCTCTTCCCAGAGAGGCCCCATCCCCTCAGGGGAATATCTTATAGTGCTCACATGTAGTTTCCCATTCAATGCTTGCTACCTCAAGGCTAGCTCTCCTTCCTGCCCAACAGCCTGCCTCTTATCCTTGACTGCTGCTTATCTGTTTCTGGCCCACTTGGGCTGACACAGTTTCCCCTCAGACCTGGCACCTGGCTATGTGGAGCTTCAGGCTTGCTGTGGCTCAAAAAATATGTACATATTAAATAGGGAATGTCATGGTCATGAAACCCATTTTTCAGAGGAGGGGACAAAGGGTTGGGGCCGAGAATATTTGTCCTCCTTTAAGTCTCCCTCTCAACCTTCTGCTCACCCATACTTCCCATACATACCACCCATACATACCAACTAAACAGATCCATGCTTGTACAAACAGATTTCCTGTTTGTATTGCTTGTCAGACAGGCGACAGGTTTAAATCGCAGGCAAGCCAGCCCGGTTCCTGATGGTGCAAATATCTTTATAAAGGTAAAGTGTGCCATCGAGTCAGTGTTGACTCCTGGTGACCACAGAGTCCTGTGGTTGTCTCTGTTAAAATACAGGAGGGGTTTACCATTGCCATCTCCCGGAGAGTATGAGAGGATGCCTTTCAGTATCTTCCTATATCGCTGCTGCCCAATATAGGTGTTTTCCATAGAGTGGGAAACATTATCGTCTGTGAAAAAAGGGCTTCCCTTTGTATTATTCTTTGGGAAGGCTCAAAAGAAGGCAAAAACATTTCACTTTCAGGTACCCCTTTCTTATCCCTGGCATTCCAGGGTGGTACAGTGATGGCACACAAGAGTGAGTTTGCTTGCAGCCCCAGCTGGCTTTTCCGTTTTTAAAACCTAGGTTTATTAATCTAGGGTTTTCTTATTTCTTAGGAATAAGTAAGTCTTGAGGCAGTAAATCAGATTTATATGCTAGTTGTTTTATGTGAAGATTAATGTTCTGACTTATCACAAGGCACCTCACATTTCATTAAAAACTGAACAATGCATAAAAACAACAAACTATTATGAAAATATCACTGCAGAAAAGAGCAAGAAAGAAAAAAACCATAGCCATTAAAATAATTTCCGCTAGGATGATTAGTTAGCAAAAAGGCTAACAAATGCCCACAAGAAAAATAATTGGCTACATCAGGGGTTCCCAGCCACTGGTACTCCAGATGTTGCTGAGCTACAACTTCCATCATCTTCAGCCACAATAAATTGTAGCTGGGGCTGATGGGTTTTGTAATTAAGCAACATCTGGACATTCCTATGTTCTTTCTTATTAAGACGGGTTTAGATACATTCATGGACGACAGGCCTATCAATGGCTCCTAGTCTGAGGGCTTTAGGTCACCTCCAGCCCCAGAGGCATGATGTCTCTAAATACCAGCTGCCGGGGAGTAATAGCAGGAGAGAAGGCATGCCCTCAGCTCTTGCCTGTTGGCTCTCCAGAGGAATCACGTAGGCCAATGAGTGAAACAGGATGCTGGACTAGATGGGTCTTGGGCCTTATCCAGCAGGGCTGTTCTTTTGGAATACCATTGGTTGGGAATCCCTGAGCTACATAATAAAGTCACTGAGTGAAAATAAAGCCACTATAAAGTGAGGACAATGTTTCTTAAATAGACCAATCCTTACTCCAAATTAGCTTTGCGTACAACTCTAATTGGCTATGTGATGATTCATTTGTTCCTAGCAATTTAAAAAAAGGCACTGCAGAAACAGAAGATTGGAGCTGCAAATATGCTCTTACCTGGTGGGAAAAGGACATTTGGGAGGTTTTCAGGAACCATTTCAGGGAAATATTGTTTTCAGTTTTTAACTTTTAAAATAGCTTTTAATTTGAAACTTTTTAAAAAATTGTAATTTTAAATGTGGTTTTAGCCTGCTCTTTTGACTCGTTTAACTTAAATTTGGTTAAGTTTATTAGTCTTATTTTACATTGTATCTTTTAATTAATGTTGTGAGCCACCTCGAGCAGTAGTGTACTGGAGGGGCGAGGTATAAATATTTTAAATAAATGAATGAATAATAAATCCTAAACTCCAACTGCACATTTCATTCAAAGAAATGCAGTGAACACAGAGCCTCTGTAGTAAAAGCATCTGCACTCCCTTGGATTTGAATTTGATTTACATATCTGGATTCTCATCCAGCAAGTAATATAAACCTCGATCTCTCTAACTGGATCATGACACCTGACCCTATAAAGCTAACTCTGAGGGTGGTTGCTGCTGCTTCACAGGGCTCCTTAGGAATAGGAATTTAATAGGAATTGTTTCACATACCTTGGGTATTGCAGCTTCTCAGACCAAGTCCTACCCCATCCTTTAAACTGCAAGGGGAGGAGTTTGCACTCAGAAGTTTTCCTCAACAAAATGTTTCTGACCTCTTTTTCTATAAGAAGGAAATTGAAGATTTGTCCCTCACCATTGTGTCCTCCTTTAAGATCCTTCCCAAGCTACCGAAGTAGGAGGAGAAGTCCACACTAAGATTTTTATTGATTTATTATGTTCTATATTTATATCCCAATTTTCATTTGAATACATAACAAAGCCACTTGCAAGGAACAATAAATTAAAATAATTTAACATACATCAAATGCAAAAGGAAATCAGCACTAGCAGAGCCAGTAAAACTAACACAATTAATAATACAGTATACAGCACTAAAAGTTTCTGAAAGGACCTTCGGAGGCCTCAGGTTCCTGAAGACCTACAACTTCCATTTCCAAATGGAAGAAACAGGAACCAGCTTAACCTGTCTAGGGAAAGAGTTCCAGCAGGCTCTCCATGGGAAAATCTTGTCTCTAGTAAGTGCTAGCTGAATTTCTGTTAGCTGTGGATCATAGAGCAGGGCCTCTTAATATGGCACATGAATATGGGAGCCCTAAATCTCCATATTATTTCAGGCATTCTTCCCTGCACTAACAATACTCTTCCCAGAAACTGGAGTACTGTAATTCTAGCGTGGAAAGGCTGCAGTGTGGGCTTCTCATGTTACCCAGTGACACAGGAGGAAACTGTGCTGTAACCGGGTCCATACACCCTGATAATATACAGAAGTCTAAGCTACTGCCTTTTCCTGCCCTTATATCATATTGTGAACTTTACTATCATTCAGGAATGATATCTGACGTTAATTATCTGCACATCAAGTCTATTGTGAAGACAAATAGTGGGCTCATTCACATGAACACCCTCAAATAAAGGGTAGGAGGTCATATACCCAGGTATTCATGGTTGTGCATATGTTCTGACCCCTTTGGTCAGTTAAGAAGAGCAGCAGTTAGCACTATAGCTCTGCGCTGGGGTGTAATAGTCCAACATGATAGGGACTCATGACTGGGGTGTTGAGTTGGGTGTGGACAGCCAATTCCATTGTTCTTTTATTTGTTTGTTTATATTGTTTATTCAATTTCTATACCACCCTTCCAAAAATGGCTCAGGGAACTGAGAAATAATACAATGAGAAATAATAAATCAATAAGATGGATCCCTGTCCCCAAAGGGCTCACAATCTAAAAAGAACCATAAGAGACACACCAGCAACAGTCACTGGAGGTACTGTGATGGGGGTGGTTGTGATTTAGCTGTTGATCAAATAAAGCTATGACCCATTGTTGTCCAACTTAAGCCGCATGTCTTCATTGGTGTGCGTGCTAGCAAAATAACATTAAATCAATAAAGCAGTATAAACCATGGTCCAAATTAACCTCACTACTTTGCACAGAGTAATTCCAGCTGAATAGTACTGAGACTTAGATATTTGAAATAAGATTTAGGCTTGATGACTCTTTCCTTGCCCTGAACAATTAAATGATTAAGGACAGCCATACTTGTACTCATCAGCTGATAGTTTATCTTTTTTATGAGTTTGAATCTTGCTCTTATGAGATGCAAATAAGAACATTCAAGGTGAATTCTCCTTGTTCTCCTTAAATAGCCTCTCATTTACTCAACTAGATTATATCAGAATGGACGTGTGTGTGTGTGTGTGTGTGTGTGTGTGTGTGTGTGTGACCAGAAAATGAATAAAGCATTAAAATGCTCCTCAATGGGCAAAATATTAATGATGATGATGATGATGATAATTGATTATTAAAGCAAGAAAAGCTACTCAGGAGTATTTCATTCTGTGAATACTTAGGTATCTCATTTCATTTCACCAATACAATGTTTAAATATAAAAGACTTGAGACATACAGTTAGTACAAAGGACCTTTTCTTTTTTGCATTTCTAGGAAAGTAAAGGTCCTTCCCTCCTCCTTAAAATGGCATGCAATTAACCATTTTACATTGTTCACTTAAATGCAATCCTATTAATAGAATGTTCATATTTGCGACATTTGACCCTGGTTTCAAATTATATCTCTTGGCTAAGCATGAAAGAAAATCCATTCAGATAAGTAGATGTCAATCCCAAATTTGCAAGGGCAAAGTGTCTTTATGCAAAGGTGAATTGTGATACAAGTTGTTCAAGAAAAGTTTTTTTATTGCATTTCTTATTTCCTTTTCTTCCTTTTTGACATCAATAAAAAGATGTTCACATGGCTTTTATTCAAATATCCCCGATTCAGTAAATTTCACTACAGTATATTGAAGAAGCATTATGAATTTTATGTAATTTTAGTATTTAACTCCTAGCTTTATTTAAATTATTGTACTTTTGCTGGATCCAAAAATCTGTGAGCAAAAGGAAACTGTGAGCACTGTTCCGCAAAAGCTTGTGCAAGAGTGTTATGAGATTCACATGCTGCACCATTTTTGGTGCTCCAATGTACCCCAAAAACATAATCACTTAGCTATTTTCCCTAGCCTGCTTGGAAGAGAAGTTGTAGCTGGTGGCATTCTAGGTAAAAGGTCATTCGGACAAGGCAGTTCCCCATGGTGCCTTCAGGTCATTTACAAAGGCTGTAATGGACTAAAGGAGATGCCCCTCTTATTGCATATGAGCATATACAGAAAGATTCGGAGCAAACCCAAATTAGAGTGAAAAGAGACAAAGGCCGTATTCAGGCATGACATGAAATTGGAGGTTGATGAACCCATGGTTTCCATTTTAAACTGTAAATCGCATCGCAGAAGTCTGCCAACCTCCAATTCCCAGAGAAGGGAGCCCTTCTCTGCTGCTTGACTGCTGAGGCCAATCCCAGCAAGCTCCATGGCCAGCCTGTGGGCAAGAGTTAGCTCATCAGTGACCTTCTTAGGTAGTCAACTGGAGTGTTTGTGCTTGTGAACATTAGGGGTGTGCATTTTGGAATTTTCTTGTTTCAATTTGTATCCAAATCAAAACATCCCCATTTTGTTTTGTACCCAAATTTTCTGAATCCGAATCAGCCCTGTTTTGTTTTGTAGCCAAATTTTCCGAATCCAAATCTGAATCGATTTGGATTTTTAAAAAGGGTCCCAGGGCAAAAAGAGTGGGTGGTGGTGGTAGTGTCCAGTGGGTGGAAGCTACCACCCAAATTTCAAAGGAATTAGGCAAAGGGGTGATTTTTTTGGTGATTTTTTTTAAAAGTTTACACATCTTTAAGAATTTTCCCATAGGGAATAATGGGGATTCCAGCAAATGTATCACTTCAAATCAAGGGGAAAGGGATGACCCAGAGCAGAGTGTGGTGGGTGGTAGTGCCCAATGGGGGCAAGGAAACTTCCAGAATTATTTCAAAGGAATTGGGTAAAGGGCTGATCTTTTGTGAATTGTTGAAGTTTACGTGTCTTTAAGATTTTTCCCATGGGGAATAATGGAGGTTTCAGCAGCCCAATAATTCCACTTCGGGGGCACTGGGGTTGCCCAGAGCGAGGGGTTGTGTAGTGCACATAGGGTGCCAACCACCCCCACACCCACAAGCCTGTGAGGTACTGGGTTTTGTTGTTTCTGAGGTGTTCATTGTAGATTCTCTGGTAGCATATGAGATTTTCAGTGAAAAACAAGAATCCACTCTCATATGCTACCAGAGAATCTATACTCAGAACACCACAGAAACAGCAGAACCCAGCACCCCATAGGTTAGCAACCCTTCCCCTGGCCAATGTGGGGTCAGTAAAGAGTGGGAAGAAGCAAAAGAGCCAATGGGGAACAAGGAGGGAATTGTCAGCAGGTCAGCCCATGATTTAGGTCACTGATCATAAGGCTGGAAGGGTGGGAAATTCAAAGAGATGTCAAACACAAAATGGAGACTGACTCAGAGATCCGAAACAACAAAACATTTTGTAGCCGAAACAGGGACGTTTTGTTTTGTATACAAAACTTTTGGATCTGGAAAATGGGTGTTTTGTTTTGTCTACAAAACACCCGAAACAGGCTGTTTTGGGTACAAAACATTTTGTATCTGAAACGTTTTGCACATCCCTAGTGAACATACTTCATTTTCGCTCTGTTCTTGGGGAGCGAAGCACTTTAATGTACACCCTGTCATCCTGTCCCCATTCTCTCCTGCTTGCCAGGAGGGGGGAGCAAAGGACAGAGTGGGAAAGGGGGATGCTCTGTGTGATTTTGCCATTTGACAGGCTGACAAGTTTGGGCAACTGCATTTCTGGATAGCTGATAGAGGGGTAGGGCTGGTGCTCATAGAGGTGGCCAGCAAGAATGGCCACAGGCGTAGAGCAGGGTGATCCCAGGTGGGTCTGTGACCCTCCACCTCTATGATTGTGATTCCAGAAACATCACAAAACCACAGTTATGGCAGCATCTGGCTTCAGATGTAATGCTTTGGTGGCCAAACTGGAGGTCTCAGCAGCGAACCTTTGTGCAAACTGAAGGTTCAAACTGGAGTTTGACAAGGAAAACCAGAGGTCACTTTCAGCTCAAAATTGCACTAATTCAGATGTACTGGAGTGCCAACCTCTGCCCCGTTTAACTCCAGCTTCGTGTTATGTCTGAATTCGGCCGAAAGGAAAGGAATGAGAGCTCTCTTCCTCCCATATGCAATCATAAGAAATCCCAAGGCTAAGTTGAACTTCTCACCATGTTTCCTCTCCACTGTTATCAGAATTGGATGAATAATGCCAGACAGCATGATGTGTACCCCTTCCCATCTCTATTTAGGGTATTGCTGTCAGAGATACTTTTGTGAAACATTTCCTTTGTTTAAGGAAGACACATGGGAAGACACCCCAAACATAACCTAATCAATACTCAATATTCTTGCCTTATTTGAAGCAAGAATTCCAAAATACTTGAAGTTTCCTAAAGTGGAAACTTCATCTCCGGTAGTCTTCCTTTATGATAGGCTTGGCCAGTAAAAGCCTCTTTCTGTTAACAAATTATATGAGGTGGAAAGCATCATGTAATTCCAGATCTCCCTGCACAGTCTAGGGTGTTTGAAGTTCAATTCTACACTTCCTTTTAGACCATTTGAAAAGTATATATTCAGAATGGCAACATATAGAAAACTGAAATGTAATAAACATGCAGTGCAGCACACTATGCTTTAGAAGGGTGTCCCACTCAGTATAATCAGTAACTGACTGCTCAACACAGCAGCATTTTGAAAAATGGGACTATCATCAGATATCCCATCAAGCCACTATAACTGATTATTATTTATTATTATTATTTTACATTTATTATTATTATTTTACATTTATATCCTGTTCTTCCTCCAAGGAGCCCAGAGCGGTGTACTGCATACTTGAGTTTCTCTTTCACAACAACCCTGTGAAGTAGGTTAGGCTGAGAGAGAAGTGACTGGCCCAGAGTCACCCAGCTAGTTTCATGGCTGAATGGGGATTTGAACTCGGGTCTCCCCGGTCCTAGTCCAGCACTCTAACCACTACACCACGCTGATATCCAGTGTCTCCTAAGGCAGGCATAATGCTCTTTGCAGCCCCCATCCCCCAGTTGATAATCTGCCATCTGAGGCAACTGCCTCAATTTGCCCTATTATGAAGCCAGAAAAAATAACTATATCTTAGTTTAGTAAATTGGTTTCTCCAATCTATTTGGTACTTAGACTTGGCATGCTCAATCTTAATTGCCAAAGGCCAAAGACCTGTTAAAGTCCATAATTAATTTAACGTTTAGGAACATATGGATACTTTCTCATTTATTTGGCTAGAGAAATGGCATTTAACAAGTGTTTTCACCCAGATAAATATGGCCTTTCAGAAATTGTCATTATAGTATAAGAGGGTTACAGAGAGGTGCCCTTAAAGAATAAAGAAGAAGAATCCAAGTGTGGTTTTAATTAAGTTGCCTTTTGGGCACCATTCTTGGGCTGTGGCAACTAACAAAAACCTATGCTCGTAAGCCACAGTTAAAAAAAAAAGATAAAGGAGCTGACTGTGTAACTTACCAAGGCTGTAATCATATCCAGCTATTAATAACAACGAAATCATTCAGTCTCCTCCCCCCCATTCTTAACCTTAAAACCATCTCCTTCCCAATAACTCAGAAACAGATGGGCTTCACAGCATATTTTGAAGGAGAAATAAAGAATATCTCAAATGAGGGGCAGGGGGAAGGGACTATACAAACAAAGCCTAACAACCGGAAGCTTCTAAAGAAAGCTTATCTTTTCCTATCTATTGGTTATGCCTGGTGCAGGTATGTGTCTTGAGTTGTCTGGAGATGGGGAGAAGGAGGATGACTGCGAGGTGGCTATTCCAGTGGTGGTGCAGAATCAACAAAGACATGATGTTGGTAGGTCACAGGAGAAGGGAAATCAGAAACTTCAGTTGTTTCCCTTACCAGTTCAGACACACAGCTGGATTTGAAAGCTGGACTTTGAAGGAGCAGGACAGAAAAAGTCTCGACGCTTTTGATGCTGGTGCTGGAGAAGACTTTTGAGGATGCCATGGAGAGCCAGGAAAACTAACAAATGAATCATAGAACAACTGAATCCAGTATTCTCACTCGAGGCACAAATGACCAGGCTTGAACTATCATACTTTGGACACATCATGTGATGACCCAGCTCCCTTGAGAAGTCCAGAATAGGGATGTGCGTTTCGTTTCAGATACAAAACGTTCTGTGCCCAAAACAGGCCATTTCAACTGTTTTGTAGCCAAAACAAAACTCCCAATGCTCAAAACAGAAAATTTTGTAGCCAAAACAAAACGTCCCTGTTTCGGATACAAAATGTTTTGTTGTTTTGGCTGTTTCAGAACTTTATTTTGCAATCACGGAAAGTCTCTCTCCTTCAGTCTCCATTTTGAGTTTTGACATCTGTTTGATTTTCCAGCCCTTCCAGGCCACAGATTGGCCAGCAAAAGCATGGGCTGATCTGCTGGCAATTGCCTCCTTATTCCTTTTAAGCAAATTTAAGGGTAAATTTTACCCTCATTGGCTAGTGGGGCAGTGTGCATTTACCCTCATTGGCCAGTGGGGCAGTGTGCATTTCATTGTTGTTGTTTCACACTGTTGTGTGCAGATCAATTGCATTTCGGGCAGGGGGGATGTGGATGTGCATGACCTTTGGAAATCTGCCTGATTTTTTCCAAAGCTCTGCTGTTGTTAATGTGTGGTGTTGATGTTATTTGGGGTGGATTTGGGGCAGAAAGGGGGTTTTGGGGGCAGAAGAGTAGTTCAGGTGGTAGTGCCCCAATGGGTGCCTGCTTCCACCCAGATTCCAAAGGAATTGTGGAAAGGGCTGATTTTTAAAGAATTTCTGAAGTTGAAATGTCTTTGGGGCAGATTTGGGGCAGAAAGGGGGCCTGAGGGGCAAAACAGTGGGTTGGGTGGCAGTGCCCCAAGGGGTGCCTGCCACAAGCCAGATTCCAAAGGAATAGAGGAAAGGGCTGATTTCTTAGGAATTGTGAAGTTTGCACTTCTTTAAGGTTTTTTCCTCCTAGGGAATAATGGAGGTTTCAGAAGACCCATAACTCCACCTGGGGGGCACTGGGGTGGCCAGGAGCGAGTGGTGGTGTAGTGCACACAGGGTGCCAACCACCCCCATGGGTTGCTAACCCATGGGGTGCTGGGTTCTGTTGTTTCTGAGGTGTTCTGAGTGTAGATTCTCTGGTAGCATATTAGATTTTCAATGACAAACCATGAATCCACTCTCATATGCCACCAGAGAATCTGAATCTACACTCAAAACATCGCAGAAACAACAGAACCCAGTACTCCATGGGTTAGCAACCCATGCGGGTGGTTAGCACCCTATGTGCTCTACATCACCACTCGCTCTGGGCCACCCTGGTGCCCCCCAAGTGCAGTTATGGGGCAGGAGTTATGGAGGTCCATCATTCCCTATGGGGAAGAACTTTACAGATGTGCAAACTCCTTTACATTTTTAAAAATCAGCCCTCTGCCCAATTCCTTTGAAATAAGTCTGGCAGCTTCCTTGCCTCCACTGGGCACTACCACCCACCCTACTCTGCTCTGGGCCACCCCTTTCCCCTCAACATGAAGCTATACTTTTGCTGAAACCTCCATTCTTCCCTATGGGAAAAATCCTATACTTCAAAAATTCACCAAAAATCAGCCCTTTGCACAATTCCTCTGAAATTTGGGTGGTAGTTTCCACCCATTGTGCACTACCACCCACACCCACTAGTTTCCCCCCCCCCAGGCCATTTTTAAAAATCCAAAACGTTTCAGATTTGGATTTTGCAATTTCAAACAAAGAACAAAATTGGGATGTTTTGGATCCAGGCCAAAAACAAAACAGAAAAACAAAACAAAACGCACAACCCTAGTCCAGAATGCTGGGAAAAGTTGAAGGTAAGAGAAGAAGAGGAAGACTAGCAGCAAGGTGGATGGACTTGATACAACAGCAATGAATGCACCACTGAGAGTCCAAAAAGGCCAAGTTGAAGACAGATCATCCTGGAGGGAATCTATTTATGTGGTCGCTAAGAGTCGACACCAACTTGATGGCACTCACTCACTCACTCACTCAATCAATTGTTGGTGCATAGACCAACCTGCTGTTCAATAGAATCCCTAGCTTAGCTGACAGACCTGGTTGCAGGGATGTCATTATAGTCACCCAGTCTGTTGATAGTGGGGTACTTCAGTATTCACCATGGAACGGGGTTGTCAGGAGAGACTCAGGAGCTCATAGCAACCATTACAATGGGCCTATCCCAAATGATCTCTGGATCAACATACGTTGCTGATGACATGCTCAGTTTGGTCTTTTTCTTTGATCAGTCTGGTGTTCTGGTGGAGACTCCTGTGATTTCCCCATTGCCATTGTCAGACCACCATCTGGTTAAGGTAGGACTTGTAACCACAACCCACTTCTTTGGGATGAAGGACCCATCTTCTTGGTCCACCCAAGAAGATTATTGGATCCAAGGGAATTCCAATAAACCTTGGAAGGGTTTTGAGTTGGCCCTACCAATGATTCTTTCAATGCTCTGCTGCAAACATGGAATAATGAACATACTTGAGCAGCAACTAAGCGTCCTTTCTAACCTGCTACAAAATTAGCCCTGTGGTATTCATAAGCATTATGGGAAGTGAAGTAGTGAGATAGATGACTAGAGCACAAATGGAGAAAGACTCAAATCTGGCAGGTTACAACATAGAACACATTTGAAGATCTATGCTCTGGAAATATGCCCTGCAAAGAAGTGATACTTTTCTGCCCGCATTGCAGCTGAAAGTCAATATCCAGCAGAGTTGTCTAGGGTTGTGAGAGGGCTAGTACAAACCCCCTCCCCTCGAATCTATATTTGGAACCATCAATTACCCACTGTGACACTTTTAATGATTTTTTCATGGACAAAACCTTCTGTATTCGGGCTGGACTGGATTCTACAACTAGGTCAGAGTCTGTTATGGAGGGATCCAGCAACTCCTCTTATGTGGTCAGACTGGATCACTTTCAGTTTGTGACTCCTGAGGATGTGGACAAGCTGCTTCAAACTGTGCATCCTACCACATGTTATCTTAGCCCTTGCCCAACTTGGCTTAATTTCAGATTGTCACAGAGTGGCTGGTAAACATCATACATGCTTCTCTGAGGGAGGGTAGGATGCCTCTTTGTCTTAAAAAGGCTATCATTAGACCATACTTGAAAAAAAAAACCCTACATTGAACCCCTCAGAGTTAGGCAACTATCTATATATTTAATTCTCCTAGACGCGCCTCAGCCTTTGTGGGGATGCGTCCCGGCAACCCAGCTGATTGGCTGGGCAGCAGAGCGGAGGGACGCACCTGATTGGCTGAGGTGCATCTCAGTGGTGGAGGACAGAGGCGGTGGCGGGCCTTGCTGGGCCATGGAGGCCAGGGTGGTGGTGGGTCTGGCCTGGCCGGCGAGGCCGGCGGTGGCGGGGACCCTGGCCCGGCTGCGGAGGCTGGCGGCGGCCCGGCCCGGCTGCGGAGGCCGAGGGCGGCGGGCCCGGCTGTGGAGGCCGAGGGCGGCGGGCCCAGCCCGAACACGGAGGCCGGCGGTGGCGGAAGTTGTGGGCCAGGCAGCGGGTCCGGCCTGGCCGCTGAGGCGAGGAGGCGGTGGTGGCGGGCCCGGATGCCAGGCAGTGGCGGGCCTGGCCGCGGCAGCGGCACTCAGCCAGGCTGGAGACTGGGGCAGGGGGAGAGAGGTGGCGGATCCGGCCCAGCGTGGAGGCCAGGCAAGAAGGTGGCGGCGGCCCGGCCGGAGACTGGGGCGGGGGGGGGAGAAGTTGCAGCCCCCCAAAAAGCACAGATGCTATGTGCGGGGGTTGGCTTGTAGTCTCTAATCTCCCAAGATTGGGCAAGGTGCTTGAGAGGGTGGTGGCCTCTCAGCTGCAGACAGTCTTGGAGAAAACTGACTATCTAGACACATTTCAAACTGGATTTTGGGCTGGCTATGGGGTTGAGACTACCTTGGTTGGCCTAATGGATGGTCTCCAATTACGTATTGACAGAATGAATGTGACTCTGCTGATCCTTTTGGATCTCTCAGCAGTTTTCGATATCATCCAACATGGTATCCTTCTGGGTTGCCTGAGGGAAGAGGGATTGGGTGGCACTGTTTTACAGTGGTTCTGTTCCTACTCCTCTGGTAGATTCCAGATGGTATGACTTGGAGGCTGCTGCTCTAAATAGTGAGAGTAACCAGGTGCCGACTCAGGACCAGGCCTTCTCTGTGGCTGCCCCAGGGCTTTGGAATGCACTACCTTTCAAAATAAGAGCTTCTCAATCTCTGATGCTTTTAAAATGACTCTTAAGATGCACCTGTTTTCTCAGGATTTTAATTAAAACTAATTTTAAACTGTTCAACTGTTTTAATCTATGGAATTGTTTTGTTTTACTCTGCGAAAGTGTTTTAATTGTTTTTATTTTGTTTTAATTATATTTTATATTTTAGATAGATAGATAGATAGATAGATAGATAGATAGAAGAAAACTTTCCCCAAGAACTTCTCTGAAGTATAAACAGATAGGAGGGACCAGTAAATGTCTCATCTTTATACAAGAAATGAATCTGAACCTTTGGTCCTGAGCCAGTCCATACCAAGACACCACTTTTGCTCCAAGCTGATATACTTTGGGCCTGAATTTTTTTGCCATTCTTAATAAGAATGGCAAGTAATGTGATGCTCTTTTAGCAGAATAGGACATCATACTTAGTGCTACTTCCAAGGAAGAAACTGAGATGTGACCTACCTAGTGCACTACTTGGACTACCAGTCTTGACCATAGGTTATGTGCCATCACAGCACCAGCAGCATCCTGTATGAAGAAGGCAGGGAATGCATCACCTCCTATATAGTGTTAGTTGCAGTTTTATTAGTATTAATATTTAGTATTTATTAGTGTGCTTTATATTTGTATCCTAATCAGCTCAGAGAAGTGATTTCACATCACAATCACCTTGTAAATTCAATCAAGCTTAGACAAATCAAGGGGATGGGGCTGTAGCTCAGTGGTAGAGTATCCGCTTTGCATTTAGAGTATCCCAAGTTCAATCCCTGCATTTCCAGGTTAAGGGCGTGCACAGAACAAGTTTGGCCAGTTTGGATTGAACCCAAACCAGATTCGACCTGGAGGTAGGGCTGGGAGACACTCTGACCTGAAACTTTGGATAAGCTCCTGCCAGGAACCCAAACCAGAACCGACCTGGCCCAGTTCAGCTCCTGGTCTGGCTGAACCAGGTCCAGTTGGGTTCAGTCATTGCAATGGGCTGAACCGGTTCAGGGGATATTCTTGTAAAGGGGAATCTTGTGAGGATTCCCATTTAAAAGTACTGGGGTGGGCTTCAGGAGGTAAGGGGCAGCTGGGCAGGGGAACTGAGAGATGTAAAGTGCTGCTTACCCTCCTGGTGGCCCCAAGTGTGCTCTCCTCTCCCTTTGGTGGTGGCTTGGTAAAAGGAGAGGGGAACGCTCATGGGGCCGCCAGATGGCGAGGGGTGGCTCTGGCAGTCGCTCCAGTAGCTGCACCAGCAGGGTAAGCAGTACTTTACATCTCTCACTGCACTTGCCTAGCTGCCCCTGTTCGTGCAGAACTAGTTCGCCCAAACCAGGCCAGGCCAGATTCGTTTCAGTCACAGACCGAACCACCTCCAGTTTGGTCTGTGATTGAACCTATGAACCAGCCCCAATTTGAGATGAACTGGATCTGGTTTGAGGTGAACTGGTTCTGCATGAACTGTTCGTGCACATCCCTATTCCAGGTAGCACTGGGAGACACTCCGACCTGAAACTTTGGATAAGCTCCTGCCAGTCAGTGTAGTCATTACTGAGCTAGATTGACCAATGGTCAGGCTCAGTATAAGGCAGCTTCCTATGTAAACCGAGGCCACCACACAATGAGGTCTATATAGCAGAACAGAGATTTCAACCCAGCTTTCCTTCTTTCAGAACTGAGCCATTATTTTTGTCCTGAATGTCTTTACAGATATTATTTATTTATTTATTGAATTTATATACTGCCTAGTATAGAAATCTCTAGTCGGTGTACAGAATTAAAGCATAATAAAACATTTAAAATTCATAAAATGGTAAAAATCATTATAGATAAAAACACACATTATAATTTAGAATTTTAATTCAACAGCAATAATAAAAACTCGCTGGGCTGAGTGCAGAGCATCTGCACATCTGGCTGGCCTACCCACCCACCACCACCTTTTTCTCTCCTCCCATGCACTGCTTTCTGGCTGGCAGTCCCACTTTATCTCCCCCCGCCACTTCTTGGCTGGTGTGCCGGCCAGCCAGCCTGCTTCTTCTCTCCCCCACCTGAACGGCCACCCCCTCCACTTTTCAGCTGGCTGGCTTGCTTCTCCCCTAGCCACTTCTCATCCTCAACCCTTTTGGGGCCGCCCCCCCCCACCGCTTTCTGGCTGGCCGGCCACCATTGTCTTTGCTAGCCGGCTGCTGCCACAGCCACCATATTCTTTCCTCCCACCTGTCCCGTGACTTTCGTGAGAGCTGCCACACATGAGATTAGCCACAGGTATGTGTTAGAGAATTAAATATATAGATGATAAATTATAAGTTCTTGGTTGAACATTTCTGGTGACTGAAAGATCACAATGATAGTGTCAGGCAAACATGCATGGGAAGGGAGTGCAGAAAGTAGAATGCCCCCAGGGAAAATGCCTCTTTTCTCCAGTAGTTCCCCCAGCTTGTGGTGGGTAGCTGGAGTAGGACCTCTAATGAAAATCTCACATGACCCCACACTGGCTTTTCCATTTTTAGGATTTGTGATGACAAGCATGATACCTGTTCATGTTGAATGATTCTTATTATTCATTTTTCATAAGCATATAGCCATCACAAAGTGAACAATTATATGAATTGACCCTCAGATTTCTCCATTTCAAGAATGGATAAGAAATGTCCCACAAGCAATGTATTTGCCTGGAGGAAAGGTTATAGTTTTGATGGTGTGGCCGTTGCCAAACAGCTGAGCCAGGAAGTATTTTTGTCCCTGCTGAAAATTTCATGAGCAGAAAAGTGGAACATCTTTTAAAAATCCCCTGTAGGAAATTTAAAGGGGGGAAAAATCCTAGTTTATTTCTGTAAATTCAGTTTTTCAATAGCCTCCAGTATTCCTGCGGCAAAATTATGAAAACAACAGTGTGGGTGTTAAGACTAATGTTGATTTTTTTTTTAACAAAAAAAAGTACTTTGGATAAAGGAAATCTATATGAAACACTTTATTCTTTACTAAAGTGCACAGCTGAGGAAAATGTTCTCATAATTCTTACAGCAGTGGGGAAAGGGAGCACATTACATGGGCCAAAATGAGTCCAGATAAATCAAGATGTTCACATACCATTATGGAATGTTGAATTTTGAACTCTATGCTATAAATAAAACATCATCTTTTGATTCTGGAATACATTAGAATATGCACACATTCACCAGATAAGTCTTTTGTTAGGTGAGTCATTATATGAATGGGAAGTGTAAAGTATCCGGTGTGTAATATAAACCTTGCAAGAGATGTCACCTGAAAGGATTGTACTTTCAGCCAGTGTTGACTGGCTCTCATATCCCGGGCTCACTGACAACCCAGAATTTGTTCATTTATCACATTAGTCTCCCAAAGGAACTCAGGGTCTTTATAATGCCCCTACTCCCCATTTCGGAAGCACTACGGACCTATCAAGTAGGGGTGATGAAAGATTTGTCCAGTGCCATGCACAGAGCTTTATGGTTCAGTGGAGATTTAAAACTGTAACTCCCATGACCAAACATGAATCCACTGTATCATAATGTTTTCATTTTTTTTAATGCCAGGTCCATTCTTGGCATATGCAAAGGAATCAGAATGCAAACATTCAGAGTAATCACTAATCCCTTTATATCTAGGATTTGACACTTGTGGATTAGCATATTTCATCACAGACATTGAGCCCAACAATCAGGGTTGGCGCAGCGGGGAAATGATTTGATTAGCAAGCCAGAGGTTGCCGGTTTGAATCCCTGCTGGTATGTTCCCCAGACTATTGGAAACATTTACATCAGGCAGCAGCGATATACGAAATGATGCTGAAAAGCATCATCTCACACTGTGTGGGAAGAGGCAATGGTAAACCCCTTCTGTGTTCTACCAAAGACAACTACAGGGCTCCATTGTTGCCAGGAGTCAACACCAACTTGATGGCACACTTTACCTTTTCTTTACTGTGCTACTAATACTACTACTATTTATATACAGCTTTTCAACAAAAATTTGCAGAACAGTTTGCATAGAAAAAGAATAAGAACTAACTGGGCCGGGCGCAGAGCATCTGCACCTCTAGTTTGTCACCTGTCGCTGCACCCCTGCTGCTGTTGCCATTTTGTTGCCCACCCACTGCTGCCTCATTCTTCCCCCGCCCACTCCCCGTTGCCGCCTGCTTCTTCCCCTGCCCATTTCCGCCTCATTCTTCCCACCACCTGCTGCCACCTCCTTCTTCCCTTTTCTCTGTCCACCTCCTTCCATGTGCCGCAGCCGCCGTCATTTTCTCAGCCACTGCCACCATTTCCCCCCTCCCACCCGTACCGTGGCTAGCCTATCCGGCAGCTCTCTGAACTCTCACGAGAGCTGCCACACATGGGGTTAGCCATGGGTATACCCTAGAGAATTAAATATATAGAGATAGTTCCCTGTTCCCAAAGGGATCACAACTGGAAAAGAAACACTGGGCAGAGATCCGCAACAGCCACTGGAGGGATGCTGTGCTGGGGGAGAATTGGGCCATTTGCTCTCCCCCTGCTTCTTCTTTATTTATTCATTTACTTTGGCATAGCTTAACGAGTTGCCCTCAGCCCTTTTTGGAAGGGAGATATGCCTTACCATTGTGTTTGTGGCCTTGCCAGTTGGTTATGGTGGAATCGGTGGCACATATATTGCTCTGCTGCTTGTTTTACAAAGATATTCATGCTGCACTTATTCATTCATTCATTCATTCATTCATTTGATTTCTATGCCACCCTTCCAAAAATGGCTCATTAAAACAAAACAATTAAAATCAATTAACAGTTAAAACCAAAAATTATAAAACACCATAAAACAGCTAACAGTTAAAACATTCAAAACAGTTTTAAAACCCTGGAAAACATATTCTTCCTATATCAAAATATTATCCAGGCAGATGAGAAGACTTTTATATAACTCTCCTCCTTTCTGACTCCAATGCCTAAATTACCCTTTAGCTGGCAAGATTTCTTGCTAATGCTTGCAACCTCAGGAAACAAACTGTTGGCTAAGATTTGAAATGACTGCTTGTAGAGTATATAGTCACTGATGATGCAGGGGCATTGTTATAGTATTGACACTATTTACTACAATGGAGAGGTGCATATTGTGATTTTCTTTGGCTGGTCTTTGACTATAATAAAGATTATAGTTATTTATTTATCCAGGCAGGTATGAAGCCACCCAGTGGCCCGGGTGCAACACTTCAGCAGCCCCTGGTGCCCTAGCCATGCCCCTGCATCTGGCGTCAGACACAGGGGCATGGCCATATGCGGAAATGGAGCCACACAGGGGCATAACTATAATAGGGCAAGGGGAGACATTTGTCTGGGGGTCCGCTGCCTTGGGGGCCCCCAAGAGGTAAGTCACATGACTGACTCCCTCAGCCGCGCACCTGCCTGGGCTTCCTTCAGTTGTATTCAACCTCCGAAATTGATGTGATAGTTAAGACCTGGAGCTACCAGAACAGCATGCCTTTCTCTAGTACCATTAAATGACTTGCATCGTCCACAATTTACATAACCTTTAAAAAAATAATTTAGGATGCTATTCTATTGTGGCACATAGGAGATATATATATATATATATATATATATATATATATATATATATATATATATATACACACACACACACACACACATACACACACACACACTTTTTGTTACCACTATTCAGCCTTGTGTAAGATTTCTTTACTTCATGAGCTGAGCTTCAGTGGGGGGGGGGGGCATTTAAAAATCTTGTCTCTGGGCCCACTCCAACCTTGCTATGCTCCTGGAGCCACACAGCCCTGTTCGCAAGGTGCTTCAGCCAGTGCCAAGTTTGCAACATGGATAGGAGTACCTTTTTCTGCCTGGAAAGGGAGGGAGAACGGTTTCCAGCCAGGCTGAAAACACAGTGCTGGCTGAAGCTTCTCACAAACAGAGCCACACAGCTCCATTTGTGAGAAGCTTCAACCAGCACTGGATTCCCAGCCTGGCTGGGAAGTGTCTCTCTGCCTTTCCAAGCAGGGAAAGGTGCTCCTCACCAGGCTGGAAACCCGGTGCTGGCTGAAGCACCTTGCGATCGGGGATGCATGACTGTGTTTCCACATATGGCCACTGAATCAGACGCAGGGGCTGACGTCATATCTGGTTGATCTGCAGACATGACTGATCTGACATCAGACGTAGGGGCATGACTAGGGCACCAGGGATGGCTTCAGGGGACTGGTGGCCTGGGTTCTTTGGCCCCATCCACAAAATGGTAGCTCTTCCACTCTATCTATCTATCTATCTATCTATCTATCTATCTAATAAATTTATCTAGCACCTCGGTTTGCATCTCTAGGCAGTATATAAAGAGAATCACCACTTTGCTCCATGTAACTATGCAAAATTACTTTCATTTTAAGACAATAATGCCATTAACTAGGAGGAATAACTGCACATCCATGGAAAATATTTCTTCAATTCAATAGAGCATATGCTGAGCTCCATTCATATACAGGGCTTCTTGAGCCCCTTCCTTCCAGCATCAGTTCCCTTCACTACCCAGTACCCTGCCTGAAACATCAAGCAACCTCACATCCTCCAAGGAGATGCTGGATGAAAATAATGAGGAACCTGGGCATATTACACACACAATTACCTGCCCATGCCTAGGTGGGCTTTTCCAGTTTTCCCATCATCCATCATGGTTCTCAAAATTTGTCTGGCAGTCTATGGTGGTTTTGAGTTTCCAAATAAGAAAATTTAGTACTTGCAGTTTTTATTATCCACCTGAATAACAAGCCACACTTCATCCAAATGGTTTGAAGAGACTGAACAAGGTCATCTAAGCAACCATTAAACAAAAACAAAAAGAGAGAGAGAGAGGAACGATTACTATTTAGAAATAGATGGGCTGGCAGTCTGAACTACAACTACTCCACTGGCTGACACACAAGTTTGGGAAATCGGCCATTAGAGAAATATGGTTTGCCAAACAGGGACAAGAAAAATTGACTCCTGAGCCAGCTGTTACTACTGACTCACCTTATTAAAACAGCTTGTTTGGCTTCCACATTGCCTGACACCTATAATTCTTTTCAAGGTCCTTTTCATCAACTGCAGCATATATATATATATGCTGCACCCCATGAAGAGATATATCTTCATGGGGTGAAAGAACCTAAATCACATCCTGTAAAGAGAAAGTGTTTAAAATAAAGCAAAACAAAGAAGCAAAAATCCTAGAAAAGATCAGAAATGGCATATGCAAAAATCGTATCTTCTGTCTTTTGGCAGTTCTAAACTGTATAACAAAAGGGAAGTAAGAAAACACTATTTAAAGTCCTAATAACTCTGACCTTCCTACAGAATTCTCCATTTTTCTTGCTTACCCCACATAATGTTTGTGTGTGTGTTTCTCAAACACCTCTGTTAAAGTGACTGGCTGACATCTCCACTAACCGTGTGAAGGCACTGTATGCAAAATGCTTCTGCAGCATGTAGTAATCCAGAGCCCCACTGCATAAGGAAGGAGGGGTGATTTTCACCAATCTCTCTTTTCCCCAGAAGCACTTTTTAACACACACACAAAATGTATCCTTGAGGGCTGCACAACCCACAGGAGATAGTTAGGGCAGAGGCGTAACTAGGGAAAACGGCGCCCGGGGCAAGCATTGAAATGGCGCCCCCCGCCCCCCCAACATACTACATTATACTTAGGTTTTTCCTCACAAGCGCCCGCCGCCACCGCCAAGCCAGGCCACTGACTGGCTGCCAGGCACCAGCAAAGCAATGGGGGGGGCGCAGGCGGCGCGGAAGGGACCGCTCGTGGGGGAGGGGGCGCCGATGCACTCCCTTGACTGCTGCAGCGCTGCTGCACTGAGCAGGAAACATTTGTATTAACAAACATTTTTTAAAAAATTAAAAAAAAAATTTTCATGGCGGCGCCCCCCCACGTGACCAGAAAAGATGGTGCCCGGGGCACGTGCCCCCCCTGCCCCCCCTATAGTTACGCCTCTGAGTTAGGGGTGTTAAAGAGCACTTTCCGGGGGATGGAGAGATCCTCCCTGCTTATGCAATGGACTGTGGATTATTAAGTGTTGTGGTGCTGCTTTGCATGTAGTATCTCCTCCACACCATTATTAGGGATGTCGGCCAGTCAATTTAGGTTTGTTTTGTTTTGTTTGTTTTTGCAGTCATAATATGCACTTCTTTGTGTTCAAAACTGGTCTGCTTCTCTGTCAATCCTGTTTCTTTTTTTTTTTAAAAAAATAGGATCTCTTCAGAAATGAGCTCTCTATTGCACAAGGACACTTACAGGGTTTGTTTGTTTTTTGTTAGGGGGGGTGCGTTGTATGCAATGCCATGTATGCTAATGTCTTCATTTACTGTGGCAAGTACTGGATTTCCAAAGTCAGCCCTAAGCTACTCCCACTACACTATTTCTGGCCCAAGTAAGTGTATTGCTAGCAGTGTAGGCTGCCCTTTGCAGCAATACTATTGATTCATCATACAAGCAGGGCTTGTTCTTTATGTGTTTAATTACTCTGGCTTGAATAATTCTTTCTATCAATTCATTTGGGGCAGACATTAGGCTAATGTGCTTGTCATTTTCTGATTCTCTCCTGGATCTCCTTTTAAAAATCTGTTTTAAAACCATCCAGTTCTCTGGTAAGTAGGCTAATTTTAATGTCAAGTTGCATATGTTTGTCACAAGATTAACAGGAGAGGGCTTCCAAGGGCATCTGGCTGGCCAATGTAGGAGACAAGAAACGAGCAGATGCTGGATGCGCTGGACTTGCAATAAAGGTAAAGTTGTGCTGTTGAGCCGGTGTCAACTCCTGGTGAACGCAGAGCCATGTGGTTGTCTTTGGTAGAATACAGGAGGGGTTTTTACCATTGCCATCTCCCGCGCAGTATGAGATTATGCCTTTCAGCATCGCTGCTGCCCGATATAGGTGTTTCTCATAGTCTGGGAAACATACAAGCAGAGAATTGAACCAGCAACCTCTTCTTCCCTAGGCAAGTTACTTCCCCACTGTGCCATGCACAGACCCGGGGAACCTGGGGGGGGGGTTCAGTTTGATCATGAACCCCTGAACCCCTGGACCAAACCGTCAGACCATGGACCGCTGGACCGGTCTTGCACATCCCTAATTTTAACCATTACACCATACTGGTTCTCCAAATAGCTAATCTCCCAGTGTTGCTCCCAGCAACTGTTACTTGGAGGCATTTAACTCCTTTTTTTTTTGAGGAGTTCTATAAAGACTGTAGTTAACCATCTTACTTTTTCCTGTGGCTTAAATGAATGACCCTCTATGACACTAAAGCTGAAGTAAATAAATCCAAGGGCAATCTGCAATATCTTTTCATCAACACAGTGCCTGCCCTTCCACTGCTTGAAATGAGAAGAGACATATAGGGTTATTGTTCATTTGAAAGCCTTTTGCCTTGATACTGCCGCAGAAAGAGTATAAACCCTGAATTGCTTAATATTTCTCTAGACTTGTATTGACCTAGGAAGGTTGCAGATTACTAGCATTAAACATCTGACTAAGCAAAATGAAACATGGCGATGAAGCAGAGCTAAATGTTCTGTGCTGACATGACATATTTATTATCCAGGTATCCTGATTCCTGTCACTTGGGGAATACATTTTGCTAAACAGGTTTGTCTTGCGGATGAAAATTATGACACTAATGCAAGTGATGACCCAAGGTTTTACTTTTCTCTACCCCACCCACCGTCCTCTGATATTAAATACAACATAAACATTTCTTTGCATCATGAATGACAAGCTTCTCTCAGAAAGCGGGGCGGGGCATAGGGAGAAGACTGAAGGGCTGCCAGGAATAAAATTTCCAACATGGCTGCACATAAAAGCAAAGCAGTACTTGAGAGAAAGATAGAAAAAGAAGAAAACAGGATTGGTTTATTAGCAAGAGTGATAGAATTAAACCTACAAACAAGAAACTATTATCTGTAAGGCTGGCTTTGTTCTAACCAGCAAATCAGCTGGTTGCAATTGTATTCGGTTTTGCCAAAGATCAAAGGAAAATTATACAGTTCCTTTGTTAACAAGTGATCTAACAAGTGGCCATCACTTAATGAGTAAATGAATAACTTTGTTTATATGGCTTGGGTCCAATTCAGACAGTTGGTGAAGCCCTGGTGATTAGAAGTTCTCGATAGCTCATAATATAGGACTGTCTATGTGGCTACATAATTTGTGTGAACTGGTGTTTCTGTACACATGGACGCTGTGCGCTTCATAATTGTGGTAGTTCCAAAAATAGATACCGCAATGGTACAAGTTGTGGTGGCCATGGCCAACACCCTAACTAAAGCTGCATACGTGCAGCCAAAAAAGGCACACATGCAGCAAGAGCATCCCTGCTTCTGAAGTGCAGGGCATGCATGCAGGCCCAGAAGTGCACTGTGCAGCATTATGTCCCTGACAGTTGTACAGCCTTCAGAGACATAATTTTGCCTGAAGAGTGCTTCCAGGGGAATGGGAGATTGGCACAAATAGTTTCCCCCTGCATGTAAGCCCCTGCACTTCAAAAGCAGGGACACTAACATCGAACACATGCCTTTTTGGGTTGCACATAGGTACATTTAGTTAGGGAGTTTGCCCATATGTACATATCCCATTGGGAAGCCTGTGACTAATATGACTTCCTTGACTGGTGTGTCAATGTCATCCTTGTTGGTTTTATGCCTTCTAACAACACATTTGAACAAAACTGGTTTTGCCAGTTTGGTATTGTTCCAGAGCTCTACTTGGTTTCAGAGCTCTACTTGGTTTCAGAGCTCTACTGGTAAAAGGGAATATGGCGAGGATTCCTCTTTACTAGTAAAGGGGCAGGGGGGCTTTTCTCAGCTAGGATGCGACAGGAGGGGAGTCAGTTAGAACTTACAAGTACTATCATCGGTACTTGAGCGGAGGACACTCTGCATGCGTGGAGGTCATCAAAATGGAGGGCACTCCGTATGTACGGAGGCCTGAAATGGGCTGGAGAAGGCCCAAACCAGGCCACCAGCAGCCCTGGCTACTCTGGGGGAGGCCGGTGAGGGTGGGGGCCGGGGGAGCCACCCTCACCCCTACCCCCCCAGCTGCTGCCATTGCTGATGATAGTTCTTGCAGGTACAAACTGACTCCCCTCCCACACCCTCTAGGCTTAGGAAAGTCCCCCTGCTTCTTTACTGGTAAAGGGGAATCCTCATTGGATTCCCCTCTACCAGTAGAGTTCCAAACTGGTTCAGTTCAAACCAGACCCAGTTTGGTTTGAACTCATACCAGTTGAGGCCAGCCCAGTCTGACCCTTAACCTGTCAAGCCGAGCTGGTTCGATGTTGAACCTGGCTCGAACCAAGCCAGCTCGCACACCCCTACAATACATGCTGTGATCATGTCGAGCTTCCTGTATGGGCCTAAGTGATAGAAGGATATCACTTCTTTTTGTTTCTTCTTCATTGTTACAATATGCAAGTATTATTACTCTACTAGATGAATAGCAGCAACATTCTCATAGGTGGTGAACCACTGGTAATAATCAGAAGTGTTAGTTCTGGAATGGACACCCTCCCTTATTATTGTATATAGCACAACTTCAGTATATTTAAATGAGTAAATAGACTCTTTCCAAAGTGGTGGCAGGGAGAAAGCAATGGGGACTAAGATAGCAGATTAGTAGTGGCTGCTGTTGGTGTATCCATTGTGTTTTAGATTATGAACGCTTTTAGGTCAGGGAACTATTTTCTTATATCTTTTACCCTGTAAACTGCATCGAGAAGTGGTATATAAATAATGTAATTCCATTATTATTATTATTATTATTATTATTATTATTAGTTGACATTCCTTTAACATTGTGACATAAATATACCGCCATATACCCACTACTTATAGATGCTTGAAATTCCAAAAGAGAATTTAACAAGATGACTGTTTATAAATATGGTCCCTCATAGCTGAGTTGCAATCTTTTATTTAGTACACTGTGGAAAGATTCTTTAGAATAATCTTTCAGAAAAATAAAGCTTAAATATAATGATATACTATGACTCTGAGTGTGTTCCTCCAGGTTGGTTCAAGTACTTCTGTTTAATGCTGCATGCACCATACACTCCAGAACATTAACAGTTGTGTTCTGTTGTTTAAGATTAACAGGAGCCTGGCACTAATAGGCCTGTAGTCTGTGTTTTAAAACCTCCCAAAATGCTCAGAGATCATTAGCTGAATGAGGTCTAAACAAGCAGCTTCACACAGCAGCAGCATCACAATAACTTAAAAAGAACAACCATAAGGGTAGTTATCTTTACAAGAAACATTCATTTAAAAAAATATAAAATAAAAAAAGCAGGAAAATATGTATAGCAGGTGCAGACATATGGCAAAACCTAGTCGCCAGTGATGTTTCCTCGAAGCCAAGCTAACAGGCTTCCATATCTCATAAGCAGGTCAGGCTTTAGCCCAGGCCAGATTTTAGGAGGCAGCAATGAGTGAATGCCTAGATTTTTATTTTTTTATTTTTTATTTTTACTCTGAATGTATATTTCCTTGCAAAGAGGAAAAAAGAACGTAAAGGTATTGTATGTGATCACATGCTATGAAGTTATTTTAGTAGTAATAAAACTGCAATCAAGCCAACCAAACACTGTCTGATATTCTTTGTAGAATCACGAATGCCAATGGGAGCATTTTATAGGGCAAATAGCAGATGTGGGGAACTGTGGGAGAGGGGTGAAGAGAGTTAAAGCAGGTTACATTTCTCCCCTTCCCCAACAATGGTTTTCATGCTGTTTTAAAATATTATTTTAAAATTTTAAAATTGTTGTAATGTTTTACTTTTTGTTTTTATTTTGTTCTAAACTGCCCAGAGATGTCAGTTTGGGGCAGTATAAAAATATGTTAAATAAATAAATTAAATAAATAAAAATAAACATTTTTTATTTTTAAAAGAGGCACCTTTTAACATGGTGATTCTCTTTATTTAGCAGGGGGGGAGCAACTGGCCCTATCCACCCCCAGCACAGCACCTCCAGTGACTGTTGCTGGTGTCTATCTTATGTTTCTTTTTAGATTGTGAGCCCTTTGGGGACAAGGAGCCATCTTATTTGTTTGTTATTTCTCTATGTAAACCGCCCTGAGCCATTTTGGAAGGGCGGTATAGAAATCGAATAAACAACAACAACAACAACAACATACTGCAGGCCCAATCTGTATGAAGGAATACATATTGGGACTGCAGTCCAGCTGCTCTTTAAAGCAAACATGATAGTCCCAATAATGTCCTTAAAATAATGTCTTGTTTGACACTTTAAAGCTGTTATACAGCTGCTAGTAGGACTGTACCCAACAGCGAATTCTGGATTTGATCCGATCAAGTCCTCAACCACATATATCAAGTCCAACCACATATATTCCAAGTCCTTTAGACCTTTGAAAATTCCAGAATCAGCTTCAGAACCGAATTTTTTCAGTCAGTGAAAATCCCTATAGAAATCTATGGGGAAAGTAACAAAAACCAAGCGGGGAAAATAGCTAGAAATGGAGCTCTGGAAGTTGTCACATAACTAGGTAACGATGGCCGGACTCTGTATTTAATTACAAGTAAATCCGACCATCCATAGTTTTTCAATTAATTTTTTAAAGTCACCCAGAAATTGTACTTGCAAAGAATCTCAGAAGAAAATTGATGTAACATCTGAGAATCTACTGGTTTATTTTTAAAACTGTTAAGTACAATAACTGACTAAAAAAAATGCATGGGCAGTCAGGCAGGCAGGGAGATAGATGGCAGAAGATGACTTGTTTGTGTCCCCCATTGTGATCGGGGAAAATATTCAGAATCCTACTGCCATTTGGAGCCCCCAAATACTCCTGGAACAGTGTTAGGTAATTCTAGACTCAAATAGACGTCCGTATTTTCGATCCAGAATATCTCCAATACCCTCGGGAATGGCCCATATTGAGCGATTTCAGGATTTCCAAGCCCAACATTGCACAGCCCTAGCTAGGGATGTGCACGGTCCGGAGAAGTCCGGACCGGCACCGAAGGGGGGCCTTGTTTTTAGGGCGGGGAGGGCTTGCTTAGCCCTCCCGCCTCCTTGCCCCCGCCAGCGCCCGTATTTAACATTATAGGGGCGCTGGAAACCAGCCGCCCCCCCCCGCCGCCGCCACCGCCGCCGCTGCGAAATCACTCTTAAAAACATCCAGCCCTCCCTCCCTCCCAGCTAGCTGCCCGCCCGCCCCCCCCCCCCACCCACCCACCCAGTCGCTCACCCGGTCGGTAGATACTAAGCGAGAGGAGCTCCGGCACAGAGCTCCTCTCGCTAGGAAGGCCTCTGGGAGAATGGTGGCTTGCGCGCGCGCGCATGCGCGCGCCGCAAACCACGCCGTTCTCCGGAGACCCGGTCTACTCGCCGGGAAAGGGCCGGGTAGACCGGGCCTCCGATCGCTGGGTAGACCGGGCCTCCGGCGATCGGAGGCCCGGTCTACCCGGCCCTTTCCCGGCGGGTAGACCGGGCCTCCGGAGAACGGCGTGGTTTGCGGTGCGCGCATGCGCGCGCGCGCAAGCCACCATTCTCCCAGAGGCCTTCCTAGCGAGAGGAGCTCTGTGCCGGAGCTCCTCTCGCTTAGTATCTACCGACCGGGTGAGCGACTGGGTGGGTGGGGGGGGGGCGGGCGGGCAGCTAGCTGGGAGGGAGGGAGGGCTGGATGTTTTTAAGAGTGATTTCGCGGCGGCGGCGGTGGCGGCGGCGGGGGGGGGCGGCTGGTTTCCAGCGCCCCTATAATGTTAAATACGGGCGCTGGCGGGGGCAAGGAGGCGGGAGGGCTAAGCAAGCCCTCCCCGCCCTTAAAGATATACCCCCCACCCGGACCCGGACCAGCCCAGTCCGAACCGGTCCGGCAGTTCGGCCATTCTTTGGAATGGCCGCCGGACCGGTTCGGGCACACCACTAGCCCTAGCTGCTAATATTGTGCTATATGCTAGTAGTGTGCTATTGAACCACCAAGGATTGCATGGATGGACCAACCACCTGCAAGACCAACATTTTGGCTGGCATCCACTACTCAGTCTCCATGACAGTTTATAGGAAAGAAGACAAGACATGGCTTTTCACCCAAGCTTTTAAATAAAAGTATTGTTTTACTGCTGCTGCTTTATGTTTTTATGTATTATTATTTTAATGAGTTTTTAAATTTTTTAATAGAGATATTATTTTTATATTTATATTATCTGTACTTTTTATTTTAATTATCCATGGTTTTAATTATATTGTAAAATGCCTTGAGATTATTTTAATGAAAAGCAGGATATAAATTGAACTAATGAAATGAAATGCGCCACATCAGTCATATCTGTTGCAGAGAAATTACTTAGCCTTCATAAGTAATTGAACAGGAAGCCAACTTTAAATGAGAAACAAGTATTCAATATTTATTACTTATCAAACATAGGCTAAGAAAACAATAAACAGACTGACAGTCAGAGAAAGGGAGAACCTCTCAGTTTGAATTTAAGGCAGCAAGTGAAGAGTAGACAAACAAACACTGTGACTCCACCCCCAAGGCAGTATATAAACACATTCAAACAGAGAAGCATGCCCCATACCAATAACTGAGACAATGTCTATGGAAAAATCCCAACAATATCAACCACAGGCTTTCAAATGGGCTTGGCTTCTAAAATATGTATTTAAAGTGTTAATGATGAATTTGTGCAAAATGCTATTATCCTTATACAACCATTTTCTCCTATGATATTGCTTTTTAGAAATTGTCTCTTTTATTTTAAATTCCATGAATTTAAATAGTGGTTTCAAACATCTTAAAAGAGACATTTCATAGGGAATGTGAACAAACCTCAGTCCATTCACAGGTTTGAATACGAACCCGTTCTTGATTCTGTGAACCGTTTTGTGCCAGTTCAGCTGAACCATGAACCGGTTTGGCAGTTCAAGGGTGGCATTGGGGGTGGTGGTGTGAGCTGCACCTTTAAAAGTGAGAAGAGCAGGTCCTTACCTGTGTACCACTGCTCCATGCAGCTTGCTGCTGCTGCGGTGCTCCCGCTAACAGCCCATTCACAATGGTGGCATGGTGGTGGCACAGCAGAAGCATGCATGGCTTCCAAAAATGGCTTCGAGCAAATGACTTCCACGCATGCATAGTGCCCATGTGCGCGTCAGTGCTGTTCTGCCACCACAAGCAGGCTGTTGTAAGGACCTGTTCTACTCAATTTTAATGGTGATGCTTGCTGCTCCCCCGTCCCCTAGTGCTGCCCTCGAACCATTGAGCTGGTTTAGTTGAACCAGCATGAACCCGTTTGCAGAACTACCTGTGCATGGGCCAAGGTTGGTGCACATACCTACATTTTAAAAACTGTATAATATATAATGTCATACTCTTTTAGTCAGGACTATTTGTTAAGTATACTTAGCAATCACATTTCCATTCCCATTCCTTGCATAAATATCTTGTACTATCACTTAGTCAAGCATAATGTCCATCTCTCTAGTGATCCTTCAGTCCTCTTCAGTTCATGTTTGTTCAATCTAGCCTCGTGTCCTTAAGTAACTACTACAATTTTACTGTCAAGACTCGGAAAATGGTCAGAAGTGGTGACAAGCAGGTCTTTCCTCATCTGTTATTTGATTTGGAGATGTGTACTTATGGAATATCTTCACATGAACAATAAAATGAGATGGCAAATCTCTGCACTTAGTGTACAAAGAAGTTTACATTGGTAAAAAAAACCCCACAACTAGTGAAGTCATTGGTCATTGAAGGGCTACTGAATCACCCCTCAAAGACCTCTGTCACAGCAAGATAAGACAGAACTCAGCTTTCATGCAGCTTTGCCCTTTGAACACTAAAATCCAATTCACATATCAATTTATATCCAAGGAATAGAACTTTTCCTTTTTATTAAAAGTGTGGAGCTAAAAATCATCTATAAATATAAATAGTGTTACATGCAGTAATACAACAAAATCACGATGATTCCTGCAATTCTGCCAGTAGGGGGCGGGCGGGGGGATACATGTTTTGCAGATAACACAAGATTTATGATTCCCTGTTTCCACCAATGTGCAATGAAACATTTGCAGGGAATACTAGTAGGAATGAAGGAACTTACTCTTCCCCTGCCCATCACTTTTCCTATGCAAATCTTCCATCCACTTGACTTTGCCCACTTGACTGTAGGGATGTGTGTGCTGCCTCACATCAGGCTGAGCGCAACATCAAGCTGGCCTGGTTCAAGAGGTCCAAGTTCAAACCTGACCTCACACGTCCCCACACACACCCAGTTCTAGGAGCCAGCTTGCGAGCCGGCTTTGGGGGCATACTTGTAAAGGGGAATCCAGCTAGGATTTCCCTTTACAAGTAAAGGGGATCCCCTAGCCTAAGGGGGGGAGTGATAGGAGAATCCTCTGGCTTTAGCTTCCTGCTAGTGGGGACAATGGGGATGGCAGCAGTGGCAGCAACACTGAAGGTGGCAGCAGGGGTTTCTCCAACCCCCCTCCCAGCTTCCCAAATGACAGCAGAAAACTAAAGGTAGTTTCCCACCAGCGGGAAACTAAAGGTAAAGGATTCCCTTTTCATTTTGTTAGTCTAGGGAATCCCCTTTACTTGTAATCCTAGCTGGATTCCCCTTTACAAGTGTACCCCCTGAATCAGCCCGTGAGCCAGCTTGGCAGGCTCTATGGCCCCTCTGATTGCATCTGAGCATAGGCAGAAAGAGACGCAGAACACACCCAATTAGAGTAAACTGGGTGTGTTGCCTTCAATCTAGTCTGAATTTGATCTGAACCAGTAAAACCAGTTCCATGCACACCCCTACTTGACTGCAAAACACCTCACAGCTGGGCCCCATCCCTCTGTTCTGCCTCCTACCAGATTACATTATGGGATCTAATATAATGGGGTTATAATATGGCATATCATCTATCACAGGGATTCTCAACGTTGGGTCCCCAGATGTTATTGGACTTCAACTCCCATAATCCCCTGCCCCAGTGGCCTTTGGTTGAGGATTATGGGAGTTGAAGTCCAATAACATCTGGGGACCCAACGTTGAGAATCCCTGATCTATCACATTATTCCTAATGAGAAAGTGTTTTTGGTGGTCACAACACTGTTGCCATACCTCAGGAAGCCGAGGGCTCTGCATTTTTGACACTGAGTTGAACTCAGTGTCATTTTTGACAATGAGTTGGGCCCTTGTTTCCCTGTCAAATGAAAACATAAAGCTGCTTTATACTGAGTCAGAGCATTGCTCCATCTAGATTACCACTGTCTACTCTGACAGGCAGCAACAGCTCTTCATAGACTCATGTAGTGGTATTTCCTGAACCTGCTATTGAGATACTTTTAACTAGAGATGCCAAGAATTACATCCTGTGATGATATGTCTGCAAACCATGTGCATTGGTACTCAGGTACAGGCCTTCCCCCGCCCACTCCACTTAAACCAGAGGATTCAGCAGAACCCAATACCTAAAAAGAGCCTTTCCAAATAAACATGCATGTTTTCATATTTAAAAGAGATCAGCTTGAATGTAGCTCAATTTCTAGTCATATTCTTCCAGTCATGTTCCCCTCTCAAGGCAAGATAGCCTTGAGGCTGGTATCTGTCACTCTTCAGAGCTATCAACATCATTCACCTTTTCAAATTTTCTCTCTTAACCTTCCTAACCTCCACTTCAAATGAATAGCGCTAGGTGTTTTAACCGCATAGCATGCTGAAAAGGCTAATTGAAAATAGAGGAAAAAATAATCTTTTTCTGAGTAGCATTTCATAGGAAAAAATACACAATGCAGATAACATAGAATGAGAAAAGCAAAAGCACCAAGGCTGTGAAATAAAGGCAGAACAAACCATCTCTTGGCAAACATTTTACAATGTAAGTGAAGATGTATTCGTACAATCTCAGCTGTCACAAAAATAGTATTGGGAGAAGACCTAGTTGGTCCACATTACTTATCCTGATTACCGACATTGAAAATACTCCATTTGCAGAAAAGACATAACAGTTTTGCGACTCCCTCATTAAAAGTACAGGTTATGTTAGTTTACATTGCATTGTCCCCAGACAGCACGTCAGCTTGAGTAAACAGTGATATAAAATATATATGAAGGATGAATACATGAACATTAAGATTAATTTTACTAAGTTTACTTATGCAACCAAGGCACAACCTTCTGTGTCTCTATGTAGGTCACAAGGAGAAAAGTCTGCTCAAAGATCTGTGAAAGACAGTTTGTTGCTTTAAGCTGCCCAGAGCAGTTTTTAAAAAACTTTTAAAAAAAACTATCTGAAACAGTATTTTGTACTTAATGCACTATTGCCAAGTTATTATAAGCCACAATGTACACATAATAAAATAGTTGAACAACAAACCCATTGAGGCAATTCATACAACTGAAAACTAGGTAGGAGAAGAGTCCTATCCAGGTTTGGGAGCCGTGCATACTCCCAATTTTTGGTTGTGTGGGAGCAAACAATTAGGTAGGAGGAGGGAGAAGTGATATGGAGTCTAGGAGGAAATATTCGGTAGGTCAGCACTGTCCTACCCAGCTTTGCTTTCGTATCCAGCATTTGGCCAAGTTAGGAGGAAAAGCTGTCCTACCCAGTTTTGGGTTGAGTGAATGACCTCATTAAATAAGGAGTGTCCAGAAAACAAGAAGTGATAATTCCACTCTACTCTGCAGTGATCAGACCTCACTTGGAAGAGTGGTTGACTGCCAGGCTAAATTTACTGGAGGAAGTCCTATTGAAATGTTGCATTCATTATGGTAACTTCTGAGGAGTCATACTGAGTAACTTTGATGGGATGTCAGCCACTGTGTCCAGTTCTGGGCACTATCTTTTAAACTGAACTGTGATTGAGAAGTTTCAATGTAGGAGACTGATAAAGGACCTCCTTGAGGAATTTTTAGTATTGTAGAAGTCTTGCTCCAAATAAGGTATGAATATAAAGCATTGATTCGATTATGCTTGGGATGTCTTCCTGGTATGCTCCTTTAGACATGGAGGCACCCCACATGAGCAATGCGGAGAACCTAACCAGGCTCTCCCCACAGATGAACAGGGAGCTTGCCCTGGGCGGCCAGATTGGCTGCCCACACAACTACCAGCTCTGTCACGGAGCCAAGGTGGCAGTGGGGATTGGGGGCCATGCATCCCTGGAAGTCCAAGGATGCCCTTGCAAGTGCACGGGGCATCCTAGGGAGACACCTGAGGTCAGGAGGCTTGATGTAGCCTCCGTGGTCTACGCCTGTGTCACTGTGGCACACAATCAACTAAACAGGATTAGTGGAGTGCTCGCTCTGCTAACATCATTTAAGGGAAGGGGTATTTTGTGAGGTTTGCTGCCAGGAGCCACGTGGCTCCCATGGCAGCACACGACCAAGAGAAACTGGGCTAGGATCCCTTAGCCCAGTTCCTCCTGGTCATGAGAATAGCCTCATTGAGTTGTTCACAGAGAAATTGCTGAGTTAGTTCCTGAATAGAGAGCAGGAAGGGGCACATCATATAGTCTGGCATTACTCATTTGATTCTAATAACAGCAGGGGAGAAATGAGCTGAGAAGTGTTGTTTAGTCTGGAAACCTTTTATAGTCATATATGGGAGGAAGAACTCTTGGATTCCTTTCCTTTTGTCTCTATTTTACTCTAATTGGGTGTGTTCTGCATCTCTTTCTGCCTATGCTCAGATGCAATCAGAGGGGCATTTCCTTTAGTTCATAGCTCGCTCGCTCTCTATCCGTTCAGTGGTGTCCGACTCTTGGTCGCTCTATGGATCAATGCACTCCATGCCATCCAATGCTCTCCATGCCATCATTGCAGTCATTTGCAAATTACTTGAAAGGCACCATAGGGAAAGGCCTTGCAAGAACAACCTTTTGTCAGGTATGTAACCACTGTTTTTCTTCGACGCAGACTAGCAAAAGAAAAATGGCTAAGTTGCTAAATTTGAGGAGTACACTGAAGTACCCAAAATGGCATAGCACCTGTGGCTATTAACAGTAATGTAATGTTTAGAGTGATGGACTAGGACTAGGAATACCCAAGTTCAAATACTCATTCAGCCATTCAGAGTCAATCGGTGACTCTGGACCAGTCACTTATCTCTCCTCACAGGGTTTTTGTCAGAATAAACATAACTATGTACACTAGAGGTGTGCATGGAATGGGGTTTGCATTCTGCTTCGAGCTTGGAATGCTCGGAACAGAATGAAAAACGGCCCGGACATTCCAACTGAAACACCGGAGTTTCAATGGAACAAGCCCATTCTGCTTGGAACGGTCTAGATATTTTTAAAAGCCTCAGATGATCTGGGTTGACACACTTAAAACCAATCTCATATGTTCTGGGTCTTGACAGAAAATGTTCATGAAAGCTATAAAAGTTTCATTACTGTTTAGTTGCTAATATCAGAAGTTCTCTTTGTGTTGCAACTTGTCAACATGATAGTACAAACCGACTGTGAGTTAAAACTTAGTTTGCATCTTCCACCATACATTTTGTACGGCTTGACAACTAGACTTGTCAAGAACATTAGCACTTTTTAAAATTGTCCTCTCCCTCTCTATTCTCACCATCTCAGATGACTTCCTGTAGGTTCCCAAAGTGTCACATGAAGTATTATGCCACACTGTCACATTTTATTCATTTTATTTTATTTTAAAATGTTTGTTTATTCTTTCTCCAAGGAGTCCAGAGTGTACATTAGAGATGTGAATGACGTTCCAAGTCGGAATGTTCCGAGCTTGGAATGGGCCATTCAAAGTGTTCCAAGCTCAGAACGGAACATCCCTAAAAAGGGAGTCCTGTTGAAATTGTTTCCCATAAATAGCTGCACTTTGACACAGAAAGAGCAGCTCCTCTTTGATGGTAATGGTAACAGAATTTACATGTTCTTCTACTTTGAGAGTCTTTTGAGCTAAAGGGCTGCCATGCTATGTTTGATTGCAGCAAATTGTTCTATTTTCTTAACTAAACTGTCTGTTCAGCTTGATACTTAACTATAGTTAGAGGTTCTCATTTGATTTGTGACCCTACACAAGAGTTGCAGCATGTTCCCATAATACGGAATGCATAAAAAAATATTTAAAATAGAATTGCTAAAAAATTTAATAACGGTATTTTTCTTGATTTGAGTACACTGTATAGGTTAGGTAATTTTTCTCTGGCAGTACTCTTGCATCTTTAATAGCTGCTCAAATGACAGAAATTCAACAAGTGAAACTTTTCCTGGTTTTCTCTGCCAAACATCTGTCTGTCATTTATTTGATAATGCCACAGGAGTCTTGCTAGAAAAAAGGATGGCAACTCTGTAAGACAGGAGTTCTCAAATCTGTGCCACACATTGCATCATCCCAAGCCACAATGATCAGTCATTGTAGCTTTGGATGATGGGAGCTGTAATCCAAATTTGGGTCTCAGCTGGTACCCATGTGCATGGGACATTTGTGTGACCCAGGTCATGACCTGGCTACCGCACATGCAAACAGGGTCAAAACAGCCCGTGGGGAGATGGAGGAGACTGGCAGGAAAGAGGGAGCCTCCAGAGACCCCCTGCAGTCACTGCAGCATCCCCTGAGACCACGGAGGCCCTCAGCGGCAGTAGGCCAAACTTTTTTAAAAAAACAGTTTATTTGCACCGCAAACTGGCCTGGGGGTTTCAGCTCAACTTTGAGACAAACCATGCCCAGTTCTGTTCAAGGTCAACCCCTCAAACCAAACTGGCTCAAGCTTGAACCAGCTCAAGATTTAGCTGGTTCACACATCCCTAATTCCCCATTACAAGTGAAGTGGGCATCCCTAATCCCTATCCTAAAGGTGCCGGGGTGGTGGTGGGAAAAAGTGGCCTCTATACCTTTAGTAGAGGAGGTGAGGCAGCAGTGGAGACATAAAAGGCAGTGGGGGGCAGTGGCAGGGGTTCCTCCAAGCCCCTTTCCAGCCTCCTGAATAACAGCCCAGGCCAGCTACAGCCTGGTTCTTGCCTCCATGCATGCATGGAGGCCATTTTCATGACTTCCGTGCATACGTGGAGGCCATTTGCATCACCCCACAAATTGTGTGGTGACATAAATGACCTCTGTGCATGCATGGAGGTCCAAACTGGTCTACAGCCGGCCTGGGCTGTCATTCAGGAGGTTGGCATGGGACATGGAGGAGCCTCTGCCACCATCCCCTGCCACCTCTGATGTCTCTGTTGCTGCCTCTCCACTTTTCTCTTGCCACCACCCTCAGGCACCTTTAAGATAAGGATTAGGGATGCTCCCTTTAATTGTAAAGGGGAATCTTCATGGATTCGCCTTTACAAGTATCCCCAAACCAGCCTGCGAACTGGTTCTCAGAAGTGGGTCAAGTCCAGTTCAAACTCAGACTGGCTGAACCGGGCCAGCTCAATTCAAACTGTGGTTCCAATTAAGCTGGCTCGCACATCCCTAGTGTGGTACAGTGGTTCACATTAGACTAAGACTGAGGAAAGCCAGGTTCAAATCCTTGTTAATCCATGAAACTAACTGAGTAACTGCAGGCCAGTTGCTTTGTCTCAGATTGAACTATCTAACAGGGTTGCTCTGAGGATTAAATGAGAACAATTATTATGGGGCAGCCAACAGAGGAGGAGGAGGAGGAGGAGGAAAATATATCAATGAAATTAATTAAAGTAAGAATTAATAGAATGATTTATTCCCCTTTTAAGTGAGATTGTGGATTCCACATTTAATGCCAATTGTAACAATTTTAGAAAGACTATTTTCCTTGTTTTATTTTAATCTGAGGAAAGAGGCCATCCTCAAAAACAAGGTTGTTAAAAGAAGATGGTGTTTTCGTGAGATATTTTTATTGCACCTATGTTCACTAGGTGCCATGCAAAGCATATTTTAAAAATATACTTGCCTGCAGGCTTACAATCTAAAAAGAATATTTGTATATAGTTATGTGTCTGCCTAGAGGTATATGTAGCTATATATCAGCTATGTTGGGTTGCCATAGTCATGATAAATAGTTTGCTCTACATCAGTTGTTTTCTGTCTATGATAAATAAAAGAAAAGCTCACTCAAAGCCTGATTTAAAATCAAACCTTAGAAGTTGTTTGATGGAGCATGTACATTAAACCAAATAAATAGCACCTATACTGGATTGGAGCTTGCACAGCTAGATAGATTTCCTAAGAAGCCTAAACCGCAAAATTTTACTTCGACTATATTTGCATCTGCAGGACTGGAGCCTTTGTCCTCACCATTGATTTTGCCTGCAATGTCTTTGTAGAAACAGAGATCATTATTCACTATTTTGGCTCCTTCGTGTTTTGAGAAATAGGATTTAGTTCTTTTCTGTTTTGAATAATGACATCAAGCATAATAAATAATAACCATCAATGATCGTCATCATCATCATTGAATAAATTAGATACTTATACAGGTGAAACTCGGAAAATTAGAATATTGTGCAAAAGTCCATTAATTTCAGTAATGCAAATTAAAAGGTGAAACTGATATATGAGACAGACGCATTACATGCAAAGCGAGAAAAGTCAAGCCTTAATTTGTTATAATTGTGATGATCATGGCGTACAGCTCATGAAAACCCCAAATCCACAATCCCAGAAAATTAGAATATTACATGGAACCAAGAAGACAAGGATTGTAGAATAGAACAATATCGGACCTCCGAAAAGTATACAGTGTACTGTGCTTGATTGGCCAGCAAACTCGCCTGACCTGAACCCCATAGAGAATCTATGGGGCATTGCCAAGAGAAGGATGAGAGACATGAGACCAAACAATGCAGAAGAGCTGAAGGCCGCTAATGAAGCATCCTGGTCTTCCATAACACCTCATCAGTGCCACAGGCTGATAGCATCCATGCCACGCCACATTGAGGCAGTAATTGCTGCAAAAGGGGCCCAAACCAAGTACTGAATACATATGCATGCTTATACTTTTCAGAGGTCCGATATTGTTCTATTCTACAATCCTTGTCTTCTTGGTTCCATGTAATATTCTAATTTTCTGGGATTGTGGATTTGGGGTTTTCATGAGCTGTACGCCATGATCATCACAATGATAACAAATTAAGGCTTGACTTATCTCGCTTTGCATGTAATGCGTCTGTCTCATATATCAGTTTCACCTTTTAATTTGCATTACTGAAATTAATGGACTTTTGCACAATATTCTAATTTTCCGAGTTTCACCTGTATACAGATTCCTTACAACCAAGAGTGGCTCCAGGGGAGGGGGTAGATGCCGCCCCCACTGCTCCCATTTCTGTTTCAGAAATTTGATATATGGGGCATAGTTCACCCACCAAGAAATACAAATTGCACCTTCTGTGCTCCCTTAAATTTTTTCTAGGGGTGCCCCACTATTTATTGCCCCCAGGCTTTGGAATGCTTTCTCAGCATGCAGCCACTCCTCAGTCTCCATCACAGTTTTTAGAAAACAAGTTAAAATGTGGCTCTTCACTTGGGCATTTGCATGAGAGGGTTGTTTTTTGCTGCTGCTCTGTGTTTATTTATTTAAAATATTTATACCCTGCCCCTCCAGTACACTACTGCTTGGGGCAGCTCACATACTGCTTGGGGTGACAAACTGTTTGATTGTTTTATTTTATATATGTTTTGTAAAACCTTTAAATAGAGCTGTATTATTTTTATATTTAAATATAACATTTGCACTTTTAATTGTGCATTGTTTGAATTATATTGTAAACTGCTTTGGAATTATTTTAATGAAAGGCAGTACATAAATTCAACCATAAACAAACAAACAAACCCTGTAAGACAGTTTAATATTATTATTCCAATATTGTAAATACAGAGTGGGTGGAAGGGGAGGCTATCCCCCTGCCCAGAGGAGGAGTGACTTGCTTTGGGCTAGCTACCTGCTAAGAACATAAAAACAGCCCTGTTGGATCAGGCACAAGGCCCATCTAGTCCAGCATCCTGTTTCACACAGTGGCCCACCAAATGCCTCTGGGGAGCCCACAGGTAAGAGGTATGAGCATGCCCTCTCTCCTGTTATTGTTCCCCTTCAACTGGTTCTGAGAGGCATCCTGCCTCTGAGGCTGGAGGTGGCCCACAGCTACCAGACTAGTAGCCATTGATAGACCTGTCCCACCATGAATTTGTGTAAGCCCCTTTTAAAGCCATCCAAGCTGGTGTCATGGATGCTAAGTGTCATGGAAGAAATAATATTTGAACCAGAGACTTCCTAGTTTCTAGCTCAATTTCATTTTCACTACAATGCTATACAAGTTCAATATTTGATAAGCATATTATAGGACAACTGACATTTAACAAAGTGCAGAATCAAGAGTTCTTCATAGAAATGGATGCCCAAGTGAATGCTCATGAGTTGGTAGCAGTCATAGCAATTGGGAGCAGTTGGTTTATGAATGAAACCAGCCTGACTTGGTATCCACATAGCTCCAATGCTGTGCTGTACTTCCCTCAGATGAGAGGAAAGGGTGAGCAGCTAGGAATCCATAGTAATAATGGCCTTAGTACACTATTGATTACCTGGCCCAGAGGATTAAGTCGATTATATTTGACCATTACCAGTGGCAGACTATTGCTTCCTTATCTGTTTCACTTATGTGTTTCAAATACAATTATGGAGATTTGGGACCTCAAATACCGACATCAGAAACCATTTTAGTTCCACTAATCAGCATGTATGGACAAAAAAATTGCTAACTAGAAATGAAGAGCAGGTGGATGCCATTATATATCATTATATATGGTTAAAAGCTCAGTAGATCAAAACCAATGACCCTTTTACTTTTGAAGAACTTTCCTAAGCTTTGGTGGGATAGTAAGAATAGTAAGACAATGGATATTTACAGCTAACCAGTAGCTTCAGGGTATTTCCTGGAGCATGTCAAACTTTTTTTTCAATTTCATATAGAAGATTCCTCCTAAAACAAATGTGTTTAGGGTTGACCCACACAACAACTCCCTGTGACCCTGACTTTGTTGATATGCCATCGTACAAGGGGAGTATGATGGACACTATGCTATGTGGTCCATACAATCCTTATTGAAGGTTGCCTTTCTCGGGATCCCCCTGCCTTTTGGGATAAGGATGATGACCAGGAGAGGGGAGTGAGATTCAGCAAATAGCAACATACTTAGGAGAATATGACCAACATCAAGTGCAGCATTTCATACATGTAACACTGCTGCAAGATGGCTGCACCCTTCAAAGGAAGCACTGGGCGGTGCAAAAAGGGTGGTTGTACAACCAGCACTTCTGCAAGTTTCTTCATTTGGGACAATGGGAAAACTTGCAGAAGTGCTGGTTGGGCACCCACCCCCTTTGTGCAGCCCTGATGCTGTCTTTGAAGGGCACAGTGGCCCCGCAGCACAGTGTTATGTGTCCATAACACCGTGCTGGATGTCAGCCTATGATCATATGATGGCAATGCAAGACAAGATTTTTAAAACTCATGCTAAATATCGGAAGTGAGGACTCAAAATGATAAAAGCGTAAATTTCTGAAACTCAGAGGATTTTACACTTATTGTCTTCCTTTACCAACAAGTCATGAAATGACAATGGTATATATTTACTTTGGGATATTATTTGAATCAAATATTTGGAAGATATTACTCAATGGACTTTATTAACAAAACAAAAACAGTGCTTCCTTGTATTGCTCTATATCTCAATAGCACATGGGATTTATAGCTGTCTTGTTTCATTTGTAGACCACATTCTCTTCCATTTTTAATAGGAAAAACCTCTAAAGCAACAGAGCATGACTGCTCAAGAATACTGCGTTTCAAAAATTTCAGTTAATTTTCTTCATTATGATAAAGGTTCATTCATTACTGTTCAATGCAGAAACCCTTGCCTATTTGGGAGGGGGCAGTTTAATCAGAAATGTATCTGGGGAGCGTAAGAAATTTCCTTCCATAGATTTCAAATAAAAAGAAGCAATTAGGAACTCTTTCTTCCTTTCTTTTGCCATACCACTATAGTACCCTGCAAGTAACCCCTGCTTGCTAGGGCATATGAACTAGCTCATTCATCATTCTTTTAAAATTGAATTTCCTCCCATATCAACAGAAGACTATGTGGCATGTTGCAAATATGTCCACAAATTGTAATTCATGAAGGGAAGCTAAATAGTACAGTATTTTTATGTTTTCCAAGACCTGTGAGAAATCATTCACCTACTTTTGGGGCAGATGGATGTGATGTTTGTGAAAATCCATTCTTTGATCTAGGTCAGTATTTTAGAATGTCCTGGGTTAATCACAGGCTAGTTCATGCCAGAACATAGGACAGACTGGAAGAGCAAAAGAAGTTCTAAAAAGAAGAAAAGGTAAAGGTGAAGTTGTGCCATCAAGTCGATGTCAACTCCTGGAGACCACCAAGCCCTGTGGTTTTTCTTTGGTAGAATACAGGAGGTGTTTACCATTGACATCTCCCATGCAGTATGAGAGGATGCCTTTCAGTATCTTCCTATATTGCTGCTGCCCAATATAGGTGTTCCCCATAGTCTTGGAAACATACCAGTGGGGATTCGAACCAGAAACCTCTTGCTCCCTAGGCAAATTGCTTCTTCTCTGCATCATTAGGTGGTTTAGTGCTTATTGGTATAAACCGGTGCTTTATTAGAATGATGACCTGTGCCTTTAAAACTTTGCCAAACAATAGTGGCCTTCACAGTGAGCTCCATATTTACATCTGAGTTGTAAACAAACAAACAAAATGTGACAGCGGCCAATCAGGGGCCAGTGCACTGTGCTGTGTGTTGTTGTTGTGGGGCATGGGGGAGAAAATGTCAGATTTCATCATTGTCTTGGCAACAACTATCACTTTGATGTTCCCAAGGTGTGCTTCAGGAATACGTATGTGCTAAGAAGTGACAATGAATGTCATGAATACAAGAGAGGTTTTGATCTTCTTTTATTTATGCTAACAACTCACTCACTCCCCCCCACCACCACTAATCCCTGTTAGGTACATCTACCATCATTAGTGAATCCAAACCCCTAGAGAGCCACTAGAGTGAGGGGAAATGTGGGCATTTTTGGTGAGCATCAGTGAAGTTATGGTTCTTTTTATATACATACATTTTATGGACAGGTTCACACCCAATCTCAGCATATCCTTCCTGAGACTGGGCATAGGGCTTGCACATGTTCCTGGGGCTCTAGCAGCTCTGCTGAACCTTGTCTACCTCTACCTCGGCTTCTCATCCAATAATTCAAGTATGAGATTGTCTCCATTTCTAATACTGCATTTAACAATCTACCTTCTTAGTAAACTGCGTCAGGAAACACAATAAGGCTATTCCCACGATCGCCCAAAAGTGGACTAAGGGAGCCCAGCCTGCTTTGGGGCGATTGTGTGCTGCAATGGGAGCTGCACAGCTCCTGGAAGCTAGCCTTGTTAAATCCCCCTCCCTTTAACCTTGGTTTTTTTGCTTGTGTGTTGCCGCGGCATGTGGTGACACACAAGTAGACCCCTGACCAGGAGGTTGCAAGCAATCTTCCGGGCTTGGGGTCTCTCCAGAATGCCCCGTGCACTCACACAGGGCATCCTGGAACTTCCTGGGGCTGCGCAGCCCTCGATCCCCACAGCCCCCGCTGGCTTCATGATGGAGCCAGCAGCCGTGTGGGCAGCTGATCCAGCCACCCAGCTACAAACAGCTGTTCATCTGTGGGGAGAGCGGGCTAAGCCCGCTCTCCCCCCAGAACCCTGTCAGGCACTTCACACATGTCATGTGAAGAGCCTCATTGAGAATGCATAAAGCAGGCATCATGTTTTAGAAAGTGAGCTTGTGGATAAGGACCACAGCATTACTACCTGATTACCAGTTATCTAGAAGACGTTGGGATTTTGCCATAGCATTCTTTCAGTTCTTGTACTAGATATGCTTCTCTGTATGTTTTGTCTCTATGTACTGGCTTGCGGGTGGAGTCACAGTTTGTTAGTCTGCTCCTCAGTACTTGCTGTCTTGAATTTCAAACTGAGAGGTTCTCCCTCTCTCTGCATAAGAGACTGTTAGCCTGTTTATTGTTTTCTTAGCCTATGTTATAGTTAGTTATAAATATCAAACTCCTGTTTCTCTTTAAAAATTGCCTTCTTGTCCAATCACTTAAACAAGTAATTACTCTGCAACAAAAGAAATGTAAAGTGTATACTAGTGAAATTGAGAATCTCCTGAAGATAACACTAGTGTTAGTGTTACAGTAACACTAGACTTTGCTTAGAGCCCCACTCCCAAAGCTTAGGAGGGACTATTCCTTTCTGCAGAAGCTTCATTTAAAAAACCTCTATCTTACGTAACAAAATGCTGTCATATATTCTGGACCAGTTTATGAGCAGCTGAGTTCAGTTAGGCATTCTTATCTCCTTTTTGTACTGCACTGTATTTCATTATAGCAATTAGGCTCTGGCAAACTAAGGAAGTGTTTGGTTGCATTTTTGAGCAATCAGCACTCAGGGGGAGCTCTTGTTACATTGCAAACAAGCAGTGAACATATATACAAAGCGATGGTTGCCCTGAATGCTAAGAGTGTAATTGACAAGGGATGGTTTTAATGGGGAAGACATATGCTAGTAACATTTGTGTTAGAGGTAAGTTGTTTTTGAGTGGCTTGTAGTAGGGACTATGGCTAAATAGTTTTATCTCATTTCCTTTTATATATCTTGCTGATTCTCGAGCTGGTGTTCTGCACTGCCCGCCTTCCAGTTGTTCAAAGAGAATTTCTAGAATTAATTTGGCGCATCCACTGCTTGCACTCTCAGCAGCTTTCCATTCCTTCACATGATTTCCCCCCATCTATATAACCCATGCAGATGAGTGAATATGGGCATTAAATGCAGCAATCCCCTGATGGCTAGCCGCATGATATAAATACTAGGGGTGTGCATGGAACTGGCTGGCCCGGTTCGGTCCAGCCCCCCATCGAAACCCACCCCCCCGGTCCGGTCCAGTCCCGGACCAGTCTGCGAATTTTCTTTTTTAAAAAATTAAAGTATATTTAAAATACCTTTAGCCCCTTCAGGGGTCTTGCTGACGCTGGGGGTCGGCGCAGCTTTCCTGTCCCCCTGCCGGCCATCCTTATCCCTGCCGCGGCCTGCCGTGGCCCACCACAGCCAGGTAATTGACCATCTTTGGCCCTTTCGGGCCTCCGTATGAGCGCGCGGCTGCCATTTTGGTGGTGGCCGCGCATGCGCCAATGCCCTCTGTGAGGCCGTGGCCGTGAAATAAGCCCCTGCATGGTCAATATTTGCACAATATAAGTGGAAAATCAGACATCACCAAGACCTGGCAATAGCTTAAGAATGGCAACTTGAAGAAAGAAACTGAGGGTCTAATATCGGCTGCACAAGAACAGGCACTAAGAACAAATGTAATAAGAGCCAAAGTCGAAAAGTCAACAACAAACAGCAAGTGCAGTCTTTGTAAAGAAGCAAATGAAACAGTGGACCACCTAATCAGATGTTGTAAAAAGATCACACAGACTGACTACAAACAAAGGCATGACAAGGTAGCAGGGATGATACATTGGAATATCTGCAAAAAATACAAGCTACCTGTAGCCAAAAATTGGTGGGACCATAAAATTGAAAAAGTTGAAGAAAAAGAAGATGTGAAAATATTATGGGACTTCTGACTACAAACAGACAAACATCTGCCACACAATACACCAGATAGAACTGTAGTCGAGAGGAAAGAAAAACAAGTGAAAATCATCAACATAGCAATACCAGGGGATAGCAGAATAGAAGAAAAAGAAATAGAAAAAATCACCAAATACAAAGATCTACAAATTGAAATTGAAAGGCTGTGGCAGAAAAAGACCCAAATAATCCCAGTGGTAATTGGCGCCCTGGGTGCAGTTCCAAAAGACCTTGAAGAGCACCTCAACACCATAGGGGCCACAGAAATCACCATTGGCCACTTACAAAAAGCAGCTTTACTGGGAACAGCCTATATTCCGCGACAATATTTATAACAACAGCAACAACATTGACAATTCAGCCATCCCAAGTCCTTGGGAAGGACTTGATGTCTGGATAAAACAAACCAGTCAATAACACCTTTCTGACTGTGTAAACAAAAACAATAATAAAAAATCCGGTAAAATAATTATTTGTGATGTTGAGAAAGTATATAGGCATTTAGTTGTTTTTTACTTTGTTAAGTAATGCTAAGCTTTTTTGCTTTTTTTTGCTGAGGGGAAGCATTCTTAAACAAAGCAATAGGAGTTTGGGAGTTAAGAAAGGTTGGCTACTGGGTAGCATTAAGTAGAGGAGGATGGAACAGTGGTTAGAGAAATGTAGTGGTGTCTTATTGCAAATGGAACAGTGTCCAGCTTAGGAACACTTAGGACACTCTTGGGATGTAGAAAATCCCCAAATGATACAGAGGTGAGCTGCTTATTGCCTGCAAATAAACAACTGTTGTCCTGTGGAACTGGGAGATGACGGGGTGAAATCATTATGAGCAGTGGCATAACAAGCTCCGAAGGGCATGTGTACAAGAACTGAATGTGGGCCTCATCAGATAATTTCCCCATAGGGATAAATGGGAAACTCAAAGAGATTGATAGCTCCTGAATGGCTGGGCAGAATGCTAGAACTCCAGGATATGACTGATATAATCCACATACATGTTTGTAGTGTAGTAAGCTGCCCACCAACTACATCTCTCCCCAGGGCTGAAGGATAACACTTTGACCTCGCCTCTGCGTGTGGAAATTATGACATCACCTGAGGTTTCTCTATTATGATGTGCTCATCGTCTCCTTGATGATGGCTAAAGATCAGACTCAGTGCTGCAGAAGAAACAGCATCTCACGGGAGGAGCTTGGTTCTCCTCCTCCTATCCAGAGAATAGATGGGATCATCATGGCAATGCAGTTCTGCTCCTTTGAAATATACAAATGAGTAGTAAGAAGCTGCCTGGTAAAAAGTATCTTTCTGTTCTGGAACAGGAATTTGTAATAGATGGAGGCAGTTTGAAATCTAGCAGTCCAGCAGATGAGGCACGTATTTCAGCATCACTAAATGCCAAGTTCTTTTACTTCCTTTCTTCATTTGACTCTGTAATAACCTTTGTCAAGACTTAGTTCTAGAGATGGTATGGGGAAAGATAGCACTGTAAGAAATTCCCCTTAGGGGATGGGGCTGCTCTTGGAAGAGCATGTCCTAAGTTCCCTCCCTGGCATCTCCAAAATAGGGCTGAGAGAGACTCCTGCCTGCAACCTTGGAGAAGCTGCTGTCAGTCTGCGTAGACAATTCTGAGCTAGATGGACCAATGGTCTGACACGGTATTTGGCAGCTGACTATGTTCCTCTGTAAGATAACTTTTGTTTTGGGAATCATCTGGAAAATCTAAAAATAAAAATAATAGATTCCGGCAACCTTAAGCAAATTAATTCACAACAAAACCTGTGAAGCCAGGTAAGGACTGATGCAAAGTAAGGAACATAGCTTGTTGCACTGTTTCAGGAAGGGGGGGGGACACAACAACCAACAACCACCAAAAAAAATCCTTCTGATATTAACATCACCAACATAGAGGTAAATGCTTTATTGCTATAGAAAGTAGCCATGTGATTCTTTCCTAGAAAACGAGAGGCAACATTACCACAACATGCCTTATAAGCAGGAAAAAGCTTGGCTTGAAATGCATGGTTTTCAATGAGTTTAAGAAATCAACAAACTCATAACAAAAAGTCCAATGATATCACTAGGTCACCTGTTGATTTGTGTGTGTGTGAATTTTAATTAAAAGGTTTATAAAATAGTCTAAAATAAACTGTTTAATGGCAGAAGGTTACAATATGTTCTGGAATGTAATCCCCACCCCCCGCCGCCGCTCTATCATTCAAGCTTCATTTGAAGGAAAACATTACTTGTGTTCACATAAAAAGAGTAGGACCCCCTTTTTCTACCTCATGTTATAACTCCAGAATGGCTGGGCAGAATATTATCAAAATGCATACGGGAGTAGCACATGATGGTAGCATTAAATGTGTAGACAGTCAAGGACATTGGTCTATCAGTTGGAGGGCTTTAAAAGAGGGCTTTAATTTTTAAAAAATCATTAAAATAAGTGGGTGATCTCCTTGAATGTCCATACATTTAATGCTATAATCATGTGGAAATACCATGTGAAATTTCAGAGCTTTCTGTCCTGCCTTCCAGAAGTTATTAATATTTTTGAGTTTCCGATTGATACCAATGATGAAATTATTAAGTCAGAATTTGGGCATGGCTGCCCCTAGTGTTTGCTTAATTATAGATCTACCCCTGCTAATAAGACAGTTGGATAACTCCTTATTATAATAGCTTTTCAACTGCCATCCTTACACAACCTATCTTGAAGCCCCACACAAAATGATAGTGTGGTTTTTAAGAAGTATTTGTGGCAGCCCAACAAAAAGAAAATAAAAATTCAGTAACATCAGCACCCATCCCACTATCAGCCCCTTATACAGTATGAATTTTGTCTATTCTAAAATGTTCATGTTTTGTAATTACAAATATCCATTGTTTTATATCCATTAGTTTGTTCAGCTATTTTAAATTATTACTATAAAGCTGCAACATAAGCATAACTAGTCAGAAATCAACGTCTGGAGCAGTGGCTAATGACACTGGGCAATTGATGACACTGGGTTCATCTCTCCCACTTCCTGCTCCAACTGTGCCTCATTGGTTTGACACAGTCTTTGAGAAGTTACCAGGCCCACCGGCAGTTTCCTTGTCCATACAAAGTCCTTTGCTCATATCCAGGTACAAGATGCACAAGATGCACAACTAGGACACATACCTCAAAATAATGAAATCTGAGGGGATGCATGTGTCAGGGCCAACCCTGGTGCAGGGTCAGGGTCCCAAGATCCCCATTATGAAGAAGTGGGGATGTCCTCAGATGTTGAAGCCCAGTTGGGAAAGTCCACAGAGATCACCCCAGAATCCCCAGAACTGGAAGCACCTTCAGAGGCCTCACTTCACATTGCAGGAAACCCCTTGCATCACCCATCCAGGGGGGTCCAGAGAAGGCATACTCACCCCAGCACCAGACTCCACAATGGAGACCCCAGGACCACCAGACCTCACCACAGCCCCCATCACCATAACTCCGCCTGAAGCCTATCCCATCAGCCATAAGAACATAAGAACACAAGAACAGCCCTTGTGTTGTGAAGGCCCATCTAGTCCAGCAGCCTGTTTTGCACAGTTGCCCACAAGATGCCGCTGGAAGCCACAGGCAGGAGTTGAGGGCATGCCCTCTCTCCTGCCATTACTCCCCTGCAACTGGTACTCAGAGGCATCCTGCCTTTGAGGCTGGAGGTAGCCCCCAGGGAACTTCAGATACAGGCGCACCCTGAGTACAGATCTTGACCCCTCAACACCCAGGGGGTTAGAGGGAACCTCCAACTCAAAGTTGGGGCTCAAAGTTGGAGGCAACACCACATAAGGATGACCCTTCAACTCAGATGCAGAAGTGCCCACCTAGCTGCCTGATACCTGCCTTCTAGTGGGTCTTCTCAGGAAGAGGAATCAAGCAACCATGGAAGGCCTGTTTGGGAGTAAGGCTTGCTTTGCAGCAGACAGGGATGAAAGGACATGGCCCTTTCCCTGCTTAAGCTGCCTCCTCCCTCTGGATCCTTTCTGGAAACAATAGCTCCTTTTGAGCTCTCGTTCCAGATCTGCTCTAAAGTTAAGCCAGCCTTCTCTAGTGACCTGCTTGCTTATGCTTCCTGACTCCTGAGAGTTGGCAGCAATCCCCAGCTAAGGCTGCACCAACTCACCCTTTGACCTCCTGGGCCTCTGCTAACAAAGGCTCCTCTGGCTTCCAGGCTATGCCCCCTCTGCCACCTGCTCCTTGGAACTCAGTGAATTCTTGCTATGCTCAAATGACCTCAGGGTGTGACAGCATGAGAATGACATGTCAGATTTCTACACACTGATACAGGCAAAGCAGAATTGTGGGTGAAATGGAGAATCAATCCTGAAGAATAGGGTTCATCTAGGAGGGGGACATGATTGTCATGTAGCCATCAGAAGCTTTTGAAATTTACTTCCTGGAGTGAGGGGTGAGGGATTGAACACAGCAGGAACTAGAGAGGATTTATGAGCTGGATTGGGGGAAACCACCACACAGAATATTTGTTAGAAATATTCAAGAATATTAAACCAAATACAGAAATACTCACCAAAGGCTACTAAGTTGGGTTGCTTGGTCAATCTTCTATCAACAAAGGATATGTGAAGAAAAACCCACAAAGGGATCTGAAGCTTGGTGCACACTAATCCTAATCCAGAATTTTATTTCCTCAGATTGAGTCTGATTGCAGAGCAATGTAGCATAAGTGAAGCTACCATCTCATACTTAACAGGTTACTTAAGCTGTCACAGTATAAAGCATGATTTCATTATTGCTATCTTGTGAAATTGGTTTCTGACATGTATGCTGTGTGTGAGAGAGATATCTGAATTCTAAATAGTGGCTAAATGGATGTGATAGTTCATGTAGCAAAATGTGGTTTTGAGAATTACACGGTCATTTGAAAAGTCCATGTAGTTTCAAAGCAGACAATAAGGCTATGCACACAAGCAGCCCTACTCAGGTTAGGGAAGCCGTACCTGGGCAATGCTGCTTGTGTGCACTGTGGGATAGAGGCCAATTTCAGTGCTGCCTCTGTGGCAAGCCTCACTTTTGTACCTGGGCTTTTACCTGGGTTAGAGGGCATGAGTGTGCCTTCTAACCAAGCACCAGGTTTGTATGTTTGCTTGGGCTACATGTTCATGGCATGCGGTGCCATACTGAAGATGTGGCAGAAGATCATCTGTGGAGAAGGTGGGTGAAACCCTGCCTTCCGCCTGCCACCCTCCCCACCTTGGCAGAGATCATTCATTCATTCATTCATTCATTCGATTTCTATACCGCCCTTCCAAAAATGGCTCAGGATGGTTCACACGGAGAAATAACAAACAAATAAGATGGATCCCTGTCCCCGAAGGGCTCACAATCTAAAAAGAAACAAAAGATACATACCAGCAACAGTCACTGGAATTACTGTGCTGGGGGTGGACAAGGCCAGTTATTCTCCCCCTGCTAAATAAAGAGAATCACCACGTTAAAAGGTGCCTCTTTGCACAGTTAGCAGGTGAAGGCAATGAGAATAGGCTTAATGAATGTTTCATCAAAGATAAGGGAAAACATTCAAGTGTACCTGTGCGTGCAACTATAAAACAGCTGGCTTTGGTCACCTGGTCTACTGAATGCTAATCATACAGGCATAGAATATCATTCAACATTCCAAGCTGGAGAAGAGCTTCTAGAGGAAATGGTGTCCAATTCATAATGCAGCTGTGTATTATGAGCAGGGTATATACTGACATTTAAATAAGTAACTTTACTGCTATCATCCAGTCAGAAAAGAAAACAGAAGCAAGTAAAGTACATAAATATAATTGCATACAATCACATTTTGACCATGAAGGTACTATCTCCACAGATGTAATAGTGGAGTTATAATTGGATAGCCATGACTCCAGTTTTACAATGATATGGTTCTGTACTTTATTGCATTATTCAGTGTATAGGTAACAATAGTACTTCATAGTACTGTATGCTGGTAACTGATTAAAAGGAGAGTATGTAACTCTTGTTTGTTCTGCCTGTTTGTTTGACAAAAGCATGGGTTGGGTCACATATCCCTTTGAAGTCAAACTGCCTTTTGTAGAACAGATGTTCTGACTTCGGAACTTGGCACATGGGGGCGGGGGGAGGACATGGGGGGGAAGGAAATTGAGATCCTCCAGGAAACACTTGTGAAATAGCTTAAGCCTTACTCTATTGCATAGACTAATAATAGTGGGGAAAGGTATAGGGACTGATAAGGGGCAGGGGGAAGGGGGACAGTTCTTCCAGGAACATGTGTGGTTAAAGGTTTGAAATCAGGTCCTCCAGATCCACCAATCTGCACCTAGTAACCCACCAAGTAAAGCAAGGTGTCACACCCTTGATCTCAGACAGCGAGGAGGAAGGGGAAACTGTCAACTTTTCAGCCAATGCAGGGGTGTCTGAGGGGCAGAGCCCGGCTGTCAGTTTCCAAGAAACGGCTGAGGCAGATCCAGCTGATGATTCAGAGCAGGCACAACAACCTGAGACAGCAGAAACTGTGATGGACCAATCAGAAGAGGAGCTATGCAAGCAACCTCCACTGACTCCACAACAGAGGCGTATTACAAGAAGAAGAACACAGCTAGAAACTATTAGGAGGAGCAAACGCCTCTTGCAGAGGGCTGATAAGCCTTGAATTCCTGCCAGCTGGGAGATCTCAGCTTGTACTATAAATTATGTCACCAGCTTTCTATTCACTGCTGGAAAGCAATGTTTTTCAACTTTTGTGTTGACAACTTGCAGCCAAGCCCGATAAAGAAGAACTGTTCCAAGCTGTATCTTGTTTCTGCAGCTCCGTTTGGTATTGTGAACTTCCCTGCCAGGTGGCCAGATACTGAAACAAGGTAGGGTAGTGGCAGTAGCAGTGAAGACAAATGAAGGACCGGGTCTCATGATCAGTGAGACCCGGTTTTTCCTGGTGAGTGGGAAGAGCGGGCTAAGCCTGCTCTCCCTGCTCACGAGTGGGCAGGGAGCCCTGGGCGGCCGGATCGGCCACCCACATGGTGGCAGGCTCCGAGACAGAGCCGGCAGGGGCTGGGGAGCTCGGGGGCTGTGCAGTCCCCGGAAGCCTCAGTATGCCCTGCGTGAGCGCCTAGGGCATACTGGGGAGACCCCTGAGCCGGGAGGCTGATTTTAAGCCTCCTGCCCGGGGGTCTACTCATGAGTAGGCACGGCACGGAGCCATGCCGTGGCTACTCAAAGCAGATAGCCTGGGTAGCGGAGTGCTCGCTCCGCAAACCCGGGCTAAGGGGTGGGCTACAGGAGCGGGTTAGCCGCTCCAGAACCACCAGGCTCGGCTGCAAGCCCGGTGGTTCTGACGATCACAAAAACTGGGCTAGGATTTTCCTAGCCCGATTTTTGTGATCGTAAGAATAGCCCCGAAGTCTGAGATTTGTAGGCCTTAGAGTTAAACCCTGATGCCACTGCTTTATGTCAGTTCTCTGAGGAATCCTTTTCCAATCTGGACACATTTAACATCAGACATCAATTCATAAGGGCATGGAGCATTGTCCAGAATGAATCTAATTGTATTGAACTATGGTGTATACCATTCACCGATTTCTCTAATTTTTATACAATGATTCGAGAAAGTACTTTTCTTTAGGTTAGTTGGAATGGATTTTATTTGAGTAGAATAGTTGTAGTTGAAAAGCCATGCTTTTAAAATAGATTCTACTTCCCAAGTTAATGTAACCGTAGGGTTATTCCAGAATCTACAGTTCCCAAAAAAACTGTACCATACCCTGACCATATTCTGTGAACTTTGTCAGGCAACCATATTGCCTGACAAAACTCTATAGATGCTGGATTGATTCCTCTCTCTCCCCCTCCCCCTCCCTCCCTCCCTCTCTCAGACTTCCCTGACTGACTTACTCACTCACTGACATGAAATCTGCAGACCAAACTACATAAGATAGAAACATGCAGTTGCACCTACACCCCAAGGAGACACAAGACACAAGTTTATAGTGAAAAAGGCCACAATTTTATTTAAATGTAATTAACTGAATCTTTAATGGACTGAACTGGGATTGGTGCTCCACCCTCACAGTGTGGTTCTAAAAGGCCAGCCTGCATGGGGCCTCCTTAGCCTAGATGACACAGGTGATAACATCTTGGTTCTGAGCAGCCCCATGGTTCTAGAGTGGAGGCTGCCCACCTCCACCGACCTAAGGTCAGGTTTCTGTCATTCTGGCAACATTCTGGCAACATTCTGGCAACAGCCCTGCCGAGGCTGCCTAGCCTTTCAGAATGATGTCATCTGATGGAGTTGTGAGCCGCCAAGCCTGAAGGGATCTGATTGCCCTCCTTGCAGCCAAGCGCTTACCTGAGGTGGTCACCAAGGCTTCATTGTTATTTCCCACTGGACTGCACCTGCCAAAATTGTGACCAGGAGGTAAAACTTAACTACCTAACTGAAGGTATAGTCCAAGGCAGGTGAAAAAGGGAGCATACCCCAAGGCCAATCAGGTATGCACCCAAAAAATTCCTGCCCTGCCCCAATGGGTGACCAGCAAGCCCGGACTATATCCAAGGGAAGGGAGGGAGGGAGGGTGCCTGTGAGAAGCAGACTGCTGAGGAGAATGCCGATGCGCCCATTGCCACTCAAGCCCCACCCCCCAGCCAACAAAGGAACCCATCAGAGGAGCCCCTAGCTTCATGCTCCTTGATGGAAAAGGGGCCTGGGGCAAACATTTTCATAGGTTAGTGGTAGCAAGCATGACTTATCCCCTTAGCTAAGCTGGATCCACCCTGGTTGCATATGAATTGGAGACTTGATTTGTGAGCACTGTAAGATATTCCCCTCAGGGAATATTCCCCCCTCAGGGGATGGAGCTGCTCTGGGAAGAGCAGAAGGTTTCAAGTTCCCTCCCTGGCTTCTCCAAGATAGGGCTGAGAGAGATTCCTGCCTGCAACCTTGGAGAAGCCGATGCCAGTCTGTGAAGACAATACTGAGCTAGATAGACCAATAGTATATGGCAGCTTCGTATGTTCCTATGTTCTTAAATTTCAGAAAATCCCAGTTAAATCCCAGTTAATTCCAGTTAAATCCCAGAAAAACTCATTACTCCCCCAGAAAACCTGAAAAAAACCTTCCCATTGGAAAATATGGGGAATAATACCTCACAGAGATAGCAAAAGACTAGAGTCACAAAGAGATAAGATGTCCATATGCTTGCAAACTCTGCACTGTCACTGACTGAAACATGAAAGATAAAAGTGTGCCATTTCCACAGGTAGGTTCCAGACCTAGGCCACACTACCACAAATATCCAAAACTCTGGAAAAACTCATTAATGTCCCAGAAAACAAGGAAAGATTATCGCATTGGAAAGCATGGGCAATGATACCTCACAGACTGAAAAAAATACTAGAGTAAAAGAGAGATAATACATTCATGTGCTTGCAAACTGCAAGCCTCTGTGTGTACACACTTTCATATGCTGAAATACAGATTGGGAAATCTGTGAAATGTCATTGAGTATTGGGTGGGGGGAAACAATCCTCAAAATGACACAGGTATTTAATTGTTTCCAAGTGGGTGGCAAATAATGCAATTGAATTTTCCTCACAGAGTGGGATGTGCCTGCTCTCATTGCCATGGCACTTCTTTGGTCATTTTGAATACTATCAATATGTTGGGAATTTTTCTCTGATGAAATTCATGAGTTTCCTGAATAGAATAAAACTACGGATGGGTTGAGGGCACTTGTCATAATTCTAATAAAAGCTTAACGAAACTTTAAAACTATCTCACATGTCCAGATGGATCAAGGCTGCATTTAAGTGCTTTCTGTTGCTGTAGTAACCTCAACCCTTGCTCTTGGCTTCTGCAAAAACAATATGTCAGCGTGACATGCCCTTTAGCAATCTTACATTTCTCTGAAAATGAGAGAATGCCCACCAAAGCATTTCTGGGTCTTCTCAAAAAGAAATTCAGATAATTATCCAGAACAATTCATATTTCTCATGAAATACCTCTCTCAAGTAGCAACATTTTGTACACATACGCTACAACAGAGATACAGAAAACCCATGTTTAAACATCTATACGGGTGTTAGTGCAAAATCTCTCGCTCAGTTGATATATATGCAACTCTTTTCACATTTCCTCTATAGTGACAAGCTTGCATAATGAATATACATTATTCTGAAAATCTGTTGACTCCTGCAACTGAACCTACATGGTCATAAAAATATTCAAGTTGAAGCTAAGAAAGTGTATACCACACATAATGCCCTCCTGCCTCCTTTTCAATTTGTAATTAATTCAGCTTCAGATGGGATAAGGCACATATTTTGGTTTGGATATTTTCTTTATGAATCAGAGCTGTTGCTACTGTCTAATTTGGAAGCTTTCCTTTTGAAATACATGGCATCTGCATTACTTAAGTGTGTATAACAGTCTTCAACAAAAATTTCCACAACCAATATTTATATACCACTTTTCAATAAAAGTTCCTGAAGTGGTTTACATAGAGAAATAAAAATAAATAAAGATGGATCCCTGTCCCCAAAGGGCTCACAATCTAAAAAAGAAACATAAGATAGACACCAGCCAGAGCCAATGGAGGGATGCTGTGCTGGGCTTGGATAGGGCCAGTTGCTCTCCTCATGCTCAGTTAAGAGAATCACCATTTTAAAGAGGTGCCTGATAATTCAAATTCATCTACTGTTATTCTTGATTGTTGTCAAAAAGCCTGAGTAATTGCTCAATTCACAAGACTTCTTAAGCTAGGGTTTGCATAATGGATTCCAGTATATGTATGTATGTATGTATGTACATATGTATGTATTTATTTATTTTCTATACTGCCCTTCCAAAAATAGCTCAGGGCGATTTACACAGATAAATCATAAATAAATAAGATGGATCCCTGTTCCCAAAGGGCTCACAATCTAAAAAGACTGAAGTAGAGGAGGGTTCTTGGACTTCCTTCAGCTGAAGAAAGTAGCCCCTCAGCTAAAAGTAACTTGGTTTCATTACTTACAAGCACAACATCTTTGTTTAAGTGTGGCACAGATAACTGATTTATGTCACAGCAAATCCAAAGTAGAATTAGTATTAATATCTCAGAAAGTATGCAAAGGGGTTTCATCAAAAATGTATGAATTATTAAAAGAGGGTGCTAAAGAATCTGATCTATAAAGACAAAAATGGGACGCAGAACTTAATGGCGTACTTCCAATAGACTAATGGAAATAAATGTGCCAATATGGCATTGAGATTTAAAAAAATATTGCTGTTAAGGAAAGCCACTTAAAATGTTGCTTCAGTGAGTGGTATTATACACCTGTTAGAATAAAGCTTGTGTACCAGACAGCATCAGATGTTTGTTGGAGATGCCAATCACCTTGGGCCAAATTTCTTCTTATATGGTGGGACTGCAAGGCCATGGAGCTGGTAGAGGCTGCAGGAATCGGAGGCTGCCCAACCCCGAGAAATCCCAGGATGCACGTTGTATCCTGGGGAACCCTACAACTCTAGGAGCTTGTTTTAGCCTCCCGACAGGAGGGTTTCCTCATGAGTCGCTGCAGCTGACTCATGATCAGGAAAAATGGGGTTAGCAGAGCACTCGCTCCACTTGCCCCATTTAAGGGGAGGTCTTCTTTGGTGGGCTATCTGCCAGAGAAACACATTGGTTCTCGCAATGGGGGAAAACCAGGCTGGGCTCCTTTAGCCCGGTTTCCCCCCATCATGAGAACAGCCTCAAAGTATAACTGAAATCACAGGAGATTGTTTGGACTGTAAACCACAGTATTCACTTCTAATGGATTTGAGAAGCTCAGTTTTTTTAAAAAAAAGGTAAATAGAAGGTTGTGACTGGTAGCAGCAAATCTACTGACAGCCTAATATTGGAAGTCAAGTAGATTGCCAAGCATTGAGGAGTGGTGTAGAAGATATGGTGGGTTATACATATGGGGAAAATAAGTGCACTCATTAAAATTTAAAAAATGGGCAAGTTAAAGCTATGACTATATTTGAAAGTGGGTGGAATAAGTTGAGAAGGTTTTAGACAAATAAGTATAGTCAAGATAATCCAAGCGTACTGTCAATAGTATAAGAAATCAGTGAGTGACCAGCCAACCCTCCCCTAAAGAGTTAATTGGAAGTGAACCCTGTCCTGACTGACAGGTCGGTGAACTCCATAGCTCAGCCAATCAGCACACCAGGTGTGTGGCACCTATAGAGACAACGGGAAGAAGAGAAGGTTCCTTTGTTGGAAGAAGCAGGCTGGAGGTCCAGAGAGAAGCACGGGTGGAAAGGCTTAGTGTGCAGCAATGGAGTTTTGCTCCCTCATGGTCAAAAGCTATTCTGGAGATTTCTCTCATGACATGGAATGACCGCTGCAAGTTCCTGGGAAGCCAGGAGGGCAGGAAGCTTGAATTCTCTCCCAGGATTTCGTGAGCTCAAGACAAAGGAAGCCAGAACTTTGGCTTTGGGGAGTTTAGTCTAGGGAAAGTTTGTTTAGTCAGATTGTGAATTAGACTTTCTGTTTTCTTTTGTGCACACTTTGTATATCTTTGATTATGGTCTATTATTGTTTATCTGCAATGTAATTAAACTAAGAAACACTAACCTTCACCCATCCAGTCAGGGCACTGCAAAAGACTCTGTAAGTTTTAATTGTGCTTTTGTATTTTCCTACATGCCTGTTCCTTGCAAGTGGGTAACCATGATTTCTAAAGCGTGCCACCCCAACTTTTTCTGGGGTGCTTTTTGAAGAATTATTGCAAAAATACTGAGTACTATATGGACTGGGCACAGAGCAGCTGTGCATCCACCGGCCTGGCTGGCCCCCCTTCTCCCCCCTGCCCACTTCCCTCCATGCCTGGCCTGCTTTTCCCCCCACCTGGCTTCTTTCCCCCACCCAGCTTCTTACTCCCACTCGGCCCACTTCTCCCCAAGCCCTGCTTCTCCCCCCTGCCTGCCTGCGGTTTCTTCCGCTCCTCCCGCCCACCAATTCCTGGTGGCCAAGTTGGCCTGCCACCGCCTGCTCCCGGTGGCCAGCCCACCACCACCTGCTGCTCCCGGCCGGCTGCCTGCTGGTGGGAGAAGCCCGCTTCTTCTCTCCCCTGCCCTGTGCTTTCTGGTTGGTGGGCTGTCTGGAAAGCTAGCCTGCCACCTCCTCCCACCTGCCAATTCCTGGCGGCTGGGCCGGGCCAGCCCACTGCCACCACCTGCTCCCGGCAGCTGGCCTGCCACCACCTGCTGCTCCTGGTGACTGGACCAGCTCTCCGCCACCTGCTCCTGCTGGCCGGCCACCCACTGGCAGCTGGCATCACTATTTTCTCCCTGTCCTCATCTCTAACCGGCAGCAGTTCGCGAACTCTGCTCACATGGGATTAGCGACAAATACACCTAAGAGAAATAAATGTAAAGATTTTTACCGGTAACTAGAAGCCGAGAAAGCCAGTGATGGAAACAGTTTATAGCATTTGAATAAACTTGTTGTATTTTTGTTCTTTTCTTTTACAAGCCTCTTGAGTGGATTTTTAACTCAGGAGAATGGGAGAACTGAAAGGGGGCTTTTTACTGTCTGGTGCAAAATACACCTCAGGAGCTCAGCAGCTATTAGTTTTCTCACCACGTGTAGGCTTGCACATGGAAAGGTTTTTTTTGTACTTTTCCAATAGCAAAATAGAGTTTGCCCTTGGGATTTCTGCCCAAGCCCAGGGAGGGTGGGTCAAGCTCTGTCGATAAGCGGGTGGTAGTGGCAGCCTTTAGAAGCTACCAGAAATAAGGAAGATTTTTATGAGTAGCCTTTGCCAGAAAGCTTTGCAGGGATGAGTCAGCATTTCTTTCCCTCATGTGAGCTTGCTCTGAGACAAAGGATATAATCTGCTACAGAGGCTATTCACACGAACATGCAAAACCAGGTTAACGAAGACCAGCCCAGTTTTGCATGCTCATGTGAACCACCAGGATCATGCTCAATCCTGGTGGTTACATGGCGGCAAACCTACCTAAGTAGCCTCCTGCTTAAATGAGGTTAAGGGAACGAGCACTCCCTTGACTTCATTTAATTGATTGTGTGTTGGCTACGGCTGATTGCAGCCGCGGTGGGCACACTCAGGGGGGATCCCAGTAATTCAACGCACACTCACACAATACATTATTGGGGTTCTGGGGGGTGGGGTGCCTTCCCTGCACTTGACCCCCAGAGTGGCAGGGCAAGCTGAATGGGAGCAGCAGGATATCCGTCGATCGTCTGGGTGGGTGATCCACCTGCCCAGTGAAGGGTAAGTGCTCGTCTGTGGGGAGGGTCAGGCAAACCCACTTTTCCTGCAGACCTCGGAGGAGCTCTTCTCACTGATCGTATATTTGTCTATTAAAATGTATATATGTCTTTTTGTCTGTATGATGTATATTTGTCTTTTAAAAATAGTTTTGTGAATTCCTATGCTCTTAACAGAAAGAAGTAAAAAAAAAAATAACATTAATAGTTGGAGTTTAAGAGACAATCAGAATTATTTTTGATTTCCAACCCAAACGGAAAGTTCAGGGTTAATACGCCCAACTTCACAATAATCCTTTAAGTTAGGCATGTTAGACTGAGGAAGAACAGTGTAGTTACAACATTACTACATTACAATATTACTAGGAAAAGTACTTGGTTCGAGCCAGAAGAAGGCAAACTAAGATTGTGCTTATTCAACACATGCTTAATGATGATTTGAAGAACACTGTCTGTGAACGATGCTCTAGATCAAGGGTTCTCAAACATGGGTCTACACATATTCTTGGACTTCAGCTCCAAAGGCCATTGTGTCTGGAGATGGTGGGTGGGGTGGGGTGCTCAAATCCAACAACATCTGGTGACCCAAGTTTTAGAACCCCTTTCCTCGATTTTTGGTCAGCTGTTCTCAGACTATCAGCCATTACCTCCTTCTGATTAGCTGTAGCCTTACTGGCTAGTAAAATCTTTGATACATTACTTTCATTCTGAATGTTCTAAGGCATCATGAGGTTATAAGGTATAATGACAACAAAAATCATCTGACAAATGCATGTCCTTTATCTTGTAAAAGCCTTTCCCCTAAGGCTGAGTGGCATCATATTCCTCCAAAGAAATTATTCCTTTTATTGAAAGTTTCATATGTGCAAAATAGTCACCATTTTGTTTTCCAATCCTGCAGCTTTAATTAGTTGCTTATAGGCTTTTTGAGCACCTAATGAAAACTCTGTTTCATAACCTATTGTAAGCATGCCCTTATTAAAGATATTATCCAGTGTCGTCTCCTTCCTATGTTGTTGTTGTTTCAGAAAATGAATGTAGTAATGAATAAAAGCATCTTTATCACATCACAGTTCTTTCAATGTCTCTTAACACTTTCTATTTCAATTTCTATTCAATTTCCATTTCTATTCAGCTAGCTAATAACTGCCTTTTGTTAAGCATGAATGTATTTTCAATCTATACTCAGCCAGCAAGATTGCTTATTTTTTATTTTTTTTTGTTAATTTGCATGTAAAGCAGTCCTAGAATTTTGAAATCCATTCAAAAAGAAATCACAGTATCTACATGTTGCACTCTGGCTGGGAAGGATGTACAGGTATAGAAACAATTACTCAAGGAAAGGAAATGAACATTATAGCAATAATACTCCGTCACTTCCAATAAGCCCTGTTAACATTCAGACTTACTTTACAGCTTAACTTCTCTCAGCAGGGTTTTTCCTCTGTGTTTTGAGCACTTTGTGTTTCATTGTGCAATGATTTTAGACAATAAAAGTGAATATTCTTCCAAATTGCTCTGAGTGCATTAAGTTTTCCTCTTATATTAGAGTTTCTACCTATTTGCTTAAAACATAATCTGGCCTTTTTGGTGGTTTTCCCCCAAAACATAGCTTCAGTTATAGTCAAAGGTGAATAGGCAATTTGAAAATTCACATACTAAGCCCTTTCTCGTGATCTGTGAGAAGAGCTACCGGGTACGCGGGGAGAAAGGCAGCTAAAACATATTTCCCTTGCAAACAATTGCTTGGTTCATGCTGGGCAGGCAGATTGCGCACCCAGACAGACACCAGCTTTCCCCAGCAGCGTGGAGGGCCAGGCTAGGGCATGTAATCCTGGCCCGCAGAAATCCCATAATTCACTGCATGAGTGTGTGGTGCATTTGGGGTTCCCCCAGCACTGTTTGGGAGGCTGCTCTTGTGTCTGTGCCATGTGGCACTGACACAATCATTTCACCCAGATTAAGGTCATGCTCACACCTTTAACTTTGGTTACTGGGTGGGCCTCTTTGGCAGGTTTGCCACTGAGGCACCACCAGCAGTTGCACAACTGCCAGCGGCTCTCACGTCAGCCAAGCCTGGATTTGCCTGCCTTAGCCCAGTCTTGGCCACGCATGAGAACAGCCTCACTGGATAAACAAAATAGCATCGTAAGATGGACATTTATTTTTTAAAATCCATATAGGTAGCAACTCTTAACTCAGATGTGTATTTTCAGTCTTTCTGACCTAATGGCCAGTTCACACAACCAAGTTCACAAGACATGATTCTTGACCATGAGAACAACCTTCAGGAAGACAACTCCTGGACAACAAAAGAGTCAACAAGTAAGTTAAATAGCGTATTGTATTTAGAAGAATCAGATTGAATTAATCACATCCTTTCCTCTTTGGTTTCATGTGAGCAACCTGTTAAAAAGTAATTATGTACTATCTATATCTATATATATCTATCTATATCTATATCTATATCTATATCTATATCTATATCTATATCTATATCTATATCTATATATATATATATGATGGGCCATGGAGGTAAGGTAATGCAATAACAGTTTTTAAATGGGTGTTAATCTACCCATCAACTATGTTCAGGTAAATTAAAACATCAGTTTGTCTTGTAAAGAAGCTAACTCTGCCTCCACTTTCTCTTTAAACAGCTTTTATCATATGTCACTTCTAGAGAGCATATCAAGAAATCTGCAATTAAATCACTTTGGATGTCCTTCTCTTCCTCTTTGTTTGTAATATATAGCATAGGGCATAATATCATGTTATTAGTTGCATGGCCAAAGATTAAATCAATACCACAGATTTGCAGTGTATCCACTTTGGGATATATATGGACACAAACTGGAGCTAGCCAAATTAATGACCTACACAAATGGCAAGATTTCTCATCTTCCAGTCTCCATTAGAAATATACCTAGCAGGCAAAGACATAAAGCTTCGCAGCTGCTTATGTGATTGCAGTGTATGACTGCATTTGGTACTATATTCATTGCATTTGGTACTATATCGGGCAGCAGTGATATAGGAAGATGCTGAAAGGCATCATCTCAAACTGTGCAGGAGGAGGCAATGGTAAACCCATCCTGTATTCTACCAAAGAAAACCACAGGGCTCTGTGGGCGCCAGGAGTCGGAATTGACTTGAGGGCACACTTTACTTACCTTAATACCTAGGAAACAAGAGTCAACAAGCCCTAAGCATGTATATTATTGACGCTGCCATGAAGTTAGGAATCAGAACTAGAGATAACAGACAAAAATGGGTTCAGTCCATTATGAAGTTCTTGATTAGAACAACTTCATAATCGAAGCCCATTGGAAGACATAGGTGTCGCAAGTGTAGTTTACAGAGAACACAGGTTAAGCTAAGACCTTCTTATTAAATTGGAACAAGCATAGCATTAATGTGAGAAGGGGGAAATAATGTTCATTGGAAGAAAGTGTAACATTACTGGAAATCATTCAGAGAAATGACCCAACTTATATGATGAAACTTTAATTTTGTTTAGCATCTTTCATGCAATTATCCTCAAACACTTCGCCAAGTTAAAAAACAGCAGTTGCAGAGATTAAAAAGAGAGAGCTATTAGGCAGTGCAGGCAAGATAAATATATGTTAATATAAAATTTGAAAAGCAACAGAGACTGGAGGAAGGAAAGATATACAGAGCCATTTTTCCAAATATAGCAGCAGCTGCTGCAGAGAACCCTCTTCAGCAACAAAGTAACTGAGATGGTAGGCCTTTTTCCCCCTCTTAGCAAAACACTTCGAACATCTTGAAGACAGGCATAATAGTTTTAGAGCAGGAAGGCAACTTTAGAAGTGCCTCACGTTGTTCTATCCAACTTTCTTCTCCAGACCTTGGGCAAAAAGTTATGTACAGCTGAAACTGGCTGTGCATAGGACTGATTGGCTAATGCCTAATCATAGAGCAAGCTCAGAGGCCTATAGTCCCTGTCATGTCCCCAGTGATCCCACTGGAGATACACTGGGGTATAGAATGTTCCCCCAATGTCCTCATCCCACTATGGATGGGATCGTTACCCATCATGTACTAGATAGTGCAAAGTAGGGCGGAGATGGAAGGAATCAATCTATAATGGGAAACCAAGGAAAATGGGAGCCTCTATTGGTTGTATTATTTCTAATAAATTAATTTGTTTACATGATTAGTGTTCTGACTTGACCCATTATGAATTGGATGTGGAGAAGACATTCTTCTCATTACTACATATTTAGCTTTTAGTGACTCACCAATTCAAAACTCATATTCAATTTTTCAGAGCTTCATAAACATTGTTCAAATTGCAGAGGGGGCCAGGGGTATCCAGCCCTCCATAAGTTATGTGATGGTTCTCTAACTACTGTTCTAAAAGGCACAAGCTGCATTTCCTGACCCAGGGTTCAATGGGCCCCATCACCTCCATGCCTGAATATCTCCACCATTTCTCTGTGTCGTTATGGCTTGGTTCACAAGGACAGTTTAACTGTAGTTAGTGCTAACTGGAGTTAAAATCCGCAAACAATTTGTGCCGCAGATGTACAGCTAACTGCCATTAGCCTAACTGGAGGCATGGGAGAGGGGAGCTCCTCCCTGCCACTTGGCCTCCCAGCATGATCCCAGCCAGCTCCGCGGCCAGACTGTGGGCAAATTGACACTGCATCAGCCGCTCAGCCGTGATCGGACACGATCTCCAGCGTGGTGTGCCGAGCATGATCGTGCTTTTTCATTGCACTAAGCCTGTCTTCAGCAGGGGGAGCACAGCAAAAGCCCTCTAAATGTCTAACCCTAACCCTAACCCATCCCCAGGGGAAGCAGGGGCCTGGGGTGGATAGAATCCTGCTTTGTTTGTGGGATGGGATGGCGTACACACATTCACCAGAATGGGATATGCAGAAGGAGCAGGGCAAAGAATGCTGGGGGTGGGGTCTGCCCCACCATGACCAAGGGACATATCACAAGGGGAGACCCTGCCAGAGCACTCTGGCAAGAGCCACCCAAACACCACTGCAAGCAGCGAGCTTACTGCCTAGTAGGCTCTCACTCTCATGAGAGGGCCAGTCTATTGGGAATATGCCTGTGCCTGCTAAGGCACTATTCCCACCCATGGACGGTGAGTTCACGAGTTGAGCCATCCACCTAACCACCAGGGACTCCAAGGGGGCTCTAGTTGGGGCTAACTATCCTTGTTTAAAAGCAGAATAATGAAAAACAAAGCTTTCCTTCTCCCCTCATCCTTCCTCTGCATTGCACTCACCCCAGAGGACATCCCCACACTCCACCATCAATATCCTGGCCACTCTCACAGCCATGGGAAGGTCCATCAGGAGAACATATCCACCAATGTTTTAAAATTTCAGGGTCTGGTCCATCTGTGTGCCATGTGTAGATGAGCGAACCTGAGGAATCTAGGGAGAGAACACTTTCTTCAGCTTCCTTGAGCCTGGGGCAGCTTGGTTGACTGGGGGGCTGCTGGCAGTGGACTTGCAGCCGGGGCTGGCAGACTGGGGGGTCCCTGGCTGGTGTCAGGGAATCCCCACAATGCACCATGCACTCACATAGTGCATTATGGGAGTTTGGGGGTGGGGCAACACTTCCAATCCCCCAACCCTCCACATTGCCGGCAGCTACTGGCAGCTACTGGCAGTCGTGTGGGCAGGCGGCCACCTGCCCAGGGAGAGAAAAAGAAACATCTGTGGGGAGAAAAGTGCTAGCACTCTTCCTCCCCACTTTCCCTCCAGCCATTTCTCAATGATCTTGAGAAAGGGCTCAATGTCTTCAAAGTGATATTTTAAACATAATTTCATGGTCCATCCAAGGAGAAACCAAAATTTAAAGGGGCACTTCAGACCCCCTCAAGGACAAGCACCAGATAAGTTTCTCAAATGGTTTCTCCATGTGGACCTAAAGATCTCTCTGTGTTGGTGCAAGTGTGTTTGTTTGAATGAATGGTTGATTGTTTATAATCTGCCTGAAACTTTTGGATACATTACAACTGCAACTACAATCTAAAACATTATTATTGAATGATATTTCCCCACCTGGATTGAATCCTGGAAACTTTGAAATGGTGATAAGGCACAAGCAAAGTGTGATACTGAAATAGTTCCTAGGTTAGGGGCAAGTCTCTTTTGTATTAGCTTATTAAGAGAGAACATTACATCATTGCCCTGAACAAGACAGCTACTGGCTTAACATGGGTCAGAATAAATTATCTTATTCTTCATTGTAAACATTTTTGCACCTTTGTAGTTTTGTGTTCTGAGTCCAAAATATGCAGTTTCATAATGTATCCTAAAAGTTCTGGGTCCCCAGGATTCATTTATTATTTATTTATTCGATTTCTATAGCACCCTTCCAAAAATGGCTCAGGGCGATTTACACAGAGAAATAATAAATATATAAGATGTATCCCTGTCCCCAAAGGGCTCACAGTCGAAAAAGAAATGTAAGATATACACCAGCAACAGTCACTGGAGGTACTGTGCTGGGGGTGGATAGGGCCAGTTATCCCCCCCACCCCGCACTAAATAAAGAGAATCACCACATTAAAAGCTGCCTCTATGCAAAGTTAGCAGGGGTAACTAGAAACAGACTGCACACACACACAAAACCCCCACAGGTGGTTCAGCAGCATGCTTCTTGCTTCATGAGTTAAAATTCCTGCCAGTACTGCTGCAGAACAGGTCTCTTCTGCTCCAACTTAAAATTGTGCAAAAACAGGCGTGCAGAACAATGCCCATTGGAAATAATGAGCACCACGCCGCGCAACTGCATTTGCACAACTTTAAGTTGGAGTGGGACAGCCCTGGGCTTTCACCACTTGGTATGTCAACCACTATACCTGGTGCTTCATACATTTATCCTGCAAAGAAACCAAGCAAAAACAAGAGAGCTTGAACTTTGAAAGAGACCTTGGTGTGTCATCTTTTCCTCTTTCCTTTGATACGATCCTTAATTAAAGGGCTGGGACAGTGGCACAGTCCTGGGTGCAATTGCTGGCTGCGGCCACTGAAGCTGGCCACCAAAGGGGACCAGCCTTCGGGGTCTGAACTGAGAGCTTGGGTGGGATGTTGGGCTTCTGGATCTATCCTCAACATATTGTTGATTGTGTTAGGTCTTGCCTTGAAATGGCTTAGCCTTTCAGGTTGTTAAATATATTGAGGCAGTTCCCGCGATCAGTGGGAACCACCGAGATGGGGTTTGCGAGGAGAGCGGGCTTAGCCCGCTCTACTCGCAGACGACCCATCAGTCAGCTGTGGGCAGCCAGTTTGGCTGCCCACATGACTGCTGCCTCCGTTATGAAGCCGGTGGGGGCTATGGAGTTAGGGGGCCATGCGGCCCACGGAAGCTCCAGCATGCCCTGTGCGAGCACGCAGGGCATGCTGGAGAGACCCCTGAGCTGGGAGGCTGCATTTAACCTCCCCGCTGGGGATCTCCTCATGAGTTGCAGTGGCATGGAGCCACGCCATGGCAACACACAATTAAGAAGATGGGGTTAGCGGAGCACTCGCTCCGCTAACCTCAGCTAAGGGGAGGAGGGATTAGGGGAGTTTGCTGCTGGGACCATGGCAGCAGACGAACAACAAAAAGTGGGCTAAGCTCCCTTAGCCCGCTTTTTGTTGATAGTAAGAATAGCCTCATTGTTTCATTTTTATTGTGATTTTATTGTGACTGTATTGTTATTTTGTTGTGATTTTATGACCTTATTGTGAGTTTGTTAAATTTTATTAATTTTTGTTATTTTATTACGGTTTGTGCACCTCTCAGAATCATTGTGGGTTGGGAGGTATATAAATGTAATGTGGTAATAATAATAATAATAATAATAATAATAATAATAATAATAATACAAACAGACAAACATCTGCCACACAATACACCAGATAGAACTGTAGTCGAGGAGAAAGAAAAACAAGTCAAAATAATCAACATAGCAATACCAGGGGATAGCAGAATAGAAGAAAAAGAAATAGAAAAAAATCACAAAATACAAAGATCTACAAATTGAAATTGAAAGGCTGTGGCAGAAAAAGACCAAAGTAATCCCAGGGGTAATTGGAGCCCTGGGTGCAGTTCCAAAAGACCTTGAAGAGCACCTCAACACCATAGGGGCCACAGAAATCACCATCGGCCAATTACAAAAAGCAACTTTACTGGGAACAGCCTATATTCTGCGACAATATCTATAACAACAGCAACAACATTGAAAATAAAATTCAGCCATCCCAGGTCCTTGGGAAGAACTCGATGTCTGGATAAAACAAACCAGTCAATAACACTTGTCTGACTGTGTAAATAAATAAATAAATAAATAAATAAATAAATAAATAAATAATATAACTGTAGTCAAAAAGAAGGAAAAACAAGTCAAAATAATCAACATAGCAATACCAGGTGACAGCAGAATAGAAGAAAAAGAGACAGAAAAAAATAACAAAATACAAAGATCTATAAATCAAAATTGAAAGGCTGTGGCAGAAGAAGACCAAAATAACCCCAGTAGTAATTGGTGCCCTAGGTGCAATTCCAAAACACCTTGAAGAGCACCTCAACACCATAGTGGCCACAGAAATCACCATCAGCCAATTACAAAAAGCAACTTTACTGGGAAGAGCCTATATTCTGCGACAATATCTGTAATAATAACAGCAACAACATTGATGATAAAATCCAGCCATCCCAGGTCCTTGGGAAGGACTCAATGTCTGGATAAAACAAACCAGTCAATAACACCTGTCTGACTGTGTAAACAACAACAACAACAATAATAATAATAATAATGTGCCACCTTCCTGAACCCCCTTTGGTAGTACTAATTTCTAGGAAGACCTAGACATTGCAAAAAAAAAAAAAAAGGGGGGGGATCTGCAGTCCAGCCTACCAACCCTTCACCAAAGGAACTCTTTACCATGTAGTTTAAATTATCTGTTTGTGCCATTATTGTGACCTTTCCAAACTGCCACTGGAAGGAGCCGTTGAAGTGAATGGAGAAAGCGTGGGAATGCTCACTTTAGTAATGCTGGGACATCAGATAATATCAACTATACATCATGCAGTGCTGGTTGGCAATTTGTCTGCTGTATTCAGTGGTAGTCACGTATTTTCTGTAACATCTAAGCCTTCTTCAGTTGCTCCCTTCCATGCATTTACCAAATGCATAGAGGAAAAAGAGCAACTCCTGCTGGCTGCCTCTGTGCATTCAGTCAGCTGAATGCATGAACTGAGCATCTTTACTTCTTTCTGATTGGAAACCGTTGTAGAGTCATATTCCCCTAAAAGCCTGTTTCATGCATTCATCTGAATAAACAGTCATCAGAGAGTGGCCTGAGGTTATATGGAGAAGGGGGAAATGACTGAACAGAATTCTGGTCCTGTTGTAACTGCAGGTCACTGTTGCTGCTTTGAAACCCTTCAGGACTGATTCAGTAAGCCTAGTCACTTACACCGACTTAGAATCTCTTCATTCTAAAAATATATCTTTTTCTTGTTGATATTGATAGGATAGCTTACACTTAGATGGCTAATATATGCAGGATTAACCTCTATTCACGGGTTATTTTAAAATACCTCCAAAAGAAAAGGTTCACTAGAGATCACATTGCTAACATTCATCTGATTGACTAGCCATCAAATCTCCTTAACCTTCCCTATTCATCAGGCAGAAGGTCATGAGCATTGTTAAGACTGACTTCAGACATCAGTAGAAGGTATGTCTGAATTCATGCAGTTGCTACCTCTTATGTGCTTGTGTCTCCTGGGGTTTGAACTGAATCCTGCAATCCAATTGATTCATTTATTAAAATTAGACTTGGATTGGACAGCTTATTTTGAACATCAGTTCCACAAAGAATGCAAAGCCATAATCAAGGAAGGTTGCGGCCAGTTTCTCTGCTGGGTGATCAGGGATCTGTAAAGGTAAACAATGAATCTCTGCTAGTTTTAGGTTCAAGGAAGACATTTGATATCAAGAGAAAAATAAGCAGGAAGGTGAATGAAGCAGTAGTCACATTTCTGAGGAATGAAGTCAGTAGATTGCAAGTGACAGGTTCAATTACTGGCCCGTGGACCAATGACACATCTGCCTTAAACTCTGAGAAATGGGCAGTGGGAAAAGGATGAATAACTCTTAAGAATTGGAGAAAATATGTAACCACTCAGGCAGAAAATTAGCAATTACATTCCGTGCCATCAGTAATAAGTATTTCAACAAAGATCTTAGGTTAATGTCAGACTGTGTGACAGTATATCAACCATTACACCTGTGTTCAATCAGCAACCACATCCCTCAATGTGATACCAGGCTGTTTAGTTCAAATGTGGCTTGTTCAGTGATAAGCAAGATGGCTGACATCTGTTACAAAAGTATTCAAAAGTAATTTATTTCACAGACTTGACACTGACTGTTGAAAGGAGAACATTTCTGAGAGATTTGAACTATGGCAATTTGTCTCTATGTGCTTTTGTTTTGACATTTCCCCCCCAAGAGGTCTCATCAACTGATAAAACTAGCAAGAGATAATCAGTGGAGATATAATGGATTACTACATGCCATTGATTCAGTGGAGTGTGATACTGTGTATTAGTACCACATCAGGCCAGGGTGGACTTTTCCGGAGGTGAGGTGAGCCAGTCACCTCAGGCCCTCAGGTACCACCATCAGGAAGATCTTTGAACTGATCTTGGAAGGATCACCTCTCCTCCCATGAAATGCAAAGCTTTCAAGAAGCACAAGAAGAGAAGAGGAGGCTGCTAGCAACCTTCCCTCTTTCCCACCCATGTGCTATTTTCAAAGCTTGCAAGGGGAAGGACTGTAGCTCAGTCAAAGAGCATCTGCTTTACATGCAGAAGGTCCCAGATTCAATCCCTGGCATTCCCAGGTGGGCTGAGAAAGACCCCTGGAGAGCCACTGCAAACCCTGGAGAGCCACTGCAAGTCAGTGTAAACCATACAAAGCTAGATGGACCAATGATCCGATGGTATACGATTTTGAAAGGAGGCCACTCCCCACCAGGGGCATGGGGCATGACCAGGGTTGCAAACAGAGGGCAAGCAAGTTGACCTGTGAGGAGCAACCCATTTTTAAAAGGGGGGAGTAGAACAAAGATATTTTGGAGAGGTGTGGGTAATTAGATTTGGTGGGGAGAGTTCCGTAAAATGTGGAAAACTCCTGCCTAGGAAAGGGTCTGCATCCCTGGACAAGGCAGCATTTGACATCTTCTTTCAGACATCACAATACCTTGGGCTGACCCTGCATTAGCCCTATTCAGGTGTTAGTGATCCATGATGGAAGGCTCAATACATGCCCCTTGGTCAACCCACTTGTCCAATTTGGAATTACTAGCGGAACCGGTGCACAGCATCTGCGCCACTAGAATCTCCTCGCCGCTTCCCCCACTTTTGCCCCAATCTATTCCCTGTCATTTTCACCTGCTGGCCACCACTCTCCCCCCTCCCAGCCCCCCATGCCTGCCGCAACAGCCCCAGTTGCTGCACCAGCCTCCGCCCAGCCATTTTCTGGAGCCCACCACCACCGCCGCCCGCCCAGCTGGGCTCCTCTCGGCGGCACAGCTCAGCCATCCGCTGCCTCTTCTCCTCTCACTGCCCCTCGCTAGCCGCCACCAGAGCGGCACCCCCTCGGCCTCCTCCTCCAGGCTCCTCCAACCCCCAACCAATGTTTCCCTCAGTCCCGAACTCTCGCAGCGTGTTGCGAGAGCTCCGCCGCCAAATCCTGGGCATGTATGGTCTCAAGAGAATTAAATATATAGATTAACCAGTGTTATAGGCAGACCTCCTGACCCACTCATTTCTGCCTCCTCTCACAACTCCCTCTGTGTCTATAATTTGGCTCCAAAGTGTGGCTATGCTACCAGTATAACTGATTTGATTTTCCTGGTCCCACAGAGTGAGAACAAGGATTGTCAGTACCACTGACAACAGCCTGAAGACATGGCTATACTGAGATGAAGAGCCACCTTAGTCTGATAAGGGTCTTGACATTAAATCAGCATCTCTGCTTTGGGTACCCAAATCCAGCACAAAGTGAGGCATCAGAATACTCAAGGTCAATCCGATAGGTCCCTTTTCATAGAAGCTAAAAATCAAACAAACCCTTGAGTAATTGCTTCTGAATTGCTGGCCATCAGCAACAAAAGCAACAAAAGGGAATCAACCACCAGCCTATTGTTCATTTGGAACACCTGAACTGGAGCAAGGAACATTGCAAACCTTAATTTAATCAAGCTTTTGTTTTGAGCCATTAGAGGGTGATTTCCAGAACAGGCACCTGCCTAACCTTGCCTTCTCAGAAAATCTCTATAAGAGATGTCCTTTTCCTCCTCAATGCATGCAGTGTGAATTCTTTATGTGTGCCAACCTGCATGATGTATGTGCTTTTTGCTTTCCCCCCGTGGACACCTATGTACATCTCAAGTCTGCTCAATACTCTGGTTCTGCTGTCAGGGGACTGGTGGCCCCTGGCTGCCTTTCCACACTGTGGGAGAACTTTCTGACTTGGCCCCCTTCTCCTTTCGTCACAACTTCCAACCTGGCCAAAAATGAAACTGAGTCAACATGAATTTGAATTTGAAATTATGTTTTGAACTGTTCAGGACCTTCAGCCACTCCCATAATTCCAAAAAAAACCCTTTATGCCTCTTTTCAACACACTCCAGTTATGCAGAACGTGGGTCAGGTAAATAGACTGTAATTCTAACTTTCTTCACTTTGTATATCACTGACCTTCTCTCTGTTCTTTATTTTAGGATCTTCTTAAGCTTGCATTTGATAGAACCTGATTCTCTCTACTTACGGACCAGCATCCTGTCATTAGCTGCTTCTGACTGGCTCCCCAAGTGGTCACCAACTACTGCTTTAAACTTGTGTGCTTCTGCTCTTTAATAAACTTCATCTTAGCATTCAAGGAAATCTGTCCTGAGTCCGTTACTCCCATCCAAGTAACCTCACTCAATCCTGCCTTTACCCATGATCAGCTTTCCAACTATCTTATACAAGGTCATTGCTGTATGCATGTTTGTACATATTTGAACTACAGGGGAACCTTGTTATCTGCAAATTCATTATACGCAGAATCACGTATATACAGTAGGGGAAAAGACACCCAGGTTATGAGGGGTTGGGGGGGGACACATTGACCTCACATATCTGCAAGTTGGGGGTGGCTGGAAACCACGGAGGCCATTTCCAGCAGCCATTTTTTTCCTTGGAAATTCAAAATGGCTCAGTTTAAAAACAAAATTGTGATTTTCATCTGATTTCCAGCTGATTGGGGACATTCTGGGGCACAACACGACTTGGGGGGAGCAGCAGAACATGGAGAGGAACTTCCTCCCATGCTCCCCCCCCAAATTTGGCCGATTTTCAGTAATTTTAGACTATTCATCAGCCGACTGGGAACCTAAACGCCACGATCCCATAGCCCCCAATCACGGTTTCTGTATCCACAGTTGCAGCGGATATCAAGGTCCTCCCCCACAGAGATCCCAAAGTTTTGTCACAGGATGTGATAACTGCCATGTGCCTGAGCAGACATGGTAACAACACCAAGGTTCTTAATCATGGGGAGAACTCTGTCATATGCCCTGTGCAGACAAGTGCTGAATGCAAAGACATCCACAGGCATGACTTGAATTGTTTTGGCATGGGGACAAAGCTAAAGTTGTTCCATTGAAACAACTGGTTCAATTGCTCTTTCGATGAAACATTTCAGCCATCTGTGTTTTATTTCAAGCTTGGAACAAAATGCAAAATCTGTTTCATGCACTTCCCTAGGACACCTCCCTCTGCCCTCTGCACACATTGATGTCATCGAAGACAAATGCCTGAAAAATGCAAAAATATTTCTTTCATGTAACATATTGTCCAAATGAGAATTAGGGCCTGTTCACACAACCCTGAAAGTGGGTTGAATGAAATATGAGTTGAGTGCTAGGTGAATTTAGGCACACAGTGAAGAAAGAATCACTATCACCCTTTTTGAAAAATCACTCTTCTTAAGTGCTGTGAAGCAATAATGTAGTTTTTCTATGTGCTGAATTTCAGTAGATGCTTTGCCAATCTAGATTTCATTCAGTCCTCTTTCAGGCTTGTGTGAACCAGATCTAAAGGGAGATGGCAAGCAGTATTTAAAAGGCCCAGTTTAAAAATACATATTTTAAAAATTATTTTTGTATAAAATATGGAATAGAATTCTGAAAATCCTATTTCTACTCAAATCAACAAGAACCTTAAGCTGCATTTGTTTGAAACACAGTTCATTGAATCTGGCTTTCCCACCCATCTCCAATGCCACCTTCAGATATATAGCAAACAACAATGAGCTTTGCTCTCACTTTATTCCTTTCCAACATTTTGTACTTCTCAGTGCCACACGTATCTTAAACATAAGGATCACATGTCAGTTTAGCAGCAAGATTCATAAAACACCTTTAAATCATGGTGGACTGTATGACATCTAATCATCCACCTTCCCAATAATATTTACGTAGCTCCCAGTACTATAATAAATATTGTTTTATATACACAGAATATTTCAGCCCCAAGGAAAGGAAAGAATTGAAAATATTCCCTATTTGTAAAGTCCTGTAAAATAAAGAGGTCATTGTCACAAGCAGCCCTACCCAGGTAGGGGAGCTGTAACCCAAATAGGGCTGGTCACAAGAACCACCAGGATTGTTTCCAGTCCTGGTCCCCCTCCACCAGGTAGCCTGGGTTTTGTACCTGGGCTAAAAGTGAGGCAGGAGGGTATGCACACGCACGATCATGTTGAACTTCCATAGAGCCAAGCAGAAGGAGTGGCCCAGGCCAAGCAGTGGGGAATCCCCCTGTGCACCATTATCCCCATGCGGTGCATTGTGAGATACAGGAGGATGCAGGCTGCTTTCCTCCCACCCCTTGCCACTCTGGGACTGAGAGAGAGTGGGGAGGGAGGGAGGGAGACAGCTGAGATGGTCAAGGTACAGTGCTCTACAGTAAAATAAAGTAAAGTAAAGTAAAGTAAAGTGTGCCGTTGAGTCGGTGTCAACTCCTGGCAACCACAGAGCCTTGTAGTTGTCTTTGGTAGTATACAGAAGAGGTTTGTGCTCCATCTTTATTTTTGCCTTTACCCTGTCTTTTGGTGATTTTTTGGTCATTTTCCTGGGCTTCAGAACCTAACCACCTAATCCCCATTGACTTAAGGTTTCATTATCATCAGTTTCATTATCCTTGGTTGTAGGCTAGAACAGAATCCCCATCACAATCACATTGTCCTATTATATAATATCCCCACACATGATTTTTCTACAATTGTTGGATAGATTGTTTTACAATTACCACTAGTAATAGCAGCAGCAGTAGTAGTCATTCTTCATTTCTGTCAGATCTTTATAAACTTTAATTGCCCTAATCTAAGTAAAGTCATGAAGAATCAACTTGGATTCGAAAACATTACTAAACATCAAAGTTTAAACTGAAGCAGTTCTAAGAACTCTACTCTGACCACAGTGCAGGCATTAACTCCAGGCAGAAATATAGAATGTGACATCTATATCTAATGTAGGCTCAAAGCAGCAGATTAGCACGAGTCTGATCTCTCCTAGGTAACCCATAAGGGTCAAAATATCTCACAGTATCCTCAGCCCTCCCCTCTCCAGCTGTACACTCTTTGTGGTTGGTGATGCCCCTGGTGTTATGAAGTTTCAATTTCCTTTGTACTCTGAAGTCTCAACAGAATGATTAAATAATCTTCCCATTGCTCAAGACTGCATTTGGGTGCTCACAATCACATCTTACTATTCTGATAGGATTACTGGGTGGGAGTTGATGTGGGTCCGATTTTCAGTGACAACACCTCCTCTTCCCCTAGGCTCACACTGTACTGTGCGAAAATATGTCCCTGAGGGTTGTGCAGTCCTCAAGGACATACGTCTGTTTGTCATAGAACGCATCCAGGGGAGGACAAGGTTGTTAAAAATAGTTCCTCTTGCACAATCACTGGATTTGCATTAGTAGAACACAGGAGTAGCGCCGTTGCTTCATAATTCAGGATGTCAGTCATTATCATTGGTTTTATATCACTTTTCATCGAAGAAATTCTGTGGGCACATGAGCAGCAGAGTCAGAGTAGGCTCTGGTAATCTGGGAGGAGGCAGGTAAGATCCTGCCTTCCCTCCAACTTCCCCTCATTTGGTCATGAGAACAAGCATGATTTTATCATAAGCTGCCCTAAGCAGCAGTGTGCAAAGGGGTGGAATATAAATATTTTAAATAAATAAATCAGCTAGCTCCCCACCCACTCCAAAATCACCACTTTTGCAACATGCCTCTTTGCACAGTTAGCAGGGTAATGACTTGATCAACCTGTCACAATACTTTTCAGTCTTCATTGCAGTTCAGGAAACTGCTAGTGCTCTATTGCCCACAACCAGAGTACTAACCAAATTACAGCATGCCATCCAAATCTCAGTACTGTCAAATACTAGGTGAAGGCAACAAGAATACAATGCCACTATTCCTTTCAATATTATAAAGGGTTAGTAGATCTGACAATATATCAACTATTTTGTAAAGAAGAGATATATGTTTTGTTCAGAACACATTCACCTAAATACAAACATTTTCTGTCCTTTGTAATTGCACAGTTGGTATGTAAACAATTTCTGCCTTAAGAATCAGAAAATGTCACAGTACCACCCACTTTTCAGAGGTAGAATTTGTGCATCAGTGCATGAAAGCACAGAATCATTTTTTAAATCTATGCAAGATGCTGTGCATCTGAGTCAGTTCCTTGAATGAACACAATTTACCAGCTTTAAATAAGTGGTTTGGTAGAGTACATCTCTCCTTTTTATAGCATTTCTGCTGGGGTCACCAAGTAAAGAATTATGCTATAAGCCAATTGTGAGTGCTCTGTATATTTTGAAACAAATTTTAGTCAAGTGTTTTAAAAGAAAAATAATGAATGACAAAGAGGGAGAAAGGCAATGGATAAAAAAATTTTGTTGGCTCATGGAGATACATCAAAGTGGGCTTTGTGAGGATTAAAGCATGTTTTTGCTTTCAACTTGTTTGTAATACAAATGCAAAGCCTACAGAATTCACATTCAATTTAGAAATGATTTTTAAAATAAGATTTTGAGCCCTTTGGGATATGGAACATCTTCTGTTTTCTTTTGCTATTTAGTCCTCTTTGAGAACTATTTTTGGTTGAGAAGTGGAATATGAATATTTGTAGTGGTGGTGGTGATGATGGTGATGATGATGATGATGCAGTTTTGTTAGCTTCCTGTTACACATTAAGAGTTACACTCGTGTAACTACCAAGGGACAGACTCAAAGGTCATTTAATCATTGCATAGAAAAAGTAGGGCTATGAATCAATTCCCAGTTTCTTTAACAGTGCTGACCATGTGGTGAGTGACTTCATTTGTTTTGTTCTGTATTTGCTGTAGCATGTGTAGCATGGTTCAGTGCATGAGGAACATTTGCTTGGGACACTAGTCTCTTCTTGCACGGAAATTCAAAATGTTCAGGCAGAAGTAGAAGTTTCCAGGGAAGAAGCAAAGCACTTATTCACCTTAAGAAACATGGGAAACACATCATTCATATGTACAATGTCTTGCCACAAATACATCCAGAAGAATCTACTGGGAAATTAGGAAATGAATTTTTCCCCCTCTCACTATATTTTTGAAATATTTTCCCCTCTTAGTTTAAAAGCTTTCTTTATTTCCTTTTCCTTTTTAAAAAGCAACCTCAGGAATTTTCTAGCATTTGAGAAAAGACAAATCATACATGCAGTAGTGAAGTTAAACATATGTGAAATGTCTGTGCCAGAATGACTCTGGGGAAAGTAGCAAGTAAAGAAATAAGGTTCTATGTATCACCAGACTTCCATTTTAATTATATTGAAACCAGTTGACTGCATTAAATCAGTAAAGTTATTCAAAAGGATAAATATTTGCCAAATCAAATGTATGGACCATAAGAAGTCAGATATTTGTCTGTTGAAGAATCACATGAAAATCTATCTATCTATCTATCTATCTATCTATCTATCTATCTATCTATCTATCTGTCTATCTATCTAATTCTATCAAATTCTATCAAATGATATATGGATCTCTGCATAGGAAAAGTTACTTTCCCCCCATTCCTAACATGCATGTTATGTTTCTGCACATTCTTCCCCTTGTCACTCTGTGATTGGATGTTTCTTCACAAACCCTATGATATTCTAGGACACACAGGCAGGAATGTGACTGAGCTCATGTTGCAGATTAAAGCCTTTGTCTCAGAGCAAGCTCACGTGAGGGAAAGAAATGCTGAATCATCCCAGCTGAGCTGCATGATTAGGCTTCTTCTAAAACTCTTCTGTATTTTTGGTAGGTTCAAAAATGGCTCCCACTCCACCCCATGCCCACTCTTTATTACAGAGCTTCAACCTCCCTGGGCTTGGGGTGGAATGCCAGGTAAAACTCTTTATTTTGTTATTAGACAAGGAAAAACCTACCATGTGCAAGCCTATACATGATGAGAAAACAGATAGCTGCTGTATGCCTGAGGAGACATGTTTGCACCAGAGAAATCCCCCTTTAGTCCCCACTTCCCTTAGTTAAAAACCAACTCAGAAAGGCTTGTAAAAGAAAAGAACTCAAAGAAAAACTGTTTTATTCAGGTACTACAGACTGTTTCTGTCTGAGGTTTGCTCAGCTTTTAGTTACAGATAAAAATACTCAGTAGGTTACAATACTTCAGACTCACCTCAAATGATGTTGAGGTGGCACACTTTATAAATCTTGGTTACACAGTTGCAAAGAACAGGTATGCAGGAAAATGCAAAAGCACACTTAAATGTGTGCAGAGTATTTTGCTATGCCCTAGGTGTATGTTCCATAGGCTAGTGTTTCTTTTTTCAATTACATTGTAGGTAAACTATAATAGAACAGTATCAAGAATATTGAAAACACACTCACAAAAGGAATATAACTTCTAATGCAAAGTATTACTAAACCACTTTCTCCTGCCCTAAACTTCCAAAGCCAAAGCTTCTTTTTCTTGAACTCACCAACCCTGGTAGAGAATTCAAGATTCCTGCCCTCCTGGCTTTCCAGGACCTGCTGAGTCATTTTCCTGCAGCTATCCTTCCTGGCCACATGTCCTTCTCTAACAAAGAACTCCCTTCTTTCTCCCAACAGCTCTCTAAGTCCCACCACCTGCTGTGCTGATTGACAAAACTGGAGTTTGCCAGTGTGATAGTCAAGACAGGGTTCACTTCTAGTTAACTTTGGAACATGGGGGTGGGGGGCTGATCACTACAGCTCACAAATGGAAAGCTTCAATTGTCCATTCCCCTCCTGCACAGTGAATTTAAGAACATTGTTTAGCATATGAAGGGGGGGGACCTCTTTGTAACTTTAACAAATTTATGTCAGTTATATATCATTTATCCACCTTAGAGTTTTACTTTATTGGAAAAGGGGCATCTTTTTGGCAGTTGCTGGTATGGGATTTTGAACAAAGGGAAATGGGAGACAGCGACTGGGTGGAGACAAGCTATGTGTTCTGCTTAGTAGGGATGTACATGAATTAAAAATTGGGATTCGATTTGAATTAAATTGAAACACAAGTGTTTCAATTCGACCTTGAATCCAACTCCACCAAAATAGACCTGATTTGATTTGATTTCGTTCTGATTCAAGTCAATCCAAATCGATTCAACTATATTTTAAGTTTATGGGAGGAGGGAGAGCAAGGAGAGCTTTCTCATCCTTCCATCATTGTTTTAAAAAACAGATTGTTGTCAGGGTGCCCCAAAAGAAACGTTGTTTCAGAGCTCAAAGTGGGAACTGATCTGCTATGCCTCCCTTAGGCAGCCCTGGCCAGCCACTCACACTGACTCTGACCGCAATTGGGCTATCCTTTAAATAGCCTCCATGCAGGCCATTTAAAGGGATAGTCTGATGTTTCTTTGCTTGCAAAAGAGTGTGTGTGTGTGTGTGTGTGTGTGTGTGTGTGAGAGAGAGAGAGAGAGAGAGAGAGAGAGAGAGAGAGAGAGAGAGAGAGAGAGAGAGCATTTTGTGTTGTCTAGTGTTCATGGCATCCTGCTATGATTTATTGCTTTTGAAGTTCAATAAAGTTGTGCCCAGGTGCTTTGCACTGTTTACAATCATACAAGTTGTGAGGAAACAGCAGTGTTGGGGAAAGAGAGGTAAAGAGATTGGGGCACAGCCCCTAACAGGGTCCAGGCCACACATGTTGTACTGGAACTAGGTGCCCTCCAGGGGATGTGATCAGTGGCATGGCAGCACATACCATCTTGAACTGGCCCAAACTGGAAGCAGGAGAGGCGGGGCCTGCTGGTAGTGTAGTCTCATGAGAGCTTGGGGGGCTGGGGGAGGGGCTCAATAGGGGCTGGTATTTCACAAGAGCTGTCCTGAGTGCCAGGAAGTATTTAAAGGACAGCTGGCCAGTGATGAGCAGCTGGTATATGAGGAGGGCTTCAGCTGGAAGGAGCCCAGTGACTCGCACCTTGCCTGGGAAAGTGTATCCTTTCCTGGGGCAGCAACAAACCACCATGTATGTAGGACCCAAGGATGGCTTGGATCCTAGGTGGTTTCTTTTGGCCCACAGTATGTGAAGAGTTACAGGCCTACTGCTGGTCCTGTCCAGAATGTCAGAAAGCCCTAAAGGCATCTTGGACCTAACTGGCAAGTGGTGGGACCCCTGCAATGACAAGCCATCACAGCCCATGGAGGAGCAAAAGTAACAATTACAGGAACGCCTGCAGGCAGTACAGGGTGAAGCCCTGGGCAACCCATATGCCACCCAAGAAGAATGGCAAAAACAATATTATAATAGAATTGCATGGATGTTCTTTCCAGTTGGCTCCTGGGTACTCTTGAACGCTAAGGTGTTTCCCTCGGTGGGCCACAAATGGTGTTAGAGCCCTTTCAAGAGGTACAACATCTGGGGCCTGTCAATTATGAGATAACCTGTGGGCAAGGTCATCAAATCCAACAGAGGTTCCACATTAACCACCTGAAACAATGGCTCTTGTGAGAGGACAGCCGCAAAGGCCATTGCTTACAAATAGTGATTGACACGGTCCCAGAATTGCAGCCACAGATGCCCAGGATGAATCCTGGATTTAAAGTCACTCAAGGGCAATAGATCCAGGAAGTGTTGAAGGACTTCTTGCGAGTGTTTTTGGACACCCCAGACTGAGCTTCGGGGATGGAAACCAGAATCATAACCCCACCCAGGGTAGTAGTACAGTCAACATGGAGACCACTACCCTGGAAGTGCAGAGAAATAGAAAATCTCTTCTGGCACCTGGAGTCATAGAAACATCAAAGAGTCCATGGAGGAGCCCCATAGTCCTGGTACCCAAGCTAGATGTGTTGATTCACCTTTGTTTTAACTTTGGAAAGTAAATAAAGTTGCAGCTTTCAATGCATACTCAATGCCATGTGCTGACCTAATGACTGAGCAGTTGGAGGCTTCAAAAAAGCTAGAGGGTGGTTATGTCTACCATAGACCTAACAAAGGGATACTGGCAGATCGAATTAAGATACCGAGAAAAAACAGTGTTTGTGGTCCCACAGGGATTATTTCAGTTTACAACCATGCCCTTCAGACTCCATGGTGCCACTGTGATGATCCAGAGGTTGGTCAACCAGATGTTGACTCATTATCAAGACTATACCATAGCATATCTGGCCAACATCATGATTTTCAGCCCCTCACGAGCCAAACACCTTCCACACCTGGGGGTAGTTTTCACAGCTCTGCAGGAGGCCAGGCTGATAGCAAATCCAAAGAAAACCTTGTTAGTTGCTCTGGAATTGAAGTACCTGAGGTATGTCATCAGCCAGGGACAGATCAGGCCATAACCCCAAAAAGTAGACATACTCCAATGGGTAAAACAACCCCTAACAAAGTGACAGTTATGCAGGTTTCTGGGATTAGCAGGCCAGTATCAGAGGTTCGTGCCCCATTTCTCTTTGGTAGTGACCCAATGACGGGCATGCTATGAAAAACTGCTCTCCTGCAATTGCAATGGACTGTAACAGTGTTACAAGCCTTTATGGACCTGAAGAAAGCCTTGAATTGGTTCCCAGTCCTGCAAAGCCCTGATTTTGAATGTCCTTTCACCTTGTAAACTGCTGCATCAGTATCCAGGTTGGGTACGGTGCTATCACAAGAGTGGAAAGGGGAAGGACACCCGATCATGTACCTAAGCTGCAAGTTATAGTCAATGGAGTGTAAATATTCAATGATGGAAAGGGATGCCTTGGCTGTAAAATGGGCTGTATTGACATTATGTTATTATTTGGATCACAATCCTTTTGTGCTAGTCATGGACCATGCCCCTCTTCAGTGGCTACACTGTATGAAAGACCACAACTCTCATGTCTTGTGGTGGTATGTGCCCTTGATGCTGTATAAATTCACAGTGTGTCATCAGAAAGGGGCGGACAGAATCAATGCTGATTATTTCTCCAGGCTATATGAGAGGATAAGTACAGCAGCCCCAGCAGCACGTGGGGTGTGTGTATGCAAGGAAACACCGGGTTGGGGAAGGAGAGGCAAAGAGATCAGAGAGTGGCCCATAATGAGGTCTGGGCCATGTGTGTCGTAACGGAGCTAGGTGTCCCTCCAGGGAATGAGATCAGCGGTGTGGCAGCATATGTTGTCCCAAACTGGGCCCCACTTGGACCAGGCAAGGTGGGGCCTGTTGGTAGAGTAGTCTCATAAGAGCTCAGGGGGCTCTTGTGAGATCTTGAGTCTGGATCTCGGCTGGGGCCAGGATCTTGCAAGAGGTGCCCCGAGTGCCAGGAAGTATTTAAATGACAGCCGGCCAGTGATGAGGGGCCAGTATGTGAAGAGGGCTCGAGCTGGAAGGAGCCCAATGACTCATTGCCAAGGACTTAACGCAGTTTCTTCATTGATTCTCTGGGCAAATGAAAACAAAATGTATTGGTTTTATTATAGTACTTGATAAAAGCACCCACCAACCTCCCCTGGTGAGGTGAGCAGAACTAAATAACTAAATAAATATAAATAACTAAGAATTAAATAAATATGTTAACAAACTGTCTGCCAATTTGATATGGCAGCATTCTAAGAATTTATTATTTATTTATTTCATTTATAACCTGCCCCATCCAGAGGCTCTGGGTGGTGTACAACAACTTTTAAAGACATAAACCCCACAATTAAAACAATGCTAAAAACAATATGAAAACAATTCAAAATGATTAAAACTATTTAAAACCAATTAAAATACATTTAAAAACAACACCACTTTACAAGCCTTGGAAGGCCAGGCCAAATAAATTGGTTTTTAGGGCTCTCTTAAAGGCCGACAGCGAGCCTAAATCGCGGATATCTGCTGGGAGTGCATTCCATAGACCAGGAGCAGCTACAGAAAAGGCCCTGTTCTGAGTCGCCACCAGACGTACCCATGGCAACCAGAGACGGACCTCTCCAGATGACCTCAACGAGCAATGGGGATCATACAGAAGAAGGCACTCTCTCAGGTAACCTGGACCCAAGCCGTTCAGAGCTTTAAAGGTAATAACCAGCACTTTGTATTTCGCCCGGAAACATATCAGCAGCCAGTGCAGCTGTTTTAAGACAGGCATAATATGGTCTCTCTGGGTTACCCCAGAGACCAATCTGGCTGCCGCATTTTGAACTAACAGAAGTTTCCGAACGACGTACAAAGGCAGCCCCACATAGAGCGCATTGCAGTAGTCGAGCCTAGAGGTTACTAGCTGATGCACCACTGTTTTGAGATCATTCATTTCAAGGAATGGATGCAGCTGTCAAATCAGCCGAAGCTGATAGAAAGCGCTCCTGGCCATAGCCTCCACCTGAGATACCATGGTGAAGTCTGGATCCACGAGCACTCCCAAGCTGCGTACCTGTTCCTTCTGTGGGAGTGTAACCCCATCCAGCACAGGAAGAGCTAACTCGTCCCTTAAATTCCAACTCTCCACAATGAGCACCTCTGTCTTGCTTGGATTCAGCTTCAATTTGTTATACCTCATCCAGCCCATTACTGCCTGTAGGCAGGCATTTAGGGAGTGAATGCCATTTCTTGATGATGAAGAAGATGATGATAAGGAGAAATAGATTTGGGTGTCATCAGCATACTGATAACACCCTGCACCAAATCTCCTGATGACCTCACCCAGCGGTTTCATGTAAATATTAAAAAAGCATTGGTGACAAAATGGAGCCCTGAGGGACTCCATATAATAGCTCCCATTTTAAAGAGGAACTGTTATCAAGCTCCACCATCTGGAATCTGCCTGAGAGATAGGAGCGGAACCACTGCAAAGCAGTACCTCCTATCCCCAATTCCCCCAGGTGATCCAGAAGGATACCATGGTTGATGGTATCAAATGCCGCCGAGTGATCCAAAAGAACCAACAGAGTCACACTCCCTCTGTCGATTCCCTGGTAAAGGTCATCCATCAGGCCGACCAAGGCAGACTCAACCCCATAGCCCAGTCTAAAGCCAGTTTGAAATGGATCTAGATAATCAGTTTCCTCCTAAACTGCCTGGAGCTGGTTAGCCACCACTCTCTCAATCACCTTACCCAACCATGGGAGATTGGAGACCGGCCTACAACTGTCCATCACTGAGGGATCTAGGGAAGGCTTCTTAAGAAGTGGTCTAATAATTGCCTCCTCCAAACAAGGAGGCATCCTACCTCCCTCAGCGATGAGTTAATGATATTAACTAGGCCATCCCCAACAATCTCCCTGCTAGATAAAAGCAGCCAAGTCAGGCAAGGATTGAGAGAACAAGTGGTAGGCCACACCACCCCAAGCAGCTTGTCCACATCATCAGGCATCACAGATTGAAACTGATCCAATCTAATACTGCAAGAGGGATTGCTGGACACCACCTTAATAGACTCTGCAGAAACAGTGGAGTCCAAGTCGGCCCGAATACAGGAGATCTTGTCCGCAAAGAACCCATTAAAGGCATCACAGCAAAACAAAGTCCCCTGGGATTGGTTTGAGGTGGAAGGAGCCTGAATCAAACTCCTCACAACCCGGGACAGCTCTGCTGGACGCGAATCTGCAGAAGCAATGCTCATAGACCAGAATTGTTTTTTTGCCACACGCACCACTTCCGCATAAACCTTCAAATGGGCTCTATGCCACGTCTTGTCACATTCAAGCCAAGTTCTCCCCCACTTGCGCTCCAGTTGCCTACCTTGCTGCTTCAGACCCCATAACTCCTCTGTATACCAAGGGGCCACTCTTAAAGCAGATCGGAAGGGACGCTTAGGAGTGATCGTGTCTACTGCCCTAGTGAGTTCCCTATTCCAGGTTCCCACCAGGGCATCAACAGAATCGCTGGCAGGACCAACATCAAAACCCTCCAAGGCCTTTTGGAATCCTACTGGATCCAACAGCCTTCTCGGGCGGACCATCTTAATTGGTCCTCCACCCCTGCAGGGCTGGGTTGTGGCTGTGAAACCAACCTTAACCAGGTAGTGGTCCATCCATGACAATGGGGAAACCACTGGATCCTGCACCCATGGAACACCCCCCTGATCTGAACAAAAGACCAAACTGAGTGTGTAGCTGGCAACATGAGTTGGTCCTGAAACTAGTTGGGATAGGCCCATAGTTGTCATGGACGCTATGAACTCCTAAGCTGTACCAGACAAGTCAGCCTCACAACGGATATTGAAGTCATCCAGAAACCAAAGTCTGGGTGACTCCAACACCAATGCTGAGACCAGCTCCATCAGCTCAGTTAGGAAGTCAGTTGGGCAGCGGGGTGGACGGTACACCAATAGAATCCCCAATCTATCCCTAGTTGCCAGCCTTAGAAAGACACACTCAATGTAAGTCAACTGTCACACTGGGGCCCTGGTAAGGGAACTTGTATCCTGATGGACTACAGCCACCCCACCCCCACCCTGCCCACACCCCCTAGCCTGCTCCACAACAGTAGCCTGGTAGAAGAAGCTGGGCCCAAATTGAGCCATGAGCCTCCCCCATCCAGGTCTCAGTTATACAAGCCAGGTCGTCTCCCTCATCCATGATCAAGTCATGGATGATTTCGGTGTTATTCTGAACTGACCTGGCATTGCAAAGGAGCAAGACTAGGTTCTGTGGGAAGTTGGAACTGCTCCCCGAGGCCAGAGAGCTGACAGGGCAGCTGGAAGTGGAAACAGTAACTAAATTAGTGGTTTCCCTTCCCCTGTAATGGCCAGCTGCTCTGCCAATACCAATTCTTCTATTCCTCACCACAACAGCAATAGCTGCCTCAAAGCCACTGGACACACACCCGGCATCATTCTGCCCAAGAGAACCCAAAAACATGACAACAGAAGGCCTGGCACAACCCAATAAAAGGGAGAACTAACAACAAACAACCCAGACCTCCCGCCCCACCTCAGTCCCACACCGAAGGTCCGGCACCAAAGGCCGGCCCACTATGGCGGCCAGCTTCAGCGGCCACCTACAGGCAGTCTGACGGCTACACCATCGGCTACGCCTCTGGCATGCCTCCCTCCAATATATGCTGCCAAGGACTCCAGAAATCTCTCCTCTCACAAGAGTTCTCTGGTCCTTGGGGACAGGTGAAACAAGTGAAGCACTCAGAGAGAAGGCACAGGTGGAATATGGCAGCAATCCCAAGCCGGTCCTTCAAACGGTCTGGGGCTGCAAAAACAAACCTCCTTGGTCGAGACAGGAATGCTCAGGCAGGGTGAGACGGCTGTTGTTCATCAGGAGAGAATATCTTCTAATCAATTTTCTATCATCATGACTATTGGATGCCCTTTGCCAAGTGAAGACCATTTTGAAATGGACTTCTCTGGAAATGAAGAAATGAAATAATATTTTCTTGAAATGGTTGTAAATATCTAGCAAGAAATGGAAATGTTAAAAATCCATAGCAATTTTCAACAGGAGCAACAAATTACTTTCAATTATACTTTTGAAAGAAGATTTGAAGATACCAGTCTTAAAAGAAGCTTAACATTTAAGGCAGTTTTCATATTGGCATGTTAACCATTTGGTACTTGTCACAATATTTATTCTCCTTTGATAAAATATATGAAACTGATCTTACAGCCGGAACTCCAGAGATCTAAAATCATCTAGGATATAAAACAACACTCCAAAGATAAGGCTTCTTTGTATTGTGAAAAGCAATTTGTATATTTCTTATATAATCTTAAAAAATTGGAAACATTCCTATATCAGACAATCTTAGAAGACAAATTATGTCTCTAGTGGAGGGATCTATTCACCCCTTTTGAGTTTATTATACGTTAAAACGTGTAACGAGAAACTACTTTGGAGATTAAAATCCCTTTGTGCTCTCCATACTTCAAAAAAATGGCATAAAATTGCAAATATATTATTCCTCTTGAATAATTCTCCATAGAGACCACTAAGACACTAGGGGAATCTTTTAGAAGATGTGCATGACTGAACATTTCTCCTCATTTTCCCAAAAATATATAAAGCTGAATTATTCTTCCATTAGAAGGAACATTTGTACAGTTCCATTATACTACATCTCCTTTCAGGACCTAACAGAATTATACTGATATATATAAGAGCAATAGTATATCAAAAGGTAGGTGAAAAAATTAGATTAGGAGCTTATTGATCTTGAACACTGGTCACTTTGAGATGTGGAATCTAACATATCAATCCAAGAAACAGCTAAGATTCCAGCAATGACAGTACTGTTACCACGTTTGCTCAGATGCATGAATGTTATCATGCTCTGTGACTATACTTTTGGCAGAAGTGGGGGGATCAACTTGAATTAAGTGCAAATGTGCATTCAGTTATGCTGTTTTGTAAAGTAGGCAGAAAGCTGGCCATGGGCAAAGGTGACAACAGTACCCAAAGGGGAGCAATGAATGGAGTCAAGATAGAGCTCTTTAAAAACACTTCAGCCAAAAGCAAAGTCACAGAGCATGGTAACATTCATGCTTCTGAGCAACATGGTAACAGTACGGTCATTGCTGGAACCTTAGCTGTTTCTTGGCTTGATATGTTAGATTTAACATCTCAAAGTGACCATTGTTCTGTTCAACACATGTACAATCTGTGTACAGGGTATGTATGTATGTATGTATGTATGTATGTATGTATGTATGTATGCATGCATGTTCAGATCTGTACACACATAGAAATTACTCACACCCTATGACCAACACAACACTATGCTTCCTATCTGTAGCTGTATTTGAGAGCATCTGTATCCAGATTCACTTTTAAAATGAACATTTATGGCTGTTGCCATCCAACTATTGCTGGATTTTCCCAGACAGTTAAAATGCTTTTAGTACACATTTGTAGCTCTCCAGGGCAAGAACCAGTTCCAGTTCCAACCTACACAGTACTAGAAAAAAGCTCATGGCAAATGCAACCCAATTTCGTTTGGTTTGGAAGGCTGTTAAAACATCAATGGAACTGAATCATGTTTGGTTACTTTGATCCTTTACCCTGGATTTAAAAAACAAACAAAAAATCCCTGTTGTTTTGGTTTAGCTTTGCAGAAATGCAGAAACTATAACTCTCCTAGAATACCACTTTCTCTTACAACTTCCAAAGTAATAAGTTCAAAACAGTAGAGATCTACTACCCTAATGTGCAGATGAAATATCTAGCTGTTTTTCTGTGCCTCTTCTCTTTCTTTCCTAAGATATGATGTTTCTTAATGCTTATTTGTTTTGGATCTTCTCCTTCTCCCATGCGATATAAATGTATGAAAAGCCTACTATCATGATAACAGAATAAATGCAAAAAGTACTACCACAATTTAGCTTGCTTTTACCAACAAAGGTGTAACTTAAACAAAAGCTGCCTTTAGAGGAGCAGAAAGTTAGAAATAGAGTGAAGTGGGAATGGAAGTCCTCGCAAGGTGGGGTAGGGAATATCAGAAAATGATTAGTCTTGAGCAGTGACAAAATGGCGCAATGGGAAATCTTATCTTGTTTACTAGTGATATTATTGTGCAGAGAATGGGCCAAGAATATCAAGGATGTGACAGACAGTAAGCCACCTAATAATGCAGCAGGAAAATGACTTGACTAGCAAGCCAGAGGTTGCCAGGCTGGATCCCTGCTGGTATGTTTCCCAGACTATGGGAAACACCTTTATCGGGCAGCAGAGATATAGGAAGATGCTAAAAGGCATCATCTCATACTATGAGGGAGATGGCAAAGGTAAACCCCTCCTGTGTTCTACTAATGACTACCACAGGGCTTTGTGTTTGCCAGGAGTCAACACCAACACTTTACGTTTAAGCTTGTGCAGAGGAATGGTGGGGAGGAGAGAGGTGGTGGGGAATAAGGGGCAATTAGACAGCAGATTCAGGGGCCTCATACATATTATATCACTGCAATGCAGAAGCTGCTCCTGTATAGTGTGGGCCCATCTAAACCAGTAACACAGGTGGAAGAACAACATGGGAATGGAAAACTACCATGTTCTTTTCCACCACTGTATTACCCTCCACACTGAGAAGAGAAGAAGTCGTCCAAGCAGGCGTATAGCAAGCTGGGCAGAGGCCCAAGGATAGACCCCGCCATTGCATTTCTCTCCATGCCACCCTGTTTCTCTTCCCCACCACTGCTGCTGCCCTGTTTCTCTGCCTGTTACCCCTGCTACTGCACAGCATTCCTCCCACTTGCTACCACCTCATTCCTTCCTCCATGTATACAGGTCCATGCCAGCCAGGCTTCAACCTTCCCTCTGCGTCCTTGTGGCCAGTGTTAGGAAGGAAAGCCCAGCAGATATGGGGTGCTTCACATAAGCTGGATGAAAGGATACATCCAGCTGGTGCAAAGTAAATGCTTCATAGGCTAGAGATGGCAAGCAGGCTGCTGTGCTTTCCTTCCCTGTTCACCCAGCCTCCACATTGGAGGGTGGGGGGAGCATGGCAGGGGGAGGAACAGGGCAGGGGCAATGTTGCCATGGCTGCAGCAGCAAGGGGCAAGAGAAATGAGGTGAGCAGAGCGGGGTGGTGAGGGAGTGCCATGGCGGGCCCAGAGGTGTTCTTAACCCTGAACTTCAAGGCCAAAGTCCAGGGCCTCCACACACCCAGGGCCCCCCAAATCCTCTTTAGTTTGTCTTGAGTGGTGTGGTTTGTGCCCTCAAGAAGCTACATGTGAAAAAATGATGCTTAACTTGCAGTGGGAGGATGGGCTCCAGAGGCCTGTGTGTGCAGGCTCCAAAATTACCTAGGTGTACCTCTGGGTGCTCCCCTCCCCCCGGCCCAGGGATGCTTGTCTCTCCTTGCTCCGTTGTCCCTACATACCGGCTTTGAAGTAAAACTTCTATTGAAGTATTCTAGGCAGGGCAGGCTCCAAATTTCAGGGGGTCCCTGACAAGTGGCCCTGCATGGGTTTCCTCCTACATGGATGGGCCCTGAGAGTCTCTCCTTCAACAACACACAGATGCTACCATCACAGAAATCAGCAGTGGGACCTTCTTAGCAGGTAACCAGTGATGCTGACCTCTGTTAGTGACCCGATTTTAGTTAGTTGAGATGCAACCAATCATCTTCCCTGGTACCAGGCAGCGTTTGACTCAGAGACAGGCAATGGTCATATTCCTCTCAGTGACTGTGGTCTTCGTAAATATGTATAATTGATGTTACAGGCACTCATCCAGCTATCCAAGTTGTTAAGCATTTGTATATTTCCTAGTTAAACAGGCAATTTTGGCAGGATGAGTGGAATAGAAGCATTCACTCAGACTTTTAAGTAAGTTTCCAGCTTGGGAAGAGATGATAGCCTTGTCCTTGTGAGACACCTTAGGCTTCATTGGCACGTAATGCGAAAACTCAGTTAAACGGGGGTTGGAATTCCATTACATCCTAATGCATGCAACCGCAGTTTGGAGCCAAAAGTGGAGCAGTTGTGCTGGGCTAGATAAGAAAGCACACAGTCTTCTGGCAATGAGGCCCACCCCTTGCTGCCCCTGGTGGCGCAGTGGTAAAACTGCCGCCCTGTAACCAGAAGGTTACAAGTTCGATCCTGACCAGGGGCTCAAGGTTGACTCAGCCTTCCATTCTTCCGAGGTCGGTAAAATGAGTACCCAGAATGTTGGGGGCAATATGCTAAAAATCATTGTAAACCGCTTAGAGAGCTCCGGCTATAGAGCGGTATATAAATGTAAGTGCTATTGCTATTGGGGGTGAGAGGGGGAATATTTTATGGCATGCCCGCACCTTTAGGCAGGTTATGCCAAAGGATTTATTGAAGCTAGATCTTTCTAATGTTTTCCCTATCAGTACCCCCACCATGCAACATCACCACTTAGAGATGATCCAGACCAGCCACTACTTCTGGAGGAAGTACTTGCAAGACCTGCTGTGCTCATGGAACAACCAGATCCTGCCCCATGGAGGTCACTGACCAATGCGGACTGCGTAGCCCAGCTATGCAACAGGAGGCATGTGGACCATCTCCAGCTTGCAAAGGACCTCATGACACAATATGCTGAGGGCTCACAGGCCACCTGCTCACTGCATCTGCCCCCACTGCACAAATTTAAAGGCTGCCAGTGTATTTGTGTTAAATAAAGTTTCAGAACTTTGCAACAAACCAGTGTGTTTCTTTCAAAAAGCAAATGCAAATCTCCCGCCGAAGGCCTGGGCAGTGATGAAGAGGGAGATGTGTGGTTTAGGTGGTTGGATGCAGCAGGAGAGGATATATTCCCCACCCCACCCCTCCACTTGGTGGGTACAGAATGGATGGCACTCAGGGCCCATGGTGTGCAGAGAGCGTGCTTTTAATGAACAAGGAGTTGGGTCAATCCATGGATTATTGGGGCCAGAAACTGGAGGGTGAGCTGGGAGGATAGGTTTGGTTATTTGGCAACTATGGACAGGACAATAGAAGGGAGACTTACCTGGGCCTCCCACCCCAGTGAAACCCAAATCCAGTTAAGTGCCTTGCAGTTTAAAGAATAAAGCCCCCGCCACCTTGATGAGTGCCCCGCCCAAACCCCTCACACATGAGTGTGCCCCTCTGTAGTCCTGTCTATCAAAAAATCAGTACACAATTCAATGCTGTGCTGAAGATTCATAGCAAGGACATAACTGGGTGTACAGTGAGGATGGGGCTAAACTCTTCATTGGCCTGACAAAGTTGGCCCGCAAAGCTGGAATGGCCCAAGTGTGATCGACAAAGCCCCTTGGGGATTGTAGCCAATGGTGGCTGCCTGGGCAATGTGCTGACACCCTGATCTCAGCCTGGCAATGTGAATAGTGCACAGCTGCCTGGGATGTGGCCTCGGTGGCTGAAGAGGAGGGAGGGGGCACCCAGCCCTGAAACGGGAGGCTGCCATACCACAGTTGGACAAACATCTGTGATTCGATTCACAGTTTGAAAAATTAAACATGAGTTCATTAACTCCGGTTTCATATTTTGTGCAAATGTGGCCTTTGTCTGCTAGCTGCTAAATGGGATTGGGCTCTGTGAGAATACACAGAATGCCCCCTTTGACTGTTCCTCGAAAGATCGTTTGTACTGATACTGAATATACATACTTGCTGTGCAACTGTTTAATTTATGATGCAGTTCCGGTCAATAAAACGATGTACCCAACTGAGTTCTAATTATAGAGCTTATCTCCTACAGTTGGATCCCAGGATTGAGACATATTTGTTGAATCATAATGGCTGACATCCAGATTAGCATTGTGTGTGCTAAAAAAAACATTCTCCACACATAAAAGGGAGGGCCAGCTTTTGCTGTCTCCCCTTTCCTCTGCAGCCCACTATGTCTTCCAAAAATATATCCCTGGCGGTTGCTGAACCTTCCAGGGACATAGCTTCTGAAGGCACAGAAGGCTGCAGAGGGAAGGGAAGATCAGCAAAAATAACTCCCCACACACACTTCATTGCACACATGAAACATTTCTGGCACATCAAACATCAGTCTTGAGGTCAGCCAATGCATTAATTATTATTGCATTTTTAAAGCATAATTTTAGCACTCGAATATAATAATTCTTCGGAAAGTATTCAATTGCAAATAAGGTATAGCAACTACAGCTGTACTCTGATAATTATGCAAAATTTTCTCCAAACCAAGGTGCATTTTGTTCTACACACAATGCTCTTGGAGTGCTGCAATATTTTAGCACCTCTGGAAAATTGACGACAATGACAATTCTGAAAAACTGGCAGTCACATTGATCTGTAGATCTCTAAGGAAGGAAGGGTGCCAAAATTTGGTTCCTGTTACAAAAACTTGGCAAAACCTCTACAAAAAAAGGAATTTTGCCACTGCAATTACTTCACTGAAGTAAAAATAAAAACAATCTCATATTTAATCACTTGTTTAGCTCTTTTGTTTCTTAGCTGTGTTATATTGAAGCCAGAGTTCTTTGTCCTCTAAAGCTTACAGTCAGAAAAGTGGTACAAAGCTGATCTACCATACTCGTCTGAAATGGTGATTCATCACAAACAATTTTTATAATCTTTTTATTTTGTAAATACATATAATTGTGCCATGGTAATCACATGAGAGAGTTAGAAATTCCAAAGGGCAAATCAAATAAATTCCAAAATCAACTCAAATTATAACATAATCAAATATAATTTGGTCAGATTTTTTAAAAATTGCAAATACAGTAATACTTTCCAGTTTTGTCTATCAGGTGGGGGGAATTCTATGCACTGGAGGAAATGGAAGTAGTGTAATCTGTGGGTTGAGCAAAAAAAACCAGAGGATGCAGGCAACTGTTTCATCATTGTATGACAAGAACAGTGGAATAACTGAATGGAGACAAATGAAATAATACGTCTGCTGGAATTTCTGAAGACTTGACACTAAAAGACAAAAATAACTTTCTGCAGAAATAATAATTTCTGCAGCAATGAAAAGAAATGCAAATTTGAACCTGTTGGTCCAAGCCTGCTCAATGTCGAGCCTGGCTCAAACTGAGCTGGCTCACACACCCCTACTTTGTCATAATTGGGCAGTGATTCTCTTGTGTGACTTGCCAGGTATTGCTTTTGTCAAGATGACATTGACAGCTCCCACCCACTCTCACAGTGCCACTTTCTTAGAAACTCTCCTGGGCTGGGAAGCAGAGCCTTTACTAATATGCATATTGGTACAGAGGGGAAATGACTTGCCTAGGAAGCAAGAGGTTGTTAGTTTGAATCCCAGCTAGTATGTTTCCCAGACTTTGGGAAACACCTATATTGGGCAGCAGTGATATAGGAAGGTGATGAAAGGCATCATCTCATGCTGAGCAGGAAGAAGTAACGGTAAACCTCTTCTGTATTCTACCAAAGAAAACCACATGGCTCCATGGTCGCCAGGAGTTGACACCGTCTTTCCTTTCCGAAAGGAAAGACGGCACAATCTTTCCTTTCCTTTCCTTATTGAACCATATCAGGTTTGATATTGCTATGCAACTAGCAAGTCCAGTCCTCCTTTAGTAGTGTTACTTCCGGACCCATTGCTATTCTTTGTTATATCTAAGGTGGCAAGAATGTCGAATCAAGCAGGCTGATTGCATTCCCACATCTGGGAGTCAGAGCCTAGACACTGTAGACAGTGTTGTGGAGAGAGAAATATGGAGGTGAAGGCAGTTATGCCAACAACACTTCTCCCCAGCTGTGAAGGAAGATGAAACACTTTTGATGCTTCTCAGCCTTCAGTTAATGAAACATCCTGGACCACTAAGAGAGCTCTTTTGTCAAGAAAGCCATCTCTCTTTGTCAAATGCCAGATTTTGACTGGGCAAGACCATAGTGACAAGCTATGGTGTTAATCAGGCCTCAAACTTCTAACAATTTGATCTATAAGAAAAGATTGGTTCTCCAATTTTAAGAAGGGACCTACATCAACATGCCTTGGAAAATTCTGTGGCTTCTTTTCCAGATTGCTGCAGCATTGTGAAGTACAAATCTAAACAATGCAGTGGCCTTGTATGGAAGAGTATGATTGTATACAGCAGAGACAAAGTTATTCATATGAGTGGTAAGTCTGTTCCTTACAACAATGAAGCAAAAGCAATATTTTTCAGCTTCAAAAGAAAACGCTTTGATTCTCTGGTCTCACATACTTTTGTGAGAGAACAATAATTTGCTCTATCTCAAGGTGACAGCCAATATCTACTCTAGAGAAACTAGCCTTGCAATCATTATAAACTATTCAGTATACCAACTGTAGTTTGCTTGGGAAAAAAACAATATATACCTGTTTCATTGAACGACTCAATTGTTGGCATGAAGAATTAGCTTGTCTCTAACCCATTCTAGTTCCTATGATAAAAATATGTTTTTATTCTCTATAACCAAGGGTTGAATGTTTCCTCCCCACCCCATTTCTGGTTTAATATCCAAGTCAGTGAAATGAATGTAATTTGTTTTCCTGCACAGTAAAACTGTAGATTGAGATCTACCATAAAGAAATCTAATGAGGTCTGGAGATGTTTCCTTGATACTGAGTCTCTTCTCATGATCAGTGGATGAGGTTTTCGTCTCCCCACAGACGAACAGTCAGTCTGCTCCGGGTGGCCAACTTGGCCACCCACAGTACTGCTGGCTCTGTTATGGAGCCAATGAGAGCTGTGGGGATTGTGGGCTCCAGAAGCTCCAGCATGCCCTGCGTAAGCGCGCAGGGCATGCTGGAGAGACCCCTGAGCCGGGAGGCTGCTTTTAAGCCTCCTGGTTGGGGGTCAACTCATGAGTTGCCACGGCATGGAGCTGCAGCGTGGCAGCTCATGATTGTAGAGCCCAGGTTAGTGGAGCGAGCACTCCACTAACCCGGGCTTGGGGGGGGGGTTTACTTAAGTGGGTTAACCACTTGGAGGCCATCGGGCTCGCCTGCAAGCCCGGTGATTCTCACGGTCAGGCGAAATCAGGCTAGGCTCCCCAGCCCGATTTTGCCTGATCGTGGGAATAGCCTCACTGAGTTAAAAGTTGGGAGAAGTGGGTGGAGCACAAAGGAATAAATAACAAGAAGTGAATTACTTCTTCCTTCCTTCCACTAGAATCCTTTAGTGTTGCTGAAGTATTCATTGTCTCCAGCCCCCAGAAGACACAGAGACAGATGTTGGGTGAATGGGCCACAGCTTTATTGAACAAAATACAAGCAGCAAAACAGACTAAATAGGGGTAATCACTCCCCTATCGATAGTGCGGGCCTAATGAAGGCCGGCTTGGACTCCACTGTCCTCCCTCCACGACTTGTGTGGGCTACCCACCCTAGCTCAGGAAGAAAATCAGTGAAACCTGCTCTTTCCCTTCAGAGCCGACCCCCCATAAAGAGGGGCCTGGACACTTCTAGGTCTTCACCCACCCTGGACCATGCAACCCAAGGGTTAGTGAAGTCCTGAAGCTGGTATCATGACAAATTGTCCTCTCTGGGCTACACAAACCACAAGGGAGCGATTGACCAATCAATCTTCTAATTGTCCAAGGTTGCTCACCAATGTTCAATACCCTCTAATTACCACCCAGCACACTGTCCCTGCCACACAGGGAGGTTAGCCTAGCTTCACCTCCCAGCCCCACCCCTCTCCAACACCTCTGCAAGCCGCCTCCAGATGTTCTGAAAATACAGATCACACCCGGACTCCGACAAGTGAACCCCATCTGAGTGAAATGGGTGGGGGAACTGGGCAGACAGCCCTGGCTGTGACAATACTGCCCTCCCCACCAGCCGAGATAACCAGCTTGTCGATGACAATTGGAGGCTTTACGCTGGGCTCTTTCCACCCCTCTAAGACTTTGAGCCCCACGCCAAACCCAGCTCTGCAACCAGTTGACCCATAATATGCTGACACCGGGCAGCCAACCCTGCAAGACTGAAAAGTCGGAGGAGGCCTGCTGGATGATGGAGAGGCCAGTCCACTTGCCTAAATTGTTTTCTCCCAAATGAAGGATGATAAAGTCAGGCCGTGGATGCTTAGCTAAATAATCCCAGGTAGCGGAGAGCAACTGGCTCCAAATCATGCCATGCATACCCATCCAGTACACCCTGGCACACTTCCCCAAACCAAGTTGGGTGCCGAACTGGTAGGAGCTAGCTCTCTTGAATGCCCAGAAGACCAATGAATGGCCACAGATAAAGACACAAATTGGAGCCACTGCTCCGCCAACATCTGCCAAGGAAACAAATGGATTAATGCACCAGCAACGGCTGGCTAACAGTTAGTGTACGTAGCACCGAACAACCTTGGGCTTCCAACGCCAAATCTTCTGGATGTCCTCCTCTAGAAGGCCCATGTGATTAGCTGTAGTAGCTGCCCCAATCCAAAAGAGTGCAGGCTAAACCCACCAGCAGATTCCCCTGCCAAGGCGAAGGCTCTCCTGAGGACCGGGGTTCCAGTGCAGCCCACATGCGGAAGCCTTCATCATAATGGATCCAAGCCGAGCCCACAAAATCAGAAATCTCCCTGTGAATAATGTCCATATGCTTAAGCAGGGCCGGCCCCCTAGCTGGCTGAGCCATCACAATGACCCCCATGTAAATCGTGAAGCCTGAAAGTCAGTTGTTCCAGGTCTTGTTGACCGGCTTTCGCTTTGTGGCTTTGTGCTCCTTACAAGATTCCCCCTCCTTGTCTTTAACCTCTAGTTCCCTGAAAAGGAGACTAAAGATCTGTCCACATACTCTCCCTTTAAGATTTTCTCCTTGGTTGCAGGAAGCAAATGATCCCCCAAAGGAAGCCCCATTGCCTCATAGCCCCATGGGGGCATTCTGTGGGGATGGCATAATCCCCATAGGATAGAAACCCGACCCACCGGCTGAGCTTACCATTGAGGACCCTGAAGGAGACAATGCACCCTCCAAACCTGCTCCGCTGCCCCCTGTGTGCTGGCTAACGCTCCAGGTACCCCTGGTATGGAGCCCATACCCCAAGGCTGTGCATGCGGCACCCAGACAGGGGTAGAACCCCCCCCCCCATGGCAGGTATTGGCCAGGGATACATGGGCCACTGGCCAGTACCGCTGTGTGGTGCATGTGCATACAGCTCACCCGTGGCCAAAGGTACTGAAGGCTCCATGGGATCAGAATCTGCAGGCCTCAGGAATGCAGAAGCCATTGGGTTGGGGGTCACTTGGAACCTCTGCATCTGGTTCAACGGGCTCCACAGGGTCAACTGGGCCAGCTGGCGCACCACCCTTCTCCAAGGTCCCCAACCTGTCAGATAAAGATTGTAGTAATTGGGATAAAGATTGAAGTAATTGAGCTCTTGTTGCCCCCCGCGTGCACTTACAGTCCTTCCTAGGTGCCTTTGATGGGCCCACCCCTTTATCAGAAGGCACCGCCTTGGCCCATTCCAAAGCCTCCAGTCCATCCTCTAAATGAGGCCCCTAATTAACGCCATTTCCCCATCATCCTCATCAGATAAAGAAGACTGTGGTGCTGGACACCTGGGAGGCCTACTAGGCCGACCACCAGTTTTTCCTTTGGCCTTCTTTGGAGGCATAGCAACCACATCTAATGATCCCAATGAGGAACCGGCCCAACCCTAAGCATGACAGGCCACTGCTACCCTGCCAGCTCAAGGGCCAAGCAGAGGCCTAGGCCCTATGTTGCTAGGCCTGCAAGGCCCTGCAGGCCGAAAACACCCGTTCACGGCACCAGCCTCCAACCAAGCTGCCAAGCTAATGCCACCGCCTGCTCCCCAGGCCCGCCAGAAACCACTGGCCCTCTGCAGCCACAGCTGCCAACCGCCACCCTGCTGTCACCGCCGCCTGCTCCTGAGGCCCACCCCCAACCAATGGCCCACTGCAGCCGAGGCTGCCAACCAAACTACCCAGTTGCCACCACTGTCCAGGCCCTGTAGGGCAGCCCGACATGTAGGTGAAGACCACCATGCTGGGGCTGCTAGCCCCATGCTCAAGTCCCAAAGCCCTCGAGCCTCGAAGAGAAAAAGGTTGTTGCCTCCACGGAGCCGCCTCCACCACTGAACGCCTTCAGCCGGAGGCCTTCCCCACTCCATAGGCCAAACATCGGGAGATCCGTGGAGGAGCCGCAACAGCAAGCTCCTCTCTCCACGGATCCCAAATGAAGACTGAGGTTTGTGGGGGGGGGGGAGCCGACGGACAGCCAATGTAAGCCCCACCCCCACGCATGCTGAAGGTCCAATCACCATCATCTTGGGGCCTCGTGCACTGCAGGGCTGGGACAAATCTCTCTTTCCTCTGCACGAGGCCAAGAGGAGGGGCATTTTCTGAAATATTCTGGAAACAAAATTAAAACAGTGGTTCTAAAATATAGCATTTATTATAAATGCAATTATACCCTTTTATCTGGCAATATTCCCTTCCATTGCCAAGATTCTGCTATAATGCTTACTGAGTCAGAAGTAGGTCCTGTTCATCACATAACAGCTGTTTCTTTAAGCTTTCATCAGCTACCCCTTTAAGCTTTTGTGTTGTGATTTTTGTCCTTGTAATTGTATCCTGTTCAGCAGGGATGTGACATTTTTTAATTGTCCCTTAATTGGATCATTTCTCCCTGCATGGGCAAACTTTTATTACTGGTTGCAAGATCAACTGAAGCCAGAACAATAGCTCATTAATTATTTTATTTTTATTATCACAATTTCAAAATGGCACATATAAACATCTTTATATATATTTCTCTAATGCATACCTGTGGGTAATCCCATGTGTGGCAGCTCTCACGAGAATTCAGAGAGCTGCTGGATAGCCACAGGATGGGTGGGAGAAATAAAATGGCAGCGGCAGGTGACAGGTAAAAAACTGGCATCAAATGGTGCCAGCCAGCTGAAGAAAATGGCAGGTGGCAGCAGCCAGAGAAACAGGTGGCCAGTGGGTGGTGAAGGAAGAAGACGGAGGGCAGGGAAAATTATGGGTGGGTGGGAGAATGTGGGAGGGCAGACAGGCAAAAATGGCAGTGGGGGGAAGTGGCGGTGGCAGACTAGAGGGCACAGATGCTCTGCACTGGATCAGCTAGTAATATATAATATTATTGCCCTGCAGGAAAACTTTCAATCCTTTTGGAAATGAACAGTCCACAACAAAGTGGCACATCTGGGCTTCTCCCCATCTCTTTTGCTTGCTATGGGCTGGGACAAGGTGAAAAAGGGCATCAAACAGAGGATTCTGGACACGGAACACCAGGCAGATCTAAGCAAGGCCCCGGATAGTCATTGATTCATCATCTTCCCCTCTGCATATTTGTCACAACTGGAAATACCAAGTCACAAAAAGGCATTCACCTTTGCCCAGTGTCATTCCCTTCCCTCCATCATTCTGGAAGGCAAGTACAGGATGATCGCACTCATGGAAAGGCTTTGCCACTGTGACTCTGAGGAGGTGGAAATGATGGATCATGTATTCCTCTCTTGTCCTTTTTATAAAGACAACTGTGACAAGCTCATATCTCCTCTGCTCCTCAAATACCCTGGTCGCTCTCATCAAGACTATACCAAGATCCTGCTCTCATATGACACTTGGATCTTTGTGTACAATGCTGCCAGGTTCTGCGTGGCAGCGTGCAAGATTCACTAGGTCCTGATTGCCAGCCAATGCCCCTTGCAGCAGATTTTCAACTATTGATCATTTTACCTGATTGTCTAATTTTATTTGCTGCTCTACTTCACGTTAGCTTTTATATATTATCTTAACTATTTAATATTTTTAGATGCCCTACTCTTAAAGATAGTTGTATACCTAACCTTGTTTTATCTCTATTTTACTAATCTCCTCACAGCTTCTAAGAAGCACAATATTACCCCTGTTTTACCTTATTTTATTAATCACCCCACAATTTTTAGAGTTGTATTTCACTAATCATAATCTTATAGTCTAATTATTCACAGCATTTTAGTTGTACCTATCTGGTTTATCATTGTATCTGTACTATATCCTGTGCTGGTCTTTGACCGTAATAAAGATGATTGATTGATAATATTATTGGGAATTATTCTGGCTGAAAAGAGAAAATCCAGTAAATAAAGACTAGGACTTTGCAAAGATCATTTCAATTTAGGGACAGCCTCAGGCCTTTACCTCCCACACTTTTCTGAGCCCGCGCTGCACACAAGCAGCTCTAACGAGATAGGACTTCCCTAACCTCAGTGTTTGGCAGATACTAGCAGAAAGTGTGGTGTCATTGCAACTCCTCATTTTCCTGGATTATATGTATTATTTAAATCAATTTTAACATGGTTTCAGGCCTGGTTTTGGGGTGGAGATAGCCTTGGTTGCTCTTGCTAGCAACCAAGGAACTAGATGGGGGAGTGAGTCCCTGTCGGTTCTTCTGGATTTCTCATCCGTTTTCAGTACCATTGACCATGATATCCTTATGGATTACCTATACAGGATGGAAACTGAAAGCATCATTTTGTGCTGGAGAGATGGTTGTAGAGAGTGGTGTTGAAATACAGCTATTCAGTGTCTTGATCATTGTTCTATGGTGTCCCACTGGGTTCCATTCCCTATGCTGTTTAACATCAACATGAAACCTATGGGAGAGGTTGTCTGAGTATGATGTCACCAATATGCTGATAACACCAAGCTCTATCTCTGTTATCAGGTTCCAATGAGGTGCTGAATGGGTATCTGAAGATAAGGTGCTAGATGGGTAGCACACCACTTGAAAACTCAGAAGGATGGGGATGCACCTCTGCAAGACAGAGATGCCAACATGACAGAGAAGGCGTCAAGGTGTCAGCTATGGGTAAGGACATCTTTGCCCAATTTCATTTGCTGTACCTGCTCCATCCATTTCTGGGGAAAGCAGTTACATTGTGTTTGGATGGATATAATGCACTCTGTGTGATGCTGCCTTTGAAAAGCATTTGGAAATTTCAATGACTCCAAAATGTTGTAGTCAGATTCCTGATCAGGTTATTGGGAGTCTGTAGCTTCCTATTTAAAGAAAAATTCACTAACTGTTTACCAGTTTATTTCCAGGCCCAATTAAAAGTGCTGGTTCTGACTATTAAATACTTTTATGGCTTGGGACTGGGAGTACCTAAAGGAGGCCTTTGTCCCCATGGACATCGGGGGCACAAAAGAGGGTGTTCATGGTGGCTGTGTTCCAACTGTGAAATTCCTACCAAGGGAACCCACTATGCCACTTCTTTTTTAGCTTTCCACCATTAGGCAAAGGCCTTCCTTTTTAGAGGCTTTTGACCTGTAGGCTCTTTTTCTCCTGTATTAACTGTTTTATGTGGAATTTAAGACTATTCTTTTGCTGATGTCTCTGTCTTGGTATTGTTTTTATCATTTTATTAATGTTTTATTGTTTTAATTGATTGCATTTCTTGTAAACCACCCTGAGAATTTTTCTCTCTTTTTTAATGAGTAGGTGATACATAAATTTTTAAAACAAACCATGTGAAAAATCATTAGTTGGGGGGAAGGGGAAGGATGATCTTACAAAGTTTTATTTATATAGGTATCTCTAACAGTGAATTTTTAAAAACTGATAAAGAACTGAGGGCTGTAGTAAAAAGAATGGAAGATCTTACCATAGGAACCTAGGCAGCTGCCATATACTAAGTCAGACCATTGGTCCATCTAGCTCAGTACTGTCTACCCAGACAGGCAGTGACTTCTCCAAGGTTGCAGACAGGAGTCTCTCTCAGCCCTATCTTGGAGATGCCAGGGAGGGAACTTGGAACCTTCTGCATGCAAGTATACAGATGCTCTTCCCAGAGTGGCTCCATCCTCTAAGGGGAATATTTTAAAGTGCTCAAACATGTAGTCTCCTATTCATATGCAATCAGGGCGGAGTCTGCTTAGTAAAGGGGACAATGTCATGCTTGCTACCACAAGACCAGCTCTTTGAACTTTTATATGAACGCATGAAGCTATTTAATACTGAGATAAACCATTAGTCCATCTATCTCAGTACCTTTGACCCTGATTGGCAGTGGTTTTCCAAGGTCTTCAGGAAGTAATGTAAGAGTCAAAGGTGAGGCCAGCAGCACAATTCCTGATCTGGATAGTGAGTCCTTTTTCACAGATGTGATAAGGAAAAGCATAGAAGTAGGCTTTTCATCAGTACAGGAGTTTGAAAGGTTCTGCAATTGTTTCCTTTCCCCCCATTTCTGTATGTGGTTGCAGAAATTATCTCATGAACCACCTGCAGACATCTTACTAGAAAACACAGATTACACTTTCATCAAGAATTCAGAAAACTAATTCAAACACATATGTAAATAGAAAACGCTAGATTAGTATTTTCTCTGAGATTACACAGACATGCAGATTTATATTTCCTCCTACTTTTACTGCTCAGATATACAAATTGTTACGGTCCTATTGTATCGCTAGGGATTATTAGCCTGAAGAAATAGAGGTTTTAATATCTTTTCTTTACAGTTCTAATTATGTGCATTAATGAAGCCATCATATTATTCAAAAGACTTGCTGAGTTACACATATTGAAAGTGGGTTTATGGAGTTTCCTGACAGGTTTACAAATTGTGACATTTTGAAAAATATATTAAAATTGTAACTTACTCCACTCTGATATTTTAAAGGAAAAAGATATTGCATGAAATTAAATGTTTTATAGGCCATTTATTATGGTGACATTTAGTGAGATATATTAGTAATACATAGTCATCATAACCATTGGAGAAAAAAAGAAATTACAGAAGATTATAATAATTTACATTATGCATTGCAAGGGTACATGGTACACTGATGAGACACTGTAATAACATGTATTTATATGAAAATGTAAACATCAAAAGCCATCTTTTGGTATTCATTTTAATAGATATCAGCCGACAAATGTAACCAATATTAACTCTTTATTTTGAAAGATGTTTATGTACATAATCTACAACTAGTGCTGAACAGCCTGGTCTTCTTTCAAAGCACTTACTGAGGTGCTTCACACAATTAGTGTGAAGTGCAGGGAGGGTTAGTGTGGGGAGAGCAGGCTTAGCCCGCTTTCCCTGCACATGAGCAGAGCGCTCCCCCTGGGTAGCCAAACTGGCCACCCACACGACTACCAGCTCTATCACAGAGCCAGTAGGAGCAGTGGGGATTGGGGGCCACCTGGTCCGGGAAGTCCCAGAATGCCCTGCATGAGTCCACGGGACATGCTAGGGAAACCCCCAAGGCTGGGAGGCTTGATGGAGCCTCCTGGTCAGGGGTCTCCCTGTGAGTCACCACGGCATAGAGATGCACCTCAGCATCTCATGACCTGAAAACTCAGGTTAGCGGAGCACTCATTCCACTAACCTGGGTTAAGGCGATGGGTTTTTAGGCGGGCTAGCTGCCAGAGAATCACCGGGTTCACCTGTGAGCCCGGTAGTTCTCAAGACCACATGAAAGTGGGCTGGTCATGTGAATAGCTTCACTAAGTCATGCGAAGTTGATTTTCAGCTTAAATGAAATATAATGCAATGCATTAGAGATGTGCAGAGAAATAAGAGCAAATTCCCCCTGTGTTCTAGGGAAAAAAATCCCTCTATGTTCCATAATAGTTCCTAGTTATAGTAATATGTATTGCACTCCCAGTTGGACCCATTCAATTATATGTTAAATGTCTACTGATAGACACAAGTCCATGGGTAACCTTATCTGTGGCTAAATTCATATCAGTTGCAATAAGAATGAGGAAGCAACTTTGTTTGTTTGTTACATTTATATACTGCCCCATCCAAAAAACTCTGGTTTAATGGAAGGACCGTTCCATGGCTGTGGACTGAGTCATCTAATGTACTGTTTATATGTAGTATTTCCCTGGTATTCTGCTGCTATATTTTGAGGCTGTTTTTACGATCAGCCAAAATCAGGTTAAGGAAGCCAAGTCCTTTCTTGGCTGATCGTAAGAACCAGTGGGATCGTGCCTGATACCGGCACTGCTTCAGTAGCAAACCCTGTTGAAGAAAATGTGAAGAGTTTCATAGGGTGGGGGAAGCAGAGTGTAAGATGCAATACTGAAAACTGAGCACTGAGAGAGGAGAGGAGAGGAGAGGAGAGGAGAGGAGAGGAGAGACTGAAATTGAAGCAGACTAAGATTGAAGCAGTCTGATAGGTGGAACCCAGGGACAAGAAACAACTGTGGAAAGCCCTTGCTTGGGAAAACATTTCAAAGCAACCCTCATGGGCAAAATTCCTGTACACAATTCATGTAGGGATGCCCAGCACTGCAACACAGAAAAATTGTAGGAATTGGGTCTGTGGAAAGAATAAAAGTCCCATTGGGAATATGCTGCCATGCTATGGTGCTGCAAGCCTGGCTGAAGATGAGGATCATGGAGATCTGAAAAGGCTCCACTTTAGGGCCCAACAACTGAAAAAAGAAGGTAAAACATCCTATGTTGTGAACAGGCTGGCAGTCACAGACACACTGCAGCCAATCAAACTGCCTCAGATTCTTTACCCATGAGATCACATGCGCTTGGAGGAAAAGAAGAGAGATAAGAGGCGTTCCACACAGACATTTGTTTGTTTGTTTATTGTTGAATTTGTATACCACCTTTCATTAAAACAATCCCAAGGTGGTTCACACAAAAATTAAAAACAACACTATAAAATGACACAATTAAATTAGTAGGCTAAAATATAAAACAAATCTGACTAAAAAGCTTTAAAACACAAGTATAAGAACTGTACAAAATACAAAGAGGCAGCAGCAGAGAGATAATCATATAAAAGCCTGGGTAAAAAGCCAAGATTTAAGATACTTTCTAAAAACTGTGATGGAGACCAAGGAGCAAATAGGAGAACATTCCAGATGATTAAATTCTCAGCAATTAAGCATGCCAGCATGTGTGCAGAATACTATTCATTGTAATGCCAGGTTCTCAACAGCATTTTAAAATCATTCATCTTCACTGGAAACAGTTAGAAGCTAAAAGACTCTGAATATATTGTGAATACATTCCTGTCTGGTCTGGGCTAGCAGCCAAACTTAGTCTAATCTCTACTGTAGCATAGCAACAAACCAAAACAATTTCCACAGCCCAACTACAACAGGGGAAAAAAGCATATATCTTCTACTTTTGCAAGCAGTTTTAAAGCAGTTTTAAGACCACCCTTTTAATATAACTAACAAGGCTTCGAAATGTCAGTATCTCCAGTTTGCTCCCAAATAAAATCATGGTTGCTCACACAGAAAGCAGAAAGCCACACATAGTCTCTGAGCTGAAAAGCCAAGACAGAAAGGGAGGGGCAGAAGCAAATGCCCACACTTGTCATTTCAGTGACTGAGCTGGAAGGCTGAGAAGAGAGAGAGAAAGCTTAAGATTGGATGCTAGTTCTGATGTATGAATAACGAGCCAGAGACAGAGGGTAGAGAGGAGGAGGAAATGAAAGGGGAGGAAAATTGGCAGCGAGAAGAGTAGACCGAGGCAGGATGCTGTTAGACCAGCTAACGGGTTGAGAGCAGACTGAGATTGAAGGAAAGGAGATAGGATCAGAAAGATATGTAAATCTTCAAGGAAGGCATTTTTGTTGATAAGATTTACTGATCCAAGTCATCTGTATCTTCAGAAGGCCATGGGGGAGAGGCACCAGGAGGCCGGGACTGTTCCTCAGGCAGCTGTGGTTTGGTGTCCAAGAATGCCTATGAGGCACAGGTTGCTTCAACAGCCTAAGATCCACATACTAATCCACAAGGCAGCAGCAGGGGCTTTCTTCCCCCACCTTGATTAGGCAGGCATCCCACTCCTGGGGGTCTCAGTAGGGCTTCTCTTCAAGTGTGTGCATGTGCGTCTGTGTGCTCCCCCCTTTTCTATGTGGGAGGTGTGGGTTCTTTCATAACCTCTCCCCTAGCTGGGTTTGTCATATCCCATATCCAAGACAGTCACATCAACTCTTAAGTGTTGCCATTCTAAGATAAACATTATTCGGTCTCCTACCCTTCATTCTAGTGGGGTCCAACTAACATGTTTACTGAATTTAGATGGCAACATCCCTGTTTATGTCCAGCTTGATGGCCTGTGGTCAGCTCCCCAAGTTTTGTTGGTGCCTTCAATTCCAAGAAATGTTATTTAAAGATAGCATGCAAAGAATTGTTATTAGGAAACAGTATGTAAGAATGTTATCAGGAGTCATCTTATAAAAGTAATTCAGCAGTTACTGTGTAAAAGTATGCATGTATGTACCGATATCTAAAATGTGGTTTTCCAAACCTTCTAATTATGATTAACATAGCAAGTTTCAAGCTGGTCCTCATGATTGACATTAGCGTAGCACAATGCAAAACAACTCCAAGGCAGGACAGGGTAAATTTCCTTTCTCCTCAGGCCTTGACTTCAGCATAAACAATTCCATTTTGGTTATTATAGTTCAGCAAAATCAAAAGCTCACATCCTAGTTTCCTGCAGACGAGCAATTTTAGACACAGACCTGAATTTTGCCTTTTGGGCCTGCAGAGCTGCTGGTGGTCCCAATCCCAAGGTACCCACCACACCTACACATCAACAACCTAATTAAATTATCTTGAAGCCTGCCTCACCATTTTAAAAAAGGGGATCTGCAAAGCTGCCTACATATAAATTAGCAGAAAACATAATAGAATCCTCTCAAAACTATTGGAAAAGACTACAGACTCAGGATTTTAGCAAGGAACACAAATGCTTTTTTATTGGAAATGGACCCATCCTTTCTTGAACCAACTCCTGCTGCGAATGCTCTCTGTGACTTTTCAGACATTGCAACTTGCCCAAAAATATATGGAGACTTAGAGCTAAAATAGATATGATGGGCCAGCTGTGCATGTTTCTGCCCTGTTCACATATAAAGTAGAGTGAGGGATGTTTACCCTTTAAATGAAAAGAAGTGCATGGAGAGGGAAGAAGAGAGGAGTCAAGCCAAAGGTGTGAATGTTCTGGGGAATTGTGAACTAGAAATTTTCCAGAAAATAATCTCTAAGATCTTCTGATGCAAATTTTCCCCGCCTTTGCATAAAGGTTTCATTAATTTTCCCAAAGAAAACTATACAAATTTTCCTGATGCCATAAATAGATTTGCTATTTAACCTATATATACAGTCTGAAGGAAAAACAGTTCCAGCGTATTAATTTCCCCTTACTGTCTCTCAGAGGTTTTTCAAGTAGCCCAAAAGAACTGTTAAAATGGAAAATTTTCTGTAGAAAAATTAAGTATGAGGAAATTTTCAACCCCACATCTCTAAGCGAAACAGATTCCCTTCCCCAGAAAGGCACAAGGAAAATGCCTTAAAGGAATGGGGAGTGCTCAGGTAAGGGAGACAGCATAGGCACTTTTGGTTCTTCATATGTGCTGTCAAGTTTGGCACTTGTAAATGTCATTTCCAAAGCAGCCCACCTAGTCGTCCTACAGGCATCACCACAGCTTTTGCATCTAATTTAATTATATGTTTCATCCTCTGAGGTAATTTCGGACAGCACAAAATCAGCTCAAATTAGCTACTCCCGCAATAAAATTGCACTTTTCCTTAAGTGACTGCTTTAGGCTCATTGATCAGCCTGCAATCTTTTTTCCAAGGGGAAGTGCTTTAAAGATGGTCCTGATGGTTTTATGATCACTTAGATCTGAATGACTGAATGCTGAGGATCATAATCAGGCACAGGGCTGATTAGCAAATCATTAATATCACTGTACCTCCTCAGAGCCGAATGTGAACTGCAGCTCTTAAAGCTGATAGTGTTTTAATACTGTTGCATAATACTGTTATACCCACATAAGTTGGAAGACTACTCTGTGAAGAGCAGACACATCTTGGGTAGGTGAGGAAGCTTTTCTAAGCATCTAGCTCTTCCCCCCTTCAAACCAACTAACAGGAGGAGGGGAGATTTTCAGGGGCTGGTTTCTCTTTAAGGGATAAGTCCTAGTCTCTCTCTGTGTGTTTGTAATTGCAAGGGTTAGAATGTGAAAGGGTTAGCTAACTCCGGTGTTTGTCCCTGCAAGGGTTAGAACTTGAAAGGGTTAGCTAACTCCAGTGTTTGTTTATTGTCCCTGCCTGGAGGGGGTGGAGTCAGCTAGGGCTGGGGGAGGCCCCACATTCCTTTGACTCACATCCTGTGTCAGTTGGAAGACTACTCTCTACATAAGAGGTTTAGGGCCGAAAACATAGCGAACAGGATTAGCAAACAGGACATAGGAGTTTTGCAGGAGTTTAGCAGGAAGTGTGCAGGGGAGCCTGGAACAAGCTCCAGCGATCACAAGGAGACTGGTGGAGAAGAGAACATAAGTTCAAATCTAGGTGGCCAGATTTGGCTTTTTAAAAGCCAAATTCTGGCTTACGGTCCATTTGACCCACGAGTATACCCCTTAGGTTCTGGCCACCCTGGTACAAATCCCTTCCTCATATTCTTGGGAAAGGCTGCTTGGACAGTAAATACCTAACCATTACAGCTGAGACCTATCCTATTAATAAGCTATCTCTAAATACTGTAAACAGCCAACAAAAACAGTATGAAGATAGAAGGCCAGCAGGGGAGGGGGCACTTCCCAGTGTATTGTACAGAGTGCCACATGTATGACTATTTGCCCCATGGGCAGAAGTCATGGTTGTATGCTTGGTGCAAAGAGCTCCTGGCTCTCAGGGAGCAAGTTAGTTCCCTTGAGACCAAGGTGGCAGATCTGGAGAAGCTCAGAGAGACAGAGAGGCATGTGGACGAGACCTTCAGGGACGTGATAGAGAATCCCACTCCAGGGCTGATAGCTCCACTGCGGTCAGGGAGAATGAGGGTCTTGGGCAAGGAGGAAATCGGCCTGAGGAAGATGGAAATGCTCCTTTAGAAGGGACCCTTCCATGGATGATGAGCCCATATCCTCTCGCACAGGGGATATTCCTCTGGGGGGTGGGGGCCTCCTTGTAGTGGGTGATTCGATCATTAGAGGGATAGAGAGATGGGTTTGTGACCCGCGTGTTGACTGCACGGTGACTTGCCTGCCTGGTGCGAAGGTTGCGGACATCACGCAACATCTAGATAGGCTCTTAGGCAGTGCTGGGGAGGAAACAGCTGTTGTGGTGCACGTTGGCACCAACAATGTGGGGAAATGCAGTCAGGAGGGCCTGGGAAGCCAAATTTAGGCTGGTAGGTAGTGTATTGAAGTCCAAGAACCAAAAGGTAGCATTCTCAGAAATGCTACCTGTTCCACGCACAGGTACAGTGAGACAGGCAGAGCTGATGGGTTTCAATGCGTGGATGAGACGTTGGTGCTGGGAGGAGGGGTTTAGATTTGTTAGGCACTGGGATACATTTTGGGGCAAGCAAGGCCTGTACAAAAGGGACAGGCTGCACTTGAACCAAGATGGAACCAGACTGCTGGCGCTTAAAATAAAAGAGGTTGCAGAGCTGCTTTTAAAATGACGCCTGGGGAACAGCCGATGGGAGCTGGGCAGTATCCCGTGTGGCAAAAGCCATCCTTTAAAGTGCGAGGGTGCCAAGTTTTCAGACAAAACAGAAGGGGACAGAGCAGTACCGCATAAAGAGCAGACTGGAAACTGTGCCAGCTGGTCAAAGAGTCAAAAGAAAGATGGCATACATCAGGTAAGAGATTCAGCGTATAGGTGCTTATATGCCAATGCCAGAAGCCTCTGAGCCAAAATGGGTGAGCTGGAGTGCTTGGTGGCTAACGCAGAAATAGATATAGTGGGCATAACAGAAACATGGTGGAACAGTGAGAACCAGTGGGACACTGTTATCCCTGGATATAAACTCTATAGAAAGGACAGGGAGGGGCACCTTGGAGGTGGAGTAGCACTGTATGTTAAAGAAGGCATAGAATCTAACAATCTAGAAAACATGGTTGGACTGGAGTCCTCCACAGAAACTCTGAGGGTGACTATACAAGGCCTGAAAGGGAACGAGTTACTGGGGACGTGCTATCGCCCTCCGGATCAAAATGCTGACAGTGACTGGGAGTTGCAGCAGGAAATCAGAGAGGCGTCAAGGAGAGGCAGGGCTGTAATCATGGGTGACTTCAATTACCCACACATAGACTGGGTAAATTCACAGTCAGGTCATGACAAAGAGGTCAAATTTCTAGATACGCTAAATGACTGTGCCCTAGAACAGTTGGTCTTGGAACTGACCAGAGAGGAGGCAACCTTGGACTTGATTCTGAGTGGCACCCAGGATCTGGTGTGTGATGTCAGTGTCATTGACCCTTTAGGGAACAGTGACCACAGTGCCATCAAATTCAGCATACATGTGGAATCACTAAGGAAGTCTAACACAGACATTTTGAATTTCCGAAGAGGAAAATTCTCTAAAATGAGGAGTATGGTGAAAAGGAAGCTGAAAGGGAAAATCAGGAGAGTCACATTGCTCCAGAGTGCATGGAGTTTACTCAAAACCACAGTACTAGAAGCCCAGACACCTGTAGATTGTATACTTAAAAAGAGGAAAGTTCGACTAAGTCCAGGAAGATGCCAGCATGGCTAACGGGTACTGTCAAGGAAGCCATAAAAGGGAAGAAGACTTCCTTCTGAAATTGGAAGGCCTGTCCAAATGAAGAGAACAGAAAGGAACACAAACTCTGGCAAAAGAAATGCAAAGCGACAATAAGGGAGGAGAAAAGAGAGTTTGAGGAACATTTAGCTAAAAGCATCAAGGGGAATAACAAAAACCTCTTTAAATACATCAGAAGCAGGAAACCTGCCAGGGAAGTGGTTGGACCATTAGACAATGAGAGAGTGAAAGGGATTATAAAGGAGGATATGGAGGTTGCAGAGAAGCTAAATGATTTCTTTGCATCCATCTTCACGGCAGAGGATACTGAGCATATACCTGTTCCTGAACCAGGCTTTTCGGAGATGGCGGCTAAAGAACTGAGCCAGATAGAAGTGACGAGAGAGGACATTCTAAACTGTCTGGAAAAACTGAAAACAAATCACCAGGGCCGGATGGCATCCATCCAAGAGTCCTCAAAGAACTCAAATGTGAAATTGTTGATCTCGTTGCTAAAATATATAACTTATCCCTGAAATCAGGTTCTGTACCAGAGGAATGGAGAGTAGCAAATGTAACACCGGTTTTCAAGAAGGTATCCAGGGGTGATCCAGTAAATTACAGGTCAGTTAGCTTAACATCCGTTCCAGGCAAATTGACGGAAAGCATCCTCAAGGATAAAATTGTAAAGCACATAGAACAGGCCCTGCGGGGAGTGAACCAGCATGGGTTCCGCAAAGGTAAATCTTGCCTGACCAACCTTTTGGAGTTCTTTGAGAGTGTCAACAAGTGTGTGGATCAAGGTGATCCAGTTGACATCATATACCTGGATTTCCAAAAAGCTTTTGACAAAGTTCCTCATCAACGACTCCTGAGGAAACTTAGCGATCATGGGATAAGGGGACAAGTACATGTGTGGATTGCTAACTGGTTGAAAGACAGGAAACAGAGGGTAGGTATAAATGGAGAGTTTTTACAATGGAGGGAAGTAAGAAGTGGGGTCCCCCAGGGATCTGTACAGGGAACGGTGCTTTTTAATGTATTCATAAATGATCTAGAAGCAGGGGTAAGCCGCGAGGTGGCCAAATTTGCAGATGATACCAAACTCTTTTGGGTAGTGAAATCCATAACTGATTGTGAAGAGCTCCAAAAGGATCACTCCAAACTGGGTGAGTGGGTGACAAAGTGGCAAATGCAGTTCAATGTTAGCAAGTGTAAAGTGATGCACATTGGGACGAAAAACCCCAACTTCAAGTATATGCTGATGGGATCAGAGCTGTCGGTGACTGACCAGGAGAGGAATCCTGGGGTCGTGATGGACAGCTTGTTGAAAGTATCTCCCTTCTGAAATTGGAAGGCCTGTCCAAATGAAGAGAACAGAAAGGAACACAAACTCTGGCAAAAGAAATGCAAGATGACAATAAGGGAGGCGAAAAGAGAGTTTGAGGAACATTTAGCTAAAAGCATCAAGGAGAATAACAAAAACTTCTTTAAATACATCAGAAGCAGGAAACCTGCCAGGGAGGCAGCTGGACCATTAGACAATGAGGGTGGACAGCTCGTTGAAAGTGTTGACTCAATGTGTGGCAGCTGTAAAAAAAAAAAAAGGCCAGTTCCATGCTAGGGATCATTAGGAAGGGGATTGAAAATAAAACGGCTAACATTATAATGTCCTTATACAAAACTATGGTGTGACCACACTTGGAGTACTGCGTACAATTCTGGTCACCATATCTTAAAAAGGACATTGTTGAACTGGAGAAGGCACAGAAGAGGGCAACCAAGATGATCAGGGCCTAGAGCACCTTTCTTATGAGGCACGGCTACAACACCTGAGGCTATTTAGTTTAGAAAAAAGATGACTGCGGGGAGACATGATAGAGGTCTATAAAATCATGCATGTTGTGGAGAAAGTGGATAGAGATAAATTCTTCTCCCTCTCGCATAACACTAGAACCAGGGGTCATCCCATGATATTGATTGCCAGGAAATCTAGGACCAGCAAACGGAAGTTCTTTTTCACACAACACATAATCAACTTGTGGAATTCTCTGCCACGAGATGTGGTGACAGCCAGCAACCTGGATGTCTTTAAGAGGGGTTTGGATAACTTCATGGAGGAGAGGTCTATTGATGGCTACTAGTTGGAGGGCTGTAGGCCACCTCCAGCCTCGGGGGCGGGGTGCCTCTGGGTACCAGTTGCGGGGGAGTAACAGCAGGAGAGAGGGCATGACCTCAACTCCTGCCTGTGGCTTCCAGCAGCATCTGGTGGGCCACTGTGCGAAATAGGATCCTGGACTAGATGGGCCCTGGGCCCTATCCAGCAGGGCTGTTCCTATGTTCTTATGTTTTTAAGTTCCATATTTATGCAAGCGTAGCCAGATTAGGTCAACATCACACCTCTTGAAAGTATGCATGGGTTCCTTTGAGCTAGTGCTCAATAGGAATCAGCTTCAAAATCTGGGATATGGGAAGAAGGAATGATTATGAATGCCTCTGAGCATTTTCAACGAGACTTTTTCCCCCTTTACATTTTATATCCCGCTCTTCCTCCAAGGAGCCCAGAGCGGTGTACTACATACTTAGGTTTCTCCTTACAACAACCCTGTGAAGTAGGTTAGGCTGAGAGAGAAGTGACTGGCCCAGAGTCACCCAGCAAGTATCATGGCTGAATGGGGATTTGAACTTGGGTCTCCCTGGTCCTAGTCCAGCACTCTAACCACTACACCACGCTGGATCTTGACAGTGGAATCGTAGACCTGGCATGTTTATAGGCTGTCTAGTCCTTTTCATTGCAAGAAAGATGTGCAGCCCTGGTCTGCATTCTTCTTAAAGTGTGGCACTAGGGCTTGACACAGTTCTCCACATGAGGTCTGTCTCATCTTAAGGTCTATAGAATAAAATGGAATTATATCTTCTTGTAACTTCAAAACTATGATTTTCTTAGAGCAGTCTAAAATCATGTTAGCCTTTTTTGCAGCTGCATCACACTGCTGATAGAGCTGGTAATCAACTGCAATCCTGAGATACTTTTCACTGTACTCTAGATAAGAGCGATGTGGAGAATGGTGCCTAATCCTCTATTTTGTGTATGTTTGTTCAATCTCCATTTTGTATTATGTTTGCTTATTTTGTAAAAAGGACTGCCTATCTCAATTTTTTTAATTACTTGAGTTCAATAATCATAAGGTCAAATGTTCAAGGTTGATGCATATTTATTTCAACCAAGCCTTGAACATGTATTGTATAGAAGCCAAACTATCAAAAAAGACCTTTTCTGGGGAAATTGAGTCAGTCTGTGTTTCCCTATTTGGATGCAACCCAACCCACCCAACCCCAAAACTCCATCATTTTATAAAGTGGTGGGGGTGGGGGTGGGAGACCAGTTGTGATCTTGAGACTTCATGTCTGGTTTCAACTTTTACTACTCTTAGCTTAACCATTTTCCAATGGATTTGATTTTTTAAAAATATTTCTTGTTGAACAGGAAATTCTGAGTGTAAAAATGCCTCTTATAGCACAAATAGTACAAACAGAAAGCTATGAGAAGGCATAGAAAGTTGTGTAGTGTGTGTGTGTCAAGTGATATAACATAAGAGAATGCTGTTTTACCTTTCCACCCATAACACACAGGCACTTCTATGCCTGTATAATAGAAACATAATTATCATCACTGCAACTGCCATTCATCTCAACTTTAACAATGTTTATGTATACATATATACAGGAGAACCTCTTTTTTCACAGGTTCTCCTGTCACGCTTTCTGTTATTTACCGGTGGGTCATAGAAACCCATTTTCTTTGTTCGTGGACCAAAAATAGCCCTATTTTTGGCTATTCACAGTTTAGGGACCTGGTTTCTTTGTTCACACACCTAAAACCAGGGCTATGTTAGATTATTTGTGGCCTAGGTTTTGGTTTTAAAAGGGGTGTGTGTGCACTAAAACAAGGGTTTTTTCCAGCTATTTGTGACTATGTCCCACTTGGGAAAGTGCCACCTGGTGGCCATGATTTCTGGTGGCCAGATGCGTAACCGGGGAGGGCAGACAGGGCATATGCCCTAGGCGCAGTTGCAGGGGGGCACAAAGAGCCTGCCATGCCACATCCCCTGCCCGCAACCACCACATTTCTTTTTAAACCCCCTCCCCAAATCCCACCCATTCAATCCCAGCTGCTGCCTGCTGCGGCCCGGACCCATCCCCCCACTCGCGCAGGCAGGCAACTCAATCTCTGATCCGGGCGCCCGCGGGCGGGCACTTTCCCATTGGCTGGTGAATGTGGAGAGCGTCTGAAGCACCCCCTCCCTGCCAGGGGCTGCCTGAAATGAGACCAAAGAGCTGGCTCGGGCTCTTCAGAGCCTGAGGCCACACCCCCTTCATGACATCACAAAGGGGGCATGGCCATGTGCAAGGGGGCGTGGCTTTGAGCTCTGAAGAGCCCGACCCAGCAGCTCTTTGGTCTCATTTCAGGCAGGCTTGCTTCCTGAAAGCATCTATTCTCCCTTTCTCTCCCTCTCTGGCGGGAGAGAGAGGGGAATAGACACTTTCAGGAAGCAAACACTGCTTGAAAAGCATTGGCAAGTGCTCACTGGGTGGTGGTGGTGGTTTGGGGACTGCCCAGAAGTAGTGCCCGGAAGCAACCCCGGTCAAGAATGGGTGAATGGGCGGCAGGGAGGTAGCTGCCGCGCCTTGGCTTTCACAACAAACGGAGCGTCGGCATATCAAAATAGAAAGCTTTGCTTTTATATTGATGCTCCTCCACGCAGGTAACTTTTTTGGTGGTTTGCAAGCAGCCTGGGTGCTCGCTGAGCCTGAGGGAAAGACTAAGCTAAAGCAATGGAGGGAGTAGGGAAGTTCAAACGTCGTGTTCAGTAAAAACATTGTAATGTTTGCTTCTGACCATTAAAAACAAAAAAGTGAAAATAAGCTAGGTATCAAACTTCTTTCTCAGTACAAATAATTCATTCAAAAGCCTACGGTAACCTTTATCCTAAGGGATAATTTCTCCCCTGCTTCCCTCAAATTGCCATCGGATTGTCCCTCACTCTGAACTTTTAAAGGAAAAGCTGACTGCAACTGCAACACAATGCAGAAGCTGCTTAACAGCGTGCAGGGCTAGTTCACCGTTTGACTGGTAAGGAGTGTCTAAAGTTGGAAGACTTTTTTTAAAAAGTAGGGGGCTTGGGGTGTGTGTTTAGTTAGTACTGATAGCCCCCTCCCACCCCATGTGTGTAGCTGTGGTCCTCTCTCGGGTCCTCTAACATATCTGGGCAAGGAGAAGTTTTCTGTATGGCTGCAGATCCCTTTCCCTGCTTGGCTTGGCAAACTGCCTAGCTGGTGAAATTTTGTTTGAGAAAGCTGAGCAGGTAAATAGAAAACCATCTTTTTCTTAAACGTATTTCTCCCCCACCCGCCCTCCGGCCCCTTCCTATGTGCACTGCTTCCGCTTGTATATTTTATGGTGGGAATTCTGGTTTGCATCTTGACTGAACTTTCCAGTTTCAAACTGTTTGCTTAACTGAGAGATTTCTTTGCTGGAAGGATCGCGCTCGCTTGGGATTTGGGAGGTTTCCTTTGGTGTTTGTTTTAGCATGCGGAAGTCTCTGTTTCCCTCTGTCCTACTGACTGGACGCAAGTAACTTATTTGGTGGTTTGCAAGCAGCCTGGGCGTTAGTGCTGTGTTTGCCCACTGTGCTGCATCATCGTGCATACTAGACACTTTACAAATCAGGTAATATCTGTGTTCTAAGAAAAAAGGGAAGAAGATGTTTCTGTTGGGAAACCAGGGAACCCAAATCCCAGAAGTGTGAGAGAACTGATTACTCAGATCAGGCGCGGCTTGTGAACGCGCCTCCGGGGGGGGTGCGGGCGGCTTCTTTAAGGTAAACGGAGCTGGTGCTCCATGCCACCCAGCAGCCCCCGCGGCGGGGAATCGCCTCCGCCACTCACCTGGCTCCCACGGAGGCGAGCCCCTGCCAGCAGCCAGGTGAGTGATGGAGGCGATTCCCCGCCGCAGGGGCTGCTGGGAGGCACAGAGCACTGGCTCCGTTTACCTTAAAGAAGCTGCCCACCGCTCCCCCCAGAGGAGAATTCACAAGCCGCGCCTGACTCAGATGAAGGGAATATTATACTCTGCACATGTTCAGAGGTATTCTTCTGCCATGTTTTTCACGGCAAGCAGTATTCTCTAGCTGCTCTGCTGAAAAAGCCAATGCAGTCTTATATGACATTAACAGAAGCTTGGTGTCCAGATCAGTTCTTTAAATTTTTTTCTTGCTTTAAAAAAAAAAAAAGACTGTGAGTCCCTATGGGACAGGATTATTAGTTTTAAAACTTCTATAAACTGCTCTGGGCCTATCACAAAGAATGGGATAGAAATCTAATAAATAAATAAACCATTAAGTAGAAAAAAGTTGAAAAAACACTATTCCATAAATCTTTTTAAAATTATTATTATTATTATTACATTTATATCCCACTCTTCCTCCAAGGAGCCCAGAGCGGTGTACTACATACTTAAGTTTCTCTTTCACAACAACCCTGTGAAGTAGGCTAGGCTGAGAGAGGCATGACAGAGTCACCCAGCTAATATTATGGCTGAATGGGGATTTGAACTCCGGTCTCCCCGGTCCTAGTCCAGCACTCTAACCACTATACCACGCTGGCTCAGATGCATGCCCATCAAGATGTGAGCCTCAGTCAAATGAACACTAGCAGTGCTTTATGCACTGTACCTGTTATTGGCATTTTTATTATGAAAAGGTTTCAACACAGAGAGTCCTTCCTGCCCCCCTTCCGCAGACAGTCATAGTGAATATATACAAGCCTAGTGGATCTTGTGTGCAGGGCTGTTCGTCCACATGGCCCTTGGCCCCTAATCCTGTTTAGGGGTCATTTGGATGAACAGCCTCCACACAGGATCCAGGGATGCACCAGAAGGGTGCCAGGATATCCCCCCATGCACAATTCAGGGATGTGGCTAGAGGGCATCAGGACACCCAAGGAGGAAATCCTAATGGGTGCAGTTTCAACATGCCCCTCCTTTCTTCACATGTACTGGGGCTGGTATTGTTAGTACGCCCCCCTCATAGGAGTTAGGGAAGTTGTCTGCCTGAAATGTGATCTTGCTCTGCTGAGTGTAGAAAGAAGAAACTGAAAAAAACTGATTTTGATCACATCATAGACCAATTTGCATCCATGAAAGCAAGGAAGGTGTAGTTATAATTTTCAGGTAGTGCCATCATTTGTTAATTAAAAGATTAAGGAGCTTGACTTGTATTTTTGAGCTGATATTATGGTAAAGTTATCTGAAAGATGGGTGTCAGATGTTTGAACAGGAGCACAATTTCAGTACTTGCCCTACAGCTATTTTCCCTAGATACACCTCTGCTGGTGGCCATTTTGTGACCTTTCAAGGAGGAGGAGGAGGAGGAGGAGGATTTGGGGCGGCATTGCTGAAGAGCTGGAGAGCAAAGGAATGTGCTTACTACTCTTTTTTCTGCCTCTCCCAGCTTTTTATGAGATTTGAGCACACTTTGGTGTGCTGAGGAACCTAACCCCCACCCCAATCCCCATAGGCTCAAGGTATCTTTTTTCACGATTTTTCTGTACGTGGCAATAGGCCAGAAAGGAACACCCATGAAAAAGGGTCTCCAGTATACACATTGCTTGAGTTTAGATGAACAACGCTTACAGCATTGATAAATTGAGCACTTCACAAGTTCACACAACTGTTCTCATGACAGTAAGTCGGTAACTTCTCAGTAAAATGTTGAGATGCAAGAGCATGCGTTCCTGGCAGCTGCAACAACTACATCTGCCCATGTCTGGTTCCTGAGTTTCTATACCCAACATTCTCCGGACTTCCACTCCCAAGATCTGGGAGTTGGGTGGAGACTCTCAGGAGAATATCAGGTGGAGAATTTCAGAAACAGACTTGGGGTGGTGGTTAGACATCACACCTGCGAAGAACACACTTCTTGTGCCTGACATTTTACTGTGAAGATGCCATCACCCATGGTCTCCTTGTTTCAACTTTTGCAACTATGTTTTAACTTTAAAACACTCACCACAGGAGGGGAGGCTACAATGGGCAGCTCCTGCTGCACAGACTAGAGATGAGTAGGCATCAACATCATCAACTCAGGCTCACCTCATCATTGAGACTGGCAGTCCTGGTGGAAGCTACTGCTGCTGCAGCATCTGAAGCCGAGGAGTATTTGGTGGCTGGTTTGCCTATCCACAGTGCTCCCTCAGCCACCTGCACTGCTGCTTCCACCCATCCTCCTTCAGGCTAAGCTGATGTACTGGGATGGCGAGGGCTGTCCTTAGGACGTGGCAAGCAGGGCAACTGCCTGCTCTTTTAACCCCCATTAAAATTAACTGGAAGAGGGCCCTGCACCTCGCCAGGACTCTCTGAGGACAGCCCTGATGATGGAGGGGGAGAGAGAGAGAGGGAGAGATATGCCCCTTTCCCTGCCAACACACTACTTCCTTCTTACACTCTATCTTTTCCCATCTAATCATCACTCACAAAGATGACAAGATGAGGTCAAGCTACCCAGTCCCTTCCCTTCCTGACTCTTTCTCACTTTTCCAGAGAAGGAACGCAACTGGATATCTTACCTCCATCTCCTCCTCCTCCTGGGCTAGATAGCTAGATGAGAAGGAGGAGAGCAACCAGAAAGTGACATGTGGGCTTTGAAGGGTGTTTCTCTCTGCAGCAGTCAAACTGAAGCAGAGCTAGGGATGGGGTGCCAATCAGCATCCTCAATTATTGTCCAGATGTATACAGCATCTTGCCATAAGAAAGGGCAGGGCTTGTGGCAGGGGAAAGAGACTGGGAATCATCTGGGTAGCCAAGGTCTGCAACTTCTGATTCTCCACCATCAACTCCTCTGCTGAACATCTGTGACTGACGTACCACAAGTGTTGACAGTAGCTGTGGGTCTCTGTATGTGGAGAATTTCTTGTAATTGATTTAGTACAGTATTCTCGGTCATTTTGGTAAAAAACAAGACATCTGGCCTTGATTCCGGAACTAGATGCTAGGGGTGTGCACAAATCATCTTTTTTGTTTCAATTTGTACCCAAATCGAAACACCCCTGATTTGATTTGGGTCTGAATCTGACCCTCCTAATTCACCCCAGATTTGATTTGTACGAATTTTCCAAATCCGTATCCGAATCGATTTGGAAAAAAAGGGTCCCAGGGCCAAATGAGTGGGGTGGGTGGTAGTGCCCAATGGGTGATTCCAAATTGGGGGTGATTTGTTTTGTCTACAAATCAGCCAGATTCAGGTACAAATAGTTTTGTACCTGAATCGTTTCGCACATCCCTACTAGATGCCCATTTAAAACATTTTTTCTATGAGAAATTGAGTTCCCAGTTAAGATGTTCTGACCTAAGACACAATTTTCAGGAATCAATAGTGCTGTAAGTCTGAGAACTGCCTGTATATGCAGGCTACATTATATTTTTCTGTGCTTAATCTATGAGTGATGTGAAGTTGAATATAGTATTTACAGGGAAAGTTTTTCTTTGGATAGGAAAGTACGAAAGACTGTGAGGCTATTTCCACGATCGACAGAAAGTGGGCTAAGGGAGCTTAGCCTGCTTCCTGTCGATCGGGGAACCACCAAGCTCATGGGTGAGCCCAGTGCTCCCAAGGCAGCTAGTCCACCTAGAACACCCTCCCCTTAAATGAGGTTAACGAAGCGAGAGCTCTGTCAACCTCATTTCTTTGCTCGGAGGTTTTTCCAGGATGGCACGGGACATCATGGAACTTCGAGGGGGCCCCGAAGCCCCCGATCCCTGCAGCCACTGCTGGCTCCTTAACAGAGTTGGCGGTCATGTGGGCGACCGATCCGGTTACCCCAGGGCTGCCCTTTGATCATCTGTGGGGAGAGTGGTCTAAGCCCACTCTCCCCTCAGGCTTGACAGAAGCTCTTCTCACAGATTGTGAGAAGAACTTCTCTGTGTGTTTACTAGTTAGGTGTTGAGAATGTTTATTCAAACTATGCTAATCAGGATTCTTTTGCATGTCTCTGCTCTCCAACTGCTGTTGTTGCAGCCACAAACAAGCAAACCCATTTTCTGTGTATTTAAAATATTTATAACCTACATGTATTTTTCTATCTGGAAATTACCTCTGTATTGGAAAAGAAATAATAATGTAGAGTTACTCCTGTGACAGAATAGTGTATATCTACACAGCAAGCCTACATGCAAATCTCCTCCTAGTTCAGAAACTCACTGTGCTTTCACTCATCATTACTGTACCTAAATCTGTAGAGTAAATTTTGGAATTGTCGCTAACTAGCTGGAAACTGGTTCTGCTCGATTTTTGTTCTGCACATAAGCAATTTTAACTTCCATTGAGAAATTATAGTATTTTTAAAGCTTTTGGTTCCTAGTTTTGCTTAGTAAAAACAGCAGCTTTTGCTAACCTCTCCAGAAACTCTTAGGCAGTATTAACAAATTCTTGTTTGTTATTACCAAGCAATAGGTCAAGGCCAGTTCAGCCCACTTATCAAAGGCTGAAGTATTTTCTAATCACTTTAAAAGGCTCTAATCCATGCACACTCATATATGGTTTCTCTGCCCAACATGACATATTAAATACTACTTAGAAAAACCAAACAAGTTTTGCTGAAAATAAATTCTGAAGTACCTCATTTCAATTATTTCCTTGCCCTGGAGTGTTTAGTAAGCAGAGACTTTTAAATCACACACACTGTTTTATAAAGAGTCGGGGTTAAAAGAGTATGAAAATATGAAACTGATCATTAAGTTGGTATTTTATTTAACAAAACAAATCCCCAATCCTTGTGCCCATGTAAAACAAAAATGGAATCATGTGGACAAGGTAACCTGACCATTAATGGCTGCTACATGTAACAGCCTCCGTATGGTTGCCTTTAAAGTAGTCATAACATGGTCTCTGTTTCGTATGAACCAGCACACTGAAATCCAGTAGTGAACTTACCTGAGTGTTGTTGCATGGTCTACTTTTCTTTTTTGTGTTAAAACTAGAATCTCGAGGATCAACAGATGGGTTTTAAAGCAAGTGCTAGTTAGGATATCTTAACAGTTAAAACATAACTGTATTAAGTGATTGTGAATATGCCCTGTTGCTAAAAACCGGATTTGACCAAATTCTTTGCAGGAATCTTATTAACCAGCAGATGGTCGGTCAGAAACTGGCTAAGCTGACTAGGTCTATGCCTACTTAGGCACCAGATAATATAATAGGCTTAGAAAATTAAATCCCACATACAATTACTGAGCCTGGGTAAAAGCAACTTGATTCATAGTGATTGTCAGTGGTGTTTATCTATGGACTCAAGCTGGGGTATTAATTCAGATGCATTGAGTGCTCCACTTATTGGCTCTTACACATCTTATTTCTAATTTTAAATGATGATTTTAATGTAGATTAGATGTTATTATTCAGTTCTAGTGTGAAACTTATCCTCTTTGACTTCACTGCTCTGTAACATTGGGTGGCATTTCTCCTAATGAATATCTTGGCTTGAATGGAAGGCTGAATTGACTTAACCCAATTAACAAGGCTGAAGAGCCTCTCACTCCATTACTTTTCATAAAACTGAATTGCAGCTCATCTAACTTATTAGAAATGGAGCCACTTTTTTGACTTTTGCATAATGGATCTAAAAATGAAATGATTTATGTCGAGGTGAAGCAGAGAGGATGAAGCAAGGTTTGTCAGACTACTTAAAATTCCCTAAGACAAATGTATGTCAATGGAGCTAAAATTCAGAGTGTATAACTCAGTGCATTATAGTCAGGAAAATGATTCCAGTAGCTTCAGATGAAAAGGAAAACTAGAACTGGGATCAATTTTTAATTATTTACTGTATTCTACAATCTATTACATTCTTTCTTTACCTTTCAATTTTGCACTGATGAAACTATTAAAAGCAGATTGATAGACTATTTATTTATTTAGAATATTTATACCCCACCCTTCCAGTGCACTACTGCTTGGGGTAGCTCATAACATCAACAAAACAGATACAATATAAAATAAAAGATCAAAAAAGTTAAACAAGTTAAAAGAGCAGGCTAAAACCACACTTAAAATTACAATTTCTAAAAAAGTTTCAAATTATAAGTTAATTAGAAGCTTAAAACTGAGAATGAAAAACTAAAATACCTACCAGATATAAGCAGCCAATAAAACATTAAAACGCCTCTTTTAAAAGATGTTTAAAATTGTGTTTTTTATAAAGAAAACACTGATGGAGGGAGCAGGTGAAGCTCTTCGGGGAAGGTGTTCAGTTGAGGGGCCACAACCGAAAAGACCCTGTCTCTCTAGTCCCCACCAACTTGATCTTTGATAGTGTCAGGACTGAGCAGGGCCTGAAATGCCAAGTGGAGGGCCCTGGCAGGTTTATATGGGCAAATGAGGTCCAACAGGTACTCAGGCCTCAAACCGTATAGAGCTTTAAAGGTCAAGACTAACACCTTGAATCTAGCCCAGAAGCTAGATGAAGCTGTTCAATGGGTGTTCATTGAATGAAGTAACCAATGAAGCTGGCGCAGGATAAGTATGACACTCATGAAGCAACTTGCACTCACGAGCATCCTTGAAGCAATGTTCTGGACCAGCTGAAGCTTTGGAACTGTCTTCAAGGGTAACCCCACATAGAATGCATTGCAGTAATCCAATCTGGATATGACCCAAAGCATGAGTGACTAAGATCAGGTCCAATTTCTCCAAGTAGGATCGCAGCTGCCATACCAGCTGTAGCTGGTAAAAAGCACTGCTGCATACCTCCCTGTTCCTCCAAGGATAACGCCGGGTCCAGAAGCACCCCCAAGTTGCGGAGTTTGTCGTTCAGGAGGAGTGTGACCCAATCCAAGACCAGGTTTACCTCACTATTTGGATGATCAGACTTACCAACCCAGAGCACTTCCATCTTATCTGGATGAAGTTTCAACTTTTTTGCCCCCATCCAGAACAGCCTCAAAACCCCAGTTCAGAGCACCCACTGCCTCCCTGGTGTCTGATGACTTAAAAGATAGGTAGAGCCCGATGTCATCAGCATATTGATGGCACCACAGCTCACACCCATGGATGACCTCTCCCATATGTCTCATGTAGATGTTACACAGCATAGGGGACAGAATAGATCCCTGTGGCACCCCATAGGCCAAAGGCCAAGGAGAAGAACAGGTGTCCCCCAGCACCACCTTCTGTGTGTGACCCTCCAGGCAGGAGCGGAGCTATCATATAACCATGCCCCCAAGTCCCAACCTGGAGAGATGACCCAGAAAGATACCATAGTCGATGGTATTGAAAGCCACTGAGAGGTCCAGTAGAATCAACAGAGTCACACACTGTCTATCTCCTGGCGTAGGCCATCCACCAGGGTGACCAAGGCAGTTTCTGTCTTGTATTCAGGCTGGAAGCCAAACTGGAAAGGATCTAAGTAATCCGATTCATCCAGGTCTGCTTGGAGCTGAGACATCGAACTGCTGGCCTCTGGTCAACAAACTGTAGTTTCACTTACACCATCTCACATCACCATCATATCCAACATATGATAGCATTCTCATACCCTATTTCATATCACTAATCGAGATCAGTGGAACAAGTGATACTATGCATGCACGCACACGAGAGAGACTATGCAACACAGGGATGCTATTTTCTGTAGCAACACTTTGTCTCACATAATGTAGAGTTACACCCTGAGCAACACTCCATAAGAACAGCCCTGCTAGATCAGGCCCAAGGCCTATCTAGTCCAGCATCCATTTCACACTGTGGCCCACCAATGCCTCTGGAAAGCCCACAGGTAAGCATTGAAGGTATGCCCTCTCTCCTGCTGTTACTCCCCTGCAACTGTTATTTAAAGGGTCTTGCCTCTTAAGCTGGAGGTGGACTATAGCCCTCAGACTACTAGCCATTGATAGATCTGTCCTCCATGAATTATCTAAACACTTCTTAAAGCCATTCAGGCTGGTGGTTGTCACCAGCCACTCAGTTTTCTTACTGCTTTAACAGTGATTTTAAAAAGTGTGTGTGTGTGTGTGTGTGTGTGTGTGTGTGTGTGTGTGTGTGTGTGTTCTGCAAGTAAGGATATGGCTAATTTGAGCTTTCATTTCTGCCAGTCTGTATCTGATGAGAATAGTACTGCCCTCCTATGTCCAATCTCGCTCTGGCTCAAAATAAGATCCTTTTCTCTAACCTATTATTCTTCTGGCAATTTCTGGAAATAAGTAATATTGATGTAGGCATTTTTATTATGTATTTATATCATTTCTTCTGTCATGGAACTGCAGCCATTTAATATAAGGTCCTCACATCTAGCACTGACTAGATCCTGCCTGAATTTCAATATGTGGCTGTATCATGTGCCTTCAGACATGTGCATTCCTCAGAGTCCACCAAATGCTCTTCATTTACTCTCAGTTTTTGTCCATGGTCACAAACAAACCTCTGACCAAAAAATGTGGTGGGGAAAATATCTCTCTATTACCCTTGAGGAGAAGTACTTTTTATTTAATCTGTCCTATTTGGTGCAGTCCTGGCACCTTTCAAGTTGGTGCATTAGGCTATTCTTACGAAGTCTGTGGCAGGCATGTCAGCTATTATCCTCTGTGAATATGTTGGCTCAGTGGGGGAAATTAGCATCAAAAGCGTGCAGACCCATGAACAGCAATATAAATACACTTAAGAGCTGTGTGGGAGGAGGTTGTGACATGGACGGACAGGAAAGGGAAAGAAAGAGGATGGAGGCGTGACTTTGAAAACAAAGGGTTGCTCTGTTGAGGGGTAATAGGGGTATAGGAAATATAAAAGTGGTTGGTTAGACACATTACCTTGGACTTAATTCTGAGTGGCACCCAGGATCTGGTGCGGGACGTCAGTGTCATCTCCTCTTTAGGGAACAGTGACCATAGTGCCATCAAGTTCAGCATACATGTGGGGAGAGAATCAGCAAGGAAGTCTAACACAGACATTTTGAATTTCCGAAGAGGAAAATTCTCTAAAATGAGGAGTATGGTGAAAAGGAAGCTGAAAGGGAAAATCAGGAGAATCACCGCTCCAGAGTGCATGGAGTTTACTCAAAACTACAGTACTAGAAGCCCAGTTAGATTGTATACCCCCAAAGAGGAAAGGTTCCACTAAGTCCAGGAAGATGCCAGCATGGCTAACGGGTACTGTCAAGGAAGCCATAAAAGGGAAGAAGTCTTCCTTCTGAAATTAGAAGGCCTGTCCAAATGAAGAGAACAGAAAGGAACACAAACTCTGGCAAAAGAAATGCAAGGCGACAATAAGGGAGGCGAAAAGAGAGTTTGAGGAACATTTAGCTAAAAGCATCAAGAAGAATAACAAAAACTTCTTTAAATACATCAGAAGCAGGAAACCTGCCAGGGAGGCAGTTGGACCATTAGACAATGAGGGTGGACAGCTCATTGAACGTATCGACTCAATGTGCGGCAGCTGTAAAAAAAGGCCAGTTCCATGCTAGTGATCATTAGGAAGGGGATTGAAAATAAAACTGCTAATATTATAATGCTCTTATACAAAACTATGGTGCGGCCACTCCTGGAGTACTGCGTACAATTCTGGTCACCACATCTAAAAAAGGACATTGTTGAACTGGAAAAGGTGCAGAAGAGGGCAACCAAGATGATCAAGGGCCTAGAGCACATTTCTTATGAGGCTAGGCTACAACACCTGGGGCTATTTAGTTTAGAAAAAAGATGACTGCGAGGAGACATGGTAGAGGTCTATAAAATCCTGCATGGTGTGGAGAAAGTGGATAGAGAGAAATTCTTCTCCCTCTCCCATAACACTAGAACCAGGGGTCATCCCATGAAACTGATTGCCAGGAAATCTAGGACCAGCAAATGGACATACTTTTTCACACGACGCATAATCAACTTGTAGAATTCTCTGCCACGAGATGTGGTGACAGCCAGCAACCTGGATGTCTTTAAGAGGGGTTTAGATAACTTAATAAAGGAGAGGTCTATTGATGGCTACGAGTCGGAGGGCTGTAGGCCACCTCCAGCCTCGGGGGCGGGGTGCCTCTGAGTACCAGTTGCGGGGGAGTAACAGCAGGAGAGAGGGCATGCCCTCAACTCCTGCCTGTGGCTTCCAGCAGCATCTGGTGGGCCACTGAGTGAAATGGGATGCTGGACTAGATGGGCCTTGGGCCTGACCAAGCAGGGCTATTCTTATGTTCTTACCAAGTTACTATACTATGAAGGGTGGTAGAGGTTTGGGGGTTAAAGAGAGATAGAAGGAGGCAAGCCATGTGTCTCATTCACCTAGTTCTTGCGGTGGGAATTCTTCTCTTTGGGGAGATCAAGCACAGAGTGAGCTCATTGGCACGCCCAGACAGTGTGAGGGTGTTCCGTCTGATGGCAAAGTGCACGCAGGTGCACGGAGAGCAATTGTGGCAGATGCAATGACAACAGTAAGGTGTGATCCCCAAAGCAAAAGTGTGACCCCATGTTTGAACTGGGTTCTTATAGGCAAAAATGTGTTCTAAGTCTAGGGGGAGTCCAGCAGATGGTCCCCTCCCGGAATATCCTGATAACTTCAGGAGTTACTGCTCCTGATAAGGCATGAAAATTAATATAGATTAGGTGATGTCTGGATGGTGTTTTCATGTATGCTCCTTGACAAAGGATATTCAAAGAGAGAATTCACTAGAGCAATCACCTGGATAAAGGGGAGAGAGGAGGGAAAATCACCCTCTGGCACAGACTCACTCAATTCTAATAAAGATGGGGAGGAAAAGTCAGGTCGAGCTTGACTCAGCTTTGGGAAATTATTGACATTCTTTTCTCTTTTGTTCCTTTTTGCAGAGTTGTTTTATAGCTTATTGGGTTTGTGGCAGGCCTTTTGCAAATGGACCTGAGTGTTGCCTTTTTAGAAAAGCCCCTTGCCAGAATGACCATTTACCTGGAAGGTAGTCAGTCTTTCTCCACCAAGTAATGAAAGGGACAGAAAATGGCAGAGGCTTGAGTTTTGGGATACTGAAATACAAAGTGAGTGAATCTGGTAACACTGGTTAGAAATTCCTTTCCATTTTATGCCATAGAATGGCAGGGTTTTTAAAATAAAATGTCTTCATTAAACGTTTTCAAGAATCTAAGACAACTCTAACATATTTAATATCTTTTTCCAGATATGTGCCTACAATAAAATATATAACAAATATTGAATTACATAATTGAAAATCATAATCATAATGAATTAAAAAACAGAGTCTTGCATCTATCTCAGATATTTTATCTACCCTTCATCTTTGAATTTAACTTCAGCTCCCCTTTTTATTAGTAGATTTTATCTTTTTTGTTTTGTTTTCCCCACTTTCAATAATTTCTTATTTTTTATTATGTAGAGTATGGCACATAAATAGAAACAAAAAGAAACTCCCAGTGATAAAGAATAGTGAACAAGATATAGAATATGGTGGTGATACAGAAAAGAACACCACAGATAAGTGAATGTGGAGGAGAACCAGAGAAGCCCCCCCACCTCCCTGTTCCAAAGGTCTGAATGTGGTTTGTGTCATGCCTGGCATCTCAGGTGGTCCAAGGTGAAACCAGAACAATATAAGGGGATATCCTTTTATTAATTACAGATAAATCTGTTAAAAAGGGCAATTGATGGTCTATTCCTGCCTGATGAATTGGATGGGGAAGGGAAGACTTTCTTTTCACTGCTTAAGCATTATTGCAGGGCATGATCTGGGCCCCCATGATATAGCTACTTTCCTCATGCTAAGCAGGCCTGTGCCTGCTCAGGGTCTGGGTGGGTGACTTCATAGGAATCCTATGAAATCCATGATGGAAGAAAGGTGGACTATAAATAAAAAGAACAAACTGAAATTAAGGGGATCCAACACAGGATGTTTTGGTTTTCCTTCAGCACCGATGAAATACCTTAGGGTTCACTTTGCATGAGACAAGCCTAGTTTGCCCCAGGATTCTTGAGAAATCGGAAAGATTGGCATCATTTCCAGAAAGTCAAAATACCGAATATCTTATGCATGTTCCTATCTTTAGACACACTAGAGGTTTTCAAAGGCATTCTATTATTTGATGTCCTAAATATTTCATAAGGCACTCTACTCTTTAGTGCATCATCTTTTTTTTCTACTTCTACTTGACATCTTACCTTTTTAAAAAAACAAATTTGCTTATTAGTCTTGGTAGCATTTTCTTCATGTTACTGTGATGAATTACTTTGTTACCTGTTCTGTCCCAAACATAAAGAAAATCATCTGACTTACATGAAAAGCATCACACATTGTACAAGGGGAAAAGAAGGAGCAAGGGGGAAAGAGAGAGAGAGAGAGAGAGCATGTGCATTCTGTTGTGCATTGGAGTGCAAATTAAACATGGTGCAAAGAAGTCAGTGGGCAAAGGCAAATGGAGCATGACAGTACTAATTATGGGCATAAGGAGGTTGCTCAAAAGGTTGTAAAAGGTATCTAAATTGGGACAGTCTATGGTAATATACAGGAGAAACCAATCAACTAACAAATTTCCCAAGTGTTCCAGCCAACAGCAAACAGATGGTTACTAGCCAGTCAGTTTGTTGATCCTCTTAAAGTTGAGAGGGAAGAAACGTAGGAAAGAAAAGTGTTCACTGAACTGATATAAAGTTGCTCATAATAATTATACGTTTAAAAATATTTTTAATTACTTAGCACTTTTCAATGTACAAAGAGTCTTACATTTTGTCTGATCTCTTTCACAAGCAAAATGCTCATAGAAAACCAGACACAGTGCTCATAGGAATACTCATAGAAAGCCAGAAAGCCAGACACAGTGATATAATCTAGGCCTGTGCAAATATTCAACTATGAATAGCTTAAGCCAAATAATCTGCTATGTTTAGCTCTATTAAATGCGCTCCCTACAGCGGTGCTTCAAGGGAGGTTTAGGGGGGTTCCTTATGCATTCCGACTTTGCCCTTGTGGGTTTGGAGTTATCGAGACTACTGAACATGCTATTTTACATTGTGACCTCTACAAGAATGATCGATCAACACTTATTTTGCCTTATCTTGTGATGTTTCCTGGTGATTCAGATGAGTCTCTCTTAAAATTTTATTGTCAAATTTTAATTATGAATATTCCAATACAGTGGCTAAATTTTGTTATATTTTTTGTAAATTACATTCCGTTGTGTGTGATAATGTTTTCTGGTCAATGACCGAAATAAAGTATGATGATGATGATGAAATAATCTACACAGCCCCTTAGAAACTGCGTAGAGACAAGTATTTCCAACACAGACCTCTGAATCCCTCACCAATTCTCTGCCAGTTCCAAGGACCTTAAAGAGCACAGAGCCTTGTTGTATTTCAGTCATCTTGGTTGGGGTAGTTCTTTCCCAGCACAATCTTCATTGAGAACACTCACTGCCATGTGGTAGCTGAGGGACTGTGTGGATTATTTGGCTTCAGCTACTTGGACCTGAATATTTGGACAGGCCTAATATCAACAACATAAACCAAGCATCAACAATAGTAGTATTCTAGGAATGAGTGCCCCATCCTTCTGGCAAGAAGGACTCCCAGCAGGCTCAGCAAGGCTCTCTTTCTGTTGCAGGTTGGGAGAAGGTGAGATGAAGCTTATCCCTCTCTTAACCCCTCTTGCAAGCAGAGAGGGCTTGATAGAGATGTGGAAGTTTAGTTTTAATAAATAAACACACTCCTGCTCCTCTTTCTATGTATAAGTGAGAGAAGATTGCCTATCCCTCAAGATTTCAGACAAGGCAAGGGGCATGGAAGAGAGGTGGTAATTTTTATCACTTCTGCTAAGGTTTAAACAAGATTTTAAAAACAGGAGAGATTCCTGCTGTTCTTATCTAAATTCAGTAATCCAAAAACCTTCAGTTCAAGATGAGAGTTAAGATGCTTTACATTTTCACTCATGCTCTAAAATGAATGGAAATTGCAAATTAAGGTGCCATCTTAACGTCTGCACCATATAAGCTGTAACGACTTTGTATATGGTGATGGCTTTTGAAATGAGGCTCCATGCACCCACACTTTGCCTTGATCAGAGATGCATCAGGCAGAAATCCATCAAGGGCATCTCTAGGAAGTTATCAAGGAAACTGCACCTGTTAAACTGTCTGCCCGGATGCATCATTCCCCTGGCCAAAGTCCAACTGAAAGACCAAGGCATAGTGGGTGTGCATGGTGCACGAAGCCTCATTTCAAAAGCCGTCATCATATACCAGATTGTACAAAGTCTTTACTACCAATCCTATACATTTGTACTCAGAAGTAAAACCTAGAGAAGGAAGTGGGGTTTTCTCCTTCTATGCTTTGCCGAGGGGCTGGGAGGAAGGGGAAAAAAGAGAGCCCACATTCTTGCCTCGGATCTCTGCTAGTCCTAACTAACCTCCATGCAGGTGAAAGAAGACATTGAGCCAGGTCTCACGATCAGCGAGACTCGGTTTGGGAAGCTAAGCTCTCCCTGCAGATGATCAGGGCAGGAGCCCTGGGTGGCCGGATTGGCCGCACACACGATTGCCAGCTCCATGACTGAGCCGGCAGGGGCTGGGGAGTTTGGGGGCTGTGCGGCCCCCAGAAGCTCTTGTATGCCCTGTGAGAGACCCCTGGAGCCGGGAGCTTTTCACCGGGAGACCCCTGGAGCCGGGAGGAGACTGGGAAGACCCCAGGAGCGGGGAGCTTTTCACCTCCCCTCTGGGGGGTCTACTTGTGAGTAGCCACAGCACGAAGCCACACTGCGGCTACTCATGATCGGGAAGCCTGGGTTAGCAGAGCGCTCGCTCCACTAACCCGGCCTTAGGGGAAGGGTACAAAAGCGGGTGACCCGCTTTGACTCAACCGGGCTTGGCTGCGAGCCTGGAGAGTCTCATGATTGATGGAAGTAGGCTAAGCACCCTTAGCCTGCTTTGCACTGATTGTCAGAATAGCTCAATTGCCTGTCTCCCAAGTTGGAAGGCTTGGGAAGGTAGGCAGAGTTTCCTCTCATTTCCACAGCAATTTGGAGTAGGTTAGAAGCAGTTAGCCTCTCCTACTATTTTTTACCTTTTGTGTCATCTGGCATAAAGTAGAAACATTCCTGCCTCTCCACAAAGCACATCTGGAGAAGGGATTGATAGCAAAGAAAAATAGAAGCTGATATTTGTAAGTGTCTGATATTATCAGTTTGGAAATGATCCCGTTTCCAACTTACCTACTTTCTTTAAAGCATTCTTGATTAAATTTTTACTATAATTTGTGGCTATATGCTTTGCTGGCTTATGAGGACCAAGAATTCTGTCCTCACAAAAATTTAATGAATTGTGTACAAGGTTTGCCTCACAAATACAGCACATAGGGAGGTTAGGTGGTTTTCATTTCTCTCCCCTCCTCACAAAAGCCTTTTTCATGCCCTATATATACATTCTGCTCCTCTACAATCAAGAACATCTTCCGACCAGTAACAGTTGCATTCCAACTGACCTTCACCATCGCAGGCTCCTACTCCCTATCTGCATATAGAATCCTAACTGCCCAATCACCATGGTGCTTCTGCTCTGTTACCTCCAACTGGTGAAACACTGTATGGGTGGGGCTTGCCACACACCATTTGCCACGGACCACCTAAGCATTTATATATATATACTGGCTTAACTTGTGCAGAGCATCTGTGTGCTAGTACTTGATTGTTCCCCTCACCACCTGCCACAGCCCCCCTCACCTCAGAGATCTATCCACCCTCACCTGAGCCACACTCCTGCTCCTCCCCCTCCATCCAGTTGCTTCCATCCCCCTCACCGCTCTTGGTCACTCCTCTATCCTTTTACTGCATTACCCTCACCCCTCTTGGTCATGGCTGCAGCGTTGCTGGTGCCTATTGGCCGAGCTGCAGCCCGCTATCCTCAGAGACCTCCCCAACCTCACCCAAGGCCCACTCCTGCTCCTCCCCACAGGAGGAGCAGCAGCAGTGGTTGACCGGGCCCTTCCTCGCTGCTGCCAACACCATGGCCACTCATTACCTTCAGGCCATTGACAGGCCCGGGCCTGTCCCTTGCCTGCATGCCTCCCTACGCCAGTGGCCTTGGTAGCCCCAAACATCAGCAGTGATTGACTGGGCCCTTCTTTGCTGCCAATTGGTGCTGCCATGGCCGCTCGTCCCCTTCAGGCCGCTGACAGGCTCAGGCCTGTCCCTTGCCCTTCCTTCTTTCCCTTTTCCCCTCCCTTCTCTTTCTCTCTCTTGCAATCACTCTTCCCCTCTATCTTTCTACCTCACTGCAGCTTAGTTTGAGACACTACTATCTGTGGTAAGCCAACATGGACAGCTATAAGGAATCCTCCAAAAATCATGCAAACAAATTGCTTTGGGGGACCATAGCTCAGTTTTTAGTAGATCTAACATTCCAAGAAGAAACTCAGTAACATTTCAGAGCCCCTTGTGCTTAGTTCATACAGAATTTATACCAGGAATGTCACAGCTCACAGAAGAGAAAGATTTTCTTGGATAATCTGTAGAAAAGTCACTTCTCTATGACAGCCTTTTATTGCATGTTTTGTGCATAAACAGAGATATAATAGGCATTAGAAATAGAACTGTCAAAGGTAGAGAGGTAGAATTTGAAAAGTAGGATTTCAAGATTCAGGACTAAGATTGTGACATTGTTTAGAATTCAATTCAGATTTTCATAGAGTACTAAAAGGCTGTTGTTATAGTGGCACAATAGCACCAGTATAGGTAAGCTGAAGAGTGTTTTCAATGTCCCACCGTGATAAGCCCTGAACATTCTATTGCTTATAAAATAAAAACCATTTGTCCAACCTGCCTGGCCATCAGCACACATTCACTAGGTGACCTGAGACACCTCTCTGTAAATTTGGTGAAGATCCGTTGGAAAATGGCTTAGAGAGAGCAGTTTAGTTTTACTCTTTTGAACAGAGTTTTAAAGGGTTGATGGCATATTTTCAGACAGAGGAAGTGCTATTTAAATGATTTTGTAGTCAATTTGCACACACATGTGGACAAATGTGTTGGTACTCCTCCACAAAAAAAGAAGAACCCACAATTGTCTCTGAAATAACTTGAAACTGACAAAAGTAATTGGCATCCATCATTGTTTATTCTGCATTTAACAAAAATCAGACTTTGCTTTAGAGTTTTGATGCAACAGAATATTTCAAATAACACAAATGAAAATGCATGCACAAAAATGATGGGACCCTTAACCTAATATTTTGTTGCACAACCTTTAGAGGCAATCACTGCAAACAAGCGATTCCTGTAGCTCTCAATGAGACTTCTGCACCTGTCAGCCGGTAGTTTGGCCCACTCTTCCTGAGCAAACTGCTCCAGCTGTGTCAGGTTTGAAGGGTGCCTTCTCCAGAATGCATGTTTCAGTCCTTTCCATAGATGTTTAATAGGATTCAAATCAGGGTTCATAGAAGGCCACTTCAGAATAGTCCAATGTTTTGTTCTTAGTCATTCTTGGGTGCTTTTAGCTGTGTGTTTGGGGTCATCATCCTGCTGGAGGATCCATGACCTGTGACTGAGACAGAGCTTTCTGACACTGGACAGTACGTTTCGCTCCAGAATGTCTTGATAGTCTTGAGATTTCATTGTTCCCTACACAGACTCAAGGCACCCTGTGCCAGACACAGCAAAGCAGCCCCCAAACATAAAAACCGAGCCTCCTCCATGTTTCACAGTAGGTATGGTGTTCTTTTATTTGAAAGCTTCATTTTTTTGTCTGTGGACATAGAGCTGATGTGACTTGCCAAAAAGCTCCAGTTTTGTCTCATCTGCCCAAAGGACATTCTCTCAGAAGCATTGTGGCTTGTCAATATGCATTTGAGCAAATTCCAGTCTGGCTTTTTAATGTTTTTCTTTCAACAGTGGAGTCCTCCTGGGTCTTCTTCCATTGAGCCCATTGTCACTCAACAAGTGACGGATGGTGCGATCAGACACTGATGGACCTTGTCCTTGGAATTCAGCTTGTATCTCTTTGGCATGCAGGTATACATGGGGCAATTGCTTTTCATTTAATCGCTTTTCAGGAGGCATAAAAAACTTTTTCAATGAGCTGTAAGGGTACCAACAAATTTGTGCATGTGTCTAGTTTCAGCCTTTACACTGCATGTCATGCCTTTTACATGGCAGAAAAGCGCCCTGGAAGCCAATTGACTGTTATTTTACAATTGATCCTCTAGTTAGGATTTAAGAGGCAGAAAAATTCTGCTTGCCCCAACCTCCAGCCCAGCAAGCCAGTTCCCTGCTGGCTGCCCCAGTCTCTGCCCCTGGGGCTCAGAAGGCCTCTGTGCATGTGCAGACTTTGCACATGTGTGGAGGCCATCTGAGCCTTGAGGGCAGGGCAGCCAGCAGGGAATGCTCCCACCCACTGATCCATTCTAGCAAGTCAGAAATGGAGTGGTGGCCTGGGGAGGGATGCATCCAGGAAGACATTTAACAGGTGCAGCTTCCCTAATCACTTCCTAGAGATGCCCCTGATGAATTTCTATCTAATGCATCTCTGATCAAGGCAAAGTGTGGGTGCATGGAACCTCATTTCTAAAGCCATCATCATATACAAAGTCTTTACAGCTTATATGGCAAAGAAGTTAAGATGGAGACCTTCAGTTGCAATTCCCATTCTTTTTAAAGCATGAGTGAAAATGTAAAACAGCTGAATTCTCATTTAGGCTTTAGTGCTACTGAATATCTGTTTTGCCTTAAAACATGACCAAACCAAATGAAGTGGGTGTCCCTTTTGTTTCCTGTTTCCAGGTTGAACACCTACATGTGGCTAAAGAAAGAAAACCTCCCAGCTTGGATTAATTCAGAATATGAGTGACTTAGCAGAAACAGGATAATAAGGTATGCTGAAATAATGAGGGAGAAAGCAATAAGCAACACAGATGGTCTCCCTTGTTCTGTTCACCTTGTTTACTGTGTAGGCCTTAATTTAGTTATCAAAACAGATGTGTCCACTGTACAAAATGTAACCCCCATTTCCTCTTTTCCCATTAAGGCTGTCAAGTGGATAGATGAATAACAGATTCATGATATGCTTACTAGAATTGTTGGATACCAGAAGCCTATAATTTATCATTGCTACTGGTTTGCCCACATGATTTTCATGCAGACAGTTCTGTTTGATACATTTGGACCTCAGCAGCTCAGTGGAAAAGCTTTACAACCTGCCTGATCTTGGGGGTTCCTTGACAGATCTCAGTGTGCATATGCAGCTCCTGTGCTGTTTGGGGTTAATTCATTCCTTGATCCAGGCCAGCTTTTGAATGGGACATTAGTTACTTGTATTCCAGTGCTGGAGTAGAGGTGGGGATAACAAACAGCCAGCAGCGAGCACTAAAAAGCAGTCTGCACTTGCCTCTCTGTACATAATGCGCTCTTTCTCATGATCAGAGAAAGGGCTTAAAAGGGGCAAGGGGAGGAAGCCTTCAAAAGCTTACTTTCCCCCAGACGGTCCACTTGAAGAGTCTGGGTGCGGAGATTGCATGCCTAAACATGCAGCTGCCACATCAAGCAGCGTGGAGGGTCGGGGAGCGTCTCCCCAACCCCTGGAATTCCCATAATGCCCCGTGCGGGTGTGTGGCCAAAAAACTGCAGACAACCAAAAAATGAGGCACTTGCTCTCTTAACCTCATTCTGAAGGTGGGCTCTGTAGGTAGGTTTGCTGCCGCAGCCACTGGCCTCCTGCTGCTTCTCACGAGCAACCAAGAGCAGGTTTGTCTACCTTAGCCCGCTCTTGGCTGCTCATGAGAACAACCGCCTCAACTATTTCATTGAACTGTTAATATCCCTGTTTCTACTCCACTGCCTTGTCCTTGCACACCACAACCCTTTCCCTTGGATTCTACAGCTCCCATGCATGGAAAGGGTTTCCTATCATCTTTAATGACAGGGACAGCTGACTGTTATCCATACTGTGCATTCAGAACTGTCTCCATTGGAGCCCACACTATAATCAATGGAGCCCACACTATAATTTCGTTGCATGCATAGATGGTGTGCCCAGAACACAGAACTATAGCCAGTAAAAATGTTGATAGTACAGAGAAATACTTATTTGTATAAGCAACACCTTGTTATAAATTAGCTGAAAGTTACTTCCAGTAAGTTACTACTTGAATCACAGTGTATCAGTTGTGGGGGGGATAGTCACACTATCATCCTGGGTGGGCTGGGAGGGTGTAGGGGGAAGGCTGCACTTAATCTACCTTCCCTCCAGATGACCAAACTTTGTCTCTTCAGCAAGCCTCCCATTTGCCCAAATTGACAACCCTGCTGCATGCAGCTCCGTGAAGCACGGAGCAGGGCGGAGGATTCCAGGGCCAGAACTTGTTGTTCCGGCCTCCAGGCATCCCTCGATGCAACACATGGCATGCACGTCAGATTGGAGATTCCTCCATGAGATGGGTGCTTTATGTGTGTGCAGCCAGAGGAATCACACAATACCCAGTAGCTAATAGGGATATGCAAACTGGCTTGAGGGCAAGCCCTCGAACTGGACTGGACCAGGTTCAGCTTGACCTCAAGCAGACCACTGCCAGTTCAGAGCCAGTTTGGGGGTTCTAAGGTAAAAACATTTTCCCCTCAAAAACCCTCACCGCCAGCTCTAGGGGTGTTGTCGTGGCCATGGGGAGGGGGCGGCAGAATGGTGGGGAAGTGCCAGAAGGGCTGGAAAATGCGCCAAAATGGCCCTTGGAAGAGCAGGGGAATGCTAGCGGGGGGGTGTGGCAGAGAGCCCTCCGCAGCCGTGGCAGCACGCCTGAACCTGGCAGTGGGAGTTTTTGAGGGAAATTTATTTTAAAACAACCTTAGAACCCCGGACCGGCTCAAATTTGAGCTGAGCTGGGGGTCTGTTTGGGGCACACAAAGCTGAACATGCCCAGTTCAGTTCATATCTGGTTAAGACCCAAACCGAACCGGACAAGCCAATTTTGTGCACACTCCTAGCAGTCAGGATTAGGGTGTGAGAGCACCCTTAACCTCAACTAAAAGCTGGGTTTGTTAGTGGGGTTAGGCAGGCAGCACGCAGAGGGATACACAAGGATCTCGCTGCTTCCCATGACCAGCCTAACCCTGCTTGGGGCAGCCCAGGCAGGGTTAGGCTGGTTGTGAGAACAGCCTCTTTGTCTTAGCTACCTATATTGTACCATTTATATATATAATTCTCTAAGGCATAGCTGTGGATAATCCCATGTGTGGCAGTTCTCACGAGAGTTCGCAAGCAGAAGCACCTGATTGGGCAGTGGTGGATTCCATATGCATATAGGGAGTAGGTGCCTCTGGTGGTCAGCTGGAATGCAACTGTTAGGGCATAGGAGGGTCTGTGAAGAGATGGGTTGTGAGGGAGGAAAGAGCCCCTTCAGGAGAAGGAGGCTGCCACTGTCTGAATTAGATGAGGGAACAAGATGAACAAGATCTGTTAACTCAGGAAGGCGGGGAGAGAGGCAGGGAAAGAAAGACAGAGGGGAAGAGTGAGTAGAGGAGAGAGAATGATAGAATATAGTTAGGGGCTGCATACAATTTTCTAAAATTTAGTGAACAATTCAGATAAAGTTCATAATGCTTCAAGATTCTTTACACAAACCTTATTCACTGCATTTTTCTGAATGCTATAAGCTCTGAGGAAAAAAGGCCTTAATCAGCCTTTATGCATCCTCATTCTCAAGATATTAAAAAAGATTAAGTGAAGCTTTTGTTTTTTGCTGTCTTGAGCTGTCCTCTGTAAATGGGTGGATTTCATATAGGGGTAAATGCAAGAAAATTAGAATCCTCTGTGGTAATTTAAATGTTGGCATAAAATGTTTTTTATTTGGACTAATTTTCCTTTGGAGCATATGATGCCAATATGCTTGTGTATCATATATGCAACAATCTGCTCTTCTGTCTGATATAATTTGATCAATCAGAAAGAAAAAGAGTGTGGAGGGAGTCTGGAGGGATTGATTGGGCGGTATGAACAAGGCCCAGAGAGTAAGCAGAATCTTACCATCGCCTCTGGGTCTTGGATGTTCACCTACAGTTACATTAATGGGGGGGGGGGGAGTGTGCACAGTAATTAAATTATGTGACCACACAGACATGGGTCGATACATTTTTTCCATTCCTCTATCACTGTTGTGTTCTCCAGTCCACTTTGCACAGCCAATCAATCTTTTTGCCTGTATGAATGATCAAAGAAATGGACAAAGCAGAAGGGGAAGCAGAGGAGATACGTAATATGTGGCATTATTAAAAGAAGAGGCTAATGACACTTTGAAGCTATTCAGATGAGCAGAAAATAGGGTTACATTCTGAAAGCAGATAGAACCCTATTTTTACCTCATAGCAAACAGACGGGTACATGCTGCAAACCCGGCAGGGAGTGTGAGCGACACACGATTAACATTTTAAAGTTCTCTCCAGCCATTGCTAGCACTGTTGGTCCTCCAGCCCCGCCCATGGCAACAGCAGTCCGTGAGTGGACAGAGCAAGCACGTGACCCAAGGAGACCACTCAGAGGGCTCCAAGCTGCAGTCCCGCTGTGTAGCTCTCTGATTGGTAGCCTCAGTTAACCCTTTCCTGGCAATTGCAGCACTGTCAAAAAACTGAACTCCGCCCTGATGCCCAAAAGGAGAGAGAAGACTAGAGCAGCTGCAGCTGCCAATCAGCCCCAAAGGCAAAGTCACACACACCCCCAACGCACTCCTCAGATCCAGGAGGGACACAGCAGATGTCCCATGGAGAAATTGCCAGATGCCAATGAGAGCAATTGCAAGATGCCCCCATAAGTAGCCCAGGCACAAGGCACACTCCGTACACCGCAGCATGGTTTGGGAAGGCAGAAGGGGGAACCTTCCCCTCGCCCACTCACCCTCCCCGCAGCTGTGGCTGTGGCCTCCGTGGCACCCCCCCCACTGTATAGTGTGTGTAGAAGGTAAAAGGGAGAACCCCACTCCCCACACTGCCACCGTAGCCAAGTGGTGACTCTGCCTCCCCATCAATCCACCACTGCCACCCCTTGCTAGCCTCTCTGTGCGTAGGAGGGCGGGTTTGTGGGGGAGTGTGTCCCCATCACCCACCTGTCCTGATGCTGCCACTTGCCACTCTTGTAGTGCCAGCAGGGTGGGACAGTGAGTGGCAAAGTGTCGCCCACACCGGCACACCCTCATTGGCACTGCTACCCTCTGCATCTTGATGACAGTGTCACACAGAGGCAAACTGGGCACCTGGACTGCCCCCGCTGTGAGGCCCTCCACCGCTGCTGTGAGTCCCCTGCTGCCACTGCTAGCCTCCCCCCAGTGCCATTGCCACCATGAAGCTGAACCAGTGATGCTTGCACGGACAGTCATTCCAGCGGTCGCTCCTACTCCACCAGCAGATGGAAGGAGGAACCAGTGGAGCCCAGAGCTGTGTACTATATACTCAAGTTCCTCCTCATAACAATCCTGTGAAGTAGGCTAGGCTGAGAGAGAAGTGACTGGCCCAGAGTCACCCAGCAAGTCTCATGGCTGAATGGGGATTTGAACTCGGGTCTCCCCGGTCCTAGTCCACCACTTTAACCACTACACCATGCTGCAGGCAAGGGCAGCTGCAGGCAAGGGCAGGGACACTCCTGTTCTTGTCCAGTGACATGCAGGGGACAGAAAGGAGCACAAAATTCTCCATTCAGCCATGATACTTGCTGGGTGACTCTAGGCCAGTCACTTCACTCTTAGCCTGACATACTTCACAGGGTTGTTGTGAGGTGGAACTTGAGTATGTACTACACTGCTCTGGGCTCCTTGGAGGAAGAGTGGGATATTCTATATTATTAATTCTTCTAGATGGGCCATGCGCCCTGCGGGGCGGCTGGAAAGCAGTCTGACATTTGGATCGGGGGCACTGTGAAGCAGCAGGGAGCTCGGAGGCTGGGGGCAGCTTCAGGAGCTGGACAGTTGGCTGAGGGCTGCGGGCGGCAGACAGTTGGCTGAGCTGTGCCATGAAGCAGCAGGGAACTTGGAGGCTGTCAGGTGAGCAGGCGACAGTCCCTGGCAGTGGCAGGGGGAAGTAAGGACTGCGAGACAGAGATAGAAAGACGGAGGAGAGAGAGCATGAGCACGAGACTTGTGGGGGAGGAGACTTGCGAGGGGCAAGTGGGGTGGCGAGAGTGAGCGAGAGCATTGTGGGAGTGGCGAGAGACTTGCGGGGGAGAGTGGGGGTGGTGAGAGTGAGCTAGAGCATTGTGGGAGTGGTGAGAGACTTGCGGGGGAGAGCGGGGGTGGTGAGAGTGAGCTAGAGCATTGCGGGAGTGGCGAGAGACTTGCGGGGGGAGAGCGGGGGTGGTGAGAGCGAGCGAGAGTGTTGCGGGAGTGGCGAGAGACTTGTAGGGGGAGAGCGGGGTGGCGAGAATGAGCGAGAGCATTGTGGGAGTGGTGAGAGTTGTGGGGGAGAGCGGGGGTGGTGAGAATGAGCGAGAGTGTTGCGGGAGTGGTGAGAGACTTGCGGGGGGAGAGCGGGGGTGGCGAGAGCGAGCAAGAGCATTGCGGGGTTGGCGAGAGCGAGCAAGAGCGTTGTGGGGGTGCAATGCCACAGGCTCAGTGCAAGACCACACAGATGCTCTGTGCAGGGTCAGCTAGTAAAATGTAAAATGAATGAATAGTATGACATGTTTCTGTGCAACTATTCCCCTTAGGGGATAGGGTTGCTATAGGAAGAAAGATTTGAGCTCCCTGCCTGGCATCTCCAGGTCGGGCTGAGTGGGAATCCTGCCTGAGAGCCTCGGGAAGCCACTGCCAGTCTCTGTCGACAGTACTAAGACAGTACTAAGCTGGATGGACTAATGGTCTGACTCAGTGGAAGGCAGCTTCCTATGTTCATATTTTCCCTTGGGCTCCTTTGCAAGGTGCCTGCCACTTTAAGGAAGCTCATTGCTGTTTGCTGGACAGGCTTTCCCCAAGCAAACTTCTGCTTGCTTTACAGCCCACTCTGTTATCCAGTCTCTATGGTATCCCCGGGGAGGGAGCCTCAAGCAGGGTCCCACAGCGTTCCGTGGCTCCACACGGGCACTGGGAGGGGGTAGGCAACCTCCCCTGCTTGCTGAACCTGGTTTTAGAGGAGGGTCTGGGAACTGGGTGACCCTCTTTTGACAGAGCCCTGTTTGAGAGCTTGCCGAGGTTTCACACGGTAGTGCTAACCCCACCTTCAGACCTCAAGCCATGTTTTTGCTGGTCGTGAGAATAGCTTCATTGTGTTGCTGTTCACAATTAGTTATGCTAAGATTCAAATATATTCAATGAAAGAGCTGGAAACAGTATATTTCAAACTATTCAGACAGTGTAATGTATCTGCTGGTGGTGGTATGGTGTGTTTATGTGTTCCTTAATTCTATTATAAAGAATCCCATAGTTAAATGTGGACCACGTTGTTTGTCCAACTCTGATCCTTTTTGTATTGCTCTGCTAGTATAGTATAATTAATATGAGTTGTGCTACTTGTATAATGTATCCATAGGCAATTCTCCAGTCCTCAAGTGAGCAGCATGTCTCGATAAACAGATCTGGCTGGAAGAGTGTGTCTGGCTGGATTGCATGATGACAATCCTTAGATGATTAAACAACTCTGGTTTGAGTACAGGAACATTAATTGCAGACAACTATATTGTACAGAGAGCTAAACTTGCCTCTGGCTTAGATATATTGGAATCTACGTTTTATACAATGCATATGCTAAAGAATGGATTCCATGAACAAATGCTTGACTTGTATAGTAAGCATGTAGATTTGATAGTGTTTCAGAGACCTATCCAAAGGTTCATAGATTTTCTGCTTTGAACTGTATTAGTCTCCATATTTCTATAGATGATGGTGAGGTGATAGTGATGATTACAAATAGAGCTTTCAACAATCTTCAAAAATGCTTGTTCTGTTTTTAAATATAAATGTAGGCTTCCATATGTACCCCATACAATGCACGTATCTGTGTTGAGTCACCCTCCAGTTACTCTAAGAAATACTCACTAACCACAAAAGGATGTTAAAACTGTGCCTTGTCCACCAACATAAGTCCCTTAGGACCTGTGTGCAATTCTGTCCCCTCTCAAAATCCTCCCATATTCCACAAATGCTGGCTGATGAGGCACTTGATCTCCTTTCTTGTCCTTCAGCTTCTTTCCCTAATGCCAGCATTTCAGTGCCTTGTAAACAGCAACCATTCCCACCTTGATTGCTTACTCCTCCACACACTCTCCTGAACTCCATGATTCACTTTATCTGCTCTTTCCCTCATCTACTTTGTCTTCAATGCACACCACTCTTGCCTTCTTCCAAATTCCTTCCACTATTCACCTATTTTCTCTATACATCCATACCTAGAGAATATCAGCAAAGCAGTAAGAGGAGGTCTTTGACTGACAAGTAACACCCAACTTTGAATACTGCACTCCATGGAAGTTTTATGAACTATATCTTTAGAAGCCCTCACACATATACATTTCACCACCTTGAGAGTTAGTACAGATGAAGTACTGCAACCAGAAATCCACACTTTCTCCTGTTCA